>NC_044040.1:60858765-63358765 GCF_901765095.1 Microcaecilia unicolor
CAATATAGGAAAGTGTTGGTACATCAAGGGGAGGGGCCTAAGAAGAAGGGAGGGGTGGCTATTTTGATTCGACACAACTGTGGATTTGTTTCAAAGCAATTTTTTCGAGATAAGGATGGGAGATGTTTAGCGGTTAGAGGGTGGTTACAGGGAAAAGAAATGACATTGATTAATGTATATGCACCGAATGGGAATCAGAAGGACTTTTATAACAAGTTGGGGGAGGACCTAATGGATTTTGTGCGGGGCCAAGTGGGGGGAGATTTTAATATGGCACCAGATGCGAGATTGGATCACTCGAAGGGGGGAGGGATGCAGAGTAGACAGGGGAGGGGGGAGCATTGGGGCGGTTTATGAAGGGGTTGGGGGTGATGGATTGCTGGAGGTTTTTACACACAGAGGAACTACACTTTCTACTCCCATGCAGCACAGAGCTACTCTAGAATAGATGGGGTTTGGATTCATCGTAATGATTGGCATGGGGTGAAGGAGGCGGAGATTGAATCGATTTGTATTTCAGATCATGCCCCCACATGGGTTAAATTGAGCAGGGGTGGGGGTGGGGGGTGGGTAAGGGAAGCTGGAGATTGAATGAGACTCTGTTGGGGGATGAGCAGGTACGGGAGGATATTAGCCTCACCATTCAGGACTTTATGCACTATAACGACACGGGGGAGGTATCTGATGGTATATTATGGGACGCATTGAAGGCAGTGGTGAGGGGGGTGCTGATTAAATGGGGGGCTTGAAGAAAGAGGAAAAGGGGACAAAGGTCTTTGGAGCTGAGACAGAGGTTGATGCACATTGAAAGGCTACATAAACATAATCCGGGAGTAAGGATTTGGGGGGAGCTTTTTTTTTTATTTGTACCCCACGCTTTCCCACTCATGGCAGGCTCAATGCGGCTTACATGGGGCAATGGAGGGTTAAGTGACTTGCCCAGAGTCACAAGGAGCTGCCTGTGCCAGGAATCGAACTCAGTTCCTCAGTTCCCCAGGACCAAAGTCCACCACCCTAACCACTAGGCCACTCCAGCTTCAACAAGCAAGAGAGGAATTGAAACAGTTGCAGATGGAGGAGGTAGAATTTATGAGAACATGACTTAGGCAAACATTTTTTGAGTTTGCGAACAAGTCCAGCTCATTGCTGGCCAGATATCTAAAAGCCCGGAAGGAACGTTCGTATGTGCAGAGGATAAGGGATGAAGGGGGGGAGTGGAAGTATACTGATAGGGACATAGGGGATTGCTTTTTGAGTTACTACACTGAGCTCTATAGATCTGCTGATAATGTATCAAAGGACGATATGGTACAATTCTTGGATCGTATTCCATTACAAGGGCTGGATGAGGGGGAGAGGGCTAATCTAGCTGAACCTGTTCAATTAGGAGAGATTCAAGGGGTGATTAGGCGGCTGGCTAATGGGAAAACACCGGGATTAGATGGGTACTCGGCCAAGTTTTATAAGAGTTTTGTGGGAGAAGTGGGGGATTTGTTTGTAAGAGTGAGTAATGGTGTGCTAGAGGGAAAAAAACTTCCGGAGTCTATGCTGAAAGCGGGGATGGTGGTACTGCCTAAACCTGGGAAGGATCCGGCACTGTGTGGATCTTATAGGCCCATCTCCTTATTGAATGTTGGTGCTAAAATAGTGGCTAAGGTCTAGCTAACAGGTTGGCACAGGTACTTCCGAAATTGGTACATGTGTACCAAGCGGGTTTTATCCCTAGGAGGCAGGTGGGAGATAATGTAAGGCGTACTCCAGTGCGTAGCCAGACAGCCAATTTTGGTTGGGCCTGAGCACAATGTGGGTGGGCACAAAATGTTCTCTCTTCCCCCCCACCCAGCCAAGCATCTGTTCCCTCTTTCTACCCTCCTCACCCTCATAGCCTATTTCCCTATACCTTTTACCTCCCACCACCAGCATCTTCCTGTCCCATCTCTCTCCCCTCCCCCATTGTCCAGCATTTTCCCTTTCTCTTCCCTACCATCCATTGTCTATCTTCTCTCCCTGGATCCATCTTCCCTCTTTCTCCCCTCCCCTCTTGTGCATCTCTCCTTTCCTCTCCTCTTCTCCACCTTCTTCATGTCCAACTTTTCTCCCTCTCCCTGCCTTGAGCCCCTGGTTTAACATCTCTCTATTCCCCCCCCCCCCCCATCTCTCCATCCTTCCTTTCCCTCACCTCAATGCCATGTTCAACATTTCCCCTCTCATCTCTCCCTCCCTTCCACTTTCATGTCCAACACGTTTTTTTCTCTCATGCCCTTTCCCTCCCTCTCCCCATCCCACTCATATCCAACCATTCTCCCTCTCTTTTCCCTTGCAGCATCTCTCCGTCCCTCCCACTACCTGTCTCACTCCCTCATCCCAACAGTGCTCCTGTCTCTCCCTGACCCCCCCCCCCCCCACCACCACCAGCACGCACACACACACACACACACACACACACAAAACAAACCTACCACCCACCAGCATGCTGCAGATTTTTTTTCCCTCCCTTTCCCCAGCCCCCACTCACTGACATGCTGGCTGCAGGCCTTCTTTCCCTCGGGCCCTCCCTCCCCTTCGGGCAGCGCCGCAGTCTACCTGTACAGGAAAGCTGCACAGCATCAGGTCCGTCCTGCCGCTACGCTGCTGCCCTCCGCTCCGTTGTCATCATCTTTCTGGCACAGAGTTGTTACTCGTTCTTCTGCTGCTTATCTGCAGCGGATCCGCGTGCTGCTAGGGCTGTATGCTGCTGCGACTGCTTCCTCTGTGGGGCCAGCGCAAAGGAAGCAGTCGCAGCAGCATACAGCCCTAGCAGCGCGCGGATCCGCTGCAGATAAGCAGCAGAAGAACGAGTAATAACTCTGTGCCAGAAAGATGATGACAACGGAGCGGAGGGCAGCAGCATAGCGGCAGGACGACCCGGTGCCGTGCAGCTTTCCTGTACAGGTAGACTGCGGCGCTGCCCGAAGGGGAGGGAGGGCCCGAGGGAAAGAAGGCCTGCAGCGTGCACCGTTACTGGGTGGGCCTGGGGCCAAAGTGGGTGGGCCCAGGCCCACCCGTGGCTACGCCCCTGGCGTACTCTGCATTTGATTTGGGAGGCCCAAAAGAGGGGCGATGATTTGGTTTTGTTGACGATCGATGGGGAAAAGGCCTTTGATAGGGTCAGTTGGACTTTCCTACAGGCAGTGTTACAGCGAATGGGCTTGGGAGAGGGTTTTTGTACCTGGATAGCAGCGTTATATGATCAGCCTAAAGCGTGTATCAGAATTAATGGAGGCAATACAGATTTTTTCCCAATAGGGTGAGGGACTAGACAGGTGTGCCCGTTGTCCCCTCTTTTGTTTGCTTTGTACATGGAACCCTTAGCAGAGATAATATGTCAACATCCTGTGGTGCGAGGAATAAGGGTTGGAGGTGTCAGGTTCTCAGGTTCAGAGCCCGCGGGGCCGGGCTCTGGAGCAAACGTGAGCCCTTGGGCTGCTGCCGAGGAGCGACAGCAGCAGGCAAAACCCACCAACCAACACTGGGTAAGCACACCAGCAGGGACTGCAGGCACTGCCCAGCGAACCGGAACACCTGGACTGGAATCCCCCGGACTGGAGGACACAGGACTAGAACACTGGACTGCAATCCCTCGGACTGGAACACACACCGGACCGGAACACACTGGACTGGAGCACACCAGACTGGAACACACACCGGACCGGAACACACTGGACTGGTCCCCCGGACTGGAGGACACAGGACTGGAACATGGGACTGGAGCACACTGGACTGGTCCACACAGCTTCACCTGCACTTAGCTACTAAGCCCCCCAGAAGTTGAGCTCCTGGGTTCGAGTAGCCGACAGGACTTACTGGATACCGGATGACATAGGGACCAGGACTGGAAACAGAAGTGCTCCTAAACCTAAACTGATCTACTTGCTCCCAAGCCCTAAACCAGCAGGAGTGTTCCTAACAGTAAACTGACAAAAGGACTTCCTAAGCCCTATACTAAACAGGAGCTCCTAAGCCCTGCTCAAGAAAGGGACTTCCTAAGCCCTAAACTAACAGAGCAGGGTACTAAATACAAAGCTAACACAGGTGCTACTAAGCACCAAGCTACAAGCAGAGCTTTACACTAATAAGCTAAACACAAAACTAAACCAGCTACCTAAGCACTGCTCTAGCAAGCTAGATACAACTAACAAGGTGCTTCCTAAGCACTACTCTGGCAAGCAACCAGAAGAGCTCCTAGCACTAAAAGGGAAGACAGGGGAGCCACAAGGAGAGAAGCTAACACATAAGCCAAAAGTGCTTCTAAAGCACCAAACACCAACAGCAAAGACTGCAATGCTCCTAATAGCACAAACACCAGAAGTACTTCTAACAGCAAACTCTGCAGTGTTCCTAACAACACCAAACCCTGAAGTACTTCTATCAACAACAGAGCTTCCAAAGCCCTACACACAGCAATGCTACCAAAACCAAGAGGGAACAGAAGGGAACCAAAAGGGAAAAGCAGGAAAGCTAAACACACAGTCACCAGTGCACACTGCACTAACACTAACCTGGCCCTTAGCAAAAGCAAGCAGGGAAACTAGACACAACGTCAGAAGTGCACACTGCACCACCCTACCTACAGCAAACACCACTGTTGCAAAGGCCCTGAAGGAAACAACACCACTTCCTTATCAAGGCCCTCCCTGATGATGTCACACTCCCTAGACCTAGGCAAAAGCACACTGACCCAGAGAGGCCCAACCCACACCAATGCAAAACCGTGAAACACTTGAAGCCAGTACACCCAAAGAGAGTTAGAGCAACTCAGACTACACCCACAGCTGCAGTGAAGAGACAATTAGAGCCTTGCTGCTGGAAGCTGCCAGCACAGAGAGACAGAGCCAGCTCAGAAAGGACAGAGAAAAGAAACAGAAGCCAGCTAAGAAGCTGACCCCCAGGAAAGAGGTAAGTTTGAGAGGGGTTCAGACCCCAATCATAACAGCACCTCCCCCTCAAGGCTCCCGTGTCCCCACGGGAGCCCCAGGTCTCAAAAGACAATTTAGGTCTCCATGGGTAGCTGTGATGAAATCTCCCAATGGGTTTCACAACATAAATCTGGGCGGCTGGGCAGGACGTGACAAGTACATCTGGAACTAGGAAACCAGAATGGCTTTGGCCGCCACGAGGCTCTTTAGAACGGCTGCTAGGCAGGATCAGAGTCTTGGATGCAACAAGTGGAGTTCTATTCAACAGGAACCATCTCCTGAAGGAGTCCACAACTTCCTTGACTTCCTGGCACTCCACTGTAGCAGCCAGAACTGGGCTAGAGCCCACACCCATCCTGGAATCTGAAGCCAGACAGGAACTTGAACTGGACTTCAGACTAGACCTTGCCCCTTGGCTGGAGCTGGAACTCAGAAGGAGTTCAACATCTTGGCTGAAATGGGAACTCGGAGTAGACTCAGCATCTTGCCTGAGACTGCAACCTGGTCCGGCCTCAGCATCTTGGCCGGAACTGCCACTCAACTCGGACTCAGCATCTTGGCTGGACTTGGTACTCAGCATAGACTCAGCATCTCGGCTGGCACTGGAACTCGCTCCGGACTCAGCATCTTGGCCGGAACTGCAACTTGACCCGGACTCAGCCTCTTGACCGAGACTGCAACTTGACCCAGACTCAGCATCTTGCCTGGGACTGGAACTCCAGCTTGACCCGGACTCAGCATCTTGCCTGGGACTGCAACTTGACCCGGACTCAGCATCTTGCCTGGAACTGGAACTCCAACTCTCACCGGACTCAACATCTTGACCGGAGTTGCAACTTGACCCGGACTCAGCATCTTGCCTGGAACTGGAACTCCAACTTGGCCCGGACTCGGCATCTTGGCCGGGACTGCAACTTGACCCGGACTCAGCATCTTGCCTGGAACTGGAACTCCAATTTGGCCCGGACTCAGCATCTTGCCTGGGACTGGAACTCCAACTTGACCCGGACTCAGCATCTTGGCCGGGACGGCAACTCTCACCGGACTCAACATCTTGGCCGGGACTGTAACTTGACCCGGACTCTGCATCTTGCCCGGGACTGTAACTCAATTCTGATTCGGCATCTCGGCTGAACTCTGCACCCGGTGCAGACTCAGCACTCATCGTGGACTCATCATCTTGGCTGGGCTCTGCACTCGGTGTAGACTCAGCACTCATCATGGACTCATCACTCGGTGTAGACTCAGCATCCCGGCTGGGACTGCAACTCGATCCAGACTCAGCATCTTGACTGGAACTACAACTCGCTCCAGACTCAGCATCTTGACTGGAACTACAACTCGATCCAGACTCAGCATCTTGACTGCCAATGCTGCAACTCACTCCAGACTCAGCATCTTGACTGGAACTACAACTCGATCCAGACTCAGCATCTTGACTGGAGCTGCTACTCGATCCAGACTCAGCATCTTGACTGGAACTACCACTCGATCCAGACTCAGCATCTTGACTGGAACTACCACTCGATCCAGACTCAGCATCTTGACTGGAACTCCAACTCGATCCAGACTCAGCATCTTGACTGGAACTACCACTCGATCCAGACTCAGCATCTTGACTGGAACTCCAACTCGATCCAGACTCAGCATCTTGACTGGAACTACAACTCTCAGCATCTTGACTGGAACTGCAACTCAATTCTGATTCGGCATCTCGGCTGAACTCTGCACTCGGTGCAGACTCAGCACTCATCGTGAACTCATCATCTCGGCTGGGCTCTGCACTCGGTGCAGACTCAGCACCCATCGTGGACTCATTATCTCGGCTGGGCTCTGCACTCGGTGTAGACTCAGCACTCATCATGGTCTCATCACTCGGTGTAGCCTCAGCATCCCGGCTTGGACTGCAACTCGATCCAGACTCAGCATCTTGACTGGAACTACAACTCGATCCAGACTCAGCATCTTGACTGCCACTGCTGTAACTCGCTCCGGACTCAGCATCTCGGCTGCCACTGCTGCCACTCGATCCAGACTCAGCATCTTGGCAGGCAAAGCCCTTCAGGCTGGACTCAGAAGTTTGGCGGGAAAAATCAGGAAGCCACCTTCTTTCAGCTTGGGCTTCAGGAGTATCCCGTAGGGTTGGCTCCGAGAGGAGTTGGAAGCGGTAAAAGAACAGTTTGGTAGAGGGATCAATAGCAGAAACTGGGTTTTCTTCGAACCCAAGCCAGGAGACACGCCTTCTTTCCGCTGCAGCTTCAGGAGTATTCTTCAGGGCTGGATCAGACAAAAGTGCAACCCGGTAATCCTGGAGTGTCAGAAACGGATCCAGATCAAAAATGGGGTTGGAACTGGGATCCAAACTGGTACTAGGAGGCTTGGTTTGAAGCGCCATTTGGACTGGACGCAGAGACTTGGCTTGAAGCGCTGCTTGGACTGGAATCGGAGACTCAGTCAGAAGCATCCCTCGGACTGGACTCAGAGGCTTGAGTGGAAGCGCCACCTGAACTGGGATCGGCGACTCGGTTAGGAGCATCCCTTGGACTGGCCTCTGAAGCTTGGCTGGACGTGCTGCTCGGACTGGATTCAGAGGCTTGTCTGGGCGCGCTGCTTGAACGGGACTGGACCCCTGCTGGGCCCAGAGCGTGGAATTCCCAAGATGTCTCCTTTCAGCGACAGCTTCAGGAGTATCCCACAAAGCTGGATTCAAGACCAGGCTGCGGCGATATTCAGCGAGCGTGATAAAAGGGTCCATATCTGAAACTGGGTTTTCAGCGATTCCAAGCCACCGGACACGTTTTCTCTCAGCTGCCGCTTCAGGAGTCTTCTTCAAAACAGGATGAGACAAAAGTTTCCCACGATACTGACGAAGAGTCATAGAAGGATCAAGAACAACGATGGAGCTGGACCCCAGCTGGGTCAGCTGGGCGGGGGTTCTTGCCGGGCTCATGGCCTTTGCAATCTGTCAGGTTCTCAGGTTCAGAGCCCGCGGGGCCGGGCTCTGGAGCAAACGTGAGCCCTTGGGCTGCTGCCGAGGAGCGACAGCAGCAGGCAAAACCCACCAACCAACACTGGGTAAGCACACCAGCAGGGACTGCAGGCACTGCCCAGCGAACCGGAACACCTGGACTGGAATCCCCCGGACTGGAGGACACAGGACTAGAACACTGGACTGCAATCCCTCGGACTGGAACACACACCGGACCGGAACACACTGGACTGGAGCACACCAGACTGGAACACACACCGGACCGGAACACACTGGACTGGTCCCCCGGACTGGAGGACACAGGACTGGAAACAGAAGTGCTCCTAAACCTAAACTGATCTACTTGCTCCCAAGCCCTAAACCAGCAGGAGTGTTCCTAACAGTAAACTGACAAAAGGACTTCCTAAGCCCTATACTAAACAGGAGCTCCTAAGCCCTGCTCAAGAAAGGGACTTCCTAAGCCCTAAACTAACAGAGCAGGGTACTAAATACAAAGCTAACACAGGTGCTACTAAGCACCAAGCTACAAGCAGAGCTTTACACTAATAAGCTAAACACAAAACTAAACCAGCTACCTAAGCACTGCTCTAGCAAGCTAGATACAACTAACAAGGTGCTTCCTAAGCACTACTCTGGCAAGCAACCAGAAGAGCTCCTAGCACTAAAAGGGAAGACAGGGGAGCCACAAGGAGAGAAGCTAACACATAAGCCAAAAGTGCTTCTAAAGCACCAAACACCAACAGCAAAGACTGCAATGCTCCTAATAGCACAAACACCAGAAGTACTTCTAACAGCAAACTCTGCAGTGTTCCTAACAACACCAAACCCTGAAGTACTTCTATCAACAACAGAGCTTCCAAAGCCCTACACACAGCAATGCTACCAAAACCAAGAGGGAACAGAAGGGAACCAAAAGGGAAAAGCAGGAAAGCTAAACACACAGTCACCAGTGCACACTGCACTAACACTAACCTGGCCCTTAGCAAAAGCAAGCAGGGAAACTAGACACAAAGTCAGAAGTGCACACTGCACCACCCTACCTACAGCAAACACCACTGTTGCAAAGGCCCTGAAGGAAACAACACCACTTCCTTATCAAGGCCCTCCCTGATGATGTCACACTCCCTAGACCTAGGCAAAAGCACACTGACCCAGAGAGGCCCAACCCACACCAATGCAAAACCGTGAAACACTTGAAGCCAGTACACCCAAAGAGAGTTAGAGCAACTCAGACTACACCCACAGCTGCAGTGAAGAGACAATTAGAGCCTTGCTGCTGGAAGCTGCCAGCACAGAGAGACAGAGCCAGCTCAGAAAGGACAGAGAAAAGAAACAGAAGCCAGCTAAGAAGCTGACCCCCAGGAAAGAGGTAAGTTTGAGAGGGGTTCAGACCCCAATCATAACAGGAGGGAGGGACCATAGAATTGCCTTGTTTTTGGATGATGTGTTGATGTATGTGGTGGATCCAGAGCAGACGCTTTCAACAGTAGTGGAAATTTTGAGGGAATTTGAGAGTGTCGCAGGTTTGAAGGTTAATATGGACAAAAGTGAGTTAATGGGGGTTACATTGTCGGGGGAGGAGGAAAAGAGGTTGGCCGATAGGTTTGCTTTTAAATGGGCAAGGCAAAATATCAGATATTTGGGAATCCAGGTTCCTAGGGATCTGAATAGGGTGTTTAGGGTTAATTATGGGAAGTTAGTGGGGCAAATAAGGGGAGAATTGTCCAGATGGAAGGGTTTGTGGTTGTCTTGGTGGGGAAGGATGGCGGTGGTAAAGATGAATATTATGCCCAGGCTGCTGTTTTTGTTCCAGACACTCCCGGTGGAGCTTCTGTGAAAAATGATTAGGAGTTTACAAGGGATAGTGACGCAATTTATTTGGGAGGGTAAGCATCCTAGACTAGCAGGTAGGGTGTTATGGGGAGCTCCGGAGAGGGGAAGTACAGCAGTCCCAAACATTGAGTGGTATTATTTGGCTGCTAAGGTGAGGATGATTCTGGATTGGGAAATAGGGCTTCATAAGTCAGTTTGTCAGGTGGAACAGTCATATAGTCCACTTCGATCATTGAGTTCATTTTTGTGGATCATGGAAGGAAAAAAAAGAGTGATGGAGAAGTTTCAGAATCCTTACATGAGACAGTTGTGGGGAGTGTGGGAGGTAGTTAGGAGGAGGTGGGGACAGAAAGATCAGGTATCCACCCTAACTTCCATGCGGTGGGAGCCGAAATTTGAGGCGGGAGGGAGAATGCAATATTTGGGAGGTGGGAAAGATTGGGGTTATTAAGCTTACGTAATGTGCTGCATGGGGGTACAGTGAAGAGTTTTGAGGAACTGAGTGCAGTGTATGGCTTGGCAGAGGGGGACAGGTTTGCGCATTTGCAGATTCAACATTTTATGGGGTCCTCGGGGTGGAAAGGGGATTCACCACAGGTGGGGGAAGCCCTGGAAAATTTGTGGGTAATCTTGCACAAAGTACCAAGGCCTATTTCAGTGCTTTATAGATTTTTTCGGGGGGAGTGGGAAAGGGATTTACAATATACCATCTCGGAGCGAGAGTGGGAGACAGTGTGTGGGGAGGTATATAAAGCCTCAGTGTGTGTATTGGTGCAGGAGAATGCATATAAGGTGTTAACTCGATGGTACTATACACCGGAGAGGTTACAGAAAATGTACCCGGGAGGCATGGGGTTGTGTTGGAGGTGTGGGACACAAAGGGGATCTTTTTTACATATTTGGTGGACTTGTCCGAAGGTGGTGGTTTTCTGGCAGGGGGTTATGAAAGCCCTGGTTAAACTCGCTGGACAGTCTTTGGTAAGTGGTCCTAAGGAGTGTTTGCTGGGCTTGCATAATGAACGGGGATCCTGGGAACTAAGTAGACGGCTCAGGTGGGGGTTTGCTGCAGCTAAGTGTTTAATAGCCCAGAGGTGGAAAAATTCAGATCCACCGACCATGGGTGAATGGAAAAATAAGCTGAGTCAACTTGTACATATGGAACGCCTCAGGGCATATCGTAGAGAGGGGGTAAAGCGACATAAAGGGGGATGGGAGGGCTTGCAGAAAAAAGTACAGGATTTATAAGAATCTGTTTATGATGTATGGGTTACCAGCAGAAGTGTTGTAAAGGGGGGGGAAGGGGTGGGAAGAAAGGTTGCCGACCCCTGCGAGGGCGGCTATGAGCAGGTTGTGTGGTTCGATACCTGTGCAGTTTGTTGTTTATGATTAATCAATAAAAACATTTAAAGTTAAAAGTCTTTCTATTAAAAAGCTACTAGCATAAAAAGGGCTACTGCCACAAAAGGAGCTACCTGTTTCTATAACTATGATGTAAAAATCGTGTGGATTAAGTGATGGACAAAAAGAATATGAGAGATTATGCCAATTAATTATGCACACAAAATACTGAATAGAGATGCTCAAAATGCTATAGAAAAAATGCTGATGTCTCCAACGGAAAGTTAAAAACACACTGAAAGCAGTGTTTATAAGATCAAAAGGTTAAAAAATGTTCAAAAAAAGGGAGACACAGTATACGGGGATACATCTAAAGATTGTAAACTAGCATAATGATATTGAAAGTTATGCACATGGCACTCATTCTGAGAAAGTTAAATTCATAAAGGCATGAAGAAGTAAAACGTAGTGATGAATCTAAAACAGGCGAAGTTGTAATATGTCACTTTTACTGAAGGGATCCACCAAAATAGTTCATTTCAGGCTCAGTGCTAAAAGGTTTATAAAGTATAAGAGAAAATAAAAATAATGATAATGAAAATTAGTTGGCCCCATCGAGTACGGTATCTATAAAATCAGAAAGGGAACGCGGTATAAACAGATCAGGCAACATATGTTTATTGTATAATTGTGCCAGTGAGAACTCATGTGTGAGGAAGGCAAGTAGGGTATGCTTAAAAAGAACGAAGGGAAAAAATTTTTAGAGAAAAAATATATATGTATATAGTGAGAGAAATAATGTTGATGTGGATTGCAAGGTACTAATGCATAGGTAATAAAGGAAAAACAGCTATGTAAAAAAGTGTGCAAAAGGTTACTGCCACCGAGGTATAATCACTTGTAGCTCTCTGAGCAAAATATCCCTATGGATAATATATTCTGTTAGAGTCAATTATCACGCATTACATCTGCCAATGGATTCAAAGAGAAGTGTACAATACTTACCAAAAAGATTCGATATACTTCTAGGGTCTGCTGAGGGGGTCCAAGTGAAGTACGAAAAACAAGCACTCATGGTCTGGTTTTTAAATACCTAAAAGATGCGCCAAAATCCACAATGTCTAGTGCATGCGCATTTCGAAACGTAATCCAAAGGTATAAAAGCTGATGGTAACATCACCTGTAAATGTAATATATGAGGATTGTACATAGAGATAGCATCCACATGAAATATTAGAAAAAAGGTGTGTGCAGTCAAAAAGGTGAATCCAAATTGGAACAAGACATGTATCAATGTGAGAAAATAAGCAATATATGCAATAGAATGATGTGAATGATGAATCTGGGTCGGGACAAAACTAATGCTTTAGTAAATGAAAATGAAGATAAACAGGAAAAAAGTAAAGACAGGAATAATAAAAATGAGATAGGGAACATATGAGGAGAAAAGACAAAATTAAAAATTGAAGAAAGGTAAAAATGTAAGTGATGTCATAAGAGTGAATGAGTGTAAAGAGAAGAAGGCACTTTTTACTTGTGTTTGGAAAGGAAAATAGTAAGAATAAAAGAATATAATGGGAGATGACACATCATACTTGTGAATGGAAAGACAAATAATAATAATACTACAATCCCCATCTGTTTTCTGATGAACTTATAAATGACTAGTTATATAAAAGTTTTACAAGGCAGTGAAAAAATGAAGTTAGAATGAGAATGCAGAGTGAAAAGATTAAACATGAGGTATATGGAAAATATACTTAAAGTTACAGTGGTGGAAATAAGTATTTGATCCCTTGCTGATTTTGTAAGTTTGCCCACTGACAAAGACATGAGCAGCCCATAATTGAAGGGTAGGTTATTGGTAACAGTGAGAGATAGCACATCACAAATTAAATCCGGAAAATCACATTGTGGAAAGTATATGAATTTATTTGCATTCTGCAGAGGGAAATAAGTATTTGATCCCCCACCAACCAGTAAGAGATCTGGCCCCTACAGACCAGGTAGATGCTCCAAATCAACTCGTTACCTGCATGACAGACAGCTGTCGGCAATGGTCACCTGTATGAAAGACACCTGTCCACAGACTCAGTGAATCAGTCAGACTCTAACCTCTACAAAATGGCCAAGAGCAAGGAGCTGTCTAAGGATGTCAGGGACAAGATCATACACCTGCACAAGGCTGGAATGGGCTACAAAACCATCAGTAAGACGTTGGGCGAGAAGGAGACAACTGTTGGTGCCATAGTAAGAAAATGGAAGAAGTACAAAATGACTGTCAATCGACAAAGATCTGGGGCTCCACGCAAAATCTCACCTCGTGGGGTATCCTTGATCATGAGGAAGGTTAGAAATCAGCCTACAACTACAAGGGGGGAACTTGTCAATGATCTCAAGGCAGCTGGGACCACTGTCACCACGAAAACCATTGGTAACACATTACGACATAACGGATTGCAATCCTGCAGTGCCCGCAAGGTCCCCCTGCTCCGGAAGGCACATGTGACGGCCCGTCTGAAGTTTGCCAGTGAACACCTGGATGATGCCGAGAGTGATTGGGAGAAGGTGCTGTGGTCAGATGAGACAAAAATTGAGCTCTTTGGCATGAACTCAACTCGCCGTGTTTGGAGGAAGAGAAATGCTGCCTATGACCCAAAGAACACCGTCCCCACTGTCAAGCATGGAGGTGGAAATGTTATGTTTTGGGGGTGTTTCTCTGCTAAGGGCACAGGACTACTTCACCGCATCAATGGGAGAATGGATGGGGCCATGTACCGTACAATTCTGAGTGACAACCTCCTTCCCTCCGCCAGGGCCTTAAAAATGGGTCGTGGCTGGGTCTTCCAGCACGACAATGACCCAAAACATACAGCCAAGGCAACAAAGGAGTGGCTCAGGAAGAAGCACATTAGGGTCATGGAGTGGCCTAGCCAGTCACCAGACCTTAATCCCATTGAAAACTTATGGAGGGAGCTGAAGCTGCGAGTTGCCAAGCGACAGCCCAGAACTCTTAATGATTTAGAGATGATCTGCAAAGAGGAGTGGACCAAAATTCCTCCTGACATGTGTGCAAACCTCATCATCAACTACAGAAGACGTCTGACCGCTGTGCTTGCCAACAAGGGTTTTGCCACCAAGTATTAGGTCTTGTTTGCCAGAGGGATTAAATACTTATTTCCCTCTGCAGAATGCAAATAAATTCATATACTTTCCACAATGTGATTTTCCGGATTTAATTTGTGATGTGCTATCTCTCACTGTTACTAATAACCTACCCTTCAATTATGGGCTGCTCATGTCTTTGTCAGTGGGCAAACTTACAAAATCAGCAAGGGATCAAATACTTATTTCCACCACTGTATGCCAGGAGGATAACTTTTGTGACAACAAAAAATATGTAAATGAGAGGTTTGAGGCTTGTGCTGAATATCTAAAAAAATTGTGAGTACACATGGACAAAAATCACAGAAAATGTTTGTAATCGATGTCTATATTTAAGCCATGTGGTTTTAAAGTTTGCACCTGGAAAATCAATCTTTGCTCTTCACATAACAATATGTTGTCTTGTATGTTTGCATAAGTACATAAGTATTGCCATACTGGGAAACACCAAAGGTCCATCAAGCCCAGCATCCTGTTTCCAACAGTGGCCAATCCAGGTCACAAATACCTGGCAAGATCCCAAAAAAGTACAAAACATTCTACACTGCTTATCCCAGAAATAGTGGATTTAATAATGGACTATTGAATTTTTCCTTAGGAAGCCGTTCAAACCTTTTTTAAACTCCACTAAGCTAACTGCCTTTACCACATTCTCTGTCAACAAATTCCAGAGTTTCGTTGAGTGAAGAAAAATTTCTTTGATTCGTTCTAAATTTACTACATTGTAGCTTCATCGCATGCCCTCTAGTCCTAGTATTTTTGGAAAGCGTAAACAGACGCTTCACATCTACCCTTTGAACTCCACTCATTATTTTATAGACCTCTATCATATCTCCCCTCAGCCGCCTTAGCCTTTCCTCATAGGGAAGTCGTCCCATCCCCTTTATCATTTTCATTGCCCTTCTCTGCACCTTTTCTAATTCCGCTGTATCTTTCTTGAGATGTGACGACCAGAATTGAACACAATATTCGAGATGCGGTCGCACCATGGAGCGATACAAAGGCATTATAATATCTTCATTTTTGTTTTCCATTCCTTTCCTAATAATACCTAACATTCTATTTGCTTTCTTAGCCGCAGCGGCACACTGAGCATTTTCCAGTGCTTTTCTACAAACTAATGCTACCATCCCATTTTGTGTTACTGTCATTGTTGGGGCACCATCTGTTCTTATAGTGCATAACTTCTGCCATAGCAAATCAGACCTTTGAGTAGCAGCACAGGGCTCTAAGTTAACACATGGGCAACTATGCCAGTTTTGTTTTAAAACCTTAAAGACAAAAAATTTTAATTCTTGTATGGAGTGTCCTGCTGCCTTCCAGTGTGAAACTTTTACATTATGTTTCAAACAACTACGATGTTCAATTATTCGTGTCTTTATGAGTCTCTTGGTTTTTCCAATGTAAACTAAGGGACATGGGCATAACACAATGTAGATAACATTAGAAGAAGTGCAATCTGAACTGTGCTTCTGTTTGTATGTTGCTCCAGTACTTGGGTTTGTAAACTGCATGATTTCAAATTCATGTTCACACACACTACATTTTACGCATATCCTATGTCCAAGGTGTATATCACTGGGATCTTCAGATGGCACTTCTGGCAGGCTGGATGGAACCAAACACTCTTTTAGATTCTTCTTGTGAGAGTATGCCATCACTAAACACTTGTTCTTGAAACATTCATGTCTCTCTAATATGTGCCAGTGTCGTCTGATGGAAGATTGTATATGTCTCGCTAGATAAGAGAATTTCAGTGTGCACACAATGTCTAGTGCAGGTTTCTCATGTCTTGAGGATAACAACTGGTCTCTATCTTCAATCATCGCTCTGTTGTATCCATCTGTTATGTGCTTCTTTGGATATCCTCTATTCTCAAATCTGTGGGCCATTATATTCACTTGTCGGTTGAATTCTTCAAAGTCCGTGCATAACCTCTTCAAATGTAAAAATTGGCTCAATAGTAAATTCTTTTTTAATCTGTGATGATGGTAACTGGTGAAGTGGAGGAAAGCATTCCAGTCAGTAAATTTTCTGAATAAAGAGGTGGTAAGATGGTATGTGTCTTTATGAATGAGTAAGTCCAGAAAACTACTACTACTACTACTTATCACTTCTATAGCGCTACAAGGCATACGCAGCACTGTACACCATACATGAAAAGACAGTCCCTGCTCAAAGAGCTCACAATCTAAATAAGACAGGCAAACAGACAGAACAACTAAGAGGTAAGGGAATTAAAGAGGTGGGGATAAAAGGGTACAGGGCAAGTGAGTAGTGGTTAGGAGTCAAAAGCAGCGCTAAAGAGGTGGGCTTTTAGCCTGGATTTGAAAACGGCCAAAGACGAGGCTAGACGTACAGGCGTGAGGTGCGGCGAGATAAAAGGAACGGAGTCTGGAATTAGCAGTAGAGGAGAAGGGGACAGACAAGAGAGATTTATCCACAGAACAGAGTACCCGAGGGGGGCATAGGGAGAGACAAGAGTGGAGAGGTACTGGGGAGCAGTAGAGTGAATGCACTTATAGGTCAGTAAGAGAAGTTTGAATTGAATGTGGAAATGGATAGGGAGCCAGTGAAGTGACTTGAGGAGAGGGCTAATGTGAGCATAGCGACTCTGGCGGAAAATGAGTTGCACTGCAGAGTTTTGGACTGATTGAAGAGGAGAGAGATGGCTAAGTGGGAGGCCGGTGAGAAGCAGGTTGCAATAATCTAGGCGAGAGGTGATAAGAGTGTGGATAAGGGTTCTGGTAGAGTGCTCAGAAAGGAAAGGGCGAATTTTGGTGATATTATAGAGAAAGAAATGAGAGGTTTTGGCAGTCTGCTGAATGTGAGCAGAGAAGGAGAGGGAGGAGTCGAAGATGACCCCAAGGTTACGAGCTGATGAGACAGGGAGAATGAGAGTGCCATCCACAGAAATAGAGAAAGGGGGGAGAGGAGAGGTGGGTTTAGGGGGAAAGATGAGAAGCTCGGTTTTGGCCATGTTAAGTTTCAGATGACGTTGAGACATCCAGGCAGCGATATCAGATAGGCAGGCTGATACATTGGTCTGGATGCTGGTTGAGATTTCGAGGGTAGAGAGGTAGATCTGGGAGTCGTCAGCGTAGAGATGGTATTGAAAGCCATGGGATGATATCAGAGAGCCAAGGGAAGAAGTGTAAATGGAGAACAGGAGAGGACCGAGAACAGAACCCTGAGGTACACTGATTGGTAGTGGGATAGAAGTGGAAGAGGATCCACCAGAGTGTACACTAAAGGTGCGAAGCGAGAGGTAGGAGGAGAACCAGGAAAGAACAGAGCCCTGAAATCCAAGTGAAGACAATGTATCAAGGAGTAAGCTGTGATCAACAGTGTCAGAAGCGGCGGATAGATCGAGAAGGATGAGGATAGAATAGAGACCTTTGGATTTGGCCAGTAACAGGTCGTTGGAAACTTTTTGCAGTTTCAGTTGAATGAAGAGGGCCAAAGCCAGATTGGAGTGGGTGAAGAACAGCTTGAGATGAAAGAAAGTCAAGACAGCGGCGGTGAATGGCACGTTCAAGTATCTTGGAGAGGAAGGGGAGGAGGGAGATGGGTCGATAGTTGGAAGGTCAGGTAGGGTGAAGTGAAGGCTTCTTAAGGAGTGGTGTGACCACGGCATGTTTGAAGGCATCAGGAACGGTCGCAGTGGAAGGTGAAAGATTGAGGATATGATAGATAAAAGGGGTGAGAGTAGGAGAGATGGTGTTAAGAAGGTGGGTAGGAATGGGATCAGATGAACTGGTAGTTCATTTTGAGGAGGAGAGAAGATGTGTTGTTTCCACATCAGTGATTTCGGAAAGGAGGAAAAGGATGGAGGGGTTGGGGAGTTAGGGGAACGGACAAGGGGAGGGAGAGTTGGGGGTGGCTGATTTCTCTCTCATGATACTGTATTTTAAAATGAAGATTAATATCTCTTGTGTTAAGCCAATTGAAAAACTCATCAAGTGATGTGATATATCCCCTTTCCAGGAGAACTTAATCCCCCACCCCCCCACCCCCCCACCCCCACACCCATACACACCGTCTCTGTCAATAGCCTTTCCCACGCTACTGCACCCAAACCTAACCCCCCCCCCCCCTAATAAAAAAACAAACCTTAGAAGGTCTGACCACACCACATGTTCCCATAAGTAAATAGATATCTTTTTCAGAACACTAAAAACGCTAAAGATATAACACTTGTCTTAACTGGGTTTCAACTTTTTTTGGAATGACAAGTAGTTCTTTTTTAAACGTAATTCAAGAGAACCGGAGTTCCACAAGCTAGGACAGATACACTGGAAGCACATGTTATTAGAAATAGAAAGGGGAGCCTGTCGAGAAGAGCACAGTGCCCTCAAGGGCCATAAGGCAATAGTTGTCCATCTGTTAACTTGGGGCCCTGTGTTCAAGAACTTAAAAACTAAACAAAGAAGCTTGAAATGAATTCTAAAACAAATGGGTTGCCAGTGTAAGAATAGCATCAGAAGGGTCACAAGATCATGTCTTCTCTTCCTCCAAAATTAGTTTAGCTGCAGTATTTTGAAGAAGTTGCAGCTTCTGGAGCCACCATTATGGAAGCCCACAATACACACCGTTGCAGTAGTCAAATTTAGAGGTTACAAAGATGTGTGCAAATGTCAAATCCTCACAGTCCAAAAAATTCCAAACCCGCCTCAACAGCCATAATGAAAAAAAAGACAGAGTGCACTGCTACTCATACTTGATTGTTAAAGCATAACTCCTCAACCAGTAGAATACCCAAGCTCTTAACTATTGGTTTCCTTGTAATCTGATAGTACTGATACAAGTTGAGAAATGGGATTGCCTCTGGCTACGAATATACTATAACACTTCTATTTTAGCTAAATTCAGCTCCAACCTATTGCTTTCTAATAGTGCAGACACTGCAAACAAACAACTAATCACATTCTCCAACACAGCATGTTGATCAGATTCCACATAGGTTACTAGTTGAATGTCATCCACATATAAGTGGCATGCCAGCCCATAAACCCAAATCCCCCCCTTCTCCAATGTCAACTATATGCAGCATACAGAAGTTGTTACAGGTATAACTGCTGATGGTTTTGGATGAACAGTGTTTTTCATTTTCTGCTAGGTAGTAGCCTCTACAGGAAATACCCACCAGATCCTCTTATACTTAAGCATATTTAGAAATAATAACTAATCACAGAGAGAGAAACAGAAATACAGGAACCTAGGTAGCAGCAGAAGATGAGCCACATTATGGCATGGATACCACCCTGTTTCCTTTATGTTCATTTTCTAATTTTTTTTAGGGATCAGAAATATCAATTACATCCATGGACATTAGCATATTTGCAATAAAGATGATTATATCATACTTCTGTGATCCCCATTTTATATTGGCAAAAATAATTTTTACCAATGGAAATGCCTACTTTACATATTAGCTTAACTACAGAATTATAAAAGTTTTGAATTACACCCACCATTCATCATGTAAGATTGAATTTTGGTCAGTATAGAAAGGATACATACAAAACTCTAGTAAGGCTAATATTTTTCTATAAAGGTGGTTGTTTCAACTCTGCATCCAGTCTCTCTCACTTCCACACATGACTAATAAAGATGTCCTTAGGATAAGCACAAGAACTTGCCTTCATTGTTCACCGTGTCATAGTTTATTGCTCTACATTTTAATCTGCTTTGGTTGTGCTTGTTAATTACTGAGCATGAAGAATGATACTAAAGATACATAAATTGGATCCAAATTACTATGTGGAATTGATGGGGATTTGCTAATGCTTATGTTTCTTAGTAAAATATCTTAATATAAAGAATCATTTTACGTATTAACCCTGTATCCCTTCCTTCATAGTCATCAATTCAGTTTGGAAGTGCAGCACTGATATTTAAGACGTTTTACCGCTTAGAAACTGAATTTGTTTTCATCATCTAATTTCTTTTCATTCTTTTGGGCTTCTTGTATAATAGATTCTGTTTTTCTTGGTTTTCTTTAAGGGGGAGTTTGTGGCCTCTCTCTTATCTCTATTGAGACACATGACAGACAGACACTACCAACAACTCCTGGAAAGCTTCAGCACAAAGGAAGAACTAAGGGTAAGCTGTAGAGCTTGTTAGTATTTGTATCTAGCTGTTTTTCAGTTGAAGGTCAAATCACAGCTCACTATATTTTAAAAGTGTTTATGAAACTATTTGTTCTGTTTGGCATATTTTGTGCCTACAAGACACCAGTCCCCATGAAGGGCTGGCAGGGGGACCTAGTTAGCCTGTGGAGCAGGATCCTCGACCTCTCACCCGAAGGAAGTCTCCCTCACCAAAGTCCAGCACTGCGTGGCAGAACACGCCCAGCACTGCGACATCCATGTGGCAAATGAGCGCAGACTTGCAGCAGACCTCACGGACCTCTACCACAGAGGAGGACAAGGGCCAGAGCCAAGGCACAGACAAGGGACGCATCCCACCATTGGGCAGTGGGATCACGAGTGGAGCGACCTGCTCCCGCTGCTGGCACAGTGGGAAGATATCAACCTCAACCGGCAGGGACATATAAAAGCACCAGTAGATCCGAACGCGACCTAGCAAAACCAAAGAGGTGGCTTTCGGCAGAAAGAGTCTCAGAGACCAAGGCTATGGTGGAGCACCGAGGCAAAGGACATCACACCAACTCAGTGACATCTTCCAGTAAGGGAAGTCAAAGAGACGGAGATACAGAGAAAATCAGCATCAACCCAGGTAGACAAATGAGCACCACCTAACCCCCCCCCCCCCCCCCCACACACACACAAACACTCCAGAATCACAAATTCACACACTTTCTCACATACACACACACACACAACCCCACAGCAGAAGAAACCAACCTGAAACGGAGACACATTAATACTGAAAATAAATACAGAGAGACTCCTTTAAGCACCCTCCAAAATGGCCAACCTAAGGACATGGGTATTTTATTATATAATAACAATATGGATAATGGGAATACCAGCTGCTTCACCCAAAGAATGGAATACAATTCCTGTATGAATCACGGTCAGATGGCGCACATATCAACAACTTGAAGAGACTAATCATAACCCCCAAAACAAAACAGAGACCAAAACAACAACCAATAACACAAAACTAAGCTTAAATAACAACCAACAAGACCACTATCCTAAAACAAACAGACTACGTAGACAACTACAAACTTAAACATGACAACATCAAATATGATACCTACATCCTGATACCCATAGGATACATAAATGCAAGATCAGTAGTTAATAAATTCACAATACTTAGAGACTGATAGAATCAGAACTAGGATTACTGCTCATAACAGAAACATGGCTACACCTCGAAGATGACCCAGAACTGCGAGACCTATGCTCACTGGGATATAAAACAATACACACACCAATAAAACAAAAAAGAAGGGAGATGGAGTCGCAATAATATACAAATCCATCTTCACAGTAGAAACTATCAATTAACATACATCCTCTACAATTGAAATCTTGGCATGCAAAATCACTGACACAACACTAGCTAATAAACTATCCAGCTTATAATCGAAAGAGAAAAACGCTTATATTGCGACCCAAATTGGGAGATGGGCATCTTTCTCCCATGGGCGCCCAAATCGGTATAATCGAAAGCCAATTTTGGGCGTTTCCAACTGCAATCTGTTGCGGAAACGGGTAAAGTTGATGGGGGCGTGTTGGAGGCGTGGTGAAGGCGGAACTGGGGTGTGGTTATCGGCCGAGGAGAGATGGGCGTCTTTAGCTGATAATCGCAAAAAAAAGGCGTTTTTACCGCGATTTTGGGTCACTTTTTTTGGACCCTTTTTTTTCACGAGCAGGTCCCAAAAAAGTGCCCCAACTGACCAGATGACCACTTGAGGGAATTGGGGATGACCTCCCCGGACTCCCCCAGTGGTCACTAACCCCCTCCCACCAAAAACACCCCACTTTACAAACTTTTTTCCAGCCTCTATGCCAGCCTCAAATGCCGTACCCACCTCCATGACAGCAGAATGTGTTCTATCCTGTGACAGCCTTTCCCTGGTTCTGATGTGGCTCTCGGGTGAGTGTGACACCTTTTCTGTTATGCGCACTGCAGAGTCACATCAGCAATGCATTGTGGTGGGTGTAGGGTATTGGGCTCCGTGATTCCACTAGCTTGTGGCAAATGCCCACGATGTTGGTAGTTGGTAGGCTCTACTCCCATGGTGCTTTTCCCCCTGCTTACTGGGTCAGAGTGTGCCCTGTTTTGTTTCCGGTAGTCCATGAGGTAGTGGCCATTTTTGTAAGACACTTTTAGATCCCTTTCACGTGTTAGCCACATTACAGAACTTAGTTCTTACCTTGAATGTGGCTGAAAGAGGGCATTCTGCCAGCTCTGACCTACTGCTCATCTCAGTACCAGGGAGACTCATTGCCAGTGGGGCACAACCTCTGATCTGCAGTTAACTGTGAGTAAGCGTGCTTATTCCAATAAAGGACGTTTTCGGAGAGATTAGTCTTCAGGTGCCAACTGCTGTGCCAATGTTATATAACAGCAACCAGTCCTAGAGGCCTGCGTGTATGCAGGTCCCTGGAGCACTTTTAGTGGGTACCGCAGTGCACTTCAGCCAGGTAGACCCAGGCCCATCCCCCCCTACCTGTAACACTTGTGCTGGTAAATGGGAGGCCTGCAAAACCCACGGTACCCACATGTATGTGCCCCCTTCACCCCTAAGAGCTATGGTAGCATTGTACATTTGTGGGTAGTGGGTTTTGGGGGAGGGGCTTGGGGGCTCAGCACCCGTGCTAAGGGAGCTATGCATGTGGGAGCGTTGTCTGAAGTCCACCGCACTGACCTCTAGGGTGCCCAGTTGGTGTCCTGGCATGTCAGGGGGGCGAGTGTACTACGAATCGTGGCCCCTCCCACGACCAAATGGCTCGGATTAGGACGTTTTTGAGCTGGGCGTTTTTAGTTTCCATTATCGCTAAAAAAAACAAATGCCCAGCTGAAAAACGTCCATTTTTTTCGAAAATACGGTCTGTCCCGCCTCTTCACGTACCCGTTTTCGAACATAGACGCCCATGGAGATAGGCGTTCACGTTCGATTATGCCCCTCCACGTATCTTACTATTTTACCATCCCCTAGGAAGCTGGTTGAATGCTCAAGATGAATTCATGGACTTCATATCAAACATCTGTACTAACCAATCAAATGTCTTACTACTAGGAGACATCAGTCTGCACTTAGAAAAACAAAATGACACCAACATCAGAACTTCATAAACCAATGGAACTTCAAAACAGCACAAGGCACCTCATCTCACACAAAAGGCCATCTACTAGACATACTAGCTCACAGATTCTCAGCAAACAACAATCACATACTAGAAAACCACAAATGGGAGGAAGTATTATGATCACACCACAGCAAGCTCACCTGTAAATTACAATGGAAAAAGAACGGCAAGAGCAGAGAGCCAAGAACATCACACACATTTACAACCAGAGGGAAGGCATACAACAGTGATGGAACATAGACACATCTCACCCAAGGACAAACACTTCATGAAAAACTGGGACGAAACAAGTGAAAGCACACTAAACAAGATAGCACCATTCAAAACAAACAAAAACAAGAAATAAAAAACAACCATGGCCCTGATTTAATGATGAGCTACTGCACATGAAAAAACTGTGTAGGAAACTGGAAAGAACATGGGTCAAAAACAAAACCACATAGAGAAAAAAGTTATATGAACATATACAAACAACATAAAGAAAGCTAAAGCAGAACATAGCACATATACGAACCCAGAACAGATTAATAAGAAAAAAATATTTGAACTCGTGAAAACCCAAGAGGTACTGGCATCAACTGAAACACTACCAACTGCAGAAGAGCTTGCGCAATATTTTAAACACAGGACAATTCCCAACAGAGAAAGGCGACATTGTACTCGCCTCAATCCCCAAAAATACAACTAGCAAGATCAGCAATATCACAAACTACGCACCTTGATATAGCATTTATCCAGTCAATATCAGGGTAATTGAAATCACCTATTATTATACTGTTGCCCAATTTGATACCTTTTCCTAATTTCTGTAAACATGCCTTCATCTGTCTGTTCATCCTGTCCTGGTGGATGGTAGTACAGCCCTACAAGAATATTCCTTCCATTCACACATGGAATTTCAGTCCATAATAATTCCATGTTGCTATCTCTCATTTAGAATCTTTGGTTTTTTTTTTACTCAATTCCCTCTTTAACATATAGTTTAACCCTACCCCCCTCCAATTTGATCCCCTCTATCATTGCAATATAATTTGTACACTGTGTCCCATTGATTGTCCTCCTTCCACCAGGTCTCTGAGATGCCTCATTATTTAGTGCTACAGTGGTGGAAATAAGTATTTGATCCCTTGCTGATTTTGTAAGTTTGCCCACTGACAAAGACATGAGCAGCCCATAATTGAAGGGTAGGTTATTGGTAACAGTGAGAGATAGCACATCACAAATTAAATCCGGAAAATCACATTGTGGAAAGTATATGAATTTATTTGCATTCTGCAGAGGGAAATAAGTATTTAATCCCTCTGGCAAACAAGACCTAATACTTGGTGGCAAAACCCTTGTTGGCAAGCACAGCGGTCAGACGTCTTCTGTAGTTGATGATGAGGTTTGCACACATGTCAGGAGGAATTTTGGTCCACTCCTCTTTGCAGATCATCTCTAAATCATTAAGAGTTCTGGGCTGTCGCTTGGCAACTCGCAGCTTCAGCTCCCTCCATAAGTTTTCAATGGGATTAAGGTCTGGTGACTGGCTAGGCCACTCCATGACCCTAATGTGCTTCTTCCTGAGCCACTCCTTTGTTGCCTTGGCTGTATGTTTTGGGTCATTGTCGTGCTGGAAGACCCAGCCACGACCCATTTTAAGGCCCTGGCGGAGGGAAGGAGGTTGTCACTCAGAATTGTACGGTACATGGCCCCATCCATTCTCCCATTGATGCGGTGAAGTAGTCCTGTGCCCTTAGCAGAGAAACACCCCCAAAACATAACATTTCCACCTCCATGCTTGACAGTGGGGACGGTGTTCTTTGGGTCATAGGCAGCATTTCTCTTCCTCCAAACACGGCGAGTTGAGTTCATGCCAAAGAGCTCAATTTTTGTCTCATCTGACCACAGCACCTTCTCCCAATCACTCTCGGCATCATCCAGGTGTTCACTGGCAAACTTCAGACGGGCCGTCACATGTGCCTTCCGGAGCAGGGGGACCTTGCGGGCACTGCAGGATTGCAATCCGTTATGTCGTAATGTGTTACCAATGGTTTTCGTGGTGACAGTGGTCCCAGCTGCCTTGAGATCATTGACAAGTTCCCCCCTTGTAGTTGTAGGCTGATTTCTAACCTTCCTCATGATCAAGGATACCCCACGAGGTGAGATTTTGCGTGGAGCCCCAGATCTTTGTCGATTGACAGTCATTTTGTACTTCTTCCATTTTCTTACTATGGCACCAACAGTTGTCTCCTTCTCGCCCAGCGTCTTACTGATGGTTTTGTAGCCCATTCCAGCCTTGTGCAGGTGTATGATCTTGTCCCTGACATCCTTAGACAGCTCCTTGCTCTTGGCCATTTTGTAGAGGTTAGAGTCTGACTGATTCACTGAGTCTGTGGACAGGTGTCTTTCATACAGGTGACCATTGCCGACAGCTGTCTGTCATGCAGGTAACGAGTTGATTTGGAGCATCTACCTGGTTTGTAGGGGCCAGATCTCTTACTGGTTGGTGGGGGATCAAATACTTATTTCCCTCTGCAGAATGCAAATAAATTCATATACTTTCCACAATGTGATTTTCCGGATTTAATTTGTGATGTGCTATCTCTCACTGTTACCAATAACCTACCCTTCAATTATGGGCTGCTCATGTCTTTGTCAGTGGGCAAACTTACAAAATCAGCAAGGGATCAAATACTTATTTCCACCACTGTATATAATCTTAACTCTTTTATCTTATTTTTTAGGCTTCTAGCATTTGTATACAGACACTTCAAATTGTGTTTTTTTCCATGCATCTACAAGCCGCTTAGAAGTTGACAGGAATAATGTGCATCCTTTACCCTGCTCTCTCCTTAAACATACCTGGCTTTATTTTACCATTGTTGAAACCTCTCTATTAGGATTTGCTAAATGTCCTGTTTCAATAGTAGCTTTCAAGGATACTCCATACCGAACCATGTGCTCTAGGGCAACTGTCGGCTTTCCCCCCATTTTAGTTTAAAAGCTGCTCTATCTCCTTTTTAAAAGTTAGCACCAGCAGCCTGGTTCCATCCCAGTTAAGGTGGAGTCCATCCTTTCGGAATAGGCTCCCCCTTTCCCAGAATGTTGCCCAGTTCCTAACAAATCTAAATCCCTCATCCCTGCACCATCGTCTCAACCACGCATTGAGACTTCAGAGCTCTGCCTGCCTCATGGGTCCTGCATATGGAAATAGGGAGCATTTCCGAAAATGCTACCCTGGAGGATCTGGATTTCAGCTTTCTACCTAAGTCTAAATTTGGCTTCCAGCAGGGCTGTGCCTAGGGTCTCCGGCGCCCCCCTGCAGTTGCCCCCCCCCCCCCCGAAAACGATTGCTACACTACCCGCCCTCTTCTCCCCAGATCCTTTCCTTTTTTTTGTTTAAATTTACCTCTGTCCGGCGGCAGCGTAGCGTTAGTGAGAAGGAGGCGGCACTCCCCTGCCCCGACGTGTCAGTCTTCCCTTTGCTCAGTGTCCCGCCTTCTTCTGACGTCATTTCTGATGTCAGAAGAAGCCGGAACTGAGCGAAGGGAAGACTGACATGTCGGGGCGGGGGAGCGCCGCCTTCTTACTAACACTACGCTGCCGCCGGACAGAGGTAAATTTAACAAAAAAAAAAGGAAAAGGATCTGGGGAGAAGAGGGCGAGGTAAACATGGTGCGGCGGAGCGCCCTCCTGCCATGCTTACCTCGCTTACCGTGTTGGCACGGCCTTGGCTTCCAGAACCTCCCTCCCACATTTTCCTATGTCATTGGTACCACATGTACCAAGACAGCCAGCTCCTCTCCAGCACTATCTATGTGACACTTGATGTCTGCCACCTTCGCACCAGGCAGGCAAGTGACCAGGCGATCCTCACGTCCACCAGCCACCCAACTATCTACATGCCTAATGATCAAATCAACAACTAAAACAGTTGTCCTAACCGTTCCTGCTCCTATGATTACTGAAAGCTGCTGCATCGATCCATGTGATCTTTACTTTTGGAGCCATTGAGTAAGAATAATATGACAGGAGGGCGCAGAAGTGTTTTGTTTCAGCAGGGTCCGCTGCCTCCCATAAGCTGCTTGTAGTACCTGAGCTGCTTGTAGTACCTGAGTAGCAGTACAGTGGAGGCTGGATCAAGATGGTTATCAGTTGTGGAGCACCTGCAGGTCTCTGTGAACAGTGGTATCTCACCCCTCTGAGGTGAGCTCAGGGAACTATCTAGGAGTTTTTGTTGAAGCAGGATATTTCTTTATCTCTATGCTCTTTGGGATTAATTCTTTCATTTAGTTGTTTGGGATTTTGATTCAGAAGCAGGATGTAGGGACAGCCTGAATCAGGGGTAATAGGGGTGGCTGCACAGAGCTCCATGCTCCTAGGGATCCTGCCCCAGCATGTCCCTCTGTCTCCAAACCCCTCCTCCATATTAAAACAGTATTTCTTCATAGAGGATGCAGGGCAGCTGCACCTATTTGCACAAGCTGTCTGCTGCCAATCCTGCAGCCTGCTCTCTGTTGTATCCCACCCTCTTGTGATGTAACTTCCTGCTTCCTCAAGGGCTGGACAAAGAAGAGAGCAGGCTCTGGGGTTGGCAGCAAACAGCCTATACGAATCGCTGCTACTGCCTTGAGCCCTCTATGGAGAAATGCACATTTTAAGGTGGGGTAGTTCGTAGACAGACTAACCCCCACCCCCCCTCCCCGGAAACTAATCTGCACAAGGCCTCACAATTGGTAAAGCTGGTCCTGGAAAGTTACCACCTTTACAGACCATCAAGGGGGTGTTACAGGTCTTGAAAAAACAGTTTTAAGAATTTAGAGGAGTGACTTCTGCTCTAATACAAGATAATCTGATGTTTCACTGTAAATTGGAGCAGATGGAAAAATTTGTGAGACATCTGAATCTTTCAATTGCCTCCTTCAATTGATAGGAATGTCTCCCCTGGATATTTAAACAAATATGAAAGGAACTGCTGCATGTAATATCAGAAGTAGTGCAACCTGTGAACAAAATTTGTTTTCTTCCAAAAGGAAAGCTTTAAGCATGTCATTGGAGCTAGTTGTTATCAGCAGCTGATAAATCTAGATATTACTGTACTTGGAAACATTAGCAGTAGAAAATCAGAGGAGGGCTATTTTATTGTGTAAGCATTGCCGTGCGGCTTAGTAAACAGGGGGGTTAGACTGACATATTTATATTTTAGGAATTCCTATACTCTTTTTGAAGGGCAAAAAATCTGAATGTTTCCAGATGTGGCGACAATTATTCAAGAAAGGTCAAGGCTGTACCTAGCTATGTGTCAAGACTTTCACTGGTCACAATATTTTTCTTACAACATCCCTGCAAGTGTATAATAAGAGTTGAATATAAATTTGTTGCTCCACAGCAATTGTAATTTTTCCCTATTGCTGGAAAAAAAATCACTGTTCCTTTCTGGGGTGGTGAGGATAAGGGTCATTTTTAAATTATTGAAGCATTATTGTGTAAGGGCACAGCTTAGAGCATTATTGCTTACTGGCTTTGTGTCTTTTATTCTCTTCACATTTTCTTTTCCTCCCCTCCTCCCTCCCCCCTTAGGGGTTAAGAGTCAATTTAGGATTCGTTAGTTATTACAGAAATTTCTGGTGACTGTTTTCTTGAAATTTTATTGTGCATCCTCCTGACATTATTGCTTGTGCAAGTATTGTTTACAAAATATATTGTTTAACTTATAAAAATAAAAGAAAAATGATTTTCTGTCATGCCATACAACAGCCTTTGTTTTGAACACAGTTAATTTATCATGTAGTTCCATTGTACTATGCCTGTCAAAAGTGACTGATTAGCTCCTAGGATACACTGACGCAGTTAGTACAGGATGTCAGCTTACAATTTATACAACTGAGATCAAGACTATACCAAGTAAAGCTGTATAACATCCAGCCCATCCAGATCTGTCTAGCCGTAATTGGGACACAGACTGTGTAGAAGTCTGCCCAACAATAGCCTTACTTCCCAACTACTGGAGTTGCCATCTCAGCACTACTAATTTTTATTTTGATTCCATTCTTTTTCCATACAGGAATCCTTTTTGTTTATCCCATGTGTACTTGAATTCTGTTACCATTTTTGTCTCTACCACCTCCTGGGCATTTTAGGCATCTACCATCCTCCCCATGAAAAGGTACTTCCTGACATTATTCCTAAATTGATCCTCCCCCAAACCTCAGCTGATGTCTTCTAGTTCTACCGCTTCCCCATCTCTGGAAAAGATTTGCTTATGTGTAAATACTTTTCATGTATTTAAATGTCTGTATCTTATTACTCCTATCCCTCCTTTCCTCTAGGATATACATATTCAGGTTCTCGAGTCTCTTGTCATACATCTTTTGGTGCAAACCCCAAACCATTTTTGTCGCTCTGAACCACTTTTTTATATGTCCTTAGTGAGATACAACTTCCATAACCAAACAAAATAAGTAGGGCCTCATCAATGACTTGTACAGGGACATTAACACCTTCTTTCTTCTGCCGGTTATACATTACGTTACATTACATTAAGGGCTTATATTCCGCATTATCCTTTGCAATTCTACACGGATCACATAAAGAGACACCGGAACATGCATCTGGGAATTTACAAAATAAAAGTCATATCCTGATTTAAAATCATTTCACATATTTTTTAAACAAAAATGTCTTACGTTGTTTACAGAATAATTGAAATTGAGTTAGAGTGCACAGATGAGGGAAGGGCATTCCATATTGACGCAGCTTGATACGGAATTAAAGCTGTCTTAGGTACTTAACCGACTTGACTGAGAGAAATAAAAGGGATATCTGCCCCCTCAAAAGTTGTCTACCTGGTAAAGAAAAAAAAATTCCTCCCAAAGAAGGAGTATTTCTTTGTAAAGTCTGAAAAACCATTGTGCACAGTTTGAAATGATATCTTGCTGTGACCAGAAGCCAATCTAATTTATAGAAATAGAGTTACAGATTCATCCAATTTTAAAGAGAAAATTACCCTTATTGCTAGATTCTGAATCATCTGTAACCTTTTCAATAAAGCAGTGTGGAGCCTGGGCACCCTCACATTTCTGTGTGGCCCCCTGTTTTGCTGGCGAGGGTCCCCAACCCCTGCCAGCTGAAGCCTTGTCCAGCGCCGGTCTCCAGCCCTGCCCTGCTCTTTCTTTCTCCTCACATCTTGCATGCTCCTTTTAGTGAAATTCAGTTTCACTAAAAGCAGCGTACAGGATGTGAGAAGGAAGAGAGAGCAGGGAAGGCAGTGCAGCGGTGCCAGAGACTGGTGCTGGACAAGGCTTCAGCTGGCAGGGGTTGGGGACCCCACGCCAACTAAGGTATTTGCTGCAGCAGTGGGTGGGGAGCGGCAGACCAACATTGCCCCCCCCCCCCCCACCTCGGGCTCTTGCCCCCTCCCATCGCAAGGTCTGGCTATGCCCTTGCAATAAAGTATTAGTGCAACCCACATACACAATGTTACAATAATCTATCTTTGAAAGCAATAAAGATTGCACTAAAAGTCAAAAAGGAAACAGTTCGAAATTTCTGCAAATGGATCTTAACTTTCTTAATAAAAAAAAAAAAAGAAGGTTTTTATTACCTTATTAACTTGGTTAACCATAGTCAATTGGCTATCTATTTCTACTCCGAGAATCTGGGAGGAGAATTCAAATTTAAATTGTGTCTTCCCAATATTAGAATGTTCTCTACCCTCAACCTCTTATGGGGAGCCAAGCCATACTTGATTGAGTTTTAATCAAAATTCCTTAGCTCAGATTTCAATAATATTGACCCAATTTTGGATGTCTCTCAATATACCTCTCTCTGCGGCCTAGAATATTTCTGGCTACAAACATCCATCTTGTCATATTGAGATTCTCTGATATTCTTGCCACTTTGAGATTCTCAGACATTATCACCCCAGTGTCCCTCTCCTTAACAGTGCTTATCAGTCTCTTGCCTCCTATCTCATACATCTCCTTTGTATTTCTGCATCCCAAGTTCATCATTCTGTATTTCTTCACATTAATGTCCCTGTTTACCAAGCTGCTGTAAGGGTGTGCTAGTGTTTTTAGTGTGCACGAAATATTAGTGTGTGTTAAACGCTAAAGACACCCATATATACCTATGGGTGTGTTTAGCGTTTAGCACATGCTAAAATTGCTAGCACACCTTACTAAACAGGGCCCTAAATTTTAAACAGAATACCTAATGGTTAGTGCAGCATCCTGAGAACCAGGCAAATCGGGTGTGATTCCAACTGTAGCTACTAGTGACTCTGGGAAAGTCATTTAACCCTCCATTGCCCTAGGTACAAAAAAAGTACCTATAGATAACATATAAACCTCTTTGATTGTAACCAAAGAAAAACGGTACATCAAATCCCATTCTCATCCCCCCCCCCCCCCCCCGTTCCCTTAGACCATTCTTCTAATTTTGAAGATCCCTTCTCATGTTTTCTACTCCCTCTGAGATGTCCACTCTGTTGACATCCACAAAAAGGCAAACTTTTCCTTCTAACTCTTCAGTAATGATGTTCACAAATATATTAAATAGAATCAGCCCCAGTATCAATCCCAGAGGCACTTCACTACTCACCTTCCTTTCCTTTGAGCGGATAATGTAAGGAGGGGAGACAAAAATTTCTTCAGGTATATTAGTGAAAGGAGAATGACTAAAAAGGGAATTGTGAGACTAAAAGATACAGTGAAATGCTATGTAGATAATGATGAAGAAAAAGCCAATTTGCTAAATAGATACTTTTGTTCTGTTTTCACTGAAGAAAATACTGGAGAAGGACCACGAGGGACTGGCAAAAGTACACCTGAGAATGGAGTGGATAGAGCACCGTTCACGGAAGAGAGTTGAAAGCTAAAGGTGGACAAAGCCATGGGACCGGACGGGATCCACCCCAGAATATTGAGGGAGCTCAGAGAGGTTCTGGCGAGTCCTCTTAAAGATTTGTTCAATAAATCCTTGGAGACGGGAGAGGTTCCGAGGGATTGGAGAACGGTGGATGTGGTCCCTCTTCACAAAAGTGGTGATAGCGAAGAAGCTGGAAACTACAGGCCGGTAAGCCTCACTTCGGTTATTGGAAAAGTAATGGAAGCGATGCTGAAGGAAAGGATAGTGAATTTCCTGGAAGCTAATAAGTTCCAAGATCCGAGACAACAGAGGGGAATCGTGCCAAACGAATCTCATTGAATTCTTTGATTGGGTAACTGGAGAATTGAATCATCGACGTGCTATAGACGTAATCTACTTAGATTTTAGCAAAGCTTTTGACATGGTTCCCCACAGGAGGCTCTTAAATAAACTCGATGGGCTGAAGATAGGTCCCGAAGTGGTGAACTGGATTAGGAACTGGTTGACGGACAGACGACAGAAGGTGGTGATAAATGGAGTTCGCTCGGAGGAGGGAAAGGTGAGTAGTGGAGTGCCTCAGGGATCGATGCTGGGGCCGATTCTGTTCAATATATTTGTGAGTGACATTGCCATAGGGTTAGAAGGTAAAGTTTGCCTATTTGCGGATGATACTAAGATTTGCAACAGAGTGGACACCCGGGAGGGAGTGGAAAGCATGAAAAAGGATCTGAGGAAGCTAGAATGGTCTAAGGTTTGGCAATTAAAATTCAATGCGAAGAAATGCAAAGTGATGCACTTAGGGAGTAGAAACCCAAGAAAGACTTATGTGTTAGGCGGGGAGAGTCTGATAGGTACTGAGGGGGAGAGGGCTCTTGGGGTGATAGTATCCGAGGGGGTAACAGGGGCTGTTAAAAAAATGGAAGCGGTGCAAAGAAAAGCTATGAGAATGGTATGGGTTTTGCGTTCCAAGACGTATGAAGAGAGACTTGCTGACCTGAACATGTATACCCTGGAGGAAAGGAGGAACAGGGGTGATATGATACAGACATTCAATATTTGAAAGGTATTAATCCGCAAACAAATCTTTTCCGGAGATGGGAAGGCGGTAGAACGAGAGGACATGAAATGAGGTTGAAGGGGGGCAGCCTCAGGAAAGGTGTCAGGAAGTATTTTTTCACAGAGAGGGTGGTGGATGCTTGGAATGCCCTCCCGCGGGAGGTGGTGGAGATGAAAATGGTAACGGAATTCAAACATGTGTGGGATATGCATAAAGGAATCCTGTGCAGAAGGAATGGATCCTCAGAAGCTTAGCCGAAATTGGGTTGCCGAGCAGGTGGGGGAAAGAGGGGTTGGTGGTTGGGAGGCGAGGATAGTGGAGGGCAGACTTATACGGTCTGTGCCAGAGCCGGTGATGGGAGGCGGGACTGGTGGTTGGGAGGCGGGAAGTACTGCTGGGCAGACTTGTACGGTCTGTGCCCTGAATAAAGCAGGTACAAATCAAGGTGAGGTATACACATATGTTTGTCTTGTTGGGCAGACTGGATAGACCGTGCAGGTCTTTTTCTGCCGTCATCTACTATGTTACTACTGCCCACTTTCATCAGCCACCACTTTCCAATCCAGTTTGGCTCCTAAGTTCAGCCCACCCAACTTATTCAGGAACCTCTTGTGAGGAATCATATCAAAGGCTTTGCTGAAATCCAAGTAGATTACATCTAATGCATGTCCTTTGTCCAGTCATCCCGTCAAAGAAATCAGATTTGTTTGGCAGGAGTTTCCTTTAATGAAACCATAGTGCCTTGAATTTGCAACCCGTTGAAATGTTCACTATCCTTTCCTTCACCGGCATATCCATTTTTTATCCAACCACTGAATTGAGGCATACTGGCCTCTATTTTCCCACTTCTTCCCTGACCCTGATTTTGTGAACATAGACTACATCCACTCTTCTTCAATTCCACAGAACCATTTTGTTTCTAGTGATTTATTAAATAAATCCTTAAGAGGCCCCACCAAGATTACTCTGAACTCCTTCATTATTCTGTGATGTATCCCATCTTTCCCCATAGCTTTGTTCATTTTCAGTTTTTAAGTTGTTTATAAACACTTTTTGCTATGAGTGGTGCAATATCCACTCCATTCCCATATCTCTCCTTGGCAGTTGACTGTGGTCCTTCTCCAGGATGTTCGTCCATGATCACAGAACAGAAGTATTTGCTTAGTTCACCCACTTTTTCTTCATCACTCTCCACATACATGAGAAAAAGTGGACATGCTAAACAAATACTTTTGCTTTGTGCAAATATCTAATGTATCTTTAAAAAAAAAAAAAAAAAGGGCCTACTTGGCCTCCCAACCTAGACAATCTGTTATAAAGTCACTCTCCACAAATGTCTGTACAGCATTGTATATATTTTGTATATGCTATACAAATTATGATGATATTAATAGGAAATTAAAGGGCCAGAAAGCTGAATTACAAATGGCATACTTTTATAAGATGCTGCTTAGTTGTAGACACTAGGAGTGTGTATAAATGCCAGTATTTTAGTCATTTACACACTTAAATAGCCACTTATAAAATATCAACTAGCATGAAAGTACGTGGGTAAGTTTCATGGCGTGTACTTTCACTGTAGGCATGCACAGGGGCAGAATTTGGACAGAATCCACAAATGTAAAATTTATAAATTATAAAGTTCCTTAATTTACGCACACACTTCCAGAAAACACTGTACGTGCTTAACCTTTACACCAGCCCTCAAGCTGGTGTAAGTGCTAGCACCTACACTAGTATTTTATAAAGTCAATTAGGTGCATACTTAACTTTGTGAAATAGGTGTAAGTTAACTAGGTCTGACTTTTTAAAATTACCCTCAAAATTACAAGATTTCTTTGTCTCATGAGACCATATCTGGAGATGGGATGGAAGACTGACACATCTCACATATGGAATCATCATTTGTTTAGCTGGCAACTAGATAGGATATTCCCACCATTCAGGAATATTTGTCCCCACAGGATGTCCTAAGTTAGAAAAACTCTTAGGCATTCAACTTAGCTAGCAGAGAAACAAATCATTAAAGGGTGTAGTTATTAACTTGGATTACCGATAAAGAGTTATTTTACTGTTAACCCCAGTTATCAGTAATTAAGTCTTGTTGCATAAAATGGTACCGGTGTCAAAACAGCACAGGGTAATAGTAAAATAACATGTTTTTATAGTAGCCCACGTTGATAACTATACAGTATGCCCCTTGATAAATGTTTTGCAGTCTCTGTTTTAGATTAAGGGCTCAGTTTATTAATATGCTTTAACCAGATAATACACATTAAATAATGTATCCTGTTATTCTCAGTGGGGGGGGGGGGGGGGGGTTGTTATGGCTTAACACCTTTAGCGAAAGGACCCCATAACGATTTTACAGACTGAAAATAAAAAAGTGAATGTGCCATCTGCAAAAGTTTAGACACTAAGATCAAAATGCTGACTGACTCAGATTTCAGTTAGTCAGTTAAAACCAATTCTACAGTAGAACACACAACACTTAACTTTTCAGCATGCGATTTTTGTTTTTTCTACTTTCAATGTCCACCAGCTTCTGTAGGTAGATGTGTGAACATGTGAAAATTAAAAAAAAAAAAATCAGTCTTGCAAAGCAGGGGAAGGCTTTAAAATGTGTCTATCTAGCAAGTTCAGCTGACAGATACATTGTTTAGAAATGGGAGGAAGTTACATGGTTAGAGTAAGGCAAGATCTAGAAAACCAGAGGAAGAGAAATCTGATACAATTGCTAGGAAACTGGTTGGAGTTGTAAAATAGAATTACAGATCACTTCAAACAAACTGCAAGAATGTTTAGCAAGCTCTGGAGTAGTTGTCCGAAAGTTTGCAGTACTCTTTTTGGTTACACTTCAGTGGTCTGGATGGAAGGGTTGTCTGAAGGACATCTTATCTTTTTCTCATCACAAATATTAACTCTGAAAGTATAAAAATAAAGCTTGATAAGCTTTTGAACAGAGTAATTTGGATGGATGAAATGAAAACTGAATTGTTCTGCCACAACCAGACAACATACATTTGGAGATAAAAAGGGTGAAGCATCTTAAGAAAATTACAGCCATTATATTTTGGGGCTCTCATGCAGCCAGTGGCACAGGAAATATTGCATGGGTTGAAGAAAGAATGGATTCAACTATTGTCAACTAATGTCAACATATCCTAGAAACTAATGTATGACCGTCAGTGAAGAAATTGAAGCTGAAAAGAGGGTAGATATTTCTGCAAGGCAACTATCCAAAACATACCACAGAATCAAGTACAAGAAAATAAAAGATGAAGGATCTAGAATTAGCTTTCACAGACCTCATGTTAGAATACTGAAAACCTGTGGGGAGATCTCAAACATACCGTATATGCAAGGAGATCTAAGAATTTTTAACAGTTCTGCAAGGAAAACTGATGAAAAATTCCAAAAGCAAGAATAAAATGATTCTTTATTGGCTTCACAAAATGTTTACAAACTTATTTCTGCTGAAGAGATGTTATAAATTACTGACTGAAAGAGGTGGAGGAACATGGAGAGACTATGAGCAGGAAGCAGTGGCAAAGGAGTAATGTAACCAACAGGACACTTCCAAAAGAGCACGAGGGAGGCATAGATAATGAAACTCAAAGGTTATTCATAAAATCATTTTATGAATAAACTTGATTTTCCTTAGCACCTTCAGCATGAGAGTAAAAGAATAAATCTTTAAGGGCCCTTTTTACTAAAGCTTAGCATGTGCTATGTGCCACATAGCCTGCAGGTATAATATAGGAGACACAGCATTTAGCACGTGCTAAGCTTTAGTAAAAGGGCCCCCAGATTTGCTAAGTGGAGGACAAAGCCTCCAGTGGTCAGTTGAGCTATGTTTGTAAAATTAATTTTGCTGTGCAGTAAAGAGTTTAACTCTTCTATGTTGAACTATTCTTCTTTGAGAGAATTACTCAGGTGTTGCCTTGATTATGTAAGACAGAAATATATCAGTTTAAAAGATAACTGGAATTCCCAATTCACTCTTGATTTGTGAGTTAATAATTGGATAGTATAGAATTTTTGTTTAGAGCAATCATAAGCTGATTGTTGAGGGACATTTAATTCTGTTTACTGAATTGATTCTGTTAAGCTAATTCTATTTCCAATATTGCATCATGTTGATTGGAGTTGCTTTTTAACTTCCTACTATAAACATTGTTAAGTAGTAATACTGTAAGCAGGAGCCCACAGGAATTGTTTCTAAGAAGGCAGTCTTTTAGGGTTAACCTGTGAAACATACAGCAATTAAGAGTTGTGTGTAAACTTGTCAAAATCAATAACATATGTAGCTTCTTGTTTGGAAAAAACATACTGTGATATCTCCAATTGGGGCATCCCTAGGATAAGGCTTTTACCCTGCACTCTGGGATGCCTCCCCCCACCTTTTTGGGCTACTGTCACGACTGTGACTGTATTCCATGCCTGCGCTCACCTTGCCTCCGGGGGACCAGGTACTATGGTTGTGGTGGACTGTTTTTTCGGTTTCCCAGATGGCTTCCAGGTCCCATTCCGGTCCTGATGTTCCAGCTCTCCCGACTTGCCTTGGTAGTTCTGCTGCCAAGCCTCACCGGTGACATCATCTGTAATTGCCTTTATTAAGCACCTGGGAACTTTCAGGCTTTGCCTTGGCAACAGAGGTCTTCAGATGTGCTTTTGTCTGAGAGTGTTTGTTGCTGCTCTATCTACTAGTATCTGCTTTGTGTGTCCTTAGCTTTGGTTTCTTCTGTTTTTGCCTTGTGTGTCTTTAACTTTAGTTCCTTGCTGCTGTATCTGCTCAGCCTAGCTTCAGTTCCTTCTGTTTGTTGCTGTTTTGCTTATTGTCAGTTCTAGGTTCCCTCCTGCTGTTTCAGCCCTGTGTGTCTTTAACTTTAGTTCCCTGCTGCTGTATCTGCTGTGCCTAGCTCATTCCTTATTGTGTCCCTGATTTGTCTGTCTTCTGCTGTTGTCCCCTGCCTGCTTGTTCCACCCTGGTTGCCCTTAGCTTTAGCCCTTCACCGTTTGTGTCTGCCTTGCCCGAGCACTTCAATCTGGTTCCAGTCCAGCCAAGCCAAGTCCACTCCAGCTTGTGGTTCCAGCTCAGCCAAGCCAAGTCCGCTCCAGCTTGTGGTTCCAGTCCAGCCAAGCCAAGTCCGCTTCAGCTTGTGGTTCCAGACCAGCCAAGCCAAGTCTGCTCTAGTTTTTGGTTCCTGTCCAGCCTGCTGGTGTAGTCCACGCTTCCTTGTGGAGAGGTCTTCCTGCTGTTGCCAGTCTCTGGCAGCAGTACAAGGGCTCACTACTCCAGATCGTCTGCAGTGGCGTGACAGCTACCCACAATGAGACACAAACTAAAGACCATTCAGTAAGATACAGGTTCTTTAATATGTCTAAAACTAAAGAGTATATAACATAAACTGGGTCATCAAAATACATTCCATATATTCCTGCAATCTATTACTGGAGAGAAACCATTCAAATGTACTGAATGTAACAAAAGTTTCAGTTTCAACCATTATTTGAAAAAGCACCAAATGAGCCACACTGGAGAGAAACCATATCTCTGTTCTGAGTGTGATAAATCATTCAGTAATAAATCACAGCTCAGAAGGCATGAAATGCTGCACACAGAAATAGCACTGCAGAAGAATTAACCATAAGACATTATAGCTGAGCTCCTGATCTACAGGGAAATGGAGTCCATGAGTGGGTACATGATGTCATCTTCCCTTTTAAGAACTATGAACTCCCCCAAAAATCCCGTCAGGAATCTTGGGATACTGCTGGATTGTCAGGTTCTCAGGTTCAGAGCCTGCGGGGCCGGGCTCTGGAGCAAACGTGAGCCCTTGGGCTGCTGATGAGGAGCGACAGCAGCAGGCAAAACCCACCAACCAACGCTGGGCAAGCACACCGCCACCGGCAGGGACTGCAGGCACCGCCCAGCAAGCCGGAACACACGGATTGGAATCCCCCGGACTGGAGGACACAGGACTGGAACACACACCAGACCGGAACCACACTGGACTGGAGCGCACCAGACTGGAACATACACCGGACCGGAGCACACTGGACTGGTCCGTACAGCTTCACCTGCGCTTGGCCACTACCCCCCCCCCCCCAAGGGTTGAGCCCTTGGGTTCGAGTGGCCGGCAGGACTTACTGGATACCGGATGACACAGGGACCAGGACTGGAAACAGAAGTATTCCTAAACCTAAACTGATCTAAGTGCTCCCAAGCCCTAAACCAGCAGGAATCTGCCAGCCAATTCATCTTTTATCTGGCCATCCAGACCCTGCCAGAAAATGGCTGTTAAGGCCTCCTGGTTCCACCTGAGTTCCGCGGCCAGGGTACGGAACCGGACGGCATACGCCCCAACTGACCCGGAGCCCTGCTGGATCTGCAGCAGCTCCCCTGAGGCAGAAGAAGGTCAGACAGGAATGTCGAATACCATCCGGAACTGCCGCAAGAACTCCTCCAGGTTTGCCAGAACCGGACTCTGCTGTTCCCACAGCGGGGACGCCCAAGCCAGCGCAGCACCGGGGAAAATCCACTGCTTATTTCTAGAATAAGCAGCATAAATTGTATTGTACTGTTTTGAGATCTTGCCTGGTACTTGTTACTTGGATTGGCCACTGTTGGAAACAGGATGCTGGGCTTGATGGACCTTCGGTCTGCCCAGTATGGCAATGCTTATGTACTTAAATCTCCTGCCTGACCTTGCTCATACACAATCCAGGCCAGGTTTTCTTACTGGTCCTATACAGCATATCTCTAAGCAAGGCTCACTTTACAAACAAGCTATCAATGGGATCTTTTCCCCTATATCATTTACAATAAGGATTAAATCACATTCTTTTTCAACAATTCAAGTAGCTATGGGGTATTTCTTAGTAACTGGCTCTTCTCCCCACTGTGCTACCTTATAAACTCAGGGTTGAACACCATCGTTTCACTATTTTAGTTAGATACTAGTAAAAAAGCCCCGTTTCTGATGCAAATGAAACGGGGGCTAGCAATGTTTTCTTCTGTGTGCATGTGGGAGTGTGTGTGTCCCTGCCCTCTGGCCTCTCTCCCCTCCCCCCTCTGAGTCCTTCACTGTTACAGAGCCAGCGATTTGATTTCGTGCTCTGCTGTTTTCCTTCAGTGACTGTGTTACAGAGAGGGCGGGGCAGACACTCATAGGGAAACCGGATATCTCGCCCCTTCACACTTCCGGCTGGAGGCTTCATAGAACGTTGGTGTCGCCTTTTATATAGAGAGATGGGATTTGGCTTTTCCACTAGCCTTTCCCTTGCTGTGTTACCACATAACCAGAACTAACAATACTCTTTCATCACTTGAAATAGCTATGGGGTCTCTGCTTTTCCAATAGCCCTTCCCCCACTACGCTATCATAACCAGGGTGTTCTCTGTGCCCTTGTTCTCACAGACTTCCATGCAGCATCAAACTCCTCTCCCTTTATCACACTATTCAGGAGAGTAAACACTATCTGGGAACTTACCCTAACTCATGGAGCTTCTCTGGGTTGAGTAGAACTTCAACACTTAGCTCCTTGTTCTTGTTACAGCTTAAACCCTCCTGTCTTACCCACTGGACTGGTTCCTAGACTCAAGGAACCCTGCTTCCTCGTCCCAGGCACAGAACCTTCACTTCAGTCACCCACAGGAGCACTGCCCCCTCTTTGCCTCTTTCCAGGCTGGGGCTCCTTGGCAACAGAGCATTATCAAACCAAGGGACCCTTTTACTAAGCCGCGTAAGCGTCTATGTGCGCCCAACACGTGCCAAAATGGAGTTACCGCCTGACTACCACGTGTCTCTTGTGGTAATTTCATTTTTGGTGTGCGTCCAATATGCGCATCTGAAAAATATTTTTTTTTTTCGGGCGCACATAATGGATGTGCCTCAAGTGGCATTTGACGCGCGTAGTCATTACCACCTGGATTGTATACCGCTAGGTCAATGGCTGGTGGTAAGGTCTCAGACCCAAAATGGACATGTGGCAATTCTGATTTTGCTGCAAGTCCATTTTCAGCAAAAAAAAAAAAAAAAAAAGGCACGCTAAAAAATGGATCGATGCGTGTCCAAAACCCATGCCTACACTACCGCAAGCCATTTTTTAGCACGCCTTTGTAAAAGGACCCCCTAGCTTCCACCCAATACTGGGAAGAATACCCTTTCTCACTCCAGGCATGGCTGTGAGCTGACAGGGTGGAACCTTGCCATGTTCTCAAACCTTAGAGTGCCCTCTCCTAGAGCCTCTCTAGAACCCTGAGGTGTCACTGTTCCCCTTTGGTGTGTCCTCTCTCTTCTCAAATCTAAAACATTTCTTTTAAAATTTCCTTTCCCATTCCAGGAGGGCACTGCTAATTAGCCCAGCTGGAAGCCTGATGAGTCAGCAGCTTTCCCATGTCTCAGCATAGCCCTCCTGGCTTTGCAATGTATAGCCTTCTGGGAATTTAAGTCCAAACACCTTTTAAAGGGACCAAGCACAAAAATACCTAAACAGAGGATTTTTCCTGTTTTGTCCACTTTCCTGACCACATGCACAGTGGACCCCAGCCAGGCTACATCCACAATACAGAATAATATAAATAGCAGATATGCTGGCTTCTGTAATATATCTGCAAAACGGAATGAAAGCTTTAAACTTCTGTTTCTTTCTGAGAAAATTGTCATTTAAAGTGCTTATTGAAGCAGTTGACTTATTGTGCACATGATTCTGAAACCATCATAATTTCCAGTGCTTCAGATTACTGTATAATTTTAGCATCATCATTGTTATATGCCAATTCAAAGACAACCTATTAAGAGTTTATGCTAGCTTTTGAACTTTACACAAGTTGCAAATAGGAAAGTATATTTTTATAAATAATTTCTAAGTCTGTCTGGGTCTACATTTCTATATGCACTGTTTCATGTACTTTTTTTTAGTAAGATAGCTTTTATGTTGATGCATTTTATCAATTTTTTAATGTAAGTAAATTTTTTTCTCATGTATTCAGCTGCTTTCTTTATTTCCCCAGGATTTCTTGTTACACATTTTTACAGTGTTTCGAATACTTTTGAGGCCAGAGATGTTTCCAAAAGACTGGACTGTGATGCGTTTGGTTGCAAACAAGTAAGATTAAAAAAAAATATGTCACTGTGTAGTATAGAACTACTTCATCATACAATCAATATGATACAGCCAAGTTTGAAAATGCATCAAATTGGTTTAGGGCATCTATTCCAGTGCTGTTACAAGGTTCACATAAAAGATGGAAGGAAAAGCCTAGGTTGGAACCTTAACCGTTTTCACAGACTTCAAATAGGGCTCCATATAGGCATAAAAACCTTCCAAGCATCAACTTACTACTGCTATCTTTGAATATTCTTGTAACTTTTAAACATCAAAAGGGTCTTTTACTAAAGATTAGCTTGAGTTATCTACACAGGGCCCATTTTATTCCTGTGGGCTCTGCTGCAGATAACTCAAGCTAACCTTTAGTAAAAGACCCCCATGTAAGAAGAAATTAAATTTTTAAAGTCACAAGATAACAGTAGTAAATTGATGTTCTGCTGAGAATCCACCGCAACAGAATCAGCAGATGAGTAGACCCGAGTCTTCCCCTGGCGCTTAAAATCCATCAAGAAAAAAGAGTAACTCAGGATTCTTGACATACCTCAAGGCTAACTGCTGCCATCTTGACTCCACCAAAATTTAGTTTAGGATAAAGTAGTGTGGTAGCTGTGTTAATAAATATTAATAAATATAAATATAAAATGGAAATAATGTGATATCTTTTTATTGGACTAATTTTAATACATTTTGACTACCTTTCAGAGACCAAAATCCCTTTTCTCAGATAAGGCAGGGTACAATAACAGCAGTATATTGTCCTGACCTGAGGAAAGTTTTAGCTTTTGAAAGCTAATTGAAAACTGTAGTTAGTCCAATAAAATCATATCATATTTTCTACTCTTTGTTTTACTGACATTTGTAAATTTGTAATGTAGTGATTGGAATATGCCAATTTTTTTAAAGTTTTGAAATAAATTCTAGATATCCAGTAAACATTTAATTAGTACTTACATAAAAGTTCTTAACAAGAGAAGATTCTTTACACTTTTTCACTTTTAACTTATCAACTCACATCTCAGTTCTTCCCATGAACCTCAGTGATGTTAATCGCCAACCATTTCAAAGTTTTAGCGATCTATCAAACATCAAACTCTTCACTGGTTCATCTATAAATATCAATTTCTGTTATTTTCATTCAATTTTAAATTTTTTATGAACTTATAATAAATCTTTAATCTTGCCAGACCAGGGGTTCACTGCCCGACATGCACATTTCGCCTTAAAACGGGCTGTCTCAAAGACATCCCCCCATAATCTTTTTAGCGTCAGCTTAGCAAACGTTATTTATCAGCCATCATATTTTATGTTTCTCTGGCTTTCGTGGTCTCTTCCTTGTTCTGCTGAGTCATTCTGACAATCTCATTCTTATTTTTAATTGGATGGAGAAAAGACAATGAACATATTTCCAATCTAATGCCACTACACAAAATAAAGTGGAAGTTCCTGAGATTATTTACAGATCTATTCACCCCGTTCACTATTCTCCAAATTGTATATATGTTTACTGTTTTTGCTTTCTATGTTGTCATATGTTACCTTTATTCTAGTTTTTAGTTATCTGATTGTTTTCTAAAAGCACTTAGACTTACAAAGTTACATAGTAACCTATAGAACTTTGTAAGTCTAAGTGCTTTGAAAATGAGCCCCTGTGTACATTTGATAGTTTCCCACATCAAGATCTATGGAAGAAACACTTAAATAATAAAGTGATGCTATCTTCATTAATAAAGTTAATATTTTTTTCTTGCCAGTGTTATAATTACAACAGTGTTGTATCTATCAGATGCCCTTCGCAAGAACTTCTTAAATGAGGGTTTTGATTATAAGGTAAGAGTGCTTTGTAATTTATTTCATCTGTGTAAAAACACAATAGAATCCTGCCTATTTCCTTTCATGACATATATTACTTCAAGAGTCAGCAAACCCCGCATACTGCTGCCTCTAAACGTGAAAGGTTAGAGACCAGAATTCAAAAACTAAAGACTGTGGGCTAGAGTTACAGTACTAACATGCACCACTGCATAAGCTTGCATTATTTTACCACAGGTTCCTTTTTATGCAGTACAACTTAACAGTGGTTCCCAAACCTGGTCCTGGAGGCACCCTAGCCAGTCAGGTTTTCAGGATATCTACAATGAATACTCATGAGAGAGATTTTGCATGCAGTGGAGGCAGTGCATGTAAATTTCTCTCATGAATATTCATTGTGGGTATCCTAAAAACCTGACTGACGGAGGGGTGCCTCCAGGACCAGGTTTGGGATCCACTGTCTTAACTAATAACACAAATGTTTTTTTTCCAGGAATATGAATCATATTGTTTTGCTTGCAACAAGTAAAGAGGAAACCATATTTAAATTGTACCGTCTAATGCAGAAACTTCAAATAGTAGATCATTAGATATGACAAGGCACTGTCCCTCATGATGATCTATGAAGATGTTCTGGGAGAAGCTGTGGTTTCCTCTCCTGCCTACCTGCTGTACAAGATTTGTACAGTCTGAGTGTGACAAGGGCTTCTTTACTTCATCCTGACCCTAAGATGCTGGCATCAACTATTCAGTCTACTCTGCCTTTTAATTGGCAGGCTCATGCTTCCAGTCCTGGTTCAATAGGTTCTTGCTACAATAGAAGGTGTTTAGTCAACTGCTGTACCTCTGCAAGTTTTCTGTCTTACAGTATTATTGGTTCTATTTGTTATGATCAAGCCTGAAGTTTGGTGATAACCTGCTACTGCTGTTTCTTTCTTCCTCTGCCTATTCCTTACTAGTATTTCTGGTTCAAGCCACATATCACAAGAGCAGTGCTATGAGCAAATGGGCTTATTCTATATCATGTTCATCCACACAACAGCTACACAGTATCAAACTTAAGAGTACCAACAATGGATACCATTGTATAAAAAGGATTGGCAGCATAGGACAGAGACCTGTGATTTCTATAATCAGGCAAAAAGCCCTAAGGCTCCCAGTGTGGAAAGCAGAGAGACCTGGGGGCTTTGCATCAGAAGTTGTTACTGATGAGAGTTCTGGGGATTCCACAGCAAGAGGAAAGGATGAAGATTTAGCAACTGTATTTGGATTCTGTAGTCACAAATGAGATTCACAGTAAACTGATGAGGGGATGAGGGAGCTTAGGAATAACACTTTGGTTGTGAAATCAATCAAATATCATAATCTCTAAAATATTTGTTTTCCTGGAATCAGTTTGACAATAAGCATTTTAAAGCAAATATGTAAAAACGTAAGACTGTCTCACCATCCAAAGAAAGAAAACAGTGACCACCTTAAAAACAGGATTTTAGAATGGCTAGACTCCGTTTATACATGTACAAAGGCTGATATAATTATCTGGATTTAGCTCACCTTCTCTTTTCAGTTGTAGCTCAAAGCAAGTTGCATTCAGGTTTGTGAGCTGGTATACACATATTCATTGATGTGAAAAAAGTTTTTCCTCACCTGATTTCCCCTATGATTGTATATATATGTCACACTGAATGGTTTTTAATCTTTAAACAAAATGTAATACCAAGGACAGAGCCTGGTGTGGATGCTTAAAATTCTAGCATGCGCTGCTGTCCTCCCGCTCAATATGCACCACCTGTTCGAAATGCACCACCTGTTCCTCTGACCCCATCCCCACCAACTTACTTAACACCATCTCTCCTACCGTCACCCCTCCCCATCTGTCATATCCTCAACCTTTCTCTCTCCACTGCAACTGTCCCTGACACCTTCAAGCATGCTGTAGTCACACCACTCCTCAAAAAACCATCACTTGACCCTACCTGTCCCTCCAACTACCGCCCCATTTCCCTCCTACCCTTCCTCTCCAAGCAGTGCCGTAGCGAGGGTGCCTGACACCCGGGGCGGGTCGCCGCTGCGCACTCCCCCCCCCCCCCGGGTGCAGCACGGGCACGGCGCACCGCCCCCCGAAATGCACCCTTACCTTGCAGTGGGGGGCAGGCGGGAGGGCCGATCCGCCCCCAGTGCACGTCACTGGGAGCTGCATCGGCTCTGCTGCTTCCCTGCTTTCTCTGCCCCGGAACAGGAAGTAACCTGTTCCTGGGCAGAAAGAGCAGGGAACCAGCGAGCCAACACCCCCCCCCCCCCCAGCGGCATGCACCCGGGGCGGACTGCCCCACCGCCCCCTTCCTACGCCACTGTCTCCAAGATACTTGAACGCGCCGTTCACAGCCATTGCCTTGATTTTCTCTCCTCTCATGCCATCCTCGATCCGCTTCAATCCGGCTTTCGCCCCCTGCACTCGACACCAACGGCACTATCTAAAGTCTGTAATGACCTGTTCCTTGCCAAATCCAAAGGTCACTACTCCATCCTCATCCTCCTTGACCTATCCGCCGCTTTTGACACTGTCAATCACAATTTACTTCTTGCCACACTGTCCTCATTTGGGTTCCAGGGCTCTGTCCTCTCCTGGTTCTCCTCTTATCTCTCCCACCATACCTTCAGAGTACACTCTCATGGTTCTTCCTCCACCCCCATCCCACTCTCTGTTGGAGTTCCTCAGGGATCTGTCCTTGGACCCCTTCTTTTTTCAATCTACACCTCTTCCCTGGGCTGCCTGATCTCATCTCATGGTTTCCAATATCATCTTTATGCTGGCGACACCCAGCTTTACCTCTCCACACCAGACTTCACTGCCGAAACCCAGGCCAAAGTATCGGCTTTCTTATCCGACATTGCTGCCTGGATGTCCAACCGCCACCTGAAACTGAACATGGCCAAAACCGAGCTTATTGTCTTCCCACCCAAACCCACTTCCCCTCTCCCTCCACTCTCTATCTCAGTTGATAACACCCTCATCGTCTCCGTCTCATCTGCCCGCAACCTCGGAGTCATCTTTGACTCCTCCCTCTCCTTCTCTGCGCATATCCAGCAGATAGCCAAGACCTGTTGTTTCTTCCTCTATAACGTTAGCAAAATCCGCCCTTTCCTCTCTGAGCACACCACTCGAACTCTCGTTCACTCTCTCATTACCTCTCGCCTTGACTACTGCAACCTACTCCTCACTGGCCTCCCACTTAGCCATCTATCCCCCGTTCAGTCCGTTCAGAACTCGGCTGCATGTCTTACCTTCTGCCTGGACTGATATACTCATATCACCCCTCTCCTCAAGTCACTTCACTGGCTTCCGATCAGGTACCGCATACAGTTCAAGCGTCTCCTACTAACCTACAAATGCACTCGATCTGCAGCCCCTCCTTACCTCTCTACCTTCATCTCCCCTTACGTTCCTACCCGTAACCTCCGCTCTCAAGACAAATCCCTCCTCTCAGTACCCTTCTCCACCACTGCCAACTCCAGGCTCTGCCCTTTCTGCTCACCTCACCCCATGCTTGGAATAAACTCCCTGAGCCCAAACACCAGGCCCCCTCCCTGCCCATCTTCAAATCCTTGCTCAAAGCCCACCTCTTCAATGTCGCCTTTGGCACCTAACCACTACACCTCTATTCAGGAAATCTTGACTGCCCCAACTTGACATTTCGTCCTTTAGATTGTAAGCTCCTTTGAGCATGGACTGGCCTTCTTTGTTAAACTATACAGCGCTGCGTAACCCTAGTAGCACTCTAGAAATGTTAAGTAGTAGTAGTAGTAGTAATATGTCCTCTTTTTTCTGCAGAGCTGAAAATACATGTTTGCATGTGCTGTCCTCATGCTGTGATATTTGTCTAAGTGCCTTGCCATGTGGAGATTTTTCTTATTTCTCTTTCTTTCTCAGTTTTTCTTTTTCCCTCTATATTTTTAGAGATTTTGGGGCTCTTTTTAAGTTTCCTTTATTTTCAGGTGTGGCTGCCTGATTTAGACCTCAATTTGAATGCTGCCCCTTTTTGAGAGTTCAATATTGAGGGGTTTAATTTGGCCGAGATTCTTTTTTTGATGTCACAGAAGACCCCCAGTTTCTTTAAGAGGTGTGCTCAGTGTAGACAGGTGATTTCTGCCAGGGACTCGCTCAATTTGTGCATCAGGTGCCTTGGGCCACATCATGACCCCTCTGATTGGGATTTCTGGTGCCTTGCAAGGTGTCGATGTCGGGGCAGACAGTACTGCCTTCTACATTGTGGGAGGAGACTTTCCTGGAATCTGAGGGTAGGGCTACACCTCGAGGCTCTTTGGAGCATGGGCATCGCTCCACCAGGCTGAGGTGGGTAACTACTCAGTAACCTGCTCCTGAGTATACGGAAGAGTCTGATTGGGACTGCTCATGGGAAGATCCACATTACTTCATGGAGGAGGAGGAGTCAAATGGAATTCCTCTTATCTCTCTCCTCAAGAGAGATGAAAATCTCTACCTGAGGCCATCCCATTTAAGTTGGGGACGGAGGAGGAGCTCAGCCAAGATGTTGTCTGTTCTGGGCTATGTCTCCTCCTAAGGAAGGGGTCACTAAACCATTGCAACCTATCCTTAAGGACACAGTGTTGAAGAACTGGGAATCTCCATTCACAGTGCAGGTTGCACCCAAGAAGGTAGATATGCAGTATTGTATCCAAAAGGCTCCCGGATTCGAAAAGGCACAATTGCCACACAACTCTGTGGTGGTTGAATTCGCTCACAAATTGGCCAAGAGTTCTCTGTCTCGTGCCTCAACATCCTCAGGACGAAGGCCAGGACTTTGGATTCTTTTGGGAGAAACACATTTCAGGCCTCAATGCTCGTTCCTGCACCCAGTCCTACCAGCTCTACATGTGCCTTCACTTGGAGTATTTGGTGAACAGTACACTGAGTCTGGCAAACTCTCTCCCTTCAGAGCAGGCTGCAGAACTTCACCAGCTGGTCAACAAGCAGATGAAATGTAGGCATTATCTGGCCAAAGGCACCTATGATACTTTTGATGTTGCATCTAGACTCTCTGGCATGGGTGTGGGGATACACAGACTCTCCTGGCTGCATGTCTCTGACCTGGTAACAGCGGTTCAAGAGAGATTAGTGGATGTACCATGCTGAAAGGACAATTTGTTTGGAGAGAAAGTAGAAGAGGACACTGTCCACATTAAGAGACATACGAATACTATCCATACTCTATTTTGGCATCCTGCGTCTGTATCTTCTTCAACAAGAAGGTGTTCAATCGGGTCTAGGCAGCGTTCCTACAACTCTCAAAGGCGTAGGTTTCTGCCTACCATTCACTCCACTAAGGCGACTCAGGCCCAGTGTCCCAGACTTCACCAGCCCTGTCCTGAGGATTCTGAGAGTGGAGCACCCCCTCCAATATTTGATCCTCACAGCTTGGATGTTGAGAGTGTAGAATTTAAACCCCTCAGATTGCCTGACTTCTGAGGGAATTAGAAAGTCATGGGATAGGAGGCAATGTCCTATTGTGTATTAAAAACTGGTTAAAAGATAGAAAACAGAGAGCAGGGTTAAATGGTCAGTATTCTCAATGGAGAAGGGTTAAATAGTGGGGTTCGCCAGGGCTCTGTGCTGGGACCGCTGCTTTTTAACATATTTATAAATTATCTAGAGATGGGAATAACTAGTGAGGTAATTAAATTTGCTGATGACACAAAGTTATTCAAAGTTCTTAAGTTGCAGGAGGACCTTATGAAACTGGGAGACTGTGCATCCAAATGGCAGTTGACTTCTAATGTCAACAAGTGCAAAGTAATGCATGTGGGAAAGAGGAACCCAAACCACAGTTGCATGATGCAAGGTTCCACATTAGAAGTCACTGCCCAGGAAAAGGATCTAGGTGTCATAGTTAATAATACGTTGAAACCCTCTTCTCAATATGCAGTGGCGGCCAAGAAAGCAAATAAAATGTTATGAATTATTAGGAAAGGAATGGAAAACAAAACTGAGAATGTCATAATGCCTTTGTATCGCTCCATAGTACAATCACACCTTGAATACTGTGTGCAGTTCTGGTCACTGCATCTCAAAAAAGATATAGTGTAATTAGAAAAGGTACAGAGAAGGGCAACGAAAATAATAAAGGGAATGGGATGACTTTCCTATGAGGAAAGGCTAAAGTGGCTAGGGATCTTCAGCTTAAAGAAAAGAAGGCTGAGGGGAGACATGATAAAGATATATAAAATACTGAGTGGAGTGGAACAGGTAGATGTGAATTGCTTTTTTTACTTTTTCCAAAAATACTAGAACTAGGGGGCATGCAAAGAAGCTACTAAGTAATAAATTTAAAAGAAATTGGAGAAAATATTTCTTCACTCAACGAGTAATTAAACTCTTGAATTCATTGCCAGAGAATATGGTAAAAGCAATTAGCTTAGCACGGTTTTAAAAAGGTTTGGATAATTACATAAGCCATTATTAAGATGGACTTGGGAAAATCGACTGCATATTCTAGGATAAGCAGCATAAAATCTATTTTAGTGTTCTGGGATCTTACCAGGTACTTGTGACCTGAATTGGCCACTGTTTGAAACAGGATACTGGGCTTGATGGACCTTTGGTCTGTCCCATTATGGCAATGCTATTGTTCTTATTTTATGTTCTTATCTTACTGAATTGCAGGAAAGATGCCACTAAAAGATGTTCTTCTTTTAAATGGAGAAGTTTTGCCATCTGGTGTGAGGACAAGGCCTTAGATGCCTTTTCTTGTCTTCACAAAGCTGCTTTAGTACCTCCTGCACCTCTCTGAGTCTAGTTTAAAAACCAACTCTGTAAGGGTTCGTCTCAGTGCATTTGGCAGCTGATGAAAGGTCCTTTTGAGTCTCTGGATACCTGTTATCTGAAGTTTTTGACCTGAAAAGTTCGGGTTCTGGTGGCAGTCATTTCAACTCGCAGAGTCAGTGAGCTCCAGGCCCTGGTAGCTTATTCACCGTATATTAAATTTTCTCACAACAGAGTAGTCCTCCACACAGACCCTAAGTTCCTTCCTAAGATTGTGTCAGAGTTCCATCTTAACCAGTCAATTGTTCTGCCAACATTTTCCCCAAAACCACATGCCCATCCTGGTAAAAGTGTACTTTAAACTGCAAGCAAGCCTTAGCATTCTATCTGGAGCAGACTGAACGCCATAGACAGTCCACCCAGCTTTTCGTTTTGTTTGACGCCAACTGATTGGGGGTGGCCATTGGCAAATGCACACTTTCAAATTGGATAGCGGATTGCATCTCCTTTGCTTATGCCCAGCCTGGGCTGACTCTTGAGGGACATGTCACGGTCGGTGCACAATGTCAGAGCCATGGCTGTGTCAGTAAACCACTTGAGATCAGTCTCAATAGAGGAGGTTTGCAAGGCTGCGACGTGGTCTTCAGTTTACACATTCACATCCCACTATTGTCTGGATCAGGATACCCGAAGCAACAGTCAGTTTGCACAGGCAGGTCTGCAGAATTTGTTCCAGGCTACACTTACACAGCTATTATGTATATAGTTTCAGGTTAATTGAAGTTTTAGTTTTGTTGTTTCGAGACTCATTTATCCTAGCTTTCTTGTTTTCGGTGAGTCTGGTAGCAAGGGATTATCAGATGTGAGAATAAGAAGGCCTGCGTGTCCTCTTAGGAAGCAAAGATACTTACTGTAGCTGATGTTCTCCGAGGACAGCATTCTGATTATTCTCACATACTCTCCCACTTGTAGGCTTTGTGCTTTTTTCACCTCACACTAGCTTGTTGGGCGGGAAGGTGCACTGCTAGATCTTTCTACTTCACTTGCTAGTTAGCATCCACATCAGGCTCCGTTGGATGACGTCACCCAGATGTGAGAATAATCGGCCTGCTGTCCTTGGAGAACTCCAGCTACAGGTAAGTATCTTTGCTTTAGACAAAGCAAACCTGAGTAAAGACTGAGTAAATAATGCCGAAAAATCAGCACAGAAAAAAAGTGCTAAACGCTATTCTATAAATGGCGTTTAAAGTCAGGTGCCATTTATTTATTTTTATTTTATTTTTTGTTACATTTGTACCCCGCGCTTTCCCACTCATGGCAGGCTCAATGCGGCTTAGTGCCAAAATCAGCACCTAACTTTAGACATGAGGATTTACATCAAGTAAACCCTGGTATAAATCCTTGCATCTAAATTAGACATGAATCCCCCTTTTTCTATAACAGCACACATAAATTGTAGGTGTGCCCCTGATCTGCCTGTAACCCTCCCATGGCTTCATTCCCTTTTAGAGTTGCATGGATCCCTGTAATGAAAAATGCATGCATGAATTTCAAATAATGTCAATTAGTGCCAATAATTGATTATTGGTGTTAATTGGCTCATTAATTGTGTACACAAATTAGGCCTATGCCCAAATTTGCACCCGCAGTTTTAAGCACCATTTATAGTAGTTTGGGGTTAATGCAGGACATGTGTTCTTTGTAGTTTCAAAATAGCAATGAGTGATATTATGAAATCCTTATAACCCCCTTCTTTTCAAACTGTAAAATAAGATACTATTATCTGTAAGTAATGCAACTAAATTCATTAATGCAGTGAATCCCAAACCAGTCCTGTGGGCTCCCAGTCAAATGGATTTGCAGGATATATACTATGAAGGCAATTTTATAACTGGGCCATAGGAGCCAACTCTGTGGGTGCTTGAGCACCTTCTATATTGAACAAACTCCTTCATTGTGTCCAGGGAGGAATAAATTGTATTGAGTTTAGCACCCTCAATAATTTTGAAAAGGGCTCCTTTGACCTAGGCAACATATGTTAGGTGCCCCAATGGTGCATACTGAGTACCAATTATATAACGGCAATTGTGCACACAGATCCTGTTATAGAATATGCGCGTAAACCCACATTTATCCACACAAAGTTTTAGTGTGCTCACTTTTCCCAAGTCAGTTGCAGTTGTTATCGGTCATACCTAAGTGCTACATGTCAGAAGCATATTGTGTAAGTTACATGTGTAAATGGGAGACATGCCTATGTCCTTCCTATGCCCTCCCCACATGTATGCCCCCATGCACACTACTTTAGCATGTAGTGTAAATACATGTATAAATGCCAATTATTTTGGCACTTATGCATGTAGTTGTAGAATTGCCCTTTATATATGAGATGGATTTGCATGCACTGTTTCTATTGTATGTAAATGTGCCTCATGCTTGTTTATTGTAGATTTCCTGAAAAAAAAGACTGGCTTTGAATTCCCCAGAACAGGTTTAGGAGCTACTGGATTAGTGATATCATGACTGAAATGTGCCCAGTGGAATGATAGGTGCATCTAATTGAAAGCTTACATTCTAAAGGGGTCCTTTTACTAAAGCTTAGTGCTTGCTAAGAAACCAGTAAGTTTAAAATGGCCTTATATAGCATTTAGCATGTGCTAACAGAATTAGCGCACGCTAAGATTTAGTAAAATGACCCCTAAATGGTCATAACATTGTGTTATGTAACAACAAAAAAAGTAAAACAATAATGAATTCCTTCTCTTCATTTTTTTAGATCTGGGATTCCTACTTCTATCTTGCTGTCATTTTTATAAACCAGTCTTGCCTACAGCTAGAATTGTTTACATCCTCAAAAAAGAAAAAAGTGTTAGAGAGGTAAGTAGCCTGTTTAGCTAGCATCATCACTGTAGAAGCAGACCCATTGTTTATTAAAGATTATTGCTTAAATTGTGGAATTTTGTGAAGCATACCTGATTCTTGAACTAGAGACTATGACAGCTGCAGACAGAAAAAGAAAACAGTTAACCAGTCAAACTTTCATTGGTTGATATTCCTTTCAGTCTGCCACCTACAATGTTCAGAAGGTTCCATATGACAAGAAATGTCTGTGGCATGACAATACATTTTGGGCCAGATTCAGCAAATGGCACCAAAAATTAGGTGCCGGGAAAAATCCACGCTCAGCGCCAGTCTATAAAGGGTGCTCTGGGCAGGGTGCTGTTTATAAAATAGCATCTTCTGGGCATAGGCGGTCGGTGGCCCAACTGTTTGGGGAGGCTAAAGAGGGCGGGGTTAGGGGTGGTGCCAGGGGCGGAGCTTACCTCCATAATTGTCTGACAACACACAGAAAAAAATAAGTAAAAATAAAATAGCCATAATTAATACCTTTTATTAAATGTAGATATTAGGTATGTATCATATGTAAAAGAATAAAGTGGTTGCTCAAAGCATATACTAACCACAATTGCTCAACTGCAAAACACTATGCACAGCTTTGTGCAAAAACACACTCAGAACCTTACTGTACCATAAATATTACACTGGGCAGACCCTAATACACCAATATACCACCCATATGGAAAATGCAGACCGTCAACAATATGAAACAAGGGATCCTATCATCACAATTCTCATGTAGAGCCACAAAATACCCTTTTAGGGTGGATAGTGTTCACAATGAGCTGCTTTTATTAACGACCATATGTAGATCCTTCAAGAGGTAGTGTGTCATGATTTAGACTCTACACCCTTTCTGATGGTTTGGTGCTACCTCAGTAAGGCCAACACACAATCTCTCCACTACAAAACACTATACACAAACTTGTGCAAAAACACACTCAGAAGCTTACCAAACCATAACAGCACTACTTCCAAGGACAAGACGAGCTACAACCTTATGCGTGGAAAGACAGTACTATAATTACACCGGGCTCTAAAACACCAGTAGGACTGCTAAGTCCCTTCCTTAGGTAATGTTACTGTAAATATACATTTTTAATTAACCTCATTGTTTCTGCTCAATTGGAAGCAACTACTCACACAAGACAAGGAAAAGCTTCATTTCTGAAATCAGATTCAGGAGTACAGGATTAAACAGCATAAAGGCAATTAATTTTAGAGAATGCTGGAAAAAGAGAGACAAGCAGGAGAAAGGGTACACAAGATGAAAGTGAAGAGGGGAATGGGAGACACAGAATCAGAGAGAGGAGAGAACGGAAGACATGAGAAGCTCCTGAAAAGGAAATACAGACACCACAGAGTAAAGGCCAGGAGAATACAGACAAACCAGAAAGGCCAAAAAAAGAGAGAAGTCTGGAAGAAAAGATGAAAACTTCCTGGTGGTTTTTGAACATGGGCCATGGCTTCCAGCAGTGCACATCCTTAGCCGTGCTCAGCTTTTGGCAAATTAGGGTATTATGTCTATTCCCATCCATTATCACCTTATCAGCATAACATCCTTACAGAGATCCATCAGTGAAAATTCTTAAATAAAGTCAGCTTCAAAAAACAAGAGTAGTGAGCATATCATCATTACACTAATTATACTAATTAGAAACCGTGACTACAAAAGATCCATATGATCACAAAGATTACCTCAAGCCCGATAATTGATTGATAACAACTTAAAGTCGGGAGAGGCAAGAGAATCTCGCTCCACGAGGAGTGCAGATGGCGTACTGCAAGCCGGTTTGCCCGCTTAACTAAACTGATTAGTGAGTAGCGAGCCGCTAGATAAACTAATTTTTGGACTCACCCAAGCCACGTGGAAACCGAGTCTCGACCTGACTGTAGTGGCGGATGCTCAGGTCTTGTCCAGCGATCTGTTCCCCTCACCTCCCTTCCCCTCCATCAGCGATTCTCCCTGCCCTCGTACAACTGTTTTACGCTCCCTGGCAGCAACGTCTGTGAAGAAAAAGGCACTGCAGGCTCGCCTCCGGCTTCAGTTTTTCCCTTCGCTTCGCTCTTCACACAGTGTCCCGCCTTCGCGGAAACAGGAAATGCATCATCGCGAAGGCGGGACACTGTGTGAAGAGCGAAGCGAAGGGAAAAGCTGAAGCCGGAGGCGAGCCTGCAGTGCCTTTTTCTTCACAGACGTTGCTGCCAGGGAGCGTAAAACGGTTGTATGCGGGGGGGGGGGGGGGGGGGGGGGAAGGAAGGCTGCCGGTCGGGGAGAGCAGGAAGGAAGAAGGGACGGTGGGCGAGCTCCCTGGATGCTGTGCAAGCCCTGCGTTTGTGAGGGCAGCAGCCAGGGGAAGGTCAAGATTGGGCTTCCCCAAGCCTCTTATACGGGGCGCTATGCTTCTGGGGATTCCCATGCCAGTTTTGGGCATAAGAACGTATGCCATCTGAAACCTGGTGTAAATCCTGGTGTGCAAGTTGGACGTGAATCCCTGGAATTCTGTAACACTGTGTGCATCTTTTGTGAACACCCCTGACCTAGCCATGCCCCTCCTGTGGCTACACCCCCTTTTGAGTTCTGCAGAGGATTTGGGTTTAGCCAGATCAGCATGCAAATCCATATTGGTGCCAATTAACATCAATAATTAATTGTTAATGGCCATTATCTAATTTATTAGTGCACAGATCTCAGGATCGTGCACAAATTTGAGCACTCAAATTTGGGCACCATTTAAAGAATCTGGAGGGTTATTTTTTATTTTTGAAACCTACATAGAGAGAATTAAGTGCACATGTTATGCTTAAGCAGTGAAATTTTCATTTAAGGGTCATGTAAAATATCTCTGTATTTCCACCACTGTAGTATTTTAAATATTATGCCAATAGTTCCACTGTGCATTTAGCCTGCAAAAGCATATCATTTACTATTACAATAAATGATGGCAGATAAAAATCAGTTTGGCACATGTAATCTGCACTGTAAAGTGGTTAGGATTGTAACTGCTACCCCATGTAGGTTACCCTCCAAGTTACCTTTATTTATTTTTTTTTGTTTTTTTTATTTATGATTTTCAAAATACATTTATGAATACACATAAACTTATGGAATTTAGAAAATAACAAATTAAAGATATATAATATAATTATCAACTTTAAATTTTAACTATTTGCCCACAAAGTAATTCGATCCAAGAACAAAGAATATATTATAAAGAAAATTAAAGAAATTGAGTGGAAGGAGAAAAAATCATGCACAATTCGACATAGCGTTTACTACCAAGAGAGTCAACCTTGTTCTTTACTAGAAATAAATTGAATTAAATTCTTTGGGTCCAAAAAAATTTAAGTGGATGAGTTCATGGAGATCAAGCACTTACACGGAAATTTAAGGAGAAAAGTTGCTCCTAATCAGGCAACTCTCTCCTTTAACATTAAGAATTCCTTTCTCCTTCTCTGAGTTTCTTTGGAAATTTTTTTTGTTTTTTCAGGTGTGAAAATCATTTGTTTTGAGTGAAAATGTTCTATACTTGGATTCTGTCCTTTTGCTATATAGATATCTTCTGTGATTATCTCACATGTTTTGAGTTCCATCATTGTTTATGTCCTCACCATCTCCACTGGGAGGGTATTCCAGGCATCCACCACCCTTTTTGTGAAAAAGTATTTCCCGATATTGCTGTTAAGTTACGTCCTTGCAGTTTTGTTTCATATCATTTCATTAAAACTTTTCAGTTATTAAGATGTTTGTATTATATCTCCCCATCCCTCCTCCCTTCTATGGAACACATATTTAGGTATTCTAGTTTCTTCTGGCACCGACTCCATTTTGGTTGCCTCCCTCTAAATCACTTGAAGTTTTTTCATGTCTTTAATAAAATACAGCCTCCAAAACTACCTTGAGATCCCCAGATACTGTCACCATAAAGGGTCTCTCCTGGTTTGTGCACATCAGCCTTTTGCTTCCTATCATATACAGCACCTTTGGATTTCTGTACCCAAAGTTCATCTCTCTTCATTTTTTCTCATTAAATCCTATCTGTCAAGGATTATACCATTCTAGTTTTTGAAGATTACTTCTCATCTTGTCTGTTCCATAGGGAGTGTCCATTCTGTTGCAAATCTTTGTGTTATTCACAAAAAGGCAAACATTTTCTTCTAACCCTTAAGCAATATATATTTATTTAGTATGACATTTATATCCCACATTATCTCAAATGAAAATTAAGTTCAATGTGGCTCACAAAGATAAACGTAGAACTGACATAGTAACAGTAAACATTAAAGCCTTAAACACGTAACAAGTTTAATAAAATATAAGACAGAATGTGAAAACGGACAGAGTTGTTATTATTACAGGTAACTGTAAGGTTAATTATTTCTATTGTTGTGGATCAATCTTATCAAGTGAGTTTTCAATTGTTTGTGAAATATGAGATAATCTTCAGTTTGACGGATTTGATTGGGCAGAGAGTTCCATCTGGATGTACTTTCGTAAGAGAATCCTGCATTGTGGATAGTTTTATATTTGATTTTATTACTCACAAAGATACTGAATAGAATTGGTCCCAAGACCAGTTCTTGAAGCAAGTCACTACTCACCTTTTTTTTACTCTGAGTGAAATCATTTACCACTAATTGGTCATCTGTCAGTCAATCCGTTGTAATGCAGTTCATCACCTTGGGTCCTAACATCAGGCTTCTCAGTGCATTTGTGAGCCTCCTGTAAGGAACTATATCTCAGCGCATGTCAAAAACATGTGCTGACGCTAGTGCAGGCCCTCTTTTACCACAGCTTAGTAAAAGGATTACCTTTACGTAATGCTCATCCGACATCGAGAGACTATTTTCTCCTTCTTTTTCTGTGTTGTAAAAATCTTCGTTACAGATCTGTTCATGATACAAGCTTCACATACCAAGCTACTAGGAAATGGAATTCCCTACCAAAGGGCCCCTTTTACTAAGCCGCGTAGGCGTCTATGCGCGCCCAACGCATGCCAAAATGAACTTACCGCCCGACTACCGCGTGGCTCTTGAAGCAATTTCATTTTTGATGTGCATCCACTACACACGTCTGAAAATTTTATTTTCTGGTGCGCCTAGTAGACGTGCGCCAAGTGGCATCTAACATGCATAGGTTGTTACCGTGCAGATTCCTTACCTCTAGGTCTATGGCTGGCGGTAAGGTCAGACACCCAAAATGGACACACGACAATTATGATTTTGTTGCACGTCCATTTTCAGGGGGGGGGAAGCATTTTTGGTACGTGCACTGAAAAATATTTCAGCGTGCGTCCAAAACCCACGCCTACACTACTGCAAGCCACTTTTTTTTTTTTTTTTTTTTTTAACTCTTTATTTGGTTATATATTATTCCATACAGAATTAATATGGCAATTGTAATATGACAAACATTTAGTAATTTATAAAACATAAATGAAAATTATGATCTATTCTATCGACCTCACTTAAATATAGTAAATTACGATCCAAAATAGATATGAAAAATAAAAATAAAGTAATTATTCAAGTAGATATACTACATGGGATTCTCTATGACCTATTCGCCACTCTCAATGATCTCTAACAGTGTACATTCTCAAACCACTAATTTGCATTCAGTCCTTCTTTAGAAATCAAAAACTCTTCTAGTTGTTTAGGTTCAAAAAATTGGTAATTCTTAGATTGATATATAATTCAGCAAACACAAGGAAACTTTAATATAAAATTTACACCAAGAAAAACAGATCTTTGACGGAGTGCCAAGAAGGCCTTTCTCCGTTTCTGTGTTTCTTTGGATAAATCAGGGTAAATTCTTATTTTAGATCCTAAAAACATTGAGTCAATATTCCTGAAAAAAAGTCTCAAGACAGCATTCCTATCCATTTCCAGGGCAAATGTCACCACAGCTGATGTTCTTTGCGTGATAACTTCTAAGGATGACTCAAGGAAATTTGTTAAACAATGTGATAATTTGAATTTATCTCCTTCATAGGTAGACTGAAAGTGTTGAACCCGTACTAATGGGGGTAATAAATCCTTTGACATACCCAACACTTCGACCAAATATTTTTTAAACATTTCTACCGGTGCCAACACTGGTGACCTAGGAAAATTAGTCAGTCTCAAATTACAACGTCTTAATTGGTTTTCCAGGTATTCCATTTTCTTATATGTAAAACTCTTTTCTTTGGCCGAAGTTTGAGTAACAGTCTCTACTTTTCTCAATTTTTCCTCAATTCTTTCCATCTTGGAGGTTTGAGCTGTGTTTATTTGATCCTGGATCAGGGCAGCTTCTGACAAAGTCTTAATTCCCTCTATATTTTTAACAATCATTACTTGTAGTGCTGAATGTAAAGTGTGATTTTGGTCCCAAAGTGACTCAAGTGTCACAACGGCTGGTTTACTTAACTGCCCCACTGAAATCACCGGGGGAAGGGGGGTTTTGAGTGTTTGGTTCAAAATTGTAATAATATTATCAGGAATTTTTGAAATGGTTCCTACCGATTCACTCTCAACCAGTTCTGCTTCCAAGTGTGGGCTCCCTCTCTGTTCACTCCTCTCGACCACTTCGGACGGCTGAGCGTCAGGCACCACTTCCTGGTTCCGTATTCCCGGCTGTGGGGGAGCCGCTCGTTCGACAGGGCTTAGGGAAGCCCCGTCTCCACTGTCGGCCGACGCTAATAGCTCGGCTCCAATCGGAGAGGAAGCTGCTACAGGTCCCGACGTTACCCCAAATCTTTCCAGCGTCGGTTGCTGTCGAGCTGGTGTTCCGGCCGGGGTTGAGGGCAATTCCCGAACCTTTCCTCTTCTTTTCACCATCTTACAATGGTCAGAAGGGGCCTCGGCTGCTATGACGCGGAGAAATTTTCGGGAGCGTCTGGTAAGTGAAATCTCTATGACGCCATTTTGGATCTCCACTGCAAGCCACTTTTTACCGCGGCTTAGTAAAAGGACCCCAAAGTCACTCTCATATATTACTGACTATTTGAAATGTTGTTATTTTGAAATGAATCATCTTACTGCTTGGATGTTTTTACCTATTATTATTTTGTTTTTTCATTATAGTTCTCTTATTGTGTAATTTACTTTAAAAGTTTGATGTAAGCCACATTGAACCCAAACTTGTTTGGGATCATGCAGAGTACAAATATGACAAATAAATAAAAGGCTTTACTGAAATTCAAGTATATCACATCCAGCCAGAAGCGGAGCCAGGTTGATGGTGCGGGGGGAGCGAGAGCGGACTTCCACCGGCGCACATTTTCAGTGCAACATGACGAAAAAAAATAGGCGCCAGCAGAACTCCGTTTGGGGGAGCAGCCGCTCCCCTGGCGTCCCACCTAGCTACGGCACTGCATCCAGCACAAGAAATCAAGATTTGGCACAATTTGCTTTTGGTAAAAGGCTTTGCAGCCTATTGAAATGTTGTAGAATGTTCACTCTCCTTTCATTCAATAGTGTCTCCATTACTTTTCCAGCTACAGAAGTAAGGCTTGTAGGATGACTTCTCTGTTACTACTTTTGTGAAGAGGAACCACATTATCCTCTCTCCAAATTCATAGGACATTTTCTTCCTCTAAAGTTCTATTAAACATATTATTTAGACTACCTGCCAGACTCTCTCTGTGCTCCCTCAGTATCCTGGATATCCACTTTCAATTTTTCAAGTTGTCCAATAAACACTTTCTTCCATGAACAGTGTGGTGTTCCATATCTACCTTTGTCAGCCATCTGTTGTTCTCCAGAACTTTCTTCTGTGAACACAGAGCAGAAGTAGTTGTTTAGTATTTAGTATTTTCCTTCTCATTTCTCACAACAGCAGTCCTCAGGATCTTTCAGTCTTATTATTCCTCCTCTTCCTTACATACATGAAAAAGTCTTGGCACCTTTCTTTACATCCTTAGATATTTTTTCTTCTGTTCATGCTTTTGAAATCCTGATTTGTTTTGCCTCATTGAGTTTCCCTTTCTGTATTACTGTTCTTGTGATCTTCTGGTAATTTGTGAGAGAACCATGTATTCTTTTTCCTCTTGTTTTTATTTACTTTCCATACACTAAGATCTCTTGCTATAGGGTCAGAGCCAGGATTTCTGGCACCCCCTTCAAACTTGTAATCCCGTCTTCAGTTATTAAGGTAGACGTAGGGAAAGCCACTTCTTATCCTTGAGGTTAAGTAGCACAGAATCTTGATACGTTTTGGGACTCTTTCAGGTACTTTTGACCTGGACTGGCCACTGTTAGAAACAGGACACTGGGTTAGATGGACCCAGTAGTGCAACTCTTATGTTATTATGGGGCCATTTTACTAAGCCGCATAGGCGCCTATGCACGCCCAACACGGGCCAATTCAAAACTACCGCCTGGCTACTGCGTGGCCTGGGCAGTAATTTCATTTTTTACATGTATCTAGTATGCACACTGGAAAATAAATTTTATTTTCTGGTGCACGGTGCTAACCGGGCGGTAATTGATATTGTACTCACACTGATGATTACCACCCGGTTAGCGTGTGAGACCTGACTGCAAAGTGAATGGGTGGTGGTAAGCTCTCAGGCCCAAAATAGATTGCGCCAATTTTAATTTTGCCACACGTCATTTTCAGTGCGCTGAAAAATGGACCACCGCACGTCCAATACACGGGTCTACACCAGTGCAGGTCATTTTTCGGTGTACCTTAATTAAAGGACTCTATGTTATCTATTGCAGGTTTGTGTACAGCTTCTGCAGCATAGCATCCTTCTTTTGGAGGCTATTGCTATACAATCCATTTCATTACAGGAGATAAATATTTCCTAATACTAAAGAAAATAGGAATACTTGATCCCATCTTGGGCCTCTGAGACCTTAACCTTTTTCTCCTCAAGAAGTTCAAAATGAGAACCCTTCCTACCTTACACCCCTATTTGACCAAAAGAGGCTGAGTATGTTCACTGAAGTTCAGAGATGCTTATACAAATAGATGGATTCACCCCAGTTGCTGGATATACCTTCACCTTACCCATCAAAATAACCATTACAAATACAAAACCCTCGTCCTCCCATTCAGATGGCCTTAGCACTCAGGTTTCACCAAGTATCTTGTGATTGTATCAACTAACTTTCACAAGCAGGGTCTTTATCTATATCTCTGACTGGCTCTAGCCATCTTCCTGAGAGACACAGCATTTCATCTTCTTCAATCACTTAACTTTCTCATAAATTTCAACTAATTATCTCTTCCACCTCCAAAAAACTCTTTTAAGATCACTTCTGGACATGGAACAAGTGAAAGCTTTTGTTCACAAGATAAGCTGCAAAAGCTAATACAGTCAGTTCTTTGGTTCATATGGCACCTTTGGTTCAGACCAAAATGAGGAAGTTACAATGGGATCTCAAGTTTCAGTGGAATTGGCAAAGGAATGCCATATTTTGATGGGACAGAACAACACATACGTCAAGTTTATCAGAAAATCATCCACTCAAAGACTAATACTCACTGCCCACAACATGTGCGTCCCAGCTGCAGCATCAAAAGCTGTAAAATACCATGTGAAATAAGTCACATTGTGCTGGTGAACTACAGAATCTGATGTACCTCGGGAACACTATTGCATGCTTACCACAGATTATTTCAACAAAGACTGGAGAGCCCATCTTGGCACTTGTCTCAGTGAGGGTACCTAGTTACATTTTTCGCATCAGTCATCTGGAATTGAGAGGAATGTTTTATTCCCTTTGAGTCTTTGCCCATCTTTTCTGGGATCAAATTAGTTCTATTCTAGGCGGACACTCTAATGACAATGTCTATGTCAACAAATAAGGAAGTTATGGGTTCCCTTCAAATATCAATACAATCTTGCATTATTCAATTAGTAATCAATATATATATATATATATATATATATATATATATATATATATATATATATATATATATATATATATATTGATTACTAATTGAATAATATATATATTGAATAATATATATATATAAATCATTGTACCAATCGTGATTTCTGTGTTAGAAGATGTTAAAGTGAAATCTACTTATCTGATTGACAGCCTAAATTTCTTTTCAGCTAAAAACACGGCTGATGAAGCAACCACCAGAACTCTTGAGAATCAATAATCAAAGAGTCTTGCATGTGTTGAAAGTGCCTCCTCCATGTGTGAAATTCCTAAAAAAAAATCCCCTAAATTGAGAATAAATGGACTGCTGCATCAACGTGATGTCCAAACATTTTTGTCAATCTTGGTTTCCTCTAATGGGTCCATTGATAGATCATCTAATCAATCAAATATTGGTATTTAGCTAACACCAAAAGGTCTTCAAGAAGAAAAAACAGCAATCCTTGCAAGATTATCATATGTATAGTTTAGAATTATTTGTAAATCCAAATGTTACCGCTGTAACTTGCTATATTATTACCACGTGTCCGCACTCAGTCACAGTTTGAATCCTTTCAAGCAAAAAACATCCGCCAAAGTTCACTTAAATAATACTCGATGTTGGCTGTGAAAAGTCTCAGAGATGTTAACCATAATATCCCAATCTCTACACGGTCCAGTGTTTCACTGAAAGTGTCTTCAGGAGATCAGAACGGTGCCTTTATTCTGGTCTAAAGCATAAATCTCTGGCTCGGATTGAAAATTCATTTTAAATTGTCTACAGCGCAGACTGGATGGAACCTCCCTGGATAACTTCAAGAAATTTAGCCTCTCAATCAGATAAGTAGATTTCACTTTAACATCTTATGATATAGAAATCACGATTGGTGCAATGATTGAATGAGGGGTTAACAGCCTTAATAGCATTGTATAGCTATATCAGCTGTGACTACTGGTGATCACTGAGCACCTTTCACACATTTATATTTTATTATTATTAATTGAATAATGCAAGATTGTGTTGATTATAGAAAACTAGTATCTTCATTTTGTATTTAAGAATTATTTATAGGAAGAGATAATTAGATTTATATTCCTCATCTATAATTAATACTTTCCCTTCAAATATACCGTACATACATACACAAACACATACATGAAATAAATATTTAAAAGTATGGGGGTAAATTCTATAAATAGCGCCTAAGAGGCACTTAAGTGGTATTCTATAAGACATGCCTAAATTTACACATGGAGCACCATTATTCTGTAATTGCACATATAACTGAAAGACATGCCCCCATTCTGCCTTGAAACACCCATGACCCTCCCATTTCTGTGCCCTCTTTTTTGAGACACGAATAAATTTTAGGTGAGGATCCTGCACCTAACTTTAAACGTATTGGTTGCTATTAAATCTAATTAGTGCCAATAATTGTTAAAAAGCCAATGTATTGGCCCTAATTGGTTTGTTATTCAATTAAATTATGCGTGCAAATTGCGAACTTGCCTAAATTTGCACGCACAATTTTTGGCGACCTTTACAGAATCAGGGGGATTGTGTCCAGCTGTTTCTTTTTTTACAGGATTGTTCTAGGAGAGGATGTGTTGGCACAATTATGATTGTTATGTTTAATTGTCCAAAGAGGGGTCTGAAAAAGTTCATATTTTTATTTTCAATTTTTTGCAGGTATGGAGATATGCGGGTAACAATGGGCTGTGAAATATTCAGTATGTGGCAAAATTTAGGTAAGGAAATCATTTTAATTCCATAGAAATCGACTAAGGTGTTAATGAAGCAGGATCAAATAATACAAATTTAAAGACTGAGCAAGTTTAATATTCTTGCATAATTTTGTATATCATACAGAGTGGCTATTAAAAGAGCTACTAGTTACTTTGCTGTATATTGGTATAATCAAGCCACCTGGTTTCCTAGATTCTGCAGGGACAGTTGCATAAGAACATACTGAGTCAGATCAGGGTCCATTAAACCCAGTATCTTTTCATTAACAGTGGCTAATCCAAGTGCCTGACAGCTACCAAAGTGTAGATCCATTCCTTGCTGCTTATTCCCAGGGATAAATGAAGGCTTTCTTAAGTGTATCTGCCTAATTATTGTTTATGGACTTTTCCTTCAAGAACTTATCCAGGCTACTTTTAAATGCCTCCATGGCAAACCTTCTCTGGCAAGAAATTCCACAGCATAATTGTGTACTGATTAAAAACATAGAGGGGCATTCTTCGAGGACAAGCAGACCATCAGTATTCTCACATCTGGGTGATGTCATCTGATGGAGGCCAGTGCGGAAGCTGCCTAGTGTATGCATCTACTAGAAAATTCTAGCAGTGTCCTACTGCACGTGAGTGAGTGCCTTCCTGCCCACAGTGCAAGTGCAGGTTACTCATTTTATGTTTTTCTGTGAAGCTGGAAGGTTGCATCTTTGCTGTCTCTCATCAGCGCTTTTCACAGATACTTTTTTGGTGCTTTTCCATGCAGATTTTTCTCATTTTTCCTTCATTTTCTTCAAAAGTTTATTTTTAATACCTTCTCCTTTATTTTCTTAGCTTTTTGGCTCTTAAAGTTTTCTTTCTTTTTTTTTTTTGCACACCTGAGTACCGGCCTTAATTTGAGGAGTTTAATTTAGCCGCGATTCTTTTCTTGATGTCCAAGAAGACCCCCAGTGGCTTCAAAATGTGCGCCCATTGCAGTTGGGTAATTTCTATAATGGACCTGCACATTTGGTGCATCGGGTGCCTAGGGCCTAACCCATGAGCCTAATTCTTGTTCTCTCGGTTTAAAAATGTAGTTGAGGACACAGTAGGCACAGCAGGTCCATGAGGAGAAACTTTTTGGCTCCCTGAAGGCCAGTCCATCGTCATCAGCACCAGAAGCATCGACCTTGATGGCTGCTCATGCTTCATCTACCATTGGGAGTGCACTGGCATTGAGGATATCTCCAACTTCCTTGACAATGGGCACTGATAGTAGGCCCCTGGACCGATCAGCATCGGACTCGACACCAAGGACGCATAGGTTCAAGGTCATCCTCATCAGCACCAAAGGACAGTGATGCTGGGCATTGCGGGAAGCCAAAGAAGCATACACATCAGTCCTCTTCGAAGCACAGTGCTAGGGACACCAAGGCATCAGCATCGCTGGTACCCGAAAAGCACTGGCACCAAGAGGATAGCTCTGCCTCTTTAGTGGAGCTGCCATTGCAGCAGTCTCTGAGCAGCCACTTTGATCCATGTGGTACAGCTCTCTGCACGGGGGAGGAAGCTTACCAGGACTCTGAGAGTAGTGTGTACCTTGGTGTCCTCTGGGGCGTGCACATGGTTTGACTGAGCTGGGGCAGGTATAGACTCACTTTACACATCTGGAGTATTGTGAGGAGTCTGACTGAACTGCTCATGGGAGTCAGAGGAGGATCCACATTACTTCTCGAAGGAGGAGGCCTGTGGATTCCCTTCTGACCCCTCCATGACTCAAGAGAGGCATAAATCTTCACCTGAGAGTCTCTCATTAACAGGTTTTGTGAAGGAGATGGCTTTGGCCATCCCATTTAAGTTGGAGATGCCTAGGGCAGAGATGTTATCTATCCTGGACTATGAATCTCCTCCCAAGGAAGGGGTCAAGGTTTCATTTCCTTAAGGATGTGCTGATGAAGAATTGGACATCTCCCCGCTTAGTTCAGGTTGTACCAAGGAAGGTGTCATATCGAGAAGGCTTCCAGATTCTAGAGGGTGCATTTGCCTCACCACTCTCCGATAGTCGAATCCATCCTCAATTGAGCCAGAATCTGCCCCAAACAAGCCCCAGGTAGAGAGCCTCGTACCCTGGACTCGTTTTGGTTGAAACTTGATCAGGCCTAGATGCTCATTAATCACATCCAGACCTACCAGTTGTACATGAGCATATATTTGAAGTCTTTGGTATGCAGTACACTTAGGGGTCCTTTTACTAAGGTGCGCTAAAAAATGGCCTGCGGTAGTGTAGGCGCAGGTTTTGGATGTATACAAATCCATTTTCAGCGTGCCTATACATAAGGCCGTTTTAAAAATTTTTGCCAAAAATGGATGTGTAGCAAAATAAAAATTGACGTGCATCCATTTTGGGTATGAGACCTTACTGCCAGCCATTGACTTAGCAGTAAGGTCTCACATGTTAAAAAGGCAGTAATGACCTATGCATGTCAAATGCCACTTGATGTGTGTAGCCGGTGCATGCCAGAAAATAAAAATTATGTAGCGGACACACGCCAAAATTGAAATTACCGCAAGGGCCACACGGTAGCTGGGTGGTAACTCCAAATTGTCACTCATTGGAGGCCAGGTGCCTATATGGCTTAGTAAAAGAGCCCCTTAGTCTCATGGACTCTCTCCCTCAGGAGTAGGCCACTGAGTTTCACATTTGTACATAAGTAGTGCCATACTGGGAAAGACCAAAGGTCCATCTAGCCCAGCATCCTGTCACCGACAGTGGCCAATCCAGGTCAAGGGCACCTGGCACGCTCCCCAAACGTAAAAACATTCCAGACAAGTTATACCTAAAAATGAGGAATTTTTCCAGTCCATTTAATAGCGGTCTATGGACTTGTCCTTTAGGAATCTATCTAACCCCTTTTTAAACGCCGTCAAGCTAACCGCCCGTACCACGTTCTCCGGCAATGAATTCCAGAGTCTAATTTCACGTTGGGTGAAGAAAAATTTTCTCCGATTCGTTTAAATTTACCACACTGTAGCTTCAACTCATGCCCTCTAGTCCTAGTATTTTTGGATAGCGTGAACAGTCGCTTCACATCCACCCGATCCATTCCACTCATTATTTTATACACTTCTATCATATCTCCCCTCAGCCGTCTCTTCTCCAAGCTGAAAAGCCCTAGCCTTCTCAGCCTCTCTTCATAGGAAAGTCGTCCCATCCCCACTATCATTTTCGTCGCCCTTCGCTGTACCTTTTCCAATTCTACTATATCTTTTTTGAGATACGGAGACCAGTACTGAACACAATACTCCAGGTGCGGTCGCACCATGGAGCGATACAACGGCATTATAACATCCGCACACCTGGACTCCATACCCTTCCTAATAACACCCAACATTCTATTCGCTTTCCTAGCCGCAGCAGCACACTGAGCAGAAGGTTTCAGCGTATCATCGACGACAACACCCAGATCCCTTTCTTGATCCGTAACTCCTAACGCGGAACCTTGCAAGACGTAGCTATAATTCGGGTTCCTCTTACCCACATGCATCACTTTGCACTTGTCAACATTGAACTTCATCTGCCACTTGCACGCCCATTCTCCCAGTCTCGCAAGGTCCTCCTGTAATCGTTCACATTCCTCCTGCGACTTGACGACCCTGAATAATTTTGTGTCATCGGCGAATTTAATTACCTCACTAGTTATTCCCATCTCTAGGTCATTTATAAATACATTAAAAAGCAACGGACCCAGCACAGACCCCTGCGGGACCCCACTAACTACCCTCCTCCACTGAGAATACTGGCCACGCAATCCTACTCTCTGCTTCCTATCTTTCAACCAGTTCTTAATCCATAATAATACCCTACCTCCGATTCCATGACTCTGCAATTTCTTCAGGAGTCTTTCGTGCGGCACTTTGTCAAACGCCTTCTGAAAATCCAGATATACAATATCAACCGGCTCCCATTGTCCACATGTTTGCTTACCCCCTCAAAAAAATGCATTAGATTGGTGAGGCAAGACTTCCCTTCACTAAATCCGTGCTGACTTTGTCTCATCAGTCCATGTTTTTGCATATGCTCTGCAATTTTATTCTTAATAATAGCCTCCACCATCTTGCCCGGCACCGACGTCAGACTCACCGGTCTATAATTTCCCGGATCTCCTCTGGAACCTTTCTTAAAAATCGGAGTAACATTGGCTACCCTCCAGTCTTCCGGTATTACACTCGATTTTAGGGACAGATTGCATATTTCTAACAGTAGCTCCGCAAGTTCATTTTTTAGTTCTATTAATACTCTGGGATGAATACCATCAGGTCCCGGTGATTTACTACTCTTCAGCTTGCTGAACTGACCCATTACATCCTCCAAGGTTACAGAGAATTTGTTTAGTTTCTCCGACTCCCCCGCTTCAAATATTCTTTCCGGCACCGGTGTCCCCCCCAAATCCTCCTCGGTGAAGACCGAAGCAAAGAATTCATTTAATTTCTCCGCTACGGCTTTGTCCTCCTTGATCGCCCCTTTAACACCATTTTCGTCCAACGGCCCAACCGACTCTTTGGCCGGTTTCCTGCTTTTAATGTATCTAAAAAAGTTTTTACTATGTATTTTTGCTTCCAACGCTAATTTCTTCTCAAAGTCCTTTTTTGCCCTCCTTATCTCCGCTTTGCATTTGGCTTGGCATTCCTTATGATCTATCCTGTTACTTTCAGTTGGTTCTCTTCTCCACTTTCTGAAGGATTGTTTTTTGGCTCTAATGATTTCCTTTATCTTACTGTTTAGCCACGCCGGCTGACGTTTAGTCTTTTTTCCCTTTTTTCTAATACGTGGAATATATTTGTCCTGAACCTCCAGGATGGTGTTTTAAACAGCATCCACGCCTGATGCAAGTTTTTTACTCTGCGAGCTGCTCCTTTCAGTCTTTTTTTCACCATTTTTCTCATTTTGTCGTAATCACCTTTTCTATAGTTAAACGCTAGCGTACTTGATTTCCTAGTTTCACTTCCTTCAATGCCAATATCAAAACCGATCATATTATGATCACTGTTATCAAGCGGCCCTCGTATCGTTACCCCCTGCACTAGATCATGAGCACCACTAAGGACTAAGTCTAGTATTTTTCCTTCTCTTGTCGGCTCCTGAACTAGCTGTTCCATGAAGCTGTCCTTGATTTCATCAAGAAATCTTATGTCCCTTGCGTGTACAGATGTTACATTAACCCAGTCTATATGCGGGTAATTGAAATCCCCCATTATTATTGTGTTGCCCAGTTTGTTTGCGTCCCTGATTTCCTTTAACATTTCCGCATCCGTCTGTTCGTCCTGGCCAGGCGGACGGTAGTACACTCCTATCACTATCCTTTTCCCCTTTGCACATGGAATTTCAATCCACAGTGATTCCAAGGAGTGTTTTGCTTCCTGCAGAATTTTCAATCTATTTGATTCAAGGCTCTCGTTAATATACAATGCTACCCCTCCACCAATCCGATTCACCCTATCACTACGATATAATTTGTACCCCGGTATGACAGTGTCCCACTGGTTATCCTCCTTCCACCAGGTCTCAGAGATGCCTATTATATCTAATTTTTCATTTAGTGCAATATATTCTAACTCCCCCATCTTATTTCTTAGGCTCCTGGCATTCGCATATAGACATTTCAAACTATGTTTGTTGTTCCTAAGTACATCATGCTTAGTACTTGACAGTATTAATTGGCAATCTTTTGTCTGATTTTTATTGTTATTTAAAGATACCCGATCTACTACAATCTCTTTTGCAACCTCACTATCAGGATACTCTATCTTCCCTGTTATGGTGATATCTTTGAAAGATACCTTATCCCGAACCATGCTCTTTTGAGCGACTGTCGGCCTTCCCCCCATTTCTAGTTTAAAAGCTGCTCTATCTCCTTCTTAAACGCCGATGCCAGCAGCCTGGTCCCACTCTGGTTAAGATGGAGCCCATCCTTTCGGAATAGGCTCCCCCTTCCCCAGAATGTTGCCCAGTTCCTAACAAATCTAAAGCCCTCCTCCCTGCACCATCATCTCATCCACGCATTGAGACTCTGGAGCTCTGCCTGTCTCTTGGGCCCTGCGCGTGGCACAGGTAGCATTTCAGAAAATGCTACCCTGGAGGATCTGGATTTCAGCTTTCTACCTAAGAGCCTAAATTTTGCTTCCAGAACCTCTCTCCCACATTTTCCTATGTCATTGGTACCCACATGTACCAAGACAGCGGACTCCTCCCCAGCACTATCTAGAATCCTATCTAGGTGACACGTGAGGTCCGCCACCTTCGCACCAGGCAGGCAAGTCACCAGGCGATCCTCACGTCCACCAGCCACCCAGCTATCTATATGCCTAATGATCGAATCACCAAGTACAACAGCTGTCCTAACCTTTCCCTCCCGGGCAACATTTGGAGATATATCCTCGGTGCGAAAGGATAATACATCCCCTGGTGGGCAGGTCCTGGCTACAGGAGTACTTCCTACTTCACCAGGGTGATGCTCTCCTTCTAGGAGACCTCCCTCCTCCAAGGTAGCACAGGGGCTACCTGACTGGAGGTGGGACTTCTCTACAACATCCCTGTAGGTCTCCTCTATGTACCTCTCTGTCTCCCTCAGCTCCATCAAGTCTGCTACTCTAGCCTCAAGGGAACGGACACGTTCTCTGAGAGCTAGGAGCTCTTTGCATCGGGCACACACATATGACACCTCACCAATTGGGAGATAATCATACATGTGACACTCAATGCAAAAGACTGGATAGCACCCCTCTCGCTGCTGGACTGCTGACTTCATCTTAGTGTTTTTTGAGTTTTTCCGTAATTTAAAACAAATAGCTGGAGTGCTAGACATATCTGACTAGGGGCACTTATGACACCTTTGATATTGCATCCAGATTCTCTGCTACAGGTGTGGGATGTGTAGACTCCATAGCTGCATGTCTCTGAGAAAGTCTACTCTTGGACTGTGGTTGCCAGTTTTCAAGCTGAAAGATGCATTCTCTTTCACAAAAGAGTTAAGGGCAAAATTCATCTTATCTGTAGATAGTAATTTATATGTAACCATCTCAGTAATTTGGAGATCCTTGTTTATCATTACATTGACATTCCTATAATTATTATATGACTTGGATACATCACTATCTCTTCCTAGAAGTGCATCTGGCTGTGACTCACCGATGCTGACATTAAAGAATATATGTACAATAGAGCAAAATAATAAAAAGCACCTTAATTACCTTCTCATTCTTAAAAGAATGACAATGATGTGCTGTCGAATACATTGTTTAATTATTTCCTTCAGTTCATCTCCTCCAATCTAAACAGCTCAAAGTAATTACAGCAACATATTAAAATAGAAACCAATGATGCTACCCTTAAAAGAACATTGGGGTGCACTGATGAGCATGAGACAAGATGTCTGCTTGAACAGTTGCTTGTCCCAAACCCTGCTTTTATTGTCCATACCCCTTGGGATATTCACTGATGTCAGTTTTTTGAGTGATTCATTAATGGCTCCTCCTAAACTGCTAAAACCAGATTTTGATATGCCTCAAGCTCAAGGATTTAAGGGGTGAAGTTATCAAGCCTCATTAGGGGGTTGTCATGTTATAAGCTCCTTAACCTGACATAGAGCCAGATGCACTAAATCTAATGAGCCAGCAACGTGGTTTTTAAACTACTTCTAGCCAGTTTAGCGAGCAAGTAGTAAAACAAGACATGCACAAAAGGGTTCTCTAGGCCATTTTTATATCACGGTAGCAGCTAACAAAAACAGAATGCAAATGATCTAATAGCTATTATAATGAGCTAATTAGCATTATAATGTTCATGCAAGGCGATGCACAGCCGTTTCTGACCCTATGCACAAATGCAGTCCCTACCTTTACCGTGGAAATAATAATGGGAGGTCTGGTGCTGTCGGTTCTTCATTGTCATAAGTAGGAGAAGGGGAGAAACGAGGCAGGGAAGATGGAGCACAAAAAAAAGTACACCAGTTTACACGCAGCTTCTTTGCGTGTATGAAAGCCGTATATAAAAGTTGTGCCATGATTCTTATTTTAAATGATATTTTACTGGCAAGAAATGGGGGGGGGGGGGGCAGTAAATGTAAAGCATAAAATTAATGGTGACTTACCAAAAATGCAAGGAAGACAAGAGTCAAACAGCTTCTGCTGGGAAACAGCATCCCCCATGCTAGAAGCACAACGGAGAGAGGGTAAAACCAATTGGACAGTGTCAGCCTGGGATGTTCCACCCACTCACTACTGAAGGGGGACACCAGGAAGTTTGGGTCCAATCAGCTCACAGCTCTAGAGTGATGTCATCAGGGAAGGCCTGCAGGGAGGAGGAGTTGGGACAGCAGCTAGCCAATGAGAATCCATCTTTAGGGAGATGGGCGTTCCAGGATGTCAGCCGGCCAGTAGAAGGAAGCAGCATGAACAGCTGGGTGTGGAACCAAACCCTGATTCTGATTCCTCAGAGTGGAGAGCAGCAAAGAGCATATTCTAGGCTTTTCCCACTTTTTTCCAGCAGCGGGGAGGCAGGGAGCCCCAACACAGGTCTGTCCATCCCCCCCCCCCCCACAAAAGAGCTTTTGTGCTTGCAAAAAAAAAAGGGGGGAGCTACATCTACTGCTTTCATATACGCAGCTTGTCTGCGTGTATGAGAGCCATCTGTAGCATGCGCAGAGCAGCCACGCATAGCGATTTTTTTTTTTGGGTTACATTTGTACCCCGCACTTTCCCACTCATGGCAGGCTCAATGCGGCTTACATGGAGCAATGGAGGGTTAAGTGACTTGCCCAGAGTCACAAGGAGCTGCCTGTGCCGGGAATTGAACTCACTTCCTCAGTTCCCCAGGACCAAAGTCCACCACCCTAACCACTAGGCCACTCCTCCACTTGATTGACTGTTCTGCACATTTTCAGCTCACCTACTGGCTTCCCCCATATCACATGCAAATGAGCTGGGTTGCAAAAGCAACAAGCAGCTCATTTGCATGCAGTTCTCTTTGTGAATTTTTACCGATTTGGAAATGCAGATGGATTCTTAACGGGACCTATGTGCATCTGGGCCTCAAAGGGCCCTAATGCGGCCCAACTTAATTTTCCCCTGGTGATTTTTCAGTCACTACAGCTTACATAGTAGTGAGATGCAAAACATGCAAATGCATATTTTGGATCGGGATCTCATTACTAAGTAAATACTCTATCATGACTTGCAGTGAAACACTGCAAATTGCATTAGGGCCATGAAATCATGTTAAAAATAACCCTAGTTTTTTTTACTGAGGCTATTTCACCACCTGGGAGCATCGGACCCCCCCCAGCCGAAGCTCCCCCACCCCCCAAAATGCAAGCACCTACCCCCCCCCCCCCCCCCCAAATTCATGCGGAAGAGGGTTACCTGTAAAAGTCACTATTGGTCCAGGGTGGTCCTCAGACAGGAGCGATGCACAGTTGCTCCTCCCCAGTTCAGCACCTTTTCCAAAATGGCGCCCCTAGTGGTAGTTTTTCATGACCACCACTAGGGGTCATGTTCCCATATATGGAACATCACCCCTGGCAGTAGTCACACCATTTTGGGAAGGCAGGAGCAACTGAGCATTGATCCTGCCTGAGGACACCTAAACCACCAATTACTTTATAAATAACCCCTTTAAGGGTCTTGCACATGTAGGGAGTGAGCGCTGGTATCTTGGGAGGGATGGGCCGGTTGCTTGCATCTTGAGGGGGCTTGGTAAGCAGTGCTTCAAGTGGGGGGGGGCTGCTCTGCTGGCCTAGGAGCATCGGACCACAATTTTGCGGCCTGATGCGCCCAGGCTATGGAAGTAGCAATACCTGCGAGGTGGTTTGCAAGCAGCATTATTCCTGTAACATAGGATTCAGCAACCTGCAGGATTGAAAAAGTGCAGTTGATGAATGCTGTGCAAATCAAGGTGCCACAAAAGATTGCCTTTTACCAAACCTTGATAACTTCCCCCCTAAATGCACCAAATTGTAGCTTTCATCCCCCAAATACATATTGACCACCAAGGACTCCAACTTTATGCTGCACACCTTTCTATAGGAGCTCCTTCAGTACAAAGGTATTTTAAATGAAAATGATGATATTCTTGTAAATCTCAAGGGGAAACTGTTGCAAATGCAGCATCAACTTATTGCTGTTGCTGCCAAGACAGAGCAGCATGAAGCAGTGACGATCCTAGCCGGCATGACACCCGGGGCGGATCGGCGATGCGCCCCCCCCCCCCCCCCGGGTGCAGTGCGCCCCCCCCCCCGGGTGCACACCGCTGGAGGGGGTGCCGCAGCGCGCGCCTGTCAGCTGAGTTCGCTGACTTCGCTAACTTCGCTGCAGCTCCCTCTGCCCCGGCCGGAACAGGAAGTAACCTGTTCCGGGGCAGAGGGAGCTGCAGCGAACTCAGCTGACAGGCGCGCGCCGCAGCACCCCCCTAGCGCCATGCACCCGGAGCGGACCGCCCCCACCGCCCCCCCTTGGTACGCCACTGGCATGAAGCAATGCTAATCCAGCATGAAGAGCAGATTCTCAGCTTTCGACACTCACATAATGCACTCCAGCCCTTGGAATACAAAAATTTGCAAATCCTGGGCCTTTCCGAGGTTCAGAAGGCTAAGACATGTTGAAGTTCTTTGAAACTCTTTTATAACAATTGTTGGGGCTGCAGTATAACTACTCTTTGGGGTTGGAAAGGGCCCACAGGGCTCCCTCACCATCACTCCAACTCATGATATCCATTCCTGGTGGTGATCAAGGTGTTGTGTTAGGAGCCAGCTTTGGCCATTCTGCAAGCACCAATGAAGTATGCTGGCAGGAAATTGCTTAATTTACCCGATCTGAGTATACTACTCTGACTCATCAGAAGCTGTTCCTTCCTATGAGTACACATTTGGAAAAAAGAATTAATGCAAGATAGTTTTTTTTTCCTCTGCTAAGATGCAGATCACTATAAACAGTACCACTTGCACCCTTGCAGAGCCTTCTACTTTGCTAGCTTACTTCCCTAAGCAGGGTCTCACTGAGACCTGGAATCTGACCAAAATGTTAGAACTTGGCGCCCTTCAGAATGAAGGGACTTATGCCTTGTTTCAGGTGGTTTGGCACTGTTTTTTATATTGGTTTTGTTCACCGGTTCAGTTTTGTCAGCAATGCAGTGTGGTAGAGAATGGCACAAGGACAGAGTTTGTCCCCATCCCTACCCCATTTCCACCCTGTCCCCGCAAGCTTTGACATCCATCCACATCCCATCTCCATAAACTCAAACAACCGCACTAGTTCCATCATTTTTGATGAAAGACAGTTGCCCAATTTTCGTACGAATGAGATTTTGCATTGTTGTGGTGACAGGTGGGGTCACTTTTTGCTGTCAATCTCGTTGCTGAAAGAGCTGGCAAGACTGGTTCTTCTAACTGATTTATATGTAATTCCTTCTCTCTTATTTTTGTGTGAGTATATGGTATTCAAGGATCAAAGGCTGTATAGAATGGCTGTTTGGTATGATATGCAAATAATGTTATGTTTTGCACACCGCTTTTGCCATTTGTTTCAGTTCCCCAGCACAGTTCTTCTTTGTGCGATGGGGATCAAGGTTCCATCTTGTTCTCATGCACCATGACTCAACTAAGTTGGTCAATTACACCAATATAAATACACCAAGCCACACTCGTCCTGTTGCGGATATCCTGAAACTCCTGGGTGTTTCTATTGACCGAAATCTTACCCTTGATTGTCATGTGAAAAATGTTACAAAGAAAATATTTTATGCAATATGGAAACTTAAAAGAGTGAAACCTTTTTTCCCAAGGGAGATATTCCATAAGCTGGTGCAATCATTGGTACTGAGCCATCTGGATTACTGCAATTCCATTTACGCAGGATGCAAAGTGCAAACCATTAAGAAACTCTAGACTGCCCAGAACACCGCAGCCAGACTCATATTCGGAAAGACGAAATATGAAAGCTCCAAACCTCTTAGAGAAAAATTACATTGGCTCCCATTAAAAGATCGAATTGCATTCAAAATCTGCACCTTAACTCATAAAATCATTTATGGAGAGGCCCCATCATATATGTCAGACCTAATTGACTTACCAACACGAAATACCAAAAGTTCATCACGTACTTTCCTAAACCTCCACTACTCTAATTGCAGAGGTCTTAAATACAAATCAATACATGCATCTAGCTTCGCCTACCTCTGCACACAATTATGGAATAAACTACCGAATACTATAAAAACTACGCACAACTTGACAACCTTCCGGAAGTTACTGAAGACGTACATGTTCAAAGAGACTTACAAAAAAAAATCCTCCTTAATGACTTGTTTCCTAATCTATACCTGAACCAACCAATATTGATCCCTTCTGATTTGATTATTTTATCATATTATCATTATTGAACATTACATTTTTTCCTACTCTTACTTGTATGTTATGTATTATCATTTTATTTACCCTACCTACCTGTTATTCTTGTACATTAATTATAACAATATGCTGAACCTCTTACTCTGTTAATGGTGATGCCATTGCTATATATTGTAAGCCACATTGAGCTTGCAAATAGGTGGGAAAATGTGGGATACAAATGCAGCAAATAAATAAATAAATAAATTGTTTACAAGCTTCCTTAACCTTTAAATGAGGGTTTCCCAAATGGTGGATCATGATCCCATTCCTGTGTTTGGGGTTGTGACCTGTACAGGCCCTAATTAAAGACATCATCGGCCTGCACCTCCAGGTTAAGCTGCCTTAACCTTTAAATGAGGGCTTCCCAAATGGTGGATCATGATCCCATTCCTGTGTTGGGTCGTGACTTGTGCAGGCCCTACTTAAAGACATCATTGGCCTGCACCTCCAGGGGATTACATTCTTTCTGTGGCCACATGGTCATGGCTGCTGAAAGATTAATAAATGCTGCTTTAAACATTGTACAAGGGGTCTCCTGCTAGATTATGATACCATTCCTTAGTTTCCAGTTGATGCTACATGAAATAGGATTATTCCATAACCGTTTAGGTAAATCATGATTACTAGTATTTGTTTCTTTCTTTCATTAAAAGACGAGAAACACCTATGAATCAAAGCACAGAGCAAAAAAGAAAGTAGGGGAGGACCAATACAGTTCCACCGCAAGGGTAAAAAGCAATTTCATTATTCAGACTTGACACAGATCTGTGTTTTGGCATGAGGGCGCCTGCCTCAGGAGTTAGCAAATCAGTGTCTTTGATAATCCAGATACCAACTAAGTGAAATATTGTGTGCTGTAACTGCAAATGATTTGGTTGTGCTTTAAAAGAGACCATTAGATGCCTTATCTGTTTTGTCAGCATTGTTGTTCCTGGTGACCATGTTCTTTTGGAAACCTGTAATTTAGTTGCAGCACTCAATATTTCACTTAGTTAGTATTTGGATTACCAAAGACACTGATTTGTTGATTCCTGAGGCAGGTTTCCCTGTGCCAAAGCGCAGATCTGCGTAGAGTCGAACTAATAAAATAGCTTTTTACTAGGGATGCATTTCAGTTAACAACTTTAATCACAGTTAATCATTTAATTAATATCAGGCCATAGCCAGCTGTTCATGGGGAGGGGGCACGCATTTCCGCTCCCTCCTCACCCTCACCCCTCACATTAGATATCATACCTTTGTTGGTGGGGATGCCGAAGCCAGTTGAAGAAGTCCACTGCCAAAGTGTCCCTTTCCTCTTAGTGCTGCCTTAAGAGTGAGGAAGTCAGCAGGGTGCCTCCAACAGCTGATGATGGCACTCCCCACGCATAGTCAGTTAATGCACGAACTGCGCATGCTTTAGGAGTGCAAGCGTTGGTAACTGAAGGTATTTTGTTGACTTTCTCGCTCCTGAGGCAGTACGAGAGGGTGACTCAGACAGTGGATTTCTTCAGCTGCTGGGGCTTCAGTATCCCACCAGCCATTGAATAGGTACTTTAGCTTTGGAGCAGGCCTTCACGCATTCTCTCTCTCTCTCTCTCTCTCTCTCAAATGTGCCTCCCTTCCCTCCCACATCTCCCTCAATTCCTCCCCTCCCTCCCTTGCTCACACACCTGCCCACCATCTCTCCCGGACTGCTGGTAGATCTCTCCTCCTATCCCCTCCCCTCCTGGTTTACCTTACTATTTAAGTCTTCGCCCTGCAGCAGCAGCATATTGAAACACTGCCTCGGCCTGCACTGGGCCTTTCCTTCTAACCCAGTGCTCCCTTCTGAAAATAGGAAGTTGAATCAGGAGGGAACGGGATGTGTCCGATGGAAAGGCCCCAGGCAGCGTTTCAATATGCTGCTGCTGCAGGGTGGAGACAAATAAAAACAAGATAAACCAGAAGGGAAGGGGAGGACAGGAGGGGAGAGGAGATTTGCCAGCAGTCCAGGAAGGGAGGAAGAGATGCTGGACTGGGCATGCGGGCAGGTGGAGGGAGAGAGAAAGGGTGATTAATCATTAATCACAATTATTTAAATCACGCTTGATTTTGATGCGTTAATCGTGGTGTTATTTGCAATTAACATGCAGCCCTACTTTTTACCCATGAGTAAGAACTGTATTGGTCCTCCTCTACTTTCTTTTTTGCTCCATCCCTTTCTTTCATTAAACATAAAGGAGCTAAATAGAGTAATCCTGTTAAGTTGTGTCATTTTCTTGAACATTACTGCCTCGACTGTGTTTTCTTCCAGAAAACTCATCTTATGTTTCAATATTCCCACTTATTTGTAAGAAGATTAGAATGAAAATGGTAGTGATGCTCAAACCGGGCAAAGACCCCGATAATATGAGTAATTAAAGGTTTGTTTCATTCAGTAATGTGGACAGTAAAATTTATGCTAAGCTCATAGTCCATAGATTGTCCATGCTGTTGAATTTTCTTATACAATGTGACTGGTCTGACATCTTGGCAGAAGGATTGGCATCAGATAATGCACAATTATTTTGTCATGTTACTGCTCTTGTAGCTAATCAGAATCAACAGTTTGTGACAGTTGCAATAGATGCTTAGAAAATGTTCAGTTGCCTAGAGTGGCCTTATCTGTTCCCAGTGATGGGATCTGAAGGCGACGAAACAGTGTGACAAGGCGGTGGCCGTAGCGAGAAGGTTGCTAGGCTGTATAGAGAGAGGTGTGATCAGCAGAAGAAAGGAAGTGTTGATGCCCCTGTACAAGTCGTTGGTGAGGCCCCACCTGGATTATTGTGTTCAGTTTTGGAGGCCGTACCTTGCGAAGGATGTTAAAAAAATGGAAGCGGTGCAAAGAAAAGCTACGAGAATGGTATGGGATTTGCGTTCCAAGACGTATGACCAAAGACTTGCTGACCTGAACATGTATACCCTGGAGGAAAGGAGGAACAGGGGTGATATGATACAGACGTTCAAATACTTGAAAGGTATTAATCCGCAAAAAAATCTTTTCCAGAGATGGGAAGGCGGTAGAACGAGAGGACATGAAATGAGATTGAAGGGGGGCAAACTCAAAAAAGATGTCAGGAAGTATTTTTTCATGGAGAGGGTGGTGGATGCTTGGAATGCCCTCCCGCGGGAGGTGGTGGAGATGAAAACGGTAACGGAATTCAAACATGCGTGGGATATGCATAAAGGAATCCTGTGCAGCAGGAATGGATCCTCAGAAGCTTAGCTGAAATTGGGTTGCAGAGCAGGTGGGGGGAAGAGGGGTTGGTGGTTGGGAGGCTAGGATAGGGGAGGGCAGACTTATACGGTCTGTACCAGAGCCAGTGATGGGAGACGGGACTGGTGGTTGGGAGGCGGGAAATACTGCTGGGCAGACTTATACGGTGTGTGCCCTGTAAAAGACAGGTACAAATTCAAGATATGAGTTTATCTTGGGCAGACTAGATGGGCCATGCAGGTCTTTTTCTGCCGTCATCTACTATGTTACTATGGTTTGGGTATGGAGAGAACTTCATTCAAAAGATATGTTTTCTATTCCCAACCTGTTGACAGGTTTATATTAATAATGTGTTATTGTCCATTATTCTTCTGTCATGGGGTGCTTGGCGAGGATGTCCTTTACCCCTTTATTGTTTGACCTAGCAGTAGAACTACACACCCTGTCTATTCAGCAGTGGTCTGATATCAAAGGAATAAATAGCCTACCTCTAGAGCTTATCTCTTTATGCTTATGGATTCTATACCTTTTTTGTTACAAGTAATAGATTGGATTTTCACAATCTTCAGATACCAAAATAGTAGACATAAATATGAATAGTTCTTGATGATTAAACATACATTTTCATCTGACCTTGAAGATTATCCTTTTCAATAGCACAATCATTATCTTAAGTATCTTAGGGCCTCTTTTATCAAGCCACACTAGCGACTCCAAGTGCGGTAATGCCGACAAAGCCCACTCACTTTGAATGGACTCACTTTGAATGCCCCGTAGGAACTGCTAGCGCAGCTTGATAAAAGAGGCTCTTATGGTTTGGTATGGATGGCTTCTGGATGAAACTATCGAAATAAATATTCATATTATGTCATTTTTGGTTACTGTTCTTAAATCTAAATGCCCCCCCCCCCTTTGATGGGGGACACTGGAGTTGACAAAATGGTAAAAGATCCTAAGAACACCTATATTTAGTATTCTTCTATTTCAATTACTAAATTCTTTTTATAAAACCATTGAGTGTTGTTAGGCCTCCAAGTATTGCCTGGACAAAGCTAAAATGCTCTAAAAGCAGGGGTGTTATTAATTTTCCTGATTATCATGTGTATACGGCATTTTTATTAAGGTAAGGTGACAACTGGTTCAGAGAGATACCTGACCAAGATGAGAAGCCAAGGTGGCTGCAGCTGCAAGATGTATAATTACATATTCTCTTGAATCTCCTCCTGGGTATGAATCTCCTTAAATCCTATGAACATAGATCATGTTAATTGCATCTTTATAAGCCTTCAGAAATCCAGAATCAGTTCTCTTTGAGAAAGAGGAATAGTTTGCTGAAGAGCCCAAGGTACAATCCCACACCCTACTAACTAAGTAGGGCATACATTATTTTCAGACATCAGAATTCTCCTTTAAAATTCTTAATGGTTTCCAGATGTTAAGCCACTATAATGGACATTTTTGTCCTTTGTTTGAGGATTTTCTTTTTGTTTCTTTATTTCTAATCACTCCCCCTTTCTCTGTACATATATTGTGGTCTAAGAAAGAGCGCTATTGTTACCTTTTGGAGCCGAATTAGGTTCAAGATTGCTTTATGTTAATTTCTCTCTGTGTTTCAACAAGTATGATTTTTTTTGGCAACTTGTATAAATGATTAAAGTCAATAAAAAAAAAAAATTCTTAATGGTTTCTGATCTAAATCTTCAAACAGTTGGATCCCCTCTTTACTCCTATCCAAACTACCAGGGTAGATAAATGGGCCAAACTTTGTCAAATGTGATCGTTCCTATTTCTAGAATAGTGAGCAAACTTCTCAAAACTAGGAGTCCCAAGTACCTATCAACTGCTTCCATAGTTCTCTATCAGTCTTTGTAGATTTGCATATGCAGTTTCAACTACAAAATAATCTTCAGGTTTGTATAGTAAAATCTTCAAATGCTCTCTATATAATTGCACAAGAATTGGGAATGCTAGGGGAGTCTTGAAGTTGGTGTCTGGAGGCACCCCACCGACTTCTGGACTACTGCAGCAGCATGAGGAGGAGGAGGAGGGGAGTGGCTCGGCAGAGAATTTCTTTGACTGGCAGGGTTTCAGCATCCATACCAGCAAGCGTATTATTTTTAATGTACCGGGGGGGAGAGAATATGTTGATTCCTCAGTCCATCTGTGGGCCCCCCCCCAAAAAAAAAAAAAATATTGGAGGCTGTCTATGCCTCTGGATGGGAGTAGCATTAAAAAAATAGATAAGCATAGGCTTTTTCAAAAATATTTTATACTTAATATTTGACTTCTCAGATCATCTTTGGTTGTTATGTTCCCAAGGAGCATCTCCTAAACTGCATGACATCTGCTATAGTGAGAAAAAAACTAAATAACTGTGAAGGAGAAGGAGTGAGTACCTGACAGGAGAATCAAGCACCTGGAGGCTTGTTGGGATTCCCCCTCGCTGCTGAGATACCATTTCCAGCCTGCTGACGTCATCCTGTTAGGTGTCATGGTCCCAGGCTTTAAACAAATAGTCACGAACTCTGGAACAACGTGAGCCTTTGGCCTACTGTCGTTGAGCGGCAGGAGGAGGCAGCCCCCCCCCCCCCCCCAAGCAGGACTGGACAGAATTCAGGATGCACTTGGCTTCGCTGGAATCAGATTCAGGAATGGACTTGGCTTGGCTTGGCTTGGCTGGAACCAAATGCTGGAACGGACTTGGCTTGACTGGAACAGGATTCAGGATACTGGAACGAGCTTGGCAGGAACAGGATTCAGGATACTCAAGCAGGATTCGGGATTTTCAAACAAGTTTGGCAGGGGACAGGATTCAGGATACTGGAACCGGATTTAGGATACTCAAACAGGCTTGGCAGGAACAGAAGCTGAAAGCAAACAGGGCAGAGACAAGCAGGAAGGGGACTGGAGCTGAAGACAAACAGGGTAGACACAAGCAGGATACAAAGCTGACCCACACAGACAAACAACAGAACTAAGGCAGAAGCTAAGGTAGAGGGGACTAGAACAAGCAAGGCAGACTAGGCAAGACACAACGCTGACCCACACAGACAAACAACAGAACTATGGCTGAAGGCCGAACCTAGCACACAAACAGACCGAAAAGAACAGAAGCAGAAGTGCACACAGGCACCCTAAACAAGGAATCAAGACAGAAGTGCCCACAGGCACACAGGCTAAGAACAAAGCAACAAGAAATCAAGGCAGAAGTGCCCACAGACACACAGACAACAACGCAGAAGTGCTTCACTGCACATGGACTAACCTGGAGACCTTTGGCATTGCAAAGGCCCTGAATGAAAGTGCACCACTTCCTTATAAATAGGACAGAGGCAGGAAATACACACTGAACACCAAAGTGAGCCTTGAAACACAGAGGAAGTAGAAACCCTACAGGACAGAGGCAGGAAATACACACTGAACACCAAAGTGAGGCTTGAAACACAGAGAAAGTGGAAACCCTACAGGACAGAGGCAGGAAATACACAGAACCCAAAGTGAGGCTTGAAACACACATGAAAGAAACAATGCAGACAGTAGCCAGCACAACAGTTGACCATCGGGACATAAAGCGAGTCAGAGAGGGATCACGACCACAGTTGACAGTAGGCCAATTCCAGTTATAAAAGTCAACAGTTCCCTGCAGTACAGCTGCAGAGTGTGGCCAAAGGGGCATGCCCTAAGGGGAGCCCTGGTATGACAAAAGTCTTTGTAAAGATTTTTTGGACTCTTCTTTTTTTATCACTGATACGGGGAAGCACAAGGCAATGACTAAACATCTAACAATGAGTACTCCTTTGTTACTAGGCCTGATTGAGAGACATCTGAAAACTGTGAATAAAGAACTGCTATCCCCTTTGATCGCTGGTGACTTGGGTGCTTCTTTAAATTAAGGGGAAAGGCTGTCCCCTGAGCAACCCCATTCTTCCCATCTTGCCCATGATAGGGATTTGTCCCAACATGTTTTTTCTCCCATAGTGGGAACTGAGGCAGTGTAACAGTCCTCTCCTTCTCCAACTTCTAAAGTTTGTTCAATTTCTCCAGCGTTTTTCCTAAGGAAGTGCCAGTGTGGATACTGGGTCTTCTGAGGTATCATTTTTGGACGTTTGGAAGGTTGTGAAGAGGACTGAAGCATTGCTTCAAGGACCTGTACAGCAACTCTGATTTCTTTCCATTCTGTGGTCTCTGAAGTAGATGATTTGGAACATAAATTATTTTCTCTTGATATTTCCTTAAAGAAAGTTGAATCTCAGGTTGGTGCTGTGCAACAAGTGGGGGGCTTTCAATGTTAAGGATAGCCTATACCTGCACAAGCAGCTTGAGGTAGTGGAAAATTATTTGAGGACTTCTAATCTGAGATTCTTAACCTTTCCAGTCTGTCTCTTATTATCTGCTGAGATATTAATGAGGAAATATCTCAAAGAAGCGTTGGCTTTGCCTCATGCAGATTCTATATCTATTTCTAAATCTTATTATCTGCCAAACAGAGTATTGGAGACTCAGCAGGGAGAAGAATGTAATGTTCTGTCACCTCAATCTAATTTGAAGAATTTGACTGCATTTTTTGAGAGTTCACAGGATGATATTACTCAACATTCCACCCTGCTGGTCCCTTTTGCCCTGGATGTAGATAAGGCAATGATTTTGAAAGCTAGTTTTAAGAAAAAGATTTCCTTTTTTGTGGACATGTTCCAGATATTTCCTGATGTTTCTAGAGCAACTCAAGCTAGGCAAAAAGAGTTTCTTCAGCTTAAGGCAAGAATTTTGGCTTTAGGTGCTACATTTTTCCTTAAGTGTCACTCTAAATGTTTGATCTCTTTTCCTGATAATCAATATGTCTTCTTTGAACCATATCAGCTGGAAATGTTTCTGTTAGATGGGGAAGTTAAGTAACAAACTGAGGGTGGTATTTTTGTTTGTAAAGATCGCCTTAGGATAAAGCCAGGATGAATGATGATATCTGTATAATTTTTTTCTACTGACTTAATGTTTTTATTTCTGATGACATCAGCATTATTTTCTGAGTGCCTTTGTGTTTAATTGGAAATTTCAATTAAAAAAAAAACTAAATCCAATCTGTCTTTAAAGCTCAACTTAACTACTGGGCTGAGTTTGAGCATTAACACTTATTTTATTTTATTTTATTTTATTTTATTTATTTAAAAATATATAACCCGCACAATCTTACAAACAGGAAACCTTCACTCAATTAGATCCTTAATACTTGTAGAACAGAAAGGTTTTCAAAGCCTTCTTAAAAGTGTTCATGCGCTTAAGTTCATGTAAGTCAGAGGGCAGTCTTTTCCACTATTTAGGGCCTGAAATATAAAAATATCTCTATACATATCAAGCCTAACATCGTGGAATGATGAAACATCCAGTAGACCCTTCTGTGTAGATCTCAGTTCTCTTGATGACTGATATAATCTCAAAGTGGGAGCTATTAATGAGAAAACCAAATTATTAAGTACCTTAAAAACAGGCAGTAATATCTTATAATTGATTCTCCATTCTATGGGTAACCAATGAAGTTGGAATAAAACAGGTGGAATGTGCTCAAGTCTACTTTTCCTGTTTATAATCCTAGCAACATCATTCTGAGCCATTTGTATTACTTTAATCATCTTCTGAGGCAAGCGCAAAAGTACACTATTATAGTAGTCAGAATGCAAGATGATTAAGCGCTGTACATCAGTTCTAAAGTTACAAGGAGATAAAAAAATCTTTCCGTTTTCTACCTAGCTTCAATTTGAAAAACAAATCACTTGTAACTATTTATTTCATGGCATTTGATATACAGCAAAAGAGCTAATGAAGGTGACTATGCGGTGTACAAAAAACAAATTGTAAAAAGAGAAAAACAGCAGATGAGAAAAGGAAAAATAAGAGAGAGAGAGCAACTACTAGGAAGTACCAAAGGCTAAATGGAATAGGTGGGTTTTAAGGAGAGACTTGAAGGTCTTCAGGTAGGTTTAAGACCTTGGAGGAAAGGAGAAACAGGGGTGACATGATACAGACATTCAAATATTTGAAAGGTATTAATCCGCAAACGAACCTTTTCCAGAGACGGGAAGGTGGTAGAACTAGAGGACATGAATTGAAGTTGAAGGGGGGCCGACTCAGGAGTAATGTCAGGAAGTATTTTTTCATGGAAAGGGTGGAAGATATGTGGAATGCCCTCCCGCAGGAGGTGGTAGAGATGAAAACTGTAATGGAATTCAAACATGCGTGGGATAAACACAAAGGAATCCTGTTTAGAAGGAATGGATCTACAGAATCTTAGCAGAGATTGGGTTGCGACGCCGGTAATTGGAGAGTAAAACCAATTGTGGGTAGACATCTACGGTCTGCGACCTGATCGTGGCTGAATAGATATGGATGGAGTGGAGTGTAAATTTTAAGGGGATGCAACTTTATGAGAAATTTTAGTACAGGAACAGTGCTGGGCAGACTTTTATGGTCTGTGCCCTGAGAAAGGCAGGGACAAATCACACATGTATACGTTTGGAGCAGGTGTAAATACATAGGAGGCAATTCTACAACTGGGTGCCTTCATTTAGTTACCTGTAAGTGCGTATTCTATAATAGAACGTAGGTGACTAGGTTCCATTACAGTGGCATAGCCAGACTGCCAATTTTGGATGGGCCTGAACCCAAAGTGGGTGGGCACAAAATTTTCTCTCAACTCCCCTCCCCCAGCAAAATTTAGTCACGCTAATTAGATGCATTTGTCACACAGGGTAAAGTGCTGCTTTTCAGTGCATCAGATTTCAGAAAATTTATTTAATAGCCTAACACCCTTTTCAGTGAGCTTTCAGAGGCCAAAACCTCCTGCTTCAGGTCAGTATAATGCCGTTGCGGTATCCTCTCCTGACCTAAGGAAGGAAGTATTGGTCTCTGAAACTTTATTAATACAGGTACCATATTACTTTATCCTAAATTAAAAATAAAATTATTTTCTTTACCTTTGTTGTATGGCCATTTACTTTTTCTCATTGTGTTGCTCCCGGTCTCTAGATTCTGCTTTCCTTCGTTTTCACTTAACTCTTCTGCCAGGGTTTCCTGGCCATTTGTCATTTTTCTCTCCTTTTTCTTTGCTTTCTTCAGTATTTTTCTGCCTCTCTCTCTCTGTCCAGATTTAATTCATTTTTACTATCCATTCTTTAATTTCCTTCATCTACTTTTGGCTTTTCATCTTTTTCTCACCCTTGTTCTCCCCATACCCCTTCCTCTTATTCTCCAGTCTTTCACTACTCCCCTTTTCCATCCAGCAGCTCTCCTCTTTCTCTCCCCATCCTTCCAGTGTCTCCCCTCTCTCTCCTCATCCTTCCAGTAGTCTCCCCTCTTTCTTTCTGTATCCTTCCATCCAGTGTCACCTCTTTCTCCCTACCCTTCCCTCCAGCGTCTTCCCTCTTTCTCTCCCCATCCTTCCACCCATCTACCCTCTCTCCTGATCCTTCCATCTAATGTCTCTCTCTCCCTCCTAACCAGTGTCTCTCTCTCTCTCTCTCTCTCTCTCTCTACCCTTTTCTGTTCAGTGTCCCTTCTCTCTCCACATCCTTCCAGTCTCTCCCCTTTCTCTCTGCATCCTTTCATCCATCTCCCCTTTTTCTCTCCCCATCCTTCCATCCAGTGTCTCTCTCCCCATCCATCCATTTTCCCTCTTTCTCTCCCATCCTTCCATCTGTTTTCCCTCTTTCTCTCCCCATCCTTCCATCTGTTTCCCCTCTTTCTCTCCCATCCTTCCATCTGTTTTCCCTCTTTCTCTCCCCATACTTCCATCTGTTTTCCCTCTTTCTCTCCCCCTCATTCCATCTGTTTTCCCTCTTTCTCTCCCATCCTTCCATCTGTTTTCCCTCTCCCGATTCAGGCCCGCCAGCCCCAGCTCCCATTACCGGCCACTGCTGCTTTTCCTGTTGAGCAGCAGGGCCGGCGCTATAAAAAGAAGAAGCACTCAGCTGACTGAGCTGAGCGCAGAGCGCTAACGACAAAAAAATGTTTAAAAAAAAAAGTGCGGCACCGCAGGCAGCCTTGAGGCATTGGCTGCTGGCTCTACAGGCTCCTCCCGTCTCTTACGTCACTGACCCTGGAGCGTCACAGTCCCGGTTCCAGAGGAGAGAGAAGGATGTCACATATTAGGCATGTGGGAGGGAAGCACTTCCCCCCCACACACACACAGCCCTGGGGCCCTTGGGCACTGCTTGGTTTTCCATATGGTCAGTCCGCCCTTGGTTATGCATATAAATGAGAGCCCTCTCCATGTCCCTGCCTATGTGGGGACCTAGATTATAGAACTGCGCTTAAAACCACTCATTCAAAAACAGGTTGCCTTCATTTAGGTGCCTTTTGTGTACTTAACTTTATTGTATACTTTCATTCCTGTGGGTATACTAATCTGTGTAAATGGCAGTAGTGTGCCTAACCATGATTCTTTAATTATGCACTCAACATATATAGCACATAATTGTTAAAGGAGCATTCACCGGGGAGGGGCATGAGCAGGCCATTTATGTGGGCTACATACAGAATACTGTAAGTTGTGTGTGTAAATGCCACAAAGCTGTTATAAATGATAGTGCCTACACTTAGGTACACTCATGCTGGTCTACACTAGCATTCTATAAGGCCACTTGTGCACATAAGTGTCCTTATAGAATAGGCTCATTACCCACGTTCTTATGGTGCCTTAAATCGTGGCACCCTCTTATAGAATTGCCTTCATAATGTTTCTATGTAAAAATTTTTTAATAAAAATAAGTTATCAGAACAGAATACCAATGAATGAAAACTGATATTGTCTATAGTTTTTCTACATTCTACCCAAATCATGAAGAATCTGGCAAGATGAGTATGTTGAGATCTTAACAGCTGGGTAAGGTAAAAGGTTGACAAAAATAACAAACATTCCTGAGAAAGGTAATTCAGGGGGCAAAGGGGTAAAACGAGCTTCAGTTTACGCAGCTACAACTCAAACTGAATTGGGGAGGGCAAGAAACATTCTTTCTAAAGTGAATAAGGGAGCAGAGCACTTATTATCAACAAATGTGCCCTTCCCCCATCACCAATCTCTCAACCTTTTAAAATAATGCATGTATTAGTTTAAAAAGCAGTGTTCATAAATCATAATAATCTATATTTTCTGAATCAATAGATTTTGAAAAAATAAATGCTGCTGAAATTATTGATTTTTAGGAGAGCACAAACTTCACTTTATCCCAGCACTTATTGGACCTTTCTTAGAGGTAACCTTAATACCACAGCCAGATCTACGAAATGTAATGATACCTATATTCCATGACATGATGGACTGGGAGCAAAGACGCAGTGGCAACTTCAAGCAGGTATGTGAAGTAATTGTTTTCAGTGAAAGAAAACTGTAATCCTGGTGTTTAGTAATTCACAGCTGAAAGGCACAGATAAAGGGTTAGTATATCCATGTGTTCCAGACAATGGTAAGATTGTTGACAACTTGGAAAGGAGCCCATTGACCTCAGCATCAGTCCAACATGCTTCCTTGTAGGAACCCTAGTTATAGTTTGAATTAGGTCTCTGGATTTGACCAAACTGAAACTAGAGATGCTGAGGAGTACAACCATCATTTTGTCACCATTTCATTGCCTTTTAAATTTGAGATTTTGTGTCAAATAGGACATCAGAGTAATATTAGGATACTTGATCTTAAGAATTTGTCCTCGGGGAGGGTTATATTTTTCATGGCAGTCCCATATAATAATTCACAGATGGTTATACAATACAAAAATTTTGACAATGGGAATGTATTGGGTCAGAGTGGAAAGTTCTCAGTGGGAATGATAGGAGAAGTTGGAAGTTTTTGAAAGATGAATAATAACAGTGGAAGCAGAAGACTGCTTGAGAAATTTCTTGCACTATTCTGTATAGACTGAATCCAGTGCAATTCTAATTGAATAGTTAAAATCCAGGAAAAAGGTGCTGAAAATAGACAATTGAGAACACGCAAATGGTGATGTAAGTCTTGAGGGATAATTGGTAGTTTCCCTTAGTCTTTCTGTGATTTAAATAATGACTCTCTGAGAAAAGGTAAAGAAAAAGATGTGGATGTGCTTGATTCTATTGCTTCTTCTTTTAGTTTTCAGCTAGAGAGCCTGTAAAGCTTGTACAGTATTCCTTCAGCTCCCACTCAGTTTTTCCATGCTGCCTTAGATCGTTTTTAACCACCCACCTTCATTCTGCTTCAGAAATTATGAACCAGCAGGATGATATTTATGGGCATGCATTTTCTGTAAGATTATATGCACCTTTCTTTTGCTGTATTTGCTGTTAGATTTGGATTGATTGTACCCTTAGCAAAAGGAGCCCTATGCATAGTTATAACACATGAGAAAGGTACAGGTCACCTGACAAGTGGATGCTATAGTAGACCAGCATAACCTGAAGCTTGGAGTACACACAATATTTTAAAAAGAAGTAATGGGCACTACTGCTATTAGTGTTATGCTTATTACTGCACAGTTAAAGTTAGAAAATGAACACACAGGAAAAAAAAACGAATGACCTACACCTACTAAAGATCAAACAGGAAGCTCTTGGAAAAAACAGAGGTTAACAGTTCAGCATCTCTCTTGACTTGTACTTTTATAGTCTGCCGGTGTTTTTTAACCCTCTGCTGGAGGCACACCTAGTCAGTCACGTTTTCAGGATTACCACAATGAATATGCATGACATAAATTTTAAAATATTGCAGACTCTTTGTATGCAAATCTAGCTCATCCATTTTAGAGTGGTGTAGGTGGGACAGATAGGCTGTTATTAAGGAATGAGACTTATAATTTTGGGAAGCATGCATAGCCAGCTGGTGCTAAAGTGATGCTTGGCTAGCTGTTGCAAAAGTTGAGCTAGTATTCATCATGTGTATGTGTTATTAAGTACTGCATTACAAAATTTTATTGTAAGAAAATTGTGTGTTGTGGGAGGGCAGAATGCCAGCATTTGTTGATTCTCCTTGCAACTACTAATACAATTCTGGGAAGTTGTATGCATTTCTGATAAATGGATTTGATATCCTGTTGCAGTTATTTTATTGGTAGCAGAAGTTGTTTTTTTTTTCCCCAAATACCATGATCACCTACCAGTGCAAGACCACTTATTATTAAGTCTACCTAGTAGATAATGCATCATATATCTGGAAATTCCACATATTATTAGTGTCACACATATTTTAATTTTCTACCAAAACTGTGGTATGTTTTTCATGACCAAGTGATTTGAAAAATGCTTGTTGCTGTCATTTCTGTTTGTTTGCAATAAATCAGAAACAGGAGTAAATCAATATACAAAGTAATATTAATCTGGAGCTATAGGCATCATATGTAAGCCCAAGGCTTAAGAATTTTATTATTCTGTAGATGTAGGAGAAACCTAAAGGTTAGAGCAGCTCAGAACTAGGGGGGTCTTTAACAAAGGCGTGGTAGCGTTTTTAATGCACACTAAACACTAGAGACACCCATAGGAATATATGGGTATCTCTAGCATTTAGAGCATGCTAAAATCGTTAGCGCACCTTTGTAAAAGGACCCCTTGGAAAGCCCAACTGAAATCCCACTGTAGCTATTTGTGATTTTGGGCAAGTCATTAAGGGAACCTTTTACTAAGGCATGGTAGGCCTAACAAGAGCCTACCGTGCAGTTAAAGAGCACTATTGCGGGACACGCTGAGGCGTCCCGCGATAGTTTAGACAGCAGCGCATGCTACTCCTGCGGTAAAAAAATATTTTTTGCCATGGAAGGTATAACTGAGTGCAAAGAGTAGGCATGCCTCTGCTAAGGAGGAGATTCTATATATGGTGCCTAAAAACTTGACGCTGAAATCATTGCCCACTAAGCGTATTCTATAATCGGCACTTAGATTTAGGCGCCAATTATAGAATATGCATAGTTGGTATTTCAGCACCTAAATCGGCATGCATCCATTTACACCAACTAAGGCATGGCATAAATCCTGGCACATAGATTTTGGTGCACTGGGTCATATTCTATAACAAGGCGCCTAAATTTCAGAACGCCCACGAAACACCCATTTCCCCACCCATAACCAAGCCCCTTTTTGCTTGTGCACATTAGAAGTTTGTTGCACATCTTTACAGAATACGCTTAGCGAGTTGTGTGCCTAAATTCTAATCAGTGCCAATTAATGCTAATTGTTGCTTGTTAAGTGCTGATATAAGTGCTTATTAGTGTCAAGCCAATTAAGTTACACTGGTTGTTATAGAATCCGTGCCAATTTTGGCGCCTAAATCTAAGTGCACTATATAGAATCCAGGGTAATTGGTTAGCATGGGCACATTGCCATATGCTACCCGATTAGTACAAGAGTAGCACGGGAGTCCTTATTGACTACTAAATAGGTGGCAGTAAGGTCCCGGTGGTAATGGCCACACTCTAATGTGGAAATTAGCATGTGTCCATTTAAAAAATAGACCCCGACTGTAGCAATTTTTCAGCTGTGCTAGAAAATGGCCTGTGCATGCGGCAAACTCATGTGCTATTTGCAGCGCCAGCCACTTTCTAGCACGGTTTAGTAAAAGGACCCCTTGATTCACCATTGCTTCAGGTACAAACTTAGGGGCCCTTTTACAAAACAATGGTAAAAAGTGGTCTTAGCATGCCCTTACGCTGGTCATTCCCACTCGCTAAGGCCATTTTTACCACTGGGATAAAATGGCTGATTTTTCTATTTTTCTTATTCATGGTCATGCGCTCATTTTCCCATTAGTGCCAGAGCCCGTACCGCCTCCCATTATGTAGGCTGTAAGGGCTCATGCCCTAAACATGTGCTAATTGGTTAGCGTGCGGCAATGCCCATGCACTAACCGATTAGTGCAGAACACGCCCACTCCACCCCAAACCCACCCCCAATGCTAAAACATTTTATTTTATTTTTTAGCACGGAGGTAGCACATATAGATCCCCAAATTACTGTGAGATGCCTCAGCATGCCCCAAAGTAAGCCATTTTTTGCTATGGTAAGCACGCATTTGTGTTTACCGCAACTTTGTAAAAGGGCCCCTTAGATTGTAAGAACCTCCGATGACAAGAAAATACCTGAATATAATTCACCTTGAGCTATTACTGAAAAAGATGTGAGCTAAATCCCAAAACACCTTCCCTGACCAAACATGGGTTCTTTCCTGCTATTTTGTTGTTGTCAGAACCCTAGAAGGCCATTACCTGTGAACACTTGTGCGCTTAGAACTGTGGTGGAAAAAACTGCATAGGAATCACAGAAGGCTAAGCAAGTGGTCGGATACAAAGAATGTGTTGTCACACTTTTGTTTCACTGTGAGATTTAGGAAATGTGACTTGTTCTAGCTGCAACCCTGCAGGAAGAATTCAGGCAAGATACAGTGGCTGGGCTCCACGCTTTTTTTGTTTGAATCCATAAATAGCTGCCTCAGTAGCAGCAGCAGGAACAGCAATTACCTCTGAGCCAGCACTTTAAAGACATCGCTCTATTTTAAATTAGTCCCAAAAAGATTTTTCAGTGATGGTAGCAGCTTAAGACGGATGGTGCTATGACCTACGAAAAAAACTTACAATTTTGAGATGTGAAGTCATCCACTGAACATTACTGCCTTCAAAAGAAATCGTAGTGAAGAGCAATCAGCATTTCTATGCATGCGTTTCAGGTAGAGGCAAAGCTAATTGACAAATTGGACAGCTTGATGTCAGAAGGAAAAGGTGACGAAACATACCGAGAGCTCTTCAACAGCATGTGAGTATTAAATTTAACAAAATTTTATTCAACAAATGGGGTTTGACAGATTAGGTGATAATGCCATTGCTAACAGCAGCTGAGATTTTCATAGAGGAGTCTCAGCTGTTAAAACAAATGAAATTCTGCACAATTGCCTAGAAAAGAGAAAACAATATCTTTTATTGTAGCATTAGTGATGAAGATTCTCTTTCTGACTGGAATGTTGATCAAGGATAGTACTGTGCATATATTGCGTGCAAAGCCATCTGTATTACTATTTACTTGTATTATGAAATTTAAAGAAAAAGATGCCCTTAAGTGGGAGTGAAATATACGTCTGACATTTTTAATAGAAAGCTGAAGGAAGTAATAAATGGCTGTGTATTTTTTTATTAGATGTATTCTAGAAGATATAGTGGTTAGTTAGGCAGCTGCACGGCTGACTTCACAGTGATTGGTCATTTCTGATCAGTTGCAATCCCTTATGCTAAATGCATGATGAAGTCTGTGCAGTACTCTTGTGCTCTGTATCATGGATTCATACTGTATAATCCTGGAGATGGGAGAATGCTGCTATTTATCCCTGGTGCACCTGTCACAGCAATAGGGGTTGGATCATAGACTGAATGGGATAGGAAGAAAATGGACAAAATACTGATTGAGGCATTAACTCCATTGCCCTTTGAATTTTAAATTGAGATGAGCAATTCATTTTTTTCTACCTAAGATTAAAACTGCCCTATACAATTTGCAATTTTCTCTATATTCTCTAAATTGTTTTTAGTGGTCATTTCTGTCAATTTTAGTGGTCATTTCTGTCAATTGATTTGATCTGATGCCCTTTATTCAGCAGCGTGTGTTCTTGCTCTAATATGAAAGAAGTATTCTTTGCATTACTATTTTCACATAAAAGTATCAATTATTTCCCCCATTACCTTTTAGGAAAAATAATCAAATAGCAACTTTGCTCTCCATTTAAAAATGAGATGGGTTTATTGGGTGAAATTTAAGGAGAGACATTCTGTGAAAGTAAACAAATTACCTGTTTTTTTTCTACAGTGTATTGGTCATTTATAGTCACAGGTTTTCTTTCCTTATAAAACAAGTTGTAAAAAAAATACATTATAAATAGGTGAAATTTAAAATGTGTTTTTATGTCCAGTTAGTGAAATTTAGTCATAGTATAACAGTAAAGTCAGAACTGATCTTGAAGTTTAATGAGAAAAATGTAATGTGTAAGAAACAAAGTGTTCCTTTTACAAATGCACGCTAGTGATTCCGGCACGGCAAATACGATGAAACCCATAGGAAATGAATGGGCTTCTTCACATTTTGCCACACTGGAATCACTAGCAACTCTTTGTAAAAGGAGCCCAAAATAAACTTAAGCATTTTAAAAGGTAAATTGTGAGGTTTCACTTTATCATTCTTAGACAACAGGTTATCCTAAACATATTTGTGAACTGAGCTATTAAATCTTTGTAAAACCTTAAGGAATAGATGAGGTTATGCCTAAGCAGTCTTTTCGTGCAGAACTGTAAAAGAAATGTTTAAGATCCTCTGTGGTTTCTTTTAATTACAGTAAATTTTAACATATTTAACAAGATGAAAATACAAAGGCTTTGGTTTTCTCAACCTTAAGCATCCTGGGAATAATTTTATAAAGCATTTTCTGCTTGTGAAACATGTTTTACATATGGAAAATGACTCAAAATTAGACTTACTAACAAAATGATACGGAATGATATTCCTGCTGTGTGTAGACATTGTAGGAGGCTTAATTTGTACACATTTTATAAAATATGTGAGTATATGCATAGAACCCCAAATTCTATAAATGGTGCTTAAAGTTGCTTGTGCAAATTTGGGCATGCACCCAATTTGTGCACACAATGTAATTGAATGATGAGCCAATTAAAACTGATAATTGGGTGCTAATAATCAATTATCAGTACCTTCAAACTTTTCCCAAGCAAACATCAGATTTTGTGATGTATATTAATGGGTTGTGAAGGACCTTCAGAATTCATGCATCCTGACTGCTAAACTCTTAGTTTTCTTGCAGTCAGGTGCAAATCGCCATTGATCCTGTGACATATGTTTTTTTTTTGTGTAAGTTCTTTTTTCAACCAATTTTCTATGTTTAGTGCTCTGTTCTTCAAAAGTCTCATGGTTCATTTCACAATTCGTTTCTTATTTGCCACAATACGTTAAATGTATTCATTTACTTAACTGGCAGCAAAATACAAGATATCAGGAACCTCAACCGACTTGGCCAGGTTTCGCGACTTTTCGTCAGGGCGGAGATTCTTTTTCATTCTCCAGCTTCCGTCTTTCTGGCAGCCATTCTGTTGAACAAGAAGACGGAAGCAGGAGAGTGAAAAAGAACCTCCGCTCTGACGAAGTCGCAAAACCTGGCCAAGTCCGTTGAGATTCCTGACGTCTTGTATTTTGATGCCAGTTAAGTACATGAATACATTTAACGTTGTATTGTGGCAAATAAGAAACGAATTGTGAAATGAACCATGAGACTTTTGAAGAACAGAGCACTAAAAGTAGAAAATTGTTTTAAAAAAGAACATACATCAGAAAATAAGTATTAAAACAAAATAACATATATCACAGGATCAATGACGATTTGCACCTGACTGCAAGAAAACTGTGAGTTTAGCAGTCAGGATGCATGAATTCTGAAGATCCTTCACAACCCATTAATATACATCACAGAATTCGATATGTGCTTGGGAAAAGTTTGAAGGTATTGATTCATGTTAATCCCCGCAGTGCCTTAAGTAACACTGTCCAGATCTATGTGATTTATCAATAATCAATTATCAGCACTAATTGGCATTAACTGAAATTTATACATGCGTTTTTAGTCATGGGGGTCCACATGTAAATTTTACATGCATCTCCAAAAAGGGGGCATGGCCTTGGGCAGATCAGGGGCATTGCTAAAATTTGGTTATAGAAAAAGGGGGATCCATGTCTAATTTAGTCGTGAGGATTTACACCAGGGTTTATTTGTTGTAAATCTTCCCATCTAAAGTTAGGCGCTGATCTTGATGCCAAGCGTATTCTATAGATGGTGCCTAACTTTGAGCGACATTTATAGAATAGCACTTAGCACATTTTTTTGGCCTTATTTATAGAATTTGGTCCAGAGTAGATATAAATTTGTGCACTTCTGGAGCTAGTTTTAGGTCATATTTTATAACGGCACATATGTGCTTATGTTGCCTTTATAATTATGTACCTTTTTAAATATTTTGCATCAGCGCCTTTTTAATAAAATTCACCCCTCTATGTGAACTGATACAATGTGAACTCAAAGAAGCAAAGAGAAAAATATGGCTAGCAAAAGCGTGAGCGGAAGAAAACATGGCTAAAGATGTAAAGAGAGGTGACAACACCTTTTTCAGATATATTGGAGAAAGGAGAAAAGATAGGAATGGAATTGCAAGACTGAAAGATAATGAGAATGCTTATATGGAGAGTGAGGAGGATAAAACGAATGTGCTAAACAGTTATTTCTCTTCAGTATTCATGGAGGAAAATCCTGGAGAAGGACCACAGTTGGCTGCCAAGGGAATATCTGGGATTGGAGTGGATACTGCGCCGTTTACGAAAGAAAGAGCTTATAAACAGCTGGGGAATGAAGGTGGACAAAGCTATGGGGCCGGATGGGATACATCCCAGGATACTGAGGGAGCTCAGGGAAGTCCTGGTGGGACCTCTTAAAGATTTATTTAATAGATCTTTAGAGACAGGAGAGGTTCCACGAGATTGGAGATGAGCGGATGTGGTCCCTCTTCACAAAAGTGGAGACAGGGAAAAAGTGGGAAACTATAGACCGGTAAGTCTCATGTCAGTGGTAGGAAAAATAATAGAGTCGCTGCTGAAAGAAAGGATAGTTAACTTTCTAGAAGCTAGCTGGTTACAGGATCCAAAGCAACATGGATTTACCAAAAGAAAATTCTGCAAACGAATCTCATTGACTTCTTTAACTGGGTGACTAAAGAACTGGATGAAGGACATGCGCTAGATGTAATCCACTTGGATTTCAGCAAAACCTTTGATATGGTCCCCCACAGAAGGCTCGTAAATAAGCTGAAAGGGCTGAACTTAGGACCGAAAGTGGTGAACTGGATAGGAAACTGGTTGACAGGTCGCAGAGGGTGGTGGTAAATGGAATCCACTCGGAGGAAAGGAAGGTGAGCAATGGAGTTCCTCAGGGGTCGGTGCTGGGGCCTGTTCTGTTTAATATATTTGTGAGAAATATTGCTGAAGGGTTGGAAGGAAAGGTTTGCCTTTTTCCGGATGACACGAAGATAGCCAATAGAGTGGATACCTTGGAGGGAGTAGAAACGATGAGAAGGGATCTCCAAAAGTTAGAAGAATGGTGTAGGGTCTGGCAGTTAAAATGTAATCTTCATTAGTTTTAGAAACCTAATGATTCTATGCTTATTTTCTCTACCTTTAAGTGAAAGTGTGTGTTATAATTAATTATAGTGGTGCTCAGTGTCTGATGTGATAGTTTTAAGCTAACTGGTAACTTACACAGATACACCAGTGACTGCCATCATTGCACACCAACTCCCCTTCCTCCCTTCCTATTCATCAGATATTTTGTAGGTGCTATGTGGAATATTGTTATCGCCGGTAATTGGAGAGTAAAACCAATGCTGGGCAGACATATACGGCTGAACAGATATGGATGGACTGCAGTGTAAATTTTAAGGGGATGCAACGTTAGCTTGAGAACTTTTAGTACAGGAACAGTGCTGGGCAGACTTTTATGGTCTGTGCCCTGAGAAAGGCAAGGATAATTCAAACTCGGGTATACATATAAAGTATCACATATCATGTAAAATGAGTTTATCTTGTTGGGCAGACTGGATGGGACCGTTCAGGTCTTTATCTGTCGTCATTTTCTATGTTACTATATTATGGGGTGAAGATTCTCTTTAAATATACTACTACTACTACTTAACATTTCTAGAGCGCTACTAGGGTTACGCAGCGCTGTACAAGTTAACAAAGAAGGACGGTCCCTGCGCAAAGGAGCTTACAATCTAAAAGAACAAAATGTCAAGTTGGGGCAGTCTAGGTTTCCTGAGTAGAGGTGTAGTGGTTAGGTGCCGAAGGCGACATTGAAGAGGTGGGCTTTGAGCAATGATTTGAAGATGGGCAGGGAGGGGGCCTGGCGTATGGGCTCAGGGAGTCCGTTCCACGCATGGGGTGAGGTGAGGCAGAAAGGGCGGAGCCTGGAATTGGCGGTGGTGGAGAAGGGTACTGAAAGGAGGGATTTGTCCTGAGAGCAGAGGTTATGGGTAGGAACGTAAGGGGAGATGAGGGTTGAGAGGTAAGGACGGGCTGCAGATCGAGTGCATTTGTAGGTTAGAATATTATGTGAAAGCTATTTACCTTCTAACACCTATTTACCTTCTAACACCCATAAGTGTCAAGAAGTGCACTATGTAAAAAGCGTGCACATTGATGCCCACAGTTTTCTCTGTGAGAGCTTTGATGATCAAAGGTGTGCAATACTTCCACTTTGAAAATAACATCAGAAAAATTATATGCTTGCATTTACACTTGCTATTTAGTACACACAGGCGTCTTTGTTTATGCACATTTGCCCAGATTTTCAAAAGCATGCACATAAGTGGCAACCCATTCTCACTCCCATTCCACTGGAAGTCATCCACGTGGTCTGGGTAAAACTCACATGAGAGGAAATCCGCTGGCAAGCGGAGAACTCAAACGTCCCACGGTAAAGACAACAAAACACAAAAAGTGGGAGAGCAACCAAGGCTACCAGAAACTGGAAGATGTTCTTTAATTAAAAGTTTATTGAAAGTTAGAAGACTCGACACAACGTCGTGTTTCGGCCATCAGGCCTGCATCAGGAGTCTATAAAAACATACATTTATATGTAAATAAAAAATTAATAAACATAAACAATAGACACAATAGAGTTAAAAAGTTATATGTATATATAAAAAAACTAAGAGATTTGAATGATAATTCTGAAAACAGAAGGTATAAGGAATGTGTAAAACACATACGTATGTGAACTTATGGCAAAGATATGTGTGAATATATATGGTTTACCGGAAGGCAAAAACACATACGTTTCTATATGACTAAAAACAATGATAAACGCATACATTTCTATATAGATAAATAGAATGAACAATAATAAATGTATATAAAGTACAAAAGTCAATTAATAAAAAATATATGAATTAAAAAATATTAGACTATAATTTTAATCAAATAATAAAACAAGAAATTATATGATGCAAAGAACAATGAACCATTTAAAATGCGATTTGCTGATGAACAAATGATTAAAGTCTATAAATATTGAGATAATTTGTGAAAATCATGGATTTATGGAATAGAATTTGAAATTAATTATTATAACAAATACGTAAAATATGAGGATGATCAATGTTTAAATCACATACATATTATACATGTCGGTATATTTAATAAGATGCTGAACACATGAATAAAACTTTTATGTGAGGGACAATGATAAAATAGTGAAATTAATGTGAGGAAACCATTTGGTTAGGATATACTATGGATAGAAAACGTTTTAACTCTATTGTGTCTATTGTTTATGTTTATTAATTTTTTATTTACATATAAATGTATGTTTTTATAGACTCCTGATGCAGGCCTGACTGCCGAAAAACGACATTGTGTCGAGTCTTCTAACTTTCAATAAACTTTTAATTAAAGAACATCTTCCAGTTTCTGGTAGTCTTGGTCGTTTTCCCTTTTTTGTGTTTAAAACTCACATGAATCATGGTGTATGTATATACTGTTACCCACAAATCACGTAGGGAAATTTTGAAAAAGTGTTATTTCTGCAGATAAAATATTGTTTTACCTACAGAAATGCTTCTGAAAATTAGACTGTGATGGTATTTTTTTAACAGGGTGCCAAGGTTAATAGAGCATGAAGGTGCCTATTTTATAAAGAAACGTGGAGGGGCATTTTCGATATGACGTCTAAGTCCAACTTCAGACGTTTTGCTAAAAACATCCAAAGTCAGAATAAGAAACAAGTTAATTTTCCAAAAAGAAAAACGTCTATCTTTTGTTTTCGAAAGTAATGTTTTTAACAAGGTTTTGTGCTTTGGACATTTTGTTTTTTGGTCCATTAAAAAAAAACCACATTCAAGTGAAAAACGTAGAAAATCAAACCATTGGGATGTAGGAGGGGCCAGCATTTTTAGTAGGCTGGTCTCCCAGACATCCCAGGAGATAAATGGGGCATCCTAGGGGTGCAGTGGACTTCAAAAACATGCTTCCAGGTACACATCTCACCACTGCTCCCTTATCTTGTCTGTTGAGCCGCCAAAACCCACTGCCCACAACTGTATACAATAGTCCTTATGGGTGAAGGGCTATATGTGGGTTGGTACAGTGGGTTTCTGGTGAGTTTTGGAGGACAGATATAATACTTTTTAAAAAATTGTCTAACTGATATGTGGGTAAAAGTATATATATATTTCCACCACAAATGTGACAGGTAGATGGAGATAGGGACCAGAATCCCCCACTCCATGGTGCACTGCACTGACCACTATACTACTCCAGGGACCTGCATGCTGCTTTAATAGACCTGGCTCTAACATCTGAAGCTGTCATAGAGGTTGCTAAATCATATTTGTATTCACATTTGTGGGAGGGGGTCAGTGACCGCTGGGGGGGTATTGGGGGGTCACTCCTGATTCCCTCCAGTGGCCATCTGGTTATTTAGGGCACCCTTTTGTGCCTTATTCATTATAAAAACAGGTCTAGATCAAAACGTCTTAGTTTTAGTCCTGGACACTTTTATTTTGTTCCATTATGTTTGAAAAACATCCATGTGTTAGGAACTCCCAGATCCCACCATTAAGATGCCCCTGACACACCCCGTTGTGATTTGAACACACTTCTGATGAACTTCATAGAACAACATCTAAAAATTTGTTTTGAAAATACCAATTTGGATGTTTTTCTGAGAAAAACATCCAAATGCAGATTTATGCCACTTTTTGGACGTTTTTCTATTTTGAAAATGAGCTCCATAGGCACCTATGTTTCTTTTTGAAATACTAGTGCAAATCCAACAGAAATTGCACCTAGATTTAAAGTACAGACACTAAGCTGGCTCAAGAGCAGATGTAAATATAATATACACAATTGCACATATTTTATAAAGTACACACATAAATCATAACTCTGTCCATGCGCTGTTCAACTGCACCCCTGAGCATGCCTACTATACAAGTACACGCTGACTTACTCCATGTGCATTAGGTGTAGGCGTGTAGCTTAATTTTATAAGAGTCAATTCATATTTGTTAATCAGCATTTTACATTTGAAAATGGTTTATAAAATTACCGTACACCCGTCCATATTGTTGTAAAGTTTACAGATGCTTTGTTCTCACTGGGGTAAATATTCAGCCAGAGGTGGCCAGCCTTTTTTTTTTTTACGCTGACCATGGACATCTAAATTAACCCCAGGCATTCAGTGCTTTGCCATGTGTGGGCCCTGGCACTGAATATCAGGGCTAATTTGCTCGACGTTAGATGCCGGAGCATATGTGGATCCTGGTCGATATTCAGCCAGGGCCCACATACGACAGCAGTCTGCAGCCCTGGGAGTCCCCTCCCGGCACCCCCTAAAATCTCCTCTCTTTCTCTTTCCCTTTCACCCAGGCCCACCACTATTCATAACCCCCCCCCCCCCATTCTCCCCAAACATCACCCCATCCCCCACCCACCTGCAGTCTAGGTATCTAGGTAGGTCCCCTGGGCCTAACTTAGCTCCATGGTGGTTCAGTGTGGGTTGATGGGAGTAGGAGCGAAGCCCAGTTGTTCCTGCCTCTTGTGAATGCATCCAGAAAATGGTTGCTGCGACCTCTTGCAACACCCTAGTCGTACTATTATTACATTTGTGGCTCATACGATTTCAGGGTATAATGTGAATCCAGCAGCATTACTGCTGAAATGGTGGCCCGAAATGATTTGGAGACCTCACTAAGGGGTCCTTTTATCGAATGGTGGAAAAAATGGCCTGAACGCATTCTTACGTGGGTCATTCCTGTGTGCTAAGGCCATTTTTACCACATGAGCAAACGACTGATTTTTCTATTTTTTGAATTCATTAGCTCATGAGCCCCTACTGCTAACTGTTGGGTAGGCAGTAAGGGCTCACACACTAATCATGTAGTAATCAGTTAGCACATGGCGATGTAGCTATGCTAAACAATTAGCGCAGAACACACATACTCTCTACTACTGAACTGCCCCCAGCGGTAAAAAATAAATTTTATTTTTTAGTACTTTGATAGCGCGCACACATGCAACAATTACCACAGGAAGCCTAAGAGCGTGTTGATGCTTACTGCTGCTTAGTAAAAGAACCTCTAAGTCAGGATCATCATGAGATTTCCCCTAGGCCTGGCTCAGGCGTGGTCATGACAGGCTCGTAACTGAATGTAGATGCCAAAATTGCTTCTACTTTGTTTGTGCAGTTGGGGCGGCTCCAGGAGTAGGATGAAGTAGTAGTTACCCTCAATGGAGAGTCAGCTGTTGTGAGGGCTAGAGCCCCGAATTTTGGACAGCTTGACTAGGCTGGGCAGATTGGAGCTTGAATCAAGAGAAAAGAGCACATAATATTGGGTGCTCTTTGGGAAATCCTTAGGTGACTTGGAACACTTGTTGGCTTTAAAGATGGATAAGTTATGGAAATTTCAGCTTTAAGTTAAGTATTTGCCAAGTGGAATGAAGAAATTCTGAATGTCTATGGTAAGAGATCGGATGACTTAGAAAAGACTATCGGAGAATAAGACTTGTCAAACTATGTTGATTAAGGATAAAACCTGGTGCACCAGAATTTGGAGATGATAGAAGATGATAACAGATGATTGAATTTGAGATTTAAAATTTTTCCAAAATCCCCTTTGATCTTTACAGTAGACATGGTGAAAAAAAGTATTTTCAGGAAGTCTTGTAAATATCTAGAATATGTTTCCACAGTTGACCAGGGCTATCTATGTGGCTATGCAAAAATCTGCTATCCCAGGAAGAGATCATGGGAAGAGTGATAGGACTATAGACTTGACTAGCTTCTTAGAAACTTCTCAGCTCATCATTACCAAAGCTACTCTAATAGTAACATTTGCTTTAGAGACTGACAGAAACTGGATACTACAGCTTTATTTCCCATATAAGACAGTTTCCTTCTGTGAATTAAATGTAATGGTTTTTTCTGATTTGTTCAGAGCAAAACAGGTTAGGTGAAGAGCTTTTAGCAAAAGTTCAACAGGTTCTTGCTCTGGGAGCAGTTTCCCTGTAAATGTTTTGTGAAATATAAGACTAGGAGTTATATTTTTGTTGATCCTTTCTAGATTCCAGGTCTGTACCACTACAGGTAGCTCCCTCTTCTCCTGTTGCTATGGATAAGTAGAGTCTGGTAATAAGAGTAATTCCCTTTATCTGCTTCCTTTTCGTTTTAATTTTCCTTTAAGGAATGATATACTTCAGCAATTATTCTCTGCTATCTTTTCTTGCCCCCCCCCCTCCCTCCTTGGTTATGGATTGCTTGATGAAACTTGCTTTATTTCTTAGCTATTTTCCTTTTTGACTAGATGCTTGTTGCTTGACATGGAGTACCAACAAGGATATGTAATTTTATCTAACTGGTTTATCTCCCAATAGCAAAAATCATACTTAAGAGATATCTTTGTTTTTGCTTTCTGAAAGACCAGTTTGCTTTGGTTTCTTTTTGTTTTATTTTATTTAGTACAGTTAAAATTAAAATTCACTTAGATGTTCTTTTACTAAACTGCAATAAGCACTAGCACGTACTTACTGCAGCTTAAAAGGGTTTACCACGGGATGTGCTCAGGTGTCCTATGGTAAGATCCTAATCTGTGTGTGCAAACCACACGCTAAAACATATTTTTATTTTTTTTCATAGAGGGGCGTGTCTGGGGGGTGGAGAGTGGGTGTTTCTGCACCACTCATTTAGTGTATCTATATAACTGCATGCTAATTGATTAGCACAGGAATAGCACATAAGCTTTTACTGCCTACAAAATAGATATCAATAAGTGCTCACATATTAACTTTATTTAATGGCCACACGCAAATGGCCATTCATTCAAATAATGGAAAATTGGTCATTTTACTCCTGTGGTAAAAATGGCCTTAGCATATGGGAAAGACCCACATAAGGGTACACTAAGGCCACTTTTAACTGTGGTTCAGTAATAGGGCCCCTTAGCTATTATTTTTTTAAAATGAAAACTAATGAATATTTATTCTTAAATTTCAGAGCTTTCAATAATGTAGAACAGTAAAAAATAGTTCAGTAGTAAGCAATGGAGCACTTTTATTATTATTACTAGTAAAAAAGGCCCATTTCTGTCAGAAGTGAAACGGGCGCTAGCAAGGTTTTCCTTGGAGTGTATGTTTGAGAGAGAGTGTATGTGAGAGACAGAGAGTGAGTGAGTGTGTGCCCTCTCCGTCCTCCCTTTATGGTCTGAGGCCCCCCTTCCACCCCCACCTCTCTGGTCTCAGGACCCCCTCACCCCCTCCCTCCAGCCACCCATGTCCAGCGACCCTCCGCTCCCCCTGCCCCCCCTGCAGCCACCCATGTCCTGCGACCCTCCTCTCCCCCTGCCCCCCCTGCAGCCACCCATGTCCAGCGACCCTCCTCTCCCCTGCCCCCCTCCAGCCATCCATGTGCAACGACCCTCCTCTCCCCTGCCCCCCTCCAGCCACCCATGTCCAATGATCCTCCTCTCCCCTGCCCCCCCTGCAGCCACCCATGTACTGCGACCCTCCTCTCCCCCTGCCCCCCTGCAGCCACCCATGTCCAGCGACCCTACTCTCCCCCTGCTCCCCCTCCAGCCACCCATGTCCAATGACCCTGCTCTCTCACCTGCCCCTCCTTCTTCCACCCAGGTTGTGTAACCAATTCTTCGGGGCAGGCAGGAAAGATCCCCAGTCCTGCCAGCCCGCTGCTAGTGCTGGCGCTGACGCTCCCCCGCTGCCAGATCGCTGTTCAAAATAGCCACTGAGACTTCCAATGGCAGACTCGCGAGACTTCTGCTGAAGTTTTGGAGGCCGCCCTTGTAAGTATCGGCGGCCATTTTGAACAGCGATCCGGCAGCGGGGGAGCATCTGCACCAGCGCCAGCAGCGGGCAGGCAGGACCGGGGATCTTTCCTGCCTGCCCCGAAGAATTGGTTACACAACCTGGGTAGATGAAGGAGGGGCAGGTGAGAGACCAGGGTCATTGGACATGGGTGGCTGGAGGGGGGGCAGGGGGAGAGTAGTGTCGCTGGACATGGGTGGCTGCAGGGGGGGCAGGGGGAGAGGAGGGTCGTTGATTGATGCGCCGCTCCCTGCCACTTGCTCCGCGTGTTTCCCTACTCCTCCCCCTGCCTGGGAGTCAGCTGTGAGTGACATCAGCCTGGCTACGGAGCCTAGCTCAGCAAATCCGAAGGCACCACGGACACAGGCAGGCACTTTAGAACGTTGGTGGTGAGAATTATTATATAGGATTAGCATTTGTATAGTGCTACCAGACGCACGCAGCGCTGAACATCTGATACAAAGAGACAGTCCCTGCTCAAAAGAGCTTACAAGCTAAATAATACAGACAGACAAGACAGTTACGGGTGAGGGAAGTAATAGGTGAGAAGTAAGGAAGGGACAAGGGGAGGGCAATTGAGTAGTGGCTAGGAGCTAAAAAGCAGCAGTGAAAAAGGTGGGTTTTCAGCATAGATTTGAAAACAGTGTGTGGGTTTTTCCGCGTGCTGAACACTTGAACACTTTTAGCATGGCAGTAAAATGGCCTCATTTTCTATTTCTGCCATTAATTTCCTAATTAGCACATGAGCCCTTACCATCACCTATCTACTAGGTGGTATGAGCTCCTTCGCTAACCACACACTAATGCCTATGTTTACTAAGCGGTACTACCCTGTTTCCCCGAAAGTAAGACATCCCCTGAAAATAAGACCTAGTAGAGGTTTTCCTGAATTGGTAGATATAAGGCCTCCCCCGAAAGTAAGACCTAGCAAATTTTTGTTTGAAAGCAGGGCCGCCGAGAGCCGGACAAGGCCGCCCCCCCCCCCCACCTGAGGTCACCGGGCCCCTCTCCATCCACCCTCCGTCGCTCCCGGAACTAACCTTAAACGCCTCCTTTCACCTTCGCAGCAAGCAGCAGCAGGGCAGACCTCTCCTTCCTTCCATGCCCCGCCTTCACGGACGTTACGTCAGGCGAGGGCGGGACACGGAAGGAAGGCGTGGCTTGCCCTGTTGCTGCTTGCTGCAAAGGTGAAAGGAGGCGTTTAAGGTTAGTTCCGGGAGCGACGGAGGGCGAACGGGCCAACCCCGATCCAACCCCGATGTTTCCCCAAAAAATAAGACAGCCCCTGAAAATAAGACCTAGCGCATTTTGGGGGGCAAAAATTAATATAAGACAGTGTCTTATTTTCGGGGAAACACGGTATGGGCACGTTAGTGTTTTTAACGTGTGTAAATGGTTTATGCATGTTAAACACTAACGTGCCCATAGAAATCTATAGGCGTGTTAGTGTTTAACGCCTTAAATTTACAGGGGTGTTAAAAATGATAACGCACCTTAGTAAACATACCCCTAATTGGTTAGTGCACAGTGATGCAGTTGCGCTAATTGATTAGCTCTGGGCAGGCCTACTCTCTGCCCCCAGCATTAAAAAATATTTTCTGTTTTTTAGCACATGGGTAGCGCGTGTTGAACACAAATCTACCACACGACATCTGAGTGCACCCCACTGTAATGGATTTTAAAATGCAGAAAGCACACATTAGTGCTTACCAGAGGCGTATCTGGACTTCGACCGGAGGGGGGGCAGAGCCAGAGTGAGGGGGCACATTTTAGCCGCCCATCAGCGCTGCCGACCCCCCCCCCCCCCCGCCATTGCCGGACCCCCCCTGCCAATGACCTTCTCCACCCCTTCCCGCCGCCAACCCTCTCCCTCCACCATCGCCTACCCTTGCTGGCGGGGGACCCCCAACCCCTGCCAGCCGAGGTCCTCTCTTCCGTTTCAGCAAAGCTTCCTTCAGTTTCAAATTCTGAGACGTCCTGCACATTGTACATGCAGGACGTCAGACTCAGAGCAGGAAGCTTTGCTGCAACGGAAGAGAGGACCTCGGCTGGCGGGGGTTGGGGTCCCCCGCCAGCAAAGATAGGCGGGTTGGCGGTGGGAGGGGGGTGAAGAGGGTCGTCGGCAGGGGGGTCCAGGGCCAAATCTATGGGGGCCCAGGCCCCTGTGGCCCCATGCAGATATGCCCCTAGTGCTTACTGCAGCTTAGTAAAAATACCCCAATATTTTGCACTGGTAATTCTAATGAATAGTAAGAAAAAAAAATTTTAACCTTTAAAACACCCTATAATTGAATTGAGCAATTTATGCTGATATATGTTAGGAATCAAATAATCCTTCATTTCGATATTTATTATGTGGATAATCTAAATTTAATTTTATTTTAATAATGCTGCCTGGATTAGAATTCCACTATTTGGTCCATATCCTAGGTAAGACATTATCTTTAAATTGTGCAGCTTCTGATAAGAGCTTCAAGTCAGATCTGTGAATGTTGCAGTGGTTGCTAAGGCACTCAAGGCATTGCCACAAGTAACATGATTGCCATGGCAATAGATAAAAATAAATGTTGAAATTGTCCTGTTATTTTTATTTTAGCTTACTTAAGAAAATTGAGCGGGAAACGTGGCGAGAAAGTGGCGTTTCGTTAATCGCCACTGTAACTCGTTTGATGGAGAGACTACTGGATTATAGGTGAGCAATCATTACTTACTTGGCACTGAGAATGTATTTATTTTTGGAATCCTGATGGTAGAGCATTACATATGGGCATTTTTACTAAAGTCCAGTAAGTGTTTGCACATGCCACATGTTATGTGCAGACACTAGTGTGTAGTTATTGCAAAGGCTGTTTGGTAACAGTTGGAGGCGTGTCCAGCATTCCCCTACATTTACCACACAGAAATGTTGCCTACTATGTGTTTATGTCAACACAGTTAGTACAACTCTTGAAGTGACGTTAAGTGCAACTCTGCTAATTGCACATTTGTCGGCACATGATAATTACTCTGCACTAACAGCAATGTGCAGTCCAAGCCCAACCTGTGTCCATGCCCCATCCAATCACATCTCCATCCTGCACTCAGTAGTTAGTGCGAGATTTTTATTGTATCCAGTAGACATTAGCATATGCTAAAACCCATCTTAGCTCCCAGATTCTATATATGGCGCCCAAATTTGGGCATGCTTCCAAGATGAGCGCACAATTTAATTAGCTAACGAGCTGTTAACCATCAATAATTGGATGCTAATGACCAATTATTGACATTAATTGGCTCTATTTGGGATTTGAACGTACCTCTGGCTGCATACTATTCTACAATGCTGGGCACCTAAATTCCATAGCATTCACCCCAAAAGGGGGCATGGCCATGGAAGGGGCATGGGCAGGTCAAGGCACTCCAAAAAGTTACAAGCATTGTTATAGAATAATAGGTCTCCACACCCAACTTGGGCACCCAGATTTACACCAGGTGTCAGCAGAGTTGGGCATGAAAATTGGCTCTAAGCGCTATTCTATAAATGGTTCATTCCCTTTGTGGAATAGCACTTAGTGGCGATCTTTTCCAGCGCCCATTTATGAGCGCCATTTATACAATTCCCCCCCCATCTGCTTAGTGCACTTTAGTAAAAGAGCCTCATAATGATTTCAATCTTATTAACTAATGATTCCATTTATTTCAATAGCAGGATATAGGTACAAATTATTTAAAAACATGCTGATCAGACCAAGGTTCATCAAGTCCAGCAACCTGTTTCAGATTGTATGCAGTCTTTGTCAAAAATACCCAACAATTCCCAGAAAGAAGATCAAATTTCTCATAATCCATAGCCAGTGAATAAGATATAACCTTCCCAAGTCTACCTGACTAATTGTATGCATGAATCTTTTTTCCTGGAACGTGTCCAAACCTCCTTTGAACACCACTTTCTTATTTGCCTTAACCACTTACACAAGCAAGTGCGGAAAAATATTTTCTACAGTTTGTTTTTAATGCTAATACTTATTTTTATAGAGTGTCTTCTTGTTTTAATGTTTGAAATGCTAAACCATCATTCCCTGTTTAAATGTCCCACCCTATGCATGCTTTTATAAATTTCTTTCATAGTTTCTCTCGGTCATCTGTTTTCTAAGCCAATAAACCATATCTTGTTTAGCCTTTCAACATAAGAGATATATTCTATCCCCTTTATCATTTTTATCAACCTTCTGTAATCCCCCATTATGGGGATTACTGAGTCACCAGGGGGAGCATATGGACGTCAGGGGCGCAGCTACGGGTGGGCCTGGGTGGATTCCAGTGTTACGTGGTAACCTAATGAGATGCAAATTCAAAGTGCGCAGAACTTGTGCGCTAATCAGGGAAAGCCTGCCGGACATGCGCACAAAGGTTCTGTGGTAAAGGAGGCTTCACTGTTCGCATGTTCAAAGAAGATGAAGATGTCACCACATCCACATCACAAGTTCAATTTACAATTTCATAAAGGATTGAAAATGTATCTTTTTAGTAAGTATTTGAATGAATAACTTTGTAAGGCCTTCTTGACTTTTAAGATTCTGCTGTTAACCGCCCACCCACTTCTTGCCCAGGCCCACCCAAAATCTGCTGTCTGGCTACGCCCCTGATGGACGTATGGCAAAATAAAAACCAGCATGTGTCCATTTTCAGCCTGAGACCTTACCGCCACCCACTGACTTAGCGGTAAGGTCTCACATGCTACTCGGGCGGTAGGCATGCAGTTCATACCCACTGCTGTTTACAGCCGAGTAAGTGCTACGTGGTAGAAAATATTTTCTACTGGGTGTTTTGGCATGCACCAAATTCAGAATTACCGCCCGGGGCACGTGGTAGCTGGGCGGTAATGCCGATTTGGTGCGCGCTGGACGCATGTAGGCCCTTACGCACCTTTATAAAAGGGCCCCTCAGATTTTTACAATCTAAGGGCTCCTTTTACCAAGGTTCACTAATGGATTTAGCATGCACTAACAATTAGCGTGTGCTAAATGCTAAGAAGCCCATTTTATTCCTATGGGCTTCCTAGCATTTAGCGCATGCTAATGATTAGTGCGCATTAAGGGGGTCTTTTACTAAGATGCGCTAGAGCTTTTAGCTTATGCTAAAAATCATCTGGCACTAAACACAGAGATGCTCATTATACTTCTATGGGCATCTCAGCATTTAGCTTGAGCTAAAAATGCTAGCACACCTTGTTAAAAGACCCCCTATTAGCTCACCTTAGTAAAACAAACCCCAAGGGCCCTGTTTATTAAGGTGCACTAGCGTTTTTAGCGTGTGCACAAAATTAGTGCGAACTAACTGTGTAGGTGCCCACAGGAACAGCGCGCGCTAATGGTTAGCGTGCACTAAAAGCACTAACATGCCTCTAGCGTGGCTTAGTAAACAGGGCCCTAAATGTTTAACCCTGCATTTTTTAGCATTAAATGTTATCTGCCGAATTTTAGAGCATTCAAGCTTCACTAGATCCTTCCTCAAGCTATCCACACACCTTATATATCTTGATATCATCTGCCAAATGGCAAACCTCGCCAAACAGTTCTTCTGCAATATCACTCACAAAAATGTTAAAAAGAGCCAGTCCAAGGACCAATCCCTGCAGCACACCACTGGTAACATCCCTGTCCTCATTTCCTCAGAGTGAAATCCATTTATGTTTAACCTTTATAGCTTTTCACTCAATTAGTTTCTAACACAGCCACTCTAGGGTCCATACCAAGGGCACTCAGTTTATTTTTATTCTCCTATGTGGAACCATGTCAAAGGCTTTGCTAAAATCTACGTAAACCACATCTAGAGCTCTCCCTCAATCCAACTCTCTGTTCACCCAGTCAAAGAAATTAATCAGATTTGTCTGACAAGACCTACCTCTAGTAAAATGATGCTGCCTCAGGTCTGCAATCCATTGGATTCCAGAAACCTCATTATATTCTGTTATAGAAGTGTTTTCATTACTTTACTCACCACAGAGGTCAGACTAACCAGTCTGTAGTTCCCAAGCTCCTCCTTTTTTCCTCTTTTATGGAGAGCGACCTCATCCACCCTCCTACTGTTGTCCTGAACCACTCTCAACTCTAAGGAAGCACTGAAAAGGTCAGTCAGTCGAGGTGTCAGAATTTTCCTAAGTTCTTCTTTCAGTACTATTGGATGTATCCCATCTGGCCCCATCACTTCATTTACCTTTAGTTTAGCTAGCTCCTCACGAACACAGCCTTCTGAAATTCGTTCAAGATCTAACCCACTTCTATTCTTATTTGTATTTATCGTCTGCAGTGCCACTCCTAGCAGGGCCAGTCTTAGGCAGGGGCGACAGGAGCGGTCCGCGCGGCACTCCCTCCTGCTCCCAGCCATTGCTGCAATCTGACTTCTTGCCTCCCCTCCCCCGAGCCACAGGATGCCCTCCTGGCACATACCCAAAGCCACCCTGGTGGTCTAGTGGAGTCTTCGGGGCAGGAAAAATTTCCATTCTTTCCTGCCCACTTCCGGCGCTGACCCCCTTGTTGCTGCATTGCTCTTTAAAAATGACTGCCAAGACTTCTGTGTCATTTGGAGGGGCTGGTTAAAGGGACAGGGAAGGGAGGGGAGAATACTGTAAAAAAAAAAAAAATCAAGGTAATATATCTGTGTCATTTGGAGGGGCTGGTTAAAGGGACGGGGAGGGGAGGATACTGTAAAAAAAATTAAGGTAATATCTGTGTCATTTGTAGGGGCTGGTTAAAGGGATAGGGAGGGGAGGATACTGTAAAACAAATCAAGGTAATATCTGTGTCATTTGGAGGGGCTGGTTAAAGGGACACCCTAGTACTATTATATTTGTGCAGAGATTTCTTTTCTCCTGGTAAAAGGCCACTAAACAGACATCATGTTATGAGAATTAGGTGCTAAACATTCAGAGTTTCTATCTATCTCTTTATTTACTTATTTATGGCATTTTATCCCACATTAAACATGAATTAGATTGAAACCTGGGAGCATTTAAAATCTTTTTTTTTTCTGTGCCTACATCAAAAGAAAAAAAGATGGCATGTGGGAACTTGCTCTTTTTGCTTTGTGGAATGCATTGGTATATTATAAAAATGCACTTGCCTTTTTTTATTATTACTATTTCACAGAGAAGGTATTGCTTAATGAGAGAAAGGTTTCCTTCATGCAGAATTGTCCAGAGTCATTCTAAATGTGCCAATATTGTCCAGTTCAGCATACTATTAGCAGCCAAGTTCATGCAAAGTTAATTATGTTCAGTGCTGCTTGCTATGTGAATATTCAATCACTGTTTCATTATTGCTACCAAGTATTACATATTAAGGGAATTTGTTTTAATTCATTTATCCAGTGCACATGGTTTTGCTTTTTAAACCCAAAGGTTTCCTATGATAGCATTGTGCATATTTGAATTAGTTTTTCTGTACACATCTTGTCAACAAGGGGCAGGGCTAGGTGAGACGGGGGGGGGGGGCACCAAACTGGTCTGCACAGGGCCCCACAGTTGCTAAGACCGGCCCTGACTCCCAGCCTTTCATCTGTAAACACAGAACAGAAATATTTGTTAAGCAATTCAGTTTTATCCTATCAGCTTCTTCATTTTCCTCCCTTTCATGCTTGAGCTTCATAATGCCACTTTTGCATGTTCTCCTATCCCTAATATGTCTAGAAACTGTTTTGACCTGGTGTTTCCATTTGCATTTGCTTTTTTTTCAGTTTTGCCCACTGCTTCTCTATTACCCCCTAGCTGTTCCCATCCAGGTAACAACTCCTTGAGGTATTCCCCCATATGACAAAGTTTGTATTTTTGAAGTTTAGAACTTTTACTTTTGAATTAATCCTCTCCATCTGTGTCTTAATATTGAACCCCACACCATGCGGTAATCACCGAATGCCAGGTGATCACCCACTGTAACATCAGAAACACTGTCCCCATTCATAAGTACCAGGTTCAGTATGGCCCTATCATATGTGGGTTCCAATACCAATTGCTGGAACATTTCTTCCTATAGAGAATCAAGGATCTCCCTACTTCTAGGTGACCCCACAAAAGGAATGCCCCAATCAATGTCCGGCATATTGAAATCCTATAGTAGTACGTCTTTTAATAGCTATAGTGTGGATGTCTTCAATTAAATCTGTGTCCACTCAAAGTGTAGTCACACTGTGGACCTATAAAGAGGCATAATGATATTTTCAGTTTTGTTCTCCATCCCTAACATTCTATGACACTCATTTACGAAGCAGATGGATTTCTCAGAATGCCCCTCCCCCCCCAAAAAAGAATCCATTGCTGAAATTCTCCAAATTATGCTTTTTGAAAGGCAGAATTTGGATGTTTTAACACTGCAGTGCATCCAAATAACAAGGGGGCAAGTTGAAGGCATGTTTTAGGCGGGACTAGGGCAGTCCCAAAAGTAGGATGTCTTTCAGTGATAATGGAATGGGAAGAAACATCCATGGGGAAAAAGAAGAACATAATTTGAACTGAATCATTTCCAGGGTACAAAAAGGTGCCCTGATTGTGAAGGTGACTACTACTACTAGAGGGATAAAGGCATGACTTCTCCTTAATCTCCCTCCCACCCCCCTTAAGAAGTGAAAGTGACATTGGATACAAGGCTGTATAACAGCTGCTGGTATTATAGTCATTCCTAATAGAGCAACAAGCAAGTGTAAAGAGTGGCCTAGTGGTCAATGCAGTGGACTTTGAACAATAAGACCCAGGTGTAGCTCCCTCTTTAACTCTTATTTCTGTACAAATATGTGAGCACTCCTGGAACATAGAAATACCTACTGTACCTGAATTTATTAGACACCTGCAAGCGTGATGGCCATTTATAGTGGTGTACCTTTAGGTACAGTAGGTTTTTATCTGCTCCTAGAGTGCTCACAATAACTTTAAGATGAGATTTGTACCTGGGTCCTGTAAAGTCCACTGCACTGACCATAAGGCTGCCCCTCTGCTCTGCAGGGACATCTGACAGACATTTTTGTGCCTGGAGTTTTGGCATTCATATTTTGACCATTTCATTTTGGAAAATAGCTCTTCATGTTGAATGTTTTCAGCGCACGAATGTCCTCACAGCCGTGGCGAACCGGCAGTAAAAACAGCTGGCAGGCAGGCAGGCTTGCTTCCTCGTCGCTTCCCTTCCCTCCCCTCTCAGCGTGTCCCACCCTCGCGGAAAGGAAATTACATCAGAGGAAGGTGGGACGCGCTGAGAGGGAAGGGAACCAACAAGGATGCAAGCCTGCCTGGCTGCCTGCCTGCCTGCCTGCCAGCTGTTATTACTGCCGGTTCACCACGACTTCGGGTAAATTAAAGATTTCAAGGAAAGTCAGGGAGCTGAGGGAGGGCGGCAGCGGGGGGGGGGAGCCGAGGGAGGGCAGTGATGGGGAGCATGGATGCACGAACGGAAGGGAGCACGGGTGCACGAACAGAAGGGAGTGGGCAGGTGAGCCGGACCTCACAAACAGGGTGCTGGTACGCTATACCGGCGCGTACCGGCACAAAAAAAGCACTGGTGTTGTTCAAAGTACTAGGTCATAGTACTTAAGTAAAAATAAGGGCCCTGTTTTGCGTGCGCTAATCATATAGATGCCCATAATATTTACTATGGGCATCTACATGGTTAGTGTGCGCTAGCTTTTAGCATATGCTAAAAATGCTGGCGTGCCTTTGTAAACAGGGCTCCAAATGTATATTTTAATACTTAAGTAAAAGTAAAAATTATTTATTTATTTCATTTATATCCCACTTTTTCCCAATCAAATCGGGTTCAATGTGGCTAGCAGATTATAACATTAACAATACAAATTGGGTTTTATGTATCTAACATATTATTAAACTAACAATACAAATTAGTCAGTGAATACATCACTATAAAAGACTTGTAGGGTTGAATTAAACAGCGATTAAATAGAATATGATAATTTAAAAGAATAACATTATGAAGCAAGAAAGAATGGAAATGTGCACTTTGCGTTAGAATTTTCCCTTATAAGGGGGGTCCATCAGTAAAAAAAAGTATTTAAAAAAAGGTTTTTAAAGGTTTCTAGAATTACAAATAATTATGCTCCCATCTTACTAGTTTCGGGAAGGAGTTCCACCATGTGGTACATTGGTAAGGGAATCCTGCCGTGAAAGCTGATTTATATACCACTTTTTTGCAACTAGGATAATGGATAGTTAAATAGTCTCTGGAGCCAGGAAGAATTAATTAAAGGTTGCATATAATCTGAGGTTAACACATATAGGGCCCTTAGTTAAATAGTCTCTGGAACCAGGATTAAGGTTATATAAGGGTAGATTAATTAAAGGTTGTATATAATCTGAAGTTAACCGATATACAACCCCTATGGATGTCTCTAGTATTAGCACATGCTAATTTTTAGCATGCACTAAAATCGCTAGTGCACCTACATTTAAAGCCTGTTCTGGCTTTTATGGGGAGCCAGTGTAGTTTCCTGAGCAGAAGAGATGCTTTCTCAAAACGTGACTTTTTTAAGGTCAATTCTTTGGAGCCAGCATAAATGGCATTACAATAATCAATGTGTGATAGTACTAATGATTGTACCAAGGTTCTAAAGATATCATTAGAGAAGAGATATCTTATTCTTTTTAACCTCCACATTACTCTGCTTACAAGTACAGTGAAGTGCACATTAAAAAAATGTTTACTTAAGTGAAAGTAACAATATTATTGCCTAATATACTTTTTGAGTAAAACGTAAAAGTACCACTCCTACAATGAATGTAACTATTGTTAAAATTGTTCTACAACTCATTGTTAACATTGCTGTACAATTCATTCTACTTTGCTTTTAGTAAAACTAAATTTTGAAAATGACTGTCACTCATGTAAGTGCGCTTATGGGTCATTAATCCAGCACAGTTAAAAAGGTATAAAATAAGTGCACTAGCAAAAGTGGAGGTTAACTGATGTCTTCTGACTGGGTCTATAGTTAGTGATCAAGAGAATTTCTGTCCGAAACACTTAACTTCCATATGGAAAAGAATGCTTTATCATCATCATTGTTGTTATCATCTGCATTAGAAGTAGTTCTGTCTGATTCTTCACTTGCATCTTCATCTGTGTCTTCGCTATTGTTGTCATGCTGTCTAGTTACAGAGAAGGCTTTCATAAAGTTGGAATCATTTGTCTTTTCTTGTTCTAACAATTTTTCATTTAATGACAAACTCTGTTTGAATATCTCTCAATGTAAATTTTTCTATGGGATGACCAGCAGTCTGTTGTGAAACAGACATATGTCTGTCCACAAAGAACTGCAACCAGCTGATTCAGCTTCATCTCCGCTTCAAAGTGGCCCAACTTATCATTGTTCTGTTTGGCTGGAGAAAAGTAACCAATTCAACAAACACAGGCAACTCCACTGTTCTCATAGGCTACATTACATTAGATTACATTACAGGAGATTCGTATAGTCTACCAATACCATTTGGTTCTATGTGGATTCCAAGATTTAAGAAAACCAGGTATCTCCTGGCATAGGAGCCAACTTTTCAAAATGATTGGGGTGCTGAAAATATTTTTTTTTACAGGTGGTGCATTGCCCCCTCCCTCCCCTCCCCCCCGCCCCTCCCTCTCCTCCCCCCTTCCCCTCCCTCTTCTCCCGCCCCCTCCTCCCCTCCCCCTTCCCCTCCTTCTTCTCCTGCCTCCCTCCGTTCCAGGCCCCTCCTCCCTCTGAGTTCCAGGCCTCCCTCCCTCCCAGTTCCAGTCCCTCCCTCCCAGTTCCAGTCCCAGGCCCCCTCCCCTCACACCCTCCGAGTTCCAGGCTCCCCTCCCTCCCTGTTCCAGGCCCCCTCCCTCTCCCCTCCCCCTATCTCCCTTCCTTTGATTTCCAGGCCCTCTCCCTCCGAGTTCAAGGCCCCTCCTTCCCTCTGAGTTCCAGCCCCCCCCCCCCCCCCCTCCGAGTTCCAGGCCCATCCCTCCGAGTTCCAGAGACCCGTCCCTCTGAGCTACAGGGCCAGCCCACCTCCCTTCCTCCGAGTTCCAGTGTCCCTCCAAGTTCCAGGGCCCCCCTCCCTCCCTTCGAGTTCTGGGCCCCCTCTCTCTGAATTTTAAAAGTCATCTTACCTTGTCAGGGTTATGGCAGCAGCAGCAGTGAAAAGTGCAGGCTTGGCGCTTCAACCTTCCCTTCTCTCTCTCTCAGCTCTGGTCCCGCCCTCATTTCCTGTTTCTGCAAGGGCGGGACCAGAGCTGAGAGAAGGGAAGGCTGAAGTGCCGAGTGTTATGTTGCAGAGATCAGGCATTTATGTTGGATCAGTATGGTATGCCTTTTTAAACAGGTTAGTTTTTAGTGTTTTCCAAAAGTGTAGGTGGTCGTTCGTAGTTTTCAAAGCTTCTGGTAATGCGTTCCACAGTTGTGTGCTTATGTAGGAAAAACTGGACGCGTAAGTTGATTTGTATTTGAGTCCTTTGCAGCTTGGGTAGTTCAGATTTAGGTACGTTCGTGTTGATTCGGATGTATTTCTAGATGGTAGGTCGATCAAGTCTGTCATGTATCCCGGAGCTTCACCATAGATAATTTTGTGAACCAGAGTGCAGATTTTGAAGGCAATGCGTTCTTTGATCGGGAGCCAGTGTAGTTTTTCGCGAAGGGGTTTTGCACTTTCAGATCGCGTTTTTCCGAAGATAAGCCTAGCTGCCGTGTTTTGAGGGGTCTGAAGTTTCTTTAAGGTTTGTTCTTTGCATCCCACATAAATTACATTCCAGTAGTCTACATGGCTTACTATCATTGGTTGTATCCGTTTGCGAAATATTCCCCTCGGGAAGAATTGTTTCACGCGTTTGAGTTTCCACATTGAGTGGAACATTTTCTTTGTTGTGGATGTCACTTGACTCTCTAGTGTTAAGTTACAGTCCATTGTAACACCGAGGATTTTCAGGCTATCTGAGATAGGGAAGGTGTAATCTGGGTGTTGATAATTGTGGGGTTATCCGCGCTGTGTAGGGATGAGAAGATGAGACAGTGTATTTTTTCTTTATTGAGTTTTAATTGAAATGCATTTGCCCAAGAGTCCATGATGTTCAAGCTGATCTTGATTTTGTTGGTGATTTCTGTCAGTTTAGATTTGTAAGGAATGAATATTTTGACATCGTCTACATAGGTGAAAGGGTTAAGGCTTTGGTTGGATAAGGACTTGGCTAGTGGGGTCATCACTAGGTTGAAGAGGATCGGTGATAGCGGTGATCCCGGTGGTACTCCGCAGTATGCTTTCCACGGTGATATGTTTGAGTTTGAGTTTACTTGATATGTTCTTGTGGTTAGGAAACCCTTGATCCAGCTAAGTATGATTCCACCAATCCTGAACTTATCTGTCTTATTAATATATTATGACTTACCATTTCGAATGCACTAGACATGTCGAATTGGAGGAGGAGGATGTTTTTGCCTGTTGCTATTTCCTGCTTGAATTTGGCTAGGAGGGTGAGTAGTACTGTTTCTGTGCTGTGGAGGGGGCGAAAACCTGACTGTGATTCGTGTAATATTGAGAATTTATTTATAAAGTCTGTAAGTTGTTTGGCTACCATGCTTTCCATCAGTTTGACTGACAATGGAATGGATGCTACTGGACGGTGGTTAGTGATTTCATTTGTTTTTTTCTTGGTTTCTTTTGGTATCGGGGTGAGTAGGATATTGCCATTTTCCTTAGGGAAGAGACCTTGCTGAAGCATGTAGATTAGGTGGGATGTGAGGTCTGCTATGAAGCAGTCAGGGGTGGATTTCATTAGGTAGTTAGGACAGGTATCTAGTTTACAGTGAGTGTTGGAGAACCTGCTGATCGCCTGCGCAACTGCATCGACGGTAAGGAGGGCGAATTTTAACCAGGTTCGGTCAGCCGGGTATTCTCCAGTGGTTGGGTCCAACTCATTAAGGAAGATTTCGATGTCAGTGTTGTCCTGAGGTAGCATGTTGCGTAGGTTTGCAATTTTTTCATTGAAATACTTAGCAAGTTTGTCTGCAGATGGAATGTCTGTATTCGATGTAGTGACCAAGTTGGTGTCTAGGCGTTTGTTCACGAGTTGGTATAATTTCTTTGTGTCTTTGTAATCTGTCCCTATTTTAGTTTTATAGTATGATCTTTTGGTCTGTCTTATTGCATATTTGTATTTTCTTTGTGATTGTTTCCATGTGTTGAGTGTGTGTTCGTCTTTTGTTTTTCTCCATGCTCGTTCGAGTTTCATGGATTGTGTTTTTATCTTTGTCAGTTCATCATTGAACCATGGTATCAAGGTATGCTTACGTGAAGTTCTAGTTCGTAAGAGTGCTATTTCATCTAATATGCTTTTGCATCTTTTATCCCATTCCACGAGGTAATATATGGAGTCTATGTGTGTTGTCCATTCATTGTTGTATATCTGTTGCCAGAATGTTTTCGTGTCTACTTGACCTCTTGTGCTGTAGGATGTGTGCTCTTTTATTTGGTGTAATCCCTTCTTTGGCCAGTGTAGGGATAAGTTTAATTTGTAGTGATCAGACCAGGGTGTTTCTGTCCAAGTAATATTGGTTATTATTAGGTTCTGGTCTGTTGAAAGTTTGTGTGAGATAAGATCAAGTGTGTGCCCTTTGGCGTGGGTTGCTTGCATTTGTGGCCATTTGAGATCCCATAGGTGGAGGAATTCCTTACATTATCGTGCGTTGATTGAGTTTGGGTCTTCTAGGTGAAGGTTGATGTCTCCTAATACTAGTACATTGGAGTTGGTTACACATGTGTTTGAAATGAAGTCCATGAAGTTAGTCTGGCCTTCGTTCCAATTACCTGGAGGTCTGTAAAACAAGACACAATTCAAGGATCGCGTAGGGTTTTGTTGTGGATTCTGATTGAGACAATTTCAAGTTGAGGTGTCATGGACTCTGCAGTGGTTTCGGTGGAAAAGTGGGATCAATAGATTAGTGCTATGCCTCCGCCTCTGTTTTCCTTTCTGGTCTAGTGTGTGATTTTGTATCCTGGAGGGCACAGGTCTAGGATTATGGGGTCCTTTTGGTCGTGGATCCAGGTTTCAGTGATGAAGAGTAGGTCAAGGTCTTCTGCCATGATCCAGTCTGTTAGTATTGCTGTTTTGTTTACTGCAGATCTGGGGTTGATGTAGCCCACTTGAATTGTTTGGAATGGGTCTTCAGCATCTGGTGTTGTGTGGACTTTTATTAGTTGTCATTTATTTGTTGAGGTGGGTTTGTTTGGACCCTTCTTTGCATTCTGTGGTGGTTGTCCGCATGTTGGTGTTTTTCCTTTGTTTACGTTGTTGTCAGTTTGATGAGGTGTGGTGTATCTGATCAAATACAGTATAGCAAATAATAGTAGAAAATCTCCTGGACCGGATGGTATTCATCCTAGAGTACTGATAGAACTGAAAAATGAGCTTGCGGAGCTACTGTTAGTGATATGCAATTTATCCTTAAAATCGAGCGTGGTACCGGAAGATTGGAGGGTGGCCAATGTAACGCCAATTTTTTAAAAAGGTTCCAGGGGAGATCCGGGAAATTATAGACCGGTGAGTCTGACGTCGGTGCCGGGGAAAATGGTAGAGGCTATTATCAAAAACAAAATTACAGAGCACATCAGAGGACATGGATTACTGAGACCAAGTCAGCACGGCTTTTGTATGGGGAAATCTTGCCTGACCAATTTAATTCAATTCTTTGAAGGAGTAAACAAACATGTGGACAAAGGGGAGCTGGTTGATATCGTGTATCTGGATTTTCAAAAGGCGTTTGACAAGGTACCTCATGAAAGGCTACAGAGGAAATTGGAGGGTCATGGGATAGGAGGAAATGTCCTATTGTGGATTAAAAACTGGTTGAAGAATAGGAAACAGAGAGTGGGGTTAAATGGGCAGTATTCACAATGGAGAAGGGTAGTTAGTGGGGTTCCTCAGGGGTCTGTGCTAGGACCGCTGCTTTTTAATATATTTATAAATGATTTAGAGATGGGAGTAACTAGCGAGGTAATTAAATTTGCTGATGACACAAAGTTATTCAAAGTCGTTAACTCGCGACAGGATTGTGAAAACTTAAAGAAGGACCTTACGAGACTGGGAGACTGGGCGGCTAAATGGCAGATGACATTTAATGTGAGCAAGTGCAAGGTGATGCATGTGGGGAAAAAAGAACCCGAATTATAGCTACGTCATGCAAGGTTCCGCGTTAGGAGTTACAGACCACGAAAGGGATCTACATGTCGTCGTCGTCGATAATACACTGAAACCTTCTGCTCAATGTGCTGCTGCGGCTAGGAAAATGAATAGAATGTTGTGTATTATTAGGAAAGGTATGGAAACAGGTGTGAGGATGTTATAATGCCATTGTATTGCTCCATGGTGCGACCGCATTTTGAGTATTGTGTTCAATTCTGGTCATCGCATCTCAAGAAAGATATAGTAGAATTGGAAAAGGTGCAGCGAAGGGCGACTAAAATGATAGCGGGGATGGGACGACTTCCCTATGAAGAAAGACTAAAGAGGCTAGGGCTTTTCAGCTTGGAGAAGAGACGGCTGAGGGGAGACATGATAGAGGTATATAAAATAATGAGTGGAGTTGAACAGGTGGATGTGAAGAGTCTGTTCACGCTTTCCAAAAATACTAGGACTAGGGGGCATGCGTTGAAACTACAGTGTAGTAAATTTAAAACAAATCGGAGAAAATTTTTTTTAACCCAACGCATAATTAAACTCTGGAATTTGTTGCTGGAGAACGAGGTGAAGGCGGTTAGCTTAGCAGAGTTTAAAAAGGGGTTAGACGGTTTTCTAAAGAAGAAGTCCATAAACCACTACTAAATGGACTTGGGAAAAATCCACAATTCCAGGAATAACATGTATAGAATGTTTGTATGTTTGGGAAGCTCACCAGGTGCCCTTGGCCTGGATTGGCCGCTGTTGTGGACAGGATGCTGGGCTCGATGGACCCTTGGTCTTTTCCCAGTGTGGCATTACTTATGTACTTATGTATAGTATGCGTATAATGTTACTTTCTGCAAGAGGGGTGGTTAGGGTTAAGCAGATCAGTGTTAACGAGTAGATTATTAGGAGTAGTTTGAAGGTATTCATTTTGGTTTCTTTTCGCTGTGGGCTACTAATAAGACCGAGTTCTGATGACTGGATGCGTGATAAGACATTTTTTCTTTGGTGTGGGGTCTGGTGTTCTAGTCTTGTATGTTATTTCAGGCTTCCCTTTCTTACTGAGTTAAGAAGAGGGTCTGCCTTTCAGCTGTTGAGATCAGTACTGGATCAGGTTTCAGTGATGAGATAATGAGCAGAGGAGAAGGGAGGGGGGAGAGTAGCTCTGAGTCAAGGTCCTCCCTCAATCAGTCTCTTAGCAACTAATTGGTCCCACCCTCCTTGCCCAGGGCTCAGATTTCTGACTTTGGCTGGAGGGAGAGGGAGGGGAACTTCAGAGCACCTTCAAGGTAATTAGCACAGAGGTGTGACAAATGCAACACAGGAACTCAAGTTGGAAGATTCCATCTCACTCTGATACCCTGCTTCAAAGTTTCTGATCAATTCTGCAACAGTCACTTTAAGCAAATTTCATTTCTTAATCATTTTTATGCTTGCTTAAAATGTTAAAATCTTCATAGATTTGCCAATAAAAAAAACTGTTTTCCTCCTGATTTCTCTGGCTACCTTTGATTGCTGATGACCCAGAGGGGAGGGGTTGCTCTTGAGCAGGGAAAGGTGCTTGAAAGACAAAAGGAAGGTACTTGACTTAATTGCTCTTAGGAATGTGGTCAGTTCTAGCACAGGGCCAGATGCACTAAACGAGCCATTAACGAGCAAGTAGTAAACCCTGGCATGCACTAAAGACTTTTTTCCGAGGAGGGTAGCAGCTAACAAAAACGGAATGCAGATGAGCAAATCGTGTAGAAACCCTATTGTAATGAGATGCACTAACCTTTTCCAATTGCCTTAACGCTGGAAAACGCTGGAAAATCTAACGAGAGGTCTGTACCTCTCATTGGGGCTGCGCAGGATTGGAAAAATTATTGAAATGTTAAAAAAAACAAATCAGGGGGCAAAAACAGCCAAGTGCTCCTCAGGAGCGTCCTTTATGGACGTTCTTCACTATATTAAAAAAAAAAAATCAAACAGGCTCCGATGCTGTTTTGATAAATGTTCAATAAAGACTTCATAAAACTTAAAAAGTGGGAAAAAATCCAAGTGCTTGTCCTTTTTTTTTTTTTTTTTACAAAACTATTATTGGGGTTTGAACCCGCCACCTCAGGATTACAAGACTGGTGCTCTAACTACTCGGCCATAACTCTACTTGCTTGGATGTCCCTCCCATACTTCCAGGTCTCTCAGCTGAATGAAGCACGGCCAAAAAGGACGTTTTTATTATTGCTAGGGGGGGAGGTCGGCCAAAATGGCCGTTTTTTATTTTTTGAAGTGAAGCTTTATTTTAAAAAATCAAACAGGCTCCGATGCTGCAAGCTCTTTTTTGGACATCATTCAACCCGGAATAATAAAAACGTCCTTTTTGGCTGTGCTTCACTCAACTGAGAAACCTGGAAGTCTCTGAGCCAATCACAGCGCGTTGTATGAAGTCTTTATTGAACATCTATCAAAACAGCATAACAAAATACAGCACTCCAGAACAAGTAAGTAATAGCATAACTGATCAGCTCCAGGTCTCTCTCAGCCAATCCCAGCGTGTTTAGCTGTTATCAGTATCAGGGACGTCCAAAAAGTTTTGATTTGTGTCCTCTCACGTCCCGACCCTGGGGGCGCAAGCTGAAAACTACTTAAGCGTCATTTGCCTTTGTGCCAGGCTGAAAGAAAATAAAAAGCAGCTTTTCTGGGCTGGAAGGCTCCTCCGTATCGTCAGGTTAGTTTTTATTGTCTTGCCTCTGAACTGTACATTAGCTTGCAGCCTGTAAAAAGAACGTCTTTTTAGAGGGAGTTTTTTTTATAGCATAACGCTTGGCTGCTCTGCACATGCTCGACCAGCCGATTGGCCGACTGTTTAACGATGGAATAGAGAATGCAAGTAAGCTACAATGAGCAGCTCATTTGCATTCCCGTTCCTGACCGATTTGCTAAGGGAATCGGTAAGGGAAGGGCTCTAACGATTGATTAGTGCATCTAGCCCACAGTCTCTCAGATATTCTGGTTTTGAACTTCCACAAATCTTCTGTTTTTTAATAAGCTTAACTTTTCTGATAGATGCACTTAAATGGTCCCAAACATTGCTTTTCTTAGCTACAAGTTCACTTGAATGCAGATCAGTTACCATCCAGAATAATATAAGCAAAGTTACTTGATTCACTTTCCCTTTCTGGTTTGATTAAGTCTTACAAATCTGCCTCTTCACAAACTTAACTCTTCTGACAAATGCACTTAGACCATTCCAAACATTGCTTTTCTTAGCTAACAGCTCGCTTGTGTGCAGACCGGTTATCATCCAGAACATTTGGTTTTTACTTGATTCACCCTTTCATTCCTGGTTTGATTAACTTACATGAATCTGCCTTTTCACAAGCTTAACTTTCCTGGTTAGATTAAATGCAGTTCAGATGGCTCTTTTAAAGGCATGCTTGTGACTTGTCTGCAAAGATTCAGTTCTAACCTCAGTTGAAAATGGAAAGTTTTCCTGTGTGCAGAACTTCGTGCTGGTCAGGATGGTCTGCAGCACTTTCTGCTGTTCACATTGCTCATTATGTAGTTAAAGTAAGTTTTTAACTTACGGATTGCAGGTACATATTATACATAATTTGAACTGAATTTGAACCTCCACTGACAACCAGTGTAATTTAATGAACATGGGAGTCACTCTGTCATTTCTCTGAGCAGCAAAAATTAAATTAACATGTATTCTGAATCATTTGCAGCTTCCTTAAAATATATTTCTGACACCCCATGTAAACTGTATTGCAACAGTCTAACTGGGATAGTAAAAGACTTTGTACTACTAATCTGAAAACTGAAAGTTCCAGTTAACTTCTTATTCTGCGTAATTTTCTCAGCATAAATAAAGGCCCCCTTGACCAATGCATTTACTTGTTTTTTCCAATGTTAAACTACCTGTCAAGAAAATCCCCCAAATTGTCAAACTAGGGGATAGAGGTGTGGGTGGGGCAGATGGCTGACAGAGTGGAGGCTGGTTGACATTGCTTCTTTAGCGTCTGGATTTTGGAATGGTTTTCTACTTGAATAACAATGGTGAAACGCAAGGTGCGGATGTTTCTATCTGCAGAGTCATTAGTGCCAGGCCTGGTACAACAGACACTGACAGACTTTGAGGGGCATAATAGAACAGGGCGCCCAAGTTTTCATGAGGTGTCCTCGCAGGACGGCCCCACGAAGGGGCGGGGAAACCCGTATTATCGATAATACGGTCGGAGACGCCCAAATCTCAACATTTAGGTCAACCTTCGAGATGGTCGACCTAAATGTTGAGATGAACGACCTTAGAGATGGTGGTCCCCAGTTTTCAGCCATAATGGAAACCGAGGACAGTGCCGACACGCCCCCTGAACTTTGGTCGTCCCCGCGACGGAAAGCAGTTGAGGACGCCCAAAATCGGCTTTCAGTTATGCCAATTTGGGCGACTCTGAGAGAAGGACGCCCATCTCCCGATTTGTGTCGGAAGATGGGCGCCCTTCTCTTTTGAAAATAAGCCTGTTTGTGACTCTGGTTACTGCATCGACCCAAGAACAGGAGCTTGGCAGTGGAGAGCCCTTTCCTGCAGCATTAGACATCACACTGAGTCCAGGATCATTGAAGACTCCTCTCAGACACGGTAGCGTGGGTGACTCAGTGTTGCAAGTGAACGCCACTGAAGCTGGAAGTGCAGCCGTGGTAAACCCACTCAATGGTGCAGCAGGAGCTGGCATCTCCTCTCCTCAGGCGATTCCTCTGGAGGTGGCAGTAGCTACTGATGAGAAAGAGTCTGGTGAACTTACACGCTTGGGACAGGTTGCTGTGAGTGGACCCACAGATTTGAGAGAGGTACTGGCTGCCATCAGATCTTTGCAAAGTACTATGGGCCCCTTTTACTAAGCCATATAGGGGCCTACATGTGCCCAATGCACGCCAAATTGGAGTTACCACCTGGTTACCGCATGGCCCTTGTGGTAATTTCAATTTTGGCGCATGTCTGAAAAATATTTATTTTCTGGCGTGCGTAGTGGACATGCGCCAAGTGGCATCTGACACACATAGGTCATTACCGCCCAAATTCTTTACCACTAGGTCTATGGCTGGTGGTAAGGTCTCAGACCCAAAATGGATGCGCAGCAATTTTGACTTTACCGCACATCCATTTTCAGCAAAAAAGAGGCGTTTTTTACAGGTGCGCTGAAAAATGATTCTGTGAGCACACAAAACATGCGCATACACTACGCAGGCCATTTTTCAGCGCGCCTTTGTAAAAGGACCCCTATGTTACATAAGTTTGATGGAATTTTGGAAGGTCCTGACTATCTCCGAACACAGATACATACCCAGGGAGAGGCTGTTTAAGAAATAAGAGGAGAGGATTTCAAATTTAGAGCAGTCTAATCAAGAACTGAAATCTGTTAAGGTTGGTTTAGAGAAAGACAATCTTGTGTCTCATAAAAAAAATGGAGGCGTTGGAGAATTATGAGCAACGCCTGAATTTGAGATTTTTAAACTTTCCAAGATCCCCCGTACTCTCACTTTTGTAGATGTTAAAGAAATATTTGATTGAAGTCCTGAGAACAACTGTGGACTCTATCCAGCTCATTTTCGAAAGAGATCACTGGCCATTTTCCAACATAAATCGGGAAATGGCTGGCAATCTTCCAAATCCGGCCAAATCGGCATAATTGAAAATCGATTTTGGCCGGCTCCAACTGCTTTCCGTCATGGAGCCGGCGAAAGTTCAAAGGGGCATTCCAGCGAGGTACGTTAGGTGGGACGGGGGCGGGACGAGGCAGAGATCCAGATTGCCGGCCATCTCCCGATAATGGAAAAAAGATAGCCAGGTCTGACGAGCAATTCGCCGGCTTGACTTGGTCCATTTATTTTTAGGACCAAGTCTTAAAAAAGTGCCCAAACTGACCAGATGACCACCGGAGGGAATGGGAGATCACCTCCCCTTACTCCCCCAGTGGTCACCAACCCCCTCCCACCCAAAAAATAACATTTTAAAAACATTTTTTGCCAGCCTGTATGCCAGCCTCAAATGTCATACCCAGCTCCCTGACAGCAGTACGCAGGTCCCTGGAGCAGTTTTTAGTGGGTGCACTGCACTTCAGGCAGGTGGACCCAGGCCCATCCCCCCTACCTGTTACATTTGTGGTGGTAAATGGCAGCCCCCCAAAACCCACTGTACCCACATGTAGGTGGCCCCCATCACCCATAAGGGCTATGGTATTGGTGTACAGGTGTGGGCAGTGGGTTTTGGGGGGGGGGGGTTCGGGGGCTCAGCACCCAAGGTAAGGGAGCTATGCACCTGGGAGCAATTTGTGAAGTCCACTGCAGTGCCCCCTAGGGTGCCCAGTTGGTGTCCTGGCATGTGAGGGGGACTAGTGCACTGCAAATGCTGGCCCCTCCCACGACCAAATGCCTTGCATTTCGCTGGGTTTGATATGGCTTTGGCCCAGTTTCCATTATTGCTGAAAACCGAATCCGGCCACCTCAAACCTGGCGATCTCTGCCATTTGGCCGGGCCGAACCATATAATCGAAGCAAAAGATGGCCAGCCATCTTTTTTGATTATACGGGTCGGGACTGCTTTTTGCGGTGCCACCAAAATAGATGGCCGGCGCCGTTCGATTATGCCCCTCCACACCACATATTACTAGAGTGTATTATATTGGAGGTTTTGTTCAGGCCCTGAAAATGCAAGATGGCAATAAAGTTGGGGCTCATCAGAGTTTTAACTTATCAGAATTCTTGCAGAGTTCTGGAGAGATTGCATTTCCGTTTTAAGGATCAAATGTTTCTTGGTCAAAAAATTCATGTATTTCCTGATCAATCCAGGGCCACACAAATGAGGAGAAAGGCCTTTATGGCTCTTAAACCTCAAATTTGACCTTGGGAGCTACTTATTTCCTGCGGTTTCCTTCTAAATGTATTGTAAAATTGGGGTCTAAGGTTTATTCCTTTGTTGACCCAGGACATTTAAGTAATTTTGTGGAGGCTAGAACAATTGTAGTGTCCACTCCCACAGTGAATGTGGTGGGCACAAAATAGTTAGTCTTCTAACTATAAATGTTAATGTAACTATAGCCTCTGGAAGAAGTTTCCTGTTTATTTTCTTAATATACTAGCCGTTATGCCCGTTAAAATGGGCGAGATTTCCAGCTACCCTCCTTGCCAGGTCTCCGCCCCCCCCCCCCCCCCCCCCCCCCGGAGTCACCGGCCCGGGCCCTCTCTTCGCGATTCAACTTACAGCGCCGAAACCACAGCAGGCAGATCATCTTAGCTGCCGTCGGCCTTCCTTCTCTGCCTGTGTCCCGCCGTCGGCGAGGGGGGGACAGAGGCAGGGAAGGAAGGCCAACGGCAACCTTCGAAAGCTAATCAAGAAATGTATTAAGTTATGTCCAATAAAAAAAGGTATCATCTTATTTTCTTTTCCATGTTTTATTTTGTTTGATTTCTATTGATAGCTTTCTACCTAAAAGCCTAAGGGGTCCTTTTACCAAGGTGTGGTAAAAAGGGCCCTGTGATAGCAGCAGAGGCTATTTTTCCCATGAGCCAGGTCCCTTTTTACTGCACGCCATGGCCCTTTTCACCACAGCGGGTAAAAAGCCCCTAAAAATAAAATGAGCATGCGTTAAGAATATTCTTACCGTGTGGTGATGTGGTGAGGAACTCTTACCGCCACCCATTGTGATGGAGGTAAGGGCTCACAGGGTAACTCATTAGTAAAAATAGCAAAAATATTTCTGGTGTGCCAGAAATGATGTGCACTCGAGGTGGAACTACTGCTGGTGGTCGCATTGGGCCAGCTGTTGTTCCGGTTTGCCGTGCGGCAAGCCTTTCATAAAGAGCCCCTAAATTTGGCTTCCAGAACATCCCTTCCACATTTTCCTATGCCATTGGTACCCACATGTAACAAGATAGATGGCTCCTCCCCAGTGCTATCTAAAATCTTATCTAGGTGATGTGTGCAGTCTGCCTACTTCTCACCTGTGCCCAAATGATCCTCAGTCCACCGGCCACCCACCCATCTACATGCCTAATGACTGAATCACCAACTAAAATGGACATCCTAACTCTTTCATCCTGGGCAAAAGCCGCTGCAGCCATATCCTCAGTGCCAGAGAATATTGCATCCTTTGGAGGGCAGGTCCTAGCTATAGGATCGCTCCATGCTACTCCAGGGTGATCTTCTCCTTTTATGTGACCTTACTCCTCTAAGGCAGCACAGAGGCTGCCAGAGTGAAGGTGGGACTTCTCTACTATGTTTCTGTAGGTCTTCTCTATATACCTGTTATGATTCTGCTAGATAAGCAAGGGAATGTTTGGGACTCGCTCCTGATTGACTTGTCAGGGGCTGAGCTGACATCTGATGCTGCAGACGTCAGAAGCCTGATCTACTTAAGCCTACCTTTCCCTGCAACCCTTTCTTTAGTGTTTGATTGCTGTCAGCTGAAGCCAGCTTTCCTTTCTCTCTGTTTGTGCTTGTGCACTGTATTTACGTTGGAGATTTGCTTTCTCTCCTGGTAGCTCGTAGATTCTGTGTGAGTGCTGAGTGTTCCCAGCCTGTGCTTGATTGCCTCACTACACTGCGCCTGGATTTATTTATTTTTGTTACATTTGTACCCCATGCTTTCCCATTCATGGCAGGCTCAATGCAGCTTACATGGGGCAATGGAGGGTTAAGTGACTTGCCCAGAGTCACAAGGAGCTGCCTGTGCCTGAAGTGGGAATCGAACTCAGTTCCTCAGTTCCCCAGGACCAAAGTCCACCACACTAACCACTAGGCCACTCCTCCACTGCTTTGCTTGTGTTCTCTGCTTTGCTAGTGTTGTTTGTGGTAAGTTTGCCCCTTGTATCGTTCCAGTTTGTTTACGCTTCCCTTTCCTCTGTGTTAAGCCTTTGTCTACAGTATAAGCCCTGCTTCTGGCAGATTGTGGTTTGAAGCAGTCTGTTCCTTTTGCCTGCTTTTATTCCTTCTTTGCTGTGTCTGTCTCCTGTTTCTGGTGAGCGCTGCTCATTTTATCTGTGTGTGTTTAAGCAACGTTCACTGTTTGCTTAACATTCCCTTGTCCTTGTGTGCAGTGTGTCACAGCCTTGTGTATACCTTTATTGCAGTTCCCTTTATCCCTGTGCGTTGTGAGGCCAGCCTTGTGCATTCTTGTGTGTAGATTCCCTTTACCTTTGAGATCTGTGTGGCACAGCCTTGTTTATTCCTATATAGCAGTTCCCTTTATCCCTGTATGTTGTGTGGTTAGCATTGTGTATTCTTGGGTGACTTTCCCTTTCCATTGTGTGCTATAGGGTACAGCCTAGAGTGTTCTCTTGTGTGGCTTCCTTTATCCTTGACTGCCGGTGGCACAGCCTTGTGTTTCCTATAGGAATGTCTGTCAGTCCCCTTTTTCCCTTGCATTCTTAGCTAGCGCTGTGTGCATTGCTGGTGCTCCTGTCCCTTTGGGGACCCCTCATTGTTCTTTCTCCCCTTCCCAGTGTATGACTTGATTCCTGTTCGGCCGCTTGGACTGTGTGCGAGTGGGTTCCCGATAGGCCGTGAGGCCTGCCTGAATGCTCTTATCTCCCATTTTCTGGTGGTGTTAGTTAGTTGTTGTTGTGTGTGCAGGGCTTGGTGGTTGCGGTGGTGCGTAGCCTGTTTGGTCTACCCTAGGCCTTGGCCAAAACCCTATACTAGGCCTCGGCCTGGGCTCAAGGGCTCACGACCAGATTAAAAATACCTTTCTGCCTCAGCTCTTCCAGGCCTGCTGCTCTAGCCTCAAGAGATTGGACTTGCTCTCTGAAAGCTAGGAGCTCTTTGCACCAAGCATACACATGTGGAGGGGCATTTTCGATATAACATCCAAATCCGATTTTGGATGTTTTACCAAAAACATCCAAAAATCAAGTGGGGAACTTTGTGATTTTTGAACCAGAAAAGTGTCTATCTCTTTGTTTTGAAAGTGGCCATTTCCTAGACATTTTATGCTCAGTGCATTTTTCTTTTTTGACCATTTTCAAAGAAAAAACTTCCAAGGGAGAAATGCACAAAAACAAGCCATTGGGATGTATGGGGGCCATCATTCTATGTAGGCTAGCCTCACATACATCCTAGCAGAGCAGTGAGGCAACCTAGGGGGCGCTGCAGTGGACCTCACATAAAAGGTCCCAGTTACACATCTCATCGTCACCCCCTTAAATTGAATGGTGAGCCCTCAGAAACCTACTGTACCCAGCTGTACACCACTACAATAGCCCTTATGTTACAGGTGTCACCTATATGTGAGTACAGTAAGTTTTCAGTGGGTTTTGGAGGGCTTACTCTTTCCGCTATAAGTGTAACAGAGTGGGATATGAGCCTAGGTCACCTTCTCTACAGTACACTGCACTGACCACTAAGCTACTCCAGGGACCTGCTTGTTGCTCTAATCGGACTGGCCATAACATCTGAAGGTGTCATGGAGGCTGTTATGTATTGTTTTTCACATCTTTGGGTGTGGGGGATGGGAGGGGGTCAGTGACTACTGGGGAAGTAAGGGGGATTATGTTTTAATCCCTTCAGTGGTCATCTGGTTATTTAGGGGCACCTTTTTGTGACTTAGTCATGATTCAAACTGGTCTAGTCCAAAATGTCTAACTCTTAGCCCTGGACGTTTATGTTTTGTTGCATTATGTCAGAAAAACATCCAAGTTCTGGGAACGCCCAAATTCCACCCTCAACATGCCCCCTTGCGATTTGGATGTACTGCAGGTGAACTGCATATAAAAACATCTTAAAATGGGTTTCAAAAATGGTGATTTGATGCTGTGGCAAAAAAACAAACATCTGCCAATTTGTGCCGCTTTTTGGACATTTTTCTGTTTTGAAAATGAACATAGTATCTCATCAACTGGGAGATAATCACACATATGACCACAAGTTTTAAAAACCTAACTATATTTCTTTGTGTTTTTAGGGATTGCATGAAGATGGGAGAAGTGGATGGTAAAAAGATTGGCTGCACTGTTAGCCTTCTGGTTTGTAGAACATTATATTTTTCTCTATACCTTTGAGGTGGGGTTTTTCTTTCCATGTGAAGTAAATGTTAACAAGCAAAAAAGAAAAGTAAATACTTTGTGGGCAATTTTACTACTCGGCACCTCCATTTAGGTGTCCTGAGGATGTACGATACGAGCCTATTCTATAACAGAAATTGGGCACCTAGGTTCTGTTATAGAATACCAGTATCAGCACACCTAATATTTACTCACCCACAGTTAACACCAGATATAGACCTGGCATAAGTGTGAGCGCCTAAATTTGACAGGAACACATGTAACTGGAAGCTCTGCCTATGCTGTACCCCTGTGTATACCCCCTTTGCAAATATGCACTATGTAAGTTATGCAAGTACAGTGCACTCCATTTAAGTGCACGTCGGATAAGCGCATTCTCTGTTTAACTGCATGCTGTACTTTGGTCCCGTTTTTGGTGCCATCAATTTCTATGGGAACAAACTTCGGTTTAGCACACCACTGATAAGTGCAAAATCCGCTTATATGCATGGTATAAGACCACTCCTCTGCAGGAAAGACTCCGCATAAGCGCACGCACGGAACATGGAAGCCGATTGGCGCGTGACAAAGGGGCAGTAAATTTGAAATCTCGGTTAACTGCCACAGGCAGAATAAGCGCAAGAATGTTGTTAGAGTATACACTGAAGTTGTCAGAGTCGTCGTCGCGCAACTGTAAGACTTTAACACTGGCTGAACGAATAGAAGTTCTTAAAAAATTAGAAAACAAACAAAGTCAAGTATCTATTGCTAATTTCACATATCTTGAAGCAGAAAGACCAGCTTCTGGAAGACTGACAAAACAATACAAATCCACACCAGAAACATAAACGGGCGGGAAAAGCTGAGGATGTAGAAGATGCTCTTCAGTGGTTTTCTCAAGTCAGGAGCAGACAGTTTCCTGTTAGTGGTCCACTGCTTATAGAGAAAGCTAATCAGCTAGCTGAAAGTCTTGGACTAACTGAATTCAAAGCCACTGTTGGATGGTTGGAAAGATGGAAGGAGAGGAACAACATAAAATTCAAGAAACAGCATGGTGAAAAACAAGACGCTGATGACTTTGGTGCTGAAAATTGGGTTGTTTCAGTTCTTCCTACCATCTTGAATGAGTTTGCACCTCGTGACATTTTCAATGCTGACGAAAATGGTCTCTACTGGCGAGCGATTCCTGATGGAACACTTGCATTCAAATAAGCCGAAACTACTGGAAGTAAAACGTCGAAGGACAGACTGACGATCCTCCTTTCCTGTAATATGGAGGGAGTGAGAAGTTGGAACCACTCGTCATTGGAAAGAGCCAACAGCCCCCTTGCTTCAAGAATGTTAAGCGACTTCCTGTGGCATACGAGGCAAACGCAAATTCATGGATGACTGGGAAAATTAGGAAGCAGTGGCTAAAGAAGTTAGACACTAGAATGCGGGCACAAAAGCGTCAGATTTTGTTGCTTTGTGATAATTGTGCTGCACACAATGATGATGTGTCCTCACAGGAGGCTCTTAAATAAACTAGATGGGCTGAAGATAGGTCCCGAAGTGGTGAACTGGATTAGGAACTGGTTGACGGACAGACGACAGAGGGTGGTGGTAAATGGAGTTCGCTCGGAGGAGGGAAAGCTAAAGGTGGACAAAGCCATGGGACCGGACGGGATCCACCCCAGAATATTGAGGGAGCTCAGAGAGGTCCTGGCAGGTCCTCTTAAAGATTTGTTTAATAAATCCTTGGAGGCTGGAGAGGTTCCGAGGGACTGGAGAACGGCGAAGGTGGTACCTCTTCACAAAAGTGGAGATAGGGAAGAAGCTGGAAACTACAGGCCGGTAAGCCTCACTTCGGTTATTGGAAAAGTAATGGAAGCCATGCTGAAGGAAAGGATAGTGAATTTCCTAGAAGCCAACAAGCTGCATGATCCGAGACAACATGGTTTTACCAGAGGGAAATCATGCCAAACGAATCTCATTGAATTCTTTGATTGGGTAACTGGAGAATTGAATCATCGACGTGCTATAGACGTAATCTACTTAGATTTTAGCAAAGCTTTTGACACGGTTCCTCACAGGAGGCTCTTAAATAAACTAGATGGGCTGAAGATAGGTCCCGAAGTGGTGAACTGGATTAAGAACTGGTTGACGGACAGACGACAGAGGGTGGTGGTAAATGGAGTTCGCTCGGAGGAGGGTAAGGTGAGTAGCGGAGTGCCTCAGGGATCGGTGCTGAGGCCGATTCTGTTCAATATATTTGTGAGTGACATTGCCGAAGGTTTAGAAGGTAAAGTTTGCCTATTTGCGGATGATACTAAGATTTGCAACAGAGTGGACGCCCGGGAGGGAGTGGAAAGCATGAAAAGGGATCTGAGGAAGCTAGAAGAATGGTCTGAGGTTTGGCAATTAAAATTCAATGCGAAGAAATGCAAAGTGATGCATTTAGGGAGTAGAAACCCACGAGAGATGTATGTGTTAGGCGGGGAGAGTCTGATAGGTACTGAGGGGGAGAGGGATCTTGGGGTGATAGTATCCGAGGATCTGAAGGCGACGAAACAGTGTGACAAGGCGGTGGCCATAGCGAGAAGGTTGCTAGGCTGTATAGAGAGAGGTGTGATCAGCAGAAGAAAGGAAGTGTTGATGCCCCTGTACAAGTCGTTGGTGAGGCCCCACCTGGAGTATTGTGTTCAGTTTTGGAGGCCGTACCTTGCGAAGGATGTTAAAAAAATGGAAGCAGTGCAAAGAAAAGCTATGAGAATGGTATGGGATTTGCGTTCCAAGACGTATGACCAAAGACTTGCTGACCTGAACATGTATACCCTGGAGGAAAGGAGGAACAGGGGTGATATGATACAGACGTTCAAATACTTGAAAGGTATTAATCCGCAAAAAAATCTTTTCCGGAGATGGGAAGGCGGTAGAACGAGAGGACATGAAATGAGATTGAAGGGGGGCAGACTCAAAAAAGATGTCAGGAAGTATTTTTTCACGGAGAGGGTGGTGGATGCTTGGAATGCCCTCCCGCGGGAGGTGGTGGAGATGAAAATGGTAACAGAATTCAAACATGCGTGGGATAGGCATAAAGGAATCCTGTGCAGCAGGAATGGATCCTTAGAAGCTTAGCTGAAATTGGGTGGCGGAGCAGGTAGGGGGAAGAGGGGTTGGTGGTTGGGAGGCTAGGATAGGGGAGGGCAGACTTATACGGTCTGTACCAGAGCCGGTGATGGGAGATGGGACTGGTGGTTGGGAGGCGGGAAATACTGCTGGGCAGACTTATACGTTCTGTGCCCTGAAAAAGACAGGTACAAATTCAAGATATGAGTTTATCTTGGGCAGACTAGATGGACCATGCAGGTCTTTTTCTGCCGTCATCTACTATGTTACTATGATGTCAGGCTGTCTAACGTCAAGGTGGTCTTCCTGCCACCAAACACTACCTCTCTGATCCAACCTATGGATCAGGGCATAATTGCCAATTTCAAACAACATTATCGGGCTCTTGTGCTACGTCGTCTGATGAGCGTTATGAATGACCAGACTGGCAAGGATAAACATGCTGTTGAACTGGCTCGTAATCTATCACTGTTGGATTCCCTAAATATGCAGAAAGAAGCCTGGAATCATGTTACACAGGAAACCATTGTGAACTGCTACAAGCGGGCAAGCTTTGTTAGGGATGTGGAGAGGGACAAAACAGATGCAGCTGTTGCAAACGCGTCAGATGAAGAGGCTATTGACATCCCAGCCGGTGTTACTGAAGAGGAGTTTCATCACTATGTAGCTGTTGATTACGATCTACAAACAGCTGACGACAGCACTGATGTTGAGATATGCGCCTACACGCAGATGATGAAATGAGCAGCAAGGCACATGCTGACGAAATTCAACAACCTCCTGTCATTTTTGCAAGAGCACTGGAGAGTCTCAACACCGTGCGGGCCTATCTGGAGGCCACTGGATGTCAGTGCTATGACAGTTTTTACCGTCTGGCAGACATAGTCTATGGAACTCACAGACACAAGAGTGTACAGAGGACTATGACTGATTACTTCAAGTAAGCCAAACGTCAGTTAACGGAGACTGTATACTGTACATATAATAAACAGTATTGTACATATGTTTATCAGATGTCAAGCTTCTTTGGGTCACAACGGTTAAGTGCACGCTCTGGTTAACTGCATGTATTTCTTTGGTCCCAGACCCTTGCACTTAAGCGGATTGCACTGTATTTGCAACTACCATTTAGGCACCCTGGTAACACTTTCATGGGTAAGTGTATGCTTATGCACATATGTGCTAGAATTCTAGACATTTATGCATAGAAGGGGTGTGTAAATGTGGGCGCTCAGAATTCTAGACATTTATGCATAGAAGGGGTGTGTAAACGTGGGCGCTCAGATTATAGAATTGGTTTTCCATTGTCTGAAGTGAAAAAAAATATCCAGATCTCAAAAATAATTTCCTTCTCAACCTCTAGGTGTCCACATATTCTAGATTCCTACCAGTTATTTCAATGCATTTTACCAAGGCCCACTCACACTCAAAAATCTCTCATGTGCATTGTCTTAAAAGCTGATATAAAAAAATCTTTGGATACTTTTCCTATCATTTCAAAAAGAAATATCACAGAAGCTAGTTTCAGAGTTTCTATACATGTATTTCGTATATTTACAGGGGCACAATTCCCATCGGACAGGGAAAATGGGAAAAACATGAGTGAGTGGGGGCAAAGGGGAAAGACAGAGAGTGTGGGGGAGCAGATTCACATGTTTTGTACCCTACAGCACAACAAAAATTCTCTCACATCCCCAGTGAGTCTCACATAATTTATTTTTTATTATTTCCCTTCCTCAGCAGGCTCCCAAGTTTTACTCTGCCTCTCTGCACCAAGTATTCCTCCAATTTTTATTTCTCTTTCTCCTACCAAAATACATAGTCCCTAACCTCCTTTTTTTTTTTTTTTTTTTGCTGTCTCCCTTCCTACTGCTCAGGACCCTCAAAGAAAAAACGCCATGCCTAATCCTCTCTTCCCAGCACTCCGCGCCCCTCCCTACCAACCTTAACATCTCCGGCACCACAATCCCCATATCTGACAACTTAAAAATCCTCAGAGTAACATTAGATAACCATCTCTCGCTCGAAGATCACGCAAAATCCACTACAAAGAAAATGTTCAACATGATGTGGATACTGAAACGCGTAAAACCATATCTCCCCCTGAAAACATTCTGGAACTTGGTGCAATCCACAGTACTTACCCACGCTGACTACTGCAACAGTATTTTCTTAGGCTGCAAGAAACACATCCTGAAAAAACTTCAGACTGCCCAAAATACAGCAGCTAGACTCATTTTTGGCAAACCACGATTTGAAAGTGCAACACCTCTTCGAAAAAAACTTCATTGGCTCCCTATCAAAGAATGATTCAATGTCAAAGTCCACACACTAATCCACAAGATTATCCACAGTGAATCTCCAGGCTATATGCTCGACCTGATCGACCTCCCCACCAGGAACATGTCTACAACCTCACGAACTTACCTCAACCTACACTACCCCAATTGCAAAGGACTCAAGTACAAAACCTATTATGGATCCAACTTCTCCTTCTTAGGCAGTCAACTCTGGAATGCCCTCCCCAGAGCAATCCGATCACTCAGTGACCATCTGCCCTTTCGGAAATCACTAAAAACCCATCTGTTCAGGCAAGCCTACCCAAACGATCCAGATTAATTCCCACAAACCCTTCTATTCATCACATATCCAGGAGACAATGAGAACGACCTAGACTACATCTCCCGCCTCATTTTCCCCTGCTTATCCCCTGTTCTATCCCCTTTCATCTTATCGACCGCTCCCCCAATGCTCACCTACCCTTACTCACACCTCTCCTATTCCCTTCACTCTTGTCCACTCCCCTCCACCTCATCTACCCTCCAATTGCTCATTTACCCTTGCTCATACTTCTCCTACTCCCCTCATCCCTGCATTCCTACATTCCTATTTCTTTTATTACTCCGATAATACTCTACTTATTTCTCTCCACCAATACTTTGTAATCCCAATTACTATGTAAGCCGCATTGAACCTGCTTTGAGTGGGAAAGCGCGGGGTACAAATGTAATAAATAAATAAATTTTATTGTAGCCAATCTTACAATAATTACTGCCTTTAACATTCTCCCAGCCCTCCAGTTTTATTGCCTTTCCCTACTCCCAGAGACCCACCAAATGTTAATGCTCCTCCTTACCATATCTGACTGGTTCTGTGAGCTTCCTATCTTTAGCTGGTGGCAAATTAAAGCATTGAGAGAGAATCAGCCTGGTGTCTGTGAAATTACACACATGCACAGTCCAACAAAATCTTAAACTCCTTAAACAAGAAATCTTTGTGGAAGGCAAGGCCGCTGCAGGGCTTTTGCACATATGGTGGCTCACAAGCTCTGCTCTGATTCTTTTTCATCCCTTCCATCTACCAGTGGTTGAAGATAGGTGTTTTAGGGCAAGTGTACAAATCAAATCTTATATACCATTAAAATTCAGGGTTCAGTGCGGTTTATAACCTAAGTGGACCTGACATAGACCAATAAGAGTATATAAAAGTAATAAAGGTACATCATGAATAGTCTTGTAGATGGAAAAGCATACAACAGTAGTAATAGTTTGTTATATAACAGTTTTTTGAAAGAGAAAAGATTTTAACCTCTTTCGGAAGCTAAAGTAGCTATTATCTGACCTAATAGCATTAGGTAAAGAATTCCATAGTGAGACTCGAAATATAGGGAAAAGAGAGCTAAAAATCTTCTGAGACTAGATTCCCTTGTAAAACAGTGGCACTAACATCAGTTGTTCTTTCATTCTGTTAGATTGAATCAAATATAATGATGAGACATTAATCAACAACAGAAAGTTCCATGGTTGGAGAAAGGCTCACAGCCATGGACTGGTTAAAGAACTTCCTCTAGCCAGTCATGATATAGATCCATCTCCATGCTAAAGTTTTTCTTACTTCCTTCACCTCCCTCCATAGTTACATCTAAAGCTTCATTTTGCATAGCATGCTGAGGTAGGAATTGGGAGGCCAGGATGTCGACAGTTCCTCCCACTGTTTTACAAAAGACTCTCTCAAAACATGGAGCTTTTGTAAAATACATATACGAATGCCAGAAAATGCATATGTATTTGATAGCACATTTAGGGATTTTTTGATAAAGGGGTGGCATTACTTGGAGTCCATATAACATAAAGCAGTATAGAAAAAAGGATGATCAGTCAACTTTTGACATGGAATCAATCCAAATCTCAGAAAGATCTAATTCTGTAATGTCATATTATCTTGAACATCATTTAATCGTATAAGAGTCTCACATTTGACTTTTCATGTGCCAAACAATTTATGTCTTTGTTTTACATTCAAATGAGATTTAAAGCACATGGAGGGCAATTCTATTTGCAACCTCTGAGGGAGTTGTTAGAGCTGCCTAAGGTGGGCAGTGTTGGGAGACTGAAATAGTTGTGGATGTTATGAAAATATGATTGGCAGTGCTCTTATGTATGGGGGGGGGGGGGGGGGGGGGGGTTAGATGGGATAAAAGCTTCTGCCGTACTGAGAGTATGGACTTTGGTTGCCCGAACCCCCACCAGGACTCATGTAGCTGAGGGGATATCCTTCCTGGCTACATAAGCAGGGGCTGCTGTGATTCATTGATTAATGCCTGCTGAGGGAGCAGGAGTCAAAGGAGAAGGGTACAGAGAAGGGAGCAAGAGAATACCTCCCCCCCTCACCCCCACATGAGTGGAAGAGGGAAAGGCCTGTTTGGACTGGAAGTGGGTGAGATGAACTGCACCTCTGGGGAAGAAGGACAGACAGGGAGGCCCACTCCTGGATACAGTTCGGCAGCTGGTGGAAAGCCTAGTGGGACGCTTGTCTGGCCAGGAAGCGTACAATCTGCAGCCCCGGGTTATCCTGCTGGGTGGGATGGGCTTGAGAGTTAAGAACCAAGTATACATTTAATAAGATTGAGCAATTACCATCTGATCAGTGCCCTGGGATTGCTTCCAAGGGAATGGGAGTGGATAAGAAATATTTAAGTGGCTTTATCTCCTTAGGAAATTAAAAAAAAAACAATCAATAGAGAAAGGGGCATCTAGTTAGTGCTGCTTTAGCAAGCATGCTTGTCTCTGCTACAGACTAAACATCTTTGGGATTAATAGTTAAACATAACTTCCATTTAAAAATATGGCTGGTAATCAGGGAGCCTGTCCATATAGGTAGGATATGTAACCCTAATAACCTTAACCATTTTAGGAGCATAGTTATCAACATGTTGTTTTGCCACTAACTCATGCTATTTTAGTACAGGTCCCATTTTATACAATGAGACCTAGTTACTTATAACTGGGTTTTAACAGTAACATAACACGGCTTAATTTTAGCCCACACTGGTAACTTCCCCTCTGACTTTAGAACTACTATTTGTGCAGTACCCCTACATGAATAAAGTTTTCCAAATAGTTGCTAAATAGTATTACTATCTCCCTAATTCTATATAGGGTGCCATAAGTTAGGAACCAATTAGACTCCTAACTTTAGATGTTCAAACAGAAATTACGACTCAAATGGAGGTAAACAGCAGTTAGATGCCTAACTGCATTTAGGCACCATTCTATAAGTTAATGCGTAAGGACTTTAGCATGTAACTGCAAAGGGAACGTGTATGTGGGCAGGACATGAGCATGTCACACACTTAGGCGCCAGACTTATAGAAAGAATACTGTAAATTGTGCACCTAGATCTCAACATATAGGTGCCCACACTAACATCTTCCCTTTGCATGGTATAAGTGTGGGCACCTAAATGTTGACATCTACAGTTAGATGCCTAAATGTTGGCACCCATATAACAACTTAAGCTGTATCTATAATGGAATCTGAGTGCTCAGATGCTATTATAGAATACTATCTTAGCGCACAGATTTTTGGCCCCTAATTTTTAGTACCCTTTATAGAATTGTCCCCTATATGCACTGGTGCCAGCTCTCTGGCTACCAGTAAGCTCCTTCATTGTGTCCAAGGAAGATATTGGCAACCTCAATCATTTTTAAATGTTGGTGCCTATAGCTATATGGATAAATTTTGGCCCTGCCCCTGACATGCTAGTCCCTCCTTTCATTAAATGAATGTATTTTGGCTGTACATTGATATGTGTGTCCAAATTTGTCCATTAGCGAGCCCTGAATTTTAAAAGAAAGAACTTATGTAGTTAGCATCAGGTACTGACCACATTACTGCTTTTGAATATTGACCTGTTTGTAAACCCACACAAAGGTCACTTGATCATATCATATTGGGCTTGACTTTATAACAGGATTCTAATGTAAAACATCCACCTATGTTAAGCCTATATTCTTTATAAAATAGGTTCCCAGATCCAGCTACAGTAGCACACAAATTCACATTCTCTCCAAAGAAGGTGCAGCATTGCAATCCTGCATCTACTCTTAACAAACTGCATTTCTGGGAACAGCTACATGCAGGGAGTTTAAAAGTAGTTGCACGATTTTTATCTGCTTAATTTTTACATATATATATGTAGTCGCTCAGATTTATAAAAGCTCTTCTCTGCTTCCTGAACAAACTTTACTTATGGAAAAAGCTTTGTAAAATTACTTCCTACATAGAATACTGAGAATCTGTAGATGCATGAAATATTTCTGCCTTTTTTTTCAGAGGGTTTATTGAAGTCAAGCTACTGATTTGATACCTACCCTTTCTGATCTTTCATTTGCCTTACTCCTAACTTGCTTTCATGCTCTCTCCAACCTAAATTCACCATCTTTTCTCTCTGTGCTTTAATCCTTTATCTGTTCATTACTTTCTATGACATCACAGTCTCACAAATGTTCTATATTTACTTAACCCCTTTGTACTTTTAAATCATTGACTGCACGGTGAACCATCAGAGCCATTTCTAACTTATGTACTACAGAGGAGTTTTTCAAACAGGAAATAATATTACTTGTGCATGCATTTCTCAGAAGGTCAGCATTCATAAGGGCCTCACATAATCTTCAGGAAACAGAAACTTCCAGGTCAATATTGAAATGCCACAGTCCATGTTTTTTGTTTTAAGTGTCAGCTGCAGCACTGTTTTTGTTTAAATGCCAGCCGTAGAAGCAGCAGTGCTGAATATACATAAAGAGCAGCAGCCGCTGTCACTATATAGATAGTGGCTCCAGTTAAATTTAGCCTATCATTTTTGCAGGCCTAAATTAAACTGCTTAGCTTTACGATAATGGCTGACTATCACCAGCTATCTGTATAGTTAGGTGGACTGCCCATGCTCAAACCTCACTCTGTCTCAGTTCTGTCTAGACAGTGTTGGGGGCGGTCTGCAAAAAGTTTCATAGTGCTGCTGAAAATTCATAGATAAAGGACTTACCTGCATAGCAGCAGCCACTATATTGATAAATTGTTATGAATATCCAGCCCTTCATATTCATGACTAGTATCAGTGCAGAAGGCTGCACTAGGAACAGTTTACCATTTTTGCTAAACCTAATTTTATTATTCTCCTAGAACTTTTACAAAACAGAACTAAACAAAGAAGAGATGTACATACGTTACATTCATAAACTGTATGATCTGCACCTGAAAGCACAAAACTTCACAGGTAATTCTTTGACTATTTTCTCTGATAGTACTGACATGTTGGATGCTAGCCTTATTTAGTTAATCTTTGTCTTAGGTGCTGCCAAAGATAGAAAATATAACAATTGAACTTTTATCTTGAGATTCTACAAATCTTTCAGCCTTTTATGTCTGTTTCACAAGTGAAATATAAAAAATGAACTATAGTGGTAAAGTCTTCTTAATTATCTTGAGTTGCCCTAAGTTCTCCACTTTAGCCACATGGGTTCAATTTTCAAAGGATTTGGCTTCCTATCTCTGGTATTTAGGGGGAAAGTTGTTAACACGGGTTACTGTTAAAACATGTTGTTTTACTGTTAACCCCAATTATCAGTAGCTAAGTCTCATTGCATAAAATGGGACCTGTGCTAAAATAGCACGATGTGTGGTAAACTAACCCGTCTTAATGTTAGCTGCTGTTAACTGTGCCCCTTCGGTGGCTAAATTGGCCCAAATAAAAATTGAGCCATACTGAGCTGACCAAGGTCAGGGGCAGTGTAGGCTCAGTGGAAAGAGGATCATTGCCAATTTTCAATGCTAGATTCCTAATTTGTCAACCTAAGGGCCTCTTTTACAAAGCCGCGCTACCGATTCTTGGTACGGCAAATGAGAGGAAGCTCATTCAATTCCTATGGGTGTCCTCTCTTTTGCCGTGCGGGAATTGCTAGTACAACTTTATAAAAGAAGCCCTAAGTGCCACATTTACTAATGTGCATTAATGCAAGCCCATTTATTCCCTATGGAGTCTAGTTACTAAGCCCGTAACTCAAATTAATGCATATTAATACGTTAACGTTTATTAGTAATTGAAGTCCTTCTTTTAATAAAATGAATAGCAATCCTAAATCAAGGCAGACAAGTTTGGCTGCCTAGATTTAGGAAGAGTTTCCCTGAAAACATAGACATCTAAATTCAACTACAAATTTGCCTCACTGAATACTTTTTGAAAATTAAATAGACTACTACTACTACGTGTCATTTCTATAGCGCTACTAGACGTATGCAGTGCTATACACTTGAAAATGAAGAGACAGTCCCTGCTCGACAGAGCTTACAATCTAATTAGGACACAAAAACAGGGCAAATAAGGGATAAGGGAATTACTAAGGTGGGAATGATAAAACATGGGTACTGAACAAGTGAGTAAAGGTTAGGAGTTAAAAGCAGCATCAAAAAGGAGGGCTTTTAGCCTAGATTTGAAGACGGCCAGAGATGAAGCTTGATGTACCGGCTCAGGAAGTCTATTCCAGGCATATGGTGCAGCAAGATAAAAGGAACAGAGTCTGGAGTTAGCAGTGGAGGAGAAGGGTACAGATAAGAGAGATTTACCTAGTGAAGCATAGTACAGAGGATATAATCATCCCTCTTAAACAGGTGCCCTTAGCAGAATTTATTTTATTTGGAGGAGGAAAGAGTTTGCATGGATCTTTTTGAGAAAGAATTAAAAACTGTATGATGTTAGAGTGGGGCAGAAATATAGATGTAATTTTACCATATGGCACCTAAGCTAAAAAGGCATATATGTTGAATGCCTTATACGATTAGAGGTATATTTGTGTGCATATATGTACCAGAAAGAGCAAGTGCTGATTCGTGGATTTTGTAAAGTACATGCATAAATGCCAATCCTGCTCTGCCTATTCTATATCCCCAGTAATGCCTGTGTTATATCATGTGAAAGTAGACACCATGGAGTTATTTTAGAACCAGCTGATTAATGCCTTAATAAGCGGGGATACTAAAAAGAGAAAGTACTCAAATAACTTAACTTACAAAATCATCACTTATGCATGCAACCAGCAGTGGCAGGCACACATTTTTTTATGCCTGCTGTGGAGCAGTGGCCTAGTGGTTAGAGCACCGGTCTTGCAATCCCGAGGTGGCCGGTTCAAATCCCGCTGCTGCTCATTGTGAACTTGGGCAAGTCACTTAACCCTCCATTGCCTCAGGTACAAACTTAGATTGTGAGCCCTCCTGGGACAGAGAAATATCTAGAGTACCTGAATGTAACTCACCTTGAGCTACTACTGAAAAAGGTGTGAGCAAGATCTATATATTGCGCCTAGCATTCCGCGCTGAGTATTCTATAACAATGCACGTAACTTAATTGGCTTAACAAACTAAGCAGCATTGATAACAGCACTTAACAAATAATAATGGGCACTAATTGGCAATAATTGGAATTTATGCACACAAATTGCTAAGCATATTCTGTAATGAATTGTGCATTTCAAAAGGGGTGTGGTTATGGGTGGGGAAATGGGTATTTCATGGACATAGTTATAGATTCTCCGAGGACAAGCAGGCTGCTTGTTCTCACTGATGGGTGACGTCCACGGCAGCCCCTCCAATCGGAATCTTCACTAGCAAAGTCCTTTGCTAGCCCTCGCGCGCCGATGTGCACCGCGCATGCGCGGCCGTCTTCCCGCCCGAAACCGGCTTGAGCCGGCCAGTCTTCTTTCGTCCGCACTCGGTACGGTCGTGTTTTCGCCGTGTCGAGCCCCGGAAAGTCGACCTCGCGCGTCCTTTTTCGACGTGTTTTTTCTTCGGAAAATCCTTTAAAACTGTTCGGGAAGTGCTCCGGAAGCCCCCTCGGGTTTCGTTTTGCCCCTTCCCGTATTTTCAGATTTTGCCCCGGTAAGTTTTCTTTCGTCGTCGGGGTAGGCCTCTTTTCGGCCTCGGTCGAGATTTTTCTCCCTCAAATTTTGGTGCTCATTTTCGCCATTTCGGCTTTTGATTTCGCCGGCGTGATTTTTCCGCCCATGACATCGAAGCCTTCCAGCGGCTTCAAGAAGTGCACCCAGTGCGCCCGGGTAATCTCGCTCACTGACAGGCACACGTCGTGTCTTCAGTGTCTGGGGGCCGAGCACCGCCCTCAGGCCTGTAGTCTGTGTTCCCTCTTGCAAAGGCGGACTCAGGTAGCGAGATTGGCCCAGTGGAACGTTTTGTTCTCGGGCTCTTCGTCGGCATCGGCACCGGGGGTATCGAGTGCATCGACGTCTTCAGCGTCCAGAGCTTCATCCTCGGCCGCCAGTGCATCGAGTGCATCGAGGCATCGGCCCTCTGCATCAGCGCCGAGACATCGGATAGCTGCATTGACGTCGGTGGTACCGGGACCTCGTCTGCTGATGTCGTCGGACGGTGGTGCATCGTCTGGAGTGCAGGTGAGGGCTGTCCATTCCCCTGCTGGTGGCGGTGAGCCTTCGGGTGGGTCTCCCCCTACCCTGAGGGCTCCTGCGGGACAGCCCCCCCGAGACCGACCTCCTTCGGCCTCGGCCTCGGCCCCGAGGAAGCGACGGCTGGATTCTACGTCCTCCTCGTCGGTACCGGGAAGCTCCGGTGACATGCTTCGTTCCAAGAAGTCGAAGAAGCATCGTCACCGGTCCCCTTCCCGTGTCAGTACCGAGAGCTCTGGGTCGCCGAGGGAGTCGGCACCCAGCAGGCATCGGCACCGAGAGGACCGCTCACCCTCTGTTCAGGAGGTGTCGATGCGCTGCACTCTGGACAGCCCGGAACAGCCTCCACGCCCAGAACAGGTTCTGACGTCGACGCCTGCATCGACTTCCATGCCTTTCTCTGCAGCCGCTCTGAACGAGAGCCTCCGGGCCGTTCTCCCAGAGATCCTGGGGGAGCTGTTGCGCCCTACCCCTCCGGTACCGGCGGTGCTTGCGCCACCGGTACCGTCGAGCGTGGCGCCGGCTGGCCCATCGCCCGAGGTGAGGTCTCCGGCGTCGGTACCGCGTGCGGTGCCGGCTGCCGTCGCCTCCCAGGAAGGCTCCCCAACTACGTCGGCGGAGGGAGCTTCGCCGATGTGGGCGAGGGAGTCTACCTCTCGACGCCCCCATCGTGGACGTGGCTCCACGGAGTCGAGTCGGGCACGGTTGCAGACACAGGTCCGTGAACTTGTGTCTGACACCGAGGGTGGGAGGAAGAGGAGGACCCCAGATATTTCTCTGACGAGGAGTCTGGGGGTCTTCCTTCCGATCCCACTCCCTCTCCTGAAAGACAGCTTTCTCCTCCTGAGAGTCTGTCTTTCGCTTCCTTTGTCCGGGAGATGTCTACGGCCATCCCCTTCCCGGTGGTTGTGGAGGACGAGCCCAGGGCTGAAATGTTTGAGCTCCTGGACTATCCTTCTCCACCTAAGGAAGCGTCCACTGTTCCCTTGCACCATGTCCTAAAAAAGACATTGCTTGCGAACTGGACAAAACCTTTAACTAATCCCCACATCCCCAAGAAGATCGAGTCCCAGTACCGGATCCATGGGGACCCAGATCTGATGCGCACCCAGTTGCCTCATGATTCTGGAGTTGTGGATCTGGCCCTAAAGAAGGCTAAGAGTTCTAGGGAGCATGCTTCGGCGCCCCCGGGCAAGGACTCTAGAACCTTAGACTCCTTTGGGAGGAAGGCCTACCATTCTTCTATGCTCGTGGCCAAAATCCAATCTTACCAGCTCTACACGAGCATACGCATGCGGAACAATGTGCGGCAGTTGGCGGGCTTGTTTGATGCTCTTCCCCCTGAGCAAGCCAAGCCTTTTCAGGAGGTGGTCAGGCAGCTGAAGGCGTGCAGAAAATTCCTGGCCAGAGGGGTGTATGACACCTTTGATGTTGCGTCCAGGGCCGCTGCTCAAGGTGTGGTGATGCTTAGGCTCTCATGGCTGCGTGCCTCCGACCTGGAGAATAGAATCCAGCAGCGGATTGCGGACTCGCCTTGCCGTGCGGATAACATTTTTGGAGAGAAAGTCGAACAGGTGGTAGAGCAGCTCCACCAGCGGGACACCGCATTCGACAAGTTCTCCCGCCGGCAGCCTTCAGCTTCTACCTCTACAGGTAGACGATTTTTCGGGGGAAGGAAGACTGTTCCCTACTCTTCTGGTAAGCGTAGGTACAATCCTCCTTCTCGACAGCCTGCAGCCCAGGCTAAGCCCCAGCGCGCTCGCTCTCGTCAGCAGCGTGCGACTCAGCAAGGCCCCTCGGCTCCCCAGCAAAAGCAAGGGGCGAGCTTTTGACTGGCTCCAGCAGAGCATAGCCGACATCCAAGTGTCCGTGCCGGGCGACCTGCCAGTCGGAGGGAGGTTGAAAGCTTTTCACCAAAGGTGGCCTCTCATAACCTCCGATCAGTGGGTTCTCCAAATAGTCCGGCAAGGATACACCCTCAATTTGGCCTCAAAACCTCCAAATTGTCCACCGGGAGCTCAGTCTTACAGCTTCCAGCACAAGCAGGTACTTGCAGAGGAACTCTCCGCCCTTCTCAGCGCCAATGCGGTCGAGCCCGTGCCATCCGGGCAAGAGGGGCTGGGATTCTATTCCAGGTACTTCCTTGTGGAAAAGAAAACAGGGGGGATGCGTCCCATCCTAGACCTAAGGGCCCTGAACAAATATCTGGTCAAAGAAAAGTTCAGGATGCTTTCCCTGGGCACCCTACTTCCCATGATTCAGGAAAACGATTGGCTATGCTCTCTGGACTTGAAGGATGCCTACACACTGTATAAAAGGATGCCGCCACTTTTGTAGAGAAGGCCAGACGAATTTCATATTTAATATAAACAGTTTACTCATTTGTTTAGTGTACAAGCTGATTACCATCAATAGGGGTAGTCAGGAAGCATTTCTATACTCAAAGCATATCTACACACACAAGCAATATACAGCAAGCTTAAGGCAAATCAAAATGCTATACACAGACAAAGAAAAATTCAAAAATGCTTACTACCTCTTTGTTCCCCTCTAGTTTTATACCGGGCCTCTGACTAATTCTCTCATACAACATTCCTGTGCAAGTCTCTGAATACCACAAACTGTTAATCATGGGCAGAACATGCTACATCTGTTTTCCCTTATTCCACAGACTTTCTGGAGCCTGCCTTTAGCTGATGTGGGCCCCATCATGTCCCAGGAGATTTTAGTGTTGAAACAGCTAGCTCTGCATGTTCTTTGAAGCTTTCCACTCCTATTTTTTTATGCTTTTGTTCAACAAATCCTCCCTTTTGAGGACTGATTGTTTCAGGCCTCAAACATCTGTTTCAGCTCCAGTCTGTTTTCTTACCTCCCTTCTAGATCTCCTCCCCCCTTTGTTTGTGGCATTCAGTTTCTGCACGCTTTTTCAATATTTTTGGCTGACATATTAAAGTTCTATTTATTCTTGATTTCAGTTATCATTGTTATTTTAAAAGCATCCTGGCACATCTTTGCAAACATGCTAATACACATGTTACACAGCATTAAACAGATTCAATTGTACTAGGGTAAAAAATTTATATCTCTTGAGGTATATAATTTATAGGACAGTGAGCTTCATCACAGGGGAATACACTGTCATTCATTCTTACTTTTCATTAGCTGATGTGGCATTAAAAATTACACAAATTAAAAGCATAACATTCATTAAATCAGTTGTTACAACAATCTGCGTGTAAGTGCACTTTATCAGGGGAATGTGTTCAGTTGTCATACTATTAATCAGACACCAAAATGATGTCTGTGGATACTTGTCCGTAAGCAAGGCTTGCTTATAAATAGTCTCATTTGTCCAATGAAGTCCCTTACACAGGTATTATTGGGATAACAGACATGATTTTATCATTGTAGTCCCATATATCATAGCTGGCAAGGACAAGGATGATGTCAGTCAGTGGGCACATATGATACAATCAGTCAAATTCAACATCTTGGCCGCTGCAACAAGTCTATTATCATATGTGTTCATTGTCCATTAACAAACAACAACAGTCCAATACCATCATGTTTATTCTTTGTCCATTTCAGTATTATTGATTCGTCGAATATCTGATAAATGTATCCAGGAAGTATGACCTTCCAGACAGGCAGCGGTCTGAGTAAGGGCCGTGATAGCAAAAGGCCCTACATACACAGGATCTTTCCATGTTTTATGTGTAAAGTTCTTTCGTAGTACTAAATCACCTACTTTAAAAGCACAAACATCATTAGTAGTCCCTGCCTGTGATGCTACATTTGTTCGGATCATATCACTTGTCAGGTTCAACATAGGTTGTAGCTTTTGCCAGTACTGAGCTGTGCTATCAGTACTTGCTGTCTGCATCGGGAAGAAATGACGTCCTGTCTGAATTTGGAATGGGGTCAATTTAGTACGCCCATTAGGTTGGGCCCTTATAACCATCAAAGCTAATGGTAACAAATCAAGCCAGGTATATGGTTTACCTGCTGTTTCCTTGTTTAAAGCCTTCAGTAATACTCTCAATTTAGTTTTTAAAATACCATTGTAGCGCTCCACCAAACCATTGGAGGTGGGGCGATACACTGATACTTTTCTGTGTGTTAAACCCATAATCGTTTCCATTTCTTTCAAAACACTGTTATTAAAATGTGTCCCGTTATCAGAAATTATTCTAGACGGACACCCATGTCTTGGCATAATATGAGTTACCAGGCATTGTACCACTTCATGTGCTGTCTCCCTTTTACATGGAAATGCTTCTATCCACCTTGAAAAAGCATCCACCCAAACTAACAAATATCTTTTTCCCTGCACTGGAACAATCATATCGGTGAAATCGATATACCATTCTTTTGCTGGGCCTTCTGGTATTGGAAGTGTCCCAGGTGATATTTTAGGACCTCGTTTAGGTATGTTAATATTGCATACCATGCAATTTTGCACAACCTGTTGAATCAGGTTATCAATTTTTAAAGTCCAAAATCTTTGCTCAAATTGTTGCCTCATTGTTTCCTTATTCCAATGCATGGTTGCATGCCACTCAGCCAATACCTTAATCGCCTGGCTCATTGGCATACAAGGTAATCCTTCTTCTGCATTAAACCATTCACTTCCCAATTTCATACATCCTGTCTTCAACCATTTTTCACTTTCCTGTCCCTCTGGCTGCCACATTTCAATCTTATCTACATTCGTAAGTGGCCCTTCCTGTGTCTGTCTAGTATTATACAAAATCTTTTCACTTTGCTTAACCACCTCCGTTGCTGCTGCATCAGCCATTGCATTACCTAGTGCTTCAAAGGTTGGCTTTTCAGTGTGGGCCGGGGTCCACACAACTGCAGTTTTTCTACCTTCACGTTCCCTTTTTGCCAAAATTTCAAACAGCAATTTCCAATATGTGTAATGTTGTAGATTTTTACCTGCACTGGTTATCATCCCCCTACGCTGCCATTTTAATATATGATACTGTAGTGAACTTGCAACGTAACCACTATCAGTATATATAGTGACATTTTGAGTCATATCAGTGTGTTGTAAGGCCGTAATAACGGCTAAAAGTTCAGCATGCTGTGCAGTCTGGTCAGGAGGGGTTTTATATTGTACTTGCATTATCTTTCTTAGATTCTCATCTACCTGCACGCAGGCAAAGCCTGCAACAGTCCTTTCACAAGCTCCATCTGTAAACCATATTAACCCATCAGATAAGGGTTCAAAAGTAAGACAGTGAAATGTAGGGATTTCTATAGTATCGATCTCACCCTTTTGATCGACAGGAAAAAGCAGATCTATCTTATTTCTCTGTTCTTTAGTTAATGGTATTATTCTTATATCTTGTCCTAAAAGTACTGCTTGATATTTTCCAAATCTAGTGGCTGTCAATGCTGTTTGGCTAGGGCTCAACAGCGTTTTAATCGTGTGGTTGGTATGTATTACAATAGGAACAAAAGGCATTTGTGCTCTCCATTTACCTACTGCAGCCACTATAGCTGTCAGTAACTTTGGTATTTCTTTCATTCCCTTTTCCACATGATTAAAAGAGCCTGACAAAAAAGCTACTGGTGCATTTACTTCATTGTTTTGATTAATCATAGCTGCCCAACTATTTCCCATGTCTTTTACCCATAGATGCACAGGTGATTGGATATCTATTACTGCTAACGGTCCTGGGGATAACAAATCCCTCACAATCTTAGCCAATATTATCTTATCCTGCTCTTCCAATACAATTAATGTATTCTTTCGTGTGGCTGCGGGCAGTTTCAAATGTTTATAAAGTCTCATTACTTTTTGTGTATAATTTGGTATCCATTGTCTGCAGTAATTTAACATTCCCAAAACAGCACGTAACTGGGTAACTGTTTGCGGTACCGGAGTCTCATTTAAAATAGATATAACTTCCGGTATAATGACCTTATGTTCTGCTGAAACATTTTGTCCTAAAAAGGTGACAGTAGACTGAGCTATAACACATTTTCCCTTGTTACATTTATATCCTAACTCTCCTAATAACAAAAATAATTTTCTAGTCCATTCTAGACATTCTGTTTCAGTCTCAGCAGACAGTAGAATATCATCTACATAGACAAACAATGACACCGTGTCAGGCAATTGACTCCTGAAATCCTTTAAATCCATCATTAGTTGTTTTGAGAATACCGATGGACTATCAGTAAAGCCTTGAGGCATCCTAGTCCACCTGTATGCCTCATTCTGTACTATAAATGACGTCAAATCCCTAGACTCTGGATGAAGAGGTATTGAAAAGAATGCATTAGACAAGTCAATAACAGTGTTATATGCATATATATTCTGGGTATGTAAAAGAGTAGCAGGATTTGCACAAATCGGAAATTGATTTCTTGTAACTTCATTTAGCTCTCTTAAATCATGTACTATCCTTACATTGTTTTCCCCTTTCGGGACCGGAAACAATGGGGTATTGTACGGGGATACTGAAGGTTCAATAATACCACATTTCAATAATTTATCAATGTGTTCCAAGGTTTTGGATACTAATTTAGGTCGTATGGGGTAAGGGTCTTGCTTCGGCCCCTTTGCCCCTTCTATTAATTCTATCTTATGGGGTTTTGCATTTACGGCTAGTCCATATGGTGACTCACTTGTACTCCAAATATGTTGCGGTAATTCTTCCATAACCCTTACTTTATTTTCATTATTCAACTGTTGAACCATGGTGAGCAAACTTGGTATTTCTTTATTTCCAAAATCTAAACACAATCCTAATTGAGACAATAAGTCTCTACCACACAAATTTACTGGGCAATCAGGTGCCACTAAGAAGGGTACCACAGCCTCCCTTGAACCGTGCGGTTGGCATTCCAAGCGCACCAGAGTGGGTTCTGTTAGCCTTTTTCATTGTTCTATCCCCGTAAATCCCACTGTTGTTCTATACTGATTTGAAAGCTTAACTCCCAGTGATTTTGCACATAACACAGAGGTACTCGCCCCTGTATCTATCAAAAATCTCACAGGAGTTCCATATTTGCCAATTGTCAATGTAATAAAGGGTTCCCTTGTGTCTAATCTGAAAATCATTCCCTCTTCCTGACACTGGTCTGCTTCCAGTCAATAGCATTGGTCTGGAGTATTCTGCCAAGTTGGAAAGGCATTTACAGTGCCCAGTCTCTGTACTGCAGCCCCTGGTCCCTGTGATTGTGTCGCCGGCTGCTGTATTGCAGTCTGCGGGGCACTCACAGGCATCCCTACTACTTGTGGCATCAATCCTTGCTGCGTCTGCATTTGTACTTGGGGCATTCCTGCATTCTGATAACATTCTGAAGCATAGTGACCAAATTGCTGACATCCACAACATTGTACATGTGCCCTTCTATTAGGTGATAGTCCTGATCCTTGCATCCCTCGACCCCTACCCCTGCCTCTAACCATGCCTCGTCCCCTTGGTTGGTACGGCCGGCTATATCCCGGTTGTACATAGTAAATGACCTGTGGAGGTGAGGCAGAGGGCATCACCATTGTTTCCTGTTTTTTATTTCTATCCTGTTCCTTACTTTCCAAATCTTTTAACTGCATAGTCATTAACTTAGAAGTTAATTTAGCCTGTTCTTTCTGTGGGGTCTCTATCAGTTTACGATGCACATTACTAAAATGCATCAATGTCTCTCTTATTTCTGGCCATGGCTTTGAGGACAGGGCAATGACAGCGTCTAAATTTTTACGCATATTATCAGGCAGTGTGGACATAAATAGGTGTAAAAATACTGCTACATTATGATCCACATCTGCATCTTGCCCTGTTTGAGCCTTATACAAATTTATACATTTTGTCAAATGTGCCGAAAAATCAGTTTTAGGGTCCCATTTATTTGCTGTTATGGCTGAAAAATCAATCGGGGTTGGATACATCACATGCAGAGCTGCAGAAAGAGCAGCCTTACTATTCCCTGCGTATACATCCCCATCCACAGTATGTGATGGCAGGCGCTGATATCCACACTGCACTGCCAGTTGAGAAATACTAATACCTGACGCTGCACACAGGGCTTTAAAATCTCCAATAGTCAATTGAGTCCCTGCAGTTGCCTGTTCTATCCCATCTAACCACATACGAGCTCCTTTCACTATACTGGGAATTTTTGCAACTAAAGTTGTAACATCTACGGGGGTGTATGGTTTGTACTGTTGTATTCGATTGCCAGCTGCGTCTAAGCGCGTCATAACTGGCATGTGTAAAGCACTACTATCTAAAGCGCTGCAAATCTCCTGTTTACCTTCCTCTTCCAAATCACGTTTTATTTGGTGGAACCAATTATCCCAGAATTCCAATCCCTCTTTTACAAATGTTCCAGTCCCTATACCCGGGCAATTTTTGTTGACAACCTCTAATAATTCCTGAATGTCCTCATGTGTACTAGGACCATTTTCATCGCACGGCAAGGGGAGCCGTTTTACATCTAACCAGTGTCTAGTAGCCCCCCACCATTCCTCACCATATCTAGTATTATTCAGTCTCATAAGCTCTGCAGCCACATGCGTGCCTCGAAAAATTGGCCTGGGGGGCCCTGGGGTTAAAGATGTTGGCATAGTTTTTGTTCGCTTATGAGTTGGGGTTGACATGGTCATGGGAGGCTCGGAGTACATCCGCAGTCGTCCCTCAATTTCAAATTGTGTTGCCAGGTCATATTGTTCTGATGTAATTAAAGTTTTCAAATCAGGGTAAGTGCCTGATTCTGCACTAGATTTTCCTTTTTCTTTCTGTCTCACCCGTTTTTTTTCCTTTTTCTGTTCCCCAGTCCCCACATCACTGTCCTCATTATCCCCTCCCTTTTCACTTTCTGAATCACTGGGGGGGTCATCAAGAGCCGAATACCCAGCGCATGGCACAGGGCGCTTTGACTTTGATTCCTTCATTTTATCAGTCGCCCTTATGGGGCACAACGTGTCCCTGCTAGATTCATACGACGGGGGATTATTTCTTTCTGCCTCTTTTTGTATCCTATCTACATCAGCATGAAAAAGATCTGCTGCTAAAGAAAATAAATTCCAAATTGTAAGATGCTTCTCTAAGCTTTTCTTCTGCCTAGTTTTATTTTTATTTTCTTGTAAGTAGCTCAGGAGAGATAATAATTTTGGACGATCAAACGATCCATCCTGAGACCAGCTCAAAACAGAATCTTTTGCATCATATTTGACCCATTTGTCATGTATTTTTTCAATCTGTTTTTTTTCTAATGGGAATAATTCTATGACATGCTGCAAAGGGGAGCATTTTTTTGAACTATCTAAATCTAAATACATAGCATATACAGGAGGCTTTTCTTTCTTATCTGCCCCTTTCCCTTTCATTGTATTCTGACTATTACAATTTCTCCTATAAAGCCACAATCTACAAAAATATACTAATGCACTTAAACAAAGAAAATATACAAAAAAGAAAACTACAAAGCTAAACAAATATACCAGTAATAAGGCCACAGTGTAAGCTTACTCACGCGTCTTCTTATTTCTCTTTTTAGCAAGCCCAGGAGTTATCACCTGTATGTCCACGTCAGTAGTTTGATCAATCCCACATCAGTGGAGCACAGAAATCATCAGGTTTAAACAACGCTTGCTTTACTTTCAATCCTGTAAAAAACTTCATTAACAACAACTTAATTTGTCCTTCGTCTCGCCTTCTCTTTTCCGTGTGCGGCCTACTCCTGGCTGGCTCGCCACTTTTGTATAAAAGGATGCCGCCACTTTTGTAGAGAAGGCCAGACGAATTTCATATTTAATATAAACAGTTTACTCATTTGTTTAGTGTACAAGCTGATTACCATCAATAGGGGTAGTCAGGAAGCATTTCTATACTCAAAGCATATCTACACACACAAGCAATATACAGCAAGCTTAAGGCAAATCAAAATGCTATACACAGACAAAGAAAAATTCAAAAATGCTTACTACCTCTTTGTTCCCCTCTAGTTTTATACCGGGCCTCTGACTAATTCTCTCATACAACATTCCTGTGCAAGTCTCTGAATACCACAAACTGTTAATCATGGGCAGAACATGCTACATCTGTTTTCCCTTATTCCACAGACTTTCTGGAGCCTGCCTTTAGCTGATGTGGGCCCCATCATGTCCCAGGAGATTTTAGTGTTGAAACAGCTAGCTCTGCATGTTCTTTGAAGCTTTCCACTCCTATTTTTTTATGCTTTTGTTCAACAACACACATCCCGATACTGCCAGCTCACAGACAGTATCTGCGATTTCAGCTGGGCACACGTCACTTCCAGTACTGTGTGCTACCCTTTGGGCTCGCCTCTGCGCCCAGGGTGTTCACAAAGTGCTTGGCTGTAGTAGCAGCAGCACTTCGCAGGCTGGGGGTGCACGTGTTCCCATATCTCGACGATTGGCTGGTGAAGAACACATCCGAGGCAGGAGCCCTGCAGTCCATGCAGATGACTATTCGCCTCCTGGAGCTACTGGGGTTTGTGATAAATTATCCAGTCCCATCTTCTCCCGGCGCAGAGACTCGAATTCATAGGAGCTCTGCTGGATTCTCGGACGGCTCGTGCCTATCTCCCAGAGGCGAGAGCCAACAACTTGTTGTCCCTCGTCTCGCGGGTGCGAGCGTCCCAGCAGATCACAGCTCGGCAGATGTTGAGATTGCTGGGCCACATAGCCTCCACAGTTCATGTGACTCCCATGGCCCGCCTTCACATGAGATCTGCTCAATGGACCCTAGCTTCCCAGTGGTTTCAGGCTGCTGGGGATCTAGAAGACGTGATCCACCTGTCCACGAGTTTTCTCGAATCCCTGTATTTGGTGGACGATTTGGTCCAATTTGACTCTGGGACGTCCTTTCCAAATTCCTCAGCCACAAAAAGTGCTGACCACGGATGCGTCTCTCCTGGGATGGGGAGCTCATGTCGATGGGCTTCACACCCAAGGAAGCTGGTCCCTCCAGGAACGCGATCTACAGATCAATCTTCTGGAGTTGCGAGCGATCTGGAACGCTCTGAAGGCTTTCAGAGATCGGCTGTCCCATCAAATCATCCAAATTCAGACAGACAACCAGGTTGCCATGTACTACGTCAACAAGCAGGGGGGCACCGGATCTCGCCCCCTGTGTCAGGAAGCCGTCAGCATGTGGCTCTGGGCTCGCCGTCACGGCATGGTGCTCCAAGCCACATATCTGGCAGGCGTAAACAACAGTCTGGCCGACAGGTTGAGCAGGATTATGCAACCTCACGAGTGGTCGCTCAACTCCCGAGTGGTGCGCCAGATCTTCCAAGTGTGGGGCACCCCCTTGGTGGATCTCTTCGCATCTCGAGCCAACCACAAAGTCCCTCAGTTCTGTTCCAGGCTTCAGGCCCACGGCAGACTGGCATCGGATGCCTTCCTCCTGGATTGGGGGGAGGGCTTGCTGTATGCTTATCCTCCCATACCTTTGGTGGGGAAGACTTTGTTGAAACTCAAGCAAGACCGAGGCACCATGATTCTGATTGCTCCTTTTTGGCCGCGTCAGATCTTGTTCCCTCTTCTTCTGGAGTTGTCCTCCGAAGAACCGTGGAGATTGGAGTGTTTTCCGACTCTCATCACGCAGGACGACGGGGCTCTTCTGCATCCCAACCTCCGGTCCCTGGCTCTCACGGCCTGGATGTTGAGAGCGTAGACTTTGCCTCGTTGGGTCTGTCAGAGGGTGTCTCCCGTATCTTGCTTGCTTCCAGGAAAGATTCCACTAAGAGGAGGTACTTCTTTCTATGGAGGAGGTTTGCCGTCTGGTGTGACAGCAAGGCCCTAGATCCTCGCTCTTGTCCTACACAGACCCTGCTTGAATACCTTCTGCACTTGTCTGAGTCTGGTCTCAAGACCAACTCTGTAAGAGTTCACCTTAGTGCAATCAGTGCATACCATTACCATGTGGAAAGTAAGCCGATCTCAGGACAGCCTTTAGTTGTTCGCTTCATGAGAGGTTTGCTTTTGTCAAAGCCCCCTGTCAAGCCTCCTACAGTGTCATGGGATCTCAATGTCGTTCTCACCCAGCTGATGAAACCTCCTTTTGAGCCACTGAATTCCTGCCATCTGAAGTACTTGACCTGGAAGGTCATTTTCTTGGTGGCAGTTACTTCAGCTCGTAGAGTCAGTGAGCTTCAGGCCCTGGTAGCCCAGGCCCCTTACATCAAATTTCATCACAACAGAGTAGTCCTCCGCACTCACCCTAAGTTCCTGCCAAAGGTTGTGTCGGAGTTCCATCTGAACCAGTCAATTGTCTTGCCAACATTCTTTCCCCATCCTCATTCCTGCCCTGCTGAACGTCAGCTGCACACATTGGACTGCAAGAGAGCATTGGCCTTCTATCTGGAGCGGACATAGCCCAACAGACAGTCCGCCCAATTGTTTGTTTCTTTTGATCCCAATAGGAGGGGAGTGGCTGTGGGGAAACGCACCATATCCAATTGGCTAGCAGATTGCATTTCCTTCACTTACGCCCAGGCGGGGCTGGCTCTTGAGGGTCATGTCATGGCTCATAATGTTAGAGCCATGGCTGCGTCGGTAGCCCACTTGAAGTCAGCCTCCATTGAAGAAATTTGCAAAGCTGCGACGTGGTCATCTGTCCACACATTCACATCTCATTACTGCCTGCAGCAGGATACCCGACGCGACAGTCGGTTTGGGCAGTCAGTTCTTCAGAACCTGTTTGGGCTTTAGGATCCAACTCCACCCCCCCGAGGGCCCTGTTTGTTCTGTTCCAGGCTGCACTCTCAGTTAGTTGGTAAATTTTTTTAGGTCAATCTCAGTTATGTCCTCGCCGTTGCGAGGCCCAATTGACCATGGTTGTTGTTTTGAGTGAGCCTGGGGGCTAGGGATACCCCATCAGTGAGAACAAGCAGCCTGCTTGTCCTTGGAGAAAGCGAATGCTACATACCTGTAGAAGGTATTCTCCGAGGACAGCAGGCTGATTGTTCTCACAAACCCGCCCGCCTCCCCTTTGGAGTTGTGTCTTCCCTTGTCTTTGTCTTGCTACACATGAGACTGGCCGGCTCAAGCCGGTTTCGGGCGGGAAGACGGCCGCGCATGCGCGGTGCGCATCGGCGCGCGAGGGCTAGCAAAGGACTTTGCTAGTGAAGATTCCGATTGGAGGGGCTGCCATGGACGTCACCCATCAGTGAGAACAATCAGCCCGCTGTCCTCGGAGAATACCTTCTACAGGTATGTAGCATTCGCTATATGGCCCAGTGCTTGTAAATCTATGTGCAGGTATTTATGCCATGTTTTCATTGGTGTAAATAGAGGCGCGTAGTTTTAGGCGCTGGGATATCAACTAAGCATATTCTATATACTGTGCCTAAATCTAGGCGCTGCTTATAGAATATACTTAGGCGGAAATGTTTACCGCATGGATTTTTTAGGCGTCTTATATAGAATCTGACCCATAGGAGCTGATATTCAGCACATGGCAGTAAGTGTCTGGTAAACTGTTTCCAGCCATGAGCTTAACTAACCCAGATATTCAGTGCTGGGGCATGTGCAGCTCCTGGCATGACTGCTAACCTGGAAGTTAACCAGGCACCAGCTAATATTCAGACCGGTGCCCAGTTAACTTGCTTTATAAAGTTAGGACAGCTATTTTGCTGTCTAACTGTGCAGTTACTTAGCTAGTTAGCAGACTGAAAATTGCCACTAACTGGCTATGTTTCCACTGCACCCTAACCCCACACTGGACCGCCCACAAACTAGCTGGTTTCGACATAGGCAGTTAGTGCTGTTGAATATCCCCTCTGACTGGTTAAGTGCCACTGAATATCCCTGGATAGCCTCTCCTAGCCATTTAAATCACTTTGAATGTTGACCCCGTATACTTTTCCACCCAACTCCAGCACAGGACATACCTATTTTATATCTGTATAAAAGTATATGTTGGATATGCTTAATCAAATATGTGGATATAGCAGCAGATTAGCATGTTTTGTAATGTTATTCTTATTGTGTCTGTACATCAACTTTTTGCACACGTATACCCTTGGGCAATTTATAAGAGCCCACTTTGAGTGTTTAAAGTGCTGTTCTACATACTCAAGTTCCTTTTAAAATTATGCCCATATTTTGTAACCCTTTTTCCTGCAAATCTTGGAGTAATGTATATAACATCTGATCTAGGGATTGACAGAAGTATCTATGGGGATCTTTTACTAAAGCTTAGCTTCAGTTATCTGCAGCAGGGCCCATTTTATTCCTATGGACCCTGCTGCAGATAACTTGAGTTAAGCTTTAGTAAAAGACCCCCTATATTTGGGATAATAATCAAGAAACCTTCCGGTGGAGATGGTAGAGATGAGGACTGTATCTGAATTAGAGAGCTGCATGAGAATGGTGATTGTGGGAATCCCGCAGAACCCACAGGATTCCCGTGGGTATGGAACAAGTTGCCATGGGATTTCTGTGGGGATGGAAGAAGTTGCTGTGGGATTCCCATGGGAGTGTAGTCAGAATCTCTGGTGACTCCAGAATGAGGCTTGGAATGCACTGAGAGAGGCAATTGAAGCACCAGCATAAGGCTTGGAATGCCCAGAGAGGCAGCTGGAACACCAGTATTAGGCTTGGAACCCTCATTGGTTGAATTGTGAATAGTATCCAAAAAAACACGGGAGGCTGTTGGGGTTGGGAGGAAACAGTGAGCTGTGAGCAAGTAAATAATAGCATCGACTCCTGATGGTATGGGTGTGGATGGAAGTGATTAGTTGTGGGGATGGAATGGATCTTAGTGAGTATGGCTGGGTTATATTCCATTGGGAATGGGTGAAATTTCTGTCCCTGTGCAACTCTTTAATCTGAATTCAAGAAAGCATGGGACAAGCATGTGGGATCTCTTAGGGAGAGGAAGGGAAAGCGAATGATATGGATGGGCAGACTAGATGGGCCATGTGGCCTTTATCTACTCTCATTTTCTATTTTTCTATGTTTAAACATTCCCTCTGATATTCAGACAATTTAAGTGGACTGGAAAATCTCCAGGCTGCTTAAATCACTCTAAGCTGTCTAACTGACGGTATTCAGCAGCACTAAACCAGGCAATTATGTTAAACACTGCCTTGGATGAATCTGTTCATAAAGGCGGTTAATAAATCCCAATAAATATTATCTCTGATTTCCCATGTCAAAAGTGGGCAGGTCAGGGGTGGTACAGGGGACAGCACTGGAGAGGAACAACCAGTTATGCAAATGCTGACAGTATTCAGTGTTGGGATCTACATAACTATTTAAAAAAAAAATTTAGCTCCCTAATCCCCCAAAAAGCCCCCCTCCTTTCTTCCCCCTGCCCAGCTCACGAGTCGCAAACTCCTACTCCTACCCTGGATCGACCTCCGACCATCCTCCCGTCTCAGTAGACCTCTCGGGCCTACATGATTTCCCTGATTGTTCAGTGGGGTCAATATGGCAGGAGCGAAAGCCATGCACGCTTGTTCCTTGTAACAGCTAAAAGAAAATAGCTGTCATGAACTCTTGCGGCAGTCTCATGGTACTACACAAGTACTGTGAGAGGTCGCAGCAGCCATGGTCTCTTAATGTGCAAGGGACAGGAGCGAGTGGCCTTTGCTCCTGCCCCCATCAACCCCACTGGACCACCAGGGATATTAGGCCTTACCAATAAGGGAGATCATGAGGGTTGGGAGGGGGTTTGTGACTGGCAGGCTGGGGGAGGGGGAAGAAAGGTTGGGAGGGCTTTTTGGGGGGGGATTGGGAAGCTTAAAAAAAAAGTTATGCAGATCCCAGCCAATATTTAGCCATGACCCGCATAACTGTCTTATGCGGGCCCTAGCTTAATATCAGCTGGGACCTGCATAAGCTATGGCGGCCAGGGCCCTGTCCATTAGCCCTGGATACTTTGTGCCGGTGCCCGGAGACGGCCCTATACTGAATACTGGGGCTAAGCTAGCTGGTGATGGTAGGTGTTTAAAAAGATGCTAGCCACCACCAGCTGAATATCAGCTGGATTGTTCAAATAATAAATAAGTTATCTTGTCAAGGGATTATAATTTGTTGCTTGAGTTAACTGTATGAAATATTTTTGTTGCAGTCAGTCTAGTTCTGCTGTATGTAACCTTTTTTGCAGCAGACACATTTATGGCACTCAGCCTCTTTGATACAATAGCACAATATCATACATTTTAGCATCATGACCCTGAATTATAAGAAGTTGATCCCTGCAAATATTGGCATTCCAAAATCATAGCTAATATATCTATAAATATTTCTCCTAAGAAGTGGGCTCCACTGCATATTCCATTGGCTGTTTTTCTGTTGTCCTAAGCTTAATCATAAGGGTAAGGCAGTTACCATATATGTGGCTCAAAGATAATCATGTGTATGTATTGAATTATATATTAAATGGATATAAACAATATGTGTGTAAAAGCAGAATAAAGAATAAGCTATTCATCAGATAAACTGTAAAACACAAATATCAATGCAAACTCAAAATTCTTGTAAAATATGTTCAAGAATGGGTTATGTATAATATCTGAATTCTTGACAGTGAACTCATGGTAAAAAAAATAACTTTTTAAAAAATTCCTGCCCTTCTTGGCTAACAGAGGCTGCTTACACCCTCTTGCTATATGATGAGTTGCTTGAATGGTCTGACCGGCCTCTGAGAGAATTTCTGAATTATCCAATGCAAACAGAATGGCAGCGCAAAGAATACCTTCATGTGACAATCATTCAGAACTTCGACAGGGGAAAAGTAAGTAGTGTATGTTCTAATGCATTTATAAGAATGAAATTAACATAATGTGTTCCTTAATACATATTGCACAACTCTTTTACAGTACAAAGGACCACTGAGTCAACCCAATTAGTGGATTGACTAAGATATTCCAAGGGGTCCTTTTACTAAGCCGCGTAAGCGTCTACGCGCACCCAACACATACCAAATGGAGTTACTGCACGACTACTACGTGGCTTTTGCAGTAATTTCATTTTTGGCACACATCCGATATGCGTGATGTACGTATTGGATGCGCACCAAGTGGCATTTGACATTTGTAGGTCATTACCGCCCGGTTACTGTGTGAGACTTTACCGCTAGGTCAATGGCTGGCGGTAAGGTCGCAGACACAAAATAGAAGTGCGACAATTTTGATTTTGCCACATGTCCATTTTCTGCAAAATTTTAAAAAAGGCTCTTTTTTACAGGCGTGCTGAAAAATGGATTGGAGTGCGCCCAAAACCTGTGCCTACAATACCGCTTACCATTTTTCAGTGCACTTTAGTAAAATAACCCCCAAAGTTCTTATATGTTGCACAGAGGTGGTATTAGACCAGTGTTTCCCAAGCCAGTCCTGGAGTACCCCCTTGCCAATCAGGTTTTCAGGATATCTACAATGAATATGCATTAAAGAGATTTGTATACAATGGAGGCAGTGTATGCAAATCAATCCCAACTTGAGAAACACTGCATTAGACTATCCTACTGTAGAGAATACAGGGACTAGGAATGTGTTTTCATCAAAATGTTTGCTTTATTCAACATCTACCGTATGAACAAATTAGAGTGGCTTCTGTGTTAATTTACTTCAGTATGTAGGAATAAAGGTCAGTAAACAATTTGGTGTTACTTTTTTTATTGGACTAAATACATCTGTGATGCTTTTTCAAGAGCTGTGCTCTTTTCAAGACTATGCAGAATGACCTACAATGATGTTTCTAACAAATGTTACTACATTTGTGATTAGATTTTGAGGTCTGTGCATCCTTTATTAGGTCACTTCAGAATGACCTATGGGCAACATCATAGCTTTTGAAAATTAAGCATAAATATATATAGTTAAAAAAACCACAACTGGCTTGTTGATATTTTTTCTATAAACATCAGGGAATATTGAAATGCTTAGAGCACACGTGTCCAACTTTTTATTAGAAAAGCATTGGTTTTGTTCTTTTCTTAGTTAATAGCTCAGTAAACAACCCCTCCCTCTAATATTCATGTAAAATGTATTACCTACCTTTCCTGATTAAACATTGTACAATATGAGGTATAGACAGTATCACATGAAATAACAGTAGCAAAAATAGCAGTACAGACCTGAGAGTAAATGCAGACAAACCTCAAAATGGCAATTACAAATATACAATACAACAACAAAAATATCAAGACAAAACAAAAACCAACGAAAGCAAAAATTATCTTGAAAGACAAATCCTTACATAGCATTAAAAGTTTCAGGATTTTAGTCCCTTACAGAATATAGAATAAACTATTCTATAAATTTGGAACTACAGAAATGAAGTTTCTACTCCAGCCTTTACATGTTTTAGGGCCTCTTTTACCAAACTACGCTAGCAATTCCTGCGCAGCAATGCCAGCAAAGCCCATTCAAAGTGAAGTGATGTATGTTGAGATAAGCTTCTTGTCCTTAACTAAAGTGCTAGAGAACACCAAAAAAATATTTATGTATTGAGGCTCTTTACTTCTAAGAGCATTAAAACACATTTTTAGCACAGAAGGGTGTGGAAGATGAGCTAGTGAAGTTTCTTTTAACAAGAAACTAAGAGAAAATGTCACTGATAATAGTATAAAACAGTAGCAGTCCAAATTGTAAAAAAGCTTTGGGCCCTATTTACTAAGTGCTAACGCTAGAGACACCCATAGGGATATATGGGTGTCTCTAGCGTTTAGCATGTGCTACAAACGCTAGCGCATCTTAGTAAACAGGGCACTTTGCTTTTTCTGTCAAACAGTTCTCACTGTACTTTGCTTTCATCCTATCTTGTCAGAGACTTTCCTTGTTCTTCTTTTGATTTTACTTTTCATTTTTTTTCTCTTCCCTTTGCCCTCTTTCTTCCATCCCAATGTCTCCCCTAAAGTCCTCTCTCTTATGTACAACATTTTCCCTTAGTTCCTCTTCTCTCCTGACTTACACTTCATCCTTTTCTGCTGTTTATGTGAAGTTAGACTCTATTATTTCTTATCTAGCAGTGCAAATTTAGATCTGGTGCTTAAGATGAAGTCAGCATAGGATCTCTGGCTTCAAATCTCTGTCCAGATGTTTTGCATCTACAGTTGATTTTATATTGCCAGATTAAATAGAAATGATCTTGAATTATGTGTCATAATTTAACAAAATATTCTGAACTTCTATCTCATTTGTTTTGCCTTGAACAATAAGCTGCAATCAAATGGATTTTTTCTGATTTACCTTTAAGAAAACAGAAAGAAAAATTATGAAAGGAATTATAAGTTAGTAGCCACCATTTGACTTCTGTTGTAGCAGCAAGAGAACATTTATTTATAATGTATTTGAGTTCACCTTTAAAAAGAAAACACTCCAGTTGGATTCTTTTGTCAGCTTACTTTTTTTTTTTAATTTGTTTGCCACAGTGTTGGGAGAATGGAATCATCCTGTGTAGGAAACTTGCGGATCAGTATGAGAGCTACTATGACTACAGAAATCTCAGCAAGATGAGGGTAAAGTAATTATATGCTGTGCGATCCATCAGAATGCTTTGTTAGCAAGCTTTATTTAATGACTATATGAAACTTAAACATAACCATGCAATTTCTTATGCATACAAATCTGAGATTAAGCATATGGGCTTTCAGGGGTTACAGAAAGTATCAAAGCAGATGAAAATTTGTAGGTGTTAGTTCCCCCCACCAAAAAACTGCTCGCTTTTCTTGTCACATCATCACAGTGTGTGGCTGGACCATTAATGTAACCAGGGCAACATTAATCCTTTGATGGGCCCTAGGCAAACAAGTACATTGGACCCTTCTCCCTCCCTCCTCCCCCCTCCCAGTCTTACTATAAATGCATTTTAAAACCCTCACAAATGGTGCCCCTGGTTTTGACAGCAAAAGAAAACCAGCAAAGGAGGAAGCAGCAGGTAAGAAATGCTGCTTACCAATTCTGGTGACTGGAGGACAACCCATAGGGAGTGAGGAGAATAGACAGACTCCTGCCTGGAACAGTTGCTCTGTTCCCCCCCCCCCCCCCCCCCTGCTCTTTTTTTTCTGCCAGCAATTGAGTTAACCAAGCAAAAATCTGCCTTGGAAACTACTGAAAAATACATCTAGAAGGGTCATTCCTAAACATTTTGGTCCTAGGCACTTGCCTACTGTACCTATGCCTTAATCCTGCCTTGAATGCCACATCCACCTGCAAAAGCTTGACCTCCATGTGTTTACGGTTTTATTTTGTTTTAGAAAAAAAAATACCCATATTTTACAATTCATTGACTCCAAAGCATTTTTTTTTAGTTTTATCTTGAAAGTCGCATTCCCAACACCACACTTTGAACAGATTCTTACTCATCTTCATCTAGTTAAATAGGGTTATATGACTCATCAAGTCTTTTAAATGATCAAAATGAATTACTTTAAAATATTCAACTTTTTATATCTAGTTTAGAAGATATATATTCAGCCTTTTCCTGAGTAGATTTCAGATACATGCCCACATAAAGTTTTTGTTTTGGATTATAGGTGTTTAAATGTGGAACCAGAGGAATTAAGGAGCCCTTTTACTAAAGTGTGGTAGATTTTTACACTTACCACACTTAGGGGCCCTTTTAAGTGTGCTAAATGCTAAGAATCCCATAGGTATAAAATGGATTTCTTAGCATTTGGCACGCACTAATTCTGTTAGTGCACAATAAACTTTTGTAAAAGGGTCCCTTAAAGATGTATTAAGGTGCAAAGAGTGTGCAGTAAATGCTGGGGGGGGGGGGGGGGGCAGCATCCACCAAGCATTTAGCACACAGGTCAGAAACTTACCATATGTAGCATAATGTAGGCCAGAGCTTCCCACGCTCTGGGTCAGGAATCACAAAACCTACATTTAGGGTCACAACCTGGATGGGCTTTCCATAGGTGCATCATTATTCTATATCTCTGAGTGAGGGGGGAGAGGTCCACACATTATTATTTGGCTGTAATCATGGAATCACAGCCACAAAAAGATTGATAAGCACTAGTGTAGGCCCAAAGCATCAAATAAATAAATCTGTTGTGGTGATGCAACCTAATTCCCAACCTCTTGGATCAAGTCCTGCTGATCTGATATCCCCCGGGCAAAACTCCTCTGATCTGATTCCCCTGGTCATTCTTCCCCCCCCAGCACCCTCAACTAGTACCCTCTCCCCTAGACAGTATCTGCCCTCCCAAAACAAAGCTTCCTCCAGCACATACCACCTCAGAGTAATATCTTTAAGACCAAGTACCCCCCCCCCCCCCAGGCAAACCAGCACCAGACTCAGACACTCACCCCTGTCCCTCGACCCCCAGGACTCAACCAGAGGGACCCACTGTAGTTTAGAGTCTTGAAGCAGGAGCAGTTCACATTCGTTCCCACCCCATCTGGCTTCAGGTTCCACAATGGTTCAATGATCCCTAGCAGATGGCTTGCAGTAGCACCACTAGCAATTATTAGCACTATTATGAAATCCAGAGCCACATGGGGCAGGAGAGGAGGAGGACCATTCCTGCTCCTTGCCTCTAGAGTACCAGGGAAGTTTTAGCTGAGTTCTGGGGATCAAGGGGGGAGGATGGGGTATGGTGATGGTTGGGTTTTCCTCAGGGGGTTCTTCTCGAAGTGGCTTGATCTTAGAGGGCTTGATTATGTGGATGGGGGGATATCTAGGAGAAAGGATGCTGGGGTTGGGAAGGAATGGCCAGGAGGCCAGGGATAATTGAATCAGGTGGGGTAATTGCCCTTATATGGAAGGATGGCCCAGAACATTAGTATTGTGAGGAATCATTAGTGCCATTTTGAAACCCAGTGCCAGAAGGGGAAGGGGTAGAAAGGCACCACTTGTGCTCTGTGCTTCTAGTCATAAGGTGTGGGTAAGGGTCAGATATGGTAGCAATTAGTCCATAAAGCAGAAGCGACCCCCAATCAACCAGACAAATCAGAAAAAACAAAAAGAAGAAGGTAGACCAATGTAGTTCCAACATAGAATATTTATTATGGAGAGGACAATAAAGTGCAAAGGTGAATCAATGACTCAATACAACCTGCATTTCGACGCCAAAATGCACCTGCCTCTGGAGTCAAATAATTTCTGCACTGCAACATAACATGTAGACAATATAATATTAGCAATATTATATATATATATATAAAACAATTATTGAAAAAGTACAATATTAATATCAGTAAAAATATCAATAAAAGTCAATTAAGAAGATAAAACAAATTATTATATATGCATCAGACTATATAATACAGAAAGCTATAAAAACATAAAACACCAAATGAAAACCACAATTTGCTTTAAATAGCCCATAAAGCATAAATCAATAAACCAATAAATATAAACCAAAATGGTTATAAAATAAATGTAATAGAATAAAGACAGACATACCACTGTAACTTGATGAATTGTTACAACAAAGTATCCAGTCAGTCACCAATACTGTATCTAATACAGAAACACATATTTTTAGAAGAAACAAAAATATATTATAAAACAAAATCCATGAACAGTGATCAAATCAATAAAAATGACAAGGGCAATAATGAAGTCAAAACATATGGGATAAAAATCAACTCTGTACAAATGGTTAAAACATAAATGGACAATTATAGCAACTCCAAATGAACACATAGAAGATAAAAATCAAAAAGAGAGCAGAGAACTGCAAGAACAGACAGTAAAGAATGACAAAAGAGAAAAATAAGTTATAAAGAATAGACAATGAAACTGTCTATAAATCACTATACTAAAAAAGAAGCGCAAAAACTAGTAACTAGGTGCCCTATTACAAAGTGGCGGCAAGCCCAATGCGGACTTACCGCATACTAATTTGAAGCTACTGCCGGCCCAACAAAGGTGCTGGTGGTAGTTCCAGCTCCAGCGCATGCTATTTCCTGCACTAGGGAAAATCAGCCCGTATTTTTTAGCATGGCGCTAACCCAGTGGTAATTGGACAGCACTGTGCTACCCGATTACCTCCAGGTTAGCGCGGGAGCCTTTACCGCCACCTTAGTGGGTGATGATAAATGTTCCCCTCCACATGGCCACGCAATCTTACCGCAGGGCCATAGGTATTTTCATACTTTTTATCTACTGTGGTAAAAAGGGCTGTGGCAAAAATGGCCCCTGCCACTAGCGCAGGGCCATTTTTACCGTAGCTTGGTAAAAGGACCCATAAATGAGTCACAAAAAAAGCTAAAGACATCACTTAATTAAAATAAAAGTATCTAATAAAGTTGAACGTTCATACTACTGTATTTGAGTAATGATAGATAAATAGAATCCATTGAAATGTGCAACGGCGGAAACCTATAAAAGTACAGCAAAAAGGAGCTGCGTGTGATAAGTACAACTAACCAACAGGGGAAAGTAACCTGAGCGGGAGCCGCTCACTAACACATGTAGCACTGATATTGAACTGAAAGAAGTATCAAATAAGCCAGATAGACACAATTCACAAACAACTGTGAATGAAGAAACTGTCTATGGACCTCTATGAGAAAAGATAGGTGACAAAAATTTATAACTAAATTAATCATGGAAAACCCAAGACATAACTTAATAAAGATTAATACAAAGTATCTAATAGAGGTAAACATTTACATTAATGCAATTTAAAAATGAAAAATTAATAGGTGTATGTGAAATATAGAATAGAAAAAAATAATAAAATCATAACCAAAAAGACTACGTGTGAGAAGTACATAATGGATAAATGAACGCTTGAAGAAAGTGACCTGAGCGGGAGCCTCTCCCTAACACTTACAGCATTAATATCAGACTAAAAAAGATGATTAAAAGGCACCATGCCAAAAAATATTGGTGTATATAAAGATAGCATTGTAGTGAAGAAGGTGAAAAGTGATAACACTCATAAGTCAATAAATCATAAGATTATGAAGAAATGAAAGAAAAGAACCATACTGAATGGACCGTACAGATCTTTATCTGCCTTCATTTAGTATGTTACTATGTATGTTATGCTACACAGAAAAAAAACGATAATACCTGTGAAATATTGTGTACACTATAAGGAGCATATATGAAATCTGTGATTGAACATGCTACCAACATGAAACTTAAAAACAAAATGAGGGGCATTAGTAGAAAAGCAACCAATATTGCCTACAGTAAGTGTAGAAATCGGAGTCACTGCAAACCAATTAAAAGTGTGAACGTGCCAAAATGTGAAGATAATAATGGGGAAAAGGACCAATGGGGATGTGACTACAAGCCTCATTTCGGAAAACACCAAGATTTGTAACCATGAGTTACTGCGGTACTGGTATTACATAGAAGTGAATGACATCAGAAGCCATGCAGTGAGTGACAATGGGGCTCATTTTCAGAAGAGAAAAACATCTAAAAAGTGGCATAAAGCAGCATTTGGACATTTTTCCCACAAAAACGTCCAAATCAGTACTTTCAACACCTATTTTTCAGATGTTTTTCTATGCTGTTCATCTGTAGTGCATACAAACCTCAAGGGGGCGTGTCGGGGATATGTTAAGGGTGGGATTTATGCGTTCCTAAGACTTAGATGTTTTTCAGCCATAATGGGACAAAACTAAACTAAAACTAAGATGTTTTGAGCTAGTCCTGTTTTTAGAACAAATAAGGCACAAAAAGGTGCCCTAAATGACCAGATGACCATTGGAGAGAATCAGGGATGACCCCCAAATACCCCTCCATTGGTCACTGACCCTCTCCCACCCCCCAAAAATGTGAATAAAAATATGGCTTATCAGCCTCTATGATTGCCTCAGATGTTTTGGCCAGGTCTATTAGAGCAGCATGCAGGTCCCTGGAGTATTGTAGTGGTCGGTGCAGTGCAGTATGGAGTGGGAGACTTGGATCCCTATCTCCCTCTATCTGTCACACTTGTGGTGGAAACTGTGACTCCTCCCAAAGTCACCAAAACCCTACTGTACTCACATATAGGTGCCCCCTTCACCCATAAAGGCTATTGTAGTGGTGTACAGTGGGGGCAGTAGGTTTTAGGTGGGTTTTGGAGGGCTCCGGGGTTACGATAAGGGAGCAAAGGTGAGATGTGTACCTGGGAGCATTTTTATGAAGTGCACAGAAGTGCCCCCTAGTGCCCATTGTTCTCCTGGGATGTCTGGGGAACTAGTCTGATAAAAATGCTGGCTCCTCCTATATCCCAGTGGCTTGATTTTCTACATTTTGAACTTACTCTTTTTTTTTAATTGACCAAAAAACAAAGTATCCAAAGCACAAAACCTTGCTCAAAACAGTATTTTCAAAAAAAGAAAAATAGGCTTTTTCTTTTTCAAAAATGACCTTCTTTCCCATTCACATTTTGGATGTTTTATGCAAAACGCCCGAAGTCAGACAGACGTCATATCGAAAATGCCCCATCCATGTGAACAAAATAAAACAAAACCTCTATATGGAGAGGAGCATGTCTGATAGTAACAGGACAGCAAACTTACAATAACAATAAATAAAAGCTGAATATCCAGAAATTTTCTTAACATGATGTGTGTCTTGAACAGTTAGCAGATAAGATGCTCTTATGCATTGACAAAACAAGGGATATGGAACAAAATCAGTGCTATAGAACACAATAAAACAAATAGTAAAAACAAATAAAAGAAATAAAAAGAAAAAATGAAACTACTTATCATAAAAAGTAATATAGTATAAGTGATTAACAAAAGAGGAAGAAATTAGAAAAAAAATAAAAAAATGGTACTACAAAATGGCTGATAGTCAATGTCAAAGTTTAAACCATCAGGTGTCACAGAGTGGACTAAAACAAAATCCACTTTTGCTCTTCTCTGGGTAAAACAGAGTCAATATCTTCTCCTCTCCGCCTTGGCTATATAAACTTAAATTATAGTAGAAACACCTACTCGATTTATTCACGCATTCCTTAGGATCAACTTACGTAAAGGATAATCTCTAACCAATCCTAATTTGCTAGAACTTAACAATTTGTGCCCATAACTCATAAAGTGCTCTTTAACCAAGGAAAAAGCCTCAACAGACTCCTTAATTTAGCTCAATGGCTTTCAATTATTTGGAGTTCTAACTGTCATCATAGGCAAAAAACCTTTGTTTCTTAAAGAAAACCAGCACTTATCTTGATGCCACGTTCAGTCCGTTTGTCGCTTAATCGTTCCACTCCACCTAAGGAGGCAGTAACAGCTCCTTTGCATAAGGTCCTTATGTGAAACTGGTCGTTCCCTCTGTCTGTCTCTGTGATCTGTAAAAAGACTGAGTTCCAGTATCAGATCCACGGTGAACCTGGGTTGATGAGGTCTCAGTTACCCCATAACTCCATGGTGGTGAACTCCGCCCTCAAGAGAGCCAAGAGTACTAGAGACTATACCTCGGCGCTCCCAGGCAGAGAAACTAGGACTTTGAATTCTTTTGGGAGGAAGACGTATCAGGCCGCTATGCTCGTTGCCCGTATCCAGTCTTACCAGCTCTTTACGAGCATCCACTTGCGGAACTCGGTGAGGCAGCTGTTGAAGAGTTATGCTAGCCTCTGCTCTCAGTAAAATACAGGCCAATGGCTCATAATAAGAGCTAGGCTTCTTAAAATCAAAATCATCTCTGATACAAAAGAGAGCTAGCTTGTAAAAATCAGAGATCACCTTTGACACAGTTACATTTTACTGTGGCAAGGTAATTGAGAACTGGCAAGGGTGGGGGCAATCTACTCTATAAACAATCCTGAGACTGGCACCTGCAAGACATCATAAGCAAGAGTTGCTATGGTTATGTACTGGGTCAGCTGCACCCCGGGTGAGAACTTCTAAAGGGGGGGCTAGAGGAAGGTTTGGGAACATGTGAAGTCATTCTGATCAACTGATAAGGGCTAGGAGCTCTGTTGAGACAGCTGGGGTCCATTGAAATGAATAGGGCCAAAATTGTATATAAGCAGCAGTTTGAGGAGTATTAGATCAGACAAGAGGAGAAGAAGACCAGAGAAGGAAGACTCCAGAAGGCTAGAGAGAGAGGACATACCATGATATGCGGTTCCATTATGTGAATGCTTGACTCGCCTGTACTGCTATTGGTAAGATTATAATAAACTATCTTATTATATCTATTACATACTGGGTTCCTTTCTAATTACGAGGGTCCATACTGCCTGACGGTGTAAGCCTGTCATGAGCAGATACAGGGTTGGGGTAATTAAGTATCTAGAGGGGATTTGCAGTTCTCTCTAGGATAGTACAGAGAGCCCATGGCTTCCACTGCCCAAATGGGTGAGGCAGACCTAATTTTAAACACTGTCTACTTTGGTCGATGCCCTCCCTCTGGAGCAGGCCAAGCCTTTTCTCCAAGCTGAAGAGCCCTAGCCACTTTAGCCTTTCCTCATAGGGAAGTCGCCCCATCCCCTTTATCATTTTCGTCGCCCTTTTCTGCACCTTTTCTAATTCCACTATATCTTTTTTGAGATGCGGTGACCAGAATTGAACACAATATTCAAGGTGTGGTCGCACCATTGAGCGATACAAAGACATTATAACATCCTCATTTTTGTTTTCCATTCCTTTCCTAATAATACCTAACATTCTATTTGCTTTCTTAGCCACAGCAGCACACTGAGAAGAAGGTTTCAACGTATCATCAACGACGACACCTAGATCCCTTTCTTGGTCCATGACTCCTAATGTGGAACCTTGCATGACATAGCTATAATTTGGGTTCCTCTTTCCCACATACATCACTTTGCACTTACTCACATTAAACGTCATCTGCCATTTAGACGCCCAGTCTCCCAATCTCGTAAATTCCTCTTGTAAGTTGGTGTTTTTCTTTTAAAAAGGTGTTGGAAATAGCAGAGAAGGAACATAACTGCTGAAAAATGCTCAAAAAAGTGCATATTGTTTGCAAAGAACAACTGGAAACCAAGCACATATGAGATTACACACTATCTCCCAAATTCTATAAAAGTCGTTAAAAATTGTGCACACAAATTTTGACATGCTCCCAATTTGCACATGTAATTTAATTGAATATTAGCTAATTAGTGCCAATAATTGGCTTGTTAACAAGCAGTTATTGACACTAATTAGATTTAATTGGAATTCAGGTGCGGGATCTGTGCCTAAATTGTACGCATGAGTTCAAAAAGTGGTTGTGGAAATAGGAGAGTCATGGGAAGAACAGGGGCATGATTATAGAATGAGGGGAGATAGGCGCCTAATTTAGGCACGTACATTTGGAACACATTTCAATTGGTGCAAATGGCTGTGTCTAAAGTTAGCTTTGATTCTCAGTTGCAAGCACTAATCTATAAAACACGTCTAACTTTAAACACAGTTTATAGAATAGTGATTTTATTGGTGCTGATATTTTTTTAGTGCCATGCTGTATATAGAATTCACCTCTATGGGAATTGTTAGGACAGAAGACCATCTCATTATCTTGGTGTGTCCTTGTTCTTACTAGCTGAATAAAAGTACTAGAAGTGAAAACAATAATTGTAAATTGCTCAGAGGATGTTTCTGCTCACTCAAGGGTAACGTTTGAGCACATTGTGGACAGATCAGGTGTGCTTCTGCTGTTGATACTATTCAATTCTCCCATGCATGATGCCAATAACATATAGCTTTCTTTGAGAATATAGGGTTGTTGTTTTTTTTTACTAACCATTAGTGCATGTTATCTGCCATTTTATTTATATGGGCCTTTTTGTAGATAATATGTGCTAATTGTTTCTAAAAGACCCAGTTCTGACTTTATCATTTTTTTCAGATGATGGAGGCCTCTCTATATGATAAAATTATGGATCAACAACGTTTGGAACCTGAATTTTTCAGAGTTGGATTCTATGGAAAAAAATTTCCATTTTTCTTAAGGGTAATTAAATTAAAATCATAAGTTAAATGTCCTATTTATTTATTGTCTGTCTTTGTCCTAAGAGAATCATTTAATATATATAGAGGCTCATTTTTAAAGTACATAGACTTACTAAGTTATATATGTTGGAACTTTGTAAGTCTATATGCTTTGAAAAAGAGTATCATGGAGGGGCATAATCGAACGGGGAGCCCAAGTTTTCCTGAGGACATCCTCACAGGATGTCCCGGTGAAGGGGCAGGGAAACCCGTATTATCGAAACAAGATGGGCGTCCATCTTTTGTTTCGCTAATACAGTCGGGGACACCCAAATCTCAACATTTAAGTCGACCTTAGAGATGGTCGTCCTTAGAGATGGTCGTCTGCGGTTTTTGGCGATAATGGAAACCGAGGACATCCATCTCAGAAATGACCAAATCCAAGCTCTTTGATCGTGGGAGGAGCCAGCATTTGTAGTGCACTGGTCCCCCTCACATGCCATGACACCAACCGGGCACCCTAGGGGGCACTGCAGTGGACTTCACAAATTGCTTCCAGGTGCAAAGCTCCCTTACCTTGGGTGCTGAGCCCCCCAAAACCCACTAGCCACAACTGTACAACACTACCATAGCCCTGTGGTGTGAAGGGGGGCACCTACATGTGGGTACAGTGGGTTTCCGGTGGATTTCGAAGGGCTCACATTTACCACCACAAGTGTAACAGGTAGGGGGGGATGGGCCCGGGTCCACCTGCCTGAAGTGCACTGCACCCACTAAAACTGCTCCAGGGACCTGCATACTGCTATCAGGGAGCTGGGTATGACATTTGAGGCTGGCATAGAGGCTGGCAAAAATATTTTTAAAGTTTTTTTTAGGGTGGGAGGGGGTTAGTGACCACTGGGAGAGTAAGGGAAGGTCATCCCCCATTTTGATTTCCTCCAGTGGTCATCTGGCCATTTCGAGCACCCATTTGAGGCTTGGTCGCAAGAAAAAATGGACCAAGTAATGTCGGCCAAGTGCTCATCAGGGACGCCCTTCTTTTTTCCATTATTAGCCGAGGACACCCATGTGTTAAGCACGCCCCAGTCCCACCTTCGCTATGCTTCCGACACGCCCCCGGGAACTTTGGTCATCCCCACGACGGAAAGCAGATGAGGGCGCCCAAAATCGACTTTCGATTATGCCGATTTGGGCGAACCTGGGAGAAGGACGCCTATCTCCCGATTTGTGTCGAAAGATGGGCGCCCTTCTCTTTTGAAAATGAGCCCAATAGTGTTCTTGCTAAGATCTGATTAGAACACATGAATTTCTTAGGAAATTAAAAAGTGGTCAGTAAGGAGTATTATATTCTACATCATACTAATTGTTTATTATAGGAAACCAAAGTTTAGACAGTGCCTCATACGTTTTCCAATGCAATGGTGGTTGTGATGGCATATCTTTGCAAGTGGAGGATATGGGTTCATTCCAACTTGAACGACTAGCTGATCTGCACTGTTTCAGAGAGTGACTCCAGACCAGCTATGGCACAAGTGATTCAGCTGCTAGATCCAATAGGCTGGGTGGTGAATTATAACAAAATTTAGGGAAAATCCCAAATTAAATACTACCTCTTTTGGAATAAATAATACTAAGGTAACTAAATATCACTAAAGAAAATTTTAACTAGAATCTGTGATAAATGTAATAATAAATTAAGACATTTTTAACAAGTGCTCAGTTCACACGTCAGACATAATAAATGTGACTGACTGAGTAAGGAACCATCATCGTACTCCAACGTTCTCAAAGCCACAGTGCATCCAAATAAACAATGACTTATAACGCGAGTCAACGTAACTTGAAAAGCCAATATTATAAGCAGTGTAATTTCAAGGCAGAAACCATTATATCAAACATTAAAGGATACTCCAGTGGTCATGCATTGAACTCCTGACAGGATTTTGTTATTTTGTTGTATCTAATAATATAGTTCATCAGCAATGTCCCCATTGTTGTATCTTTTTAAGTCCTTAAGAGTTCCCACTTGCGATATGTCCTCCTGATGAAGTATATCAAAACTCAGCTTGAGTTGAGGATATGAGAGTATTCAACATTGGGAGTGTTGATCTATGAATTTGTGCTTTATACCTTGCTTCAGAATTCTCTATGGATAAGGGGGTGCACAATCTGGACTGAGTGTTCTCATTACTTCGTACAGACCGGCGTTTTTCAATAACACTTTAAGATCTTTCAGATAAGTACTAGCACACTGTTAAGTGTGCAAAGTGAACTAAGGCAATTTTGTTGTTAGATTATGTCGGCTGGATAGAAGATACAACAATGGGGACATTGTTGTATCTTGAACAGGGGTCATGTATTGAATGAACAGGGGTTCATTCAATGCATAACCACTTGAGTATCTTTTAATGTTTGATATAATGTTTTCTGCCTTGAAATTACACTCCTTATAACATTCACTTTTCTAGTAATTTGACTCGCATTATAAGTCAGTGTTTATTTGGATGTACTGTGGCTTTGAGAACGCTGGAGTACGATTTATTATGACTGACATGTGAACTAAGTATTCTTAAAAATGTCTTAATTTATTATTACATTTATCACAGATTCTAGGTAAATTTTTCTTTAGTGATATTCCTGCATATTTTCGACACAAATTGGGAGATGGCCGGCCATTTCCTAAACCTGGCCAAATTGGTATAATCAAAAGCCGATTTTGGCCGGCTTCAACTGCTTTCCGTCGCAGGGCCGGCCAAAGTTAAAGGGGGCATTTCGGCAGGGTACGGAAGGTGCGACGGGGGCGTGGTTCTGAGATGGCCGGCTTCAGCCGATAATGGAAAAAAGAAGGCCGACTCTGATGAGCACTTGGCCGGCTTCACTTGGTCCATTTGTTTTTAGAACCAAGCCTCAAAAAAGTGCCCCAACTGACCAGATGACCACTGGAGGGAATCGGGGATCACCTCCCCTTACTCCCTCAGTGGTCACCAACCCCCTCCCACCCAAAAAAATTTTTTTTAACATTTTTGTGCCAGCTTCTATGCCAGCCTCAAATGTCATACCCAACTCCGTAACAGCACTATACAGGTCCCTGGAGCAGTTTTTAGTGGGTACTGCAGTGGACTTCAGGCAGGCGGACCGAGGCCCACCCCCCTACCTGTTACACTTGTGCTGATAAATGTGAGCCCTCCAAAACCCACTGTACTCACATGTAGGTGCCCCCCTTCACCCCTAAGGGCTATGGTAGTGTTGTACAGTTGTAGATAATGGGTTTGTGGGGCTCAGCACACAAGGTATGGGAGCTATGCACCTGGGAGCAATTTATGAAGTCCACTGCAGTGCCCCCTAGGGTGCCCGGTTGGTGTCTGGCATGTGAGGGGGGCCACTGCACTATAAATGCTGGCTCCTCCCATGACCAAATGGCTTGGATTTGGCCGGGTTTGAAATGGACGCCATTAGTTTCCATTATCGGTGGGAAACCAATGGCGGCCATCTCTAACGCCGGCCATCTCTAACGCCGGCCCAAATGTTGAGATTTGGCCGGCCCCGACCGTATTATCGAAACGAAAGATGACTGGTCATCTTGTTTCAATACTACGGTCAGGTATGCCGCTGTACGGGGCCGGCCTTAGAGATGGCCACCCATATAGATGGCTGGCCCAGTTTGATTATGCCCCTCTTTGTTACCTTAGTATTATTTATGGGTGGTGAATTATGCCAAGTGCCTGTTGGTACCCTCTCATGATCTGTTGTACATTGACACCAGACAAGGGATCATCTTTCTTCCAGAGGAGTGCAAGGTAAAGTTGTGGTCACAAGTGAGAGTGCTTTGCTCTTAGCAGGGCCCTCAGGTCTGGAACTGTCTACAGCTCATCGGGTCCATGGTGGCAAACTTGGAGGTGGTGTCTTGAGTGGATGCTCACATGTGGACATTGACTTCAAGGCTCACTTCCCGATTCCTAGCCCCTTTTTTCATTTGGCGCTATAATCCCAGGCATCTGCTGTGGGAGTGCCTCTGTACTCCCCTGATTGGATGATAGTGACCAGCATTACAAGCCTCCAGAGCTGGGTAGCCCATTGTGTTGGAAGTCTTGTGCAGGACCATTGGTTTTGAACAGAATTGTCTTGGACCATCAATCATCTGGAGATGAGAGCCATTTTCTAGGTGCTCCTGCACTTACTTCCCCTACTGTAGGCAAAGCAGTTTAGATCATGTCCAACAACATCATAATGGTGGCATACATCAATAGGCAAGGAGGTTCTCACAGTACAGCTGTGGCACTGGAAGAGGGATGGGTAGAACTTCATCTGTCTCTGCCATTTCCATGGTTCACATTACTGAGTCAGAAAATATAGAGGTAAACGTTCTCAGCCGGAAAATGCTGTATTCAGTAGTGGGGGCTTTCCCAGGGAACCTTGTAGTTGAGTGTTGGGGTTCCCTGTGCTTTAATCTCATGGTCTTGTGTATTGGCCAGGGGCTATGTGGCCTTTGCCAGAGCAGTAATTTAGAGAGCCTTGTCTTCTCCCTCCCATTAAGTATTGACCTTTTACATCCTACTAGTTTGGACTGGTCTAGCAGAGATGATAGAGTGAATTTTGTTCATATCTTTTAATTTCCTTTCTTTGAGTTTTCCTAGATTAGTCCAAGACCCATTCTAGAAGATAACAGTGTTGGGAAGAGTCTTGGGATCTTTCTGTTTGAATTCTGCATTTTTATTTAGTTTGTATTATTAGTTTATTTTTTAAAGTGCTAGGCTACAGTGGATTAAAAAAAAAAAAAAACAAGGAAATAAGAACCCAATATTCAGTCCATGTTGTTCAGTGGTTATTAAGCCACTAGCAGTCATGGGCTGAATTAAGACCAGATGTTTAATGTCGAGCCAAATTTGGGCTCTGGTATTGAATATCCAGGTAAGTGCGGTGACCCAAAAGTTAACTGGGCACCAGCAGATATTCAGACTGGTGCCCAGTTAGCACAGTAGATAAAGTTAGGACAGCCTTTTTGCTTACTTAACCAGTTAGCGGACTGAATATCACTACTAACCAGTTAAGTGTTGGCTCCTCCCAAGCTCCACCTCCAGCCTGCCCTGGCACTAACTGGACAGTGCCACAGCAGTCAGAGGCAATATTTAGTGGTACTATCCACTTAAATGCTGCTGAATATTGGCAGATGGCCAACTCAGCGGGATTGAATCAGGCCTAGCAGAGTTGAACCCTTTTCAATATTGGGCCCTAAATGATTAGATGAAAGAGAAGAGACGTTATTAATATAAAGGATTTGGTCAGTGTCCTTCTGCTTTGGTATTGGCATACTTGAGAGTTCCAGGCTGCACCAGCACTTTAACCACTGTGATCTATAGTATTAGTAATGGCAATATATCAAGCATGTAAATAAATAAACAGAAACATAGCAGTGATGTCACAGGTTTTCTTCAATTTTCTTTATCTCCATTTGCTGGTAGGAAGGGGTCATAATCCACTAGTTTAAACTTGTATAGCGGAACTCTAGGAAAGGAGATTAACAGGTATGAAATAATTCCACCTTTTACACATAGATAGCCTTTCTAAAGTTATCCTTTAGATATTATAATGCACAGTAAGGGGGAAGTTTGAGCCTGCAAATAGGAGGGAAAATGTGGGATACAAATGTAACAAATAAAAAAAAATGTAGGCTACCATTTTTCAGTTCTATCAGTACTCTAGGATGAATACCATCCGGTCCAGATTTGCTACTCGTCAGTTTACTGAACTGCCCCATTACGTCCTCCAGGTTTACCGTGAAGTCAGTAAGTTTCTCCGACTCGTCCGCTTGAAATATCATTTCCGACACCGGTATCCCACAAAAATCTTCCTCGGTGAGGACTGAAGCAAAGAATTCATTCAATCTCTCCACTACGTCTTTGTCTTCCTTGATTGCCCCTTTTACCCCTCGGTCAACCGATTCTTTTGCCGGCTTCCTGCTTTTAATATACAAAAAAAAATTTTTACTATATTTTTTTGCCTCTAATGCTATCTTTTTTTCATAATCTCTCTTGGCCCTCTTTATCTGCGTCTTGCATTTGCTTTGACACTCCTTATGCTGCTTCTTGTTATTTTCAGACGGTTCCTTCTTCCATTTTCTGAAGGCATTTCTTTTAGCCCTAATAGCATCCATGCCTGTTGTACAGTTTTTACCCTCTCAGTTTTCCCCCTAAGTTTTTTTTCCACCGTTCTTCTCATTTTATCATAGTCTCCTTTTTTAAAGTTAAACACTAACGTATTTGACTTCCTGTGTATAGTTACTTCAAGTCTGAATGTTTCTGATGAGAAATAGGGTCTGATCCTTTTTAGTTTCCAAAGAGACCTGAAAGGTTTTGTGATTACTGAGGAAACTTGAGTATCAAATGTTAAATGTTTGTCTATAATTATACCTAAAAGTTTCAGATTATTGTCAATGGGGAATGAAGTGTTGTCAATTGTGAAACTGTTGTAGTTGTTTTGGTCAAATAGGTTGGTAATGACCATGAATTTAGCTTTTTCTTTATTTAGCTTTAGTTTGGATTCTGAGGCCCAAGTTTCCGTCAAATTTAAGCCAAGTTTTGCCTTTTGATGTCACCTATTGGTAAGACATTATCAAATTTAGTGCATATGTTAGATACAAATTCAGTGAAGATGTTTTCTGTTGATTGCCACCTCCCTGTTCGGCGGTAAAAAAGAATGATGCAGATAGGATCAGATAGAGTGCCATTGTTGATTTTGCAAGCAATTGTTTTGAGAGTAGGGGAGTTAATATGAGATATCAGTTCTACTTTGAAAAGCTATTTATATGTTATGGCAATGCCTCCTCTTTTTTTCCCCTTTTCTAGCTTGAGGAAGAATTTTGTAACTTGGGGGACATAGGTCATTTAATATTGGATCGTCTTGCACATGTAATCAGGTTTCAGTAATCAGTAGGAGGTCTAATTGTTCTTCTTCTAGCCATTCTCTGATTATCTGTGTTATGTTTATTATAGATCTTGCATTAACATATCCAGTTGGGACTGGTGTAAATGAGAGTGAATTATGAGTGTTGCATTTAACATTTATGAGATTTTCCGGTTGAGAAAGGGTTATGTTTTGTTTTTGAGTAGGGTGTCTTTGAATCAGGTGTTATTTGATTGATGTGTGTATGAATTAGTTGATTACAATAATTGGATTTGCCATATTGTGTGTTGTGGTTTCCTGCTTTAACTTTAAACCTGATAGAAATAATGATTGGGATATTAAAGTAGGTTTCTAAAGCAATAGTGGGAGAACCAGTTAAAATTTGACATAGAATAGTAATACATAGAGGGGCATAATCGAACGCGAACCCTCATCTCCATGGGCGTCTATGTCCGAAAACGGGTATGTGAAGAGTATTATCGAAAAAGATGGGCGTCCATCTTTCGTTTCGAAAATGCGGTTTGGACGGACCAAATGCCATGGATTTGGTCCCTTCTGAGATGGGCGTTTTTTTTTTTTTTTTGCGATAATGGAAACTAAAAACGCCCAGCTCAGAAACGTCCAATCCAAGCCATTTGGTCGTGGGAGGGACAAATGTACAACACTACCATAGCTCTTAGAGGTGAAGGGGGCAACTACATGTGGGTACAGTGGGTTTTAGAGGCCTCCAATTTACCACCACAAGTGTTACGGGTGGGGGGGATGGGCCTGGGTCTGCCTGCCTGAAGTGCACTGCAGTACCCACTAAAAGTGCTCCAGGGACAAGACTTGTTGCTGTGTATAACCTTGGCACAGCAGTTCACACCTGAAGACTAATCTCGCTGAAAACGTCCTTTATTTGAATAAGCACCTTTACTCACAATTAACTGCAGATCAAAGGTTGTGCCCCACTGGCAACGAGTCTCGCTGGTACACAGATTAGCAGTAGGTCAGAGCTGGCAGAATGGTGTACAATGCCCTCTTTCAGCAACATTCAAGGTAAGAACTAAGTGCTGTAACGTGGCTAACACATGAAAGGGATCTAAAAGTGTCTTACACAAATGGCCACTACCTCATGGACTACCGGAAACAAAACAGGGCACACTCTGACCCAGTAAGCAGAGGGGAAAGCACCATGGGAGTAGAGCCTAACAACTACCAACATCGTGAGCATTTAACATAAGCTAGTGGAATCACGGAGCCGAATACCCTACACTCACCACAATGCATTGCTGATGTGACTCTGCAGTGCCCTTAACAGAAAAGGTGTCACACTCACCCGAGACCCACATCAGAACCAGGGAAACACTGTCAGAGGATAGACCACATTCTGCTGTCATGGAGGTGGGTACGGCATTTGAGACTGGCATACAGGCTGGGAAAAAAGTTTATAAAGTGGGGTTTTTTGGGTTGGAGGGGGTTAGTGACCACTGGGGTAGTCAGGGGAGGTCATCCCCGATTCCCTCCGGTGGTCATCTGATCAGTTGGGCCATTTTTTTGGGACGGACCTAAAAAAAAAGGGTCTAAATACAGCGGACCAAATTCTCGTCAAAAACGCCCTTCTTGTTTCGATTATCAGCTAAAGACGCCTATCTCTCCTCGGCCAATAACCACACCCCAGTCCCGCCTTCGCCACGCCTCCAACACGCCCCCGTTATCTTTGTTCGTCTCCGTGACGGACTGCAGTTGAGGACGCCCAAAATCGGGTTTCAATTATACCAATTTGGTTCAATTATACCGATTTGGGCGCCCACGGGAAACGGACGCCCATCTCCCGATTTGGGTCGAAATATGGGCGTCTTTCACTTTTGATTATGAGGCGGATAGCCAATTAACTGTGAATAACTGGAAGAACATTTTTTAGTCTAGTGTGAAATAATGTCTGGAAGTAGACTTACTGCATATGATGAATTTAAGACAGGTATTTGATAAAGATGAAGCAGGTGAAGTACTCAGGAGGCAGCACACGTTTAAATAATACTGTTATTGGTATCACCCAACAGTCTCTGGTTTAGAGAGGCCGCTTTCTCCCTGTTCTGTCTGATTCATGGAAACTGCTCTCCCAATGTACAAAGGAGCAGGCAGAGGACTTCGAGCAGGTGAAGAACTCAGGAGGCAGTACACATTTAAATAATACAGTTAGTGATGTCAATTCAGGTTATTAGTAATTAGGTCTCATTGCATATAAAAATAGGATATGTGCTAAAATAGCATGAGTTAGAGATAAAATAACCCATTTTAACAGTAGACCACTTTGACAGTAGACCACTTTGACTGCTTCCTCCCAAATGCCATTTTAGGAAGCAATTTTAGAAGGTTTGCACACATAAAACACTTACCCATGTTAACCAGCAATGTATGTATCTGAAGTAATTTTAGAAGAGGTTCAGGCAGCATGCCATTTTGAAGGGGACATGTTCTGCATGTAGTTTGATAAGACCATAGCGGTAATTTTCCAAAATGTCAGCTAAATTAAGAGGGCAAAAAGATGCCTATTGGTTCCTATGCCTCTTTATAAAATACTAGCATAAGTCCTACAGAAATCACAAATAAAATGCATCCATATACATGTACATTTGCTTCGGAAGTAAGTGTAAGTGCATAAAAGTACAATACACACATTCATATGTTTGTTTTTAAATAAAATATCTGCCCAGTATTCAAATTGATTTAAGCGGGTAGGAAAATATCTGCTTTGACCACCTATGTAGAAAGTTGCCATGTCAGAGACAGTACAAGGGGGCGGTATTGGGGAAAAACCAGCAGTTATGTGGGTGTTGGCAATATTCAATACCGGCACCTGCATAGCTAACTGGGAAAATTCAGGACAGCTTCCCCTCCATCTGTTCCCCCTTCTCCCAGACCATGACATTAAAAAAACCCTCCCAGAACATCCCCCTCATAACTACCCCCAAACCTCTCCACCCATCTCAGTAGGCCCCCAGTCCTATCTCAGATCTCTGATGGTCCAGTGGGGATGATGGTGGTGGCAGAACTGAATGAGGTTCGCTCTTGCCCCCAAAACAGCCCCCTCCTTCTGTTCCCCCTCCCCAGCCCACAACTAAGAACCCCTCTCACAGAGCATCTCCCCCCCAAACATCCTCCAACCCCCGCAGTCTGGATAGTTCCCACCCCGGGCCTATCTCAGGTCCCTGGTGGTCCAGTGGGATGATAGGGGCAGGTGCAAGTGGAGTTCTGAGGGATCTGAGGTAAGCCCAGGGAGGGAGCTATCATAACTGAGCTGGGGGGAGGAGTTGGGGAATGTTCCGGGGGGGCATTCAGCAAGAGGGGGTTTTAATATTGTGGGTTAGGGGGAGGGAGGGAGCTGTTTTGGGGGCAGGAGAGGGCTTGGAGAGCTTTAAAAAAACGATTTGAAATGTTAGGTGAGTGCTCGTCAATATTAACCCATTGCCCACATAACTGTCTTATGCGGGCCCCGGCTGAATATCGGCTGGCATCCACATAAGCTCCAGCTGCTAGCAGCGGAACAATTAGTGCTGTTGCCTGCACATGGCCTGGCACTGAATATCTGGGTCTCACGTAGCCGGCAACGGTCAGAGTTTTAAAAAACACTGACTGCCGCCTGTTGAATATTGAATCATATATTTCTAAATCATGCCTTTGCCCCCACTCCAACCCATCTCCACTCCAGAACACGCCTACATCAAATGCGCTTAAATGCATGTGTTATGTTGGCATCATGCATACTTTTACACGTGGAGTAATTTTGTAAGAGGCATTGAATTCATATGTATTGGCATATATGCATGGAAATGACTTTATAAAATGTCCCCTTAAAGTGTACATGTGTTCCCTATTTTGCATCAGCAATATACATATAATTTTTAAAAATATATCTTATCAGTGTTTTCACCTTCTCCAAAACATGCATAACTGTCAGCTAATTTCTCATTTGGTCCTGAGGTTTGAAGGAGTGATGGAGGTAGGAAGCTACTGGGAAATGGAATTTATTTATTTATTATCTAACTAGTAAAAAAAGGCCCGTTTCTGTTTTAAAGGAAACGGGCGCTAGCAAGGTTTTTTTTCAGAGTGTGTATGTTTGAGAGAGTGTGTGTGAGAGTGACTGTGTGAGAGAGAGTGAATGTGCGAGTGTGTGTGTGTGTGTGTGACAGAGAGAGTGAGACTGGGTGTGAGTGTGTGTGAGAATGAGAGTATGTGTCAGGGTCCCCCCTCCCTCCCTCCCTCCCACCCAGTTCCAGGGTGGCGCCCCCCCCCCCCCCCGGTCTGTCTCCCAGTTGCAGGGTCCCTCCCTCCATCCCAGTTGCAGGGGGGTCCCCCTCCCTCCCTTTTTCCCAGTTGCAGGGTCCCCCCTCCCCTCCCCTCCCTCCCTCAATTTAAAAACGACAGTGTGAAGCAGCAACTCCTAGTTTGGCTTTTTTTGTGTGTGTATACAAATGACGGCTTCGTAGAGGAGTGGAAACAGAGATTAACCAATGTGCTTCCTTGCTTATCTCCCCTCCCTCCCTCCCTCCCTCCCTCCCTGCCTCCCTTTTTCCCAGTTGCAGGGTCCCCCCTCCCCCTCCGACACCCCCTCCCTCCCTCCCTCAATGTAAAAACGACAGTTTGAAGCAGCAGCTCATAGTTTTGGTTGTTTTTGTAGTGTATAGGAATGACGGCTGCGTAGGGGAGTGGAAACCGAGATCAATCAATGTGCTTCCTTGCTTACCTCGGCTCTCTCCGTCTCGCTGCCGTCCCTCTTCGTCGTCTCTGACGGTCGGACCCACTGCTGTTTCCCTCCCCCTGTATTTCGATTCGCCAGTTGCGCTGTCTCGCCACCCTCCCTCTTCGTCCTCTCTGATCTCCGACAGTCCGAATGTTGGGGAGGGAGGGCGGCAGTGTTTTTTTGAGGGCGGAGTGTTGAACTGGGTGGGAGTGGCATGAGGGCGGTTAGGTTACACGGAGGGGGCGGAGTGTGGGAGGGGCGTGAGGGGGGACGTTAGAGTGTGGGAGGGGCATGAGATGGGACGTCACTGATGGTGCCTCTCAGACCACCGGATCCACGGTCCCAGGCACAGAACGTTGGAGGTGAGAATTATATTATAGGATTCCTTACCAAAGTCACTCAGATATGTTACTGACTACTTGAAATTTCGTAAATTGTTGAAAGCATTCTTATTTAGTGAATTCCTCACCACTGTTGCTGATTGCTATTGTTTTAGTTAATTTATTATTTCAAAATGAGTCATCTTACTGCTTGGATGTTTTTACCTGTTATTGTTTTGTATTTTCTTTATAGTTCTCTTATTGTAATCTGCTTTGAAAGGTTGATGTAAGCCACATTGAACCCAAGCTTGTTTGGGATAATAAGGGGTACAAATGCCATAAATAAATAAATAAAATTGTGTTTACCCCTCTGTTGTTCAGCTAAAAGTTGAGTTTGGGAGCTCAATATCTTAATCAGCTTCTTACTTGTTTAGTACATCCTTGTAGTACGTATATATGTTAGATCAGTGGTCCTTAGCCTTAAGCAATCTGGTGTTCAGTTTAACCATAAAGGATATGCATAAAATACATTTACATACTCATCACATCTATTGTATATAAATATGTCATGTGTTTTCATTATGGCTATCCTGAAAACCAGGCTGATTAAGTGTGTTTCCAATACAGGGTTGAGAACCATTGTGTTACTCTGTTAAAGATATGTCTTCCTGTATTTTATTACAGCTCCCAATTATTTTCAGCCAACTAGCTCTGTTCTTTTCTTCTGCTTAGAATAAAGAGTTTGTTTGCCGAGGTCATGACTATGAAAGACTGGAGGCTTTCCAGCAGCGAATGCTGAATGAGTTCCCACATGCAATTGCTATGCAACATGCCAATCAACCAGATGAGACCATCTTTCAAGCAGAAGCACAATGTATCCTCATATGAGGAAGAAAGAGGCAGTCATCCTATTCTCATAAATTAATGATTAGAAACATTGTAATTGATTTTAAAACTACATGAATTTCTCCATATTTACTTTTATTTGCTTGCAGATTGTTTCTAACATTTTTTTCATGCATATAAAATTATATGGAAAGGTTTTAATAGTTAGGCATGATTGGAGTACATGTTTGAGACCCCATACAACCTGAGGGATAGATACATAAAGTATATTTGAATATTGTAATGTACCCAGTTATGTGTAATACTATTACCAGTATGTTCAAACAAGTATCTAATTGCATAGAATGGTTTTTAGTTTGAGGATATTATTTTTTTATTGAAAATGTTAGAAGCGTGTATGCTTATGAAAACGCTTGTGGATGCATGCAACAAATGTTGCTTAAATTCTCAGTGCCATTTAATAATTTATTCAAGGATTTGGTAATGAAGAAATATTGTGTTATGTTTCCAGCCCTGAATTCCACTCGACTCTAACTTTCAACATGATCCAGTGATGCATTGCATCTTAAGAATGTAAACAAAGTGCACAGTTGGAAAAATGTATATATAAATGCTGTTTTTTGCCCTACAAGGGAAAAATCTTTGATATCTATCTCTGATTCTTGAGAGCAGTGATCAGGTTAATTTTCAAACTACTTGTGGGCAGCCATAGTTGGATATAAATACAGTTTATATCAAAATAAAATAATTGGGCCAGGGCCATGCTGTGCAACCAAACAAGGCACAATGAAGGCATGATGTAAAAATCACTCCTCAACTATTGACTCCCCTGCAGTGGCTGTGATGCAGTGGGCAGGGTGAGGGCACTAGGGGGCTTGTTGCACACAGCACGATTCTGGCTCATTTCGCTCTGGGATTGAGCATATTCAGGGTAATCCTGAACACTTTTTACAGTCCTTTAAGACTGGACATGATTGCTCTACAACTGGGGTGGGCAACCATGGTCCTTGAGGGCCACAACCCAAACTTTCCAGATTTCCACAATGAATATGCAAGAGATCGATTTGTGTACAATGGAAGCAGTACATGCAAATCAATCTCATGCATATTCATTGTGAAAATCTTGAAAACCCAACTGGGTTGGGGCCCTCAAGGACCGTGGTTGCCTACCTCTGCTCTACAACTACAGTATAAAAATGAGAATCAAAGCTGAACTCCTGAAATATTTTTTTAAAAGTCTCTAGTATGGGAATCCAGGTTGAATGTGAATACCCTTGTAGAAACAAGGGTATTCACATTCAACGGCCAGTTGCATTAAGTGCTTTAGCAATTCATGGAATAACAAACCAGGGTGCTAAATGCCAATTATCAAGAAGAACATAAGGAACTTCCTCAATACTCAATCAACCTCGATCAACTGAAAACAGTGTATGTGTCAGGCCTATGCCCCGAAAAGTGAGCCCTTGTGCCAAACAACGTCTGGCAGCCAGACAGTCCTGATCTTACCTGGGGAGTCAGGGCAGAGACCTCCCACGAAGGGCAGGATGGAGCAGACAATTGCCCAAAAGACAAGGTCCCGATCCGATCGGCGGTTCCAGGCCGGTGGTAGACAAAGGCAAGTCCAGATCCACCCTGTGGCACAAAAGCAGGCAGCAGGCAAAAGCAAAGTCCAGGTCCAACCTGTGGTTCAAAGGCAGGCGGCAGGCAACAGCAAAGTCCAGGTCCAAACTGTGGTTCAAAGGCAGGCGGCAGGCAATAGCAAAGTCCAGGTCCAAACTGTGGTTCAAAGGCAGGCGGTAGGCAATAGCAAAGTCCAGGTCCAAACTGTGGTTCAAAGGCAGGCAGCAGGCAATAGCAAAGTCCAGGTCCAAACTGTGGTTCAAAGGCAGGCGGTAGGCAATAGCAAAGTCCAGGTCCAAACTGTGGTTCAAAGGCAGGCGGCAGGCAATAGCAAAGTCCAGGTCCAAACTGTGGTTCAAAGGCAGGCGGCAGGCAATAGCAAAGTCCAGGTCCAAACTGTGGTTCAAAGGCAGGCGGCAGGCAATAGCAAAGTCCAGGTCCAAACTGTGGTTCAAAGGCAGGCGGCAGGCAATAGCAAAGTCCAGGTCCAAACTGTGGTTCAAAGGCAGGCGGTAGGCAATAGCAAAGTCCAGGTCCAAACTGTGGTTCAAAGGCAGGCGGTAGGCAATAGCAAAGTCCAGGTCCAAACTGTGGTTCAAAGGCAGGCAGCAGGCAATAGCAAAGTCCAGGTCCAAACTGTGGTTCAAAGGCAGGCGGTAGGCAATAGCAAAGTCCAGGTCCAAACTGTGGTTCAAAGGCAGGCGGTAGGCAATAGCAAAGTCCAGGTCCAAACTGTGGTTCAAAGGCAGGCAGCAGGCAATAGCAAAGTCCAGGTCCAAACTGTGGTTCAAAGGCAGAGAAACAATCCAAAGACACAGAACTCAGGAATCCACACCAGCAGAAGCCGAAGCAAAGAGTTCTGTCAGAGTCTGGTTTAAGTAGCCCCCTCCATCAGGGAAACCACCATCAGCTGTCCGGAAGGCGTGGCCAACAACCAGCCCCAGGAGGCTCTGGATAGGCTGGTCACAAGGAGCGGGCGGAGCCTAGCCGCGACCAGCCAATCCGAGCCCAGAAGAGGCGTTCCCCATGCTCCTGGGCCCCGCAACCGGAAGAGACTTTCCAGCTAGAGTGCGCCGGCCATATTTGCAGCGTCGGCGCTCTCCAGACGCTACAGCAGCATAGCGGCGGGCCGGAGCCGTCCAGGAGGAAGCCCAGACTCCCCTACCATGCCGCCCGTAGCCAGCGATACCCCGCTCTCTCCTGCTCGTGGAGCGAGGTATCCCCGCAGGCAGAGCGGCACAGGTAAGGGACGTGACAGTACCCCCCCCGTAAGCCCCCCTCCTCCGTCTTGGCCCAGGTTTTCTAGGGTAACGAGAGTGGAACTCGTGCAATAACTCAGGGGCATGGATATTACCAACAGGCTCCCAGGAGTTATCCTCAGGACCAAAGTTCTTCCACGAGATCAAGTAGAACAGTCGTCCTCTCTGGAGTCTAGAATCAAGAATCTCTTTTACCTCGAACTCCGGATCAGGGTCAGAGTCTGGAACCAGAATCTTCTTTGGAGCAGGATGCCAGTGGGAAGTCCTAAAAGGTTTAAGCAGAGACACATGAAAAGCATTGTGAATGCGAAGATTACCAGGTAAGTGAAGTCGATAGACCATCGTCCCCACTCTAGATCTCACAGAAAATGGCCCGATGAAGCGTGGAGCAAACTTAAGGGAGGGAAGACGAAGTTTGAGGTACTTGGTGCTGAGCCATACTCTCTGTCCCGGCTGGAATACAGGAGCGGCACAGCGACGCCGATCAGCAAATCGCTTGTACCGGGCAGCCGCCCTCCCCAATTGCTGACGAACTGTCCTCCAAGTTGCATGCATGGTGGTGAGAGTAGACTGGATCAGTGGAGGAGCCGCAGTCAAAGGAATCGGAGGCGGAAGACGTGGATGACGTCCAAAAACAGTGAAGAAAGGTGATGTCCGTGAAGCAGAATGGAAACTATTGTTGTAGGCAAATTCAGCCCAGGCCAGAAGATCAGTCCAATCATCCTGACGAGCATTGGTGAAGGCCCGAAGAAAAGCTTTAAGGGTCTGGTTAGTACGCTCTGCCATGCCGTTGGTCTGAGGATGGTAAGCTGAAGAAAAATGCGTGGTAACCCCAAAGGCTGAGCATAACGATCTCCAAAATTTAGAGGTGAATTGCGACCCTCTATCACTGATGATACGATGCGGCAGTCCATGCAGCCGAAAAATGTGCTGGATAAAATGGGACGCAAGAACCTTCGCGGATGGCAGGGACCGCATGGGTACGAAGTGAGCCATGCGAGAAAAACGATCCACCACCACCCAGATGATCGTGTTGCCCTTGGAACAGGGAAGATCAGTTATAAAGTCCATCGAGACCTCCTGCCACGGTAGATGGGGTACCGGTAATGGTTGAAGAAGCCCCCACGGCTTGCCTGGCAAGGACTTGGTACGGGCACAGGTAGGACAAGTAGAGACAAACTGCCGAATCTCCTGGGCCATGTGGGGCCACCAAAAATAACGGGAAATAAGATGATAGGTCTTACGGAACCCAAAATGTCCCGAAAACGCAGCAGAATGACCCCACTGAAGGACCTTGCGACGAGATCGGACCGGAACAGGAGTCTTGAGACAGGCGGATGCCCCCACCATAGGAGAAAGGCAAGCAGGATTGAGCATAGGATAGAGTTCCTCAGGCTCCTCAGGTACGTCAAAAGCTCGGGAGAGGGCATCTGCCTGTATATTCTTCTCTGCGGGCCGAAACACCAAGTGAAAGGTAAAACGCGCAAAAAATAGTGACCAGCGAGCCTGCCGGGGATTCAAGCGTTTGGCATCTTGCAAATAAAGCAGATTTTTGTGATCAGTGATGACTGTAATAGGGTGAGCAGCCCCCTCCAGTAGGTATCGCCACTCCTGAAAGGCGAGTTTCAGGGCCAGCAGCTCCCTGTCCCCGATAGTATAATTGCGTTCCGCAGGCGAAAACTTCTTAGAAAAAAAAAAACAAGGATGTTTCTTACCAGAAGAAGTTGTCTGGGACAGCACCGCCCCTACACCCAAAGCAGAGGCATCGACCTCCACGATGAAAGGCTTCGTGACATCAGGGCTACGGAGTACAGATGCAGACAAGAAAGCCGCCTTCAAGGCCGAAAAAGCCTCCAGGGCAGCAGGAGACCAATGCCGAACATCCGCCCCCTTCCGAGTAAGGGCTGTCAAAGGAGCCGTGAGGAGCGAATAATGGGGAATGAATTGTCTGTAGTAGTTAGCAAAACCAAGAAAACGCTGTAAGGCTCGGAGACCCTGGGGGAGAGGCCAGTCCCGGATAGCCTGCAGTTTAGCAGGATCCATTTGTAATCCAACAGCAGAGATAATATGTCCCAAAAAAGGAATAGTGGATTGATGAAACGCACACTTTTCCAACTTGGCAAACAGTCGATGATCCCGGAGTCGTTGAAGCACTGTGCGGACATGCCCGGGATGATCCAGGGGAGAAGCAGAGAAGATCAGAATATCGTCCAAGTAAACAATGACTGAAGAACAAAGAAGATCCCTGAAAATGAAATTGATGAAATCTTGAAATACAGCCGGAGCATTACAAAGTCCAAAAGGCATGACCCGATACTCAAAATGACCGTCGTGAGTATTAAATGCAGTTTTCCACTCGTCTCCCTGGCGGATACGAATCAAGTTGTAGGCCCCTCGTAGATCCAACTTAGTAAAAATAACTGCCCCCTGGAGTCGATCAAAAAGCTCCGGGATAAGTGGGAGGGGATACCGGTTCTTGACTGTGATGTTGTTAAGTCCGCGATAGTCAATGCAGGGCCGCAAGGACCCATCTTTTTTGGAAACAAAAAAGAACCCTGCCCCGGCAGGAGAAGAAGATGGTCGGATGAATCCCTTACGAAGATTGTCCTGAATGTAGTCCCGCATGGCAGCAGATTCATCCCGGGACAAGGCATATAATCTTCCTCGAGGAGGCATCGTACCGGGTAACAAATCAATGGGACAATCAAACGGGCGATGGGGTGGGAGGGAATCTGCCTCCCGGGCATCAAAGACATCAGAAAACTCCTTGTATTCCTTCGGAAGAGAAGCTTCACAGGGGAGGAGGACTCCAGAGAGCGCTGGCACATTAATAGAGGGAGGGCGCACTGGTGTTAGACAAGTTTCAAAACAACGACCACTCCACCGGCTGATTTCTCCCGAAGGCCAGTCTATGCAAGGCGCGTGCAGCCGCAACCAGGGTATACCTAGAATTACAGGATGGATGGCTTGAGGTAAAATAAGAAATTGTATCTCCTCATGATGAAGAAGACCCACCTGCATTCGCAGCGGAAGAGTGAGATGGGTAATAGGCTGTGGCAGAGTAGAGCCATGAATAGACGTTACTTGAAGAGCTGGTTTACAGGGAGTAACCGGCCTGCCTAGGCCCTGAAGTAGTCTAGCATCAATAAAGTTGCCTCCTGCTCCTGAATCCAGCAAGGCTAGGGTATTTATCCTGTATTCTTGCCACAGTAAGATAATAGGTACTGTCATTAAGTTATCCGGAAGGGTTCCTGAACGACCCACAACCACCCCCTTCACCAGGCTAGGGTCTAAGCATTTCCCGGCTTGTTGGGACACCTTTTCACAAAATGACCAGGTTTCCCACAGTACATACATAGTTTATTCTCCCTCCGATGGGTTCGTTCCACAGCTGTTAGTCGATGCCTGCCAATCACCATAGGCACTTCCGATCCCTCCGCAGTAGGAACCGCACCCTCCTGAGGAGAGACCGTTCGTGGTCTTTGAGGGGAAAACCTGCGCGACGGACGAGAGGCAACTTGTTCTCGTGCTCGTTCCTGGAAGCGGACATCAATCCGAGTGCTTAAGGCGATAAGGGCGTCCAGAGTACCAGGGATTTCTCGGCCGGCTAATTCGTCTTTAATGCGTCCACTCAAGCCTTGCCAGAAAATGGCCGTAAGAGCCTCTTGATTCCATTTAAGTTCCGCCGCCAGGGTACGGAATCGAATAGCATAGGTACCAACCGTACTGCTTCCTTGCTGAATCCGTAGTAGCTCTCCTGCGGCGGAAGAAGTGCGTCCTGGAACATCGAAGACCATGCGGAACTGACGCAGGAATTCTCCTAATTCCGAAAGGAGAGGATCCTGTTGCTCCCAGAGAGGTGACGCCCATGCCAGAGCCGCACCGGAGAGTAATGAGATAATGTAGGTAATCTTCTGTTTGTCCGTAGGAAAAGAAGCAGGTTGCATGTCAAAGAGCATCTGACATTGATTCAAGAATCCGCGGCATGCGGAGGGTGTGCCGTCAAACCGAGGAGGTTCAGGCAACCGAAAGGCAGGCAGAGGTGGAGATGTCCTACTAGCTCCAGAAGCCGGTGCTCGCTGCACGGACATCTGAGAACACACATCTTGCAGTACACCAGATAATCTGTTGAGCTGGGCCTGTTGCTGTTGAAGAGCTTGAGCCAAGTCAGTCAGATCAGGCTTATCTGGCGAGCTCATGGCTTCGGCTTTCTGTCAGGCCTATGCCCCGAAAAGTGAGCCCTTGTGCCAAACAACGTCTGGCAGCCAGACAGTCCTGATCTTACCTGGGGAGTCAGGGCAGAGACCTCCCACGAAGGGCAGGATGGAGCAGACAATTGCCCAAAAGACAAGGTCCCGATCCGATCGGCGGTTCCAGGCCGGTGGTAGACAAAGGCAAGTCCAGATCCACCCTGTGGCACAAAAGCAGGCAGCAGGCAAAAGCAAAGTCCAGGTCCAACCTGTGGTTCAAAGGCAGGCGGCAGGCAACAGCAAAGTCCAGGTCCAAACTGTGGTTCAAAGGCAGGCGGCAGGCAATAGCAAAGTCCAGGTCCAAACTGTGGTTCAAAGGCAGGCGGTAGGCAATAGCAAAGTCCAGGTCCAAACTGTGGTTCAAAGGCAGGCAGCAGGCAATAGCAAAGTCCAGGTCCAAACTGTGGTTCAAAGGCAGGCGGTAGGCAATAGCAAAGTCCAGGTCCAAACTGTGGTTCAAAGGCAGGCGGCAGGCAATAGCAAAGTCCAGGTCCAAACTGTGGTTCAAAGGCAGGCGGTAGGCAATAGCAAAGTCCAGGTCCAAACTGTGGTTCAAAGGCAGGCGGCAGGCAATAGCAAAGTCCAGGTCCAAACTGTGGTTCAAAGGCAGGCGGCAGGCAATAGCAAAGTCCAGGTCCAAACTGTGGTTCAAAGGCAGGCGGTAGGCAATAGCAAAGTCCAGGTCCAAACTGTGGTTCAAAGGCAGGCGGTAGGCAATAGCAAAGTCCAGGTCCAAACTGTGGTTCAAAGGCAGGCAGCAGGCAATAGCAAAGTCCAGGTCCAAACTGTGGTTCAAAGGCAGGCGGTAGGCAATAGCAAAGTCCAGGTCCAAACTGTGGTTCAAAGGCAGGCGGTAGGCAATAGCAAAGTCCAGGTCCAAACTGTGGTTCAAAGGCAGGCAGCAGGCAATAGCAAAGTCCAGGTCCAAACTGTGGTTCAAAGGCAGAGAAACAATCCAAAGACACAGAACTCAGGAATCCACACCAGCAGAAGCCGAAGCAAAGAGTTCTGTCAGAGTCTGGTTTAAGTAGCCCCCTCCATCAGGGAAACCACCATCAGCTGTCCGGAAGGCGTGGCCAACAACCAGCCCCAGGAGGCTCTGGATAGGCTGGTCACAAGGAGCGGGCGGAGCCTAGCCGCGACCAGCCAATCCGAGCCCAGAAGAGGCGTTCCCCATGCTCCTGGGCCCCGCAACCGGAAGAGACTTTCCAGCTAGAGTGCGCCGGCCATATTTGCAGCGTCGGCGCTCTCCAGACGCTACAGCAGCATAGCGGCGGGCCGGAGCCGTCCAGGAGGAAGCCCAGACTCCCCTACCATGCCGCCCGTAGCCAGCGATACCCCGCTCTCTCCTGCTCGTGGAGCGAGGTATCCCCGCAGGCAGAGCGGCACAGGTAAGGGACGTGACAGTATGTTTCTGGATAAATTGAAAATATAAAAATGCAAGGGTTTGAAATACAAATCAATGCATGCAGCTCTGGAATGCGCTGCCACGCAACTTGAAAACGATTTATGAACTGACCAATTTCCGAAAACTATTAAAAACCTATCTCTTTGACAAGATATATCACAAAGATCAACATGCAAATGTATAATCTTCTGAACTTCTAACATTGTCTTATAATGTCTTTTGCTTTCTAGCACTGTCTTATAATGTCTTTTGCTTTAACACCATTATATAATTCACCACCATGTAACACAAATCTTCTGTAAACCTAATGTATATGCACTCCTATTTCCAGTACCCACGATGTATTGTAAGCCACATTGAGCCTGCAAAGAGGTGGGATAATGTGGGATACAAATGCAATAAATAAATAAATAAATAAATACATAAAAGATACCAAATATATCCAGAAAAACATCAGGAGAAATTCTCAGAGTAGAATGTCACCCCTGAGGTCAAAGGCTATTCTTAGAGGGTAGACAATTTCTCAGTCATTGAAAATCTCCTTATTATCTTGATGTTTAATTTTTCTTTGATATATATATATATATACACACACACACCATGTGCTCCAAATTATTTTATATATTTACTTGTGCTCACACCCAAGCCATACATTCTGAACCGTAGAAAAGCAAGCTTGACAATAAAAATGTCTCTTCTCATTTATAACGTTTATAACATTTATGACATTTCCTATACCCTCCCATCTATGAAAAGCACATGTATGCAAGTAAACTGCTGAATGTCTTATAGTACTGCTTCTGACATATTTGTACTGTTTAGACTAATTAGCTTATAAACTAAAATACTTCTTTGTAAGCGCGCTTATCTTAAGGCTGTCGGAAATTCATGTTGCATATAGGACCATACCCTGCACCAGCTGTTGTTTACTTTTACCATACAGTTAAATGCCTTAACTCTTTACATATAGATCTGCAAATGTATGCAGTGGCACCAGTTCCTGAGAGCCAGGAGGTCCTACAGAGAGAGACCATTCCTGATAATATCAAAAGTTTTTATAAAGTCAATCATATCTGGAGATTCAGGTATGACCGACCTTTCCACAAAGGGACAAAGGACAAGGAGAATGAGTTCAAGGTATTGTGTATATCTTTTATTACTCACGGCTAGGATATAAGAAAGCAAGTTACTTTCATTACTAGATTGTTAAATGAAGTTTGCAATGAAGCATTGTCCCTACAATGAAAAGTCAAAGTTCATTGCCATACTGGTGTGGCTTTAATTACTAAATTGCAGAAATTTGAGAAATAAATGTGGATTTATTAAAGAATTCTATTTGTGGGGGATGTGTATTCAGTGCCATCCACCAACCACTCTGGAATCTTTTGGTGACATAATGCAGGGTACCACACATTGCCTTGCAAGCAGCCAAATATTACAAGGAAAGATCTAAAAATTGGCTATAGTACACTGTCAACCACTTGATACTAATATAAAACAGAAAGAAGGCACGTACATTACCTGTAAGCATAGTAAGGAGTGCAGTCTGGGCAGAGTGCAGGAGGATTTCACAAGTATGTGCATCAATTATAAAACATTTTATAAACACACTTGCGAACCTTATGCACAAACGTTTCCATTTGCTTTCGAGCAGGTGCATATGTCCGCACCTGCATTCAAGGCACATTTTCTGCCAGGTTCACTAGTATTGTATAATGATACATAGTTTCTTTATAAAATATCACCTAAGTAGGTATCCTGCTATAAAAATAAGCATCCACGGGCTGGAATTACTGATGTGTGTGTTCACATTAATGCTGTTAATGTGCATTATTAGTAAATAAACACTAATGCACACTTTATTAAACATAGCCTAAAATATTTTATTCCATGATGGTTTAAGTCATTGCTGCGTATTCTAATTTTCACTGATTATGGCCCTTATTTTAAAACTATTCCTACATATAAGTAACAACGTTTACATGTAGATTAGTATACTTGTGTAAAAGCCATTTTAGAAAGGGATCTATTTACACGTAGGGAAGCTCACCATGCCTAAGCAAGGGGGATTGGTTTGGGTAGGCCAGACATACCAATTCCTTAATTTATAAACAGAATATATTTGGACATAAAAAATAGTCCCATCAGCATTTACACCTGCTCCCAGGCACAAATAAATGTTTGCTGAAAGGACAGGTGCAAAACCAAGGACAAACCCACCATCTGTTTTACTTCCATACCCATCTTTCAATCTTCACCAGTATTGTAATCCCTTCTTGTCCTCCCAGACAAGGACTGTAGTTGGGAGAAGTTAGCCCCCGTCACTCCTGCTCTGTCCAATTCCCAGGTTCAAAATGACACTCGGATCCACGATTTTGATGGAGCAGCAGTGATCATTGCTTGTTCCCATGCCACACTAAACATTGGGAACCCTGCTAAGAGCCATGGGTGGAATAAGGGTGTGAGGGGCAGGGGGTGTTTGAGAGGGTTTGCAGTGTTGTGGGGAGGGGATCAGAAAGGCTTGCCCTGTTGTGGGGGATTGAAAGGGCTGAAACATTTAGTAGGGGGGGATTGGATGGTTGGTCAGTGCTACTGGGGTGGATATTGGGGGTTGAGGACATGGATGGTATCAGGAGTAGTAGTTTCAAAAAACTGCTCCCACATCAAAGTGGGGTAGTGCTGCTTTTTGATATTACAGCTCCTACTGTATATGGAGAGCATTAAGCATGCCGTCATGCACCTATTTTATCAGAGGATCTGCGTTTGATAGAGCCTTTTGTAAAAGGCTATGGGAATTCTCCATGTTCTTCTGATCTGGACTTGTGGATTACTTTCTCCATGTACTATCTAAAATGTTCATTTTTATATGTCATTAATTGATTTGATTTAAAATTTAGATATCTCTTGTAAAAGTTTTATAGAGCCTTCCAAATATTTGTAGCACAGTTTTTCTGGTTGCTTTCATTAAGCTAACTATATAATACACTTTGGGGGTAATTCTATAACAGGGTGCCCAGTATAGGCACTGATTATGGCACCTATTTTAAGCCTATTGAATAAATAAAAATAAGGGCCTCCTTGTCTTTATTGAATACTAGTGCAAATGACCAAAAATGCACATACATTAAGTTGGGTAGCATACCTGTGTGCTCCTCCTACTCTCCACCCAAACTCTACCCATGTACATGCCCACCAACAAAGTACACACCATTAAATCTTGGCATGTACTTTCCACTAGTCATTCCATAAGAGGTCATTTTACACATGTAAGTGGCCATTTGCATGGGAAATTACTAAATTATCACCATTTGTGCACATTCCTTTTAGGTGGCTTCTTATAGAATTACCCCTCTGCCTGAATCTAAAATATGTTTGTTACATCAACAAGCAGGAATGAGTCATGCTCAGAAGTGGATGATGTCATTTGGTGGCACCAGAACAGTACTGTTCTCCTAGAGCTCAGAACCTAGTGTAACATTTTGAGCAGATATAGCCCTTCCAGTGTGCATCAGTCACCTCAGTTTTGTGAATTACTTTAAATATATGGGAGCAACTTTCAGCTCTGATCTCTCCTTTAGGAATCATTTCTTCAGTTATGCAATCATGTTTTTTGGTGCTTAGGCAATTACGGTCTATTTGGAGTTATTTTGGCTTTCACACTGCATTTGTTGCATCTTATTGTGCTCATTTCTCACTTAGGTTATCCTGCAGTACTAGCTTAGGTGGTTACAACAACTTCCTCAGAACATGGCAGCCTGGCTCCTTTGCAAGGCCTGCTAGTTCGACAATATCTTTTCTATTAACTGCCTATTTGTTATGTTTTCAGTTTAAGGTTCAAGTGTTAATCCACTGGGCTCTATATGGTCATGGATTTGATATACTGCATTTGTATTGTACAACAAAGTGATTTATATTTATTATATACAGTTACTTTCACTGTCCCTAATGGGCTCACAATCTGTTATGTACCTGGGTCAGTGGAGGGTTAAGTGATTTGCCCCATGTTCTTGGTCATTCACTTTGTTTCTTACATGAATATTGTTTAATTCTTCCACCCCCTCCCTGTGCTCACTTGGAATCTACTTGGACCTCAGCATTTTTCTTCCTTGTGCCTCTCTTGTGGAATTCCCTACTTTACCCTCTGTATAAAGAACTCTTATGAAAAATGTTAAAATCTATGTTGAAGACTCAGTTGTTTTTTAGTTTAGCCTTTGGTACCTAATCTCCTGGGACTTCAGCTTTGGGCAGGAATTCAGATGCATTCCTTTTATGAATGAGTTTCTTGTCGCTTGTGACTTTCTTATTTTTATAGAGTTCTTTTCTATCTTTTAAATATATTTTTGTTGAATCCCCTTGGCCTGTTCTTCAGTTTAATAAATATGACCCCCTAGGTTAGCTATCTTGGGGTCTGTCTGAATATTACCAATGCCTAGATAACTGCCGGCAGGCAAGCTATACCTGGATATTCAATGTTGGCTGGTATCTAGTCAGCACTGAATATCTGAGCCAGCACTTAAATCAACTGCTGACCACCAAAGCTAAATATATCGTGGAAAATGTGTCAGCATGTACCTTTGTCCTCCTATAGAACCTTAGGCATTCCCTTCTTCTGTCTAGGAAGGAGATGTACTATGGAGGAATAATTAAAAACTGAAGGGCAAAAAAGAGTAAAATTAAAAATCATAAAACAAAGAATAAATATGATTTATTATAAATAACTAATAAACAAACAATAAAACCGAGGTCGTATTAATTAACTTAGATGATAAAACCTGTCATGGCCTTGTTTCAGCTAGTGACTGCCTCAGGGGTAAAACACAAAATACATGTATGTCTATAAAACAGAATAATAATAATTAGACTACTTCAATTATAATTAATACATAACTATATAATCATCATGTTCTAAAAATATAGAGGAACTATTCAGCTTATGGCAGTGAATGTTTTTTTAGCTGCCACCAGCTTTATACCCAGATATTCAATTCCAGGCCATATCCAGGCACCAGCATTAAATATCCAGGTATTTTTCAGACAGTCATCAATTGCCCAGTTAAGGCCAATATTCAGCCCTTAACTGAATAAGTAAGCTGGATAACGACAAAACTATGTTTTATGCGGTCCAATTTGTCTGGTTACCGTATAGGATTAAGTGTTGAATATAGGCACTTAACTGCATGAGTGCCGACTCTTATCCACAATATAATGGCTAGAGGGGATATTCAACAGCACAGGTGTTTAACTGGGCAGCAGCCTCTCCTGCCCAGTAGAATCGCTTTGAATATCGACATCATAATTATTCTGTACCTTTGGATGAACGTGAATAGTCAAAAATCTTCTTTGATAAACCTTCTTTATAGTTATGCTATTGAAAGCAGAGTTTAGAGAATAACTCCAAAGGAATACTTGAGTTCATCAATTATTTTATAGGATATAATTAAAAATACATAATTAGAAGAAAACTTAAATATTATCCAAACACATGATCAAACAATACCAACCTGTAACCCAAAACAGTTTTACTACAAGCAAGCATTCTTATGATTGTTGGCATAAGCTTAATGGAAAATAAAACAAAACAAAAAGGAGGTAAAATCCTCACGGAACCGTGAGATATAAAACAAAAAGTGAGGAGAGTGGACAAGGATACCAATTAGTTTATTTATTCACATAAAAAATGACGTAATTAACATTAAAAGTGACCCGACACGGCCGTGTTTCGGCCCGAAGGCCTGCCTCAGGGGTCTTTAAAACCTCAGAGAGTATGGCTTGGGATGTGTACTCCAAGGAAGGTAATAAGAAGGAACTCTCTTGGGTCTCCTCTCTTTTAAAAATTTTTTTGAAAAACGGAACAACCTGGTTATACTCCTCTCCAAAAGGACGTGTACAAATGTAGAATATTCTACATTTGTACACGTCCTTTTGGAGAGGAGTATAACCAGGTTGTTCCGTTTTTCAAAAAAATTTTTAAAAGAGAGGAGACCCAAGAGAGTTCCTTCTTATTACCTTCCTTGGAGTACACATCCCAAGCCATACTCTCTGAGGTTTTAAAGACCCCTGAGGCAGGCCTTCGGGCCGAAACACGGCCGTGTCGGGTCACTTTTAATGTTAATTACGTCATTTTTTATGTGAATAAATAAACTAATTGGTATCCTCGTCCACTCTCCTCACTTTTTGTTTTTATAAGCTTAATGGAGCAATATATCTAGCCTCATTTTGAATCAATCATCTAGTAAGCTCCCATTTTTACATAAAAATAATCAAAGGCTAGAACAATGAAAAAGTTTATGTGATGTATGATTTAGTTCTTGAGTAATAATTTTCAAGTTTGTTTTTTTAACATGCAAAATACAACGTTGCACCCATTATTTAAATAACAATGTACAAATTTGGGGGGAAACTTTCAATATAACTATTCTTCAGCTATATAGTACAATCATAGAAAATAATAGATTACTACTTGCTTATTTATTACAAATGACAAAATATATTATTATTTATTACAAACAATATTTAAAACCCACCACTGCATCAATCCACTCCAGATATATTACATACCATCTCACTATACAAAGTCCCCTACCTACATGCACATAATAGCACCATCAATCAAGAACAGTAATTATATATTCATCAATAAATTACTTTAGGAAGACTATTACAAATCCTAATTCTAACAAACCATCTGGAGGGAAAATCCAAATTCTTCTGTTCTCATAAGTCTGATGTTCAGCCATGGAAAAACCATGGTTCACAAGACTGTGTTTCACAGTTAGACGTCCTCAGGAGCTGTTCAAAACAGCAACTATTCAGTCGTCAAAGAACATTTTCAGTAAGTCTTGCTGGATGGGAACACAATGGTTTCAACTGCCCAAAAACACATAAAATGCAAAACATCTCCAGGTTCCTTTTTACACTCTTTCTTACAATGCTCCTCTCTGAAATTACTGTGGTCCCAGACATTGAAAACTATTGAAAACACTATGGACTGAATTGTATAAATGGCAACTAAAAAATTGGTGCCAAAAAAAAATAGTGCTAAGTGCTGTTCTATAAACGGGGCTTAAAGTTAGTCCAGAAACCTCGACTATATTTAGGTTCGACCATTTACACCAATGAAACTTTGGTGAAAATCCCCGCACCCAAATTAGGTCCGTACCCCTTTATTCTATAACAATTCACGTAAATCAAAGGAACACCCCTGATCAGTGGCGTAGCGAGCGCACCCCCCCCCCGGGTGCAGCATTACACCCCCCCTCGGCGCATCAACCCCCCCCCCTTGGCGCATCACCCACCCCCCCCTCGGTGCATCACCCAAGCCCCCCCAAGTGCATTCTTGCCTGCCATGTGCACGCCGCTAGGGGGGGTGGGTGTCAGTTCCGCTGGTTCTCTGCTCCCTCTGCCCCGGAAACTGGGGAGTTACTTCAGAGGGAGAGGCTTACAGAAACCCAGTGTAAATTTGTGGTGTTGGCTACTATATCGGTAAGAAAATGTATCATTCAAATTTGGATAGATGCTTCAGCCCCCTTTGCATTATCCTGGAGTTACTTGATGAGAGAAATGGCAGAATGGGTACTTACCCAACTGAAACTATCCAGTTCTTTGGAGAAACACCATTACTATGATATTTGGCATAGATATATCACCCAGTATGCTGTACCATGTTTCGGATCCCATGGAAATATTTGAGAGTTTACTATAAAAGGTGATATTGGGAGTGGGTATGTGGGAAGGATGTTTGGCACAGTTTATACAAAAATGTTCAGAAGTTGGTGGCATTATTTTTAATGTAATCTACATTATTTGGTTAGTTTACTGCCCTTTATCTTACGCGTTTGATCTTCCGTATTATGCCTAACTTTTGAATCAATAAAGATAGTTTTTTAAAAATCAGAGCTTACCTCATAACTGAATCAAAATGAGGCTAGATATGTTGTTTCATAAGCTCATGCAAACAATATTACTTGATTGTAGAAAAACTGTTTTGAGTTACAGTTTTTACACTGTTTCATTGTTTGTTTGTTGGTTATTTATAATAAATTATCCTTTGTTTTCTGATTTTTGGTTTTACTCTTTTTTCCCTTTTGTATTGTTTTTGTAATACCTTGTTCTGTTCAACTTTTCGTAATTAAAAACAGTCTTTCTAAAACTAGAGGAAAAGTAGTAGCCATTAAAAACACATGCAACATAAACTTTATGTCAAAATAGTACTACTGTATTTCCTTTGCATACCTCAAATATTAAACAGTTTTTGCAAATACATTTGCTGCATTTCAGAGCCTTTGGGTAGAAAGAACTACACTGACTTTAGTGCAGAGTTTACCTGGAATCTCTCGCTGGTTTGAAGTAGAAAAACGTGAAGTAGTAAGTATAAGCAACTACTATAACCACTTTACATTCAAATCTTTGTTGAACAATAGTCTAGATTCTGCTTCAGGCCACTTATTTTAATTTGAAAATTCAGATTCAGAGAATACCATTTCATAGACTTTGTTCAGTAAAACTTACATTATAACTAGAATAATACTGTTAAATTAAGTTTTACATTGCCCAAAACAGATATTTCACTTGTTTATTTTGCTGCTTGATTTAGGACCATAGGCAATAAACATTAGCTTGCAAGTTAAGGCTCTTTTGTGCATGCTAAAAATAATGAACAATGGAAAAGACTTTATTATGCATAGCCAAGAAAATTTTGAAATTGTATTAGGATGAGCATACAAAATTTGCAAGCCCACACATTATTATAACAAAAGACCTCTGTAGGTGTTCAGAGACCTGAAGCTAAAGAGCAGTATTAATCTCAAAAAGCTTTGTGCAATTAACCAATTGTTTTGAGGCTCATATTGATTTTTAGCCTCAAATATCTGAATGTCTGCAGTGGTCTTTAGCAATGTTCCCTGTAAGCTGTGCGTATGTCCTCCACCTAGAATCGTACCAGTGGGGGTGCTGTTTCAGTATTACATTTTCAATAGCAAGGGACAGGTAAGCTCTGTAGGACTCCAAGGGACCTGCCTGTTTCTAGCAATTGAAAATGCAGTATTGAAGCACCACCTTTCATTAGCAGGAATGCAGTTGGAGGACTTCTGCATAGCTTAAAGGGAACACTGATCTTTAGTTACCTTTCACCTTTGATAACCTATTATAAAGAAAAGTGGATTTATTTTTGTGCTCAACTGTCAATGTGTGCTTTCTACTGCAACCCTTTCTGTTATTCTCTCCCTCTTCTTCATGCTTCCCATACCTTGCTGGTGGCTTGTGAAAACTGCCTTTGTGTATTTGGGGAAGATAAGTACTGAGTTGGGAGGTGGGGAATGGGACCCAGTGACTAATCCTTTGCCCATGGTGTTGTGGTTATCAATCCAGACCTCAGAAGACACACAACCAGTTGGGTGGTTTCCCACAATGAATAGACATGAGATTGATCTATATGCATTGGAGGCAGTCATGCAGATCTATTTAATGCATATTCATTAGAGATATCCTGAAAAGCAGCCTGGCTGAATGTGCCCTGAGGACTGAGTTACAAACCACTGCCCTAGTAAAAAGTATCTTGAGAAGGAGACCCGCTGCTTTTCTTACTAGCCAGAGGGTAGTAATGAGCCACCCCACTTCCCACCCCCACAAAAGAGTCTGTCTTGAAAAACAAAATGTAAACAGTGATCGGTAATGCAGTAGTCAGATTAACTCTAACAGTGTTCCTGACAATTCTGCCAGTATCTTGGAGCCTGTCCTGCTTGTTTGAGCAGGTTACACCCATCACTTCTTTGAAGGGCAAATGTTTGTGCACTGCTTTTCTGAGTTGAGTTGCCCACACTTGGACCCAGATGCATGAAAGAAACTTAGAAGAACCAAAAACGTAAAGGTCCACGTTACAAGATACTGATTATGAAAAAACGATGGATGATCAAAAAAAAAATCGCATGCAAATGAGCTGCACGGTAATGCAAAGGTCGATGTATGAAAGTCTTGCTAACCTGTTGAAATCCACGGTGGCAGTGTAGCAAACACATGCGCACAATAGTCATTCGCTAAGCGCACAGCAAGCGCTCTAGGTGTTCACATGTCTAAAAAGATCGCATCATAGACGTGCATCCTGGGCATGTGAGATGGACGTCACTCATAAGCAGAGTCGTATAGGCCCTGATCCATGTGTGATTTTTTAATCGCTCTGCAGTCCAACTGTTTGATTACAAAGGAAAGAGGAAGGAGGGAGGGACAAAAAATGGGGAAAATACTTACAGATCTCGGGTACGAAGACCGCCTGTTGAAGAGGCGCTGCAGCACCTCTGAGCCCTCATTCATTCTTATTATGTTTCTCCTCTTCCCCTGTTGGGGGAAGAATCGCTTCTCATTAATAACTATGAGCTACACAAGCCAGAGCACATCCATGTCGGAGAAGTTAGGCTTTCTTCTGCGTGGACTATGTGCAGCCATGGCTTCTTCAACACGGATGTGCACGCACACATAAATAACACGTCGATGAAAGCGCTTATGCAAGCACTTTATGGACATGCATATGTTGACGGCAGATGACAGCTCTCTGGAGTTACCGGCAGTCCCTGAGCACCCGTTAAATATTTCACGTTAAAGGTGTGCGGACCTTTCTGTGCATTGCCTGTAAATGGCTGTGCATCATGTGTTGCCTTCATTTAAATGAAAACCACATAATTACAATACATTTGCCTAGTATTTTCGTTGCATATTTGCGAGTGCGGTAAACAGATCGCTGTAGGCTTTTGCACATTTATTGCTATATACCGTGATCGCTAAGCCAGTTCAAATTGACACAAAATGATCGCTACCGGCACAGTAAGTTTGATGCATCTGGCCCTTGGTTTCCAATTTCTTGCCATTAAGGAAACCCCTGTGTTTATCCCATGCTTTTTGAATTCCATTACTGTTTCTGTCTCCACCACCTCTGGGAGAGTTTTCTAGGCATTCACTTCCCCTTTAGTGAAGACTTTTTTCCTGATAGTGCTTCCGAATCTTCTTCCTTGCAGCTTCATATCATGTTACCTGGTTCTAGAGCTTCCTTTCATTTGGCCTTCTTCTACATTAATACTTTCTAAGTATTTAAACATCCATATCATAATTCTTTTGCCCTTCTTCTCTAGTTTATGCATATTTACTTACTCAAGTTTCATCTTACAGATCTTGTGGCACAGATTCCACACCATTTTGGTTCCTTTTCTCTGGACCGCCTATAGCCTCTTTAGATACTCCTTCAAATACAGCCTCCAAAACTGAACACAGTTGTATTCCCTCTAGAAGTCAGCAGGAAGAGTCAAAAGTAAGAGAAAAATGAAAATGCTCGCTTTACTACGCACATGCTATTTAATATGCCTTCAATACATGCCCAGTGTGCAGCAGCAGCCACAAAAGCAAACAGGATGCTAGAAATTTTTAGGAAAGGAATGGTAAATAAGACCGAGAATAAAATAAGACAGAGAATACTATAATGCCTCTATATCGCCCCATGGTGCAACCTCACTTTGAGTATTGCATTCAGTTCTTGCTGGTCACCGTATCTCAAAAAAGATATAGCAGAATTAGAAAAGGTTCAAAAAAGAGTGGCCAAAATGATAAAGGGGATAGAACTCCTCTCATATGAGGAAAGGCTAAAGAGGTTAGGGATCTTCATCTTTGAAAAGAGACGGCTGAGGGGAGATATGATTGAGGTCTACAAAATCCTGACTTGTGCAGAACGAGTAGAAATGAAATAATTTTTTCTCTTTCAAAAAGTACAAAGACTAGGGGACACTCAATGAAGTTACATGGAAACTCTTTTAAAACAAATAGGAGGAAATATTTTTTCATTCAACAAATCATTAAGCTCTGAAACTCTTTGCCAGAGCATGTAGTAACAGCGGTTAGTGTATCCGGGTTTAAAAATGGGTTGGACAAGTTCCTGGAAGAAAAGTCCATAGTCTGCTATTGAGACAGACACAGGGAAGCCACTGTGTCTATCTCAATAGCAGACTATGGACTTTTCCTCCAGGAACTTATCCAACCCATTTTTAAACCCGGATACACTAACCGCTGTTACTACATGCTCTGGCAAAGAGTTTCTACTTTTGGGGGGTTTGCCAGGTACTTGTGACCTGGATGGGCCACTGTTGGGCTAGATGGACCATTGGTCTGACGCAGTACAGCAATTCTTATGTTGCTATGGAATATAACCAATTTTGTGTTTCTGTTTACTAGAACAGCATAAAAATGTATTTCTAAGCTTTTATTATTATTATTTTAACTCTGGTCATGCTAAACCTTGTTGCACATAGTTGTTACCTGTTTTTTGTGAACTGTGAAGAGTAAGGACCTAGAGCTAACAATACTGATAAGGCACCAAATATGTCTCCTAAATAGAAGTTATCTGAGAAAAGGACCACCTCGCGCATAACTCAGGTTCACAAAAAGGTTTATTATATAAATCTCAACATTGTAATAGCTATAAAGAAGGTTATTTTAAATTTTAGCTCAGGGGAGCAGTTAACTTGGCTGTAAAATATATTTCTTAAAAATAAATCGTTTTAAGTATCACCCCTATGTTAACTCAGACTTCCACTTAGCATAAAACAAAATAGATCTCTATCAGGCTCATTTTCGAAAGACATGCACATCCATCTTTCAACTTAAATTGGAACATGGACGTCCATCTCCCAGAGACATCCAAATCGGTATAACCGAAACCCGATTTTGAACGTCTCCAATGCAGTCCATTGCAAGGACGTCTATTTATTTATTTCAAGGGGGCGTGTTGGAGGCGTGGTGAAGGCGGGACTTGGGCGTGCCTAACACTTGGACATCTTTGACCCATAATCGAAAAAAGCAGGGACGTCCATGACAAACACTTGGATGTTTTCACCCGGACATGGTTTTTTTTTACGAATAAGGCACAAAAAGGTGCCCAAAATGACCAGCTGACCACAGGAGGGAATCGGAGATGACCTCCCGTTACTCCCCCAGTGGTCACTAACCCCCTCCCACCCTCAAAAATCATCTTTAAAAATATTTTGTGCCAGCCTCAGGTGTCATACTCAGGTCCATGACAGCGCATACAGGTCCCTGGAGCAGTTTTAGTGGGTGCAGTGCACTTCAGACAGGTGGACCCAGGCCCATACCCCCCCCTACCTGTTACGTTTGTGGAGGAAACAGCAAGCCCTCCAAAACCCACCACAAACCCACTGTACCCACATCTAGGTGCCCCCCCTTCACCTGTAAGGGTTATGGTAGTGGTGTACAGTTGTGGATAGTGGGTTTTGGGAGGGTTTGGGAGGCTCAGCACACAAGGTAAAGGAGCTATGCACCTGGGAGCAATTTATGAAGTCCACTTCAGTTCCCCCTAGGGTGCCCAGTTGGTGTCCTGGCACGTGAGGGGGACCAGTGCACTACAAATGCTGGCTCCTCCCATGTCCAAATGGCTTGCCTTTGGATGTTTTTGACATGGACATCTTTGGTTTCGAAAATCGTTGAAAGTCGAAGATGTCTATGTCTAAGGACGTCCAAATCCATGGATGTCCTTGGTATTTTCGAAACGAAAGATGGATGTCCACCTTTTTTTGAAAATACGGTTTTCCCCGCCCCCGGATTTGGATGTTTTACAAAGACGTCCAAATCCCAACTTGGACATTTCTTTCGAAAATGCCCCTTCATGTGATCTAAAAGCCAAGAAAATAAATGAAATGGCAGTCTTATGTAAACTTTTGGAGATTGCTTTCACAGAGGTGAGAAAAAATAGGCTCCTAACACTAGGATGGCTCAAGCAAATTAACTCTTTCAGGACTTGTGAGCCAAGCAGAGTATGTATAGACTCAGGATGGTATGCAAAAGAGATAGAGTGCAAAGCCCATAACAAAACACATAAGGCAGTAACCTAAAAATGGAAAGCAAGGGCAAAGCCAAGTCTTGGTTCTTAGGAGACCTTATAAGACCTTTCTCAGGACTTCAAGCCCTATATGTAAATGTCAGGATTCTAGAAGTAGTCTTTTTGTTTGGCTGTATCATAGTTCAGTAGTACTGATGCGTGAATCAGAAGTCATCCTTTATAGTCCAATCAGGTGCATGGCAGAGTCAGGTGATGAGAGACAGACACGGGCAAGAGAGTCTCTTTATTTCTTCGTGGTGGAAACTCCACCAAGGCATAGGGCATAAAAACTATCTTTTCCAGAAACATGTATTAGCTTTTACTTAGAGATTTGAGTATGATTTGTAATTCCTAGGTAACCACTCTGAAGTGTAAAAAGTATGTGTGGTATGTAAGAGTTTTATGTATTGTAATGCAGGGTAATATAATGAAACATACTAGCCTATATTCAGCAGGCGGCAGGTGGCATTTTTTAAATGCTAACCATTGCTGGCTAAATTAACTCCAGATATTCACTGCCGGGCCATGTCTAGGCACCGGCACTGAATTTCCGGGGCTAATTCAAAGGGCCCTGGCCACCAGAGCTTATGTGAGTCCTAGCCGATATTCAGCAGGGACCCGCATAAAACACTTATGGGGGTACCTGCTGAATATCGACCGGGACCTACATAAAACATTCTTGCAAGATCCTGATCCCCCATCCCAATCCCCCAGAAGACAACAATCCCTCTGTCCTAATTTTATGCGATGAAGATAACTGGGCACCAGTCTGAATATCAGCCAGTGCCCAGTTATCTTCCAGATAGCAGCTCTGGCTGCCCTCTTCCCAATTCCCCTTCCCATCCACTCCCCGAATATACAGGAAGGAAGGAAGGTCCGCTCCCCATGCCTACCTTACAGAAATCCCTAGTGGTCCAATGGTAAATAGGTAGGAATTATGTCCACTTGCTCCTGCTCACGTCTGAGGTGGCAAAATGGCTGCCATGACCCCTGGTAGTAGTCTCGTAGTACTTGAAGTACCACAGTACCTAAAGTACTCGCTGTACTTGAGGCCGCCACTGAGGGTCATGGCAACTTGGACAGGGGCAGGAGCGAGTGGACATCACTGCTGTCCATTTACCACTGGACCATTAGGGGTTCTATATGGCAGGGCCCAAGCCTACCTTCTCATATCTTCAGGGGTTGGGATGGGGGGGGGGACAGCCAGAGACACCCAGGTTACCTTCACCACATAAAGTTAGGACAGCCTTTTTTTCATCAGCAGCGATCAGTAATGCAGTAGTAGTCAGATTAACCAGTTAGAGGACTGAATATTGCCCCAACTGGCTATGTGGCTGCTCCACCCAAACTCTGCCCCCAATGTGCCCCTAAATTTGCTGGTTAGGGGTTGGCTGTTTAGAGGCAATTGTCCAGTTTTGTGTAACTGAATATTGCTGTTTAGCCCTAGACAAGTGATTTAAATGGTCAGGTGCTTCTCCTGCCCATTTCAATTATTTTGAATATCGGGCCCATAGTTTCTTCATAGTTATCGCATCAGTGGCCTCCCGATACCTGCATTTTTACAGCATCAACAGCTTTAAACAAAAGACAGTGGGTCCAATATTCAGACCATGGGAGTTAGCCCAGCTAACTCCTGCAGTTGGCGCTGAGCCCGGATATTCAGTGCTGGGTCGTTTACAATGACCGGCATGGAATATTCAGTTTATTTTTGGCTGGTTTGAACTTAACCAACTAAACCATTATTCAGCACTGGCCAGTTAAGTTCAAACCAACAAAAGATATTCCACCTATTGGCGCAATCAATAGCCGGCCAGACACTGAATATTGGTGCTGACTGGCTATGTCACGTGACATAGCCAGTCATCCAGCTAGCTGCTAAGTACTAATATTCAGCCAAGATAGCCAGCTATCTTGCACTGAATACTACCCACTTTCTGCCCAGGGTAGCTATCCAGATACCACCGCTGAATATTGGGATGCCTGGATAATTTTGGTTCTGCCCAGACTCTGCCTCTGGACTGCCCTGGCACTGTACATATAGTGCCAAAGTGGTCTGTCCAGATTTTCTGTGACACTGTCCAGGTATGTGCCACTGAAAATCTGGATTCGACCTGATGAGCATGACTTATCTAGATAGGACAACTTCAAACAAAATGGCAACCACTTATTAAGACACCAATGATATCAAATTGTACTCTTCAAGTGTCCAAATAATATATACCTAACACACTTTAAATACAGAATTTTTTCACATCCCATATAGGTTTTTCATCAACTCATTCGATTGACCTCAGCGATGTTCATTGCCAACTATAATTATCTTGTATGGCAATGTTAACAACATCCATCATCTTCATAGGTCAGCTCTACCATATTGAGCTTTTAAATTTTTATATAAATTTCTTATCCATAGATTCACGTTAAACTTTTTAACTTATCTTATTTCCATTTATCATCGGACCCAGGGGTAAAGCTATCCGACATATGTTTCGCTCAAACCTGAGCTGCCTCAAGGACTGTCCCCTATGAAACAAATCAGTAATTGTGTTATATTCATTGCTCAGAACCGATATCTTTTAAACAAACATAAGCAATGAAAAACTCACCCTGAGCATTTATTCTAGCGCCAGCTCTGTTCAAACCTTTATAATCAAAGATGGCGCCAGCGTTTTTTGTTCAAAATTAAATACCATCTAGGTATTGACGTCAATAGTCCCTCCCCCTCGGTTCTTATTGGACCTGAGCTAAATCAAAGATGCCCATTCAAGCTCAGCATTCAAGCCCATAGGGGCAACTGTTTGTAAAGAAAAAATATACCATTGTTCTCTGAAATTAAGCAGTTTATTCACTGAACCACCCTCCCTCCTCATCTCAATTTGTTCAATAACTCTCCATCTAATATCCTCGAAATAAATCTAGCTTTCAATTCTTTCGCTAGAGAAGAACAAACCCTCCTAATTCTCAAAAATTGACTGACCGGGAGATTAAATTTTAGATGATAAGGATGGAAACTCCCGAATCGAAAGAATTGAAAGCTAGATTTATTTCGAGGGGCTATCCAAAAGTGGCAATTAAGAAGGCTTATTTAAGAGCAAGATTTGCTCATCGTTCATGGTTGTTGACAGAAAATAATAAAGAAGAAATAGACAGCTTGACATGTGTGCTGCCCTTCTCGACTATTAGTCAACAAATAGTACAATGTATTAAAGATCACTGGCATATTTTTCAGTTATATCCATGTTTCCCTGAGGTGCCAATAATATCTTATACAAGAGGGAAATCGATAGGTGAACGTTTAGCCTATAACAAGTTTTTTGATCCTGTGACCAAGGTTACTAATGGTACTCATCTTGCATGTGGGCACTGTCAATGGTGTTCACAATCAATTATTGGTAGTTCCTGGTCAGTACCAGGGAAAAATTTGATTTTGAGGTCTAATTTTATGACTAACTGTGATACAAAAAATATAGTGTATGCTATAGTATGCCCTTGTGATCTTGTTTACATAGGGAGGAGTGCTCGTTCTATAAAAACCCGCCTTACAGAACATAAATCCCGTATTAATACTCAAAATATACAAGCTCCTTTAGTGGAACATTGGCTGCAAAAGGGTCACAGTAGTGAGGATATTAGATGGAGAGTTATTGAACAAATTGAGATGAGAAGGGAGGGTGGTTCAGTGAATAAACTGCTTAATTTCAGAGAACAATGGTATATATTTTCTTTACAAACAGTTGCTCCTATGGGCTTGAATGCTGAGCTTGAATGGGCGTCTTTGATTTAGCTCAGGTCCAATAAGAACCGAGGGGGAGGGACTATTGACGTCAATACCTAGATGGTATTTAATTTTGAACAAAAAACGCTGGCGCCATCTTTGATTATAAAGGTTTGAACAGAGCTGGCGCTAGAATAAGTGCTCAGGGTGAGTTTTTCATTGCTTATGTTCGTTTAAAAGATATCGGTTCTGAGCAATGAATATAACACAATTACTGTTTTGTTTCATAGGGGACAGTCCTTGAGACAGCTCAGGTTTGAGCGAAACATATGTCGGACAGCTTTACCCCTGGGTCCGATGATAAATGGAAATAAGATAAGTTAAAAAGTTTAACGTGAATCTATGGATAAGAAATTTATATAAAAATTTAAAAAGCTCAATATGGTAGAGCTGACCTATGAAGATGATGGATGTTGTTAACATTGCCATACAAGATAATTATAGTTGGCAATGAACATCGCGGAGGTCAATCGAATGAGTTGATGAAAAACCTATATGAGATATGAAAAAATTCTGTATTTAAAGTGTGTTAGGTATATATTATCTAGATAGGAGCCATGCCTAACTAAACATCCAAGTTTCTTGGTTCATGTGGCATACAGTTCAAAAGACCTACAAAGGCCAAGCTAAAACTGGTTTGTGGAAGTTTTATTGCTCCCCTGGGTTTCCTCTTGGCTCTATGCACTAATGACATCAGCCCAATCAGTGGGGTGAAGAAGCTGGCAACAACACTAGAGTCCAAACTGAAAACTAAGCATCCACCAGCATTGTTCCCATGGACTGGACCAGCCCTCACAAAAAAAACTTTGTACCTTATCTTGCCCCTTACTGCATTCTCAAAGTTTTTTGTTGTTGTTTTGTTTTGCTGCATCTGCTTCTTCAGTAACATGTTTGTCTGGTAAGGGCTGTCTGATAAGGTTTGCCTCTTTGTGGATGATACCAAAATTTGCAGTAGGGTGGACATTCCTGATGGTTCGGAATTTGGCAGCTAAGATTTTAATGCTAAAAAATGCAGGGTCACGCATTTGGGCTGCAAAGGAAAAAGTACAGTTAAGGGGTAAATAACTTTTGTGCGAGACTTTGGTGTGATCATATGTGATGATCTTAAGGTGGCCAAACAGGTTGAAAAGTTGATAATGAAAGCTAGAAGGATGCTTGGGTGCATAGAGTTAGGAATAGCCAGTAGAAAAAAGGAGGTAACAATGCTCCTGTACAAGACTCTTGTGAGACCTCATTTAGAATATTGTGTACAAGTCTGGAAATCACACCTTGAAAAAAATAAAGCAAGGTGGAGTCAATCCAGAAGACAACTACTAAAATGATCAGTGATCTTTGTCATAAAGCATGTGGGGACAGACTGAAAGATTTTAATATGTATACTTTGGAAGAAAGGCATGAGAGGAGAGATATGATAGAGACATTTAAATACTTACATGATATAAATGCACAGGAGGGGAGTCTCTCTCAATTGAAAGGAATGAGGGGGCATAGGATGAAGGTGAAAGGGAATGGAGTCAGAAGTATCCTGAGGAAATACTTCTTCATAGAAAGGATGGTGAATGTGTGGCACGGCCTCCTGGTGGAGGTGGTGTCTGTGAAAACTGTGTCTAAATGCAAGAAAGCTTGGGACAAGTACATCAGATCTCTAAGGGAAAGGAAGGGATAGCAGATGGCATGAATTGGCAGTCTAGATAGACCATATGGTCTTTATCTGTCTTCATTTTTCTCAGTTTCTCTCTGTTTCATCTTTCTGGCCCTGCCTACTGATGAGCTTAGCTAGATTAACAGGGTGAAGAAGCTAATAAGCATGATAACAGTCGCTAAAGGAGCCTTGCTGTTTTTGCTCTTTTGTGCTCCTTGAGGAGGTGTGAATTTTTTGTTTTATCTTTGCCTACAAATTTGCTGTATTTCTACTGGGCTGCATCATTTAATTATTCCTGGGGGAATTCTGCGCAACTGCACAACACAAGAAAATGCACAGAATTCTGCCCAGCCACCAGCAGCATCTGCTGTGCTCACTCTCGCCCCCTACCTTACAGGTATTGTGCAAAAAGAGACGGAGGAAGTGAATGGCTGTTTGATGTCACATGAATTAACAAGTGGATTTGATTTAAAATTTTAACCTTCCATTGCAATCATGAACTCTCCAGGGATAGAAAAATATCTGCAGTACCTGAATGTACACTGATTTGATAGCTTTCAGGCTTGCAGGTGGTATATAAGAAAATACGTAAATAAATAAATAAAATGAAACTACCCTTAAGCAGCCTCTAAGGGCAACAGAGTGGCTGTTTTTGGTACATGGTAGTTTCAGTGTGGTTTGCTGACTTTCATTGAGCCTGGACTAAACATTAAGATTAGTACTAAACTTTTGGCATACAATGGACAACTGAAGACATTTTTTTTCTACTGTGATTTGACAGGAGTGTATGGAACTATTCAGATTAATATATTAGTTATAGAAGTAATAATGGAGTTTTTTTATGACTGAAAATGTAAAGTCATAATGTACCACTTGTTTAGTTCTGATTCCCAGTATAAGTGGTCATACTGAGATCTTTTTCTCGGCTAAAACTCATCAACAGCATTTTTATGTATTTGATGATGTACATATCAAATAGTCTGAGTGTTCACACTAGTGTTTTTCTGAAGTGGACATTTTAGTTTAGTAATAAACAGTTGACAGTGAACGCGCCATGCAGTTAATATGAAGGTAGATTCCATGCATTAACTGTTACATCACTTCAAGAAGTAACTGTGCTATATTATCTGCTACTCAATTTAAAGACATTTTCTCTGCATTAACTGAATGGCAAAATGCTTAGAAAGCTCCTAACTTTAACATAGAGGTCTGACAGATAACTCTGAGTAACTGCAAAAGCTTACCACACTTTAGTACAGTAAACAAACCACTAAGTAACTTTTGGCTATGGTACTCAAGATTTTCCACACTCATTTGTCCAAGCAAAAAAGAAAACGTAGTGTAAATAAACAAATACAAACTATTATATTTCATTTTTAGATTGGGGAAGACGTAAAAACTTTACTCAAATGTTCAGAATTTATTTTATCTGTTTTTTAGGTGGAAATGAGTCCTCTTGAAAATGCAATAGAGGTGTTAGAAAATAAGAATCTACAGCTGAGAACGCTGATAAGTCAGTGTCAGACTCGACAGATGCAGAATATTAACCCACTCACAATGTGTCTGAATGGAGTAATAGATGCAGCAGTTAATGGAGGAGTTACTAGATACCAAGAGGTAAGTAAAAAATATGTTAAACTATTGAAAATAGTTATTGTAGTAGTAAAGCGCAAGCATTTGACTTTTACACCATGTTCTTAACCATTCAGTGCAACTATTTTGCCAACAAGTTGCAGTTCTGCAAATATATTTATGTTCTTCCAGCTATTAGCTTGCTGTGTCATTTTTTTTTGTTTTATAATGTATATATTCTGGAAGATTTAAAGCCTGATTTTCAGAATTGAGGTGAGAATTGGGATCTTCACATTTTTTTGGAAAATATGTATAAATACATGTGGAGATACATATAAAAATTACCTACACAGCCAGTGGAAACAGCTATTTCAGTACAACATTCATTTTTTTTAAAGAGCCGCAGCACTAGGGGTTTTGCCCATGTAAGTATCAACATTTACATGTGTAAGTGTGGATTTTACAAAACTGGATATCCAGGATGGGCCAGTTAGTCAAGCAAAATAAATCATTTTAGGGAACTTTGGAGGGGTTTAAACACCACAAATATTAGCACAATTGCATCCTCAATCACTGGTGCAAACCTGAGGCCCAAACAAACAATTAAACTGACACATACCCTTGCCTTGCAGCAGGTTTAAATGCAGACTTCTATATTTTTTAAGGTATATATATATCGTCATTGTAACCGTTGTGACCCAAAAAAGAAGCTTGACATCTGATAAACATATGTACAGTACTGTTTATTATACATACAGTATACAGTCTTCATTAACTGATGTTAGGCTTACTTGAAGTAATCAGTCATAGTCCTATGTATGCTCTTGTGTCTGTGAGTTCCATAGACTACATCTGCCAGACGGTAAAAACTGTCATAGCACTGACATCCAGTGGCCTCCAGATAGGCCCACACGGTGTTGAGACTCTCCAGCGCTCTTGCAAAAGTGACAGGAGGTTGTTGAATTTTGTCAGCATGTGCCTCACTGCTCATTTCATCATCTGTTTCATCATCAGCCATTGCCTGCATTTAGGCGCATATCTGGGCATCAGTGCTGTCGTCAGCTGTTTGTAGATCATAATCAACAGCTACATAGTGATGAAACTCCTCTTCAGTAACACCGGCTGGGATGTCAATAGCCTCTTCATCTGACGCGTTTGCAACAGCTGCATCTGTTTTGTCCCTCTCCACATCCCTAACAAAGCTTGCCCGCTTGTAGCAGTTCACAATGGTTGCCTGTGTAACATGATTCCAGGCTTCTTTCTGCATATGTAGGGAATCCAACAGTGATAGATTACGAGTCAGTTCAACAGCATGTTTATCCTTGGCAGTCTGGTCATTCATAACGCTCATCAGACGACGTAGCACAAGAGCCCGATAATGTTGTTTGAAATTGGCAATTATGCCCTGATCCATAGGTTGGATCAGAGAGGTAGTGTTTGGTGGCAGGAAGACCACCTTGACGTTAGACAGCCTGACATCATCACTGTGTGCAGCACAATTATCACAAAGCAACAAAATCTGACACTTTTGTGCCCGCATTCTAGTGTCTAACTTCTTTAGCCACTGCTTCCAAGTTTCCCCCGTCATCCATGAATTTGCATTAGCCTCGTATGACACAGGAAGTCGCTTAACATTCTTGAAGCAACGGGGCTATTTGCTCTTTCCAATGACGAGTGGTTCCAACTTCTCACTCCCATCCATATTACAGCAAATGAGGATCATCAGTCGGTCCTTCGACATTTTACTTCCTGTAGGTTCGGTTTGTTTGAATGCAAGTGTTCCATCAGGAATCGCTCGCCAGTAGAGTCCGTTTTTGTCAGCATTGAAAATGTCACAAGGTGCAAACTCGTTCAAGATGGTAGGAAGAACTGAAACAACCCAATTTTCAGCACCAAAGTCATCAGCGTCTTGTTTTTCACTTGCTGTTTCTTGAATTTTATGTTGTTCCTCTCCTTCCATCTTTTCAACCATCCAACAGTGGCTTTGAATTCAGTTAGTCCAAGACTTTCAGCTAGCTGATTAGCTTTCTCCATAAGCAGTGAACCACTAACAAGAAACTGTCTGCTCCTGACTCGAGAAAACCACCGAAGAAGAGCATCTTCTACCTCCTCAGCTTTTCCTGCCCATTTTCGTTTCCATTGTGGATTTGTATTGTTTTGCCAGTCTTCCTGAAGCTGGTCTTTCTGCTTCAAGATACGTGAAATTTGACTGGGATTGACACCATATTCTTTAGCAATAGATACTTGACTTTGCTTGTTTTCTAAATTTTTAAGAACCTCTATTCGTTCAGCCAATGTTGGTCTTACAGTTGCACGATGACGACGACTCCAGTGTACACTATAACAACATTCTTTCGCTTATTCTGCCTGTGGCAGTTAACCGAGATTTCAAATTTACCGCCCTTTTGTCACATGCCAGTCGGCTTCCATATTCCGTGCGCGCGCTTATGCGGAGTCTTTCCTGCAGAGGAGCGGTCTTAAACCATGCATATAAGCGAATCTTGCACTTATCTGTGGTGCGCTAATCCGAAGTTTGTCCCCATAGAAATTGATGGTGCCAAAATCGGGACAGAAGTACGGCATGCAGTTAAACAGAGCATGCACTTATCCGACAAGCACTTAAATGGAGTGCTTGTATATATGATAGATAGGTAGTCAGTCAGTTCAAGAGACTTCTAGACAGTCAGCTGAGGCTGAGTTACAGGCAGGGCGATGCTTTTATAGTTGGAAGTGGAGTCAAACATATGTATTACTTGCAGACATTTTGCAAAATTGTCCAATACGCAGATGTATTTACTCACATACCACATACAAGAGAAGTGGGGTTGAGGTGGGATATACATCTACATGCATACTTCTGAGAATTCAAGCATTCACACGTAATTTTAGCCAGAAAATGTGTGTACCCCAAAGATCAGGTGTAAGTGTAAACACATAGGGCCCAATATTGTAAGCCACTCACAACCAGGCTGAATTGACCTCCGATATTCAATGCCAGGGCATGTGTGGCTTCTGGCATCGAATATCTGGAATTGTGCAGCAACCCTGAAGTTAATTGGGCTCCATTTAATTTGATGGATCAAGTTAAGACATTTGTTTTGCTGTCCGAACTTTATCCGCATACTTAGCCAGTTAGCAGAATATCACCACTAACTAGCTAAGTTGGGGCTCCACTCAAACTCCACCCCCAGACCACCCCTAATCTAGCCAGTTAGGGAATGGCTGGTTAGCAACGATATTCAGCAGCACTACCTGGTTCAGTGCCACTGAATATCAGCGGCCAGCCAATTCAGCAGGGTTCAACCGAGCAGGAGCCTCTCCTGCCCCGTTAAACCCTTTTGAATATTAACACCATAGTTTTCCTGGAGTAATTTTCAAAATGGAACTTATCAGGGGCAACAAATAGGAAACTGTCTAAGTAGTAAACAGTGTTTGTAGGGTCAAACGCTACCAAGGTAACCTAATAGATAAAGGAATTAAACATTTCAAACTTGGAATTAAAATCAATGACATTCATTTGATAAAATTAAATCAACTGTTGAACCAGAACCTAAAGAATGGAATACATAATGGTCTATCCCCAGTGTGCATGGACAAATTCAGACTTATGCTATTTTTAAAATATTGTTCTTCAACCAAATGTTTTCCCTACCTTTCCATTTTTCTCTTTTGAGCCAGTCTTCCAACTCACATATTCCTAGACCTCTCTGGCTTTCAGCTTTCTTCCCCAGTCACTTGTTCATTCACATAAGAATGAATATAAAACAAAATTAAACATTCATTTCATAATGCAATATAAATAGCTCTCACAGGAGCACTTTCAATATGACGTCTCACTCCGAATTTGGATGTTTTGGGAAAAATGTCCAAAACTCCAGTAACATGTCCATTTTCAAATCAGAAAAACATCTAACTTTTTCTTTCAGAAATGGCCATTTGCTAGATGTTATGTGCTCAGTTCATCTATTTAAATAAATGAGTAATAAATAAGTAAATGAGCTCATTAGTATTCTAATGTGCATTTCAGGCAATGCACAGCTCCAGAGCACCTAGCTTTAATGAGCAAATTTTATGGCTACTCTGGAGCTGTCGGAGAGGAGAGAAGCACATGCAGGCAACTGCAAAGGCTTCCTGTATGTACTCCCTACCTCTCCCCTCCCGGCGACCTCCCTCTGTGATCACCTCCACCCATTTTGAAGATTCCCAGGTGGTCTGTTGGACCCTGCACCCCCTACTCCCCCTAGCAAAATCACTCTGGTGATTTAGTGGACCCACTCTCTCCCAGCTCCCCGCACCCCAGCAAAGATCTACCCTGGTGGTCTAGTAACACCCATCTCCTGCCCTCTCCTCACCTCCTCAGCCTTGCCCTACCTGTATCTTAAAAAGTTGAAGGCAGGAGTACAGGAGCAACACCTCCTCTCTCCTGTTTCGGGCCCCACTACTTCCAAAGTGGCAGCACCCAGCCCTTGCCAGGTGAATTCTGGGATGTACAGGGTGTGGCTAAACACCATATAAGGAGTTTTCTCCTTATATGGTGCTTAGCCCCACCCAGTTGTGTATTTCTGTCCCTTAGCCCCCACAGGGAGAGAAAGTACTACAGCCCCAACAGGTGGAAAAATAAGAAAGAGAACTTAACCTCCATTAGGCGCAGACAGTAAATTACCTTTATTAGCATCTCACAGAGCCAAAAATACAAACAATAGTTCTGTTCCCTGGAGCAGGTTGTCAGTTAGTAATGCACATCCTGAAAGACAAGGGACTGCTCAGCTAACACCTCCTGGACATCACATATATACTGTTGCAAATTACATTTCTCATAAATCATGTGATTTCCCATAAACTAGAACCATTAGGTAGCCTTATACCATATATGGATTGTTCCTGTATTCTATCAGTCTCTCCTGATGGGAGTTCACGTGCAAAGTCGGTAGCCATTGGCTAGTCGGTTATCTGTTCTGCATGCACAGTCAGAACAATACCCTTGTGTCCTCTCTCTGTCTCTCTCCACAAATGCAACATACTGGTAGGCTTCACTGTGTGCTCAGTCTCTTAGCAACTGCCAGGGTTACATCCACCTTATATGAAAAACGTAGAGGGGCATAATCGAACGAAAACGTCTATCTCCATGGGCGTTTATCTCCGAGAACGGGTCCGTGAAGGGGCGGACCGAACCGTATTTTCAAAAAAAAATAGACGTCCATGTTTTATTCAACAATTTGTGAGCTGGGCGTTTTTGTTTTTTAGCGATAATGGAAAATGAAAGCGCCCAGCTCAAAAACGAATAAATCCAAGGCATTTGTTCGTGGGAGGGGCCAGGATTCGTAGTGCACTGGTCCCCCTCACATGCCAGGACACCAACCAGGCACCCTAGGGGGCACTTTTACAAAAACAAAAAAAGGTAAAAGAGCTCCCAGGTGCATAGCACCCTTCCCTTGTGTGTTGAGCCCCCCAAATCCCCCTCAAAACCCACTGCCCACAAGTCTACACCATTACTATAGCCTTAAGGGGTGAAGGGGGGCACCTACATGTGGGTACAGTGGGTTTGGGGGGGTTGGACGACTAAGCATTAAGCAGCACAATTGTAACAGGTAGGGGGGGGATGGGCCTGGGTCCACCTGCCTGAAGTCCACTGCACCCCCTAACAACTGCTCCAGGGACCTGCATACTGCTGCCAGGGAGGTGGGTATGACATTTGAGGGTGAAAATAAAAAGTTGTGAAACATCATATTTTGTGGTGGGAGGGGGTTAGTGACCACTGGGGGAGTCAGGGGAGGTCATCCCCGATTCCCTCTGGTGGTAATCTGGTCATTTAGGGCACTTTTTGGGGCCTTATTTGTGAAAAAACAGGGTCCAGGAAAAGTGCCCTAAATTCTAGCTACAAACGCATACTTTTTTTCCATTATCGGCGAAAGGCGCCCATCTCTGTTTGGGTGATAACCATGCCCCAGTCCCACCTTCACCACGCCTCCGACACGCCCCCGTCAACTTTGTACGCTTCCGCGATGGAGTGCAGTTGAAAACGTCCAAGTTCGGCTTTCGATTATACCGCGTTATTCGTTTTTGTGAGATAAACGTCCATCTCCCGATTTAGGTTGGAACTTGGACGTTTTTCTCATTCGATTATAAGCAGGATACTCAGCTACAAACAAATGTTATGAAGTGTCAGTTCTCAGCTCCTGAGAAAGCAATGATTGTTACACAAGATGCTGAGTTAGTAGGCTAACATGTGAGAACAAAACTGACAGTACAGGCCTTAGGCCTAGCCCTTAGTAACAGGCCAAGCAAAGGAAGGCATGTACACAGTGCATCCCAGAATGCACTGGGCAGGGGCTGGGCACTGCCATTTTGGAAGCGGTGGGGCCTGAGGAAAGAGGTGTTGCTCCTGCCTCAGGTACAGGAAGGGCAGCGGAGAGGGGATCACTAGACCACCAGGGTAGATCTTTGCTAGGGGGAGGGGGCTTGGGCCCACTGGACCACCAGGGTGATATTTCTAGTGGGAGCCAGGGGATGTTTAGTCCACTGGACCACAAGGGAATTGTTTTGGTGGATCAGCGGGATCCACTGGACCACTAGGGTGTACTTTGGAAGGGATGAGGTCAGGGAGTCCATCAGACCCCCCTCATGAAGTTTTTCAAATTTGGGGGGGTCCAGTGGATCCCCCAGTAAAATCTCATTTGGGGGAGTTTGGGGTCCTATGGACCACTAGGGGCTTTTTGTGTTGTGTGTCAGGAGGCGCCAGGGGGGTTAGAAGGCACAGAGGGCACTGGGGAAAGGGAGTCGGGAGGTGGTCCATTGGACCACCAAGGATTTTTGTGCATGCTGTCAAATATATTTGACAGCAGTGTCAAATGCATTTGACAGCTTTGAGTCCCAAACAGCAACTGATGCACAAAGGGTGATCTGTGCATCTCATTTGCATGCGATCTCCTTTGTGCGTTGGTCGCTGTTTGTGACTCAGTAAGTTTTACCGAGGCATCTGTATTTTACAACTGCTTTTGTGCATCAGGCCCTATGTGTGTACTTTTTCCTGCAGGAAAAGGTGGGGAGGGGCAGTAGAGTGAAAAAAATAATTATTAGGAATTCACTTTGAAATCCAAGGGGTTAATATTCAAAACGATTTAACCAGACAAAAATGGCTCCTTGCCAGTTAAATTGCCTGTTCAGATCTAATCGCTAATTTTCAGCAGTACTTAACTGGTTAGTGCTGCTGAAAATGACCAGATAGTGCCAAACTGAAAACCAGCTATTATGGGGACGTTCTGGCATGGAGTTGGCACTTGGATGCTTAAGTGCCGATATTCAGCACTTAACCAGCCCAGTTAACCACACAAAAGTCAGTTCTAGCTTTAGGTGGTAACCCATTGCCAGTTAAGTGATGAATATCTCACTTAACCAGCCATGCGTTAGCTGGCTCCGGAAACCTGGAAATTCAGTGCTGATGCCCAGACTTGGCGTAGTATTGGTTTAACACTGGCAATGGTCAGCAAAACACTGATCGTTGCCAGCTGAATATCGGGCCCCTCGTGCCTACCTTGTACCTGCAAAGTATGTGGGGGTAAAAAATTCCCACTGTCCACTCTTCATTTTTAAAGGGAAACTCTGCAGTGAGTTTTCCTTTCAAAATTGACTTCCATGTACTTACAGACCTGCATTTATCCAGAATATATTGCATACTGATGTAAAATCTATAGTGATATGAAGAAAAAAACTTGTGCAGCTGTTCCCTAGAGTTTTGCTCACTAGTTACCAGAAACAGTAATCCATATTCTCTATTCTTATTTTTTTACCAAGAGGTTTTCTATGTGCTAAAACTGGGTAAATCAGATTGAAATCAGATTGTTTCCATGCATGGATCAATTTTGCTATACTTGCATATTGTGTTTGAAAATAGCCAGAGATATGCAGTTAGAAGTCTGATCAGCCTGCTTAGATAGGATGGGTTGTAACCTGGTGAAGAAGTCATTTTATTTTGCTTTGGAAAAATGTGCCTTTGCCTTTTTAACAAGCCAACTCTGAGCATTCAGTATGATTCTTTTAATTTAGGCATTCTTTGTGAAGGACTATATCCTCAGCCACCCTGAAGATGGAGATAAGATAAACCGCTTGAGAGATCTGATGCTTGAGCAGGTAACATGAATAATAGAAATATCATCTGTAATTTTTTTATACTTTGAATTTTTATTGTTGTCTAACTGATTTTTTTTCAAACATAACCCTAGATGTACATATATCAGACATTTCCACATTCAGCAAATTTTCCAGCAGTTTTCTGTTTTTGCTTTTGGAATGTCCAGCAGAAAATGATATGTAAAACTGCAGAGAATATACATGCATTCATTGAAATAGTGTTCCTCTAAAACTTCCTATTGCTTGAATATTTTATGATATATTTACTTATCCATGGTCCTTATGGTCCTTTCCATAGAAACAGAGAAAATTATGGTAAATAACAGTCATATGACCTATCCAGTCTGTTATCCCATACCATCTACTAAATTTTGCATTCCTTTCCCCTCCCCCAGAGTTCCTCTGTGCTTGTACCAAACTTTCAAGAATTCAGATAAGTTCTCATCTCTACCATCCCTACTGAGAGGTTGTTCCACATATCCACTGCCCTTTCCATAAAGAAATATTTCCTTACATTACTCTTTTCTACTCTCTTTACCTTCATCCTATGACCCCTTATTCCAGAGCTTTGTTTTAAATGAAATAGGTTTGCCTCCTGTGCATTAATATCAATCAGGTATTTAAATGTTTGTCATGTCTCCCTTGTCCCACCTTTCCTACAAAGGACATATGATGAGGTTTTTAAGTCAGTCCCCATAATGCTTATGATAAAGACCACTAGCTACCATCTGAACCAACTCCATCCTGTTTATATTCTTTTGAAAATGCAATCTCCAAAATTGTACACAGTACTCCAAAGGAGAGACTTATACAGAGGCACTATCTCCTTTTTTTTTCTTGCTTGCCATTTCTCTGTCTATGCATCCAAGCATCCTACTGACTTTTGGTGTTGCCTTTTCTACTTATTTGGCCAGCTTAAGGTTAAGGAACATAACCTCATAATGGGCCTGCAGTTTAACACAAAGAAGACAAAGATCCTGACAACTGGTAAAATCAATAATTTCACCCTTCATAGAGAATAAAAATAGTAGACAACTTCAACCTGCATGTTTCTATAATGAATAATGAAACCACAAGCAGTTGATAAGATCTTCAAGTCAGAGATGTATATTTGCATGCAAAGATTTGACTTGTCTAAGCCATGATATTTTCAATAATGTCATATGGATGTGAAAGTTGGACAACGAAGAAGCAAGACAGGAAGAAAACTGATGCCTTCTAGTTATAGTGCTGGAGAAGAATATATATCATGAGCTGCTTGAAGAACTAGTCAGTCGGTATTGAAAGAGATCAAACCTAAGCTTTCCTAGACGCTCAAATGACAAGATGTCGACTTTCATATTTTGGACACATCATGTGAAGAGAAAGATCATTAGAAAAAGACATCCTGCTTAGCAAGGTGGAAGGTCAACACAAGAGAGGAAGAATTCAATAGATCAATTGAATAACAACAGTTTCAGATGCCACTATATCAACAATTAACCCCTGGCCAAACAATTTCACCATAGACTTCTTTGATAAAATCATTCTCCTCTGGCAGACTAAACCTGCTCTGGGTTCTACTCCTGCCATCCTATCCCCAACTTCTTCCTCTCCCTTACCTACTATTCCTACTGCTTCCCTTTCTTCCTTTAACCTCCCCTCTCTGGATCTTCTTAAGAACACTATGGGGCTCATTTTCAAAAGAGAAAAATGTCCAAAAAGTGGCATAAGTCTGCATTTGGACGTTTATCTCTGAGAAACGTCCAAATCAGTATTTTCGAAACCTCTTTCTAGACGTTTTCCCCTGAAGTCCGTCAGAAGGACGTCTAAATCTCAAGGGGTGTGCCAGGGGCGTGTTCAAGGTGGGACGGGCATTCCTAAGAATTAGATGCCTTTCAGCCATAATGGAACAAAACAAGAATGTTCAGGACTAAAACTTAGATGTTTTGAGCTAGACCTGTTTTTATACTGAATAGCTGCAGTAGGAATTGAACCCACTACCCCAGGATCAAAGTCCATTGCACTAACCACTAGGCTACTCCACTCCACACAACAAGAGATGCCCTTACTCCCCCAGTGGTCACTAACTCCCACCCACCCTCAAAAAATGTGATTAAAAATATTACTTACCAGACTCTGATGTTATTTTCAGGTCCATTAGAATAGCATGCAGGTCCCTGGAGTAGTCTAGTAGTGGTGCAGTGCACTGCAGACAGGTGGGCCCAGGCTTCTACCTCCCCCTACCTGTTACACTTGTGGAGGAAACTGTGAGTCCTCCAAAACCCACCAGAAACCCACTGTACCCACATATTGGTGTTCCCTCCACCTGTAAGGGCTATAGTAGTGGTGTACAGTTGGGGGTAGTGAGTTTTTGGTGGGTTTTGGGGGGTCAGCAGACAAGGTAAGGGAGCAATGGTGAGATGTGTACCTGGGGCATTTTATAAAGTCCACTGCAGTACCCCCAAGGATGTCATATTGCTTCCCTGGGATGTCACTTTTCCACTATTCTACCTGATGCCAAGCTTTCTATTTTTTTAATAACATCTGGGCCTTGTGTCTATTGTTTATCAGTAGATTGGGGCTTTGAATTCAGATCTATAGATAAAAAGGAGGTCTCATTATATATATCTAAATACCAGAGTGCTATTTTTCCATACTTCATAACAAGAGTGTACATTCCCTAATTTCCTGTCCCAATACAACTGAAGCTTTCACCACCTCAGTGCATGTAAATGGTTTCATCCCTGTGTGGATTCTCTGATGCCGTGTGAGGCTTTCTTTCCAACCAAAGCTTTTACCACACTCAGGACATGTAAATGGTTTCACTCCTGTGTGTATTCTCTGGTGCATTGTGAGGTTTACCTTCTGACCAAAGCTTTTACCAGACTCTATACATGCAAATGGTTTCTCTCCCATGTGGACTTTCTGATGCACTTTCAGATTTACATTACAACCAAAGCTTTTACCACAGATAGAACATGTGAATGATTTATTTATTTATTTATTTTATTTTATTTACATTTGTACCCCGCGCTTTCCCACTCATGGCAGGCTCAATGCGGCTTACATATACAGGTACTTATTTGTACCTGGAGCAATGGAGGGTTAAGTGACTTGCCCAGAGTCACAAGGAGCTGCCTGTGCCTGAAGTGGGAATCGAACTCAGTTCCTCAGTTCCCCAGGACCAGAGTTCACCACCCTAACCACTAAGCCACTCCCTCCTCCCTCACTCTATTTTAGATTTTCTTGTATATTTTATACATTTTGCATTTGGACGTTTTTTGTTTGAAAATTGACCAAACAATAAAACGTCCAAATCACAAAATGTTTTCAAACAGCATTTTCAAAAGGAGAAGATATACTTTTTTTTTTGTAGAAAATGACCTATCCAAAAATGCCTCTTGTGCATTTGACTTGCCCAAAGTCACAAGAAGCAGCAGTGGGAATTGAACCCATGTTGCCAGGATCAAAGCCCACTGCACTAACCAATAAGCTACTCCTCCTCTGTTTTGGACATTTTTCGTTTAGATGTTTTTTGTTTGAAAATGGACCAAAAAGACAACATTCAAATCACAAGATGTCCATAGTATTTTCGAACACACAAGATAGACATCTATCTTTTTTGAAAATTACCTTCTTTCCTGTTCAGAATTTGGACGTTTTTGTAAAATGTCCAAATTCTGATTTAGACTTTCTATCGAAAATGCCCCTCCAAATCATCTCTTCACCTCTCTTCCTTCTATAATGACCCAGTGTCTCTTTTTGCAGAGTTTTCTTCAACCAATTTTGCTTTTTCTATTGTCCATGGTTAAAACCAGCCTATCCACGTGGACTTTTCCTGTCCCTTGGAAACCAGAAATTGCAACCCCTCTTCTTAAAGACTCCAAACTAGATACATCATCTGTGAATAATTATAGACCAATTTCCAACTTACCATTTGTATCCAAGATATTGGAAAATTTGTTTCTGTTCAGCTCTCCAACTACCTTGAGTGTACCAATGCTATTCATCTGCGCCAAACTGTTTTTTGCTGTCTCATCACCACTTAAGAGAACACTCCCTGTTAGGATGACCTTAGATAGAGGGAGGGATGTTGTCCTATTTTCCTTGGATATGTAAGCGAGCTTTGACCCGGTGGACCATATCATTCTTCTTAGGTATCAAGACTTTTGGTATCATGTTCCACATCTTGGGACAAATATATGTGAACTACTACTACTACTACTACTATTTAGCATTTCTGTAGCGCTACAAGGCATACGCAGCGCTGCACAAACATAGAAGAAAGACAGTCCCTGCTCAAAGAGCTTACAATCTAATAGACAAAAAATAAATAAAGTAAGCAAATCAAATCAATTAATGTGAACGGGAAGGAAGAGAGGAGGGTAGGTGGAGGCGAGTGGTTACAAGTGGTTACGAGTCAAAAGCAGTGTTAAAGAGGTGGGCTTTCAGTCTAGATTTAAAGGTGGCCAAGGATGGGGCAAGACGTAGGGGCTCAGGAAGTTTATTCCAGGCGTAGGGTGCAGCGAGACAGAAGGCGCGAAGTCTGGAGTTGGCAGTAGTGGAGAAGGGAACAGATAAGAAGGATTTATCCATGGAGCAGAGTGCACGGGAAGGGGTGTAGGGAAGGACGAGTGTGGAGAGATACTGGGGAGCAGCAAAGTGAGTACATTTATAAGTTAGTAGAAGAAGTTTGAACAGGATGCGAAAACGGATAGGGAGCCAGTGAAGGGTCTTGAGAGGGTAGTATGAGTAAAGCGACCCTGGCGGAAGACGAGACGGGCAGCAGAGTTTTGAACCGACTGGAGGGGGGAGAGGTGACTAAGTGGGAGGCCAGCAAGAAGCAGATTGCAGTAGTCTAAACGAGAGGTGACAAGGGTGTGGATGAGGGTTTTGGTAGAGTGCTCGGAAAGAAAGGGGCGGATTTTATGGATGTTGTAAAGAAAGAAATGACAGGTCTTGGCAATCTGCTGGATATGAGCAGAGAGGGAGAGAGAAGAGTCAAAGATGACCCTAAGGTTTTGAGCTGAGGAGACTGGGAGAATGAGAGAGCCATCAACAGAAATAGAAAACGGGGGGAGCGGGGAGGTGGGTTTGGGGGGGGGGGGAATGAGAAGCTCGGTTTTGGTCATATTTAATTTCAAGTGGCGTTGAGACATCCAGTCAGCAATGTCAGACAAGCACGCTGAAACTTTGGTTTGGGTGCAAGGTGAGATATCAGGGGTAGAAAGGTAGATTTGGGAGTCATCAGCATAGAGATGGTAGGAAAAGCCATGGGATGAGATTAATGAACCAAGGGAAGAAGTGTAGATAGAAAAGAGGAGGGGACCAAGAACAGAACCCTGAGGTATGCTGACAGGCAGAGGGATAGAAGTAGAAGAGGATCCACCAGAGTGAACACTAAAGGTGCGGAGGGAGAGGTAGGAAGAGAACCAGGAAAGGACAGAGCCCTGGAATCCAAGTGAGGACAGGGTATCGAGAAGTATGCTGTGATCGACAGTGTCAAAAGCAGCGGAAAGATCAAGAAGAATGAGGATGGAATATTGACCTCTGGATTTAGCCAGTAATAGGTCATTGGAGACTTTAGTAAGCGCAGTTTCGGTTGAGTGGAGAGGGCGAAAACCAGATTGTAGTGGGTCAAGAATAGCATGTGAGGAGAGAAAATCAAGGCAGCGGCAGTGAACAGCACGCTCAAGTAATTTGAAGAGAAAAGGAAGGAGGGAGATGGGTCGGTAATTAGAGGGACAAGTAGGGTCCGAGTGAAGGCTTCTTAAGGAGAGGTGTGACCACAGCATGTTTAAAGGCAGCAGGGACAGTCGCAGTGGAAAGTGAGAGGTTGAGAATGTGACAGATAAAAGGAATAAGAGCAGGAGAGATGGCATTAAGAAGGTGGGTGGGAATGGGATCAGAGGAACAGGTGGTACATTTTGAGGAAGAAAGGAGAAGTGTAGTTTCCTCAATAGTAACTTCAGGAAAGGAGGAAAGGGAATGAGGGGAAGGAGAGAGAGGGGAACGGACTAGTGGAGGGAGAGGTGGTGAGGTAGAGAAAGCAAGGTTTATCTTTTGAACCTTGTTGTGAAAGAATTCAGCAAGGGTCTGAGGAGATAATGAAGGGGGAGTTGGGGGAGGGGGCACCTTGAGGAGAGAGTTCAATGTGGTGAAGAGAAGTCGAGGATTAGAGCCAAGAGAGTTGGTCAGTTGGATATAATAATCCTGTTTGGCACGTAAAAGAGCAGATTGGAAGGAGGTCAGCATGAACTTAAAGTGTAAGAAATCAGCAAGAGCCCGAGATTTCCGCCAGAGGCTTTCGGCGGAGCGGGTACAAGAACGTAGGTAGCGGATATTAGAAGTCAGCCAAGGTTGGGGTTTTGTACGCCTTACAGGGTGGGTCATCAAAGGTGCAAGAGTGTCTAAGGCAGAGGATAGAGTATTGTTGTAAGAAGAAACAGCCTCGTTGACAGACGTGGATGGTGCCACAGTAGAGAGGAGGTTTGAAACATGGGAGGCTAGAGATGAAGGGTCGATATCGTGAAGATTCCTTGATAAATTAGATAAGATAGGACGGGACTGGGAGGGAGGAGATTTAAGTGTGAAAGTTATAAGATGGTGATCAGAGGAGGGAAGATCAGAGGCAAGGAAACTAGAGGGTGAACAGTTGGAGGAGAAGATGAGATCAAGACAGTGACCATTTTGATGAGTGGGGGAGGTGGAGCATAGTTGGAGATTAAAGGAGGACGTTAAAGCGAGTAACTTGGAAATATAAGAGTTGGAAGGATCATTAGCAGGAATATTAAAGTCACCAAGGATGAGAGAGGGGGAGGAAGGATCATGGAAGAAGGCAAGCCAGGCGTCAAAGTCACTGAGAAAGGATGAAAGGGACTTATCAGGGGGACGATAAATGACCGTTATTCGAAGAGGCAGAGGAGAGAAAAGGCGGATAGAGTGGACTTCAAAGGAGGAAAAACAGTGAGATTGAGGTGGAAGAAGGGGTTGAAATCTGGAGGAGGGAGAGAGAAGTAGTCCAACACCGCCCCCACGGCCAGCAGGGCGAGGAGTATGTGAAAATAGATAACTGCCATGGCACAGGGCTGCGACTGAAGCAGAGTCATCAGGGCAGAGCCAGGTTTCTGTTATGGCGAGCAGATGGAGGTGACGCGAGATAAAGAGGTCCTGGATATAGGCAAGTTTGTTACAGATAGAGCGGGCATTCCATAGGGCGCAAGAGAAGGGCAGAGAAGAGGAGGGGAGTAGAGAAATAGAGATGAGATTAGAGAGGTCGCGGTGAGATCTGTAGAGTTGGGATAATAGTTGGTGAGGGGGGCCAGGATTGGGATTGATGTCACTGGCTGAGAGTAAGAGAAGGAGTAAAAGAGAGCGCAGGAGAGTAGGAGAGGTGTGGCCACAAAGGTGTCGAAGGCGAGAGGTATTTAGGTGGAATGGGGAAGACAAAATGGACGGAAGAAAGCGGCGGAGATTAAAAGCCAAGAGGGAGGAAGAGGGTAGGAGAGAAGGTGAGATGATGAAGTCGATGGATGGGCAGTGAGTTCCTGTAGCGGAGAGAGGTAGGGGGTGAGGGAAAAGATTAGGAAGGGACAGGGCTAGGAAGAGAATGTGAATAGGGGCCATAAATGACTGAGGTACTTTAGCAACTGGGAAGAAGATTAGATGTAAAGAGAAAAATGCCCCAGCGCGCGGCACCTAGAGCGGAGGCCCTGAGTGGATCGGAGTGGACCTGGGTGTCACCCTGGAGAAGGCTGTAAGGATATGCAGATGAGTTGCAAGTCCTTCACAGCACCTGAAAGGCAGCTGGTGGTAGAGCTGGGCACCTCTCAGCTGAGGAAAGGCTTACCAGGGGTTAGGCTGAAGCCAGCATTCCTCCCCCTGATGGTCGCCTGGTTGTATGTGAGGATTTGTATTTTAGGCCTTGGCATTTGGGAAAGTGTAGGGTGAGGAAGGTTCTTGCAACCTTGAGTGCGTTTTGGATAGGTAAATCTGTCAGGTTTGTCATTTATGCTGGTGTCAGGCCAAAAACTATTCTGTAGGCCAGAGATATCCGTATAATGGGTAGCCAATGTAGCCTTGCAGCTGTATTTTGTGCTGTTTGCAATTTCTTTAGTAATTGTTCTCTGGATCTGGCATAGATTCCGTTACAGTAGTCAACATGAGAGAGTACCATTGTTTGGACTAGTGAATGGAATACGTTTCTTGGGAAGTAGTCTTTTTTTATTTGTTTCAGTTTCCACATGGTTTGGAACATTTTCTTCGTAGTGTTTGAGATTTTTTTGTCAAATGATAGGTTGTGGTCAGAGGGGACTCCTAAGATTTTTTAAATTGTCAGTTATTGGAAGGGATATGCCCATGATGATGACGTTTGGGAAGTGGTCGGTATTGTGTGATGATGCGGGAATCAGGCAGTGTGTCTTTTCTTTGTTCAGTTTAAGCTTGAACATTGCTGCCCATGATTCCATTATGTTTATGCTGACCACTATCCTGGGTACAATTTTGTGCTGATTTTTTTTAAGGGAATATAGATGGATACGTTGTCAGCATATATGAGAGGGTTGAAGCCTTGTTTGGGCAGTGTTCGGGAAAGAGGGGTCGTCATCAGGTTGAAGAGCGTTGGTGAGAGTGGTGAGCCCTGGGCGACTCCACATTCTACTTTCCATGGAGGGGAGAGAGAGGTATTTATTTTCATTTGGTAGGATCTGGTAGTCAGGAAGCCTAAGAGCCATTCAAGCACTTTCCCTCCAATTCCGGTTTTATCGACTATTCTTTTGAGGATTTGATGGTCGACCATGTCAATGTGCTTGACATATCAAATTGTAGTAGAAGAATGTCTTTTCCATTTGTGATTTCTTTTTTGAGGTTGGCCAGTAGTGTAATGAGCACTGTTTCGGTGCTGTGTTAAGGCCTGAAACCTGACTGTGATTCATGTTGTATGGAGAATTTGTTGATGTAGTCAGTTAATTGGTTGTCCGATATACCTTCAATTATTTTTGTTATTAAAGAGATGGATGCCACTGGTTTGTAATTTGAGGTGTCTTTGATATTTTTTTGGTATCCTTTAGGATAGGTGTGAGCAGTATGTTGCCTTTCTCCCGAGGGAAATGGCCTTCTTGGAACATTTAATTCATGCGGAGATGAGTTGGACTATGAATCTGTCCGGTGCTTCTTTTAGTAGGTAGTTGTGACAGGCGGAGGAGAATTTTCTTAGGGCTTGTGCTACTGTCTCATATGTAGATTGTGTGAAGGTGGTCTGTGACCTGTCCACTAGGACTTCTTCTTTTTTTTTTTTTTTTTTGGGGGGGGGGGGGGTAATAAAGTTCATCTATGAGTGTTTCGAGGCTTGTGTTGTCATGTGTTAGGCTCTTCCTGAGGTTGAGGATCTTCTCTTCAAAGAATGTGGCGAGTTCAGTTGCACTCAGGGAGTCTTCATTCGTTATTGTCATCGGTTTAGTATTTATTAAATTATTTGTATAGTTTCTTTGTGTCTTTGTAATCTGAGCCTATATGGTCTTTATAGAATCCTATTTTAGCCTGTCTAATTTTGGTTTTGTACCTGTTACATGCTTCTCTCCATTCAATTTTGTTTTTAATCATTTTTTAATCATTTTTGGTTTTCATCCATGCTCGTTCTAGTCTTCTGCAGTGGGTTTTGGCCACTTTTAGTTCTTCATCATACCATGGTACTGATTTTCGTCTTTGTCCTGTTTTCATTTTCAGAGTGGCTTTAGTGTCCAGTACATGGGTGCTTCTTTTGTCCCATTCTAATAAGAATCATTCCATGTTAGTCATTGGTGTCCATTGATCTTCGTATATGGCCGTCCAAAATTTGATCGCCTCAACCTTTCCTCATGATTTGTGTGGTATTCGTGACTGTGTTGAGTGGGTTCTGTGTTCTTTCCAGTAGAGGGTCATGTTCAGCTTGAAGTGGTCTGACCAAGGAATTTCTGTCCATCTCAGGTTCTGTATTCTAAAGTCATTGTCATGTGAGAATCTGTAGGCTAGTAGGTCTGTGGTGTAGCCCTTGACGTGGGTTGTGGTCACAGGTGGTTGCTGGAAGTCCCATAGTTGAAGGAATTTGTCGCATTCTTTGGAGCTGTCTGTTTTCTGGTCGTCTAGATGTAAATTTATATCTCCTATTAGTAAGAGTCTATGATGGATGTGTCCCGGTGCTTGACCCATATGGCCGCTGATGATGGGAGTCTCGGCTCCATGAGTTCCGGTTCAGATGATGCGCCCCTGTGTTTCCGCACCAGGTGCAAGGAGAGAGATATCGTGCAGGTGAGAGATACCTCAGTAGTGGCACTCCCAACTCACTGTGCTGGGTTTTCGAAGTCCGGTGTAGGGCGTGCAGTTCCATCTGTTCTTTGGTCGCATGTGGGTGGGTTGATCGGTTTAGTACACATCAGAATCTGGTCCAGATTTTATTCTGCTTATTCTAGAAAAAAGCAGTGGATTTTCCCAAGTCCATCTTAATAATGGTTTATAAACTTTTCTTTTAAGAAATTATCCAACCTTTTTAAAACCCTGCTAAGCTAACTGCTTTTACTACATTCTCTGGCAACGAATTCCAGAGTTCAATTACATGTTGAGTGAAGAAATATGTTCTCTAGTTTGTTTTAAATTTACTACTTAGTAGCTTCATAGCATTCCCCCCTAGTCCTAGTGCTTTTGGAAAGAGTAAACAAATGATTCATAACTACCTGTTCCACTCCACTTAGTATTTTATAGACCTCTATCATATCTCCCCTCTGCTATCTCTTCTCCAAGCTGCTCAAGCCACTATAACCTTTCCTCATAGGGAAGTCATCCCATCCCCGTTATCATTTTTGTCACTCTTCTCTATAACTTTTTTAATTCTGTTATATCTTTTTTGAGATGTGGTGACCAGAATTGCACACAGTATTCGAGGTGTCGTCGCATCATGGAGCAATACAAACAATACAACAGCATTATAACATTCTCATTTTTGTTTTCCATCCCTTTCCTAATAATTCCTAGGATTCTATTTGCTTTCTAGGTTTCAATGTATCATCAACAATGACACCTAGATCGTTTTCCTGGGCTGGGACTCCTAATGTGGAACCTTGCATCACATAGCTATAATTTGGGTACCTCTTTCCCACATGCATCACTTTGCACTTGCTCACATTAAACGTCACCTGCGATTGAGATGCCCAGTCTCCCAGTTTTGTAAGATCCTCTTGCAATTTTTCACAATCCTCTTGCAATTAAACAATTTCAATAACTTTGAGTCATCAGCAAATTTAATTACCTCACTAGTTATTCCCATCTCTAGATCATTTAAAAATATGCTAAAAAGCAGCGGTCCCAGCATAGTTCCCAATTCAAGTTTTAAAAAAAACATATAACCACAATGAATGCTTGATTATTACTGATAATGTAAACTAACATAGTGTGATCAACTTAATATGCAACCAACAAAGTCCCTCCATTGATCCCAAAGTTGCATACAAAGGGGCGAAGCATGCTACTTTGGCACGACGCCTCAGAAGCAGACACGCTTTAATCTAACGTGGGTGATGTCCAGTGGTGTGCTGGTAAATTTTTAACAACAGGCTCTCTCCCCGGTCCACCTCTGCGCCCCCCCCCCCCCCCCCCCAAATTGCAGACCTGGCAATCCCCGGAGAGAGAGCCTGGGGGGGCAATGCATTACTCTCTCTGGGAATTTTTTTTTTTAATGCTCCAAGGTTTCAATCTAATTCAGGTGGGATAAAATGCCATAAATAAGTAAATAAATAGATAGAAACTCTGAACGTTGAGCACCTGATTCCCATAACATGATGTCTGTTTTAGAAGCCCTTTACCAGGAGAAAAACAAAATCTCTGCACCAATAACAGGGTTAGGTGTCCCTATAACCAGCCCCTTTAAATGACACACTGATTACGATTTATAACAAATTACTACTCTACCTATGAAAAGTTATTCCCTTATTATACTTCCTCCGTGTACATCCCTATGCACAAGGCGGTGGCATTTCTAAGAATTTAACTTTTTTTTTACAGTATCCTCCCCACCCCACCTCACCTACCTATTACAGACCTCCTCCCTGATCTCCAGAGCCGAAGGGTCCCACTCTCAGTGCATACCTGAAGGCAGCGCCCCTGGTGGTCTAGTGGATTCTTCGGGGCAGGAAATATCCCCAGTCAATGCTGCCGGCGCTGACCCTCCTCCTGCCGCATCTTCTTTAAAATGGCTGCCAAGACTTACAAGGGCGGCCTCGCAAGACATCTCCTTCCTCTTTCTTCCCTCCCCTCCATCCATATTCATCTCCTCCCTCTCTCTTCCCTCTCATCTATCCATGTCCAGCATTTCTCCTCTCTCCTCCCCTCCATCCATGTTCATCTTACTTCCCTCCCCTCCAGCATTTCAACTCTCTCCCCTCCCCTCCATCCATATGCATCTCCTTCCTCTGTCTGCCCTCCCCTCCATCTATGTCCAGTCTTTCCTTCCCTCTCAGTGTCCCGCCCTCTTCTGATGTATTTCCTGTTTCTGCGAGGGCAGGACACTGAGAGGGAAGGCTGGAGGCGAGCCAAGCCTGCTGCTTTCAGTGCCGGCACCACAACTCGAGGTAAAATAAAACATTTAAAGGCAGGGCGGCGGCAGGAAGGAAAGGAGAGCTATTGGGGAGCTGAGGGGGGGGGCAGGTGAACCGGCACTGGGAGTCTGTGACCCTGCAGCTCGCGGGGTGGGGGGAGGAGAGGCAAGCCGGCTCGTACTCCCACAACAACTGGCTCGCAAAATGCCCAAAAATTTAACAACCGGCTCTTGTGAGCCAGCTCCAGCACACTACTGGTGATGTCATCAATATGTGCCTCACTCCAGGCTGTCTGCTCCTCCCACCTCAGCAATTCCAGCGTCAGATAGGGCCACAATTGCTTGCAGCAGATGGAGAGACCAGATACTCTTTTGTTAGCTGGCCTGGAGGGTGAGTTATGGCCAGTGTTGTTTTTCTAGCAAAAAAGGTGCCAGTACTCAAATGCTAGGCCACCCTTCAGGAGTGGGGTAATCATGGAGGGACCCACCCCATAAGAGCTAGGCCACCTGCAACCAGTCATAGAATCTATGACAAGACAGAATTTGTGTGTAGAGCCTGTGCTCTTTCATTAAAACTTGGGTTTCATGGGTCAGTTTTAGCAGACAATGGAAAAGGTGCCAGTACTCAATACCCCCTCAAAAAAAGCCCTGGTTATGGCACGGATGAGCTGTCTCAGAAGAAGACACACTTTAATTCAATGTGGGTGATGTCATCAGTATGCACCTCAGTCATGGCCATCTGCTCTTCCCACCTCGGCAATTCCAGCATCAGATAGCACCACAATGACCTGCAGAGAGATGTTAGGATGCCCTTGTCCAGAACGCTGTGATCTTTCTTCACAGAGGTGATGTTAATAGGGGAGAAAGAGACTTCGTACAGCAGTACATACTGTGGGAATCCTGCTGCTCACAGCTAGACAACTATATTAGGGGCCCTTTTACTAAAGTTTAGTATGCGCTAACGGAATTAGCACACACTAAATACTAAGAAGCCCATTTTATTCATATGGTCGTCTTAGCATTTAGCATGCGCTAACTCGGCTGCTGAGAGACTAGGCCGGGCCCGGGGCATGGCCGCCCCGCCTCCACCCCCTCCCCCCGCCGCTGCTGCCCCTATCGCTCCCCCTGCTGCTGCCGTGCCCCCCCCCCCGTTGCTCCCCCTGCCGCTGCAGTCCGCGGTCTCACCTGCCTGCCTCCATGGCTCCAGGCCCCCTGGATTTCTAAGCGGCAGTCACAGATTGCCTCTCTTCTGGCCTTCCCTCCCTGTGTCCCGCCCTCGTCTGATGTAACTTCCGGTTTCCGCGAGGGTGGGACACAGGGAGGGAAGGCCCAAAGGGAGGCGATCTGTGACTGCCGCTTCGAATGCAGGGGGCCCGGAGCCAAGGAGGTAGGCAGGTGAGTCCGGGAACTGCAGAACCGGCGGCCTGACCCTGGTGCCAGGCCCCTCTTGGAGGCCCGGGCCCGGGGAATTTTGCCCCCCTGCCCCCCCTCTCGGCGGCCCTGCGCTAATTCTGGTAGGACATACTAAGCTTTAGTAAAAGGGCCGCTTAATGTGTGATCACCCAGAGCACATAGTAGTGTCCTGAATTATCTTTAGGCTTCAGGTTTGTAGGATTAATTTCCATGGGGAGTTAGGGGAGAACAGAAGTGGTTTAGGAAGGGATAAATGGTGTTCCCAACACCATAAGGAACCAGTGTGTGCTGGGAGATAAGCCATGGTCTAGTGCTTAAGAAGAGAGAAGGTGGAAGATATACTGTGTGGTTATAAGTAAGGGGTAGTGTGGAACATCATAATAATGTGGATTCAGTGAGTTTGTGTATTATATCCTTTCTTTGATACTGTTTTGCAAAGACATTATAGTGGTAAGACATCTATTTGAGGGGGTGAGAACACAGGTGGGGATCACTAAAGGGGAGAAAATTGTAGCACTTGAAGAGTTCATTGCTTGATTATGGATTATAAGGATAGAAACTGTCTCTTGGCTACTGTCTTCCTGAATTTATACGGTCTTCTGTAAATAGTAATAAAGAGATTTAACATAAGGAGTTATACAGAAATTTAAATAAAATGAAATGACAACAGCCCTCTGGGGAATTGAAGTTCACAGAAGTCTAATCAAGGTTCAATATAGGCCAACACCTGACATGTTTCAATGCCCACGCCTGCCACAGGGGCATATAATTTGATCGATCAAGATCTGCACATCAGATAGACAATGCCCTAGCACCAGAAATGGACATTACAAGAACCATGAGACAGAAAATAACTATTGAATAAAAAAGAAGGAAGGGAAAGATACAAAATCAAACATTAAAATCAGAACATAACAATGTAAATTTAAATAAATATATATGAAAGGAAAATATAAAATAAGATGCATTACCTTAATTAGGACCCCTTTTACAAAGCTGCGGTATAGGGGGCCCTGCAGTAGTGTTGGCAAGTGGATTTGCTGTGTGCTGAGGCACCCTTTTATCTGACGGTAACCGGGCAGCACATGGGGCTGCCCAATTACTTCCATAGAAGCCCCTGGGGCTAAAAAAAAAGTTTTTTTTCAGTGCTGGGAATGGTGTGCATTAGGAGCAGGCTCTACCACCAGGCTCCTGTGATAGCCTGGCGGTAGTGTCAGATTAGTGCGCGGCAAATCAGCAGTACATGTACCGCCACTTTGAAAAAGGGGCCTTAACTGAGGAACCTTTGATAGAATAAATTAGTTCAGTTGGGCTGTCAGCTACCTTAACTTATAAAATAATAATACTAAGAGAAGTGACAAACTAAAACAAAACTAGGAAGAAAGGAATCTTTTTACAACCCAGCCTCTAAAAAGAAGTAAAGGTACAATAATGCACTGCACCAAATTATATAAAACCAGACTTAATCAGATGAACAGAACAAGAGTATAAAAATTAAAACCTCTCTTTTTAAACGAGTTGTTCTTAGATTTATCCTGTGCCCTGCAACCCGACTCACCTCCCCGGGCCTCCTGCAGCAATTCTGTGGGAGTGGGCTGAATATGCGGTGTGTCTGAGTCCTCTGTTGGGCTGGTGTCCTGTTTGTGATGCTACACCAGCAGGGGCTGGCTTCCCTAGGCACGCGCATGTGCTAAAGAGCCCTCTTTATGGACTCAACTGCCGGAAGACCAATGGGGGCATGCAGCAGATTACTTCTGGTTTGGGGTGTATATCTGGAAGCCCCTGATGGTCTGCTGACACCTTCGCAACAAGGTCTCCTGCCTTAATGTGTCTTCCAGGTCTCCTTGTGTGTGTTCCTGCATTGACTCCAAGTTCCTACCTTGCTCCATCGTGTCTTCAGCTGCTGCCCTGTTCCTTCCATGCCTTGTCTCCAGTTCCAGTCCTGCCTTGTTTTCAGGTTCCAGTCCTGTCTTGTCTTTCAGGTTCCAGCTGTGTCTTGCCTTGACTTCAAGTTCCTGCCTTGCCAAGTTCCAGCCGTGCCTTGCCTTGACTCCATGTTCCTGCCTTGCCTTGACTTCAAGTTCCTGCTTTGCCAAGTTCCAGCCATGCCTTGCCATGACTCCATGTTTCTGCCTTGCCAAGTTCCAGCTGTGCCTTGCCTTGACTCCAAGTTCCTGTCTTGTCAAGTTCCAGCCTTGCCTTGACTCCATGTTCCTGCTTTGCCTTGACTCCAAGTTCCTTTCTTGCCATGTTCCAGCCTTGCCTTGTCTCCATGTTCCAGCCTTGTATTGCCTTGTCTCCAAGTTCCTGCCATGCCTTACCTTGTGTCCTGGTTCCTGTAGTGCTGAGTTTCTTGCTCTTGCCTTGTTTGCCTAGTCATGCCTGGATCCAGTTCTTGCCCTGTTTCCCTTGCTTGCCTTGTCTGGATTCAGTTCTAGCCTTGTCTGCTTTGTCCTGTCAAGGCTTGTATGCCTTGTCCTGTATAGCTGTGTCTTGCCTTGCTTTGTCTGCATTGTCTCCACTTCAAGTTATGCCTGTCCTGTCTTCTGCCAAGCCTTGCCTAGTACTTTGCCTAGTGTTGAGCCTAGCCCGAGTGACTGTCCTGCCGTAGTTGGGCTGGCTACAGCCTAAGGGCTCACCTCTCATTGAACTGTAACATTCTGGTGGTTTTAGATGTTTGAGCCCCATTTCACCCTAATCGGGCTGTGCTGTCAATCACAGCCATCAACAGGAAGGCACAGCATTCTTAAGCTGTCTTCCCATAGAAACCTTCACTTTTACATCTGCAACTATGGAACAATTTGATGTAACATTTAAAAGATGGTTTTATTTATACTTTCTCAGTAGGATTGACTTTTGAACTGTGTAACAGTCCTGTGATTTTCCTTTTTTTAAATTTTGGTTTACTTCTCATTTTTTTCTTTTCTTTATTTTTTTTTTTGTGATTTTGGTGTAAGACCAGTACCATATGGTTTTTACAGTGGGTTTAAGGATGTCATGCTAGAGTTGGTAATTTTTGAAGCTGACACAATCTGGTTCTCACAATGATTTTTAATTGGTAATGCCCCTTTTTCTGTTCACCTGTTTAAGACTAGTACTATGTGGTTTTATACAGTTTGGTGCAGTGTATTATTATTTCCTTGCTTCTTTTTAGAGGTTGGTACTATATAGCCCATACAGTGGATAATTTTTGGAAATTTCCTTTCATCCTTTCTTTTCAGTTTTGTTTTAATTTGTCTTTTTTCTAGTATTTATTTTTTTAGGTTAAGGTAACTGGCAGCCCAATTGAACTAATTTATTTTAGCAAAAGTTCCTCAGTTATTAAAGTAATGTATCTTAATCTTATTTTCATTTCATTTATATAAATGTCAATTTCATCAGTAAGTCAATTTGATCAAAAACTATATAAGAAGCCTTAACATAAAATGTTTGAATGTTAATTCTACTGTTTTTTAGTGTGGTTGTAGAGTCTGTTGAACACTATGGGCCCTGTTTACTAAACCACACTGTAGGTGTGCAAACATTTTAGCTTGTGCTAATGCTAGAGACACCCATAGGAATACAATGGGTGTCTCTATCATTAACGTGTGCTAAAAAGTTAGCACACCTACAGTGCGGCTTAGTAAACAGAGCCCTTAAGTTTATGTGTTAATCAGTAACTGCTAATCTGTTCTTACATTGCAATGAATGTTTTAAAGACATCCTTCAAGTGGATGGTCTGGATACATTTTTTTTCTTGGTGTATCCTCTTTTTATGTGATGCTTTCAGAAAAGTGAGAGGACCTAGTCTCTATTTAACGTTTTTACAATGTAGAGTATGAATATATGTAGCAAAAATAATTAAATGAGCTAGCAAAATGAGTATCATTCCTTTTCCTCCTTATTTTATAAAGGCACAGATACTAGAGTTTGGCTTAGCAGTGCATGAAAAGGTTGTGCCTCAGGACATGAGACCTTTGCACAAGAAACTGGTGGATCAATTCTTTATGATGAAATCAAGCTTGGGAATACAGGTATGTAAGCAGATAATGTGGTAGCCCAGGAAGCGATGACAAGTCTTCTGAGAACACTTTGTGGTATTCAAGGTTAAATCACTAAGCAACAAACAGTGACATCTTTTGGTGGTTTTACAGCATTATATTTTATCTATGCACAGTTCTCCCCTCGTTTTCCAAGGTTCATTTTTCAATGAAAAGTGTGGTATGTGAAAGTCAGTTCATACCTAGTTTGTTGTTCTTCATCCCCCCCCCCCCCCACCACCACCACACTTCAAAAAAATGTTTAAAAACGTCAGCGTGCTCAAAATATATGTAGTCTGTATGTGTTCACATTCTAAAGACCTTTCCAGTTTTGGATTTACAAATATATATTTCTTCTAGAAATATGAAGCTACCTTAGTGTGCTAGTGTTGACAGATTGGCCTGGAACTGTCCCTCAAAGCCGTAGGGTTTTAAGATGCTGTCTATTTGGGCAACTTCACTAGTTTTGATAACTTTTGCAGGGCTTGGTGATATGCAGTTCGGGTATGCATTCTTGTATAGTCAGTTAACCAGAATGGTAAAACAATGAGGATGTAAACAAAAATTAGCTGTGATAAAGAGTGATACCAAACTTCTACGGCTGGCATCAGGGATGTATCCTTGCAATGAATAGCTGGGAAGAATGGATGGACCAATTGGTTTTTTTCTGCTGTCATCTATTATGTTACCATGTTTAAAAAGTTGACCTGGGATTAGCTTTATTTATTTTTATTCTATGTTTCCTAATAATAAAATGTTTTTATCAAATCGTCAGGATCTCTCCAACTGTGTTCCAGCTAGTCCTGGTCTTTTCCCCAATGGAAGCCCCCGTGTGTGTAGAAATTCAATACCTGTTTCCATGAGCCCAGATGCCAGGGTGATATCCAGACGGAGGTAAGATGTGGTAACTCAGTTCTCATGTGATATTTTCATAAACTGAAGCAGAATCACACTTCCATGGCATACTGAATAAGTTATGAGACGATCACTGGAAAGAAATCCCATTTTCTACTTTTTACATGAGGCAAATAAAAAGATTATATTTGGTTTTAAGTATTATATCACATGTGATCTTGTCTCCAAATGGCACTTTAGTGGACTGTGGTAATGAATGATTATTTTATCTTTTTGTGAACCAGTCCTTTAAGTTACCCAGCTGTCAACAGATATTCTTCCTCATCACTGTCTTCACAAGCCTCTGCTGAAGTCAGTAATCTCACGGGACAGTCAGAGAGCTCTGACGAAGTTTTCAACATACAGGTAAGCGAGGTGTAGTCAGGCCAAATGCCCAGTATCTTGTGTTTTGTTTCATTGTTTCATGACCATGGGTCATATTACTTCCTATGGATGTAATTACCTAGTGCCAACAGTGATTTTCCTTTTATTTTTGTCATTCTTCTGGTACAGAGTTTTGCCCTGTCAGTATTTGCTGCTTAGACTAGTCATTTCATTAAGATATTTTGTATTTCAACCAAGGTGTCACTTGGTGTGGGGAACATCAGTAATAGGCCACATACTGGTAATATTAACATGGATTCATTCTCACCATGTCAGTGAGATTTATGCTTTACATTGAAAAAGTTATCTGTTTACAATTAGCACAATCAATATGCAGTCCAAATTAAAAAATCACATAGAAATTCATGTGGAAGTTATATTAGTGATTACATAACTAAACCATATGTGCATAATTATCTTTACTGTCTTGTCAAACTTTAAGATGTTTGTGCTGTTTATACCATGTTGCTGTGTGAGCTCCATTGTGAACTCTTTTTCTTTTTTTTATTTTGCTATATTCTTGCAAATATTTTGCCCCTACAAAAGTATTTATATAAGACAACACAATTCTGGCAAATCTATTTGCACAATCAGTTTCTCTTGTTCTGTATCTTCTAGCCAAGCCCATCTACCTCAAGCCTGAGTTCCACTCATTCTGCATCACCCAATGTGACCAGTTCTGCTCCATCCAGTGCCAGAGGTTTGTGCCATACATGCATTTACCATCAAAGTTGTTTAATTAGATTGCGTATTAGTTTAAAACAGTGTATTTCACTGATTGTGTTATTTTATATTCCAGCATCCCCTCTCTTATCTGACAAATACAAGCAGTCCAGAGAAAACCCCTGCCTGTCCCCCAGAGAGCGACCTTGCAGTGCCATCTATCCAACTCCCACTGAGTCTTCCCAGGTAGCAGCTTACAGTCAGCCCCAACCTTCACTGCTTTCTTTCTGAAGATAAGGAGCTCCTGTATTGCATTTCTCTACAAGTCAATTATAGATTTCATTTTCATAGCACACTGGTGTGGAAAATAATTTGTTTGGTTATCTGTGGCATGGAGGAAGGAGTTGGCGGCCTACCACCAGCCACTCATAGTTATATACATTTATTAATTCTAGAAGGCAAATGATTGTTTAGTTTAAGGCAACCTGACTCATAATCTGCAATACACCACCAATTTAGAGGCAGATGCACTAAACGTTTTTCATCGTTAAATGAGCCCTCGGGGAAGAATTTCCGATCCTTTCCATGCACTTAAGCCTATTTTCCGACGACAGTAGCAGCTAACGAAAACGGAATGGAGATGAGCAATTAGTGTGAAAACCCCATTGAAACGACATGCACTAACCTTTTCCGATTGCCTTTACGCAGGAAAAAGGCAGGAAAACTAACGAGAGGTCTGGACCTCTCGTTAGGACAGCTCTGTGCCAGGAAAAAGTGTTAAGTGAAAAAATAAACAAACTTTGAGCCAATCCCAGCGCATTAGCAGAGCTAAAAGCGCTGTGATTGGTCCAAAGGACCTCAGAAAACACATAAAAAAATAAAACTAAAAAAAGGATCGGGAGGGGGCAAGGGCGCTCATCAGGAGCGTCCTGTATGGACGGCCTTGCCCCCCCCCCCGCCGCTGCTCCCCACCTTCCGCCGCTCCCCCCACCCCGAAAAAGCAAAATTGTAGCAGCCCCTGCCCCCCTCCCTTCCTCACTACTCTCAGCTCCGCCTCCCGACATCCTCCGTCTGTGCCCCGCCCCCTTTGGGGGTCATCGCCGCCATTCCCCTTCTCCATCGGGCCCCCCTCCCTCTTACCGGGCCCGTGCAGCGCCTCTCTCCTCTGTCCGAAGGCGCTGCACGGGCAAGAAGAACGCTGAATCAGCTGATGCCTGCCTTCGCGATAGAGCGTCTTTCTCCTCCTGGGCCCGCCCCTGTCTGACGTCATAACTGACGTCAGACAGGGGCGGGCGCAGCAGGAGAAAGACGCGCCATCGCGAAGGCAGGCATCAGCTGATTCAGCGTTCTTCTTGCCCGTGCAGCGCCTTCGGACAGAGGAAAGAGGCGCTGCACGGGCCCGGTAAGAGGGAGGGGGGCCCGATGGAGAAGGGGAATGGCGGCGACGACCCCCAAAGGGGGCGGGCACAGACGGAGGATGTCGGGAGGCGGAGCTGAGAGTAGTGAGGAAGGGAGGGGGGCAGGGGCTGCTACAATTTTGCTTTTTCGGGGTGGGGGGAGCGGCGGAAAGTGGGGAGCAGCGGCGGGGGGGGGGGGCAAGGCCGTCCGTACAGGACGCTCCTGATGAGCGCCCTTGCCCCCTCCCGATCCTTTTTTTAGTTTTATTTTTTTATGTGTCAATTCAATTTGCCATGTGCTTGTGATTTGACTGTTTGTGGCATGCGCAGAGCAGCTAACATAACGCTTGGCTGCTCTGCGCATGATTTGGGGGCCGATTAACGATGTGTATTGTGATTCTTTGATACATTCTACGTTTCAATACCGATTCCAGCATGTGTGACTTTTTTTTTTGGTGCATTTTTCGTTATTTTAAAATCGTTAGGGACTTTAACAATTTAGATTTTTTTACGTTTGGTTGCTGCATCTGCCTCTTAGTGACTCTGGGATGAACCTCATCAATGGTATTGAGTGCAACAATAGCAAATACCAAAACTGGATCTGTATTTCTGTCACATAATCTTCGCCTACCTGATTACTTATTACTTGGCAAGATTAAAGAAAAAATGGTTACTTTTCTATAAGGTGAGTCTCCTTTCTTCCCTCATAGGCATTAATTTAAGAAGTTGTTTATAACTATCTTAGCCCAGGTCAGTCTATTTATTATTCTCTGAGCCATATCCTTTCATTCTGTGAACCACGGGGGTGGGGGGTGGGGTTCCCTTTCAGATAGCACAATGTCAGCATTCTTTCTTCCAGCTTTCAATCAAAGCAGGCGAGATAAATGGCCTTACCTGATGCCATTTCTAATGTCAGTTTGGCATGGATGATATATGGCCTAATGGTTTGTTTATATTCCACCTAGATCCAAGGCGGATAGATATAACAGCCCAACAAAGTCCAGAGTCAAAAAATCTTAAACAATATTAAAAACATCTTACAAACTATGACACATAGACAAAGAAAGTGGCTACCAAAATACATTGACAGCATTCTGCACCTATTACTGCTAGCCTATTTGGTTCATACACCTGCATATCAAACTTAATTTGATTCATAAGCTAATGTAAATAGATGATTTAGCTATCTTTTACAAGTGGTAGTGCTTAGTACATTGCAGGGTGAGTCAGGAGAACTCCTAGAATGCAAAATCAAGCCCTTCCTACAGCTGATAATTTGATCAATCTGGGCAAATTGCTTTATCTCCCCAGTATGCCTAAATTATAGTAAAATGGTTTCTTTTATCCTTGCCTCCCCTCCCCCCAACTACTTTGTAAGTTTTCAGCCTACATATGGCCCAGTGCCAAGTATTTGTGAAGTGTGTGGGAATGTAGTTGGTTGTTATCAGAAAGTTTGTTGAATTATTGAGCAATCTCTCTCTCACACACACATACATGTATTTTCTTTCTGGAGCTCAGGAGCACTGACTTTACTGTGAACAATTGATTTGAACTGGTGCAGGTAGCAAGATACCTAGCATTTTCCCCAAACTAAGTGGCCCTTTTACACAGGCATGCTAGCATTTTTAGCATTCGCTAAAAACTAAATGTGCACTAAATGCTAGAAATGCCCATGTATTCCTATGGGCGACTCTAGAATTTAGCACACGCTTAAAAATGCTACCGTTCTTTTGTAAAAGACTCCCCTGAGTTTTCTAAGTTACAGTACGATTAGCAGGTCACTTTCCCTGTTTACCACCTTAGAGGGTGGATTACTTATGCTGTTTTCTTATGGGTAAACTAAAATTTAAGTGATCACTCTAGTCTATGCATAAATTGTTTGGATAGTAACCAAGAACTTTTCATTTCATTCTTATGCATTTACAGGAACATCATGTTTTTGCTAATACTTTACTCTTTTTGGAAGAAAGAAAACAAAACAGAAGACCATTGAGACATGGGCAAATAAAAGACATGGGGCTGCTGATATAGAGATTTTAAAAATCCTCTTTCTCCCTGAGTCTTAGTCAAGATTCATCCATTATACTTAAAAAGATGAACAGTTTGATTACTTATTTTTAAAAATTACCCAAAAAGTTCATCAATGCTCCTTTTTGTCTAGCATACTATCACAAATCTACAGTATGGAACAAGTTGGTATCAGAAGATCTAAGAGATCTCGTTGGCTGATACAAATGAAGGCCTTCTGAAATAATAGGTGACACGGATTCCGCTACATCCTTAAATACTAATAGCAACAGTTTATATTGGATATGATACTCTTTTGAGAGCCAGTGCAATTTCATCAGTGCTGGAAAGATAAGGTCAAAATGACTTAAACCAAGCATAACGAAACCGCATAGGAATAAAAGACACTAAGAGTTTTGGTGGACTTTGTAAAACCATGACCCCACAATATCTACAGACTCTGTAAAATCAGCCACAGCAGAACTGGAAGAGTATGCTATGCTTATATCCATACTATTACTGTTGCTGCACTATGTTCTGTAGTAATATCGACTGAATTACACATGGTGTTAGCAGTTGTCACTTTAAGAAAATCAAAAGTAGCACTGCTTCTAAAAAGCATATTGTCACTTCATATCATATGAGTCTATGTTCACATATACACAGGACTTATAGAAGATGTTGAGCTGCTGAAGGGGAAGCTTTAGCTTTCTTAGCATCCTTTCTGTTTTGCATGTCACTTGTGATTGCTGTGACTTACGATGAATTAGAAGGTAGACTCATTTAGAATGGATTTTATGGTTCATTTGCAAGGTCATTTGCTAACAGATCTGTGTACTCAAGAATAATAGGTACATCAGGTGGCTTAGAACTTCTGACAATGCATTTGCAAATTTATATGAAAGAGCTACACTGGAGTGCTGTGAAGTTTTTCCAAAGAGGGACTATTTTCAATGCAACCTCGTTGTATATAATTAACTACATTCTGTTTATAAGTAGCTAACATATGTTGAATAACTTCCTATGGAAAGGTAACAAAAAATGTACCAGTTTGGTAGTTCAAAAAATTCCCATTCAGTCTCTTAAGTGGGTCTTTTGCCCCTTGGTTAGCTAGGGGTGTAGAAGAGACAGCACTTACAGCCCTGGGGTAGAGAAAGTCATGGTCATTGTCCAAGACTAACACCTAGTAGTACTAGCCAGGGAAAAATCCCTGTGCGCTTGTGAATAAAGGCTCATGGAACAATGATTCCAGTTCTACTTCTGGAAACCCAAAGGAGCAGGAGCAAACTGCCAGACTGCAAAATAAATAAATGACTTGATTGCTTCCTCTTAAAACAGGCAACAAGGGGCAAAAGAAATGAAAAGTCAGAAAAATTATCGATAGCAAATCCCAAAATAAACAACGCTGCAAATGTTATTTTGTCCATATTTACTATTTTAAATGTATTATAAGAGATCACCTTCAATATTTTGTTGTGATTTGAACTATCTGTAGGTTTAGGTTGAAATAAGTGAAAGGTAGTTTAGTTTTATTGACTTCAATCTAGTAAATGTAGACTCCATGTTTAAAGATGCACACAGATACATGGATATGATCAAATAATGTGCTCTAGTCTTCAATAAACATAATAACATATTAGATGACAGCAAATAAAGACTAAGCAGCTCATCCAGTCAGCCCAGTTGATCTAGTTCCATGTTGAATAACTGAACTTATCGAGGGCTGTATTCAAAAACCATTTAGGTCTGAAAATTGTCTGCCCTCTCTGCAGGCTCAAGCGCACGTGTCCGCAATACACATTCTTTTAAATACATTCAACATAAGGCTTCTTGAGGGCATGTCTAGGGCACTGCAGTTCATATAGTTTTACATTTTCAGATCTATGTGTATTATTTGGAAGAGAATAAAGCACCCATAGAAAAGCAGGTGCAAATCTTAGCAGGCCCTTTTCCCTGGGTAATTCTTTGAAGTCAGCAGATTGAGTTACCTGTGGACTTTTCAAGTACCCATTTGAAAACTGCCTCTATAAATTTGAAATCGAACACCAGCTCCCCTTCCCCATTCTGTCCTTTACCTGACTTTTTTTCAACCCTTTACCCACCTCTGGTCTCAGTTTCTAATCAATGCATGCCTAAAATATCTGCTGGTAAATCATTTCAGGCAATCATCTTCAGGTTGTTCTTACAAGACTCATACATAAACCAATAATCTAGGCCTTTCCAAGTCCTAGTATTAAGTTCTATAATAAGCCATCACAGCCACCAATTACATCCTATTTATTGAGCATTTTTCTGTACACACACACTGGTTGAAAACTTTTAATAAATGTGCGTATAAAATGGACCTGTTGCCCAAATATTTCCAGCTTATTCACGCATTTTGAAGTTTGGTCTTTAACTGTGATCCCTCCATGTGGATTGCCCTAGTTATTCTGGAAGTGAACACAGTTCAGTTTGGAATAGCTGAGTTAGCTGAGTTAGCAAATCTAATGTTCAAATTACTAGTTATGATTTTTAAGTATGTTTTAAATTGAATTTCAGTTTAAAACATGATTGAGCATTCTGTCAAGCATGAAAATTGTGCATGTGGTTGCACACAAAAGCCTACAGAATCCAGTCCTCAGATCTATTTAAGTTTGTTCAGGTATGCTATGCTTGAGTAATGCAGTCTAAAACTGGAAAGGCAGTAGAAACTGGTAATTCCATGTTATTGCTGTTTTCAGATATTTTTGTGTATGTTGTGTTGTCATGTTGTTACATTGTCAAAATTCTTGAAAGAATTTCAAGAATTTGAATTTAAACTCATCTTATTCTACATGAAATTGTAGTGCAGGGGAATACTCCTGTTATTAAATATAGGCTGCAGCTTATGTAACACCTGTTCTGCACATTTTGTCTAAACATTATATACTGGTTTCTTCAAACTGACATCTAAAATTTTTTCCATTTCATCCAAATTTTATATTCCAATTCTTAAACTGTTGTGATTACCCCCCCCCCCCCCCCCCCCATTTCTATGTTCCTTAATGTTTTGGCCGATCATTTCCTTTCTATGAAACATTTTTCTTCTTTAAATAATTTGTCTTAACAAAGACCAAGAAATGTCACTGATTTTGCTTAAATGAGCATACTGTGTTAAACACCATCTCTGCTACAAAGTCACTAAACTGCTAACATATTCACCTCTAAACTGAACTGTTCTGAATTTCCAGAGAATGATGTTTAATCAAATCGGAGATACTCCCTTACCTCGAAGTGACCCTAATCTGTCTGCTCCTGAAAAAGGTAAGTTGCCAAGCAGCACTGAGCACTAACAAAGTTTTTTTTTTTTGGATTAAAGGTACTTGATAACTTCCTGATGCCATTTAGTTTCCTTTTTATAACTAGCACACGTGGGAGTGAGAGCACATTGTGAAAGGAATACACAGGCTGGGGTAAATTTTCAAAGTATTGTGTGGGAAGGTTACAACAAATACATTCATTTATCAGAATAACAGGCTTCTCAATGGTATTTGCCAGATGCTGTCTTGGAAATTTAGCTGGTGCCAGATTGAAATGCCTTTTCAGCATGTAGTTCTAGACTTCTTTGTGGTTTGCTTAAAAAGGAAAGAGAAAAACTTTCAGCCATACCGTGCATCTTTTGTGAGTGTAATCTGTAGGATACCATCATCATATTCATACAACTAGATAACATTTTGATTATCAAATTGATATAAACATTTACTATATTGGTTTTCTTTCTTGAACTAATATTTATACAATTCCCAAAATGTACTTGATGCATTTCATTAACTTCATAGTTTAGGATTATTATTTTCCTTTTTAGAAATTCCTTTTGTTATGAGCTTGAAATTGTGAAATAGCTAATTTCTTTTAGCACTTGTGAGTAAATTTGCATGAAAAATTTTATACCTGCAAGTTCATCCACATTTTCTATGCAAATTAAGAGGCTCTTACTAATCTGTGCTAAAAAGTGGCATGCGCAATGACTAGCTCATGGGTTTCCTGCTCGCTGAGGCCACTTTTAGCATGCTGTAAAATAGCCGCATTTCATATTTCCCCCATTAATGCTATGTGCTAATTTCCCAATTAGCATGGTCATTAGCGTGGGAGTCCTTACTAACACCTATTTTCTAGGCAGTAAGGACTCCCATGCTAATCACACCTAATCGGTAAGCCACGGCAATACAGCTGCCCTAATTGATTAGCACTGGACATGCCTACTCTCCACCCCCAAATATGCCCCAAGTACTTTTCTCCAAGAACAAGCAGGCCATATAATTCTTACATGTGGGTGACATCATCCACGGAACCTGGTGTGGAAACGCTGCCTAGTGTGCTATCTCTTTAAGAGCTTGAGGCAGTGCTCCCACCACACGTGAGCGGGTGCCTTCCCACCTGACTCGTAAACGTGGGACCAGCAGTCGTCCGTCATCCACAGAGAAGAGAGGTTGCATTTCTGTGGTTCTTTCGTCATCGCGTTTGTTTTTTCTCCTGAGGTGCCTTCCCTCGTGGGGGGGGGGGGTTCTCCTCTACTTTCCTCATTTTTACTTTTTTTATCAAGTATATACACCCTTTATTTTCTTAGTGGACTTTTTCCCACTTTTAAGTTTCATTTATTTTTCAGCTCCAGAGGCCCTCTTAGGCCTGAGAACCAGTAGGGAAGTATCGATTATTTTTCAGGTGAGCTGTGCCCCTTTTTTTCCACACCATTGAACCATTTGATTTTGCTTCGGCCATTTTCCTGTCCATGTCCTGTAAAGCTCCCAGTGGCTTCAAGCACTGTGCACGGTGCAGTCGGATCATCTCTGGGACTGACACCCATTCCTGGTATATCCAGTGTTTGTATCCAGACCATAACCATCTTTTGTTCTTTGTGTATGCATACAAGAACCCAGAAGTCCAGAGAGGCTCAAAAAGAGAAGATTTGTGGAGCCAGGTCTGAACCATTGATGGCTGCATCGGTATTGGCCTCTGCATCTGCACTGGGGTTGGAAACGTCGGTCCCTATTGCTACCAGGCCTGTATCAGACACAAGGAGTGGACATGCATCGAGTAGATCTCCACCTGCCTCAACACCGACTGCTGTGCAGGGCCCCTGGGATCAGTTAGCATTGGACCGAACACCAAGGAAGCGTGTGGATTCGACATCATCCTCATTGGCACAAAGGGACCTTAATGCTTGACATCAGACAAAGGCCAAGAAGCACAAGCATCAGTCCCCCTCAATGCACAATGCTGGAAGCTCTGGGGCATCAAAGATTTTGGTACCCAAGAAGTGTCTACACTGGGAGAAGCACTCCCCCTCTATTGAAGAGGTGCCTTTGTGCCAGTCTCCTGGTAGCTGGGTCCCAGTTTCTGCTACAACACCAACTACCCTGCAGGTGGTGTCCAAGCTGACGTCTCAGGCTTTACCGATGTCAGCCCTCAATGAATAGATCCGAGCCATGTTCCAAGAGCACTTGATGAGGCTTCTTCAGATGTAGAGTCCATTGGCACTGGGGAGGTGCTTGTGCCAGCCATGACTCTACCTCTGCTTACACCTCGACTAATGTGGAGGATGCTTCGCCGGAGTCTAGAGGCGAACTTGCATCTTGGCACCATTCCAGATGTGGACATGGTTACTCTCATCTGAGGCAGGCACAGACTCATCCCTCCCAAGCAGAGTATTGTGCTGCCTCTGATTTGGACTATTCTTGGGAGTCTGATGATGATCCACTGTACATCTCAGAGGAAGAGTCCTATGGAATTCCATCAGACCCCTCTCCTCCTGAGGACAGACTTAAATCTCCACCTGAGAGTCTCTCCTTCCCTGCTTTTGTTACGGAGATGGTGGCTGCCCTCCCTATTAAGTTGTAAATGAAGGATGAGCCCAGGACTGAGATGTTCGAGGTTCTGGATTACGACTGTCCCTCTTCATAGGATCCTTCAAGACACTCAGTTGAAGAATTGGGAGTCCCCTCTGTCTGCTCCAGTTCTCCCCACGAAAATTGACACCATGTATCAGATTCAAAGTGCACCTGGATTTGCTAGGCTGCAGTTGCCTCATCATTCCTTGGTGGTTGAAGCCACACTCAAGCAAGCCAGGAGTTACAATGAATTTGCCTTTGCTCCCCAGGCAGAGAGGCCCAGGCACTGGATTCATTTGGGTGTAAGATGTACCTGGCCTCAATTTTCATTTCCCATGTACAATCATACCAACTCTATACGAGCCTTTACTTGAGGTCATTGATACGCAGTCTGTCTCACTTGGCGGACACACTCCCTACAGAGCAGGCTGAACCATTTTACTAGTTGGCCAAAAAGCAGAAGACCTGTTGTAAATTTCTGGCCAAGGGTGTTTTGACACTTGATATAAATACCATTAATACCCTTTCCCGGAGAACACCTTTGCCCTCCTCCTCCAGGAGATTTTCTGGCAAGTCAAACCAAGGTACCTACTACTCAAAGGTGTAGGTACACTCCTCCTTCTCATCCTACTCAACCAGCTCAGACCCAGCGTGCTCGTACTTATCCACACATGTAAAAAAGGTCCAACCAGCTCCCCATTCGAAGCAAGTGACACGCTAGCCACCATCAAAGTGACAATCGCTTGGATGACCTTCTGGTAGGGAGTAGTGCTGTCCAACTCGCGATTTGAATTCATTCATCGATTCATTTTCGGCGAATCGATTCAAATTGATTCGTTTCTTTAAAAAATTAATTTTTTAATAACTCACTATTAGCCGCTTCCTCTGCCACTAGCTGCCTTCCCGCCTTCCTCTGCATCTTTCATCTTCTTCGCGCAGGATGCGTGTCCTGCCCCCTCCATTATACCACATTCCACTTTCCCCCTGCAGCGCCCCTCCTTCTCCCCTCAGCGCCCCTCCTTCTTAGTCGCTTCTTCAAAAGCCTGCAAATCAACAAGTTGTTTTTGCCAGATCATAGTCACGTTCACCTAGCCTAAAAGACACACACCACACTCAGCTCTCAGTGTGTGGCCATTAGATGTGGCAGTGAGTAGCAGTTTAGCAGACAATGGATTTGATGGAGAAAGAGAATAAATCAAGGTCAGCATGCCATGTTAGCCAGCGGTCAGTAATATGGTCTGTATTTGCAAAGTTGGATGATGATGAAACCATACAGATTGGAGAATTTGTGAAATGTACACTTTGCAAAGTTAAAGTTAAACATAGTGGTGGCACCAGTAATCTTTGGCACCATGTTGAAAGACATCATAAAGCAAAATATGTTGATCTGCAAGCTGAAGACACCTCTAAGAAATCTGTTAAGTCTGACACGTTTGTGGCCACAAAGCCTAAAGCATCAGCAGCCTCTTCTCAAGCCCGGGTTTCATGTTTTTTCCACAAGCCACTTCCACCAGCAGATAAGAAAAAAATTGACACTGCCCTCATATATTGTTAAAGATATGCAGCCATTAAATGTTGTTACAGATGAAGGCTTTTTGGCCTATTTTCAGTCTCTCAATGGGTATTATGCTGTGCCATCACATCAAACTTTAGGTAGAATGATTGAAGCTAAATATGATATGTCCATCTACATTTTGAGGATAGGAGATCCACCAAGGTGGAAGAACAACGAAACATCACAGCAATATTACATTTCACTTTTACGTTGACTTCTTTTATACAGTTATTTTTTATATATTTCGTTTATTTCAAAGCTCCAACGAAATACTCCCATAAGGTGCTTACCACACCATGGTTCTCCTTGTTGCCATCATGTTTCCTTTTCTTCTAGACTCCCTTTTACACAAGGACTCCACACCCGAGCTCAGACAATTAAGGTGTGTTGCAAGCCTTTTACAGATAACTGTCTCAGTAATACATGATGTTTATACCCCTGTTCCGGTATATGGGTTCCATTAAGCAATATTTTAATTACTGGGGGCATGATAACTTATTTTTAGCCCATTTGTTACATCTCTCCGTTTAAGATGTGACTATTCTTTATGTTGCATCTGAGGTGATGTATGCATGATATAAGCATCTAAAGTTTAAATAACAATGGTTGCATTTCTGGCTACTTAATATTTTTCACTGCATAAGATTTGATTTTGCATTTCATATGTATTTGTTTTATTTTTTAGTATCTCCATTTGTTTCCCTTGTTACATTAAGCTGCTTTCCAATTATTTTGAAATAGATACTGCAATTTTAGTCATGTTTATTCTACACGTTTTTAAATTCATTTATATGTTTTATTGTTTGTCTTTTACATTTTGTTTGATAATCTCTCTGTGAAATTATATTATGATTCCTTCAGTACATTTTTTTAAATATCTTATTTGAAATATAAGATGTGTTTTTATATGGTATTATTTTTTATCACTTATATTTGTCTTTTGTATGTTTCTAGACTCCTGAGGCAGGCCTGTGGCCGAAACACAGATCTCTGTTGAGTCTGTAATAAAGTTTGATTTGTTCATCTTAGTTGTCCCAGTCTCTGGAGTCATTGGTCCGCTTCCCACTTTTTCTTTGTGCATCTACATTTTGAGTCAGCTTCGAAGTCTAAGATATGCTGCAAGATGCAATTGTCTGAAGCCAACCAAAGTGGACAAAATGATTTTTCTTAATAAAAACTGAAATATGTAGGACTTGACCAAACTTCACTTTTCACATGATGTAACACTGCATGGTGTACTCGCAGTAAAGTTTGCCTTTGTTCAATTGCTGCTGCCTGGTTTTTTTTTTTTACCCTGTGTATGATAATATTAGCATGTGGGCCTCACTATTTCAATCTAGTTAAATTGAATTGAAAAACCAGTTTTTTTTTAAAGAATCGAATCGTGCCAAATTGAAAATGTTTTTTACTGAATCAGACAGCACTAGTAGGGAGGAGGCTGAGTTTTTTCCAGGAAAGGTACCCCCTTGTAACCTCCAACCAGTGGGTTCTTCAAATATTCTGTCTCGATTACGCTCTGCATCAGTGAAAGAAACCACCAAATTGCCCACCAAGAACGTCTTACCTCAGCTCTCCGCAGAGGGAGGTATGTGTAAAGGAACTCGCCACCCTTCTCAAGACCCATGCAGTCTAGTTCATTTCACCAGAGAAAGAGGAGAAGGGATTCTATTCCAGCTACTTCCTTGTGCCAAAGAAGATAGGAGAAGTGCATCCCATCCTAGACCCAAGGGCCCTGAGCAAATACCTGGTCAAAGAAAAGTTCAGTATAATTTTCCTGGTTTCCCTTCTCCCCATGATTCAGGAACAAGACTGGCTATGCTTTCTGGACTTAAACAATGCCTATACTCATATCCTGATGCTTACAAGACACAGGAAATATCATAAGTACATAAGTATTGCCATACTGGGAAAGACCAAAGGTCCATCAAGCCCAGCATCCTGTTTCCAACAGTATCCAATCCAGGTCACAAATACCTGGCATGATCCCAAAAAGTACAAAACATTAAAACATTCTATACTTCTTATCCCAGAAGTCCAATCTAATAATGGTCCAAGGACTTTTCCTTTAGGAAGCCATCCAAACCTTTTTTAAACTCTGCTAAGCTAACTGCCTTTACCACATTCTCTGGCAACAAATTCCAGAGTTTAATTACACGTTGAGTGAAAAAAAAGTTTCTCCGATTCGTTTTAAATGTACTACTTTGTAGCTTCATCGCATGCCCCTTAGTCCTAGTATTTTTGGAAGGCGTAAATAGATGCTTCACGTCTACCCGTTCAACTCCACTCATTATTTTATAGACCTCTATCATATCTCCCCTCAGTCGCCTTTTCTCCAAGCTGAAGAGCCTTAGCTGCTTTAGCCTTTTCTCATAGGGAAGTCGTCCCATCCCCTTTATCATTTTCATCGCCCTTCTTTGCACCTTTTCTAATTCCACTATATCTTTTTTGAGATGCAGCGACCAGAACTGAACATGACATTCAAGGTGCGGTCGCACCGTGGAGCAATACAAAGGCATTATAACATCCTCATTTTTTGTTTTCCAAGTGAATAAGGGTTAGGAGTTAAAAGCAGCATCAAAAAGGTGGGCTTTTAGCTTAGATTTGAAGACGGCCAGAGATGGAGCATGACGTACTGGCTCAGGAAGTCTATTCCAGGCATATGGTGCAGCAATATAAAAGGAACGGAGTTAGCAGTGGAGGAGAAGGGTGCAGATAAGAGAGATTTACCCAGTGAACGGAGTTCCTGGGGAGGAATGTAGGGAGAGATGAGAGTGGAGAGGTACTGAAGAGCTGCAGAGTGAATGCACTTATAGGTCAATAAGAGGAGTTTGAACTGTATGCGGAAACAGATAGGAAGCCAGTGAAGTGACTTTAGGAGAGGGCTAATATGAGCATAACGACACTGGTGGAGTATTAGTCATGCAGCAAAATTTTGAACAGATTGAAGAGGAGAGAGATGGCTAAGTGGGAGACCTGTGAGAAGCAAGTTGCAATAGTCTAAGCGAGAGGTGATAAGAGTGTGAATGAGGGTTCTGGTAGTGTGCTCAGAAAGGAAAGGGTGAATTTTGGTGATATTATAGAGAAACGGCAGGTTTTAGCAGTCTGCTGAATATGTGCAGAGAAGGACGTCCTCAACACCCGTCGCAGGGACGGAGGCATAGTGAAGGAGGTCCTTCACCCATACTCTTAAAAAAAAAAAAAGACAAAAGTTTTTAAAGTTGTTTTTTGGGGGGTGGGAGGTGGTTAGTGACCACTGGGGGAGTCAGGGGAGGTCATCCCCTATTCCCTCCGGTGGTCATATGGTCATTTAGGGCACATTTTTGTGGCTCAGTCGTAAGAAAAAAAGGACCAAGTAAAGTTGGCCAAGTGTTTGTCAGGGGTGCCCTTCTTTTTTCCATTATCGCTTGAGGACGCCCATCTGTTAGGCATGCCCCAGTCCCACATTCGCTATGCCTCCAACACGCCCCTGGGAACTTTGGTCGTCCCCGCGACGGGAAGCAGTTGGGAACGCCCAAAATCAGCTTTCGATTATGCCGATTTGGGCGACCCTGAGAGAAGGACGCGCATCTCCCGATTTGTGTCGAAAGATGGGCGCCCTTCTCTTTCGAAAATAAGCCTGATAGGCAACTTTTTATCTAGGCTTATCCACCCTACCTCATCTGATTCATTAAAAAAAAGTCTGACACTCCTATATCCTTACAAGAAATACAATCAGCTGTCAAATCTTTTCCTGTAAATAAGGCCCCCAGCCCAGATGTTTTTTCAGCAGAATATTATACGTCTTTCTACTCAGCACCTGTTCTTCAAAATTTATATAATTCTTTAATAAATGACCAAAAAATAAATAGCTTTTTTTGTTGACGCTAAGATAGTGGTCTTGCCAAAATGGGTAAGGATCACAAAAATGTTGCAAATTATAGACCAATCTCTCTAATATATGCTTTTGGCGCCTAACCACCTTCCCCATTCATGATACCTACACTGACTACATAGTTTGTTACCTTTAGATTGTATGCTCTCTTGAGCAGGGACTGTCCTTCCCCATGTTTAAACTTGTACAGCGCTGCGTAACCCTGGCAGCGCTATAGAAATGCTAAGTAGTAGTAGATAGTAACATAGTAGATGACGGCAGACAAAAACCTGCATGGTCCATCCAGTAGGCCCAACAAGATAAACTCATATGTGCTACTTTTTGTGTATACCCTACTTTGATTTGTTCCTGTCCTCTTCAGGGCACAGACAGTAAAATTTATGCTAAAATAATTGTCCAGTACCTATCCTCAGTTTTACTTATACTATACTTATTAATCCAGATAAAAATGGATTTATGAAAAATAGATCCACTTCAGATAACTTCAGGCCATTCTGTACCCTACTCTCGTTAATGAACCATTCCAAAATTTCCAAGATTGTTTTATCTCTAGATAAGGAAAAGGCCTTTGATTGAGTGGAATAGTCAAATTTGTTTACAATTTTTAAATGGTTTGGATTTGGTTCTCACTTTATTAACATGATCCAAATTCTTTATTTTAACGCAAAGCTAAGATTTTTGTAAATAACATGCTTTCTGCTGTCTTCTCTGTGTCCAGGGGTACCAGACAGGGATGCTCCTTTTCTCCACTACTTTTTAATTTGGCTATTGAACCACTTGCTATTTCCCTTAGAAGTAACAAAATGATCTCTGGCTTTACATTAGCTCAGTCAAACCAACAAAAAGAAGGTCCAGGTCTCCCGCATTAGCTCATACAGAAATAAAACTATTGCCATACACTGATGACTAATTGTTGCACACAGACATAGCTTCAACTTCCCATATTTATTTATTTTTGTTTATTTATTTATTGCATTTGTACCCCACATTTTCCCACCTATTTGCAGGCTCAATGTGGCTTACATAGTACCGTCAAAGGCGTTTGCCCAGTCGGTGGATAACAAATACAAAGTTGTATAGTGATCGTATGAGGTATAAGTGGAGGGTCGAAATGGATGAAGATTGCGTGTTGTCCTGTGTGATCATAGTCATGCTGTGTTGGTAGGTGAAGAGGGTTACATGGGGTTGGATATTCTATCCACTATTAATTTTTTTTGTACCATATCTGGCTATAAAGTCAACTGGAATATAACGGAATGTCTCTCTTTAAATGATCAAGTAAATATACAAGATTTATCCACCTTCCCCTTTATTATTAAAAATTCTATTTCTCCAAGGACAAGCAGGCTATTTAATTCTCACATGCGGGTGATGTCATCCACGACATTTAGTGTGGAAATGCTGCAGAGTGTACTGTATCTTTAAGAGCTCAAGGCAACACTCCCACCGCACGTGTGGATGGCTTCCTGCCTTACTGGGAAGTGCAGGACTAATTAGTCTTTTTTTCATCCATGATGAGGGGAAAAGGTGTCTTTCACAGTTCCTCTCAGTGTCATTATTTTCTTCAACTGTTTGGTGTCTTCCCTCACAGATTTAGCAAGCATTATTGCTATGGTTCTCCTTTGGGGTTTGTTTTCCTTTTTTTCCCTTTATCTTCTTAGTTGTTTTTTGCCCTGTTTTAAGTTTCCTGTCTTTTTTATTTATTTATTTATTACATTTGTACCCCCGCGCTTTCCCACACAATGAAGGTTCAATGTGGCTTACATAGTAATTCGAAATACAAAGTTTTATAGTAGAAATTTCAAAACGGTAATGAAACATTATGAAGTTGAGCTTGATAATGTATGATTAGGATAAGAGAGGGTAGACAGTACAGGATAATATAAGTTGGGAGAAAAGGGGTAAGAAGGGATATAATAAAGGAGAGATGGAGAAAAGAAGGATGGGATGAGTAGAGGGGGAATGGGGAGGTGGGGTAAGTAAAACTAATGATGAGGTCGGTATCTAAGTCAGAACAGAATTGGGAGTGGAGTAGGCTTGCTTGAAGAAATGAGCTTACAGCATTTTTCTAAAGGGCAAGTAGTCATTAATTAATCGGATAGGTTTTGGTAGAGCATTCCAAAGTTGGCTGCCCAAAAAGGAGAAACTGGATGCATAGTAGGTCTTGTATTTAATTTCTCTGCAATTGGGAAGATGCAGGTTGAGATAAGTTTGTGAAGAAATAGATCTGTTTCTGGCAGGGAGGTCGATCAAATCACTCATGTAGCCAGGGGGTTCACCATGTATGATCTTGTGAGTCATTGTGTTGATCTTGAAATTTATTCTTTCTTTGATGGGGAGCCAGTGAAGCTTCGCTCGAAGAGGTGATGCACTTTCGAATTTTGATTTGCCATAAATAAGTCTGGCTGCCGTGTTTTGGGCAGTTTGGAGTCTCTTCAGTATTTGGGTTTTGCATCCTAAAAAAACACTGTTGCAGTAGTCAGCGTGGGTAATAACAGTGGACTGTACCAGGTTCCGGAAAGTGTTGAATGGGAGATATGGCTTCACTCGTTTCAATATCCACATCATATTAAACATTTTCTTCGTGGTGGATTTGGCATGGTTGTCAAAAGATAAGTGGCTGTCTATCGTTACTCCAAGTATTCAGACTCACTAGGCCTTCCTAGACCTTAGCATCGGTCAGGTATTCTCCATTCCTTTTTTGGTGATTTTCCCCTTTTTATCATCACCATAGAGTCATTTGATTTAGCCAGGGCTGTTTTTCCTTCCGTGTCATGAAAGGTTCCCAGTGGCTTTAAATGCTGTGCTTGGTGCAATCGAACCATCTCAGAGGCTGACACCCTTTCCTGATATATGCAGTGTTTGAGGACAGACCATAAGTCTACTAACTGTATTCTTTGTTTACATATACCAGGTCTGAATTGTTGACGTCGGCATCAGTATTGACATCGGGTCTTGCACCGGCATCGGATACATCGGTCCCTATGGCTACTAGATCTCTGTCCGACAGTGGGAGTGGACATGCATCGAGTAGATCTCCACCTGCCTCAATGCCAGCCACTGTGTACCAGGACTGGTCAGCATCAGACTCGACACCGAGAAGAAAGGAGAATTCTATGTTGTCCTTGTCAGCACAGAAGGGTGTCAATGCTTTTCATCAGGAGCACCAGGACACCGAGGGATCCAGTACCCGAGAAGCATCGGCTCCGGGAGGATCACTCTCCCTCTATTAAAGAGGAGCCTGTGTGCAGGTCTCCCAGTAGGCAGGACCCAGTACCCAAGTCAACACCGACAGTTCAGCAGGCTGTCTCTGACCCAATGCCCCAGCCTTTCCCGATGTTGACCCTCGATGAGCAGATTCTAGCCATGCTCTAAGAGCACTTGGCACGTCTTTTACAGCAGAGTTCATTGGCATCAGGAGTGCTTGCACCAGCCATGACTCTACAATCTGAATTGCAGGGCCCTCAGCCTGTGGTGAGGTCACCAATGGCGGTGCTGCCCATGTAGGTGCTCCCCCAGCGTCAGTAGAGGAAGCTTCACTGGAGTCGAGAGCGGAACCTGCATATTGATTCCATTCCAGGAAGGGACATGGTTCCTTCTACCTGAGGCAGACACAGTCTCAGCTCTCCCATGAGGAAAATTTTGCTGATTCTGATAGAGACTGCTCATGGATGTCTGGTGATGATCTAAGGTACTTCTCGGAGAAGTCCTTTGATATTCTATCAGACCCCTCCCCACAGAGGAAAGGCAAAAATCTCCACCAGAGAGTCTCTCCTTCCCTGCTTTTATGAAGGAAATGGTGGCTGCCATTCCAATTCAGTTAGAAGATGAGCCCAGTGCTGAGATGTTCAAGGTCCTGGACTTTGACTCTCCACCTAGATCTTCATAAGAACTTACTTATGGAATGGACTACCAAAAGATTTTCAGAGCCGAGGTTAGCTTAAAAATGTTTAAGACCCTGTTTAAAACTTCTTTTTTTTCATTAAGTGTTCAGTATATATGAGGATTTATTGAAGTTGCTGCAATTTAGGAAATACAAATTTTATCTCTATGAATGAGTGTTCTGGGGTGTATGGACTAGGTCTTTTTTGTTTTAAAAATGGTGTTCGGTTCCTCTTATTTTTATTTGTATTTTGTTAACCGCCTAGATCTGGTAAAGCACGGTGGTATATAAAGCTTTTTAATAAACAGAAACATGAAACAGCCCCTATGTCGATCCCTGTCTTCTGCAAAAAGATTCAGAGGTCATCTGGATTTCATAAGCCACAGTTGCTTTATCATTCTCTGGTGATGGAATCCATGCTCAAATGGGCCAGAAGTTCCAGAGACTTTGCTTCAGAGCCCCCAGGCAGGGAAGCTCGAACTCTAGACTCATTTGGGCATAAGATGTATCAGTTCTCATTTCCTGTATCCAGTCATACCAGCTCTACACGAGACTTTACTTTTGGTCTCTAGGGCACAGTGTGACTGATTTGGTGGATTCTCTCCCATTGGAGCAAGCTAAATCCCTTCGCCAGTTGGCCAAACAGCAGAAGGCACGTCACAGACTCCTGGTCAGGGACGCATATGATACTTTTGATGTAGTGTCCAGGGTCTCTGCTTAAAATATAGCGATGTGCAGACTCTCATGGCTGCATGTCTCTGACTTGGACCTGGCAGTCCATCAAAGGTTGGCAGATGCCACTTCCCGTGGAGATAACCTTTTTGGAGAGAAGGTGGAGGAGGTCACTGACCTCATCAAGAAACACACTGATATCATTGATACTCTCTCCCGGTATTGCCTTCTGCACCTTCCTCTTCTAGGAGGTTTTTGGGCAAGTCAAAGAGAGGTTCCTACTATTCTCAAAGGTGTACGTACACTCCTTTCTTGCCCCATTTAGCAAGTTCAGCCCCAGTGTGCTCATCCTCATCAACAGCATGCGCCTAAAGCTCAGCCAGCTCCCCAGTCAAAACAAGGGTCGAGTTTTTGACTGGCTACAGCAAAGCATAGCCACAGTCAAAGTAACTGTACCAGACAACCTGTTGCTTAGAGGGAGGCTGAGTTTTTTTCCAAGAAAGGTGGCCCCTTGTAACCTCCGACCAATGGGTTCTTCAAATATTCCATCTCATATATTCCCTACATTGGCAAAGGAAACAACCAAATTGCCCCCTGAGAGCATCTGTCTTCAGCTCTCGTCACAAGGAAGTACTCACAGAGGAGCTCTCTGCCCTTCTAAAGGCCCATGTGGTCAAACCCGTTCCACCAGAGGAGGAAGGGAAGAGACTCTATTCCAGGTACTTCCTTGTGGCAAAGAAAACAGGGGGGATGCATCCCATCCTAGACCTGGTGGTGCTGAACAAATTCTTGGTCAAAGAAAAGTTCAGGATGGTTTTCCTGGGCCCCCCTCTCCCAATGATTCAGAAACAAGATTGACTATGCTCTCTGAACTTTTTTTTTTTTTCAACGATTTTTTATTGATGACAAATCATAATGTGTATACATGCAAATCGACCTTAACATTGCAGCATCAATGTAAATTTACAAAACTCAGTGGAACATCAGTTCGATGCATATAGCCTTCCAAACAGCCATCAATTTTTTATATAACTTTTCTCCCCTCCCCCTTTTTATGTCTCAGCAATTTTTAATGTGAGATCCCACATGTTATACCTTACAAAACATCAACCTTATCAACCTTATAAAATATGTGGTCTTACTTCCCTCCTCCCCCTCTGAACCCTATCCTACCCATCCCTCCCCCCCTTTCCCTATCTATTGCCAGTCTCCCAGGGTAGTTTATTTAGTACATAACTGCGCGCTCGGGGTGATGATATATTTAGATATTTCCCCCAGATACTCAGAAAACACATTTGGCGTTTAGGGGTTAGTCTAGCTCCTCTAGCTTCCCATAGCATTAGCTGGTGAAACTTATTCCTCCAATACCAGTAAGAGGGAGGCATGTCCATTATCCAATAATTGAGGACGCATTTTTTCCCCACCATACATGCCTTACTCAATAGCAAGCGTTCTCCTTGTGTACCTATATTCCAGTGACCAGGTATACTCAGCAACATTCTCTCAAAAGTTAGAACTATCCTAGAGCCCAACACCTCTCCCATAAATGTGCCTATCTTCCCCCAAAGTTTTTAATAAATCTACATTGCCAAATGCAGTGTGCTATTGTTGCCTTTCCCTGCTTGCATTTTAAGCAGAAATCAAATTGTGTGACTTTCGCATGAAATGCCCGTCTTGGAGAGAAATAGGCTCTATGCAGTAGTCTAAAATGACATTCCTGCAACTCCGCATTATAAACTATCTTTGGTGTTCCTACCACTGATTGTTGTATATGACGCTCGGAAATCTGATGTCGTGTTTCCACACTCCATCTTTCTGCTACCTCGGTCACCTGCCTCTCCCGCTGACCTTTCTCTAACTCCCTACGGAACCATGACACCGATACCCGACCCAATGCGTCTCCCTCTAAAAAGGTTCGAATCTTCCTCCCAAACCCAGGGGCCAAACTCTCTTTTGGGTGACTTTGCACATAGTGTTGTAGTTGGTGATAAGCCAATATCTCAGCTGCCCCCCCTGAACATTGTTGCTGAAATGCCGCCATGGAGAGCAATGTGCCATCCTCTTGAATAAAACTTTCCAACAAGTCTACTCCTTGTTCCCTTAATTTACGAAATACTGCATTATCTCTTCCTGGTGTAAAGTCTCCATTACCATCTAATGGCAATAGTATACTACATGTCGGGTCCTGTTCCCACATAGCTAGTAGCTCCTTCCATAGATGCCATAGCGGCTCCAACAATATGCAACCCCTAATTCTGTCCGGCATTTGTCCTTTCCTCTTTATATGCAATAAATAATTTACATGCCAAGGTGAGAAATAAGCCCGCTCCAACTCCACATCTGTATATGTATTCGTTCCTAAGATCCAGTCTCGCAAATGTCTTAAAAGGCATGCCTGGTTATATTCCCTCATGTCTGGTAACCCCAGCCCCCCCTTCCTCCAACTCCCATGCAAGTATTGCCATTTCATTTTTGATTTCTTCCCTGCCCAGCAGAACTTAACCACCAATCTCCTCAATGTCCCTATTTCTCTTTTGGTCAATCTCAGTGGTAATATTTGCAGTACATACAGCCATCTTGGGAAGATTATCATGCGAAACAGCTGTATTCGACCCATAAGAGACACTGGCAATACCTCCCACCTCACCAGTTGCTCCCTCGTTTCCCTCAATAACTGGGTAACATTTATATCCTGGATCTTCCTGTTATCCATGGGTAATTGGATTCCCAAATATCGAAAGGCCCCTTGTGCCCATTTTAAGGGGAACTCGCCCCCCCCATCTTTGCTTAAGTGTATCAGTGCTAGCCAAAGCCTCAGATTTCGAAAGATTTAACCGAAACCCAGAAAAGTTCCCATATTCCTCTAGACTTTCCATAAGGTGAGGGAAAGATCTCTCTGGTTCTGTCAAAAGAACTAATAAGTCATCTGCGAATGCAGCTGTCTTAAACGTGAATTTCCCAACCCCTACCCCTCTAATATCTGTATTATTATGAATTTCCCGGAGGAGAGGATCTAACGCCAGGACAAAAAGAAGTGGTGACAATGGGCAGCCCTGCCTCGTCCCCCTCCGTATCGGGAACCATGCAGACTGGAGCCCATTTGCACATATCCGAGCCATAGGGCTCGCATATAGGGCTCTTACGGCCCGAGCAAAAAACCCCTCTATACCATAAGCTGTCAACACCTCAAATAGGTAGATCCAGTCCACTCGATCAAATGCCTTCTCCGCATCAAAACTTATTAACAATGCTGGGCTCTGTTCAAGTCTTATCTTCTCTAAGGCCACCCAAATCCGGCGCATGTTCTTAGTGATCACCCTCCCCCGGACAAATCCCACTTGTGATTCTTCTACCAATTCTGGCAAGAATCTCGCTAACCTGTTGGCCAGGATCTTAGCAACATACTTTATCTCAACATTTAGCAGAGAAATAGGTCTATAAGAGTCCGGCTTGTGAGCTGGTTTACCCGGCTTTGGCAATACACTGATTTGGGCTCTATTTAGATACTCCGCCATCTGTCCTTGTTGTATGGCTATATTAAAGACCTTGGCTAATAATGGGCTTATCTCTGTATTTAACATTTTATAAAATTCATTTCTAAGACCATCAGGCCCTGGCGTCTTACCTAACTTACTCCATTTTATTACCAACTCCACCTCCTCTTCCGCTATTGGCGCATTTAGTATTTCCGCCTCCTCTATCGAGATCCTAGGTAAATTTATACTATTTAAATAGGCCTCACTAGGTCTCACCAAATCTTCTTGTTGCTTATATAGATTTCCAAAAAACTCCTGTAGTATGTCCACTATACCTTCATCCTTATTCACCCTCCCGGCCGAGTTGCTCTCCATGGTAAGTATTTTCTTAGCACTAAGCCGTTTGTGTGCTAACCTAGCCAAAAACCTCCCACTCTTATTGGCGAATCGGTACAGCTGATATTTATAATAGATGGCCGATTTCTGGGTTCTTTCCTGTAGTATTTCATTTAAAGTCTGTTGGGCTTCTAACAACTGTCTCCGAATAATTAAGTCATGATGTTGTCCATATTTCTTCCGCAATGCCACCACTTGCTTCTCTAATCTAATCACCTCTCTATCTCTAACCCTTTTTTTATATGCCAGATATGATATAATGTCCCCCCTTAGGACCACCTTTGCCGCCTCCCAGAAAAGGACTGGCTCTTCCCTATGTTGAGCATTATTCATACTATACTCTTTCCACTTCTCCATCAGGAAAGGCAGAAACTGATCATCTCGGTACAAATGAGCTGGAAATCTCCAAGCTCCAAATTGTGGCCTTCCCACACCCATCCGTAGTTGCATCCGCACCCAAGCATGATCCGAGATCATTATGGGACCAATTTGACTCTCCTCTACCTTTGTCACTAAGTCTCTCGAAATCAATATATAGTCAATTCTGGACAATGTTTGATGGGCTCTAGAAAGGTGGGTGAAATCTTTGTCTACTGGATTTAGTGTCCTCCACACATCCACCAACTCCAAAGCGTCACACATCTTAACAATGCTTCTTTCCTTTCTTGCCAATTCCTTCCCCGTGGGTTTAGATCTATCCCATTCTGGATCCATTACTTCATTCATATCTCCCCCCATAACCATCGGTAAATCTCCCAATGCATGTATTTTCCGTACAATTTGTGAGTAAAATTGCCTATCATAAGTATTTGGAGCATAAACGTTACAAAGCAGTAATGGTTGGTGTTCTACTATCACATGTGCCAGGACATACCTCCCTCCCACATCTGCCACCAACTTCTTAACCTCCACATTGATAGTTTTCCTTATTAAAATTGCTACACCTCCTTTTTTTTCCCACCGCTGGTGCATCATAAACTTCTCCCACCCACCATGTTTTCAATTTTGCATGTTCCTCTCTAGTCAAGTGTGTCTCCTGCAAAAATGCGATTGACACTTTTTTATCATTCAATGCTTTCAATATCTTTTGTCGCTTAACCGGTGAGTGTATACCCCCCACATTCCATGTCACTATCTGTAATGTTGTCATGTCACTCCTCTCTCAGCTCGTATATTCCACCAGAAGTTGTCGAGCACTCTGTTATGACCAAGAGGGTGTCCCAGCTCCACCCCCCCGGACCAATGTACCATTAATACCCGCATTAATTTAACTACCCAGGATTCTGTATATCCTACCCTTTTTGTGTGGCCCCATTCATCCAATACCTCTCCCTCCCTCCCTCCCCTCCCTCCCTCCCCTCTTCTTCAGCCCTCTCTTGTTCTCCCCCCCTTTCCGTCCCTTCATGCCACTAGGCATAACTTCCTGTTGCCTAAAGGCCCTGGCGCCCCAATACTTGTCAATTTATTACCCATTTATGTTTTCATGCATCTTTTCTCCCTTCTGCCTTCTAAACGCCCGCTGTAGTTTTCAATTATACCAGTCAATCAAAGGTCTCTTTCTGTGTGCCCAACTCTTTCCTCTTTGGTGCTGTTTCTTCGTATGGTTCTCTGCCGGAAGCCTTGCTCTCCTCCAGTGGCTTGGCTCAATACCAAATATCAAACAACTTGTCTCAGTTCTCCAAGTCTTGACTCCACGTTCAGCCTCTCTCCATCCAATCCCATCTCCTTGCCAGGTAAACTCCATTATTAATTGTAAACTTTTAACTTGTATAAACTTGGTTCTTGGCATAACTCCTGTAACTCAAACCATCCTATAGCTTACAATAAACCAAATATGTCTTTTCACTTTCACGTGTCTCCTGTCCCTTTCAGCCTTCACGCTCTGTAGCAAGCAAGCGGTCCACATATACAGTTGCTTCATCTGCTTTCTCGAAAAATACCGCTCGTCCATTTTCCAACAACTTTAGCTTCGCAGGGTAAAGCAAGCTGAACTTATATTTTTGCCCAAAGAGTCTAGTACACAGCGGTGCAAATTCTTTTCTAGCTGTGGTCACCGCCGTTGAATAATCTTGAAAACACAAAATTTTCTTTCCTTTGTACTCAAGCTTTTTTCCTGACCGCAACTCCTGTAAAATCAGCATTTTGTGGGCATAATTTAGAATCTTTAGAATCACCACTCTAGATCTTCCCGTGTCCTCTCTTCTCTGCCCGAGTCTGTGCGCTCTTTCCACCCGCATAGCTTTCGCTAGCTCCGAATTTTCTAATGTTTCTGGCAGCCATTTTTCTAAAAACATGCATAAATTCCGTTCTGGTAGATTCTCAGGCAACCCCACGAGGCGTAAGTTATTTCTTCTTGATCGATTTTCGAGATCGTCAAGTTTCGTTTCCACCTCTGCTAGACGTTTCTGAAGTCTAGGTTGCTCATCCGACACCATTTTAATATCTTCCTCCGCTTTCCCCATTCTTTGCTGTACTGCTTGGAGCTCATTAAAAAGCTGTGTATGTTTTTCTGTTAGCCCTTCCAGCTTATCCAATATGAGCTGCAGTTTTGCTCCCACCGTTTGTTCAACCGCCGCTTTCACTTCCTCAGTGATCTCTGCGGCCCACATTGAGCTGGGTGACGGCGATGCCGGCGGTGCCCTATCCGCCATTTTGTTGTCTATGGCGCGGGTCTTATCTCTGGGATCTTTTCGTCCCGATTTCGTTGCCATCTGATTCTTTCCGAACCCGCAACTCTCCAGATAAATCCTCCTATCTTCCGTTTGATTTTACTTCGGATTTGAGTGGGTAATCGCTATTACTAGTTCTGATTTGTGAGGTCGCCGCGGAGCAGTGCTGTTTTGCGTCTTCACCGCTCCATGCCTTCACCGGAAGTCCATGCTCTCTGAACTTAAAGGAAGCCTACATGCATATCCCAATACTTCCAGGCCACAGGAGCTATCTCAAATTTCGAGTGGGAGCACATCACTTCCAATACCACATCCTGCCATTTGGTCTCATGTCAGCTCCCAGAGTTTCCACAAAATGTATAGCAGTAATCATAGCGTCACTACGCAGACTGGGAATCCATATGTATCCCTAACTGGATGATTGGCTGGTGAAGAGCACATCAAAGGAAGGTGCTCAGGAGTCTATGCAGAGAGCTATTCAGGTGCTAGAGCTACTAGGGTTCGTTTTAAACTACCCCAAATCCCATCTGCTCCCGGTTCAACAATTGGAGTTCATTGGAGCCCTGCTAGATACACAGCAGATCAAGCTTTTCTCCCTGTGCAGAAAGCGGATGCTCTAGTCGCTCTCACCACTCAGTCTCATGCCAGCCAGCAGGTCATGGCTCGGCAGATGATGAGGTTACTATTCCACATGACCTTCACTGTGCATATCACTCCCTTGGCATGTCTTCACATGAGAATTGCCCAGTGGATCCTAGCTTCCCAGTGGTCTCAAGCCTCAGGGTACCTAGTGGATGTCATCTGAGTGACTCCAGAGTTATTTCAATCCCTACTCTGGTGGACAATTCAATCCAATTTAGCCATAGGACTTCCATTCCAAATTCCTCAGCCCTGGAAGGTGCTGGCAATGGATGCATCCCACCTAGGGTGGGGAGCTTACTTGGAGGGGCTTCACACTGAAGGTGCTGGTCAGCTCAGGAGACAGCTCTTCACATCAACCTTCTAGAGCTCCGGGAAATCTGGAACTCTCTAAAGGCTTTCAGAGATTGGCTGTTCAACCAAATTATGCTCATTCAAACAAGCAATCAGGTTGCAATGTATTACACCAACAAGCAGAGGGATACAGAATCATACCCTCTGTGTCAGGAGGCTGACCAGATATTGCAATGGGCTATCCAGAATGGGATAGTTCTCAGAGCCACATACCGGGCAGGAAAGTCCAACAGCCTGGGTTACAGGCTGAGGAGGGTCATGTAACCACACGAGTGGTCACTCTACATGGGTGTTGCCTATAAGATCTTCCAAGAATGGGGTACCCCTCCTTGGATGTCTTTGCCACTCCTTACAATCACTAAGTCCCTCAGTACTGCTCCGGGTTCAGAGCACTTGACAGACTAGCATCATATGCCTTCCTGCTCCAATGGGGGAACCGTCTTCTGTATGCGTATCCTCCCATTCCTGTCATGGGGAAGACTTTGTTGAAACTCATACAAGCCTGGAGAAAAATTATCCTAAATCGCTCATATTGGCCCAGACTGATCTGGTTCCCTTTTCTTCTGGAGTTATTCTCCAAAGAACCGTGGGGACTGGAGCATTTCTGACCCTCATAATGCAGTACAAGGGATCTGTTCTGCATCCCAGCCTCCAGTCTCTGGCCCTCACAGCCTGGATGTTGAGAGCTTAGAATTTGCTTCCTTGCGTGTCTCAGAGGGTGTCCCCAAGGTTTTGCTGGCTTCCAGGAAAGATTCCACTAAGAGGTGTTATTCTTTCAAATGGAGGAGGTTTTGCCATCTGGTGTGACCTCAAAGCCCTACATAGACCCTGCTTGAATATCTTCTGCACGTCTCTGAGTGTGGTCTTAAGACCAACTCTGTAAGGGTTCACCTCACTGCAATTAGTGCTTACCATCACCATGTAGAAGGTAAGCCCATCTCTGGACAGCCTTTAGTAGTTCGCTTCATGAGAGGTTTGCTATTATCAAAGCCCCCTATCAAACCTCCACCTGTGTCATGGAACTTCGTCATTCTAACCCAGCTGATAAAAGCTCCTTTTGAGCCACTGGATTCCTATCCTCTGAACTACTTGACCTGGAAAGTCTTATTTTTGGTGGCAGTTAATTCAGCTCGCAGAGAGTCAGTGAGCTTCAGGCTTTAGTTGCGGATCCACCTTACATGAAATTTCATCATAACAGAGTGGTTCTCCCCACATACCCTAAGTTCCTGCCTAAGGCAGTGTCAGAGTTCCATCTAAATCAGTCTATCATCCTTCCAGCATTCTTTCCCAAACCTCATGCCCATCCCGGCGAAAGCACACTGCACACTTTGGACTGCAAGTGAACATTGGCCTTTTCCCTAGAGCAGACTAGGCCCTATAGACAGTCTACCTAGCTGTTTCTAATTTCCTGATTTGGAACAATTCTCTTAGACTGATAACAAACCAGTTAATTGGCCTTCATGGCAAAAATATAAAATTTTGGTTTATTAATCTATTGCTCTGCAATCATGAATTTAAAACATTTATGAAATCCAACAAGAATTTAACTTGCCAGATTCTCAATGTTTTAATTGGTTCTGTCTCAAATGCTCAGTTATAAACTACTACTACTACTACTTATCATTTCTAAAGTGCTACTAGACGTACGCAGCGCAGTACACTTGAACATGAAGAGACAGTCCCTGCTCAACAGAGCTTACAATCTATTAAAAGAAATCTCAGATGATTGGTTTCTTCAATCACACAAAAGTGTGTCTCCTCAACCCATATTGTTGCATTATTTTACAGATTTTTCTAACATCAGTCTAAGAATTATAATTCACAATCTCAGAAAGGTTGGGAAAATGAAATCAGAGAACGTTTAGATGATAAATGATGGTCTGATTTTTGGCTTTATGGTCGTAGGCCATCTGTTTCCTCTTCTGAAACACAATCCTTATTTTTTCTCTAACACCATTCGCACTGAGCACCCATTAAATCACTGAAAAGTAGTATTTCAATGACCTCTGCTGGTCCTGCAAAACTAAGGGCCCTTTTACTAAGCTGCGCTGTAGGCACACAAAATTTTTAGCATGCGCTAATGATAGAGACACCCATTATATTCTTATGGGTGTCTCTAGCATTAGTGCGTGCTAATTTTTAGCATGCACTAAAACATTTGCGTGCCTACAGTGCGGCTTAGTAAACAGGGCCCTAAATCAGGCACTCTCAAGCATCTACTATTTGATTGTAATTCAGTTCAAACTTTTTGGACAGATATTTGGTCAACAATTCTTGAAGTGTTACATTTTAATGAAGCCCTTTCCTTCAAACTTATTATTTGGAAACCTCTTTTTCTAGAGTCCTCGTCTGAAAATGATGCATCTCTATGTGATTTTATGCTTTCAGTTGCCTTAAAAATAATAATTCAAAATTGGACGGATAACTCTAATCTTTCTAGTTTTCTTTGGTGTAACTCTTTGGCCCTGATGCACAAAACTTAACGAGCCAGCAACGTGCTTTGTATACCAGTTCTAATCGGTTTAGCAAGCAAGGAGTAAAATGAGACATGCACAAAAGGGTTCTCCAAGCTCTTTTCCTATCACGGTAGCAGCTAACAAAAACAGAATGCAAAGCTATTATAATAAGCTAATTACTATACAAATGTGCATGCAAAGCGATGCACAGCTGTTTTCTGACCCGATGAACAGAAGCAACCCTTACCTTTACCGTTGGAAATTTACTGGAGGTATGGATCTGTCGGTCCTGACAGTTTATGCAAGTACTGCCACAGATCCATACTGGTGCTCCTGGAAAACGCCAACACACAAGAGAAATGAGAGAAGTGATTCAGAAAAAAAGATGCTGCTTTGCTTCTCTCTCCCCTCTTCTTCTCTGTTTTCTCTCCCTGTGGATTGCATTGCTCTGGGCTCTTAAAAGAGGCAGAGCAATTGGAACAGTATGGGAAGAACTCCCGCCATGTGAGGAGAGAGCCGTGAGCTTCCTCTCTTTTGCACGTACGCCTGCTTCCTTCTAGCTGGGCACCAGGGTGGGCCAGTGATTGCCCGCTGCCATAACAATGGCAGGTAGTATTTGGAAAGATAATACTCCACGTGTCCTCCTTTGCATTGATGTGTAAGGATAGGCAGTGGCTCCTTTTCTGATCACCAGTTGCTGCAGGACACAAAAAATTAAACAGAGGATTGCTCAACTCCTGAGTAATGTTCGTATGGCTCGTTTAGAAGCCCCCATAGTGTCCCACTGGCTTGACCTAAAACACGGAGTGCAGGATCTCCGTTTTGTTGTTCTAGATACTGTACGAGTAGAAAGAGGTGGTAATATTCCTTCTATATTATTAAAGAGGGAACAGCATCTTATATATTATTGCAATACTGTGGCCCCTGGCGGGTTAAATAAAGAAATCGAATGGCTTAATATGTGATCACATAGTAAAATCTTTGAAGCCAGTTGTACGCATGAGCGGAGAGGATCAGGGTTGTTTTTTCATCTGCTCACTAGTATTTAAACCCCCTAGGATCCCGTAGCTAGCTATGCGCAGGAGTGAGCGCCGTAGTGACGTTTGCACTTCGGCATCGCTGGAGTTGAGTTCCCAAATGCCTACAGGAGCCAGTAAGAGTGTTGTGTATTATGTTTTTGGAAGATTTTGAACGAATGGTGTGGGTACTTTGTGGGTTATAACTCATAGTCATTTTGTTTAGAACAAGACCCCTGAAGACGCTGGTTTCAGCGAAACGTGATCATGTCGGGTCCAGGTTCCATGGTGTATCAACTTCTTGTATGAGATAAAGCTACATGGAAGAGTTTGTTTGTATGGTAGCAGATTGAATCACTAATTTGGAAACAGTGAATTCAGCTACGGATGGATACAAGCATCTATTAAAAGCTGACGATTCAAAGTATACCCTACTTCGTCAACCTTAAGAGTTTTTTCTGTGGATAAATAATCAAAGTATATAATAAGAACCTCGAAGATTGGTGAAGATGTGAAGGAATAGAAATGAAGAAATAGATACATAGACATGCATTAGAGGTTCACTGAGTAATAAGATTGTCCAATGCTGTGAAATACAAAATCTTGTTTAGCAACAGTCAATTTTAATTGGATTAGGCAGTCTATGGTTCAGGGACGTAGCCAGACACCCAATTTTGGGTGGGCCTGGGCCCAAGATGGGTGGGCAGAAGAACCTCGCCCCATCCCACATGTGATTTGGTCTCTCCTTCTCTCGCCTGCATGCCATCTGGTCTCTCAAACATCCCCCCTCTCCTGTATACCTTTTAAATAGTAGATTTTCACCAGCAGCGAGCAGCAACTAATACACACTGCTCATGTTGGCCCCACATCCTTCCCTCTGATGCAACTTCCTGTTTCCGCCTAGGCAGAAATACATCAGAGGGAAGGCTGTGGGGCCGGTGTGAGCAGTATGTATGTCACTGCCCACTGCAGGTGAAGATCTGCTACTTACAAGGTATGCAGGGGGGACACTTGTTGGGAGTTTTCAGCTGGTGGGGCTTGGGGATCCCTGCCAGCCACATCACAGGTATGCTGTTACTGGGTGGGCCTGAACCCAAAACACCCAAGCCCACCCTTGGCTACGCCACTGCTATGGTTATAATAAATTTGTATATATTTGGTGTGAATGAGAGAGAATGATTGTGTATGGGAGTTAGTATGAAATGTTAATGATTATGCGTTAAAAGATTTTTTCTAAATAAAGATTAAAGAAAATTTGATATTCAACGGTTGTTGGTATTGGCATTTGTAGTAAAGATACAACCAGTTAGATTGTATTAACCTTGATTAATGTAGTGTTAAAAATATTTTAGAGAGCTCTTATGTTTAGATTCTTCTTCCTTTCTGGTTACTTCTAGAATTATTTTTCATTTCATGAGTTCTATCAAGTGGTTGAGAAGTGGGGAAATCCAAAAGGATTAAATTTGACTACTTGTTTGGATACATCAATAGAGGAGGCATCTATAAGAGTTACTTTTGTGACTACCTTTATCCTTGCTTCAGATATAGACAAAATATTGAACCTTTTCTTTTCAACTAGGGTGCATATTTTTTCTGAGCATAAAGTGTATATACCAGACATTTGTCCCCAGATTCTATAAATGGCGACTAAAGGTGCGTGCAAAAATTTGGCACTAATTATAATTTATGCATGCAAATTTCTAAGCATATTCAGTAAAGTAGTGTACGTAAATTCTAATGCATTGATCGCAAAAAGGGGCATGGCCATGGGAGGGGCATGGGCGGGTCATGGACGTTCCTAGAAATTACTTGCACTGTTATAGAATATGCCTGATCCATTCCTAAGTTAGGGGTGGGCATTTACATCAGGTTTTTGTGGGCGTAAATGATCGTGCCTAAATTTAGTCATGGATGCAGCCGCTATGCGTATTCTATAAACAGCACCTAATATTAGGCACAGTTAACTAGGGGTCCTTTTAGCAAAGGGCATTAAGCCCTAATCCCCAGATTCTATATAGCACGCTTAGTGCTCTGTGCTGAAATCCAAGCATATTCTATAACAACGTGAGTAATTTAATTGGCGTTGTTAACAAGCAATAATGAGCATTAATTGACTAATTAAAATTTACACACGTAAACGTTAAGTGTATTCTGTAATGCACAGCACCTACATTTTAATGTGCACAGGCAAAAAGGGGCGTGGTTATAGGTAGGGAAATGAGCATTTCGTGGGCGTTCCAAAATTTATGCACACTGTTATAGAATACGGCCCTCTGCACCAAAATCTACGTGCTGGGATTTACGCCATGTTTTCATTGGTGTAAATGGAGGCATATAGATGTAGGTGCTATGGTGTCAACTATTGTATTCTATATACCTCATCTAATCTAGGTGCTGTTTATAGAATACGCTTAGCCAGAAATGTTTTACTTGTGGATTTTTTAGGCTCCATATATAGAATTCTCCCTTAATGTGCAGTTTATGCTCACCAACAGGCTATCACGGAATACATAGTAACCAGGGGCGTATCTGAGGTTCGGCGGTAGGGGGGGCAGGGGCTAGAGTGAGGGGGCACATTATAACGCCCCTCCCCCACCGCCGTTAACCCTCCCCCGCCTACCGCCAACCCTTTCCCCGCCTACCACGGTCACCTACCCCCCGAGGTCCGCTCCTGCCGGTTTTTTTAAATATTACTTCAGCTGGCGGGGGGCCCCAACCCCCGCCAGCCCAGCCAAGGTCTTTAACTTCTTCATCCTTCCTCGTGCTGTTCCTGCAATGCATCCTTCCAGTTGGACGGAGTTTGACGTCGCAGCACGTTGACGTCCTGCACGTACATAAATATAGGGGGAAAATGCCCTGCATCTGCCCTGCATTTACCACACAAGACAGACTGCTAACGCATGACACCACATTTCCTGGAGTGACAGTTCAGGACTAATCACCCTAACTGCCAGTGCAGCTGGGCCCAGTCAAAATTAAGTAAAGCACTTGGGCTGAATGTGGGTCGTTGGGTTTGTGCTGGGGTCTGATCTCGGGGGAGAGGGGGGAATCAGGGCTTTATCACAGCACTACTGGACTGCTAGTAGCACAGCTACACTTTTCACCTTCTGTTGAAATTGCGGTAAGTTCAGCTGCGCTATTGGCAATTGACAGCTTGAGTGGGTACTGACCCATGTGTTCACTGTCACAACTGGCCACTCTTCCACTTGCCCATGTAATGCCCATCCCCTGCCCACTCCCTTGTTAGGCAACTAATGCAGGATTTTTACCACAGTGGCTGCTTTTTTAGCACAGGACAGTCTACTGTGTCATGTGCCCTGTCTTTGCAAGTATGGGCACCGGAGGATCAGACGGCCATCTTGGATTTGGGCTTATTCCAGGTTTTGGCGACCATCTTAGAAGAGGGTCTATTAAGCCAGGGCAGCCATCTTGGAGTGTGGCAGCTTCAGGAAGGAAGCCCTTATTTGATCGTAGGGTGTATCTGATGTGGGCTGCCATCTTGTTTTCAGCTGTGCTTGGTTGAGCCTAATTCCTTCTCTATTTAAGGCTCTGCCCTCAGTCCATCTGTGATTCGGCTTCTACTCAGTTCGCTGGATAGTTGCAGTGCTTCTGGATCTACTTCTGACTGATGCCTGGTACTGACTGCTGCCTGTTCCTGGACCTGTTGTTGACTGCTGCCTGGTACTGACCGCTGCCTGTTCCTGGACCTGCTCTTGACCGCTGCCTGGTACTGACCTCTGCCTGTCTCTGGACCTGCTTTTGACCGCTGCCTGGTACTATCTTTGCCTTGCCCTAGGTTTTGCTGTTATCTGCTGCCAGGTCTAACCCTGTGGACTTTGTGCTGGACTTTGTTCTCTCTGTAGCTGGCGACTCGCACTCAGGAGCTCAACTCCTGGGGAACGGTGGGAGGCACAGGGAGGACTCAGGGTTTTGGCCGACAGCCCGGTGAGGGATTTCCTTCATCGAGTACAAGGGCTCACCTCTCCTTGGAAATACATTACAGAAGCCGAAGCCATTCAAGATTGGCCACGACCACAGGGATTGCGAGCGCTCCAATGGTTCTTGGGGTTCGCTAACTATTACAGACAATTTATACACCGATACTCAGTAGTGGCAGCTCCCCTGACCACCTTAACCAAGAAAGGCGCTAATGTTCGGAATTGGTCTCCGCAAGCCATCGAAGCTTTTGAACTCCTCAAGAAAGCTTTTCTTTCCGCACCGGTTCTCCATAGTCCTGATCCCCAGCGACCCTTTATTTTGGAAGTGGATGCCTCAGCCATGGGAGCGTGGGCGATTTTGTCACAGACTTCGGAGGCAGGAAAGCGGCATCCATGCTTCTTCTTTTCCAAGAAATTCACAGCAGCCGAACGGAATTATACTGTTGGAGATCGGGAACTGTTAGCCCTCAAGTTAGCCTTGGAAGAATGGTGATACCTTTTGGAGGGAGCAGTGCATCCGATTTCCGTCATTACCGACCACAAGAACCTACTGTACTTGCAGGACGCTAAGAGACTTAACCCCCGGCAAGCCCGATGATCTCTGTTTTTCACTCCGTTCAATTTTCGCCTCAGCTTTCATCCTGCAGAGAAAAATGTCCAGGCGGATGCATTGTCCCGAGCCTTCAACCCACCAGAAGAAGTCGAGGAATGTCATCCTATGCTTGACCCGGCTTGCATTGCCGCGACTACTCTCACGACTCCGGGAGCTTCCAGGATTTCAGTGACTCCACGGTTCCGCAAGAAAATACTTAGATGGGGACATGCTTCCACGATCGCTGGGCATCAAGGATATCATAAGACATTACATCTCATTTCTCGCTTTTATCGCTGGCCCCGCATGGCCCAGGATGTCCGGCAGTTTGTCACTACCTGCCCCACTTGTGCCCAACACAAGAGACCTATGGGGAAGCCCTGGGGGTTGCTTCAACCATTGCCGGTGCCGCAAGCTCCATGGCAGGAACTGTCAATGGACTTCATTACTGAGTTACCACCCTCCCAGGGGTATACAGTCATTTGGGTGGTGATCGACCGCTTTTCTCGCATGGCCCACTTTGTTCCCCTGAAGGGACTTCCATCAGCGGCAGTTCTTGCCCAACAGTTCATTCTCCATATCTTTGGCCTACATGGATTGCCACTCCGCATTATCAGCGACCGAGGCCCACAATTCACCTCTAGATTTTGGAGGGCCCTGTGTTCCAGCTTTGGTATCACAACACAATTCTCCTCGGCATACCATCCCGAGACCAATGGCATGGTAGAGCGAACAAATCAAACCCTGAAGTTATACCTCCGGATGCATGTCAATGCGCGACAGGATGATTGGGTTTCTTTATTACCATGGGCGGAATTTACTTATAATAATAGCCTCCATTCAGCAGCGCACAACATCTCCGTTTTTTGCAGCCTATGGTTGGCACCCATGATTGCCTCTTCCCATGCCACAAGCACCAGAGGCAGTTCCTGTCTCTGCTCCACCTCAGCTGTACAGAACCTTGACCGACCTCCACAAAGTATGGAAGGACATACAGTCTCACCTTCATCAGGCCTCAGAGACTTACCGGAGGTTTGCCGATCGCAAGAGGCAATCCGCCCCTCAGTTGGCACCAGGTCAACGGGTTTGACTCAATATTCAATATCTCAAGCTCAGACTGCCTTCCTTCAAATTTGCGCCAAGATTCACTGGGCCGTTTACCATCACGGAGCGCATAGGAGCAGTTACTTATAGACTCCGTTTGCTATCCCATTTCAAAATACATAATGCATTTCATGTCTCCTTACTCAAACCTTTTGTCTCGTCTAAGTGGCATCCTAAGCCCAAGGTGAGTCCTGTCCTGGATGTGTCCTCGGAACCAGAGTTCGAGGTTCAAGACATCCTGGATTCCAAATTAAGGAATGGACGTCTATACTATCTCTTGGCATGGAAGCACTACGGCCCTGAAGATAATTCCTGGGAACCTGCTAGTCAGATTCACGCTCCCCAGTTGCTCCGCGACTTCCATGCCCACCATCCTTCTAAACCAGGTCCAAGGTAGAGAGGGAGGCCTTTAGGGGAGGATACTCTCATGTTCCCTGTCTTTGCAAGTATGGGCACCGGAGGATCAGACGGCCATCTTGGATTTGGGCTTATTCCAGGTTTTGGCGACCATCTTAGATGAGGGTCTATTAAGCCAGGGCAGCCATCTTGGAGTGTGGCAGCTTCAGGAAGGAAGCCCTTATTTGGTCGTAGGGTGTATCTGATGGGGGCTGCCATCTTGTTTTCAGCTGTGCTTGGTTGAGCCTAATTCCTTCTCTATTTAAGGCTCTGCCCTCAGTCCATCTGTGCTCCGGCTTCTACTCAGTTCGCTGGATAGTTGCAGTGCTTCTGGATCGACTTCTGACTGATGCCTGGTACTGACCGCTGCCTGTTCCTGGACCTGCTCTTGACCGCTGCCTGGTACTGACCTCTGCCTTTCTCTGGACCTGCTTTTGACCGCTGCCTGGTACTGACCTCTGCCTTGCCCTGGGTTTTGCTGTTATCTGCTGCCGGGTCTAACCCTGTGGACTTTGTGCTGGACTTAGTTCTCTCTGTAGCTGGCTACTCGCACTCAGGAGCTCAACTCCTGGGGAACGGTGGGAGGCACAGGGAGGACTCAGGGTTTTGGCCGACAGCCCGGTGAGGGATTTCCTTCATTGAGTACAAGGGCTCACCTCTCCTTGGAAATACATTACATACTGCATGATAAACCCTACCTTAGCAGCTTAACACAGCTTAGTAAAGGGCCCCGTAGTTTACTAAGCTTATTTGCCAACACTACAGCAAGATTTGAAAAATCAGCTTTAATTCCTGAATATTGATACATTATCATTAGGCATTACTAGAAATCTCTTTATTGTGCTCTATTTGTGGAAGAATTTAAAATGTATTTAGCATGTCTTTTTGTCATTGTGTCCATATGATGACAAGTTGCAGAAAGGAGAGTCCTTAACCTGTTATCAATATACTATTTTCATGTAAAACATATTTAATTTTACATCTCCTGCAAAACAAATGTAAAGTTTAATTTTATTGGTCTGACTTAAGTATACTATGCACTAAGCTCTGCTAAATTTACAAGGTTAGCACAGATGGCTTTCCAGTTTTAACACACATGCTAAAAGGGATGGAGGAGTGGCCTAGTGGTTAGAGCACCTGTCTTGACATCTAGAGGTGGCCAGTTCAAATCCCACTGCTGCTACTCATGATCTTAGGCAAGTCACCTAACCCTCCATTGCCTCAGGTGCAAACCTACATTGTGAGATCTCCAGGGACAGAGAAACATCTAGTTTACTTGAATGTAATTCACTTTGAGCTACTACAGAAAAGGTGTGAGCAAAATCCAAATAAATAAATAAAAAGTGCTCATTAGTTAGATACATAGTACATAATGAAAATGTCTGTGCTAACACATTAGTGCATGCTAAGGACTAATAGGATTTTAGTGTACTTTTTTATTTATTAGGATTTATTTACCACCTTAAAGGAATTCACTCAAGGCAGTGTACAGTAAGAATAGATCAAACATAAGCAATAAGCAATTACAGCAGTAAAAATATTCAAATAACAATACAACATATGGCATGTGTCTTGTCTCTTGTGATGGTGAGCCCTTAGGTCCCCTAGGCCAAAAGACCTCAGCGGACAGCCGTGCAACCCCGAATCTTCACCCGCGGCGGCCGCCGTTCACCAAGGGTTGAGCCCCCAGCTGCAGGCGGCCAGCAGGACTGCTGGAACCGCGGGGTTGACGGTTGGCCTGGCCGGCAGTTAGCAAACACAGTCTATGGATGGTGGCTAGCAAGGGCGGCTAGTCCTCCGTGGATAACAATCACAATCTTAGTATAGTGGCTAGCAAGGGCGGCTAGTCCTCCGTGGGTAGCAATCACAGTCTCAGTATAGTGGCTAGCAAGGGCGGCTAGTCCTCCGTGGGTAGCAATCACAGTCTCAGTATAGTGGCTAGCAAGGGCGGCTAGTCCTCCAACACGAACCCCCTGGACTTGCTTCGGGAACAAAAACCGGAAGCAATCAGGTCCTCTGGTCTCCGAGTTTAAATATCGCGCCCCCCCCCCCCCCCCCCCCGGGAAGGGAACCAACCAACCCGGCCACGGAAGGCAGTGGAGCTCCCGGATTGGCCGGCCCGCCCTCCAGGCGGAGTCATCGTCCCGGTGCGCCAATCCGGCACGAGGTAGGAGGAGCTCCTGCATCGGTCAGCCTCGGGCCACGAGAAGCGTCGGCACCGGCGGCGCCATCTTGGCCGGCGTTCGCTCCATTCCCCGAGGCCGGCGTTCGCTCCAGCAGGTCGCCGGCCTCGGCCCGACCTGCGGCAGCGCCGGCTCTTCCGGAGGCCCTCTCCCGCAGTCCCGGACGCCGTGAAGGTCGCTGGCGATCGCTCCCCACCGCGGGAGCGCAGGTATGGACGCGGGACGGGACAGCATGGTATACTACTTACAATGTCAACACAATACATAATAAAACATTTTAATTGATAGTGAAGGGTAAAGCAAAATTTATGTATTTATTTGTGACATTTATATCCCACATTATCCCAAACAAGTTTGAAAATGTAACATATATATAGGTAAGAGAGTAAGAAGAGTTAGAAAGTAAGGTGATTGATTTAAAGAAGGTTGCACATTAGGTCATAGAGATGGTTAAATATTATTTCAACTACTGTAGGAGTGGATAAACGTTTCCTGCTGCAGTATGTGCAGCCCGAGTCACTCCTTGTTTGTGAGACTAACAAGTTAGTTACTTCTTCCATTAAAGGCCTGGTTGAAGAACATTGCATTGTAGTAATCCAGTCTTGATGTTATCATGGCATGCATAACTGGGATAATATTTACCTTCTCAATGTACGGAGAGAGGCAGCGTAGCTGTCGCAAATAGTAGAAGCAGCTCTTGAAGGTTGCTTGGATTTGGTGAATCAGAGTAAGTGTTGAATCTAACTGTGTTCCAAGGTTCCTGACTTGTGATTTGAGAGGGAGTTCGTACTTCTGAAAAGGGATTTTGATGTTAGGTATGTATTCACTTGTGTTAGGGACCCAGAGAAGTTATGCTATGTTTTATGTAGGGGTGCATAAATGTGTCTGCCTATGTGCTATGTAGTACCACCTGTTTTAACCCTGCTAAATTTTGTCCAGGCAACAGATTATTGTACAAAAGACTTAACATACTCTCTCCTTAGTTAAATTTTGAAATAGATGGGTTTTTTTTCTATTTTTAAACAAATTTCTATAGAGTGTGGGGGTGAGGGGATATTTAAATGATAAGGATTGTCTAGCTAACTCCACAGGATAGCTAGACAATCCCTTTGAATATTGATATAATGATTAAATGTAAAGGAAAATGTTAATAGTTACGTAAAATTATAGGATGTAGAAAAGACAATAATACTTGTTGAACATTCCAGTATTTAGTCTATTACTACTACTACTACTACTTATCATTTCTATAGCACTACTAGACGTACGCAGCGCTGTACACTTGAACATGTAGAGACAGTCCCTACTCGACAGAGCTTACAATCTAATTAGGACAGACAAACAGGACAAACAAGTGATAAGGGAATATTAAAGTGAGGATGATAAAATAAGGGTTCTGAACAAGTGAATAAGGGTTAGGAGTTAAAAGCAGCATCAAAAAGGTAGGCTTTTAGCTTAGATTTGAAGACGGCCAGAGATGGAGCTTGACATACTGGCTCAGGAAGTCTATTCCAGGCATATGGTGCAGCAAGATAAAAGGAGCAGAGTCTGGAGTTAGCAGTGGAGAAGAAGGGTGCAGATAAGAGAGATTTACCCAGTGAACGGAGTTCCTGGGGAGGAATGTAGGGAGAGATGAGAGTGGAGAGGTACTGAGGAGCTGCAGACTGAATGCACTTATAGGTCAATAAGAGGAGTTTGAACTGTATGCGGAAACGGATAGGAAGCCAGTAAAGTGACTTGAGGAGAGGACTAATATGAGCACAACAACACTGGCGGAATATTAGTCGTGCAGCAGAATTTTGAACAGATTGAAGAGGAGAGAGATGGCTAAGTGGGAGACCTGTGAGAAGCAATAGTCTAAGCGAGAGGTGATAAGAGTGTGGATGAGGGTTCTGGTAGTGTGCTCAGAAAGGAAAGGGCGAATTTTGGTGATATTATAGAGAAAGAAATGACAGGTTTTAGCAGTCTGCTGAATATGTGCAGAGAAGGAGAGGGAGGAGTCGAAGATGACCCCAAGGTTACGAGCTGATGAGACAGGAAAGATGAGAGTGTTATCCACAGAGATAGAGAATGGGGGACGAGCAGAGGTTGGTTTAGGGGAAAAGATAAGAAGCTCAGTCTTGGTCATGTTTAGTTTCAGATGGCGCTGAGACATCCAGACAGCAATGTCAAACAGGCAGGATGACACTTTGGCCTGGATTTCGGCTGAGATTTCTGGTGTGGAGAGGTAGATCTGGGAGTCATCAGCATAAAGATGATACTGAAAACCATGGGATGAGATCAGAGTACCAAGAGAAGAAGTATAAATGGAGAAAAGAAGAGGTCCCAGGACAGATCCCTGAGGTGCACCAACTGACAGTGGGATAGAGGTAGAGGAGGATCCACTATAGTATACACTAAAGGTATGCTGGGAGAGATAAGAAGAAAACCATGAATGAACAGAGCCCTGAAATCCAAGTGAGGACAGCGTATCAAGGAGTAGGCTGTGATCAACAGTGTCAAAAGCAGCAGATAGATCGAGAAGGATGAGGATAGATTAGAGACCTTTGGATCTGGCCAGGAACAGACCATTGGAGACTTTAGCAAGCGCTGTTTCAGTTGAATGAAGGGGGCAAAAGCCAGATTGAAGTAGAATAGCTTGAGATGAAAGAAAGTCAAGGCAATGGTGGTGAACAGCACGTTCAAGTATCTTGGATAGGAAAGGGAGGAGGGAGATGGGGTGATAGTTGGAAGGACAGGTAGGGTCCAATGAAGGTTTTTTAAGGACTGGTGTGACTACGACATGTTTGAAGGCATCAGGAACAGTCGCAGTGGAAAGTGAAAGATTGAGGATATGACAGATAAAAGGGATGACAGTAGGAGAGATAGTGTTAAGTAGATGGGTGGGAATAGGATCAGAGGAACAGGTAGTTAGTTTCGAGGAGGAAATAAGATGTGTAGTTACCTCTTCAGTGATTTCAGAAAAGGAAGAAAAGGAGGCAGGGGTTGGAGGGTTGAGAGAATGGACTAAGGGAAGGAGAGGTGGAGGTGACCTGATTGAGAATTCAAGTTTAATCTTGTGAACCTTATCATGAAAGTACTCAACTAGAGTCTGGGGGGAAAGTGAAGGGGGAGTTGGAGGTGAAGGCACTTTGAGGAGATAGTTCAGTGTGGCAAAGAGACGTCGAGGGTTTGAGCCAAGAGAATTTGTCAACTGGATGTTATAGTCTTGTTTGGCAAGTAAAAGAGCAGACTGGAAGGAGGTCAGCAAGAATTTGAAATGTATGAAGTCAGCATGGGCACGGGAATTCAGCCAAAGGCGTTCGGCAGAGCGGGCACAGGAACATAGGTAGCGGATTCTAGAGTCTATACTTGTAAGTAGAGGGCCCAGATTCCCTTTTCTGTTCATGCTGCTTGTCTTCAAATTTGTTGAGCAGGGCTATATTGCTTGTTGTTCCTAAACAAGGAAAATCATGCACACCTGGGCGGATGCATTCCAACTAAAACTTAACGCAGAAAAAACACAATGTCTTGTACTCGCCTCCCAATATAACACAAAAAAAACTTCTCTACCATAATCACACCATACTGCTCTCTTCCAGTCTCAAAAAACTTGAAAATTCTTGGAGTTACTATTGATCGAAACCTCACTCTCGATACCCACGTGAAGAACACGACGAAAAAGATGTTCCACACCATGTGGAAACTCAGAAGAATAAAACCATTCTTCCCGAGATGCGTCTTCTGCACCCTGGTACAGTCAATGGTAATAAGCCATCTGGATTACTGCAACGCACTATATGCGGGTTGCAAAGAACAGACTATCAAAAAACTCCAAACAGCCCAGAATACTGCCGCCAGACTCATATTTGGAAAATCTAAATATGAAAGTGCAAAACCCCTAAGTGAGAAACTGCACTGGCTCCCACTTAAAGAATGCATTGCGTTCAAGATATGTACGATTGTACACAAAATTATCCATGCAGACGCCCTGATCTACATGCTGGACCTGGTGGACCTACCTTCCAGAAACGCCACAAGAACATCCCGCAAATTTCTCAATCTGAACTTCCCCAGCTGTAAAGGACTAAAATACAAGCTATGCATGCCACTACCTTCTCCTACACGAGCACGCAAATATGGAATGCTCTACCCACAGATCTGAAATCAATTGTCGAAACAAATAACTTTCGCAAATCTCTGAAGACACACTTCTTCAACAAGGCCTACAACAAGAACCAACAGCTTCACTAATTCACTTTCCCAACCCAACCAGTTATGAAAATTCACTTCTACTATCACCCGCCCAATCACTTCCTCTTTCTTCCCTACTTAATCTCTACACACTAGAATTCTAGAATGACAATGTCATAATGTCATAACAAAACTATGTACGCCACATTGAGCCTGCAAATGGGTGGGATAATGTGGGATACAAATGCAATAAATAATAATAATACTATTGAGATAGTAATATGTGATTGCTATCAAGAGAACAATGTAAGTAGTGTTTGTGAAGGGCTTTATATACTACTTTTCTTTTGTATACAGCAAAGTTCTATATGCACCAATATAATGAATATTTATGATAAATTAGCACAAGGAGGATTATTTTCTTCTGTATTTCTTTTAATGTCTGTGCTTTACATACTGTAGTTCATTGCATTGTATATAATTACAGCTTTTCTTGTCAAATTTTGTGTAAATTTAAGATACCATATATTTTAATGCCGTCATCTTCTTTTCTAGCAGTGAACACTACTCACAGCAACTGGAATCTGGACAGTGGGAAAGAATCCAGAAACATATCTGAAAGTGGAAGACTCACATGTCCGCCAGTGCCTCCACGACCCACACAAGCAGGTATAAGGAATTTTAGACAAAACTAGATACAGTGAAATTGATATTCAAAATATTTGTGCTGTTAATCTTGGGAGTTATAATCAATAATCTAAATCCAGACTCCTACATATAATCTCGCGTCAAATATATGTTTATATATCTGCTAGGGGAAAAGCCTCAATCCCGGCGTGTACTCCTTATGTTGTAAAACAACGGAAGGGAGCACCGCCCGATCATCACTGGCTAAAAAACCCCTGTTTTAAGTAACCCGCTTCTATTTTATATGTTTCAAAACAAATCAGATTGATGGTTACTTAGCTTCACTGCTGCAACTTTTCTTAGGCAGTAAACCGGAACACAGTGATTTGAACCCAATCCACGGCCCGACTCGGCCCAAGTTTCGCCTACTTCCTCAGGGTCCGTGGGTCAATCTACTGCATCTAATAAAACATACATCAAATTTGGCGCTTATTTGTACACACAGTCTCACCTCCAACCCCAATCTCATGATTCTTACTTCAATCGGCTCTTTGCGTTCATTAATGTGAACTATTCAAGATGGCGTCCGTATTTATAATAGATGACATCAGACGCTGTGTTCTGGCTCCGCCCAACTACCTGTTGGGCGGGGCTAACTTACGTCAAATTTCTTACTGCTGGAACAAGAGTATCTCGTCTAATTATAACAGTTGTTGAAGAACAGAACCAATCAAAAGAACTGACTCCATTCAATTCGAATGTTTAAACCCTCAGGTTGTAAAGAATGCAAACGATATATCCATTTTTGCTCTTGTTGTAGGAGGACCAATTTTCTGTCTCCTCCCTGTATATCCCACTTGATGTGTTGTAAAATAATGCATCTAAGCATATCAAAAGTATGATTAAATTGGATACAGTGCATAGCTAAAGGGGCGGTCTTCTTTTGTGTATTTATATTACTCTTATGTTCAGTGAGTCTCGTAGTCAATTTTCGTGATGTTTGTCCCACATAGATTTTCTGGCATGGGCATACAATGGCGTACACCACCCATTCCGAACTGCATGTGGTATTGTGATGTAAAACATGTAATTTATTAGTTCTTGGATCTAAGAATTCCTTCGTGTTAATCATTATATCACACATGTTACATTGTCCACAGCTTCTATGTCCCACTATCTGGGAATCCGATATGTACGGTTTTCTAGGGATGGCCAGACAAATATTCAGGGTTTATATTACCCCTGTGCTGAGCAGGTACATTCCTGGAATGCAGTTAAACATTATCCAGTCACAGCTTATCTCCAGCACTAGCCTGGCTCACAGTTTTCACACATGCACAGGGGGTGCAGGCCTCCCTCATGCATGCCCAGTTGTACAAAAATTCAGCATTGTGCAGGGTGGGGGGCAAGTGGATGGCACAGCTGTCAGGCAGCAGGGCTTTCGTTGGTGGGGCTTAGGGACCCCTCCAGTTCAGGTCTGTGATGCGCATCCGAGGGAGGGGAAGAGCAGAGGCGAACAGGGGCGTAGTAAAGGGGCAAGGGGGCCGTCTTCCCCCTCCGCCCCAGGCACTGTCCTCCCTTACTATGCCATTGCAATTAGGCTTTGTAATTTTGTATGTTTTTGTATATGATTATCACCAATAAAAACAGATCTATATAAATAATTCTCACCTCAAACATTCTGAAGCTCACTCTGTGGCAGGGAAACACTGAAGCCCTGCACTGTTGGTAGGCTAGGCTGTCAGCACCACTCACTGTCACTCATGCACCACCCACTGTCACTCGTAGACCCGCCCTCAGCCACGCCCCTTCCACACATAATTCGCAACCCCAACGTTCTAATAAAACTGCAACTTCCGAGGTGGCATAGATCGGAATTTTTCCCCATGAGTGTCTGCCCCGCCCTCTCGTCACAACATGATGACATAGAGGGCGTGGCTATGACACTCAGCGAATCGCATCGCTCAGCCCTACACCCCCCCACGTTGCCACCGCTACCACCCTCCACCACAGATCGCCGCCACTCCCCCCTCCCTCCGTCCAACGTCAGCTGTGTTAAAAAGGAAGCGGGGCACCGCAGGCAGCCATCGCCTGTCACCTCTGTATCCTCTACTCCTCTCATGTCACTGCCCCTGCAGTAAAACCCCGGAGGAGCGCAGCGACATGACAGGTGAGAGCTAGCGCCGGTTCATTTTTTTCAGAAACGGGCCTTTCTTACTAGTCTAACATAAAACGTTTAGGCATTGCTGTATTTAAAAAAGGCACTACTCATATAAAGCAGGACTTTTGCTCCTCGGCAGTTACACCTTCTTTAATTCACACACAGCTCCCAGATAACTTCTCTTTTGGACTTAGGGCTAAAAACAAATTGGGGGGAGGGGATATATTCACCTCTCTGATGTTCAAAGGCACCTCCTTTGGGAGAAAGTTTGACTTTCAGAGGACAGCTCCCTAATTAGCTACTTTAGCCATACTGTATTTTAAAATCCATCACATAAAGATCTAAATGGTAGCACATACACCCATGGGTCAATTTTCAAAATGATGTATATGGATACCGGTGATTAGTATTTGTATAGATCTTTACTCTATGGATAGCAGTGGGATGAATATCTGCCTAACTGCTCTGCCACTATCCATATAGGACTAGGGCAGAGCAGAGCTAGGGTGGAAACCATAAATTAACTGTATAGTGGGAATAGCCATATAGCAACATAGATTATCCACATGGCAGCTGAATATCTCCACTATACAGAAAATGGTCAGTAGTGAAAATATATAGTTAGCACAATTGACTATCTATATGAGGGGCGCTGAATATAAATATATTTTATAAGTACTGCAGCCAGCATTTAGAAATTATACCTATCACAGAATTGAAAATAGACCCTGTACATATTGCATAATCATCACAGTTACATTTCTACACCTCGATTTATATACTGTATTTACAACCCTTTTGTGACATTGCTCTTTTTGAACGTATGCCTATGTGAAATGGCTCTCTGTTGTGCATTGTGCTATTTCTACATACATCTTCCATGAATTATGATGCTTATTTTTGAAGAACTATTCATGTTTTAGACATGCAGAAACTGGCATTTAGATGTGTACATTGCATACATATCTAAATCCCAGTTTTAAAAAGCTGGGATATATATGTCTAAAGCACAAAAAGATGCATTTGGCAAAGGGATGTGGTCGGCATGTTATGAGCAGAATTAGGGCAGGACTAAAAAATAAACCCGCCTAGTATTCAAAGCAAACCAGGAGAGGCACTTATCTGGGCAATGCTGCTGAATATTGGCACAAAACAACCATGTCAGAAGCAAGTAGGTCAGGGGTGGTAGATGGGGTGGAATTGGGTAGGAGCATGCATTTACTTAGGTACTGGCAATATTCAGTGCCAGCACCCACATAGCTAACTTAGCGAATTCACCCAGATAGCTATGTGGGCCTCAGCACTGGATATTGACCAGAACCTGCATAACAAATGGTCTCATGCCTTTCCATTCCCTCCCCCCAACCTCAGTGAGGTCTATAGCCCCCCCCAACCCTTCCCCCAATGAGACAACCTACAGATCCATATCCTCTCCCATCTTTACCTCTCATCTCCCACTCAGGATACATAGTAACATAGTAGATGACGGCAGAAAAAGACCTGCACGGTCCATCCAGTCTGCCCAACAAGATAACTCATATTTGCTACTTTTTGTGTATACCCTACTTTGATTTGTACCTGTGCTCTTAAGGGCACAGACCGTATAAGTCTGCCCAGCACTATCCCCGCCTCCAAACCACCAGCCCCGCCTCTCAACCACCAGCTGTGGCACAGACCATATAAGTCTGCCAAGCACTATCCCCACTTCCCACCACCGGCTCTGGCACAGACCGTATAAGTCTGCCCAGCACTATCCCCGCCTCCCAACCACCAGCCCCGCCTCCCGATTTTGACTAAGCTCCTGAGGATCCATTCCTTCGGCACAGGATTCCTTTATGCTTATCCCACGCATGTTTGAATTCCGTTACAGTTTTCATTTCCACCACCTCCCGCGGGAGGGCATTCCAAGCATCCACTACTCTCTCCGTGAAAAAATACTTACTGACATTTTTCTTGAGTCTGCCCCCCTTCAATCTCATTTCATGTCCTCTCATTCTACCATCTTCCCATCTCTGGAAAAGGTTCGTTTGCAGATTAATACCTTTCAAATATTTGAACGTCTATATCATATCACCCCTGTTTCTCCTTTCCTCCAGAGTATACATGTTTAGTTCAGCAAGTCTCTCCTCATACGTCTTGTAACGCAAATCCCATACCATTCTCGTAGCTTTTCTTTGCACCGCTTCAATTCTTTTTACATCCTTAACAAGATAGGCTCCCTCCGGGCCTACCTGAAGTTCCTAGTGGTCCAGTGGGATGATGGGGCAGGAGCAAACTTCACTCATTCCCACCACCCACCTGGACCACAAGGGACTTCAGGAAAGCATGGGGTGCTATCCTGAGTAGGGGGGACTATGGACCTTTGGGGGTTGGGGAGGCTATATAACAGGGTAGGATTGGGAGGGAGGATCAAAGGGACATAAGACCATTTTTGTTATGTGGGTCCCAGCTGATATTCAGCCGAGGCCCACATAACTATCTTATTAGCTGAATAAATATCAATTAGGCCCAGATATTCAGTGACAGTGCCCAGACATAGCCCAACACTGAATATCTGGGGCTAATTCTGCCCACAGCTGTCATCATTTTTTTTAACGCTGACTGCCGTAGGCTGAATATTTCCCAGCAACATGTATTCCCCATTTCAGAAGGGGAATGCACATCTGTGTTAATGAAGATCAATGTTGGGATTTACACTTGCTTCCTGGGAAGTCCAGATTTCAGAAAAGTTCTTGTATTGAGCAGCACTGCACTATAGGGATTATGTGGAGGGGCATTTTCGAAAGAAACATATAAGTTTGGATTTGGACGTCTTTGTAAAACGTCCAAATCTGTTTCAAAAATACCATTAAAGACCTCCAAATCCAAAGACGTCCCTATATTTGGACGCCCTTGGATTTCGAGGTCTTTGACTTTCGGCGATTTTCGAAACCAAAGACGTCCGAGTCAAAAACATCCAAATGCAAGCCATTTGGACATGGGAGGAGCCAGCATTTCTAGTGCACTGGTCCCCCTGACATGCCAGGACACCAACTGGGCAAAGGTCCTCAGGATGCATAGAGTGGAATAGTAGATCATTAGAAAGGAGACATCTGTCCAATACAACAACTAAAAAAACTCTTCAAACTTTTTGGTAACATCAGATTAAACACTTGGCGTTAAAACCAGCATTAGGGGTATAACCAACAAGAGCCTTTGGCTCTTGTTTCATTTTTAATTTTAATTTACCGCAAATTGATCTTTTGTGTGTAATTTACACCATTGCCTAATGGTGATTCTAGTGCTTTGTTAGACCTATTGTTATACCCCAGATGCAGGTTTTACTGAAACATGGCCATGTCAGGTACTTATCTTATTAAAGGTTTGTAAGAGTTTTTAAACTGGTGTGAGACTAGTGCCTCCTTTGTGGTGTGGTCTGCCTAAGTTAATAGACAAGAAAGGTGCCTATCTTATAAAGACACATAGATGCCTATATATTTTTTTAAAATAAAATACTAGCACAAAGCCTGCAGAAAAAAAGCATCTACATTATGGGTATTAACATTTGCACCTGTGTGGGAACAGTCCTAAATCTTAGTGCATAATGTGCATACATATAGGTATTTTATAAAATTTACACATAAACATATTGTGATTCCACCCACACTCCAGCCAAGCTCCTCCCCTGAGCATATCTACTCTACAAGTATTAAAACATACTTTTAGGCATTACCTAATTTTATAAGAGGCCGTTTACACATGTAATACAGTGTTTATGTAAAAAAAAAAAAGATTTAGAATAGTACCCTCACCAAGTATGTAATACCAGCTTCCTCAATAAAGTGGTCAGCAGGTACATATAGACATTAAATAATGTGAGGAAGAGCAGCAATCCCTAGAGTACCCCTTGACGTCACAGGTCAGAAGAAGCTGCTCCCCAACAAACTTATCGGGATTTACTCTTCAAATAGGAAGAAAACCATGCATAAGCTGAGCCCATGACACAGCAATTCAACAAACGGGATAACAAAATATCACGGGTCCACTGTGTCAAAATACTTACCTAGTTTTACATGCACAGCCATTTAAGGAGAAAGTTATCAATGTAGGCTGCCATTAAGATTATTAGTAACTAGGTCTCATTGCATAAAATAGGACCTATGCTAAAATAGAATACGTTAGTGATACAATAACGTTTTAATGATAGCCCAAGTTGATAACTACACCCCTTAGCTACTTACACACTTGTACGAAGTTATACTGTAACCTTTTAAGAGATGTGAATAACTATTTCTGTGTAGTTCAGTGGATATGAAAATGAGATTATTTTCTTGCTGAGAATTAAAATTCAAAAGAAAGTACTTAATAATATTAAGAGCTTAAGAAATGTCATATGCTGTGTCAGACAAGAGTCTATCAAGCTCAATGTTCGGTTTCAGACAACGGCCAAGCCAGGTCACAAGTACCTGGTAGAATCCCAAGAAGAAGCAAAATTCCATTCTACCAAACCCCAGGAATAAGGAGTGGCTTTCCAAAGGTTTACCTTAATAACAGTTTATGGACTTAACCTCCAGGAATTTATACAAACCTTTCTTAAACCACCCTAACTACTATTATCATATCCTCCAGCAATGAGTAATCTTATGATAAGTGCAGAGGGCTGAGAACCTGAGGAACTGGATTCAATTCCCACTATGGGTCATTGTGATCCTGGGCAAGTCACTTAACCTTCCATTGCCCCAGGTACAAAAACTTAGATTGTAAGCCCACTAGGAACAGGGAAAGTACCTGCATATTGGACTAGATTCTATATATCATGCCTAAAAAAATTGGCGCTGAAACAAAATACGCCTAGGCGTATTCTATAAAGTATGCCTACATTTTGGCATACTTTATAGAATAAGTCTAAATTTTAGTGCTGTTTATAGAATACACCAAGCGTCCATCCATGCAATTAAAATTAGTTGCAGGCAGTTACGCCAAGTAAAACTTGGTGTAAATGCCAATGCCTAAATTATGTATGGATCAGGTGTATTCTATAACAACGCGCATAGCTTTTAGAAGCACCCATGACCTGCCCATTCCACGCCCATGACCATGCCCCTTTTCAACTATGCGACTTAGAATTTATGTGCATCATGTTATAGAATACGCTTAGACAGTTCTGTGCGTAAATTCTAATTACTGACAATTAGTGTCAATGTTTGCTTGTTAAGTGGCATTTATCAGAACTGATTTGCGTTAACTAATTAAGTTGCACATGCAAATCCAGAATACGACTGGATTTCTGCACACAACTTAAGTCGTGCTATATAGAATCCGAGGGATAATGTGTAAACTGCTTTGGTTTTACCACAGAAAGGTGGTGTATCACATCCATGACCCTTAACCATGTATTAAATGAAAAAACATATTTTCTTACTTGCTTTAAATATATTACTATGTAATTTCATGGTGTATTTGCTAGTCTCCATTTAACTTATGCATTCAAGTCTAAATGCTGGTATAGCAGGAATGTAAAGTTATGTGGGCACTGAATGCATAACTGGCTAAAAATTCATAAAGTTACACCATATTCATATAACTATATGTTGGCCATCCCACTGAATAGCTCCCTCATGATCATAATCATCAAATTTGATCTGGAACTATTTGCATTTCACAGTTTCACCAGCAAGAAATGTGGCTTCCATTTCTCCTTCTCCTATTGGAAGATCTCCAATGAAGGTACAGTGGTTTGTATATATGTGTATATACACATCAATATAGATATTTCGATTGAAATAAATTGTATAGATATATAATATACATATGATACATAATATGATGTTCTTTATCTCTATATATCAGAAATGTTAAACTGTAATTCTCATGACCCACCAAATGTGATAATGTATACAGTAATCTCAAGTTTTGAATAGTTGATCAGCTATCATTGAACCTCCATTGTGATATGCAATTTACTTGGGGGCATCCCCCCCCCCCCCCCCAATATCTTGAGACCCTACAGTGAAGATTCACCACACAAATCTCACCTAGGTCCTTTGAAATCCTCCAGAGTTCCACGCAATTGGTGCATAATGTCAGACATTTTATTCTTCACAGGCCAGCAACCAGTCCTAGTTTGTGTGAACAGCCTCCAACTTGATAGAGCCAATTTAGCCATTAAAAACAAATTGTATACTCCCCTATTCCCTCCTCTCCAAACTCCCCTCCAAATTCCCTCCTCTCCTTCTACCCTGAATAAGCAGGCAAGTATATCATCCCACTTGTCCAACCCATAATAGTGTCCCATACTACTCCCCAAAACTTCCTGATAATTGTACAATCCCTCCACACGAGTTTACAGCAACCTCTCTTGCTGCAAACTTTCCAGCACTGTCCTACATTCTCCTTCTGCCTGTTTTTAATTTTTTGTTCCCTTATAAGGGTCCAGTACACCCTGGGAACCAGAATGTATTACATCTGCTCTGCTAATATTTTGTGGACAGTGATGTACGTGGTGATATACCCCTTGCCAAATATCTTTCCGAAGTAAATACTTGAACCATATTTTCCAGGTCACTTTGTGGGGATAGACGTACTCTTCCTGTATGTAAATCCTAGAACTCTATAAAGCCTCAGTATTAACTTCTTTTTAGACCAGTGGTTCTCAACCAGTGTATTGCAATACACTTGTGTGTCGCAAGACCATCAGGCAGCTGCTCTTCTCTTCTGCCAGACGCTGCATCTTGAAACATAAATACGTTCAGCAAGTGGGAAAAGCATGTAGAATGCAGTGGGCCAGGAACAGCAAAGCAAGCTATTACAGTTCCGTGGCCAGGACAAAAGCCAACTATCAGAATATTCCCCACATGCTGCTGAAGATAGGGAGAAAGCTGTGGGGCAAGGAAACACATATATTACAGGAACAGAGCTCTTTCAGATGACCTACCCTGCCAGTGCCCAGAAGGAGTGCTGAGGAGTGGCCTAGTGGTTAGGGTGGTGGACTTTGGTCCTGGGGAACTGAGGAACTGAGTTCAATTCCCACTTCAGGCACAGGCAGCTCCTTGTGACTCTGGGCAAGTCACTTAACTCTCCATTGCCGCATTGAGCCTGCCATGAGTGGGAAAGCGCGGGGTACAAATGTAACAAAATAAAAAAGAGAAAGCTGTAGGAGAAAATCAGTCACAAAGGAGAAAACCTGACCTGTTTGCAGCACTGCATATGTTCCCCAGATCCCTAACATAGCTAATTGGCTTCATTTATTACACAGTTCCATCCCTTCTTGCAGATTTTTATCAATTTACACTGCTGCTTTTATTCCCATCATCCTCTGGTTTTCCCTCCCTTTGCCAGAAACGCTACTGTTCTGAGGAGGTGGGGAGGTGAGTAGTTAACATCCCTTACTGGAACTCACTGTTTTTGTGCTGACTGACCAGCCTTTCTGCAGCACTAGCAGCCTGGCTTCCCTCACATCTTCGCTACTCCTTAGGCAAGCCCCGGCCTTTTCTGTCCTTAGCCTCTGGCATCCTCCTCTACATCTCTCTCTCTCTCCATGGTCCAGAGGACATCACAGATTTGTGGATTATTTACTGCACCTCATAATGATCCTGGTGGTATAAATTGGGCTGAAAACAGCAAGCCCAAGTCTCAGGTGCCTAGAGTTTGTTAGGAAAAAACATCCCTGCGACTGTTCAGGATACAGGCCCCTTAAAAGGGGGTAGCATCTGCCTACTGACATCAATATGAGCAGTAAGCTGGCTGTGCAGGAGGAGGAAGGAAGAGTATGGGAGTGTGTGAGAGGGATACTGGTCAAACAGAAGCAGAGGAAAGCAAGAGAAAGGGAGAAGGAGCGTAAGGAATAGAGTATTTACAGAGAAGAGGCTCCTGGGAAGGGATTGGAGGGTGAGAGTGGGTGACTGAAAGGGAATAGTTGGAAAAGTACTGTAAGGGGATGGTTGAAGAGAGAGGGTCAATATGAAGTGATGATAGAAATAGGTAAAAAAAATAAATTAATCCTCCAGACCTCACAATTTCCACCTTAGTAAGGGAAAGGGAATAAGATTTGATATACTGCCTTTTATAGAAACTTAGAAAAATGTAGACAAAGACCATATGGCCTACCCAGTCTGCCTATCTATCACTCCCTATGTACTTGTCCCAAGCTCTCTTGAATTCAGATACTGTTTTCATCGCCATCACTTCCACCAGGAGGCTGTTCCACAAATTTACTACCCTTTCCATGAAGAAGTATTTCCACAAGTTATTTCTGAGTCTATCCCATTTCACCTTCATCCTATGACCCCTTATTCCAGAGCTTCCTTTCAAGTGAAAAAGACTCACTGCCTGTGCATTTATGCCACATAAGTATTTAAATATTTCTATCGTATATGCCCTCTCCCACCTTTCTTCCAAAGTATACTTATTGAGATCTTTAAGGCTGTCCCTATACACTTTACAACGAAGAACAGTGTTCATTTTAGTAGCTGACCTCTGGACCGAATCCATCCTGTTTATATACTTTTGAAGATGCAATCTCCAGAACTGTACACAATATTCTAAATGAGGTCTCATAAGAGTCTTATACAGGGGCATCATCACCTCCTTTTTCCTACTGACCATTCCTCTTCCTATGTACCCAAGCATCCTTCTAGCTTTTGCCATTGCCTTTTTCTACCTGTTTGGCCACCTTAAGATCATCACATACGATCACACCCAAGTCCTGCTAATCTTTCATGCACAAAAGTTCCTCACCCCCTAAACTGTACCATTCCCTTGGGGTTTTGCAGCCCAGATATATAATCCTGCATTTTTCAGCATTAAATCTAAGCTGCCATATTCAAGACCATTCTTGTAGCTTCGCTAAGTCCTTCTTCATGCTATCCACACCAACAGGGGTGTCTACCCTATTGAAGATTTTGGTACCATCTGCAAAGAGGCAAACCTTACCAGACATCCCTTCAGCAATATTGCTTACAAAAATGTTAAAAAGAACCAGCCAAAGAACCAAACCTTGCGGCACACCAGTGGTAAACATACCTTTCCTCAGAATGAGCTCCATTTACCATTATCCTCTGTCGTCTTACACTCAACCGGTTCCTAACCCAGTCAGTCACTTTAGGACCCATACTGAGGGCACTCAAATTATTTAATTATTGATTTATTTATTTTTAAATAATTATTAGTCATCTATGTGGAATCGTTTCAAAGGCTTTGCTAAACTCTAAATACACCACATCTAGAGCTCTCCCTCTATCCAACTCAATCCACCCAGTCAAAGAAATTAATCAGATTTGTCTGACAAGACTTGCCTTTAATGAAACCATGTTGCCTCAGGTCCCGTAATCCATTGGACACCAAAAACTTTACTATTCTATGTTTTAAAAGTGTTTCTATTAATTTACTTGCCACAGAAGTCACACTTACTGGCCTGTAGTTCCCAACCTCTTCCTTACTTCCATTTTTGTGGAGAGGGACCACTTCTGCTCTTCTCCAGTTCTCCAGGACCACTCCCAACTCTAGAGAAGCATTGAAACTGCTAGCAGAGCCGCTAGAATTTCTCTAAGTTCCTTCAGTACCCTCGGATGTATGCCGTCCGGCCCCATCGCTTTGTCCACCTTTAGTTTAGCCAGCTGTTCATGAACACAGTCCTCTGAAAATCATTCAGGGACTACCCCACTCCATTCCTATTTGTGTTTGTCTTCTGCATTCCTGCTCCCAGCCCTTCAGTTATAAATACAGAACAGAGATATTTGTTAAGCAATTCCGTCTTGTTATCTTTATCAGCTTCTACATATTCCTCCCCTTCACCTTTGAGTCTCACAGTGCCACCTTTGCACTTCCTCCTATCACTAACATATCTAAAAAATGTATTGTGCCGTTCCCCCCCCCCCCCCCCCCTCATTTTACCATATTGGCTATTTTTTTTTTCTTCCTTTTGCATCTTTGCTTTCCTGACTACTCTACCAGCTTCTTTTTAGCTTTTCCAAATATTGCCACCTGTCTTCCTCTTTTTGCAAACTCTTATAATGTATAAAAGCTAACCTCTTTTTCCTTACCTTTTCAGCTACTACTTTTGATGGCCAAAGTGGCCTCCTTTTCCTCTTACTTTTATTTACTTTCCTTACAAAAAGGTTTGTTGCCCTTACAATAGCTCTTTTCAATTTTGCCCACTGCTTTCCAACTTCTTGTAGATGTTCCCATCAAGACAGCAATTCCTTGAGATAATCCCCCTTCTGAATAAAGTTTTTTTTAAGTCTACAGCCTTGATTTTTGAATGAACCCTATCCACACCTATCTTAATATTGAACCACGCCATGTGATGATCACTGAATGCCAGATGATCACCTACTATAACATTAGAAACACTCTCCCCATTTGTAAACACTAAGTCCAGTATGGTCTCATCCCGCATGGATTCCATTACCAACTACTGGAATAGGTCCCCCTGTAGAGAATCCAGGATCTCCCTGCTTCTAAAAGACCCCATAGTAGAGATACAAGGACCAACATCTGGCAAATTAAAATTATCTATTAGTAGTACTTCCCCATTCACAACTATATTTTGAATGTTTTCAATTAAATCTCTGACCACTTATTCTGACTGTGAAGGAGGCCTGTATATCATACCAATGTAAATACATTTGCCATTCCATCTTTCCAGATTGACCCACCGTGCCTCTTCCTTACCCTGTAGGCCCTGTAATTGTGTGGATTTAATATTATCTTTAACATAGAATGTCACTCCCCCTCCCTTTCTTCCTACCCTATCTTTCCTGACTAGATTATAGCTTCATATAACTATATCCCAGTCATAGTTCTCTGTGAACCATGTTTCTGTGGTCGCCACTAAATCCAAATCAGCCTCTTTAATTCCTACTGCAGCTCCTTGTGACTCTGGGTAGTCACTTAGCCCTCAATTGACACAGGTACAAAACGAGTGCCTGTAAATAACATGTAAACCACTTTAACAAGCCATCATAGGCCGAAGATCTATGGCGATGCAGAGAGTCTTCAACTTCATTCTGTTTACGTACTCTCTGCAAGTTGTCACCTATCACCCACCGTCTAAAAATCCAGGTTGGTCATGATATACTAACTGCAGAAGTACATTCTCTAACTAACACTTTGGCAAAGATCTTCATGTCAGTATTTAGTAGTGCTATGGGCTTGTAACTGGCACATTTCATGCTGTCTTTTCCAGATTTGGGTAACATTACCACTTTGGCCTTGTACATTGATGTAGATTTGCCATTATAGAACATTAGGATAACTTCACAGTTGTGCACCTAACTTTAGACACAAGCACTTACACCATGTCAAAGACTGGAGTAAGTGCTCATGCCTGACTCTTTGCAGTGAGGCGCATTACTCCTAGTATTCTATAAGATGCACACCTAAATGCTTTCTGTGCAGATTTTTAAGCTCCATATATAGACTCGGACCCTGTTCTTTTTGTGTCAGGTGGAATGGCAGTGGACATGGAAAGCATTTAGCAATTAATGCCCTGCACATAACGCACACTAGCTGCCTAATGCAGAGTTAATTATGGACCACATGGAGGGGCATAATCGAATGGGGCGCCCAAGATTTCCTGAGGGCGTCCTCGCAAAGGAGCGGGGAAACCCATATTATCGAAACAAGATGGGCGGCCATCTTTCGTTTCGATAATATGGTCAGGGACGCCGAAATCTCAACATTTAGGTCGACCTTAGAAATGGTCGTCCCCGGTTTTCGGCGATAATGGAAACCGAGGACGCCCATCTCAAAAATGAACAAATCCAACTCATTTGGTCATGGGAGGAGCCAGCATTCGTAGTGCACTGATCCCCCTGACATGCCAGGACACCAACCGGGCACCCTAGGGGGCACTGCAGTGGACTAACTGATGCACTAACTGAATGGAAAAAGCCCTTCCCTTACGGATCCCTTAGCGATTTGGAAAGGAACGGGCATGCATGAAGGAAATCGCTTGCAAATGAGCTGCTCACTGTTAGCTCATTTGCACATGATATCCTTCCTAAGGAGGGGAAGCCAGTGTAGAGCAGCCAAGCATTATGCGTGGCTGGCTTCATACATGCAGACAAGTTGTGTGTATAATAGCCGTCTACAACCTTAGAAAAATACACGTCCAGGTGAAAACATCCAAGTGCTTCTCAGGGACGTCTTTTTTTTTTTTTTAGTATGGGTGAAGGACATCCTTCGCTATGCCTCTTTCCCTGCAATGGCAGTTGAGGATGTCCAAAATGTGGATGTTTCTGTGAGAAGGACGTCCATGCCTGCTATGCCTCCAACACCCCCTTTATTTATTTGGATTTTGGATCACAAGTAGCAGCAGTGGGATTTGAACCAGCCACCTCTGGATTGCAAGACCAGTGCTCTAATCACCAGGCCACTCCTCCACTCCACTCCCTTGAAATTTGGCTGTCCCTATGGGGGGGGGGGCAGTTCAGGATGTCCAAAATGTTTGAATGAAGGACATCCATGCCTTCGCTATGCCTCCGCTGACACACACATACCTCCCCTCCCAGGGACGTGCATACTGCTGTGATGGACCCAAGTATGACATTTCAGGCTGGCAAAAAAAGTTTTTAAAGTTGTTTTTTTTCAGGGTGGGAGGGGGTTAGTCACCACTGGGGGAGTCAGGGGAGGTCATCATTCCCTCCAGTGGTCATCTGGTCAGTTCACGCACCTTTTTGAGGCTTGGTCATAAGAAAAAATGGACCAAGTAAAGTCAGCCAAGTGCTCGTCAGGGACACCCTTCTTTTTTCCATTATCGCTCGAGGACACCCATCTGTTAGGCATGCCCCAGTCCCACCTTCGCTACGCCTCCGACACACCCCCAGGAACTTTGGTCATCCCTGCAACAGGAAGCAGTTGGGGACGCCCAAAATCGGCTTTCAATTATGTCGATTTGGGTGACCCTCAGAGAAGGATGCCTATCTCCTGATTTGTGTCGAAAGATGGGTGTCCTTCTCTTTCGAAGGTGCAAAGTGTTTCCATGTTAGCTGTGAGCAGGTACTGCACATTAATCTGATTCTGCATTAAAAATAATGGGAACATCCCTACTAGGTGCAAATTAAAATTTGCAGCTGTCTTGTAGAAAAAAAACCCTGCATTAAGCCATGGTAACTGCCAATTTTACTGTGTTTTACTAGGAGGGACCCTGAATGTGCTTTAAGAAATGCACATACCTAGTAGTCTTTATTTTCTTTTTCCCATCTTTGGAAAATGGGTATGTATATTTCTGTTTAATAGCATTATACAAAATCTACCCAATAAAGATCAAGAAAACATTCCCTTGCATATATTTATGTAAAATGTACTGCATATACTTTCTGATTAAAGATAGAGCTAGTTCAATACAAGTAGATTTCTATTATTATAGTTTGGATATTAACCACCAAGCCTATGTAGCTCATTTACTAAAATGTGGTAAGTTTATACATTTACTGTACCTTAAACACAAAAGTTACAGTGTGATAAAAGCAAAGCCTTTGTGGTAAATGCAGGGGGCATGTCCAGTATCTGCCCTGCATTTATCGCACAGGGCAGAATCTTACCACATGTATGTAATGCAGTGCAGGCCCCACAAAGACAAACACACACATCTAGTTACCCCCAGCATCACTCTGCACATCAGGTCTTTCTCCTGACATTATCCCACACATCAGATTTCCCTCCCAACATCTCCCTCCTTCTGATCCTCCTTCAACAATGAAAGCCCCTTCCAATCACCACATCCAAAATTTGCCCCCACCCTGGAACAAGCCTTGTCCCCAGAGCCCAACTACTCCCCCACCCCCCTGATCCCCCTTCCTCTCAGGACCTAATTGGGGGGTCTCAATGGTGGTCCAGTGGTACCTGGACAGCAAAAGGGCCTCTCTGTTGCTGGTCAGGACTGTACTGGGATCCCAAATTGGCCACCTTGACCCTTACAGTAGTATTACAAGATGACCACTAGAGATCATGTAGAACCAAGAGATGATAGCTAGGTGTTGTGGTGACCATTTTGGAACCAGACACAGACCTAGGTGACAGCAGAGAGGCTCTGTTGCCACCTGGGTACCACTAGACCACCATGGAGACCCCCAGGTAAGTCCTAGGGAGGGATGTTAGGGGTAGGGTCAAGCTCTGGAGTGGCAGGGCTTGTTCCCAGAGGGGTGAGATTTTGGATGGGGGATTGGAAGGGATGCTGTCACTGTTTAGTAGAGATCAGAAAAGGAGAAGCAGCGATACAGCACCCTCAGCTGCACTTACCACCTCCTCTTGAGGTGACAGTAAGTTAAGCTACACTATAATCGGTTGTGACAGCACTCAGCACCAACCTGCATGCTAGCTGTCACAGCCAACCACTCTGCCCATTCATGTTACGCCCAGCTTCTGCCCATTCCACATTAAGCATCTAACACGGGGGGGAAGAGGGGTTACCACACTTGCCGTTTTTTTTTTTTATTCACAAGACATTAGCATAGATTCATGCTAATGTATACTGCACAATAAAACCCATATTAGCTGCTTAATGCGCCTTACTAAAAGGATCCCCTTTAATAAACTGAAAGATGTTATTCCAGACTAAGGGCCTCCACTGGTGTGTTTTGCTTCTATGATCACATTTAGACATTTTTTCTTAAGAATGTACAACACTGAAATATTTGAAGAATTATTTTTGTTTGATTTCTACTTCATTTTGTTTTAAAGTTGAAAATGAAATAGAAATCCAGTTTGTGGTATTAATGGTAGGGTGGGAATATCATGAATATCCAGAGATTTGCCACTAGAGGGTACTATATTACAAGAATAGACAACATAACATTTTATTTGGTCCAAGAAACTGTTAATATTTATAAGATTTCATACTGTGAGCAGAAAAGCTAATAGCAGCATCAAACTTGATCAAAAAATGTTTGCCTCCAGTACAATCGTCTGATTATTTTTGGAGAAATATAGAATATGTTGACAGTTAATGACCAGGTGGCCAATCTAGTTGATTTTTCTTAAATGTATTCAGCAAGGTGCATTTCTCACAGGTTTTATATCATGTCATCAATCAAACTCTCAGAGTTCACTTCAGAAAAGTGGCATTGTATGAATGAATTTTTCATGTTCCCACTCTACAAATCATAATTCAGTGGCATGCTAACATAGTCAAAACCGTTTGACATAAAAATACATTTAAAAAACATTTGTGACTTAGTATATAAAATAAAACTACAGTACAGTCTCATTTATTCAACCTTCACTAATCTGACCATTCAGCATATCTGACAGACATCCCCCTCTCCCCAGTGATGTCATCACATTGCCATTAAGAAGTGCACAGGTTCCTGTTTTCCAGCTTCACATGCTGGTTGCTGGTTAATGTTAATATTTTAAATGCAGAAACCCTATGCCTGTTCTGTATGCATTAAGTATGTTTTCTGTGCATTTTTAAGGGGCTATCATTGTTTTTTCCATATTATCTGACTTTTCACTTATCCGACAATGGCTCGGTCCCATTTACATTGGATAATCAAGACTGTAGTGTATCAGAATACTTAAAATCTCTTTTTGTAAACCTTTAGAAAAAAATTACTTGTATAGCTTATTATTTATTTTCTTTTTATAATAGGGTTCTGTACAGTCTTTCATTCCATCACCTGTGGAGTATCAGCCTGCAGGACTAGTATCCAATTCACCAGGACTCTCTGGAAGTTACAGCAGTGGCATCTCTTCCCTTAGCCGATGCAGCATATCAGAAACATCTGGCTTTGAAAACCAAGCCATTGAGCAACAAGTAATGTTGTCGAACTATAGCATCTCAGAAGAGCCAATGAGGAAGGACAGTAAAACTCCACCGCCTTACAGTGTGTATGAACGGACTTTAAGGCGTCCCGTTCCACTACCTCAATGCCTGTCCGTACCTATTGCTATAGATCCACCAGCACTCCCACCTAAACCCCAGCTCATCCGTCCCACCAATCTAGAAAATGGAAGCAGACGGACAGAACCACGTCCTAGACCTCTTCCTCGAAAAGTTTCTCAGTTATAACAAATTGTGGCAGTTTCATTGATATGAAGTGAATATCTTGCAGATGACAAAATGGCTATGTGTGGAGGAAGTGTAGGCACTTTAATAGTCTACAAAATGTTTCAACTGAGCGAATTAGTGGAAAAAAAATTCATGTTGCACATTCTGAAAAGATCTGGGATGACATACCAGTCATTATTTTAAAAAATCCACTTAAGTATTCCAGTTTGAGAACTGGAGGAAATGTTGCTAAAGACTTTTTATATATTATGTTTTGAGAGGATTCTTTGATCCTTTTTTATACTCTTAAAACTTAAGTATTAAAATCAGGGCACATTAGATTTCTAGTTATATAGTTTTTGTCATATACTTGATGTTACTGGTAAGCTTAACACATATTCTAACAAAATTGCTTTTAAACTGGAACATAATGACAAGCATGGTCTGCTTTGTGTTCTTCATGATCCATGATGATCTCATAAAAAAAAAAGTGAACGATAGCTTTCACAAGCTTGGATCCCAATGAGTAGCTTCATTCACAGTTAATTCATGTTATTTAAACCCAGGAAAATATTTCCATCAGGCTGTTGTCCGTACATTAAGCAACTTTAGGGGGTCTTTTACAAAGGAGCGCTAGTGTTTTTAGCATGTGCTAACTGCTAGAGACACCTATATATTCCTATGGGTGTCTCTAGCACTTAGCGTGTGCTAAAAATGCTATTGTGTCTTAGTAAAAGGACCCCTTAATGTTTTAAGATTATTTTACCAATACTCTGGTGCATTAATATACAAGACGGAGTCAATAAATAATGTGAAATTTTACTCTTATGTTGATACACTTAAAATCACTGATGCATTTGGTTCAGCAGCTTTATTAATGAACACTAATAATAATGTGGTTCTATGGTTAATGTCTGAAGATGATTAAATCTCATAGGGCCCCTTTTACCAAACTGCGGTAACAGGGGGCCTGCGGTAGCATTGTCATGTGTTTTTCACATGTGCCATGGCCCCCATTTACATGGGTGGGTAAAGGGGTATTTTCTTTTAAAGGAAATGGGCCCGCACTAATCACAGGGATTGGCACACCCAATTACCACCAGGTAAGCCCAGGTGCTACAAAACTACTAAATATTTTTGTAGCACCACAAATGGTATGCGCTGAGGTGGAAATTACCACCGGGCTCCTGCGTTAGCCCATTGGTAGTTCCAAATTGGTGCAAGGCAAGCCCTTTATAAAAGGGCTCCATAGTGCTGTAAGGCTCACTATGATTCTGTATTAAAAGGCTTAAATCAGTGAGCAATTGAATATGGACAAAATGCACTAGTATGATTAGACCTTGTGCAGGAGAAATTAAAAGTTACTGGTAGTGGAGGGAGTTTTATTTTATCTTGAAGCTCAGTTGGGTTCCCCCCCCCCCCCCCCCCCCCTATAAAGAGCATTAAACTACAAGTATCTAATCTGCACACAAAAGAGATGTAGTTTTATACAGTACTTTGGGTTCCTTGACCATAAAAATTACCATTCCAGTATGCAAAAGCAAAGTCACTTTAAGTCCAGTAGAGCAAGTGAAAATGTCCAGGTTGGGTTGTGATTTCACAGCTGTGCACCTGCACACCAATGAAGTGTTCAAGAATGGTTATGGGAGTGTGGAAAGCACCTTGTACAAAGGTATGCTGTATTATTGCTTCTTTTATTCAATGTTTATAACACTTCAAATGGTGAAAGACCTATGATCTTAATTTGTCATATATTTGATCTACTGTCTTACTTTTTTTTTTTAGCTGGGACAATAATTTAGGCTATCGTATTTGGAGGTTTTTGTTTGGGTTTTTGAGGGGTTTTCTTTTTTTGCTAGTTTGCCTGAAAAGAAATCACTTTTTACATTATCTCCATTGAACTGCACAGCAAATATATGCTGTTAAAGATGGCTGTAGAGGTTTTCTATAATAAATGTTCAAGTATTTTTGTACATAACTGGCTAGTTTTAATAAAATATACCATTATGTGTATAAATAAGGCAGACTCCTTGTGTATGCAGTATGATTGTTATAATTATGCCAAATACTTTGTGTATTGAAAATGAATATTTGTACATACAAACTTTTAACAATATTTCAGCCATATTGAATTTACAATTTTGAATGTCAGAAAATAATAATATATGTTAAAATATTTATGATTTAGTTGGAATATTAATAACTGAGAAAGGAACAAATTAATTTTAGCTTTGTATGCTGCAGTCTTTGCAAAATAAAATTTCTGCAGCTCCTCAGTGCAGCTTTGGCTTTTGATTGTAACATTTTTGTGTTTGTAACACACCATACAAGTTGCAGAATGCTACATAGACATATATAAATATATATAATATATATATGTATATTGGTATCATGAGGTAATGCCTCAGAATTAAGTAAGGTATTACAACTATGTTAACAAAGATACTTTAATTTTCCTGTGTAGTATAATAGGATTGTGTTATGAACACAGTATGAATTCTTGTTAATTGCTCCTGCATTTTTCCCATAAGGTTCCAGACAACATTCTTGAATTTATCACGTGTATGTTACTGGAATCATTTTTTTTTCAGCAAAACATTTTCTGATGTTCTGTTTATCAGTGCTTCATGTTGGTTGCCACTGAAATGGAAAATGCAAAATAAAATGGACTTGATTAATACTTTTAGCAAATTTTTCTCTGGCACTGTGGTTGCATATTTTGTTCTTCCCAGATTAATTTCCTCTTATAAACTATAGCTGAACTGAAACATAAAGCAATGTGTCCATTTAGGCAAGTTCTTCTCCAGTTCATTACTGCCAGTGGTTTACAAGTTGACTCCGAAAACAAGAGTAGACTGAGCACCTGCAGACCGGATTAAAACATAGGAAAAGGAATATAATTACATTAAGAGACGCTCATAAAATAACATTTCTCTTTTTCCTGCTTTATCACAGAGGCGTAAAAAAGTATTGAATGCAGTGCTACAGCAGGCCTAAAAAGAATACTTCACTGCTGTTAGGAGAGAATGATATGTTCTGTATTTGCCAGCTTTTGATAAATTGTTCCTATAAGCCCATTTTCCCTCTTTTTGTTTCCACTAGGCTGCGATATGAATTTTGTTTGTATATACTGCAGCACAGAGAGACTAAAAAGGCTACTGTAAATAAAGTTCTCATTTCAATTTTATGAGCTCTTTACATTTTCATTGTCCCTGTGTGACTTATTTTCTGACACAAACAATTGATAACACTTTCTGGAAGATGTGTTTTTAAGTTTCGGCATGGCATGTCATCTCCCATGAAAGTATGGTTTCAAACTTAGGGGTCCTTGTACTAAGGTGTGTCGAAAAATGGCCAGCACTGTTGTAGGCACGTGTATCAGATGCACGCTGGTCCATTTTTCAGCACACCTGCAAAAAAGGCCCTTTTGTGGCCAAAAATAAGCATGCAGCAAAATAAAAATTGGCGCATCCATTTTGGGCCCGACCTTACCGCCACCCATTGACTTAGCAGTAAGGTCTCGCGCATTAACCAGGTGGTAATCATCAGCATGCGTACACTGCCAATTACCGCCTGGTTAGCACCACATGGTAGAAAAATGTTTTTAAAAAGTTTGCTGCACATATCAGATACACATAAAAAATGGAATTATCACCTGGGGCATGCCTAAGCCCCACCAGCTGAAGAAGACCACTGCCTAAGGTCCAAGCTCCATGCTTCTTGCACAGCAAGCAAATTGGTGGCATGTTTCAGCCTTCTCATGCATGCCCTCGTCTCCCCCCTTCCATCCAGTGTCTGCCCTCCTCTCCCCTTTCTATTCAGTGTCTGCCCTCCTCTTCCTCCTTCCATCCAGTGTCTGCCTTCCTTAGTTCTCCCTTTCCATCCAATGTCTGCCCTTCTCTCTCCCTTTCTATCCAACATCTGCCCTCCTTCTCTCTCCACAACCATCCAGCGGCTGCCCTCTTCTCTCCCCTTCCATCCAGTGTCTGCCCTTCTTCTCTCACCCATCCATCCCTCTCTCATCACTTTCATTCAGCCTCTGCCCTCTCTCTCTCCCCACTTTCATCCAGTTTCTTCCCTCCCTCACCCTTCCACCCAGCCTAAAACCCTTCTGTGTTTCTCCCCCCAATCCAGTGTCTGCCTTCTCTATGTCCCTGCCCCTACCCTACACTCACCCATCCCTGCTGCTGCCACTTCTCTAGATGAGCAGCAGCAGCAAAACAATCTACAGCCACGCAAGACCGGACTCTCCATACATGTGGCTGTCAGCTGTGCCCCGGAACCGGAAATGATGTTTGAGGAGGCAGGATTGTCAGCTGTGTGTATGAAGAGCCCAGCCCCATGTGGCTGCAGCTTGTTTTGCCGCTGCTGTGCTAATCTAGAGAAGCAGCAGCGGCAACAGCAAGGATGGGTGTGTGTGGAGGGAGCGGGGACAGAAGAGGAGACAGACGCTGGATTGGAGGAGCAGTAGAGGTTCAAGTGGTGGTGGGAGGGAGGGTGGGATTTGCCGCAGCACCCCTGAGAGTTCACTGCAGTGAATCAGGATGCCACGGCACACGGGAACTGCTGTGTTAGAGGGACATTCCCAGAATTTTGTTGTTCAGAATTTTAACTGAATGGCAGATATCACAATACAGTTAACTACACCTCTTGAAGTGATGTTAACTATTCTGCATTATCTGCTTTGTCAACACACAATAACGACCGCTGCATTAACTATGAAGGGCATTGCCTACTTTGTCCACACTCCCACATTAGCGATTTAACACAAGATTTACCATACACTGTCTAGGTGTTGCATAACTATCAGTACACAGTAATTCCTAGATTTAATACAGGAATTCCTGTATTAACTAATGCAGAGGGGAGCAGAGAATGCACCTTATAGTTGACTTGGAGGTAGTTACCATGTGTTAGTGGTTAACCCAACAGATAACATGGAGCAGTTAATACCGCCTCAAGAAATGTAGCTACCTCTATCACATTATCTTCCATTCTGTTAAAGTGCTTATATCATGAGGAGAGGATGGCCTTAAGATGGCACTAGATATGTAACATTATCTTTGATAAACTGCACAATTTTACTTAAATTGTCAGCCAAGCATTCTGTAAGCTCACTCTCGTGGTCTCAACCAGATATACTATTATTATTACTAAACTTAAAATCACCTTTGGTGGGAGCCTATGGCAAAAATGACATAATTATGTGATCGGGGTAAAACTATTTTTAAAAATTCTACCCTAAAAAGATATAAGCAAGATGGAGTCTGTCCAGAGGGTAGCTGCAAAACTGGTCAATGGTCTCTCTCATAAAGCACATGGAGACAGACTTACTTATTTATTTATTTGTTACATTTGTATCCCACATTGTCCCACCTATTTGCAGGCTCAATGTGGCTTACATATTACTGTACAAATACATAGTGTGCACAAGTACAAAGTGTGATTGTGGTAGAATATGGTTCATATGCGTTAGCAATATTGGGAAACATTTGGTAGGAGGAGGGGGACTGGGGTGAGTCAGTTAAGTTCTTGGTGTTTTTGTGTAGCAGGTTCTCTGATTCTTATGTTGGGTTGGTGGGGTATATGCCTTTTGCAACAGGTTCATTTTTAGTTTTTTCCGGAACTTTAGGTAGTCGTATGTTGTTTTTACTGTTTTTGGAAGTGTGTTCCATAGTTGTGCGCTTAAATAGGAGAAGCTGGATGCATATATTGTTTTGTATTTGAGACCTTTGTTGTTTGGGTAGTGGAGATTAAGATAGGTTTGAGCTGATCTTGTTGTGTTTCTGGTTGGCAGGTCTATGAGGTCTTTCATGTATCCTGGGGCTTTGCCGTAGATAATTTTGTGGACCATAGAGCAGATTTTGAAGGCAATACGTTCTTGATTGGGAGCCAGTGGAGTTTTTCTCGGAGGGGTTTGGCACTTTCAAAACATGATTTTCCAAATATAAACCTGGCTGCTATGTTTTGAGCAGTCTGGAGTTTCTTTATAATTTGTTCTTTACAGCCCGCATAGATTCCGTTGCAGTAGTCTGCATGGCTCAGTACCATTGATTGTATCAAGTTGCGAAATGTTTCCCTCGGGAAGAATGGTTTCACACGCTTGAGTTTCCACATTGAGTGGAACATTTTCTTTATGGTGGATTTTGCTTGATTCTCTAGTGAGAGGTTCCGGTCAATTGTTACTCCGGGGATTTTCAGACTTATGGACCTCAATATGTATAGTTTGGAAGAAAGGTGGGAGAGAGGGGATGCGATAGAGACATTTAAATATCTCTATGGCATTAATGTGCAGGAGGTGAGCCTTTTTCAAATGAAGGAAAACTCTGGAATGAGAGGGCATAAGATAGTTAAGAGGTTATAGATACAGAAGTAATCTAAGGAAATACAGTATTATAAGAATATTTTTTTTAAATCTGTGCATGAGCAAGTTATGCACTTGCCAGTGGGTGACAAATGCATAACATGCTTTGAATTGCTTTGTTTAGTTTAATTTAGCTTGATATACCACTGTTTTGAAGAACTGGCACAGCAGTTTACAATCTAATATAATAAAAGGCACCCTCAACGTTCTGAGGACAACGTTCTGAAGTCACTCAGACTCCCAGAACGGTTCGTAAGTTCGTGGTGGTGAAGCCACTGAACGACTTGCTGCCCCGCCCTCAGGGACCGCATCAAGGAAGGGGGAGGAGTAGGGAAACACGCGGAGCGTGTTTCCCTACTCCTCCCCCTGCCAAGGAAACGCTGGCTACCAACCGCGCCGCGCGCCTCAGGTAGCCCCGCCCCGACCGCCCGAGCACCACTCTCCCTCCCTCCCAAGTTCAGGAACGCGCGACGGCGACGTGGTGGGGGCGCTCCGCCCCAGATGTCAGCGGGTGGGGGGTGCTCCGAGTCCTCTCCCAGCAACGCGCGACGGTGACGTGGTGGGGGCGCTCCGCCCCAGATGTCAGCGGGTGGGGGGTGCTGCGAGTCCGCTCCCGGCGCTGTCCTGCCTTTAAAACCCAATTTGAAGCGCTGGAATAACAGGCAGCAGCGCCTCGCGTCTGCCCTTCTACTAAAAATCTCTTCGACGACGTCATTGGGCCTTCCCACATTGAGTCCCGCCCTCCTCTCAGGTAACTTCCAATTACCGCGAGGGCGGGTGGGACTCAATGTGGGAAGGCCCAATGACGTCGTGGAAGAGATTTTTAGTAGAAGGGCAGACGCGAGGCGCTGCTGCCTGTTACTCCAGTGCTTCAAATTGGGGTTTTTTTTAAGGCAGTGAGGGTGGTGGGCCTGGGCGGCAGGAGAATGGAGCTGGTAGGTAGGGAGGGACTCAGATGGGAGAAGGGTGTGGGGCTCTCAGGTGGGGGGGAGGGGGTTCTCAAATGGGAAGGAGACTGAGGTGGGAGGGGTTCATGGATTGGAGAAGCAGAAGGGGTTGGGGAGGGGGTTCTTGGATAGTTGAAGGGGACGGGTGGGGAGGGGACTGGGGTTCTTGGATGGGAGAGACTGGGGAGGGGGTTCTCGGATGGGAGAAGGGGACGGATGGGGAGAGGACTGGGATTCTTGAATGGGAGAAGGGGACTGAGGTGGGGAGGGGGTTCTTGGATACTTGAAGAGGACGAGTGGGGAGGGGACTGGGGTTTTTGGATGGGAGAGACTGGGGAGGGGGTTCTTGAATGGGAGAAGGAGACTGAGGTGGGGAGGGGGTTCTTGGATGCTTGAAGGGGACGGGTGGGAAGGGCACTGGGGTTTTTGGATGGGAGAGACTGGGGAGGGGGTTCTCGGATTGGAGAAGGGGACGGGTGGGGAGGGGACTGGGGTTTTTGGATGGGAGAGACTGGGGAGGGGGTTCTTGAATGAGAGAAGGGGACTGAGGTGGGGAGGGGGTTCAAGGATGGGAGCGCTTCATGAAACCCCATACACACACACTCACTCTCTCATCTGGCAGCGCTTCCTGTACCCCCTGCCCCCCCCCCCCCCCACACACACACACTCCCTCACTCTGTCATCTGCCATTGCTTCCTGAACCCCCCCCCACACACACACACACACACATACTCACTTACTTTCATCTGGCAGCGCATCCAGAATCCCCCACACCCCTCTTCTTCCAAGCTGAACCCCTCCAACACATCCCCCCCACCCCACACACACACTCTCTCTCTCTCTTCCTCTCCTCCAGCACACCAATTGCTTAGGTGCAGTGGCAGCAATCTCAGACACCAGAGAAAGAGGGGGGCCTGACACCATAGAGAGAGAGGGAGGGAGGGAGGGAGGTATCTCTGTCACACACACACACACTCTCTCTCTCACAGACAATGTGTTTCTGTCTCTCACTCTCATACACTCTGTCTCACATTGTATCACATTCACTCTCTATGTGTCACACAGTCACTTACATACTCGCTTGGTCTCATACACTCAGTCTCACAGACAATCTGTGCCTCACACACACTCTCATTCACGCACACACTGTATCTGTGTGAAACACACTCTCTCTCTCTCTATCACACTGTGTCTCCCATACGCAATTGCACACACTCTCATTCTCACACACACACTCTCTCACAGACACGCTCACACCCAGACTCACTCTCTCTCACACACACACACACACACTCACACTTTCACTCTCTCTATCACACACAGTCACTCTCACATACACTCTCCAAAACATACACATTATGAGGAAAACCTTGCTAGCGCCCGTTTCATATGTGTCAGAAACGGGCCTTTTTTACTAGTAAATAATAAATACAAAGAAGAAAATAGAGAAGAAAAGGAGTTGAATAAATTTACATCTGCAAATACAAAAAGAAAGTCGTACTGAAAAGACCTATGCACCAAACATATCGACAGATTCCACATACTACATCCCAGTGCCCTAGGTACCAAATACACCGTTGAAAAAAAGACTTTCAAATTTTTCCTAAATCATATATAGGAGGGTTCTTTGTTACCTAAATATAAATGGTTGTGGAGATACATAGTCCAAACAAGGAATGATTATCAGTCTAGCTTTAGCCGGATAAATTTCCCAATGAAAGATGTTTGTTAAATATTAGGTGGAAATTTTGAAACTTCTGAAGGAGTCAGTTTCTCCAATGACTCAGATATTCCATTTACCTGTATCTAAGAAGAAAGAAGATGATGTTGCACAAGATAATTTGGGATCTAAGGACCTGAATGTTTCTGAGCTATTAGAGACTTTGGATTCTGAAGTTAAAGACTCTACAACACTTATTGTGACTGACTTAAAAACAGATAGGGATTTGATCCTACATCCTTTCTGTAAATATAGAGATGTGCTGTTTTTGAATAACAGAATTAGAACATATGCTGTGTATCTTTAGAAATGATGTTTTTAGAGATACACAGTGACGTAGGACGGAATTTCTGTTAATTAAGGCCAAGTGTTACTCATCAATTAGGAGCTTTGCTTTTCTTGAAGTTTCCATGTAAGTGCAATATTAAATACTGGTCTGTTAAATATGTCTTTTTTCATCGGCCAAGTGATACTTTCCTGGTGGCTAATAGGAAAACTGGATCTGATGTAACGGATCCAATCATTCGTCCAACTTAAGATGCTAATTTGTATTTTATTATTACTGGAGGTTATCTGTACTTCCACTGTTTTTCCTTTTTCCTTTATTTGAACATTTTCTTCTTTTCCTTTTGATGACTACCTCCACATTATTGAGGACTAGTGATAAAGGGGACAAAAGGTTTATTTGCTTTATGATACTGAGAATTTGATTCTCTTTTTTTTTCTTTATTTATTTGTACCCTTCACTTTTCTGTACAAGAGGCTTGCTTGTATATAATTTTGTATATTATAATTGCATAACAAATAAAACTAAATTGTTTTACAGTGCCAGTCTCATTTGCATGGACTTTTATAGCACCAGTTTCATTTTCAGTGTGATGCTGATAGTTTTAAAGTGCAATCTATGCCTGCAGGGCTAGAGAGCTGTGACTATGGTGAGAAAAATGTAAACATATGTTTATATTGGTTTTTATAGTATTTTAGAACTGTTTCTCTTTTAGCTGTGAAAGTTTGCTTTGTGGATTCCTGATAAGCTGCTTTGTTTCAGAGGCATGGCATTTTTAAAGGTTTTCATGTATATCGTTCTTTTAAATGATGATGGATGCCCTTTTTGTGATATTTTCTGGACTGAATTGCCTGCCTTGAGACCTGTATTATCTGAGCCTTTAAAAGATTACTATTGGGCAGTGGAGAAAATGAGACCTGTAGCAGCTGCTCCTTTTAATAGATCACCATTGAATTTTATACCTTTTTTAAATTTTATATTTATGCAACTTTCAAAATATATTACAAGTCAACCACTATGGAAAATATAATTAATAAGAAATTATCTTAAGGAAACTAACCTATCCCTCTTAGACCAAAAAAAAAGGTGGGGTAGCCCACAGATAAGGTGGTCTAGGAGAAAAGAATATATATTAACTAGATAAAACAATTCCAATCTTCTTCAAATCCAAAATGGCTCTCAGTTGTTCTGGTTGAAAATACACATATTTAACACCTAAATATTTAATCAAACATTTGCAAGGGTAGGCTAATAAAAAAAAAAAGAAGCTCCCAAAGCGATTGCCTCCTGGCTTAGGGGCTCTTTTACTAAGATGTGGTTAAAGGGGCCCAGCACTAGCGGCGGTGGCCATTTTTGCTGTGCACTAGGGCCCCTTTTACCGCAGCAGAAAAAAGGCCAAAACAAATGGCCATGCGGTAAGTTTGCACTTGCCATACGGCCATTTTGAAGGGAGCACTTACCGCCAACCATTGAGGTGGTGGTAAAGGCTCCTGCGTTAACCTGGTGGTAACCAGCAGCATGCAGCCCAATTACTGCCGGGTAACCCCCTGTGGTATTAATTTTACAAGAAGTCCAGCAACGTGCACTGGGAGCGGAACTACCACTTGTTGCGCTTTAGTAAAAGGGCCCCTTAATGTCAAAAAGGCTTTCCTACAATCTTGCATCTGTTTCGTGACATCTGGATAAACCCAGACTCTTTTACCATAACAGAGAACTTGAAAGTTACGAAAATACAGTTTCATAATAGCATTATAATCTTGTTCAAAAACAAAATATGCCACTAATGTTACTCTCTCAGAATTCTCATTTAAAGATATTCCAAAAATAGCTGAAATATCCAAATTCCCTTGTTCTTTTCCTTGTACCAAAGTCTCTGGGCCACTCCTTGATTTCACTGAAGAAATAAAACACACTTTATTTAAAGGGGGAACAACTTCAAAAGAAAATATTTTCTCAATATATCAACAGGCTGGATTTCTAGAGACCTTGGAAGTTTGCAAAGCGGAGGTTTGACCTCCTATTATAGTTCTCAATTTGTTCCATTCTTCTATGTAAAAGAACGTTATCCTTCACTATTATTGGAGTAAGTTCTTGCAAATCTCTCACCTCGTCTTTAACCACACTTAACTGAGTTGTAAAATTGGTCTTAATCCCATCTAGACTCTGAGATAAACCCTCGCTTTTATTTGCATGATAAGTAACCTCTTTAGAAGATTTCTCAACTGTTACGTCCAGCTTCTGGAGAATCTTCTAAATGTTCTCCAGAGATGCCTCCATTGGGGGGAGGGCGGATTTCCATTTCAGTCGAAGCTTCCATCTGGCTCCCACCATTAGTTCTCACTCTGCTAGGTCCAGCAGCACAGTCGCCTCTCCACTTGTCTTGCATTAACATTGCGAGAGGTCGTTCCTCCATTGCAGCTGGATCAACAGGACATGAAGACGGAAAGAATGATGTCAAGCCCGAGGGCCATAGATTCTCCTTCACCCCTGGCCAAAGCCGTGAACACTGCTTCAGTTTCATCAATGGGGGTCCTGGCTGCATAATGTGTGACAGATTGCTGCACCGGAGAAGTTCTAGCAGTCGGGGGAAACATTTTCACAACCTCCTTGCACTTTGTATGTAGCGTTAAAGAGCAAGAAAATCAAAAAGGTAAGAGCATGTCACAGAGCAGCCTGGCTTTAAGCCATCATCTTGGTCCACCCCCCTTACTGTTGTATTTTATTTCACTTTTTCTTCTATTCTGATTTTATTATTGTAAATATTGGTCCCTGAGACCAGTACCATCTGGTCCTCAAAAGATTAATATATTGGCCAGACATTTAAAGTGATCTGCACCAGAAGATCCTTGATATATTTATACATTTCTTAGCTTCTGGGCTGTACCATCCTTCATAACAGGTATTATCCCTTCCTCCTAGCATGGAGGTAGAAAAACTGAACTTTTCCAGTGACATCACTGGTATAACCTGCTGATGCTCAGTGGAAAGCTCCACTGTTTCTCTACCTCCAGCAGATGGTAGGCTGTTCAGGCTGCTGCTCTTAGTCCTTGGCTCGTCAGCGAGCAGTGCAGGCAGGTACCACCCAGCTTAGTCAAGCCTAACAGCTGCCTCCATGATTTCCATTATTCACAGACCTGACCTCTTCGAGCAGGAGCACTGCTCTGCTCTCCTTAGTCATTGCCTGATGGCAACCATTTGATAAGCTGTATGGCTCAGCCCCACAGGGCCCTGCCACAGGGTGTGTGAATCTCCATCCTCCCTCACTGTCCTTATACCTGTTTGGTGCTCCTCTCCCTCCCCCCTGGGTTCCCCTTCAACTCCAGCCATATAAAATTGGACTGTTTGGTTTAATTTTCTTCCCTGGCATAAAGAATACAGCTAACTATTAAACAAACACACACAAAAAAACAATGTTTGAAAAGAATCCTAGCTTTAAAAAAAACCCCACAACCCATAGCACACTCTGTGGAGTTGAACAGAGAGGTGAGATTGCCAGGGTCCCAGCACAGAAGGGCCTGCAAGCCTATGCACTAGGGAGGCCAGCAGGCTGATGCTGCAAGGCTTGTATGATTTTCTCACTTTTCCTGCTTCTCCTGAAAAGGGTTTAAATAAGCATCTGGGAAGTTGCCTCTTCATCGTAAAGATTCACAGGACAAGGTTGATCTAGCCCTGGGTTGACCCCAGTGCACATAGTCTTGCTTTTTTAAGGGAATGCAATGGGGAAATCAGAACTACTAGTCACTGCATGCAATGGATTAAATCCAGAACTGGATCAACCCTGTCCTATGAATCTAGATCCAGTTGGCAGCCTTACCATAAGAAAGGAAAACGCTGTAGAGATCAAAATGACTAGACCGAAGCATCAGTCTTTCCTGCCAGCACAGCCCACACACATGAGGTAATTTTCAGGGAGCTTTTCTGGATGCAGGCCTCAGTGGAGGAGGTACATGGCAGGATATAGACCTCAGAGGGGGAAGTCTGGGTCTTCCTCCTCCCCCTCCCCCTTTGCTGGTTTCTTCAGGCAAGCATGGGTGGGACTTTAGCACCTATCTAAAAAGCAAGGCTGGAGAAGTTCCCCAGATTGAGATGTGGCCTGTGAAGTGTATGGAGAGGAAGACCTGGCAGTTTTTCTGCAAACCTTTTTATTAGTGCTTTGCATATAAAAAAAATGGAAGAAGGGGGGGTTACCTTTGAAAGCTAATCAAAAATGTATTGTTACTCCAATGAAAAAAGTATCATCTTATTTTCTATTTAGATTTTGCTCGCACCTTTTTTAGTAGTAGTTCAAGGTGAGTTACATTCAGGTACTCTGGATATTTCTCTGTCCCAGGAGGGCTCACAATCTAAGTTTGTACCTGAGGCAATGGAGGGTTAGGTGAGTTGCCCAAGATCAAAAGGAGCAGCAATGGGATTTGAACCGGCCACCTCTGGATTGCAAGACTGGTGCTCTAACCACTAGGCCACTCCATGTTTTGATTTATTTCTATTTATTACCCTACAAAAAAATTTACATAAGTAAAGCATGCTGGGTCCTCGCGCTCTCTTTCTCTCTCTCTCTCTCTAGTAAAGAAATGGGAAAGTTGAAGAAAACTATAATATCTACTCTCTGGCATGACAGAGCTTACGCGGGCTTTAATTTTCTAATGAGCAGTGGCATACCAAGGGTGGGGTGATAGGAGAGGTCTGCCTTTGATGAAGGCAAAAAGGGAGTACATTGTAGTGGTGTAGCCATGGGGGGCCTAGGCCCCCCACTTTGGGCTCTTTGATGCTGGCAAAAAGGGAGTACATTGCAGTGAGTGGTGTAGACTTTGGGCTCCTTGATGCAGGCAAAAAGGGAATACATTGCAGTGGTGTAGCCATGGGGGGCCTAGGCCCCCCACCTTGGGCTCAGATCTCTCCAAATTGTGGCATCAGTTGCAATGGCTCTGGTGGGGTGCTCAAACCCCACCAGCAGAAGGGGGTCCTCTACCCAATACAATACAATAGTAAAACTTGTATTCTGCTAGATACCTTGACGTTCACTGCAAGTTAACAAAAACATGACTAATTTTCACTAGGAATTGCAATATCAATGTAATAAAAACTTCAAGAATAAAATTTTCTAAGAAAACCTCACACTTAATCAGTTCATGGGCATGAACTGAGTATGCGCATGGAATGCCCGCATCAGTGACTGGAAGTGCACAGCTGACTTCCCTGCTGCTCAGATGGCACGGGAGGCTAGTCAAAGGACCTCTTCCGCTGACTGAGCTTGAGCATTAATACTAAGGTATTAATTCTAACATGGGGGAGGGGGAATGTGTATACCCCCTGCAGTCCACCCCTGTCCCCCCATTCCACCTCCAAAATGAACATCTACTGTAGCTACACTACTGGTACATTTAAATTCTGTAGAGAATTTAAAAACAACAATAAAACCAACTAAAAGCCTGTCTAATTTTTATTAGGGCTGCATTTTGATTACAATTTTTAATTGCAATTAATCACACAATTACAGGTACTTTATGTATGTATTTATTTATTTCCTACTGCGGCTCCTTGTGACTCAAGTCACTTGACCCCTCTAATACCCCGGTTACAAAATAAATACCTGTATATTGTGATAAAGTCACATCCAGGATAGTTGGGTTAAGGCAGTGTCAGTTTGAAATACAAGTCCCAGAAGGCATTGCAGGCAAGGAGCCATGGGGTGAGATGAGGAACCCGGACTGGACTCCTAGCTGCAATGGGGGAAGACATGGGTGTAAGCTGGCAGGATGTGTAGATTGGCTGCCACTAGGGGGAAAGAGAGTTAGGAAACCCTGTGTGCAGGAGCTCATCATTAGTCTAATGCTTAACTCAGCTGGTATGGGTGTGGGGGAAGCTAATGGAAGGAGAATGATTGATTGTGGTAGCAGAAGCCAGGGATTGATTAGGCAGGTGGGAAGGAATCCAAGGGAGGAAAGAAGCAGTTGCAGGCTGAAAACCCTTGGGTAAGAGAGGTCCCTAAAGTACTGAAGTCCCAAAAGTATTTGCAGGCTGAAAACCCTTGGGTAAGAGGTCCCTAAAGTATTGAATCTACCAGTGAAGCCGATGGAAAGGGGAATCCCTTGGGGTAGGAGAAATCCCTAAAGTATGGAACCCCTCCTGAAGGTAAAGAGAGTAGAAGGTAGAAACTGCTGCTTTGTGATTTAACTGTGATGATGAATTGAATGAACTGCTTCTATTTGGAATTGAACTACTGCTTATTGTGCACTGGATAAAGAGCCCAGACTGGAGATGACTGTGAGCCTGTATTGAATCTTGGTATGTGCTGTTAGCCTACTGCTTAAAGGGGACTATTTGCCACACACTTTCAGGTGGCGTATATGTGCTTAAGATTGAAGGTGAATGCTGCTGTTGGAACTGTGTATCAGGTCTACTAGAAACCTGCATGGAATAAAGTTCTTAAGATTGAAGTTGCTGGTGGACATTTATTTCTTGACTGTACTGGGAGCTTGTGGCTGGACGAGATTGTTCTATCCTTGGCTGCACTTAGAGGAACCTGGTTACAATATACAGTGGGGGAAATAAGTATTTGATCCCTTGCTGATTTTGTAAGTTTGCCCACTGACAAAGACATGAGCAGCCCATAATTGAAGGGTAGGTTATTGGTAACAGTGAGAGATAGCACATCACAAATTAAATCCGGAAAATCACATTGTGGAAAGTATATGAATTTATTTGCATTCTGCAGAGGGAAATAAGTATTTAATCCCTCTGGCAAACAAGACCTAATACTTGGTGGCAAAACCCTTGTTGGCAAGCACAGCGGTCAGACGTCTTCTGTAGTTGATGATGAGGTTTGCACACATGTCAGGAGGAATTTTGGTCCACTCCTCTTTGCAGATCATCTCTAAATCATTAAGAGTTCTGGGCTGTCGCTTGGCAACTCGCAGCTTCAGCTCCCTCCATAAGTTTTCAATGGGATTAAGGTCTGGTGACTGGCTAGGCCACTCCATGACCCTAATGTGCTTCTTCCTGAGCCACTCCTTTGTTGCCTTGGCTGTATGTTTTGGGTCATTGTCGTGCTGGAAGACCCAGCCACGACCCATTTTTAAGGCCCTGGCGGAGGGAAGGAGGTTGTCACTCAGAATTGTACGGTACATGGCCCCATCCATTCTCCCATTGATGCGGTGAAGTAGTCCTGTGCCCTTAGCAGAGAAACACCCCCAAAACATAACATTTCCACCTCCATGCTTGACAGTGGGGACGGTGTTCTTTGGGTCATAGGCAGCATTTCTCTTCCTCCAAACACGGCGAGTTGAGTTCATGCCAAAGAGCTCAATTTTTGTCTCATCTGACCACAGCACCTTCTCCCAATCACTCTCGGCATCATCCAGGTGTTCACTGGCAAACTTCAGACGGGCCGTCACATGTGCCTTCCGGAGCAGGGGGACCTTGCGGGCACTGCAGGATTGCAATCCGTTATGTCGTAATGTGTTACCAATGGTTTTCGTGGTGACAGTGGTCCCAGCTGCCTTGAGATCATTGACAAGTTCCCCCCTTGTAGTTGTAGGCTGATTTCTAACCTTCCTCATGATCAAGGATACCCCACGAGGTGAGATTTTGCGTGGAGCCCCAGATCTTTGTCGATTGACAGTCATTTTGTACTTCTTCCATTTTCTTACTATGGCACCAACAGTTGTCTCCTTCTCGCCCAGCGTCTTACTGATGGTTTTGTAGCCCATTCCAGCCTTGTGCAGGTGTATGATCTTGTCCCTGACATCCTTAGACAGCTCCTTGCTCTTGGCCATTTTGTAGAGGTTAGAGTCTGACTGATTCACTGAGTCTGTGGACAGGTGTCTTTCATACAGGTGACCATTGCCGACAGCTGTCTGTCATGCAGGTAACGAGTTGATTTGGAGCATCTACCTGGTCTGTAGGGGCCAGATCTCTTACTGGTTGGTGGGGGATCAAATACTTATTTCCCTCTGCAGAATGCAAATAAATTCATATACTTTTCACAATGTGATTTTCCGGATTTAATTTGTGATGTGCTATCTCTCACTGTTACCAATAACCTACCCTTCAATTATGGGCTGCTCATGTCTTTGTCAGTGGGCAAACTTACAAAATCAGCAAGGGATCAAATACTTATTTCCCCCACTGTAATATGTAAACTACTTTGACTGTAACCACTGAAAGGCATTATATCAAATCCCATCCCCTTCCTTCCCTCCTTCTCTTTCCCCAGGTTCATTATCTCTCTTTCCTAGGGTCCATTATCTCTCTTCCCTTTTTCCCTCCTTCCCATTGTCCAGCACCTCTCCTTCCCTTCCTTCCACACCCATAAGCAGTGGCACAGACTTGATGGTGAGCAGCACCAAGCTCTTCTCTTGGAGCTCACCGCCTTAGCCATAGCTTCTATTGGCAGCCCCTCCAGTTCTGCTCGCAGGTCTGCAGCTCACTCCCCTCCCTACACTTGGGGGTTCAGCATCTACACCCCTCTCTATTCCTCTATCCCCCCCCCCCTCACGCTCTACCTTAAAGGTGGTCTTCTGTTGGTCCATGGCAGTGGCAGCATTGTACATATACTGCCTGTGGCCTGCTCCAAAGCTTTCCCTCTGGCTCATCCCACCTACTCTGACATCACTTTCTACATGGGCAGGACAGATGAGGGAAAGCTTTGGACCAGGCTGTAGGCAGCATAACATGCAACACTGCCGGGGGCCAACAGAAGACCACCTTTAAGGTAGAACGGCTCGGGAGGGGTGACATTAAATCATGGGTGGAAGGAAAGATGCCAGATTGTACCAAGGACAGGGGTTCAATGCAGAAGAAAGCAGAGAAGATATTTGGAAGAAACAGGAGATACTGCAATGTGATTAATTTTCTTAATCACAATAATTTCTGCATTAATTATGGAGTTAACTGCTTTTAACTTGGAGTCCTACTTTTTATTATCACTATGCACTGACAATTCTAAACAATGTCAGTGCTAAAATACTCCTCCCTGAAATAATCTTTTGGTGGTCTAAAAGGGGTGTTAAAAATTATCTGCTTCAGGTGTCAAATACACTAGGTACACCACTGTTACTGAATTAATATTTCAGTAGATGACACATGCATGTCAGAGTGCCTCTCGCCTCCCCACTCCCTTCCAGCTCAGGGGAAGGGGGCAATAGTGGGAGCAGCCTTTTTGTGATGTATAGGAAAGAAAGGCAGACTCTATTATGTAGGGTCTGTCGAGGTCCATCAAAGTATTCTCCACTCTATAAGGTGTTGTTCTGCATGATTCTGGTGGAAGGGGAGACCTTGCCCAGATGGGGGTTCTCTGGGAGTCCAAGTTTTTGGACAGGTTTTATCTTTCATGGCAGAGGAGGTAGATAGGTGATGGAAGTAACTAATGTGAACACCTTCCTCACAGTGCTTCTCAAGAAGAGGAATAGCCTAATGGTTAGTGTAGTGAGATAAAAACCAAGGGACCCTTTGGCAGAATCCATGCTAACTTTGTCCCATTCTTTGTCGCGTTCTCGAGGACCTTGGCATTCTGTCAGGCTTTTCCCCGGAAGCACTGGGTTTGTGAGTCCTTGGACCACTACCGTGGAGCGGCAGTGGCAGGCAAGGTCACCTTCAAGGCAGAGACGAGGCAAGGCTGGACTGGAACCCCAGACTGGAGTTCTGCACAGGAAGACACAGGACTGGAACGCACCGGACGAGTGCACACTGGAGTGGAGCCCGCTGGACTGGAACACACTGGAGTGGAGCCCACTGGACTGGAACATACTGGAGTGCAGCCTACTGGACGGGAACACACTGGATCTAGGCTTCACCTACGCTTAGCCACCGTTCCCCGAGGGTTGAGCCCTCAGGTTCGGGCAGCCGGCAGGGCTTACAGGAAAACCGGAACTGGAACTAGCAAGCAGGAACAACAGGAATCAGGATACAGAAGTGCCCCTAGGCACACCTAGGCGAAAACAAGGCAGACAGGCAGGGAATGTCCGGGTTCTGGCAATAGTCAGGTCTGACCGCAGGCAGAGAATATCCAGGTTCAGGCAGTAGTCGGGTCAGACAGCAGGCAACAAGTATCGGGGTACAGGCAATGGTCAGGTCCAGCAACAAGCAGAGAATATGTGGGTACAGGCAGTAGTCAGGTCAGACAGCAGGCAGAGAGTAGTCAGATTCAGGCAATGGTCAGGTCCAGCAGCAAGCAGAGAATATCTGGGTACAGGCAGTAGTCAGGTCAGACAGCGGGCAGAGAATAGTCAGATTCAGGCAATGGTCAGGTCAAGGAGCAAGACTAAGGCTGGAGCTCCAGGAACAAGGAGAACTGGCAGCAGACAGGACTAGGGCTGAAGCTCCAGAAGCAAAGCAAAACACACACGGGAAAACCAGAAAGCTAAACACAAGAAGACTAGAAGTTGTACACAAGCTAACACACTCACATTCACTCTCTATGTGTCACACAGTCACTCACACACTCTCTTGGTCTCATACACTCAGTCTCACACACACTCTCTCTCTCGCACACACTGTATCTGTGTGAAACACACTCTCTCTCTCTCACACTGTGTCTCACATACGCACTTGCACACACTCTCAATCTCACACACACACTCTCTCTCTCTTGCAGACACACTCGCACCCAGACTCACTCTCTCTCTCACACACACACACACACACACACACACTCGCACATTCACTCTCTCTCACACACAGTCACTCTCATATACACTCTCTCAAACATACACACTCCGAGGAAAACCTTGCTAGCGCCCGTTTCATTTGTGTCAGAAACGGGCCTTTTTTCTAGTTGATATATAAGATACAGTGAAGCCCACCACATATGAATATTGAGCTTATTCAATGACTTCCAATTTCTGAAAATATCTCAGATAACAACTGCAATCAAAATACAAAATAAACATTGCTCTCCATACTTCAAAGAAGCAGAGAGTGAAGACGACCAAAGGGTTCTCTGATGCACAACACTTGTTGGATCTTTTCCCAAAGTCCAAAAATTGAGTGTGTGTACAAAAAAAAACAAAACAAAACCAGGAGATGATCCAGAGTTCCCAGAGAAGATTGACAAGACCAGCAGAGATGTGATGATATTAATTTGAGTCTAAAACATTTGACAGAAGTCCAAATGGCACGATGCATTACAAAAAATAAAGATTGTGTAATAAAGGCTGAATCAGAGTATCTGACCACAATAGACCAAGTTTGATTCCATTGTGAAGGAGAAATGGATGCTTGGGTTTCATTAATCCAAATGGAAGACAATCTAGAAGAGAGATCTAAATGATCACAATGGTGTATTTGTTTGTAAATCCCAAACACAGAAAGCATTTGTGAGGAAAAGGAAGAACAAAAATCCTATGTAAGGGATGATGAAGCAAGAGTATTAATATTCAACTTTCCTGCCTTTAAAATATGCTTAAATTTAAGCCATTTGAAGCATTGGGAGAAAGGAAGATGAAATCTTCTCTTAAGTTCAGTAAAAGAGAGCAAACAGTTTTGCTCTATTACCTGATCCAAAGTCCAAGCTCCCTTAGGCACTCACATGTGCCAAAGATCCAGCCTTAAAGGGCCAGCAATGTGAGCTTCTGGAGGTCTTATGGAGATGATATCAGGGAGCTTGAGCTTCAAAGGAGGCTTCTGACTCTCTGTCTGCCTTTGTAACAGGTTGCCTAGCCAGTATTTGTGCCTCAGCATTCCTGTATCCAGTCCTATCTCGGCGTTCCTGTCTCAGCCTGCCTTGAGAGCTCTCTTCAGAAGCCACCCCAGGCCCTGGTTCACCAGGCCTGTCCCAAGGGCTCTTTTCAGAGCTACCCCAGGTCCTAGTTTGACAGGCCTGCCCCCAAAGGGCTCTTTTCAGAGTCACCCATGGTTCCCACTTCCACTGTACCAGCTTCCCTGGGTTACTTTCTGATCCTCCAGCCAGCACAGCACTTTCCGGCATGTCTCGCCCACCATGAGTCAGGACCACTAGCGCAACCTGGGCATTGGTGTTCCCCGACTGCAGTCTAAGAACTCACCAACCTTGTACTGTGACACAGCCCTATCTTTAAGCAGTTTGGCTTATGAAGTAAAGGGATGAATATTGACTTAACTGGCTATATATTAGCCAGTTCAAAGAAACAACAACAACAGATATTCGATGCTAAAAGCTGGACAGGACCCAGCATTGAATATCTGGGAGTAATGCCAGCGGCAGGCAGCAAAACACTCACTGCCAGCAGCTTAATATCAGGGAGTAACTGTTTACTTTTTTTATCTGCATATTGTAAACGTAAATATTGTATTAGACTAGATGCCAGGAAGATAGTTAAAAATCTGTAGTTATGACGAACCTTAGCTAGAAACCATGCTCCAGAGCTCCTTCTGGAACACTGTAAACATCAGTGTGTATTACAGCCACAGGGTGTCTTCATTGTGCAATGAGGCTTAAGAACATATGAACATAATAGCCATACTAGGTCAGACCAATGGTCCATCTAGCCCAGCATCCTGTTTCCAAACAGTGGCCAAGCCAGGTCACAAGTACCTGGCAGAAACTCCAATTGTGGCAACATTCCATGCTACCAATCCCAGGGCAAGCAGTTGATTGTGGGATGCATGTGGGAAAGAGGAACCCGAATTATAGCTACGTCATGCAAGGTTCCACGTTAGGAGTCACGGACCAAAAAAGGGATCTAGGTGTCGTCGTTGATGATACGTTAAAACCTGCTCAGTGTGCTGCTGCGACTAAGAAAGCAAATAGAATGTTAGGTATTATTAGGAAAGGAATGGAAAACTACTACTACTACTTAACATTTCTAGAGCGCTACTAGGGTTACGCAGCGCTGTACAGTTTAACAAAGAAGCACAGTCCCTGCTCGAAGGAGCTTACAATCTAAAAATGCGGATGTTATAATGCCTTTGTATTGCTCCATGGTGCGACCGCACCTCAAATATTGTGTTCAATTCTGGTCGCCGTATCTCAAAAAAGATATAGTGGAATTAGAAAAGGTGCAGAGAATGGCGACGAAAATGATAAAGGGGATGGGATGACTTCCCTATGAGGAAAGGCTGAAGCGGCTAGGGCTCTTCAGCTTGGAGAAAAGACACCTGAGGGGAGATATGATAGAGGTCTATAAAATAAAGAGTGGAGTTGAACAAGTAGGTGTGAAGCATCTGTTTACGCTTTCCAAAAATACTAGGACTAGGGGGAATGCGATGAAGCTACAATGTAGTAAATTTAAAACGAATCAGAGAAACTTTTTCTTCACTCAACGTGTAATTAAACTCTGGAATTCGTTGCCAGAGAATGTGGTAAAGGTGGTTAGCTTAGCGGAGTTTTAAAAAGGTTTGGACGGCTTCCTAAAGGAAAAGTTCATAGACCGTTATTAAATGGACTTGGGGAAAATCCACTATTTCTGGGATAAGCAGTATAAAATGTTTTGTACTTTTTTGGGATCTTGCCAGGTATTTGTGATCTGGATTGGCCACTGTTGGAAACAGGATGCTGGGCTTGATGGACCTTTGGTCTTTCCCAGTATGGCAATACTTATGTACTTCCCCATTTTTGTCTCAATAGCAGACTATGGACTTTTCCTCCAGGAACTTGTACAAACCTTTTTAAATCCAGATACGCTAAGCGCTGTTACCACATTTTCTGGCAAAGAGTTCCAGAGCTTAACTATTCGTTGAGTGAAAAAAATATTTTCTCCTATTTGTTTTAAAAGTATTTCCATGTAACTTCCTCCAGTGTCCCCTAGTCTTTGTACTTTTGGAATGAATAAAAAGTTGATTTACTTCTACTCATTTTACACCACTCAGGATTTTGTAGACCTCAATCATATCTCCCGTCATCCTTCTCTTTTCCAAGCTGAACAGCCCTAACCTCTTTAGCCTCATACAAGAGGAGTTCCTTCCCCTCTATCATTTTGGTTGCGCTTCTCATGGCTTAGGTTGTGCCTCTTCAACATTTCCATTCTTAGCTGACCTGGAGGTGGGGTGTAGAAGATTTGACCTGATCTTCCACTGTCACAGATCAGCCCGTGGAGCTGGGACTTAAAGTAAACAAGTGAAGCTGGAATGAAGGACAGTGCCTGAGAGTCAGAGCAATGCAGCCTTACTCTGGGCCCACATGATTGAGGAGAATAATTCATTTCCGATAGGGAAAGAGACAAAGTGAGAAAATCAGCAGTGTGCTGAGACTACCAAGTGCATGAATACATTATGCAATGTAAAATTAAGCTAGAATATTTATTCGCAGAACATGTTATAGTTAATTTGAACATCACCTCCTTGGCTAATTCAATGTACTGAAGTTCCTCCCCATTGCTATCGCTTGCAATGGAATTTCAATTATTGAATGCTCTGGTACTCTCAATCCTGCTTGTAGTAAAGCACTACTGCTGAGAGATGCATTACTTAACCAGTAATGAAATTTATGTATTAATTTCCATTTGTTTACTGATCTTCCACCAAAGCACTCCAAGTGACTTACAGCATATAAAATGTAGATGAAAGCAGACTAGCAAGGACTGGCTCCCCCAGTTATTTTTGAATCAGTAAAAATCTAGGGAAGTCAAACTTCATCTCAAATATTTCAAAGTACGGTGAAATTATGTTCATTATTACAAGCAGGGCTGAAGGCTCCGCAGCATCCTTTAATTAAAATTCTATTGGGAGCATTAGCAATGGGGAGGAACTTCAGTACATAGATCAGCCAAGAACACCAGCCAATTTGAAAGGAATGGGATATTACAAGTATTGTGCCACAGGGACTGGTCCTTCATTCAGTTCTTTTCTACAGTTTGTACACAATATTGTGGAAGGGCTATTGGGGAAAGGTTTGATGTTTTGCAGATGATATCAAAAGCTCTAACAGGGTAGATGCTCTGGAAGGTGTGGAAAACATGAGGAGGGATCTAGCAAACCTTGAGGGATGGCAGGGCCGTGCCGACACGGTAAGCGAGGTAAGCATGGCAGGAGGGCGCCATCCTCTGGGGGGCGCCCCGCCGCACCATGCTTACCTCGCCCTCTTCTCCCCAGATCCTTGTCCTTTTTTTTTTTTGTTTAAATTTACCTCTCCGGCGCGTGGCAGCATAGCGTTAGTGAGGAGGCAGCGCTCCCCCGCCCCGACATGTCAGTCTCTTCCCTTCGCTCGGTTCCGCCTTCTTCTGACGTCAGAAATGACGTCAGAAGAAGGCGGGACACTGAGCGAAGGGAAGAAGACACGTCGGGGCGGGGGATCGCCGCCTCCTTCTCACTAACGCTACGCTGCCGCGCGCCGGAGAGGTAAATTTTAAACAAAAAGGAAAAGGATCTGGGGAGAAGAGGACGGGTAGTGTAGCGATCGTTTTCGGGGGGGGGGGGGGCGCGCCTGCGGGGCCAACTGCAGGGGGGCGCCGGAGACCCTAGGCACGGCCCTGAGGGATGGTCTAAGATTTCATGCTAAAAAGTACTGGGTTGTGCTTTTAGACTGAAAAAGCCAAAGGAGCAGAACAGTTGAGTATAAGGGGTAGTGGCGCGTGGTGACATTTATTACAGGGGATTCAATAAATGTGACAACAAGAGGGGTTCAACGGCACCAACAGAGCACCTCCACTAAAACAACAAGGGGGACTCAGCAACACCTACATAGTACTTCTCACCCTTACAAAAGCAACAAGGTGCTGGGCAGCCCCAATACCATACTTTCCACTCAATGAAAAAACGGCAAGAGGGGAGGCAGTAGGACTCGGTGACCACACCAATACACCACCTGTATCCCTTCCCAGTCTTCTTTCCTCCTATGACCTGTACCCAACAGCTTCTTCCTCTACCCTTGTAATTCCTCCTTACTTTTGTTACCCATCCCTTCACACACACTCCACTTATTTTATTTATTTATTGATTTATTTATCAAGCTTGATATACCGCATGGTGGCTAGCGAGGGCAGCTATGTGGTTTACAACATAAGAATGCCCAATGACAGGCAAGCAATAAGAAGCATAGAGAAAGAGGGGAGCAGAGGACAGGGATAGGGTAAAGAGAATTCAGATAAAGCAAGTTCAAAGTGCGGTTATGGTAAAAGTCTTAGTAAAGAAATGAGTTTTAAGGAGTTTATAAAATTGCAAAGAGATGCTTCAGAGTGGAGGAGTGGCCTAGTGGTTAGGGTGGTGGACTTTGGTCCTGAGGAACTGAGTTCAATTCCCACTTCAGGCACAGGCAGCTCCTTGTGATTCTGGGCAAGTCACTTAATCCTCTATTGCCCCATGTAAATCGCATTGAGCCTGCCATGAGTGGGAAAGTGCGGGGTACAAATGTAACAAAAAAAAAAACAAAACCATGATGACATAGTGTTACAGCAGTAGATTAGATAAAATGCAGGCCTAAAAAGATGAGAGTGGGAGGCCAGCACAAAGAGACTTGCAGTAGTCCAGGCGAGTGCTCTCCATTTTTCTCTTCTCCCCACCCTTTCACCCCAACTATCCTGTCTTCCCCTTCAGTTGCCATACTCCCTCTTTTTCTATCCTGAACCTATCCCTTCACTTTTCCTTTATTGTGCTCTAACTCCCTCACACTGCCCAATTCCCCTCTTTGTACCCCACACTTTCCTCTTTCTTTCCATCCTACCTGAACACTTACTCCATCTCTCTTCTCCTTTTGCCACCCTAAACTCTTTCTTCTGTGCCCCCTCCTTCCTTCTCTCTTACCATTCTAAGACCCAAAACTATCCTGCAGTCACATCTTTGGACCCCCATTGTCCCTTTCTCTTCTTGCTCCTTAAATTCCCCTCTGTCTGCCTCCCACCTGACCAAGCCAAAAAAAAAGCACTGGATTTAATAGGCCCCTTTCTTCTCCTACCTCCATGGTGATGATGACCCAACCTCATTCAACCTCTTTTTCTTCCTTCAGTGACCTGTGGAGGGGCTATGGCTGTGAGGTGTGGGTGGTGAGTGGGGGATATGAAACACAAAAACCTGTCATCTTTCACCCCCATGCTTTAGCCCTAACAAATAAAGGCAGCAGCACAGGATTCAGCTCAAGAAGGCCACACTGAGGGTTGAGGGGTGGGGGAAGTACAAGAGTTTGCATTCTTCAGCCCCTACTGAGCTACAGTCTTCCAGTACAGATTTGCTTCCTCCATCCTCTGCATCCACAGAACCCCTGGCATTTCCCCAACAATGGGTACAGAGTAGTGCTAGGATTTTTCAACATGAAACTCACCATACAAAGAATTTTCTGATTCTAACGTAATCTCACTAAAAGCAACATAAATCTGTACAAGGCATATAATACAACTCTGCAAAAAATTATTCAGGACCTACAGCACATCTGTTGCGCCAGCACTAACGCCCAAAACAAGCATCCTACCTATGAAAAGGAGTACCCTAAATATTACAGTGGGCCAAAGAACATCAATACATATATTGGAAAAACTGAACAAGCCAATCTACTACAGATTGCTATATAGAAAATTCATGCTAACAGAATACTTGGTCTCGGTCACATTCAGAGAATAAGGGGATGGAGTTTGATATACTGCCTTTCTGTGGTTACTACTACTTATCATTTCTATAGCGCTACAAGACGTACGCAGTGCTGTACACTTGAACATGAAGAGACCATTCCTGCTCTACAGAGCTTACAATCTAATTAGGACAGACAACAGGACAAATAAGAGATCATGGAATTACTAAGGTGGGAATGATAAAATATGGGTACTGAACAAGTGAGTAAGGGCTAGGAGTTATTATAAATACAGGTACTTATTTTGTACTGGGGCAATGGAGGGTTAAGTGACTTGCCCACAGTCATAAGGAGCTGCAGAGAGAATCAAACCCAGTTCTGCTGGTTCTCAGGCCACTGCACTAAACATTAGTCTACTCCTCCACTAATACCAAATACAGAATAAGTGACCACAAATGAGAAAATACGTAAGCGGAAATTAAACTGAAACCCCAAGAAGCCAGACCTTACATGTAGTACATAGATAATGAGCCCACTAGGGACAGAGAAAGTACCTGCATATAATACATGTAAACTGCTTTGGTTGAACCACCGAAAGGCGGTATATCAAAACTCAATGACCCCTTTACCCTTTATACCAGAGGAATAGAAAGAGATTCATTTCTCCCTGTTTTGTGCAAAATATAAAGTAACTAGTAAAAAAGGCCCATTTCTGACAAAAATGAAACGGGCGCTAGCAAAGTTTTCCTCGGCTCCCCTGCAGCCACCCATGTCCAGGGCCCTCCTTTCCCCCTGTAGCCACCCATGTCCAGCGACCCTCCTCTGAACATGGATCAGCTGTGAGGCATGTTTCCCCCCCCCCCCCCCCCGGGTTCTGAAGTTGACATCATAACGGCTAAAGTGATGTCAGCCTGATCTACAGAACCTAGCAGACCAACTCAGAATAAGCCACGGTCCCAGGCAGCAAGTCAGAATGTTGGAGGTGAGAATTATTTTATAGGATAAACTATTGTGGAAAGCTGTAAAAATGTGGTGCCCTTGTTATAATAATGCTGTTAACTGATTTCTATAAGTTCTAATGCAGTTCACACATAAACACAGTAGATGGCAGTACAAAGGCATTGGTATTCTGTTTAACCTTGTTCTGGTAACAATCCATCAGGTTATAAATACATTTTTGACATTCATGTTGGAAGCATGGTGTTAAGATATTTTATTGCACATTAATTCTACTCATGTGATCTTGTTAATTATGTGGGTCCTGGTCGATTCAGTGTTGGGGCCTGCATAGCTATGTGGGTGAATTTAGGACTGCTTTTGAGAAAATGGCAGCTATTTTCTACAGCCAGCTGCAAGGGGCAGGAACAAGGGGGTCAGTTCAAAAGAATAAACTCAAGACTATCTCTTTTTTAACAATATAGTTTGAAATAGCAAATGCTTTTCAATAATGTTCTACTTAATTCACTGTGAAAGGAGAGGATAATATGACTTAGGCAGAGGCCTTTTAATATTGGCATAAAAAAACCTTCAAACATTTATAGCCCCCTGGGTTTGGCATAAAGGGACTTAAGAGGCCCCTGTTGTAATCCTGAAAAACATATTGAAAGGCTATTAGGGTTTTGTATAACAGAAAAACTTGAACTGAACTATAATGAAAAAGCAAAATCATGACTTGAACATTTCATAGCTTTGAAAATGTAAAAAGTGTCCTTCAGAGCAAAACCGGTTCTTTCAAATCTTTAGATCCCTCATATATGGGCATCAGTGATATACAGTACCAACAAGATATTTGAATGATTTGATGTGAGGATTTAAGTGTTCCTGATTTAGTGTACATCTTTCAAAGGTGTGAAAAATAAAAGCATAAAAAGGATAATTTTCAAAGCCATTACCATGGAAAAAATTGCCCTCCTCATTCTAAATGAAAGCTCATGCAAGATTCTACAGCTCTCAGGGGATCTTTTACTAAAGGTTAGCTCAAGTTATATGCAGCAGTTCCCATTTTATTCCTATGAGCCCTGCTGCAGATAACTCGAGCTAATCTTTAGTAAAAGACCCCCTAATCGAAACCTGATTTTGGACGTCTCTAACTGAAGTCTGTCGCAAGGACGTCCAAATGTCAAGGGGGCGTATCAGAGGCATGGTGAAGGCGGGACTTGGGTGTTCCTAAGACTTGGACGTCTTTGAACCCATATTTGAAAAGAAGCAGAGACGTCCATGACTACAACTTGGACTTTTTCACTCGGACCTCTTTTTAATACGAATAAGGCACAAGAAGGTGCCCGGAATGACCAGATAACCACTGGAGGGAATCGGGGATGACCTCTCCTTACTCCCCTAGTGGTCACTAACCCCCTCCCAACCTCAAAAAACATTATTAAAAATATTACTTGCCAGCCTCACATGTCATACTCAGGTCTATGACAGGCACGCAGGTCCCTGGAGCAGTTTTAGTGGGTGCAGTGCACTTCAGAAAGGGGGACCCAGGCCCATACCCCCCTACCTGTTACATTTGTGGAGGAAACAGCCGGCCCTCCAAAACCCACCAGAAACCATAGGCGTTGACTCCGTGTGTGCCCGAGCACCCCCAATATTTTCCATCCCACCGTCAGAAGTTCCGGTTCCAACCCCAGCCTGACCTGCCCACCCTCTTCTACAACAGTCCTCCATCCTCGCCTTCCTGCCACCCAGAATTTAAAACTCATTTTACCTCAGGTCCCGACAGCAGTGAAAGGTGAGCAGGCTTGCCTTCAGCCTCTCCTTCTCTCAGCTCTGGTCCCACCTTCATGGAAATGAGGGCGGGACCAGAGCTGAGAGAGAAGGGACTTTGTGCCCAAAGTCTCAGTAAAGTTTGTTACCATCCACTCCCTATGAGGACTCCAACATGGACATGTCTTTAAGGTTGCTCTCAATATATGTTGGATTCATATGTTTTGAGTCCCTTATACAGACTTCAGTCTAACGGCCCCATTTACTAAGCTGCACTAGAGGCGCGTTAGTGCGCACTAACTGTGTAGGTGCCCACAATATTCCTATGGGCACCTACACAGTTAGCATTCACTAATTTTGTGCATGCGCTAAAAACACTAGTGCACCTTAGTAAACAGGGCCCTAGGATTTATCCGCAGGCCAAAAAATCATTTAAAAATTATTTATAAAGCAGTTTAGCCCATGGGCTGGTGAAAGCAAGCCTTTCTTTGTATAGGAGGTTTTAAACCCAGTCCTCGGGGTACACCCAGCCAGTCAGGGTTTTCAGGATATTCCCATTGAAAACACTGACTGGCTGGGTGTGCCCCGAGGACTGGGTTGAAAACCTCTGCAAGTTGTATCAAGGAATTTCTAGAACTAGCATTTTTGATATGTGGCTTTTTGCAGGGAGACTCGGGGTTAACATTAGAAAAGCATTTGTTCACAGAAAGGGTGATGAATACATAGAAGAACTTTGCAGTGGAGGAAACAGAATGCTCACTAACAACATTGTCCCTGAAATAAAAAGAAAACTCATGCAAACAACATGAGAAACTAGACAGAATGAAAATTTTTGCCCAGCAGATATACACCCCTAGTTTATATCTGCTGTTGTATTCTGTTTTTATGCATTTTTAATGGCAAAGAATGATATTAAAAGCCGTGTGTGTGAAAAACCACAGTATCTCCAAATGTCTGTAAATGTCATAGCTGAATTCTGGCATTCCTACCTAATAATAATCATCATCATTTTTATAGACCCTGGTCCAGTTTCCAAGATTTTTCAGGACTTTAAAATACATTTGTCTTCCATCGGAAATAAGATGCCCAGTGGGTGTAATTGTATAAGCTGTTTTTCTGCATATAGCAACATTTTATTTGTAGAATAAGTACTTGTAATCTTGTTCGGGAGTACAAACACATAAAAATTTTATGTAGCACATACGTGGTCATTCCCAAGAGAGGTTAATTAATATTTTTTTCCGGGTGGGGGGGGGGGGGGGTCCGTTGTTTCCGGTGCTCCGGGTGGTGGCCAGGGCTGGTGATGCTGCAATCTCTGGAGGTATTTTGGGTTTTCTAGAGCGAGGCTATGAAAAGTGTGCCCTCCTGTGACGCTATCCAGCCAGGGAATACCTAAGAAAATGGCTGGCTTGGCCTAGATGGGTCACCAGAATGTGCAGAATTTTTCACACATGTGTAATAGTGCTCTGGAGATATGACTTTGCTCAAATGGGAGCCGGAGGCTCGATTTTGGGCCTGCTCAGCCAGAGTTATGCAAGTTTTGTCATTCTCTGTTGCTGACATCCAGGATCGCTGGGGATTCATTGGGACCCGAATGGTTGCCAGGTATAGTGATCCTGGGGAACAAGGTAAGGAGTCTGGTGACCAAAGAAACTTTTAGATTTTTTTAATGTGGTTTTTGTATACGCAGCTCCAGGACTTGAAGGGTTAATTGTATTTACATTTTGGTTGTAATTATGGGTTCTTGAGAGTTTCCTAGGAAGGGTTATTGGGTTAAATTTGGGTAAAAATTTGTTTTAAAGGGGAAACCACAAGGTGGTCTGGACAAGGCTTATGGTGGGTTCTGATTAAAATTCCTCAATAGAGGGGGTGTCAGAGGCTAAATAAATTGTTTTGAGGAATGTCTTGGGATTTTGAGAAACTTTAAATGTTTAAAAATGAGAAACGGTGAGACAACTTTAGAAAATGTATATTTTTAAAATGTAAGAACACTGCGGTGTTGGCACAGTAGTGCTAAATTAACATGGTGATTTTGCTGGGATTTTGTGTTTATTTTCTCATAAAAAATGTGTAAAAGTGTAGTTTTCCTAATATTTTCTATGGGAAAATTTAAAACCAAAATGAAAATTTGGTCTGTTCAAAAGGGTTCCAAGTGAGACAGAAAAAAACCTAACAAAGCCTGTGATGAAACGCCCAGCCACCTGCTTGGGGTTACCCCATGGCCACTTAGAGGGTCTATCTCTAGCACAGCTCAGATCTGCCTGCACCTGCCAATTGTATTCTACACTAACAATCTCCTCCCACCAACTGGGTCACAACTGCCTCTGGGCAAATCTCCCAATCTCCAATTATCCCCAGTGATTTCTAGGTTACTGGAGCCAAACTCCCAGTGGTCTCACAGTTACCAGAAAGCGCTCACAGACCCAACACACAAACCACCAGGATTCTTTATCAGTCCATACAGGCAGAACGAACAAACAATTGTGTTTATTCTCATAAAAATATTGAACAGTGGACAAAAATGTGCAAATAGCAACAGTGAAAGTAACTGAAAAATGGATCAATTAAAAAACTAACTAAACATCTATATACTGTCTAAACAGTACCTGGGAAGATCAGGCTATATAATTGTTCACAGAGCCTTAGCAAAGAGATCTATCTCCTTCTTCTTCCAGGCCATATAATTGTTCACAGAGCCTTAGCAAAGAGATCTGTCTCCTTCTTCTTCCAGGCTAAGACTGAAGCAACAGTCAGCCACTGATGGGTAATTTTCAAAACTCCAGGCCAATCAGAGCCAGAACAGTCAAGTTTCAAATAAAAACTGGTTACATCACTACAAGCACTTCCTATTATCTGTGTGCCAAATAAAAGAAATAGATGTCAGTCCTCTGTAAGCAGCTTTAAGCATAAACATGCACCATCTGCTGGTCAAACAGGAGAAATACACTTCACACATATTTAAGACAGAAAAATATCCAATAAATTCACAGGCTTAAAACACACTGTTTCTTCACAAAGCCGCTCTTACATTTTTAGCTTGAAGTAAAAATCAGCTGGCGGTAAACGCTACCATGGCTTTGTAAAATTCCCCCTCAAGGTTCTAAGCTAGTGACCTGATTGGCTGTAATGAGTCAGATGCCCAAGCCGAGTCAGCGTTTCCTTGGAAACAGCTCTCTTGGCTGTTGCTCAGAAGAGCAGAGGCAGCCAAAGAAGTCAGACATGTTATGATGAGCTGATTGCACAAGTGTAAAAGAAAACCTAAATTATTTAGTTGAGTATGAGAGGAGTGTTCTCAACTTCAGTTAGTAAGAGTTTAAGGGTGTCTGAGTGAGAGTACTAGAAATTTGGAGAAGTATTACATTTCATTTGTGGTGGATGACTTTAGATGAAAGCAAAGAAGTGTGTGTCTAAAGGGAATATACTGTTTATTTACAAAAGTGAGTGTCTGAATGTTCACTAAACCGGTCATAGGTGTGTGATGCCCAGCAGTACAGGAATAAACAGGCTTAAGGTTTAAAGTGACTATAAGAGTGAAAACAAGTTTGGATTACTTGTTTGAGTGTGAAAGGAATGTTTTCCAGTTTGTTTAGAAAACTTTGAGGGTGTACTGAGTGTGAGTATTAGAAATTTTAGGGAAATTTTAACTCTCATATAAAATGATTATGGAGTAAGCAGAAGCATAGCCAGGTTGAGGGTGTGGGGGGAGTGGAAAGTGGACTTGTGTTGGCGCCGGCGCATATTTTAAACATGACAGATCATGCCAAAAATAGGCACTAGCACCATCGGAAGTCCATTTGGGGGAGCAGCCACTCCCCTGGTGACCCACCTAGCTATGCCTCTACAGAAGTTAGTGTTTGAACTTTGCTGCATCTGATTGGAAGAGAATTTGAGTGGGAGTACCATAAACGTTCAGACTGAGAATGACTGCAGGTGTAAATGTGGTATAGAGTTCCTCAAAGCTCTTCATTATAATAGGGAGACAGTAAAAAGAATAAAGCCTGGAAGATAGGAAATATAATCTTCTGTTTTATTTATTCTAGAAAGTGTGGTCACAGTTTTTGCTAAATAATTCCAGATTAGAAACCTGCTGGATTTCGTTAGGGAGGTAAGAGTTTAGCTTCCTGTTATTTTGGGTTAAGATAGCTTTTAGGTGACAAAAGAAGAACACCAGAGCTCATCCCTGGAGATGCAGATCTAAATTAATATGGAATGACTAAGGAAAGTAGAGATTTTATTAGCCATTCCTCATATCCTCCATTCACAAAGAAAGAAAAAGAAATAGGTTCATTGTATTATTATTGTAGGCAATCAACTGTACCTGAAATTATTTTATGCAACTAAGTGTCAATATTCAAAATCACTAATGTGATTGGCAACACGTTTCGACTGCTTAAGTGGTTTCTGTCAATTTCGCAGTTTGGATAGCATGTACACCGCTTTGGCCTGCCAGACAGAAAAGGCAGTATAGACAGACCAAATTAACTACAACATACACATATATATGCCAGTAATCTAATCACTTATGTGTGTTTTCAGAGCAGAAATGCATTTATGCTCTGAATATGCACATATGTAGTGCCTTCATTATATAAATGTTCCTTCCGGCCAATATTCACTTGGCAACAGTCAACCTTGCCTGCCCGCTTACATTGCTTTGAATATCAGCCTGAACTTTACCAGGCCAAGGTTTATTTGGTTTAAACTGAGCTAGACGTACAAATTTCCCATGTAAGAGCCAATGTGTAGATAGCAGGTAATAGCAATTGCTGAATATTTTACAATACACTTAACAAATAGTGAAATTTGCTTTCTATATAGATTAGAAATTCACATGAATTTGATTGACCAGGTTGAGCATATATTAAATGTGTTCCAAAGCAACAGGCAAAACAGCAGATGGTAAGGTCAACTTGCTAGATACATTTATCTAATTAAAGAGTTTACACATATTGACAAATAAAATTCTGCTGTCCTAAAATCCACCTGGTCCTAGCAGACTATTATCAATAAATCTTTAGTTGAGTAGGCTGCCAAAAACCTTTGTTATGATTGTATAATTCCAGTTAATTACTGAACTAATTAGAACTCCGAGAAAAGCTTCTGCTTATGAAAGTGGAATGAAATGATTGTGTACTTGTCTGAGTTAATTTCAGACCGCAGCTCACACTCCCGTTGTGCCCCCCCCCCAAAAAAAAAAGATTGCTTTGCTTTACCTCCTTGCTGCTACTACTGGGTTCGACCAGGAGGATTCTGCCCTTCACACTAATGTCATCGCAAGTTGATTTGAAAAGGTGGTCCACACTAGCATGGGGGATCCCTTTGGTGAGCTATTTTGGAGTGATCAAAAATGGCTACGGTTGGTTGTACCAAATACATTAAGGTCAACTTTTACTAACCTGCGCTAGCAATTCCAGTGCATTAAGGGGCCCTTTTACAAAGCCACGGGAGGGTTAACGCGTGGGTAACGAGTTTGGCACACGCCAAATCCCAGCAGTAATCGGCAGCGAGGACATGTTGGCGTGCGTTGAATGGTTACCGTGTGGGTAGTGTGTGAGCCCTTACCGCTGAGTTAGTGGCTGGTGGTAAGGGCTCAGGCCTTAAATAGGTGCACATTAGTTTTAATATTTCCACATGTCCATTTCCTGGCCAATTAAAAAAATGGCCTTTTTCCCAGCTTCTGTAAAACGTGACCCAGCGTGTGCCCAAAAGATGTGCCCACACTACCGCAGGCCACTTTTTACCATGGGTTTGTAAACGGACTCCTACAGTACATACAATACAGCCCATTCAAACTGAGATCTTTTGAATGCTAATTAATATTGCTCCTACTTCTGTGGCCACAATTTTGATTGCTTAGATTTATTTGCTTTCTAAACATATATTTGCTCAATTTTGAGTAAAATATCTGGAGGTCAATAATATTCCATAGGCAAATCATTTAGAGGTTCTTTAGTAAGGTGTGCTGAAAAATGGCTTGCGGTAGTGTAGGCGTGGGTTTTGGGTGCGCGCCAAGTCATTTAATACACGTAGCACTATTCTATAAACCACATCTACAGTAAGACACAGTTTATAGAATAGTGCATAGGCCAGAGGAACTTGCGTACATTTAGATGTGGCCATTTATGCCACTGAAAACCTGGGGTAAATGCCTGCGCCTAAATGTATGCACGTTCCCCTGAATTCTATAACAACGCAAGTAAATTTGATGCCCCGACACACCCCCTTTTCAACTATGCACATTGGAATTTATATGCACCTCTTTTTAGAATACGCCTAAAAAGGAGCACATGTAATTCCAATTATTGCTAATTAGTGATAATTGGCTGTTATCAGCCAATTATCATTAATTGGCTCGTTACTCGAGTACCGCACATAAATTGGCTGCATGCACAATTTAATGCGTGCTACTCGCCATGCCTTTTATAGACTCCGGTCCAAAGCACATCATCATGTACTAATGCATGAACACACACTTTATCACGGGCCATATTATTTCCATTGTATCCTGTTCACCAATAATGTGCATTTTGCATGTTAAAATGGTAATTGACCTTTGATAATGGAGTTGACAGTGTTGATATTATTTTTATAAATGAGTTGCTTACCTTGATGAGCTTTACTTGCTGATCTCAGGTACATCTATTTTGTATTTGTGATAGGTAGTCAAAGTCAAACATACAGTGGATACACATAATTAAAACTTTGCAACTCCATAGCAATAAGTATCAATCAAAAATTTCAGAGTAACCTCCATCTGGCCACCAACATTTTACATTTGCAAAACCATTAAAGACTACCAATATTGGTGGCCAGATGGAGATTTTTTTATTGATATTTATTGGTGTAGACGTGCCCAGTATCCACTGCGTCAGTCTGCATCTGTTGTTCAAAACAATAACATAACAGGAATCCATTGGTTTATAATGGATATTTAAAGGGCCAGATGTACTAAAGACATTTCCCATTTTGTGGGCTCAGAGGAAAATGGTTATTGTGTATGATCCATTGTCATATAACCAGGCTTATTCGGGTTACTTTGTTTTGCAGATTTAAAAAACATTATAGTATATCTTTTGATACAAATTTCAATTCTCTGAAACTAAAGGAAGGGTAAAATCTCTACAGAAAGTACTACAGTACTTTTGCCCAATTCTTACTGGGTGGACGTGAGGATCGCCTGGTGACTTGCCTGCCTGGTGCGAAGGTGGCGGACCTCACGCGTCACTTAGATAGGATTTTAGAGCCGGCTGTCTTGGTATATGTGGGTACCAATGACATAGGAAAATATGGGAGAGAGGTTCTGGAAGCCAAATTTAGGCTCTTAGGTACAAAGCTCAAATCCAGATCCTCTAGGGTAGCATTTTCTGAAATGCTACCCGTTCCACTTGCAGGGCCCAAGAGACAGTCAGAGCTCCAGAGTCTCAATGTGTGGATGAGACGATGGTGCAGGGAGGAGGGTTTTAGATTTGTTAGGAACTGGGTAACATTCTGGGGAAGGAGGAGCCTATTCCGAAAGGGTGGGCTCCACCTTAACCAGGATGGAACCAGGCTGCTGGCATCGGCATTTAAAAAGGAGATAGAGCAGGCATCTCTGAGACCTGGTGGAAGGAGGACAACCAGTGGGACGCTGTCATACCGGGGTACAAATTATATCGTAGTGATAGGGTGGATCGAATTGGTGGAGGGGTAGCATTGTATATTAATGAGAGCCTTGAATCAAATAGAATGAAAATTCTGCAGGAAACAAAACACTTCTTGGAATCACTGTGGATTGAAATTTCACATGTAAAGGGGAAAAGGATAGTTATAGGAGAGTACTACCGTCTGCCTGGCCAGGATGAACAGACGGATGCAGAAATGTTAAAGGAAATTAGGGACACAAACAAACAAATTGGGCAACACAATAATAATGGGTGATTTCTATTACCCCGATATTGACTGGGTAAATGTAACACCGGAGCACGTTAGGGAGGTAAAATTCCTTGATGAAATCAAGGACAGCCTTATGGAGCAGCTGGTACAGGAGCTGATGAGAGAAGGAAAAATTCTAGACCTAGTCCTTAGTGGAGCGCATGATCTGGTGCAGGAGGTAATGGTGCTGGGGCCGCTTGATAAAAGTGATCATAATATGATCGGATTTGATATTAGCTTTGAAGTAAGTATACATAGGAAATCAAATATGTTAGCGTTTAACTTTAAAAAAGGAGACTATGATAAAATGAGAAGAACAGTTTAAAAAAAGAGGAACGACTACGAGGGTCAAAAATTTACATCAGGCGTGGACGCTGGTCAAAAACACAATCCTGGAAGCCCAGGCCAAATATATTCCGCATATTAAAAAAGGAAGACGGAAGACCATACAACAGCCGGCATGGTTAAAAAGTGAGGTGAAGGAAGCTATTAGAGCTAAAAGAAAATTCTTCAGAAAATGGAAGAAGGAACCGACTGAAAATAATAAACAGCATAAGGAATGTCAAGTCAATGCAAAGCGCTGATAAGGAAGGCTAAAAGGGACTTTGAAAAAAAGATTGCGTTGGAGGCAAAAACACATAGTAAAACTTTTTTAGGTATATTAAAAGCAGGAAGCCGGCAAAAGAATCAGTTGGACCGCTAGATGACCGAGGAGTAAAATGTGGATGTGATGGGGCTGTTCTACAAACTGAAGAGTAGCAAATCTCCTGGACTGGGTGGTATTCATCCCAGAGTACTGATAGAACTGAAAAATGAGCTTGCGGAGCTATTGTTAGTAATATGTAATTTATCCTTAAAATTGAGCATGGTACTGGAAGATTGGAGGGTGGCCAATGTAACGCCGATTTTTTTTTTTTTTTAAGGTTCCAGAGGAGATCTGGGAAATTATAGACCGGTGAGTCTGACATCGGTGCCGGGCAAAATGATAGAGACTATTATTAAGAACAAAATTACAGAGCATATTCAAAAGCATGGATTAATGAGACAAAGTCAACATGGATTTAGTGAAGGGAAATCTTGCCTCACCAATCTACTACATTTCTTTGAAGGGTTGAACAAACATGTGGATAAAGGGGAGCCGGATGATATTGTGTATCTGGATTTTCAAAAGGCGTTTGACAAAGTTACCTCATGAAAGACTCCAGAGGAAATTGGAGAGTCATGGGATAGGAGGTAGTGTTCTATTGTGGATTAAAAACTGGTTAAAAGATAGAAAACAGAGAGTAGGGTTAAATGGTCATTATTCTCAATGGAGAAGGGTAGTTAGTGGGGTTCCCCAGAGGTCTGTAATCTAAGTGTTGTCTTTGATGATACGTTGAAACCTTCTGCTCAGTGTACTGCTGCGGCTAAAAAAGTAAATAGAATGTTAGGTATTAATAGGAAAGGAATGGAAAACAAAAATGAGGATGTTATAATGCCTTTGTATCGCTCCATGGTGCGACCGCACCTCGAATATTGTGTTCAATTCTGGTCGCTGCATCTCAAAAAAGATATAGTGGACTTAGGAAAGGTGCAGAGAAGGGTGACGAAAATGATAAAGGGGATGGGACGACTTCCCTATGAGGAAAGGCTGAAGCGGCTAAGGCTGTTCAGCTTGGAGAAAAGACGGCTGAAGGGAGATATGATAGAGGTCTATAAAATAAAGAGTGGAGTTGAACAAGTAGGTGTGAAGCATCTGTTTACGCTTTCCAAAAATATTAGGACTAGGGGGTATGCGATGAAGCTACAATGTAGTAAATTTAAAACGAATCGGAGAAAATCTTTCTTCACTCAACGTGTAATTAAACTCTGGAATTCATTGCCAGAGAATGTGGTAAAGACAGTTAGCTTAGCAGAGTTTAAAAAAGGTTTGGATGGCTTCCTAAAGGAAAAGTCTGTAGACCATTATTAAATGGACTTGGGGAAAATCCACTATTTCTGGGATAAGCAGTATAAAATGTTTTGTACTTTTTTGTGATATTGCCAAGTATTTGTGACCTGGATTGGCCACTATTGGAAACAGGATGCTGGGCTTGATGGACCTTTGGTCTTTCCCAGTATGGCAATACTTCTGTACTTATGTACTTTTTTTTTCCTGTTAGGTAAAAGCCTCATAGTGGCAATTTGTGTAGACATATAACACCTTCATGTCCAACTATCTTGCTGAAGTATCCTGGGTTTAGAACTGGCCTGGCCAGTGTTCCCTTCAGGCACCTGGGGTCTCCACATGGGGAAGAAGGATATTAGTGAGTATGATTTCCCTCCCTTCCCAGGAATAAACTAAAAACAAGTATAACTGTGAATAAGATTGACTAGCAATATTTACAAGTGTTATTAATTTATGCTGCTATGGGTTAATAGAAAGTACCAACAGTATACATAAACACTTGCAAAATAAATCCGGGTTTTATGAGGAAACACCTGCAGCAGAGATGATGGCTCAGTTTTATGAGGATAATATGTCCGAGTCAATGTCATAGATAGGATGGGCCCCAGGTGAAAAATTTAAGATGGGCCTGTGACAGAACAGTGTGTTTTAAGCCTGCAAACTGTCTAAATTAATTCGGAAGTGTATTTCTCTAGATTGGCCAGCAGATGGTGTATGTTTATGCTTAAAGCTGTTACAGAGGACTGACCTCTCTTTCTTTTAGTTAGCACACAGATAAAGGAAATGCCTATAGTGATGTAACCAGGTTTTTTTTTAACTTGACTGTTCTGGGCTCTGATTGGCCCAGGAGGTTTTTTTTTTTTTTTGGACTTTACTGGCTTGTTCCCCAGTTTCAGCCCAGGAGAAGAGAAAGAAAGAGAAAGCTCTTTGCTGAAGCCCTGTAAAAAACAGTTACATTTGATAACTGGTGAGCAGCTATATGTCCTGATCTCCCCGGGTACTTTTTAGAAAGTAAAATGTTTAGTTAGTGGTATAATTGTTCCATATTTCAGGTATCTGATATTGTTTGCTGATTGCACATTTTTTGTTCATTGTTCAATATATTTTTAAGACACTAAACAATTGTTTATTGACTGTCTCACTTCTATCACTCCTGCAAAATATAAAGTCTCAAAGAATAAGTAATGCCTTACTGGAAGTAGGAACTCCAAGAAGTCTGAATGCAATGTCACACTGTAAAAACAGAAACATATTTCTTCATCTAAGTTCTTTTCTACAGACAAATTTTTATTTCTTCTTTTTTTATTCTGTCTTTTTTTTTTTTTTTTACATCTGTCTTTGAAGCTCCTACTCATTTGTCGGGCTGATCATTTGGATTTGGTCTTGTTCCACCCTTGGTCTGCACTGGGATTTCCATCTGAACCAGTCGATGTCTTGCCAACATTCTTTCCACGACCTCATGCCCATCCTGATGAGAGCACCTTGCACACCTTGGACTGCAAGCAAGCATTGGCCTATTATGTGGAGCGGACAATGGCCCACAGAAAGTCCGCCCAACTTTTAGTTTCTTTTGATCCCAATAGGATAGGGGTTGCCATCAGGAAACACACAATCTCTAATTGGCTGGCAGATTGCACTTCTTTCACTTATGCCCAGGCTGGGCTGACACTGGAGTGTCATGTGAAGGCTCATAATGTCAGAGCCATGGCTGCATCAGTAGCCCACTTGGGTCAGCCTCCATTGAAGAAATTTGAAAGGCTGCAACATGGTCTGCAGTCCACACATTCACATCTCATTACTGCCTAGAGCTGGATCCCGACACAATAGTCGGTTCGGGCAGACAGTGTTGCAGAATCTGTTTGGGGTCTAGAATCATCTCCACCCCCTAGACCCATTTTATTCTGTTCCAGGCTGCACTCTCACTCAGTTGTATATAGTTTCAGGTTAATCTGAGTTATGTCCTCATCATTGTGAGGCCCAATTGGCCAAAGTTTGTTGTTTTCGGTGAGCCTGGATGCTAGAGATACCCCACTTGTGAGAATTAATGGCCTGCTTGTCCTCAGATAAAGTGAAGATACTTACCTGTAGCAGGTATTCTCCGAGGACATCAGGCCTTATATTCTCACAAATCCTCCCACCTCCTCTAGGAGTTGTCTCCTATTATTTTATTTTTTTATGCTGTAGTATTTAACTGCGGTAACCACGCCCTTGCAGCGGGTGGGAAGGCACCTGTGCTTGCACAATGAAGCATGTCTCATGCTCCGTAAAGCTTGACATAACCTCTGGACCAGGCAACGTAGCACCATGTTACCCACTTGTGAGAATATAAGGACTGCTGTCCTCGGAGAATATCTGCTACAGGTAAGTATCTTCACTTTATCACCCATTTTCAACTACTACTACTATTTAGCATTTCTATAGTGCTACAAGGCGTACGCAGCGCTGCACAAACATAGAAGAAAGACAGTCCCTGCTCAAAGAGCTTACAATCTAATAGACAAGAAGCTTACAATCTAATAGACAAATTGGTCTATATTGTGTAAGATCATTGTAAAATGTATTTTTATTTTGGTTATTAGATTTTAAGGAGGAGAATCAAGTATTTGATGACTTCCAATGTAATGTGGATTTCGATGTAAGCATAGTACAGAAACTTTTATTGATTCTTTGTTGTTGTCTGTCAGATTATTATCTGTTTTATATTGACTAAGGTTATAGGTTATTTGTTGTGTAGGTTTTACATCATTTTTCTTGCATCATTCTCAACTGACCCCCCCCCCCAACCAAGATAGTCGTATTAGGGCAGCTAATCCCCCCACCCTAACAAAAACAGCCTTCCTGGGACCCCCCCCCCCCCCAGGAGGTCCTCACATGTGAGTTCCAACAATAAATTCTCTGACATTCGAAACATTTAAATATTTAGCAGACTTTAAATAAAGTAAAGAAAGGTAAGACTTCTATTAAAAAATAAAATGATATTCAAGAACAAAGTGATCATCATGTGAAGTGGGATGGAAGAAATATGAAGAAATGATTTTTTTAATGAGAGGTTTCTAGATGCCTGAAATAATTTATGAACGGGGTGAGGACAGCAGCATGGCAGAATTTAAACATGCCTGGTATAGATATAGAAGGCCCAGGCTGAAAAAATGGGTAAAAGACATGGTGAGGGTTCATATACCCTGGATGATTTGAGGCCAATCAGGAAAGAAAAGAAAATTGGCTAGTATAAGGGCCTTGTTTACTAAGCTGCGCTGTAGGCATGCTAGCGTTATTAGCGCATGCTAAAAATTAGTGTGCGCTAATGCCAGAGACATCCATATATTTCTATGAGTGTCTCTAGCGTTAGCGAGTGCTAATTCTTAATGCACGCTAAAAACATCAGCACACCTTAGTAAACAGAGCCCTAAGTGATTTCCTGCAGGCTTTCAAGGTTAAACGGACGGCAGCAAAGAAAACTAGACAAGTGTGGACAGCAACAGTTGGGCAGAAAGGGTGAAACAACTGGTCCTTATTTGCAGACACAAATTATGATTTCATATTACAGTTTTTATCTTACCCCTGATGCAGTTTAATAATTTAGAAATATAAGCCAAATTTTCTCTAAAACAGAAGCCTATCTAATATTGATTATACCTAATCTGCAGTTTCTAAAGGAGAAAGAGAAAAAAACCCCCAATGCAATTCATTTTCACATTACAGTTGGGTAAACTAGAGACAGCCAGCAGTGAGAAAGTAGAATTATAGCTCACTAGTTGCAGTAAGTAGTTCTCTTAACTTCTGGTTTACTGCTCTAACCCTACCAACCTCATTTTAATTTGTGAAAAAGCATTGGATACTTGTAAAACAAGCATCTGTTTGACATTCCTTTCTTTGAACAACATATTTCTCAAAACATGACACGAATGTTTATTCAGCACAGAGCAGATGTTTGAAGCATTAGCTAAATGATGTTCAACACGCTGAAAATATCAACATTTGTGGGTGGATGGAGCAGGAGCAGGTGGTGTCTTCTGAATCCACAATAAACACTGCTAAAGTTCCAAAAATAACAAGTAAACATTTAAGAAGACACAGAAGATGAAGGTTATACCAAAAGGATAAATACAAATTTTGATTCATTCATTTAGAGGCCAGAAAGGATGCAATGGCGAATAGCTGTATGACAGGGTTGGGTAAACAGTTAAACAAGGTTCTGGATTTGAGAAAGTAAAAAGTAACTATGTAAAGGGCAATTCTATAAATCAGGTGCTAACATTTACTCGCTCAAAGTACATGTAAACTTTTAGAATAGAAACATATATAGGACAAGGCAAAAAAAAGTAACCCCCTAGAGATTTTTGCTGTTTTCTCAGCAAGTGCTTTGAATTTCAACGCGAAAATTTCTGTACTTTAGTCATCTTACATAAGTATTGCTATTAAGCAGAATTTAATTATCTTAAGCTATGTTGAAGTTACTGACATCTTTGCGTTACTACCTAGTGATTTCTGCACATTAAAAATATTCGAACTAACACACAGTAAAATAATGTTACTCAAACGAAACAATTAATGTGCCAGAATTTTGCAGTCACTGTAAATGCTCAAAGTGTCCTTCCCCAGCTTTAACACAAGCCTTCAGTTGCTTTGGGAAGCTCTTAATAGCCTTGTTGGTCTCTCCCTATGGCAGATCAAGAGGCATAGCTAGGGGGGGCACCAGGGGAGCAGCTGCTCCCCCAAAAGGACTTCTGCCAGCGCTGGCACCTATTTTTTACGTGATCCATCGCACTTAAAACACACGCTGGTGCCATCGGTGGTCCGCTCTCTGCTCCCCCGCGCCTTCAACCTGGCTACACTTCTGTCCGGATCATATGCAGTGCTTCTTTGAGTTCGGCAATTGTTGGCACTTTTGGGTGGAGCTTGTGATAGACCTCCAACATTGCTTCCCAGACAAAAGTCTACATCACTGTGACATCATTAACAGTAAGCTGGTACCCCATTTTTTCAAATAATGGTAGTTCTACAGTGCATTTTTGAAAGTGCAAAAATCATTGGGTGGTCATGCTAAAAAATCTTGCCGTTTTTCAAGACAATCTCACCCCACTTGGAAAATAAACGTAGATAATAATTCTCTTTATAACAGATTGCATCGCTCTGACCATAGACACCTCCAGATAGTCCAAAATTTAGCCATCAAGCTGCTGACTAGTTCCAAGAGATTTGAGCATGTGATACCATTACGGAACACTGGCTTCCAATTATCACTCAGATAACCTTTAATATCTTATATTTAGTTTATAAGGTTCTAATTATAGGTAGTTCACAGTATCTCTTGGATTTTTTGGTCTTTTACACTCCTACTTGGATCCTTAGGTGAGGTCCTGTTCTCAGAACCTTTTGGTAGTTCTCTCCTTTTGGGAGATAACCTTACAAACTATCAGAAATAGGATGTTTATGGTCTCAGGACCTATGCTTTGGAATACTTTACCTGTGAATGTTTGACAGGAGGAGTCTCTCTCGTCCTTCAAGAAACAGCTGAAAGCTTTTTCCTTTACTGCTGCTTTCGGCTTCTGAGTTTGGCCTCTTTATACCTTCCTCAATTCGCTCCACACAGGAGTGATTTCTCAGGAACATTTAGGATCTGCTGTATATATTATAGAATAAGGGGAATCTGTAAGTAAATTTAGCCAGGGGCATTTGCACCATGTTTTCATGGGTGCAAATGGACACGTCTGACTTTACGCAGGAATCCTGAGCTTAAGCGCTGTTCTACACACCATTCCTAACTTTAGGTGCGGCTTATAGAATAGCACTTAAGCAGTTTTTTTTCTGTACCGATTTTTTTTAAAGCAATTTATAGAATTCACCCCAAAATGTGTAGTATGTATCTATTTAATCATTCCACCTGGCACATCCCTCCTTTGTAGTCATTTGCATGTGCTGCCCAATGTATGTGCATATACCCCTTTTATAAAATACTATCCAACACACAGCTCTCAACATAAGCGCATACTTGCTGCATAACCTTTGTAAAATTACCCCTTAAATTTGCTCAGATAACTCTGCCTACATCAATGGCTATCCTGCATCTATTTGTACAATTTTTGTGCAGTTAGTGTTGATGGGATATTCTACCACATACTTAAGGGTCTGTTTACTAATCTGTGGTAAGTTTTTACACTCATTGGGCCCAATGTTCAGAACAAGGGAGGTTGCCAGGCTACCTCCTGCAGTTATCGCTGAGTCCAAATATTCAATGCTGGGCTGTTTCTGGTGACTGCCATTGAATATCCAGGTGTTTTGGGCTGGTTTAAATTTAACCCTCCAAGCTGATATTCAGTGCTCGTCAGTTAAGTTTAAACTGGCCAAAGATATTCCAGCTGTAGGCCACTAAACTTAGCTGGCAATATATTGAATATCAGTGTATAACCAGCTATCTGCTATTTTTTTTGTGTTACATTTGTACCCCGCTCTTTCCCACTCATGGCAGGCTCAATGCGGCTTACATGGGGCAATGGAGGGTTAAGTGACTTGCCCAGAGTCACAAGGAGCTGCCTGTGCCTGAAGTGTTATGTGCTATAGGGGAAATTCCATATATGGCTCCTATAAAATCAGCGTAAGAAAACATTTTTGGCTAAGCCTATTCTATAAGCGGTGCCTACATTTTGGCACAGTATATAGAATGCACTTAGTCGATATCCCAGTGCCTAAAACTATGCACATCCATTTATACCAATGGCATGTAAATCCCGGCATGTAGATTTAAGTGCAGAGGGTCATATTCTATAACTATGCATATAAATTGTGGAACATCCATGAAACGCCCATTTTCCTGCCTATAACCATGTCCCTTTTTGTCTGCGTGTGTTAGAAGTTAGGTGAGGTGCGTTACAGAATACACTTAGCGAGTTGTGCGTGTAAATTCTAATTATTGCCAATTAGTGCTCATTATTGCATGTTAAGTGCTATTACCAACACTAGCTTGTTAAGCTAACTAAGTTACGTGCGTTGTTATAGAATCTGCCTAGATTTCGGCATGGTTCTCTAGGCGCACTATATAGAATCTGGGGGTAAGTGGTAACCAGCAATATTGAGCAGGAGATAACTGGTTATCTTCCACTGAATATTGCCAACTAGCCGGTTAAATGCCATGTAGCCGGCCAGGAGTTGTTCTTGGCTGGTTAAATAGTTTTAAATATCGTGCGGATTGTACATTAACAACAAAACTGCGTGGCTAGTGCAAAGGCACTGTTGGGGGCATGCTAAAATGTCCTTTGCAGTTAAATTTGATATAGCATTCAAGCAAAATTCTAGGAAGTTTGCAACAATAAAAGTGTGAAAAGAACGCCAATATTGACAGGAAAAAGCAAGGGAACACATGAAATACTCATTGCATGTGAAACTTGAATCCCCGAAATGCCCATGACCGTCCATTTCCATGCCCCCTTTTCTGGATCCTGTGTAAAATTTAGGTGCGAATCACACATCTAAATTTATGCACATAAATATTACTTGATTTCAATTAACAACAATAATTGCTTACTAAAAAGCCAATTTTTGGCAAATTTATAGAATTAGGGGGTTTATAACATCAGTGCGTGCCTACATAATAACAATTGGGTGCATGCTATAAATAACATCTAACAATGGATCGATTTGTCTTTTGGAACTCGTTCTAAGAATTAGCAGTTGATGTTGGATACTTTCTTGACAATTAGTGGTCAGTCAATGTTGCTGTTCATTCATTTTTGTCTTCTCTCATTCTTTTTATTTTAATATTAATTTTTACTCCCTCTCTGTCTCCTCCTTTTGATCTGCTTTTTATTTGTCTCTGTGTATCTCTGTCTCCCTTCCTCCCTGCCCTTCTGGGATTCTCTGCTTGTTGTAATGTTTGTCAGTGTGTCTCTTTGTTCTGAATGTACTGTATCACTGTGTGTCCTTGTATTACTGGTAGTAGGTAAGCTTTCCACAAGGAGTGGTGTGCACAAGCCCCTGCAAACAATGAGGTCAAGTCAGCACTGAAGCAAGCCAACCTGAAAGAGTGTAGGTCAAGCAGATAACTGGAAGCCCAGCTGTCTGTGGTATTGCGGCATTGGGCAGGAAATATACAACTTAGAGGGGAGAGATGTAGGTCAGGCCTCAGCCAGCAAAAATTGTGCAGCCCTGAAGGACCCATGCAGCAAATACTGAATATTTCCCACAGAGCAATACCAATAAGGCTAAGATACAGAAAAGACAGGCTCAACAATTTTTACCTATATATACCCAAATAACCATTCTAGGGAGAGGCCACAGAATGTTATATGTTAAGGACACTGGTTTGACATGTATTACATTGCACACACATAAGAGGTAAGCCACACTAAACAGCCAGTTTATTTGTAGTTCTGTCTTGAAGGTTTAGATGCTATTGTGGTTCTGGCTCAAACAGCTAATTAGGAGACATTACTAAAAGGAAAAGTATAGAGAGCTAAAAAAAAATGTCTCAGCCTTAAGATTCACCAACTTATATGGAATGTTAGGGCATCAGATATCTTGAGCCAGCCTGGCATCTGGTATTGAGAGGTTAAAATAATTTTTCCAACCTATTTTCCAGAAGTGCTACACAATGCATACTGGCAACCTTGAAGGAATTACACTTATCAATGGGGCCAGGTTGCACAGAGGAAGAGCTCCAAATACCAGACTTTCTAAGGAATATCATTCAGCAGCCTAGATGCCTAGGTCAGTACAGCAGTGAGGGAGGAACAAGGGGCATCTGGATGAAAGGTTGGAGCAATGGAAGCCATATGGAGAGAAATAGTAAGGATTCAGTATGCTGGTGGACCAAACATTTTTCAAAAGACAAAGAAAGTTGCACAGAGATAAACAGATCAGCATTTTAAAAAGGTGAAGGTGGCTGAAGTAATTGGGATGGATAGCAAGTACCTGGTACTCATTATTAGGGCTGTGCAACCTAAAAAAAAATCATGTTAGATCATTTCCAGGATTCCTATTTGTTTGTTACAGGAGCAATATCACTGAGTGCACATTCTTTGGAAAAATGTGCAGTCTTTAGGAAAAAGTGTACATTCTTCCAAAACACTGCACACTTTTGCAAAGAATGTACACTATTGAGTGTGTGCTTTATTTGCAAAGAGGGCACACTGTTTCTCAATAGTGTACACATGTGCACATTATCGGGAAAGAGTGTGTCCTCTGCAAAAAGTGTGCACTCTTTCGGAAGAGTGCACACTATTAACAATATGCAAAAAAAAATTGGGGGTGGGGTGGGGAGGGGTCCTATCATTTTGGGATAAAAATGACAGGAAATAAATGAATAAGCATCCCTACTATTTATGGGGCCTTTTTACCAAGCTACAGTAAAAAGTGGCTTTAGAGCACCCTTATGCAGATCTTTCCCGAGCTAAGGTCATTTTTACCGCAGGGATAAAGGGCCAGATTCTTTATATGGCGCCTGAAAAATCCAGACAGAAAACATTTCCTCCTAAGCGTATTCTATAAGTGGCGCCTACATTTAGAATACACTTAGTTAAGTGGTTCCCAATCCTGATGGCACACCAGCCAGTCAGGTTTCCAGGATGTCCACAATGAATATTCATCAAAGAGATTTGCATGCAGTGGAGGCAATGCATGCAAATCTCTCTATGAATATTCATTGTGGATATCCTGAAAACCTGACTGGCTGGGGTGCCTCCAAGACCAAGCTTGGGAACTATTGGCTTAGTTGATATCCTAGTGCCTGAAACTATGCACCTCCATTTACACCAATTAAAACATGGTGTAAATCCCAGCATGTAGATTTAGGCACAGAGGACCATATTCTATAACAACGTGTGTACATTTTGGAACGCCCATTTCCCCACCCATAGCCATGCCCCTTTTACCTGTGTGCATTAAAATTTAGGCGCAGTGCGTTACAGAAGACGCTTAGGGAGTTATACGTGTAAATTATAATTATTGCCAATTAGTGTTCTTTATTGCTTAAGTGCTGTTAACAGATCTGATTGGCTTGTTAAGTCAATTAAGTTATATGTATTGTTAAATAATATGCCTGGATTTCGGTGCGGAATGCTAGGTTCACTATATAGAACCCAGTGGAAAAATGTTAAATTTCCTATTTTCCCATTAATGGCTCCACACAATAATTTTCCTATTAGTGCATGGGCATTAGCGCATGATCCCCTTATGCCACAATTTTTTACGTAGTAGGGACTCACACACTAATGCAGCAATGCTGACATGCTAAACAATTTGCATAGATGCACCCACTCTCCATCCCAGACATGCCCCCTCCATGAAAAAAAATGTTAAAATATTTTAGTATGCAGTTTGCATATGCACATTCCAAAATAACCACAGGATGCTGCAGTACGCCATTTTAAGCTGAGTAAAACGGCATTAGTGTTTACCACATCTTTGTAAAAGGGGCCCTATGTAATTAGGAACAGAGATAAGTAATGCAGGCACATGGATGGGTATTTTCAAAAAAATGTCCAAGTCAGAATTGGTACATTTAGCTCATTATGTCCAAAAAAAATGTCCATCTTAGAGCCATTTTCAAACAGGAAAAATGTGCGTTTCCCTTTCAAAAATGGCTCAAAGATGGATGTTTTTTGCACAAAAAACATCTAAAAAGAAGAGCTGTTTTCCAAATTTACATTTCCAGCCTATAAATGCCAAAACTCAGGCAGAAGTACGTCTGTCTGGCATCATTTTGAGAGAAATGACCACACAGATGTCCCTGCAAATCAGAGGGGCAGTCTAGTGGTCAATGCAGTGGACTTTAAACAATGGTACCCAGGTACAATTCCCACTATAACTCCTTTATTGTGTATCGTGAGCCATCCAGGAACGGAATAAAACCTACTGTACCTAACTGTACACCATTACAATTGCCTTCCACCCTGCAGGTGTTTTCTATTTGCATATAGTAGGTAATTTGGTGGTTTTGGAGCAGGGGCGTATCTGTGTGGGGCCACAGGGGCCTGGGCCCCCGCAGATTTCACCCTGGCCCCTCCCCTGCTGCCGTTTCTTATTTTTGCGCCGAGGTCCGCTTCCTCCTGGGCCTTTAAAAATATTTCTTCAGCTGGCAGGGGACCCCAACCCCCGCCAGCCAACCTGAGGTGACGTCTTTCAAGTTCTTCGTCCGCCGTGCTGGAGTTGAGCGGCTGAATCCAGTTCGGAGTCTGACGTCGTGCGACGTCAGAATCCGAACTGGATTCAGCCGCTCAACTCCAGCACATCGGCCACGGCGGATGAAGAACTTTGAAGATGTCACCTCGGGTTGGCTGGCGGGGGTTGGGCTCCCCCACCAGCTGAAGAAATATTTTTAAAGGCCCAGGAGGAAGCAGACCTCGGCGCAAAAGTAAGAAACGGCAGCGGGGGAGGGCTGGCGGCGGGAGGGGGTGGAGGGAGTCGTCGGTGGTGGTGGGGGGGTCCGGTAATGGCAGCAGGGGGGAGCTAAAATGTGCCCCCTCCCTCTGGCTCTGGCCCCCCCTACCACCGGAAGCCAGGTACGCCCCTGTTTTGGAGGGCTCACAATTTCCACCACAAACATACCAGGTAGAGAGGGATTTGGACCTGGATCCCCTTGTTCACTGCACTGGCCACTAGGCTACTCCTGGGACCTGCTTGCTGCTCTGTTGGGCATGCCCATAATACCTGCAACTGTCATACAGCTGGGTATCCCCTTTCAGTTTTACTTCTTACGGGGGTGGGAGGGCGATAGCATCCATTGGGGATTAAGGAGGGATCAAGCCTCATCCCTCCAGTGGTCAGCTGGTCAGTCAGAGCATCTTTTTGTAACTTAGACATGATTGAAACAGGTCTAGTTAAACATGTCCTTCTTTTTTGCCTTGGATGTTTCTTCCTGTTCCATTATCTCTGAAAGATATCCAAATTTTGGGCCCACCCTAATCCCGTCCAAAACATGCTTCTAACATGCCATCCTACTATTTGGAAGAACTGAAGTGAAACATGTCTTCATTTTGTTTTGTTTTGGTTGGGAGGCGGGGCTTGTGGTTGGGAGGCGGGGATAGTGCTGGCCAGACTTATACGGTCTGTGCCCTGAAGAGCACAGGTACAAATCAAAGTAGGGTATTCACAAAAAGTAGCACATATGAGTTATCTTGTTGGGCAGACTGGATGGACCGTGCAGGTCTTATTCTGCCGTCATCTACTATGTTACTATGTTTTTTTTTGTTTTGTTTTTAATTCTGATTTAGATGTTTTCAGCAGATGGATTTTTTTTGGCCATTTTGAGACATCTATGTGCTTCGAAATGAGCACTATAGGCATCTATCATTGGGTCAGAATAGTGCAGCCAGATATACTGCATAAAAGTTATAGCCATTTTATAAATTAGGATACAAGAACACTGTGCACCATCAGATATTAGATCTTAAGACATTTTGTGATTAACATGTTTTGATTGTGCATGGCTCTTTTCTTCAGACGTTTCTCTGTTGAGGGGTCCCTATGATATGCCATTGACATAGATAAAACAAGATACACTGACAAATGGCAGTGTTCCCACAATAGAAAACAAATTAGTACTTCACCTGAACTTCAAAAAAAATGTTAACTTGAAGAATTCCTTAATTAATACCAAATGCCAAGGATATGTGCTTACTTTTTAAAAAATGTGTGAACAGGATATCAATCAAGATAATCACTAAGTGTCAATCCTTCTACTTTTAAAGGCTTACTGGGTTCTTTATCTCATAATTTGTACCTTAAAATAATCTCCAGAATGCTTGGTACCAGCGATTTAAATGTTACCAAAAGTGCTTGCATATCCAACCATAAATCCTCTTGATACAATCCAAAAATATTCAGCAAAAAAGCTGAATTCAAAATGCTACATTCACAGATCCAATATCAATGTTTTGGCAATTCTGCCTGCTCTAGGGGTCAGAGCGCCTTCCAGCCCAGCACTTTATGGATTTGAGCATGAAGGAGACAGCAATATGTCTTACCTATACCTCCTTTTTTCTCTGCTGGTTTTAATTTGAAGTCTGACTTGCAAGGGGTTCTTGAGTCTTGTGGGACCCACCAACCCTGTACATTTTAGGCCTCAATAGAGGTTTGCAGGGTAGCAGATGCAAGTAAGAAGTGCTAATCTCCTGCTGTCAAAGGGAGGGAGAGGAAGGTTCTCACTTGCATCTGGCATCCCACAAGGGTCCATCCTCCCCTTTACTCTTCAAAATCTTTCTGGTAGCCCTCTTGACTTTGGCACACTCCCTGGGCTTCACCGTATTTATCTATGCCGATGACATCCAGATTCTCTCTACCCTCTAGCCCACATGACATTTCTGCTGTTAACTCCAAACTTACACAGATCACCGACTGGCTCTGAAACCACACACTAGTCCTGAATCTCACAAAGTCTAAAACTCTACCCTTTACAGTAGGTGATCAGGCCTCCCCATTACTTCTCTATAACATTCCTGTTCCCATGGTCACCAGCATGAAAAATCTTGGGGTGATTTTAGATGACAAGCTCTCCTATTGACCCCTACCCTCTCCAAGGTTGTTTGACGCTCATTCGATAAACTTGATACTTAAGGATGAGGACTGCAACAGGCAGTGGTTTAGAGAGGATCATATTAGGGAATTCTCTTGCATGAGCTGTTTTGCTCAGTGCCCAGGACCTGCCTTGGGTCAACTCTTACTAACAGAAAGGCAGTTCTGTAGATTGTGCAGTCTGTTCATATAAATCTATTGCTTGGGAATAGTTTTTTCTACTTTAGAGACCCTCAGTATTAAGAACAGAGGAATTGCCATACTGACTCATACCAAAGGTCCATCAAGCACAATACCCTGCTTCCAACAGTAGCTAATTCAGTCACAAGAACTTGGTAGGATCCCCCAAAATAGTACAACTAAATGCTACTTACCCCCAGAGATGAGCAATGTTTTCATCCAGATCTGCCTTAGTAACTAAAATATTACTGATGCAGTTCGACATGTCCAGCGCGTTTGATATGGTGGACCACAACATCCTACTACATCTACTGGACACCCTAGGCATCGGAGGGTGCGTGTTACACTGGTTTAAGGGTTTTCTGTCCACCAGAACTTACCAGGTCAAAGGCACTCCAGATCATTCAGCACCTTGGAAGGCTTCTTGTGGGGTTCCCCAAGGCTCGCCCCTTTCTCCAACCCTATTCAATATCATGCTGTTTCCCCTTGCAACCGCTCTAGCAAACCTAGGCCTGAAACCATTTATCTACGCAGATGACATAACCATCTCCATCCCCTTCTATTCCTCATTAGATGAAATCACAGATCTGATCAAAGCAAGTTTTTCCATCTTGGAACGTTGGGCTGAGGTATTTCGGTTTAAGTTAAACAAAGACAAAACTCAGTGTCTTGTGCTCTCGTCCGTCCATGCCAGATTTTCCTCAAGCTCCCTTGTCATTAAAGACCAGACCCTCCCCATTTCACAGAGCCTTAGACTTCTGGGTGTTGAGCTGGACCCTCACCTGCATCTGGATCTGCAAGTGCGAGTGCTCACCAAGCGGATGTTCTATGCAATGTGGAGGCTGCGGCATGTTAGGTTTTGTCTCACCAGAGAGATCTTCCGCACACTCGTCCACTGGCTGGTTCTGTCTCACCTGGACTACTGTAGTGGGATTTATGCAGGTTGCCAGGAGCACCTACTAAGGAAATTCCAGACTGCCCAGAATACTGCTGCGAGACTCATCTTGGGCGAATCACGCATGGTTCCTGCGCAGCCCCTACGTTTCCAACTACACTGGCTACCTGTGAGAGAACGAATCGCATTCCAGATCTGCACATTGACACATAAAATAATTTACGGATTAGCTCCGGAATACATGATTCCTCTTATAGATCTCCCACCTAGAAATGCCATCACTACAGCCCATACCTTTTTACAACTACATTACCCATCTTGCAGGGGTGTTAAATACAAGCTTCCATTTGCCTCCACTTTCCACTACTCCAGCTCGAAGACTTGGAATGCTCTTCCCCTGTTCCTGAAAACGCAAGCTGACCACCATCTTTTCAAGAAGCTGCTGAAAACGTATCTTTTTGAAAAAGTGTATCCCATTAGTAACTCTGCTGTTTAGCCTTCCTTATTGCTGCTAGCGTATTATCCTTTTCTACTGTAAACTTCATGTGTTGTGTCTTTTAACTTTTGTAATTCATGGAAGCCACATTGTGCCTGCATTTGTGGGAAAATGTGGGGTAGAAATGAACAATAAATAAATAAATAACTGTTTATAGATGTTTCCTTTTTTTAAACCCACCTATGTCAATTGTTTTTTTTACCGCATCCTCTGGTAATGAGTTCCAGAGTTTTAACTATGCATTGAGTGAAAAAATATTTTCTCATATTCATTTTGTAAGTATTACTATGCAAATTCATGGCATTTCCTTGAGTCTTTGTACTTTTTGAAAGAGTAAATCATCTATTTGTGTTTACCTGTTTTACTCCACTCAAGATTTTACTGACCTCTACTATATCTCCCTTCAGCCATCTCTTCTCCAAGGTGAAGAGTGCTAACCTTTTTAGCCTTTACTCATATGAGAGTCATTCAATCCCCTTCATAATTTTGGTTTCCCTTTACTTTACCTTTTCTAATCCCTTCATAATTTTGGTTTCCCTTTACTTTACCTTTTCTAATTCTACTACAGTGGGGGAAATAAGTATTTGATCCCTTGCTGATTTTGTAAGTTTGCCCACTGACAAAGACATGAGCAGCCCATAATTGAAGGGTAGGTTATTGGTAACAGTGAGAGATAGCACATCACAAATTAAATCCGGAAAATCACATTGTGGAAAGTATATGAATTTATTTGCATTCTGCAGAGGGAAATAAGTATTTAATCCCTCTGGCAAACAAGACCTAATACTTGGTGGCAAAACCCTTGTTGGCAAGCACAGCGGTCAGACGTCTTCTGTAGTTGATGATGAGGTTTGCACACATGTCAGGAGGAATTTTGGTCCACTCCTCTTTGCAGATCATCTCTAAATCATTAAGAGTTCTGGGCTGTCGCTTGGCAACTCGCAGCTTCAGCTCCCTCCATAAGTTTTCAATGGGATTAAGGTCTGGTGACTGGCTAGGCCACTCCATGACCCTAATGTGCTTCTTCCTGAGCCACTCCTTTGTTGCCTTGGCTGTATGTTTTGGGTCATTGTCGTGCTGGAAGACCCAGCCACGACCCATTTTTAAGGCCCTGGCGGAGGGAAGGAGGTTGTCACTCAGAATTGTACGGTACATGGCCCCATCCATTCTCCCATTGATGCGGTGAAGTAGTCCTGTGCCCTTAGCAGAGAAACACCCCCAAAACATAACATTTCCACCTCCATGCTTGACAGTGGGGACGGTGTTCTTTGGGTCATAGGCAGCATTTCTCTTCCTCCAAACACGGCGAGTTGAGTTCATGCCAAAGAGCTCAATTTTTGTCTCATCTGACCACAGCACCTTCTCCCAATCACTCTCGGCATCATCCAGGTGTTCACTGGCAAACTTCAGACGGGCCGTCACATGTGCCTTCCGGAGCAGGGGGACCTTGCGGGCACTGCAGGATTGCAATCCGTTATGTCGTAATGTGTTACCAATGGTTTTCGTGGTGACAGTGGTCCCAGCTGCCTTGAGATCATTGACAAGTTCCCCCCTTGTAGTTGTAGGCTGATTTCTAACCTTCCTCATGATCAAGGATACCCCACGAGGTGAGATTTTGCGTGGAGCCCCAGATCTTTGTCGATTGACAGTCATTTTGTACTTCTTCCATTTTCTTACTATGGCACCAACAGTTGTCTCCTTCTCGCCCAGCGTCTTACTGATGGTTTTGTAGCCCATTCCAGCCTTGTGCAGGTGTATGATCTTGTCCCTGACATCCTTAGACAGCTCCTTGCTCTTGGCCATTTTGTAGAGGTTAGAGTCTGACTGATTCACTGAGTCTGTGGACAGGTGTCTTTCATACAGGTGACCATTGCCGACAGCTGTCTGTCATGCAGGTAACGAGTTGATTTGGAGCATCTACCTGGTCTGTAGGGGCCAGATCTCTTACTGGTTGGTGGGGGATCAAATACTTATTTCCCTCTGCAGAATGCAAATAAATTCATATACTTTCCACAATGTGATTTTCCGGATTTAATTTGTGATGTGCTATCTCTCACTGTTACCAATAACCTACCCTTCAATTATGGGCTGCTCATGTCTTTGTCAGTGGGCAAACTTACAAAATCAGCAAGGGATCAAATACTTATTTCCCCCACTGTATATGTTTTTTGGATGCGGCTACCAGAACTGTTCTCTATTCTTTTCCTAATATATCTTAACATTCTGGGGCTCTTTTACTAAGGCACGTAGGCACCTACGTGTGGCAAATTGGAACTACCACCCGGCTACCGCATGCCACGGGTGGTAATTCTATTTTTAACACACGTCCAAAACATGTGGCAGAAATTTTCTACTACACGGCACTTACCCGGCGGTAATCGGCAGTGTATGCACGCTGACAATTATTGCCCGGTTAATGCATGAGACCTTACCACTAAGTCAATGGGTGGCAGTAAGGTCTCAGGCCGAAAATGGATGTATGCTGGTTTTAATTTTGTCGCATGTCCATTTTTGCCCCCCCCCCCCCCCCACCGAAAAAAGGCCTTTTTGCAGGCACATTGAAAAATAGACCTGTGCGCATCCAAAACACATGCCTACACCAGCACAGGCCATTTTTCGGCACACCTTAGTAAAAGGGCCCCTCTGTTTGCTTTCTTGGCTGCTGCCACACACTGAGCATGGGATCTCAAAGTATTGTCCACCATAACACCAAGATTCTTTTCCTGGATGTTGACTTCTAATTTCATTGTGTAGCTATAATTTGGGTCATTCCTCCCTAGGTGCATCACTTTGCACTTATCCATATTAAGTTTTATCTGCTATTTATCTGCTAAGTCTCTGTTTTGCAAGGTCTTCCTGCAATTTCTCACAATTCCAAGCAGTTTAACAACTTCAAATAATTTTCTGTTTCCTGAACATTTGATTACCTCATTTGCTCCCATTTCCAGATCATTTATAAATATTTAAAAAGCACCATTCTCAGTATAGATTCCTAGGGTATTGGCATCAATTACTTAAAACGTTTATGTGCCACTCAATCTACCATCCTTGGCAGCTTACATCAAAACATACATAATGCATTGAGAACATCATGACCAACAAAATAACAAACTGCTAGAATTGTAAGATAATGCAATCTACAATATTTTTAAAATAAACATATAATCTTAAAAGAAAATAAAATTACATTAAAATAGATCAAAATACATTAAAATGCAACAAAAACATTTTTTATCATTACGATGGAGTACAAATGTACAAAATATTTGATCTGCTAACAGACCTCTACTTGAAAAATTACATAGTCACATATTTTAATTTGTCATCTCCTTCCTGATTAAACAAATGAGTCTTTTCTGAAATTTTTAATGTCAAAATTCTTTACAGCAAGCAAATCAGGAATTAAAGGATTCCAGGGCATTTGCCCTACAAGAAAGAAAATTGCTGACCTATATTCATAGAATCTAATAGTGTGAATTAAAGGAATGTCTTTATTTGCTGATCATAAAGTTCTAGATGATTGATATACATGTAAGTTTGCAGCAATAAGTACACGACATTGTTATCGAACACTTTGAAAAATAAAGTACCTTATATTTAATGCTCCCTTCTACCAGTAACCAATGAAGAGCAAACAGTCCTGGAAAGTATAATCATATTTAGTACAGTCTATTAGATGAGCAGCTGTGATCAATACTGAAAAAATTGTTTCCAAATAAATTCTGAAGTTACCTGGCAAAATTATAGGCTTTAAATTCCCACCTCCACATCCAGCCTGCTTGGACGTATGCCTATCCAACATGTTAAATGGAAGAGTTGGAGGTATCCCATGAGCACATTAGACCTTAGCTGGATAATGCTGATTAAGTTTGTTTGGCTAACTTTAGGAAAGTATGTGGCCTCAGTTAGCTACATATATTGCAGAATAATTGGTTAATGTTATCTGGATAACTTTAAGCAGATAGGGGGAGATTCTATATATGGCACCTAAAACATCCACATGGAAAACATTTCTGCCTAAGCGTATTCTATAATTGGTAGAATATGCTTAGTTAATATCCCAGCACCTAAAACTACGTATGTCCAGGAAAAACAGGGGTGATATGAAACAGACGTTCAAATATTTGAAAGGTATTAATCTGCAAACGAACCTTTTCCGGAGATAGGAAGGCGGCAGAACAAGAGGACATGAAATGAGATTGAAGGGGGGCAGACTCAAGAAAAATGTCAGATGTCAGGAAGTATTTTTTCACGGAGAGAGTGGTGGATACTTGGAATGCCCTCCCGCGGGAGGTGGTGGAGATGAAAACGGTAACGGAATTCAAACATGCGTGGGATAAACATAAAGGAATCCTGTTCAGAAGGAATGGATCCTCAGAAGCTTTGCCGAGATTGGGTGGCAGAGCCAGTGGTGGGAGGCGGGGCTAGTGCTGGGCAGACTTCTACGGTCTGTGCCCTGTAAATGACAGATACAAATCAAGGTAAGGTATACACAAAAAGTAGCACATATAAGTTTACCTTGTTGGGCAGACTGGATGGCCCGTGCAGGTCTTTTTCTGCCGTCATCTACTATGTTATTATGTTACTCCAACGAAAACATGGCATAAATCCCGGCATGTAGATTTAGGCGCACTGAATCATATTCTATAACTACACACGTAAATTTTGGAACACCCATGAAACGCCCATTTCCCTGCCCATAACTATGCCCCTTTTTGCCTGCGCACATTAAAATTAGCCGCTCTGCATTACAAAATACGCTTAGTGATTTTTTGCATGTAAATTCTAATTGTCAATTAGTGCTCATTACTGCTTAAGTTCTGTTAACAATGCTGGTTGGCTTCTTAAGCCAATTAAGTTACATGGGCTGTTATAGAATCTGCTTGGATTTGGGCACAGAATGCTAGGCATGCTATATAGAATCCGAGGGATAAGGACCATTATGTGCAGTCTTTTCAAAAGTGATATGAAATATACTACCAAGTCAAGGAAGTAGTGACAACTTTCATCCATGCATTCCAGAGTTACCTTAGTGAGAAATAATTACATTAACTGGTACAGAGAATGTTCCAGAACTGAGATATATACATGAATTAGGCCTAGTGTGTTCATAAGTAAAACAAGGGTTAATCAGAAGTATTAGAAAAAGAGAAAACAGCCTGTAGTCTAGAGGGAACTGGCCACCACAGTACATGGGAATGGAATGATGTATGGTAACCAAAACAGAACAGAGCAAGTCTTCACAAAAGAGATACAAGGCAAAAAGTACAGTGGAGATGACAAAAAAAAAGCAGCAATAAAGAGTGCTTGATTATCCTTTATTGCATTTTTTTTCTGACTCAACACAGGCATTGTTTCAGCTAAAGTGCCTGCATCAGGAGTCTCTGAAAGTAGCACATCTGGATGAATTGCAAGAGTCAATGCGCCTATTGATATACAGCCATAATCTGATCTTCTAAATCAAGTTTCACAAGTGAAAACCACAAATAATATAAATCAGGAAAGTGATTTCAGCTAGCCGGCCTTCTAAATAAACAGAGATTTTCAGCTAAAAATTAAGTGTTGAAAATTAATTTCTTATTAACAGAGAAGAAGTGTTATTTGCTGTTCTGCCAGCAGGTAATCTTCTAATACGCACCGTGAACATTCTAATGAGGACAACGTTCTGAAGCCATCTGACGTCACTCCCTGAGTCCCTGGCTGTAGGGTTCGTGGCGTTCGTGGTGTGAAGCCACCCAGCCGTCTCTGCCCCGCCCTCGCGTCTAAACAAACAAATCCGGAAGCGAAGCGTCAGGGAAGGAGGCGGCGCTCCCGACGTCTAGCCTTCCCTTCGCTGTGTTCCGCCTTCAAAAAAAGGCGGAACACAGCGAAGGGAAAGCTAGACGTCGGGAGCGCCGCCTCCTTCCCTGACGCTTCGCTGCCGGAACCGCCACGGAGGTAAAGTTAAAAATAATAAAAAAAAACAAAAAAGGGATGCATGGATGCGAACGGTGGGGGGGGAGGGGGGGGGGGGGGGGGGGGGGGGGGGGGGAGAAGAGGGCGGGCCACGCTGGGACATGGGAGAGAGAGGAGCATCGAGGAGGGTCCATGGAAGGGAGAGAGGGGACTTGCTGGAAAAGGATGAATGGAGGCAGCAGGGGACAGAGGAGCATGGATTGGGAGGGCAGGGCTCAGGGAAAGAGGGAAATTGCTGAAAAGGGATGAATGGAGGGGGCAAGGGACAGAGGAGCATGGATGGGCATGGATTGGGAGGGCAGGCCTCAGGGAGAGAGGGCAATTGCTGGATAGGGAAAAATGGAGGGGCCAGGTGACAGAGGAGCATGGATGGGCATGGATTGGAAGGGCAAGACTCAGGGAGAGGGGAATTGCTGGATAGGAATGAATGGAGGGGACAGATGGGCATGGATGGATATGGATTGTAGGGCAGGCCTCAGGCAGAGAGGGGAAATGCTGGATAGGGATGAATGGGGGGGGGGGGCAGGTGACAGAGAAACATGGATGGCCATGGATTGGGAGGGCAGGGCTCAGGGAGAGACTCACTCTCTCTCTCACACACTCACACTTTCACTCTGACTCTCAAACAGTCACTCTCACATACACTCTCCCAAACATACACACTCCGAGGAAAACCTTGCTAGCGCCCGTTTCATTTGTGTCAGAAACGGGCCTTTTTTACTAGTCTAATATAATAAAACGCACCCTCAACGTTCTGAGGACAACGTTCTGTGAAGCCTTGAAGCCTGAAGCCTTGAAGCCATCTGACGTCACTCCCAGGCTGAGGCTGAAGGGTTCGTGGATTCGTGGTGTGAAGCCTTCAAAGCAGCGGGCCCCGCCCTCGCCTCAAACCAAACAAATCCGGAAGCGAAGCGTCAGGGAAGGAGGCGGCGCTCCCGACGTCTAGCCTTCCCTTCGCTGTGTTCCGCCTTCAAAACAAGGCGGAACACAGCGAAGGGAAAGCTAGACGTCGGGAGCGCCGCCTCCTTCCCTGACGCTTCGCTGCACGAACCGCCACGGAGGTAAAGTTAAAAAGAATAATAAAAAAAAAAGGGATGCATGGATGCGAAGGGGTGGGGGGGCATGGATGCGAAGGGGGGGGCATGGATGCGAGGGGGGGCATGGATGCGAGGCATGGATGTGAAGGGGGGGGGAGAAGAGGGCGGGCCAGGCTGGGACATGGGAGAGAGAGTAGCATGGATGCGAGGGGGGGGTCATGGAAGGGCGAGAGGGGACTTGCTGGAAAAGGATGAATGGAGGCGGCAGGGGACAGAGGAGCATGGATGGGTATGGATTAGGAGGGCAGGGCACAGGGAGAGAGGGGAATTACTGGAAATGGATGAATGGAGGGGGCAGGGGACAGAGGAGCATGGATGGGCATGGATTGGGAGGGCAGGACTCAGGGAGAGAGGGAAATTGCTGGATAGGGAAAATTGGAGGGGCCAGGTGACAGATTAGCATGGATGGGCATGGATTGGAAGGGCAGGACTCAGGGAGAGGGGAATTGCTGGATAGGGATGAATGGAGGGGACAGATGGGCATGGATGGATATGGATTGCAGAGCAGGCCTCAGGCAGAGAGGGGAAATGCTGGATAGGGAAAAATGGAGGGGCCAGGTGACAGATGAGCATGGATGGGCATGGATTGGAAGGGCAGGACTCAGGGAGAGGGGAATTGCTGGATAGGGATGATGGAGGGGACAGATGGGCATGGATGGATATGGATTGCAGAGCAGGCCTCAGGCAGAGAGGGGAAATGCTGGATAGGGAAAATGGAGGGGCCAGGTGACAGAGGAGCATGGATGGGCATGGATTGGAAGGGCAGGACTCAGGGAGAGGGGAATTGCTGCATAGGGATGAATGGAGGGGACAGATGGGCATGGATGGATATGGATTGCAGGGCAGGCCTCACGCAGAGAGGGGAAATGCTGGATAGGGATGAATGGAGGGGGCAGGTGACAGAGGAGCATGGATGGGCATGGATTGGAAGGGCAGGACTCAGGGAGAGGGGAAATGCTGCATAGGGATGAATGGAGGGGACAGATGGGCATGGATGGATATGGATTGCAGGGCAGGCCTCAGGCAGAGAGGGGAAATGCTGGATAGGGATGAATGGAGGGGGCAGGTGACAGACAAACATGGATGGCCATGGATTGGGAGGGCAGGGCTCAGGGACAGAGGGGAATTGCTGGAAAGGATGAATGGAGGGGGCAGGGGACAGATGGCCATGGATTGGGAGGGCACGGCTCACATTCTCTCTCTCATATACAATGTCTTTCTGACTCTCACTCTCACACACTCTGTCTCACACAGTATCATATTCACTCTCTATGTGCCACACAGTCACTCACACACTCGCTTGGTGTCATACACTCACTCTCACAGAGAATCTGTGTCTCACACACACTCTCTCTCTTGCCCACACACACACACTCTCTCTCACACTGTGTCTCACATACACACTTGCACACACTCTCATTCTCACACACACACTCTCTCACAAACACACTCACACCCAGACTCACTCTCTCTCTCACACACTCACACTTTAACTCTCAAACAGTCACTCTGACATACACTCTCCCAAACATACACACTCCAAGGAAAACCTTGCTAGCGCCCGTTTCATTTGTGTCAGAAACGGGCCTTTTTTACTAGTAGTGAATAAACTTTTGGAGGAAATTCAGTTTGAAGTTGGAGTGTCTAGACTTTCAAGTCTTGAGCTGATCCTGAGAAAGGAAGGAATGAGAAGCTTTTCTTGTAAAAGTCAGCAAGAAAGGAGTTCATCTTGGGATTCCAGTGAGGGAGGAGTCCTTAGACTGAAGAGAAGAGAGCTAACCTGAAAACCATTATAGCTCCAAGTAAATAATATTCTTTGAAAACCAGAAAGAAAATAACTTCAATGCAGAAGTGAATGGGAACTGTTGCAACAAGCAAACTTATTTTCAATTTTCAACATCTAAGGTCTCCTGCAGTGGAGGGTTGTGGAGAAAGTTGTGCTACCCTGTGTGATGCCACACAATATCATTTCCTATGCAATACAATCTGTGCTTCAAAGTTTTCTTTCAAAATTAGTTAGCATCCTTACTTTATTTTACAGGCAAAAGTTTGCCAAATTTCATATTAATGGAAATTCAAAAGTTAACAATGAAATGTCTAAAATGTTTCTACAAAACTTGTTTTTTAATATAAAATGTTCATTTGTTCTGAGCAGACAACTGTAAATAGTAGGATTTTTTTTAATGATTTTCTTTTCCTTTGCTAAAAAGTCAGTCTGACACAGAAGATAAGCTTAAAATGGAGGGATTCAAAAATTAATTGAGAAGAATGAATAGTACAGGGATGGTAATAAACAGGAATACTGACAAACGAAAACTTGTATAGAATATACTGCAAAAAAAAAAAAAGAGAAATTCTGAACGAGAACATTAAACAGAGGAACTAAAAGAATGAAACAGCAAAAAGAATAGGGGAGCTTTGGCTGACTTTTAATGTGTCTAGGGATAATTAAGCTATTCGATTTTAGAATCCTATTGTGGTTAGAATCATGTGAAGCTACCAGATGAACACTTCTGGGCTGGACTGTGTTCACATCATGCTCCTGCAACTTAGATTAAAAAATACAGTTTTTATTTATTTACAACTCAAACTTTTACAGGCTTCTGTTCAGTCTGTGTTGAGGCACCACTTCTCAGTTTTACTTCAGACTTTCTTTTATTTATTTTGGCTGGAGAAAGGAAACATTTATCTTCCCTTTGTATTACAAACAGCTCCCCTCATATCCTGTATTCTGAGCTGGATCTATATTTACATCTAACCCTCCTCCTGGACAACAAAAGAAAAAACCTACAGCCACCTGCATCAACTGGACCTTCCTAGGATATCAGAATCAGAAACTACAAAGTGTTTAACTACAATCCGTGAGTTCAAATTGTATTTTAACTATGTTTAAGATTCTGATTCTGTTAAAACTAAAATCCATCATCAGCCCCCTCAACATTAAGTCTCCAAAGAAATTCACACAGAAGTGCAAAGTATAGTAATTTATTTTCTATTACTGAAAGCCTGTGATCTCCCAGGCCTGGTCTGAATTTACAACTTAAAAAGGTCTTTCTCTCAGAACTGATGACTTAAGTACATAAGTATATAAGTGTTGCCATACTGGGACAGACGGAAGGTCCATCAAGCCCAGCATCCTGTCTCAAACAGTGGCCAATCCAGGTCTCATGTACCTGGCAAGATCCCAAAACAGTACAATACATTTTATGCTGCTTATCCTAGAAATACTGTCAAAATTATATATGGCTATAATCTACCAATGTAAGGATAAAACTCACAACGTCCGCTAGTGGTAGAATATAAAGAACAGGGTGCTAATCCGTATTGGAGAAGTCCCAATCCAACTACTTAGGCTACTGCTTTTAACACCCTTCGGGTGAGCCTGTATAGTGTGACAATTTATAATCATCGACACCCTCCAACCATCCGTGATACTGTGATACGTGTAATTGTGACTAGTGATCTCTTCTTTTGTCTAATTTACTTAATATTTTTTAAAAACTTTTTGTTGAATATCACTCTTCGTTTATAACTCACACCTCTTCACAACTTAGCACTCAAGTGGTCTTCACTCTTTACACTTTCAAATGCCGGAGGCAATTTCAAACAATTGTGGTCCCGGAAATGGCTTGCGTGTCTATATACCTCTCTTACATTCAGGTTTTACAATTGCCATAAATTACACTTATTACATGTAGGAGACATAGGAGCTGAGTTAATACAACTTATCTTTGCATGCTCTCAGGTATGGCTGTAATCCCGACAGGTGTCTGTTTCGCATACAATGTTTTGTCAAGGGAATAACCAGCGTGTACAGATTCGCTCCATCCGCTTAGGTCCTCAGCAGGAGATCTCCGGGACCACAATTGTTTGAAATTGCCAGATCCCTGACAGCAGTATGCAGGTCCCTGGAGCAGTTTTTAGTGGGTGCAATGCACTTCAGGCAGGTGGACCCAGGCCCATTCCCCCCTACCTGTTACATTTGTGTTGGTAAATAGGAGCCCTCCAACCCCCCCCCCCCCAAAACCCACTGTACCCACATGTAGGTGCCCCCCTTCACCCATAAGGGCTATGACAATGGTGTAGAGTTGTAGGGAGTGGGTTTTGGGGGGGATTTGGGGGGCTCAGTACCCTAGGTAAGGGAGCTATGCACCTGGGAGCTATTTTAATGTTTTTTTTTTATTTTTAGAAGTGCCTCCTAGGGTGCCCGGTTGGTGTCCTGGCATGTCAGGGGGACCAGTGCCCTACAAATGCTTGCTCCTCCCACGACCAATTGCCTTGGATTTGGCTGGGTTTGAGAGGGCCGGCTTCAGTTTCCATTATTGGCAAAAACCGAGGCCAGCCATCTCTAACATTTGGCCGGCCCCAAAAGTCTTATCGAAACAAAAGATGGCCGGCCATCTCATTCAAAAATACGGTGGGCCCTGCCCTCGGAGATGGGCGCCCTCAGAGATGGCCGGCCCGGTTCAAAAATGCCCCTCCATGGCTCACGAAGTATGCTAGCATGACTGGCAGAAACAGGTATCAGTGGAACAGTACTTGCTTGGCTCAGATCCTATCTATCAGACAGGCAACAATCCATACTGTTTGGCAGCACCTCATCGCCACCATGGGCATTAATCTGTGGGCAGGGCCGTGCCAACATGGTAAGCGAGGTAAGCATGGCAGGAGGGCGCCATCCTCTGGGGGGCGCCCCGCTGCACCATGCTTACCTCGCCCTCTTCTCCCCAGATCCTTTTCCTTTTTTTTTGTTTAAATTTACCTCTGTCCAGCGGCAGCGTAGCGTTAGTGAGGAGGCGGCGCTCCCCCGCCCCAACGTGTCAGTCTTCCCTTCGCTCAGTTCCGCCTTCTTCTGACATCAGAAATGACGTCAGAAGAAGGGCCACTGAGCAAAGGGAAGACTGACACGTTGGGGCAGGGGAGCGTCGCCACCTTCTCACTAACGCTAAGCTGCCGCCGGACAGAGGTAAATTTAAACAAAAAAAAAGGAAAAGGATCTGGGGAGAAGAGGGCGGGTAGTGTAGCGATCGTTTTCCGGGGGGGGGGGGGGGGGGGGCGGGGCCAACTGCAGGGGGGCACCGGAGACCCTGGGCACAACCCTGTCTGTGGGGTACCACAAGGATTGATACTGTCACCTATTCTGTTCAGTATCTACCTCAAGCTACTAGCTGAGCTGATTCAGTCGATGGACACTGAGTTCTACATTTATACAGATACTAGTAAAAAAGGCCCGTTTCTGACACAAATGAAACGGGCGCTAGCAAGGTTTTCCTCGGAGTGTGTATGTTTGGGAGAGTGTATGTGAGAGTGGCTGTTTGAGAGTCAGAGTGAAAGTGTGAGTGTGTGTGTGTGTGAGAGAGAGTGAGTCTGGGTGTGAGTGTGTTTGTGAGAGAGTGTGTGTGTGAGAATGAGAGTGTGTGCAAGTGTGTATGTGAGACACAGTGTGAGAGAGAGTGTGTGTGTGTGGGCGAGAGAGAGAGTGTGTGCGTGTGGGCGAGAGAGAGAGTGTGTGCGAGACACAGATTCTCTGTGAGAGTGAGTGTATGAGACCAAGCGAGTGTGTGAGTGACTGTGTGGCACATAGAGAGTGAATGTGATACAGTGTGAGACAGAGTGTGTGAGAGTGAGAGTCAGAAAGACATTGTATATGAGAGAGAGAGTGTGAACCCTGCCCTCCCAATCCATGCCCATCTGTCACCTGTCTCCTCCATTCATCCCTATCCAGCAATTCCCCTCTCTCCCTGAGCCCTGCCCTGCAATCCATATCCATCCATGCCCATCTGTCCCCTCCATTCATCCCTATCCAGCAATTCCCTTCTCCCTGAGCCCTGCCCTCCCAATCCATGCCCATCCATGCTCCTCTGTCACCTGCCCCCTCCATTCATCCCTATCCAGCAATTCCCCTCTCTCCCTGAGCCCTGCCCTGCAATCCATATTCATCCATGCTCCTCTGTCCCCTGCCCCCTCCATTCATCCCTTTCCAGCAATTCCCCTCTCTCCCTGAGCCCTGCCCTCCCAATCCATGCCCATCCATGCCCATCTGTCCCCTCCATTCATCCCTATCCAGCAATTCCCCTCTCCCTGAGCCCTGCCCTCCCAATCCATGCCCATCCATGCTCCTCTGTCACCTGCCCCCTCCATTCATCCCTATCCAGCAATTCCCCTCTCTCCCTGAGCCCTGCCCTGCAATCCATATCCATCCATGCCCATCTGTCACCTGGCCCCTCTATTTTTCCTGCTCTGCAATCCATATCCATCCATGCCCATCTGTCCCCTCCATTCATCCCTATCCAGCAATTCCCCTCTTCCTGAGTCCTGCCCTTCCAATCCATGCCCATCCATGCTAATCTGTCACCTGGCCCTCCATTTTTCCCTAATCCAGCATTTCCCTCTCTCCTGAGTCCTGCCTCCAATCCATGCCCATCCATGCTCCTCTGTCCCCTGCCCCCTCCATTCATCCATTTCCAGTAATTCTCCTCTCTCTCCCGTGCCCTGCCCCTCCTAATCCATACCCATCCATGCTCCTCTGTCCCTGCCGCCTCCATTCATCCTTTCCAGCAATTCCCCTCTCTCCCTGGCCCTGCCCCTCCAATCCATACCCATCCATGCTCATCTGTCCCCTCCATTCATCCCTATCCAGCAATTCCCCTCTCTCCCGGAGCCCTGCCCTCCCATCCATGCTCCTCTGTCCCCTGCCCCCTCCATTCATCTCTTTCCAGCATTTCCCTCTCTCCCTGACCCTGCCATCCCAATCCAGCCCATCCATGCTCCTCTGTCCCCTGCTGCACTCCATTCAACCTTTTCCAGCAAGTCCCCTCTCTCCCTTCCATGACCCCCCTCACATCCATGCTCCTCTCCTCTCCCATGTCCCAGCCTGCCCGCCCTCTTCTCCCCCCCCCCCTTTGCATCCATGCTGTCGTTTCTCCCCTGCCCTCCCGCTCCCATTGTTCAACTTTACTGGCCACCCTCTTCTCTTCCCCCAACTTCCTTTTTTTTTTCTTCTTTTTAAATTTACCTCCGTGGCGGTTCCATCAACTTAATAAATAAAGGGGCTCATTTTTGAAACAGAAAAGCACTGATAAGGAAGGCTAAGAGGGATTTCGAAAAAAAAGATTATGTTGGAGGCAAAAACACATAGTAAAAATTTTTTTTAGGTATATTAAAAGCAGGAAGCCTGCAAAAGAATAGGTTGGACCGCTAGATGACCGAGGAGTAAAAGGGGCGATCAGGGAAGACAAAGCCATAGCAGAGAGATTAAAATGAATTCTTTGCTTCGGTCTTCACCGAGGAAGATTTGGGTGGGATATCGGTCCTGGAAATGGTATTCGAAACTGACGAGTCGGAGAAACTTAATGAGTTCTCTGTAAACCTCCTGGACCGGATGATATTCATCCCAGAGTACTGATAGAACTGAAAAATGAGCTTGCGGAGCTATTGTTAGTAATATGTAATTTATCCTTAAAATCGAGTATGGTACCGGAAGATTGGAGGGTGGCCAATGTAACGCCGATTTTCAAAAAAGGTTCCAGAGGAGATCCGGGAAATTATAGACTGGTGAGTCTGACGTTGGTGCCCGGCAAAATGGTAGAGACTATTATTGAGAACAAAATTACAGAGCACATTCAAAAGCATGGATTAATGAGACAAAGTCAACATGGATTTAGTGAAGGGAATCTTGCCTCACCAATCTACTACATTTCTTTGAAGGGGTGAACAAGCATGTGAATAAAGGTAAACCAGCTGATATTATGTATCTGGATTTTCAGATGGCGTTTGACAAAGTACCTCATGAAAGACTCCAGAGGAAATTGGAGAGTCATGAGATAGGAGGTAGTGTTCTATTGTGGATTAAAAACTGGTTAAAAGATAGAAACAGAGAGTAGGATTAAATGGTCAGTATTCTCAATGGAGAAAGGTAGTTAATGGGATTCCCCAGGGGTCTGTGCTGGGACCGCTGCTTTTTAACGTATTTATAAATGACCTAGAGATGGGAGTAACTAGTGAGGTAATTAAATTTGCTGATGACACAAAGTTATTCAAAATCATTAGATCGCGGGAGGATTGTGAAAAATTACAAGAAGACCTTACGAGACTAGGAGACTGGGCGTCTAATGGCAGATGACGTTTAATGTGAGCAAGTGCAAAGTGATGCATGTGGGAAGGAGGAACCCCGAATTATAGCTACATCATGCAAGGTTCCACGTAGAGTCAAAGATCAAGAAAGGGATCTAGGTGTCATCGTGATGATCGTTGAAACCTTCTGCTCAGTGTGGCTGCGCCTAAGAATGCAATAGATGTTAGGTATTATTAGGAAGGAATGGAAAACAAAAATGAAAATGTTATAATGCCTTTGTATGCTCCATGGTGCGACCCGCACCTCGAATATTGTGTTCAATTCTGGTCGCCGCATCTCAAAAAAGATATAGTGGAATTAGAAAGGTGCAGAGAAGGGGGACGAAAATGATAAAGGGGATGGGACGACTTCCCTATGAGGAAAGGCTAAAGTGGCTAGGGCTCTTCAGGTTGGAGAAAAGGCAGCTGAGGGAGATATGATAGAGGTTTATAAAATAATGAGTGGAGTGGAACAGCTAGATGTGAAGCGTCTGTTTACGCTTTCCAAAAATACAAGGACTAGGGGGCATGCAATGAAGCTACAATGTAGTACATTTTAAATGAATCAGAGAAGATTTTTCTTCACTCACGTGTAATTAACTCTGGAATTCTTTGCCAGAGAATGTGGTAAAGGCGGTTAGCTTAGCGGAATTTAAAAAGGTTTGGATGGCTTCCTAAAGGAAAAGTCTATAGACCATTTTTAAATGGACTTGGGGGAAAATCACTATTTCTGGGATAAGCAGTATAAAATGTTTTGTACTTTTTTGGGATCTGCCAGGCATTTGTGACCTGCATTGACCACTGTTGGAAACAGGATGCTGGGCTTGATGGACCTTGGTCTTTCCCAGTATGGTAATACATATGTACTTATGTAAAAATATCCAAAAAGTGGCACAAAGTGGCAGATGGACGTTTTTTGCAAAAAAGTTCAAATCGCTATTTTTGAAACCCATTTTAAAGACTTTTTCTATGCAGTTCATCTGCAGTGCATTCAAATCACAAGGGGGTATGTCAGTGATATGTTGGGAGCTGGATTTGGGTGTCCCAAAACATGGATGTTTTTCTGCATAATAAAACAAAGAACAGAGGGTTTCAAGGTATCATCAATGATGACACCTAGATCCTTTCTGGTCTGTGACTCCTAATGTGGAACCTTGCATTACGTAGCTATAATTCGGGTTCCTCTTTCCCACATGCATCACTTTGCTCTTGCTCAAATTAAACATCATCTGCCATTTAGATGCCCAGTCGCCCAGTGTTGTAAGGTCCTCTTGTAATTTTTCACAATCCTCCCGCGATTTAGCAACTTTGAATAACTTTGTGTCATCGGCAAATTTAATTACCTCACTAGTTACTCCCATCTCTAGGTCATTTATAAATATGTTAAAATGCAGCAGTCCCAGCACAGACCCCTGATTTTGGTGGGTTTTAGAGGGCTCACACTTTCTACCACAAGCAGGGGCGTAGCCAGACACCTAATTGTGGGTGGGCCTGGGCCCAAGATGGGTGGGCAAGAGAACCCCATCCCGTCCCACAAGTGATTTGGTCTCTCCCTCTCTTGCCTGCATGCCATATGGAGGGGCATAATCGAACAGAAACGCCTATCTCCATGGGCGTTTATCTCCGAGAACGGGTCCGTGAAGGGGCGGACCGAACCGTATTTTCGCAAAAAACGTCCATGTTTTATTCGACAATGTGTGAGCTGGGCGTTTTTTGCTTTTCAGCGATAATGGAAAATGAAAGCGCCCAGCTCAAAAACGAATAAATCCAAGGCATTTGTTCGTGGGAGGGGCCAGGATTCGTAGTGCACTGGTCCCCCTCACATGCCAGGACACCAACCGGGCACCCTAGGGGCACTTTTACAAAAACAAAAAAAAAAGGTAAAAGAGCTCCCAGGTGCATAGCACCCTTCCCTTGTGTGTTGAGCCCCCCAAATCCCCTCAAAACCCACTGCCCACAAGTCTACACCATTACTATAAGCCCTAAGGGGTGAAGGGGGGCACCTACATGTGGGTACAGTGGGTTTGGGGGGGTTGGACGACTAGCATTAAGCAGCACAATTGTAACAGGTAGGGGGGGGATGTGCCTGGGTCCACCTGCTGACGTCCACTGCACCCCCTAACAACTGCTCCAGGGACCTGCATACTGCTGCCAGGAGGTGGGTATGACATTTGAGGGTGAAAATAAAAAGTTGTGAAACATCATTTTTTGTGGTGGGAGGGGGTTAGTGACCACTGGGGGAGCCAGGGGAGGTCATCCCCGACTCCCTCTGGTGGTAATCTGGTCATTTAGGGCACTTTTTGGGGCCTTATTCGTGAAAAAACAGGGTCCAGGAAAAGTGCCCTAAATTCTAGCTACAAACGCATACTTATTTTCCATTATCGGCGAAAGGCGCCCATCTCTGTTCGGGTGATAACCACGCCCCAGTTCCGCCTTCACCACGCCTCCGACACGCCCCCGTCAACTTTGTCCGCATCCGCGACGGAGTGCAGTTGAAAACGTCCAAGTTTGGCTTTCGATTATACCGCTTTATTCGTTTTTGTGAGATAAACGTCCATCTCCTGATTTAGGTCGGAACTTGGGCGTTTTTCTCGTTCGATTATAAACAGGCTTGTCTCTCAAACATCCCCCCTCTCCCACATACCTTTTAAATAGCAGATTTTCACTGGCAATGAGCAGCAACTAATACACACTGTCCATGTTGGCCCCACAGCCTTCCCTCTGATGCAAATTCCTGTTTCCGCTTAGGCGAGAATACATCAGAGGGAAGGCTGTGGGGCTGGTGCAAGCAGTATATCAGTCGCTGCTCGCTGCAGGCGAAGATCTGCTATTTACAAGGTATAGAAGATGGACCCTTTGGTCTTTCTCAGTATGGCAATACTTATGTACTTATGACAGTTGTTAGGAATTTTCGGCTGGTGAGGCTTGGGAATCCCTGCCAGCCACATCATAGGTATTTTGCTACTGGGTGGGTCTGAGTCCAAAGTGGGTGGGCCTGGGCCCATCCGGGCCCACCCTTGGCTACGCCACTGACCACAAGTGTAACAGTTAGAGTGGGATATGGGCCTGGGTTCCCTTCTCTACAGTGCACTGCACTAAGCTACTCCAGAGACCTGCTTGCTGCTCCGATAGGCCTGGCCATAACATCTGACTACTGTACCCAACTGTACACCATACACCTACTGTACCCAGATATAGGTGACCCCTTGAGCCATAAGGGCTATTGTAATGGTACATATCTCACCATATAATATAAGGGGGTAATATGTGATGTCCACTGCAATGCCCCCTAGGGTGCCTCACTTTTCTGTGTGGCCAGTCTACTAAGAATGCTGCCCCCCCCCCCCACCCCATATATATCCCAATGGCTTGCTTTTGTGCATTTTTCCCTCTGATTTTTTTTTCTTCAAAAACGGTCCAAAAAGATAGGCACACTGAGCACAAAAATATCTAGCAAATGGCCATTCTCAAAAGAAAAAGGATAGATGTTTTTTATGTTTCAAAAAAATCATCATGGGGCTCGTTTACAAGAGAAAAACATCCAAAAAAGTGGTATAAATCTGCATTTGGGTGTTTTTCTCACAAAAACATCCAAATTGGTATTTTCAAAGCTGAGGGCAGATCTGGTTCAATGGGTATGAGTAGCTGCACATCATCAGCATAGATCTATAATACTCTGAGTTACATGTGTAACTCCCAAATCTAGGTGCTTATACATAATCATATACACACATATGCACCTGGTTAGGCTAGTGTTCTATAAAGAAAAATAGGTACCTACTTTCCTTTATAGAACAGTGCCTAAACTTAGGCGTCTGTTTATAGAATTTCCCTCCGTGTGATTAATAATACATGTATAATTTTGAAAATTTAAAAGTTTGTATGTAATTCCAAATCCTATCTTAGGATGCTGACTCCTCCTCCTCCAGTACGTAAAACTACCTACAAAAAAGGCATCACAAATGAACTTTTACCCGCATATGAAGAGAGCAATTTTATGAAATCCCATTTCTGCAAGTAATGTACTGTTTTACTCATGGAAATGACTTTTAAAATTGCCCTCCCTATGTGTACCTGTAAATGCAATCGAATGTTCTAAATGAATTATTTCCAGATGGCATGCAATCTGTCTGCCAACTTTACTGTACGATTTTGAAATGAAAGACTGAAGTGGGCTGCTTCAGCAGTCATTCGAGTAATGGGAATAGTTTCATCAGAATTACCATGGAAACAGCATCTAGGAAAGACATTTGGAAATGTACAGGCTCAAGATGTACTGTGTGTCAAATATAGGCTTTTCATATCTTTAGTTATGTGATGGATCTATAATTTCAGGTGTCAGATAAGCATTAGGCAAAGTAATCTTCATCTTAGAGACAGTTTAAAATACAAATTGATCTTAAAGGGATAAAATGTAATACTGAAAGCTATTCATTTTGATTGCGAATCTTTTTAATTTGACTCAAATATGTGAATATGGTAATATGCTTTAATACCTTTATATGCTGTCTTACGTTTTTTTCCAAATAGTTTAGTAAACTTTTTTTAAAGAACAAACAAGGGGAAATAGAACATTAACATAGGTGAAAAACGGAGAAAGGGGAAGGAGTATTAATACAGTGTGCATAACCTGCAAAGAAAAGATATTCAATGAAATTATAACTTCTTGAAAGTAAAGTGGACCATGTAGTCATTTAAAGAGATTGTAAGTATTGTTCCAATGGTTTCCAAATTGTCCTTTTAGAAAGAATTGCATATTGCTTCTCAACCAAAGAGAATTCCAATTTTTGGTACTGTAAGACAGAAGTCCACCAGAAGTGTAAGTTAAGCAAATGCGCCAATTTCCAGTTGAGTAGAATGTGCTTTTGAGCTAGTGTAAGTAAGATATCAAGCAATTTTGCTTGAGAAGTTGTGAGATTAATCTGCTGAAAGCACGACTTGTAGATTATTATCGAAGAAGATTGCACACAGTCTAGCGGTAGGATTTTCTGAATTATGAGACAGATCGATTACCAAAAGTTATTTATGAGTTCACATTCAAATAACACGTGTAGTAAAGTTCCTGTTTTTTGAGAGCAGTGCCAACACTTGTCGAAGGGAAGAAGGTGAGCTGTTGCTAATTTGCGAGGCGTCCAGTTAACCCTGTGATATAAAAAGAACACAGATTGAAGAACTGAAGCCGAAGACAAAGGTTTCATGACCTTCAACCAAAAATGTGTCCATTGAGTTGTATCGAGAGATTGTCCAGTATCTGTTTGCCGATTTCCTGTAGCACTACATTAAAGTTGAAGGTTGATTTAGCAAACATTTTGTAGATTTTTGATGCGGCATGACCTTCTATAAGCAGAGATTGAGCAGTGTCGAACAGAGAAGGTTGTCGAGAGGACAGTTGTTTAAATCCAGGGGAACCAGCAATAGAATGAGTCAACTGTAGCCATTTGAAGCATACAGAAGTAGGAAAGGCAAATGTTTCCATCAGCTCAGCAAAGGATCGAAGAGACTTATCTTCGAGAATTATATCTGAAAGAGTCCATAGTCCCTTATCAATCTATTCGTTCCAAAAGAAAGGAAGTTTGTTGATTCTAACAAGTGGATTATACCATAATGACATATGGAGAGATGTTGAAAAAGGCTCAGTAAGTAGCTTATCAAATTCAAGGAGTGATTTAACAGTAGCAAAAAATACAGGATCAGTCATCTGAGAAGGTAAAGAAGAAGAGGACAATAACAATGAAAGAGAAAATGGATGTACCATAATTTCTTCAAATAGTAACCAGGTTAGTTTATAATCAGTTTTCTGAAAGAACCAGTTACAACCTTGCTGTGAGATAAAGGATTTATGATAGTTAAGAAAGTCTGGGAAAAGCAAGCCTCCAGAGTCTTTAGTTCCTTTGAGCTTCCTAATAGCAATTTTGGGAGACTTCTTTTTCCACAAAAAAGTGTTCAATAATTTGGTCTAATTGAGAATAAAAAGGAGACGGGAAGATTATGGGAGCATACTCAGTATGTAGTTAATTTAGGAGAAATCATCATTTTGATGGTTTCCAAATGACCCCCACCAGGATAGAAAGAGTGGATGCCAGGAGTGAATAGCAACTTGAGAAAATTTAAAATTGATTCAGCGTTACATTGAATTGTATCATTCAGAGAGGGATACAAGTCTGTTCCTAAATACTTAAGTTTTGGGTTAGCCCAAACCAAACCAAGAGAGTTTGCAATATCACAATGAGCATAAGAGTTTAGTGGGAGGAGTTCTGTCTTTTTGTTGATTTATTTTGTAAAACATGAAAAAGTATTAATGACTCTAAACAGTTCAGGAATTGATTCGTATGGGTCAGAGAGGTATAATAAGACATCATCCGCACATGCTGAACACGAGCTCAAGACCTTTATATGAAATGCCTTTAATAGAGTTACAACCCCTTATTGCTATTAGGAGAGGTTCTAGTGCTATATTAAAGAGATAAGGAGAGAGGGGACAACCCTGTCTAGTACCACGTTTAAGTAAAATGGTATTAGACAATGAGTTGTTTACGATAATTCTAGCAATAGGATTAGTATATAAAGTTTTAATTTTATTCTGAAATTCTAGAGGACAGCCAAAGTAATAAACAGATAATCCCATTCCACTCTATCAAACTCTTTCTCTGTGTCCAAGGATAAGGCCACTAAAGGTTCTTTTAAGGTATTTGCTAAATGGTAAATGTGAAGAAACAAGCATGAATTATCACTGATAAGCCTGTTTGGCCATAAAAACCACTTGGTTGGGGTGAATTATTTTGAGATGATTTTGTTTGATTCTATTAGCTAATACTTTTAGCATAAATTTCGAAGTCGACATTTAGCAAGGAAACAGGGCGATAATATGAAACTAACATAGGGTCTTGTATTAGGTTTTGGGATTACAGTAATAACCGCTTCTGAAATAAACTACGGGATACATTTTCTGGAGTTAACGAGTAAATAGTGAGAGAAGAATATGCAGTAGATCGGTTTTGAAAAGTTTATAAAACTCTATTGGGATTCCATCTAGTCCTGGTGTTTTTCTGGGGGGGGGGGGGGCGGGGGGGGAGTCTTTGATTGCCTTTGTACAGTTCTTTCTCTGAAATTTGTTTTTTTTAAGAAATTCTATACAGTTTCTGACCATTTAGGACTTTTAGTTGAGGAAAGAAATTTGTTTATATTACCATGAGTGTTTATAGACTCAGATTTATATAGGTTTGAATAAAAGTCCAGGAAGGCTTTAGAGGTATCCTCTCATGACAAGCTAACTGTATGGTTAGACAATTTAATAGCAGTAATTTGAGTTTTAAGCCTTTTTCGTTTTAGATAGTTTGCCAATAATGTGCTGCTTTTGTCTTTTTCAGCATACTATTTAGAATGCATATCAAAGATCTCTTGACCTGCCTTAAGGCTAAGTAGCTTATTTAGTTTATATTTCAACTTGTAGAGGGAGGTAAGCAGAGGAGTATATCCTGACATTATATAATCATCCTCTAAGGATTTAATTTGTGTTTCCAATTCTGAAATCTGTTTTTTTTTCCATCTTTGTCTTGTGAGATGCCAAACAGATAAATTCACCTCTAAGAGAGGCTTTGAAGGCTTCCCAGACCGTTATAGAGTCTATTGAAGTGGGAGTGTTAAGTTGAAAAAATTGTTTAATAAAAGATTTAATTTTTATTTTTCATGCAGAAGACTTAAAGTATCTGTCAAGATGATAGTCTTAGGGCATATTAAAATCTCCAGCAAGAATAATGGGTATAGGGTCTTGAGATTGAATGATTTGAAATAAGCAAGAAAAAAAATCTGGGGAGTCAACATTAGGAGCATATAAATTGACTAGCAAGATTACATTATTATTGATAGTGACCTTAATTATCCATCTACCATCAGGATCTATATGCTGATCTAATATAGATGAGTTGCAGTTTTTATTAAATAGGATGGAAACTCCTCTTTTCCTGCCTTGAGCAGGGGAATCAACTGAGGAAGAGACCCAATTACACGGTTTTATGAATTGCACAGTATTTGGAGAGTGAGTCTCCTATAAAAAAATAATCTGTGGTTTTATTTTTTTGAGTTATATGAGAATCTTTTTCCTTTTAATAGGGTGCCTTAAGCCACTTACGTTCCATGTCACTATGTTAATAGGCGGATCAGTGAGTTTTTGTCACGCTGCTCACCTTGGTGAGGGGCGCTCCCGCAACACGGCGTGCTGGCCATCTTGGCGGGCCCGGCGCTCTGGGAATTCCGTCCTGCCGCCCGCGATGCAGAGCGCCGGCCATCTTTGCAGGTCCAGCGCTCCAGGAGATCTGCTCGGCCTGCTCTGTCTGGGAGGGTGGTTTGCGGCGCCGGGAGTTTCTCTCGGTCAGCTCCGTTGAGGTGGGTGGTTGGCAGCGTGGCTTGGGAGCCCTGGGAACGCTGGACTCTTTGCCCCGCCTCCTGCTCCACTGGATTGGAGCCCTGCAGTCAGCTCCTCCTTCTCCCTCGACAGACTGGCCAACGGGAGACTTCTCTTGACAGCTGATTCTTGTCTTCCTGATTGGGGGGAGGGCTATTTTAGGAGCAGCTTCACTCCACGTCGTTGCTTCAGCTTCTACTCCGGTAGGTGATTGTTTGCGCTGTATCGATTCTCAAGCTGTTACCTTCTCATTGCTGACCACTGCCTGAACCTGGATTACTCTCTGCCTGCTGCCTGCCCTGACCATGCCTGAACCCAGATTACTCTCTGCCTGCTGCCTAACCTGACCACTGCCTGAACCCGGATTACTCTCTGCCTGCTGCCTGACCTGACCACTGCCTGAACCCGGACTACTCTCTGGCTGCTGCCTGCCTCTGATCACTGCTTGAACCCATATTCCTCTCTGGCTGCTGCCGTCTGACCCCTGCCTGCATCCGGAAGTCCTGCCGGCTGCCTGCACCTGGGGGCTCAACCCTCGGGGAATGGTGGTCATCACATGTGAAGCATCCGGGTTGCTCGGCTGCCCAACAGAGCGCAGGTTCGTGTCTTCGTCTCTGTGCTCCGACTGGGCACAAGGGCTCAAGGACATGACAGTTTTTGTGACATTATATTTGATATAGATCACTATACATAGAAAATGAAAACGATTATGTGTCCATTCCAGTAGATTGGAGTTGGTCTAAGAAGTTTTGAAGCTGCTCTGGATAATCATAGTATTTTGTGGAGTTATGCAGGGTCACAGTCATGCGGGCAGGATACTGAAGGCCATATCTGGCGCCTAAAGATTTGAGACGGGCTCTCATTTCCAGAAAGGCCTTCCTTTTCCTGGCTGTAGTTTTAGCCAGATCTGGAACAATCAAAAAACGCTGTCCATCAAATTTGAGATTAGTAGAGTTTCTAGCAGCAGTTAAGATTTGTAGTGTCTGAGGAAAGCGTAACTACTTTGCCACTATAGGATGTGGGTTGGGCTTCTTGTTTGAGTTGCGATGGGGATCTGTGTGCCCTCTCAAGTTGCAGCTGAGGGTCCGACAATAAATGAAGCACTTGAGGAAGCCAGGTAGTTAGAAATCTGACCATGTCTGATCCTTCTGCTCCTTCTTTTAAGCCAATGATTCTTATGTTATTCCTACGATTTCTATTTGAAAGGTCTTCAAGCTCCATTTCCAGTTTATGGATACAGAGATCTGTTTTGTCTTGAATCTGTGCCATATTGAGCGCAGATTGATGAGCATGTGTCTCCAGAGTTTCAATTCTAAGCTGAACAGCCGAAAGGGAAGAAGTTAAAGCTTGTAACTAGGTTTTCAAATCAAAAGTGGTTTGATAATGTTTGGTTGTTAATTTTTTTTTAGCACACGGATCTCTTCTATCAGTATTCTGTAGTAGAAATTGGAAGTTTCGTTCGATCGGCTTCTTCTGCTGTCGGCTGGTCAGTTTTCGATCTCTTGGATACTGACTGCAGCATGTTTAAAGAGTCCATAAGTACATAAGTACATAAGTAGTGCCATACTGGGAAAGACCAAAGGTCCATCTAGCCCAGCATCCTGTCACCGACAGTGGCCAATCCAGGTCAAGGGCACCTGGCACGCTCCCCAAACGTAAAAACATTCCAGACAAGTTATACCTAAAAATGCGGAATTTTTCCAAGTCCATTTAATAGCGGTCTATGGACTTGTCCTTTAGGAATCTATCTAACCCCTTTTTAAACTCCGTCAAGCTAACCGCCCGTACCACGTTCTCCGGCAACGAATTCCAGAGTCTAATTACACGTTGGGTGAAGAAAAATTTTCTCCGATTCGTTTTAAATTTACCACACTGTAGCTTCAACTCATGCCCTCTAGTCCTAGTATTTTTGGATAGCGTGAACAGTCGCTTCACATCCACCCGATCCATTCCACTCATTATTTTATACACTTCTATCATATCTCCCCTCAGCCGTCTCTTCTCCAAGCTGAAAAGCCCTAGCCTTCTCAGCCTCTCTTCATAGGAAAGTCGTCCCATCCCCACTATCATTTTCGTCACCCTTCGCTGTACCTTTTCCAATTCTACTATATCTTTTTGAGATACGGAGACCAGTACTGAACACAATACTCCAGGTGCGGTCGCACCATGGAGCGATACAACGGCATTATAACATCCGCACACCTGGACTCCATACCCTTCCTAATAACACCCAACATTCTATTCGCTTTCCTAGCCGCAGCAGCACACTGAGCAGAAGGTTTCAGCGTATCATCGACGACGACACCCAGATCCCTTTCTTGATCCGTAACTCCTAACGCGGAACCTTGCAAGACGTAGCTATAATTCGGGTTCCTCTTACCCACATGCATCACTTTGCACTTGTCCGATTTTGTTGTTGTTGATTTAGAGACATTACGCTCTTTAAATGAAGAACCGGCAATTTAAAAATGAAAAAAATCTATTTTAAGTATACTTAAAACGATTTTCTAGCAGAAAAATACAGGGAGGGAAGTCTTTAAGTGACTGCTCTCATCAGAAGCTCCACAGCGCCCCCCTATATGCTGTCTTATGTTTGAATCACAATAACATGCAAAGTTGTGTTATTGGCTGTGTCACGGGCGTGGCTCCTTACACTGTGTGCTCCTGACTGTGCCTGGTGCCCTCACCTGCCCTGCCAGCTGGGTCTATGATTTTCAGTCGGTTCTCTTCTTCAGGAGTCAATCGATCACAGTCACAGCAGCAGTAGTAGCACTCCCCCTTGGCCCCACAACACAGCTACAAGAGCCAGGTAATATAACCATAAGCTCATAACCATAACCACAAGCTCACCACCAGCAACCATTTTGATTTGTAATCAAAATGAAGGCCCTGGTGGTGGACTTCTGGGTGGTGGGTGGACGCTTCACTGCCTAGGGCAAAATTAAAAAAAGGTATATTTAATCATTAAATATCTCTTTTGCCCTAGGCAATGAGGAGCCCATCCCTACCCAGAAATTCACCAGCAATAATTTTAATAGTGCCCATGTTATTTAAAATAAATTGTCTATTTCTCTCATTTTGGTGGGTTTATAGGTGGGGATGGTCTCTGCGGTGCCTACGTTAAAATAAAAAAACAAATGTAGGTGGTTTTCTCAGGGTAGACCAGTGCGAAGGTGGGCTCTGCATTACACAGGACATTTTAAAAAAAGTATTTTATATTTAATGCCATGGGGTGTGGGTGGTTAGGGAGTAGGACAGGGTTGACGCTAGGCTACAGGGAGGGGTGGGGTGGTAGGATAGGGCTGATGCTTAGCTATGGGATGGATGGTGGGGAAGGGAAGGATTGATTCTGGCCTACAGGGAAGGATGGGTGTGGGTAAAGTAGAGAAGGGAAGGGCTGATGCTGAGCTATGGGGATGGATAGGGAGTAGGGAAGGGAAAAGCTGATGCCAGGCTGCTCTGATGGATGGAGGGGGGAGGTAGGGAAGGGAAGGTCTTTATGTTTTATGTTTTTGTAATATGTTTTAAAATTATGTGTGTTGAATTGTGACCTGCTTAGAATGGCAGAGACAGTATGGCATAGGAATTTAGAAAATCAATAAATTTCTAATTTTTGGTCCTTTATTCTGTAATTGATGAGGGTTGGTCTAAATAGTCTGCATGTGACCGAGCAGGTGAGAGTTTCTGCTGGTATGTGGGTTGTATGGGATACCAATGATGAAAAATTGTAGTAGCAAGCCAACATTTTGCTTGCTTGAAAGATACCACTTCAGATGGTACCCTAACACTTATTTCAAAAGTTTATATTGTAGGCCTCTATATTTATTTAAGGTGGCAGGTGTTTCTCTAGTGCCCACCCATCCAACCTGTTGGCCCACCCAAAAATTGCCTTCTGGCTACGCCACTGCTCCAGCCCCCTTGCACACAATTGACTGATCTCCAGGACCCTGCACAAAATCCCCCATCTCCAGCCCTCCCCCTCCCACACAGCCCCATATCTCTAGCCCCCTGCACACGTCCACCTCACACACAATCCACCAGGCACATCAGACTCATCCAAATCTCCAGCCCCTATCTAACCCCCCCCCCCCCCCAAAAAAAAAAAAAGACTCCCCATTTACCCTGGAGGTCCCACTGAGCAGTACCTGGTGGTCCAGTGGGTTCCCTGAGCAGGAGTGATCTAACTGATGCCCCAGCTGTAATCTCACAGGACTAAAGAAAAATGACTCCTAGCTGTAGTCCTGCGAGATTACCACTAGGGGCACCATTTTGACTGAAGGTGCAAGCAAGAGCAAGAGTGACTGGGTTCGTCCTTACCCACTGGACCCACTAGACCCTCATGTACTACCCTGTGGACCCCTGGGGTAAAAGAGCATCCTTAGGGAGTGGTGATCATATGGGGGACTAGGTATGAGGGTGCTGATGTGTGGAGGGATTGTGTGTGAGGGGGGACTGGAGATTTGGGGATTATGGGTGGGGGCTAGATATTGGGAGAGATCGTGTGTGGGGGGCTGAAAATCAGAGGCATTATGTGCGGAGTCAGCTAAAGATTGGGGAGATTATGTGCGGGGGGGGGGGGGGGCTGCGGATTGGTAGCAGATGTACAGAGGGTAGGCTGCAGATCATGAAAAGGAGCAGTGGGTGAAACACTGCAGGCCCTGATATATGCAGCCCAACAGCATCAGGCTGCAGCTTGATGGCCCAATGCTCCCGAGCCAATGGACTAACATTGCATACGAGATGGCTTGCCCGCAGCGTTAGTCCTTTACCACAGGAATCAGCAACCTGCAGTACAGAGAAACCACAGGTTGGTGACTCTCATAGTAAATTAAGGTGCAGTAAAAATTTTGGTTATAAAATATTCCAGTGTAAGTATTTGGAGCTGTTATAAATCATTTGCAATATAGAAGAAATCCTAGCTTCTTTTGCCACACTGCTTATCTACTATAATAAAACGCACCCTCAACGTTCTGAGGACACTGACGTCACTGCAGGCACTCACACACCGGTTCGTAAGTTCATGGTGGTGAAGCCACAACACTCACCATGCCTTCATGCCCCACCTTCGCGTCACACGTGATGACATCGAGGGCGGAACACGTACACAACAAGGCAAATGAACGCACGGGGGCTCTTTCTTTCCTGCCCCGACCGAACAGGTACCTCTAGACCACCAGGGAGACTAGCGTAAGGGGAGGGGAAGGGAGTCCTGTGCCCGCTAGCGCCCGTTTCATCAGATGCAGAAACGGGCCTTTTTTTTTTACTAGTTTTTAAATATAGTGCAGAGGGAACAGAGAAAACAGATGAAATCAGATAGTCTACAGTTGACTTTAGAGATTGTAGCAGTCACATATCAGTATTAATTTTTCAGAAAGTTCGAGAGGATAAAGTGCTATTAGTACAAATAAGGTATCAAGAGAAACTGAAAAATAACTGGACAATGTGATCTGTATTGCATTCATCTGCACCTTGTTAACTATTTCTTCTATGAATATACGAGGATGTGGTGTGGAGGAGCGGCCTAATGGTTAGTGTAGTGGGTTGTGGACCTGGGAACCGGGTTCAATTCCCACAGCTGCCTGATGGTTGGCAGTGGGTTGAGATCCTGGGGAACCAGGTTCAATTCCCTCTGCAGCTCCATGTGACCCTGGGCAGGTCACTTAACCCTCCATTGCTCCAGGTACAACAGTAGTACAATGTATTACTTAGACTGTGAGCCCACTAAGGACAGACCCAGTACCTGTAAAATGAAAACTGTAAACCACCTAAGCAGTATATAAATACTGAATTGAATTCCCTGCTGATGAAGTTCCTTTAGTTCCATAATTAATGTTTTACAACAAAATCAACGTACAATAACAATGAGGTTCAATTTAACCATTCTATTATTAAATTTGCTAGTGACAGCAAAATAAAAAAAGCAAAACAAATGCAATCTTTTATATTTTTGAACAGCTGAAAAGTTAGAATTAGCTTCATGATTTTGGCAAGAAGCAAATAAAATATGATACAGCTTGACAAACATTAATTCAGATTCAAAGACAAAAGTACAGTGGACAATCTGGTAAATAGCACACATTAACGGAGTTACTAAGTGATACCCTGAATCTGGGTAAGTGTGAGATCTATTTTCTATGACTTACAACAGTTAAGATTATTTCTTGATGGAAAACTTGTGGCCCAGTTGCCACTTAGCCTGTCTTTGTTTTTTCCTTTCTTTTGCACACTTTATTTGTATTTATTACTATACCATCTGTTCCTAACTTCCGTTGGCTCTCTTTGCTTGGGAGAGGAAATTGTGCCCTGAAATTTTTGTGTTATTTGCTAAGAACCCTGTTTACTAAGAAGTGCTAGTGTTTTTAGAGAGTGCTAAAAATTAGCACATGCTAATCTTGTAGATTCCCATAGGAATATTACGGGCATCTACATGGTTAGTGCGTGCTAATGCTTAATGCGCGCTAATGCTTAATGCGCACTAAAAACACTAACATGTCTCTAGCATGGCGGGCAGCATGCAGCACTGCCCAATTACCACCGGATACACCCCGAAGCTATAAAAATAAATATGTTTTTGTAGCACCGGATATGAAGGCGTGCTGGGGATAGAAGCCTGGCAGTACCTCCTGTTTAGTGAGCGGTAAGCCTGCATCGGGTTAACTGCCGCTTTGTAAAAGGGGCCCTAAGTGCAGTTAAGTGTGTAACTGCAAATTAGTGCCAATTAACTCCAATTATAGCCAATGATTAACATCAATTAGCACCTAATTTAACAATTTAAAGCCCGTTTACTAAAGTGCAGTAGCATTTTTAGCGTGCGCTAAAACTTTAGCATGTTAATGCTAGAGACACCCATATAGGTAATGCTAGCATGCCTACACTGCAGCTTAGTAAACAGGGCCCTTAGTTACATGCATAATTGGCAGTATTATATAACTTGTTTGCGTAATTTTGTGCACTAACTCCCAAATTCTATACATAGAGCTTTAAATCACATGCGCAAATTTGAGCACATGCCCAATTTGTGCATGCAATTTAATTGAATAATGAGCCAATTAGCACTGATAATTGAGCCCTATCAATTATTGGTGCTAATTGGCATTAATTTAAATTTACGTGTGCATATTTATGCACCTGCATCCGCTCAGAAGTTTTATGCACAGCTCCAAAACAGGGGCGTAGCCAGACAACAGATTTTGGGTGGACCTAAGCAAGAATTGGGTGGGCACCAAGTGTTCCCCCCCCCCAAAAAAAAAAATATCTCAGCTGGTGGGAAAACGCTCCTTTCCACCTTGGCAGCAGGCATGCACTGAAAACTGAGTATGCGCAGGTGCCGGTGTCATGGACAGTAGTGTTTTCGTTACCATCAGGGGAAAATCTTCAGCTGGCGGAGCTTGGGATTCCCACCAGTTACCACTAAACACGTGCTACTGTTGGGTGGGCCTGAGCCCACCTGTGGCTACGCCACTGCTCCAAAAACAGGAGAGTCATGAGCGGATCAGGGGCGTTCTCACAATTCATGCATGCTGTTATAGAATAAGGAGGATCCAAGCCTAATTTAGGCAGCAGAATTTACATCAAGATTCAGTTGGTATAAATGCTCGAACCTGAAAGTAGTTGTGGATCCTGGCACTAAGCACTCTTCTATAAATGACGCCTAACTTTGCGTTCTGTTTATAGAAAAGCACTAAGTGCTATTTTTTTTTTGGTGCAGATCTTTCAGCACCATTTATAGAATTTGGTCCTAAGTGTGAACATGTTCGCATAAAATTAAAGAATTAGGGGGTTGAAGAGCAAAAAATCCATTAGCCACTTATCACATAGGAAGACGAAAAATAACAACTACTAAGAAAAGGATCCTAGAAGTAATCATCTCTGTTGGACTGAAGGTTGACATTTTTGTAATAAAGTATCAAAGAAAACTAACAGCGTACTAGGGTGCAGAAGATGAGACAAAGGCGTAATATTATCATTATATGTCATTTCCTTTTCTTTCTTCTTTTTTTGTTGTGGTTACTTTTTAGCCTACTTTTCAAAGGATAAAAGTGCTTATGAGATTGCTATGTTTTATTCTGCATGTGTGTTCCTCAATAATTTTTCAATTTCGTGTCCTATCCACACCAAATTGTCAGGACATATCATGGGGTGGGGGGGATGAAGACTGACAGAATTGGGGATTTTGGCGGATCTGCTTGTTTGTGCAGACTGCATTGTATGTATCCAAGAAAGTAGGCTCTTCTAGTTCCTGGTGCTGTGTGTTATTTCTATGTCGGACTGATGTAATGCTCTTTTGTGTGGAATTAGACAACGGCAGTTGCGGTGCTTGCAATTGGTGCAGCATGCGGCCTTGCAACTACATTTTGAGTACATTACTTCTTTCTTACGAGTTGAACATTGGCTTCCTGTTTCCTACCGAGAGACATACAAGTTGTTAATGTTAATATTCAAGATTCTTTCTTCTGGATGCCTATCCCTATCTGTCTCATTTTTTGTTGCCCTATATTCCTTCCAGGATGCTTCACTCCACCTCTTACTGTAACCTGTCTTTCTGTTTAGGAAGGAATCATTTAGTGTGCAGGCACTCATACTATGGAATTCTCTTCCTTGGATTTGCATTTGACATGGTCTCTGGCTGACTTTAAGGTTAAACTTAAAACCTATTTGTTCCAACATATGTTTGGGTCCTAGGAGCCCTGTTGCTGTCTGATTGGGGGGGGGGCTGAAGCGTGGCAGTGTTGGTCTCTGAATTTCTCTTATCTGTCCTTTACTTCATTATTGCAGTTCTTTTTCTTTTCTTTTTGGTGTATATGGAATAGCAAACTGCTTTGATAATATACCGCTCAGGAGAACTAAGTATGGATTAAACTTTAAACTTGTGTGTGGTTTTTTATACAAATAAATATAAAACAAGGACATTTTAGAATCAAATATTGTAAAGACACCACATATATGGTGTGGAAGAACATTGTCTGCCCCTATTTTTTTCTTTTCGTGAGTTATTTTGTGGGGGACTTTTTTCCTTCTAGTATTTTTTTTTTGTACTATAGGACATTTAAACCAGAAATCAGATGTCCAAGTCTGGACGTTTGAATTTCTGCTAGTATTTTAGAACAGGATCTTGTTCTAAAATTCATGGTGAAATGGATGTCCGTGGCCAGCTTTGTGAAGAAGAAAAAAAAACATTTTACAAAAAGAAATCCAAAAGATGGGGGACTTTTACGAAGCGGAGTAGCATTTTTAGCTCATGGTAGAAATCAGCTGGCAGTAAATGCCGAGGTGCCCATAGGAATATAATAGGCATCTCGGCATTTACTGCCAGCTGATTTCTACCATAAACTAAAAACGTTACTGCGGCTTAGTAAAAGACCCTCTATGGATGGCTAAAAAGCAACATAAATATTCTTAATGGCATAAGAAGTCATCCAATTTCCCCCCTCCCCCCAAGCTCTGATTCCCTCTAGTAAATCTGTCCTGAATAAAAGAGGCAGGACACCCCTTGAGTCATATTGGTGTATTTTCAATAAATCTTGTATAAGACTTTCGATGTTTCCCTTGTGTTACTTGGATGAGTCAGTTTACCCTACTCTTTGGTTTGTCTGTGTGCTAATGTTAGCATTAGTGTATGGCCATTAAAAAAAAAATTAACATAGGAGTATTTACTGTCCCCTATTTAAGAGGTGCTAAGGCCTCTCACATTATAGATAAACTAACCAGTTAGCGCAGTAGTTATGTCAGCGTGCTAGCATGCTTCCATACCCATTCTCTGCCCCTGACACACCCCATTCCAAAAATAATAAGAAAAATAAATACTACATGCTTAGCACATGTATATGATAAAACAGAATACTTTAGTGTATCCTGCGTTATGCCAGTTTTCTGCGTTATGAGTATGCTAACGCTTAACACAACTTAGTAAAAGAACACCCTAGTAAACTGTTTTTGAAGATATTATCATACGGTGTTTGCCTTATGGATTATATTTGGACATTAGGATTTGTTTGAAGTATTTTGACAAATTGATGCATTTTTATACGTGATATTTTTGTGCAGTTTTTTGATCAATGATGGTGATTTTTTTTTCTGGTGTTTTCATTCAGTATACACTTTAGGTTTATTGTCACTGAGGTCTTTTTCTCCATAACTTTTTTTCAGCCATATTTATGTGGCTGAGTATATATTCCGGTTTGTTTTGCTGGAGGTGGATTTTAATAATATGTTAATGTGATTTTTCTGACCTCTTACCATATTTATTTGTGGTCATTTTTTGATACTGATGTGAGAAAAATAATCATTTGTAAACATCTATTATATTGGCTTTGTTAGAATATCAGATGAATTGAGCCCTGAGGGCTTGTAATTATAAGTGGAATCTGATTTGAAGATATACTCATCACAATCAATTAACTTTACTTTTTTTTTTTAGTATAGTTTGTGCTTTTTGAAAGGTCATATTAATGAGTGATGTGTTACCAGTTTCTCCTCAAGTGGCTCTCAGCAGTTCTGTCACACCTGATGTATCATAACAGGGGGGGCTGCAAGAAGCCCCTGAGAGCTTCCTCCTCCACATCAATGCTATTAACTTCACAAAACTGAAGGATTATGTTTATCCACAATGAGCAGTACAAGTTTTTCTGTCTTCCTCAACCTGTTTCAGTTCTGTTTTGGAGCGTGACAGTCCAAGGTAAGAAAGTAATTCAGTCTCCTGACCATTCAGTCATTGGCCTCTATGTTAAAACTGACAGCAAGTGTATCAGTGTCAGCCGTGTATAAAGGTTTTACTAATGCTGACATTAACTTTCCACAGGGAACTGTGTTGAGAGAAACAAATGATTGCTTCTGTACCATCAACAGCTTGAGGTGGCAATGAAATTTAATCACTAAACCTAAAATAGATTTGAACTAAAAATCTAGAGGTGAAACATTCTATATCCCACTACCAACCAATCAGGCCATTCAGTTATCCCACATTTAAATTCTTCACGCAAAACTTCTTTTCTACCATATGTACTTGATATTAATTTATGATTTATATTCTACTTTTTAAAGTATACAGAAATAACATTTCATATAAGGCAATTTCATAACAGGGCACCTAGACTGTCAATCACATATAGGTGCATATGGTGCTCCAAAATTAAAAAGGCAACATATGTACCTGTGTGCCTTTATAATTACCCCACTACAAAGGAGGCACATATATTTACATCTTCTCTGATGCAATTGCATATGGCCTGCCTACCCCCTCCCCCCTTTTTACAAAGCCACGTGGTAATGCCAATACAGCCCATTCATTTTGAATGGGTTGTGTTGGCATTGCCGTGTGGCAGCCACTAGCACTGTCCTGTAAAAGGGGGTCCAAGTTTGTATGGATGTGCACATATTTTTGATATACGTGTTGGCATTACCACGTGGCTTTGTAAAAAAAAGGGGGGGGAGGGGTAGGTAGGCCATATGCAATTGGTTTAGCAATAGGCAGTGCTGAAGACATCAGAGATTTCATTACTGATATATAAGATGTGCCATCAGTAATATTGGAGTACTTTTAGTTTCTACACGAGAACAGCATTCATTATGTTCTCTTTACCACTTTGTCTGCCTGACGGCTCCAGTCTCTCCTTATTCATGGCGGCATGTTTTTACCACGGCACATCTCCTTTGCACATAGTTTAATGGCACACGTGGCAGCTCAAACATTTCACTGATATTACTCCTTGTTCCAGCTTTCTGAATGGATTTGGTGTTTCTGATATGTCCTCTCGCATCTGTTTATTTTTCAACTTATTATTATTCACGTATTCTTTGGCAGTGTGCACACGTTTTATCCCTATGAGTATTATTTTAGTTGTTTTAGTATACTATTGATAGAGTGTCTATGTCTATGAGCCACTCAGTGTGATGGGCTGCACTGTTTTTCAGTTTTACTCACTGACTAGGTTGCCATTTTATACTTCATGAGAAGATTGTACATCTTTTTTTTAGATGCACATTTTTTCTGCAATTAGCCTGCTAGATAATGTATGTTGTAATTACCATATTATCATATAACACTAAATGATTTTATATTGAGAGGCTATTATTTTCACATTTTGTGCTAGATTCTATATATCACGCCTAAAAAACAGCACTGAAAAAATACGCCTAGGCATATTATATAAAATACACATAAATTTAGGTGTATTTTACAGCATACACCTAAATTTCCATGTGGTTTATAGAACATGCTGAGCGCCTATCCATGCAACTAAATTTAGTCACGGGCAATGACACCAAGTAAGATTTGGTGTAAATACAGATGCCTAAATTAGGCACAAACTGGGTATATTCCATAACAATGTGGATAAATGTTAGAAACACCTATGACCCACCCATTCCACACCCATGGCCACGCCCTCTTTTCAACTATGCGACTTAGAATTTACGCGTATCACATTAGAGAATATGCTTAGACAGTTGTACATATAAATTCTAATTAATGCCAATTAGTATCAATATTTGCTCCCACTGGTAGTCAAACTGACGGAAAGCATGGTAACCAAACAACTCACCAACTACCTAAACAAATTCTCTATACTACACGAATCACAATCAGGATTTCGCTCCAACCACAGCACCAAAACAGTACTAGTCACCCTCCTAACCAAATTCAAACAAAAAATTGCAAAAGGCAAAAGCATACTTCTCCTGCAATTCGATATGTCTTGTGTGTTTGACATGGTAAACCATAAAACACTACTATACATCCTAGAATACTTCGGGATTGGTGGAAGTGTACTTAGCTGGATTAAGGGTTTCTTAACCACTAGAACATATCAAGTGAAATTGCACTCGAACATATCATCACCATGGAAAACCAGACTGTGGAGTATCCCAAAGATCACCACTATCACCGATCCTTTTCAACCTAATGATGACCCCACTAGCCAAAACCCTAGCCAACCAAGGCCTCAACTCTTACATCTACACAGATGATGTCACAATATACATCCCCAACAAACATGACCTAACAGAAATCACTAATGAAATCAAACTCAGCCTAAAAATCATGAACTCATGGCCGGATGCATGCCAATTAAAACTTAACGCAGATAAAACACACTGTCTCATCCTATCATCCCAATACAACACAAACAAACCCACCTATATAAACACCCTAGACTACACCCTTCCCATTTCAGACAGCCTGAAAATTCTCGGAGTTACAAATGACCGAAACCTCATGCTCGAAAGTCAAGCGAAATCTACAACAAAGAAAATGTTCCACTCAATGTGGAAACTCAAAAGAATTAAACCTTTCTTCCCGAGGAAAATATTCTGCAACTTGGTACAATCAATGGTACTGAGGCACGTAGACTACTGTAACGGAATCTACGCGGGATGCAAAGAACTAATCATAAAGAAACTCCAAACTGCTCAAAATACTGCAGCCAGGCTTATATTTGCAAAAACAAGATTTGAAAGCGTCAAACCCCTACGAAAAAAACTGCACTGGCTCCCAATCAAAGAATACATTGCGTTCAAAATCTGCACTCTGGTTCATAAAATCATCTATGGCGATGCCCCAAGATACATGACAGACCTCATTGACCTACCAACTAGAAACACAACAAGATCAACACGGACATACCTAAATCTCCACCACCCAGGTTGCAAAGGACTCAAATACAAATCAACCTATGCATCCAGCTTCTCCTATATAAGCACTCAACTATAGAATTCACTACCAAACGCTGTGAAAACAATGCAAGACCTATTAAACTTCCGAAAGTCACTAAAAGCTTACCTATTCAAAAAGGCATACCCCAATGATCCAACTTAAATGCCTGAGTCCTGCAACATGACTCTAATACTCGAAATGGACATAACATAACTCTTCCTTCTTTCTTATTCCATAATGTGTCTGTCACACACGACTTCTACCATGATATCACCATATATTTGTCACTTTGAGCCTGCAAATAGGTAGGAAAAGGTGGGATTCAAGTGCAATAAATAAATAAATAGGCAATTATTGGTGCTGATTAGATTGTTAACTAATTAAGTTGCACACACAAATCCAAAATACAACCAGATTTCCACACGTAACTTAAGTCGTGCTATGAAGAATATCTGGGGATTTATGTGCATTTATTTATCAGTATCTGAATTCATTATTGTTTTATCTGTGCTCATTCATTTATAGTCATCCGTTGTTGTTTTTATCTTTTACTTTTAACCTTTGATATACTGTTTCTCCGAGAACAAGCAGGCTTATAATTCTTACAAGTGGGTGACGCCAACCCATGCCGCCCATCTGGAATTTACAAAAGTCTAATGAGAGCTTTGTGGAGCGCGAGACATGCTCCACTGCACATGCGTGAGTTCCTTCCCACCCACCGCAAGAACATGGTCTTCTCAGTTCTTTTTCTACCACGGTGAGGAAAGGGTGTGGTTTCTTTTAGTCTCCTCACATCGCTCAATCCTAGAGAACATTTTGTGCCTTTCAGCTATTTTTCATCCTTTATTGTGTTCCTGTTATGGCACCTCCATCCTTTTATTTTTCCCTTATTAGTGATTTTGTCCAGTTTTAAGTTTCCTTTTATTTTCCATCGTCATCATCAGGCCACTTTTAGGCCTTGACCTCAGCTGGGAACTTTCCCTTTCTTTTTTTGCTGTGCCTTGCCCCTTTTTCAGGCACCATTGCTTTGTTTAATTTAGCTGAGGAAATTTTTCCTTCCATGTCTATGAAGGTTCCCAGTGGCATCAAGCACTGTACCCAGTGCAATTGGACAATCTCTGGGAAAGACACCCATTCTTGATGTCTACAGTGTCTTGGGCCCGACCACAGCCCCACTAACTGTGTTCTCTGTCTTCGCATGAAGAAGAGGACCCAGGTTTCCAGAGAGGCTCAACAAGAGAGGATTTTTGGATCCAAGTCTGGCTCCGCGATGTCAGCATCGTCATCAAGGTCAGTCGTGTTTGCATCAACATCGAGCATCACACAGGCATTGGAAGCGTCAGTAAGCATGGCTGAGCTAGAGACTGGGAGCAGTGAAGCATCAAGTGCGTCTCCACCTGTCTCAAGGCCCACTGCTGTGCAGGGCCCCTGGGACTGTACATCATCGGACCCGACCCCAAGGAAACATGTGGATTCGATGTTGTCCTTTTCGACACCAAGAAGCCTCGTTAACATGCTTTGGGCAAAGGCCAAGGAGCATCATTATTGGTCGCCCTTGACGCATGGTGCAGGGAGCTCTGGGGCATCAAAGGATTCGGCACCTGAGAAGTGTCGTCACTGGGAGGACCGCTCCCCCTGCATACATGAGGTGCTGACATGTCGGTCTCCCAGAAACTAAGACCCTGCTTTTGTATCAACCTCAGCAGTTCCGCAACCTGCGCCTGAGCCGGCACCCCAGCTTTTCCTAGTGTCAGCACTCGATGAGTACAACCGGGCCTTGCTACCTGAGCTGCTGGATGACATCATGCAGTGGTGTGCATTGGTATCAGGGATGCTTGTGCCTACCCTGCCTCCCGTTGCGGCCCCGCTTGACCCTCAGCCTACGGTGCGGTCTCTGACAGCAATACCACATGCGGCCCCCAGTGTCGAATCCCACCAAAGCTGGCACTTCCTCGATATTGGTGGAGGAAGCTTTGCTGGAGTAGAGGCAGGAGCAGACTTCTTGACACCGCTCTTGAGGACGTGCTTCCTCCACATTGAGGCAGGTTCGGTCTCAATACTCCCATTGGGATGTACTGTCTGACACCGAAGAGGAGCGCTCATGGGATTCAGAGGAGGATTCAAGGTACTTTTTCCTCTGATGATTCCTATAGAATTCCTTCTGGACCTTCCCCTCCACCTGAAAGGATAAAGTCTCCTCTGGAGAGCATTTTCATCTTTTGTTAAGGAAATGGCTAATGCCATTAGAGGATGAGCCCAGGGCCAAGATGCTCGAGGTCCTGGACTACACATCTCCTCCTAAGGAGGCTGTGACTGCCCCTTTTCATGACGTACTCAGGGAAGTCCTCGTCAGGAACTGGGAGTTCCCTCTGTTGGTCCCTGTTATGCCCAAGAAGACTGACACCCAGATTCGGATCCACAGCACGTCTGGTTTTGATAGGCCTCAGTTGCTTAACAATTCCATGGTGGTGAAGTCTGCACTCAAAAGAGCCAGGAGTTCCAGAGATTATGCCTCGGCCCCCCCAGCCAGAAAAGCTAGATTCTTTTCGGAGGAAGATATACCAGGCTTGAATGCTCATTTCCCAAATACAAGCGTACCAGCTCTTCACGAGCATCCACTTGCGAAACTCAGTGCGCAAGTTGTCAGACCTGTCTGAGATACTCCCTCCGGAGCAGGCAGTCAGTTCACCAGTTGGTCAAGCAGCAGAAGGAGTGTCGAGAGTTCTTGGCCAGGGGCACTTACAACACTTTTGATGTGGCATGCAGTATTTGTGCTCAAAATATAGCAATGTGCAGACTGTCATGGCTGCGTGTTTCTGACTTGGAACATTCTGTTCAGCAGAGGTTGGCATATGCCTCTTGCCAAAGGATAACCTTTTTAGAGGGAAGGTTGAAGAGGTCATAGACCAAATAAAAAAACACACTATCTTCTCTCTCCCACCGGGCGCCTTCTGCTTCAGCCTCCTCAGCTAGGAGGACTTTTGGCAAGTCAAGGAGGAGTTCCTATTACTATCCTAGGCGTAGGTACACTCCTTCGGCTCACCAGACTACTCAAGCTCAACCCCAGCATGCTCGTTCACGTCAACAGCATGCAGCTAAGGCCCCTGCTGCTCCCCAGGCAAAGCAAGGGATGAGTTTTTAACTGGCTCAAGCAGAGCATAGCCACAGTAAATTGTCTGTCCTGGAAGACTTGCTGGACAGGGGGAGGTTAAACTTTTTCATGAAAGGTAGCCTCTAATAACCTCCGACCTGTGGGTTCTTCAAATAGTCCATCTTGGATACGCCCTCAATTGGTATCTCAAACCTTCAAACTGCCCACCGAGAGCTCATTCATTCAGCTCTCAGCACAGGCAGGTATTTACAAAGGAACTCTCAGCCCTTCTGAAGGCCCATGCTGTTCAGCCCATACCACCAGGGAATGAAGGGCGGAGATTCTATTCCAGGTACTCCTTGTGCTAAGGGGGGGATGTGTCACATCCTAGACCTAAGGTCTCTGAACAAATACCTAGTCTGGGAATAGTTCAGGATGGTTTCCCTGAGCACCCTTCTCCCAATGATTCAGAAAAACATTTGGCTATGCTCTCTGGACTTAAAGGATGCATATACTCACATCCTGATATTTCCAGTCCACCAGAAGTATCTTCGATTTCAGCTGGGAACACATCAGTTTCAGTATCGTGCATTGCCTTTTGGCCTCGTGTCTGCTCCCAGGGCTTCACCAAATGTCTAGTGGTAGTTGCAGCATTGCTATGCAGACTGGGAGTCCACGTGTTCCCGTATCTCGATGATTGGCTGGTGAAGAGCACCTTGGAGGAGAGCGCTCAGGAGTCCATGTGGATGACTATAAGCATGTTCAAGTGTACAGCGCTGCGTACGTCTAGTAGCGATATAGAAATGATAAGTAGTAGTAGTAGTAGTATTCGGGTGCTTGAGCTACTAGGGTTCGTTATAAACTACCCCAAGTCACATCTTCACCCTGTCCAGTGATTGGAGTTCATAGGAGCCCTGCTTGATACTCAGATGGTTCAGGCCTACCTTCCAGAGATGAGAGCAGACAATTTGATCGAACTCACATCCAAGGTTTGTACCTCTCAACAGGTCACAGCTTGGCAGATGTTGAGATTGTTGGGCCACAATCTACGATACACCCATGACACATCTTTACATGAGATCAGCTCAATAGACCCTAGCTTCTCAGTGTATCAAGCCACAGGGAGTCTAGAAGATGTTATCCAAGTGTCCTCAGAGCTTGTACGGTCTCTTCAGTGGTGGACCATTTGATCCAGTTTGACTCTGGGACTTCCATTCCAAATATCTCAGCAAGAAAAAGTGCTGACAACAGATGCATCTCCCTTGGGATGCAGAGCTCATGTAGATGGCTTCACACTCAAGGAGTTTGGTCCTCCTAGGAAACAAATCTTCAGATCAATCTCCTGGAGGTCCAGTCGATCTGGAAGGCTCTAAAGGCTTTTAGGGATTGGCTATTTCACCAGATTGTTCTCATCTAAACAGACAATCAGGTTGCAATGTATTACACCAACAGGCAGGGGGACACTGGATCACACCCTCTGTGTCAGGAGGCTGTCCAGATGTGGCACTGAGCTCGCCAACATAGCATGTTCCTTCAAGTCACTTATCTGGCAGGCAAAAACAATACAGACTGAGCAGGAAAATGTAACCGCACAAGTGATCTCTCAATATGGACATAGCCCGCAAGATCTGAGCATGGGGCACAGCCTTGGTGGATCTTTTTGCCACTGAGATCAACCACAGTCCCTCAGTTCTGTTCCATGCTTCAGGCCCATGACAGACTTGCATCAGATGCCTTCCTTCTCAGTTGGGGGACAGGTCTTCTGTGTGTGTATCCTCCCACACCTCTATTGGGAAAGACTTTGTTGAAACTCAACAAGACCACAGAACCATGATTCTGATCACGCCGTACTGGCTGTGGAAGATATGGTTCCCTTTACTTCTGGAGTTATCCTCTGAAGAACCGTGGAGATTGGAGTGTTTTCTGACCCTCATCATGCAGAACGATGGGTCCCTTCTTCATCCCAACCTCCAGTCTCTGGCTGTCACAGCTTGAATGTTGAGAGCCTAAAATTCGCTTCCTTGGGTCTTTCGAAGGGTGCCTTCTTGCTGGCTTCCAGGAAAGATTCCACTAAGAGGTGTTACTCTTTTAAATGGAGGAGGTTTGTGATCTGGTGCGAGAGCAAGGCCCTAGATCCCCTTGCTTGCCCTACACAGACCCCTGCTTGAATACCTTCTACACTTATCAGAGTCTGGTCTCAAGACCAACTATGTAAAGGTTCACCTTAATGCAATTAGTGCTTATCATCAGCAGGTAGAAGGTAAGCCCATCTCTGGACAGCCTCTAGTTGTTCGCTTCCTGAGAAATTTGCTTTTGTCAAAGCACCCTGTCAAACCTCCATCAGTGTCATGGGATCTCAATGTCGTTCTAACCCAGCTGATGAAAGCTCCTTTTCAGCCACTGAATTCCTGCCATCAGAAGTACTTGACTGGGAAGGTCATTTTCTTGGTGGCTGTTACTTCAGCTTGTAGAGTCAGTGAGCTTCAGCCCTTAGTAGTGGATACATCTTCACACAACAGAGTAGTCTTCCGCACACACCCTAAGTTTCTGCTAAAAGTGGTGTCGGAGTTTCATCTGAACCAGTCAATTGTCTTGCCAACATTCTTTCCCGAACCTCATGCCCATCCTGACAAAAGCAGTTTGCACACAAGGCCCCACAGACAGTCTGCCGAGCTTTTTGTTTCTTTTGATTCCAACAGGTCACCATTGGGAAACATATCATTTGTAATTGACTGACAGATTGCATTTCCTTCACTTATGCTCAGGCTGGGCTGGCCCTAGAGGGTTATTTCAAGCCTCATAATGTCAGAGCCATGGCTGCATAGGAAGCCCACTTGAGATCAGCCTCCACTGAAGAAATTTGCAAGGCTGTGATGAGGTCTTCAGTCCACACATTCACATCACACTACTGCCTAGAGCAAGGATATCTGACGTGACAGTAGGTTCACCAGTGTTACAGAATCTGTTTGGGGTTTAGAAACCAACTCCACCCTCCTAGGCTCATTTTATTCTATACCAGGCTGCACTCTCATTCAGATTTTATATAGTTTCAGGTTAATCTGTGTTATGTCCTCGCCATTGCGAGGCCCAATTGACCAATGTTTGTTGTTTTTGGTGAGCCTGGATGCTAGGGATTTGTGAGAATTATAAGCCTGCTTGTCCTTGGAGAAAGCGCAGGCACTTACCTGTAGCAGGTGTTCTCCGAGAACAGGAGGCTTTATATTCTCACAATCCCTCCCATCTCCCCTTGGAATTATCTCCTTCATAGTCTTTTTACATTATTTTTTTGCTGTAGTATTAAACTGAGGAGACCGCGTTCTCATGGTGTGTGGGAAGACACTCGCACATGCGTGGTGGAGCGTGTCTCATGCTCCATAAAACTCTCATTAGACTTTTATATATTCTGGACCAGGCGACACGGGTCGGCGTCACCCACTTGTGAGAATATAAAGCCTGCTGTCCTCATAGAACACCTGCTACAGGTAAGTACCTTCACTTTTTGTATAGGCAATCGTGAGGTCTATTATGATTTTAATGTTTAACCATTATCATTATATATTATGTTCTATTTTTAGTGCACCTTTTATTGTTTTATTATATATATACTTTTTATGTTTCTTATTGATATGCTATTGATATGTTATTTATTCATTCATTATTGTTGTTTTTTGGTAAAGGAATATGATTCCTGATGCAGGCACGCTTGCCGAAACACGGCCATGTCGAGGTCTTCTGAAATAGGCACTCTTTGCTTCTGTTGCTGCTCTTATGAAAACAAAATGCAGTCCAGTGTTATCTTGGGTTTCTGTGTTCCTGAAGAATTTCTGTTACTTAGTTACAATGTATAATGAATTCTTTTCTACCTTGTCTTCTGGTTGTGGAGTCCCACAGGGCTCCTTTCGTTCTCCAATTTTATGTATGTTTTCAGTTCATTAGGCACAGAACTTTTAAAAATAGGTTTGTCATATTTCTTTTTATGTCCAATTTGTTTTTCTTGTATCTTTATCAATCTCAAATACTTATGAATTTATATTTGTTTCAAATGAATTTCAACTTGAATGACAATTTATTTTGTCAAACACAGATTAATTATACATCTACCCTTTGGCATTCCTTTTTGCTTCGCTTTTAGTCTGTACACCACTTTGACCTTTTTTCAGGAAAGGCGGTATAGAATGTTTTCAACAAACAACATCCCTCAGATGTTGAGGTAGTTTGCCGATTGTTGTCCACTGTGAATTCTGGGCTCCTTTTACCGCTCACTATATAGGAAGCACCGCCGGGCTACCACAGCAGCTTGGCAGTACTTACCACCCCTAGCGCTCCATCATTTCCGCGTTACAAAAATGTATTTATTTTTGTAGCGCAGGAGTGTACCCGGCAGTAATCAGGCAGTGCTGTGCGCTGCCTGGTTACCGTTAGGTTAACGCAGGAGCCCTTACCACCACCTCAATGGGCCTGTTTTGCTGCAGCTTGGTAAAAGGGGCCCTCTCCTTGGAATGTGGGCAGAATATAAAACATGGAAAGAATAGAATAATAGGTAGAAAAGCAAATCTACAGCCTCTAATTGGTCCTTGTTTGGAGGCGAGCATTCATATGGACGGAGTTTGAGTGACACACATTAACATACTGATTATAGAATCCTATAATGCTCATATGTTTTTTTTAACGATCTAAGTGCGATCATTTACACCAGTTCTATGGCTGGTGTAAGTGATCATGCCTTGAATATGGGCACTTTTCTTTATAGAATACCAGCGTAACGTAAAGTAGGCACCTACTTTTCTTTATAGAACACTAGTAAAAAAAAAAGGCCCGTTTCTGACACAAATGAAACGGGTGCTAGCAAGGTCTTCCTCGGTGTGTGTATGTTTGAGAGTGTGTGTGTGAGAGTGGCTCTGTGAGAGAGAGTGAATGTGCAAGTGTGTGTATGTGACAGAGAGAGTGAGACTGGGTGTGTGTGTGAGAATGATAGTGTGTAGCAGGGGGCCCCCCTCCCTCCCAGTTCCAGGGTCATCCCCACCTCCCTCCAAGTTCCAGGCTCATCCCCTCCCTCCGAGTTTCAGGGTCCCTTCCTCTTTCCCAGTTCCAGGATCGTCGTCCCTCCTTTCCAGTTCCAGGCCCCCTCCCTACGAATTTTAAAAGTCATCTTCATTTACCTCGTCGTGTCGTGTCTCGTCACTCATTAACTGGGAGGGCGGCTAATTCATGAGGCAGGCAGGCTTGAGCCACTGCGGTAAGTCGGGAGGGCGGCTGTTGAGCGTGTCAGTGGCGTCAGGCAGGCTCGAGCCACTTTTATTTTTTTCCTTTGCTGTCAAGCTGTATGGTGGTTCAAATATGCGCGAGCCAGTTCTGGGGGGGGGGGGAGGATCAGCTGTGAGGGCATGCATCACAGGCAGCAAGACCCATAGAACGTTGGAGGTGAGAATTATTATATAGGAAGTTCCATGTAGGTGCCTCTTTTTTATAATTTCCTTCTGACGGTGTAGTGCCAGAGAGGAGTTAATGTAAAGTGTGGGTGGCAATAGCTAGTTGCACAAAGAGCAGTGATATTTAGCCACTATTCATATAGCTATGTGGTTGACTTTAGGCCTTCTGAAAAGCTAAACATATAGTTAGCAGCAAAGATCTTGTTTCATGTATATTTAGCATCACTGCTGTATATATTTCTTGTTTTATGTCTGAATATGGGTCAAAGTATTCCACATTCCTCATCTGTTTTTTTTCACCTAGTCAAAAAATAATGATGAGATTAGCTTGACATAAGTTCACTGGAGTAGAACAAAGCTATTTCTAATCAGGCAGTGCACTGGATTCAGTATCCTCCTAGTGATTCTATTAATTTACACACAGACTAACTTCCTGGCAGTTAAAAGCCTTCTTACCTCATTACTGTGAAAAATAACTATAACTTCCCATCTCCAGTCCTCTAGAACAAGTCCTATCTAATGAGAGTTATTGAACAGAACTGTTAATCCCATTGCCTTGGCTAGATGTGGATATTTCATTCACAAAGAGAAAACTTCAGTCATGTATTTCTTTTTATAAGCTTTTTTTCTAGGGGAAGAACTTTGGGTCTAGGAACTGAAATGCTGAATGAAGTGATGTAGTTGCTTATAATAGCAGACTTGTGATTTCTGGAGTGCATTGTAATGACTTTATCTACATTAATGACACTCAGGGGCTCTTTGACTAAGCCACGTAGGTGCCTATGTACGTCCAATGCGTGCCAATTCGGAACTACCACCTAATTACCATGTGGTCTGGGCGGTAATTTTGTTTTTTGCGCGCGTAAAATGTCTGTAATCAGCAGGAGGTACTCAGCATTGTACATGCGCTAATTACCGCCCAGTTAATGCATGAGACCTTAGCGCAAAGTCAATGGATGGCAGTAAGGTCTTGGGCCCAAAATGGACACGCGTCAATTTTCATTTTTCCACACACTCATTTTCGGCAAAAAAAAAAGAAAAAGAGGCCTTTTTGCAGGTGCGCTGAAAAATGAACCTGTGCGCATCCAATACACACGTCAACACTAGCGTAGGCCACTTTTCAGCGCATCTTAGTAAAAGGACCCCTCAGCCTTTATTCTTCAGAATCATAAAATTTGATTTTCATTCCTTTTTTCATAAACGATACTAATAGCAGCAAACTGTAGCTCAAAAACCACATTCATGTTTCCCCTTTGGTTACACATTAAGGACCAGATTCTATAATATCACACCTAAAAATTTGGCACCAAAATGAAATTTGTTTAAGTATATACTATAAAGTATGCTTTAATTTAGCAATACTTTATACAATAAACCTAAATTTCCTGCAGTTTATAGAATATGCTGAGCACTGGTGCACAAGACTAAATTTAGTCACGGTCAAGTAAAACCTGGTGTAAATCCCGATTCCTAAATTAGGTTCAGAATTGGTGTGTTCTATAACAATGCACCAGTGGCGTACTAAGGGGGGGGCGGTGGGTGCGGCCCGCCCCGGGTGCATGCTGATGGGGGGGTGCCGCGTGCCGGTTAGCTTCGTTGTTTCCATGCTCCCTCTGCCCCGGAACAAAGCTGACCGGCGCGTGGCACCCCCCCAGCGGCGGCGTGCACCCAGTGGGGGGTTCTTTCACCGGGGTGGGGTGGGGGTGATGAGGGGGTTCGCGCTGCACCGGGGGGGCGGGGCGCATCGGAGACTGCCCCGGGTGTCAGCGCCTCTAGGAATGCCACTGCAATGCACATAAATTTTTGAAACGCCCATGACACACCTATTCCATGCCCATAACTACCCCTGCTTTTCAACTATGTAGACATATTTACATGCACGTACATGCAAGTAGTGTGTGAAAATTTGAATTAATGCCAATTAGTGCTGACAATTGGATGCTAAAATCCAATTATCAGCACCAATTTATTTATTTGTTACATTTGTATCCCACATTTTCCCACCTATTTGCAGGCTCAATGTGGCTTACATAGTACCGTAGAAGCATTCGCCAGTCCGATAAAGAAACAAAAACAGGTGGTATTATGGTTAAGTAAGGAACATATGTTTCAGTTACAATGGGAATCAATGAGAGGAACGATTATTTAGTGTCCAGTACAAGCTTTGGTTATGTTGTGTTGCAGAGTGCAGGCATTTATGTTGGGTCGGCGCAGCATTGGAGCCGACTCTGTGGGTGCTGTGGGTGCTTGAGCACCCCCAATATTGAGAAAATTCATTGTATGTGTCCAGCAAGGGGTTATTTCCATTGGGCTTAGCAACCCCAATAATTTTGAAAAGTTGGCTCCTATGGGCGGCGGAACAGGTAGGTTTTAATGATTTCCTGAAGTTTAGGTGGTCATAGGTTGTCTTCACAGCCTTTGGCAGTGCATTCCATAATTGTGTGCTTGTATAGGAGAAGCTGGACGCATAGGTTAGCTTGTTAACTAATTAAGTTATGTGCATTGTTATGGAGCACGCTTTAATTTCCGTGCAGAAATCTCAGTGCAATATATAGAATCCCGGGGTAAGGAGGTAATTTTATAAACCTTCTTTGGCATGCAAAATGCTGATGTACATGTAGAAAAGGCTTATCACACCTTTTTCAGTAGTAGCTCAAGGTGAGTTACATTTAGGTACACTGGATATTTCTCTGTCCCAGGAGGGCTCACAATCTAAGTTTGTACTTGAGGAAATGGAGGGTTAAGTGACTTGCCCAAGATCACAAGGAGCAGCAGTGGGATTTGAACCAGCCACCTCTGGATTGCAAAACCAGTGCTCTAACCACTAGGCCACTCTTCCACTCCTTATGTCAGGCCTAAAGGTACATGTGGTGCAAGGCAGCATATAATTGTACAGTAGACACATTAAGGGGAGGAGTTTGACTAGAGCATAGACAGAGTCGCAGTTTAAACATGTATTTTATAAAATACATATGTATGCACAGGACTAGATTCTATATATGGTTTTAAAAAATTGGCGCTGATAAAAACACTATAAGTCACACTTAAAGTTAGGCGTAGTTTATAGAACAGTGCGTATGCCCGGGAATCACACTTAACTATAGGCACAGTCATTTGCACCAACTGAAATTTGGAACAAATGTCTGCACCTACATTAGGTGCATATCCCATTGTTCTATAAAAATGCGCATTCATTTTAGGAACACACCCGTAATGCCCATGACCCATTTCCACGCCCCCTTTTTCAGATCATATGTAAATTTTTGGTGCCGATCCCATGCCTAAATTTACATGAGTACCAATTCAATCTGTCAATAATTGCTTGTTAAAAAGCCAATTACTGGCACTAAGTAGCTCATTATTCATTTGTGCACTCAAATTAGGCACAAGCTCATATTTGTGCACACAATGTTTGGTGACTTTTATAGAATTGGGGCAAATCCTGTGATACTATATATCATGCTGAGATTTCCATGATAATGTGCATAAGCTAATTGGTTAACAAGCTAATTAGTGCTGATAATTGGATGTTAAAAACCATCAATTATCAGCACTAATAGGCATTAATCAGAATTTTATGCAGACTACTTACTAAGCATATGCTGTGTGCCTAGTTGAAAAGGGGGTGTGGCCATGGGCATGGAATGGGCAGGTCATGGGCATATCTAAAATTATGTGCACTGTTACAGAATACACCCGCACCACACCTATTTTAGGTGTCAGGATTTATACCAGGCTTTACTTGGCGTAATTAGCCGCTATTAAATTTAGTTGGGTGGACCGGCGCTTGGCGTATTCTATAAACCATACATGAATTTAGGCTTATTCTACCAAGGAGTACTTTATAGAATATGCTTAAGCGAATTTCATTTTGGTACAGAATTTTAGGCGTGATATGTAGAATCTAGTCCATAATGTACACAGAAACATGTCCACCTACTAATGTTTGTACCTTTAATCTAGGCAATGTTTCTGCAGGATTCACGCTAGTATTTTATGAAGACACATAAAGTTGGCTCCTATGTGTCTTTATAAAACAAGTTAAGAATAAGCATCTTCCTGCTCATCTAACCTAGGCGCCTTCAAAATGTAAATGTTTTCTCCACTCTGTATTGTGCTGCTTTAACATACGTTATGGAAAAGTTCCAAATGGTCACGTGACACCTGACCCACAGGCTGACTATCACTGGTCCATATTATTTTGCAATTATTTGCACTATGGAATGTAAACCACAATAATGCTCTGTGGCTAATATTCTGCCTTCTAGTGGGGTCCTCTTAAAAGTAATAGTGACTTGCAGATGTTCACATACTGTACAGGACTGATGACACACTTAATTCGATTTACATAAGCAATTTATGGATACTAGGAAAATAGTGTGTGACTTGAGGCTTTTGAATGGATTTTTGAATTTCTTTCAGATTAATTACGTACAAGTAATTTTCCTTAATTATATGCTTGAAATTATGTGTTGAAGGGTGAAAAACAACTTAAATAGATTCTGGTATTCCTTACCAACAATGGAATTTATTTTACAGGATAAATAAGCCTTCTGCTCCACACTGTCCCTACATTCTTCGTCTACTTGTTCCTCAGCAGCTTGTGTATTTTAATTCAGTTTAGGAATTAACTCAGTGAAATAAAAATTAACACGTTACTGAGTCAGGTGTTACACGCACTGAAAATTAGGCCATGCCTAGAGTTCACTTACCCTTTAACACAAGCCTCTTCTTCAAGCTGCTCAGCTGCTCTTCAGTCATGCTGATTTCAGCACTGCAATGGGTGTTTCATTTATTCGGCAGGTGCAGACTCCACAGACATAAATAAGGATAAATGCTCATCTGTTATTCAAGCTAATTTTCCTAAATGAAGCACTGCTAAGTGATTATATAGGTGGTAGAAGCTGATATTTCACGTTCATATTTATAGCATATCTTATTTGCATGAACGCAACCCAAAGAAGTTTACCAGTTACTAAAAAAAAATTATACTGCAAAACAAATATATAACAGCATAATAAAATGACACAGGTCTTCTATGTTCGTGCAGCGCTGCGTACGCCTTGTAGCGCTATAGAAATGCTAAATAGTAGTAGTAGTAGTACTATTCAAAACCACACTATCATCTGTGTGTTAAAAAAAAAACCAAAACACCCATTCCTGCAGTCAATGGATACGTTGGATGTATAAGTCACTATGGGGTCCCTTTAATAAGCTGTGGTTAAAAAAAAAAAAAAAAGGCCTTTCTGTGCCATTACATTGGTCTTTCCAGTGTGCTAAGGCCATTTTTACTGCAGTCAGAAAATGGCTGATTCTCCTAGTTTTTGAATTAATGGCCATGTGCTAATGTTGCCATTAATGTACATCAAAACAAAGCTATAGGTAGTCCTATCTTTAATATATTCACACACAAAAATATAGGACCATCAGGTCAAGGTTGGAGGTACGATTGACAAATTGTGAATTGAAAGCGTCAACATATGTTATATCTTTTAACAGATACAGCCGAATAGCCCACGGACTCTAAGGAAGGAGGCGAAACTTGGGCCGAAGTTGGGCCGTGGATGGGTCACAAACCACTGTATTTGTAGATGAGACTGCTCAGAAAATTTTTTCAGCAGCCAGCTAAGTAATCCTTGATAAATTTATTTGAAATAGAAGTGGGATACTTAGCAGAGGTTTTTAAGCCAGTGATGATCGGGCAGTGCTCCCTAAAGTTGTATAACAAGGAGTACATGCCTGGATTGAGGCTTTTTCCTCTACATTAAAAAGAATATCTCATATGAGACGCTATACATACAGGAGTCTCCTATATTTTTGTGTGTGAAGCCATTAATGTACAACCATTATAAAAATTAGTGCATGAGAACTTAATGACACCTATTTTGTAGGAAGAAAGGGCTCACACTAATCCCACACTAATTAGTGTTCAGAAATGTAGATAGGCTGATTAGCACAGAAACACACACCCTCTGCCCCCAGACAAATTAGAAAATATATTTTAGAGTGTGGTTTAGCATAGACAACTAATAAATACACAGAGTGCCCTCAGTATGGGCCCTAAAGTGACTGAGTTGGGAGCTGGTTGAATGGATGACAGAGCTCATTCTGTGGAAAAGGATGTTACCAGTGGTGTGTCACAAGATTTGGCTCTTGGGCCGGTTCTTTATAACAGTTTTGTAAACAATATTGCCGACGGGCTGTCTGGTAAGATTTGTTTCTTTGTGGATCTAGTGAAGCTAGAGGAATGCTGTGGAATTTGGCAGCTAAAAAATGCAGGGCTATGCATTTGGGCTGCAGAAAACTGAGCGAATGGTACTGTTTAGGGGGTGAAGAACTTATGTGCACGAAAGAGGAGCGGGACTTGGGTGTGATCATATGTGATGATCTTAAGTGGCAAAACAGGAAGAACAGGCAACAGCAAATATCTGCTCTTAATTTTAAGATGGAAATTGTATAGTTACCTTTATTTTTCTCTTACTTTGTTGGGGATGAAAGATTTATTCTGTTTTGTTGTTAATTCTCTTTGCTTGCGAGTCATATTTGCCTTGCATTCATTTGTATTCGATGGTTGTACATTTTACTCACAATAAAATCATTTAAAAAAAAGAAATGGCAATGGCGAAAGCTAGAATGATGCTTGGGTGCATAGGGAGATGAATGGCTTGTAGGCAAAAGGTGATGATGCCCCTTGTATAAGACTCTGATGAGAATATTGTGTACACTTCTAGAGAACAACAGGATGGAGTCAGTCCAGAGGGCAGCTACTGAAATGGCCAGTTGTCTTTGTCATAAAGCTTAAAGAGAGAGACTTAAAAATCTCAATATGTATACTTTGGAAGAAAGGTGGAAGAGGGGAGATATAATGGAGACATTTAGGGGTCCTTTAACTAAGCCGCGGTAAAAGTTTTTAGTTTGTGGTAGAAATCAGCTAGCAGTAAACGCTGAGATGCACTAAATGCTAAGAAGCCACTAGGTATAAAATGGGCTTCTTACCATTTAGTGCATGTTAACAGAATTAGCACGCACAAACCCATTTATTAAGCTGTGCTAGTGGCTACCGCACGGCAATGCCTGGGCAGCATTGGAATTAGCCCAAGGCAGCCGCTAGCATGGCTTAGTAAATAGGGTATAAACTTTAGTAAAAGGGCCCCTAAATTTGTTTTTATTACATCTAAAGTAATTCTTACCTGGCATTTAAAAAAACAAACCAAACCCTTGTACTGCTTATATATCAAGACCATAAAGGTCAATCTTCAAAGTTTCCATTTATGCAAACAGCTATTGTCCATGTAAAAATCCCAACTGAAAAATTCTTATCCTTCATTTCAGACTAAAGCACCCACATGAGTCAAACGGCAGGCACCATCGCTGTAGTTTGCCTGCTTTCTTGCAGGGGGTGGGGAGAAAGTAAAGAGTAAGGAAGTAATACTGGCAGGAGGAACCTGGACAATGAATCTGGACTAAAGAAGGCACAGTACAAGCAGTATGGCACACACAAGTTTATTGACGTAAAAACACCTGATATGGCTACATTTCAACCTTTTCCTGCATCAGGGTACAGTCAAATCTATAAAAACACATAAATAAAATTGTCACATGAGTAACTACACAAAAAATATAAATTACAAACTTCTATAGTACATAAGAACATAAGCATCGCCATACTGGGAAAAGACCAATGGTCCATCAAGCCCAGCATCCTGTCTCCGACAGCGGCCAATCCAGGCTTCAAGAAGCAACCCCCCCCCCCCCCCCAAAAAAAAAAAAAATTTATTTTTTAATAATGTTCAATGGACTTTTCCCTCAGTACATAAACACTGTAGCCATACTGCACTTCATTCATATAATTTTTTTTCTATGTGTATATTATTGTTGCAACTGACATGCAGCAGTTCTAATCCCAATTAGAATACATAGGGCACTGTTTACTAAGCTGTGCTGTAGGCGCGCTAACTTCTTAGTGCACGCTAACGATAGAGACACCTATTATATTCCTACAGGCGTCTCTAGTGTTAGCGCATGCTAAAAAGTTTGCGTGCCCACACAGGGTGGCTTAGTAAACAGGGCCCATGTTTATCTACAGACTCTTGAAAAAAAACTTTCAGGCATATCAGTTCTTTACCTCACATGAACTGTGTCCCTTCTTATAAAACACATTATCTCATTTTTATAAATATCATTCTATTTTCAAAGATATTAAATTTAGATCAAAAATACCACAGTTAGTTCCCTTCTATGCTAATATTAAATTTTTATGCAGTCAAATCTAGGTACAATCATGTATGGAATAAACTTTATTAGAAATCAAATAGTTTTACAACGCATACACTTTACACAGAAATATTGTCATTGCTCTATAGAAATCTAAAAGAAAAAGTAATAAAGGAGAATAACGTATACACCAAGGGCCTCTTTTACCAAACCATGCTAGCGATTCCCGTGCATCGATGTTGACAAAGCCCATTCAAAGGGAACGAGCTTTGTCAGCACTGCCGCACTGGGAATCATTAGTGCGGTTTAGTAAAAGAGGCCCCAAATTAATATCCTAGGGACAGACCATAGTCCACAATAAACTTATCTTAATCTGCACTATCCTTCATGTAGAAATCTAAAATACAAGACACTCTATGCTTCTTCCTTTTCGTTCATCAGCCCGCGAACCGGGAATGCTTTGCCGAGGCTCCTGAAAGAGACATCGGATCATCAAACTTTAAAAAAATTACTAAAAACTTATTTGTTTAATAAGGCCTACCCCAAAAGTCAACAATGCTGTTTAACCCCCTTTTTCCCCCATTTTGTTTACCTGCTCTTTACCCTTTGTCAGCTTCTCTTTTGTTGCTCCTGTATTCTCTCCTTTTAGCTACTCTGTACTTAATTTGTAAGATTTTTTACTGGAACAAATTTAACCTGTTGTATTATGTAATTTTCTAGTAACTTTGTTAGCCACATTGAGCCCGCTTAAGCTGGGAAAATGTGGGATACAAGTGGACCAAATAAATAAATAAATATGAGAGATTCAAGAATCACACAGTTCAGAGGAAGAGAAGAGAAAAAATTTCAGGAATTAAAAAAAAACCCCTTCAATATACTAATGCCCCTCAATACTCAATTCTAGGCAGCACCCAAAGAACCCTGACAATACTATGAGGCCCTTTTACTATGCTACATTAAGTACTAACCTGTGCTTAATGTGGTTAAAATTGGAATCTGCGTATGCTACCCATGCGCTAAAAAAACAGAATTTATTTAGCGTTTGAGGTGGAGAATAGGTATGTTATGTGCTAATCAGTTAATGCAGCTACTTGACATTCACTAACCAATTAGCGTATGGTTAGCATGTGAGCTCTTACTGCCTACAAAATAGGTGGCGGTAGGGACTCACATATTAATGGCCATGCGCTAATTGAAAAAAATTAGTCTGCGACTATTAAACAAAGAAAATAGAAAATGTTGCCATTTTAGCCCTGTGATAAAAATAGCCTTGGCGCATGGGAAAGACCCACAAAAGGCCACTTTTTACTGCAGTTTGGTAAAAGGGCCCCTATGCAGTTATATGGGATCAAAAAAGTGATAAACTCTGTCTTTCAAATAAACTGAATATTTGCATGGCCACAAGCGCTCAGTGGTAAGACCTCATGTTGCTTTACCAGGGGCCTCTTTTGTTTTTCTGCTGTGCTTATTTTAAGAATGTCCAGCCAAACGTTTGATCGTAATTTCTCAAAATAATTTAAAATTGCTCCATATTATGCAATATAGCAATTCTCTTTAAATGTTGTGTTCTTTTACAATATAAATATCCTTTATCTTTGTAAGGCTTCCAAATTATAGAATTGCGCGAGGAAAGAAATTAATAAAATGTAATCTGCAATTTGAGAGTGACACCTTGGATCAGTATTGGAGCCTCAATATTTGGCGATACAACATACCGCCCCCCCCCCCCCCCATGAGTAGATACAAGTTTAGGTGTAGATGATATGAAGACTGTGGTGTGAATGAGTGACTGCATTTAAGACTGTTGCATTATTGTTTGGGGGTGTTTAGGATATGAGGATTGGGATTGAGTGACTGTGTTTCAAACTTAAAATTACAGCAAAATATAATGTTTGTAATTTACAATGTACAAATTAAGCTTTTTGGCACTATATAGCCACAGGACAGTTTCTTTTTATGGTAGAATACAGTTTTCTTACAAACAACATTCTCTGTATTGATTAGCCAGTCTAGAGGATTGTTATTCTCTTGAATTGCTTTATTTGTATTACATGTTTTGCTTATTGAGATTAAAAAAAAAAAAAAAGGAAATAAAAGGCCCCATCTTCATCGTATGTGACGGCCAGACCTCCTACCCTCTACTTTGTTTTTTTTTTGTGGTTTTCACTTCAATAATACATAGACGCCTTCCTCTGGCTTATGTTATCATAAGTTAACTTAAACAAAACATTATCCAAAACTTTATTGGGAAAAGGAAACTAGTTCAAAACAAAGGTACAATATGAGGCAACACTGTAGAGGTACAGACTAAATGCTAGCAACACAGCCAAATGACTCGGATTATAGACAGATCTGGCAGATCTGGCCCTTGGGAGGAAGCAGCAACCATGGAACGAATGACAGCGACCAGACTGCCGGGTGGGACATACCTACCCCTGTAGGCTGGTGGTGGAACCTTACACTAACCCCTTGGAAATCTAAAGCCAGCACCTCAATGCTTTCCTAAGCTCTCCTCCTCCAAATGCTTCTGACAATCAAGCTCTTCCTATCTAGAGCCTCTTAATGTAACACTCCTTTCCATTCCCCCCACACCGTTCTTTGGGATCCTTCAGTAATTTACTTCTGGTTCCCTGATGTCCTCCCCTGGAGCAGAGAAGATGGCTGTTCTCCTGCCAGGAGGAGGACAAGTGTTTACTTTCTGCTGTCTCCCATGTCAGTTTCAAAATTTTCTGGAGTTACAGTGGAATGTCATCAACCATGTGAAAGCCAAATGGCCAGCAGAGAGCGAGATACCTTGTTAACTTACTGAGAGCAATATTGGACTTATTTTTACTTCAATCATTAATACCGTAAGGTATTATCTTGTTATAATAAACAAACAAAAAAAAAAGAACCCTGGTATAGAGAAATCAGGAGAGCACTTGCTATACAAAGCAATCCTAAATATGGCATAGATTCTATTTAAAATATGTGGACACCATGGACCTTTTAAAAGTCATGTTTTGGCATTTGCCTGCATCAAGGTGTGTGGCATTGATGTTGTAGGATAACAATACAGACTTGGAAGGTATTAAACCAAATAAAACTATATTGGAGACTGCCAATAAGTTAGAGCTGTTATAGAACTGATTTGTAGTAAATATTTTTGAAATTTTTAAATGATGGATTGGATTATGTAGATCATGGGACACAGATGGACTCTACATGCTGACACCATTTTGTGTTTTATTGAATGGAAGCACTGAAAGACATTCTGAAAGTTTGATTTCACATCACTGATGCAGTATTGGTACAACATGAATTCATATTGGATGTGAAAGTTGATTTTTAAGAAAAGAGTGGAGGAGTGGCCTAGTGGTTAGAGTGGTGGACTTTGGTCCTGGGGAACTGGGTTCAATTCCCACTGCAGGCACAGGCAGCTCCTTGTGACTCTGGGCAAGTCACTTAACCCTCCATTGCCCCAGGTACAAATAAGTACCTATGCCGCATTGAGCCTGCCATGAGTGGGAAAGCACGGGGTAAAAAAAAAAAAGATAAATGACTTTCAAGATACGTAATTGTTTTTTCATTAAATGGAATACAGTTTGTGGTTTACTTTGGACCAGTGACTATATTTTTATGAAAGTCTAAGTGTTTTGCTAATTCTCTTATTATGAAGGTCCATCTTCCTTATTTTTGATTTATATAGAAACAGAGAAAATGACAACAGATAGAGGCCATAGGGCTATTCCAGTCTGTCTATCCATATCAAGAGGTCCAACATGCTTGTCCTAAGCTTTCTTTAATTCAGATTTAAGGTTGGTATTGTGATATGTTGTTATTGTCTTATCTAGTTGCAATTTTTTGTTACATTGCAAAATGGTAGCATCAAGAAATGGCACCAGGGGCATTGTGTCTGTTTAGACCATAGGAGATTGGAAGGGGATTGCTTTTATATCTGGAAATAGGGTATTGACATGGGGGTAGAGGGAGGGATATGTATATTTAGATAGACATCAGGGGAGGTAAGGTTGGTGAAATTTCTGCTGCCTTCTTCCCAATTAACCATTCTAAAATGACAGAGCTGTTACTGCAGGTTAACTCAAAATGACAGCAAGTGCCATGTTGCTCTGCTTAGTAGATCAGTCTCTCAGTGTATTATGTAATGCATTTGATAGTGATAAATAATTTTATTCCGACTGATTAAAATGAATTATCATTAACAATCTCTGCACATTACCAAATGTATTTCCTTACTGTTGGCAGGTGTGCAGAAGATAAGCTACACAGAGTTTATATTTAACAGTAATCAGTGCTTCATTAGAGTGTTTTGATGTTATTTCCGATTTTTCAGGTACTAAAAAGTGGCTGTAAAATAAGGTGCTAGAGCAGAGGGATAACCTATTGGTTACAGACTATGTACTGGACTATAATTCAAGATCTCACAAGCACTGGTGTAACATGGGGGTTGAGGCCATGGCCCCAGGATGCCAGCTTACTAAGGGGTGCTGCACCACTGAAGTAGTAAAACACAGCAGTAGGAAGCAGCAGGAAGTCTGTGCAAAGGAGAAGGCAGTATGCAGCACGATCAAAAGCATGCATAGACGCAGGGGCTCTGTACACTTCCTGTTTTAGGGGCCCTTTTACGAAGCTGCAATAAAAGGGGCCCTGTGGTATCCTCAGCATGTGCATTTGCCATGCACCGAGACCCCTTTTACCGCAGCGGGATTTTGTGAAGAAAAAAAAAGGGAAATGGTTGTGTGGCAAGAATATACTTGCTGTGCAGCCATTTCCTGGGGGAGCCCTTACCGTCTCCTGCACTAATGTGGCGCTGCCCAATTACGCTGGGTAAGCCCTCAGAGGAAAAAAATAAAAATGAATTTCCAGCACGCTGGAAATGGTGTGCAGTGGATGTGGCACTACTGCCAGCTTGCATGGTGAGCCGGCAGTAGTGCCGGATTGGTGTGAACCAAGCCGCGGTAGCTCTACTGCTGCTTTCTAAAAGGGCCCCTTAGTGCTGTAGCCTGCTTGTCTGGTGTCCTGGCAGCAGAGAGGGGTAGAGGAGAGTAGTTAGGATGGAGGCAAGTGAAAGAAGAGACACTGGATGGAGAGAGGGAAGAAAGAATAAGTGGTGAAAAAGTGAAAGACTTCTATGGTCACAGTATCAGCTTGTCTAACCAAGGGGTTCTGTACAAATGCCACAAGAACTGAACACTAACAATTAGCAATATGAGAACCTAGAAACACTGAACAATAAATAACCACACACTATTACACAACAAATACATTAGTTACCTGGGTATGTCCTCCAGACTGAAAATTGTTCAAAGCTACGCAGGGAAGCCCTGCAATATTTTCAATGACAAACTACAAAAACATTTCTCAAAATGATAAACTGTATCCCATTCCTGTGCAGAGATATTTTGCTTTCCAGGTATGAAATTATTTTTGTATAGATACAACTTGATTTCTTGTTTTTGAATGTCAGGATGGCACATCAGTAGCATAAATGTGGCAAATATTTCTAGTTTCATCACTGATTCTTCTGGTCAACCTTAAAACAGAATGACCTTGAAACATAAGAATTAGAAGCAGCAAGAAATGTCACCCTGCCTGTTGACATAAGACAAACATGACCTACTCAAGCAGCTTCTAGATATTCAGCTGATATAATAAAAAGGCAAAGCTTTCAGTACAACAATATAGATAATTAAGAGCCATGAAAAACAAGACAGTATGGCCTCTAAACTTGTAGCCATGAATTGTTAGAATCTAATTTTCAGCGGCAAAAATGCGAATGCCTCCATATAGGGAAATCCAGAAAACATTAAATAATATATTAAAACTATGATTTATCAGCACATGAAGTCAATGTAAACTTTGCCAGATTTAAAAGCAAAAGAACAAACAGGGGACAAAACCATCTGGAAAATGAGTAGCTTCACATTTGTAGCCAAACTGACATCTTGAGCAACAGTCTGATGGAAAAGAAGGATTTGTATATATTCTAGCACCCACAGTATAACATACAGTGGACTCGTGAAGCAATCCAAAGTTGAGTTCGGTAAGATTTCAAACAACTGATTTTAAAAATGTATATAGCCAGAGAGATTTTTAGATTACCAGTAAAAAAACAACAAAAAAAACAGAAAATAGAAATAATCATCTTTAATATGCAGTGCTGGTCCTAGCAAGAAAAGAGCAAGGCAGAGTATATAATCAGATGAAACTATATTTGTGTTGTTCTTTTTAATACTTGGACTTATATGTATACCTTCATATACTTATGCTGAACATTCTCTAGGGGTTCAGTATAAATATTGAAGCTATTATTCAGCCCATGGTGATATGTAGCTTGTAAGCCGCTCATAGCTATGGGCGGAACTAAATCTGGATAGTCAATGCTGGGGATGTGCAGCTCCCAGCATTGAATATCCAGGTATGTGCGCTGACCTGGAAGTTAACTGGGTACCAACCAATATTCAGACCAGTGCCTGGTTAACTTACCACACATAAAGAGGCCCTTTTACTAAGCTGCGGTAAAAAGGGCTCTGTGCTAGCGGGCTGCTTTTGCCGAGCGCCGAGGCCCTTTTTACCACAGTATGTAAACAGGCCGGGAAAAAAAAAAAGACATGGCCATGCAGTAAAATTGCTCATACCGTGCATGTGTGTGTGTGAGCACTAAAGTAGCATACACTTCCACGGGAACCCCGCAGGAATGGCTTCTGTCGCCGCGGGAACCCTGCAAACCCCGTTCCTGTGCAAGTCTCTAGCTTACAGGTCTTTAGATGGCAACACCAGTAATTGAGAAGCATAGTGGTGATTAGACTGCAACAATAGTAATTGAGGAGCAAGGCCAGTGCTGGGCAGACTTCTATGGTCTGTGCCCCAATCGTGGCTAAAGATATTTGGATGGGTTGGAGTGGGCTTCGATGACAGCTTCAGTAATTGGAGAATAAGGTTACTGCTGGGAAGACTTCTATGGTCTGTGCCCTAAAAAAGGCAAAGACAAATCAAGATCAAGCATTCATATGTATTATCACATCATACCTTATGCTATGAGTTTATCTTGTTGGGCAAACTGGATTGCCATAGAGATCATCTGCCGTCATATACTATGTTACTTTTTAGTGGCCTGTTTAAGAGGCAAGAAGATTCTAAGTCAGCTGTGGCATGCAAGATTAATAAATTTGAATCAGTATACATTCTTAACCAGAAAAGTAGCCCTAGAAGATCTCTGCACAGGGCGATGATTTGGTTGTCACAACATTCATCGGGCATAAGGTTCATGTCTGGGCCAGTGGGGAAAGTAAATCTGGCATGGCTATTTTGGTGGGAACTCTGTCCTTTTTCCATTCTGAGGGATAAGCTTTGATACATTTCACTAGTCTGCAGTCTAGCAAGATAAGGAAGGTTGATGCTTACCTTTCCTTGAATCCTACTAGACCAGTCAAGGACTCATCCTGGAAGACTGAGGGTTTTGGTATATATCTCTGTTCCTTGCCTGCCACTGGTTTGTGAATAGTTTTACATTCTGGAGATTTAGCCCAGATTATATATATATATATATATATATATATATATATATATACACTAGTGAAAAAGGCCCATTTCCAAAACCAATGAAACGGGCGCTAGCATGTGGCTTTTTTTGTGTATGTGTCACAGAGTTATTTTGTGTGTGTGTGTGGTGTGTGTCTTTTTTTGTTTTGTTTTTTTGCTTGGGGGTTGTGGGATGTGCTGTGCCGGTCTATTTTTGCACATACCCACAGCAGGAATATTCTTCTCTCGTTCCAGCAGTGGTTCTGTGCTCTCCATGCTGCACAGATAATGAGCCATTCTGCTGGGAAATGCTCTTCCCTTATTGTCACGTAGTTTCCTCTGATTGGTCCGTCTTACGTTGCCTAGTGTTGCCTGGGAACGGTGTTGTGATGGTCCTTTGTGTTTCAGAATGTTGAGGTTGTTTTTTCTGATTGGTCCGTCATGCGAGGGCGGGGCAGAGAGACATGGTCAGTGTTGTGGCTTCACCACCATGAATCCATGAACCCTTCAGGGAGTGACTTCAGAACGTTGTCTTCAGAACATTGAGGGTGAGTTTTATTATAGTAGATATATATTTTTTTTTTATTCAATTATATATTATACAACTCTTAGAGAGATAATACAAGAAATTGGAAAATCTTAAAGAAATATTCAGTGTTATCAATTCACCACTTTCAACCAATATAATTAGGTAAATAAGATCCAAGAAAATAAAAAGAACCCATTAAACTTAGGAAATTAATTAGTAAATTAATGCTACCCAGCTGGCTTACTCCAAGCTATCATACAGTGTACTATCTGTGACTAAACTATAACATTTACCTCTTCTTTAGACAGCAAACATTCTTCTAACTGCTTGGGATCAAAGAATTGAAATTGCTTAGACTGAAATAAATCGAATATTAAGTACAAAATTTGCACCCAATGTCAAAGTCCTTGGGCATAGAAGCAAAAAGGCTTTACGCCTTTTCTTTGTTTCTCTAGACAGATCAAGATAAATTCTTATTTTAGATCCCAAGAAGAGAGAGTCTAAGTGACGTAATGAAAGTTTCAACACTGCATCTCGATCCATCTCCAAAGCAAAGGAGACCACCACAGTAGTTCTCTGAGTAATAACCTTTAGTGAGGATTCTAAGAAGGATGTGAGGTTCATATCTCCTACTTGGGGTTGAGGAATTCCAGATGAAGATTTTACATTACTAAAAATACTGTGCCCGAGTTATTGGAGGTAATGAATCCCCAGACATTCCTAAGATTTCAACCAAATATTTTTTAACCATTTGTATCGGTGTAATTAAGGGTGATCTGGGAAAATTAGTCAGCCTCAAATTTAGTCTCCTAGATTGATTAAATATTCTAATCGATGAAATGTAAAATTTCTGTCCCTAATTGAGACTTGTCCCAAGATTCCAGTTTTTGAATTTTTTCATCTAGAAGTTTCACTTCCGAGGATTGTTGAGCAGTTACCTGTGCCTGGATAAGGACTGCTTCAGACAATACCTTAATTTCACTAGTAATTTTTGGTTATCAATAGTTGTAAAGAAGATTGTAAGTTAAATGTCAGGTACCAGAGTGACTCCATTGTCACTAAGGCTGGTTTTGCCAAAAGCCCCAAAGAAAAAGCAGGAAGGGGGGCCTTTAAAGACTGGTTCAAAGTAATCATTATCTGTGATGGCAATACTTGTGCTGCAATTTGTTCATCCAGCCGACTGCCCCTAGTCGTTTCTCCCAGAATGGGCAGGTTCCCTCCCTGCGCGTTTGTCTCCTCTACATTCGGAGCTTGAGCTACAGGACTTGACTCCACGCTGTTCCTTCCTGGCTGTGCGGGAGCTGCACGTAGGACGGGGCTCAAGGAGACCCCGTTGAAACTGCTGGCCAGCGCTGACACGCCGGCTCCGACAGCAGGCGAAGAGGCTTGCCTGGGACCAGATGTCAGCCTGAACTGCTCCAAAGTAGTTTGCTGGTGAAAGTGGGTCCCATGGCTCAAACATCTCAGCATGGCGAGTGGAATTACTTCTATTACACCTAGTTCTCTGTCTCCTGCTGAAGCTCATCTCTCATTGGATGAATGAACCTCACTTTCCTACCCCACCCGGATAACAGATGTTCTCATCAGAAGAGGGCAGGCTCCACTACGCTGGTCTGCCCAGTGACTCTTCTCTTATTTTGCTTATAGAAGCAAGTAGCAGTAAACTGTTACCTACTCCTCTTTCGCTTACGTCTATCACAGAATTCAGGTCCAGCTCTGTTTATTTTTTAAAAAACTTTATTTGTATTGAATTTTTACATTTGACACAAAAGAAACAAAGGTCAACAAATCCCCAACCATATACAAAACCCCCAACAAATAATCCCTAGGATACAAGGTAAAAAAAAAACATAGGTACCCAATAATGTAAAAATAAAGTAAAAGGTATACATGAATAGCAGTTTAGCTAATTAACAGTTGAAGAAATATCAGTCATACTAGTCCAAAAATGGTTCCCAACATTTTTCAAAGCATAGTGAAAATCCTTGCCTAACAGACATAAGGTGGCTAATAAACTCACCAGAGATCTTGCTTGAGAGTCTTGAGCTGTGGAAGTGTCTTAGACATCCAACACCTGGCAACCTCTTGGCAAATAACATTATCTGAAGTTGTGAAGGTGTCAAACTAGGAGGCACCCACTGCAGCAAAAATACCTTAAGGTCCCATGTTAAGAAACCTGCAACATGTCATTAAACAGTTGAAGTCAATCCCTCCAGAAAGATTTTACCAGCAGGAACTCCCACCAAATATGAAAAAAGGTACCCACTCCTCCACCAGCAAGCTGATAAGGACACGCTGGAAAGGATATTAAATAAATAAGTGATTAAAATATAAGAATTGAAATGATAACTACAAGCCTTGAGTGAATTCTTTCAAAAATGTGGTAAATAAGTCATAATAAATAAATAATAATTGATTAGAAATGAAAAAAGTGTGCTTACAATTGGTTGATCCAACAAAATAATGCTATAATATTCAAAATGGCATTGAAACCACAACAACATAAATATATATTTCTAATGTCACTCTAGACTGAATGATTAAGGTAAATGTATGTATATATATTAAGCTTAGCGGAGATACTGGGTGGCAGAGCAAGTGGTGGGAGGCGGGGCTAGTGCTGGGCAGACTTCTACTGTTTGTGCCCTGAAAATGGCAGAAACAAATCAAGGCCAGGTATAGTATACACAAAAAAGTAGCACATGAGTTTATCTTGTTGGGCAGACTGGATAGACCATGCAGGTCTTCTTCTGCCGTCATCTACTTCCTATGCCTTGTAGCGCTATAGAAATGATAAGTAGTTGTAGTAGTAGTAACAGGGTTTCAGTTGTCCACTATGAGGCAGATGCACTAAAGCTAAATGAGCCTTTAATGACCCTCCAACGAGGAAAATTTGATCCGTTGCATGCATCAAAGGGCTTTTACCGAGGAAGCCAGCAGCTAACGAAAACGGAATGGAGATGAGCAATTAGTGTGAAAACCCCATTGAAACGACATGCACTAACCTTTTCCGATTGCCTTTACGCAGGAAAAAGGCAGGAAATCTAACGAGAGGTCTGGACCTCTCGTTAGGACAGCTCTGTGCCAGGAAAAATCATTAAGTGAAAAAATAAACAAACTTTGAGCCAATCCCAGCGCATTAGCAGAGCTAAAAGCGCTGTGATTGGTCCAAAAGACGTCAGAAAACACATCAAATAAAAAAAATTAAAAAAGGATCGGGAGGGGGCAAGGGCGCTCATCAGGAGCGTCCTGTATGGACGGCCTTGCCCCCCCCCCGCTGCTCCCCACTTTCCGCCGCCCCCCCCCCCCCCCCCGAAAAAGCAAAATGCTAGCTGCCCCGGTCCCCCTCCCTTCCTGTTCCTGTGTTCTGCAGAGCTAACTCCGCCTCCCGTCATTCTTTCGCCCCGTGCCCCGCCCCCCCCCCCCCCCCCCCCCCCGATCCTTTGTTTTGGGATTTTGCTGACCGGGTAGCCACGTGTATGTGTTGTGGCTTTTTTTTTTGTTTGTTTTTACGTTTGCAGCATGCGCAGAGCAGCCAGCAAAACGCTTGGCTGCTCTGCGCATGATTTAGGGGCCGATTACCGATGTGTATTGTGATTCTTTGATACATTGTACGTTTGAATACCGATCTGAGCATGTGTGACTTTTTTTTTTTGGTGCATTCTTCGTTTTTTAAAAATCGTTAGGGACTTTAACGATTTTGATTTTTTTACGTTTGGTTGCTGCATCTGCCTCTATATTCGAAGCCTATCTATAACCCTGTGACTAAAACCAAACCTCTGAAACCAAAACTTTCAACATTATTGCAAAAAGTATATTTAAATGTTTTATTGCCCCTTATACTACCGTAATTACTTTTAAGAAAAGAGTGCAAAAAAAAAAACCTGCCAAGGGTGGTATTAAAAAAGAAGTAAAGTTTCAAGCATAGTGTTAAAAAACAAAGAGAGAAAAACCAGACCTCATTTAGAGAAAACCCCTCTTGAACTGAGAATTGCAAAGACGGTATGCAAAAGAAAGAGAACTTATGAGAAAAAATGCACCTTATTTCTAAAGCTTAGAAAACATCACTTCTTAACCCTTAAAATAAAATACAAATATGTCTAAGTCACTCACCAAGCTCAGCTCACTCACTCAAAATCAAAGCTGCTTAGACGCATGCGTATATATGAAGCCAGTACGAGCTTCCTAAAAAGGGGTAATCAAGGGGGTACTCTGAGCAATGACCAGAGCTCTAAAAATAAACGTTAAAAAAGTATAGACGGCAGCTATAACTGTGCTCACACATCCCAGGTCTCTGCTATGTACTCTGAAAAGTGAAAACAATGTTGAAAAAATAGCTAACATATATCACATAAAAAACAGCATGAATGAAATACAAGTGTATGGGCAAATAGTACTGCTTGGTGGGGGAGGGGTGTTTTGGGGGCACTGTGAGCAATGACTTGAACATTATGCTTTTGTGAAAGGATTGTTCAACTATATATGTATAAGAAATTTATAAAATGGCCTTCGATATATGTATATCGTCTTTTTAAAAAAGCATACTGTTTTTGCCATTACTTACAACCCCCCCCCCCCCCAGTATATTCTCACTACGCAGCAGTGCTGTTTGTTTTCAATATATAGTTTTTCTAAAACTTTTAAGACGCGTGTAATCTTCTTACCGAGGTATTGTTTCTGCTGTTTATAATACACCCTTAGCATACTGTCATTGTTGTTTCCTATATCACAATCACTTTTTTTTTAAATATATACACAGGGCCGGTCTTAGCAAGTGCGGGGCCCTATGCAGACCAATTTGACGGGGCCCCACCCTAGCTCCGCCCCCACCCTAGCTCCAGAGCCGGCCACCCCTCCCTCCGAGCTCCAAGGCCCCCAGCTCCAGGGCTTGTCGATCCTGCACAGTCAATGCCAACTGAAAACCATGTCTTTTTCACAAACACAGATACACCCTAATCCACTATAGAATAAGTAGTAATATTTAAACTTTCTATTTAGACAAAAATTAAACTGAACCCCCAAGATGCCAGACTCTGCATACAACACCACAGAAACAGAAAATGTCCCCTAGTACTGTGCAAAATATAAAGACAACAGATGTAAATTTGAAAAAAAAACTAACAAATACCAATCACCACTTTACAAATTAACAAATAGAAATAAAACAAATATAGAAAATAAAATAATACCATTTTATTGGACTAATACATTTAGCTTTCAGAGGCCAAAACCTCCGTCCTCAGGTCAATACAGTATAGAGCTGTTACAGTATCCTATCCTGACCTGAGGAAGGGGGCTTTGTTCTCTGAAAGTTTGTCAAAATGTATTAAAATTAGTCCAATAAAAAGATTACCTTATTTACATGTTCCATTATAAACATTTATTAACACAGCTACAATACTAATATCCTAAAGCAAAAAAATAAAAATATATATTTTATTTACAGTTTGTCGTCTCTGGTTTCTGCTTTCCTCATCTTCTTTTCACTGTCTTCCATCCAGCATCTGTCTTCACTCTCTCTCTGCCATCCAGTGTCTGCCCTCTCTGCTGTCCCCTCCATCCAATGTCTGCCCCCTCTCCCTGCCCCTTCCGTGCACATCTGCCCTCTATCTCTGCCCCTTCCATTCACTGTCTGCCCTTTCTATCCCTTCCATCCACTGTCTTCCCCTTCTCTCTGCCCCTTCAATCCACCATTTGCCCTCCCTCTCCCATCCATCCGGGTCTGCCCTCCCTCTCGCTCCCCCTTCCATCTAGGATCTGCCCCTCTCTCTGCCCCTTTTTTCAGCCCCCAGTTCCAGCCCCACTATCCCACCAGTCCCCCGTTTCAGCCCCAGCCCTTTTCTCCCACCAGTCCCGAGCTTCAGCCCCCAACCACTCCTCCCTGTCCCCTTTTCAGCCCCCAGTTTCAACCCCAGTCCCCAGCCCTTTTCTCTCACCAGTCCCAAGCTTCAGCCCCAGCCACTTCTCCCTATCTCCTTTTCAGCCCCCAGTACCCACAGTTTCAGCCCCTGCCCCTTTTCCGCCTCCAGTCCCAGTACTAGCCCCCTTATCCCACCTACCCTCCTTTTCAGCCCCCAGTTCCAGCCCCCTTCATCCACATGCCTTGTATTAGAACCACCCTTTTCAGCCCCAGAACCATTCTCCCACCTGACCCATGCATGCCCCATTTTCCCACCAGCCCCATGCATGGCCCCCATTTCCCATATGGCCCCTTCTCAAACCCCAGTTCCAGCCCCCTTCTCCCATCTGAGAACCCCCATCCCACACCCTTCTCCCATCTGAGTCCCCCTTACCCCCTTCCCCCAACTGAGAACCCCCATCCCACACCCTTCTCCCATCTGAGTCCCCCCCCACCTAAGAACTCTGTTCTGCTGCACCCACTAACTTAAAAAAAAAATTTGAGAAGCGCCGAGTAGCAGGCAGCGCCTCGTGTCTGCCCTGCTACAAATCTCCTGCACATCGTCGGGCCGGCCTTTCCGCATTAAGTCCCGCCCTCCTCTGAGGTAATAGGCTCTTCCCGCATTAAGTCCCGCCCTCCTCTGAGGAAAGGCCGGCCCGACGATGTGCAGGAGATTTGTAGCAGGGCAGACACGAGGCGCTGCCTGCTACTCGGCGCTTCTCAATTTTTTTTTACTGAAGAGCAATCGAGCGGCAGGCGGGGCGACCTTGAGCGCGGGGCCCTATGCGGTCGCCTCGCTCTAAGACCGGCCCTGTATATACAGTCCTTTCACAAAGGCATAATAGTCTGGTTGTAGTTTACCATACCCCCTAGAACACCCCTCCCCCCGCCGTACTATTTGCCCATATACACTTGTATTTCACTCCTACCTACCGGTTCTTTCATGTGAGGGCTCTCAATAGGTATATATTGTGGCTATTTTTTTTTTCACTTTTTAGTGTACATGCCATGGCTGAGACTTGGGATTTGCGAATACAGCTAGCCTCCTTTTATCCTTTCTAACGTTTACCTTTCGAACTCTGGTCAGTGGTCAGAGTACCCCCTTAATTACCCCTTTCAGGAAGCCAGTATTAGCTTCATATACACGCATGCGTCAGCTTGCTTTTGAACGCGTGAGCTTGGTGAGTCCTTTTTAAATACATTAATACATATATTTTTAAAAAGTTTAAGAAGGGGTGTTTTCTAAGTTTTAGAAATGAGGTGTATTTTCTTTCACATACCATCCTTGTCATTTTCAGCTCACGAAGGGGATATTTTCCTTGAGTTAAAACATGATGCCTATTCATTTCACATACCATCCTTGCCGTTCTGGTTTAAGAGGGATTTTCTTTAAGTTTAAGGTCTGTTTTTTCTTCCTTTCTTTTTAATACCATGTTTGTTCCCAAAATTTAAGAAATGAAGTTTGTTCTTTCTTTTTTAATACCATCCTTGTCAGTCTTGTTATTAGGGATATGATAAGACCGTTCACCCTTTCCTTAAAAGTAATTATGGCAGTATTAGGGCCAATAAAACATTGTTTAAATATACTTGTGCAGTAATTTTGGAAGTTCTGGTTTGAACTCCTTGAGAATTAGAGGTTTGGTTTTAGTTATAGAGTTATAGATAAGCATTAAATGTATTGGACAACCGAAACGCTGTTGACACACACACATTGGGATCCAATGCACAAAACTTAGAGGGCCAGCAACATACTTTTCTGACCCGTTCCAGCTGGTTTAGTGAGTCTGTTATTCAGTGAGAGATCCACAAGGTATTCTGTGGGCTTTTTAACATTCACTGCAGCAGACATCAAATAGCATGCTAATTTATTTAAATGAGCTGATAGTATTCAAATGTGAGGGATGCACAGAATGGGTGACCTGAGAGAAATTTAATGGGAGGTCTGGAGCAGTCATAGCAAGCAGTTCTTTATTGTTTGTGACTCATGGGCTGGGTTGCTGGCAGACTTAGAGGGCCACGGGAGACCATAGCCATAGGTGCTGACAGGCACCAGCTAGTGGGTAGAAGAGCAGCGTTAGATCAGGCTGAACTCTGAGAAGTCGAGGAAAGCGAAAGGAGAGTAACTAGCATCCCAGGAAGTGAAAGCCCCTTTTGTGCGTGTATGAAAGCCATGTGTGGAACAAAGCTATACACGGCTTTCATACACACACAAAAGAGGGACATAAGAAGCTGCTATTCCCCCACCCACCAGTGCTGCCGTGTTTTCAAAATGGCAGCTGAGACTTGTGCAGGGATCGGGGTTGTCAGATGGGCGGTTTTCCGCAACCCGCCACGGGAAACTTCTGCCCGCGGCAGGTTGCGGTTTTTTGGGCTTGTTTTTTTTTTCCCGTGGGTTTTGGGCGGTTTTTCGGTCGGTGGGGGTGGGGCTAACGGCGACAGAGGCGGGGTTTGGTGACGTATTGGGCTGGGCGATGACGGAAGGGGCGGGGTTGATGATGGCGGGGGCGGGGTTGATGACGGCGGGGGTGGGGATGATGACGACGGAAGGGGCGGGGGTGATGATGTCGGGAGTGGGGTGTGTGCGGTTTTTGGGCGGGTTTTGTGCTGTCTTGGGTGGGAATTTTTTTTTTTATATGGCAACACTGGCAGGGATCTCGGCCACCATTTTTAAAATATGGCGGTTGCCAGGCAGGGGCAATAGCAGCACAGCGGGCAGGAAAGAACATGTTCCCCCTTGCAGAGGCCACTAGATCACCAACTGTGCACCTTTCAAGGTAGGAATGGGGAGGGCTGTAGTGTGCTTCTCATGCTGAGACTGTGTTCTGTTTTGATGACGTCTAATACCTGGTGGTGTTTCCTGTTAAGGATTTGCTTCTTAAAACTTGTCATAGGGGTGCACCCCTACTGGCCTACATGTGACAGTATATACATGTGGAACTGATGAATGATTTAGTGAACTCCTTTATAGCAAAAAATTAGTTCATATGGTGAATGGTTCAACATGCTACCAATTATAAGACTGGGATTTATAATTTCTGTGATTGTTTTCCTGACTCTGGGACTTGTATAAAGGCAACTTTGTATGCTTTTATAAAATTGCATCCCTGAAAGTGCTTATATAATAAAGTTATTTCTACTACTTAGCATTTCTGTAGACCTACTAGACATACGCAGTACTGTACATAACATAGATATGAGTTTACTGTTTATTCAAGACAAACAGGATAAATAAAAGATTAGGAGCTTCATTTATTAATTGAACAATTAAAACAACATGGATATTAAACAGGCGAGTAAGGGGTTAAGATTTAAAAGCTGCCTCAAAAAGTTGGGCCTTTAGCTTAGATTTGGATAGGCCCAGAGACAGGAGCATGACTTTCCGACTCAGGAAATCTATTCCAGGTGTATGGTGCAGCAGGGTGAAAGGAATGGAGTCTAGGATGGCAATTGAAGAGAAGGGAAAAGGTAAGAGTGACTTATAAGTTACACCTGACTGAGGGGGAATCTTCAACTATTTTATTGGAAAATGCCATAATTGCTTGGCTAGTAGGATGTTAAGCAACACCTGAGTTTCTGTTCCTCCCCGGGACTTCAAGCAATCTGCTTAATGCTTCCTGGTCAGTGCAAAGTACTCAGGAGTATTACACTAGTCTCTATAATCCTTTTTCAGAATAATCTGTGTGTGAGACTTTTGATAGTCATGTAATCACTGATGGAGAAATTTGGTCTTAACAGGTATATTGCCACAATAATCTTCCTGCGTCATTATTTAATGAGCTGATGAACAATAAGCATTATAGGCATTATACCTTTAAATGAAAGATACTATTTAGGTTTTACTAAAAATGGGAAAAAAATTGCTGAAAACATGGGGAGAATGTATTCTTTCAGCCTTTTCAAAGTACAGTCATTTCAAAGATTTTTAAGGATACATGTGGTACTTCTTAGATTTTAGGCAGTGTAAGCTTTATCAGAAGTTTTATTATTACTATAACATTAGTGGTTCTGATGGCATAATATGAAAAATACTATTTAAAATCTTTTTATTTGTAATACAATAGATATGTATTTTTTTTCTTTTATGTTTTCAGGTTATGGCACATGGTTTTGGAAGAAGATATTTCAAAGCTTTTGTCAGTGGCTTTTTTGTTGCTGTTCCTGTGACAGTGACATTCTTAGATCGAGTAGCTTGTGTAGCTAGAGTGGAAGGCGCTTCAATGCAGGTATGGTGCACAAAACCTTTTTTTATTTCTTTTTTTTCTTTTGCAGTGAGTCTCCATCAGAGATTATTTTTCACTGGTAAAAATATTCTAAAAGAAAATGAACAGATTTTCAGAGCTGACAGCACCTACAATAATTTAAGTGCCAACTTTTAAATTATGGGGTCGTTTTGCTAACCTGTGGTAAAAAGTGCCTTTACACGTTTGTGCCGCAGCTGGAAAATGGCCAGTTTTCCAAATTAATAACCATGCATGAATGTTGCCATTAGTGCGGACCATTACCAAAAATTATTGTGTGAGCCTTTACATCCACCTGTTTTGTAGTTGGTAAGGGTTCACATGGTAATCCTGCGCTAATCAGAAAGCAGTAATGTGGCTGCGCTGACTGATTCATGCCATCATGTCCACTTTCCACCTCCCGGTCACACCCCCTCTGAGAAAAATGTTTTGCGTTTGTGGTTTGTGTGTGTGCCTAATTGCGTCTCGCTGTAAGCCCTTTTAAGCTGTGGTAAGCGAACTCAACTTGCTTACCGTAGCTTAATAAAAGGAGCCCCTATATATGCTTTGCACTACTATATACAGTGGGGGAAATAAGTATTTGATCCCTTGCTGATTTTGTAAGTTTGCCCACTGACAAAGACATGAGCAGCCCATAATTGAAGGGTAGGTTATTGGTAACAGTGAGAGATAGCACATCACAAATTAAATCCGGAAAATCACATTGTGGAAAGTATATGAATTTATTTGCATTCTGCAGAGGGAAATAAGTATTTAATCCCTCTGGCAAACAAGACCTAATACTTGGTGGCAAAACCCTTGTTGGCAAGCACAGCGGTCAGACGTCTTCTGTAGTTGATGATGAGGTTTGCACACATGTCAGGAGGAATTTTGGTCCACTCCTCTTTTCAGATCATCTCTAAATCATTAAGAGTTCTGGGCTGTCGCTTGGCAACTCGCAGCTTCAGCTCCCTCCATAAGTTTTCAATGGGATTAAGGTCTGGTGACTGGCTAGGCCACTCCATGACCCTAATGTGCTTCTTCCTGAGCCACTCCTTTGTTGCCTTGGCTGTATGTTTTGGGTCATTGTCGTGCTGGAAGACCCAGCCACGACCCATTTTTAAGGCCCTGGCGGAGGGAAGGAGGTTGTCGCTCAGAATTGTACGGTACATGGCCCCATCCATTCTCCCATTGATGCGGTGAAGTAGTCCTGTGCCCTTAGCAGAGAAACACCCCCAAAACATAACATTTCCACCTCCATGCTTGACAGTGGGGACGGTGTTCTTTGGGTCATAGGCAGCATTTCTCTTCCTCCAAACAAGGCGAGTTGAGTTCATGCCAAAGAGCTCAATTTTTGTCTCATCTGACCACAGCACCTTCTCCCAATCACTCTCGGCATCATCCAGGTGTTCACTGGCAAACTTCAGACGGGCCGTCACATGTGCCTTCCGGAGCAGGGGGACCTTGCGGGCACTGCAGGATTGCAATCCGTTATGTCGTAATGTGTTACCAATGGTTTTCGTGGTGACAGTGGTCCCAGCTGCCTTGAGATCATTGACAAGTTCCCCCCTTGTAGTTGTAGGCTGATTTCTAACCTTCCTCATGATCAAGGATACCCCACAAGGTGAGATTTTGCGTGGAGCCCCAGATCTTTGTCGATTGACAGTCATTTTGTACTTCTTCCATTTTCTTACTATGGCACCAACAGTTGTCTCCTTCTCGCCCAGCGTCTTACTGATGGTTTTGTAGCCCATTCCAGCCTTGTGCAGGTGTATGATCTTGTCCCTGACATCCTTAGACAGCTCCTTGCTCTTGGCCATTTTGTAGAGGTTAGAGTCTGACTGATTCACTGAGTCTGTGGACAGGTGTCTTTCATACAGGTGACCATTGCCGACAGCTGTCTGTCATGCAGGTAACGAGTTGATTTGGAGCATCTACCTGGTCTGTAGGGGCCAGATCTCTTACTGGTTGGTGGGGATCAAATACTTATTTCCCTCTGCAGAATGCAAATAAATTCATATACTTTCCACAATGTGATTTTCCGGATTTAATTTGTGATGTGCTATCTCTCACTGTTACCAATAACCTACCCTTCAATTATGGGCTGCTCATGTCTTTGTCAGTGGGCAAACTTACAAAATCAGCAAGGGATCAAATACTTATTTCCCCCACTGTATACAGTCAGTGGCACAGAATATACATATAGGGGACAATTCTATAAAAGGTGCCCACTCTATGGGGGTACGTGCAATTTGGCATGTCCGAAAGTGTGCTAAGATTCTACTTGTGTGTTCAGGCAACTGTGCCCTTATAGAATAGGCACATATGTTGGCCTTAAACTTCGTGCCTTTTGAGCAGTCTATTGCATATGCGTGCCCAGATGTGTATGACCTGTGCAGTGACATCATAGGTGCAGATACAGGGACAGCAAGCAAAAACTATGTTATAAGGATGCAGAACTTCAGTAAGCAGGACACCCTCCTGCTGGCCAGGCATATTTTGCCAAAAATGAGTAAATTGTTTCCAAAGTCCAGCCACAGGACGGATTACCTGAAAGTCTGAAGGGCCTGGGAAAAGGTACACTGAAGCTTCAACAGCCAGGCAAGGTAAATAGAGAGTTAGGCACTATCGGAAGGGCAGAGATGGAACCGGCCGATATTCAGCCTGTATTCCCGGATATTCAATACCAGGCCATGTCCGGGCACTGGCATTGAATATCTGATTGTATGTTGGCTGCTAAAACGTATGCAGTTAAGTGTAATATTCAGCCCTTAACCGCATAAGATGAACTTCATGGATAGGACTGCTTCTTATGTGGCTCAATTTATGTCATTATCTTATGCTAAATATAAGTGCATCTTTGCCCCTGGAACTCCCACAGATTAACTGATTTTGGCTCAGGCGCTAACCGCAAATATTCAGTGACACTAATCGGTTAAATGCTGCTGAATATTTGCAGTTAGCCGTGGACAAACAATTTAAATGGCCAGGAGCCTCTCCAGGCTGTTTAAATCACTTTGAATAATGGACAGGAAGTTTCTAGAGAGGAGATGGAAGTGTGAGGGCAGTACCAGTAATTCACCACTAGGTGTGGTAAGACAAACTCATATAAATGTTTCACATTCTGGAATAATAGAACCATATCTACTATTCAGCTGAGCTTGTTCTCTAATCCTCTGGAAGAGTTTATCAGTATATGTCCAGAGGATTAGAGTAATTTTATACACATTTCTGAGAGTAATAACAAGGAAAGATTTATTTACAAGAGTGGAAGTAACTGGGATTTAAAAAGTTATGTATAAAGGTTTAGAATGTGACAGAATAAAACTTAGAATAAAAGTTCTTTACAGTTGGAATACAAAAATTAAGCCACCTGTTTGTTACTCAATAATTTTGTCTTATACAACCTGCCTGGGTGATGCAAGTCTCTCCCTCTTCAAAAATAGCTGGAACAGAATGTGGTTGTCACAGGCAGTGCTCGCTCTGAAGTATTCCAATCATGATCTCTTTACTAGGTTGGTTGATAGGAAATGAGTTGATTAGATAAGATAATCTCTTGCAATGGTAGATGCAGTGTTTTATGTCAACAATCAGGGAGGTATGTGTCAGGAAGCTGTTGTGATGGACTTTCTCTCACAGGATGGTTCTCAAAGCCATTTACCTGGCGGGAAAAACAATTTCCCTGGAAGACAGGCTGAGCACGATCATTCAGCCACACAAGTGGCCCTTCAACATGGGCATTGCCCAGAAGATCTTTCGAGAGCGGGACACCCCCAACAGTGGATCATTTCGCCACTCATCTCAACAGCAAAGTCCCTCAGTACTGTTCCAGGACAGGGCCACACAGCGACCTAGTCTCAAATACCTTTCTCCTCAACTGGGGAAAGGGAGGATACACATAGAAGGCCATTACAAAAGAGCAACCTCGCTGCTTGAAACACTATATTGGCTACCAGTCAAGGCAAGGATATTTTTCAAAGCGAGCACCATAATCTTCAAGAAGCTATTTGGAATGGCAGCTGAATATATGCTTAACATAATCGAAGTATCCTCAAGAAATGCCAGCCCAGTAAACAGACACTACCTATTCCTACCTACATCTACCCAACTGCAAAAACACCATCTACAAAACTATCTACATCAGGATTTAGCTACCAGGGTTCCAAATGGTGGAACTCGATACAAAAAAACCATAAGAAGCATCACAAATCTTATTCAGAAAAGAAATAGGAACCTAACTCTTCAAAACATTCTACAGCTAATCACAAAGATATTGTCGCCTTCCTTTCAAATCTACCTTTTCAAAAACTGTATGCATAAACGTCACCAACACTCTACAACTGAACACACAATCTACCACTACCTTTTCCTGTAAAAATCTATCTCTTCAAAAACTCAATAACCACATGAGCTATAGATGCCCTCTCCACATTGCACAGCACTATTGTAAGTCCACCAAAATGTAAATTGTAAGCCACTTTGAGCCGAAATTTGTTTTTGGATAATAGTGGGATACAAGAATTCATAAATAAATCTAAAGTAACAGTTGCTACATCTGAAAAAAGGTAGGTATAGGAGAAGTAGAAAAAGCGCAGTAAAGAACAACAAACGATTACAGAGATGGAATAACTCTCTGATCAAGGAAAAGCTAAGCATGTTAAGACCTTTTAGCTTGGAGAAAAGACAACTGAAAGTGGATAACGGTTTATAAAATTGTATTATTGTGAAACAAGTTAATAGGGGAAGATTATTTGCTTTATCAGATAGCAATAGAACAAGTAGACACTCAATGAAACAAATTGGTAGCCTATTTATTTATATCTCACATTATCCCAAACTAGGCTTGAGTTCAATGTGGCTTACAGTATAACGTATAAAGAATACTTTTCCAATATAATAACTAGATAGAAAAAGGTGACAGATATGATGACTAAAGTAAATTATACAGGACATAAGCATAGTCATTAACTTTGCAGGAATTAGATGAGGTACCAATTACATTACAAATTATAGTGAGCGCGGATAGAAACTGTAGTAGTTATGCCAGGTTAGATTAGACTTCATTTCATTATCTTGTTGTAAGAACGTTTTGAAAAGAAAGGTTTTTTGTAATTTCCGAAAGCTCATGTAGTCAGGTACACGTTTTGATATATTTTGGGAGTGAATTCCATCACTTAGTACATTGATAAGAAAAACTAGCTGAGAAGACTGATTTATAAGCAATCCTTTTACAACTAGGGTAATGTAGAAGTAGGAAGTTTGTAGACCCAGGGATAGAATTATGCATTGGGAGTTCAAGTAAAGTAAGCATATAATCAGGAGCCACACCATAAATGATTTTGAAGGTAAATACACAAAGTTTAAAAGCGACCCTGGCTCTAATTGGCAACCAATGCAGAGGCGGAGCAATGGTGTAGCCTTATTGAATCGTGCAACATTTCATACAAGCCTAGCTGCAGTATTTTGTGCAGTTTGAAGTTTCTTTATTAATTGGTCTTTGCAGCCTGTGTAAACTGCATTGCAATAGTCAGTCAAATTGTGATATTACCAGGGTTTAGATTAAGTTTCTAAATAATTCTTTTGAGAAAAGGGGTCTAATTCTTTTCAGCCTCTACAAAGTATTAAAGACTTTTTTAACTACCAGAGATACTTGTGAGTCAGGGGAAAGATGTTGGTCGATTGTGATTCTCAAGATTTTCATATTGTGTTCCAGTTGGTACGTACATTGATCTATGATGAATTATTTAGTATGGTATGAGTGAAATGGGTTGGTTAAGACTAAGAATTTTGTTTTATCTTTTTTTTTAAATGGATGCCCATGACTCCACTAAGTCTAGCCCTGATTTGATGATATTTGAGATTTCATTGATATCATCATTAAATGTTATATAAATGGTCACATTGTCAGCATGAATTAAGGTATTAAAGCCATTTGCTTCTAATTACTTCCCAAGTGGAGCCATAATGACTTTAAAGAGGATAGGGGATAAGGGAAAACCTTGGGGCACTCCATATTCAGGGTACCATGATGGGGAGATAGAACTTGAAAATTTCACTTTTTACATCCGACCTTGATTTGAGGAAGCCATTAAACCATTGAAGCACATTTCCAGTTATTCCATTGTTATCCAAAATTCTCATTAGAATATCGTGATTTACCATGTTGTGAACGCACTAGATAGCTATGTAAAATTAGTATGTTTCTGCCTTTGCTAATAACCTTCCTGAGGTTTTGATATTAGAGTTGTTAAGATATTTAAAAGAAATGTAAGAGCGTTCCCATTTTTTTTGTCCAGTTAACCTACTATCCATTTATAGTATTTGTCACCAAAGAATGTGGTCAAGGCTAGTAGTATAGCTGTGGTTAATCAAGTCTTGGACAAGTTTCTAGAGGTCAGAGCCATAAAAAATGGCCCAATAGGCTTGAGTGTGCTATTGGGATCATCTAGGTGCTTTCAGGTGATTTGGAACTGCAGCTGTCGGAGACAAAATTCTACCCCGCATGGCGTTTCTTATGCTTTTACTGAATAGTAGTTGATGCTCACTTATCCCCAGACATTATGCTTGGGTAGTTAAACAAGAGTTTTAAACAGCCAACTTTCTCACTCCCCAGGCCAGCACACACAACCTCTGGTATACCCAGACTCGGCTGACCCCAGTGAATGAGAAATTAGAACCTTTGAGTTTCTGCACCACATCATGCAAGATCATACACAGATTTAGTATGTATTTGATGTGATGACAATGAATTTGCTTTCTTTCCTGTTAACACGAATCACGTTGGCATTTTTTAATTTTTTAGATTTTATTTTGCCTTGCTTGTTGAAATGAAACCAGCAATGAATTGTTGGAAAACACTGTCATGCATTTCACTGAGTGATTTATGTCAGATGTTTAAAAGCTGTGGGGTATGTGAGGATGCAAGGTGTAATCAGCAGGTGGCCATCTAGTCATCAATAGCACCACTTCCATTGTGCATGTGATTCTCTTGGCTCCAAGCTATCTCTGTGTGATCCTGTAGAATTTGGTTTCTACTAAACCTCTTAGATTCTCAGCTGGTGTCTTGCTGTCGTTATCCTGTACTGTGCTGAGTTTGAAATTAAAAGTTCTGTTGAAGAGCAAGAAACAATTTTTTTTTCCCATTTTTGTTCCCTTTCAATTGTGAAAACCAGTGTCAAGATATTGCTATGCTACATTATGGACTTCAGACATTTTGACATTCTGGCAGTCAGCCTGCCCAGAGGTCTGAATCATACTTGTAATACGTTAACCCAGTGGTTCCTAAACCTGATCCTAGAAGCACCCAAGCCAGTCAGGTTTTCGGGATATCCACAACGAATATTCATGAGAATTTGCATGCAGTGGAGACAGTTCATTCAAATATTTCTCATGAACATTCATTGTTCATTTCCCAAAAACCTGACTGGCTGGGGTTGCCTTCAGGACCAGGTTCGAGAACCACTGCATTAACAGACGTTGAAGACCATCTTCATTTATCCTGATTCTACATTCTTAGAAGTTAGAAAATGTTTTCTCTTGGCAGACCTACCCATGTGGTCAGTGTGGAACACAGTGACAGAATACAGTGTTTCATTTTAGAACATCTTATTGAATTTTTGTTCTTTTTAAACCCCAGCTGAGGCTTTTTGTCCCCCGGGATATTATAGCTAGACATTCTCATCAAACATGTTGTTAATGCACAGTTTCAATGGATTAATGTCTATTTACAGCATGGAACATATGTGAAACTGAAACAGCTTCTGTGATAATTTAGTGCTATGGTTTTGTAGTTTTTGTAATCTATTTTGCATTTGTAGGTGTTAAATACCCATTTGGGGGTCAGTACTGTAGTTCCTGTACTTGAGATTTTTGTGTAAGGTTTGCATTTTATATTTTAACTCGAGTTTACTTGTTAAGTTGGACGTGTTTTTCATCATAATTACTTGGGGGTATGTTTACTAACGCGCGTTAGCAGTTTTTTACGTGCCTGTAAATTTAAGGCGCGTTAAACATTAACGCGCCTATACATTTCTATGGGTGCATTAGCGTTTAATGCACGTAAACAATTTACACGCTTTAAAAATGCTAACATGCCCATAGCACCGTTTAGTAAACATAGGTGTTGGTTTTTCCATGGCACCCAGATGTAAAGGAAAGGTCTGGGCTTATACTTTGATGAGCTTGGTACCTGCAGGCTTTCAGCTTCTTATCACCAAGTTTGCTTGGCAGCTTTCCGTGTATATCTCAGGTGAGTCCTATGCTGCAGTAGTTGGAGGTGGAGAACTGGAGCTGCTTGGAGACAAGGTTTCCCTCAGCTCGTGTGATCACTCTTCTCTCCAGTCTTGACTGAGTTTCCCAGATATGAGCATAGGATCAGCATCTGTAAAATCAGATATTTCAAGCAGCACATAAAATGTGGCCATAGTTTTGATAGCCCTGAGAGGTTTTAATGCTGAAAACGTAGGGTTGGACTCGGGTCCCTATCTCCCTCTACGTATCATACTTGTGGTGGAAACTGTGACCCCTCCCAAAGTCACCAAAACCCTACTGTACCTATATATAGGTGCCCCCTTCTTCCATAAGGGCTATTGTAGTGGTGTACAGTGGGGGGGGGGGGCAGTGAGTTTTGGTTGGGTTTTGGAGTGCTCAGGGGACAAGATAAGGGAGAAAAGGTTAGATGTGTACATGGGAGCATTGTTATGATTTGCCTAGAAGTGCCCTCTAGGGTGCCCCATTGCTCTCCTGGGATGTCTGGGGGACCAGTCTACTAAAAATGCTGGCTCCTCCTACATCCAAATGGCATGGATCTCTACGTTTTGCACTTATTTGGTTTTTGTTTTTGTTTTTTGTTTTTTTTAAATGGACCAAAAAACAAAATGTCCAGAGCACAAGACCTTGTTTGAAACAGTACATTAACTTCTTTCTGATTCGGATTTTAGATGTTTTGTGCAAAACGTCCAAAGTCGGGCTTGGACGTCATATCAAAAATGGCCTCTTTGTATCACAATTCTAAACTTATTGAAACTTAGTAAATTTCTTTATAAACATAACTTGAATACTTTTCTGAAGTATAATTTTAATTTGGGGCTGGAAATGCAATGATGAATGTACTTGGACCCTAACAGGTTTATGTTTAAAAGAGAAGGATGCCCATCTTTCGACACAAATTGGAAGATGGGCGTCCTTCTCACAAGGTCATCCAAATCGGTATAATCAAAAGCCGATTTTGGGCATCCCCAACTGCTTTCCGTCGCAGGGACGGCCAAAGTTCATGGGGGCGTGTTGGAGGCATAGCAAAGGCGGGACTTGGGCATACCTAACACATGGACGTCCTAGACCCTTAATGGAAAAAAAGGGCGTCCCTGACGAACACTTGGATGACTTTACCTGGTCCTGTTTTTCTTACGACCAAGGCACAAAAAGGTGCTCGAACTGACCAGGTGACCACCGGAGAGAATCAGGGATGACCTCCCCTTACCCCCCCCCCCCAGTGGTCACTAACCCCCTCCCACCCTCAAAACATTTTTTAAAAATATTTTGTGCCAGCCTCAAATGTCATACTCGGGTCCATCACAGCAGTATGCAGGTCCCTGGAGCAATTTTAGTGGGTGCAGTGCACTTCAGGCAGGCGGACCCAGGCTCATCCCCCCTACCTGTTACAGTTGTGGTGGTAAATGTGAGCCCTCCAAACCCACCAGAAACCCACTGTACCCACATCTAGGTGCCCCCCCTTCACCCGTAAGGGCTATGGTAGTGGGTACAGTTGGGGGTAGTGGGTTTTGGGGGGCTCAGCACATAAGGTAAGGGAGCTATATACCTGGGAGCAATTTATGAAGTCCACTGCAGTGCCCCCTAGGGTGCCCGGTTGTTGTTCTGGCATGTGAGAGGGAGACCAGTGCACTACGAATGCTGGCTCCTCCCATGACCAAATGGCTTGCATTTGGTTGTTTCTGAAATGGGCGTCCTTGGTTTCCATTATTGCCGAAAATCAGAAACGACCATCCTTAAGGACGACTTAAATTTCGCGATTTGGGCATCCCCGACCTTATCGAAGCGAAAGATGGACGTCCATCTTGTTTCGCTATTACGGGTTTCCCCGCCCCTCCATCGGGATGTTTTGCGAGGACGTCCTCAGCAAAACTTGGGCGTCCCTTTCGATTATTCCCCTCCATGTGTCAAATTTCCTGAACAGTTATAATCTCTACGTCATCAATCACCATGTTAGAAGGGAAATCTTTAAAAGATTTCTGAACAAGAACAAAATTTGTGTTTTGGACATTTGTTCTTATCCAAGATTTAAGTAGAGTAGAGGGTCCTGGATTTATTATATCGCCTTTCTGTGGTAGAACCAAAGCAGTTTACATTTTATTATATGCAGATACTTGCAAGAAACTGTAGCACAGCGTCAAAAGTACCAGTGATAGGAAAAAAGAACTGTAGGTCATCCACATACAATCTGTATTGTACCCCTAAACAATTTGGTAACTGGCAAATGGGAATCATATATCCTATATAATAATTTGCACCTCCAACATTCCATGTCTGGCTGCCTGGGTTCGTAACATCTCCTGACGTCAGCCAGCCTCCAGCGTTCCATTCCCCCTCACTGTCCTGCCCTCGCGCCAAGACGTAATGATGTTAGAGGGCGGAACAGTGAGAGGGAAGGGAATGCTGGAGGTAAGCTGAAGTCAGGGGGGATGTTACGAACGGAACGGAAGCCAGCGCCAGCCAGCAAGAGAACGTTCAGGTACAAATCGAGGGGAGGAGATAATCGCGGGACATAGAGGGGAGTAAGGGAAGGGCAGAGGAGAACTGATGGACATGGATGGGATGGGAAGACAGTAGAGGAGAGAATTGCGGGACACGGATGGGAGGGCAGGGAAGAGGAGAATCGCTGGACATGGATGGAAGGGCAGGGGAGAGGGAAAAAAAAAGTTTAAATGACAGCCTTCCTAGGGCCCGTTTCATTGTTGAGGAAACGGGCATGGTTTCACAGGTGTTTTAATAAAATAGCAGATAATGCAGGACCTTGGGGAATTCCAGATGAATTCTTCAGTCAGAGTAATCCCAGAAACAACGATGTGAGAGAAATAGGTAAATCAGGTTAAAACCTTTCCTTCAATACCTAGATCTAGTGGTTAGGGTGGTGGACTTTGGTTCTGGGGAACTGAGGAACTGAGTTTGATTCCCTGCACAGGCAGCTCCTTGTGACTCTGGGCAAGTCACTTAACCCTCCATTGCCTGCCGCATTGAGCCTGCCATGAGTGGGAAAGTGCGGGGTACAAATGTAACAAAAAAAAAAAAAATCCTATCTAACAAAGTGTGGTGGACAGTGTCAAAAGCAGCTATGATACCCATTATCACCATCAAATATTCTGTCCCCCAGTCAAATCCAGCCTAAATAGAATCAGACACAGAAATGAGAAGAGTTTTAATCGAGTAGGTCTAAAACCAAACTGAAATATGCTCAATATTTTATGATAATCCAGAAAATCATGTAATTGTGGTAACACTGCAAGAAACAAGAGAGACAAAATGGATCAGTAGTTTCCTGTTGCTTTGGAGTTGCTGTCAAAACCCATTCCAACCTTGATCCTAATCTGCATTTGCCATATACAGGACTCAGGCCGTATAAGTCTGCCTGGCATTGGTCTTACTTTCCAACTCTGAAACTGCCATCAAACCTAACTCCAGTTATAATTTTTGCTTTATCTGGATTCCATCCTTTTTCTATATAGTGATCCTCTATGGTTATCCCACACATTCTTTAACTCCATCATTGTTTTTGTCTTCACAACCTCCTGCAGGATGGCATCCAAACATCTGCCACCCTTTCCGTGAAAAAGTAATTCCTGCCATTGCTCCTAAGTCTTCCACCCTGCAACCTCAACTCATAACCTCTAGTTCTACCGCTTCCCCGTCTCTGAAAAAGATATTTAAACATCTGTATCATATCCCCCTATCCCTCCTTTCCTCTAGGATATACATATTGAGGTCTTCAAGTCTCTTCTCATACATCTTTTGGCACAAGTCCCATATCGTTTTTATCACCTTCCTCTGAACTGCCTCAAGTCTTTTGATGTCCTTAGTGAGGCCTTCAAAAATGAACACAATACTCCAAATGGGGCCTCACCAATGACTTGTACAGAGGCATTAGCGCCTCCTTTCTTCTACTGGATATGCCTCTCTCTATGAAGCCTAGCATCCTTCTGGATACAACCATTACCTTGGTCCATTGTTTCACTGCCTTAAAATCCTCTGACACTATCACCGCAAGGTCCCTCTCCTGGTCTGTGCTGATCAGCCTCTCAACCCCTAGCAAATACAACTCTTTTGGGTTTTTGTACCCTATGTGTATCACTCTACACATCTTTGCATTACATTTTAAGTGCCAAACATTAGACCAGTGATGGCGAACCTTTCAGAGTCCGAATTTCCGTAAGGGCGGGACCACAGAGCTTGAGAGACAGAAGGAAAGGCTGAAGGTGCGCCGAGTCAGCACGCTTTTCACTACTGCTGCTGCTGCCAACGCCGCCTTAACCCCGACCAGGTATGACTTTTATTCGGAGGTGGGCCCTGGTGCTCGGGGTGGGGGTGGGGGGCTGGAACTGACTGAGGTGACGGCATGCGTGCCAACAGAGAGGGCTCTGCGTGCCCTCTCTGGCACGTGTGCCATAGGTTCGCCATCACTGCATTAGACCATTCTTCTAATCATTTTAGGTCACTTTTTATGTGTCCACTCTGTTGCAAATATATGTATTATCTGCAAAAAGCCAAATTTTCCCTTCTAACCCTTCAGCAATGTCACTCACAAGTATATTGAATAGAATCAGCCCCAAGACCTTTTCCCTTCAGAATTTGTCCTTTTCCCCCTGCACCGAGAATGCTACAGAGTCACATAGGAAAGGATTATAAACTGCTTCTTCTGTTTCCATCAGCTCTGAAGGTGCTTGTAATTCTTCATGCTGCCCTGGCATTTCTGCTGGAAGTTGCTACTCTGTTTCTGGGAAAGTCCATTGAATATTCATTGTTTAGCTAGGTATGTTCCATTAACTCCTGCTTGTACATCCAGCTGCTTGGCGCCATCCGTGAATTAGGCAGACAGATTCTTGCATTCTGGTTGAACTGCCTGTGTTCATGCCTTCTCTTCCCTCATACCCTAGGAGAGGATCTCTGCCAGGAGGAATGTGTCCCTAATTTTTCTTTGCAGCCTGTCTCGGTTTTCTTTTCCTTTCTCTCAGGGGATTTGTTTATCTATCCTCGCACTCCTCACATTTCTCAAAATCAGAATCCCAGGGAAGCACTCAGATGAAGAGGAGAAAATCGGAAGCAGATGGATCAGCAAGCAAATTTCCCAACCGTTATGCATCCTCCTTGAATCTCTCAGATTATGGTATATTATTGAGAGCTGCTCAAGGGGAAGTAACTGTATGTGGATGTATGTTAAAAAAAAATGAAATAGTGAAGATGATAAAGCACCTGTTGCGTCCCTTTCCTTGTTGACACCGCTCCCGCGAGGATCAGACTCCGAAGAAGGGGCCCCGGGGCTTTGATCGCCGCTCTGCGCGCCCCTGGCCGGCTATCTCTGTTGTGGACCCTGTTCGCCGGCCATCTTGTAGAGCTGTGCCTGATCGCTGGCCATGTGGCCAGTGCCGACGGAATCGGGGAAGATGGCGCCGGTGTTTGTTAGCCGGCTTCGCTTCCGGGTGCGGAGCCCGGGAACCAAGGTCACGCCTCGCGATTCCTAGTTGGTTGGATGCAGCTGAGTTCCTCCTCTAGCCACCAGCGAGCCTATCCCGCAAGCGTGACTCTGATGATGACTCCGGTAGTCCCCGCACTCTCCAGCTGACGGTCAGTTCCCTGATGGGGAGGGCTACTTAAGGAGCAGCACTCCTCGTTGTCTTTGCTTCAGCTTCTCATCTCTGAGAACTTAGCTTCCATGCATTGTATCCTGATTATACTTCGGTTTGACTTGATCTGATTTGACCTCTGCTAGTTCCTGACGACTCCTCGCTTGCTGCCTGACCTGACCTCTGCCAGTTCCTGACAACTCCTCGCTTGCTGCCTGACCTGACCTCTGCTAGTTCCTGTTCCCTCTCCACGTGGCCAATCTGCCAACCCCTGCGGTTCCAGAAGCCCTGTTGGCCGCCCGCACCTGGGGGCTCAACTCCCGGGGAACAGCGGTCGCCGCAGGTGAAGACTTGGGGTTGTTCGGCTGTCCTTTTGGAGGGTTGGGGTCCTCCTTCACTTCCATCCTCCAGCTGGACCCAAGGGCTCACAGGATTGCCATACGAGACAGCACCTTATGCATTCCCAATAGTTAATTTATTTCTCTTCATTAGTCCAAAAAAAAATTATTATGTCTGAGCTTTAAAACCAGTTAAACACTGCAGTTCTCTTTGCCTTTCCTCCCTCTCTCTTTTGGCTTTTTTATGCACATGCAGGCTGATATTGCAAACCGTTTATGTAGTTGATGGTGGAGTGCAGACTGTGGAAGTGCTTTTGAGGCATATTTTCCAGGCACCTAGATTTTTAAAAGTTGCATAGGTTACTATGTAACTGTGTAAGTCTATGTGCTTTGAAAATGAGCAACTTTATGTTTTAAATTCTTGGTGTATAAACATGCAATTGACTGTTTTAATGGTAAAATACCTAAAGTTATATGTATAAGTATTTCTCATTCCGGAAATGGTGATCGCCATTACGGAACAATGTAAGCCACATTGAGCCTGCAAATAGGTGGGAAAATGTGGGATACGAATGCAACAAATAAAAAGAGTTGTGGGAGTGATGAAAAAAACACACATTGAACATACGTTATCTATCAAAGTGGTGAAAGGTAATTTAAATAGATAAGTATCTGTTTAACTTTGAATGGAAGATTTTAGCAGTAGCACTTAAATGGATGTATTTTTGTCTATTCATTTAAAGTTAGGTGGCAGCTCCATCAGTGAATATTGAACTCCGTTTGTCACTTATATTGGTGCTTCACAGAGTAATGCAACTCAGATCATCCATTTCACCTTAGCTGAAAGGATGCGGTGTCTTGAGCCAGCTTCTGCTTCTTTGCTCACATCTTGGCACATGTTTTGCGGTATGAACCTTGTCAGGGCTCACATCAGAAGGGTACCTCTATTTTCTGGTCATTTTATTTTTCCATTTACGTTGGTCTTGGTCTCTCTTTACCATTTCCTCTTGTTGCTTTTCTCCGATGTCCATTTTCAGGATCTTATTTCCATTTTCTGTTTCTTCACTCTTCCTCTCTGTTCCCCTTCCATCCTTATATCTATCTCTGACATTGATTCTTCTCTTTCATTTCATATCTCCATTTCTTTCATTTGCTTTTGTATCTATCTGTAGCTAGATTTCATCCCTTCTCCTTCCCCCTCCTGTCTTCAGTCTCCATCTTTCCCCCTTTACCTACTTAACCAGCTTTTAATTTTCTACTTTAAATTCCCTAGCCCTCCCACTCCCCAGTCTCCAATTCCCCATCATTCACCAACTCTGTAGTCTCCTATTTCCACTCTCAGTACTTATCCCCTCTTTGGCCATATCTACCTTCCTCTTCCTCTCATTCCATTAGTAGCCACAACTCTTTCCCAGTCACTCATATCTTCCTCCTCCAGACCCTCTGTCCGAATTCCCATTCTTCATTTTTCCTTCCCCATTTCTCCTGCCTCTTGCCTTCTTGAAAGACCTGCTCCCTCCCTTACTCTAGACTTTTCTCCCTTTCAACTACTTAACTGCTTCCCAAATTCTCCAGATACTTCAGAACGTTTTTTGGGAACAGATAGATCATAAGGTTGGAGAGATTATGGGAAAGTAGTTTACCCCTGAACCATTATTTTTGCCTCCTGCTATATCGTAGGGATGTGGAATTACAAAGGAAGGGATTGGGAGCTCTCGGGCCATCATATCCATGTGGTGTGGCATCTCATCAATACTTTTTGGAACGGGGACCTCCCCCTTTTGCTCACTGGCATGAGCTGGTGGTGGAGATTGCCTCAATAGAAAAGCTATCTGACTCATTTAAAGGGCAAAATTCTGTATATGTTAACATTTGGTCCAAATATTAGAAGTACCAGGAGTGCATGGTACAACATTAACCATGTTGCTTTTCCTCCTTCCTGTAACTATTCTTGTATAGGATGGGATGGTTTAGCACATGGACATGTTTGTTTTGGTTCGATTGGTGAATGTTGTGGCCTAAGTGCTATGTGTTGTAAATATTTGTTGCCTGTCAAGTTAAACAAAATATTTTAAAACCTTTTCTGCATGTAGCTTAACAACCATACTCATACCCAGTCATTAGTCCCCATTGTCATCCCTAATTCCCACTATCCTTGCACCTACTCTTCCATCCTATCTAATTCCTGAGTCCATATTCACACTTACAATACTTAGCTAGTCCCCTCTTGGTTTTGACCTATCCTAATTGCTCATAATCTTGGCCTCTGAGACATGAGCAAATAAACCCCTATGTGTCAGCTAAGAAACTGTGTGCCTTGGTGTCCAGGGAAACCCTCATGCCTCCCGCCTACATATTCTGCAATCAGCGTACCTTCTCTCTCAAAAGAACTGCAAGTTTCTCAACTGAAGATTCCTCTGTCATCCCCTTCACTAAATTAAACAACTCACTAGATGCAATCTCTTCAACACAAACATATTCTTTTTTTCATCCTGAACTGAATAGTGTTGGTAAATATGTCAACCATTTGCTAAATTATTTTTAATGCAACACCTTTCCACCTAGCTAACCTTTCTATAAGCATCCACTAACTGCCAATAAAACCAAAAAACTTGCAGCCTTCTGATTTCTCTTATACACTCCTTAACTGGAGCAATTTGATCTAGAATAAAGCTTGACATGGACTTCCATTCATTAAACAAAACCTTGAGATCCAACAGACTATCCAAAACCAAGGTGTCGCACAATTATTGATCAAAAATCTCTGCATTTATTTAAATTCATTCTGTTTAATTTTATTTACTGCCGTAAAAAATATCCATTACATCAAAGCGCTCATTAGGGGGGCAAGTCTATAATAAGGTGCCTCTAGTTAGCCCCCCCTCTAATAACTTGCAATAGGATCATATTCTATAATGTCACCTGGGCACCCAGGTGTCGTCATAGAATACTAGCCTAACCTGGTATCGGCACACCTAACATCTAGGCACCCGCAGTTATACTAGCTATAGACCTGCAATAACTGTGGGTACCTAAATTTGTCAGGGATGTGCATAATTTACAGTATTCTGTAAGTTACATATGTAATTAGGTGCCCCGCTCATGCTCCAACCATGTATATGCTCCCTAATGCAGTTACACTCCATAGCACTTATTCACACCTTTATAAAATAGCACTTAAGGTGCTTACTTGGGAGGTGTGCTAGATGTGGTGTACTTGGATTTTAGCAAAGCCTTTGACATGGTTCCACACAGGTGACTGATAAATAAACTGAGTGCTAGTGCCCTCGCTATGGGACCTAAAGTGACTAACTGGGTTAAAAGTTGGTTAAACGGAAGGAGACAGAGGGTAATGGTAAATGGAGCTTGCTCTGAAGAAAGGGATGTTATCAGTGGTTTACCGCAGGGGTTGGTCCTCAGGCTGGCTCTTTTTAATATCTTTGTGAGTGATATTGCGGAAGGGCTGTCTGATAAGGTTTGTCTGTTTTGCAGATGATAGCAAACTCTGTAATAGGGTGGACACCCTGGAGGGTATAGATGTCATGAGGAAGGATCAAGCAAAGCTTGAAGAATGGTCCGATAATTGCCAACTGAGATTTAATGCTAAGAAATGCAGGGTCAGGCACTTGGGTTACAAGAATCCAGGATAGCGGTCCAATATAGGGGGTGAACTGCTTCTGTGTACGAAAGAAGAGTGGGAGTGATTGTGTCTGATGACCTTTAAGGTCTCCAAACAGGTAGAAAAAGCAACGATCTAAGCCAGAAGGATGCTTGGCTGCATAAAGAGAGGGATGACCAGCAGGAAAAAAGAGGTGATAGTGCCCTTATATAAGTCTCTTGTGAGGCCCCATTTAGAGAACTGTGTTCAATTCTGGAGACCGCATCTACAGAAGGATATAAACAGGATGGAGTCGGTCCAGAGGGTGGCTACAAAATTGGTAAGCGGTCTCGGTCCTAAAACATATAGGGGACAGGCTTAGGAACCTCAACATGTATAAGCTGGAAGAGAAGCGGGAAAAAGGAGATATGATAGAGAGGTATAAATACCTCAGTGGCATTAATGTACAGGAGATGAGCCTTTTTCAAATGAAAGAAAACTCTTGAGTGGCCTAGTGGTTAGGGTGGTGGACTTTGGTCCTGGGGAACTGAGGAACTGAGTTCAATTCCCACTTCAGGCACAGGCAGCTCCTTGTGACTCTGGGCAAGTCACTTAACCTTCCATTGCCCCATGTAAGCCGCATTGAGCCTGCCATGAGTGGGAAAGCATGGGGTACAAACATAACAAAAATAAAGAAAACTCTTGAATGAGTGGGCATATGATGAAGTTAAGAGGAAGTAGGCTTATGAGGAATCTAAAAAAATACTCTTTCATGAAAAAGGTGATGGATGTGTGGAATGGCCTCCCAGTGGGAGAGGCATGTGGGATCCTTTAGGAAAGGAAGAGTTAATGGTTACCGAGGATGGGCAGACATGATGGGCCACTTTGCCCTTATCTGCTGTCATGTTTCTATGTTCCTAAGAGCTAATTTCCTTAAAATTAGGGCTGCATTTTAATCACTGTTAACTTTGCAATTAATGCATTAATCATTAATTGCGATAAAAAAGTTATTCGCATTGCAGCAGTGCTTTTTTTGTAGGAAAAAGGTACCGGTACTCATTATGGGCAGGGTCACCATCTATGGTCCTGCCCCTATGGTAACCACACCCACAGTAGCCACATCCCTTATATCTGCCGTGGCGCATATAAGCAATATCATTGAAAATACTATACCTAGTATAGGAGAAAAAAAATAACGTGATTTTTTTTTTCATTTCAAATAATTTCTATAAGCTGTTACAGCTCTAGTATACCCAGTGCAAAATAAGACAGCAGATATAAATTCTCAAATTGGATATCTTCCAAACACTAAAATGAAAATAAAATGATTTTTTTCTACCTTTGTTGTCTGGTGACTTTGTTTTTCTGATCATGTTGGTCCCAGTCTCTGATTCTGCTGCTCTATCTGTTCCCTTAACTCTGTTTTCGGGGCTTCCTTTCCATTTATTTCTTTACTTTCCTCCTTTCTTTTTCATTTCTTGCCCTACATCCGTAGGTAAAAGCTGGGTCTTTTTCGGACTTGACTAGAGGGGGTATAGAGTGGATCCAGCTTTTGCCTATTTTATTCATCCATGTGCAGTTTTTCTCCTCTTTTCCCTTTCCCTCATCTTGTCAGTATGCATCTCCTTCCTTTTTCCATGCACATCCAGCATTTTTCCTCTCCCCCTCCATCTGTGTCCAGCATTTCTCCTCTCTCCTCCCCTCCATCCATTTCATCTCACTTCCTCTCTCTTCCCTTCACTCCATCCATGTCCAGCATTTCAACTCTCTCCCCCTTCCATCCATGTCCAGCATTTCAACTCTCTCCCCCTTCCATACATGTCCAGCATTTCTCCTCTCCCCCTCTCCATCCATGTGCATCTACTTCCTCTGTCTTCCCTCTCCTCCATCCATGTCCAGCATTTCTCCTGCCCTTCCCTCCATCCATCCATGTCCAGCAACTCTGCTCTCTCCCCTGCCCACTTCCAGGGACAAACAGAAGACCACAGGTAGACTGGCAGAGGGGACTGAGAAGGGGGAAAGATTCTGAACCCCAAGTGGGGGAAGGGGAGTGAGCTGCAGACCTGCGTGCTGAAATGGAGGGGCCACTGATGGAAGCTGTTGCTAAGCCAGTGAGTTCTAGCAGCCATGAGAAGAGCTTGGTGCTCCTTATGTCACTGCTCATAGAGGTGGAGTGGAAGGAGAGAGAGGGAGGTGCTGAACAAAATGGGTGGGAGGAAGGAAGAGAAGAGAGAGAGAGAGAGATAATGGACTTGGGGAAAGAGGGGAGGGAGGAAAGAAGAAAATGGGAGAGATGTTGGATATGTGGGTGGAAGGGAGAGATTTGATATACCACCTTTCTGTGATTACAGTCTAAGCAGTTTAAGGTATTTATTTTGTACCTGGAGCAGTGGAGTCACAAGTAGCTGTAGTGGGAAAAAAAAAAGTAAATATAACCCCTTTAATTGTGCGATTAATCACGATTAAACATTTTAATCAAAGCACAGTCCTACTTAAAATATACTATAAAATGCAGTGGATTTGTTCATACATTACTGACCAACAAGTCTCTTATCTGTGCAATTCTTGCATTGTCATCTTACTAAATGAAGCAGCCCAGTACTTGGAGACATACTTGTGTGCCTGATTGCATCTTGCTTGTTGATGGGGAAAACAAAGTTATTTATCTATAACAGGTGTTTGCCATAGACAGAATTAATAATGTACACAATCCCTCTCACTTCCCTGACATTTTTGATTTACATGTGAAGTGCTGTCTATATTCAGAATTTTATAGTAGTTCGGAGCTCTGGGAGAGCTGTTCTTTAGCAACACCATACATGAAGTCACCCTCTTGGGTGCTTAGTTAATCTTCTGGTCTAAGGAAAATAACTGTTAATGGCTAACAACTTTGCTTTTTCCTTTTTTTCATCCATGCTGTAATGGGAGTATAAAAAGAGCAACTCATAGGTATATATTATATATTCACATTATTTAAAAAATATAAATGCATTTCATTTTATTTCTTAGCCTTCCTTGAATCCAGAGGGAAGACTTGGGTCTGATATCGTGCTTCTAAATCGCTGGAGAATTAGGAATTATGAAGTGCACCGTGGAGACATTGTGTCACTGGTGTAAGTAATACTAAATTATTTCTTGCCAAGCACAGTCTGCTTCATTTCAGCTTTGCTCTACGATGACACGTTAACTTGTAGTAACATCAAACTGAAAATTAATGGCATATGCAGAATGTGCTTTTCAGTATTGTCTTCATGGTTTTGAAAGAATTTTGTTGGCTGATATTATTGATATTATCAGCAGAGCCACAATATGGCATGAGAGCTGTAATAGTAAGGTTACCTGGATTAATGGCATAGGAAGGTCAACAATTTATTTTTGTTAACGTTAAATTTTTTATTGAATTTATGAAAGTTATACAAATATTTTATGCTCAATACAACTAAACTTGTTGAATCAAACAAAAATTATTTTTTGTGATACAGCAAAAAGGTATTCAACCACATCTTATTGAACAATTATCTCCTGCCCTACCCCCAAACACCCCCATTTAGTTTCCCTCTTAGGAATGTTGAATCAGAGCTGCAAAATGAGTCCACAGGTCAGAAGTCGGATCATAGAGTCCCAATCTCGTATCTGTAAGTCTTTCCAACTCTCCGATCAGGGAAAGCTTCAATATCCACTCTAGTTCGGTCGGACCCTCCGACCGTTTCCAGTGGTTAGCAATGACCATCTTGGCTGCAGCCACACACATTCTTTTAAGACGTCTCTGCCACTTCAGGCCCCTTCTGTCGTCTCTGCCACTTCAGGCCCCTTCTGTTACCCAATCCTAATAGACACCTCTTGGGGTCACAAGAGAAAGCTTTGCCCGTGTAGCGATCCTGGCAACAACTATCTCCCAAAAGGCCCGAAGCCGGTCACAAGACCATCATATGTGTAGAAAAGTTCCCCTTTCCATGCCACAACGCCAGCAAACATTAGAGGATGTAGGGAACATTGCTTGTATTTTTACAGGTGTGTAGTACCATCTTGTTAATACTTTACATGCATTTTCCTTCAGAAGTACACTTAATGAGTCCTTTTTAACTTCTCTACATATAGCTTTCCTCTCATGCTCAGTCAGTTCCATCTCAAGATTTTGTTCCCATTGTTTCATATTTGCAAATTGCTGAAATTTAGCCCCTCTAATAAATTTATACAGGATAGAAATTGTACTCTTTATTTTCCCCATAGAGGCCCAAATGTTTTCAAAGTGTTCATAATCATGTGGGTCCTCCCTCAGCCATCCCCTCTGGGACATATAGAGGCATATTTTCAAAGCACAGCCTTCCAAAGTTCCATAGAAACCTATGGAACTTTGCAAGGCTAAATGCTTTGAAAATATGCCAAATAGTGCTTTACCTGTAAGTAAAAGAAGGTCTCAGGTTCGGGAGTAGCATACTTCCTTCATAATTCCTCAAAGGATCTTAATTCACCTACATCTAAAAAGTGCCGAAAGCAAATGAGTCCCTGGATGGCCCATCTTTTAAATATAGGATGTCCAAAACCTGCTGTGAAACTAGGATCAGAGCTAATGTGTGCCTATGAGGAAGATTGTCCCACCCTCCCATATCTGTTGCGAGGAAAGCACCACAGTCCCAGAAGATGCCGTACAAACGGGTTATTTGAGTGTTGACCATAGGCTGTAGAGGATAAGGAGGCCCATAAGACCGCCCCCAGATCATAGTCCCTTAGGTATTCCTGATCCACGTTTGCTGCCACCGTATGCGATTCCTGGCTCCAAGCTGAGATTAGCTTCAATTGGGCCGCCCAGTAGTACCAAAGCAAGTTGGGAACCTCCCGGCCCCTGAATTCCACCGAGCTCCACATCACTGTTCTATGTAGTCTCGTTTTTTTCCTCCCCCATATAAACCTCGATATGTCACGCTGTAGTCAGTCTATCTCAGACTTGGGAATTGAAATTGGTAGAGTTTGAAACAGGAATAATAATCTTGGTAAAATATTCATTCCTACTGCTGCAGTTCGGCCCCACCAGGACAACCATTTACCATGCTAGTTCACCAGATCTTTACACAACTGCTTGAACAGGGGAACTTAGTTGAGATTATATAGTTGGGAGATTTCATGGGTAAGATGGATCCCAAGGTACCTAAAATGCTCTCGAGCAAGCTGGAAGGGGAACTCTTGGGCCCCCACATCCAGCTCCCCTTGCATGTCTGACAATCCCATAAATTCAGATTTATCATAATTGATCTTGAACCCAGATAATCTACTAAAGTTGTTCAGTTCTCGCATTAATATGGGCAAAGAGAGACCTGACGATCTCATATAAAATAAAATATCGTCTGCAAAAAGAGCCAGTTTGTGCTCACTCTGACCAATCTGAACTCCCTTAATATCCTCCAGCAACCTTACCCTCTGACCTAGCAGCTCAATGTAGATGGCGACAATGGGCACCTCTGCCGAGTACCCCTCCCTATCTTAATAGGAGAGGAGTAACCTCCATTGATCTTAAGTCTCGCCACCAGGTCTTCATATAAATGATCTAACCATCCCAAAACTCAGTGCATGGAAACAAATACATAGAAAATAGAAATATGCAATAAGACAAACCAAAAGGTCCTACTGTAAAACTAAACTAGGACCGGATTACAAAGATCCGAAGAAACTATTGCAACTTGTAAATAAGTTACTAGATACCACCCTCATCACCTCAACCAACACAGATATCCCATCCGCAGACAAACTTGCTAACTACTTTAACGAAAAATAATAAAATTATGCAGCACAATTCATCACAACACCGACATCAAAAACTTCTTCAACGACCTGGACCTAATCCCTGGTGGATACCCAGCTGACTGTATCTGGTCAACATTTAATTTCCTCACCACTGAATCAGTTACACAAGCGACTCATAGGTTCACCAACGCCCACTTCAAACTGGATATATGTCTCAGTCATCTACTTAAATCTGCCGCCGACCGCTTCATAGTAGACCTCACATCCCACCTAAACTTCATGCTACAACAAGGTCTCTTCCCCGAGGAATATGGTAACATCCTACTCACTCCAATACCAAGAGACCAAGAAAAACACAAATCACCATTTACCACTCAGTTGCCCCCACCATAGTACTGAAACTGTCCTAGTCACTCTCCTGGCCAAATTCAAGCAGGAAGTAGCCACAGGTAAAAGCATACTTCTCGTCCAGTTCGACCTGTCGAGAGCATTCGACATGGTAAACCACAATATACTACTAAGACTCCTTGGACACTTCGGGATTGTTGGAAATGTACTTAATTGGATCAAGGGTTTTCTAACCACCAGAACATACCAAGTAAAATCAAACTCAAACATATCACCACCATGGAAAGCAGCCTGCGGAGTACCTCAAGGATCACCATTATCACCAATACTCTTCAACATGATGATAATCCCACTGGCAAAGTCCTTATCCAATCGAGGCCTTAACCCGTTCATCTATGCAGATGATATTACAATCTACATTCCCTTCAGACATGATGTGATAGAAATAACTAATGAAATCAATGATGGCCTGAACATTATAGACTCTTGGGCAAACTCATTCCAACTGAAACTGAACACTGAAAAAAACACACTGCCTCATCCTCTCATCTCAACATAACAAGTACAAACCCACAACCATAAACACCCCGGGACACACCCTCTCTACCTCAGACAGCCTAAAAATACTCGGCGTCACAATCGACTGCAATCTTACTCTCGAGACCCAAGTAAACTCTGTAATAAAGAAAATGTTCTATTCAATATGGAAACTCAAACGAGTAAAACCTTTCTTCCCGAGGAAAACTTTTCGAAACCTAATACAATCAATGGTCCTAAGCCATGCAGATTACTGCAACGGAATCTGCGGGATGTAAAGAACAACTTACAAAAAAACTCCAGACTGCCAAAACACAGCAGCCAGGCTGATATATAGTAAAACACTATTCGAAAGTGCTAAACCCCTTCGAGAAAAGCTGCACTGGCTCCCAATCAAAGAACGGATCATCTTCAAAATCTGCACTTTGATCCACAAAATTATCTACGGCGTAGTCCCAGGATACATGACAGACCTCATAGATCTATCAATCAGAAACAGAATAGGATCATCACGATCATACCTAAATCTACACTACCCTAATTGCAAAGGACTTAATTAAAAACAACTTACGCATCCGGCGTCTCCTACATAAGCGCACAACTGTGGAATTGACTCCCAGAAGCTGTGAAAACAATCCATGACCACCTAAACTTCAGGAAATCACTAAAAACCAACCTCTTCAAAAAGACCTACCCAACCGATCCAACGTAAATCCCCACACCCAGCAACACAGCATAACTAATGATTGTACTGGACAATGTACAATCTTCATTCCCTTCGACCCTCATGGTGCCTGATTCACACCTACTTCATTCGACCACTATATAACATTGTATTTGTTATCAACCGACTTGGCGAACGCCTTTACGGTACTATGTAAGCCACATTGAGCCTGCAAATAGGTGGGAAAATGTGGGATACAAATGTAACAAATATATAAATAAAAATCCCTGACCTATCCCTATCAAAACAATAGCCAACATGAATACCAACAAACTGATTACGATAATCTATTTCCTCCCCCTTATATACTATGCATGGACTATCCCCAACACAAACACCAATCTACCCACATCACACACACCCTACAGACAAGTTATACACAATCCACCAGAACAAAAGAACAACAACCAATTAAAAGGAAAAACAAATCTATATGGAAATAACCAACATAAAGGGAAGAAAGGACACAACAAAACAAGACACCAGCAAAACAGACAACTAATAAAAATCAACACACCAACGCACCGGATTGAACCTTATCACTCAATCCAAATGGGATATGTAAACGCCAGATCAGTAGTAAAGAAAACAGAGAACATAACAGACTGGATCACTGCAGACAACCTTGACTTCCTATTCATCACAGAAACCTGGGTCCACAACCTCCAAGACCCTATAATCTTAGAACTATGCCCACCAGGATACAAAATTACACACTGGACAAGAAATGGAAAAATAGGAGGAGGATTAGCCATTATATACAAATCTGAGTTCAACATCACAAATATAGCTGAATCTATACTGCCACAACTTGAAATCGCCGCCATAAGAATCAGTCACCCAAAACTGCAGGAATACCTTAACGCAGTTATACTTTACAGACCACCAGGCAACTGGCGAGACAGTCAAACACACTTCATGGACTTCATCTCAAATACTTGTCTCTCTTCCTTCAACCTCATCATATTAGGAGATATCAACCTACACCTGGAAGATCTCAACACAACAAACACCCAAGAATGTAAAGAGTTCTTACAATTATGGGATCTACAAGGATCAAATATGCAACCAACACACAAAAAAGGACACACGTTAGATCTTATAGTACACAAATTCGACCACAACGCAAACTTTACACTAACAAACACCAACTGGTCACCTACACTATGGTCAGACCATTACAAAGCACATATCACCCTCCAATGGAGAGTGAAAGACCTACCAGACAAACAAACATGGAAAACATACACCACAAGAGGAAAAATAGACCCGGTTAAATTCTTGCAACAGATCTACTTCGACGGATGGACAATAAACACAGACACAATCCAATTCCTCTCAGAATGGGATAATAGATGCAAATTAATACTAGACAATATTGCCCCAATCCAAACCAGAACATCGCACAGAAGAAACTCAATACCATGGTTCAATGAAGAACTGAAAAACCTCAAAACACAAGTCAGGAAACTAGAACGTGCGTGGAACAAAAAGAAAGATGATCCCACTCTTGACGCTTGGAAACAACTCAGAAGGAAATACAAATATTCCATAAGACAAACCAAAAGACAATACTACAAAACTGAAATTGGACCAAACTACAAAGACACACACAAACTCTTCCAACTCGTGAACAAACTATTGGATACTACTCCAGTTACCAACAACAGTAAAGACACACCAGGAGTTGACGATCTGGCAAAGTACTTCAAGGAGAAAATCATACAATTACGACTCAAAATACCTACTAGCCCTATCGAATACACCACACTCCTAGACTGCCTAGACCCAGACTCTGGAGTTTACCCAGCAGACAGAATTTGGACTGAATTCACTACACTACCGGAAGATCTTATCTTACAAACACTTAAAAAATTCGCTAAATCTCACTGCAAATGAGATATTTGCCCAAACAGCCTCATGAAGTTGGCCCCACAACAATTCATAAAGGACCTAACAAACCACCTGAACTTTATGCTACAAAATGGACTCTTCCCAAAGGAGAAAGGTAACATCTTACTAACCCCCATACCCAAGGATGTAAAGAAAAATGCCAATGAATTAACAAACTACAGACCAGTAGCTTCTATTCCCTTAATCACTAAAATAACAGAAGGTATGGTGACCAAACAACTCACTGAATATCTAAACAAATTCTCGATACTACACGACTCCCAGTCAGGATTTCGCTCTAAACACAGTACTGAAACCGTACTAGTTACGCTCACGACCAAATTCAAACAGTTGATAGCAAACGGTAATAACATACTACTGTTACAATTCGACATGTCGAGCGCATTCGACATGGTTGACCATGGAATTTTATTACACATCCTTGAATACTTCGGAATCGGAGGTAAAGTCCTCAAGTGGTTTAAGGGCTTCCTAACCACACGCTCATACCAAGTGACTTCAAATTCGACCACTTCAGCTACATGGACGCCTGTATGCGGAGTACCACAGGGATCCCCCCTCTTACCGACCATTTTCAACCTAATGATGATACCCTTGGCCAAACTACTATCGAATCAGAACTTAAATCCATTCGTATACGCTGACGACGTAACGATCTTCATCCCATTCAAACAAGATCTAAGAGAAATATCCAACGAAATCAAGCAAAGCCTACACATCATGAATTCCTGGGCAGATGCATTTCAGTTGAAACTCAATGCAGAAAAAACCCAATGCCTAATACTCACCTCACAATACAATAAGAACAAATTTACCACCATCAACATACCTAAACTAAATCTACCAGTCTCGGACACCCTAAAAATTCCTGGAGTCACTATTGATCGACACCTGACACTTGAGAACCATGCGAAAAACATAACTAAAAAGATGTTTCACTCAATGTGGAAACTAAAAAGAATCAAACCATACTTTCCAAGGACTGTTTTCCGCAATCTGGTACAATCACTAGTACTCAGTCATCTGGACTACTGTAATTCACTTTACGCTGGTTGCAAAGAACAAATACTTTAAAAAACTCCAGACTGCCCAGAACACGGCAGCCAGACTAATATTCGGCAAACCAAAATACGAAAGCGCAAAACCTTTACGTGAAAAACTGCACTGGCTCCCACTTAAAGAATGGTTCACATTTAAGCTTTGCACCCTAGTCCATAAAATCATCCATGGCGACGCCCCAGCTTACATGTCGGACCTAATAGACCTACCACCCAGGAACGCAAAGAAATCTTCTCGTACATTCCTCAATCTTCATCCCCCTAATTGCAAAGGCCTGAAATACAAACTAATGCACTCATCTACCTTCTCATACATGAGCACGCAGTTCTGGAACGCGTTGCCACGTCACCTGAAAACGGTCTATGAATTGACCAACTTCCGTAAAGCATTAAAAACTTATCTCTTTGACAAGATATATCACAATGAGCAACACATGTAACAGTACAACCCTTAATACATCCAGCATTATCTTATAATGCCTTTTGCTCTTACACTATCATGTATTTCATCTTCATGTAACCCAAAACACTCTGTAAAGCCAAATGTATACTCTCTTCTATTTCAGTAACCATGACGAATTGTAAGCCACATTGAGCCTGCAAAAAGGTGGGATAATGTGGGATACAAATGTAACAAAATAAATAAATAAATATATTGTAATACTTGCCATAGATATGGCCATTCAACCCTGTCAAAAGCCTTCTCGGCATCTGCACTCAAAAGAGCTACCGGAGTCCCACCCCTCTGGGCCTTCCACATAATGTGCAAGGTATGTTTAATATTGTCCACTACTTGCCTATCTACCACAAATCCTGATTGGTTTGTATCTATTAAATGTGGGATCAAGTGTTCCAACCTATCCGCCATGATCTTAGACAAAATTTTTATATCTAAATTCAACAAAGAAATTGGGCTATAGGAGCCACATAGGGCTGGATTCCGCCCTGGTTTCAGAAGCACCGATATTCCCGCTTCATGCATGCTCCCCGGGAGTTGTTGGCCATCAAAGCAAGCATTACCAACCTGTTGTAACAGAGGACCTATTTCCCCCACAAATACTTTTTAAAATTTGCTGAAAAACCGTCCAGGCCTGAAGCCTTTCCACCCTTAAGACGCTTGATGGCTTGGAAGATCTCATCTAAGTGAAAAGGTGCCTCTAACTGTGCACTCCCCTCACTAGTCAATGTGGGCAAATTGAGCCCCTGGAGGTATTCATGAATCAGATTATTATTAACCCGCTCCCCTGCACTATACAACTATTGATAGAATTGGTTGAACTGTGTATGAATGTCCTTGTCCTGATAATACAAAACATCCCCCTGACCCTTAATTTTAGTAATCGTGTTTAGCTGCTGGCGTTTTCAGAGGAGATTGGCCAGCATCCTTCCTGATTTATTACCAAATTCAAAGAATTTTTGTGGGTTAATTTCCTCATATAATCCACTTTGTCATCCTGGAGTTTGTGAAGTTCCTGGTGACAATTTCTCAATCTTGCCAACACTTCATCTTCTCCCCTTTCCTAGTGGAGACATTCCAAGTGTGCCAGCTGAGCTCTGAGATTTAATTCTTTCCTCTCCCTTTCCCTTTTTTACCTTGCTCCCCATTTAATTAAATGACCCCGGAGCACCGCCTTGAGGGCATCCCATAATATAGCTTCAGTAACTTTACCCGTATCATTTATTATCAAGTAATCACGAATAATATCTTGAAGCTCTTGACATACCTTCCTATCTCCCAGAAGGCCCTCATTCAACCTCCAGAATAGCTGGCGTTTCTCATCCTCCAGGCCTCCCAATATTACACTAACCGGTGAATGATCTGAAATCATGATGCTGTCTATCATAGAGTCTAAAATATGTCCCCATAATTGACGACTACACCATATCATATCTATTCCGGTATAAGTGGATTGAGCATAAGAATAGAATGAGTAGGATCTTTGGCCAGGATGTTGCAAACGCCAAACATCTATCGGATCTAAACTTGAAATCAGAGACGTCAACTGCTTACACTTAAGACATTCAGGCCACTAGTCCCTTTTAGAATGGTCCAAGTTTGTAAGGGTCAAATTAAAGTCCTCTCCCAGGAAATTGTAGCAGGTCTTCAGTTAGCCCCCCCCCCCAAAAAAAAAATCCCCTTGTCCTGCATTAGGTGCATACAAATTTATAATTGTAACTTCTTGACCAAAAAGGAGACCTCTCACTGCCAAACACTGCCCCTGATCATCCCTGAATACTGCCTCTTTGACAAAGGGGACTCCCTTGCGAATATATATTACTGACCTTCCCACCTTACCCCCCCCCCCCCCCCCCGTGAGTTTGAATGGACAACATAGTCACTGTATGTCTTATGATTAAGTATCCGTGTTTCTTGCCTACGTATATGGGTCTCTTGGAGCAGGATGACATCCCATTGAAGACGTTTTAACTCCCTATGAACCAAACTTCGTTTGCCTGGAGAATTCAACCCATTTACATTCCATGTTCCTACCCTAATTTTTCTTTGCCCTCCCCCTATTCCCCCCCCCCCCCCCCGATTGACTGGTCAGCCACTCTCGTGACCAGACTTCTCCCTGAGGAAGTGCCTCAGTACCAGAGCAGACCCTGCTTCCAGAAGCCCCTAGTCCCCCCCCCCCCATACTATCTCCTCCCTCCCCTTTCCTTTTCTTTCCTTTCCCCCCACCCCTCATCCACCCAGTTACCTCAATCGAAACCATCCATTCATCTATTTCCAATCATACAACAGTAGGGAATCACATGTAAGAGAAAATAGAGAAACTTCTCTCTCTGTACGCTGTTATAGTATTAGCCAGAGCAACAGTCCAAAGATCTCAAGTCAGTTCCTCTCCTCTGGAAGTTCCAGTGCTTTCACGGTACCCCGACCAGAACGTTTTTTCTGCCATGCCTGCTTGCTCTTCCGCGGAGGTGGAGTAGATTGAGCAGATTCCGCCGCTGCTGGAGGTAGATCCTTGTACCCAAGCTCTCACAATGCTTTCCACGCCTCAGTCAGCATGCGGACCTTTCGAGACTGGCCCGCTATTGTAAACAGCCCAAATGGGTATAGCAAGTGGTAACGGTGGCCGCAATTGTGTAGGTATTTGGTAAAGTCCCGAAAATCCCTCCGCTTCTGAAGGGTCACCTAAGCCAGATCCTGAAAAAACGTGGATTTTCAAGTTTTCCCATGGTTTTTCGCCCATGGATCTAGCTTTCTTCCAGATCTGTTCTTTAGTATTATTATCATGAAAGCAGATCACAATGTCCCGTGGAAGTGAGTCCCTTCCTGGCCCCAAACTTCTGTGGGCTCGATCAAGCTTGATAGTGGTGGCAAACGTTTCTCCCTGCTCACCGTCCTCGGAGCCCAGTAATTTAGTACAGATCTCTCTGATAACTTGCTCACAGTTTTTATTTTTGTCTATCTCTGGGACCCCTTTGAAGCGCAAATTGCACCGTCTAGTGCGATTTTTTTTTTTCCAAATCTTCCAGCGATTCCTGTAACATTTCACGCTCCTTCCGTTCATGATTAAGCTCTGTAGTGAGGGTCTCTTTCTCTCCCTCTAGATTCTCCAGTTTGTCCGTGGCCTGTCCCATGGGGTTCCCTATCTCACTGACCTCTTTCTGAATTTCAGCCATTGCCATCTGTATAGTTTTCCTCATCTCAGCTTTCAATGCCTTGAACCATCTGGCTACATCTTGCTTGGTGAGTTCCCCTTCGTTTTCTATCAATTCTGTAGGATCATCCATCTGTGAACCCGAATCTGCCTCCGCCATTTTCACGCGGGACTTCGTTGATGTCCTAACTGGTCCAGCCGCCGGTTTACCTACGGTCGTATACTTATATTTCTCCAAACGCTGTCGGGCTGACATTGCCCAATAGCCCGTTAATTCGGCGAGAATCAGGTGGGTTTAGGCTCCAGGGACTGGTTAAATGCGCTATTTATTCACTGCTCCGACGGAGCTATGCACTCAGGTGTCCATCTCCTAGCGCTGACGTCACTTCCTCTTCAACAATTGTTTTTTATTGGTAACTATTCTACTAAAGATATACTTGATACTCATGAAAATGGTATCCTTAAGAGTAAATTTTGTATGCAATATTGGAAAATTGTTTGCAGTTTTGTATCCTTTGGCACCTGCTGTTACTTGATAAGAGAACCTATTAAGGGACATGGAATGTGCTCTCAGTGTTGCGTCAGATAGTGCAGAGCACCTATTCATTGAAGGCACAGTTGAATAGTGAGCAGAGAAAGCTCAATATATTAAAATTTAGAATAAAAAAAACCTGGTATGAATATGTTGAGCTGAGAAATAACTTTTCACCGGTAATAAGGAGGGTATGTGCTAAGTCAAAAGATGGCACTGTTTCTCTGCTAAAATATTTGGGATTATTACAGAAGAAATATTCTAGCCCAGTTTTTGGAAAAGGGATGTCAAAGTTTGCATAACTAGCACAGTAATATGATGATACATAACTCATCCTACATGCTTCAGTAGTTTTTTTTAATTCTTTCTGTTTTATATAAAAAAAATGTTTACTACAGATTGCCACAAAATTTTTCTTTAAAGATAATTTTCTTCCTTGTCATGCCATCTCTCTATTGAGTAGATAATTAATGAGCACATTTTTATAGTACTATAATTTTTGTAGCAGTTATAATTTTCTACAGTAGACATGTGGGAACTCTGACATTATTAGTTGCTTTTCAGATGTTTGTCTTTTTCTGGCAAATGGTAGTTTTGTCAGTGCCTTGAGCTAAACAGTTTATTAATGAGCCTTAACTAGGGAGCAACTTAGTGACTGGGTTGTATGGAAGAGTAGATATGGATATTTAGGAAAAATAATATGCATTCTGTATAAAATAAATAACAAGTATGAGGATATTGAGAGTAGAGCTGTCCTGGGCAAACTGTGTTGGTGGAAGTTGACATATATTGACTGTTTCCCTCCTGGCACTTAATTGGTATCTCTATTGCTTTTAGATTATATCGCACTGAGTACAAATATTTTCATATTAGTGAGCTTATACGTAAATGAAATCAGATGAACATTTATTAATGGGACTTGATGCTGGAATATTATATGGAGGTAATATTTGAGCTATGAAGGGAAAAAATTATACATATGTGGTCTTGAACATTTTATAGTATTGTCTGGTTTGTATGGCTTCATACATTGTTACATAGACGCTGGGTTATCCCATTGTGTCCTCAACACTTTTGTCTGCTTTCAACAAGTTTACTTCCTCATTTAGCTGGTAATTGGAGAGGATATCCATTCATTAGGAAGTGATGGCATGGCTGCATGATATAGTACTTCTTAGATATGTGATTAATGCCAACTCTGTTCAAAGCCGGAATAATATCTACAGATCCTTCATGAACAGAATTTGGTTAATGTGAGATATGGTACCAATTTTTTTTCAGATGTGTATTCAAAACTGTAGTATGTAGTTCTGTAGCGAGTTACAGCTAATTTCAAAAAATGTTGCTAAATTGTTTAAGAGATCTAGAAATAGGCAGTAATGTTTTGACACAGTTTACCTTTTATTTGCAAAGTGATGTCAACAAAGGACTGATAAGGGCTGTTCATGTTATCTTCAGGCTTTAATATTTATGTACAGCTCTTAGTCTCCTAGTAGCATTTTGAATTAAACTTTTATGCTGACAACTTTTAGCTTCTTGTTTTCTTTGCAAGATAAATTTTAAAAGTAATAGAAATAAAACATAGAAAAGAAAATAAGATGATACTTTTTTTTATTGTACAGACAATACATTTTTTGATTAGCTTTCAGAGGTAGCTCTTCTTCAGATCCGAAATAATAAAATGTTGACAAATCAGAATGTATAAGTGAAACACAAAAGCATTCCAATGACAGTTTCATGGAAGAAGGTGGGGCAGGTTAAGTGAGAAACGGAGAGTTCTGGGTGGATGAGAGACAGAGATGGATGGTTGATAAGAGGGTGACAAAGCAGTAGCATTTTATGGTTTGTAATGGACTAGAAAGCCCAGAACTACGGCTAACACATCATTTACTCAAGATAGTAACATAGTAGATGACAGCAGAAAAAGTCCTGCACGGTCCATCCAGTCTGCCCAATAAGATAAACTCACAAGTTTGAAACTTGTCATTACTTACACTGCAAATTTTATATTTTGGTTGTTAATGATCAGTTGACTACCAGTAAGCTAGGTCTAAAATTACAGAAGACAAAGATCTTTTCGGTTGCATGCTTTCCTGTCCCAGGATTACCCTCACATATATTCAGATTGGTAGTGACACCTGTGACTACATTTCAGAGATTAGGTCTCTTGGAGCAATGCTTGTCTACAAGATCTCCATGGCCACCCAGATTGTTTAGTATATCAGTGGTCACCTGGAAGCTCTGTTAGTCCAATACCTGTGTTTTTGCTATCCTTTTTAGAGCTGTAATCACTCACTAGGGTGCTGCAACAAGTTTCAGCATACCAGAGCTCACTTTGTGGCTTTAGTTATCATGATCAAATGACCGTGATTACATGCAACCTTTAATTGATCTCCCCTTCACAACGCTCTCCCTGGTTCAAGAGAATATCTAAACCTCCACTATCCCATTTGCAAAAATGTGATTTACAAGTCAGTCTACATGTCAGTCTACATGTCAGGATTCTCTTACCTCTGTACCAAATGGTGGAATTCCTTCCCAAAATTCATCAGATGAGAACATAATTATTTGATATTCCGTAAATACCTTAAAGCCTCTCTGTTTAATATATTTCTCACGGATGATCATAATTAATTTAAACCCCTAATTGTACAATTATTCAATTTCTCAGTTCCATTCAGTGTTATTATACATGGATGACTATAAATTGTTACCTTTTTTGCGTCTAGCATTTGCTTCAATATTACATATTTTAATTTATCCTCATTTGTTTTGTTATTACTACTAATGTATACTATTGTGCATCACTTTTTGTACTGTTAATCACAATATTTTAGCCACATTGGGATAATATGGAACATAATTGAAATAAATGATCATATGACATCAACTATTAAACGAGTTTTGTATAACTTCCACTGACTTCCAGTTGAATAGAGGATTGAGTTAGTTAAACTTGTGTAGCGAAAACATCTGTGCATAGTTCCTGATTATCTTTGCCGTTCTATCCATGAGTTCTCTCTTTGAAAACTGTTATTTTAATGGACATGTTATTAAAGACCTCTTCTGTTGATGGTCCTACCATTTGGAACTCTTTTTGTGCTTAGGGCCCCAGGAAATTGCCTTATGTATTTTCCTTGACATTTCTGGCTGAGTTTTCCTTTAGGACATCTGGTTAGATGAAAAAGAAGAAATAAATTAGAAGGAAGGGAAAGCAAAAGAGAGGTCAAATTGGGATTGGAGATATGCATTCTTTTTGTTCTACATTTGTTCTGTGTATGGTTATTTTGTTTTTAAATTATATCCTGCCATGTACAAGTATTTTCAGATTGGTAGGCTGTAAGTAAATGAAAATTTATTAACAGCACGATGCTGGAATATTATGTGTGACTATCTCTGGGAGAAGGTGACTATAGTAGCGGATCCAACATGTTAAGAATGGCCAATTTTTTTCATGCCATGAGTCCATAAGCAGTGTGAAAAAGTTACGTGTTTGAACTTTTGCAACTTTTTTTATTTTTTCACATAAAAGGATGGGGAGTGGACCGTTGTATTACAAATTGTGTGCTCTAACAGAATTCTTTAAAACCTTAGTTTTTGTTTCTGATGAGTAGTCATATTTTCCCAGAGCTGGTCACATATGTTCTGGGCTTAGGAAAACGATTGAAGAAGAGTAGGATAAAATGTCAGTTCTCCTTAAGTAAATTCAGTTCAGGCAGCAGTGGTATGCAGGAAAATAAGGAGCAGTCATTCGCATCAACAAAAGGAGAGGCTTGCCATCTAAGAATTTAATCTTTGAATAGTGAAAGATTTACTTGCGATTCCTTATCATCCTGAAAGTATCCCCACACCGAATCAAGCGACACGAGGGGGGGGGGCTGGAGGTTCGGCGGATGTCCAGTTCCCCCGCCCCCCCCTCCAAGTTCAGGGGGCTGGAGATCTGGTGGGTCTCCAGCCCCCTAACCTCACCCCCGGCATCCCCTCCCATGAATGGAACCCTGGTGGCCCAGTGGGCCGCAAGTTAGTCCCCTCCCCACCCCACCCTTGGAGGTCTTAGCGGCCCTTCCCCACCTCCCTACCTTTGGTGGAGGAGAGAGGTAGCATCCCTCCTCTTCCATCGGTGCCGCCTCGAAAATGGCGGCGCCTGGCCCTGTCCAGTGCATCCTGGGATGCTCTGGGCGGGGCTTCATACCATATAAGGGAGAACTTATATTTAAATTAATGTAATTTTAAATTGCGTGATTAGTCGTGATTAAACTATTTAATCTTTGCCCACCCCTATTATTTTATTGTCCACCATTCTTAGCAACTGACAGGCATCACCTTAATGTTTACTAATGTTGTTATTTTAGGTGATTTTAATACTTAGGTTGACATCCATAATCACCCAGGAGTTTCCCTGATTTTTTTATTTGCATGATTTGAATCTGATATAACATGGTAAGGATCCAACACATTTTGCTGATCATACCTTAGACCTAATATTGTCACAGTGTTCTTTTTTTAGTTTTTCTGATGTAGTAACATTTCCAGTTTTTTGGTCTCATCATTATCATTTCTGGAATTTTAGGGTGTCTTTTACTAAAGTTTAGCTCAAGTTATCTGCATCAGGGCCCATAGGAATAAAATGGGCCCTGTTGCAGATAATTCGAGCTAACCTTTAGTAAAAGACCCCCTTAAACACCAAGAAGCAGACCAACCGATGTGAAGATATATAATTTATTAAACAAATACCCGACGTGGCCACATTTCGTCCAAAGGCTGCATCTGGGCAAATAAATTCCAACATGCAAATAAAAATCATATCATATGTTATAAAATGTGCAACTTAAATGTACATTAAAAGTGGTCAAACAAAGTGTATATATATATATATATATATAATATATATATATATATATATATATATATGTACCAAACATATGCAAACATAAATGAATGAGGACATACCAAACATGATGGACAGCAGCCTGCTACAATATATTGCAAAGTGACCAAAGGAGGTTCAATAGCCAAACATAGCAAGGTGAATACTTAACAAGTAGCCATATATATGTGACCAGAAAGGACACATACCTACAAAGGGGTTAAAAACACTTCCCCTTATTTAGTAAATGTGCATCCAAGACAGCCTAAAAAACGAGTATTAAAAAAAAAAGAAGCTAAATATCAGCTGGACTACATTAAAAAGTACTTAAGAAAAATAAAAAATACTTACAATTGGAAGCTCCTGGATACAAAACAGCAGCTCCTCACCTTTCCTCTTAGCAGAAATGTAGAATCAGCTATGCTATATGGAGTGCTTATTTGAATACAGGCAGAGGAGGTCAGTCATCCTTAATTAAAAACTCCCAAAAATTGCATTCAAAGCTAAAACAATAACCACTAAAAAAACATGGAACTAGCTGTGTCAAGTTTCAAATATTAAAATGAGTCATCATGGTGCTGCTTAAAAAATCGGGGATGTCAAAAAATGACGACTCAAAACTTTTAAAACTGAGGTTAAAATCTGGCTCAGTTCAGTGTTTTCTAATATTGCTATTTTTTGTTAGAAAACACTAAAAAAATTGCTAAGAAAATACCAAAAGAAGTTAAAAATGCTATGCATGCCAGCAGCCATCTAGAATGCATTCCAATGATGAAAATGACATAATTGGAATGGAGGAGTCACATATACGCCTTAATTTAATCAATTCATGAGTCAAAACATTTATGGTAATGTGAAACCAACAAAAATAATGAAATAACAATGATTAAAACATGATTACATTAAATTACAAGAAACACAACTAAAATGGAAGTTGATTAATTAAATAGCTAATAAATATTCATATTTACATAAAAAAACAAATAATAATATATAAAGAACAATAAATCATAAGATAAAAAGCAATATAAACAAAGTTAATAGAAACATTAACATAAATATGCATAAAACTCAATAGTAACATAAATAATAAAAAAATGGACATATCACAATATAATAAAATGTATAAATATGAATAATCTATATATATAAAAGGCACCTCCAACGTTCCATTGAAGCCTCAAGCCGGAAACTTGAGGTGCCCGAGATATCCGGTTTGGCCTGCAGGCTGCAGTCACTGTAGCTCCGCCCTCGCGTCAAAACACGATGACGTTGAGGGCGGGGCGGTCCTGCAGTCAGTGTACCTACGCCCTCGTGTCAACACGCGATGACGCAGAGGGCGGGGCGGCGAACACACAACGGACGACTTCCACACATTCTCTGACAGCTGCTGGGAGAGCGCACCGAACTTCGCAAACTCGCAACCACGTCACTGAGGGACGGAGGGAGGGAGAGGAGAGGTGTGGAACTCGGAAGGGAGGCACGGATAGGGAGGGGGTGTCTGGAACTCGGGAGGGAGGACGGTGGGGGGGGGGGATTACCCTGCTAGCGCCCGTTTCATTTTTCCCAGGCATTTCTTACTAGTTACATATAAATGGACCATAAAATGTATAATAAATACTCAATAATAAGGCTAAAAGTATGACTCCAAATACAATGTGTCCTTTTTGGTTTTACAAGATTGCTGAAAGAGCTGACTCTTGGTTCAAACCATTTAGTATGATGGTATCGTATTTAGAAATGAATTTCTTTTCTTCCTGTAATAAGTTGTTGCTATTGCTTCCTCTCCAATAAGATCTAATTTTACTTAGCACTGTAAAACGCACATCATCAAATTTGTGACATTTGGTCATTATGTGTTCAACCAAAGATTTCTCAATTGCTTTCCTTTTTATCTCACTTGTATGTTCAATGATACGTTTATTTAGTGCTCTTGTTGTTTTACAAGTATATAAATAGCTTGCAAGGGCAGACAACTACGTAGATGGCCTGATCAGTTTTTAAATTAGAGTGATGTCTCAATTCAAAGCGTTCACCTTTGGTTGAGGAGAGAGATAGGCAGATTGTGGAAGTGGGGAGGAGAGAGAGAGGGGGAATGCTGGATGGCAGGGGAGAGGAGAGTAAGGGCCAGATGATGGAAGTGAGGAGGAGAAAGAGGGGAATTGCTGAATAGAAGTGGGGAGGAAAGAGAGGGGAAATGCTAGATGGCAGTAGAGAGGAGAGTAAGGGCCAGATGATGGAAGTGAGGAGGAGAAAGAGGGGAATTGCTGAATACAAGTGTGGAGGAGAGGGGGCAAGCTGTATGTAGACACAGTCAAAAGAGGGAAATTGAAGACTGCATAGTAAGAAAATTAAATCTGGACAGAAGCAGAAAATAAATTAAAGCTGAAAGGAAGAGGAGAGAAAAATGACAAACAAACAGGAGTTGAGAAGACAAGGAAAGTAGAAACCAGTACATTGCCAGACAGCAAATACAGAATTTTATTTTTAGTTTAAGGTAAGTTGAGTTAATTTTTTTTGTTTTATTTGTAGTCATTATTTCTAATGTAGTGAATGGAATATGTCAGTTATTGAAATTTATGTCTGTTATCTTTATAGCAGGACAAGGGAAAAACATTTTTTTTTTCTGGTATTGTCCTGCATGCCTGTCTGGTTTTGGGGGGGTTTCAGCTGAATTTTATTCTACATATTTTATTAGTTTATGGTCACTCTTAGGAGTTCTTTTGTTGGACCTAGGGACTGGTGTACTATTTTCATTGATGCCTTTTTGTATGCTCCTTGACTGGGTAAATGGGTGTGGCAACGGTTGGGGTGTGGCCACTATAGGGGTGGAGCCATTGATAGTGACCTGACCTTAAAGTTGGCCCTGTATGAGTACTGCTACCTTTTTTCTAGAGAAAAAAAGCACCAGGTATATCTAATTTCATCGTATGGAAAGCTAGTAAGAAAAATGCATGTCTGAACATAATGGAATAAATCATGTGTATATAGATTAGAAAGGGGTGGTCTGATACGATGCAAAATGTAATAATAAATGTTTTATGTGAGGTGCATAGTGGCATACCACAGATATCCCTGTGTATATATTTGTTTAGCCATTATGTGATTGTCATTCTGTCAGTCATGCTGAAAATGATCATGTTTGGGATCATTTCGGGAGTAGCTGATTGCTTTGGCTTGTTTCTGGTCTCTTCACCATATTGATGGAGAAATTAATGTTTAACAGTTTGCTGCTTTAGCATGTTTTCCATAGCTCCAGGAAGACTGGAATGCTCATTGACAGAATAGAGGATGCAGGAATAGTGGCTGATGCATACAGATAGGGAAGAGTGTGTACTAAGTTATGATGGCACACTATCTGCCCATGGTGTACACAAATCCACTGCTCACAACCTGAGAGTATTCAAGGCTGACCAAAACCAGGCTTTCAAAGGGGCTTGAATGCTTCAAACGAAATGAGTAGGGGAGAACATGAGTTCTTGGTAGACATAGAGGTGTATTTTCAAAGCACTTAAACTTACAAAGTTAAATAGGTGCATAAGAACCTACGCGTGTCAAGCATGCGCCAAATCAGCATTACTGCCCAGCTACTGCGTGTCCCAGGCGCTAATTCTGAATTTGGCATGCACCGAAAACAAGTGGTAGAAAATATTTTCTATTACGTGGCGCTTACCCGGTGGTAGACGACAGTGGACGTGTGCTGCAAGCCTACCGCCCAGGTAGCACGTGAGACCTTACTGCTAAGTCAGTGGGTGGCAGTAAAGTCTCTGACCGAAAATGATTGCGCGCTGGTTTTTATTTTTCTCCACGTCCATTTCCTGGCCCCTTAAAAAAGGCCCTTTTTCCAGGACACAGCAAAAACTGACCCGGCTTGCACCCAAAAGACAGGCTCTCACTGCCACAGGCTACGTTTTGCAGTGGCTTAGTAAAAGGGCCCCATAGTAACCTAGAGAACCTTTGTAAGTCTTTGAAATTGAGCCCCATAGCCTTTATGGCCTGTCATTTATGGTAGGTTGTTTTACCAATTATTTGTATTAAAATTACCACTTTTCATTATGTTTCTGTATGGAAATCAGCAAGTGAAATTCACTGCAGATGATACTAAAACCAATAGTATAGTAAATGCATCCAAGGTTACAAAGTACTTGAATAAATTATGGGAGTAGTTTTATATGTTGCAAATTTGATTCAGTATGGACAAGTACAGTGCCTTGTGGTCAAGACTTTCAGGGGATTCAGCGAATTCTCAGCCCTGCTGTAACATTTCAATTTTTTGGAAAGTTTGCAGCAGCATCTCTCTCTCTCTCTCCTCCCTCTCCCTGTTTTCCCCCACATGGTCCAGCATCTCTCCCGCTTGTCCACCCTTCATTAACCCCCCCACCAGTGGAAGCAGCGCATCCTCCTTCTGCCTCCATCCCCTTAAATCCAGCACCTCTTTCTTCCTCCCATAGCACCCCCCCCCCCCACCAGTTCTTCAAACCCTAGCTCTTCATTGGCAGTGGTAGCAATAATACACTGCCTGGGCCAGTGCCTTCCCTCTGCCATGCCCTTCTCCCTCTCACATAATTTATCATTTACAGGTGGATGGGATAAGGCAGAGGCAAGGCTCTACTGCTGGCCCAGGCAGCATGTTATTGCTGCTTCTGCCGATGAAGTGCTTGGGTTTGAAGGACCGGGGGGAGGGAGGCTGAAGGAGGAAGAGAGAGAAGTGCTGGACTTGCAAAGGGGTGGACGCAGAAGAAAGAGGAGCTGCATCCATGGGGGCGGAGGGAGAGATGCTGGGCCCATTGAAGGGGAGGAGGGAAGGTGAGAGAGATGCTGGACATGTGGCAGGGAGGCAGAAGAAAATGCTGGACCTGTGTTGGGAAAGAGGATAGAGCTTCTGGACCCTGGGTGAGGGGAAGGGGACAGGAGAGATACTGGAACCATGATTGGAGGGGGGGGGGTGAGTGGGACAGGAAAGATACAGGACTATGGGTGAGGGAACTGCGGAAAGGAGAAGGAGATGTCAAACTATGAGGGAGGGGTTAGGGAGAGAGGGGAAGTGTGAGACAATGGTGGGCAAGATGGACTGTGGGGAATGGTGAGAAGAGAGGGGGAGAGATGCTGGACCTGGAGTGGGGAAAGGAAGGAAAGACAAAGAGATGTTGAACTATGAGGAATGGAAAGATGCTGGATCAGGGGAGGGGTGGAGAGGGGACAGACAGAGATCCTGGACCACATGGGGTTGGGGGGAAGGATAGAAATGATCCTGGACCATGTTGGGCAGGGAGGACAGAGAGGGAAAAAGCTGTCCATGGGGAAGGATATGGACACAGAGAAGGGAGATGCTGGGCATGGAGGGGAAACAGAAGGTCAATGGTGGATTGGGGGGGTAGGGTAAGGAGACAGATGGACAATGCTGGACATATGAGTGGAGGAGTAGCCTAATGGTTAATTCACTGGTCTGAGATCCAGGGGAACCACATTCAATTTCCGCTGCAGCTCCTTGTGACCCTGGGCAAGCCACTTAACTGTCCATTACCCCTAGGGACAGACAAAGTACCTGCATATAATGTGTACAGTGCTGTGCACATCTAGTAGCGCTATAGAAATAAGTAGTAGTAGTACATATGGGGGTTATGGACATAGAGGGGAGATGCTATACTTATAAGGAGGGGGGCATAAGGACAAGGATACAAGGACACACATTGAAGCTACTAAGTAGTAAATTTAAAACAAATCACTCAACATATAATTAAACTCTGGAATTCTTTGCCAGAGAATGTGTTAAAAGTAATTAGCAGGGTTTAAAAAAGGTTTGGAGAAGTTCCTAAAAGAAAAGACCATTATCCATTATTAAGATGGACTTGGGAAAATCCACTGCTTATTCCTGGGATAAGCAGCATAAAATCTGTTTTACTCTTTTTGGGTATTGCCAGATACTTGTGTCCTGAACTGGCCACTGTTGGAAACAGGATACTTTGGGCTTAATGGACTTTTGGTCAGTCTCAGTACAGCAATACGTATTTACTTATGAGTGGGCAGATGGAAAAGAGAGAGAGAGGGGAAATATATCAGAGATGTATGAAGTGAGGGAATGGAAGAAAGGACAAATAGACAGCACCCACTGGCAGAAAAGAGAAACTGGGACCAACATGCCCTTGACATTGTTGTGACTGTGGGCAAGTCACTTCACCCTCCACAGCCTCGGGTACAAACTCAGATTCTAACTTGCCTTGAATTGCCAGGATGCTGCTCAACCCCATGCATAAATGCCTGATCTTTCTCTCTTCTATATTGCAAACATGCAGGTTTGGTACTGAAAACATGGTATTTTATGAAAGAATTTACTCAAGACTGATATTTGCTTTTCTCAAACTGAGGTTAGTAGTCTGGAGATCCCTGGCAACCCTTTCACTGTCTAGTTGTGTCCTGCACTCCCTCCACCCTATTCAAGTTTGTTCACAGTTATGTCTGTTTTGGATTTGTTTGTTTTTACTTTTTTATTTTTACAATTCTTAACAACTTAGATTTTATGGATAGCCAGTGTATCAAACAAAACAAACCATGAACTATCTGTCAGGGAATGTTGTCTCCTTGCAAGGAGAGAGACTAAAGACAAAAAAAACATGGTTCAAATTTAACCCATTTATGTCAAACAAAGCCTTGCAGGCTGAGTTCACCACTAAACATAGGCATACTAGCCTAAGATAACCCCTCAAGGAGACAATTTGTCTTGCCACTCTGAGAGGGACTGCCACCCCTTGGCTGAGGCCCTAAAGATTAGAAGGAAGCAATTCAGCCAGAGAAGGTTCAACCCCATGCATGCTATATTCCCCAAGATGTTTAGAGTGGGAAAAAGGGGTTGTGAACCCTTAGGAATAGAAGCCATTACTGCAAAGTGAGTCTCCTAGAACCCTTGAGAATCACATGAAATTCCAGCCTCCATCTGCTGGTTTGGGAACATAACCCACTCGTCTGGACTAATCTAGCAGCATGATAAGGAAATCAACATTTAGGTAATGTTTAGATTCTATTGTATTGCATTTGTGCTATATTTTGTAAACTATTTGGTAACCTTCTTTGGGAAAGGCAATATAAATGTAATAAATAGACAGACAGACAAAATCTGCACATTAATTTACACAATCAGCCAACAGAAACACACTATTCATGATCACACATTTAAATGTTTCAGCAGTATCTCCTTGCATAGGTTAAATTCACTGATACTGTGTAAATAACCTGTGTTTAAAGGAAATCTCAAGCATTCAGCAACATTTCAGCAGACCTTCTGGGCACAGAGGTTGCTATTACCTTGCTCTTGCTGGGAATATATCTACTTACTTTGCAAAACTACTCTACTCTCATTACTGCTGGCCTAGTTCTTATAACACTAGTTACTGCACAGCTAGAACATGTCAGCAATTTGTTCCTTAAAGCAAACATATTACTGTTGGATATAAGTAAGAGGACTCACCATTGTCCCGTTCTTTGTACTCTATTATACATAACTGTTAAAAACATACCACTTTCATATCTTTACTAGTGAATTCAGTACATTCAACTAACATATCTGATTCCCATCCTGCAACTTAACATACTTCTGAATGTTAACTGTTATTGGTAATCCAAAAGTGCTTCTTCCCATTCAAAGCCTATATAGTACCATATATCTTTTTGACCTACTGTTTATGAAGTGTCTGACTACCAATGAAGTGTCCTTACACAATCTTGGAGCACATGAGTTTTCCTATATCGATAACTGACTGGTCAAGAGCACCTCTCAGACAGGCAGATAAAATCTACTGTAAGTGGATCTCCATCAAGGTGTTGACACTTCAGTTTGGATTTGTAGGGGCTCTGCTAGAAATACCATGAGTCATGGCTTTTCTCCCTGCCTATAGAAACTGTGTCTGCATTCTAGAAAAGGGAAGTGTAAGCAGTAGACATCAGCCTGGACCATACTGAAGATGTTGGACTTCTTGGCTTCAACAGAAAGGCATGCATGTGAAATAGACTTTAATGATGGAGAAAGAGATACAGATGAAACAAAATCTGTGATAACACAGCACATTGCACAGGCGCAAATGGACAAAGAGGGCAGACAAATAATCCATTTCTGTCATGATTTTTTATATTTCAATGTTTTATTTTTTTCTATTCTCAGCATCTCAGAAGGTGGAGCAGACAGGTGTGCAGGTGGTGTTCTTGTCAATCCTCCCTGTCGAGGATAAAGGCCAAGGCAGAGAAGCTCGCATCCTGGAGATGAATGTGTGGCTGTACGGATGGTGGTGTTAAGAGCGTTTTGGCTTCCTGGACCATGGGATGATTTTCCAAGGGCTGCTGAGCAGAGATGGTGTCCATCTATCAAAGAAAGGAAGAAGTGTCTTCAACAGCAAACTGGCTAACCTACAGAGAAGGGGCTTTAAATTAGAATTGTTGGGGCCGGATGATAAAAGCCCACAGGTAAGTATATGCTCTCATGGGCCGATGATCAGAAGCCCTGCACTGTTCCAAACTGCTCAAAAAATAGTGCCGGAACAGCGCGGGGATATAACTCCCCTATGATCAAAGCTAATAGCATGCAAATTTATGTGCGCTATTAGCTCTGACCATAGGGGTACTTCTGCAGGAGGATTGTGCCTGGGCATGCGCCCAAGGCACAATCCTCCCGCAGAAGTGGTTTGACAGATCTGGGCTGTCAAAAGCCCGGATCTGTCAAACAGCAGAAGAGGTTTGACAGGTCCGGGATTTTCTCCTGGACCTGTCAAACCTAACGCCCCCCCCCCCCCCCCCCCCCCAAAGCACAAAATCCCTGGTGATCCAGTAGGACCGGACCACTAGCTTCCCCTCCCACCTCCCCCTCCCCACATTGTACGAAAACCCCCTGGTGGTCCAGTGGGACCGCTATCTATCCTCCCCCTCCCCCCGCCCCCCCAGCAGCCTACTTCTCCGTAGTCATAGTAGTTGGAGGAGGGAGGGATTAGCATTCATTTCCTCCTTTTCGGGCTCCTTCCCAAAATGGTGGCGTATCTCCCTGCCCAGTACATCCTGGGATGCGCTGGGCAGGACTTAACTTCCATATATGGGTTAAGCTCTGCCCAGCGCATTCCAGGACGCACCAGGCAGAGTGGGAGGGGCGGGCTTAGGTTTCACAGGTCCAGGAGAAAATCCCGGACCTGTCAAACCTCTTCAGTGGGTCTCCCTCATTCCTCTCTTGCTAGCAAACCTTAACGCCTGCTCTGAGCTGGCGTAAGGTTTGCTGTGGTAGCAGCGCCCTTGTTTGGCACATTACCTGCTGATCATGAGGGAGGAATGCGGGAGACCTTTGCATGCATTTGCATGCAATTAGTGTTCAGAGTCGGCAAGTGTGTTATTACATGCGTTCACCGGCTCTGGCCATTGGGTGCAAACGCAGGAGCTAGTATGGCGCTATTGGCCTCTAGCGCCCATGTTTGCTTCTGATCATCGGCCCATCAGGTAAGTGAGGCATTAAGTACCTATACACAAATGGCAAAAACACCTGGAAAGTAGCATATAATAATGCCCATAGTATGGGAAATAGGATCTAGAGGCTGTGATGGAAGAGATTGATTTGGATTTAGTGGCAGTCATGGAGATATGGTTCATAGAGAACCATGACTGGGATATAGTTATACCGGGCTATAATCTGTTCAGGAAGGACAGGGTAGGAAAAAAGGGATTGGCATTATATGTTAAAGATCATATTAAAGCCACATAGTTGTACGACCTGCAGGGTAAGGATGAGGCACTGTGGATCAATCTGGAAAGAGGGAATGGAAAATGTATTTACATTGGTATGATATACAGGCCTCCTTCGCAGACAGAAGTAGTGGACAGAGATTTAATTGAAGACATTCAAAATATAGCTGTTAAAGAGGAAATACTACTAATAGGTGATTTTAATATGCCAGATGTTGATTGGGGTATCCCTATTGTGAGGCCTTGAAGTAGGGAGTTGAAGCAGTTGGTAATATAACCTATGTGGGATGGGGCCATATTGGACTTAGTGCTTATGAATGGGGAGAGTGTTTCTGATGTTATAGTGAGGGGTCATCTGGCATCCAGAGATCACCAGGTGTGGAGAGAGGTCATTCAAAAATGAAAGTTCTAGACTTAAAAAAAAAAAATGTTCAGATGGGGGTTACCTCAAGGAGGAGTTTTCTGAATGGGAACATCTGGAAGAAGTAGGAAAGCAGTGGGCAAAACCGAAAGGAGCTATTTAAGAGCAACAAACCTTTTTTGTAGGGAAAGTAAATAAAAGTAAGAGAAGAAGGCCACTTTGGTTCCCAAAAGTAGCAGCTAAAATGGTAAAGAAAAAGAGGTTAGCCTTCATGAGCTACAAGAGATCGCAGAAAACGGAAGATAGGCAACGATATCTGGAAAAGCTAAGAGATTCTGGTAGAGTAGTCAGGAAAGCAAAGATGCAAATGGAAGAAAAAAAAAATAGCAAATACAGTAAAATGGGGGGTGGGGGGGGGGGGAGTGGACAAGACATTTTTTTAGATATGTTAGTGATAGGAGGAAGTGCTAGAGTGGCATTGTGAGATTCCAGTGTTAAGGGGAGGAATATGTAGAAGCTGATCAAGTGGAATTGCTTAACAAATATTTCTGTTCTGTGTTCACATCTGAAGGGCCGGGAGATAAACTAAAGGTGCACAGAGCGATGGGGCTGGATGGCATACATCTGAAGATACTGAAGGAACTTAGGAAAGTTTTGGTGGCTCCAATAGACGACCTTTTCAGTGTTTCTCTAGAGTCAGGAGTGGTGCCAGACTGGAAAAGGGCAGATGTGGTCCCTCTCCACTAAAGTAGAAGTAAGGAAGAGGTTGGGAACTACAGGCCGATAAGTCTGATTTCTGTGGTAAGTAGATTAATAGAAACCTTATAAAATGGGGAATAGTGAAGTTTCTGGAATCCAGTGGATTATAGGAGCTGAGGCAACATGATTTCATTAGCGGCAGGTCTTGTCAGACAAATCTGATTAATTTCTTTGACTGGGTGACCAGAGAGTTGTATCAAGGGAGAGAGAGATATATAGTGTTTAAATTTTAGCAAAGCCTTTGACATGATTCTGCATTGATGACTAATAAATAAACTGAGTCCCCTCAGTATGGGGCCCGGAAGTGAGTGACTGGGTTAGAAATTGGTTGAGTGGAAGGTGACAAAGGATAGTGGTTAATGGAGCTCACTCTGAGGAAAGGGAGGTCACGAGTGCTGTTCTACAAGGTTTAGTTGTTTTTAATTTTATTTATTTTATTTGTTGCATTTGTATCCCACATTTTCCACACCCATTTGCAGGCCCAACGTAGCTCACATTAGGCCTTGTTGTGATCGCCATTATCGGAATGAGAAATACAGAGTGGCATTGCATCAAAGTTCATAAGTGACAGAGTACCTCAAGCTGTCAGGCACAAGAGAGTTCACTTCCAGACTGAGAAACAAAGTGGCACTGCGTCAAAATTCAATGGTGACAGAGTAAATTAAGCAATCAAGTACCGAGGGTTCTGTCTCGTCCAGCTCTGGCATAAGTCTCGCTATCTGGAATCTAGGATAGATCATAAGTACATAAGTAATGCCACACTGGGAAAAGACCAAGGGTCCATCGAGCCCAGCATCCCGTCCACGACAGTGGCCAATCCAGGCCAAGGGCACCTGGCAAGCTTCCCAAACGTACAAACATTCTATACATGTTATTCCTGGGATTTTGGATTTTTCCAAGTCTGTTTAGTAGCGGTTTATGGACTTGTCCTTTAGGAAACCGTCCAACCCCTTTTTAAACTCTGCTAAGCTAACCGCCTTCACCACATTTTCCGGCAATGAATTCCAGAGTTTAATTACATGTTGGGTGAAGAAAAATTTTCTCCGATTTGTTTTAAATTTACTACACTGTAGTTTAATCGTATGCCCCCTAGTCCTAGTATTTTTGGAAAGCGTGAACAGACGCTTCACATCCACCTGTTCCGCTCCACTCATTATTTTATATACCTCTATCATGTCTCCCCTCAGCCGTCTCTTCTCCAAGCTGAATAGCCCTAGCCTCCTTAGTCTTTCTTCTTAGGGAAGTCGTCCCATCCCCGCTATCATTTTAGTCGCCCTTCGCTGCACCTTTTCCAATTCTACTATATCTTTCTTGAGATGTGGCGACCAGAATTGAACACAATACTCAAGGTGCGGTCGCACCATGGAGCGATACAACGGCATTATGACATCCTCACACCTGTTTTCCATACCTTTCCTAATAATACCCAACATTCTATTCGCTTTCCTAGCCGCAGCAGCACACTGAGCAGAAGGTTTCAGTGTGTTATCGATGACGACACCCAGATCCCTTTCTTGGTCCGTAACTCCTAACGTGGAACCTTGCATGACATAGCTATAATTCGGGTTCTTTTTTCCCACATGCATCACATGCATCGGGTTCTTTTTTCCCCACATGCATCACCTTGCACTTGCTCACATTAAACGTCATCTGCCATTTAGCCGCCCAGTCTCCCAGTCTCGTAAGGTCCTCTTGTAATTTTTCACAATCCTGTCGCGAGTTAACGACTTTGAATAACTTTGTGTCATCAGCAAATTTAATTACCTCACTAGTTACTCCCATCTCTAAATCATTTATAAATATATTAAAAAGCAGCGGTCCTAGCACAGACCCCTGAGGAACCCCACTAACTACTCTTCTCCATTGTGAATACCGGCCATTTAACCCCACTCTCTGTTTCCTATCCTTCAACCAGTTTTTAATCCACAATAGGACATTTCCTCCTATCCCATGACCCTCCAATTTCCTCTGTAGCCTTTCATGAGGTACCTTGTCAGACGCCTTTTGAAAATCCAGATACACAATATCAACCAGCTCCCCTTTGTCCACATGTTTGTTTACTCCTTCAAAGAATTGAAGTAAATTGGTCAGGCAAGATTTCCCCACACAAAAGCCGTGCTGACTCGGTCTCAGTAATCCATGTCCTCGGATGTGCTCTGTAATTTTGTTTTTAATAATAGCCTCTACCATTTTCCCCGGCACCGACGTCAGACTCACTGGTCTATAATTTCCCGGATCTCCCCTGGAGCCTTTTTTAAAAATGGGCGTTACATTGGCCACCCTCCAATCTTCTGGTACCACACTCAATTTTAAGGATAAGTTGCATATCACTAGCAGTAGCTCCGCAAGCTCATTTTTCAGTTCTATCAGTACTCTAGGATGAATACATCCGGTCCAGGAGATTTGCTACTCTTCAGTTTGCCGAACTGCCCCATTACGTCCTCCAGGTTTACCGTGAAGTCAGTAAGTTTCTCCGACTCGTCCGCTTGAAATACCATTTCCGACACCGGTATCCCACCCAAATCTTCCTCGGTGAAGACCGAAGCAAAGAATTCATTCAGTCTCTCCGCTACGTCTTTGTCTTCCTTGATCGCCCCTTTTACCCCTCGGTCATCCAGCGGCCCAACCGATTCTTTTGCCGGCTTCCTGCTTTTAATATACCGAAAAAATGTTTTACTATGTTTTTTTGCCTCTAATGCTATCTTTTTTTCATAATCCCTCTTGGCCTTCTTTATCTGCGCCTTGCATTTGCTTTGACACTCCTTATGCTGCTTCTTGTTATTTTCAGACGGTTCCTTCTTCCATTTTCTGAAGGCGTTTCTTTTAGCCCTAATAGCTTCCTTCACCTCACTTTTCAACCAGGCCGGCTGTCTTTTGGAGTTCCGTCTTTCTTTTCTAATTCGCGGAATATGTATGGCCTGGGCCTCCAGGATGGTATTTTTGAACAGCGTCCACGCCTGTTGTACAGTTTTTACTCTCTCAGTTGCCCCCCTAAGGTTTTTTTTTACCGTTCTTCTCATTTTATCATAGTCTCCTTTTTTAAAGGACTTTCTGTGTACAGTTACTTCAAGGTCGATATCAAAACTGATCATATTATGGTCACTGTTATCAAGGGGTCCCAGTACCATAACGTCCCTCACCAGATCATGCGCTCCACTAAGGACCAAGTCTAGAATTTTTCTTTCTCTCGTCGGCTCCTGCACCAGTTGCTCCATAAAGCTGTCCTTGATTTCATCAAGGAATTGTTTCTCTGTAGCGTGTCCCGTTGTTACATTTACCCAGTCTATATTTGGATAATTGAAGTCACCCATTATTATCACATTGCCCATTTTGTTCGCGTCTCTGATTTTGTTCGCGTCTCTGATTTCTTTTATCTTTTATCATGCCCTCTCGAACAGGTTGACCTTTAGTGATCAGACTGTTATGATTGTTGGAAGGGGTTGGGGGAACGGGCAGGGGATAGGGAAGCCTTGTGGGGATAGGGAAACCTTGTGGGGCCCTCCAGGTATGGACAGCTCCTTGAAGTCACCTAGGTGCGCCAAAATTCAGTGGCAGTATCCAAATTACTAAGCAGACATAGTTAAAACTACATTTTATGTGGTCTTCTTGCCCAGCTGGTTAATGTGTTTGTAAGCAATATTACTGAAGGGCTGTCTGGTAAGGTTTGCTTCTTTGTGGATGATACCTAAATTTGCAATAGGGTGGACATCCCCAATGGTTTGGAATTTTGGCAGCTAAGCTTTTAATGCTAAAAAAATGCAGGGTCATGCATTTGGGCTGTAAGTACCCAAGGGATCAGTACAGTTAGGGGGTGAAGAACTTTTGTGCACAAGAGAGGAGCGGGACTTTGGTGAGATTGTGTGTGATGATCTTAAGGTGGCCAAACAGGTTGAAAAGTTGATAATGAAAGCTAGAAGGATTCTTGGGTGCATAGAGAGAGGAATAACCAGTAGGGAAAAGGAGGTAACGATTCTCTTGTATAAGACTCTTGTGAGACCTCATCTAGAATTTTGTGTACAAGTCTGAGGATCACACCTTCAAAAAGATAAAGCAAGGTGGAGTCTGTCTAGAAGACAGCTAGTAAAATGATCAGTGATCTTTTTCATAAAGCATACGGGGACAGACTGAAAGATTTTAATATGTATACTTTGAAAGAAAGGCATGAGAGGGGAGATATGATAGAGACGTTTACCTACATGGCATAAATGCACGGGGGTGGGGGGTCTCTCTCAATTGAAAGGAATTAGGGGGCATAGTGTGAAGGTGAAAGGGGATAGAGTCAGAAGTATCCTGAGGAAATACTTCTTCATGGAAAGGATGGTGAATGTGTGGAACAGCCTATGAAAACTGTATCTAAATTCAAGAAAGCTTGGGACAAGTACATAAGATCTCTAAGGAACAGGAAAGGATAGCAGATGGCATGAATGGGCAGACTGGATAGACCATATGGTCTTTATCTGCCTTCATGTTTCTATGTTCTGTCCAGGAATCATACCTCCCCATACCAGTCTCATTTATCCCCCCAGTACAGGAGTCTTTGACAGATATAAACCAGCAGTTCTGCTAAAGCTATGGAAGCAAATGGATGGTGCAGCTTTAGAGGCTTGTGAGATGGCTAAAGGAGTGCAGCAATGTTATATGAGAAGATAAAAGGAGTGTAGCAGCTGAAGGATATAATAGGGAGGATGACAGTAGCAATGGGAAGGAGAATCCAGTCAAGCACAGCAGCAGTGAATGAAGACTGTGAGGCCAGTTTGCTCTGATTCGACATCTAGAAGTATATGTAATTTGCATGGGAAAAAATCCCTGAAAACTTGATTATAGTGTAGTGAGGATGATGGCATTTAATCAGTATTTCCTACATCACTCAGGTGGGCAAATAAATTCTCATCTATTAAGATGCTTCAGGACTAGGAGGCAGCAGTGTTTTAGTCCTGGCTGGTGGAGGCAGCAGTAGCTACCTGGAACTTAAATTACCATTTGGTGCATGGGGTTTACTGCTGCTCATTTGTGGCTGCCAGGAGTGACCTGATCTGCTAGGATTTCTCTGCACCCATCTCATCTCAACCCCCACCCCCCCTGATTTTCCTCTTTCTGGTTTTCTTTCCATCTCAGCCTCAACCTCTGCTCAATCAGAGTGGTAGCACCAAAGATTATAGGGCTGCAAGCTGGTGCACTCACGGGCTCCAGTCTCTTTCTGTACAGAGCTTTCTAACAGCAGATCTGTGTATTAACCATTAGCACCATCACTGAAACATGCCTCTGTAGCCTGGAAGTCTATAAAGTGGGGGAGTGAGGATTGACTTGCTGGGAGGGAGTATGCAGGGATGCCACTAATGGTGAGAAAGGAAAAGGAAGAAGATGGAAATCCAGGTGGGTTAGAGATAGGAGGGAGTAGGACAGGCAATCCTTGGTATAGTGTAGAACAGGCTGGGGAAATGGTGGGCTTGGGGGAGAGGTAAAAGCCAAGAGTAAGTGGAGACGGGAGTTTAGGAGGGATAGCTAAAGGACAGCGAATGGGCTAAACATGGCAGGGGCAAAGGAAGAGAATGATAAAGCTGCAAAGGAAGAGAGGATTGCAACTATCTCGTATTATCTAAAATGAATTTTCTTGGCAGGTAACAATAACACACAATTTTAGAAATGTATATATATAACAACAAAAATCACAACAAAACAAACAATTCACATAACAATACAACACAAGGATCACAAAAAAAATTCACATAATCAGTAAAATCTTATATAATAATGAATCTTCCACACAAACAATATTAGATCACATTAAAACAATCCTTAATTCAGTCTGTTCATGAGCATATGCTGTGGCTCTCATACAAAAGGAAAAACTTGACTAATAAGATTTCCTGCAAAATGTAAGTGAACAACTGTCCTAATTCATTAGGTAGAGAGTTCTGTAACAGTGGGGCTGCAACAAAAAATATACATGAGTGATTCTCTTCCAATCTACATTCTTAATGAAGATGTGATACAAAGAGGAACTTCACTATTTAATGCTTTATGAACTAGTGTCAAAACTTTACATTTTTAATACTCTCTTGAATTGGAAGCCAGTATAAACTTTTGCACTCCCAACTTGTTTTGCAGTATAAGTAGGGGTACATTTTCAGTCAGCATGATACCTGGCTTAAATTAAATGCTGCTATTGTAGTTTAACTTGATCTGAATATTCAGCACTACTATCTACATAGTACGATTACCGCACTGTTGCTGTGGGGCCCTTTTACAAACGTGTGTAAGGGCCTACGTATATAGCGCGTACCAAATCGGCATTACCACTTGGCTTCCACATGCCCCGGGCAGTAATTCCGAATTTGGCGCGCGCCAAAAATACAAGGTAGAAAATATTTTCTATTTTTTACCTCAGGGCATCTACCCAGAGGTAGATGGTAGCTGGTGCGCACACTGCATGCTTACCACCCGGGTAGCAAGTGAGACCTTACTGTTAGGTCAGTGGGTGGTGGTAAGGTCTCAGGCCGAAAATGGACACTCGCTGGTTTCAATTTTAGCGCATGTCTTTATTTTATTTATTTATTTATTTATTGCATTTGTATCCCACATTTTCCCACCTCTTTGCAGGCTCAATGTGGCTTACAATACATCATGAATAGTGGAAATATAAAGGTTCTTGGGTAATATGATAATGAAATACATTATAGAAGTATAACAAGCAAATATTATAAGACAATTCTAGATTTATGTATAGAAGTTCATATTTGTTGATATTTGTAGTATGCCTTGTTAAAGAGATGGGCCTTCAGTAGTTTGCGGAAGTTAGTTCATAGACCGTTTTCAAGTTGCACGGCAGCGCGTTTCAGAATTGTGTGCTCAAGTAGGAAAAGGTTGACGCATGCGTAAGTTTGTATTTTAGACCTTTGCAGTTGGGGAAATGAAGATTAAGGAAAGTGCGGGATGATTTTTTAGCATTCCTGGGTGGTAAGTCTATCAGGTCTGACATGTAGGCTGGGGCATCTCCGTAAATGATTTTGTGAACTAGGGTGCATATTTTGAACATGATGCGTTCTTTAAGTGGTAGCCAGTGTAGTTTTTCTCGTAGAGGTTTAGCACTTTCATATTTTATTTTGCCGAATATGAGTCTAACTGCAGTGTTCTGAGCTGTCTGAAGTTTCTTTACTCTTTGCAGCCGGCGTAGAGTGCATTGCAGTAGTCTAGATGACTGAGTACCATTGATTGTACCAGGTTGCGGAAGACAGTCCTTGGGAAGAAAGGTCTTACTCTTTTTAATTTCCACATTGAGTGGAACATCTTCTTGGTTGTGTTTTTCACGTGGCTCTCAAGTATTAGGTGTCGATCAATGGTGACTCCAAGAATTTTTAGGGTGTCCGAAATTGGAAGATTCATCTTTGGTGTGCTAATGGTGGTGAATTTCTCCGTGTTATGTTGCGAAGTGAGTATTAGGCATTGGGTTTTTTCTGCATTGAGTTTCAGCTGGAATGCATCCATCCATGTATGCATGATGTGTAGGCTTTGGTTGATGTCAATGGAAATTTCCTTTAAATCTTGTTTAAATGGGATGTAGATCGTTACGTCGTCTGCATATATGTATGGGTTGAGGTTTTGGTTTGATAGTAGTTTGGCCAAGGGTATCATCATTAAGTTGAATAAGGTCGGTGAAAGGGGGGATCCCTGTGGGACTCCGCATTCAGGTATCCATGTGGCTGATATAGTCAAATTAGATGTCACTTGGTATGATTGTGTGGTTAGGAACCCCTTGAACCAATTGAGAACATTGCCTCCAATTCCGAAGTACTCGAGGATATGTAGTAGTATTCCATGATCAACCATGTCGAAGGCCCTAGACATATCAAATTGTAGTAGTATGTTCTTGCCCGTTGCGATCGTTTGTTTAAATTTGTTAATGAGAGTAACTAGTATGGTTTCCGTGCTGTGATTAGATCGGAATCCTGACTGGGAGTCGTGTTATATTGAGAATTTGTTTAAATAGTTTGTGAGTTGTTTGGTTACCATCCCTTCCGTTAGTTTGGTTATTAAGGGAATGGATGCTACTGGTCTGTAACTGGTTATTTCACTAGCACTCTTCTTTGCATCTTTGGGTATGGGGGTGAGTAGAATGTTTCCTTTCTCCTTCGGGAATAGTCCATTTTTTAACATATAGTTCACGTGATTCGTGAGGTCTGTTATGAATTGTAGAGGGGCAGATGTCATAAGGTTGTTTGGACATATGTCTAATTTGCAATGAGATTTGGCGAATCTTTTGAGCGTTTGGGAGATGAGATCCTCCGATAATGTCTCGAAGTTGGTCCAGGTTCGGCATGCTGGGTATACACCAGGTTCAGGATCTAGACAGTCAAAGAGTGTGGCGTAATCGATGGTACTGATAGGTATTTTAAGTCGCAATTGTACAATTTTCTCATTGAAGTATCTCGCGAGATTGTCTGCTCCTGGTGTATCCTTGTTATTGGATGTGATTGGTGTGATACCTAGTAGTTTATTTACGAGTTGGAAAAGTTTGTGTGTATCCTTGTGGTTTGGTCTAATTTCAGTTTTGTAGTATAGTCTTTTGGTTTGTCTTATGGTATATTTATATTTTCTTTGAAGTTGATTCCAGGCGTTAAGTGTAGGGTTGTCTTTCTTTTTATTCCACACTCATTCTAACCTTCTGACTTGTGTTTTAAGTTTTTTCAGTTCTTCGTTGAACCATGGTATTGAGTTCTTTCTGTGTGAAGTTCTGGTTTGAGTTGGGGCAATTTTGTCTAATATTGATCTGCATCTATCGTCCCATTCTAGGAGGAATTGGTTTGATTCTTTTTTTTAAATTGTTTATTTATATTTTAAATCAAATTAAACAAATTGTTACATTTGAACAGGCAATGCAGACAAAAACAATATTTTATGAGAGACATTATATCCTCCCATAGAAGGCAAAGTTATCAAAAGGAAACATTTTACTCTTCTTTAGACGGAATTGGTTTGTTTCTGCCTTTATTGTCCAACCGTTGTGGTAGATCTGTTGCCAGAATATTTCCGGGTCTGTTTTTCCTCTCGTGGTGTAGGTTTTTCGTTCTTGCTTGTTAATTGTGTCTTTCGTTCGCCATTGGAGGCCATTGTCCATTTTCCAGCCCCTTAAAGACCCTTTTTCCTAGATGTGGTAAGAAATGGCCTTGTGCGCGTCCAAAAGACATGCTTAAACTTCTGTAAGCCTCTTTTTGCCGCTGCTTAGTAAAAGGGCCCCTGTGTGTTTAGTTTAGTCCTGCTATACTACTGGCCTAAAAGTATAACCTATCTGGATAGTGACTGAATATCATTGCCCTCTCTCTCCCTCCTAACAAGACCCACAAGTATACAGATATCTGGCTGTTTAATAATTTAAATGGCCTAATATTGTCAATATATATTTTGAAAATACACAGGTTGGTGATTGCGTAATTGCCTTTGAATCTTATTCCAATAGAATAAACTATTATTGACATGGAATATTCCCAGGACAACCATTAACCCCCCTCCCCCCCCCAAAAAAAAAAAATGGGTGCAGAGAAGTAGGATGTTTCACTTTACAATTTAACATACAAAAAAGATTCTGTTCAGATTCACACATCATATTAAAGACAGCAATACTACCTTTCCTAACTTAGGCAATAACCAGGGGCATGGATACCTGGGGGGAAAGTGGGAGGAGGAGGAATGGGAGAAAGGTGGATGATTGATTTGTTATTCAGAGGAGTGATTTTTTTCCTATATAAGTAGAAGCTATGTATTATAAGGCAGTGCACTTAAGAACCAGAATGCATGTTCAGTATCTTTGTTAACTTCTGTTTTAAAATGTGTTTTGAAAAATAAAAGATATATTAAAAAAAAAGAGACAGCAACACAAACTCCCTTCACTGTCCTAGACTTTGTGAACTAACATGAAACCTTGATACAAATGCTTAGAACCTTACCATACTATACCAGCACCAAGTTCAAGAACTCAAACTGCACCAACCCTACCTACTGCAAATATTCTAGAATACTAGTACACTTCTAGTTGAGCAAACTGGATGGCTGCAGATTCCTACAAAGAATGTACAAGCTAGGAAGTATGATCATGTTACACCTCTTTATATTCAGAACCATTGGTTGCTCATACCTTATGTTATTAAACATAAAATTATAGTCTTAACCCATAAAACTTTGGCTACAGGAATCCTTCAGTACTTACCAATGATAACCCAATATGTCCCTCCCAGACTATTACATAAGAATATAAGAGTAGTCATACTGGGTCAGACCAATGGTCCATCTAGCCCAGTATCCTGTTTTTGAAACAGTGGCCAAGCCAGGTCACAATTAGCTGGCAGAAGCCCAAATTGTGGCAACACTTCCTGCTACAAATCCCAGGGCAAGCAGTTGCTTCCCATGTCTGTCTCAATAGCAGACTATGAACTTTTCCTCCAGCAATTTGTCCAAACCTTTTTTAAACCCAGATACGCTAACCACTGTTACCACATCCTCTGGCAAAGAGTTCCAGAGCTTAATTATTCATTGAGTGAAAAAATATTTCCTCCTATTTGTTTTAAAAGTATTTCCATGTAACTTCCTCTAGTGTCCCCTGGTCTTTGTACTTTTGGAGTGAGTAAAAAATTGATTTACTTCTACTCATTCTACACCACTCAGGATTTTGTAGACCTCAATGTTATGATTCTGCCGGTTTGGCTGAGGGGGAGGGGGGACGTCTCTTCTGATTGGCTGCCAGGGGTTGTGCTGACGTCAGGGGATAGTACTTTAGCCTGCAGCTGAAGAGTTTCTCTGCTTTTGCGTTACTTCTTGGTAGTAACAGGAAAGCCTGATAGGTTTCTCTCAGAACGTGCTCTAGGTTCTGACAGGGATCTGTGTTGATTTAGAATATTCTTTTCCTTCCCTCTGGGTTAGCTGCTGCTGTGTGTGTGTGTGTGTGTGTGTGTGCGTAGCTCTGTAATCAGGGTCAGCTGCTCGTTTGTTTAGTGGGGGCTGGGCATTGCTCAGCCTCCGGGGCTCTGGGCTGAGTGAGAGCGTTCTCCTTTGTTTGTTTGTTTTAAGGATTTCTCTTCCCAGTGTCCCGGCCTGCTGGCTCAGTGAGTTTAACCCTTTGTGTACTGTGTGTATTGTATTCCTGCCTCTGCCAGTGTGTTTGTTTGGATGGGCCCCACTCCCTCTCGGGAGGGGAAGCGTTCTCTCTGATTGTTTGTTGATTTATGGCACTCTCTCTCTGCTGGCTCTACAAGCTTAACCCTTTGTGTTCTGGGTGCCTCTGTCTACAGTGGGGTTGAGGCAAAGGCTTTCTGCCTTCCTTCTGTGTTTGGTTCCTCTGGCTTCTGCCTGGGGCTCCTACCCTGGTGGGGGGGGGGGGGGTTGCTGTGTTAGTTTCCCTGTCCTGCGCTAGTCCCCTGCGTGGGCGTGGCCCGCTCTGGTCCTTTGTTTCCCCCTCTGCCCTATTGCTGGTGTTCAGCGCGTGTCTGGCCTCTTGGGGCCCTCTGGGTTCTTTCACCCCTCCCTGTGTGTGATTGGGTTCCAGTTCAGCCGTGAGACTCGCACGAGTGGCTCTGTCTGCGTGGGTTCCGGTTCGGCCGCGAGGCCCGCCTGTATGCCTATTTCCCTTCTTCCTGAGGGACTGTGGGGAGGGGTAGCTTAGGGGGTATTGTGTAGCTGGGGTGTGCGGTGGTGGGTCGGTCTCCCCTTGGCCTGGGTCGGCGCCCTGCTGGCCTTGGCCAGGGCCCAAGGGCTCACGACCAACCCAACGGATTACACTCAATGATATCTCCCCTCATCGATCTCTTTTCCAAGCTGAAGAGCCCTAATCTCTTTAGCCTATCCTCATACGAGTGGAGTTTCATCCCCTTTATCATTTTGGTCTCTCTTCTTTGAACCTTTTTTAATTCTGCTATATCTTTTTTGAGATACGGTGACCAGAACTAAATGCAGTACGCAAGGTGCGGACGCACTATGGAGCGATTCAAAGGCATTATAGTATTTTCGGTCTTATTCACCATCCCTTTCCTAATAATTCCTAGCATCCTGTTGACTTTTTTGGCCGCCGCCACTGAACACTGAGCAGAAGATTCAGCATATTCTCTACAATGACACCCAGATCTTTTTCTTGAGTGCTGACTCCCAAGATGGACCCTAGTATTAGGTAACTAAGATTCGAATTATTCTTTCCAGTGTGCATCACCTTGCATTTGTCCAAGGTACTAAGGACGATTTTAACGACAGGTTACATATTACTAACAGCAGGTCATTAATTTCATTCTTGAGTTCTTTGAGTACCCTTGGATGTATGCCATCCGTCCAGGTGATTTACTACTCTTTAATTTGTCAATTTGGCTCAGTACATCTTCCAGGTTCACTGAGGTTTCTTTCAGTTCCTCTACATCATCACCCTTGAAAACCATTTCCTGTACAGTATGATCTTTTGCATCTCCTTCCGTAAAGAAAGAAGAAAAGAATTCATTCAGTTTCTCTGCTATGGCCTTGTCCTCCTTGCCCTTTGGCTCCTTTGTGATCTATCAGTCCCACTGATTCCTTCACAGGCTTTCTGCTTCTGATGTACCTGAAAAAGTTGTTACCGTGAGTTTTAGCCTCTGCGGCAAGTTTCTCTTCATATTTTCTTTTAACCTTCTTTATTAATTTGACTTGCCAGTGCTTATATTGCTTCTTATTTTCTTCATTTGGGTCCTTTTTCCATTCTTTGAAGGACAATCTTTTGGCTGTAATAGCCTCTTTTACTTCACCTTTTATTTATTTGTTGCATTTGTATCCTACATTTTCCCACCTCTTTGCAGGCTCAACGTGGCTTACAATACATCATGAGTAGTGAAAATACATGAGAAAGTATAAATTTAGTATAACAGAGGATTCTGGGTAACATGATAATGATAAAACATGATAGTATTTTAACAAGCAACATAGTAAGAAACGTTTAAGAAATATATAAGAATTATATAGAAAATATACATTTAGTAATAGTAGAGGATCTTGGGTGACATGATGATGAAAAAACATGATAGTAGTTTGGTAAGCAAATATTGTAGAGGTAGTTCTGGATATGTGTACAGGGGTTCATATTCCACCTTTGCAAATACGTGTAGTGCATCTGGACTGGGCTTCGAAGATGGTATTTTTGAATAATGTCCATGCCTGGTTTAGTGTCCTAACCTTTGCAGCCAATCCTTTTAGTTTCTTTTTAACCATTTTCCTTATAGTCGCCCTTTCGAAAATTAAATGGAGCTACTGTAGATTTTCTTTGCGGGTTCATCCCAGATAGTAGCTCAAACTTGATCATGTTATGATCACTGTTTCCCAGGGGACCCAGCACCACCTCTCGCACTATACCCTGCATGCCACCAAAGACCAGATCCAAAATGGCTCCCCCTCTCGTCAATTCCTGGACCAGCTGCTCCAAGAAGCAGTCATTTATTACATCTAGAAATTGTATCTCCCTGACACTCTCTGATGTAACATTTATCCAGTCAATATCGGGGTAATTGAAATCACCCATTATAGCGTTGCTGACTAAATTATCGACAATTACATATTCCTTCAGTACCTCAAGATAGACTTGATGTTACAGGATGTTCAACATTCTGTGTATCACCCCACTACTATTTATCATTTCTATAGTGCTACAAGGCATACGCTGCGCTGTACACCATACACAAAAAACACAGTCCCTGCTCAAAGAGCAACTCTTTGGAACTCTGTTTCATCAAATTTCGACTTTCAATTATCTTTACCGAAATTTAGAGCCGCCCTTAACTCATTTGTTCAGATTAGCTTTTGGAGATGGTGGAGAATAATGTGAGCACTGGATGGTAGTTCACTATGTTCTGTACTGTATAATTGAGTAGAATTCTAGCCTTCTATCTATTTTAGTGAGATTTGTTATGGTGTGAATGCTCTATTCTTTATTTCACTGTCTTATTCATATTGGAGTTCTTTTCTGTTTGTTTTTATTTTTTATTTGTAAACCGGTATAACAAATTAGGTTAAACCTAAGCCTACATGTTACAGAATCCCCCATCTCAGTCATACAGGTAAAACAGAGAGCATCACCTAATAAACAACAGGATACTGCAAAATAGATGCAAATATGCAGACAATAAAGTGAAAGGAAACCGAAGAACCGAGAGAGTGAGCTGTGAAACACATCATTTGCCTTTATCCATGGTAATACTCTGCTTATCAAGGGTCATGGAAAAAGACATACAGAAGACTCACTCAAGGGCAAGGTTTAATGAAAGCATACATCTGTTTCTTTGGATCCTTTCTTCAATGGAAGAAGGCTGGTACCTTCGCATTCTGTGAATTTGCTGTCAGATCCAGGACCAGAGATATAATACTTGGGAAAAGGCCTCCTCCATGAGACTGTGTTCTCCTGGATTCACTGTATTTCTGCTGAGGAAATCTACTTGTACATATTGGATTCCTTCTACATGAGCCACTGGAATATCTTCCTGATTCTTTTCTGCCCATTCCATCAATAGTTTCATCTCTTCTGCAACTTGACGACTTCTTGTTCCTCCATGTGTGTTTACATACACTACTGCTGTCATAGTATACTGCTCTGCAGTATACTAAATGATGGAACTCTTTGAGAGCTAAATGACTAGCTCATGTCTCCAGACTATTGATGGACCACTGGGCTTCCACCTTCAACCAGCGACATTCAGATGTCAGATCTAAGGAAGTAATAACTTCCCATTTTGAACCATTACAATCGCCAATTTCAATTTCTCTATCTAAAAATTTAGTACTCGAAAAAACTTTTTGACTGTTTTGACATCTAGAATAGCTGAAAATTCCCTTCTTTCTTTGGAACTACAAAGTAAATTGAATAGTGTCCTGTTCCCAAGGTGGCACCGAAACCACCACTTGTAAATGAATAATAGTCTGCTTGACTTCTGATATGATTAGAGAAGAGAGTGACATGGGGATTCCAAAAACACCTTGGGAAGAGGAAGAGAAAATTAGAGTGCATGTCCATCACAAATTACCTCTGTGGCTGTTTAGGTCCACCCCCAATGGAACAATGTCAGTGATCCACCCACAGGATGTATCAAAGGGTAGACCTGTAAACCTTCACTGTGCACCTTTGGAATAATCCATTCCGAATGCAGGGAACCCTCTGTGGGAACCTCAAAAAGGACTGCCCTCTGAGTAGAACTTACTCTGCCCAGCCTATATTTGCTAGCCTCTGTAAAAATGTCCTGTGCCAGAGATCCCTCTTTCTACAGATGACTTAGACTGATGTTCCTGTAACCTAGGCACCTTAAATTATGCAAAACCATTACCAACTTGTCTAAATTTTCAGCAAACAGTAACTTTCCTTTAAAAGGTAACTTACTATGAGGCTCATTTTCAAAGCACTTAGCCTCCCAAAGTTCCATAGAAACCTATGGAACTTAGCCTCCCAAAGTGCTTTGAAAATATGCCTCTAAGTCTAGTCTTTGATGTACTTTCTGATGACCAATTCTGGAGCCATAGACAATGGAGAGTCACAACTTAAAACACCATATTCTTGGTTGAGGCCCTAAAGAGTGTTTGCCAAACAGGAATTGCCCAAACCCAAAAAAGTGGGAGATGGAAGATACCCATGCAGGCATTGTGTGAATTCTATACCAGCTGCTCAGCCCACCTGAATGAAGCACAGGCTATATCACCACTATATACTGCTACCTCTAACCCTAGATTGAAAACTTTGAAGGCTTGCTTTAACAAAGATTCCATTCTGCGATTCTGAATTCTTCAATGCAGCACCACCTTCCACCGGTATGGTTGTATTGATACAGCTGAAACCAGTGCGTCAACCTGAGGTAGCTTAAACCGAGTTACAGATTGCGAGTCCGCTGGATAAAGTTACTTCACCTTAAAATTTGCATCAGGAAATTCCTATTCAATAGTAATATCATCCACTATCTGAAGTAAAGTGAAAGCTTTTGATTATTTACGGATCCCTACTAGCAAGGGGTCCTGAGAGGAAGAAGGGGTGGAAGGGCGCGCTAGTGAAATATTAAGAATAGATAAACCCTGCACAATTAAGATTAGCAGTTCTTCCTTAGAAAAAGTATGGACTGCTGAAGGATCAACCCCAGTGGGAACACTTCTGTTGACATATCCTGAACCTCTGTCACAAAACACCTAGCCACCCACCTGGGGTTACCCTGTGGCCACTTAGAGGGTCTATCCCCAGGACAGCTCAGGTCCTCCTGCACTTGCTGCTTATGCTGTACACTAGCACCCTCCTCCCACTGACTGAATCACAACTGCCTCTGGGCAAGTGTCCCACTCCCAAATTATCCCTGGTGATTTCTAGTTTACTGGAGGCCACAGTCCCAGTGGTCCCTCAGTTCCTAGAAAGCACTCACAGACCCAACACACAAACTACCAGGCTTCTTTATCAGTCCAGACAAAAGAGTCAACAAACAAAATTGTTTATTGTCTAAAAAATTAAACAGTGGAACAAAATAGTGCAAATAGCAAACAATAAGAGGTAACTGAAATATGGATCAGTTATAATAGTAACTAAATATTTGCATACTTCCTAGAAAGTACCTGGGGAGATTATGACATATAATTTGCCGAGCCTCAGCAAAGAGATCTGTCTTTTCTCCCTGGCTAAGACTGAAGCAACAGCTAGCAACAACTGCTGGGCAATTTCAAACTCCAGGCCAATCAGAGCCCAGTCAACAATTTTTAAAAGTATACTGTCACTGTAAAGTAGATTCACGTCTTTACTAAGTGAAACTAAAAGAAGGTGTGTGCTTTTTTATAATAGCTTTAACATAAAAACATGCACCACCTGCTGGCCAAACTAGAGAAATGCACTTCAAGGTTTAATAAAGGCAAGTTTACAAGTTTAAACACACTGCTGTGTCACACCATCCATCTCCAGATAGTGCTGATCTGAAATTCTCCAAAGCTTAGTCCAACTCTAACCCAGAACATTTTGCAGAATCCACTATAGAAAATTTCAGAGTGCTATTAAGCCCCAAGGGTAGGCTAAGGCATCCTTTTCTCCATTAAGCTCTGGAACTCTTTGCTGGAGGAGGTGTTAACAGCGATTAGCGTATCCAGGAGGAAAAGTCCATAGTTTGATAAAGGGGATGGGACAACTTCCCTATGAGGAAAGGCTAAAGCAGCTAGGGCTCTTCAATTTGGAGAAAAGACAGCTAAGGAGAGATATGATAAAGACCTATAAAATAATGAATGGAGTGGAACGTGTAGACGTGAAACATCTGTTTACTCTTTCCAAAAATACTAGGACTAAGGGGCATGCAATGAAGCTACAAAGTAGTAAATTTAAAATGAATCTGAGAAAACGTTCCTTCACTCAACGTGTAATTAAACTCTGGAATTTGTTGCCAGAGAATGTGATTAAAGGTGGTTAGCTTAGCGGGGTTTAAAAATGTTTGGACAGCTTCCTAAAGGAAAAGTCCATAGACCATTATTAAAATGGACTTGAAGAAAATCCACTGCTTGTTTCTAGGATAAGCAGCATAAAATGTTTTGTACTTTTTTGGGCTCTTGCCAGGTATTTGTGACCTGGATTGGTCACTGTTGGAAACAGGATGCTGGGCTTGATGGACCTTTGGTCTGTCCCAGTATGGCACTACTTATTTATGACATAGGAAGCAACTGCTTGCCCTGGGATTTGTAGTATGGAGTGTTACCATGATTTGAGTTTCTGCCATGTACTTGTGACCTGGCTTTGCCACAGTTTTGAAGACAGGATTCTGGTCTAGATGGACCATTGGTCTGACCCTGTATGGCTACTCTTATGTTCTTATATTCTTACACAGAAAGCTTTATATAACACAAAGAATGAACTATAGAGAGAAAGTCTAAACAATGTCTAAACCAGAAGACATGTTACACCCCTGGGGCTGAAAAATCTGAAGATCAGGAGCAGCTGAGGTGGAGCATACCTACTTAAACCCGGGGATGACTGCAAAGAGCTTGAAAACAGCGTTTCTGATAAAGGTTCACCTGCCCCAGGCAATCCAGCTGGAACCAGTATAGCAAGGGAAGGAGAGCCACAATGCACAGATGCTAGTTCGTCCCCGAAAACTGAAGGCATGACATCAGCCGTATACAGAGTATATTTTCCTCTGGAAAGGTTTTGCATTCTACATACATAGCACTTTTTTTCCTTTTTGTTCAGAGCCACCATATAGGCTTATAAAAAAAAGAAAACAAAACTCCAGAAGAACAAGAAATGCACAACCATCCACTTTAACAACAGTATTTCCACACAAGGCTAACTTCCTTTTCCCCAGCTGCAGCCAGAGAACAAAACAAATTGTCTGTTGAACTATGTAATTAGTTGGGGCTCTCAAAGAAGTCCTGTATATCAACTGTCTCACCTTCATCCACATATTTATTCATGCCTTCAAAGAAATAAATCAAACTGATTTCTCTTGGCTGAATCCATTTTTATGCATTTATACATGTTATCAGGATCCCAGTTCTCCAGCTTTCTGCAGGGAAATTGCTGTAGATTTACTGCAGCAAGACTATTTTTTGGCCACGTATCTTTGTTAGGGCTGCACTTTAATTGCAGTTAACTATGCAAGTAATGTTAAATCTCTACTTGCGATTAAAAATACTAATCTCATTGCAGTTTCTCCTGTTTACTCCTGACATATCTTCTGCACTCTTCCACTCCCAATCCCTGTTCTCAGTGCAATCCAACATCTTTTCCCTTATCCATGATTCAACATCACCCATCCTCCCATGCCAGCCTACCTTAAAGGTGGTCTTCTGTTGATCCTTGACAGCGGCAGTCTTGCACATATGCTTCTTGCTGTCTATTCCGAAGCTTTCCCTCTGACCTTCCTGTCCAAGCAGAATGAGGAAGTGATGTCAGAGGAGGCGGGGCGGGCTAGAGGGAAAGCTTCAGAGTAGACCACAGGCAGTATATATGCAATGCTGTCACTCTCAGGACCATCAGAAGACCACTTTTAAGGTAGACCAGCGGGGGTATTGGGGGGGGGGGTGGATTCTGAACCCTGGGTAGGGGGAGAAATATGAGCTGCAGAACTGGAGAGATCACCTATGAAAGGTATGACTGAGGAAGTGAGCTCCAGGAGTCATGAGAAGAGCTTGGTGTTGCTCACCACCAGGTTTTTACCACTTCTTATTGGAATGGAATGGAGGGGAGGGGAGGGAGGGAGAGGTGCTGCAGAATGGGAGGGAGGAAGGAATGAGAGAGAGAGAGAGAGAAAGATAATGTACCTGGGAAAGAGAGAAAGATAATGTACCTGGGAAAGAGGAGATGAAGGGAAGGTTGAGAAAGGGAGAGATGTTGGATCTGGGGTTGGGAAGGAGGGAGATTATCAATCCTTTAGGGAAGGGAGATGGGATTTGATATATCACCTTTCTGTGGTTACACTCAAAGCAATGTACATACAATAAATAGGTACTTATTTTGTAGCTGGGGCAATGGAGGGTTAAGTGACTTGCCCAGAATCACAAGGAGCTGCAGTGGGAAATAAATAAAATACCTTTAATTGTTCGATTAATCGTGATTAAAATGTTTAGTCGAACTGCAGCCTTAATCTTTGTTAATCCTCTGTAATCTATATGGTTTCCTCTCCCTGTGTAAATTGGCAATGCAGTAATCTGCTAAACAAATCAACATGGTTCTGTACTAGGATAAGGAGAAAAGAATCAGAAGTGTCAAATGAAATCCTTGTAATTGATTGAAAACAATCTGCCAGTGATGAGCCTGTACTATGAGGCTAATGCCAACTTTACAAAGGATTGGCTCTTTATGTCATAGGAAGGCACTGAGGCACGAAATCCGAGGGCTAAAACTGAATTCTTTTAGTGAGCAAAAGTTAATCTGGGAAAAGGAAAAAAAAATGATTGTATGCTCTTGAAGCACTGGAGATATTTTTAAAATACAGTTGAGGCCATTTTACAAACTTTTTCTGTTTGCAGCAGAAAAATAATGTAACACAGAATATACTGTGTAATGTGATTTACTGATGGTGTATATATCTAAGGTTGCAGAGGAGCATGAACTTCTTGCCATGTAAATATTTATTTGGCTATAAAATGTGCACAGTCCTTGGGGCTGTTAGCAATTACTGTAATTCTTAACACAGCAGGTTTTAAAGTGATGGGGGCTCTTGCATAAATATTTTATAAGAAGGAAGTAACACTATTAACCACAAACTTGAAATCTAATCCCTGGAATTTAACTAGGCATTTTTACCAACTGCAGTAAAAAGTGGCCTTAGTGTGTCCTTACGCAAGGTCATTTCCATGCGCTAAGGCTGTTTTTTTACTGCTGGGGTAAAATGACCAATTATTAATTAATTTATTTGGTGTGTTTTTACCCCACATGTTCCCACATAAGCAGGCGCAATGTGGCTTACATTAAGTCAATTATTCTATTTTCCACATGTGATCCCTACTTCCACCCATTATATAGGTAGTAAGGGCTCATGAGCTAACCATGCGCTAATCAGTTAGCATGTGGCAATGTAGCTGTGCTAATTGATTAGCACAGAACACGCTCACAACACCTCCAGACTCGTCCCCAGCGCTAAAAAATAAATTTTATTTTTGAGTGCATAGGAAAGTCTCGCACATGCAAATTACCGTAGGATGACTGAGTACGCCCCTCAGTAATGTTTTTTTGCTGCAGTAAACACACATTAGTGCTTATTGCAGCTTAGTAAGAGGATTCCCTAAAATGTAATAATTTTGATAGGTAATTCTGAACACAAATAAATAAAACTCAAGTTAAATGTAATCGGTCCACTTTTCAAACTTTTGTAAGTATAGTTGGTTTGTTCTACTCGTTTCCTACCCAGTGTTTAGATGTTTTTGTATAGACTAAAGCCAAGAACACCTTATCTACAAACAGGGCAGGATTACCTGGATTAACCTTTTGGGTCCTAGGCAACCAAGGAATGTAATGGATGTCTCTATCATTAGCGTGCGCTAAAACTTTGTGCGCCTACAACAAGGCTTAATAAACAGGGCCCCATGTGCATTAGGCCTCTCATTGAAAAATAACCACATTTTAAAATCTTCATAATAATAAGTAGAAGAGGGATATAGATATATATGTATATATATATTTTTTTTACTCAGTTGGGGTGATGGGTGATACTTTTTATTGTCGGTATTCTCAGGGTTGCAGTGACTAGATCTTGAGAAGGGGTCTAGCCTGTGACTTTGCAGTGGAAGTTGCCCTAGTGCTCACTTTTTTTTTTTAATCCCCAGGGCCTTGACAGGAGCAGAGCAGGGCTGTGGATACCATAGCTAACTGAGAACCTGGCACTATTGAGTGATGCTTCTGGGGACGACATTAGCTGGAGGCAGCAATAGACAGTGGGGAAAACACGGGATAGCTCCTGCTGCCACTAGTGGATGTAGTAGGGGAAAGACAGCATAGCAGTAAATTGGAAATAACCTGCTCACAGTGGAAATAAGAACGTAAATATTGCCATACTGGGACAGACTGAAGGTCCATCAAGCCAGCATCCTGTTTCCAACAGTAGCCAATCCAAGTTACAGGTATCTGGCAAGATCCCAAAACAGTAAAATACATTTTATGCTGCTTATCCTAGAAATATTTGTACAACTTATGCAACTAAAATCTACTTGTATGTGACTCTATGGTAGATAGAATAATATGGAGTAAACCACTGTCGTATTCACTCATTAATTAGTCATTTGGTTTTTACAGGGGAAAGTCTTATAAATAGTTACTTGGTAATTTTTTTACTCACTCACTGGTGAGACCCCTTATGTGACAGTTTTGTAATCATTGACAAAACCCCCTTTCTCACTACATATGCGCTTAATCTTTTTGGAACATCACTCAGACCGCCCGCCCCTCCCCCCCGGGCACTAGAGGCCACTTATAGGAACAGGAAAGCATTCCATTCCATGAATATGCAAGTTGTGTGTGACGCCCAGGGGGAGATTCTAGACGTGTGCGCCCGATACCCAGGTTCCACCCATGATGCCTATATATTGGCGGGGGGCCTAGTAAGATGGACGTCCTTTGGCAGTGCTGCAAGAAAATGTCTGTTACTGTATTTTGCACATTAATATTCTTTATATTTCCCGTACCTGGATGTCTACATGCACTGTACTTGCGGAACAACCAGATACATCAGAGAAGTCCATAGTAATAAGAACGTCTTTCTCGTAAATCTGCCGAAGTACCATATAACAGATGTTGGCAAGAGTGAATATTGGGGGTGTCCTTTGGCGGTTCTGGAAGATGGTCCTCCCTGATTTGGGCGTTTTGCACTGCGATAATGGAATGCCTAAGGACGTCCATACTATTTTTCGATTATTCCTATCTGATTTTGGACGACTTCGTGAGGGCGTCCTAATTCATACTTGGACGACCTTTCGAAAATGCCCCTCCACATCTTTTGTGAGAAGCGGTGACCAGAATTGCACACAATATTCGAGGTGTGGTCGCATCATGGAGCGATACAAAGGCATTATAACATTCTCAGACACAAGGCATCCGTGTAAAAACAAAGGTTAAACCCAGAGAAATTTGGATTGGATTTATTGTCTTAATATACCGCTATATACTGGTGTATCTGAGCGGTTTACACAAAAGAAAAGTAAGGTTTAAAAACTACGTCTTATAATGTATGAATAAATCAACCAAAATATTGCTGAAACAAAAAGGTCTTTAAAATTTTCCGAAAGCTATAATATGATGAACAGTCATTGAAGCATTGCAACCATAAGTTCTATAAGGATGGGCCAGTATAACAAAATGTCCTCCTCCGGGTTGAAGTCAGTCTGACAGTATCCAAACCAGGCAATTTAAGAAGTCCTTTCTGAGAAGACCGCAGCTTACATGAAGAAGAATATTTAACTAGCTTTTTGGACAGGTATTTAGGGCTGCTTAGATTCACAGCTTTAAAAATGAGACACAGCATTTTAAATATCATCCATTTTTTGACAGGCAACTAATGGCATTTATACAATATTGGTGTAATGTGATCAGATTTTTTAGCGCATGTAGCAGTATTTTGTACCAGCTGTAGGCATTGTACATTAACTTTACTGGAGCCAATCAACAAAGAATTACAGTAGTCTAACTAGTAATAAATGCATGGACTAATTAGGTCAGATTTTCCTTAGTAAGCATAATTTTTAATTGCCTTAATAAACATAGATATTAGAAGCATGATTTCACTACATGACTTATTTGTAAGTGAAAAGACAAGTCACTGTCACAGCAAACAACTAAAGTAACTATATCCTGGGAGAATGACAAAAGATTGACACCAATCTCTGGAAGGACTTCCAACATATTGTGTCAGCGTGAAAGCCATTGAACACGTTTCTGCATTTAGAATTAATTCTTTGAAACTCATCCAGCCTTCTAGAAAATTTAGCATAGTGTTAAAAATAGAAGCAATTTCTTATTTTTTATCTCTCATTAAGACAAATTAACTGAATATCGTCCGCAAAAAAATGAAAAGCTATTTTCCAATTATCCACTATTCTGGCCATAGGTGCTAAGCAAAAGTCAAAAAGAACCAGAGGGTCTTGAGGAACTCCTTGTTGAGAAACCTTCTTTGAGGAAAGCTCAGAATTCCAGCAGACTGAGTGAGTTTGACCTGAAAAATATTCTTCAATGAAACAAAGTAGAATTGATACCAATATCGCTTAAACACTGCAGCAGTTTAGAATGTGAGATTGTATCAAAGGCTGCAGCGAGGTCTAATTGTACCCGAAGGGCATCAAACCCTCGATATGCCTTAAGTAGAATTTCATCATTATCTCTAATAGCAAAGATGCTGTACTATGCTCACAATAACCAGATTATTGAGAGTGTAGAATTTTATTTGTATCTAAATAATACGTTAAATTGGCATAGGACATCATTTTCAAGCATCTTAGCCAATAGCGACAAATGAAGTAGGCCTACATCCATAGTATAACAAAAGAGAGGGAACAAAGTACAAACTAAAGTCCATTTTGATACAGAAAGTGAAAGTGCCTTGGTGCTTTGTAGCTTTTACTACATGAGACGTGGGGTAAGGAATAATATATTGTAGAGGAATATATTCGAGTTATTCCCCAAGTTTTCCACGTCATCACTGTGACCCCTGACGCAGGTGCTAGTCACCGAAACACGGCCCGTGTCGGGTCTTTTTGTCAAGGCTCATTCATTAAAGAACTGTGTTCCATTTTTAAAGGCCCGTGGTGCTGTTTTTTTTGTTTTTTTCTACATCCATAGTAGCCATCTTTAGCACTCTTACCTTTCTTCAAAATAGGTGTCACTATGGCTTCTTTTAAACAATCTGGAACAATATCACTGTCCAAATAAGTTTAAAAAAAGGAGCAAAGGGACAATTGTACAGCGCTGCGTAACCCTAGTAGCGCTCTAGAAATGTTAAGTAGTCTATTAGATTGTAAGCTCTTTGAGCAGGGACTGTCTCTCTTTGTTAAATTGTACAGCGCTGCGTGACCCTAGTAGTGCTCTAGAAATGTTAAGTAGTAGTAGTAGTAGTAGTAAATAGCTAAATGGTAGAAAATCCAACAACATAGCTGAGGATTTAATAGATTGCAAAATTTTTACAATCTCTCTAGAAGATACTGAACAAAATCTACTCCATGTTACTGCATTTTTTGATTAACTGGATTATCTCATGCTGACTAGGCTCTGGCAGACTTTTACTAGATTTATCTTCAATCACCTCTACTACTACTACTACTACTACTTGACATTTCTACTGAGGACATTTTCTTGTCTATTTCCAGTGGTTGCTCTAATGATTTCAGTTTGTCAAAAAACTCTAGAAATCCTTCAGCTAATAATGCATCATTTAAAGTAGTAGGACAAGAATATAATTATTATAAACACACATAAATGTTATACCCAAATAACATACTCCCCATTTTACAAAGCCATGTGGCTTTGTAAAAGTGGGGGAGGAGGATAGATGCAAACTACAAATAAAGGGCTCCTTTTAGCGTTTTTAGTGTGTGCTAAAAATAAGGACTTGTGAAACGCTAGAGACACCCATAGGAATATATGAGGGTGTCTAGCGTTTTTGCATGCTAAAGCTTAGCGTGCACTAAAAACGCTAGCGCTCCTTTTTAAAAGACTCCCCAAAATGCTACCCCCTCTATATATTCCTAACTTTATCTGGGAGTGGTGGTGGAGAAAATTGGAATTCTAGTCAAATTATTGCACTATTTATAGAAATTATAACTTTTTATCAAATTAAAAACCTACCTTTTAAAGAAATTTTATGATTAATTGTATATGCCACTGGTGTTATATATGCTATGTAATTGTAAAACACAACTGTAATATTTCCTAACTGTTAATTGTATGCCACATTGAACCAAATCATTTTTGAATAATTGTGGGATTTAAGAATGAATGAATAAATAAATAAATAAAAATAAAATAAAATCAGCTTTTGAGAGCGCACAAGTTCTTTATGACTTCTAAAACTGACATGTACTAAACATCTCCTTATCCTGCTATACCAGTCCACACTAGTGGCTTGTGTCCTCCTGCTAGCAGATGATGGAGGCAAAGAAATTTTGAATATTACAGTGATATCACTGTCATAAAGTGGTGCAGCCTGGACTTTTCAGTATTTGCCTCCGGTATATGGTTTAGGTCAGAGTGGTACAGCAGAACGAGAGGATAGACCTGACGGCCTAGGTTGCAGTCTACGGTCTCCAGGTTTGAGTCTATGGTCGGCGCTCCTGGGAATAGGTCCACAGACCTTCCACTGCTTGAGCACAGAGAGGTTCTGCTCTCCATAACCCCATGATTTGCCTACAGGTATATATTTAGATCCTAGTGGAGTAACATTTCTACCCCATTTTTCTTCCTTATCACGAGGGCTTATATACACTAATCCACGTACAAGTTTTGTAACTAGTGACTCTTTAATTGTCAAGTGGGTTCCTTGGTGGAAAGTGATGCAGTTTAACAGTAGACAAGGTATCCTTTGAGCACAGAAGCCACAAAGATAGTATTATAGTATTGTACCGCATATCCTCAAGCAAAAACAAAAAAAAAAAAACTCAGCAAAATTAATTACCAAGAAGTTACAGACAAACATAGGGGCCCTTTTACCAAGCTGTGGGAAAAGGGCTCTGTGCTGGCGGCAGGAGCCATTTCTCCTGTGCACCAGGACCGTTTTTCCTGCAGCAGGTAAAAAAGCCCCCAGCACACATACGACAGGGAGCCATTACCGCCGTTGCCCGATTACCGCCATGCAACCATTTCTTGGGGTTGGGCCAGTGGCAGTCCTGAACGAGTGAGTGGCAAGCCTGCATTGGGCTTACTGCCCCTCTGTAAAAGTGCCCGATAATTGAATCTTCATTATTCCAGTGTTGGGGCCCCGATGGCCCACCCTGTGGGGATATTAAAAATTTCAGTACTATTATCAATGATGACAATATGGTCCCACACATAATAAGCACTCTCCCATAAAAGACCTGTACCGCTCCAGAGAAGTAACAGATGTATGCTTGGCTATGATGTGGAACTAAGCTGGCAGTTTAAGGTTGAGACTGTGACATTTCTCCCATATCACCAGTTTCCTCAAAGTACCACTGATGATCCACAGGTTGACATTATTTTATGTCAGGCATAGCCTAGTGGGATATAGTAGGATGTATTTTGCCCCATGGGCCTTAAGTTCTGGTCTCATGTCCAAAAATTGTTTTTTTGTGTAGCTTTGTGATCTTGTCCAAATTGAGCACAATGTGAACCTTTTGACTGGTTATCTGCAACAGCACTTTAGCTATAAGCAGGATTTGCAGTACTCATGGGTAATGAAGCGTTCTTAACAACTATAGACCTTGATTTTGCTGCATTAGATGCTAAGGGGTCATTTTACAAAACCGCAGCAAAAACTGGCCTGCAGCAGTGTGGGCACATGTTTTTTGTACGTGCCGGGCCAGTTTTTAATGCGTCTGGGGAAAAAGAGCTTTTTTGTCAATGGGCCAAGAAAAGGGCTTATGGTAAATTGAAACCAGTGTGTGCCCATTTATGGCCTGAGCCCTTAATGCCACCCATTGATCTAGCAGTAAGGGCTCACGCGCTACATGCACGGTGACTGGTCGGCGCACACCAACTACTGATTAACATAGGAAATGCTGTGAGGTGTAGGAAATAAACATTTGTTTATGTCGGTGGTATGGGTTCACGTCAAATCTGAAATTACCACCAGGAAGACACGCTAGCCTGGTGGGAGTCTCGTTTTGGTGCGCACTGCATGTGTGTAGAGCCTACCATTCCTTTATAAAAGGGCCCCTACGTGCGATGGAACAGAGAGTTCATATTCCAGCTCTAAATGTTTGTCAACAATGAATATCCAGCCATCAGGTCAAATTCTCTAGAAACCGCATTGTTTTGAGCCTGCGGTTGGTACAGGTAGGCCCTGGATGCTAATATTGCTGTGCCATGCAAGATCTCTCTGGACAATATTCAGTTTCTTTAACTTCTTTTCAAAATTACAGGTACATTCTACTACTTTGAGCCATATCTCTGTAGTGAATGCCCATGCCTTAAATGTGGACAACTACATGGCTATATATGCTAGTTTGGATTTAATTTGACCAGTACATGCATGCTTTGTAGCTGATGGTATTGAAAAGGAGGTTTATTTAATCTTTACTAGTTTTGTTTTCTGCCATCTTCTGAGTTTTCACCAGGACCAAGTAGCCAGACAAAGGTTTGTTAGGTGCAGAGCAAAAAATCTTGTAGATCCAAGGGGGAGCTAATGACTTACTACTACTTGACATTTCTAAAGCGCTGCTAGGGTTACGCAGTGCTGTACAATTTAACATAGAAAGACAATCCCTGCTCAAAGAGCTTACAATCTAAAGGACAAATGAACAGTCAGTCCGATAGGGGCCGTCAAATTGGGCAGTCTGGATTTCCTGAAAGGTAAGAGGTGCCGAAAGCAGCACTGAAGAGGTGGGCTTTCAGCAAAGACTTGAATATGGGTAGGGAGGGGGCTTGGCGTAAGGGCTCAGGAAGGTTGTTCCAAGCATAGGGTGAGGCGAGGCAGAATGAGCGGAGCCTGGAGTTGGCGGTGGTGGAGAAGGGCACTGAGAGGAGGGATTTGTCTTGTGAGCGGAGGTTTCAGGCGGGAACGTAAGGGGAGATGAGGGTAGAGAGGTAGCGTGGGGCAGCAGACTGAGTGCATTTGTAGGTAAGGAGGAGGAGCTTGAACTGAATGCGGTATCTGATTGGAAGCCAGTGAAGTGACCTGAGGAGGGGGGTGATATGAGTATAACGCTTCTGGCGGAATATAAGACGTGCGGCAGAGTTCTGAACAGATTGAAGGGGGGATAGATGGGTAAGTGGGAGGCCAGTGAGGAGTAAGTTGCAGTAGTCTAGGCGAGAGGTAATGAGAGCTTGGACGAGAGTTCGGGTGGTGTGTTCAGAGAGGAGAGGGCGAATTTTGCTGATATTAAAGAGGAAGAAGCGACAGGTCTTGGCTATCTGCTGGATATGTGCAGAGAAGGAGAGGGAGGAGTCGAAGATGACACCGAGGTTGCGGGCAGATGAGACGGGGAGGATGAGGGTGTTATCAACGGAGATAGAAAGTGGGGGAAGAGGAGAAGTGAGTTTTGGTGGAAAGACGATGAGCTCGGTCTTGGACATGTTCAGTTTCAGGTGGCGGTTGGACATCCAGGCAGCAATGTCGGATAAGCAGGCCGATACCTTTGCCTGGGTCTCTGCGGTGATATCAGGTGTGGAGAGATACAGCTGGGTGTCATCAGCATAGAGATGATACTGGAAGCCATGAGATGAGATCAGGGAGCCCAGGGAAGAGGTGGGGTCCAAGGACAGATCCCTGGGGAACGCCAACAGATAGGGGGATGGGTGTGGAGGAAGATCCAAGAGAGTGAACTCTGAAGGTGCGGTGGGAGAGATAGGAGGGAACCAGGAGAGGACAGAGCCCTGGAACCCAAATGAGGACAGTGTGGCAAGAAGTAAATCATGATTGACAGTGTCAAAAGCGGCGGATAGATCGAGGAGGATGAGGATGGAGTAGTGGCCTCTGGATTTGGCAAGGAACAGGTCATTACAGACTTTAGAGAGTGCTGTTTCTGTCGAGTGTAGAGGGCGAAAACCGGATTGAAGTGGATCGAGGATGGCATGAGAGGAGAGAAAATCAAGGCAGCGGCTGTGGACGGCATGCTCAAGTATTTTGGAGAGGAATGGTAGTAGGGAGATGGGTCGGTAGTTGGAGGGACAGGTAGGGTCAAGTGATGGTTTTTTGAGGAGACGTGTGACTACGGCGTGCTTGAAGATGTCAGGGACAGTTGCAGTGGAGAGAGAGAGGTTGAGGATATGACAGATGGAGGGGGTGACAGTATGAGAGATGGTGTTAAGTAAGTTGGTGGGGATGGGGTCAGAGGAACAGGTGGTGCATTTCGAGGAGGAAAGAATGCGAGCGGTTTCCTCTTCGGTGATGTCAGGAAAGGAGAAGGAGGCCTGGGTTGGTTGGTTGGAGAGGGTTGAAGGGTGAAGAGGAGGAGGAGGTGATGGCTTGGCAGTGAACTCAAGGTTGATCTTTTGCACCTTGTCGCGGAAGTAATCGGCCAGTAATTGAGGAGAGAGCGAGGGGGATGGGTGGGAGCGGAGGGCACTTTGAGGAGGGAGATAAGGGTGGCGAAGAGACGACGGGGGTTGGAGCTGAGAGAATTGGTCAATTGGGTGTAATAGTCCTGTTTTGCAAGGAATAGGGAGGAGTGGAAGGAGGATAGCATGAATTTGTAGTGAAGGAGATCTGAGTGGGTGCAAGATTTCCTCCAGAGGCGTTCAGCAGATCGGGCGCAGGAGCGAAGGTAACGGATGCAGGGGGTTAGCCAAGGCTGGGGATTAGTACTCTTTGTGGGACAGGAGGTGGATTGTGCGAGGGTGTCCAGAGCAGAGGAGAGAGTGGCATTGTAAGCAGAGACAGCCTTGTCGACAGACTCAGAGGACACGATGGAGGGGAGGAGATTAGAAATACTAGAGGATAAGGTGAGGGGGTCAATAGCCTGGAGATTTCTGGAAGTAGTGGTTAAAGTTGGACGGGGCTGAGGGGGGGGGGGGTGACGAAGTGTGAAGGTGATCAGGTGATGATCGGAGAGAGGAAGAGCTGAAGCATGGAAATTGGAGGGAGAGCCGGTAGAGATGAGGACGAGGTCAAGACAATGGCCGTCTCAGTGAGTAGGGGTGGTGGAGCATAGCTGGAGGTTGAAGGAGGATGTTAGAGTGAGGAACTGGGAAGCGTGAGGGTCGGATTGGTCATCAACGTGTATGTTAAAGTCTCTGAGAATGAGGGACGGAGATGATGGTTCAAGAAAAACGGAAAGCCAGGCATCGAAGTCGGTGATGAAGGAACGGAGGGATTTATTGGGGGGGGGGGGGGCGGTAAATGACTGCCACTCTGAGTGGCAATGGGTAGAATAGCCGGATGGAGTATGCTTCAAAGGATGAGAAGCAGTGAGACTGCGGTAGGAGGAGGCGTTGGAAACTACAGGAGGGCGAGAGTAGTAGCCCGACGCCTCCACCGCGGCCAACTGGGTGGGGTGTGTGGGAGAAGAGAGAACCTCCATGGCAAAGGGCAGCGACTGAGGCAGAGTCGTCTGGGGAGAGCCAGGTTTCAGTTAGGGTGAGCAGTTGAAGGGAATGAGAGATGAAGAGATCGTGGGTGAAGGGGTCCTTTTACTAAGCTGCGGGAACAAGGGTCCTGCAGTAGCAGTGGGGGCCATTTTTCATACGCACCGGGGCCCTTACAGCAGCGGGCCATATGGTAAGATAAGTACATTAATACATAAGTGTTGCCATACTGGGACAGACTGAAGGTCCATCAAGCCCAGTATCCTGTTTCCAATAGCGGCCAATCCAGGTCACAAGTACCTGGCCAGATTTCAAAACAGTACAATACACTTTATGCTGCTTATCCTAGAAATAAACAATGGATTTTCTCAAGTTCATTTTAATAATGGCTAATGGACTTTTCTTTTAGGAAGCTATCCAAACCTTTTCTAAACCCTGCTAAGCTAACTGGTTTCACCACATTCTCTGGAAATGAGTTCCAGAGTTTAATTACGCATTGAGTGAAGAAATATTTTCGCTGATTCATTTAAAATTTACTACTTTGTAGCTTCATTGCATGCCCCCTAGTCCTAGTATTTTTGCAAAGAGTGAACAAGTGATTCGCTTCTACCCGTTCCACTCCACTCATTATTTTATAGGCCTTTATCATATTTCCCCTTAGCTGTCTTTTCTCCAAGTTGAAGAGTCCTAGCAGCTTTAGCCTTTCTTCATAGGGAAGTTGTCCCATCCCTCAGACTATGGACTTTTCCTCTAGAAACTTGTCCAAACCTTTTTTAAACCTGGATACGCTAATCGCTGTTAACACCTCCTCCAGCAAAGTGTTCCAGAGCTTAATGGAGAAAAGGATGCCTTAGCTTAGCCTATCCTTGGGGCTTAATAGCACTCTGAAATTTTCTATAGTGGATTCTGCAAAATGTTCTGGGTTAGAGTTGGACTAAGCCCCTTAGCCGTCTTTTCTCCAAGCTGAAAAGCCCTTTCCGGTTCAGCCTTTCCTCATAGGTAAGTCATCCCATCCCCTTTATCATTTTCATTGCCCTTCTCTGTACCTTTTGTAATTCCACTCTATTTTTTTGAGATGCATTGAACAGAATTGCACACGGTATTTGAGGTGTGGTCGCATCATGGAGCGATACAGAGGCATTATAAAATCCTTGTTTTTATTTTCTATTTCTTTTCCAAAAATACCTAACATTCTATTTGCTTTCTTTTTCCGTAGCAGCACACTGAGCAGAGGGTTTCATAGTATCATCAACGATGACTCCTAGATCCTTTTCGTGGTCGGTGACTCCTAAACCGGAACCTTACATCACATAGCTGTAGTTTGGGTTCTTCTTTCCCACATGCATCACTTTGCACTTGCTCATATTAAACATCAGCTGCCATTTGGATGCCCATTCTCCCAGTCTCGTAAGGTCGTCTTGCAATTTTTCACAATCCTCTTGCGATTTAACAACTTTGAATAATTTTGTGTCATCAGCAAATTTAATTACCTGACTAGTTATTCCCATATCTAGATCATTTATAAATATGTTAAAAAGCAGAGGTCCCAGCACAGACCCCTGCAGAACCTCACTATCTACCCTTCTCCATTGAGAATACTGCCCATTTAACCCTACTCTCTGTTTTCTATTCTTTAACCAGTTTTTAATCTACAATAGAACATTACCTCCTATACCTTGACTTTCAGATTTCTTCTGGAGTCTTTCATGAGGTAATAGACTACCTTTTGAAAATCCAGATACACAATGTTGACCGTCTCATCTTTATTCACATATTGGTTCACCCCTTCAAAGAAATGTAATAGATTGGTGATTCAAGATTTCCCTTCACTAAATCCATGTTGGCTTTGTCTCATTAATCCATGCTTTTGAATATGCTCTGTAACTTTGTTCTTTATAATAGTCTCTACCATTTTGCCCCACACCAACGTCAAGCTCACCAATTCGTAATTTTCTGGATCACCTTTACTGCATGACCATGTGGTCACCATTTGCAGTAACCGGGCAGAGTGTTACAATGCCTGACTACCGCTGGAGTGCCAGAAATGGCATGCTCTATAGCCGGAACTACCGCTGGCGGCTGCATTGGGCTGGCAGTAATTCCAATTTAGCGTTCGGTAAGCCTTCATTGGGCTTACCGCCGCTTCGTAGAAGATCCCTTTAGGCAGCTAGTTCCTCCTGGCTCACAAGCACCTCCCCCCAATGCTGCTCATTTTTAATACACACTGCACCTGATTTACTTTAGCATTAATGTTTCTTTTCCATATGATAATGCACATTAATGTCAATTAATTTGTTCTATCAGCTAATAACACATTCTCATTGGTCTCTATACCATGTTGTTATGTTAAGAGCAATAAGAAAAGCCAAGGTCCATCAAGTCTAGCAATCTGTCTTCAACAGTGGCTAGTCTAAGTTACAAGAACATGGGAGATCTATTTCTCATAGGTCATTTCCAGGGATGAGCAATGACTCTTCACAGTCTGGCTGACTAGTAATTCATGGATATTTTTTTATGAACTTGTCCAAACCTCTCTTGAACCCTGTTGTGTTAGTCACATTGATCACTTACATAGTAACATAGTAAATGACAGCAGATAAAGACCTGTATGGTCCATCCAGTCTGCCTAACAAGATAAACTCATTTTACATGGTATGCGACACTAAATGCTTAATTATGCACTCCATGAAAAAAGGTTGCTGCAAAATGTTTTCAAACTGCAGGTCATTAGTTTCATGGACTGTCCTCTTGTTTTGTGTAGCTGTACTGCTCCACTTATGAATTTATAAATTTCTATCTGAACTGTCTTTTCTCCAAGCTGAAGAGCCTTTACCTGTTTAGCTTTCTTCTTAAAGGAGGTGTTTGTCCGCTATATTACTTTTGTTACCCTTCTCTAAAAATAGTTCCACTATATCCTTGTTGAGATGGATCTACCAGAACTGCATACAGTAATCAAGGTCTGGTTGCACCAGGGACCTAAATAGAGACATACTTGTTTGCCAATATTTGTTAACATTCTGTTTGCTTTTTTAGTAGCCAGGAGTCACTTGGCTGAAAATTCAAACATATTGCCAACAGTGACTCTTGGGTGGTGACTTCTAATTTGGAACTTTTGAGGCACTCCACTACTGGCACTTTTCATGTAGATACCTGACCATTTAGGGCCTCTTTTATCAAGCCGCGCGGCAATGCTGATGGAGCCCATTGAAAGTAAACTTTGTGGCATTTAGCACACACTAAATCTGTTAGCGCACCCTAATGAAAGGATCCCAAAGCCTACTAAGCCTTCTGCATGTTATTAGATCGTCCTAAATAGGCTGATTACTTTTCCCATCAATCTTTTTTTCTCCCTGAGATCTGTGGAGTTGGTCCTTCCCATTTTATTTTTCAGCTCCCTTATATTCTTCTGTTTTATATTAATTTGAAATGGAAACATAATATAACTTTTAGGAGACTTCTTCAAAATGTAGTTTTACCAACAATAGGCTAAAGCATTTAAGTAATTTTGTTGAAGGTGGTATAGCATCCAGCACTGTAAATGGAGTCACTGTATTTAGAGAAAAATCAGTATGGCATTTATTTTTCATTTTAGAACTTCAACAGTCTACAAAGCAGAGGGCTAATATTTGAACGAGCATTTTCATCCAGAGGCACAGTTTACATTTTCTAAAAGTGATTTGGTTTAGGCTTATAGTACACTAATTGTAGATGAAGGTGAAGAAACCTTTTAGGCCAACCAAAATTTATTGAGGACACTTCTGATTTAATTCATTATGCTGACAATATGCACAGCTTCTTCTGGAAATGGATTGGACGAGAAAAGGTGAACAGACGCTGTTGTAATAGCTCTTCCCGTACTGCTTCCTGAATTATGAGACTTACTTCTGGTTATGGTACTCAGGAGGATGCTTTAATGTGTCTGGGTATATAGATTTGCAAATTTTTAGCTGTGGGCTGACATCCATATTGAGCCATAAATTCCATACAGATGTATTGCATCTTAGGTGGACAACTTGCTCTCTTATAGAATTAAAATAGCAAATTATTTATTGTAAGATAAAGTAACAATTATGCATTTTTTTTCAGTAAAAAAAAATAAAGAAAATATTTGAATATTTTTATCAAATACTTTCCTTGTTAACATTTGGAAGAATTCCTTCTGTGTATCGAATGGCATACGTTTTGCTTTTGGACATTGCTGCAGTATTCTGTGTACATATCAGTTAGCCAGATGATTTTAGTTTAATTTAGTTTTTAGAAAACATTGGTATTTATCCTTGCCCAATTTTTGAGTCTGAAAGTGATCACACAATGCTACAAAGAACTTAAATAACTTATTCACTTTCCAATTAAAATAAGTATTCAGGGGCTCTTTTATGAAGTGACTAATCCAGAAATACCGCCTGGCTACCACAGCAGCCCGGTGGTAATTCCCACCCCCCCAGCGCGCACCACTTCTGGTTCTACAAAAATATATTTTGGTAGCACCTGTGATTATCTGGTAGTAACCAGGATTACTGCCAGGTTAGTGCGGGAGCCCTTACTGCCACCTCAAGTAGTGGTAGTAAGTGCTTCCCCTCCCTGAAATGGCCCCATGGCACGTGATTCACTTGCTGCACGGCCATTTCTTTAAAAAAGAAAACAAAAAGCCTTTTACTTGCTGCGGTAAAAGGGGGCCTCGGCATACGTCAGAAACACCTTTTAGTGCAGCTTGGTAAAAGGACCCCTTAGTGCATATTAACCTTTGGCTTGTGAAATTTGGTTATCTTTTTATTATAAGTATATGGAATTTATTTTTTTTCAAATCATGTTCTCAGTCTCAGGTTTCTGCTTCCTCTGTTTTCTCTTAACTCGCACACCAGGGTCTCCTGTCCATTTGACATCTCTTCTCTCTCCATTTCCATAATCTATTTTCTATCTCTGTGTCCACCATCTATGTTCCATCTCTGTGGGTTCAGTATTTGACTCCCTCTGCCTTCATCCTCTTGGTCCGAAATCTCTTTCGCTTCCCTTCCCTTTTCCCTACCATGGGTCCAGCACTTTTTTCAGTTCCTTTCCTTCCCTCCAACCCCCCCTTCACCCAGGGGTCTAACACCTTTGCTCCTTTCCTCCAGCCCTCCTCCTCCCATGGGTCCAGTACCGTTATTCCTTACTTCCAGCCGTCTTCCCCATCTCCCATAGATCTAGTACCTTTCTTCCTTCCCTCCAGCCCTCCTCCCTCCTCCTCCCCCTCCCATATGTCCAGCTAGCACCTCTCTCACTTACTGTCCTCCTCCCTGCGGGTCTTTCTACCCACTGCTTGTAGCTTACATTTTCCGATGGCCGACTCTGTGGCCTTCCTTCTGCCACGTCCCTTCCTCTCTAGAGCAAGTTCTGTTTAGTGGTCAAAACAGAAAGTTGCATGGAGCTGGCCTGTGTGAATTGGTTGCCGGGCCACAGGAACATGTAAGTTAGAAGCAGTGGGTAGAAAGAGATTCCAGATCCTTGGGGAGGAGGACTGAAAAGGAGCAAAGGACCTTTTTTTTTTTTTTTTTTTTTTTTTTAACTACAGGAACAAGGTTTTTTACTCTTCCTGTGGGGCAGTAAAAAGTTTTGTTTCCTCATCTGTGGTAATTCTGATTGCAATGCTACCATTACCACGGATTTACCGTGGTTTACTGCAGTAAATCTGTGGTAACAGTAACTCTGTCATTTTCTACCTGTAACTTACTGCAGTAGCTCTCTTGAGCAGGGACTGTCCTTCCCCTTGTCTAAACTTGTACAGCGCTGCGTAACCCTGGCAGCGCTATAGAAATGCTAAGTAGTAGTAGTAGCAGTAAGCACATTCTAGTGCTTACTGCAACTTGGTAAAAGGATCTCTTAAAGAATATTTCTGCTATATTTGCAAGTGTTTTACATTGTTTCTGAAACAAGCTCTGAAAGCACTGCATGATTGTTGCTTAAAAGCTATTGAATATCCTGAAGCTTTTAGCATTTTTTCATGTCAGTGAGCTTATTAATTGGAAATATATTTTATACATATTTTTAATTATATATAATGTAATTGATAGGATTGTAAACCCAAGGCAGAATTTCTTAACTGTGAAGCTCAGATCTGTTTATTGCCATATGTTTTTCATCATTCCCACTTTAGTTGAAGCCACAGAGGATAAGATGTTTATCAAGTTAGAGGTAAGCACTTTGAGCATTCTATTGTTTGCCTTATAAAGCCTAGACACTCTAAATGAATTCTGAACTTCCCTTGTTGTCAACTGACAAATACTGTGCATAAGAAACTTATATTACTGTAGGTCACTGAATTCATTTTTAAAATACCAATTGACATCATTCCTTTAGGGAATTACAGGCTGAAGCTTCATATTACTGACTAGTTCAAATGTGAAAACTTATTATTTTAGAAGAGATATTTATAGTACAAAAGCAAAATAGCATGTTGGCAATTCCTTTTTTAGTGGTTAAATTCTACTAAATGGAAATAACAGTTTTATTGGCTTTTTCACTTTCACTTCATATTCAAGATTAAGTCAGAAATCAAGATAATTTATCTCACTTCTAGTATTGATGTAGTACTACTCCTGATCCTTGTATTTTACTTAGGTAAAAATGAAAGTTGAGGTATGATAATGGACAAACTGCTTAGCTCAGGATGTGAATTGGGAGATTAAATGCATGAAGACAAATAGCTAAAGACAAGCAATCCAGACTTGTTAGTGTAAAAGATTCATCTTTGATTGGGAAAAAGCTGTGGATACAGTTACTCATTTTTTAAAATGACTTCTCAAATGTGTATTCTGTCACAGATTATATACTATTATTTATTTATTTATTAGGATTTATTTACCACCTTTTTGAAGGAATACACTCAAGGCTGTGTACAGTAAGAGTAGATCAAACATGAGCAGGACGCAATTAGAGCAGTAAAAATATTTGAACAACAATACAAAGTATGGCATGGTATACTATTTGCAATGACAACACTAGATGCACCATTAATTGGAAATAATGGTTTCATTATTATGTACAATCTAAGCGCTAATAGTTGTGAAATGACTGACTTTGAAATAACAAAGAAAAAAAGAGCTAAGTAAAGGCCATATGAGTTGACCTTTTCGTTTTTTCAACCTGCATTATAATTTCCAGATCCCTAATAAACTTTTAAGGCCCTGTTTACTAAGGTGTCCTAGTATTTTTAGCGCATGCTAATGTTAGAGATACCCATATATTCCGATAGGTGTCTCTAGTGTTAGCACATGCTAATTTTAGTGTACGCTAAAAACGTGCCTACAGCACAGCTTAGTAAACAGGGCCCTTAGTTTGTATTAATATAGTTTTTAAAATTGGCTATAAACTGTACTCTGCTGTAATATTAATTCATTAGATCCCAGCATATTTGCTGCAGTCCTCTCAGCAAGTTCTTGTTTAAGGGATCCTTTTACTAAGGTGCACTAACAAATTAGTGTGAGATAAGTGCCATGCAACCCATAGGTACACAGTGGGCTGTACGGTATGTAGCACACACCTTAGTAAAAGGACCCCAAAGTTTCTTAAGGATGCATTGTGGGCTAGACTACATAATCATATGTTTTTTGTGGTGGGACCCCAAGCCTAAAATTCTCTTCTTTATGAATGAAGCCTCTTCTGTTGAAGCTTAGGAAAGGTCTGAAGATATTGCTGTTTTGGGATGCTTTTGGTGATGCCAGCTAAAGTTTTGATGTCTGATTCAGATTTTTGATTTAGGCATGTTCTGTTTGCATTATGTTAGTAGGTTAAAGAAGCTATAAATAGGCATAGTACAAGAGATATGGTTAAAAGTCTTGGAGAAGTGAGCGAGTATTGATGATCCATGAGAGGAATTTCTAGAAACATCCTTCAGAAAATAATACTGCAGCTGGGGTTATAAGAAAAGGAGATGTGGCAGAGGCCATGGAAAGTGAGAAAACAGAAAGCTTAGATATATCTCTAAATGCCTCACTTGGTATAAAAGAAATGGAATTGACGGTACTAATGAAGCTGTGCAGACAAACTAGGCAGAAGGAAGAATATTAAAAGAATAAGTATGCTAGTCCACATTTTGAAGAGAAAAGGAAGCATATCTGATTTTAATAATTACAGAGCTTAGACAAGTCATTTGATGAAGCTGTGGGAGAAGATTTAAAGAGAAGGAGGTAAGCTGATAAAGAGGAGTATAAAAGAGAGAAAGTGGGGGAGATCCAAGATGGCCGAATAGACAGGAAGCAGAGATTTTTTGCTCCCTAGAATTACTTTCAAGTTTCAGCGTTACCTCTTTTTTTCTTACCCATAATTCTGAGAGAGCATGCCTAAGCGAAAGGGGAAACCGAGGGGACCTCTTCTCCCTCGGACGGAAACCCCAGGACCGAGGCAAACATCTATCTCAGCTTTCTTGGCGTCTACACCTGCGGGCGTATCCGCTGCCAGTACGAGGGACAATACTGGCTTGGAGAGCGATTTATCACTCAGTCCGCTGGGTCCTGCTACCCCACCAATCCCACAAGCTACCGGAGCATTGTTTCCAGAGGCTGGAAGTATAGCGCCCCTGAAGGGGAGGCAGGCTCCGATGGAAACAGCAGCTATGGGAGAGAATTGGGAGGAGAGCCAGCTAATGCGAGCCCCAGAGACTGACGCTGACCAGCAAGCGGAATTTCTGCTTTGCGCGGAAGCGCTTCAGCCCCTGAAACGACCGGCCGAAATATCGCTGGAGGCAATATGGACGGCTCTGGAAAACCTTCATAAGGTTTGTACATCCTTTATTACAGTATCATTGAACAATTATTCTCAGATTAAAGACATGAAAAGCAAAATGGAACTTTTTTCCGCTAAACAACTGAATAATGAACAGAATATTTCTAAAATACAAGCTACTCAATCGCAATTGGTGGCTGAAAAATTGTTGATCTCTAGAAAAATTGAGAATTTAGAGAATAACATGAGAAATTTGAATTTACGGATACTCAAAAAAAAAAAAAAAAAAAAAAAAAAAAAAGAGAAAGTTTGTGGACTACTTATTTAGCCCTATTTAATATGTTAATTTCTATTTGTTTTGTTTTGTTTTTACTGCCTTGGTGTTATGTTCTAGGAGGTTTGGATAATTTCTGTGGAAAGATTTTTTTTCTTTGTTGTAATTTTGATTTCCAGTAAACACAACATTTTAAAAAAGTAAGAGATGAAGATGCTATATTGGATACTTGGGGAGATATGAAGTGACAACATCAGAGATGAAGAAGTAAATACAACAACAAAAATAAAGCCATGAATATAGCCAATATCACAAGCAAAGATGAGGGGGAGAAGACTGATGTAGTTTAGAGCCGATCATCGTTCGGATTTAGTGAAGGCCGGCTTTCAATATTCAGTAAAAGTCAAATCAACAGTGAAGAAAATGAAGAAATGTAGAGAGTTTTCTAATAAGTCAGTTGGTCAAGATCCTATGCTACTGGACCATTTAGGTAAAAAGATATTTCAGGGTGTGATATCTGAATGAGTTGCATCCTGTGAGCTCTGTCCTATCACAATATGAGCTGGCAGCAATATTTGGAGAGGTAGAAGGGCGTGCAGCACATCTTGTACGTTCGCTGTTGAGTTCATTTGGGCATAGATCTTGAATCTGTAAACTAATTAATGGGCATTAACAGTCAATAATTGGTGTTAATTGGTAGTCTGTAGGAGATACATGCCCTATTCTATAACATACATGCCTAAATTTTATGGTGCGGATCTCCAAAGGGGACATGGCTATGGGAAAGGCATCGGTGGGTGAGAGGCATTTCCAGGATTTAGGTGCAGTGTTTTAGAATAATTGCATGTATGTGCCCAACTGCCATTGGTGATTTGAAAATATTTTTGTTAGACATTTCAAAATATACGGTTGAATACTGACCTTTAGAAATTTAGTTGGGCACCAACATTTTGGCAGGCGTAAGTGCTCGTGGTCAAAGCTAGGCGTGAAATGCACACTAAGCTAGTATTTTGTAAAGGGTGCTCTGCACAGAGCCCTCTAGAATTTTGTATTCTGTTCTACCTATTTTTCCTTTTTTTGGGGGGGAGGGGCTAGGCACAGATTTCTCTCCAGGAATAGAAGAGAAAATTAAAAAAAAACAATTCTGGGTTCTTAGACTGCTCAGAACAGGCTATCATCGCAAGTTCTTGTAGTTCATTGAAAACTGCCTCAGGCTCATGCCCATCTTCTTTAAGTTGAAGTTATACTGCTCCTTCATGCTGGTACCATGGAAGTGCTTCTTCTTCAGGAAAGGAATGAAGGTTTCTATTGCAGATATTTTAGATCCCAAGAAGACAAGAGAGTTGCTTCCTATTCTAGACCCCAGGACCTCAACATGTTCTTTCTAAAGACAATTTCAAAATAAAAACACTTCCCCTATTTGAGAAAAGAAAATGGCCTGTGCATGCTAAATCTAAAGGATTCCTATATCTTCATACCTGTTTATCCAAACTGCAGAAGACATCTATGATTCCATCTGTACACCAAACATTACCAGTACAAAGTCCTCCCCTTTGGCCTTTCCTTGACCTGCAGAATTTCCTTAGTTGTAGCAGCCTACCTACACCAGCAGGGATTATCTAGTCTTTCCATTTCTTGAAGATTGGCTGCTGGCAGCCTTTTCAAGAGTTTTTGTGTGTTCCCAAGGGACAAAACAGTTTATCTCCTTGAAGGTCTGGGTATTCTTGTCAATTCCAAGAAGTCACTATTTGAACTTCTTTTCTGAGGGAGTTCTGAGAGAAGAGGACCTCTCTCTGGCAAAGTGATCATTATTTTGCTGTTTGCTTTGGTGACTTAAAGTTTGATATAGAAGAGAATTTGTAGTTTTATTGATAAAATGGTTTGATTTTCATAAAAAGGCAAACCTTATTTAATTGTTTAAATAGTCTAAAAATCTTTATCCCATAGTTTAAACTTAACTGTTACAGTCTAGAAAATTAAAAGATAGCCAGTAGATAGCTGTGCAGGGCCTGGTTCAGTCTTCTTTCCCATCCATCCTAGTACATCTCTTATTTTATAGTCAGTTATCCTAATTAGAAGAAGAGGGAGGTCTGTCATTATAAAGTATTTTCATCTGCAAATGATTTGCCCTAAAAAAAATTATTTTCACTTGCTGAGAAGCAAACACTAAATAAAAACATACACTTCGTTTGTTTTGGTGATTTTGCTCCTTTATTTTCCATCTTAAGAACATAAGAATAGCCATATTGGGTCAGATCAGTAGTCCATCTAGTCCAGTATCCTTGTTTCCAACAGTGGCTAAGCCAGGTGACAAGTATTGGCAGAAACCTAGATAGTAGCAACCAAGTCTGTCTCATTTCATTTATTAAAAATTATATTCCGCCCTTATCCAGGGTAGATTACAAACAAGCATATAGAATCATTACATAAAAACTTTTAACTCAAAATCATTACATAAACACTTAGACAATACAAACAATCATAATTGTCATCAAGCTATCGGTGAACACATTCAGTTCAGTCAACATCCATGCAGTTCCCACAGAGAGCGATCAGTCACTGTTCCAGAAGCACTAGACTTATCTGAACTTTGTCAATAGAAGTTATTTTGTTAAGCATATGATGATGATTTTCTGTAAATTGGGGATTTTTGATCAATGATTGAATTGCCGCTAAAGAAAAATACCCTTACCCTGCAGAGTCAAAGAGGTTTATGGTAAGAATATCTTTTGAAGTGGTGAATCTGTTGTGTTTACTCCATGTTGTAGTTTGGTACTTTCCTGTAAGTGGACCTTTGTGGCCATTTTTCTATATAAAGTGCACACTTCGCCCATGACATATCCATTCAGAAAAATATTTTTAAAAAATTACTAGTACGGGGTTTACAATGCGAAAACCAGAATTCCACAAAATGCTTTAATATATTTTGCGGAAACTGCTCTTGTGCACTAATTGCGTGTTAAAGGCTTAACACTCTTTAGTAAAAGGGCCCCTGTATTTGTTAACTAGCTTTTGGGAGGTAATACCCCTTCCTCAGGTTATAACAAAATGAGCAACAGATGGTGGTTAGAAACAGTGTTTTTTTTTAAGCATGTAAAATGTATTGGATATTTTCCTGCATTATATTCTGAAGTGTATTTCTCCTGTTTGGCTGGCAGATGGTGCATGTTTATGCTTAAAGCTGTTACAGAGAACTGACTATTTGGCACACAGATAATAGGAAGTGCCTGTAGTGATGTAACCAGTTTTTTTTTGAAACTTGACTGTTCTGGGCTATGATTGGCCTACAGTTTTGAAAATTACCCAGCAGATGCTGGCTGTTGCTTCAGCCCAGGAAGGAAAGAGAGACAGATCTCTTTGCTGAGGCTCAGTGAATTATATATCCTGACCTTCCCAGGTATTGTTTAGACAGTGTATAGATGTTTAGTTAGTGTTATAGTTGATCCATAGTTCAGTTACCTGTTATTGTTTGCTATTTGCACATTTTTGTGTTCACTGTTCCAAGTTCTGACAATAAACACAATTGTTCGTTCTGCTTGTCTGGACTGATGAAAAATCCTGGTGGTTTGTGTGTTGGGTCTCTTAGTGCTTTCTGGGGAAGAGTGGGACGACTGGGAGTGTGGCTCCATTAACCTAGAAATCACTGGGGATACTTGGAGAGCGGGAGACTCACCCAGAAATGGTTGTGACCCAGGCAGTGGGAGGAGGGTGCTAGTGTAGTGTGCAGGCGGACCTGAGCTATGCTGGGGATAGACCCTCTAAGTGGTTGCGGGGTAACTCCAGGCAGATGGCTAGATGTTTTGTGACAGCATCACAAAAACATATAGGGGTCCTTTTACTAAGGCACATTAATGGATTTAGCATGTGCTGAATACTAAGGTATCCATTGTATTCCTATGGGCATCTTATCATTTATCATGCTTTCGTAAAGGGACCCTATAGTCGCTGTTCTGAGTTGAGCTTCTTCTAGTGACATCAGTCCATATGTGAATTCTGATAGTCTACTGTACTCGCAGAACTGTACAGATAAGCATCTTTGCTTTACCAGAATGTTGAAAGGCTTATGACTAAAGGAAGAAGAACTTCATTTGATTGTATAGCTGGCAGAAGGTAACTAAAATTATAGAGCCCATGTGAGTAGGAAGCACATATGGGAAAGACTATAAAATAATTTGCTTTTATAACTAAAATGATTATATATTAATAAATTAAATTTTATCAGAACTCATTAATTAGCAAAGAGGACGTAAAATTATTTTTTTTTAATTGAATACTTGGTTGTTTTCTATTGAGGAATGTTGACTTCATGTAGCTTTGAAAAGGAGGGGATATGATTTCTTGCTTCTGTGGTTTTATTGTATTGTGTGCTGTCTTAATCTGTATTGAACGTATATAAATTTGTAAGAGTAGTATATAAATATTTCAATGGGATGGGGGATCAGGGATGGGATTTGATATACTGTCTTTCTGTGGTTACAAAGTGGATTACATATTATATAGAGTTACTTCTTTTGTACCTAGGACAGTGGAGGGTTAAGTGACTTGCCCACAGTCACTAAGAGCTGCAGTGGGAGTCGAACCCGATTCCCTTGCACTAACCATTAGGTGGCTCCTCGACTTCACAAAGTATTTTTCTCATAAATGCAAAATGGTAAAATGGGTAAGTGCAGCTTGATTTTATTTACCTATTTAGGTTACTTGAGCAGTGTGAACACAGTGCAGCTAGTGTTATAGTTACCATAATATTTCTCAAGCATTATTTCAATTAAAGTAGCATTTGGATCTAGCCACTCAAAATTTGTCTAGACTGAGATATGCTTTTGCAGGTAACACTAAATTTTAGTGCTGCATATCCTTGCAAAGGTGATTAACTTTTTAATGAAGGCAATTTTCACTTTATTGCTCAGTTGAATAATTTTTATGGATAGTGTAGGATTTGCTCTACTTCATTCTGTCAGAAAGCATGAGTGCCCAAGGTCCAGCAGGAGGTAAGATTGCCATTAAAGGGGGAGCAAACAATTCTCAATAGTTCTTCCACAAAATGAATGGAAACAACTTTAAAATATTTAAGGTAAATGTTTCCTCTTAGGAAAGTTGTATAGTATTATACAAAAGCTCTCTGAGGCATTTTAATGTATAGTAATTGACTTTGTTAAGAAGCTACTGCAACCACCCCCATGTGCAAAGCTTAAAATACCAGTTCAATCTTTATTACTCATAATTAGTGAGAGAAACTAGTAATATAATGTGATCTGTGACATCTAAATGTGCTTCAGTAACTTGTTATTGCAGGCTTTAGTTCTCAGCATTAGATCATCCATGTTGTGCTTTAGTAACATCTTGGCATTGTGATTTCTAAAGCTGCAACAAAATTATATTATTTGAGGAGAGTTACAACAGTAAACCTTTTGCGGTTTCTAGTGTTTATATGCAGCACATAAAATGTCTGTAAAAGATTAAAATGAGCTATTGTGCAAGTGAGTATAGAAGAATATATTTTTCTCAATAAAGTAATGTAAAATTGCACTTTGGAATGCTAAGGGTCCTGTTGTGTCTAAAAGGGGAAAAAAAAGCTTAGTGAATTAATGTTAAAATATATAGAGCTCGGTTTACTAATGTGTGCTAGCGTTTTTAGTGCATGTTAAACGCTAGAGACACCCATAGGAATATATAGGTGTCTCTAGCGTTTAGCGTGTGCTAAAAATGCTAGCACGCCTATAGCGCTGCTTAGTAAACAGGGCCCATAGTTTGGATTTGAAGTCTTTTATTGAAAGATTTGAAGTCATTTCAGAAAATATCATTGCATATTGATGGGTATTTGCATAGTTCAATAACTGAATGTGTTCTACAATGGTAAAGTTAGAGATTCTTCTACAGGGACGGGCAAATATAAAATCCAGTCAAAATAATTAAGATCAGATAACAAGTTGCAATGTTTACTTCCAATGATACTTTATGAGTAGGTCTTAGATTTGCTTCTTCGAAAGGCTATGGTTTATAATTCTTCATAAAAGAAAGACTAGAACACAATCTAAATTAACATATGCATTAATACATTAACATATTAACATATGCATCCAGTTTCTCCTATATAAGCACGCAAATATGGAACAAATTACCTAAATCAATAAAAACAACACACGACATAAATAATTTCTGTAAATTATTGAAAACTAATCTATTCAAAAAAGCATACTACAATAATCCATCCTAAATACCAGTTCACAAAATTTACACCGAATCTTCAGTAAACGTAATTCAGTACTTCCTGATTGTCCATACTAATTTAAAAAGATTGAAGTTTGATATTCCTGATTGTTCAAGTTAATCTATCACGATTGAAGTTAATCCAGTACCTTTTTTTCTGATTACGAAAATGTACTTTCTTTATCTGTATACCTAATCCACTCTGTCTCCTTCACCTTAAATATGTATTTCTCTTCCGGAATTGGTGATCACCATTACGGAAAAACGTAAGCCACATTGAGCCTGCAAATAGGTGGGAAAATGTGGGATACAAATGCTACAAATAAATTCCATTGGAAATATTTTTCCAAAATAGTGGAGTATATTAAGAAAACATTCATCTCTATTAATTTAAGTGTAGAAATTGGTAGAATCTGGGGTAAAATGAATGAGATAAAATTTCAAAACTCTCTGAGGTTTATAATCTATCAATCTTCCTTTAATGAAGGAAGAGCCTTCTTGAAAAGGGCTTTGAAAACTAAGGTTAACACTTTAAACCAGGGTACTCAAGGGCCATAACCCAGTCAGGTTTTCAGGATTTCCAAAGTGAATATGCATGAGATTGATTTGCATATACTGCTGACATTGTGTGCAGAAACATCTCATGCATATTCATTCTGGAAAATCTTGAAAACCCAACTGAGTTGTGGCCCTTGAGAACCGTGGTTGCCCACCCTTGCTTTAAACTGTATCTATAAATAAAAAAGGAATCAAAAAAGGGCTTTCAGTACTGTGGAAATATGATCAGAGTTTAAAGCACATCAGCACCCTTGCTGCAGTATACCAGCACAAATCATAACTAGTGATTTGATATTGATAAAGGTCAATAACAAAATTAATAATGTTACGGCAGTGTAAACCATTTATAATCTAGGCATAGATACTAGTAGCCAAATTATCTCTTGACATATAAGGGTGTAAATGTATTAATGTGCTTTAAGTAAAAAAAGCTGATTTTACAGGATAGTTGATATATGGTTGCATAAACAATTGACTGTCTACAATTGCACCCAGCATTCAAACCTCAGAGCAAACAAGAACCACGGAATCATAAAAGATGAAATTAGGGCTATTCAAATTTAAAGATACACCTTTGACTCTCAATGCCTCAGTTTTATTGGGGTTCAATATCAATACATTATTATGTATCCAACGTTTAAGTGCTCTCAGATATCTAGTTGGCTTATTCAACTAAGCTACATGATTAAACCTCAGCTTTTATTTACTTGTTTACATCACCTGCTTGACACATGTAACAAAAACCCCTTTGCCTAATAAGTTTCCCTAAAAGTTGAAGTTAAACATAATGGAGTCATTATTCAGCTGGTGGCACTCAGTGTTTTGCTAACTGCTACCAGTGTTATGCCCAGAAATTCAGTGTTCGGGTTTTGGCACTTAATTTCTAAGCTTGCAGAGCCAGCTAAAACAAGTCAGTTAAGTGCAATATTCAGCATTTAACCAGCTATGGGGCCCTGTGTAAGATAGAACTGACTTTTATGCAGTCCTGTTTATGCAGTTATCCTGGCCAAGTGCTGCTTCCACTCCCGGAACATCCCCAAAATAGCCAGTTTTGAGTTGAACATTAACTGGATATTTTAAGTGGCACTAACAAATTAAGTGCCACTGAAAATGACTGCTTAGTCCTGAATAGGCAATTTAACTGGCCAGGGTTTCTGGCCAGTTATATTGCTTTGAATATCGACCCAGATAGGGAATAAAACTTAGCCTTGTGGGACAAGACACAGGAGATACTTAAGCTAAGATAGGATTTTAAAATGGAAGCCAGGGAAGTTGTGTTACTTTGAGATGAATATATAGTGATACGCCACAGGATACAGGGCTTAGCTGGTTCTCTGTTAATTCACCTTTGGATGTTATTTTTAAGTCCTGTTATTTGAATTGGACCCTGAAAAAGCTCACCTGTTTGGGAAAAACTGGGGCAAGTTTGCATTCATGTAAGTAATGTTTGCATTTTTCAGCCAGTATTTGCAGATGTAGGAGGCCAGGCTGACCCAGATCCTTGGGAAGGATATTCAGCCCAGAGTGCCCTAAGATAAGCTAATAAGAGTGATGAATTGGACCAGTGGAAGGTTCTGAAAAGGGGGATGCAACTTGAACCCATTGGAAGTCACCAATATTAACTGACAAGGTATCTGAATAAAATTTCTTCCCTGGAACTTGCCTTGGACTGTTTACTGGCACATCATCGAATGCTCTAGGACACATAAGACAGGGGTGGAGCTTCCCATTGGGATCCATTATCTGGGTTTATTATAAAAGATGGGAACTGGAAAGGTTTTTTTTTTTGTTTCCTGAGAGTTTTTTTATGATGGTGAGTAGATGAGGGAAGAAAGTCTGACTCACTGATTTCCCTATATTCAGGCATCCAGAGAAGCCTTTGTCCCATGCTACTGGCCTGAACTTTATCATCTCAGAGTAACAGTCTTGGAGAGTGTATGGGTTAGCTATGCAAACAATCAGCATGACCGTGATGTTCTCTTTAGTTTTGTTACAATTTACTCTGCTAATGATTAACTTGCTTTGTAAGTTCAGCTAAAAGAAATGATGATATCTTGATCCAGCCATGCTTCCTATCATATTACAAAACTTAATCTTATATCAGTAATTTAACATGGTGATTCTTTTAATTGATGTCTGAATAAAAGTTATTAATTTTCAGAGAATGGTTTCTTTCTTTAATATCACCTCTGGGTAAAAAGTATTGCTTTGGAAAAAGAGTTAGATATATCATAGTGCAGTTTTCCCATAACAACCTCATCTCTCTATATAAAAGGCACCACCAATGTTCTAATGAAGCCTCCAGCCGGAAGTGTGAAGCGCCAGAGATATCCGGTTTCCCCATGAGGGTCTGCCCCACCCTCGCTCTCTCTGTAACACAAACAGTGAAGGAAAACAGCACAGCACGAAATCGCTCTCTGTAACAGTGAAGGACTCAGAGGGGGAAGGGGAGAGAGACGCCCTCACTCTTTCTGTAACACAAACACAGCACAGCACGAAACTTAACACTGAAGGACTCCACTCGGAGGGGGGAGGGGACAGACAGCACAGGGGAAGGGAGAGAGGGCAGAGGGCAGGGACACACACACTCCCACATGCACACTCTGAAGAAAACCTTGCTAGCCCCCGTTTCATTTGCATCAGAAACTGGGCTTTTTTTTACTAGTTCTGAAATAATACTAGCTGATAGCTATGCTATGCAAGCACAATACTTCCTGATCAATGGTGTTACAAGCTGCAGAAAGATTTAAAAATACCAGCAACAAGTCCTTCATGTTAGCAGGGTTTCTACAGAGGGTATCCATTAAAACCACAAGCAAGGTTTTGTAGCTATTTTCAGTATGAAAGCCCATTTGAAATTTGATCTAAAATCAAAACTGATCCAACCAGTGATATAGCTCTGTTGCCACCACTCAATTGTTTTACCCAGAAAAGACAATTGTGAAATAGGTCGATAGTGTTATTGCAACAGCTGGTGTAGGTTTGGAAGATTTGCTTGCAAGTTCATCTGTTCCAGCTGATCTGCTGGGAACATGGGAGAAAGAGACACTAGTGTTTTACAGGTAATGGGTGTTGAGACAGGGTGCTTTGATAACCACAAGAACTCTCAGCTTATGTTTATATTTAGCATAAGAGAGCTGAATTTAAGCACTGAAGTCAACTACCATCTACTATATGAAGCCACTAATGGAAGTTTAAATTTGGCTAGATCACACTCAATTGAATGTTTCAGGATGCGTTTGCAGTAGGGGACAGAATATCTATTCTATAACAGTGCTGCTAGATCATTTTCAGACAGCTTGTTGAAGTACGTGTCATGGCTTAGCAAATACTCATAAAAGTGGGGATACCAAGGAATGACCACTCTTAAAAAGCAGAGAGAGAGAGTGCTGTGGAGCTGGAGTAGAAGAAGCCAGACACAAGCACATAGGTCCTTGCAGATCTTTGTCTTTGTCAAGAACCCTAGGTATATGGTTCAGCACACCAGTCAATTAAAAAAAGACTTCTCTTTTCTCTGTTTTGCTCAGATCCAGCTCTTCTCTTCAACTGTAGTTACAGACCTCTACATTTTTAAGGATAAGAGCATCTAGTCTGAGTTTTTTTTTTTTTTTTTTTTTTTAAAGGCTCAGGGGCACATGCAATGGCATAAAGGACAGTACAATTTAGAATACTGGGACATATAAACTGCAGACGCTCTTTGTCATGGCCTAGTGATACCCTTGATCCTACCATTGCCCATGGCCCCTTCCCAGATAGTTTTTTTTCTAGCATCACATGTCTGCCCCCCCCACAAAAAAAAAACAATTTTCCTTAACCCTCTTGTCCTTTTCTTGCTTCTCCTCCTCATTTCATTTCATGACTAGTTCAGTATCTGAACGCTACTGTAGTAATAAGAGGGAGAATTAGCATGAGGCATATGAGCTGAGACATGCTCACCTGTCTCAAAGTGATTCTACCCTTCACACAGGTGACCTAGGTAACAGGAAGCCTATTTGAGAGCAGGAAGCAGGGCTTCTGCAGGGCCTATCAGCATCTACTGCTGATTTTTCCTTTATTGCTCCTGCCTGAAGTTCACCATTGGGATCCAGCCTTAGGTAGTTTCTTGAGGGTGGAAGCCTCTGGGCTGACTCTTGACCTCTCCATCTTTGCACTGTGGGACTATTTGTATGTGATTTATGCCACTGTTTAACTGTGATTATTGCTTTATGACATTTAAGCAATAACCATCTTTAATGGTTCAATGCATTTATTTGTTAGCAAATGCCTAACAAATAAAGCAGATCACTTAGAGGCCAATTTGCTAATATTTACAGAACTGCGTGTGTACTATTCAGGTTTTACATACATGTACCAGGACTTCTATTGAAATAAGCTTGATTGCAAAAATAGCACTTTTTACCCTGTGTGTGATAGGGAAGATATGGGGAGGATTCCAGATTCTCCCCAGTAGATTGAGCATTCACTTAGGGAGGTCTCTGTTCCTGCCTCAGCTGAGTCAGTTTCGGAGGGAACAACATCCAAAAATCACTGTTTTGTCTCTGGACCACATGAACATACTGTCTGAGATGGATAGGTTTCTCTTATTGGGGAGGTTGGCTGGAGACCACGTCTGCTCGACTTAGGCAGCACTTTCAAGGCTCCAGAAGTATGGAGCCCCAATGAGATTCAGTGCGTTCTCTCCACAGTGGAACCAGTTAAAGGCAGGCTTTGCATGTTTTACCGGGAGTGGACCCTCGTTATCTCTGATCAGTGGGTTCTGAAGGTATTTCAGTTGTTGCACTTGAGTATGCAGAATCCATTTCAGATGCCATTATGATGCCCCACTTTGGGGCATGGCCCAGCTGCTCGCAGTAAGGGGTGCCTTGATATGTCTGCTTGCTCTGGGAGCTGTTGAGTCATTGCTGCCATGGGAGTGCGGTTGTGGTCATTCATTTTATTTCATCATCACTAAAAAGGAGGGGAGATTTTTGAACAATTCTGATCTCAGCAGGGTCAATGCTTTCTTAAGGGTCTGGCATTTCCAGATGGAAATGTTTCAGTAATCTCTGTGGTACATCCCATGGAGTTTCTACCCTCTCTGTCTTTAGGAGGTATGCTTTCGCATTGCCATTCAAGACACTCAGAAGTGTTTTCTGCAGTTTTGTGTTCTAGGAAAGCATTTTCATTTCAGGCTCTCCCATTTGGCCTGACAGCCCCATGGACCTTCATCAAGGTCATGCTGCAGTGTTCTTTCCCATGGAAGGGGTCAAAATGCATTCCTACCCCAACAATTGTTTAATTTGGACCAATTCACAGCATGAGACCCAGCACGCAGTGGCTCTGTTGGTGGTCTTCTTGCAGGGCCTTGACTGGGTGGTACATTTTGCCAAGAGTCATCATGAAACCAGCTCAATTTCTTAAGTATCTGGGAGTTCAATTCATTGGCTGTATGGAGTCAGTCTTCCTTCTGTAGACTTCAGTGAGAAGGCTTTGGTCCCAGTTCCAGGCCTGTGTGCTCCCAGTATCAAGAGCTTGGGACTGTCTGCAGTTGTGTGGGTCCATGGTTGTGACCCTAGAGATTGTTTCATTGGTGAAGGCCCACATGTGGCTACAGCAGTGGACTTTGCTGACTCTGTGGTCTCTGTAGTCTCACCAGTTCAAAATTTGGTGTCCACTTATGGTGGCAGTTTGGAGTCAGCTAGAGTGGTGGTAATACCACACCACTTCTTAAGGGAGGGTTCCTTTGGACCTGTGGGATTGTTTGGACAAGGTGGCTCAGGGGCATTGGTTGTCCCAGGAGGAAGAGTGGGAGAGCATGGGCATGCTTCTCTGCTGCATTTACAAGGCTGCTGTTTTGCAACATTAACAAAAGTCACCACCCAGGAAATGGGCTGGGTATAACTGCAGGCACATAAATGTAAGGTGCGCCAATACCGGTTTATACAAGTACTGTATAATGGAATCTGACCATCCAGACTCCTTTATAGAATTGTCACTCACCGTGTGGCATTGGGGGTGCCTAAATGAAGTCACCCACATATAGAATTGGCCCTTAGTACTGTGATTTCAAAACATCTTTTGCCTCAGTATTTATATGGTGTCCTTCAACTTTTTTCATTACCAGTTTATGCTTTTGCTTCTTAAATGTCCCCATTAGCATTTAGTTAAGTAACAGGATCAACTAAGTACAAGCAATAAGAAATGATGTACCTAATCACCTTAACATGATCTGTGTTTAACTTACAGGGTTGGATAATTATGTCTATTTTTCAAATAGAATAACCATAGAATTAGAAGAACACTCTATTCTGTTCTGTTTTCAAGGACTGGAAGTCTATCAAGTTGGTAACCTGAATAAATTTGAATTCACCTTTGCCATAACAGTGTTACAAAACAATCAATATTGTAACCTCACGCATAACAAGTGGTAGAGAAATCCATTTCTTGACTTTGCTGTGGTTGCACGAGAGAAGAATTGATTTTGTGTATATGTAGTTTGCATGTTGATGCTGAAATATTTTTCAGATTGAAGAAGCTTTGAAAGTATAATAAATAAAACTTTTCTTTCAAGGCAAGAGGAGTCATGAAGTTGCTATTTTCACTCTTTAAATATTTTTAAAGGTTTAATACTATTTTAAAGAATTGTTATACTCAGTTCACATATAAAATGATCTTTATTTTGAAATAATTAGAAAAAATGGATGCGAACTCAGGCAACAGGACATACACACCTAGTGCCAGGTCGGATGGTTTCCAATCGCAATACTCCACCATGATCAGGGGCATTAAAATATCACATGACTTGCCCAGTGCTCCTGCCTTTCTCCTGCCTTTCTCTCCATGGTCCCTGCTTGCGTGTTTAGCCAATAGGCTACAGTCAGAGATAGAAGTGTCTAGCGGCACCATTTTCCAGTCTTTACCTCCTCCCCCAACCAAGGCAAGATTCTCTTTCGTGGGCTCTAGGCAAACCAGCTCATTGGGTCTTCCAGTTGTAATAATAATCCTTTTTAAATCTCCCACAAATAAGGCTTCATGTGGTTCTAACAACAAAGGAAAACTAGTAGAGTAGGAAACAGCAGGTAAGCACTATTCATCCACAACTGCTGCCAATTTGAGGTGAGTAGGGAGAATATACAAGCTCCTGTGGGCAGTGTTAGTACATAAGTACATAAGTAGTGCCATACTGGGAAAGACCAAAGGTCCATCTAGCCCAGCATCCTGTCACCGACAGTGGCCAATCCAGGTCAAGGGCACCTGGCACGCTCCCCAAACGTAACAACATTCCAGACAAGTTATACCTAAAAATGCGGAATTTTTCCAAGTCCATTTAATAGCGGTCTATGGACTTGTCCTTTAGGAATCTATCTAACCCCTTTTTAAACTCCGTCAAGCTAACCGCCCGTACCACGTTCTCCGGCAACGAATTCCAGAGTCTAATCACACGTTGGGTGAAGAAAAATTTTCTCCGATTCGTTTTAAATTTACCACACTGTAGCTTCAACTCATGCCCTCTAGTCCTAGTATTTTTGGATAGCGTGAACAGTCGCTTCACATCCACCCGATCCATTCCACTCATTATTTTATACACTTCTATCATATCTCCCCTCAGCCGTTTCTTCTCCAAGCTGAAAAGCCCTAGCCTTCTCAGCCTCTCTTCATAGGAAAGTCGTCCTATCCCCACTATCATTTTCGTCGCCCTTCGCTGTACCTTTTCCAATTCTACTATATCTTTTTTGAGATACGGAGACCAGTACTGAACACAATACTCCAGGTGCGGTCGCACCATGGAGCGATACAACGGCATTATAACATCCGCACACCGCACACAGTGTTGGCTGTGTTTCCCCTCCCACTTTTTTATTCTATAGCTGATTTACCAGGGCAACAATCTGCCTTGGGAGCAATTGAATTAGCACATTTAAGAAGGCGGCAGGCCCCTCCTAAACATTTGAGGCTTGGGCATTTGCTTAGTTTGCCTATGCTTTAATCTTTCCCTTTCCCCAACTAGAGCTTGTGGGGTCATACACCATCAAGGGAAAAGATAGTTACAGACATTGCAGAAGCATAGAAGAGTGTATCTGGGAGCTTAAAGGTGCAGGAGAGCTTTGGGGTATGGGGGTAGAGTGGATGTGGAGAGCTGGGGAGGAGGGGGTAGAAGGGTGCAAGTGAGCCACAGAGGGTTATGAAAGAAAGCCAGAGATGGTGATTTGAAGGGGGGGGGGGGGGTGAAAGAACTAGATGATTTGTCTAGGTGGAGTAGTGATTGAAGAAGTGTGTGTGTGTGAGAGAGCCATGAATGGTGAAGGACAAGAGGGTTAGAGCAAAAGGGAACCAGAAATGGATTGGACAGATGAGGATTTGGGTCATAGGGGCACAGTTTTTCTTTCTTTTTTTAAAAGTCTGTTGAAAGTTGGACCCACTCCTCATTCTAAACCTACCTCAAAGGAAAATTGAGGATGCTACGGATTTGGATTTTAGATTTTATTACGTGCTTATCCAAATGTGAGCTCAAGGTAAATTATAATCTGGTACAGTTATGATCTCAGATCTCGGTCTTCTCTCTCAGGGGTTGATGTAGAAAGCTTGTGTTAGAGCCATGTACTGATAGCTGAGCACATGGCTTCTAACATAAAACATAATGCCCACGTGTTGCTCACTGATGCAGTAAGCAAATTATTTACAAGTTAAATCCAGATTTAATTTGTGCACTAATCAGGGACAGCACACCAGGCACATGTGCATAAGGTTCTGTACTAAGGCAAGCAAGTACTGTGCACTTGTCTGAACAAAATAAAGTATAGGTGCATAGCTGTGCGTGTTCTGTAATGTTTTTCTGCGCATAAATATCAGCATCACAAATTAATCTGCATAAAATCTTTTGTGGCGCTGATATTCACAAAATAACATTACAGCACATGTGCAGATACATTTTTTTGTCTGTTCAGAGGGGTGTGCAGAATCATTCCCAAATTCTGTCTTTTTTTTTTTTTTTTTAAACTTGTGCTCTTAATGGAGACCATGAAAAGAGTTGTGAGTACTGTTATGCTCAGAGACAAAAGAAGCAGACATTAAATCCTCACAAACACTACTGCAGAACACTGCAGAAGAACTAGTTAACTCTTCTATGCCTCCTTAGAACTGGCATTCGTTTTTGCATTGTATTCACCTTAAAGTCTTCTGCATAGTTCTCTGCATTTCAGTGGAACAGCTAATAGCCTCATTACCATTGATATTATTATGCTGTGTGCTGTTGTCTAACACAAGGTTTTGGTCAGGGTTAACTTGTGCGCAAAACCCTTTTCTGCACTGTGCGCCCAGAAAATTGTGTACAGACTGCACTACCCATGCTCTGCCGTCTGCACTAGTTTTCTACATTAGCCCCTCAGTCCTGAAGGGCCACCAACAAGTTCAGTTTTCCAACTATCCCTATATGAATATTCATGAAGGAGATTTGCATGCCTACTACCTCCATTGTATTCAAATTTATCTCATGCATATTCATTTATGGGTATTCTCAAAACTTAACCCATTAGTGACCCTTGAAGTCTGGTACTAAAGATCTAAGTGGGGGGGGGAGAGAATTATCAAAATGTAGTAAATCTGATTTTTACCGCACCCTGATATTTTACGTGAGTCACCATCTTGCAAACAGCATTATATTCCACTGGCACAGGAGCTGCTAAGCATGGCCTGATACTTCTGAACCATCTCTTCAAGGGGCCAGCAATGTTAGTAATCTGTTGGCTCCAGAGTACTCCCCCAACAGAAAGACCCTCATGTGGCCCCCTCTGATAGTGCCTCTAGCCAAACCTTCCACCTAACCTGAAGAGCTCCCCCCCTCCCAAGGTCTGAATTCCCCTCTCCCCAGAAGACTCTCCTTCCAAGACCCTCCTCTCTAAGGTGTACCTGCATATTCCCTGGTGTCTAGTGAGCAGTCATATGCTTTCCCCAGTCACTCCTGTCCATATTGGTGCTGGGATCCAAAATGGTGCTGGCAATCCCTAGCAGTAGACGTGGTACTACCATTATAGATCATGGGCACCATTTTGGATTTTGGTGTTGGCGAGGGCAGAGCAACTCGGATCATTCCTGCCTTGTCCACTAGATACCAATAATACATAAGGTATGGCTTTGCCTTTTGGGGGGGGGGGGTTTCCAGGTGATGTTTCACACCTTGGGGAAGGGGCAGGCTCTTCAGGTTGGGTGAGGGAGTTAGTTGGAGGCACTATTGGAGGGGGGCCACAAGAGGGTTTTTTTGTTTGGGAGGGGGAGCACGCTAACTATTGTCAGCCCCTTACATAGACAATCTGGAAGCACTGGGCTGCAGCATGATGAGTCAGTGCTCCCAGGCGTTGTCACAGCTTGCAATAGGCACCTGGTGCAAGCAGCTAGGGTCAGCTCAAGGCACAGATGAGATTAAACACTGGCTTAGGATTCCAAAAGCATGTTTTCTCTGAGGACAAGCAGGACATTGTTTCCACATGTGGGTGATGTCATCTACGGAGCCCCTGTATGGATCCTGCCCAGCATTCTACAATTTCTAGCAGGTTTTGGCAGGCACAACTGCGCATTTGCCAATGCCTTCCTGCCCACCCAACTCGCGTTGGACCCACAGTTTTGCTTTTTCCACAGAGCAATAAAGATGCTTCTGTTTTCCCTCTAACACGTGGCTTTTCTCTACTATGTTGTTGGGATTATATACTACATGAAGCGTGTGGTCTCTTAGGGGGTTCATTTTAATTTTTGTGAATATATTTCTGTTTTTAGTTTGAGTTTACTTATTCAGTACTTTCTGAAGGTATCTCTGTGTTCTAAATGTGAGACCAATATTCTTTTAGCATTGAGGTTCTATGTAGGGATTTTTAGTAATCTGGCTTTAGCTTTCCTAGTAGGTGTATTGATGTTCTAAATCCCATTGCTATATTTATGGTGGTGTCTTTTCAGGATAAGTTCTTGTGTGAGTTTTAGAAGCTGGTGCTATTATGGTATGGTGAATTTACTCTATAGTTCCTGAGCGACTCTGTAGGAGTTTGTATTATGTTACAGTATACCTGGTACTGTTGCTGAGATAACACTAGAATCAAGCAGTTTTAGTAATATGGAGAAATGTCTCAGTTCTGCTCTGCTGGGTTGCAAGTTTTTATGGATACAGAATATATGTTTTAAAAAAAGGTGAGAACCACAGAGCAGTTTATAATATCAAAATAAAAATAGTTATAAACTGTGCTGTGGTTCTTGCTTTTTTCTTTTTGTTCCTAGATATGTAAGCACCTTGCATCTATCTCCCTTGTTTTTTTGCAGAATATATATTTCTATTTAACACTATCCTGGTTAAGTGTGCGGCATATGGAATGTTTATTATTAGAGTCCCAGTCTACATAATTAAACAGCTATGATTTTTGCTGCATATAAAGAGCATAGCAGAGTTTTGTTTATTTATTTTAATTATGAGGTCAGTATACACATGCAAGTACATGTGTAGCTTAGGTGAATTTTCAGTGTCACTGAAAATAGTCATGTAAAGGAGGAGAAACTCCAAACCTCATGAATGCGTATGAAGCCAATAGCCAAGGGTGAGAGAACAAAAGAAGAGGAAGCCAAAGGTAGTCTAAAGGATTAGGTCTTTATTGCTTCCAAAATACTGTGATCCAATTGTCGAAAGGCTCAGTACGGTTATGTTTCAGCTGGCGTGCCTTCATCAGGAGCCTTATCCTATATAATAATTCTCACCTCCAACGTTCTATCTTGCTGCCTGTGTCCGTGGCTTTCTTCGGAGTTGGTCTGCTAGGCTCCGTAGATCAGGCTGACGTTATTTAGAACGCCAGAGCCGGAGGAGGAGGGGTGAAAGGGGCATGGCACAGGGGCGGAGGCGGAGCTTGAAAGAGAAGTGTTGAGGGGCGGAGTAGCCGACAGCGCCCCGACGAATGGCAGGGAAAGAAAGGCCAGAGTCCTCCTTGGGTGTCAGCGGAGGGGGCAGAGCCATGGAGAGTGGGCTGCTATGCCGAGCTGGCGCGCACGTGCCCCTTCCTGTTCTGGGCACAGGGGACGGGGGACCTCAGGAGTCTCATTCTCACACACACTCTCTCTCACAGACACACTCGCACCCAGTCTCACTCTCTCTCTCACAGACACACTCGCACCCAGTCTCACTCTCTCTCTGTCACACACACACACTCGCACATTCTCTCTCTCTCTCTCTCACACAGTCACTCTCACACACACTTTCTCAAACATACACACACTCCGAGGAAAACCTTGCTAGCGCCCGTTTCATTTCTGTCAGAAACGGGCCTTTTTTACTAGTATAACATAAAAGAAAAATAAGTGTAGTTATCTATTGTAAGCAGGGTTCTGGGAAAAGGCAGGAGGGAGAGGAAAGAGCTGGGAGGAGAGGAGCTAAGGTTCTAAGAACAGGAAACTACAAGGACCAGAATTCTCTGGGGGTGAGAGGACGTCCTCTAGTGGGTAGAGATCGAATGGGCTACTCTAGACAGGGGGAGAACTACAGAACCCAGCACCACTTGCAGGGTAGGAGGGAACACAGGAAGCGGAACTACACTCCCCAGGAGGCCATAGGGCCAAGAGAGGATTGGGAAATGGAGGATAATCAAGGGGAGGAGGAACACCTGGAGGAGAAGGTGGGAAATGATACTATGGAGTGGGGGGAGTTTGGACAAAGGGGAGAGGGAAAGATAGAGGAAGGAGGTGATGAGCAGATGGAAGTTTCTGTTCTAGACGGAGGAGAGGGCTTATGCCTGAAAGACAAAGAGGAGTGATTACATGGGGAAATGCTGGACTTTGGCATCAGGAAGAAACTGCTAAACCAGGACTGGTATTATTATCGATACCTCTAAGGGAGGTCAGTCTGAACGGTGGGTGGTTGTCAGAGAGTTATTGGCTAAAAAAAAAAAAGGGTGGTGAAATTCAACCAGGTCTCTTGATTGGACTTAAAAGAGAGAGGCGTAAAAGACTGAACCTGATATCTGTAGGACTGAGGATTCTACTGGTTTATGGGGTATTGAGGGCTAACTTAGGGGGAGTGAAGAACTGTATGCTAAAGCAGGAGCTTTGAACTGAAACTTTAATAAAGGATCTTGGGGACAGTGTTTTAAACTGAACTATCCCAGTGACCCAGGCTTCGGGGACTGTGAGGCTTAAAGGTAACCCGAGGCAAAAGAGGAAGTAATGGACTTTTTCTGTATTTACCCTTACTGAGGTAGAAAAGCGCAGCCAGAACAGTTTATTTTGAAGTATGCTATAACTGCTCCCGGGAACTTTGGACTAACCGTCAGGACCAGGTTGGCTGGTTTCCCAGGAGGCAGATACCAGAGATGGTATTGGTGTGGCAAGGTTGGCGAACAGCACAGACTGGTGTGGAATTCAAGACAGACAGCACGGACAGGGACAGATCCAGTAGCGGACAGCACAGACGGAAGCGGCTGGCGGATGCGTGCTGACACTATAAGATACAGTATACCGATGAAATACAAAAATAAAACCAATGAGTTAATAAATAAAACCACTGAGAATGCTACTAAGGTGCATTAGAAACAAAACATTAAAAAACTTAAAAGAACAGATATATTAAAAACAATAGAAAACTAAAGATATAAAATATAACAGATGCTAATAGTACAATTAATTCATAGCAAATAAACCTCCCTGTTTGCAAGGCTGCTGTTGTGCTAATGCCGACATAGCCCATTCACTTTGAATGGGCTGTGTCGGCATTGCCACGCAGCAGCCGCTAGTATGGCTTTGTAAATGGGAGAAAATGTGTGATGCACTTGTATTAAACATACATACCTTATTAACCACAGAAAGCGTTATGTAACAATGAAGACTAGTACAATGTTTTTTGGACTATTCCTAAATTTTTGACACTGTGGATCACTCAATAGACAGTGGGATTGATGAAGTAGCAGAGTGGCTTATATTATTAAGAATGAGAACCTGTCTCCCACCTTCATTATCCGCAGAGCGAAAAGGATTGACCTATGGAGTACCACAGGACTCGGGTCTTCTTCGTTTTATTTAAGATTTACATAAATTCATTGCATAACCTTGTTAGACATTTTGGGATGAGAGGCTTACATGTATGCTGTTGATACTACTCCTCTTGGGAAAAGATCATTTTGAAGCATCACAAACACTTGGGGCCCTTTTACTAAGCTGTGTTAAGTGGTAATGTACGCTTAAAGCAAGAGAAATGGCCTAATGCAGGATGTGCTGAAGCATTCCGAGTTGGTTTTGCCATTTGTGTGAACTAAGTGCATGGTATTTATTTTATTATTTTTTGAGGGAGCACGTCAGAGGCAGTGAATGGGCATGGAAGTGCTGTTCAGCTAGCACACTGACATTACTGGCATGCTAACTGGTTAGTGTAAAAATAAGGTGGGAGCCCTTAGCACCTCGGCTGCACACTAATGTTAACATTAGCACACATCCACAAAAAGATATAATTGAAAAAGGGCAAATTTACGGCCACACTAAAAATAGGCTTAGCGCCCAGAATGTCTCACATTAGGATGTGTGAAGCCCAATTAGTAGCACAGCTTAGTAAAAGGGCCCCTTAATGCTTTGACAACTTTTGCAGTACAGAATTTCAAACGAAGGTATAGGATTGTGAAGTAGAATAGGTGAAAGTTGCTGTCATAAATTAATAGGTCACAGTGTAAGAATCTGTCCAAACCCTGAGAAATGTGATTGCTTTTTGTGTAAACTGGTATAACCTTCTGTTAGCTTTCTTGCTTAAGTGTTACCATTAGATGCCAAGCAAAAGGAAATCCAATAGATGCACTAGTGTTGTGTAAAATGAGCAGTTTTATAGGGTAAGTAATGAAATCTGTCACATACAACTGGAATAAAGTATTATGATGTGGGATTGCTGAAACTGATAAGCAGTTCTCCTTAATAGATGAAATATTCATGAAATTCATAATACTAAACAGTGTTTTGAACTTGGAAAGCTTCAGACAATCATTCCGTTCTACATATTTCATGAAGTATATCAAACTGCAAAAATTACAAATTATGCATAGATTACTGTCGTATATTAATTTTGTGTATACTGAATTTCATTTAGTAGTCTAGCATGAGAAAGACAGCAATTTATTATTGTGAATTAAACTTAATATTGCAGAAATAGCCCTTTATTGGATGTAAATGAAATGTATTAGATACTGTTTATTGTGTTTAGTGAATTTACAGTGATTAAAAAGCTATAAATGCATGTAGATTTTTTTTTCTTTTTTTTGTTATATTTCAGTGATGGTAAATTATACTCTTCATTTAAAAAAAAAAATTATTACAAGTCTTTATATTCTGCATAATAAACAGAGAAAGAAATACAGTTCCATCATAGGTGCCAGCTCTGAGGGTGCTATGGGTGCTTGAGCACTCCCACTATTGAGAAAACTCCTTGACTGTGTCCTGGGAAGAGTCATTTCCATTGGGTTTAGCACCACAATCATTTTCAAAATGTGCATTGCATAGCATCATAAGAGAGGTAGGTGTTCTTTGCATTGCATTGCATTGCATTGCATTGCATCATACAAAGTGTTCTTTGCATTGCATCATTTTTTTTTTTGCGCCATCTCTGAACCTTTTCTGGTTGGGCTATATCCTTTGAGATGGAGTAACTAGAACTACATCCAGTATTAAAGATGTCATTGCACATGGGATCTATGAAGAGATACAGTAATATTTTCTGTTTCGTTCTCCACCCCTTATTGAGTAATGCCAAACATTCAGTTTGAACTTTTAGTAGCTTTTATTTGAAATCTTAGAATGCATTCTGATCTTGACGATTTTTTGCTGTTGAGTTTGTCAGTTTGCTGTGATGTTATATTCCTTAATTGCTCTGAATCTCACCATCAAAGAAGGTTTCTGGAGTGGGTATTATATTTTTATGTTTCTTTTTAAGTTGAATAAATATTAGTTGCCCCTTTTTTAGATTCTCTGTACATAATGGAAATGTGTGTGTGTGTGTGTGTGTGTATGGAGGGGAGGGGAGGATATCTGGGGTGAAGGTTTAGTTTGTAGGTTGTTTATTGATTATCTTTGTACCTGGGGAGGAGGGGAGTCATCTGAATACAAGCCCCTATCCTGTTTTGAATTCGATGCTTTTTTCTGTTTGCTGTTTCTCATGCTGTTTTTTCATCTCATTGTGTTTGATATATTAATAAAAATTGAGAAAAAAAGTGTTGAGGCTTTATCTCTTCATTTTGGACTTTAATATGTTGACATTTGCTTAGATTATATTTATAAGCAGGATTTTTTTTTTAGAAATCATTTAAAGGTCACATTCACATATTTTGCATCAAACAGTGATGAAGTTACATTTGTTAAAAATATGAAAGTAAATTTTGAAAGTGCTGGGATGATGCAAAACAATTGTGGATTCTGTAATGGCAGTTGTGCCTGCAACTTCCACTATAGAATAGTAGTGCAAGTCCACATTTACATGCCAAACTGTAATCAGTTAGGGGTATAAATGATAGTGTTTACTGATAAAGATTTTTATAACATCTGAAATAAGCACAGTGTCCCTCAGTTACCTCAGAAATGCCATTAATAAAGATATTAAAAAGAGTCAGACCTCAACCCACACACTTAACTGCCTGACACTCCCCTGACCCGTTCATGCACATCCCAGGTCCACCCCCCCCCCTTGAAATTGCACGCTTTGGAATTTGAGCGCACAACTTATAGAATAGTGACAAAGGGCAGTTATAACCCTAACTGCTGATTGGTGACAATTAGTGTCAATGACGGCCATTTTTACCCAACAATTGGCTAATTCCAACTAATAGCAAATTATTGTTGTGTGTGCAACTGAACTTATGCTATGCTTTGCATGCACAAATTTGCATGCTAGTCAGAACTGAGTATGCAAATTTATAGAATTTAGGAGGATAGGGGATAATTTAGAAAAGGTCTCTGAATTTAGGCACTAGGATGCAGCACACAAAACATGAATTCTGAACTGGCAATTACACGGGTAATTGTTATAGAATACTAGTGTAAGTCAGCATTTAGGCACGGTTGATTGTGCCACATCAATGACTGGTGCCAATGACTGTGACTAAAAGTTGCAGTTGCATGTGTAAATGGCAGTGCTGTAGAATCATAGTGCATAACTGCTAGGCCCCCCTTCCATGCGCATGCCCCCTTGCATTTATGTGCTATAGGCTTTGCATACTAAGTTTCTAGAATAGCAGCTAAGTACCTGTACATAATATGTAAACCGCTTTGGTTGTGCCATAGAAAGGTGATATAACAAATCTATGACCCTTTAGCAGCCCTTAATTTACCAATCAATTCCCAGTATTCTATAACCTACTCACACAATTTTGTACACCAACCCTTGGACTCTATATATAACAACTAAATTTGCATGCGAAAATCAGCACGCATTGACAGTTTGCGCACACAAACTGATCAATGAACCAATCACACCAATAAATGGCTACTAACAATAATTGGCATTAAATGGGATTTACGTACACATTGTATTCTATAACGATGTGTGCAGAAATTCTATTATCATGTAACTTCAAGGGAGCATTCCATTGCGGTGATGTTCCCAGAATTTACACACATTCTTACAGAATAGACCCAATCGGGTGCCGTTTATGTTCTTGGCTATTATTCTATAAAGGGCCCAGATACTTTATAGAATAACGCTCAGCACTGAAATTTTTTGGTGCAGATTTCTCAGCGCCATTTACAGAATCTAGTCCTAATCTCAAAAATGTGAGTACAAGATTATAAAATTAGAGAGAGTTGTAGGCACTACTAGAGACAGGTAATCACTTGCATGGCAATTACACTGGACGTGTTTGGCTAAGGGAATGAGAGTACTTAAAATTTTGGCCTTAGGTTCTAGCTAGGCTGTCCACAAGAAGGAATTATGCCAAAGTGGGGGAAAAACATATATCTACTATAATAAAACTCACCCTCAACGTTCTGAAGACAACGTTCTGAAGTCACTCAATCACTCCCTGAAGGGTTCGTGGATTCATGGTGGTGAAGCCACTCCACTGACCTGTGCCCCGCCCATGCGTCAAACGTCAGAGCGTTGTCTTCAGAACAGTAAACTAAAGGAAGGGAATGGGGATCGCAACCAAGCAGATGGAGGAGTAGGGAAACACGCGGAGCATGTTTCCCTACTCCCCCTGCCTAGGAAACGCAGCCTACCAACCTCCCGACCCACCCGCGGTAAAATTCTGGAGGGAAACCACCTCCAAAGCTCCGGAGTCCAAATGACTCCGGACACCAGTGTTCGAGGTCCAACCCCCCCCCCCCCCAAGCCACCCACCAAAGCTGCAGTTGAAAAGAAGCCCCGCCCACAGAATGCAGGAGGTGCAACACCCCCCCCCCCGCAACACCTCCCCCCGCAACACCTCCCCCCCAAAACACCCCCCATGCCACCCACTGTCGCGTTGCCCGCCAGCAGAAGTCCTGTGTTGTCTGCTGAGTCTCACTCCAGCAATCTTCGGCGTTGCTAGCCTGTGCAGGCAGGGCTTCTGTGTGTCAGACGCACAGAACCCCGCCCTGCACAGGCTAGCAAGCAACGCCGAAGATCGCTGGAGTGAGACTCAGCAGACAACACAGGACTTCTGCTGGCAGGATTTTGGGTCACCCGCCAGCAAAACTACGTGACGGTGGGTGGGATGGCAGCAGGCGGGTGCATCGCGGTGGGTGGGATGGCGGCGGGGGGGGGGGGCATTGCACTGAGGAGGCGCTTCCTTCTTCAAAGCCAGATCCCCCCCCACAAAACTGAACTATACAACACACACACACACACTCATCTGGGAAAGCAAGATACAAAAATATACTGTACAAAATACTAAGGATTAACAATAGATATAAAAAATAAAAATGTGTATGTGACATATATATTTTTTTTTTTTATTTTTTTTTTATGTGATTGCACAACTATAATATATCCTGAGAAAAAGATACCTACTTGGCAGCTAAATTAGGCTAGACCATGTACTTGAAATGACCAGTCCTTTTGTTAGTAAAAACACAGAGTCCTGTGGTTTTACTAACAAAGGACTGGTCATTCCTAACCATAGAAGGAAAATCCTTTTTTCTCACTCTTAGTGGTCTGCAGTGATAGCTCCAGATGGAGTGTAGACTTGGTTCCTCTTCAGGGCTCTAGCAGAATTACCTCCTCCTCCTCCTACTACATTAAACATTTCTATAGCGCTACTAGACTTACGCAGCGCTGTACAAATTAACATGAAAAGACAGTCCCTGCTCAACAGAGCTTACAATCTAAATTGGACAGACGAACAGACAGCTAGGGGTGGGGAAATTGCAGTGGTAGGGGTGATAAGTGAGGGTGTTGAGTAAGAGAGTCATGGTTAGGAGTCGAAAGCACTAGCAAAGAGGTGGGCTTTAAGCCTAGAAGACAGCCAGAGACTGAGCCTGACGTACTGACTCAGGGAGTCTATTCCAGGCATAGGGAGCAGCGAGATAGAAGGAACGGAGCCGGGAGTTAGCAGTGGGGGAGAAGGGGGACGACAGGAGACATTACCTCCTGCGAGCCACATCTGTGTCAGGTTTTAGTCCGAGGCTCCTGTTCTGCAAAGTCACTTGTTACTCAGTCTGTAGGAAGCCTGCAATCAGCTTCTGAGTTTGGCCTTGGACTGCACTCATCACAGACATACAGTTCACGGGTATTTAAGCAATTCAATCTCCCTTCTAGAAAGATGCATACACCATAAAATCTTCTTCTCTTCTCCTTGTTCTTCTTTCTTGTCAAGGGTTGGCCCTGCTCTCAGGGTCCAGGTGACAATCAAGGACCAATCATGAATTGTGTACCTCGTTCCAGTAGGTTACTTATGGTCATGATAATGAGACCTTGGTGGTCTTCCAGCAAGAACATCTTTATGGAAGTAGTACATTACTCACAGTAGTAGTCTCGCAGTGCCAAACTCCTCTCCACGGTTTACAGATGTTACTGGAGACTCTTTCTCTGTGAAGTTCTCTCCTACACAGCTTCCCAGGAGATAACGTGTGGGCCAAAGCAAGTAAACATCATGTCCTTGAAATATACCAGCCAGCACAACATTGCCAGGAAAAATTGCAGAATCCATGTTGGTTTTCTTTTAGAAAAGATGGCTCATGATGTAACCAGGCCTCAGGCTACAGAATCCATAGTGCTTCAGAAAAGGTGTTTCATGCTTATTCAGGGCTCAGGTGTACCAAGAGTGAGATCCAGAGAAACACCCCACAGAGTGATCAGATCTTCACTTACCTTAGGTAGAATCACATATACGAATTTTTAAATGCTAAACAGATTTATTACACTGCCATTTAAATACCTATAGATCTGTATAGTCCTAGACATTTAGGAGACAGTTACTCCTGCTTGGTCAAACCACATTGACCAGACTGGGAGTAGCTATTCCATGGCACTTAATCGGAGATTGCCACTGAATATCTGCTCTGACTATTGCAGCTCTCTCTGGTCAATACTGGTGAAGAGAGCCAGGAGATAGGCACTGCTGGTATTCAGCAGAGATACCTGGATAGTTATCCGATTAACTTGAGACGGCAAAAAGGATATACTAACTTAAACAAGTAGCTATCCAGGTAGCACTGCTGAATACTGGCATTAACTAGGTAACTCCTGGTGGTTGACCCAGACCTGTATATTCAATTCTTTTACCCAGATAAAATCTGGTACTGAGTATCTGGGTTTAATTCAGCCAGCCATGGTCAGTATTTAAAAAATAATGCTAACCTCTGCTGACTGAATATTGCTTTATTAACCCCCCCACACATTGTTTACTAAAATGTGCTAGCGGCTGCCATGCACTAATGCCGACACAGTGTTGACATTGCCGCACATCAGCTTGCTAGTGAGGCTTAGTAAATGGGGGGGGGGGGGGGGGGGGGTTGTAAGATTTCAAGTGACTGATATTGTCATTTTTCCAGGAATTTACTAGTATGTTTTTTTTGTTTGTATCAGATTGTGCTAAAACAACCAACACCAGCAAAGGTAGTCACCAAAGACGTTTATTGAGAAAAATCTGACTTGGCCAAGTTTCAACTTAACAGCCTGCATCTGGTATCTAAAAGTACATAACAAAAATATAAGAACTGATTATAAAAAAAATAAATCAATAAATAGCAGCATAAATAATAATTGTATTTACCATCTAATTCTCAATAAGATATCAGGCGATCACTCTAAGAGTGATCGCCTGATATCTGTCTTACTGAGAATTAGATGGTAAATAACAATTATTATTTTGTTTATTTAGACCTCCCCCCCATCGATATAGGCTGAAAGTTGAAACTTGACCAAATTGAGTTTTTCTCCATAAATTTGTTGACTACCATGACATATTCTCCTTCCTTAGACTACCTTTTGTTGGTGTTGGTTTTACATGCTGTGGATGTTCATCTCCCTTTTGTTGTCAGGCTGTGTTAATCCAAACGTTCTATGGTTCTAAAGGCCCTATTGATTGAACCAAGGAAACTGAGATTGTTGACTGTAATTAGAGCTTTGCACTACCCTTTGGGTATGTGTTGTATGTTGATTCTTATATATATTTGTCTGTATGTATATGGTATGATTTATATTCCAAGTTCAGTGAAGTTTATGACTTTTGAGATCTTTGTTTACTTCTATTTTTAAACTTTTTGTACCCCGTAATGCAGATATATTGCCGAAATGTGGATATATTGGGATTTTTTTTGAATTATTTGGCTTTACTTGAGTATTATTTTTGGTGATTATATTAGTCTGCAAAATAAAATTTATTTAAATAATTCGTCATTGTTTCAGTTCTTTTGTCTTGCTTTTTTGATTGTTTTGTTTTGGTCTTTGGTGTTATAGCATCTTATGAGTGATGTGGGTGAGGAATTTGTTAAGTGACAGTGTACAGAATGGTAATAAATACCTAGTGAAGCTAAGATTACTGGTGATGTACCTTCCAGATCTGGTTCTTTTTAATATCTTTATTAATAGCATTCTAAGGAAACTGAGGAACACTGTGTTTGTTTCAGATGTTATAAAAATCTTTACCAGTAGACACCTAGGTAAAAATGAAAGAGAAGGGAAAGGACTTACCTGTTTAGAAGAATGGTCCAAGAGTTGTAAAAATTTACATTCAGTGATAAAAGTGTAAAATTATGCATTTGGAATCCAAAACTCCATTAGTTGCATATTAGGAAACAAACTGGAAACTATTAACAAGTGGAGAAACCATGAGAAACATGGCTCATGGATTTCATTCTAACCCCTGTGTGTGTGTGTGTATAGCTATGTTATCTCTATCTTTGATTTAAAGGAGAGAGGACAGCTTTCTTCATGGCTTTTCTCCCATACCTCACCTTTCCAGAAATATAATAGAGAAAATGTAGGACGTAGCATTTGATATGGCTATGGCAGCAGCAGCTTGTGCGTAAGCATGATGCCTGTGTAAATATTCTTTGAATGAGTGGCTTAGTGATTACAGCAGTGGGTCAGCAACCAGGAAACTGGGCAACTCTTTTCATACTCAATTTCCTTTAGTACGGACCAGAGATACCAAGGATAGACCACCTGAGTGAAATTAATGGCAAAAGAATAAGATTTTACAGGTCATTCCACAGATTCTATATATGACACTCAAAATTGTGCATGCAAATTTGGGTGTATGCCAAATTTTTGTGTACAATTTGAGTAATGAACTAGTTAGCGTCAATAATTATTGGTGCTAATTGGCAATAATTAGAATTTATGCGCATATCTTGCTAGGCACTATTCTATAAAGATGCATGCATAAATTCTCCTGCGTGGATCTGAAAAGGGCATTGCTGAGTCATGGGTGCGCACCGTTAAAGAATACGGCAGATCTGCGCCTAATTTAGGCACCGGCATTTACACCAGGTTTCAGTTGGTGTAAATCCTCGTGCCTAAAAGTAAGGTGTGGATCCCGGCACTAGACGCTGTTCTGTAAATGGTGTGTAACTCAGAGCACTGTCATAGAATAGCTGATTTTTCTGTGCTATATGGAATTGCATTTTAGTATTGAGTCTGCTCTTAATAGTGAGATTCAGCTGCAGTTGGATGCCTAGTGGCTGGCTGTTTTTCTTCTTTTCTTGATTTCAATACCACATTTTATCTTGTTAATTATTATCTTTTAATAACACATCTTGCCAACCTTTGCCTTGATGGGAGTATTCTACATTGATTTACACATTATCTGAGTGATTGCAGCTTTCAAATTCCTTGAAACCTGACCAAGTCTAACCTCTATGATCTCCCCTTTAAGTTTCTCCAAGGCTGCTCCTGGTTTCTGTGCTTTTTAATATCTTTCTTTTTCCCCTAGATTTGCTTATCCATTTGCAAGGTGTGTGTATATATATATATATATATATATATATATATATACACACACACACACACACACACTGATGACATAACTACAATGAAAAATTGGTTTTCATATCTTAGAGTGAGGCAGAAACACCACTCACGTTCATTTCTGCCCTCAAGCAGCCATACTTGATATTATAATAGATCAGAAAGTTGTCTGTGATGGGGACTGGAGAGTCTTAGATAGAAAAGATCTCGCTCTGCCTTTCCTTTTCAGTATTCGATAGGAAAAAAAAAATGTGCAAAACCAGAATATACACACAAGCAAAAGAAATATGCCCCCCTGTTTTCCAAGCCTTGCTAATGCTGACACAGCCCATTCACTTTGAATGGGCTGTGTTGGAATTGCTGCGTGGTTGGAAGGGGTCATTCAAAGCCCTCAGCAGCAGCTGCTTGAAATAGCCATCTTAGAAATCCTGCTTTTTATGTTTCTTTAAATTTAATTCTGGTGAAAATAGTAAATATTGCTTAACATATGTGTTTTTTTCTATTGGTTGGAATCAGATGACAATATCCCCCCGTTTACTAAGCTGCATGGTAATGCTGATGCTGCCCATTCAAAGTGAGTGGGCTGTGTCGGCGTTAGCGCACTGGCAGCTGCTAGTGTGGCTGTAAACGGGGGCATATAAGCTAGTTTATCTTATTTTAAAATTAAATATAACGTCATGGATGCTGATCATGGGGATGCTAAATGCTGATTCTGTAAATTGGTATAAATGCTGTAGTATATGAAAAGGAAACCACTTGAGTGGCCCAAATGGGTTCTGTGTTGAGTTTTAAAACCTGAGCCAATGCTTTAACATCAGAAAAATGCACTAAAGGGCCCTTTTATAATGCAGCAGTAAGCCCACTACAGGCATCGGCGATAGTTCCACCCCCAGTGCGCAGCATTTCCGGAGTAAAAGGGCTCCTAAATAAGCTGATGAAACCAACTGACATTCTTTTCAGTGAGATTTTGTTTTATAAGATAAGATGCCTCTCCAAGCTGAAATGCTGTAGCAAATATAGAAACTGATTTCTAGTCAAAAACTTAAAATTGGTTGGCTGAATGAGAGAGGCGTGTATGTAACTAAAAGCTGCTATCTATGAGTGGGACAAGTTATTCTTTACTTTTTGTTTTAACAATTTTGACATGACTCCCTAAAAGCTCTCCCACTCCAGTTCTCTCTCCCTCCCTACTCCCAGCATACATACATCCCCCATAGCTCTCTCTCTCAGCCTCCTTCCTCCCCTATCACACACATACATCCTCATAGCTCTCTCTCAGTCACCACCCCTAAACACCTCCTCACATCAGTATCACCCATAGTTCTCTCTCGGTCATCCCCTCACAGCGACATCCCCCATGGTCCTTTCTCCATGACCACCTCCCCCATATAACCTCCTGTGGCATTCCTCTTGTAGTTGTTTCATCACCTACTCTTCCATATATCTCTCAAGCTTTCTCTCTCTTCTACTTACACATACCTCTCCCCAGCTCCTGCAACCACCACTGAGCTTCAGGGAGTTCCCATGACTCTTCCTGAGGTGGGGGGGGGGGGGGGGGGGGGGGGGTAAAGGAAAAACTTAGGGACATCTCTGTTCCTATCATGGCTGAATTAATTTTGTGATGAAAACAGCTATTTCTGTCAAAGAAGGATAATCAGGAGCCAGAGGCCTGATATTCTTTTGGAACCAGGACTAATATCTAGTTTCCTGCTCCTGCTGTGAGCCTGAATATTCACTGGTCTGATTTCCTAAGGAGCTAATGAGGAGTGATGCTCACTTTTTTCCCCAGTCAGATGTTTCCTTCCTGGATGATCTCTTCCATTCCTTTTTAAAGCTGTGACTAATAAAAGAGTAAGGCAACGTGGAAGGATACTTAGGGGTCCTTCGTACTAAAGTAAAATTTCTGTATTTAAGGTGGTTCAACAGCAAAAATTAATGTACGTTAGTTCAAAGGCTGCATGCTAATTGTTAGGGTCATGTCCACCACATTGAAATGTTCATTATCGTGTGTTAAAACTGTGTACAAGTAGTGCGGATACTTAGCGCCTTCTATTGAGGAGGTGCTAAGTGATCCCACGCTAATGGTAAACTGGAAATTAGCACATGGTATGATTTCTGTGCCAACTTCAATATGCTATCCATGCCCCTACTGCTCGTGCCCCACCTAGTTCCTACCCCTAACACAAAAAGCATTTACTAAGTGAATTAGCATATTCTAAGTGCTAATTCACCAATGCACTGGCAGTTAACCAAGGCACTAGCAGCTAGCATGCTTGTGCTGTAGTGGTTAACTTGTGCTAAGTTGCACATTAAGGAGGAGATTCTATATATGGTGCCTAAAAATCGGATCTGAAATCGGTGCCAACTAAGCATATTCTATAATCGGCACCTAGATTTAAGCGCCAATTATAGAATATGCTAAGTTGATATTTCAGCGCAATATTTGTGCGCATCCATTCACACCAATGAAAACCAGTTGTAAATTTCAGCATGTAGATTTAGGCGCACTGGGCCATATTCTATAACTAGGCGCTTACATTTTGGAACGCCCATATCCCCGCCCATACCCACTCTCCTTTTTGCCTCCGCTTGTTAGAAGTTCGGTGCAAATTGTTACAGAAAGGCGGGCCCAGGAAGAACAGAGGGACGTCTGAGAAGGCAGCACTGATCGCCGATCAACTGTTCTTGCCCGTGCAGCGCCTTCACACAGAGGTGAGAGGCGCTGCGTGGGTCGGTAAAGTGGAGAGGGGGGGCGGTAAAGGGGGGGAGCGGCGGCGACGAGCTCAGGGGGCGGGGCATGGGGGCGGAGGATGGCGGGAGGCGGAGAAAAACAGAGAGAGGAAGGGAGGGGGACCGGGGCTGCTAAAATTTGGTTTTTTTGTTTTTATTTTTTATTTAATACATGCAGAAGCGGGGAGCAGCGGTGACCTCGGGGGGGGGGGCGGGGGCAAGGCCGTCCATACAGGACACTCCTGACGAGCGCCCTTGCCCCCTCCCGGTCCTTTTTTGATTTTGTTTTCGTTTCATTTCTATTATATGCAGAGGGAAGCGGGGAGCCACATGTTTGTGTTGTTTATTTTGTTTTTCAACATGCCAACTTGGAATTTTAAGGTGCAGGGGGAAGCGGGGAGCTCTGACCTGATGTTAAATATTTCACGGTAAATGAATCGGTGCACTTGTCGGTATGGTTAATGGATTCCGAATCTCCCACATTTCAATGGTAGTTACTAGTTTGCATTCTGTTTTTTTTAGCTGCTAGCGTCGTCGGAAAATGGCCTTTAATGCATGCTACGTTTCAAAATTTCCTCATTAAAGGGTCGTTAAAGTTTAATGCATCTTGCCCTAAGTCACAAAAAAAGAGAGACCATAAAATTACCAGCATAATTTTTTTTATTTGAAAAAAAAAAAATCATTCAGTAAAACTTCAAACACAAACAAATAGGCTCAAACCATATTAAACGTGTGCCATCTCAGGTCACAGTCAACCATATGCTGATGGGACTGGAGCAGTACTCCCAGACATAAACAAGCTGAAACTAAGCTTAACAAGCATCATCTTCAGTCTGGAGTCTGCTGCCTGATGATGGTGCAGGAACGATGTTCTCTAGTTCAGCATTGCAATGGGAGACAGCCTTTTAAAAGACTTGTTCCAGTGTCATTTGTTTAATTAGCATAGGCTTCTTTCTAAGCCAGGGGTGTCCAACCTCGGCCCTCGCCAGGTCGGGTTGTTAGGCCACTCTAGTCCCGCTCAGAACATGCCCAGACCATGCCCCCTTGTCATACACACACACTTGAATTTTGAATGTGTATATTCTAGCTTTCTAAAAGTTGGATTTGGACATATGTACAATATACACATCTAAATGCCAGTTTCTGCATGTCCAAAATACAAATAGGGCTTCTAAAATGATCATTTTAATATACTGAAAACTGCAAAAAATATAGATGATTGGCTATTTATAGAAACCAAAATCCTATAAGAAGTCTCATTTACTATCATTGGTTTCACTCATTTTTTAACAAAACGGAGAATAAATAACAGTGGGAAAATATACTTTCATGACAATGATCACTAGTGAACTCATTCTCTTTTCAGTTATATGCTAGAAGGGTTGTTTTTTTTTTGCGTTTAAATAGAATCCTCCTTCAGGACAGGTTTTAATCTATAATTAAACTTAATTGGTTTATGGTTTATCATTTAAAGAGATGATTTGCCCATGTACTATAATGCATAATAGACCTTTTAGCTGCCAAAATTTCAGCTCCATTCTAATATTACTTTGGCAAGTTTGATTTCTACTGGGCCATTTCTTATTTACTTTGTACTTCATGTCTTCTGTATTTTGCCAAACTGGTTAAATCTAGTCATTGGGAATCAATGTCCTGTAAACCCCAGCAAGAAACTCTAATGTATCTTTAAAGTGGAGCAAAATCAAACAGCTGCCATGCATTGAACCAGAGAATATGCCTTTCCTTTTCAGATGTAAAATGAAACTCTGCAAGTTGAAAATGTGCTTCATACTTGCTTTTAAATGGAGCACAGCCAAAACATTTTGCTGTAATGGTATGTCTAATCAGCAGATCCTTTACACACCTGAATTTAATTATTGTACAGATGTGCAGTATGCCATCCTTGCAAAGAAAATAATTAAATCCCAGTTTGATCTTTAGTTCACATGCCTTTGGTGATCAGCTCCTGAAATTTGTCTCAGTTTCTATGCCTTTTTGGGCAGTTCCTAATGTTCAAATAAAACATTTTGAGGGAAGTTATGCTGCTGCAGCCAAACAGAAGCACTATATGAAAACTGCTGAAAATAGAAATAATAAATGTGGTAAATGAGCATAAAATGCTATGAAGGGTGTCCAATGAATACCTGGTCTGCAGCTGCATGCATTTTAAAATAGTCATTCAAAGTATTTTCTATAGGGCTGTACCGAATATTCTTATTCGGTTCAATTCTGCCCCAAATACATTATTCATATTCGGCTGAATAGTGATGTAAATTCGAATCCAAATAATCTGGGGCTCTACTGAGCTAAATACTACTGAAATAAACACATGATCTCTGATTTCATATCGCTTCTTTTATTTGTTTAATAGCTTGCCACTGGACTTTGAGGTAATATATGTGCATAGACAATCCAAAAAGGGTCGGGGGGTTAGCACTCATCTATTTGCACTCCCTAGTGGTTAAAGAACTGTCAGTGTCAGCTTTTCCTTACCAAGAGACCATGTTAATACATATCTTGGGTTAGCCATCTGTTTATGTTCTTTTATGTTATTGTCCTCTCTCTACTGGGATTCTTTCTTCCAAACGCCTGCTGAGGCTGCTACTCAATTCACTAATCAATATATATAAATGGCGAGTGTCGTACTCACTCGCAAATGCGCAGTAGAGACCCTCTCTGCCCTGCCCCCGCGTCAATACGTGATGACGGGGGTGGAACAGAGAGGGTCTCTACTGCGCATTTGCGAGGGACACCGCCATCGCTAACGCTCCCCCCACCCGGAGTCGCCGCCGCCACCCACCTTCCACCCGGTCGGGCCCTCGCTCCGCTATTGAAACAGCGAGGGCACGCAGCACACAGCTCTGCTGAGTTGCTGTCGGCCTTCCTTTTTCTCTGCCTGTGTCCCGCCCTCGATGACGTTACGTCACATGAGGGCGGGACACAGGCAGAGAAGAAGAAGGAAGGCCACAGCAGCTCAGCAGTAGAGCTGTGTGCTGCGTGCCCTCGCTGTTTCAATAGCGGAGCGAGGGCCTGACCGGGTGGAAGGTGGGTGGCGACGGTTCCGGGGGGGGGGGGGCGGCGAACTCGGCGCCGGGGTGGGGGGCCTTTCAACCCCCCCCTTCCTATACTAGCCCGTTTTTACGGGCTGAACGGCTAGTTTGATTATCTTAGGAGATTTCAATGTTCACTTAGATACTCCTCCTTCCCCATGTGCAGCAGAGTTGCTTACTTTCTTGGCTGATTTGGGACTGACTGAGACTCAGTCCAATGTTCGACTCATATTTCAGGTCATACTCTCGATCTTGCATTGTCCAGGGTAGACTCTCTTGTATCCCTTAAAAATGTTCACACTTTTCCTTTGTCTTGGTTTGACAACTTATTGGTTTCATTCTCCTTACTTGTTCCAGTTATTTCCCCCCCCCCTTCCCTCTGTTCCCAAGTAGTTTACAAAATTTGCATCCATTGATCTTAATTCTTTGCAGGATCTTTCTGCTTCTTTCCCTGTTAATTTCTCCAAGCTTTCTCTGGATGATCATTTTTTTTTGTTATATTTGTACCCCGCACTTTCCCACTCATAGCAGGCTCAATGCGGCTTATATGGGGCAATGGAGGGTTAAGTGACTTGCCCAGAGTCACAAGGAGCTGCCTGTGCCTGAAGTGGGAATTGAACTCAGTTCCTCAGTTGCCCAGAACCAAAGTCCACCACCCTAACCATTAGGCCACTCCTCCACTAGAAGTAGACTTCTGAAATACAGATCTTCGTAATAAATTAGAAGAGTTATTTTCTTTACAGTCCCTAAAAGCAGGACGTTCCCATATTCACAGACCATGGTATCTCACCGAGTTTATCCTTGCTAAGGGGCAAGTACACAAGGTGAAATGAACCTGCCGCAAACATAGAACTCCAGAAAGCAAATGAAACTGTAGACATTTACAACATTGCTACACTTTTCAAATTAAGGTCACCAAGAAAAAACATACTAGTATAAACAGATTTTAGAAGCCAGTAACTGCAGTAAGAAAGTAATATTTATTTTTTCTACTTTGAAATATCCTTCCCTGACTGTTGACTCACAGTTGATTCCCATGGCAAATTCTCTTGCCCAGTTGTTTGTAGATAAGGTTCAGTCTTTCCGCTCCTCTATATCTGGTTCTCTTTCTCCTCAGCTACTGGCCCCGGTGGCTCAGGCTTTGTCATCTGTTTGATGTCCTCAGAGGCTTATCATTTCTCGAACATTAGTTCTTAATGAACCTCTTTTATTCCCCCTACTAATGAACTACTTAAGAAAACAATGATGGGAATGCATGTCACTACTTGTCCTCTCAATCCCATCCCTTGCTCCTGGCTTAAGGCCTTTCCCCCTTGGTCTTTTATCAGTTCCTCACAAATCCATTACCAGTTCTCTGTGTATTGGACATCTGTTTAGTTCTCTTAAAAAAATGATAGTTCGGCCTATTTTGAAAAACTCAGCTCTAGATCCTTCTATCCCATCCAGTTATCAGCCTATTTCTAACTTAAGTTTTTGTCTAAGTTAATTGAAAATCTTGTTTTTCAACAATTGTAGTCCCATTTAGAAGCATCTCTTATTTTGCACCTTCGCCAGTCTGGTTTTTGGATTGGATTCAGTAAAGAAACAGTTTTAACCCCATTGTTAAGCAAGATTTATAAGAAACTGGATGAAGGATATATTGCTTAAGCAATTTCCTTGTATCTGTCATCAGCATTTGATGTTATTGATCACACCTTGCTTTTACAATGCCTTTCCTGAATTGACTTGCAGGAATTGTATTACAATGGTTCGCCTCCTTCCTCCAGTTTCATACCTTCCAGGTAACATAACATAACAATTTATTTTTATAGCTCACAATACCTCACAGTTCAATGCAGCTTACAAAACTAGAAACTGGACAAGCCAGGAACATGTAATTTAATGACGATCAAAGAAACATAATCAGTTAAAATTTATATATTCAAATCCTAATACATTTTTGAAACAAGGATGTTTTAAGGAAACGTCTAAAATTTACATACTCCAATGGCTGTAAAATCAAAGAAGAAACCTCTTTACCTAATTTGGCTCTCTGAAAAGAGATCAAAGAATCAATACATCTCTTTCTTCTTTTACCTTTCATTGATGGATAGGTAAACAGATTAGTTAATCGAGAAGGCCTAAATGAACTAGCTAAAACAAAACGCTGTATCAAATAGAAAGGTGCCAATCCATAAGAAACCTTATACATTAAACTAGAGAATTTAAAAAGGATTCTAGCAAACACTGGCAATCAATGAACCTTGGTCTGTGTACACACATTATATAGCCAATCGCACACTTTTGATCAGTGTTTCAGGGTTCCCGAGGGGTCGATCCTATCCCCAATTCTTTTTAATATCTATCTCAGCCCACTTGCCCCCCTTATACAGGAAGCAGACCTTAGTACCTACTTTTATGCTGACAATATTTTATGTTTCAACGTATTTTATTGATGACTCTTCAGTACAAAAATCACATTCAATTTTCTAAATGTACAGAAACTCAATCATAAATAAGTAAACAAGTAAAACAAGTTGCTGCTTTCAGTCATCAAACTTTTATCGTTTCACCTACCCCCCCCCCCCCCACACCCTCCCTCTATTATGGTCCACCGTTTAAATTCAACGTTGTTTATGGATGACACTTCTCAATGATTCGACCAATTATGCAAGTATAGTGAAAATTGTGACAGTACTAGGTATCATTATATATACTAGAACATATGTTGTCATCTGACATAGAACCTTGTGGACCCTACCCCACCCCCCAATAGTTAACATTAATCTAGTCTTTACTTCAATGGTCAAAGAAAGCAAACAACCGTTTATGTTGAACGAGCAGTACTAATTAACAAATAACTCTAGGCTGCGTATGTCTACAAATGGCATGGCCCCCGATAAGCCATTTCGTCTAGTACAAGCATCAAATTCTGAACAACACAACTAGTATATGAAAGTCAGTAGACAGCTCCAAAGCCATTCGTACTACCCTTTCCCTATGACACCTCCGCCGATGATCCTATTGGTTTGTGTGGTGACTCAGCTGTGTCAATGTCTTTGCCCTTATGTTTGCCCCCAGTCAAGCCACCCTATCTTCCCTCCTCCCCCCCCCAAAAAAAATCATAAACTATTCAAAATAAAGCTGCGCGCTTTGACTGATAGGGTTTGTATATAGGGCTCCCAGACCCTCAAAAAAGCTTTCCGCCTAGGGGGGAGGGGAGGAGGTGGGTTGAGGGATGGGAAGGGGGGGGGGAGAGTGGTCCTACTGAGACTAGGTGGAGGTTCCTACCATTACAATGGATTGGTTACAAATGCTTCACATTGGCCTGGCTTGTTTGCATATCCAGACATGAGTGTTGACCTAAAAATTATATCTTATAATGTTAAAGGTTTGAATATGCCCCAAAAAAGGCAGAAGTTTTTTAAAGAGTTGCTGCAACTCAACCCACATATAGTATTTGTGCAGGAGACACACCTTCGTAGGCTGCATGAGAAACTCCTCTCCCACTCTAGCTATCCTAAAGCATACTTTGCTTCATCCTCTGAGGGATCCAAAAAACGTGGTGTGGCAGTGTTGTTTCATTCGTCGTTAGCAGTTCAAGTAATGCGGATCAAACGTGACCCGGGCGGTCGTTTCTTGTTTCTACACATAGTTATCATCAGGATCAATTTTTTGCTAAAATAAAGAATGCCCTGGCTACATTTGCTAAGGGTTCCATAGTTCTGGGAGGAGATTTTAATGCTGTGATGAATCTGGCTCTGGATAGATCGGGTACGGCCCAGCAGAGGGAGACTAGGGAATCATTGGCTCTGGGCTCCTTAGTGCACTCTACGGGAACGTTGGATGTGTGGAGGTTGAACCATGTGAAGGAGCGGGATTACACTTATTATTCGCCAGTCCATGCATCTTATTCCCGCATTGATCACATCTTTCTTGATATCGCACTGATTGAGAGGGGCCCGAGGGCGGGCATAGGGAGTATGACGATATCGGACCATGCACCGGTTTGGGCAGTGCTGCCGTGCATACAGGCTGAGCTTAAGGATAAAAGGTGGACATTAAACACGAGCGTATTGCAAGACTTGGAGGTGGTTGAGGGTTGTAGGAAAACATTGAAGGAATACTTGGAGTTTAATGTGGATTCTGGGCCGCCACTTCAAACGGTGTGGGATGCTATGAAGGCGGTTGCCAGGGGTTTCTTCTTGCAAACAGCTAGTAAACGTGCAAAGGCTAGGCGGATACAGCTGGCGAGGTGTCTGGAGAATATTAGATATCTGGAACAGCTGCATAAGGCTGGTGTTGGAGGAGCTACGAGAAGCGAGAATGCAGCTAGATTCTATATATTCAGAGCATCTCAGCATGCTGCAGGCACAGAGGCAAGTTAGCTCATATGAATTCACTAATAAGGCTGGTCGTATCCTTGCTATGAGGCTAAGAAGGCATAAAGCAGAGTGCGCTATCACCCATGTTCGGGACGGGAAGGGGGACATATTGACCACCTCAGAGAATATACGCAGGCGCTTTGGGGAGTTCTTCCAAACACTGTATAAACCAGAGATAAATCCCTCGGAGGAGATTATCAATGATTATTTAATGGGGAGCGAGCTACCCTCTTTGACTCACCAACAGCGAGCCTTATTGGAAGAGCCGGTGACTCCAGTTGAAATTCAAAAGGCTATTCAAGGGCTACCCTCTTGTAAATCCCTGGGGCTGGATGGGCTACCTAATGAATTCTATAAAAAATATGCGGATCTGTTTAACCAGATTGGCAGGGGAGACCCCTTACCCTCGTCCATGTTAGAGGCTTGGATAGCTGTCTTGCCCAAGCAGGATAAGGATCCCTGGGAGTGTGGATCTTATCGTCCTATATCAGTGTTAAATGCTGATGTAAAAATACTTGCTAAAGTGCTGGCTAATCGCCTGGCTCCCTTATTACCGACGATAATCCACCCGGACCAGGTAGGGTTTGTCTCGTATAGAAAGGCCATGGATAATATGCGGCGAAATTGGAGGCCCCTGGGTCTTCTCGGCTTGGATGCTGAGAAGGCCTTTGACAGGGTCCACTGGCCGTTTATGTATAAGGTACTAGAAACATTTGGGATTGGGCCGCGCTTTTATGACTGGATCCATGCCTTTTACGATTCCCCCAGGGCCTGTGTGCGAGTGAATGGGGGCAACTCTGAGATGTTTACGCTCTCTAGAGGAACACGACAGGGCTGTCCCTTATCCCCTATGTTGTTTGCCATGGTTATGGAACCTTTCGCATCTAGGGTGAGATTGAGTCGGGATGTTCCGGGAGTCAACGTGGCGGGGAGAGAGCATAAATTGGCTCTGTTCGCAGATGACGTGTTACTCTTTGTCACAAAACCTCTTGTTGCTTTCCCGAACCTCATGCGCAATATTGATGAATACTCAGCGGTATCGGGCTTTAAAGTGAATATGGAAGCCTTAAACGTTACTCTACCTGAGGAACTGGTAGAGTCTCTAAAATCATCCTGTGCTTTTCGGTGGGCCCCTCGGGGAATCCGTTACCTGGGAGTGAACTTAACGGCTAAATATTCTGAACTTTTTACAGCTAATTATAAAGGATTGGCTAAAGTCTTATCTGCGGACTTGGAAAGATGGGGGGACTTGGAGTTATCATGGTTTGGCAGGATAGCTACTGTCAAGATTAATGTGCTGCCACGCTTGCTATACTTATTACAAGTCCTCCAGATCATGATTCCCAGAAGATTCCTTAAAACTCTGCAAGATCGTGTAATACGTTTTATTTGGACCGGGAAAAGGCAGCGATTATCACGCGCCTATCTTTATCAAGATAGGAGATGGGGAGGGCTGGGGGTTCCCAATTTGGCCTGGTATTATCAAGCGGCTCAAGCCCGAGCAGCAATTGAATGGTTCCAGGATTATCCGGACAGGCAGTGGGTGCACATTGAGCAGCAATCTGCCGGCCCGAGACCTCTTGGGACACTTGTGTGGCTCCCCAACCCATTTAGATCGATTGGGGAGGGAGCGTGTCCTTCCATCTCTGTAACACTCTCACATTGGGATAGTCTTTTTTCCCGAAAACAATGTGTGCTATCACGTTTGTCGCCGTTAGCTTATAATCCAATGATTTACCCTGGGATTGAGAAGGGAGTATTCACCCGATGGTATGAAGAGGGGTTGAAAACATGGGGACAGTTCGAGGGTGACGTATTGCTACCTTTTAGTGAGGCAGTGGCTAGATTTCCGGGGCTAGAAAAGGATGAATTCGCTTATAGACAGGTGTCCCATTTTCTCACCACCAGAGCTGTTTGGGAGGTGGTTGCTAGGGAAAAATCACCTATGGAAGCACTTTGTGCAGACTCTAACATGACAAGTGGGTTAATTTCTCGCTTATATAGTTGCATTCGACTGCAAGCATCACGATATACATTGCACAGAAGGAGCTGGGCCTGGTGCTGACGGAGGCTGAGTGGGAGAGGTTGGAAAGAGCAGCAGTAGGTGTGTCCACTTATGTACCATTTAGGGAAAATGCCATAAAGGTTATGTTCAGGTGGTATTTGACACCTGATCGTCTCCAACATATATACCCTACATCATCGGGTTTGTGCTGGAGAGGCTGTGGTGTTAAGGGCACCATGGGACATATCTGGTGGACTTGTGTAAAGATTAGGGCCTTCTGGAAATCGATCCAGAGCAGATTACACAAATGGTTGGGATGCCCGATTCCTTGGAACTCTGCCTTTTTTCTGTTCTCAGCCAAAGAGGCAAGCCTTACATATGAACAACAGGTACTGACACGCTATGCAACAAGTGCGGCTAGAATAGTAATAGCCTCCTGTTGGAAGCTGTCTAAGACTCCTCCGCTAGTGCGATGGCTCTATAAACTGAGATATGTTTGTGAGATGGAGCGGCTTCTAGCTGAGCGGCGTAACCAGCCACATAAATGGGAAAAAATTTGGGAACCATTTCTCACTCATGCATAGTATAAAGCGGGTGTACTTGGGGCCTGGGATGGGAGTTGTTTAGTTTCGGGAGGTTGGGGGGGGGGGGGTAGGAAGGAGGGGGGGCTGGAGATTTTGGGATTCTGGAGGGGGGGGGGGGGATGTATAAATAACTGAAGTTATGTTTTGATGTCTATTGCAAATTAGTACATTGCCAAGGGGTGTATTATCTGGTGACTTGGAGTATGTTTATGTATTTAACATTTCATAGTGTTTTTTGTATGGTTTGTATTAATTGATAATAAAGACTTCATGCAAATTAAATTAAAAAAAAAAAAAGCTTTCCGCCTCTTCGGGGAGGATCCCAGCACCCTGTGCTCCTGCAGTAACAACTCATGTAGGCGGTTCCTTCAATGCTAATAGTCTGGGGCCTCTGTCTGTAGCCATGCAGTCAATATCAGTTTCTTCCCGATGATACCCGCTTTTCTAAGAAATTGTCGGGCCCCCCTTGTTTGCTGCATAAACACTTCGTGCCTATCCAGTAAGAAACCCTCTGGAGAAGGGGCTACCTTACCCTGCACCACTGTCTTAATATATTTTATAATTTCCCCCCAGAAAAATTTAATTTTGATTATCCATTGCACGACTAGTTTAAACCCACATTTTTCTCTCCTTCAAGCTTGCCTTGATAAAGTTTCGAATTGGCTTGCTAAACACTTTTTGGTTCTCAACTCTAACAAAACTACTGCCTGCTGGCTCACTGGGAGTGTGTCGATTCCGGAAGTTGTCCCTGTATTATTTGACAAGCCAGCTCACCCTGTTACACAGTTTAAATATTTGGGCGTCATTTTGCACATATCTTTTCTGTTTTGAAGTCTGGGTTTTTTGCTCTACACAGACTTAGGTCTGTAAGGAGCTCCTTGGTGCTTTGCACACGTTATACCATGCATTTATTGGATCCAAGCTAGACTACTGTAATGTCTTCTATGCTGCACTCCCAAATTTGGAACTTCACAGCTGTGTGGCTTTTTTGCCCTTCCAGTCAGTGGGGCCGGATTACCCCTCTGCTTCAAAAATTGCATTGGTTGCCAATCTACTACAGGATTCAGTATAAAATTCTTATGATAGCGTTCAAGGCAATACAGATTGGGGAGGGGCCCTTTTACTAAGGCACGTAGGTGCCTATGCGTGTACAACGTGTGTCAAATTAGAGCTACTACCTGGCTACCGCGTGCCATGGGCAGTAATTCTAATTTTGACGCATATTCAAAATGTGCGGCAGAAAATAATTTCTGTTTTCTACTGCATGGCACTAACCGAGCGGTAATCAGCAGTGTACACTCGCTAATGATTACTGGCCGGTTAACGTATGAGACCTTACCGCTAAGTCGGAGGGTGGCGGTAAGGTCTCAGGCCCAAAATGGACACACACTGATTTTTATTTTGCCACATGTCCATTTTCGGCAGCAAAAGGACTTTTTTGCAGGTGTGCTGAAATATGGATCTGCGCGCATCCAGTACATGTGCCTACACCTATGCAGGCTATTTTTCAGTGCACCTTGGTAAAAGGGCCCCTGGGTTACCGGGGTACCTGGCCACTTTCACTATTCCTTATGTTCCAGTATGCCATCTACGATCATTCAATGATTCTAGATTGGTACTTCCCAATCCTCATCAAGCCTACTGGGAAGTCACATGAAAGAGTGTATTTTATTTTTTTGGCCCAGTTCTTATGGAATAGTTTACCTTTAGATATAAGATCTGAACAATCCTTGAAAAACTTTAAAACTGTTCTTAAGACTTACTTGTTTTCCTGCGCTTATGCTTAATACCAGGGGGATGCCAGAGTGTAGGACGTAACTTGCAGTTAGATTTGTTTGTTTTGCTAGATTTGTGTTTGCTTTTTGGAACGTGTTCTTGATATGAATATGACCTTTCTTGTCAAATAATAGTGTTATTTTTTATGGTTATTATTTTCTTTTTTTACTGTAAATCACTTTGACTTACACATTAAAAAAGGCGATTCCTAAAGTTTTAATAAGTATCAAGCTCAATTGGATTATCTAAACCTTGTCTGTCATAAACTGACATGGACACTGTCATAAAGCTGTGAAATGTAAACTGAGGCCTCTTGAAAAAAAAAAAATTCAAATCAGGAAAGAATTTATGCAACAGAATAAATCAACTACTGATGAGGTAAAGGTTTTAATGTCCTGTAAGCTGTTGTTTATGATGGAAATCCATGATCACATAGAGAAAAAAAAATTCCATACAACAGTAAAAGTATGTTTGAATTCATTAAATGCATAAATAGTTAGCTATCTGCACACTCATACTTGATGAAAGTACAGATATTTATGTTTCCAAGTTGTTGATTTTGTATCTTACATTTAGAAAAGCTGGTGATCCTACATACGCCACTGTGTTTGTCAAAAGTATTAAGGGGTTCTTTTACTATGGTGCTCTAACAGCATAGATTTACCACGCGCCAAAGCCCCCTTTTTCTGCAGTTGGTAAAAGGCTTTTTTTAAAAACAAAAAAAAACCAAAAGGAAATGGCTGTGCAGTAAGAGAACCACTTGCTGTGCGGCCATTTCCCAGGGGACCCCTTACTGCCACTTATTTAGGAGGCGGTAAGGGCTCCTGCAGTAACCAGGCAGTGCGTGGGGCTGCTCAGTTACCACCGGGTAAGCCCCTGGTGCTAAAAAAATAAAAGCATTTTTAAATGCTGGAAATGGCACGCATTGGGATCAGGCTCTGCCACTGGGCTCCTGCGGTAGCCCTGTGGTAGTACTGGATTGGCGTGCGGCAAAGTGGCAGTACAATACCGCCACTTTTTAAAAGGGACCCTTAGTGCATGTGAAATGAGATGCCCATAGGAATAATGGGCATCTTATCATTTAGTACACACTATTCATTAATGTGTGCTGAATCCATTAGTGCATGTTAGTAAATGGACCCCTAAGTTTGTAGCTTGTGACAGTGCTGCAATAGTACAAAAGACATAATAGTGAGACAGTAATTTTGCATCAGTTCATTCCTCATCTGATGAAACAACATAGTGTGACACACAATGAGGATTTAGGCATTAATGATTCCTGGAAATAGTTTCCATTTATGAGGGATATTAAAATTCTTATACATGCCATCTACATAACATTTTGCAGATTTAATGTGAGAAAGATGAAGTTTAATGAAATTGCTGTGGTAGCAGAATGTGAAACCATTTCATTTAAACTTCTGAACCAAGGTCAGATGGCTATCTAGACTTTTTGCTGTTAGTGCTTTAGGGCTCCTTTTACTAAGGTGAGGTAAGCATTAGTGCTTGCTTACTGCAACTTAAAAGGCTTTACTGCGGGACACGCTGAGGTGCCCTGTGTAAGTTCTGAATGTGCACACGCAAACCACTTGCTAAATAATTTTTCTTGGACTCACTCTTATTTGTATGTTTTAATTTATAATATCAGCCTGTGCTGTGAAGAAACACAGGGTTCAAACAGGGCGACTCCATGCCTGATTTATGACCAGTATGTCACTCCTTATGCCATCATCATTACCTAGATTTTCTCTCCTTTTTTAAAATCCCAAATATGTAAATTAAACATCTATATAAATAAAATCCCCCCTCAGAAGTTCTGAAGCTCACTCCATCTGTCCTGAACTCCTGTCCTCCTGGTAGGCTAGGCTATTCGGACTACTCACCCTCAGTCTCAGCTACGCCCCATCTGCACATAAAAAGCACCCTCAACATTCTAAAGCACACTGAGGCTTCAACAGTTCGTATGTTCGAAGCTCTGTAACCATTTTTAAGCACACTACATCTCTGCCCCGCCCTGATCTATCAGAGAAGGGAGGAGTGTCACAGCTGCACCGCTCTGACCTATCAAAGGGAACTGAAACAGGAAAAGGGAGGAGTGTCACATCGAATGACGGACCTATCAGATGGAAGTCAAATAGAAGAAAGGAGGAGCGTCAGAGGCCAAGGGGACAGCCGTATCTACGTCTCATAGGTTTCCTTGCTTTCTTTTCAGTGTATTGCAGCTGCAGCCACTTAGGTAAGTCTAGCAAGCCTGTCAGCTACTGAATACAGAAAGCAAAAGATAGCATGTGGGAACTTGCTCCATTTTGTTCTCTGGAATGCAGTGATTATTATACAAATGGTCTTGCTTTCATTATTTTGGTAGGGGCTGCCTTCATGACTGTCCACATTCCCCCAGTCCTGACACCTGACAGGGGGGACAGGGAAGGACACTCACTGTCTCACATAAGCACTCACACACACGCTCTCTCACAGACACACTCACACCCACTCTCTGTCACACACACACACTTGCACATTCTCACTCTCATACAGACACTCTCTCAAACATACACACTCCGTGCAAAACCTTGCTAGCGCCCGTTTCATTTCAGCCAGAAACGGGCCTTTTTTACTAATTAAAAATAAGACTGCAAACTTATCTGCAAATAGTTCCACATCTGATTGTTGCAGATTTTCATTGTAACTTCATCAAGGTTTGGCAAATCCAAAGATCATAATCTACAGGTCCATAAATCCCACATCAGTAAACAAAGTTCTAATATAACTTCATAGGTCCAATCACGAGCACAACTCCATTTGCAAATACAACTCCAACCTGGCTGGTTGTTTCACCTCCATAGACTTCTTCAGGTATATGGATTTACATGTTTTGATGGAATGACAATCTGGTTGGAGAATCTGTGAATTTATAGACTTTGATGATGTTACAATTAAAGAGAAGTTGCAATGATAGGATGTGGAACTATATGTACTCTTATTTGTAATGATTTGATTGCATTTTGGGGTAAGAAGTAAGGAAAATTATAGCAAATGATGATGAAGTAATAAGGAGCAGCATGGATTTTGGTTATTAAATGTTTGATATTTGGGCCCTTTTTTTCCTTCAAAGCACAGGTTGATGTAAATTAAAAATAAAATAAGAGTTATTCTGTAAATAATTTTTTTGATTTTATCTGCAGACATCAGCATCTTACCAGATGTGAAATAAGTTCAGTTTCTGTTAACCAAAGATGAAACTTCTGTGAGCAGTGTTCAGCATTAGTTATGTCTGAGAAAATGAAAAGTGGATAGTGCAAACTTTTGAGGACATACTAAGTTTCACATAGCAGGAGGAACAGTTTACTAGACTATACCTTCTACTGAATGTTTTTGGCAATTTTCATACTATGTACTATGTATGTTTTCAAGCTTCTAGCGCTGACTGTGAAAAGGGTGTTCAGCTTAATAAATGCCATTGAAACTAAGATGAGAAACTGGCTAGAAATTGAACACCTTGACAATTAAGATTAAAATATATCTATGGTCTGAAAACTGTGTTAATCTAGATAGTGTTTATAATTTGTGGAAAACCAAGAGAGGAAGGGAAACCATTTTCGGTCTGTAATTTGTAAGTACCCATTTTCTGTATATTTTTAGTTGTGTCAAGTTATGGGTATGTCTTTTTTTTTGTTTATTGTATTTTATTGTTGAACGAAACAGAGTCAAAATTCGCCCTTTCCTCTCTGAACACACCACCCGAACTCTCGTCCACGCTCTCATTACCTCTCGCCTTGACTACTGCAACTTACTCCTCACCGGCCTCCCACTTAGCCACTTATCCCCCCTTCAATCTGTTCAGAACTCTGCTGCACTTTAGAAATGTGAAGTAGTAGTAGTAGAGTCACAAAGATAAGGAGGCATCTCCCCGAAATAGACAAGACCAATACTACAGTAATTCAATTCACCTAAGAGGTTTATTAACAGTTATGAACAAGATCTCAATAAGTGTTTGGAAGGGGGCCGTCTTCAATGGTTCAGGCATCTATGAATGATTAAATAGCAGCTTATAATTAAAGGTCTTTGGGCCCTGTATACGAAACAGTGAAGTGACATGCAGTCTGCATGAAAAATAGTGCAAAATGCCTGGAAATGTTCAAAAATGCCAAAATGCAGGTATTTTGTGCTGTGTTTTTTTTTCCCCTTCTAAAGCACAGTTATGTGAAATCTCTTTACAGAAGTGCACATCATGAGGAAACTTTCACATGAAGCACACTTCAGGCAAATGTTTATGTAAATATTGCATTAATGTGCTGCTGCGATGCAAAATCAAGCAAAGCAGCTCATTAATTAAAAAAAAAAAGAAAAGAGAGAGAGGCAAAAGTGAGCTTGCAAAAATGGCTTCATGGGGCATTTGGAACTGGGAAAAAACCCCTACATTTCAGGAGCTATACTTACTTTCTCAGCTCATAAATAAAAATTAAGTGTGACACTCTTTGTTCAGTGGCGCTCAAAAATGAAAATGCATCTGGAGGAGGACCTCTACTCTCTGGTATCTCAGTGAGCCCGAGATACCCACCCCCCTTCCCTGCCCTGGTATGGGGTTAAAAAGGTTCAACAGCCTCTTCCTGAAGCCCTGTCCCTTTCTGAAACACCATCTGTTTCCACCCACGGCCCACCTTCCATTGACTAAAATCATAGGGGATACATCAGATCCCCATCACCTTTGTACCACCAGTCAAGTTACAAATTGGCTTGCATGTCCACCAGCACAGCTATCTACGTTCCAAATGACTGAATCGTCAACTACAATGGCTATCCTAACTGTTCCCTCCTGGGTACACAGTCCTGGAGATACAACCTTGGTGCAAGAGGCTACTGCATCACCGAGGGCAGGTCTTGGCTAGAGGTCCACTTCCTGTCACACTGAGGTGATGCTTTCTTCCAAGTAACCTTTCTCTTCCAAGACAGCAAGAGGCTGTCAGAGTGGGAGGTGGGACTGCTTCCCTGGGATTGGTAGCATGGAATGTTGCTACTAATTGGGTTTCTACCAAGTACTTGGCCACTGCTGGAAGCATAATAATGGGCTAGATGGACCATTGATCTGATCCAGTATGGCTATTCTTATGTTAAAGGCCTCTTTCATAAGTGCCCATGAAAAGAAACTTGGGGAGGCTTACCCAGCTGTGCTTTCTCCATCTCTGTTGCTGATGCTACTACTTCCCAGCACAGCAACAACAGCATTAAACAAAAAGAAAGAGGCACAGAACCACTTCTCTTTGCATGCTGCTGCTGGCTCTGCCTGTCCTTGTTCTGAAACAAGAAGTCTGTGTCAGAAGGGACAGGGTTATCAGAAACATCAGCAGAATGCATAGAGTTAGAGATTCCATGCCATTTTTTGTTTTGTTTACTGTTGTTGCTGTTCTACCAGGATGTGGCCACAGTAGTGGCAACAGGGGTACTGGGGGTCGGGGGTTGAGGAAGAATTGTTGGAAGCAGGATACTGAGCTAGATGGACCATTAGTCTGACCCAGTGTGGCTTGGGGAGGAATAGTATGATGGGGATACCAGCACATGGGAATAGTATAACAGAGGGTGGATACAGGACACAGGTGGAGAGAGGGGGGGGGGGGAGCTACTAGATGGGAAGAAGGACAGAGATAAGGAAGCTGCTGAGAATGGATGGTGAAGAGAGAGTGAGAGAGAACATGCTGGATAGATGGGAAGAGGGGGGATGTTGGGTGGATAGAGAGAGAGAGAAGGGCTCATGTAGTATTTCTACATAGATGGGGGGGGGGGGGGAGAGAGAGAAGCTGCTAGAAACATGGGTAGAGACAGAGAAAGAGAATGGAGATGCTGGATGGATGGGTAGAGAGTGAGAGAGGGGGGATGCTGGGTGGATGGAGAGGCAGCATTGGTTCAGGGAACTGTTGATGCCTTGTCCCTTCAGGCTATTGTGCCAGTTCATCTCACTAAGCTGGTTCAGGGGCACTGCATCATCTACTTCGTAGTGCCGAGAAAGGAAGGCACAGTTTATTCCATGTTGGACTTCAAGGGTCTCAACCAGTATCTCTGGGTCTCCCACTTTCACATTGAAACTCTGCGGTCGGTCATTGTTTCGGTTCAGTCAGGGGCATTTCTCACCATCCTCAACCTCAAGGAGGCACATCTGCATATTCCCATCTAGCTACCACATCAGAAGTTCCAGCATTTTGCGGTTGTGGGCCAGAACTTTCAGTTCTGCGCAATGCCCTACGGGCTGGCCACTGCACTGAGGACATTTTCCATAGTATTATTATCCGGGAATTCGGATGCACCCTTACCTGGCTGACGGGCTGACAAAAGCATCTTCCTATCAGGACAGTGTTGAGGCGACGTCCAAAGTGGTGCAGTTTCTTCAGTCATTGGGATGGGTGATCAGCTTCGAGAAGAACAGACTTGTGCCATCACAGAGACTGGAATATCTGAGTGTGTTGTTCGACAAATGATGGGAGAGAGTGTAGATGACAGAGGTGAGACGTCAGAAGTTAATGTGGCAAATCTGGTTGCTCCTTCCGCGCACCAAGCTATGTCCAGGTTCTGGGCTCTGTGATGGCGGCTATGGAATTATTGCCCTGGGCGTGAGCTCATATGCACCTGCTTCAGCCGCCCCTTCTCCAGCAGTGGTCGCCAGCTTCCCAGGATTACAGTGTTTGGCTGCCCTGGATAAGACCAACCCAACAGAGTATGTAGTGGTGGTTGGTCTCGCAGACTCTCTTGGTGAGGGCTTCATTTCCCATCACTCACTTGGAGGTGGTGACCACGAATGCCAGCCTGTCAGGTTGGGGGGGTGGGGGCTCATTACAGAGCTCACTTGGCTCAGGGGACATGGTTTGCAGACAATCAATCGCTTGGAGCTTTGGGCGGTGTGCATGGTGCTGCTCGCCTTGGTAATGGAGAGATATTGGCAGACCTCTGACTGTCTTGGAGAAGCTGTATGTGGGGGAAAATGATCCAGGAGTGGGGTGGGGGGTTAGAATATGGACATATGTTAGGCTGGCATGCTCTATGAATTTGTTCCTTCTCTTTCTTTTCCTCCTTTTATTTTCTTATAAAACAGCTAACGTTTAAAGTAAAATTAATTATTTTTCTTATCTGTACATCTGGCTGTGTTTCTGAGGGCCTGGCCTGCACAGTGGTACAATATTTTTTAATGTGCAGAGATTCGTTGATTCTCCTTAAAGAAGGTGAATTAGAATTCTTGAGATGTTTATGATATCCATTGAATGGCTGAAAACTTACCATCAAGGGAAGAGACATTTGACCTACACACTGACAATCCAGGGTCAGATCTTCCTATTGTGCAGTACTTCCCAGGGAGCCATACCAGAAATGTATTATGAAATATTAATGCACAGTAATTGAGTTTTGAGTTGTTTAATGATTACATTCTTCTTGTATATCCAGTGTGACTCAACATTCCTTAGTATAATTTTTTAATTCTTTGAAGAGTGTTCATCAATGGAATGCAAGTGTTTATAATATTTTATTCTTTATATATGACTTCTAGAATACTGTTATAGTGTGTGTTTTGTTGCCCAACTCTCTTTGAAAGTAGCCCTTTTCTCTAAGGAGCTATCAAAATATAGTAGATTCTGTTGTGCTACTTTTTAAACAAGTAAAGGTACTACAGTATATTGGCATGATCTTCAGAATGAATATTAAGGGACACTGTATTTATACATTATCGTTAGGCTCCGAGTTGTAAAACTTTTGGTGATGGGTAGAATTTGAAATATCTGAATGACATTCCATGAACCTTTTGTGAAAGAATTTATGGTTGTTTCTTCAGACATTGAAAACTAATATTTCTATTATTTAGAGGGCTATTTTCAGCTTTCCCACTTAGCTTGTAGACCTGTGGAAGTTTGGTATCCAGGGGTCTTAATGTGGACTTTGAAAGATGGGGCAGAGACAGGAAAATACATTTGTGAAGAAAAGAACAGTAAGTAGGTATAGGGATTTGAGACTGAAATTCTATGCATATATAACAAAGCCTCAAAATCTTCCATTTATCTTCAGAATGAGGAATATTCTAGAGTTTATGCTTTAATGTAACCTATGCGGTGTGATGCAATTAAGTTGCCCATCAATGAGCATTGGTGTTTGGGAGGGAAATATAAAAGACACTGCTTCTGGATCTAATGGAGGAGTTTGGAAGGTGGACTAGCACTGGAGGAGTGCTGACAGAGTCCAGTGGGGCTCATGCAGCTGAGGAAGTAGCAAGGAGAGTTGGTTCTCTGAATGGCCAACTAGGTCTAAATAAGGATGTGACTGGCAAACCCAAGGTGGGTCTGGAGGAGAATTCATTTGGGGTAGATTGTTAGAAACAGTGTAGACTATGAGGCTCAGGTGTCCCATTGCAGGAGAGATATTTGAATAATCCTTAGTAGGTGAATGAAACCAACCAAGTGCATTCCATCTCAATCCCTAAGAAGTCCAGCTCTTTTTTTTAATGAGGGACCATTCTCTGCAGTGCACCCCAAGTAACAAGACAGGAGTGATTTTTATGAAGTAGTGATTAAAGAACTTGGGTGGCTTGAGGAACTGTTCCTGTGGTTTTGCAAGATTTGTGTGATGTCCAGAATGATAATCTGCAGAAAGAGGACAGGAAGTCCAGCGTGGGCCCCAGAAGAGGATTCTAAGGAAAGAATGAGAAATAACCATTTTAGGATCCAGGGACTTGCGATAAGGGTCTGTCGAGACTACTATTTGCTTATTACTTTTTGCTTTTGTTTTATTTGTGCTCTGTATCTACTTTGTTTTTTGGGGCTCACCAAATAATGATGTTTTTACTTAAAGATACGCCTTCGTGTGGGCTTGCTATTTGCTTGCAAGGTTTTTGAGTGCTTTGGGAGTTTTGTGCTGTTATTCCAGTGAACACCATTTATTGTTTCTGCGAACACCTTGGGAACAAACCCTCGACCACTCTCCCCTCATATGAGAGGCAGTCCACACATACTTATTATGTCAGTCTGCCCCAGCCTCATGATCAGTGTCCAGAGCTGTTCCTTGTGTACTGGCAGAAACATACATTTTTTTTCTGCAGAGTTACTGGGGTGATTTTCAAAATTGTGTGTGGGGGTGTTCTGTGATAAGACACATTTACCTGTAGAAATCTCTTTAAAATTGTCTCCTAATGCAGAAGAATTACCCCCCATTTTACAAAGCCATTCTAGTGGCTGCCTGTGCGGTAATTCTTTTTTCTTTTTCTTTTTTTTTTGACATGGCATGTGCTGTAATAAATATCGCCAAAATATGAGACAAGGAAGTGATTATTTATTTTTCTGTTTTGGAATGCTTAAATCTGATATCTCAGATCCAAAATACTGAGCCCGGCTGCCTTCTAAGCATTGCCACACCACACGTCTACTGATTGTGTTAAGAATACTTTTTACTTTGTAATAAACAAAAAGTAGTTTTAAGAGGCTGTTATTACTTGAGGGTTTTTTTTTTGTTGGATAACTTTCTACTTTTACTTCTCTACTTTTGAAGCCAGCACTTTCACTTTTTACTTGAGTACTTTAAAAAAAAAAAAAAAAAAGTAACTACTACATCTTTGACCAATTCATTTTGTTTTGCTGTCACAGCTTTTCCTATTCTTTAGCTATGCAATATAATGAAGTCCATTCTTATTACTTAGATATATTCAGAAGAAGCTATCTGTGCAATTACACAGTAACACAGTAAATGATGGCAGGTAAAGACCAGAATGTTTCATGCAGTGTGTCCAGAGCCACGCCTGCCACTCTCTGTGGGCTCCAGTTGCCCATGTGGTTGTGAAGTCTCTACCATGCCAACCGTATAGGCAACCAGACATGATGGAGTCTTGGTTATAACCACATATTATCCCCAAGTATTACTGCCAGTATTCAACTTACCAGTCAAGATGTCTTTCTTTCCTACTTGAGTTGCACTGCACCCACACTTAAAGCACAAGTTTAACATAACTGTTACAAAAGTACAAAGTATTGCCATACTGGGACAGACCGAAGGTCCATCAAGCCCAGCATCCTGTTTCCAACAGTGGCCAAACCTGGTTACAAGTGCCTGGCAAGATCCCAAAACAGTACAATACATTTGAAGCTGCTTATCCTAGAAATAAGCAGTGGATTTTCCCTAAGTCCATTTTAATAATGATCTATGGACTTTTCCTTTAGGAAGCCATCCAAACCTTTTTTAAACCCCTTTAAGCTAACCGCTTTTAGTACATTCTCTGGCAACAAATTTCAGAGTTTAATTACATGTTGAGTGGAAAAAATATTTTCTCCAATTCGTTTTAAATTTACTACTTTGTAGCTTCATTGCACGCCCCCTAGTCCTAGTGTTTTTGGAAAGGGTAAACAAGAGATTCATGTCTACTTGTTTCACTCCACTCATTATTTTATAGACCTCTATCATATCTCCCCTCAGCTGTCTCTTCTCCAAGCTGAAGAGCCCTAGCTGCTTTAGCCTTTCCTCATAGGGAAGTCGTCCCATCCCCTTTATCATTTTCGTCACCCTTCTCTGTTCTTTTTCTAATTCCACTATATATTTTTTGAGATGCGGTGACCAGAATTGAACACAATATTCAAGGTGTGGATGCACCATGGAGCGATACAAAGGCATTATAACGTCCTCATTTTTGTTTTCTATTTTTTTCCTAAAATACCTAACATTTTATTTGCTTTCTTTGTTGCCGCTGCACACTGAGCAGAGGATTTCAATGTATCATTAACAATGATGCCTAGGTCCCTTTCCTGGTCAGTGACTCCTAACGTGGAACCTTGCATTACGTAGCTGTAGTTCGGGTTTCTCTTTTCCACATGCATCACTTTGCACTTGCTCACATTAAACGTCATCTGTGATTTAGATGCCCAGTCTCCCAATCTCATAAGGGCCTCTTGTAATCTTTCACAATCCTCTTGCGATTCAACAACTTTGAATAACTTTGTGTTGTCAGCAAATTTAATTACCTCACTAGTTACTCCCGCCTGTAGATCATTTTTAAATATGTTAAAAAGTAGCGGTCCCAGCACAGACCCCTGGGGGAACCCCACTATCTACCCTTCTCCATTGAGAATACTGACCATTTAACCCTACTCTCTGTTTTCTATCTTTTAACCAGTTTTCAATCCACAATAGGACACTACTTCCTGTCCTATGACTCTCCCATTTCCTCTGGAGTCTTTCATGAGGTACTTTGTCAAACACCTTTTGAGAATCCAGATACACAATATTGACCGGCTCACCTTTATCCACATGTTTGTTCACTCCTTCAAAGACATGTAATAGATTGGTGAGGCAAGATTTCCCTTCACTAATTCCATGTTGGCTTTTGTATCATTAATCCTTACTTTTGAATATGCTCTGTAATTTTGTTCTTTATAATAGTCTCTACCATTTTGCCCGGCACCAACGTCAGGCTCACCGGCCTATAATTTCCCGGATCTCCTCTGGAACCTTTTTTAAAAATCGGTGTTACATTGGCCATCCTCTAGTCTTCTGGTACCATGCTTGATCTTAAAGATAAATTACATATTACTAACAATAGTTCAACAAGTTCGTCTTTCAATTCTATCAGTACTCTGGGATGAATACCATCTGGTCCAGGAGATTTGCTTCTCTTCAGTTTGTCAAATTGTGCCATTACGTCCTCCAGATTTATAGAGATTTCATTCAGTTTCTCTGACTCATCAGCTTTGAATACCATTTCTGGCACTGGTATCTCTCTCAAATCTTCCTCGGTGAAGACCAAGCAAACAATGTATTTAATCTCTCCGTTATGGCATTGTCTTCCCTGAGTGCCTCTTTTACCCCTCGGTCATCTAGCGGTCCAACCAGTTCTTTTGCCATCTTCTTGCTTTTAATATACCTAAAAAACTTTTTGAAGCAAGAAGCTGCCAATAGGATGAATTAGCATCACAAGTAGATTACATCTGACCATGCTGACACAGATGACTCATACAGAGTTTAGAGAAATACTGAAAGTCTTTCTGAGCATTTGCATGACTGTCCATGCAGCTGCTACCTCACAAATCACCCCTGTCTAATTTAATTTGTGCTGTTGCATAGACCTGTTCTTTAACATGGTTTCATATTTTTGATATTCACTTAATTATTTTTCTTTTTTTTTTTAAATTTACTTCTTGGTATCCTCCGTTCCAAAAAAAAAAAATCATTACTGAAGGGAGAGTTCATAAAACCATATTAAGTTATTTTTGTATTTAGTGTATGTCCTTCACTGCCTTTCGAGGCAACAGCAAAGCAGTTTGCAGTAACACTTTCAGTAGTAAAAGAACAACATAAAAATAGCTATACTGGATCAGACCAATTGCCCATCTAGCCCAGTATCCTGCTTCTAACCATGGCCAATTCAGGTCACAAGCGCCTGACAGACTCCCAAATAGTTGCAAGATTCATGTTATTGATCCCAGGGAGAAGCACTGGCTTTCCCCATGTGAATCTCAATAGCAAACTGGGCTTTTCCTCAAGGAACTTTTCCAAACCTTTTTTTAAACCCAGATACACTAACTGCTGATACCACCTCCTCTGGCAACAAGTTCAAATGGAAAGGGAAAAATATTAGAGTGAGATTCTGGGCTTGTTACTATTAAAAAACCCCAAACAAACCATCACTATCCAGGCATTAACAATCATTATCCCCTCTATAGGCCAAGTGAAAAATGTAGGTTTTTAAACCCACCTTAAACTTTAAATATGAAGGCTTCGTTCATAGACAGAAGCAAAATATTATTCTAGAGTAGGTCCTAGAAAGAAGAAGGCAGAATGAAGAGTAGATTTGAATATGGACTGTAATACAGTGGGAATGGAAGGTAACCTATCATTTCGTGATCGAAGAAGCAGCAGCCAGAAGTGGAAAGGATAAGTATTTGGATAGATAACAAGAGGACTCAGTAGATAATGCTATATGAGCTAGGAATTTGAACTAAAGTGAAAAGCCACTGGCAGCCAGTGTTTTTCTTTAAGTTGTGGTATAATACGATCTTATTTGTGTGCATGAAACATGAGATTAGCTGCTGTGTTCAGGATATGTTGTAGCCTCTCAATAAAGGGCAACTTCAATCTTTGTACACCAAATTACCATATCCATTGTGAACTAATAAGCAGATTAAGATCTAAATGGCACTACTGGTTAAGTAAGAATGAATAGATTGAATCTACCTCAGAGCCAGAAAACATGATTTAGTTATAGTGGAACCTTGTTCATCAAAAAGGAGCAAGGGGGTCAGATGTGCAGTCCAGGATTGTAAGGGAATTGACTAAACAAATTGGAAAGCCTAAAAGTATTGGTCTTAAATCTGGTGTAACTGGTCTATCTCTAATCCATATAGCCTGTGACTTTATTGAATTAAATTTTAGACCATTAACAGCAAGCTAGGTGTTAACTTCTTCAACAGCTAAGCAGGTGTTAAGAAAGATTTATATGAAGAAGGTTGATGTATTCAGTTAACTGAATGTAATCCACACAGTAATTTCCCTAAACTCTGAACTATGTGACTTGTTGACTGGTCTTGCCTCAGCCAAGAAGCGCACCCTGTGAGTCAATGAGGAAGTCAGCCTTTTTCTTCCTGGCTCCGAAGCTATGGAATGATCTGCCTCCACTGATTAAATCAGCGCTGTCATTCACTAAATTCCATTATTCACTCTCTAGGATGGTGTGAGATGGAGATGATGGCTGTTTCCTTGTACAACTAGCTACTCGTAATTGTCATGAATGTGGCTACTGTCCTATTGAATATGGCGTTCTTTTTCTAATTAAAATTGTTTTAATTAAAACCACCGTGATCTGTAGTATTAGTAATGGTGGTATATTAAGCATGTAAATAAACATAAACATAGTGGACTGAGAAAAATATTTAAGTCAACAGACAGCTAGGGGAATATTAGGTATCAACCATAACCTGAAAGGATGTAGCAGTAAGGCGGGAAGTAAACCACCCAAGGACTCTTCCACATATGCCCAAATCTGCAAGTTGAGACAAGAGAAGAGCGTGATCTACCAAGTCAAAGGCAGATGAGAAGAGCAAACACACTACAATATCAATTTTCCCCTATCTAAACAACTGTGAATCTCCCTTAGTGGTTCCCTCAAAATATATTTCGAGCTAAAGCCCAAGCAAAATCCAAATTGCCTACAATACAAAATATTAGTCTATTCCATTAAATTGGTAAGATGTGCAGGAACTAACTTAACTACCTTAGATATGTAATGGCAAGTTAGGCATTGGTTTCTAATTGGATCAAGATGTTGCTTCTTAAGGCAGGGTCGGGGAAGCCACCATTTATCTCTAGATATGAGCAATAAGGGAGGGATATATTCTTTTAGATCCTGCCAGGTACTTCTGACCTGAATTGGCCAATGTCAGTGACAGGATGCTAGGATTCATGAACCTTTTGTACAGCCTAATATGGGACATCCTGTAGTCTTAAAGAGACTTATTCTGTTGAGACGGAGGGGCCCCAAACACATTTAAGGAATGAGAACTTATAATACCATAGGTTTCAGCTCAGGGATCACTGGCTCATAAGACAGCTCTTATATTATACCTGCCAGTTCACAAGAGAAATTCATCTACACTACAGAAGAAGAATACACGTCATAGATAGATTTTATGTGGAACTTGCATAGAGAGCATGGAGTGAACTCAGTGCAGAAGCTTTTAGTGCAGAGAGATCTTGTGCAGCAACTTCATGCAGGGAATTGTTCCGTACTGGCTGTGGTTCTCTTATAGATAGTATGATAAATCAGATACACATGCCCTTCTTGCTTCTGGGGAAGTGACTCCTAAGTGCTGCATTAGACAGCGGAAAACTTTAAAGTAAGATCTATATGTGACGTCTCACCTATGCTCAGAAAAGCTTGTGTTTTCATAATCATCTGGCTCAGTGCTATCTAATGACATTTCCCTGCACTTGATTTACCTTGCTGACTGTGAAGAATTCTTTTGCAGGTAACTTTGCTAGTCATATGGGTAAGGTGGAATACATTCATTACTACAAAAAAAAAAAAAAGAAATCACAAATTCTGATGCATTAATATTCAATGAATCCTTATGAGAGGTAAATTAGCAAATTATCACGTTACTATGCAAAATAGTAATCTAGGATCAGTAAATGTCAGCAGCATATTAAAGAAGGCAGTAGAAAAGTAATCAGAGATAATGGTTCATTTAGAACAATTTAGAATAATAGAAGACAGTTTGGCTATAGGGAAGCATGATTCTACCAACTAATTACTTTTTGATAAAAAAATTTTAAACTCATTTGTTAACACGTAAATCATTGATAAAATTCATCAGTAGCGTCTAAGCATTTGATTGAGTGCCAGTTAAATTTTGATAAAGAAATTGGGAAAAGCAGGGAGAAATATTCTGTGGCCCTTTTACTAAAGCTTAGCATGCGTTAACAGACAGTGTGTGCTAAATGCTGTGCGTCCTTTTTTATACCTGTGGGCCATGTGACCGTGTATTGTCTGTTAGTATGTGCTAAGCTTTAGTAGAAAGGCCCCTCTGTTAATTTAATAATCTGTGGAATGTCAGATTGGACAATTTGTGAGTCATTTTATAAAGCTTTATTTGCATGTAAGGCCGGTTTTGACACTCAGAGAAGGGCTCTTAAAATTGGATGGGATGTACAAATGATTTGAATGGACCTGAGTGGAGCTGAGATGTATTTGCATATTTTCTTAACTATGTGCATACATACATATCGGCCAAATTCTATAAATGGCACCTTAAAAATTGGTGCCAAAAAACCACAAAGTTAGCGTGATTCTATAAACTACACCTAAAGTTAGGCGTAGTTTAAATAATATGCTTATATGCCGTTCTTGCTACTAAAATTTAGGTGCACCCATTTAGGCCACCTAAAACCAGGCCTAAATACTTGCCTCTAAGTTAAGCACAGATTGGGGGCACAGCTAGGCCAAGCGGGTTAAGTGATGCTTTGCTCCCCAGTCACCTTGTTCTTCTTTCTGCCCTGAACACCAGGTATGCTTGAAGAGGCCTTTTTCTCTATGAAGCTCTTGATCTCGGTTTGACACATAAAAGGTGCAAAAGGAAAAGCAAGAAGGGAGCATGCAATTTCTCCTTACATTTAGGCATTAGAGGTATAGGGGAAAACCCTTCTGAAGGTAAAGAAGTAGTCAGATGGAGAGACAGACACAGTATTCTTGCTAGGATGCCATCTTGCCCACCCTTCCCCCCACCCCATGAGTATTAATCCATATTTTGTCATTTCTATAGTTTGGAAGCAGCTGCCATTCACATCATAGATTTCACAATAATACTAACATGTCCACTTATGGAACAAACTTTAAGATAAAGCACAAAAAGGAGTGGAAGAGAAAACAAGCCTCCCAGAAGTGTTTCAGTCTTTGAGGATCATAGACCAGTTTGGTTTAGACAAGTTCCTGGAAGAAAGGTCAATAAACCATTGTTAGCCAGGTAGATTTAAAAAAGCCACTGCTTGTTCCAGTGTGTAAGTATAACAGGGCTTCCAAAAAGTTCTCTTTCTCATGCCTATGTATAAACTTATTAATTTTGTTCTATTAATAGTCTCTACCATTTGCCCAGCACTGATGTCAGGCTTACCGGTTAGCTCATATTAGCCCTCTCCTCAAGTCACCTCACTGGCTTCCTATCCGTTTCCGCATACAGTTCAAACTCCTCTTATTGACCTATAAGTGCATTCACTCTGCAGCTCCTCAGTACCTCTCCACTCTCATCTCTCCCTACATTCCTCCCCGGGAGCTCCATTCACTGGGTAAATCACTCTTATCTGCATCCTTCTCCTCCACCGTTAACTCCAGACTCCATTCCTTTTATCTTGCTGCAACATATATCTGGAATAGACTTCCTGAGCTGGTACGTCAAGCTCCATCTCTGGCCGTCTTCAAATCTAAGCTAAAAGCCCACCTTTTTGATGCTGCTTTTAACTCCTAACCCTTATTCACTTGTTCAGAAACCTTATTTTATCATCCTCACTTTAATATTCCCTTCTCTCTTGTTTGTCCTGTTTGTCTGTCCTAATTAGATTGTAAGCTCTATCGAGCAGGGACTGTCTCTTCATGTTCAAGTGTACAGCGCTGCGTACGTCTAGTAGCGCTATAGAAATGATAAGTAGTAGTAGTAATTTCCTGGATCACCTCTGGAACCCTTTTTCAAAATTGGCATTCTATTGGCCATCCTCCAATCTTCTGGTACCATGCTTGATTGTAAAGGTAAATTACTTATTACTAACAATAGTTCTGCAAGTTCATTTTTCAGTTCTATCAGTACTCTGGGATGTATACCATTTGGTCCAGGCAATTTGCTACTCTTTAATCTATCAAATTACCCTATTACATCTTCCAGGTTTACAGAGATGTGTTTCAGTTTCTCTGACTCATCAGCATCGAATACCAATATCTTTCTTTGTGAAGATCGAAGCAAAGAATTCATTTAGTCTCTTCACTGTGATCTTGTCTTCCCTGAGTGCTCCTTTTATGCCTCGATCATCTTGTTGTCCAACCGATTCTTGCACCAGCATTGTGCTTCTAATATAGCTGAAAAGGTTTTATTATATTTTTTTGCCTCCCAAAGCAATCTTCTTTTCAAAGTCTCCTTTTGCCTTCCTTAGCGCTAAAACGGGTGAAAACCATTCTATGCAGGCAATAGATATGAATTATTTTTCTTTTCTGTTTCTCATGGATACCTAGGGAATTAAGTTAGAAATGTTATAAAAATTAAGAAAAAAGGAATGTATGTACATCCTTCATTCCAATACTACTTTCTAGCCATTTTCAATGTAATTCCTTTAACCCATTTTAGATGTGGAAGAGATCACCTGGGGGAGAGTAGGGCAGTGCTGCTGTCATAAGAACATAAGAATAGTCATACTGGGTCAGACCAATGGTCCATCTAGCCCAGTATACTGTTTCCAACAGTGACCAATGTAGGTCACAAATAATGACACATATCTACATTAAAATGAGGTGGATAATGTATTGTTTAATTTAGAGTAGAAATGTCCCAATATCCTTTGTTTCTGAGGTACAATTTTGTTTAATTCTTAGACATGGTTTACTTTTGACAAATCTAATATAATAATTCGCACCTCCAACGTTCTGAAGCTGACTCCGTGGCAGGGTGGCAGTGAAGCCGTGTAGTGTTCCTGGGGTTCGTAATTGCCCCGCCCTCGAGGGAACTCTGTACAGTTGCCAGGGATACAAATGCGACGTCAGAAGGAGAAGGGACCAACTGCAGGCAATCGCACTCGCTCTCACTGCCCCGCCCTCGGAGGGAAGGGAAGGCTGCATAGCAACCCGCAAACAAATGTTACTCTTTCCTCGAGGGCGGTACTCTGAGGGAACGAACTTGAAGGGAAAGCTACAGATGGGCAAGGCTTTCAATAACACAGCCGCTTCGACGGAGGTAATCAGGAAAGTGAGGAGAATCGTTGGGTGGCTGGAGGGGGGGGCAGGGGAGAGAGGAGAATCGCTAGGTGGCTGGAGGGGGCAGGGAAGAGAGGAGAATCGCTGGGTGGCTGGAGGGGGAGGGGGAGCAGGGAACAGGAAAATCGCTGGGTGGCTGGAGGGGGGGGCAGAGGAGAGAGGAGAATCGCTGGGTGGCTGGAGGGGAGGCAGGGGACAGAGGAGAATTGCTGGGTGGCTGGAGGGGGGCAAGGGAGAGAGGAGAATCGCTGGGTGGCTGGAGGGGGGGGCAGGGGAGAGAGGAGAATCGCTGGATGGCTGGAGGGAGGGCAGGGGACAGAGGAAAATCGCTGGATGGCTGTATGGGGGGCAGGGGACAGAGGAGAATCACACACACACACTATCTTTCTCACAGACACACTCGCACCCAGCCTCACTCTCTCTCGGTCACACACACATACTCGCACATTCACACAGTCACTCTCACACACACTCTCTCAAACATACACACTCCGAGGAAAACCTTGCTACTACTAACAAACATTTCTAAAGCGCTACTAGGGTTACGCAGTGCTGTTCAATTTAAACATAGAAGGACAGTCCCTGCTCAAAGAGCTTACAATCTAAAAGACAAGAGAACAATCTAAAGACAAGTGAACAATCTTGCTAGCGCCCGTTTCATTTGAGTCAGAAACGGGCCTTATTTACTAGTATAACAATATAACTCTTATTTTACCCATAACATTCTGTACATCCTTGGGTATATTATGTCCTATGGCCTCAACCATTTCTATGGTGTTTTTATAATGCAGCAAAATTATATTAGGATTAGCTCTGTTTGTTCACCTAAAATTGCATGATCTAAAAGGCCCTATTATCATACAAATAGGTATTTCCTCTGCAACATTATAACAACTTTGTATTATTATCATGATTTGTATAATACAAACCAGATAATGCAGCTCTGTACAGAGACATATATTGGACAATACTAATCCTTGGAGCTGAGAATCTAGTCAAGGCAGACAAAAGCCATAACAAAAACATTGTTGAAAATAAAACTGTGGCTGATATTGAATTAGGTAATTAAAAGAGAGATGGTTTGAGAAAATATTGAGCTAAACTGAGTGAAGCTGCAAGTTATGAGGCTTCTTTAAAGTTTGCATAAGAAATGGCCAGTAAACTGAGAAGGATAACTTGTGGAGGTTAATTGAAATCAGGTACCAGTTTACTTAGGGGCCCTTTAACTAAAGGATTGGCGCGAGGCAATAGACTAGCTGTGCATCAGTCTGGAGCTACCACTGGGCTACTGCTGCAGCCTGGAAGTAATTCCCCCCTCAGCACGTTCCATTTCCTGGGCTATGGAAATTTATTTTTGTATTTTTACTGCCGGGTTAGTGCGGGTGCCTCTACCGTAAGAACATAAGTGCCATATGGGGACAGACAGAAGGTCCATCAAGCCCAGCATCCTGTTTACAACAGTGGTCAATCTAGGTTACCAGTACCTGGCAAGATCCCAAAACGGTACAATACATTCATTCTATTCTGCTTATCCTAGAAATAAGCAGTGGATTTTCCCCAAGTCCATTTTAATAATGGCTTATGGACTTTCTTTTAGGAAGTTATGTTCTAGTGCAACATCTGGTCTGTGGTTGCTGCTGTTAATTAAGGGGTCCTTTTACTAAGGTGCATTGAAAAATGGCCTGCGGTAGTGTAGATGCGTGTTTTGGGCACATGCAGAATTATTTGTTAGCGTACCTACAAAAAATGCATTTTTCTATTTTTGACAAAAATGGATGTGTGGCAAAATGAAAATTGCTGCACGTCCATTTTGGGTCTGAAACTTTATCGCAAGTGATTGACCTAGCAGTAAGGTCTCATGTAGTAACCGGACGGTAATAGTCTAAACGTGTCAGAAAATAAAAAATAGTTTTCAGACGTGCATAGCGTACGCGTGCCAAAATTGAAATTACCGCAAGAGCCACGTGGTAACTCCAATTTGGTGCACGTTGGGTGCGCATAGTCACCTACGCAGCTTAGTAAAAGGGCCCCTATACTCTCAAAGTAGCAGGGTCCACAAGTTAAGAATGTTTAATAGTGCAATAAAATGAATGCATATTTATAGTTCAAACAACATGACAAGAATAGACCAATGGGTGGCAGTAAGTTCTTCCCCCCACCCCGAAATGGCTGAACGGCAAGTGCAAACTTACCACATGGCCATTTCTTTTTTTTTTTTTTTTTTTGCCTGTTTATCCTCTGTGGTAAAAGGGGCCTTGGCATGCAATAAAAACATGCAAGGACCCCTTTTACTGCATCTTGATAAAAGGGCCACTTAATTTGTGAATCAGAAATTAATTCTGTACCTTACAGAAAAAGGGTGGGTTTGAGGAACGATGGGAAGAAACTGCCTAAGGGAGGGAATACTACTACTAACTACTAAACCCCCCAAAGTTGTATATCAAATGAAATAAATATGAAACCTTTCTGGTAGAGGTTTACAAGAGAGACCAGTAGGTACCTCTGATTGACTTCTACCAAGTTTTACAGAAAACATACCACACATTTGAGTCCTGTAGTATTTATATATATCAGGAGTAGGAAATTTTGTAGGTAAAATGTAATCTGAAGGCAACCTTTTAAAAACTTTGAAGTAGAGGTGGTATTTGTGGTTCTCAAAACATTAACCTCACTATTTGCCTCTTTCTTCTTTGGGGCTTATTGTATATTTTAATTTTCATTGTAATATATTTATGTCTATTATTACTAACTAGTAAAACATGCCCGTTTCTTGCAGCAATGAAACGGGCGCTAGCACGGTTTCCTTCTGGACCTCCCCACCATCGCTACTCACCCCGTCGGCGTTCGTCCGCCATTGTTGCGGACCTCGGCACCACCTTCAATGTGCTGACATTGCTTCGCCCTCGACGTCATCATGTTTGACGCGAGGGCGGGGCCCCAGCACAGTGTTTTCGGTGGCTTCCCCACCACGAAGGCTTCAAACCGGAAGGAAGTGCCCGGAGGACCTGACAGTGACGTCAGTGTCCTCAGAACGTTGAGGGTGAGTTTTATTATATAGGATGTTATTTATCATTTCTGAAGCACTAGCCTGCCAGTGTCCTGGGGGATGGGCAGTTCCCTCTGATGCTTCCTAGTGGATTCATAGAAAAACAGAGCAGCTTCTACTACAGCTGTAGCATTTTAAGAACATGAGAATAGCCATACTGGGTCAGACCAATGGTCCATCTAGCCCAGTATCCTGTTTCCAACAGTGGCCAATCCAGGTCACAAGTACATGGCAGAAACCCAAATAGTAGCAGCAGCAGCATAGATAAATGACACCCTTCCCCCTGACAAGATGTGCTAGCGCTCACATCTCCTATGCCTGATGCACCAGTCATCTGTTTGACTAACCTCTTCCAATGTCTCTGACTAGACATATGCTATAGGTGTGTGCATTTTTCTTTGCCTCAGAACTCTTTGTTTAGGTATCTCATTTCCTAAAGCTGCTCCAGCCATTTCTGCTGCTTTCATATTTTTCATTCCTTCATATGGTTTATTCTTGTTGTGTTGTTTTATTGCACTGTTCAACATTCTTAACTTGTGGACCCTGCTTCTTTGAGAGTTTAGTTAAGAGCAGCAACCTCAGACCAGATGTTGCACTAGAGCGTATCATGCTACCGTGTTTTCTTTTTTTTAATGTAGTGGCTCTTTTTGCCAAGTATGCTTAGGGAGGCAAGAAAAGTATCAGCAGATGTTGCAGAGTGCTGCTTCTAGCTTTGAAGAAGAATGGTTAAATGCACTGTTTCATTGGTCTCAGAAGCTTACTAGTGGTGCTGTCTTGAGATTGCAATGGAAGAAGGGTGTCCTGTGTGTGATCACCTAAGCAGACACACGTGGTTATGCCTTATAAATACTATACAAGCAAACATACCAAAGGTGAACTCTTAGGCACCATCTTGAAGCTGCGTTTTGCAAATTATAAAGTTGTACTAAGACTCCAGAAGCTTGGAATTTTTTTACATTTAAAAATATTTATATGCCATCTTTCCAAAATCAAAATGGTGTACAGTTGTTACATAGTATTAGTAAGTGTAATGAAGCAGGTAATAATTCATATCCCAAAAGGTAATTCTGGCTATGTAATTGCCTTGCAGCCTTGCTGCCAAAGAACAGTTTTGGACCCTAGCACTTTTTCAGTCCATTTACCAGAAGAGTTCAGATGGAACTAGAAAAACCAAACCAATGGAGTAAGAAGACATATCTCAGAATGTTAGCAACACCACTGATAACTGTAGTCAGTCACTAAACTGAGACTGGTTTATGTCCAGTGATAGAGATGTTTTCTCTGCCAGCAAAAGTCGAACAATGGAGCCTGGCATCTTTGGAGTACTAGGTCTGGGTCCAGTGCAGTATAGGTAGAAAAAACATGTAAATTAAATATTTCTTTAATTGACTGAGTATAGAGTTAGTATAGATTAGAGCAGGGGTATTCTCTGTGTGTTATTTAACTTAGATTTTAGAAAGGCCTTTGGCACCGATCTACAAAAGACTGTAATTCAAATGTAGTAAACTGGGTTAGAAAATGGTTGATTAATGGCAGCAGAGTAATGGCAGCAGAGGGCAGTGATAGATGAAGAGGCAGGGAAGTGATGATAATGGTAAAAAAGAATCCACTAACTTAACAAAACGAACATGAAGTCATATAAATCACTAGAAATGACGACAAACCAAAAAATATGACTCATTGGAAATTATAGATATTATTCTAAAGGAAGGAAAAAGCCTCAAAGAGCGCCAAATCAAAAGATTTATAGAGCTTAGGTGATCTCACGATCTACTCTTCACTGTCGGCTTAAAATACCTTCCCGGTCCAATTCAGTCTATTATTTATAGATTTCTTTAATTTTCTTTTTTTTTTTTTAATTTTCATTCAATTCATAGACCTTTATTGGTTAATTTCTAAGTTTTTCCTTGTTCTTCAACACTAGTGCCAAATAGCTTCAAGCTTCAGTGCAATACACATGTTATAATTATTACATTCAATTTTAAAGTAAGCATTGCACAATGCACATAAGTCCCATATTAATGCATTGAAAAGCAGTACTTATCTCTGCATTCATAAACTGAACCACTCCTCATAGTGCTTGCCAAACCCCCAGACCAAAGATGGCCAGCGTTTCGCTTAGCTCCATCCCGCTCAGCTGCTTCTGGGTCTGAAATATTGGGGCTATCAAAAGAAAAGAGAGGAGATATGCAGTCACAAACTAGTATCACTGATGCATCTACGAACCAAAAAACAATCTCTTACAGAAGTATAGACAGCGTTTCCACTCTAAACTGCTGTCTGACAGCTCTCTAAAACATATGAAAATGGTGGTCCTATTTCAAGGGTGACGTCGGATGCTTCTCTGGGGCTCCTCCAATCAGCTGTTCAATAGAAATGACACCATTCAATATGAGAGTTAAGTCCTTCAGGTTCCAAAGACTTTAGCGCAAAAATCCATTTCTCTTCTTTTTGCAGAAGCAATTTTTGAATATCCCTTCCTCTAGAAGATGGTCTCACTTGTTGTAAAATCACACAGCGCAATTCACTGAAAGAGTGCTTTGATCGGACACAATGTGCAACCAAGAGTGAACCCATCTTACAGGTTTGTATGGCACTTTTATGCTCAACCAAACAAACATAAAGAGTCCTTGATGTCTGGCCAACATAAATTTTATCACATGGGCATCGTAAACCGAAAATCAAACATTTTGACTTACAGGATGTTCTATCCCATAACTGATACCGTTTTTGGTCCACCAGATTTAAAAACTCTGTAGTCTCAATCATAATATTGCACATATTACAATCTTCACATCGGACATGACCTTTAGGCACCCTACAAACCAAGATGTCATCAATCGGGGTAGGGTGGATTGAAAGACACCACCATTTTTGTATGTTTTAGAGAGCTGTTAATTTATCATTCTTTCATTATGCAACATGTTGCAGACTAAGTCAAGGTTCTGGCCATGCTTTTGATGTGGTAGAAAAATCCAGGATTTCAACATCCACTTTAGATGCTTTATCTGCACATAATATAACCAGACTGAGTGTAAGCACTCTGAAGGGATGTCTCTGCAAGTTCAAAAGTATGGCCAACATTAACTCCATAATCATCATGAGAAGAGCAAAAACATCTGCATAGAATTTAGCTTATCTGCCTCTCCAGTAGATTATCTTCTACAGAATTTCCTTTTATTCCTTTTGTGGCTTCAGAAATCTACAAGGGATGAGTTTCAGCTGAGAATTCTCAGCCCAAAGAGCAGTCATCATCTTCACACTCACACGATCCCAAGTTTAAAGCAACTTCAAAGATGCCCTCTTAGGCACAGAAGCACCATCACCTCTCACAGCTGACCTTCAGGTTGCAGCCATTAAGTGCAAACAAGTACAAAGTTCTCCTGCACTATGTGCACCACCTAAAAAGCCGTGGCAGGTCCATAGCACTGACCTGTGCTTTTTTCTATCAGCACAGAGAGCTCTGTTGACTCCCAGTGCAGATGTAACTGCAGACCAGCACAAACATGTACTTCTGGTACAATGCAAGTGTCTTTGTGCAGCACAAATGTTCTCTTGAGCAATGATGATAGTAGAGACCATGAATATTAACGTCTTATGATCTTTGGTCCAGCCTTTGACATCTACTTCAGTACTGTTCATAGTGGTGCTGCATCTTCTCTACCTGTTTTCGTTCAGTGCCTTTACCAGGGCAGCCTCATTTGTTTTTGCAAAAGATGTTTAATGATTTTATCTAGGGACAGGCCTCTCTGTTTGTTGATCTAAAATATTTATAATCTACTCCATCCACAGTGGGATATAAGTAAAACATACATAATAAAACAGCAAACTACAAAAATAACAATTTGATGCAAGGTACAACTAATAAAGTATAATCTACAATAGAAATATAACTAACATCAAACCCAGCATGTTGCTATAAAGCTTAATTTCTATGTTCTATACATTGTAGTGCCCTTTATTGTTGGAAATAGATTGCTTTCAGTTGCTTCATGAAAACCATTGTATTTACTACTGTTTTTAATCCTATTGATAATATATTCCATTCTGCCCGATGAGCTATAGAGAAAGAACTGCTCTGAGTTCCAGTCAAATACAACTGCCTTTTAAAAGGAATAGCAGGAGAGAACTCTCTAATCTCAAGAAGTGAATAGGTTTATAGATTTCAAAACCATATTGATATAGTGCATCCCTGCTTAAATCAGTAGGGATCAGAATTAAAAATATTAGTTTATTCATGACTCAATCAGTAGCTAATGCAGTGATGATACACAATGAATAATATTCATATAGTACTGAAGAATGCACTGGTAGCCCTAAATAGAAACAATTAGAATGTGTGGATCACAGTTCCTTCTTATTGCCTTTATTGTTTTGTTGTTCTACTCTAATAAACAGTCTCCCAACTTATCCTGTTTTGGTTCTTGGGGTCTGTCTGAGGTACCCACCTGTTAAGAGTAGCAGTTTCCTTCCTTCATTATTTAGACTTCTTTTTGTTTTTTGCCCTGCTTGGTGGGTTGCTTGGAGTGGAGTAGTTTCCAAATTTACCATGTCCTGGTAGATTATAGAGGCTGTTGGTGTTCAGTAGTCTTGGACAATGAATTCTGTCAAGTTATAGGCCCCACTCTATGAAAGCATGGACAAGTATTAAGTTGGGTGTTCTAGTTGAAGGGAACAACACTTAGAAAAGGCAGCATTCGAGGTGGCCTTTTTTTTTTCCTAACCAGGCCTTAAAGCTTTGGTACATTCAACTCGTCTGGACTAGTTTAACAGGATGATAACAAAGATGAAATTTGTTCTTTTGTGTTAATTTCCTTAATTCCTGCTAGACCAGTCCAGGACCCATCTAGGAGACTAAGGCTTCAGGTTCTTCTCAATATCTTCCTTGGGGTGGGTCTTGTGAAATTGTTCCCAATCCTGTGGCAGTTGAGTTTCTGAGGATTTGTTTACAATGCTCTTCAAGTTGTAAATGTCTGCTTTGTATACTGGCATATTCTATGACTGCACCATTTCTACATCTCTGAAAGCCAGTGTGCTCTGCCATCATTTGTTGATTGGGGAGCATAATCCTCTGATCTGGAGTTGTCTAGCAGGAATCAAGGCAATGAATTTAGGAACTAAGAAAAAGATTTCACCTTAGTGTTTATTACCATGTTAATGCAGATCAGTAAATGAAGCTATTAGCTTGCACTCAGAGCCGTAGAGTGTGAAATGATTTCTGAAAATCAAAAGGCACATCAGTGGGAGAAGCAGGATTTGAACCATGACTTCCCTAGTTATCAGCCTGCTAGTTTAATGACTGATATAACAAAGTCACTTAAATTGAATTCATCTAATAGAAGGATTTTGAGCAAAAAACAATGCCAACTTCTTTTCTCCTCCAAAGGATATAGTACTTATCTCTTAGTCATTATGGTGACAAAGTAGTCTCCAAAGAGTTTATATTTAACAGGCTGAACAGACCATAGTAGATTGTACATACATTCTATGATTAGTTACAGAATAAAAACAGTAATGTATATGACATGCATTAAATATAACAATAATATGCTTATCTATGACATAACAAACAGTATGTAAAAAAATTTGCATGAGACCTGTAGAAAACTGAGAGGCAAGATAAATAGGTCTGATCAAATTGCAGATTCTGTGTGATTTCTATATTTTTAAGATGTTTTCTAGTATACGAGAGGAGGGGCATGAGTCTACTTCAAGCATGTTTAGAAAAAGCTAATGATTTCCTAATGTTAGGTATTTTTGTCTTGTTTCATATTTTTATTGCAACTATGATGTTTTAAAATTACATACCGTTAAAGTATTTTCATATATTTATCATAAAATATGATTTAAAAAGTAAAATCTGTAATCATTAAAATTTGCTACTTAAATAAGTTTATGTACTTGAGCAAATTCTGAAAACATCCCTACCTTAGATTAGTGGTTCTCAACCTGATGGACAATGCTTGCTTATGTGACACACAGTTCTTATAAATTAAATGTAAATATGATCTGCATTCACAAAACCCCTTATATTCCTCCAACAACAGGTGCAGATTAGAACTAGGAAATTTCTCCATGGAAGTCATCATACAAAAATATATATTCTGAATCTCCTGACATCTCATCAATAGTTAATCTACACCTCATCTGTAGTTATGGTAGTTTTGTATTGGATCATCAGAGGTGAACTTACTAAGAGACTTCTGTCTCATGTTATCGTAGGAAGCAGGTGATATATCGTCATCAGTCCATCTTATTATTTTCTAGATTTTTTATAAAACTTTTTTTGACAATTTATCTACACAATATTTTTCAGTTTCTTCATATGCGTTATACTCGTAAAAGGTTCCAACATTTACCTTCTTAAATTTAGATCAGGGGAATTTGTGCTGACATGTGTTTCACCTATGCTGTTTCAAGGCAACCCCTGTAGTTTAATTCATCAAGTATTTGTTCTTATAAACAGCTTATCAAAGTCTTTGTGTCTCTAATATCCATATACACTAATTTTACTGTGGTGAACTTGTCCTGCTCAGCTCTGTCAAAATGGCCACGGCATTTTTTGTCAACTCTTTTAAAACCCCTATGATCATATGACTTCCTTCAACAACCAATCCTGATCCTTGGTTAGACCAATGTTACTCTATTTCCTTATTTAAACCAATTAGGTTCTACTGAATTCAATTTGTATATCCCAGCTACTCGGTACTGTGTCAGTTACTCTGCATGTTATATCCAATATGCTGTAGCTTAGTTCCCACCAGTGCTTTACCAATGGTGTATCTTCAAATCTCGTAGTGATTTTTGACTTATGTTCTGTCAATCTGATCTTAACTGCTCTGAAGCTACATCCAACATATACTTTGTCACAAGAACACATTATTACATTAACAGTATTTTTTGATAGGTAGTATTTCCCCTGGAATCGATCTTTATATTAGTTTGTGGGTCAATCCAATATTCTCCTTCCATATTATTGTTACACCATTGGCAAAAATTACATGGGCCATGTTTTGCACATTCCAAACAAGTGGACCTCCTGTTTTAATATTTCAACAACTCACCAATATCGTGTCTGTTTTTATATGCTGCTGTAGGATGTTCCTGAAAACAGTCTTGTAGTTGTAAAATATGCCAGTGCATATGAATTGAATGAGTTAATTGATGAGATATATCTAAATAAGGAAGCACACATACAAGACGATTGTCTTCATGTTTACGATGATACTGTAACAGCAGTGGCCTCTGTGCATAACGTTTTCTCAAGTATGCCTTTCTATTCACTTTAACAGGATATTCATATTGTCTAAATCTCTTGGATAATACCTCTGCTGGTCTCTTAAACTCTTCATCAGTATTGCATATACGACATAACCTCAAAAACTGACTAATAGGCAAACAGGCCTTTAGTCCATATGGATGAAAACTTTGCAATCTTAAGTACTTATTGCGATTAATCTCTTTTCTATACAGAGTTGTGACAAATTTATGATCTCGTTTAAATATTTTAATGTCTAGAAAATTGATTACTTGAGTATGATACTGTATTTCAAGTTTTAAGTTCAGATCCAGTTGATTCAACTATGTTATAAACTGTTTCAAAGTGTCTTCCGAATCATGCCATAGGAAGAAAATATCGTCCAGATATCTCTTCCAAATGGAAATGTTTTGAAAATGTGTTCAGTATTATAGAGATGTTCTTCCTCAAACCTGGCCATGCACAAATTCACCTGATCTAAATTTAAGAAGATAAGTATTGGAACCTTTTATAAGTATAATGCATATGAATAAACTTTGAAAAATATTTATTGTGTAGATAAACTTGAAAATTTTCAAACAATTTTCAAAAAAAAGGTTTTTTAAAAAATCTAGAAAATAACAAGATGGACTGATGATGATATAGGTGTATCACCTGCTTCCTACAATAATAAGAGATGGAAGTCTCTGAGGAAGTTCACCTCGGATGGTCCAATACAAAACTATCATATACATATAGAATTAAGATAGTAGCTACAGATGAGATGTAACTATATAATAATTAATCTACATCTGTAGTAATAGATTTATAATATATTTGAGTGGTAGGCATTTATGGATCTGATCAATAGTAACTTAAATGTACTCATTATCAATCATTACTAAGCACATAATACAAAACCTGAAAAAAATCCTAATTCAACATACATGCAGCAAATTTGCCATACAACAGTAGTATTAAGTCATATGGTTCAAATAGGTTGGTTTCTATGTATTACAAATATTACACTTGTCCCTAGATCACCAATACATCTGTTATCCATAAAACAGGACAAGTAGGACTCTACAGCGCTGTACACAGAAACTACATGTGAACCTCCAACAATGCAGTGTCATCCCTCTCTTTTTATCTCTCTCCCCTTAACAGTGCAGCATCTCCCCTTTCGCCCATCAGTGCAGCATCTTCCCTCTCCCCTTCCCCCCAACAGTGCAGCACCTACACTGTCCTTTTCTTCCCAACCATGCAGCACTTCCTCTTTCTCTTTCTTCCCACCCATGCAGTCCCTCCCCCTCCTCTAAACAGTTCAGCATCTCTCCCCTCTCCCCGCAGTAGTGCAGTGTCTCCCCTTTCCTGTTTCTCCTTAACAGTACAGCATCTCCTACTCCCCTTTTTCCAACAACCCTGCAGCAACTCTCCTCACCCTTAGACAGTGCATCATCCCCTTTTTCCTTTTCCCCTAACAGTTCCTTGTCTTCTTTCTCTCTTCCCAAGAACAGTTCCTCAATGTCCCTCTCCCCCCTCCCAACAGTGTCGTGTCTTTCATTTCCCCCCAACATTGCCACATATCCCCCTGCCTTTTTTTCCTTTTTAATAGTACAGTATCTCCTCTCTTCCTCTTCCCCTAGCCATGCACCATCTTCCCTTTTCCTCCAGCAGTGTGGCATCCCTCTCTCCTCCTCCCTTAACAGTGCCACATCTCCCCTCTCTCCTCCCCCTCAAAAGTGCTATATCCCAACCCTCCCCTTCCCTTTCCTCCAGCAGATTAGCATCTCTCTTGTACCCTACTCCAACAGATGACCATTTATTCTATTCTGTTCTATTTACTGTATTTATTAGTCCCCCAATCCCTAAAAATAGGTTCTAAGCGACAATTCTTAATTAAGACTAGTGCATACACCAGAAGCTACAAAATTAAAACAGATGCAGATACAAAAACAATACTTTATTTTGCAATGTACTATACCAATAATAACAAAGTTTTCAGTACATGATGAAAACTCAAGTAAGGAGAAATTTGTCTTAAGTGCAAAGAGAGACTGTTCCAGAACTTATTCTGTTAGAATAGGAAGGATGAATCAAAATTCACTCAAATTAAATTTCTCTTAATAGTAGGGATTTTGAACAACCAGTGATGCTAACTTCATGCAAGAATTATTAAGGCGTGTGAGAAACACTATGGGCTAAAACCTCAAAAGTGTTTTGAAATTATACAAGTAACATTAAAGAAAACCTGGGCGTGGACTGGTAGCCACTATAACCACGTCAACAGGGTAGCGATTCTACTATATTTCCTGGGCTTTAATAAAAATCCATCTTTCAGCAGTATTTTGCAAAAGCTAAAGTTGATTTACCATCTTTGCAGAACATTACAGTAACTGATGAGAGGTAGGATCAACAATTGGACCAGCAGTGTTCCATAGAATCTTTGAGCAAATGTCTTATTTTTAAAAAATTACAATACCAAATAATCTTTTCATCTGTGACTCCATAGTTAGAATGGTGTCTAAAATAAACCTTAGATGTTCTATCAATTGGAAGAGTTATCAATATATATAAATGGTGAGTGTCGTACTCACTCACAAATGCGCAGTAGGGACCCTCTCTGCCCTGCCCCCGCGTCAATATGTGATGACAAGGGCGGAACAGAGAGGGTCTCTACTGCGCATTTGCGAAGGACACCGCCGTCGCTAACGCTCCCCCACCCGGAGTCGCCGCCGCCACCCACCTTCCACCCGGTCGGGCCCTCGCTCTGCTATTGAAACAGTGAGGGCACGCAGCACACAGCTGTACTGCTGAGCTGCCGTGGCCTTCCTTCTTCTCTGCTTGTGTCCCGCCCTCGTGTGACGTAACGCTGTCGAGGGCGGGACACAGGCAGAGAAGAAGAAGGAAGGCCGACGGCAGCTCAGCAGTACAGCTGTGTGCTGCGTGCCCTCGCTGTTTCAATAGCGGAGCGAGGGCCCGACCGGGTGGAAGGTGGGTGGCGACGGCTCTGGGGGGGGGGACGAACTCGGAGGGGGAGCGGCAGCGGCGAACTCGGCGGTGGGGTGGGGGGCTTTCAACCCCCCCCTCCTATACTAGCCCGTTTTTACGGGCTGAACGGCTAGTTCCTTAATAAAGAGAACTCTGTAGGTATTACATCCAGAACATTACTGAACCATAAGATTTCCCCTCTCTCTTTCCTTTACAGGTCAGCATCTCCACCTCCCCAATAATGCAGAATCTCCTCATTTTCCCCCTACAGTACAGCATCTCCTCTTCTCCTTCAATGTAGCAGCAGCTCCGAAGGGATGGCACCAGCAGGAAGCACAGCCCAGTGGCATGAAATGTGGCCATGCAAGCATTGACATTCGCCTTTAATTTGATGTGAGCCGCCCTCCTTCCTTTGGTTATATCGTCAAGCTGTGTTTAATATGTTTTCACTTCCAAAATAAAAATAGGTGTCCTGTACTGATGTGACCTAGGGAAAGAGCGTGTCTCACAATAAGTCCAGAAAGAATGTTAGTGCTTGTATGACCTCATCTTCTTCCACAGGGCCGTGCTTTCTGATATCGCTGTCCGTTCAGATCCAATTGCACCGGCCCTGTGACATACCTTTTGGATGCTCTATATAGTAAATTTAAACCACTTTGGTTGTATTACAGAAAGATGGTATATCAAATTTATTACCCTTTACCCCTTACCATTGTGTTGAGACACCTCGGTTGAGAACTGCTTGCTGCCTAGGATTGAAAGGTGGTTTTTACGTGTTCAAATGAACTCATGATTGGCCTTAAGTCCAATACACTGAAATCCTCAGTTCAAAAAATCAAAACCAAAAAACAATTTTATTCTTTATTCCTTTACATTCTATCTTAATGCCTCTGTATAGGTCCATAAAGGAACTGGAGAGAATGGTGACAAAAGATAAAGAGGATGAACTGGCTCCTTTATGGAGAATGGCTGCATAGATTAGGGCTCTTTTGATTGGAAATGTGGCAACTGATAGTGGATATGAAAGGAGTTAATAAAATCACCATTGGGGGAAACAGATTAATAGAGAATGGTTATTTGCACCTTTAGATTGCTCTAGGACAAGGGGACACACCATGAAACTAGGAGTGGCCTAGTGGTTAGGGTGCTGGACTCTGGTCCTGGGGAACTGAGTTCGATTCCCACTTCAGGCACAAGCAGCTCCTTGTGACTCTGGGCAAGTCACTTAACCCTCCATTGCCCCAGGTACAAATAAGTACCTGTATATGTAAGCCGCATTGAGCCTGCCATGAGTGGGAAAGCGCGATGTACAAATGTAACTAAAAATAAAAATATAAAATGGATTGGAGAAAGCATTTTTTCACCCAGCAATCAAGCTGGGTAGATTTTTTGCCAGATGATATAGCCAAGGTGTAAATAGGGCTCAGACACATTCCTAGGGGGAAAGTCCATAATAATTGTTAGCCAAGTAGATTTCAGAAGGCTACTGCTTATAACCAGGATGGAAGTGCAAGGAATGAATCTATTATTTGGGATCTGCAGGGTACTTCTTAGTAACCTGTATTGGCCACTATTGGAGACGGGATGCTGGGCTTGATCAACTTTAGGTTTGATCCAGTATGACATATCTAATGTTCTTATGTTTTTATTTGTCAGATAAATCACTTTAGGTAATGTTAAAACAGGGCATGTGTGAAGATGAACTAATAACTGGTTGAGAGGTGATGCTGATCTTGCCACAAATGGGCCCTAGCAACCCTATCCAGGGAGCCCATGCAGGAACAATTTCTTTAAGTATTTGGCCGTTGGAGAAATTCTGAAGGGTAGAACAGGGCAAGCTGAACAGGGAGAGATAGTGCTGAAGAAATGGATGCTGAAATTGAAAGGAAGAAACTGCACTCGGGTGCCCAAGTCTCTCCAGACAATGCATGCCATGAATTTCAAAGTGTTAAAAATGAGTGTACAAGAGAGCTGGCAACCTGACCTAACTGAATATGAGCATAGGGGCAATGTTAACGATGTGAAATTTGTTTCTCACTGGTAAAGCTCAATATCTGAAAACTGCTGCAGTCAGTTCAGCATGAATGGTCTCACAATGATGGAAGAGACACCTTGCAGAGTGATTTATGATCATGCTTATGTTGCTATCCAGGGAAATACTGCAATTTACAAACAATTGTGGTGAAATGTTTGTATTTACCTAAGGGAAATCTGGTTTATTAGACATATACTCCAAGTTTCTGCTTTTGTTTATAGATTCCTATAGTTTATCTTTTGGAGCACATAATAAGTGATAACACAAAATCGCTTCAAATAAATCTAATCACAATAGCCCTTATTATGGGGACTACAATAAACCATGAATATATTTGTCATAATATATTGTTTGAGGTTTTTCATTATTGATTTACAATGATTTTCACCCATAGATTCTTGTATTTCTGGAAAGGTGAAAATCACTTTAACCAGTTTTTGCCGTAGTTTTGTACCATCTAAGCATAAGCAGTAGTAATCAAACTACTGATCCTGATGATGGCCACAGCCTGGCACGCCTTTTACATGCTCCAATAGAGAGAAGACACGCAATGTGTCATGGTGTGCCAATATTCTGCCAACTCTCATCTTCCCACAGCTCTTAGATATTTACATGGTACCCATAATCTCATGCTGTACTTGCATTGACTGACCAGAAGCATGGGAGTATCAGTACAGCCTGAAGTGTCTAAGAGGTGGATGAGCCATCTAGGAATTGATAGCAGTTGCAGAGATCTTTTGGAAAGTAAGAAGGTGAGATGAGGAAATTGAGCTTTAGTATTCATTTAAGAAAATAAACACAATATAGCCAAGGGACATGTATACCCCATTCCAGGTTGACTAGGCTGTACATTGAATAACACAAGACAAAATGTTTTCAGACTCTAAATGGGAATTAGCTCTTTTCCTTGGTATTTTCATAGCATTAATATTTTAATAACTGGCAAATATTTATTAGGTGGTGTAAAATGGATTTGAATTAAATATGCAAATAGGATTAAAAGGTAGCCGTGCACATATGAATATAATATAGCATCAGTTCTGTACTTCTCCCTCATACAGATTAAACTGTCAAATTAAGTTTGGATATAGTAACATACATATAGGCTCATTTTCAAAACAGAAAAACATCTAAAAAGTGGCATAAAGCAGCATTTGGATGTTTTCTCACAAAAACGTTCAAATCAGTATTTTCGAAACCTATTTTTAACGTTTTTCTTTGAAGTCAGTCAGAAGTGCGCCATCTCTTTAGCCTTTATTTTCTCAGCCACTTGCTTGGAGAACCATATCAGTTTCCTTTTTCTCTTGCTTTTATTTACTCTCCTTGCACAAAGGTTTGTAGCCATATTTATAACTTCTTTCAGTCTTGGACATTACACACAGTTTCCCCATTTGTAAGCACCAGATCCAACATTGCTCCCTCCCTTGTGGGCTCCTTCACCATTTGTCTGAGCAGTGCACTTTGAAAATCTTCCACAATCTCTCTACTTCTTTCCGATTCCACAGATGGAACTTTCAAATCCGCATCCAGCAAGTTGAAATCTCCCAGCAACAGCACCTCTCTTTTCTTTCCCTACTGTTGGATATCTGTAACCAAATCTTTATCTAGTTCCTGTGATTGTGTTGGAAGTCTGTAGACAACACCCATGTGGATAGAGGTTCTATCTATAGCTACGTAATGCAAGGTTCCATGTTAGGAGTCATTGACCAAGAAAGGGATCTCGGCGTTATTGTTGATGATACGATGAAATGCTCTGCTCGGTGTGCCGTGGTGGCTAAGAAAGCAATTAGAATGTTAGGTATTATTAGAAAAGGAATGGAAAACAAAATTGAGGACGTTATAATGCCTTTGTATCAGTCCATGGTGCGACTGCACCGTGAATATTGTGTTCAGTTCTGGTCGCCACATCTCAAAAAAGATATAGTGGAATTAGAAAAAGTACAGAGAAGGGCGATGAAAATGATAAAGGGGATGGGATGACTTCCCTATGAGGAAAGGCTGAAGTGTCTAGGGCTCTTCAGCTTGGAGAAGAGTCTGCTGAGGGGAGATATGATAGAGATCTATAAAATGAGTTGAGTGGAATGGGTAGACGTGAATCGTTTGTTTACTCTTTCCAAAAATAATAGGACTAGGGGGCATGCAATGAAGCTACAAAGTAGTAAATTTAAAATGGATTTTGTTGCCAGAGAATGTGGTAAAGATGATTAGCTTAGCAGTGTTTAAAAAGGGTCTGGACGGCTTCCTAAAGGAAAAGTCCATAGACGATTATTAAATTGACTTGGGAAAATCCACTGCTTGTTTCTGGGATAAGCAGCATAAAATGTATTGAGCTTTTCTGGGATCTTGCCAGGTATTTGTGACCTGGATTGGCCACTCTAGGAAACAGGATGCTGGGCTTGATGGACCTTTGGTCTGTCCCAGTGTGGCAGTACTTAGGTACTTATCTCTTTTTAAGGTGATCCAAATCACTTTTTCCTTTCCCCAGGCCCCTGTCATTTCAGTAGCTGTGATATTGTTTCTCACAAACGGAGCTACTCCGCCACCTTTATGACCATCTCTATCCTTCCTAATTAAAGCCTGGTATGTTTGCATCCCATTCATGGGAATCATTGAACCATGTCTCCGTGATTGCAACAATGTCTAAGTGTGCCTCAAACATTAGGGCTTGCAGGTCATGAACTTTGTTGCTTAGACTGCAAGCATTTGTGGTCATCGCTTTCCATCTAAATTTCAGTGGCATTTTCGTATTCTGTTTAGTTTTTTGTTTAGTCTCACTTCCTGCTGTGTTGATAAGAAATGATTTGCTAAGATTGTTGTTTTCATTTCTTTCTTTTCTATTGTCACGTCTTTAGCTTTAGCTGGGGGTGACCACTGGAAGTGACCTGCCTCTATATGCCAACCCCGCCTTCTAGTTTAAATACCTAGAATCATATTGTCTAAATTTCTCCCCAAGGATTTTTTTTTCTGCCACGTTGAGATGCAGCCCATTGTTATAATATAGTATTTTGTTTTTCTGTGTATTGCCCCATCCTCCTATGTACCTAAAGCCTTCTTGGTAACACCAGGCTTTGAGTCAGCTATTGAAATTTTCAGTACTTCACAGTCTTTTCTCTCCCTTTTCAAAAGTAGGTATGTTTAAATATGTTTAGTTTCCAAGGGTTGGAAGCATGTTTGTTCTCATTTGATAAGCAGGATGAAACCAGGATATGGATTGGCATTCTTAGAGCTCAAAAGAATCAAAGTTTTTTTTCAAGCATGCGTGGGAGAGCCTGTGCAGCTGCTACTTCACAAGACCCTCTGTTTTTTTTTTTTTTTTTAGTTACTACACAAACTTTCTGTTCTCAGAATAAATATTTTTGTAAAGCTGCTGAGGTTTCTCTTCTCTTCTGTTTTAGTTTTTCTTTTCATATCTGTTTTCACTCTGAGTCCCTGAATTCATCCACATGGAAATTAAAAAAAAAAAAATCCCTCTATCATCAAGATTCCATTCAACCTAGAAACAGAGCTGTTCTGATGGCAGTCCCCCTCCTTGGATTCAAAAGGTGCAAATGGGGGTGGAAAACACTCAATTCTACATGAGTCTCAATCAGAATTTAGATCAAATCACAGCACTGAAACTGTACTTGTATCTGCAATGAACTCATTCAAAAAAACAATTGCAACCGGTAAAAACATACTCGTACTACAATTTGACATGTCTAGTGCCTTCGACATGGTAGACCACGGAATATTACTACACCTGTTAAAATACTTTGGAATCGGAGGCCCAGTTCTCAACTGGTTCAAAGGCTTCCTCACCACCAGGTCCTACCAAGTAACAACGAACAATGACAGATCGCCACCCTGGACACCGGAATGTGGAGTTCCTCAGGGATCCCCCCTTTCACCAACTATTTTCAACCTGATGATGATACCATTAGCCAAACTACTAGCCAATCAGAACCTTAACCCCTACATATATGCGGACGATGTTACGATCCACATCCCGTTCAAAAGTAACCTAAACGAAATAACCAACGAGATCAATCAGAGCCTCCAAATCATGCACTTCTGGGCGGACTCATTCCAGTTGAAACTGAACGTGGAAAAAACTCAATGTCTAGTTCTCACCTCCCAATACAACACAAACATCTACCCTATCATAACCACACCTTACTGCACACTCCCCATCTCAGAAAATCTGAAAATTCTTGGAGTCACTATTGATCGAAACCTCACACTTGCTACTCACGTGAAGAACACAACGAAAAAAATGTTCTACTCGATGTGGAAACTCAAAAGACTTTTTTCCCAAGACACGTCTTCCGCACCCTAGTACAGTCACTAGTGATTAGTCACCTGGACTATTGCAACGCTCTGTACGTAGGATGCAAAGAACAGACCATTAAGAAACTCCAAACAGCCCAGAACACCGCAGCCCGACTCATTTTTGGAAAAACCAAATACGAAAACGCAAGGCCCCTAAGAGAGAAACTGCACTGGCTACCACTCAAGGAACGAATTGAGTTCAAGATCTGCACGACCGTACACAAAATCATTCACGCAGACGCCCCACTCTACATGTTAAACCTAATAGACTTACCACCCAGAAATGCCAGTAGATCAGCTCGCAAGTTCCTCCATTTAAACTTCCCCAGCTGTAAAGGAATTAAATACAAACAGGCATACGCTACTACCTTTGCGTACAAAAGCACACAGATATGGAACGCACTACCCATGGCCCTGAAAACCACGGACAACCTAACCAGCTTTTGCAAATCTATGAAGACACATCTCTTCAACAAGGCCTACAAAAATAATCCTTAATGAAACAAATCACTCCTTACACCATCCAAATGCTTTAAAACACCCCTCACACGATCTTACCTAACACCTTCTAATTTACTCCTCTTCTACCTCCAGATTATTACCGACTGTATCTAAGATTATGTAATGAACTTTTCATATTAACACCCTGTAAGCCACATTGAGCCTGCAAAAAGGTGGGATAATGTGGGGTACAAATGCAATAAATAATAATAATAGATCCACAACAAACATAAGAGATGCTACAAAGTCCTTGGGTCTGACCAGGATGACTTTAGCTGGGCACCTACTGTGCAAGGGTATCTCCAAGCACTTGGTACTATAAATGTTTCAAGATAGAGAAACTGAAGCCCTCACTTTCATCTTCCACTCTGAGAAAGTCAAAGGACAGAGGTGAGAGGGGCAATCAGGAGAGCAGGAGAGAATACTGGGGGAAGCGGCATCACAGGGAAGAGGCCTCTAACAAGGTAGATTTAAATCCCAGGGCATTACAAACCTTGGTGCTGGGATCTTTGACACTGAAGATGGTAATGAGAAAGAGCTAGTGATGTTGGCAACTATATCCAGTCGATCCATTATGTTTCAAATCCAAAGTTAGAGGGTGACTGAAACCATTTTCTTTGGTTTCAGCCAAAACTAAATGTGGCTGAAATTTGCTACTTGGTTTCGGCTGAAGCCAAACTCAAAACCAAAACTGGCTCAGCCCCTGAACGGGAAGAGCCCCCACTTCTCCACTTCCCCCTGAAGTGAAGCCCCTTTCCCAGACCTACCCATGGGCTTCCCCCCCCCCCCCCCCAGCTCCTGGGCCAACTGTTCCACCCGTTGATTTAGTTGATTGTAAGGACAGGAGTGATCCTCAGTTGCTCCTATGTCCTATCCCTGCCATTTCTGCAATCAAAATGGCTGCCGTGACTTCTAGCAGCAGTCTCATGAGATTGAAGTCATGGCAGCCATTTTGGTGTTGAAGCTAGCACGGGCAGGGGTAAGTCACTTTTATCCATGTCAGCTCCAATGCCAAAATGGCTGCTGTGAACTCCAATGGCACTCTTGTGAGACTGTTGCTGGAAGTCACAGCAAACATTTGACTGTGGAGTCGGCATTGGCAGGAGCGACTGGGGATCGCTCCCACCCTACAAACCATTAGATCAGTATGGTGGTACAGTAGGCCCAGATTTCAGGCAAGTTTTGGCACCAAAACTGAAATTCAGTGAGCCTGTAATCAAAGCATTGACATCTTCACTCCTCCTACTCGATATGGAAAACTGTGCTGAAGACTGCAGATCAACCCTACTCGGTGTCAGACGCAAATGATTCCACTGGCCACTCCTCACAGATCCAGTAAGGCACTTGGGCACCAAAGCTGGACATGAATGCCTTCATGCATCTAGTGAGAAAGATGTTCTCTGAAGTTCCACCAGTGACATATTACTAGAGGTAGATTAGCAGCTGCCTCTATTTCAGAGTGAATTTTAAAGCCAGCTCCATGCTCAATTCAAAATATGTTTACGTCCTGTTCCTATTTCCTACTGCTCAGTCCACCAACAGGTGAAGTTCCTTTTCCCTGCTTCTCTGATGGTCTGCAGGCTGAAGATAGTGTACTTAAAAGTCACATTCACACCTGGCTGGCAGTAGATGCTGTTTCTTCTTTGCTTCTCATTCAGAATTATTTATCAGCTTGCTGGCTGAAGGTGCCTGACTACTTTTTTTTTTTTTTTTTTAACAAATCCAGATTGCTAGCTTTACAGGAAAAAGTATCCTGCCAAGGTGCCCCCACCATTTTAGCCTGTGCATTGCACCTTTAGATGTGCCTATACTGGGAGAATTTGTCTGCTCCTCCTCCCTCCCCCATTTCCATGCCTGAAGCAGGAACAGAGAGGTGAAAACAGGGATGGTAACTGAATCTGCCTTTAGGAATTTAAGGACAGAATGGGCAATAATCTGGAGGCATTTGTAAGAGCCTGCTAACTGCCTGTTAAAGAGTTAAGGAAACAGATATTTCCATGAAAGATTTGGATTTTTTTTCTTTTTAGATTTTAAATTTAATTATTCACTTTTTCAATTTCATGCTCTAGGTTATTTACAAATTTAGTTACAGTTGGAAGATCCCTGCCAAAGAAGCTTCAACATCTAAGTTAGTTACTGCTTGTATTAAAGACCAACCACCTCTGTCCAATATGCTTAGTCCCTATCAAAGAGGAGGGCAGAAAGGAGTTTTCAATTCAGTTGCTATGTGTGTTGGGGAGCAGAAACTGAGGAGGTTACGGAAAAGCGCTCATTGGTTTGTATGATCCGTTCCAGTTTATATCTTTAAAATTGTGCATCAATTTATTCCCGGCATGAGCCCCTACATCTGAAAACTGTATTCAATGAAATACAAAGTCTTGGGACCTGAAACTTAGGGGCCCTTTTACTAAACCATGCTAGAATCTGGCCGAAGCATGTTTCAACACGGTACTTTCCCATCCACTAAGGCCAGATTCAGTGCAGCATAACTGCAGGCTTTTAAAATATTTTTTTCCAGTCACATACTAATGTTAGCATTGACTTAGGAGCCCTTATCACCTCCTGTTTAGGAGGCAGTAAGTGCCCCGCATTAACTCTGCATTAGCAGTTAGTATGCAGTAATGCGAAAGGGGTAGTTGGTTTACCTTTCCACACCCATTCTCTGCCCATGCCATGCTCCCTCCAAAAACCTGGATTAGTGCGTGCTAACAGGTAAAAATCACAAAATGCTTAAACGTGTTTTGCGGTAAGCCTTTTTTGGCACGCTAACCACATATTAGGGGTTAATAATCTTTAGTAAAAGAGCTCCTTAGTTAACTGGACTTCCAAAGATATCAGAACCAGAGACTTAGATGTGGAACCACTGTTTAGCGGCTATAATCTGTGAGCTGTCTATGGGCTCATATGCTAATAGCCATGCGTTAATGGGAAAATCAGCATTTGGCCATTAATACTGCAAATATAAAAAAGCAGCCATTTTATCCTGCGGTAAAAATGGTCTTAGTGTGCAGGAATGACTTGCGTAAGGATGCGCCAAGGCTACTTTTTACCGCAGATTGGTAAAAGGGCCCCTAAAAGTGAAAAGCTAACCTCAGAACTGTACATAGACTCAGTTAAAAATCCAAACTAGTTCATAATTAGAGGGGAATTTATGAACATGGCTACCGTTATTTTACTGTTAACCCCTGTGCTAAAATATAGCATGATTTAGTGGTAAAATGACACATCTTAACTGTAAACCACGTTGATAACTACATCTCTTAATACTGTTAACAAAACTGTTGCTGGATTCACGTAGGTTTTATGGTTTTGAGGCTAGGTTTACTAAAAGGTGCTATGGTGTTGCTACATACCAACGTATATTGTCATCAGGGGAAATAGCAATACGTACAGTTATAGGGGCCCTTTTACTAATGCTTAGCGTGTGCTAAAAGCTCATAGGTATAAAATGGGCTTCTTAGCATTTAATGTGTGCTAAGCTTTAGTAGAAGGACCCCTTAGTTACTAAAGTGCATTACTGGTTTAGAGGGAAGTTATCAATGTGGGCTACCATTAAGGTGGATTATTTTACCACTAACTTGTGCTATTTTAGCACAGGCTTCATTTTATATAATGAAATCTAATTACTAATAACTTGAGTAACAATAAAATACCTGTCTTAATGGTAGCCCATGTTCATAACTTCCCCCCTTAGTGTGCATTAATGTGGTTAATGTGTGTTAGTTTGTGGTAGTTAACAATGTGTCTTTCTCTAGTTAAAAACTTTCAAAAGACAAAAAAAAAACAAACAAACCTTTCAAAAGACAAGTATATCTTTTTCAGGTAAGTCAGAGTTCTTCAATGCAAGGCATGGGGGCCGAGACCTCTGGGGTAGCCCCCATTGTTTCTCTAGGTTTTTTTTTCTCTACTATGCCTCTCTACCGAAGCTCAAGACAGAAAGGGGAACAAGGATGGGGGAGGGGAGATGCATGCTTGAAGGACTAGTCATTTCTCAATAGACAAAAGAGAATGCATTTGGAAATGCTCACAACCTTGAGCGTACCCTCCAAGGAAGATTGAATGTGGACTGGTGGGGATGGATTTCATTGACACATACTAGTCAGCAATGTTGTGGCCCGCATAGGACTATATTTGGCGGCTCTCCTTCAGCTCATTAGAATCCAAAATGGCCCAAGCTTAAAAATTTATGAAGACCACTGACGTAAGCTGAAATGACTTTCAGTTTTATTTATTTATTTAGATTTTACCCACACCTTTTTCAGTGTAGCTCAAGGTGAGTTACATTCAGGTACTCTGGATATTTCTCTGTCTCAGGAGGGCTTACAATCTAAGTTTGTACTTGAGGCAATGGACTTGACCAAGATCACAAGGAGCAGCAGTGGGATTTGAACCGGCCACCTCTGGATTGCAAGACTGGTGCTCTAACCACTAGGCCACTCCTCCCTAAAGGCTTTTATTTGAACTCTAAGATAACTTACATCAATAAATTTTAAAGAATAGACTAGACTGTATGTAAACATATATATTTATACAAAAACAGTAAAAGAATTCAAGGAAACATAGGATAAGCCCAAAAATCATAGATGTGAGGATGCAAGGGTATAGTCTGAGGTAAGCTAAGGACTTTGATGTTTTCAACAATGGGCAGACCACATGGACTTTGTAATCTTTATTTGTCATTGTTTTCTATGAAGTTTCTATGTAGATCTTGCATCACTATTTCTTCACCAGCTGTAATGGATGCTTCTTTTGCTGCTTATGAGAAATTCAGTAATTGCTCTGTTCTCAATGGAATGGCATTTGTGAAACCATCATAAATTTAAAGTCTACAATTATGTCGGTGAATTCAAATTAATGAAATGGGATTCAACTTGAGCGCCACAGTAATTTACATATTAATTTTAGCTAATTTTTTATGGCTGTAATAGACTTGTACTAGTCACATTTGTTAAAATACAACAGATTGTGAAACCAGTGAACATCGAACAGTAGGTTTTGATTTATATTCTGTCCCAGCCAATCCTCATTTATCCCCCCCAAATGCTTCATGACTATATTATAAATGTCTGACAGTATTCTTCTATTTTTTAATGCCCTAGAGGATGTACACATCTGTTAATTCTGCATGCTGCTGCTTTCACAATAAATTGAATTTATGTTTATATCATGATAAACTCAATGCTTAGGAACAAAAGATATGCCATGCTGACTCAGACAAAAGGTCCACTGAGCTCAGCATCCTGTCTCTGTGTTATTAGGAAGTAACGTAGGATCCCAAAGAGGAGAACCAGTCCTTGTTGTTCATATTCATGGATAAAGAGTGGCTTTCCCAAGTCTACCTGAACAATGGTTGTTTATGAACCTTCCTCTAGAAACTTGTTGAAATCCTGTTTAACCTCAGTTATGCACTGAGGCCTCTATTTAGTAAGGTTCAGTTAGACTTGCCTTTTATTGGAAAACCTTTGTGTTAATAGTTGAGGGCATTGTCAGAATTTTTGGGAGGGCTACTGTGTAGTTAACATAGAGAAAAGTAGCTACTGGGCATTAGCTGCACTGCAGATAACATGATGCAGTTCGTTACATTTCCTGAGGTGGCATAAAGTGCTGCGTCTTAACTGTTGTGTTAAACTGGAAATGGAAAGTGCAGTCCCCATGCATTGTAAGCTCAAAAATACTAATTTTTATCTTGAGTAACATGAGAATAGCAATGTTGCTTGCCTGTTTCAGCTGTTTTCAGTAGACAGCAGGATTAAGGCACACAAGTGGGTGACATTGTCTGTCAGCACCAGAACAGAATCGCTGTCCCAGGGCTCAGAAATTGTTGTAAAGTTCAGATCATGCATGGCCCTTTCTGTGCACAGTGGTCTCCTCTTGTTCTTCTTTCTTTTTTTCTACTTTAATCTTTATTTACTGTGAATACTATACATTTATTTATGGCATTTGTACCCCGCATTATCCCAAACAAGTTCAGGTTCAATGTGGCTTACGTCAAACTTTTAAAGCAAATTACAATAAGAGAAATATAATGAAAATACAAAACAATAATAGGTAAAAACATGCAAGCCGTAAGATGACTCATTTTGTTGTTCTTAACAGTTTTGTAAGTGTTATTTCTTGAAGGGCTGTCTGGTAAGGTTTGCCTCTTTATGGATGATACAAAAATCTGCAGTAGAGTAGACACCCCTAAAGATGTGGATAACATGAGAAGGGACATAGCGAGGCCTGAGGAATGATCCAGAATTCACCAGCTAAAATGTAATGCTAAAAAATGCAAGTGCTACAATGGGCTACAAAACTTCAATGGAGCAGTACAGTTTTTTTTTAGGGAGTGAAGTACTTCTGTGCCTGAAAGAGTAATGAGACTTGGGGATTATCTTATGCGATGATTGTACGATGGCCAAACATGAAGGGCGATAGCAAAAGCCAGAAGGAAGGATTGCTGTGTGCATAGGGAGAGGAATGGCCAGTAGGAAAAAAGAGGTGATAATGCCTCAGTTTAAGTCTCTGGTGAGACATCATTTAGAGTACTGTGTACAATTTTGGAGACTGCACCATCAAAAAGATATGAACAGGATGGAGTCAGTCCAGAGGGTGGCTACTAAAATGGTTTGTGGTCTTCATCATAAAGCATATTGGGTCAGAATTAAAGATCTCAATTTGTATACTTTGGAGAGAAAGGCGGAAGTGAGAGATATGATAGAGACATTTAAATACCTCCATAGAATGAATGCACAGGAGAAGAGTCTCAGTTGAAAGGAAGCTCTGGAATGAGGTGGCATAAGGTGAAGGAGAAAGAGGACAGCCTCATGAGTAACCTAAAGAAATATTTCTTTGCAGAAAGGGTGGTGAATGCATGGAATGGCTTCCCGGTAGAGGTGGTGCAGATGAAAACTGCATCTGAAGAAAGCTTGGGACAAGTACATAGGATCTCTAAGGGAGAAGAAGGGATTGTAGATGGAAGGACAGGCAGTCTGGATATTTATCTGCCTTCATTTTTCTTCATTTTCAAGGAGAACAGTAATAACTAACAATGGGAAACTGTATAAAAAATAAAAACAAGTAACAGGATTGGAGCCTTGCTTGAAATCTTTCGTTGTACTCTTACAGAAATATACTTTAAGATATTTTCTAATACACTTAAGGAACTGGAGTCACGTTTTAGTACCATATGAGTTGTAATACAAAACAAATACTACAGAACAGCTAATTTCTCCGCATTACAGTTGAAGTGCATTTTAATAGCTGTTTCAGAATTAAAACTAACTTTCATGCTTTGCAAAAGGTTACAAAAAGATAAATTGACTTACACTTTGTTCTGCCTTCAGGTGCATCTTTTAACCAAAGAACATATGGACAGTTGCACAAATTGAAGGAGGCTGAGGGTGACTGCAATTATTACTGTTTCAAGATGCTTATTCAAATAAATTGAACCACAGATATGTACAGAATCTTTTTAAACAGCCTTAAATGCCTGCAAGATAAACTAAAAACAAGTATTTTATAAGAATGAACGTTTTGTGTGATTTTTTCCCTACTTGTCGTATGCAGTTGCATTTAAATTGACAATGCATGCTTGTCAATATTCCTCCCTTTAGATTATGCTTTAAAATTAATATCAGTTGTACCATATATAAAATGATTAGCATAGGTGAATTCTTAATAATTGCCATCACCTGGTATATATATGAATAACATCATCCATAACATATCTAGGAAATAAGAAAATAAGCAGTGGGCTTTCTCTAAATTTTCCCTTTCTAATACTTCTGTCAGACACAGAAGGATATGACATTATCCTCCGGATTCTATATAGCTTGACCAAAATTGCACACGCAAATCCGGTCATATTCTGGATTTGTGCTCGCAGTTTAATTACTTGAGCCAATCTGCACCAATAATTGTCTCTTAACAAGCAATTATTGACACTAATTGGCATTACATAGAATTTATGCACACAATAGAAAAGCAACGCTGGATCTGGTGCTCATAAATGGGGTTAATGTGTCAAATGTCCGAGTGGGTGTTACTTGGGCAGCAGTGACCATCAAACAGTTCAAGCATGCTGACTTTAGTAAAATGGGGGAATACCTGTGGAAGGAGCTGATGGGCTGAGAGGACGTAAGAGAAGTGGAAGGGCAGTGGCCCAGGCTGATAGAAACTATAAATAGGGCCACAAACCTTTATGTAAGGAGAGTACATAAAAGCAAGAGAAAAAGGAAACCGATATGGTTCTCCAAGCAAGTGGCTGAGAAAATAAAGGCTAAAGAGTTGGCGTTCCAGAAATACAGAAAAACTCAAGAAGAGGAACACGGAGAGGAATACCGGATGAAACTGAAAGAAGCCAAGAGAGAGATACGTCTGGCGAAAGTGCAAGCGGAAGAACAAATGGCTAGAAAGGGAAGGAGGGGTGACAAAACTTGCTTCAGGTATATTAGTGAAAGGAAAATGACTAAAAAGGGAATTGTGAGACTGAAAGATGCCGCGAACCGCTATGTAAATAATGATGAAGAAAAGGCAAATTTGCTAAATAGATACTTCTGTTTTCACAGAAGAAAATCCTGGAGAAGGACCGCGATTAACTGGCAAAAGTACATACAAGAATGGAGTGGATAGAACACCATTCATGGAAGAGAGTGTGTATGAACAACTAGGAAATCTAAAGGTGGACAAAGCCATGGGACCAGACGGGATCCACCCCAGGATATTGAGGGAGCTCAGAGAGGTTCTGGCGGGTCCTCTTAAAGATTTGTTTAATAAATCCTTGGAGATGGGAGAGGTTCCGTGGGATTGGAGAATGGCAGAGGTGGTCCTTCTTCACAAAAGTGGTGATAGGGAAGAAGCTGGAAACTACAGGCTGGTAAGCCTCACTTTGGTTATTGGAAAAGTAATGGAAGCGATGCTGAAGGAAATGATAGTGAATTTCCTGGAAGCCAATAAGTTGCAAGGTCCGAGACAACATGGTTTTACCAAAGGGAAATCGTGCCAAACGAATCTCATTGAATTCTTTGACTGGGTGACCGGAGAATTGAATTAGGGACGTGCTATAGAAATATTGCAGAAATACCTTAGGAAATTGAAAGACTGGGCGTCCAGATGGCACATGAAATTTAATATGGACAAATGCAAGGTGATGCACATTGGAAAGAAAAATCCGTATCATAGTTACCTGATGCTAGGGTCCACCTTAGGGGTCAGCACTTAAGAAAGAGATCTAGGTGTCATTGTATATAATACGCCAAAATCATCTGTCCAGTGTGTGGTGGTGGCCAAAAAAGCAAACAGGATGCTAGGAATTGTTAGGAAAGAGATGGCGAGTAAGACTCTTCAATGCTGCATTCGGCACCTAACCCTTACCGTTCAGTGAATCCAGACTGCCCCAATTTGACTGCCCCTATCGGACCGACCGTTCACTTGTCTATTAGATTGTAAGCTCTTTGAGCAGGGACTGTCTCTCTTTGTTAAATTGTACAGTGCTGCGTAACCCTAGTAGCGCTCTAGAAATGTTAAGTAGTAGTAGTAATCTACTTAGATTTCAGCAAAGCTTTTGACACGGTTCCCCACAGGAGGTTCTTAAATAAACTGGACAGGCTGAAGATAGGACCTGACGTGGTGAACTGGATTAGGAACTGGTTGACGGACAGATGCCAGAGGGTGCTGGCTACTGGAATTCGCTCGGATGAGGGAAAGGTGAGTAGTGGAGTGCCTCAGGTATCGGTGCTGGGGCTGATTCTGTTCAATATATTTGTGAGTGACATTGCCGAAGGGTTAGAAGGTAAAGTTTGCCTTTTTGCGGACGATACTAAGATTTGTAACAGAGTGGACACCCGGGAGGGAGTGGAAAGCATGAAAAAGGATCTGCGTAAGCTAGAAGAATAATCTAAAGTTTGGCAATTAAAATTCAATGCGAAGAAATGCAAAGTGATGCACTTAGGGAGTAGAAATCCACGGGAGACGTATGTCTTAGGCGGTGAGAGTCTGATATGTACGGACGGGGAGAGGGATCTTGGGGTGATAGTATCTGAGGATCTGAAGGCGACGAAACAGTGTGACAAGGCGGTGGCCGTAAGTAGAAGGTTGCTAGGCTGTATAGACAGAGGTGTGACCAGCAGAAGAAAGGAAGTGTTGACATAGGAGCCGACTCTGTGGGTGCTGTGGGTGCTTGAGCACCCCCAATATTGAGAAAATTCCCTGTATGTGTCCAGGGAGGGGTTATTTCCATTGGGCTTAGCACCCCCAATAATTTTGAAAAGTTGGCTCCTATGAGTGTTGATGCCCCTGTATAAGTCGTTGGTGAGGCCCCAACTGGAGTATTGTGTTCAGTTTTGGAGGCTGTATCTTGCTAAAGATGTAAAAAGAATTGAAATGGTGCAAAGAAAAGCTATGAGCATGGTATGGGATTTGCGATACAAGATGTATGAGGAGAGACTTGCTGACCTGAACATGTATACCCTGGAGGAAAGGAGAAACAGGGGTGATATGATACAGACGTTCAAATATTTGAAAGGTATTAATCTGCAAACGTACCTTTTCTGGAGATGGGAAGGCGGTAGAACTAGAGGACATGAAATGAGATTGAAGGGGGGGCAGACTCAAGAAAAATGTCAGGAAGTATTTTTTCACGGAGAGAGTGGTGGATGTTTGGAATGCCCTCCCGCGGGAGGTGGTGGAGATGAAAATGGTAATGGAATTCAAAAATGTGTGGGATAAACATAAAGGAATCCTGTTCAGAAGGAATGGATCCTCAGAAGCTTAGTGGAGATTGGGTGGCAGAGCCGGTGGTGGGAGGCGGGGCTAGTGCTGGGCAGACCTCTACGGTTTGTGCCGTGAAAATGGCAGATACTAATCAAGGTCAGGTATACACAAAAAGTAGCACATATGAGTTATCTTGTTGGCAGATTGGATGGGCCGTGCAGGTCTTTCTCTGCCGTCATCTACTATGTTACTATGAGGGGCATAATCGAACGTCGCCGGTGAAATCGATCGCCGGCGATCTATTTGGCGGCGGTGCAACAGCTGTCCGGAACCGTATTATCGAAAAAGATGGCTGGCCATCTTTTTCTTAGATAATTCGGTTTAGCCCGGCCAAATGCCAGAGTTCGCTGGGTTTGAGATGGCCAGTTTTGTTTTTCAGCGATAATGGAAAAAAATGCCGGCGATCTGAAACCCGGTGAAATCCAAGGCATTTGGTTGTGGGAGGAGCCAGCATTAGTATTGCACTTGTCCCCATGACATGCCAGGACAGCAACCAGGCACCCTAGGGGGCACTTCTAAAAATGTTTTAAAACTATACAAATACCTCCCAGGTGCATAGCTCCCTTACCTTGGGTGCTGAGCCCCCCAAATCCCCCCCCCCAAACCCACTCCCCACAACTCTACACCACTACCATAGTCCTTGTGGGTGAAGGGAGGCACCTACATGTGGGTACAGTGGGTTTTGGGGGGGGGGGGTTGGAGGGGTTCTGGAGGGCTCAACACTTAGCACCACAAGTGTAACAGGTAGGGGGGGATGGGCCTGGGTCTGCCTGCCTGAAGTGCACTGCATCCATTTAAAATTGCTCCAGGGACTTGCATACTGCTGTCAGGGAGCTGGGTATGACATTTGAGGCTGACATACAGGCTGGCAAAAAAGTGTTTTAATTTTTTTAGTGTGTGAGGGGGTTGGGGCACCTTTTTGAGGCTTGGTCGTGAAAATAAAAGGACCAAGTAAACCCGGCGAAATACTGATTAACGCCGCTTTTTCTTTTTCCATTATCCGCGAAAGCCAGCCATCTGGTAGCCACGCCCATGCCCGCCCATGTCTCGCCTTCGCTAAGCCACCGACACGCCCCCTTGAACTTTCGCCGGCTCGGCGATGCTGTCAAAAAGGCAGCTTTCTATTATACGGATTTCACCGCTTTTGAGAGATCACTGGCCATCCATCTCCCGATTTATGTCGGAAGATGCCCAGCGATCACTTTCGAAAATAAGCCTGTATGTATGTAACTTGCTAGGTGTATTCTGTAAAGAGGTGTACATAAATTCTAATGCGTGGTGGTAAAAATGGGGCATGGCAATGGGTGTAGAATGGGTGGACTGTGGGTTTTCTGAAAACCTACACGTAGGGTTATAGAATATACCTGCTCTGCATCTAACTTAGGCGCTGGTATTTATACCAAGTTTTATTTGGCATAAATAGATGCACCTAGAGTTAGGTACAGGCATGACCGCTAGGCGTATTCTATAAACCGAATACGCCTAGGCGGAAATATTTTCGGTTCTGAATTTTCAGGCGCCATATATAGAATCTAGTTCTATATCTTTCCATGAGTCAGAACTTGTGCTAATGATGCACCAGTTTATATTCAGTAAGATTAAACACAAACGTATCAGCAGCTATGATAGCTAGAGAGGCAGTACTACATAGAAACATGATCGCAGATAAAGGCCATATGACCCATCCAGTCTGCCCATCCTCTGTAACCCTTAATTCTTCCTGTTCCTAAGCGATCCCACATGCTTATCCCATGCCTTTTTAAATTCTGGAACAGCTCTCGACTCCACCACCTCCACCGGAAGGCCATTCCACGCCTCCACCACCCTTTCTGTGAAATAATACTTCCTTAGGTTACTCCTAAGCCTATTCCCTCTTAACTTTGTTATATGCCCCCTCATTCCAGAGCTCTCCTTCATTTGAAAAAGGCTCTCTTCCTGTACATAAATACCCTTGAGATATTTAAATGTTTCTATCATTTTTTTTTTTTTTGTTACATTTGTACCCCGCGCTTTCCCACTCATGGCAGGCTCAATGCGGCAGGCAATGGAGGGTTAAGTGACTTGCCCAGAGTCACAAGGAGCTGCCTGTGCTGGGAATCGAACTCAGTTCCTCAGTTCCCCGGGACCAAAGTCCACCACCCTAACCACTAGGCCCTCCTCTCTTCCAGCGTATACTTGTTGAGGTACCTAAGCCTGTCCCTGTAATTTTTGCATTCAAGACCGCTTACTAATTTCGTAGCCGCCCTCTAGACGGACTCCATCCTGTTTATATCTTTCTGTAGATGCGGTCTCCAGAACTGCATAAGGCGCATTGAAATCTGGTGTTATATGAGAGCTTAGAGTGTTGCACACATCCACATTGAAAAGACTCCTGAGGCAGGCCATTGTGGCCAAAACACGATTCGTGTTGAGTCCATTGGATATTTGAATAAAATCTTTGCATGATTCACAAATCATCTAGCTCCATTTTTTATGTCACTTTCGCTTTGTTTGCTTGTCTTTTACTGTGCGAGGGACTTTGTTCTTCTGTTTTTGTTGATTGTTTCAATTCAACCCTTCAGACCAAGAAGGGCTGTGAGAAAATGCTGGTGAATGTGTTATGTACCAAGAGGTACAGTACTGGATGGTAAGGGATGGCATGGTACAGAGGCAAATGATTGTTTTCTTATTGCCCTTATTAGTATTCATAATGCTTAGGTCAGATGCCCTCATTCTTTTACTGATTTAAACCACAGTTCCATGGTCTTTGGATTTTTGTTACCAAATCAAATTGTTCAGGTTGTTTATCAGCTGCACTACTTTTAGCAGCTGCATTCATTTTGCTGTCGTAGCACAATAGAGTGAAGAGCTGCTTGATGGTATTGTTTTTATATCTGTTATTAAACAGTACAAGGGATGTAAAAGTCCAGCTAAAGTTGATTCTCCTTAGGAAGGTGCGCTGCGCACTGAAATGCAGTACTACTTCGAGTCTTGATATCATTTTTATTGATCTTTGCGGACTGTATGTCTTTTTAGTTTATCTTTGTGACATTTTTAATAAATATCCCTTGGTTGGCAGTTCTTTGGTCACTTCACTTTTCATTTTTATTTATATTTTTGTTGCATTTGTACCCCACATTTTCCCACCTATTTGTAGGTTCAATGTGGCTTACATATTGCCGGAGCGGCGTTTGCCGACTCCAGTGTAAACAAATACAGAGTGATATTGTGGTAGGTTAAAGTTTATGTGGTACAGCCACATTTGGGAATCGTACTTCGGGAGAATTGTCCATTAAGTACTTTGGTTTTGTTGTGTTGCAGAACTCAGGCATTTATGTTGGATCGGTAGGGTAAGCTTTTTTAAACAGGTTAGGTTTTAGTTTTTTCTGGAAGTTTAGGTGGTCGTACGTTGTTTTCAAGGCTTTTGGTAATGCGTTCCACAGTTGTGTGCTTATGTAGTAGAAACTGGATGCGTAAGTTGATTTGTATTTGAGTCCTTTGCAGCTTGGGTAGTGCAGATTTAGGTATGCTCGTGTTGATTCAGATGTGTTTCTAGTTGGTAGGTCGATCAAGTCAGTCATGTATCCCGGAGCTTCACCGTAGATAATATTGTGAACCAGAGTTCAGATTTTCAAAGCAATGCGTTCTTTGATTGGGAGCCAATGTAGTTTTTCTCAGAGGGGTTTTGCACTTTCAAATCGCTTTTTTCCGAAGATGAGCCTAGCTGCTGTGTTTTGGGCGGTCTTAAGTTTCTTTAATGTTTGTTCTTTGCATCCCACATAGATTCCATTGCAGTAGTCTAGGTGGCTTAGTACCATTGATTGGATCAGGTTGCAAAATGTTTCCCTCGGGAAGAATTGTTTTATGCGTTTGAGTTTCCACATTGAGTGGAACATTTTCTTTGTTGTGGATGACACTTGGTTCTCTAGTGTTAGGTTGCAGTCTATTGTAACGTCGAGGATTTTCAGGCTGTCTGAGAGAGGGAGGATGTGATCTGGGGTATTGATAATTGTGGGATTGCCTGCGCTGTGTTGGGATGAAAGGATGAGACAGTGTGTTTTATCTTTGTTGAGTTTAGTTGAAATGCATTTGCCCAAGAATCCATGATGTTCAAGCTGGTCTCGATTTTGTTGGTGATTTCTGTCAGGTTTGATGTGTAAGGGATGTATATTGTGATGTCGCCTGCATAGATGAAGGGGTTAAGGCATTGATTGGATAAGGACTTGGCTAGTGGGGTCATCATTAGGTCTGCTTTCCACGGTGATGATATGTTTGAGTTTGATTTTACTTGATATGTTCTTGCGGTTAGGAAACCCTTGATCCAGCTAAGTATGTTTCCTCCAATGCCGAACTTATCTAGTAGTCTTATTAGTATATTGTGGTTTACCATGTCGAATGCACTGGACATGTCAAATTGGAGGAGGAGGATATTTATGCCTATTTCTATTTCCTGCTTGAATTTAGCTAGGAGGGTGATTAGTACTGTTTCTGTGCTGTTGGAGGGGGCGAAAGCCTGATTATGATTCGTGTAGTGTTGAGAATTTGTTTATATATTCTGTGAGTTGTTTGGCTACCATGCTTTCCGTCAGTTTGACTGACAACGGGATGGATGCTACTGGACGATAGTTCGTGATTTCATTTGGTTTTTTTTCTTGGTGTCTTTTGGTATCGGGGTCAGTAGGATATTGCCATTTTCCTTAGGGAAGAGACCTTGCTGCAGCATGTGGTTTAGGTGTGATGTGAGGTCTGCTATGGAGCGGTCAGGGGCGGATTTCATTAGGTAGTTGGATCAGGTATCTAGTTTGCAGTGGGTGTTGGTAAACCTGCTGATCGCCTATGCAACTGTGTCTGATCCCATGTTTGATCAGCCGGGTATTCTCCATTGGTTGGGTCCAATTCATCAAGGAAGTTTTATTCTGGGGTAGTGTGTTGCGTAGATTTACAATTTTTTCATTGAAATACTTAGCCAATTTGTCTGCAGATGGAATGTCTGTATTCGATGTGGTGACCAGGTTGGTTCACGAGTTGGTATAATTTCTTCGTGTCTTTGTAATCTGTCCCTATTTTATTTTTATAGTACGAGCTTTTGATTTGTCTTATAGTGTATTTGTACTTTCTTTGTGTTTGTTTCCATGTGTTGAGTGTGTATTGTAACCAGGTACCTCTCTTGTGCAGCCAAAGATAGAACAATCTCCTCCAGCCACAGGCTCCCGGTACAATGAAGAAATAGATGTCCACCAGTAATTTCAATCTTAAGGACTTTTATTCCATGCAGGTTTCTAGTACACAGTTCCAACAGCAGCATAGCACATACCAGGATTCAATACAGGCTTATAGGCTGCAGTCTGGGCTCTTTATCCAGTGCACAATAAACAGTAATGCAATTCCCAAGACAAACAGTTCTTTCAGTTCATCATCACAGTTCAGTCACCAAGCAGCATTTTCTACCTTCTATCCTCTTTGCCTTCAGGAGAGTTCAATATTTTAGGGACTCCTTCTACCCCAGGGTTTTCCCCTGCATCAGCTTCACAGTGAATTCAATACTTTTGGGACTTCCTCTCACCCAAGGATTTTCAGCCTGCAAATACTTTAGGGACCTCTCTGCCCAAGGGTTTTCAGCGTGCAACTCCTTCTCTCTCCTTCAGCTCCTCTCTCCTGAACTGAACTCAACTGCTGGGACTCCTTCCCACCTGCCTAATCAATCCCTGGCTTCAGCTACCACCACCAATCATTCTCCTTCCATTAGCTTCCTCACACCCAAACCAGCTAAGTTGAGCATTAAACTAATGAGACCAATGATGAGCTCCTGCACACAGGGTTTCCTAACTCTCTTTCCGCCCAGTGGCAGCCACTCTACACAACCTGCCAGCTTATACCCATGTCTTCCCTGATTGCAGCTAGGAGTCCAGTCCGGGTTCTTCATCTCCCCCTCTGGCTCCTTGCCTGCAATGCCTTCTGGGACTTGTGTTTCAGACTGAAACTGCCTTAACCCAACTATCCTGGATGTGACTTTATCACAGTATTCATCTTTTGTTTTTTCCCATGCTCGTTCGAGTTTTCTGGATTGTGTTTTATGTCATTTGGTTGTGCAAAAGGGGTTTCTATTTTCAAGATGGAAGGAGTAATCTATGCTGCAGTTTGACCATGTGGTTTAATTTATATTGGAAAGATTAAAAGAAAACTGAATATTAGAATTGTGGAATACAAAAGTGCAATGAAAAGACAGATTTAAAAAAGCAAAAAAAAAAAAAAACCCCACTCATGAGCCATACACTTGACGTTGACCATAGCTTTGAGGAATATTGTTTTTGTGCACTTTTTCTACATAAAAGATTCTGGAGTGGAGGAAGTATGGATACTGTGCTGCCATGGACTGAACAAAGGTTTATTTTTACATGTTCGAGCTAACTCACTCAGGTTATTATTCCGGCTCTTATAAAAAGGTCATACAGGTTGCACAATCCCTCGGTGTTGGATAGGATTAAACAAGATTTACAGAACTGGATATATATAGATACAATATTCTCAACAAGGATCATGTAATTAAGATGAATGTTGCCCCATGCATACATACATCTCTTCATGTCCATAGTCTGTGAAATACTCATCTAAGAGGTAGAACAGTGATTCCCAAACCTGTCCTGGGGGAACCCTAGCCAGTCAGGTTTTCAGATATCCACAATGAATATTTGTGAGATCCATTTACATACACTGCCTCCTTAGTGTGCAAATCTATCACATGCATATTCATTGTGGATATGTTGAAAACCTGATCAGCTGGGGTTCCACAGGATAGGTTTGAGAATCTCTGAGATGGAACAATATTGATGTTTATTTTGGGGGGAAAAAAGCCCAGAATAAAACGTAGACATCTAATGATTCCAAGTAAGAGTGGAAGACTGGCTTTGCCCAATCTAGAGAGATATTTTTAGGCTTCACAGATCAGAGCAGTTTGGTTTTGGTGGGTAGGCAGGGAGGAGCAACATTTGTTAGATCATGAGACAGAGGCATTGATACCTTTTGGTCTGAGCTGAGTACATTTTCTAAAGCCTTGCCCAATTTGTGAACAAGGTGTGATAAATCAGATTTCCTTAATAACCCTGTGAGTCTGAAAGAAGGTTGTGGTTTCCAAGTTTAAATATTGAGTATTTCCCACGTGCCCCATTATACATGAACCTTAACTTTAGCCCAGTTATGGATGATAAGTCTAGATTTAGACGGCTAAAACAAAATGGCCTTAAGGTAATAGACTTCATAAAAGATAGAGCGCTGCTTGTCAATATTTTAATGGCCATGACTCCATGATCATGGCCAAATAGAATTGTGTGACCCCCCCCCCCCCCCCAAGTTGCAGAATAATGATGCACCTATGGAGAGCCCTTCCAGGTCTTGACCTCATTTGTGGTCCTGACTGTTTACTTCTCTGATAAAATGTGAAATATAAAATAATCAGGGGGTCTTTTACTAAGATGTGCTTGCGGTTTTAGCGCATGCTGAAAATAGGTGCACGCTAAACGCTAGAGATGCCCATAGGAATACATTGGTGTCTCTAGCATATAGCGCATGCCTATTTTTAGCGTTCCAAAAACTCTAGTACGCCTTAGTAGAAGACCTCAAATAGCAGAATTGAGGGTATGACTAGCTATGAAAATACAGTTTGCTCCTTTGTGTGTTTAGACCTGAAGAATTAATATTGAAGTGGTTTGTCATAAATATCTGCCTATGTCAGCGATAATGTCTGTATTTATGACAGTGTTGTAAACCTAATTTCTAAGAATTAGCATATAAATGTATAATAATACTGCATCACTAAATATATCTACATTGATATAGAGACAGAATATTAATTCTGTGTAGCAACAGTTCAGTAAATCGAGTCCTCAAAGGCACAAAAGGATCAGCTTTTGAACTGTATCCAAAATATGCAGGTTGATCTGGGTTTTAGGCCAAACGTATGCAAATATGTCTCATAAATATTTATTAGCAGACTGCTGGAAAGCAGACCTGTGTGCAACCCTTGAGTACTGGAATTGAGCACCCCTGTTCTGTAGTGATATAATGATGTAAATATTGATATCCAGCATATTAATGTGCGTGAATGTGCTGACATGCTGCTCTTCATAAGGATACTGTGATGACATTTGAAAGTACTGTTTGTGTAACTGATTTATTTTATCTTGTATGTGCAGATTCTGATTGTCTGAACACCACCAAAATGTAAAAATGATAAAATACTGAAAGTGCTTTGAATTTAATGCTTCTTGAGATGTGACCTTTGGTTTGAAAATCCCAAGCCATGTGTGGAAATAACATCCAGTCTGAAAATTCTCAGAGTGGGACTTTTATCATTTTTGGTTTCTTTTATCTCAGAACCCACTAAATATTTTGGAATTCAATTTGGCACATTGGTTGGGATTGCAGCTGACAGTCTAAATATTAGACAAATGTCATTTTAGCAAATCTCTCATCTACAGAAAACATCATTCTCCACTTGTTTTAATTTATATCTGAATGTATTAAATTGCTCTATTTTGTCCATCTTTGATGATGAAAAAAGTGATTATTTATCATAATATATTTGGAGTCAATAACCAAAGTTTACAAAAATAGTCTGGTTGTGTAGTGCCAAATGCCATAATAATGTCCCAGACCACAAATATTTATGAAAATTTTAAAATCTTTTAAAACTTTCTTTTTTTGCTTTCATTTAAACTCTCACACTTTTGTGGCCACCATAACCCAATAGGGTATGTTCATGTTATCACCATCAACCTCTTTGTGTTCTAATCATCATCTAATCAAACAATATAATTGAAAACTTGTGCATTTGTAACCATGTTTTTGTTATAGAATGTGGACCAGAATATTAATAGTGGAATCAGGCAAATTCATCTGTGTGGCAGAAATTTGAAACAGGTGATCTACTGATCAAATGAATTAGGCGAAGCAGTTTTGAAGCTAAGTATTTTTCAGAGTGCATTGTTGGTTTGTACCTCAACTTTTATTATAATTGCACTGAGATATGGACTAGTTCATGAACCGATGCATAGAATGCAAAGAGGGTGATGGTGATGATAATATGAGCCTAAACCTATTTGTTATAATGGTACAGAAAAACTTGAGAATGTCAGTAAAAGATGAAGCTTAAGAAGGAAATTTAAAAAAAAAGTATATAAGCTTTTGTGGTTTGGGACATTATTATTGACCTTTTCTGATGCTTGCACAATATACTGTGAAAAATAAACTTAGAGGAGCAGCTGCGAAGGTCAAAAATTTACACCATCCTGGAAGCCCAGACCAAATATATTCCATCTATTAAAAAAGGTGGAAGGAAGACCAAATGACAGCTGACATGGTTAAAAAGTGAGGTGAAGGAAGCTATTAGAGCTAAAAGAAAATCCTTCAGAACATGGAAGAAGGCTCCAACTGAAAATAATAGTAAACTACTTAAAGAATGGCAAGTCAAATGCAAAGCGCTGATAAGGAAGACAAAGAGAGACTTTGAAAAGAAGATTGTGTTGGAGGCAAAAACGCATAGTAAAAACTTTTTAAAGTATATTAAAAGCAAGAAGCTGGCAAAAGAATCAGTTGGACCACTAGATGACTGAGGGGTAAAAGGGAAACTCAGGGAAGACAAAGCCATAGCAGAGAGATTAAATGATTTCTTTGCTTCGGTCTTCACTGAGGAAGATGCCGGTGCCAGAAATAGCATTCGGTGCTGACGAGTCAGAGAAAATGAATGAAATCTCTGTAAACCTGGAAGATGTAATGAGTCAATTTGATAAATTGAAGAGTAGCAAATCGCCAGGACAGGATGGTATACAGCCCAGAGTATTGATAGAATTGAAAAATGAACTATTGTTATTAATATGTAATTTATCTTTCAAATCAAGCATGGTACCAGAAGAATGGAGGGTGGCCAATGTAACACTGAATTTTTAGAAAGGGTTCCAGAGGTGATCCGAGAAATTACAGACCGTTGAGCCTGACGTTGGTGCCGGGCAAAGTGGTAGAGACTATTATAAAGAACAAAGTTATATAGCGTATTCAAAAGCATGGATTAATGAAACAAAGCCAACATGGATTTAGTGAAGGAATACCTTGCTTCACCAATCTACTACATTTCTTTGAAGGGGTGAATGAACATGTGGATAAAGGTGAGCCAGTCGATATTGTGTATCTGGATTTTATAGTAGATGACGGCAGAAAAAGATCTGCATGGTCCATCCAGTCTGTCCAAGATAAACTCATGTGTATACCTTACCTTGATTTGTACCTCTCTATCTCAGGGCACAGACCGTATAAGTCTGCCCAGCAGTTTTTCCCGCCTCCCAACCACCTGTCCCGCCTCCCATCACCGGCTGTGGCACAGACCATATAAGTCTGCCCTCCCCTATTCTCGCCTCCAAACCACCAACCCCTCTTCCCCCCACCTGCACCACCCAATTTTAGCTAAGCTTCTGAGGATCCATTCCTTCTGCACAGGATTCCTTTATGCATATCCCACGCATGTTTGAATTCTGTTACCCTTTTCATCTCCACCACCTCCCGCGGGAGGGCATTCCAAGCATCCACCACCCTCTCCGTGAAAAAATACTTCCCGACATCTTTCCTGAGTCTGCCCCCCTTCAATCTCATTTCATGTCCTCTCGTTCTACCACCTTCCCATCTCCGGAAAAGATTCGTTTGCGGATTAATACCTTTCAAATATTTAAACGTCTGTATCATATCACCCCTGTTCCTCCTTTCCTCTAGGGTATACATGTTCAGGTCAGCAAGTCTCTCTTCATACGTCTTGGAACTCAAATCCCATACCATTCTCGTAGCTTTTATTTGCACCGCTTCCATTTTTTTGACATCCTTCGCAAGGTACGGTCTCCAAAACTGAACACAATACTCCAGGTGGGGCCTCACCAACGTCTTTTGAAAAGGCATTTTACAAAGTACCTCTTTAAAGACTTCAGAGGAAATTTGAAAACCATGGGATAGGAGGCAGTGTTCTATTGTGGATTAAAAATTGGTTAAAGGATAGAAACAGAGAGTAGGGTTAAATGGTCAGTATTCTCAATGGAGAAGGGTAGATAGTGGGGTTCCACAGGGGTCTGTGTTGGGACCACTGCTTTTTAACATATTTATAAATGATCTAGATAGGGAATAACTAGTGAGGTAATTAAATTTGCAGATGACACAAAGTTATTCAAAGGTGTTAATCGCAAGAGGATTGTGCAAAATGAGACTGGTAGACTGTGCATCCATATGGCAGATGATGTTTAATGTGAGCAAGTACAAAGTGATGCATGTGAGAAAGAGGAACCCGACCTATAGCTGCATAATGCAAGGTTCTGTGTTAGGAGTCACCGACCAGGAAAAGGATCTAGGAGTCATTGTTGATGATACTTTGAAATCGTCCACTCAGTGTGCTGCGGCGGCAAGGAAAGCAAATAGAATGTTAGGTGTTATTAGGAAAGGAATGGAAAATAAAAACGAGGATGTTATAATGCCTTTTTATCTCTCCATGGTGCGACCGCACCTTGAATACTGTGTACCATTCTGGTCACCGCATCTCATAAAAGATGTAGTAGAATTAGAAAAGGTACAGAGAAGGGCGACGAAAATGATAAAGGGGATGGGACGACTTCCCTATGAGGAAAGGCTGAAATGGCTTGGACTCTTAATCTTGCAGTAAAGACGGCTGAGGGGAGATATGTTTGAGGTATGTAAAATATTGAGTAGAGTGCAACAAGTAGACGTGAATCGCTTGTTTAATCTTTCCAAATATACTAGGACTAGGGGGCACACAATGAAGCTACAAAGTAGTAAATTTAAAAAGAATCAGAGAAAATATTTCTTCACTCAATGTGTAATTAAACTCTGGAATTCATTGCCAGAGAATGTGATAAAAGCAGTTGAATTAGTGGGGTTTAAAAAAGGTTTGGATATGTTCCTAAAAGAAAAGTCCATAAGCCATTATTAAAATGGACTTGGGAAAATCCTGTACTTATTTCTGGGATAAACAGTATAAAATCTATTGTACTGTTTTGGGATCTTGCTAGGTACTTGTGACCTGGATTGGCCACTGTTGTGAACATGATACTGGGCTTGATGGACCTTTGGTCTGTCCCACTATGGCAACACTTATTTACTTATATGTGTACTTATGGTACTCATTTTCGAAGCATATGGATGTCTCAGAAGGCTGAAATGACATCCATGTGCTTGAAAAGTTCAAATCTTGATTTTGCAAAGGCAAAATAGGGACGTCCCAACACTGCAGTATGTCCAAATAGCAAGGGGGCGTGTTTTAGGTGAGACTAGGGAGAAACTGAAATCTGGACATCCAACAGCGATAACCAAAAGGGAAGAAACATCCATGTCTAAAAAGGACAACCTTATTTAGACCTGCTTCAGAAACGTTCAGGTTATGGAAAGGTGCTCTGAGGAGCTGTCTACTGGATGGATTAAGGCATGACACTTCCTTAATCCCCTAGTCATTGCTGTCCTTGCTCCCTTTCTGCTGAAAATGAAACCAGAAGAGGATACCAGGCTCTGACAGCTTCAAGTTACCATGGGCATTCTTAAAAGAGCAGGAAGCATGTCTGAGGAGTACCCTAATGGTTAGTGCAGTGGAATATAAACTAAAGGACCAAGGTTCAAAGCCTACTTCAGCTTTTTTTTTTAAATTGTGAACCTCCAGAAACAGAAAAACACCTACTGTTCCTAAATATATGACACCTGCAAGCCTGAAGACTATTGAAGTAGTGTACATTCAGGTACAGTAAATATATTTCTGTACTTGGAGGGCACATGGTTACAAAAACAAAGAGTTGTGGGATTTGAACCTGGGTCCCTTGGTTTAAAATCCACTGCACTAACCACTAGACTGACCCTCTACTCTGCATGGATGTCTGTGTGACCATTTTCTAAGAATTCTGCTATAGAGATGTCCATGTCCCTTGTTTTCCTCCGATCAAAATTTGTAAGTTTCAGTTTGGAAAATGGATGTTCATGCTGCACGTTTCCAGCTTATGGACATCCATCTTGCATATTTTCAAACAGATTGTATCCTATTTGAAAATTCATCTGAGAAAGACGTCCGTTTGGGAGATTCTGACTTGGTCATCCTTTCGAAAATGCTTTTCAGCATTAATTTCTTGCAGGTAATTCAGAAGGTCTCACTTAGTTTCTGTGTGTGGAAGCATCCTGCTCCATACTAGGTTTGTTCCCAGAATGGATTTTCATTGTGTTGAACCATTACATTGTGAGCAACATTTTCAGTATTTTGCGTTGATTGGTTGATTGACCCCTGAGGCAGGCGTTGGTTTATGCTAAAACACAGCCCATGTCGGGTCAATAATAAAGTGTACTGGTTCCATTCTTGAGAGCCCTTTGTACTTTTTTCTCCATTAAATTACCATGGCATCTAACACACACTAAATAATTACTATGTGCAATTTAGTAAAAAGGCTTCTTTGCGATTATTTCATTCTTCTCTTGATTTAGATCTTTCCTCCCTCACTCTATACAATAGTTAGATTCTATTTATGTGTGTATGTATGTATGTTATAGAATACTAACATGTATGCGCAGCTAGGCAAGCTATGCACACAATGCTATTCCATTACATGTGCACATAACTGCCTTAGCATGTACATGCATGGGGGTATACATATGGGTAAAGCATGGGGGTACGGGCATATCTCCCACTTAGGCACACATCTTACAGAATACTTTAAGTTATGAACTAGATTCTATATATGGTGCCAAAAATATTTCCGCCTAGATATGTTCTTTAAACAGTGCCTAGACTTAGGTGCTGTTTCTAGAATAAGCCTAGGTGGGTTTTTAGAATTCACCTAGCAGCCATGCTTGCACCTAACTCTAGGTGTGTCTATTTACATAAATACTGGCTCTTAAGTTAGGCATGGAGCAGGTGTATTTTTAGAATGCCCATGGCCTGCCCATTCCAAGCCCATAGCCACACCCCCTTTTGACAGTGCACATAAGAATTTACGTGCACCACTTTACAGAATACGCCTAACAAGTGTGTGTAAATTCTAATTCATGCCAATTTATTGTCAATAATTGCTTGTTAAGTGGCAATTATCAACGCTGATTGGCTTGTTAAGTAAATAAATTGCGCATATAAATCCAGAATATAATCGGATTTGTGCATGCAGTTTTGGTTGCGCTATATAGAATCCAGTATATGTGTAATTTTTGCACTTGGCATGCCCATTTATACCTGCCATAGACTTTGGTGTAAGTTGGTGTGCCTAAATACATGCACATTTCTGCCAACTTATGCTAGATAGCTTTATAGAATACATACTCCTCCTATGTCGTCTGCTGTAAGATACACTTTAGTCTAAGAATCCTCAGAAAGGGTTTTAGACAGGTTTGGTTTTCAGGATATTCCCAGTTTGCGTAGCTTAATTAGCTTAAAAACTGGACCTGCCTAAACAAGAGGTGGCACTTTTTCCTAGTACATTGCTCCATCTCCCTTCCTGTCATAAAAATAGTTTCCCTGATTCTTGGGTTGTCTATACTAATCTTGCTTTGTGTAGTATTAGCACAGTTTCTACACAGAGGTTTAAAATGCTTTTGGTTCTGGCACAGGAGAATAAATATCATGATAGTCTGGCTACATAGAGGAGCAGTGTGGAAGCCAGGTATATTGTTGATAAGAATTCCACCCACCTACCATAGAGGCAGTTTGATGACCACCCTTTCCCGTTCTGCATTGAAGGGGGCACCTTCATAGCTAATAGCAATGTTCAGTTTTTGTAGCATTTGACAATAAATGTTAATCTATTTCTAGTCTCAAGCAGATCTTTGATGACTATTTGCATTGAAATTTTCCTATTCGATTGCATGTTTAATCAAAGCTAAATTTAACCAGTGCCTTTTGTGAACATCTTTAGCCTTTAAGCAAAATGTTATATATTTTCCTTGTTACAACTGACATTCAACAAGGTATTATGTTGAATATGACCAAACATATGTACTGTATAGCTTGCTTTTAAAAGACATGTAAAAAAAAATAACAATGGCAATTTTAGCTGGATCTGAAGAATGAACTGTTGAATTATTGCCTTTTTAAAAAAGTTGATATGTTTTTTCTAATCTTGTTAAAGTTTTCTAATCTTCTATGTAATGAGCAGTTTAATAAGTTAATGTTCTGCTATGTTACAATGTTAGATGCCTTATGGTGAATGAATAAATATTGAATACCAAGGTGCATCCAATAGTGCTGTTGCTAATTTAGAAATGTACGTGCTCTTTGTGATTTCAGTGTCCATTCTGCTAGACAGACAGACAGACAGACACACACACACGCCCCTCTGCAACCACTCTGTCTACTTATGATTATATGAAATAGTGGTTACTGATTTGCTTCTAAAGGTCAGTCCTTACATAGCTTGAATTGTATGAGGTAATACTTCTGAGGAGCAGTTTGATTGGTGACTGTAGTGGTTGAGGGATACAACACTGTGGTTTGTTTGACCTCTGATGACATTTTCTGATATTCTCTACTACCACTGACTATGCAGGCTTTTCTTCAGGGTATATGGCTGTAGAGTTAAGTACTGTAGACTTAAGGTGTTGAAACTGGAAGCTGAGACTGCCGCAATACTTACTACAAAAATTCAGTCAGGTGGCAGTAATTTATAATAATGTCTGTTGCATGCATAAGATACTAATATAAATATAAAACACTGAATCTATTATGAGTAATGAAAAATAACTTTCCATTTTTCAAATGAGTCAGAAAGAGGTAGACCTTTATTCCCTAATTAATACCCTAGAAGACCAGGTGGCATCTTCAACTGCTGTTTAAGATACCAAAAGGAGTATATGGTGCTCCATGTCTGTTCAGTATAGCCACACCCCCATCTTTTTACAGGCAAGAGAGTAATGGCAAGACACTACTCAGCCACCTTGCAGTTTACGAGATTTGGAACTATTAAGATGCATCTTCTATAGAAAACAAATGTCCACTCCAGTCTTTTTAAGGTACCCTAAGACCTTCTTCTGCTTGATGACGTGATTTAAACCGTTAACAGAGAGTAAATACTAACATCTGCCATAAGTACCTCAACAAGTAAGAACACCCAACAGCGATGACATCTACACAAACAGACACTCAATCATACCACATTCCACCTATCCAATTATAATACGCACATCCTATCACACAACCAGCTAAACCCTAAGAACCATCCACCAAGTGCCATACAAACCACTAAAGAATACAGAAACATTCCCCTCCCCTGTTCACACCCCCACCCCTATGCCTGACCAACACCACAGCATCATGATGGAAGTCCCAGATCCATACCCCCACCACAAATATGTTCCATAATATCCAATCATACCCACTAGTAAAAGTCATGCAGCACAATAGCAAAGTAGAGAACATTGACCAAAAACATAGAGTTTAGGGATTCTCAGGACCCAGAATCAGGCAGCAACAGTTAGGATTGTCTTACGTAACCATCAACAGTCAAATTGTGGCCTGATGACAAGAATGGTTGAAACAGTGAAGCTAAGCAGGATCTTGAAACTGAAGAGTATGATTTCTATAGGTTACTTTCATCACTGTTGGATAAAAAAAGTCCGTACTGTGCCCCGCGGGACTTCAACTGAGGTTGAAGATGTAGAAATTGTTTGCAGTGCATTCTGGTCAGAATCTAGGATAATTGTGAGTTTGGACACCTGCCACTGCAAGTCGGTCATCACGCGGGCCTTTGCCAACACTTCTAAGGCTTGTGTATATCGAAGCACCTTAAGAATAAAAGGTTGTATGCCTTTGTAGTTCTTCGGAGGTTTGGCAGAGTCTCGATGTGCCCTCTCAACTTCAAATGGATGCTGAAAATTAATATTCAGAAGTTTAAGGATAAGGTCCTTTATGAATGCCACTGGCACTTGTCCCTTGATCCCCTCCATAAGGCCCAAAATGTGCAAATTATTGCTCCAAGAATGGTTATTGAGATCTTCTATGTCTTTCTGCAAAGCCTTTATATTTCGCTGTTCATTCTATTGTAGTGCAGAGTCCTCTAGGCCTGAGACCCGGTTTTCCAATTCAGACATTCATTCCGCACATCCAGAAAGTTGTGTCGATACCGAGGACATTTCTTGTTGTAGCACAGCAATATTGGTAACATTGTCTTGAATAAGGCCCTTTATCTTGGCTAATTCTTTCATAACAAGCTCCAGCACTTCCTGAAGTTTGTGCGGGGATGCCATGTTTAGCGGGGTGGGCAGATCTTGCTTCGGTCGTTTTCAACCATTCTGAGCACCAACGGTAGTCTCAGTGTTGTTTTATTTTCATGCTGTCGTCGTTAAATACCTCAAAAAGCTGCTGGTAGCGAGCTGAACCATAAATAGGGAGTATAATCAAATGATTTCATTCAAGGGGAAGGAGAGCATAAAACTCATGCTGCCATCCCGTAGGCTGCAGTCTCTGCCCCCCCCCCCCAGCAGCTAAATTCGTAATGCTATTAGTGACTGACCTCTAAAGAATTGTTATAGTCATCCAGATGGAGTCCCCAGTCTCACTAAGACAGAGCTTTATTTCTCAGAAGATTGAAGGGATGATGTACTGTTACCAGCATCCAAGATTTCACCTTCCTCTCTCCATCTCCGAGGCCAGTCTTAGCCACTGCATCCAGTTGTACTGCTTCCTGCACAGATCTCATATCTCTACCTGCAGGCTACTCGGTGCCCAAAGTGCCACAGCTTCTGATGCCTCATTAGCATCCATGTGTGCTGTTGAAATTTGGCTGGCCAGGACAGACGATAAATGTTCTCCTTTCTCCTGTTAAGTATAGAATATTATGTTATTTACTGTTTAAGTTTCATGTTAAAATAATAGGCTGTATCATCTTTAAGCTCCTAGATATTTTAATGTAGAAGGCCAAGACTTAAGGGGTCCTTTTACTAAGTTGGACTAACAGATTTAGTGTGATTAGCGCATGCTAAATGATAAGCTGCCCATAGGAATGTAATGGGTATCTTATCATTTAGCTCACGTTAGTAAAATGACCTCTTAATGTTGTCATACTTCAGTAAAAGCCAATGCATTTTCTAGAATTGTTTCACTCTTTTCCTTCATATAATATTATGTGTATTAGCAATCTTGAAAGATAATTTTATTTCTTTTCGTGCTCTTCTGTATCAGAACTGAACTGTTCATTAAAATTATCAAACATAGGTAAACAGAAAAAGGGAGCTAAGCAAGATCAGCACAGTCTGATTATGCAAAAATAGAGATGTGACGGAATATGTAACTTACCTCCCAAGGATTTCCTATTTGAAAAGGTCACCTGCTCATCAGGCATTTATTAACACCCTTGGTTTTTATGGTCAAGGTCTGCCCAAATATTAATTTATGTAACTTGGAAGCAATCTATTTTACAACAGTTAATTATATAATAAAAAAAGAAAAGGATGCAGGAAATAAGTCCAGTGTGAAACTATTTTGTTCAATAATCTACATTATCCCTTAGATATAGAACATATTCAAAACATTTGAAAAAAAACCTGACAGCTTATATGTGGTAATATGACACATATCTTATTTTTTTTTAATAAATTATGAAAAGGAAATAAGCATATTTGTACTTAAAGGAGCATTTTTTGTGGCTACTGAATTACCCACATTTGTATTAATAGGGATACAATATTTCTTTATAATATCTACATTATACTCCTTTTAATAACTATAATTTTCCCCCAAAGTAATTCGTTTTGTACATTTTTTTGTGTTATGGAATGGCAAGGCATGGTTGTAATGAGAGATAACTAAAACTGTTCCTGATCAAAATACTTCAAGATGATCTCTGGTGGAATCTGTGAATAAGAAACAGGAAATTACCCCCCCCCCCCCCCCCAGTAGAAAGGATAAAGAGAACAGGTACAAAATGTATTATTTTAAATTTTATGAGTTGTTAATCTCATAGATTCAATTCTAGACTGTCAGAGGAGCATCACAGATACTGACATTTTCTCTTCTGTTCAATCAGAGTTGCACTCATAACAAATATTAAATAGAGAAGACAGAGCACTTAGGGGTCCTTTTCCTAAGCCATGGTAATAAGTGGCCTGTGGTAGTGTGGGTGCGCACTGGGCCATTTTTCTTTTTACCACAGCTGGGGAAAAAGGCCTTTTTTTAATGGCTTGGGAAATGGGCGTGTGCTGAAACTAAAACTATTGTGTGCCTATTTATGGCCTGAGCCCTTACTGCCACCCATTGACCTAGTGGTAAGGGCACACACGCTACCTCCATGGTAACCATGAAGCATGCACCAACTGCTGATTACCGGGAATGTCCCCTGCAGTGGAAAATAGACATTTATTTTCTACCATGGGATTCGGTACACACCAAACTCAGAATTACCGCTGGGCGCATGCGTTAGCCCAGTGATAGTGCCGATTTGGTGCGCTTACCCATGTGTTAGCCCTCCCGCACCTTAGTAAAAGAGCCCCTTACGGTTCTATATAGTAAAGTGTGGCAAGGTTTTATACTTGGGGGGTAATTTATAAGGAAGCACCAACATTTAGGCATGTAAATGACCAGAATGCCAGCATATGCACATAGGCATGTAAATGTCAATCTTCTGGCTACAAAATGGCACCTAAATGGCAATGGCTCGTAATTTGAAGGTGGGCGTACACATGGGCAGAGCATGAGCAGGGCATCAGGTTATGTGTGTAAATGATAGAGTACTATAATTTATTAGCAATCTAGGTCTCAGCATTTATACCACTTCTATGTTGGCATAACTGGATGCACTTGAAATATATGTGCATAATTGCCCTGCTATGCCAGCATTCTATAATGAAAAGTAGGTATCTACTTTCCTTTATATAATAGGCTCCAAATGGGCTCTTTCTTGGCACCTAAAAACAGATGTTCCTTTATAGAATTACCCGGATGTCCCTCGACTCTGTGCTGGGGTCAGGATGGTCATCGCCAGATGATTGCACACTATCAGTTTATCTTTTTATGCCCTGTTTATAATTGAATATTTTAAACTGCCCAGAAAGCCTCCTGATTAGGCAGTATATCAAATTTTGAATAAACTTGGGAACTTCAAGTGCATATTAGTGACCTGTTTTGAATGTGCATTAAGCACCAAACCTCTGTGGTAATGTTTGGAGGAGTGGTTGGCATTTGGGGGAAGTAAACCAGGATGTTAATGCAATTGACAAAGCGCTTGCATATATTTAGCACTGCAGCCAATAATGCAGATGCAATTACTACTACTACTACTACTATTTAACATTTCTAGACCGCTACAAAGTGTACGCAGCGCTGTCAGTTTTACATTTAATGTAATGCATGTTAATTGCAGTGAGCATTCTATTCTCCTTCTCCTTTTCCACATTAACATAAAATTCTGTGTTAGATATTGAACACAGGATTTAATGCACATAGAAGATTTTACCCATGCATTAGTTCTTTTTAAATACTCATTAAAACCTTAATTAAACACTTAGGGGGCAATTCTCCAAGGTGCTAGCTAGATTTAGGCAGCAAGTATATGCATAAATACAGGTATTCTAGGCCTTTACCTGTTTATATGAACTCTTTCCAGCTACGTGTTACTCTGTAAGTATGCACCAGTTTTCCGTGATATGTACTTTCCAGGTAGGCGCACACATCCTTTTCTTTCTTTCTTTCTTTCTTTCTTTCTTTCTTTCTTTCTTTCTTTCTTTCTTTCTTTCTTTCTTTCTTTCTTTCTTTCTTTCTTTCTTTTGCAGAATGTGGGCAGGGCACATATTTATGTACACAGATATAAAATGCTATAATCTATGTATATACTTTCACAATCTAGGTGCTATTATTTATACCAGCTCTAAGTGCTATGCCTAAAATATAGGTTCATATTTGATCTCTTAAGCTAGTATTCTGTAAAGAAAAGTAGAGTGAGAAATGGTTGCATTTAGTTTACGTTGCTGTGTCTGGTATCCAAGATATTTTCTTGCATCTTTAAACTGATAATTGAAGTCCATTAGCATACTCAAAGGGCAGTTCTATAACAAGTCGCTTACATTTACTTATGTGTATAGTCTAATTGTTAAGTGGCAAGTTTTTGTGTTGATAAACAGTTCTTATGGTGGAGGAGAAGCAGCTTGCCTCGCTACTTTGTAGGTAGGAGTTTGAGGCTAACTAATTGGAAAATAATATTGTAGCATCACCTTTTGTGTTGCTTTGGAAACTGTTGCTCCTGTTTAGTAGGCAAGGGAAGATACACGGCTAGTCATTCTTGAAAAATTGGCTCTACATGGTTCTGACTGTAGAAGAAAACCGGCAGAGGAGGAAGGAGCAGCTCTGCTCTACATTCTCCTCTGATGACTTTGCTCCCTGCCTTCATTGTTCATCCCATCATCTCAGCCTGTCCTCTGCTGATAATGGCCGCTGCCTCTGGTCTTTTGTCTTCCTGACCTTCTGAAAAGTCCCACAGCAATGAGATGTTTTTGTTGTTGTGCTTCTGACTGTCTCTGTTCCTATTCATATCTTGTTACTGCTTGTGACATTTTCTTGTTGGTTATTTTCCAGCTTAGCCTGACCTGGCCCCTTCAGTCTCTTCTGATGACCCTGCTCTCTGCCTCTGCTGTTCCACCCATTAGTTGACACCATGTCCCCACCTTCTGAAATATCACATAGTGTGAAGGGAGAGGGAGATTGAGTGGCAGGTATGGAGCAGATGTTTTTATTCTATAAAGGGAGCGCTACTCAACCTGCCCTATATAGAATACTGTTCAGCACCTAATTTTTTTGATGCTGAATTTTGAGTGCCATATATAGAATTCTCCTCTTTTAATTTTTAAAACAAGCAGATTTGGTGATTATGTCACAGTGATATTTTTCAGTGGTTTTTAGAATAGACCATTTTGAATTTCTTGTATGAGTTATTAGTAAATATTATTTTTAGAAAATACTATTCATACTTTTTGGGAAGCGGGACTGGTGGTTGGGAGGCGGGGATAGTGCTGGGCAGACTTGTACAGTCTGTGCCAGAGCCGGTGGTTGGGAGGCGAGGATAGTGCTGGGAAGACTTATACGGTCTGTGCCAGAGCCGGTGGTTGGGAGGCGGGGATAGTGCTGGGCAGACTTATACGGTCTGTGCCCTGAAGAGCACAGGTACAAATCAAAGCAGGGTATACACAAAAAGTAGCAAATATGAGTTATCGTGTTGGGCAGACTGGATGGACCGTGCAGGTCTTTTTCTGCCTTCATCTACTATGTTACTATGTTTTTTTGAGATGGATATTCTGTGTCTTATGAATGTTTTATATATTTGTTAATTATTTGTTGTTTATTTGTGAAAATGATGTTTGAGTCTTATTGAGCTTTTATATTTGATTTTAGTTTATGATGCGTTACCCCTGACACAGCCTGAGAGTGAAATATGGCTATGTTGGGTACTTTAGTAAAGTTTTTTTACATATACAACTCTGCATTGGTAATACTTGTGTTTCCTGCATGTGATTTTCTGTATTACTACTACTACTACTATTATTTAGCATTTCTATAGCGCTACAAGGCATACGCAGCGCTGCACAAACATAGAAGAAAGACCGTCCCTGCTCAAAGAGCTTACAATCTAATAGACAAAAAATAAATAAAGTAAGCAAATCAAATCAATTAATGTGAACGGGAAGGAAGAGAGGAGGGTAGGTGGGTATTATTGGGTATTATTGAGTCTCTGTTAATATGAATCTGTGTTTTATATCTGTGGGAAAAATAGTTGTAAATGCCATTTAGTCACACATATGGAGAGGGAATTCAATAAATGGCGCTGAAAATACATCACTGAAAAAATTGAGTGCTAAGCGCTGTTCTTTAAAGGGAGTGTGCTGTTTATAGAATACCGTTCAACGTGGATCTGGTGCCTAACTTTTGGGCACTGTACTTAAGCTTGCTAAAAGCAGGTATAAATGCCAGTGCCCAATTTAGGCATGCTTCAGGTGAATTCTGTAAATCCGCATGCAACTTTTTGGAATGCAATGGAATTTATGTGGGATGCAAAGAACAAACCTTAAAGAAACTTCAGACCGCTCAAAACACGGAAATCACTAAAAACTAATCTGTTAAAAAAAGGCATACCCTACCGATCCAACTTAAATGCCTGATCTCTGCAACACAACCAAACTAAAGCACATAATGGACATAACACAACTGTTCCGTTCTACGATTCCCTAATGTGGCTGTGCCACTTGAACTTTACCTTACCACAACACCACTTTGTATTTGTTCACACCGGAGTCTGCAAATGCCTCTCCGATACTATGTAAGCCACATTGAGCCTACAAATAGGTGGGAAAATGTGGGATATAAATGTAACAAATAAATAAATAAATAAGATACATGTGATTGAAGTTAGGCGCCATGTTTTATCGAATATTGCACAGTGAGATGCACATACAATTTATGACTCCCAATTAACATCAATAATTGATTATTAGCACTCAATTATTGATGCTTCCAAGCTCATTAGTCAGTTTATTTGCTTGTGCATCTCTGATGTGTGGGTACTGAAATTTAGACATGATATATAGAAGCCGGGGGATGATGGCAGTTCTACATGCATGCTATTTTTATACTCAAAACAGCTACATTAAAAGCTATAATTGTAATACTCATGCTTATCAAATAAGGAAGAATCCTCTTTTCATAGAATGCTAGTGGGTGTATAGATTTTATACTACTATTTTCTTTTGTTTTGCTATAGTGAGGCTTGCATTGCTATTTATTCATTTAATAATAATTGAATATAGACGGTGTGTTTTTTGGGCAAGGTGCGGTGGCATAAAATAATGTGGTCAAAATGTCATCAGTTCTTATGCTGGAATGAGCAATAGAATTCTCATATAATTAGATGTCTTTTATTTAGTTAGAGAAAACTAAACAGAATCAATAAAATAAGGAATTCAACTTCAGTTTATAAAGGTGATATAAAGAGGAGTGTAATTTGTAGTACAGATGGAAGCCAGAAGAGTAAATGAACAGACATAAAAATGTGCATATGGGGGTAAGAGGAGAGGTAAAGAGCAATTGGGATGAAAATGAAGGAGTCATCAGAGAGCATGAAGTTTGGTTAGATGAAAACTCCAGTTTTCTGGCTTTAATGTGACTCTATCAAAATATACAATATTATTAGTTCATCGATATATCCATCAATATATACAGTTATTCTATAATTCTTAGCCACTATAGAATGTTATTTCAATATTATTGTATTCTATACTTTGAATTTTAATCTAATCTGTAAACCACATTGACCTCAAGACTATTTTCTGGATAATGTGGGATATAAATGTCATAATAAAAATTAATAATAACATGAGGAAATATATATGAGGAAGTGCAGCAGTGCTATGATAGAAGTTTGTAGCAAACAAATGTCAGACTGTTGCCAGTAAATGATGTAATGGAGAGGATTTGGGATCCTGATAAACTAGACATGTAGAAGAATTTAACAGTAATTAAAAAGACCTGTCGTGGGATAATGAGAATCCAAGAAGAAGAACAGTAGTGAAATCTGGAAATTAGCAGAGCTTGGACTGTGACTTGTGCAGAATGAAAATATAAGACTACACAAGACTGTTATGAATGGTATGCAGGTTTAATCAACTGGCTTTGTAGATAAAAATGTAAAAAAGGAATTAGATATTTATGCTAGAAATATTGTATTACCCTATATGCCTGGACCTTTCTTTTGCAAGTTATCCAGCAATCATGGGAGAGATTTTTCTTATATGTATTGTTCTCACTTTTTCAATATGAAAAATTCACTGGGAAAACAGAGGCAGAAAAGGGAGCCAGTAAAGTAAAATATTAGTTGTAAGAATTTTTGCTTTAATGATGTCTCTTTTGGAAGAAACCAATTTCAATGTTCAGAATATAAAGTAAGATTTTAATATGGGATTCTGGCGGGTACTTATGACCTGTTTGGCTACTGTTAGAAGTAAGATTCTGGGCTAGATGGACCTTTGCTATGACCCTGTAAGGCAGTTTTTATGTCAATAGTAATTCCAAACGTTTTAATGTACATTGAAAATCAATTAAAATTAATGTCTGACCTTAATGAAAAAAGTTTGATATACAGCACCGTAAGTATATATCTTCCACATTTATGTACAGCTGTAGTCTCTCATTTCTCATTAAAGGGACCCTGTGCTTAAAATAACCCAGCTTGTGGTAAAATAAATGGACTTAACAGTAACCTATGTTGATAGCTTCCCCTCTAAACATCATTATAGTGTTTTTTTTCAATTTCCCAAATTTAGGGGTTCTTTTACTAAGGTGCACTTGTGTTTTTACCTCGTGCTAAAAATCAGCTATTGCTAAACACTGAGGGCCTCTTTTACTAAGTGGCTGTAAGCCCAATGAGGGTTTACTGCTCACTAAACAGGATGTATTGCCGGGCTACTGCAGCAGCCCGGCGGTACTTCCCACCCCTAGCAAGCCATAATATCCGGCACTGCCTGTACCTGCCTGTAATCGGGCACTGCTGTGCGCTACCCAGTTACCACTGGGTTAACGTGAGAGCCCTTACTGCCACCTCAATGGGTGATAGGAAAGACTCCTCCCAAAATAGCCATGCGGCCATTTCCTGAAGGAAAGAGAGACTTTCCTTTTACCCACTGTGGTAAAAGGGGGGGCCTCGGCACGCATGAAAAACGCATGCTGACGCCAGCGCAGGCCCTCTTTTGCCTCAGCTTGGTAAAAGGGGCCCTGAGATGCCAATTTATCCCCTGGATTCTATATAGCATGCCTAGAGATCCGTGCCAAAATCCAAGCGTATTCTGTAATGATGTGCGTTACTTTAGCAACACAATCAACATTGATAACAGCACTTAAGCAATAATGAGCACTAATTGGCAATAATTAGAATTTATGCGCATAACTTACTAAGCTTATTCTGTAATGCAGTGTGCCTAACTTCTAATTCATACAGCCAAAAAGGAGTATAGTTATGGGTGGGGAAATGGGCATTTTGTGGGCATTCCAAAATTTACTTGCGTAGTTATAGAATATGACCCAGTGTGCCTAAATCTATCCACTGGGATTTACGCCATGTTTTCATTGGTGTAAATGGATGCATGTAATTTTAGACGCTGGGATATAACTAAGCGTAAATCTATATACTGCGCCTAGATCTAGGTGCAACTTATAGAATACATTAGGCAAAAATGTTTTCCATGCAGAATTTTTGGCACCATATATAGAATCTCCCCTATAGTCCTGATTCTGTATATGGTGCCTAAAAGTAATGCACGTTAGGCAATTACGCCTAAATTATTCTAAATACTGCACATACATCTATGCGTATTTAGAATATGCTTGGCGTAGTTCATGCAACTAAATCTACAAGCATCCATTTACACCAACAAGAACTGGTGTAAATCCCTGCACATAGATTTACATGCAGTGGCCCATTCTTTATAACAATGCGCATAGATTTTGGAACACCTATAAAATGCCCGTTTCCACGCCCCTAAGCATGCCCCTTTTTGCCTGCGCGCATTAGAATTTAGGCACTGTACATTACAGAATATGCTTAGCAATGTACAAACGTAAATTCTAATTTTTAATTAGTGCTCGTTATTGCTTGTTAAGATTTGTTAACGCTTAACAGCTTGTTAAAACAATTAATTTACAGATGTAGTTATAGAATATGCCTAGATTTACATGTGGAACTCTAGGCGCCCTACATAGAATCTGGGAATATATGCATATGGGTTTAGGAAGGGAGTTAAAATGATGGTAGAGTTCTGGAACTTCTAAATCATCTTTGTGTGATGTTTATATGCACCTAATGGAATCTAAATCAGAATCAGCATATTTATAAACCTTATAATTATTGGAATGCTGCTAATTTTAAGTAAATCATTCCAATAATTATAAGGTTACATTCAAAGAAAGACAAGATATGCCAGATTTGTCAGAAACAGATTAACTTTTAGGCAGAAAAGCATGAGTGTTTAGAATTATTGAAGTAGAATTAATAAATACTGTGCAGTTTTAGTATTTTTAATACTCTTTTTCTAAATCAACCTGACTAATGTTGTTTTATAACTTTATAACATTTAACCATAGTCTTACTCTTAAAGCTTTATTCAATAGTTTTAGATGGTATTTCTTAGACAATAATTTACATGGAAGGCTATTATTTCACCCACACGCTACCCCCTTCCCCGCCCCAAGCATTAAGTACTCAAAGGCTGATTTTGAAATGACACACAGAGTTCTCTTTGAAAATTCCCTCCTCTTATGTAACCACAGATACAGACTCCCCACTGGACATTATAAGTAGTCTCCTCAGACATACTTTAGTGTGAGTCAGGGCAAAATAGATCTAGCCTGCCTTGATCTGGCTGATTGCTGAGGGTAGGGGCTGGAGCTGTGCTCTTGAATCACAGAGCAGCTTTGAGAGACATGTGCTGCAGCTTAGAAGGGATCTGCCAAAGACCTGCAGCATCACTCACTGATGAACTAAATGGGTTCTCAGAGCTTCTAAAACAATTAGGGGTCCTTTTACTAGGGGTCCTTTTACTAAGGTGCATTGAAAAATGGCCTGTGCTGTTGTAGACGCATGTATTGGCGCGAGCAGGTCCATTTTTCAGCGCATCTGCAAAAAAGGCCCTTTTTTATCTTTTTGGCTGAAAATGGACATGCAGACAATAAAAATTAGCACGCGTCCATTTTGGTCCTGAGACCTTACTGCGACTCATTGACTTAGCGGTATGGTCTCATGCGTTAACCGGGCGGTAATCGTCAGTGCACGTACACTGCCGATTACTGCCCGGTTAGCGCCACGCAGTAGAAAATACAAAATATTTTCTGCCGCGCATATCGGATCTGTGTAAAAAATGGAACTACTGCCTGGGGCATGCAGTAGCCGGGGCAGTAGTTCCAAATTGACATGCGTTGGACATGCGTAGGTGCCTACGCACCTTAGTAAAAGGGCCTCTTAGATAGCTAGTAGGTCATGTAGAAGGATTCTGTTGGAGATCTTTGAGTAATTACATTCCATTTGTACAGGTCTTAAGTGTTGATTTACTGTTGACCAGACTCTGGAGTGGATTATGCTGTTAAACCTTCAGTCTGAAAAATGTATGTGGTATAACTGAGGTATTTAATATGTCTACATGCAATATGTAAGTCAGATATTATATTTTTGTTTTATGCAACTGAATGAACTGTGGTGGAACTCTGAAACTGAGCATGGCTGATATCTATATGACGCCAGTCCAAGGATGGTCCTGCTCTCACCCCGAGTATTGCTACCTTTAATTTGTTTACAATTTGTACTATTTTTTCAGATTTCTTATAGGCATATAATACATAAACTTAAAAAAATAAATAATGATATTCCAAAAATGTAAGAAAATTTAATATCACTAATAAGAAATGTGCAAATAAAGCACAATTATGAAACTCATTAAAGCAAAATAATGCATACAAAATAAGTCAAAGGTCAAGAAGATTGAGGTATATTTTCAAAGCACTTAGCCTTCCAAAGTAGTAACATGTATAAGAACAATGTTCAAAAGATTTACATATCTTGTAAAGCAAATATTAAAACCTAAATACAAACACATTATTATCAAAATAAACATAAAGAGGGGCATAATCGAACAAGGTCGATTATCTCTAAGGGCGCCCATCTCTAAGGACGTCTCGGCGAAGGGGCGGGGCATCCCATATTATTGAAACAAGATGGGTGTCCATACGGTCGGGGACGCCCAAATCTCAACGTTTAGGTTGACCTAAGGGATGGTCGACCTAAATGTTGAGATTGTCAACCTTAGAGATGGGCGACCTCGGTTTTCGGCAATAATGGAAACTGAGGACGCCCATCTCAAAAATGACCAAATCCAAGGCATTTGGTCGTGGGAGGAGCCAGCATTCGTAATGCACTGGTCCCCCTGACATGCCAGGACACCAACTGAGCACCCTAGGGGGCACTGCAGTGGACTTCACAAATTGCTTCCAGGTACATAGCTCCCTTACCTTGTGTTCTGAGCCCCCCAAAACCCACTCCCCACAACTGTGCACCACTACCATAGCCCTTAGGGATGAAGGGGGGCACCTACATGTGGGTACAGTGGGTTTCTGGTGGGTTTTGGAGGGCTCACATTTACCACCACATGTGTAACAGGTGGTGGGGGGGGGGGGGGGAATGGGCCTGGGTCCGCCTGCCTGAAGTGCACTGCACCCACTAAAAACTGCTCCAGGGACCTGTATATGCTTTCAGGGAGCTAGTTATGACATTTGAGGCTGGCATAGAGGCTGGCAAAAAATGTTTTTTAATTTTTGTTTTGGGTGGGAGGGGGTTGGTGACCACTGTGGGAGTAAGGGGAGGTCATCCCCGATTCCCTCCGGTGGTCATCTGGTCAGTTTGGGCTCCTTTTCAAGGCTTGGTCGCAAGAAAAAATGGATCAAGTAAAGTCAGCCAAATGCTCGTCAGGGACGCCCTTCTTTTTTCCATTGTCGGCTGAGGACGCCCATCTCTTAAGCACGCCCCTGTCCCGGCTTCGGTACGCTGCCAACACGCCTCCGTGAACTTTGGTCGTCCCCGTGACAGAAAGCAGTTGAGGACGCCCAAAATCAGCTTTTGATTATGCTGATTTGGGCGACCCTGAGAGAAGGACATCCATCTCCCGATTTGTGTCGAAAGATGGGCGCCCTTCTCTTTCAAAAATGCCCCTGGTAGTGATATTAAAACAAGATGCATTCAAGCAACAGCCACCATAATAAATAAATAATTCAGTGTGAGGTAAATTAATATATAAATGACTATAAACAGTGAAGAAAGAAATAATTAAATATAAATACCATTCAAGGGTCTTAATACAGATGTATCTCTTGAGTTCACAAAAAAAAGTGTATATTTAAAAACATGTAAGTTGAACAAAACACAGTAAAAGAAAATCATAGTAATATTGCAAATATTAAAAACAAATAATAAGAATGACACCTGTGAGTATTTATAAATGCATTCCAAAGGATTTGTTTAAAATGAATTAATATCAATATGTTTCTAAAAACGAATGTACAGTTAGGTTCAGATCCAGTTGGTTAATACTTCATACTATCATAAAATATATCATAAAATGAAATACATTTTGTAAAAACTGCGATACAGGGATCATTGTTTCCAGTGCTTTTTTTGTGCGGTTATGCGCTGTTACGGCATACTGGCACCTTTTTTCTGAGGTCAGGCAGCTCCGCAATATTCCATTCTACCCCCTGCAGGTACAGAATTGTTTTTTTTACTGCAAGAATTCCACAGGAGTAGTACTAAGTATTTGAGCTCGCCGGTGTTTCAGATCCTACATATTTCCTTGTAAACCAGCGGTCAAGCTACAGACCGGTCTCGCAAGTCTACCGCAGCTCAGCACAGTGTGGCTTCATCTTCATGCACCGCAGCAGCTGCCGCTGCCTCTTTGGTCAAAACTTCGCGTCGGGCGGTGAACCGAATTCCCAAAAGTAAAATGACTGCGAGAAGTAAATTAGAGGATTTAGATCTAACTACCGAGGAAGTGGAGCGGCTGAGCAAAACTTTCAAAGACAAAACGTTCAGGGAATTGTTCCAGGCCTACGCGGACGAAATCTCCGATCCTGAGAACAAGAAGAAATATGAAGAGGCGATCACCCTCATGGAGAAAGAACGAGGCATGGATGTCAAGTTTGTTCATCCGCAGCCGGGGCACATTCTGAAGACCGGCCTCAACGGCGTTCAGCTCTGCTACATCAACGTCTGCAGCAGTGAGCTAGAAGCCTGGCTGTAAAGCTGGTGAGGGGAAGGGCAACCGAAAGGAGCAACACTGGAGTTTACCGTACAGGCTGCCCCCCCCCCCCAAGACCTATGTAAGGAGGGCAGGAAGCACATGATTTACGAGTCTATGGCCCTAAACTCTGAAGAGGAGGCTCAATCTGGATGCCCTCCAGCTGCAGAGCCTTAGATGTGTGTCAAAGAGAAGCTGCAAAACAGAACCAGGTCGTCTCAAAGAGAACTAGTAAAAGACCAGCTGAGAAGACAGTAGGAAAGACCACTGAGAAAATTCAAGAAGGAATAGAAAGAGATTCCACCCATTTAAGCAATAATTTTTCTGAAGAGTTAGAGAAGTCAAAAGAAACAACCACAGTTTCTAGCCAAAACATTCTAATTTGCACACTACTGAGTTGATTCCCCCAGCTGGGAAGAAGAATGGTCCCAAATGCCCAAAATTTCAGTGCATCCAAGATGATTTGTCCATTAGTTTGGTGTTGCATGTGCTTAACAGAGAAAGAAAGATTGAAAGAAGATGTCCATGTCGATCAATATAACATTAGTTTTTGTTCTAGAGACAATATTTACTTAATTATACAATTTCCTCCTCACAAGTTGAACACCAAAGGAGCCACTGTTAGCATCTCCAAGACTAATGCTGTGATACAAAGGTAGAAAAAAATCATTTTATTTTCATTTTAGTGTTTGAAATATGTCTAATTTGAGAATTTACATCTGCTGTCTTATTTTGCACTGGGTATACTGGAGTTGTAACATCTTACAGAAATTATTTATAATGAAAAAGAATCACGTTATTTTTTTTCTCCTATACTAGTATAATATTTTCAATGATGTCTGTTTATATGCACCATGGCTTCTATAAGGGGTGTGGCTATTGTGGGTGTGGCTATCATAGGGGTAGGGCCATATGTGGTGACCCCACCCATGATGAGTACTGGCACCTTTTTTTCTACAAAATAAAACACTGATTGTTTCATATAGCTGCAGAGATTTTGCATTACCTGATTATTGTTTTAGTATTACAAATGAACTCATATATTTTTTAATGGATTTCATTTTATGATACATTTCTGCCAGGTGCTCTGTTAATGGTCAATTTCCACTGTTTGTACTTTACAGTTCAGTCAGGACACAGATAGGACATGCATAAATGGTGCAAAAACTTTCATTATGTGCAATATACAACTGTATTTGCCTGTATTATTGAAATGTTTTGTATAAAAAGAAATTTGCTTGGTAATTGTTTTCAGTATGAATGATATACTGCTTATATGGAAGGATAAACCCTAGAGGTAGTACTGCTGTACTACTGCTAGGGATTACTGGCACCATTTTGAATTCAGGCACTGACCTGAGTGGCAACAGAGGAAGATCACTGCTACCTGGGCCCACCGCCCCACCATTGCTTACCCCAGGTAAATTCCTGGAGGAGTTGGAGGCCAGAGAGAGAGGATGGGCTCAAGGGTGGCATTGGTTTCTGTCAGGGACTGGGCTTTGTGATGAGGGTCAGGTTGGCATCAAAGGGTAGAAAGTGGCATTGGGGGGTGTTGGGTTGTATTGGAGGATTCGAAATTTGCATCGGGGATTGGATTGTGGGAGTTGATGTGTGTGTTTGTGTGGGGGGCACAGCAGAGCTTCTTATTTATTTCTTTACATTGCACACTGCATTACATTTAGTGCCTGATAGTGTAGGTGATCCCATGCTATCTGGCACTGCATGTAATGTGGTGCCTATGCTTCATTAATTAACTGCCCTGTGTAGTAATTGCAGAGCAGATGCTGACCACACCCCTTGCATTTACCACACAGACTTTGCACTTACTACACACAGGTTTTTTTGTGGTAAATGTGTGGTAAGTGCAAAACTTACCGCAGTATAGTAGATGGACCCTATGATCTTTGAAGAAATTCCTGGCAAATGAATCTTGTCTCTGAGGTACTTCTTACACTCCAGGTATATCAGAAATTTGTTGCTATCTCTATTACTATAATCAACTTTTGGAAACTCTTGAGTTAAATTTTTTTTTTAGCGTTATGAGAAATGGACTCTCAATCTAAATGTCTTCATAATTTGTTTCTTTGTTTTATATTTCTTTGTCTAGTTTTTATTGTTTTTGTAATATGCATTTCTTTTCTGTTTTGTTTTCCCTTTTCTTTTAAAACAAGTTTGCCTTGATTATAGCATGTGAGATCATCTTGTTCAATTGCAGAGTATTCAATATATTGGTGCCACTTTTGTAGTACCCATATGCCAACCAAATTATACGTTATCTTTCATAGCATAGCAGTTTTTCTGCATGTCAAACAAACCCTTGCTGTCATTGGCAGTCCAGATGTTGATAGCGAGATGTATGCCAGTCCAGAGAGCTGTGTTTAGGGACAGAGTGAGTACAGTTAGTGTGGCACAAGCCTTTTGTTGCATCATTTGGTCCATGATACTTGCTGATGCTGCTGTGTTCAAGGCTTCATCTACTAAAGCGTTATTAAAACCATTATTTCTGTTGATTCTGTAGCAACTCAGGTATTGTCATTGGCAGAACCATTTAATATAGTCTGTTTTCCATAGATAAATGTGTGTATGTGTTCAAGATAGGAAGTGAAGCTTAAATCTGCCTCATAAGTTAAATATCTACAAATTTTGAATGGGTTGAGTTTCGATAGTTTGTTTTCTGATATGCCAATGTAATAAAGTGTGAGAGGCTTAACACACAAATTGAACAGGTTCTGCACATATTTCTGTGCTCTTATGGCTGCCTTATGCAGAATTTTCTGCAGAAGAGAATTGTGTGTTAAGAGTTACATAAACATCAGTACACTGTTCATTTTAATCCATTGGTGAGGATGATATCAGTTACTAAATCAGAAAAGAAGAGTTCAGCGGGCCCAAAGGCTGAGTGCATGAGTTGTTTACACTGCATCTTTAATACATGGTCTGAGGAGAAATAAAAAGTTAGTTCATTCTGCAGCTAGTGTTAGTGAGCATTTTGTGTCAGCTTGGCTACAACTTGTTCCTTGTTTTATTGAAGTGGATGGGTGCACATTATTTCCATATGATTTTTTTTATAGCATTGGGTATAATTTGTTTTCCTTAGTGTTCAGCTGTACTACTCTGAACAAGTGGATTATATTACCCATCTACCAGCAAAAATGGTACAGCCCAACTAAAGGAAAGGAAATTAACCGGTATGATTAAATTTCACCATCTTTAAGAAATGTTCAAGCTGAATAGAATTCAAAAAAAGAAAAAACAAACCATAAATGACCAAATAGTTACATGAAAGTTAAGAAAAAAGTAAACCCAATGCCTTAGGCCTTTAGACGAAAGAAAGCTTTCCTTTTTAATTGAGTTGCAATACTACAATCAAAGTTGACCTCTTAGTAATCAAATCCTAAGATGATTCCAAAACATGAAAGCATCTATAGTATCAGGTGTGCTAATTGAATTCATGGCACCTTCTTCATTAATCACCCTGGAGCCCCTAGGCAAATATTAAACCTTAACCACAGCCTCAGTATCTGGTTGGGGGAACTGCTGAACATCTCTTAGATACAATTTGAAAAGATCACAAGGTGATAAATAATGTGTAACAAGAAAATTAAGTATTCTCAAATTACGTGCTTTGGTAGCATTTTCCAGTCTCTACATGTAAATGAGTTGATAAACTGTTCTTTACTGCTGCAGCAAATACTGATTGCATTACAGAGCATTGAAATTCAGTTTTAGTTATAAACTCTACAGCATTAGAGATCTTTTCATGCTCAGAAATCTTAGCTGAAGCTTTCTCAAAAAATTTACACAACTGAGCCAAATTACTCCGTACAACACCTTCTGTCAGAATCATTGCAGCCATAGGCACCAGTTCTGTGGGTGCCTGAGCACAACCAATATTTTCATGATTTACTATAACCAGTGGCGTAGCGAGGGGGGCTGCCACCCGGGGCGGGGCGGTTCGCCGTTGCACCCCCCCGGGTGCAGCACGATGACATACCCCCCCTTTGGCGCATCAACACCCCCCCGACCCAGTGCCCACCCTCTTCCGTCCAACCAGCTCCCTACCTTTAAAAAAATATCGGAATCCGAAGCGAGGCGCAGTGCCTCGCTCCTGCACGTAAAAGAAATGTGCACCGTCTCATCGCTCGCTCTGTTTGTCCCGCCCTTTGCTGACGCAACTTCCTATTTCCGTAAGGGCGGGACAGACAGAGCGAGAGAAGGCCCGATGAGACGGTGCACATTTCTTTTATGTGCAGGCGCGAGGCGCTGCGCCTCGCTTCGGATTCGATATTTTTTTAAAGGTAGGGAGCTGGTTGGACGGAGGAGGGTGGGCACTGGGGGGGGTGTTGATGCACCGAGGGGGGAGGAGCTGGCAGGGAGCACCCCCGCCCCCGAGCTGACACCCGGGGCGGACCGCCCCTCCCGCCCCCCCCCCCCATCTTGCTACGCCACTGACCATAACATAAGCCTTGCCATACTGGGACAGACCGAAGGTCCATCAAGCTCACTATCCTGTTTCCAACAGTGGCCAATCAAGTTCACATGTACCTGTCACGATCCCAAAAGGGTAAAATAGATTTTATTATGTTTAACCTAGAAATAAGCAGTGGAGTTTCCCAAGTCTCTCTTAATAATGGCTTATGGTCTTTTCTTTTAGGAAATTATCCAAACCTTTTTTAAACCCTGCTAAGTTAACTGCTTTTACCACATTCTCTAGCAACGAATTCTAGAGTTTAATTACACATTGAGTGAAGAAATATTTTCTCCAGTTTGTTTTAAATTTACTGCTTATTAGCTTTATTGCATGCCCCATAGTCCTAGTTTTTTGTAAAAAGTAAACATATGATTTACCAATTCCACTTCACTCAGTATTTTATAGACCTCTATCATACCTCCCCTTAGCCGTCTCATCTCCAAGCTGAAGAGCCCTAGCCACTTTAGCCTTTTTTGACAAGGGAAGTCGTCCCATCCCCTTTATCATTCTCGTCACCCTTTTCTGTACCTTCTCTAATTCCACTATTTATTATTCATTCATTTATTCGGATTTATTAACCGCCTTTATGAACAAACTCACCCAATCAGTGTACAGCAGATCTAGTTTAACATAAAGCTTACAATTTTGTTAACAACATAACAATAGTCAAATGACCAAATATAAACATAAATACATAAATGAGGTAAACTTGGAAATATGATATCATGCGATATCAGATACGGTGACCAGAATTGCACACACATTTCAGGTGTGATAGAAAGACATTATAACAATCTCCACTTTTATCATTCCTTTCCTAATTGTGCCTAACATTCTATTTGCTTTCTTAGCGACCTCATACTGAGCAGAGGGTTTCAGTGGATCATCAATGATGAAACCTAGATCATTTTCCTTGATGGTAACTCCAAATGTGGAACCTTGTATCATATAGCTATAGTTTGGGTACCTCATTCCCATATGGATCACTTTGCATTTGCTCATGTTAAACATCATCTGTCATTTGGCGGCCCAGTCATCGTAAGACCCTCTTGCAATTTTGCACAAGTTTTTTTTTTTTTAAGATAACTGGTTAACCTCTTAGCGGTGAAAAATAGATTAAAGATAGGACAGCTATTTATGCTGTCCTATTTGACCACTAAATTTAAAGATAAGACAGCTATTTTGCTGTCCTATTTGACCACTAAACTTATCTGATTAGGTGCTGAATATCGGTGTCTAACTGGGTAAGTCACACGATTTAGCCAGTTATGCTATAGGCACTAATGGCAATGTAAGTGATATGAGAAAGTGCCAAAATGGCACTGCGAGGCTCAAGGGTAAAGGGAAGGAATGCGTAGAAGCTGATAAGGATAAAGCTGAACTGCTCAACAATTACTTCTGTTCTGTGTAAGGGCCGGGGATAGGATCACAGAAAACAAATTCTAGTGGGAATGGATGTGTGGTAGACCTGGACTGATTCTCAGAAGACTGTGTGTGTGAGGAGCTAGCTGAATTAAAAATAGACAAAATGTTGGGGCCTAATGGGATACATCTGAGAATACTCAAGGAACTCAGAAACCTTCTGGTGGCTCCATTGTCTAATCTTTTTAATGCTTCTTTAGAGTCTGCAGTGGTCCCAGAGGACTGGAGAAGGGCAGATGTGGCCCCTCTACACAAGAGCAGATATAAGTATGAGGCTGGAAATTACTGTTCTTTTAGTCTGACCTCAGTGGTGAGTAAACTAATGGAAATGCATCTAAAGCATAGTATTGTGAGGTTTCTAGAACTGAATGGACTGCAGGACCTGAGGCAGCATAGTTTTACTAGAGGCAGGTCTTGTTAGACAAATGTGATTGATTCTTTGATTGGGTGACCAAATAGTTGGATGTGGGAGGGGCACTAGAAGTGACGTAATTGAATTTTAGCAAAGCTTTTGACAAAATTTTGCATACATAAGTATGTCTTTTCCCACACTGGGAAAAGACCAAGAGGCATATTTTCAAAGCACTTTGGGAGGCTAAGTTCCATAGGTTTCTATGGAACTTTGGGAGGCTAAGTGCTTTGAAAATATGCCTCCAAGGATCCATCGAGCCCAGCATCCTGTCCATGACAGTGGCCAATCCAGGCCAAGGGCACCTGGCAAGCTTCCCAAACGTTTAGTAGCGGTTTATGGACTTGTCCTTTAGGAAACTGTCTAACCCCTTTTTAAACTCTGTCAAGCTAACCGCCTTCACCACGTCCTCCGGCAACGAATTCCAGAGTTTAATTATGCGTTGGGTGAAGAAATATTTTCTCCGATTTGTTTTAAATTTACTACACTATAGGCGACCAATAAAATGAGCGCCCTTGGTATGGGCCCTAAAGTGCCTGATTGGAGTAAATGGAGTTTTCTCTGAGGAAAAGGATGTTATCAGTGGTGTGTCGCAGGGATCTGTCCTTGGGCTGGTTCTTTTTAATATCTTTGAGGGTGATATTGCAGAAGAACTGTCTGATATGGTTTGTCTCTTTGTGGATGATACCAAACTTTGTAATAGAATGGACACCCCAGAGGGTGTGGATAGCACGAGGAAGGATCTAGCAAAGCTTGAAGAATGGTCCAGAAATTGGCAACTAAGATTTAATGCTAAAAAAATGCAGGGTCATGCACTTGGGCTGCAAAGTATAAGGGACTGAAGTACATCTGTGTATGAAAGAAGAGAGGGACAAGGGGTGATCACATCTGATGATGATAAGGTGGTCAAACAGGTAGAAAAGTCAATGGTCAAAGCCAGAAGGATGCTTGTGCTTATTGGGAGAGGAATGGCCAGCAGGACAAAAAGAGGTGATAGTGCCCTTGTAAAAGTCTCTGATGAGGCCTCATTTTAGAATATTGTGTGCAATTCTGGAGACCGCACCTTCAAAAAGTTATAAAAGAATGGAGTTGGTCCAGAGAGCGGCTATAAAATTGGTCAGTGGTCTGTGTCATAAAGTGTATGGGGACAGACTTATAGATCTCAATATGTATACTCTGGAAGAAAGGCAGGAGAGAGGGGATATGATAGAGATGTTTAAATATCTCTGCGACATTAAGGTACAGGAGGTGAGCCTTTTTCAAATGAAGAAAAACTCTGGAATGAGAGGGTATTAGATGAAGTTGGTTATAGGCTCAGGAGTAATCTAAGGAAATACTTTTTTATGAAAGGGTGGTAGATGCATGGAATAGCCTCCCGTTGGAGGTGGTGGAGGCCAGGACTGTATCTGAATTCAAGAAAGTGTAGGGCAGGCACGTGGAATTGCTTAGGGAGAGGAGTAGATACTTGATGTTGCAGATGGACCGACTGAACGGGCCATTTGGCCTTTATCTGCCGTCATGTTTCTACGTTTCTGCAAATATTTTTTCAAGCACGCTGATTGAGAACACTGCATAAAGGAAATAAGTACACACTGCAGGCTGGTAGGAGCGTACATGCTCTCACTCTGACTATATGTTAAGCACAAAAGATTATAAGACATTTGAATACACTACATATGTGTGGATAGCTCAGAAATGGCAAAGAAGATAATCTGTTATTTTAAAAGGTATTTGCTGCTTTTTAGAGCCTACAGTATTATATTTTCATGGCATTACACTCTTAAATAGAATTTCAAGCTATCTGACCCTTTTTGGGATGACTAGGGGAAATGGTTGATTTGCTTACTTAAACTGATCAAAGAAACAGTTTCAATATATCGAAACTAACCACAGACAGGGTGATTATGACAGCTTTCACAGTTACTCTTGCTGTATCTCAGAAGTTCTTTCTCCTCAGCTTGTTCCCTGTCATCATCACCACCTTCACAATCATCAGATGTAAGAATGTTATATTCCTCTGTCAGTGTGATGTTACGTTTCTCCCACTCAGAAGCAAAATCTTTAAGTTTCTCTTTCAGTTCCTGATGGTTGAATGACTTGTCATCTTTAGGCACTAAGTAGCACAGATTTTCTAGTGTTTTCAACTTGAATTTCCTCAATGTTCTTAGGGTGTAAGTAGAAGAAGTCTACTGCCTGAAGAGAATGGGTCTTGAAGTGCTTCTTTATACTAACTGACCTTAGGTTTTTGGATGAGGTCGACCAAGCGTTTATCTCAAAATGTCTCTCCAGCCATAGTTTTTTTTTTTTTCTGTGCCATATATGGCTTTCAGGCAGGAAGACTTTCTATTACTTCACTGTATCCATTTAAGATTTTTTTTTGTTGACCTCCAATTCTAATGTCATATCTTTCCTCATTGTTCCTTACCCCCCCCCCCCAACTGATTGTGCATGATGCGCTAGCCACCAGTCTATATGCTTATAGAACTGGTTTTCTCAGCCCAGTTCTCAGGGAACACCAAGCCAGTCTGGTTTTCAATATAACCACAATGAATATGCATGAGATATATTGGCATGCACTGCCTCCATAGTGTGCAATAAATTTCATGGATATTCAATGCAGTAGTATTGAATAGCTTAAAATAAAGCGGGTTATAGGTATTGGCTGAAATTTTCAAAAAGTATGCAAGAGATTCATGTTTTTGTGTGATTTTTCAGAATAGAATTTCTTCTATCCAGAAACAATGCTGCACAGGACTTGTACTAATAACACAAGGGTGTAGTGTAATTACTCTAAAGGAGCAAATAGCACACACAGATCTCTAGGGGTGGTTACCAAAATAAAAGTCCCTTTGGCTTTGGGGAAATGACTGGACTAATACAAACTCTGACACAGATAGAAAATAAATCTGTCTTATTGTAGAATATCGCAATAAAAGCTAGCATATAAAAGAGATTGGAAACAAATACATCACAGAAAATATAGTTCTGATTTGATACAGTGCACTAATAATTCATGAAAGTTATAAAATCATGTTTCCTGAGAAAATTATTCACAATGTGTCAGCACAAGTGACAATTTGCAGCCCACATATGCCAATTAGCCTAAATTTCCTTTTTGCTTGTCAAAGAGAGATCTCTAGCTAACCAAAACCATAGGAGTGATCCAAGCTCACCTTGTGAGTTAGGACTGGCCCCTTTTTCAGGTAATATGGACCTCTCTCTCTTCCCTTGGCTCTCCAGCTGGTTTTAGAAACTGTGAGCCAAGACTGCAGAAGCAGGGTAGTCGGAATGCAAGGTTACTATCAGGCTCATTTTCGAAAGAGAAGGACGCCCACTTTTCGACACAAATCGGAAGATGGGCGTCCTTCTCACAGGGTCGCCCAAATTGGTATAATCGAAAGCCGATTTTGGGCATCCCCAACTGCTTTCTGTCGCAGGGACGACCAAAGTTCACGGGGGCGTGTCGGAGGCGTATCAAAGGCGGGACTTGGGCGTGCCAACACATGGACGTCCTCGACCCCTAATGGAAAAAAAAGGGCATCCCTGACGAGCACTTGGGCGACTTTACTTGGTCCATTTTTTCTTACGACCAAGCATCAAAAAGGTGCCTGAACTGACCAGATGACCACTGGAAGGAATCGGGGATGACCTCCCCTTACTCCCCCAGTTGTCACCAACCCCCTCCCACCCTGAAAAAAACTTTTTAAATATTTTTTGCCAGCTTCTATGCCAGCCTCAAATGTCATACCCAGCTCCATGACGGCAGTATGCAGGTCCCTGGAGCAGTTTTAGTGGGTGCAGTACACTTCAGGCAAGCGGACCCAAGCCCATCCCCCCCACCTGTTACACTTGTGGTGGTAAATGTGAGCCCTCCAAAACCCACCATAAACCCACTGTACCCACATCTAGATGCCCCTCTTCACCCATAAGGGCTATGGTAGTGGTGTACAGTTGTGGGTAGTGGGTTGGGGGGCTCAGCACATAAGGTAAGGGAGCTATATACCTGGGAGCAATTTCTGAAGTCCACTGCAGTGCCCCCTAGGGTGCCCGGTTGGTGTCCTGGTATATCAGGGGGACCAGTGCACTACAAATACTGGCTCCTCCCACGACCAAATGGCTTGCATTTGGTTGTTTCTGAGATGGGCGTCCTTGGTTTCCATTATCGCCGAAAAGCAGAAACGACCAAGTCTAGGGACGACCATCTCTAAGGACGACCTAAATTTCAGGATTTGGGCGTTCTCAACTGTATTATCGAAATGAAAGATGGACGTCCATCTTGGTTCGATAATACGAGTTTCTCTGCCCCTCCACCGGGACATTTTGCGAGGACATCCTCAGCAAAACTTGGGCGTTCCTTTCGATTATGCCCCTCCACGTAACTTTGTAAGTCTAAGTGCTTTGAAAATACACCTCTATATCTCACTAAGGATATAAAAAGAATTGAAGTGGTTCATCGGAAGGCAACAAAAATGGTACAAGGTCTGTGCTAGAAGGCATATGAGAAGAAACGTGAAGACCTGAATATGTACAATATCATAGAAGAATGGGCAGGCAGGGGAGATGTTTAAGTACATGAAAGATATTAATGTTCAAACAAATCTTTTTCAAAGATAGATGAGCTGTAGAACTAGAGGACATGATATGTAGCTGCAAGGAAGTAAATTTAAGAGGAACATCAGGAAATACTTTTTCATGGAAACAGTTGTGGATGCCTGGAATGGATGCCTTCAGGTGGAAGTGGTGAGGACCAAAACAGTGATGGAATTCAAAAAAGGCATGGGATATTACTAGGATTATTTCCTGCTGAGGCTGTCAGTTATTAGGATTGCCGCCTGCTGAGACTGTCACTAAACATGAGCACTCTGTGGCTTTGAGGCTAATTCTAGCAGCAAAAATGGCAATAGTCCAAAATTGAAAACAGAAGAAAGGCACATCATTAATGAACTAGGCTGCTATTCGTAAGGAGCTTCAAGCATATGAAAAAAATAATATATGAGCTCCATTTAAGAAGAGAATAGTATTTATGTAAATGAACACCCATACCACTAATAATCCTGTGTATGCATGTTTGTTCATGCAACTCCTCCTAGACATGTCATAATTAATAATGATTGGGGAGGAAGGTGGGAAAAAGTGGGCAAAAATTGTCAGATCTTCTATAGCTGTATAGGTGTGTGTGTGAACGGTTATGTAATATTGAATTCTTTGCCTATCTTTGTACCTGTTGAATCAGAGTGATAGAAGTACCATTAAAGATTAAAGGGGCCTTTTTATTAAAGCATGCTAAGCCCTTAATGCACAGTTAGTGTGCGAGGACAGGCACTGCACAAACACATTACAGTATTGTGTGGCAATTCCCTTATTATTGTGTGCTAAACTGTGCATTGAGAATTTTCATAAAATATTTTTGGGAGGGGGCGCAGAATGGGCATGATTGTGTTAACTAGCCTGTGTTATGATTTCATGCATTGGTTAATGCAGCCATAGTGCAGGAGCACGTACCACCTCCTAACTAGTAGATAGGAAGTTCGTCTGCTTTAAGTTTTACAATATTAGTGCATGACCTGCAAAAACCAAAAAGACAATGCCCTAAAAAACAAAGGTATTAAATTTGCAGGTAACATAGTAGATGACAGAAGATAAAGAACTGTATGGTCCATCCAGTCTGCCCAATAAGATAAACTCTTTACATATGGTATGAAGTGATACATCATATGTATACCTGATCTTGATTTATCCTTGACATTTTTAGGGCATAGACCGTAGAAGTTTGCCCGACAGTGGCCTTGTTCTAAAATTTCTGAAGTTGTTATCAAAGCCCCTGAATAGCTCCACTCCAGCCCATCCAAATCTATTTAGCCTCGATTAGGGCACAGACAATAGAAGTCTGCCCAGCACTGCCATTCCTACCTAATCTCCACTATGCTTCTTTGGATCCAATCCTTCTAAACAGGATTCCTTTGTGTTTGTCCTACACATTTTTGAATTCTGTTACCGTTTTCATCTCTACCACCTCCTGTGGGAGGGCATTCCAGGTATCTACCATCCTCTCAATGAAAAAACACTTTCTGACATTATTCCTGAGTTGGCCCCCTTTCAACCTCAATTCATGCCCTCTGGTTCAACCGCCTTCCCATCTCAGGCAAACGTTTGTTTGCGCATTAATACCTTTCAAATGTTTGTATCATATCACCCCTGTTTCTCCTTTCCTTTAGGGTATATATAGGTCAGTAAGTCTCTCCACATAAATCTTGCTACGTAAACCCCCTACCATTTTAGTTGCTTTTCTCTGAACCACTTCGCCTTTTTACATCCTTAGTAAAATGAGCCATATTGATTATGGGTTTTGAAGATTGAATGATTATGGAGAAGCACTACAGCCAGTATCTATCGGAGGACAGGCTTTGGATGACTTGGAAGAGAGAAAACGTTTATCATCTTTGAACTATGAGATACAGATAAGTTCTTTTGGTTCATTGTTGCAGAGATATTTTTTTAACCTTTATTCAGCAAAGCCTAATGTGTGATGATAGATACTTGTGGCTGGAAAAGTGTGTTTTTCACATTTAAAATAGTCGCATCTAATTTTCTGAGCACATTATACACATATTTTGGAAATGTTTTAATAATAAAATATCTGGTTTAGAGAAGATTTATAAGTTAAAATTTCATACCAAGAAGTGCAGAGTGATGCATTTCGGGTGCAGACATGCAAAAGAGATGTACCGGATAGGAGGGGAGAGATTGGTAAGCTCAGTCAGGAGAGCGACCTTGGGGTGATGGTGACTGAAGATCTCAAGGTGATGAAACAGTGCGACAAGGTGATGGCCATGGCCAGAAGGATGTTAGGCTGCATAGAGAGGGATATAACCAGTAGAAGAAAGGAGATGTTGATGTCCCTGTACAAGTTGTTGGTGAGGCCCCACTTGGAGTATTGTGTTTAGTTTTGGAGGCCTTATCTCACTAAAGATATAAAAAGACTTGAAGTGAGCCAGAGAAAAGCAACTAAAATGGTAGCAGATTTATGTAGCAAGAGAAGATTTATGATTATGTATTTACCAGATTATCAGGCTTATTTTTGAAAGAGAAGGGTGCCCATCTTTCGACACAAATCGGGAGATGGGCGTCCATCTCCTAGGGTCACCCAAATTGGCATAATCGAAAGCTGATTTTGGGCATCCTCAACTGCTTTCAGTCATGTGGACGATCAAAGTTCACAGGGGCGTGTCAGAAGCGTAGCGAAGGCGGGACTGGGGCGTGCTTAACACATGGGCATCCTTGACTGATAATGGAAAAAAGAAGGGCATCCCTGACGAGCAGTTGGGTGACTTTACTTGGTCCAATTTTTCTTACGACCAAGCATCAAAAAGGTGCCCGAACTGACCAGATGACCACCGGAGGGAATTGGGGATGACGTCCCCTTACTCCCTCAGTTGTCATCAACCTCCTCCCACCCTGAAAAAAAAACTTTTTAAATATTTTTTGCCAGCCTCTATGCCAGCCTCAAATGTCATACCCAGCTCCATGGCGGCAGTATGCAGGTCCCTAGAGCAGTTTTTGTGGGTGCAGTGCACTTCAGACAGGCAGACCCAGGCCCATCCCCCCCTACCTGTTACACTTGTGGTGGTAAATGTGAACCCTTCAAAACCTACCAGAAACCTACTGTACTCACATATAGGTGCCCCCTCTTCACCCGTAAGGACTATGATAGTGGTGTACAATTGTAGGGAGTGGGTTTGGGGGGGGGGGGGTTTGGGGGGCTCAGCACACAAGGTAAGGGAGCTATGCACCTGGGATCAATTTCTGAAGTCCACTGCAGTGCCCCCTAGGGTGCCCAGTTGGTGTCCTGGCATGTCAGGGGGACCAGTGCACTATGAATGCTTGCTCCTTCCACGACCAAATGGCTTGTATTTGGTTGTTTCTGAGATGGACGTCCTCGGTTTCCATTATCGCTGAAAATCGGGGACGACCACCTCTAAGGTCGACCTAAATTTCGCAATTTGGGCGTCCCCGACCGTATTATCAAAATGAAAGATGGACGTCCATCTTGTTTCGATAATACGGGTTTCCCCGCCCCTTTGCTGGGACGTCCTGCGAGGATGTCCTCAGGAAAACTTGGGCGCCCCTTTCGATTATGCCCCTCATAGTTTACATTTATGTACTCCCAGGTGGTATTAAATTTTAACTGCCTGACCCTCGACCATTGTTCTAACGTTTGGAGACCCCTTCTCTTGGTTTCTGCTCCCTCCAGGGTGTCCAGTCTATTGGCTATCTTCATGTCATCTGCAAAAAGGCAAACTTTTCCTTCTAACCCTACAGCAATGTCTCTCTCAAATATATTAATCAGAATAGTACTGACCTCTTAGGCACTCCACTACTCACCTTTCTTTCCTCCGAGCCCATTCCATTTACCACCACCCTTTGCCTCCTGTCGGTCAACCAGTCTCCACTTCTTTGGGTTCTAAGTTCAGCCCTCTCAGCTTATTCACGAGTCTTCTGTGAGGGACCGTATCAAAGGCTTTGCTGAAATCCAAGTAGATCACATCTATTGCAAGTCCTTCATCCAGTTCTTTGGTCACCCAGTTGAAGAAGTCAGTCGGATTTGTTTGGCAGGATTTTTCTTTGGTAAAGCCATATTGCCTCGGATCCTATCACCGATGTGAGGCTTACCGGCCTGTAGTTTCCCACGTCTTCCCTGTCTCTGATTTTGTGAAGAGGGACCATATCAGCTCATCTCGAATTCTTCGGAACCTCTCCCATCTCTGAAGATCTATTAATTAAATCCTTAGGAAGTTCTGCCAGGACTTCTCTGAGCTCCCTCAGTATCCTGGGATGTATCCCATCTGGCCCCATAGCTTTATCCACTTTCAGATTTTTAAGCCCTTTATAAACACTTTCTGCCGTGAACGGCACTATATCCACTCTATTCACAGATATATCCTTGGCAGCTGACTGGGGTCCTTCTCCAGGATGAAGTCAGATACAGTAACTTAGAGGCTAGAATCCCTGCAGGCGAAAAGAAAGGGATTTGTTTTTGTTCTTTTTCAGATAGAGGTAAAGTCAGCAGATAGGAGATACTAAGAGAGAGAGGGAGAGAGAGAAATTCAGCAGATAGGAGGTACTAAGAGAGAGAAACCAAACCAGCCAATTTGAAATTTCTCGGCTTAGCCCTGTGGCTTTGTCACTTGTCAACATGTGGCATCACAGAAATAACCCCCTCCAAAAAAAAAAAAATCCCTGTAAAAAAACCCTATAGTTGTTGTTTTAGATTTCATTCTTCACCTTAGAAATACTGCCTGCAATTAACTTGGAGGAATTATATAATTGTGATATAAAACAGAGAAAATTGTGATATAAAATGACCATCCAGCCTATCCTCTGCCCATCCCAGGGGCGTAGCCAGACACCCAATTTTGGGTGGGCAGAAGAACTCCGCCTTGTCCCACAAGTGATTTGGTCTCTCCCTCTCTCGCCTGCATGCCATATGGTCTCTCAAACATCCCCCCTCCCTCACATAAATAGCAGATTTTTACCAGCAGCAAGCAGCAACTAATACACTCTGCTCATGTTGACCCCACAGCTTTCCCTCTGATGCAACTTCCTGTTTCCGCATAGGTGGGAATACGTCAGAGGGAAGGCTGTGGGGCCAATGCGAGCAGTATGTATCAGTCGCTGCTTGCTGCAGACAAAGATCTGCTATTTACAAGGTATGCAGGAGGTACAGTTGTTGGGAATTTTCGGCTGGTGGGGCTTGGGGATCTCTGTCAGCCACATCATAGGTGTGCTGCTACTGGGTGGGCCTGAGCCCAAAGTGGGTGGGCCTGGGCCCACCCAAGCCCACCCTTGGCTATGCCACTGGCCCATCCAAAGCAACCCAGTTTCTACAACCACTTTTTGCCTCTGTGCCTGGTGAATAGTTCATACATCCACTACCCTTTCTGTAAAGAAATAGCTGTTTTTATTTGTTTCTCTTACAGATGTATATAACAGTAATAACCATGAAACTTGTATAATTAAATTAACCATAGTACCTTTGTGGTCATTTGTGTCACTATTTATTTTTTGCATTTGTATCCCACATTTTCCTACCTATTTGCAGGCTCAATGTGGTTTACATTGTTCCGTCATGACGATCGCCATTTCCGGAGTGAGAGGTACAAGTGGTATTACAATAAAGATCATGATTGACATAGTAGATTAAGCAGTCAAGTATAAAGAGTTCATATTCGGAATATGAGATAAAGTGGTATTGTGTTAAAGTTCATTCATGGTAGAGTAGAACTTGGTAGTCGAGTATAGAGAGTTAGGTTTTATCCAGTTCAGGCTTGAGTTTCGTTGTCTGGTAATTAGGATGGATCGTTGTGGTATGCCTTGTTGAACAGGTTGGTCTTCAGTGATCTCTGAATGTTAGTTAGGTCGCGCATTTTTTTCACGGCGAGTGGAAATGCATTCCATAGCTGGGTGCTTATGTAAGAGAAGCATATGTTAATTTATATTTTAGTCCTTTGCAGCTGGGGTAGTGGAGATTCAGAAATGTACATGCTGATCTTTTAGTGTTCCTGGGTGGTAAGTCTATGAGGTCTGACATGTAGACCGGGGCCTCTCTGTAAATGAATTTATGAACCAGAGTGCAGATTTTGAACGTAATACGTTCTTTAAGTGGGAGCCAGTGTAGTTTTTCTCTTAGGGGTTTGGCACTATGGAACTGTTTGGCAAGATAGTGAATTCTGCAAATCTGCATGACCTTTTTAGACTAGCAGTCAGCCAGATATGTGTCACTATAATTTAAATGTGTAATTTACTGATGTGTTAAAAATGGGCTTAATGCATGGAAAAGTCCCTTTTACAAAAGCACTAAGCCCATTTTTAATGCATTTTAGTAAAAGGGCCCTCAAGTTCTTAGCAGTATAAGTTATTTCATCTTTGATATCCCCATTGCAGTATAATAACCATTTATTAATTTTGCTTTTCTTATTTTGAATCCCCCTCATTCACTCATATGTTCATTCTTTATAGTAATTTTGGATTCATAAAAGTTCATGCTCACACTTCTAGGCCTTAATTCTTGATTTGTATACCTGTGTATAATATGTAAACTGCTTTGGTTGTACCATGGAAAAACGGTATATCAAGAATCTAATAAAATAAACATAATTCTGGTCAGGATGGTATTGTGTAGTTTTACATTTCAATTTCATAGAAGAATCTTATGCAGTATTTTGATGAGAAGCAGCTGGGTAGTGATTCTACATGCTGGTCCTACTTTGATTCCTGTTTGTCAGAGTAGACCTCAGAAGACTTCTTGCCCCTTGAAGGGCTTCAAGCTGCTTCAACTCTATGTAAATAAATCACCTTGCTATACCAGAAACCTCCATAGATTCTTCTGTTAGTCCTTTTTACAAAGTATTTCTGATATAAACCGCTAGTGCGGTTTGGTAAAAGAGGCCCTAAATTTTCCATGAACTAGTGAAAATCTCAACCTGCTCTCTGTTAAGCTAAAAACATCACATTTGACATTACAAGCTTATTCAGAAAGCACACTGATTTTCAATGAAACAAAATTACAAAAGAAATATGAGAGATTTACTGCTTCTCTGTGGAATTACTTTACATTATGTGGGTGCTCAGACAATTTAATTATAGCTTTTATTTCCTTGGTAATTTTAGTATATTAATCAGGTTCTGCATCCTGTCTCCTTTCTGTTTCCCTCCACATGCACTTACCAGACCAGCTCAGCTGGAATTTATCTTTCAAGGACTCATAGCACTGAGAGTGCCCCAGGCTGCAAAAATTGTCAGCTTTTTATTAGAAGTTTTACTAGAGACCTGCACAGGAATGGGGCTTGCGGGAATCCCGCGGAACCTAAGGGAATCGTGTGCAACCCGCAGGATTCCCGCAGGGATGGAAGAAATTCTGCAGGGATCCCATGAGGACGGAAGCAGTTCCTGCGCAGTTTCTGTGGGTTCAGAAACAGTTTCTGTGGGGTTCCCGTAGGGATGGAAAAAATTAAACTGTCGACATTACATGCAACTTTTAAGCTTTGCAAACCTTACTTTTAATTTCTTTCTAATTTCCTCATTTTATCATAAACCTTTTCCCTTTTTAAAGTTAAATACATGTGCAGTAGTTTTCCTTAATATCCTCCCACTTCCGGGTTTAAATGGCCCCGGGTCAGTACAGCAGATAGGATTACGCTGGCTGACGGCTTGTGGAAGGTATCTCCCGGTCCCATAGGTATAGTTGATGTAAGGAGCGCTCCTCTCTGAAAGGATAATCGTTAGTAAGAATGTGTTCTTATTATCGTAGGTGCTGTGAAAAGATGTAAAAGTCCGGCCCCTTAGAAGCATTGAGCGAAACAGGGGCTTGCTGTTGGGTGCGGGCATTCATAGTAACATAGTAGATGACGGCAGAAAAAGATCTGCACGGTCCATCTATTCTGCCCACGATAAACTCATATGTGTATACCTTACCTTGATTTGTACCTGTCTTTTTCAGGGCACAGACCGTATAAGTCTGTCCAGCAGTATTTCCCGCCTCCCAACCACCAGTCCCGCCTCCCATCATCGGCTCTGGCACAGACCCCATATAAGTCTGCCCTCCCCTATCCTAGCCTCTCAACCACCAACCCCTCTTCCCCCCGCCACCCAATTTCAGCTAAGCTTCTGTGGATCCATTCCTTCTACACAGGATTCCTTTATGCCTATCCCACGCATGTTTGAATTCCGTTACCGTTTTCATGTCCACCACCTCCCGCGGGAGGGCATTCCAAGCGTTCACCACCCTCTCCGTGAAGAAATACTTCCTGACATCTTTCCTGAGTCTGCCCCCTTCAATCTCATTTCATGTCCTCTCGTTCTACCGCTTTCCATCTCCGGAAAAGATTCGTTTGCGGATTAATACCTTTCAAATATTTGAACGTCTGTATCATATCACCCCTGTTCCTCCTTTCCTCCAGAGTATACATGTTCAGGTCAGCAAGTCTCTCTTCATACGTCTTGGAACGCAACTCCCATACCATCCTCGTAGCTTTTCTTTGCACCGCTTCCATTTTTTTAACATCCTTCGCAAGGTACGGCCTCCAAAACTGAACACAATACTCCAGGTGGGGCCTCACCAACGTCTTATACAAGGGCATTAAAACCTCCTTTCTTCTGCTGGTCACACCTCTCTCTATACAGCCTAGCAACCTTCTCGCTACGGCCACCGCCTTGTCGCACTGTTTCATCGCCTTCAGGTCCTCAGATACTATCACCCCAAGATCCCTCTCCCCGTCCGTGTCTGTCAGGCTCTCCCCACCTAACACATACGCCTCCCTTGGATTTCTACTCCCTAAGTGCATCACTTTGCATTTCTTCGCATTGAATTTTAATTGCGAAACCTTAGACCATTCTTCTAGCTTCCTCAGATCTTTTTTCATGTTTTCCACTCCCTCCAGGGTGTCCACTCTGTTGCAAATCTTGGTGTCATCCGCAAAAAGGCAAACTTTACCTTGTAACCCTTCGGCAATGTCACTCACAAATATATTGAACAGAATGGGCCCCAGCACCGATCCCTGAGGCACTCCACTACTCACCTTTCTCTCCTCCGAGCGAACTCCATTTACCACCACCCTCTGGCGTCTGCCCGTCAACCAGTTCCTAATCCAGTTCACCACTTCGGGTCCTATCTTCAGCCCTTCTAGTTTATTCAAGAGTCTCCTGTGGGGAACCGTGTCAAAAGCCTTGCTGAAATCTAAGTAGATGACGTCCATAGCACGTCCTTGATTTAATTCTCCTGTCACCCAGTCAAACAATTCAATGAGATTCGTTTGGCACAATTTCCCTTTGGTGAAACCATGTTGTCTCGGATCTTGCAACTTATTGGCTTCCAGGAAATTCACTATCCTTTCCTTCAGCATGGCTTCCATTACTTTTCCAATAACCGAAGTGAGGCTTACCGGCCTGTAGTTTCCAGCTTCTTCCCTATCACCACTTTTGTGAAGAGGGACCACCTCCGCCGTTCTCCAATCCCTCGGAACCTCTCCCGTCTCCAAGGATTTATTAAACAAATCTTTAAGAGGACCCGCCAGAACCTCTCTGAGCTCCCTCAGTATTCTGGGGTGGATCCCGTCCGGCCCCATGGCTTTGTCCACCTTTAGCTTTCCAAGTTGTTCATACACACCGTGAACGGTGCTCTATCCACTTCATTCTCAGGTGTACTTTTGCCAGTCCCTCTCGGTCCTTCCCCAGGATTTTCTTCAGTGAAAACAGAACAAAAGTATCTATTTAGCAAATTGGCTTTTTCCTCATCATTTTCTACATAGCGTTTTGCTGTATCTTTTAGTCTCACAATCCCGTTTTTAGTCTTTCTCTTTTTGTTACCATTCCAGCACAGCCGCAGCTAAGTATCTGTTTTGCGATATTGCACAGCATGTATATACCAAAAAGTTTTTTTAAAAAGTGTAAAAAAATATATTACTGCTAGTGCTAGTAAAGAGGATTGTGACTGATGAGGATTCTCGCCAACGTGGGCCGAATAATTGGCCACGTAGAGCAGAGTAAAGCAATCAGCAGTCCAATTATAAGTTGGATCAGCGGTTGTTGAGTTTCTGAAGCCCTTTCCTCTATTAAGTAAAAAGGTTATCTTGATAACAAAGATAGTTTGCTTGCTTTATTTAAAGATTTGTATGTTCAAATGTGGACAAGCATCAAGAGTATGGATTAATACCTTTCAAATATTTGAACGTCTGTATCATATCAATTCTGTTTCTCCTTTCCTCCAGGGTATACATTGTCAGCAAGCACCCCTCCGTGCTGTCCGCTCTTGCTTCGACACCTCTCTGTGCTGTCCGCGCTCCGCTCAACACCTCTATGTGTGGTCTGCGCACCTCTGAGCACCTCTCCGAGCTGTCCTTCTTCGCCCACACAATTGGGGCTAATCCATCTCCTCAACAGAACTGTTCCGGCTCACTTGCAACAAGCAATTCACAGTACTGTTTATTCTGCAGAGCACTTTTATTTCAGAGCCCCACCAGCAGGCGCATAGAGTATGCGCTGTATTCCAGCTGCTGGTCTCTGTACAACTTACTTCCCTTCTTCTTCCCCTCTCCCCACAAGCCCCCAACAGTTCCCAAAAGTTCAGTCTTGAGACTCCAAACCCAAATGAAATAGACCTTTGAGTCAGTCAGTTCCTCTACTCACTTTCTCCTACTGCCTAGGAGATAGAGGCATTTTCTCCTCCCTCACTTGTCAGCCACCAACACTCTGACAACCTCCCACTGAAAATGTACAGACTGACCTTCTTCATGTAATTACCCTCTGTCCTGAGCAGAAGAACTCCATTTGCTCTTGTTCAGCTTCTTTCATGGCCTTTTCACAGTCCTCCTCCAGCTCAATCTCCTCCCACTCCATGGAGTCTTCCCCCACCCTCTCTCCCAGGTGCTGCTCCTCCCCTTGATTGTCCTCCATCTCCCAATCACCTGCTGACCTTTCTGCCTGCTGGGAGTTGGAGTGCTGTCCCTCATGTTCCCTCCTCCCTTGCAAGTGCTGCTGGGTTCTGTAGTTCACTTCCTTTCTTGCAAGTCTCCTACCCCCTTTCCCCGGCAGAGAGTGATCTTCCTTTCTAGGCCTACTGCCCCTGTCAGTTCTTCTCTGCCTTCCCTCTACCTCCTCCTTACAACATGTTTAGGTCAGCAAGCCTCTCCTCATACGTCTTGTAACGCAAATCCCATACCATTCTCTTAGCTTTTCTTTGCACCGCTTCCATTTTTTTAACATCCTTCGCAAGATGCAGCCTCCAAAGGTGTTCTACCTTTATCGTGTGGGTTGCCCAAATGCTGCAGCCACCTTTAGTGCACCAGTAAAATGGCCATGTTTGTGGATTTTTTTTTTTTGTAATGTCTATGTTCTAATTTCCTCATTAGTGTATGGCCATTACCGCTGGAGCCCTTACTGCCACCTATTTAGTAGGCAGTGAGAGCTCCCATGCTAATCAGGTAGCGCACAATAATGTGCCCACACCCGATTAGCACAGGCATGCCTACTCTCCATCCATGGTCATGCCTCCCATGCCGAAAAAACTTTTTTTTCCAGTGCGGGATTAGCACTTGTTAAGCGGAACACTACCGCGGGAAGTCTCGATGTATCCCGCAGTAATGCTTTTTTAGCATGTGGTAGGCCCGCATTAGGCCTATTGTGCCTTAGTAAAAGTGCCCCTTAGTTGTATGGCCGATGAAACTGTGAGTTGCCTAAATGTTAAGCATGTTGATATTGGGTTACTCTAGTATTCTGACACCTGGGTGCCCAGGTGCCTTTATAGAATAGGTGCCTACCATCTAACCTTGGGAGAGACATCCAGTTGTAGAATTGCCCCCCAAGTCTTGCCTCTAGGCCTTGTCACCATATCTGAAAAAAAATACAATACTCCTAGAATGTATTTGGCGGAGAGAATCGAGGATGATTAAAAGGTATGAAATAAATTCCATTTTCAAGAGGTTCAAATAATTTGGACCTTTGCATCTTCAAAAAGAGACAATTGAGGGGAAATTGGATAGGGATGGAAAATATGAAGATGGTGATTCGAAAACCATTCAGTGCATTTCAAACTGCAAGGAGCTATCAGATGTAAAACAAAAGAAGAGAATTATCTGCACTCTAGCCAAAGATTGCTGAAGAGGCAAATAGTATAATTGAATTCAGAACATAATTCAACAATTTGGAAAAGTGCATTTATTTTTGGCATGCAGAGCAGTTTGAAATGTTTTCTTTGTGCTTTACATGCTTCTTAGTCTGCCTCCCTATTTACTATGAATACAAATACACAGCCAGATGCAGGTGCATGAATGAAGACAGATGGACAAGGTCTCTGTAAATTACACTTTTTTTTGTTTTACTTTTTCAGAAAACACACACAAAGATGGAAGATAAGTCAGTCACGGCCTATGTAACATATTAGTTTGGGATGCCAGCCTGATTCAGCACATCCTTAAATGATAAATACTAGGAATTGAAAGAAGGAGATGGGCTCGACACATGCTACCTTTTAATAAATGTGCTCTAAACACCTGCTCTTTACCGCTGTTGCAGATAGGATGCTGGCCTAGACAGACATTTGGTATGACCCAGTTTGGCACTGTTTATATTAGTTCCTTTTGCTAAAAAACAAAAACAAACCAGCAGCAAAAATAGACAAAAGACAAAAACTCCAACAGCCCCCTCTCACCAAAATGTTTTTTTTCAACGACAAGTAGGATGACAGATCCTCATACATGTGTGATGTCACTAGTGGATCTCGTGTGTGAAACAGTACCCCAGCAACTCTTCTAGAAGTGATAAAAATCGTCATTGAATATATGTGGGTAGTCCAGTTAATATTATATGTTTTTTAAAAATTTGTTTTTAAGTTGATTGACATAGTATACATATAGTAGATGACGGCAGAAAAAGACCTGCACGGTCCATCCAGTCTGCCCAACAAGATAAATTCATATGTGCTATTTGTACCTGTCCTCTTCAGGGCACAGACCGTATAAGTCTGGCCAGCACTATCCCTGCTTCCCAACCACCAGCCCCGCCTCCCACCACCAGCTCTGGCACAGACCATATAAGTCTGCCCAGCACTATCCCCGCCTCCCAACTATCAGTCCCACCTCCCACCACCAGCTCTGGCACAGACTGTATAAGTCTGCCCAGCACTATCTCCGCCTCCCAGCCACCAGCTCTGGCACAGACCGTATAAGTCTGCCCAGCACTATCCCCGCCTCCCAGCCACTAGCCCCGCCTCCCACCACATCTGCTTTCGAATTACCCATACCCACCCTAAATTGCCTGCTCACCCTGGGATCCACTGAACCAGTACCACCACAGGAGTACAATCAGAGTCATCTCCAAGAAGAGGCAGGGTCTTTCAGCCAGTTCTGAATATCAAGGAGGTCAATGCTTCTTTGAGGGTTCCTCATTTTAGTATTGAGACTCTACGCTCTATGATTTTCGCAGTTCTGCTGGGGGAGTTCTTTCTGTATTTTTATGCCCTGGGGGTGCACTTTCAGTTCAGAGTGCTCCCAATTGGTCTGATCACAGCCCTTCAGACCTTTACCAAAGATCTGAGTCCATCCCTACCTGATGACTGGCTGATTTGGGCCAGAGAAAATGAAACTGAGTGAGTGGAGAATATTGAGGGAAAGTTGTTCTGATCTGGCCATTGGATGATGGCATCTACTTGTGTGCCTGACTCATCTCTGCTTATGAAAGGAAAATGATAGAAAATAGGGAAACAAATATTGGAAGGGATTGGGGATAAGATTTTTATGTGAAGGTGAGCGTATGCAGAAACTTTTATCCTCACTCCCTTCTTTGAAAGAATGTTGTATGCATCAACTTTCGTTTCTGTGAAGAAGTACTTCCTTCCGTTCTTTTCAGCTTGTCCTTTTCAGAACACCTTTGCTTTCAGTGGCTAAGAATATTTTTTTATTTTTGTAACTGAGCCCTAAAGAAGTTATAATTTCTAAAACAGGGTTGTGGGTGAATACAGCCTTTTAATTTGCAGGTCTCTGCTTCTCTGATTTTAATTGTTTCCAATTAAAAGTTTTACAATTGTTTCTATAAATGATAATCCCTGACACAGCCTCTAGAGAGGAGAAACATGGCCACGTTGGGTTGTGTTTTAAAGTGGCAAGAATAAAAACCTTTTTAACTATTAGAAAATGTGTATTCTGCTTTTTTGGACTGTACTGCTTTTTCTGCAGAACTTTTGTTTTCCTCTTCTGGATTTCCTTGCACTGACATACATACATGTAAGAGCAGTTCTCTTGAGTCAGAAGTCACAGGTATGGCAGTGACATGTGGCAGCTTACTGCCCAATTCCATCATAGGAGCATGTGTATATAGGAGAGGGTGATTCATGTGCATCATAATGGGGTGAATGGTGTCTTCTCTGCTCTAACCAGAGGTATGCCGTCCACACAAGTTCCATGCTGGAGATGCCACCTAGCTTTGACATAACATGTACGACAGGCAGTTGTTAATAATGGTGTGGCCAAAACAGCCACAAACTTGAAACTCTATCAGGCTCTGCTGGATGCACAGCAGCAAGTTGGTTTTCCAGATGGCCCTGTAGATGCGTTTAGGGCTTCAATATCCCTGGTATCTCCGAAGACTATGGAGGACAGGAGAGACATATGACATGTATGAGTATCTGGAATCTGCAAATTGCTGCTGAAAGCCTCCCTCAGGCAACATCATGATGTTTTTGTACAGAGCTTAGGCTAGGAACAGGAGTGTTGATGATGACGATGGCATTTTGCCACATTCTAGAGGGTGAGGGCCTGTGCAACTTGCATGTTTCCATCTCAGCATGGCATGTTTGGGACTTAATGTTCCATGAAGCCTAGCACAGTAGGGGTTCAATGTAGCAGGTGGACTTTAATGATAGGGATACAGTGGAGGGCTGTTTTAGGGGTTGTGGTCCCTGTGTGTCAAGCCGTAGCCACAGCCTTGAGCTGTGGCACATGCCATCACTTTCGGTAATGTGATTTGGGAGATTAGGGGAGTGAAGCTGGGTGCCCTGCAGCCTAGAGTGCCCATGGTAGATGGCTGACAGACCTTGTTCTTTCTGCACATTTGTATTTCACCTCTGTGGTCATGGGTCTCTCACCACACTTTCCCTAGGATCTGCATTGTTGGTCTAGCCTGTCAGTGATGTAAAGGCATCTTGGCTCTGTATTTTGGCTACAGAGGTTTGCTGCTGGGTGCTATGTGATATCAACCTGGTGTTTCGGTAAGTTGTATTCTTTGGCTGTGTGGTATGTGTATGGTTTAGATATGGTGCCTTGTGGGTCCATATAGATGATTACCTTTCCAGGGCCATCCACATCTTTTCCCAGGTCTTCCTTGCTGCTGCATGTAGCAGCCTGCTATGTGCTGCTTCACCCCACCTTCCTGAGACCAAATTGTATGACCAGCAGTGCCTGGCGTTCGCTCTCCTGTTGGGAGAAGTTGCACTCTCTCCAGTCAGCTATTTTGCAGATGAGCAATACTGCTACTGCTAGTGGCTGCTGTGTTGTGTGGGACTGGAAATATGAGCACTTGGTTTTGTGCAGCACCCTTTGCCAGACCACAGTCAGTGAAGGTGAAGCTGTGTAAGTCGAGGCCATCACGACAGTTGCATGGTGAATTTTCATATTGTTTATGGTGCCTGTATGTAGATCCCACCACCTGGTGTCCATTACACTTGTGTTTTGGTGCTGCACGATTTCCCAGTTTTTACATGGAATTTCAACTTACACATGTATTTCATGTATGCAGCAGGAATACGTATGTTTCTTTATTTTTCTCCAGTTTCCATGTGTAGTTGTCTCTTTGGTCACAGGGGGATTTGCACATGTATCCGCTATTTTGCAACCTATATATTTGTATCTCCCATGCATATTTCTCTGTGTATTCCTGGGGGGAGGAGATATGTAAATTTTATATGGAAGCTACACATGCACTTCTGCTCTTCTCTACAATGATGCACTAAATCTACAAGTGTGCACTTCCACATGTATTTTTCAAGATACACAAACTGCCTAAAATTTTCTACTTTATATGTCATTTGCAACCAGTGAGAGATTAATCGTGCTGACTCCTTTGTTGAGGATTGCCAAACTATGTTCAGTTATGTGAGTTTTAATTTGATGCATGGTTTTACTAATATAGATTTTATCACGGGGGCACAGAATAATTGCATATATTATGCCCCTCCTTAACATTAAAGTCATCAGTATTCTTAATTTAAATTTAAAATGTAATTGCGGACGAGTACATTTTTCAGTCTCCAAAGAATGTGAACATACTGCACATTGACCACATTTAAAATGTCCGCCTTGATTTACATCAATACATGGCACTGCGCTCATCATTGAAACAAAGACATTTTCCCATAAATTTAAACTCTAATAATTCTACATTCTTGTTTTTTGAAACTCCTAATTGGGTGCATTTTGTTCTACAGAATTCAACGAAAAGATGGTAGAAAGCAAGTACTGGATCATAATAATTTCATATTGAAAACGCTTCAAACTGCTCATTGAAGTACACTTATTACCAGCACTGATCTGTGATGCAACAGATTTGCCTTGAAATGCAGCTAAACCTTTCAGCAGATAATGAAAACAGATCAAAATAAAGAAGCAACATAGGGCTTTCATGAGAAAAAAAGAAATCCATTTGAGATTTTACATAAAGTACATAAAATGGAAGGAAGGAAAACATTTTGTGATGCTGCTTCAAGTGTGAACATTTCACACATGAAGGAATCTTGGTTCTGATCTTTTCCTTCCCAGGACTGGACAACCCTGTGAATATTATTTTCTCAGCATGAATAAGCAGGTCATTAACATTCATATTATATTATGTGGTCAAATTCACAGCTAGTTCATAGAGCATAATTCTCTTTGACTATTGAGCCATTTGGTCAACCTGGATTACAGTGGTATGTTTCATAATAATTCAACTGATATTAATTCAGATTGTTTGACAGGATAAAAATATAAAAAGCCAAATCTTTTAAAAATATAAATACTAAATTATTGTGTACTAGAATACAACTTCCCCACTGTGGTATATCATAGTTTGTTCTGTTTATTTAGAAACATATCATTACATAAAACATATTTGGAAAGCTAACCATGCAGAGTCTTTCTATTAATATTTCTCACAGACATGCAGGCAAATATGAGAAAACTAATATGAATTTAATGTACACTATTGTGCCGCAGAGGCTGAAGTGGCATTTTTTAATTATTCTGACAGGGATCATATTGGTTTGCTGGAGTAGAGATTTTAACAAAGCATAATTGAACAAGATACTAATAAATCAAATTGATAGGCTAGATGTAGGTGCCAGTTACATAAAACTTGAGGGCTGCATGAAACCATTCAAAAGGAGTGGAACTGTCACCAGCATGAAACACAGTGACAATCACATCACTTTGTGCTGCTCTTCCTTTTAATTACCATATCAAAACACAACTTCTTTTTCTTTGCAGCTGGGGTTTTCCCCTCTCATTTGTCTTGACTAATGTGCACACTAGGAGGATTGAAACAAGACAGACAACAGGTGTGAATCTGAGTCTGTTAAATGACTGCAGTGTTCATAGTTCTAACTCTTTAGTGGTCATGTCACAAACATCTGTAGTATTAATGAGGGAACCTGTATCATATATTATGTTGCATTTTTGTAAACCCTGAAATTTATGTGCCTGGCTCAAATCATAGATTTATAAATTGAGCAAAAGTTGTTTAATTAGATATCTTGGTTGATTAACTTAAGCTAATGATGACCTGCATCATATGGTATTGCATTTGAATTGGAATATGGTTGTGCTCAATCAGACATAAGGAAACAGTTTGTGTATACTCTTAGCGCACCTTCTAGTTGTTAATTATGCTGTGGAATGTTATAGTAGTTGTAAAGTTATTTTTAAAATCTGAAACATTCTGATGAAACAAAATAGTATGAAAGGAATTTGTATATTTTTCAAATATTTGTCCTCTCTAGCTTCACTTTCAGTCTAATACAGTAGCATAGCCAGGGATGAGCCTGGGGGGCAGGGGCCCACCCACTTTGAGTTCGGGCCCATCCAGCAGCAACATATCTTGTTGGTGTAGCTGACAGGGATCCCTAAGCCCCACCAGGTGAAGATGTCTTCTAAGGCTATCTGAATAGGGGAAGAGGGAGAGGGCAGGGATGGAGAAGTAATGCATGGGCCCACCCAGTCCACCCAGGGCCAGAAATACACTGCGGGCTGTGGAACAGGTCTAATAAATGTGATGTGTATCTTAAATAAATCAATGTTGTATAAATGTATGTTGGAGAGCCATATTTAATATATTTCAGTTTCAATTTAGCATGGTGCTTTGATTAGATAAGAAAATTCAGTATAAATACTAGAATGTACATATCTTGCAACTTCCCCAATACAGATTCCACTATAATGCAACTGGGTGGTGTTGGTAGCGGTAAGTGTGATTGTGGGGTTGGGGGAGAGAGTGGGGTTACTGCATAACACCCTGGATATGGGCTCACACTGGCCTGTTATATCTTTTGTGTGCTAAGGCCACTGAAAAAGCCCCTCTCTAAAATTACAAAATAGACAATGAAATACGACATACACTTAATACTGAGTAGATGTCATGCTAAAAATAGAAATCATAACAGATCTGCTACTTTGCTCTTGAGAGTGGGTATGAAAAGAATAGGTAAGGTGGAGAAACAGTGGGAAACATTTTTAATAAAAAAGAAATATTAGGATGATAAAGGTTCTGAGTAGACGTAAAGTGAAAATAATATAGGCAACAAAAATGTCTTGAATTTAAGCAAAGGTGCAAATGATTGTTACTTAAGCAATAAAAAATTTTTTAAAAGCAGGATGTATATATAACAGGCAAAATATATTGCCATCCCTCCCTTGCTCATCTTTATAGTTTTTCTCAGTTCCCATTAAATCTATGCAACCTCTTGTCATCTTTGGTTATTCTATACAACTTTTCTTCCTCATGTTACATTTCCCTTGCTTGTTCTCATGAAGTAAGGAATGGAAAACAAAAATAAGGATGTTATAATGCCTTTGTATCACTCCATGATGTGACCACATCTCAAATATTGTGTGTAGTTCTGGTCACCGCATCTCAAAAAAATAGTGGAATTAGAAAAGGTACGGAGAAGGGTGACAAAAATGATAAATGGGATAACGTCCCTATGAGGAAAGGCTAAAATAGCTAGGACTCTTCAGCTTGGAGAAAAAACAGCTGAGGGGAGATATGATAGAGGTCTACAAAATAATGAGTGGAGTGGAATGGGTAGATGCGAATTGCTTGTTTACTCTTTCCAAAAATACTAGGACTAGGGTGTATGCAATAAAGCTACAAAGTAAATTTAAAACAAATCAGAGAAAATATTGTTACACTCACTTCATAATTAAATTCTGGAATTTGTTGCGAGAGACTGTAGTAAAAGCAATTAGCTTAGTGGGGTTTAAAAAAGGTTTGGATAACTTCCTAAAAGAAAAGTCCATAATCCATTATTAAAATGCACTTGAAAAATCCACTGCTTATTTCTAGGATAAGCAGCATGAAGGGACCCTATTACTAAGCCGCGTAGGCGCCTACTCACGTCCAATGTGTGTCAATTTTGAGTTACCGCCTAGCTACTGTGTGGCCCTTGCGGTAATTTCATTTTTGGCATGTGGGCGGTAATCATTCTACGCGCATAGACCATTACCGCCCGGTTACCATGTCCATTTTCAACAAACATTTTAAAAAAGGCATTTTTTACAGGTGTGCTGAAAAATGGATCTGTGCGCACCCAAAATACACGTCTACACTACCGCAGGCCATTTTTCAGCACACCTTTGTAAAACGGCCCCAAAATGTATTATAGTGTTTTGGGATCTTGCCAGGTACTTATAACCTGGATTGACCACTGTTGGAAATAGGATGCTGGACTTAATGGACCTTCGGTCTGGCCCAGTATGGCAATACTTACATTCTTACAGATACAGTTCATGTATAGCCCACTGTTTCTCATGAGTATAGTTCACAGCGGATTCCAACAAAATTCTAGAACACAATAGTCTAGGAAGTTACATAATATAGCGAGAATAATACTAAAACCTTAGAACACAGTCACACAATAATAATAATAATGATAAAACAATAAAAATAACTATAATCAGATTATTTCTTTGTTACATAAATCTGAAACATGATATAGTTGGTAATCTTAAAGATTATCTGGTAAGAGTTTCCAAAATTTTGTAGCTTGAAAAGCAAACAAATAAAAGGTTTCTTACAGGTATTACCTTTAGGACTTGGGAAATCAAATAATATCAAGTTCCGGAAATGTGCTCAGGACTCCTGTGTGACTCCCACGCTAATCGGGTAGCACGAGGTAATGTGCCTGTGGTATCTGACTAGTGCAGGCACGCCTACTTTCTGCCCATGGGCACGCCTCCCATGCTAGAAAATAAAAAATATTTTTCTCCGCAGGATTAGTGTGCACCAATAGGGAAACTACTGCAGGACACCTCAGCGCATCCAGGGGTAGTGCCCTTTTAGCACATGGTAGGCCCGCATTAGGCCTACTGCTTCTTAGTAAAAGGACCCCTTAGAGAATAGCAGTTAGGTGGAATATTGGCAGATACACCCATATGTGTATCTGCCAATATTGGAGTGGAGGAGTGGCCTAGTGGTTAGAGCACTGGTCTTGCAATCCAGAGGTGGCCGGTTCAAATCCCACTGCTGCTCCTTGTGATCTTGGACAAGTCACTTACCCCTCCATTGCCTCAGGTACAAATCTAGATTGTGGGCCCTCTAAGAATAGGGAAATACCCAGTGTATCTGAATGTAACACACCTTGAGCTACTACTGGAAAAGGCATGAGCAAAATGACATACGACCACCTAAACCTCTGGAAATCACTAAAAACCAACCTGTTTAAAAAGGCATACCCTACCGATCCAACTTAAATGCCTAATCTTTGCAACACAACCAAACTAAAGCACGTAATGGACATAACACAACTCTTCCGTTCTCCAATTCCCTAATGTGGTTGTGCCACATGAACTTGATCTTACCATAACATCACCCTGTATTTGTTCACACCGGAGCCTGCAAAGGCCTCTCCAGTACTATGTAAGCCACATTGAGCCTCCAAATAGGTGGGAAAATGTGGGATACAAATGTAACAAATAAATAAAGATGTGCTAGTATTCTAAATGTTACGGGCTCCTTTTACAAAGAGTCACTACCATTAGTGGTGCACTGAATGCGAAGAAGCCCATGGGAATAGAGTGGGCTTCTTTGCATTTAGCATGCTGCTTATAGCTTTGAAAAAGGAGCCCTATGTTAGCAATTAGAAATGCCCTATAAAAGTAGATGGATATTCAGCTCTTTATGGAGGCCCTTACGATGGCTGTAGGAATAGAGCTGATGGAGAAGTCTCAAAATTGATAGTACTTGAGTGCATTAGAAAGCTAAACCAGCCACAGAATTGTCCACATTAAGGATTTTGAAAAATGTGAAGATCACTACCTTAGCTGTATGTTAAGCTGTAGTGCACAGACCTCTTTGCATCTAGGGGAAATACTTAATATATATGGACCATTTAGGGGTCCTTTTACTAAGGCGCTGTAGGCCTAACACGGGCCTATTGCACAGTAAAAGGGCACTACCATGGGACATGCTGAGGCATCCCATGGTGGTTTGGACATCAGTACATGCTACTCCGCGCTAAAAAATATTTTTTCATTTTTGCTGTGGGAGGCGTGTCTGGGAACAGAGAGTAGGTGTGCTTGTGCTAACGGGTAGCACAGGCACACTACCATGCACTTCCCAAGTAGTGCAGGAGCACTTACCGTGTCCTAAATAGGTTGTGGTAAGGACTCTCGGTGCTAATGGCCACATGCTAATGGTGAAATTAGGGTGTGGCCATTAGAAATTTAAAAAAAAAAACCCAAACATGGCCATTTTATTGTCACTCTAAAGTGAATGCAGCGTGCAGGAAACCCACGTGCTGACAGAAGTGCTGGCCACTTTTTAGCATGGCTTAGTAAAAGGACCCCTTAGAGCCTTATTCAATAAAGATATATATATCGAGAGATATTTTTTGCATAGGCTCAAAATGAGAAAAAATATTTTTTAAATGAGACCATTTATTTTCTAAATAGGGTTTTATTTTCCCCTTCTCTTTGAATTACATCTCTGTTATGTCTATTGTTAGAATAAAAGGTAGTGAACTGAAATGGATAATTAAAATGATTGTGGCACTGGTTGAGGAAGACAAGAAATCACTGAAAAACAGATCACCATTGTAGAAGAGAATATGTTTATTATCCAAACAAGAAAAGGAGCTTATTTAGTAATAAAAAAACAATGACATTAACCAGCATAGCAGCATTTCTTGATATTGTTGTATTTGTTTTGTGAAAGCACTATGCTTATAGATATTAATATTGCCGGAAGAGGTTCTGTCTCCTCAACAGGTGTAGTCAATACCTCTCAAATGCATAAGGAACATTTTGCTTGCTGAACTCTGATATTAAAAAAATATGTGCTGTGTAGATTGATTTATAATGTGAAGCTAAAAATAATATATATTAACCTTTCTGTAATAGATAGCTTTCCAAATTTCCTTCTAACATCATGATGTTGCTATAGTGCTTTGAAAGGTTTGAGTGACCTTTATATTTTCCTAATTTTCGTATGTTCCTGTAAAACTTGTTTAACACCTGCAATTCCATATTGAGGATTTAAAGCTACCTTAAAAGCTTTTGGATTTAAAGTCTTTAATCTGTTAATGACATGTAAGAAATAAATCTAATCAAAACAGTATAATTCCTAGAATACTTAGGATTCAGTTATGAAGGCTTTTTCTTCACATTTTGACAGTACAATGAAGATTAGATGTATACATACCTTTGAAATGATGACTTTATTGAACTATAAACTGCGTTTTTTGAGCATTTCTGAAATAAAAGTTGTAGTTCTTATAAGGGCCATTTTACAAAAAGGCGTGTAAGGACCTACAACTCGGCATTACCACCCAGCTAGTGCGTACGCCTGGTGGTAATTCTGAGTTTCGGGCGCGCTGAAAACCCGCGGTAGAAAATAATTTTCTATGTTCCACCGCTTGGGTGTTCCCAGTGGTAATCGGCGGTTGCCGTGTGTTTCCCTACTCCTCCCCCTGCCTGGGTCGCTGTTTGCTATTGGATTCCATCAGCTGTGTGGGATTCATGACGTCAGTGTGATCTACATCGCCTAGCAGACCACATCCGAGGGATCCAGGGTCCCAGGCACTGACAAAACGTTGGAGGTGAGAATTATTATATAGAATACCCTCCCCTATAAAATAGGTTTATTAGTGGGGCACTGTAAATGATAATGTACAGTGTTTGCTGGATTATATGAAAAGAATGTGTCCCTAAAACCCTCTTTTTTATATGATAGGACTTAGGGGGGCATACAATGAAGCTACAAAGTAGTAAATTTGAAACAAATTGGACAAAATATTTCTTCACTCAACATGTAATTAAACTCTGGAATTCATTGCCAGAGAATGTGATAAAAACAGTTAGCTTAGAAGGGTTTTAAAAAAAAGGTTTGGATAACTTCCTAAAAGAAAAGGCTATAATCCATTATTATAATGGACTTGGGAAAAACCCACTGCTTATTTCTAGGATAAGCAGCATAAAATGTATTGTACTGTTTTGGGATCTTGCCAGGTACTTGTAGCCTGGATTGACCTCTGTTGGAAACAGGATGCTGGGCTTGATGGGCCTTTGGCCTGTCCCAGTATGGCAATGCTTATGTTCTTAAATTACAAACGGTCAGTGGCGTAGGAAGGGGGGGCGGTGGGCATTACTGCGCTGAATGGGCCGTGTCAGCATTATTGCACTGGCAACTGCTAGCGCGGCTTTGTAAAAAGGGGGGGGGGGGGGGGGGAAGAGGTAAGTTCTATAAAGTTAGGCTGTCAGTGTGATGATTGATGTATGATATTAATCTGAGCTGACGTTACAGATGAATCTTGCCTAAGTACTTCAATTTCCTATTTCCTGCTATTGGCAGTGATATATCAGTTCTTCATATCTAAAATGGGACTATTCTCATATACGTTGTAAAGAAGGTGATGCATTATTTGTAGGGTTTCTGATTTTAGGGTTTTTTTTAACCAGTATATGTTCATAAAACACCCCCAGTGCAAAAAAAGATTTAAATAGGTCTTTATTGGATAAACTCCAGAAAAACAACACTTTCATTAGTACTTTCTCCTCCCCTGACTGTAAAGTTATGTGCCTTTTCTGCACTGATGACGCCTAAGTGACACGATCAAGACATATTTGATTTTACTGTAAAAGATGCCCAGCAATAGTACCTATGATACAGAAACACTGGTAAACATTGATTTTGTTTTTATGCCTTCAAGAACCTTCAAGTAGCCAAAAAATGCCAAAATTTATAGGGCCTGATATCCAAAGTGATTTAAGTAGGCATCTCATTACTGTGTAACCTGTGGCAACCTAAATATTGCTGCAGTACAACATGTCAAGCTCCATTAGGGCCCTTTAAGTCATTCTAGGGGACAAATAACATGACTTAAAGTTGTAACACAACTTGATAAGTGTCCCCCTGAATTCTAGAAATTCCTGCCTGCTTTGTGCAAAATGTCACGCATGATCTATTTGATATTCCAGTATGCATATTATTTACCACTATATGGTTGGCTCTGTATTTGAAATTCACAGTCATGGGCATACAGAGATATATCTTTGTATATCTGCTTGTAATTCACCTTGGAGTTTGGATTTTGTAAAGGCAAGTAATTATAAAATCCTAGATCCTGTCCTTTATAGGATATTTGTATTTAAATGAAAGCTTAGTATTGTTTGCTATGGTTTTGGAAAATTATAATTTTTTTCACCTACTTATATAATTTTTTTTCATTATTTGTCATGATTTTTTAAAATTCATTAATTGTCTCAATTATTTCCTTATGTCAATGGTATGTGTAAATTATTTTGAATTTTACCTACTATTAACATTGCTTGCATAACTCTTTGTCATTTTTATTTCATCCTAAATGTACCATATAACTGTATTATCAGTACAGATAGGAAATAGAAAAGCCCTTTTACTAAGCCTAGGTAGAAAGTGGCCTGTGGTAGCGTGGGCACATGAAACAGCCACGCGCCGAGGTCGCTTACTACCGTAGCAGTAAAAAAACATTTTTAATATGGAGGTTGTAAATGATCGAGTGCTAATAAAATAAGTGTTAGGCGGTGAGAGTCTGATAGGTACGGACGGGGAGAGGGATCTTGGGGTGATAGTATCTGAGGACCTGAAGGCAACGAAACAGTGTGACAAGGCGGTGGCCGTAGCTAGAAGATTGCTAGGCTGTATAGAGAGAGGTGTGACCAGCAGAAGAAAAGAGGTTTTAATACCCCTGTATAAGTCGTTGGTGAGGCCCACCTGGAGTATTGTGTTCAGTTTTGGAGGCCGTATCTTGTGAAGGATGTTAAAAAAATGGAAGCGGTGCAAAGAAAAGCTACGAGGATGGTATGGGAGTTGCGTTCCAAGACGTATGAAGAGAGACTTGCTGACCTGAACATGTATACTCTGGAGGAAAGGAGGAACAGGGGTGATATGATACAGACGTTCAAATATTTGAAAGGTATTAATCCGCAAACGAATCTTTTCCGGAGATGGAAAGCGGTAGAACGAGAGGACATGAAATGAGATTGAAGGGGGGCAGACTCAGGAAAGATGTCAGGAAGTATTTCTTCACGGAGAGGGTGGTGAACGCTTGGAATGCCCTCCCGCGGGAGGTGGTGGAGAGGAAAATGGTAACGGAATTCAAACATGCGTGGGATAAAGATAAAGGAATCTTGCTCAGAAGGAAGGGATCCCCAGAAGCTTAGCCGGTGGTGGGAGGCGGGGCTGGTGGTTGGGAGGCGGGGATAGTGCTGGGCAGACTTATACAGTCTGTGCCCTGAAAAAGACAGGTACAAATCAAGGTAAGGTATACACAAAAAATGGCACATGTGAGTTTATCTTGTTGGGCAGACTGGGTGGACCGTGCAGGTCTTTTTCTGCCGTCATCTACTATGTTACTATGTATTTATTGCGGGAGGATTGTGCCTGAGCCCATGCCCAGGCACAATCCTCCTGTGCTTTCACCCTGATGATCACTGCTAATAATGGGCCTAAGGCACTGATCATTGGGGAGTTAATTTTCTGCGCTGGTCCAACGCTATTTCTAGTGCAGTATTTCAGAACAGCGTGGGTAGTTAATCATCAGGGCCTAAGTCTGTGTTATCCAGTTAGCATACGCTAATGTGAATGGGCTAGCTGGATAATGCTTCCAAGCCCATTCTCTGTTCGTGACACACCCCCCTTCCAAAAATTAAAAAAAAGTGAATAGTTAGCACACACTAATAGGCAAATTACTGCAAAATGCCGTATCTTGTGAAGGATGTTAAAAACATGGAAGCGGTGCAAAGAAAAGCTATGAGAATGGTATGGGATTTGCGTTACAAGACGTATGAGGAGAGACTTGATGACCTGAACATGTATACCCTGGAGGAAAGGAGAAACAGGGGTGATATGATACAGACATTCAAATATTTGAAAGGTATGAATCCGCAAACAAAACTTTTCCGGAGATGGGAAGGCGGTAGAACGAGAGGACATGAAATGAGATTGAAGGGGGGCAGACTCAAGAAGAATGTCAAGAAGTATTTTTTCACGGAGAGGGTGGTGGATGCTTGGAATGCCCTCCCGCGGGAGGTGGTGGAGATGAAAACGGAAGCGGAATTCAAACATGCGTGGGATAAACATAAAGGAATCCTGTGCAGAAGAAAGGGATCCTCAGGAGCTTAGCCTAGAATGGGTGGCAGAGCTGGTGGTTGGGAGGCGGGGCTAGTGTGGGCAGACATATACGGTCTGTGCTGGGGCTGGTGGTTGGGAGGCGGGGATAGTGCTGGGCAGACTTATACGGTCTGTGCCAGAGCTGGTGGTTGGGAGGCGGGGTTGGTGGTTGGGAGGCGGGGATAGTGCTGGGCAGACTTATACGGTCTGTGCCAGAGCCGGTGGTGGGTGGCAGGGATAATGCTGGGCAGACTTATACGGTCTGTGCCAGAGCTGGTGGTTGGGAGGCGGGGTTGGTGGTTGGGAGGCGGGAATAGGGCTGGCCAGACTTATACGGTCTGTGCACTGAAGAGGACAGTACAAATAAAAAAAGTAGCACATATGAATTTATCTTCTTGGGCAGACTGGATGGACCGTCCAGGTCTTTTTCTGCCGTCATCTACTATGTTACTATATGATTCTGTCCTCCTCTCCATGTCCTGTGCCCTGCCCTCCCATCTGTGTCCCGTGATTCTGCCGTCCCCAGCGATTCTCCTCTCCTCTGCCCTGCCCTCCTCTCCAGCGTTCCGTTGCATTCACTTGCTTGCCTTGGTAACATCCTGACGTCAGCTCGCCTCCAGCGTTCCCTTCCCTCTCACTGTTCTGCCCTCCTCTGACATCATTTCGTCTTTACGCGAGAGTGGGACACTGAGAGTGAATGGAACGCTGGAGGCTTCCTGACGTCAGGATGTTACAAAGCCAGCCAACCAGCCAGCCTTAGAACGTTGATGGTACAAATTATTATATTAGATGCACATGTAAATTTTGTAACATGCAATTCAAAAAGGGGGCATGGCAATGGAAGCTGCATAGGCAGGTCAGAGGCATTCACTAAAGATGTGCATTGTATTGGAGAATCCGGGGAATCCCTGTCTAATTTAGGCACAGGGATGTACACCCGGTTTCATTAAATCCTCATGGCCAAAATTGGGCTTGAATTCCAGTGATAGGCACTATTCTGTAAACAGTGCCCAACTCGAAGTGCTGTTTATAGAATAACCCTCAGCGCTCTTTTTTTTCAGTGCCCAAATTTGGGCACCGTTTACTGAATTTAGTCTTATATGCAGGTAGACTATATAGAGAAGTAAGTGCTTGCTACAGTTTTTTTTTCCCCTTTTTCTTCAATAGCCGGGTTAGTCATTTTTGCTACTAGCATTGACCATTCATTCAATTATGGATTTATTTTTTACAGCCACTGCCTCTCTGATCTTTTAGAGTTATCGCTTTCTGACTGATCTGTGTCATCTGTTAAAATAGGCAGAAAATGAATAGCTTTTGAACTTTTCACATTGGCAACCTTTTATAAAATGATCCCCATAGCAGTTATACAAGTATATGCATAGATGTTCTTGGGATTTGAAAATAGGTGAATCAGGACTGGGATTGGCATTTTAAGATAAGAGTTGAAGGGATTTAGGTAGTGAGAGGGGAAATTACCAGATCTTGGGAAATTGCTTGAAGGGAGGTGTTCTGGATTGAGGAATCTTGTCTGGGGGAGGGCTAGGGGGCTTGATGGGGGAAGTCTCTGGAGTGGGGGTGGAATTGCCTGGAAGTGGGGCTGGGGAATGACTGGAGGAGGCTAATGCAGGGGTGTCTGGATTTGGTGGTTGGGGGAGGGGAGGGAGGGGATCATTGAGGGTGGAACAACTCCAGAAAGTGATGGCCAAGAGTGTTATAAATAGCGCCCAGATAACCTGAGAACCTATACAAAAAGTGAAAAAGCAATATATTTACACATTTCTCACAAGAGCACTGTGCCACAGCTTGGTGACCCGATCCTCCAGGGCAGTAAATTAACCCCATCTTTTAGGGAAACATCGCAAGCCACAGTATGGTATTTACATAGTAATGATGTGTATCTCATTACTGTGTTTCCTGCATTGACTTAAATATTACTGAACTAGGGTGAGACAAACTGCATTACTGCCCTTTAAGCTACCTAATGGGTTATTGCTGTATCGCAGCTCGATAACTTCCCCCCTAATTGTTCTAAACTATCACATACTGTATTAAGATGTAAGCTATTTCATTACTTCAAGGTTGCCAAAGTTTAGATTGCTACAGAATGCCAGTAGCTCTTTTAGATATTGGCAGTGAATTAATTATTCTGTAATTGTGAGTAGTATGAAGAGTCTTTTTTGCCAAAGATTGTCATGTTTACAAAACTTTGGGGGTTGACTTCAAAAATTTTGAAATAGATCCATATACTTCTATTACATTGTACACTACTTTGTTGTGAACGTTGAAAGGTAGTTTAGCAAATTTGTAATTAAATGAAGCTAAATTGTAAATGTATTTCTGATTACTCATATGTTCTATGTAGTCTGTCTACTACCTATTAGATGGTCAAGAGAGTTCAACTGTGACTTTTGTGGTGGTGTGACCGTGGTCCCGGGGCTGAGAGCCCTCTGTCCTCCATTTAAAATGGTACCCAGGAGCTTCAAAGGGAATAAGGGCTCAGAAGGGAAGAAGGAAAACATAAGCTGGAATCTTGGGAATTGTGGTGTCTCGTAGCAACAAGAAGGGCACCTCAGTAGGAGGAAGGTTCTAGTTACTCCTAACCCTCTAGCTGCCACTCATAGGTGGGAGGGGTTGGAGAACTCCCACAACTAGGAAGCCAGTTCAGAGAAAGAGAGAGAGAGATAGAAGCCATAGATGGAGAGGGAGAGAAGGAAGCTCCCTCCCAGCTTGAGAGAGGACCCCAGAGACCAGAGCAAGCTCTTGTCCAGGAAGTGGGTTATCTAGCCCAGTGCAAGGAGGACCCAGAGATAGATGCTTAACCAGGAAGCAGTGGACTCAAAAAGCTTGAAGGAGGTAAGCAGGTTATCTACCCAGGGCAAGTAGGACCCCAAAATAAATGCTCAGTCAAGAAGCAGTGGAATTGGATGGTGTAAGCCCCTGGAGGGAAGGGCAGCCTGAGACTGGAGGTGGGTGAAAAATAGCCCTGAAGCTGAAGGAGGAAACTCAGCAAAGTTTTGAAGAGAAGTTTGAATTGGGACTTTGAGAGCCTTTCTGTCGTCTAAGGACTGAGTGTTTGCAGATCAAACAGCCTAGGGGAGGACCAGTGTGTAATGATACCGAGAGAAGTAGAAGCCAGGGCTGTGTTTTGAAGGGTTTGCTGTGGAAACCTGTTTGTTAGTGGGAAGAAGATTGAAGGAATTGAACTTGCCTCAGAATTGGGAAAAGAGAAAGTGAAAGGAAGAAGGTGGGGGAAGAGGGAAGACCTTACCATTTTTAACAATATCATCCCTATAAATTTTAGCTATTGAGTGGCACAAGTCATATTAATTTTAGTTTAAATAGTTTCAGATAACCTAGTCCTGGATATCTTGATCTCATCTTTTTGATAGTAAGTCAACAAGCACTGGTAGTGTATTGTGATAGGTCTTGCTTTAACCTTCAGACATCTATCTTGTGCAGACATACAAAGGGGTCCTTCTACTAAACTGCGTTAGGCCCTTAAGCATGTTTGATGCATTAAAGCATTTTGCAGCATTTCCCCCTTTTCTGTGTGTGCTGTATGTTAACTTTTTTTTTAATAATATTTTTGGAGGGGGTATGCCATGGGCAGAGAATGGGTATGGAAACATTAACCATGCTGCTGGCATTGGCATTTAAAAAGGAGATTGAGCAGCTTTTAAACTGGAACCTGGGGGAAGGCAGTTAGTCGTTCAAAAATGCATGGTTCGGAACAAGGTATCTTTCAAAGATATCACCAAAACAGGGAAGATAGGGTATCCTGATAGCGAGGTTGCAGTAGAGATCATAGTAGACCAGGCGTCTTTAAATAAAAAACAGAAAAAAGATTGCAAACTAACACTGTCAACTGCTGAGCAAGATATAAATAGGATCAACAAACATAGTTTGAAATATCTATATGCAAATGCCAGAAGTCTAAGAAGCAAGATGGGAGAGTTAAAATATATTTTCACTACATGAAAAATTAGATATAATAGGCCTGGTGGAAGACAGATAACCAATGGGACACTGTCATACCAGGGTACAAATTATAGTGTTGTGATAGGGTGCATTGAATTGGTGGAAGGGTAGCATTGAATGTTAAGGAGGGCCTTGAGTCAAATAGATTGAAAATTTTGTAGGAAACAAAACACATCTTGGAATCCCTGTGGATTGAAATTCCATGTGTAAAGGGGAAAAAGATAGTGATAGAGTGTACTACTGTCCACCTGGCCAGGATGACCAGACAGATGAAGAAATGTTATAAGAAATTAGGGAGGCTAACAAACTGGGCAAAACAATAAAGGTTGATTTCAATTACCCCAATATTGACTGGGTAAATGTAACATCAGGGCATGCTAGGGAGGTAAAATTCCTTGATGAAATCAAGGACTGCTTTATGGAGCAGCTGGTACAGGAGCCAACAAAAGGAGGAAAAATTCTAGACCTAGTGAACTCATGCTCTGAAAAGTAGCACTGGGGGAGAAGCATTTGAAAGAAGAGCCTTTTTCCCTGGAAAAAGAAGGATTCCAAGTTACTCATATGGAGACCTGGTTTTATCTGTGAAGTATTAAAGTCTTTGATACCCTGAAAGTATTTTCCTCAGTCTCTCACCTACTGTGGAAGAGACCATGAGGAATGTTAATAGTCTATAGAGGATCTTGGTGTTGGCTTTCTGTCTGCCAAGATGAGGCGCTCTGATGGAACACATGATTTAAGTAGGCACATAGGCGCAAGCATGCAACACTAGATTTAGACACATTCAACTGATATCCAGCCAAAATCCACTACTTTTTTATGACTTTGGTTCTTATTTTATGTGAATATATGACTATGTATAAGAAATCAGTATCCTGTGACTTTATATTTCCATCATCTGTAAATATTACAGTATTCTTTCCAACGCAAGAATAAATGCACCATTGGTAGACAGGAATATGAGAGACAGATTTCACTTATAGTTTTTACTCCTGCAGTGTTTGAGTTTCTAGAGTTTGTCTTTAAAAGACATGAAAAGATTTGAGTAGAAGTGAAAGCCAAAGATGTAGAGAATGATACGTGGATGGGGACCTACAGTAACCATGGGGACGGGGACAGAACCCGGGGGAACAGGGCAGGGACAGAGCACACGGGGATGGGGACAAATTTTGTCCTCATGTCATTTTCTGCTTTGAAGCCTGTTAATGAACTGGACTGTAGTTTGTTTGAGTGATGCAGACAATGATATTTTGATTTTTTGAAAAAACAAGCAAACATGCTGGCCACAACTAGCAAAATTTGAATGGGGGATCCTGTACATTCCTGCTACCAGTACATCTTCTGAGAAGACATTTTCTATTGCAGGAAGGACTGTGGAGGACAGGAGAGCTAGACTGAATCCTGAGATTGATGATGAATTACTCGTCCATAGAGTAAAAAATCATAGCAGTGCTTCATAGGGCATATTTCTCCATGCTAGGTCATAGATAATGGGTTGTATTTTGTACCCCTGGACATTTTAACAGGGTGGATTAGGATTCCTTGGGGTAGTAGAAGTCAGCTGTTGTTGAGTTTGGAAGGGTAGAGGGTGGTGGTGATGGGGGGGGGGGGGAAGTTATAGTTGTTCATTATTATTATTGTTTTTTATTTGTAATTTATAAACAACAGTTGTACAGCATATTGTTCCTTTTTATATTTTAATAAAAAGATTTAAATATAAAATCATAAATGTTTGAGGCTTCTACAAGTCCCACGGGGATGGGGCGAAGACAGAGACAGGGCCTATGGGGACGGAGACAGAACCTGTGGGGATGGGGTAGGGATGGAGACAGAACCCTTGTGAAAGGGGCGGGGATGGGGACAGACTGTCCCGTGTCACTCTAGCCAGATGTTCAGTAGTGTTTTTATTTATCAGTTCTAATTGTTATAAAGTAGTTCTGGTTTTGTCCTATGCATCAAGTGAGTGCTGTGCTGTTTCTTCATTCATGGAATTGTGCTTGCATCCTGCTGTGGAATTTACTCTTCTACACGCACCTGGATCCTCCTGATCACTGGCATCAATATTGATTACTCACATCTCATTATCTCTCTTTCATTTCAGTTTTCTGCTGTTAACATTCCACTATTTCCTTTCTCCTTTTTTCTTATCTTTTACTTTTATTTCCCTGGGCCTACCAGTTACCTTAACGTTTTTATTTCAGCTTCTGAGTTCTTGCACATCCCCCTCTTTCTCAGTCACTGCCTGCCTCACTGTGCTGATGAGTCCAACTAATATTTTATAACATCAGCCAATCCCCCTCTCATCTGCCATTTTTTCCAGTGTTTTCAAAATTTGGACTTTTTGTCCTATGTCAAAAATTGCTATAGTATTCTTTATCTAATTTGGAATGTATTTGATGTGTTTTTAACTATTTATTTTTGTAGTTTTCCTTGATTTTTGGCGTTTCTACCACAGTACTGCCTTCTGTGGTGCTGTTTCCTTTTCTGTCAGTCTTTTCCAACACTCTTACTTTTTGAAATGAACAGCTGGGACTTGGATATTGTCAATGCTGAGGTAGGGCTGAGCTGCTGTTCCTCAGCCAGTCTGGCTAGTAGCAGAGGTGAGATGTAGGGCTGTTTGGCATGGCCCCAGTGATTGGCAGGCTTGATAGATAGGGGGTGATAGTGTATAGGTGCTGCAGAGGAGAAGGGGCTGGGATCAAAGGGCCAGGGCACAAACACAGTTTCCTGGAACAGCGGTGGCTGTGTGGGCAGAATACAAGTTCCCTTGCATAGCTATAGGCTACCTCTCTGAATGCTGCATCTATAGATTCATTTGATCAGGGCAGAATATGGTAGCCTAGCATCCAATCCTTTCTCTTATTGGCAGACTGGCAGTATGGGAAGGAGTCAGAGTTAATGGAGGCCAGGCACTTAGAATACTGATGTATCACAGAGCTGGATGAAAGATATGGCATAGGGCAGATCAGGGCTTCATGGTCTGGGAAGAGGGAATTGGTATGAGGACTGCTACAACTCTTTGTGTATAGAGAAACAACTCTTTGTGTATATAGAAAAAAAAATCTCCCTTTCACATATTGGGATGACAGTGATTGATACCCACAGCTACTCAATAAGCTCAACTAGAGCAAAACTATTCCTTAATCCAGTTAGGAATATAGGAACGGTTCTGGCCAGTAGGCACCCAGTGGCACTGCAGGGATCCAGTACAGAAAAATTGGGGTGGTAAGCCCTGTGTTTTTAACATGGGGAATGGCCATGGGTCTGTTGTCTTCTCTTATTTCCCATCAGAGAGACTTACAAAACACAGAACTTTGAAGTGACTTTGTTCCAGTCCATAACATAGTTGACAAGCCGAGTTGATTCGGTCAATGGACACTCAGTTCTACATGTACGCGAATGATGTGCAGCTACTCATACCCACTGAACCTGACTTACCTACAGCCCTGAATAAACTGATTATCTGTCTAACATCAATTCTAGAATGGGCTAAGCACAACAAAATTTGCCTGAACTGAAAATAGAGTTTCTCTGGGTCCCTAACACAAGCAGACACGTACCGGACATCAAAATCGTTTTTGGGAAGTACGAACTCCCCCTCAAATCACAAGACAGAAACCTTGAAATACAGTTAGATTCAACACTTACTCTGCTTCCCCAATCCAAGCAGTCTTCAAGAGCTGCTTCTACTGTTTGCGACAGCTACGCTGCCTCTCTCCTTAAATCGAGAAGGAAAATTTTATCGCAGTTGTGCATGCCATGATGACATCAAGACTGGATTACTGTAATGCACTGTACAATGGTCTGACTACAAAAGGTCTTTACCAGCTCCAGTTGATTCAGAATGCTGCAGCAAGACTCATAGAAGGTTGCAAGCGATGTGACCACATCACACCATTTTTGCAAAACTTTCATTGGCTACCAGTACAATACAGGGCTAAATTTAAAACTCTATGTATGATCTTCAAGGTCCTTAAAGGAAATGGCCCCGAGCACTTGAAGAACAGGATGACTCTATACACACCTCCCAAAAGACATAACGTGAGCTTTTTCTGGAGTAGCTCCTACACTCTGAAATGCAGTCTCCGCTTAACACAAGACTATCTCTACTTCAGGAAGGAGGTGAAAGCTTGACTGTTCAACCAGGCCTTTAATGGAAGAAGTAACTAACACACGCACACTAGCTGAGATAACATTTAATCATCTTTCTGAACTCATGTGCAACTTCATTTAAATTAGTCACCTTATTTTCTAACTCTTCCTACTGTCATACCTATCATGTTCCATCTTTGCTTATACCCTACGATGTCTATTAAAATCTTCTGTTACATGTTGTGTCGACATTGTAAGTAGTATGCTGTGCCCTACATTGTATTGTTATTTGAATATTTTTACTGCTGTAATTTTCTGTTGCTTATGTTTTATTTTTACTGTATACTGCCTTGAGTGAATGCTTTTAAAAAGGCAGTAAATAAAATGGAATAAAAATAAATAAATAAATAAAAAGAGCATGTGAGAAACCTTCAACCTGAAGGAACAATGTTGGATCCATGTACAGTGGGGGAAATAAGTATTTGATCCCTTGCTGATTTTGTAAGTTTGCCCACTGACAAAGACATGAGCAGCCCATAATTGAAGGGTAGGTTATTGGTAACAGTGAGAGATAGCACATCACAAATTAAATCCGGAAAATCACATTGTGGAAAGTATATGAATTTATTTGCATTCTGCAGAGGGAAATAAGTATTTAATCCCTCTGGCAAACAAGACCTAATACTTGGTGGCAAAACCCTTGTTGGCAAGCACAGCGGTCAGACGTCTTCTGTAGTTGATGATGAGGTTTGCACACATGTCAGGAGGAATTTTGGTCCACTCCTCTTTGCAGATCATCTCTAAATCATTAAGAGTTCTGGGCTGTCGCTTGGCAACTCGCAGCTTCAGCTCCCTCCATAAGTTTTCAATGGGATTAAGGTCTGGTGACTGGCTAGGCCACTCCATGACCCTAATGTGCTTCTTCCTGAGCCACTCCTTTGTTGCCTTGGCTGTATGTTTTGGGTCATTGTCGTGCTGGAAGACCCAGCCACGACCCATTTTTAAGGCCCTGGCAGAGGGAAGGAGGTTGTCACTCAGAATTGTACGGTACATGGCCCCATCCATTCTCCCATTGATGCGGTGAAGTAGTCCTGTGCCCTTAGCAGAGAAACACCCCCAAAACATAACATTTCCACCTCCATGCTTGACAGTGGGGACGGTGTTCTTTGGGTCATAGGCAGCATTTCTCTTCCTCCAAACACGGCGAGTTGAGTTCATGCCAAAGAGCTCAATTTTTGTCTCATCTGACCACAGCACCTTCTCCCAATCACTCTCGGCATCATCCAGGTGTTCACTGGCAAACTTCAGACGGGCCGTCACATGTGCCTTCCGGAGCAGGGGGACCTTGCGGGCACTGCAGGATTGCAATCCGTTATGTCGTAATGTGTTACCAATGGTTTTCGTGGTGACAGTGGTCCCAGCTGCCGAGATCATTGACAAGTTCCCCCCTTGTAGTTGTAGGCTGATTTCTAACCTTCCTCATGATCAAGGATACCCCACGAGGTGAGATTTTGCGTGGAGCCCCAGATCTTTGTCGATTGACAGTCATTTTATACTTCTTCCATTTTCTTACTATGGCACCAACAGTTGTCTCCTTCTCGCCCAGCGTCTTACTGATGGTTTTGTAGCCCATTCCAGCCTTGTGCAGGTGTATGATCTTGTCCCTGACATCCTTAGACAGCTCCTTGCTCTTGGCCATTTTGTAGAGGTTAGAGTCTGACTGATTCACTGAGTCTGTGGACAGGTGTCTTTCATACAGGTGACCATTGCCGACAGCTGTCTGTCATGCAGGTAACGAGTTGATTTGGAGCATCTACCTGGTCTGTAGGGGCCAGATCTCTTACTGGTTGGTGGGGGATCAAATACTTATTTCCCTCTGCAGAATGCAAATAAATTCATATACTTTCCACAATGTGATTTTACGGATTTAATTTGTGATGTGCTATCTCTCACTGTTACCAATAACCTACCCTTCAATTATGGGCTGCTCATGTCTTTGTCAGTGGGCAAACTTACAAAATCAGCAAGGGATCAAATACTTATTTCCCCCACTGTACATGATGCAGAATGGTGAAGTTGATACTAGTGTGTAAAAACAGTGCTAAGACTTTTAAGTGGGGAAGTTATTGATATGGGCTACTGTTAGGGCAGGTGATTTTACCACAAGTTGTGCTACTTCAGCACAGGGTCCCATTTTATACAAGGATTTTGGTGCTGAATGTCCGGATTTAATTTAGTCCTGTCATCTGAGGTTAATAAAAATCTCGATATTGTCTGGGAAATGTGTGCTCATTCTTTACTGCTGTGCTTTTTCCTTACTGTTTCCTGCCTTTGCAATGCTGACTTCTTTCTCTCAACAACAGGAAAGTGAGGCAAAAAAGATGAAGATATCCAAAACTCGGTATATAGGACCTTTATTATAGTCGCAAACTAAACACGTGAAGGACCTGACATGTCTATGTTTCAGCGTTGTGAGCCTGCTTCAGGGGTCAACAAACCTCTATCATTGATGAAATGTAGTCTTATATGTAGTTGATCAAAGTGCCTTAGTATACCATACCAGATGGAAACACTTCAACGCTGAAGTGTGAAACACTGCTGGGCTTTCCCAGAGCCTCTACGCTTCAGCGCAGAAGTGTTTCCATTTGGTATAGTATACTAAGGCACTTTGATCAACTACATATAGGACTTTATTTCATCAGCATACGCCACAGGTTTGTTGATCCCTGAAGCAGGCTCACAAGCTGAAACATGGCCATGTTGGGTCCTTGATACGTTTAGTTGTGACTATTTTAAAGGTCCTGTATTCCAAGTGGAGGAGTGGTCTAATGGTTAGCACACCGGTATTGACATCCAAAACTGCCCTGTTAAATTCCCACCGCTGCTCCTTGTGGTCTTGGGCAAGGCACTTAGCCCTCTATTGCCTCAGGTACAAACTTAGAATGTGAGCACTCCAGGGACAGGGAAACACCCAGTGTACCTGAATGTAACTCACCTTGAGCTACTACAGAAAAGATGTGAGCAAAATCCAAATAAATAAATATCCTTGTTGTCGACATGTCAGTGAGGTTTGGACTTTTTTCTTCCTTTGACTTCTCTCTCCATCCTTTCTCTATCCTGCATATACTGCTTGAAGACACTTTTATTCAGAGAGGCATTCCACTAGTCTTTCTGTAACTCTAGTGGTATGCACCTCATCATACTTAATACTTTGCTGTTTTGCCAGAGATTGCTAATAATGGTTCATGTGATCCTTATGGAATATTAAGCTTCATTTATTTCATTTTAAAATGCTTATATTCTGTATATACAGATGGCATCCTTTTCAATATGGTTTCCAGTACGAAATATATAGATTCTTTTTTTTATTTTTAAAGAAGTATTTGTATTCATTATCACAAAGACAGATGTCCAAAGAAATACATCCTCATACACTCGCATTACAGAACATCAGTAAAATATATAGATCCTTTAAGATTTCATGATCTAAGCTGCTACTGTAATTTGTAGAAAATGTGGAGCTGGGACCTGTGTGGCCCAGGAAGCTTATGTACTACATCTTTTTATATGTCCTTATAAAAGACATTGAAACCTACTCAGATATTTTTATCCAGGACTAATATGGCTACTGGAACTGACAAAGCTGAAAGCAGCAGGCAGGCAATACATATTGTGGAATGTGGTGGTAATAAACATTAATAATGGGCTTTTAGTCCCAGCTTGAGCTGTGAAAATTAATACTTCATGAGGGAATTTGTAATTTCACAAGGGCTCATTTCTATAATACAGTCTGGACATCAAAAACATGTGATTGATGCTGGCAAGTTCTTTCTAGTATTTTAATATTGTAAAGAAGCAAATATATTTAACTCATGATTCTCTTTAATTATGGGTTGGACAAGTACAAGTTGAATTCCAGTTTCTTAGCATTTAAACATAAAAGAGAATGTCAAGGTCATAGTCTGTTAACAATTTGATCAGAGTGTAGCTTTATAACCCAATTTGTAGAAAATGAAATGTTGCTTGGTGGTGTCCTGTTAGGACACTGTGAATCAAATGATTTTTCATTGTCTTGAGAAACAGAAGAACCAATATTATACAGTATCATTTGAATCATCACTTCAAACAGTGATGGAGAGCGCACCTAAGCTATTAATCATTTATTTGAAAGGAGAAATATATAAAATTTGTCACCAAGGAATTTTAGAAATGATTGATTTTCTTAATTTTGATGGGACACCATTTAGCAAAAAATTGGTCTGATAATGTAAATAAAAAGTAATCCATTTGAAGGTGTGAGTGCACAACCATGCAAGAATTCTCAGGCTAGTAAACAGGTTATATTGCATTAAATATATACTATGCACTCCATTTAAGTGCATGTCGGATAAGCGCATGCTCTGTTTAACTGCATGGCGTACTTCGGTTCCGATTTTGGCGCCATCAATTTCTATGGGGACAAACTTCAGTTTAGCGCACCACTCATAAGTGCAAGATTCGCTTATATGCATGGTTTAAGACCGCTCCTCTGCAGGAAAGACTCCGCATAAGCGCACACACGGAATATGGAAGCCAATTGGCACGTGACAAAGGGGTGATAAATTTGAAATATCATTGGTTAACTGCCACAGGCAGAATAAATGAAAGTTGTTAGACTGTACACTGGAGTCATCGTCATCGCGCAACTGTAAGACTTTAACACTGGCTGAACGAATAGAAGTTCTTAAAAAATTAGAAAATAAACAAAGTCAAGCATCTATTGCTAAAGAATATGGTGTCAATCCCAGTCAAATTTCACATATCTTGAAGCAGAAGGATCCGCTTCTGGAAGACTGGCAAAACAATACAAATCCACACAGGAAACGTAAACAGGTGGGAAAAGCTGAGGATGTAGAAGATGCTCTTCTTCGGTGGTTTTCTCAAGTCAGTAGCAGACAGTTTCCTGTCAGTGGTCCACTGCTTATGGAGAAAGCTAATCAGCTAGCTGAAAGTCTTGTACTAACTGAATTCAAAGCCACTGTTGGATGGTTGGAAGGAGAGGAACAACATAACATTCAAGAAACAGCATGGTGAGATACAAGATGCTGACGACTTTGGTGCTGAAAATTGGGATGTTTCAGTTCTTCCTACCATCTTGAACGAGTTTACTCCTCGTGACATTTTCAGTGCTGACAAAAAAAGCTTTCTACTGGCGAGCGATTCCTGATGGAACACTTGCATTCATAGAAGCCAAAACTACAGGAAGTAAAACGTCGAAGGACCAACTGACGATTCTCCTTTGCTGCAATATGGATGGGAGTGAGAAGTTGGAACCCCTCGTCATTGGAAAGAGCAAACAGCCCCGTTGCTTCAAGAATGTTAAGTGACTTCCTGTGTCATACGAGGCTAACACAAATTCATGGATGACTGGGGAAATTTGGAATCAGTGGCTAAAGAAGTTAGCCGACCGTGTTATTGAAAGGAAAAATGGACGTCCATCTTGTTTCAATAATACTGGTTTCCTTACCCCTCCACCAGGACATTTTGCGAGGACATCCTCAGCAAACCTTGGGCGTCCCTTTCGATTATGCCCCTCTATGTAGAGTCCAAGGGTTAGCGTAAAACGTCCAAAGTTCAACTTAGACGTCATATCAAAAATGCCCCTCTATATATAATACAAATTATATAAAAACATAAAATATACAAAAATTGGATTTAAATGAAAAACTCAGTTTTGCTGGTTTTGTGGTAGAGTGTTTTGTAGACCAGTGAATGGATAAGAAGCTTAGTAAATCTCTGAATGTTTATGCTATAAAACTCTGAGCAATTCTAGCAGGCTATTATGTGTATCTAGTGTTTTTGTCTGGTCTCCTATCTTCTCTAGCAAATTTTGTAAAGTTGTTTTCACAATAATGTAGCCTCTTATAAAATATTATTTGCCGTAGAGTCCTTTTACAAAGCAGCACTAATAATGGCCTAGCATGCCCTTACACAGGTCTTTCCTGCACTCTAAGGCCATTTTTAGCTCAGAAGTTAAATGGCCATTTTAAAAAGTTTTGTATTAATGGCCATGTGCTAATGTTGCCATTAGTGCATGACCATTAAAAAAGATTAGTGCATGAGCTCTTACTGTCACCTATTTTGTAGGTGGTAAGGACTCATATGCTAAAATCAGTTACTGTGCAGCAATGTAGCTGAGCTGGTTGCCACAGAAACACCCACTCTCCACCCTCACATGCTCCTCAATGGTAAAAATTAAAATAATTTTTTAGCACATGGTGCGCTAACCTTGAACATACTTTAGGACACCTGAGAGCACCCCATGGTAAGCCTTTTTAAGCTTTGTAAAAGAATTCCTATAAAAGTAAATGCAATGATATGATTGCACTTACTTTTTCAGTAGGTATGTATGTATATATATATATATATATATATGTGTATATATATATATATATATATATAGACCTCTTCATCTCTCTATTTTTCTAGTTATTCCTCTACTCTGTTTTCCAAACTTCTCTGTTCCTCACAGCAATTTTGGCCTTGTTATATGTCTTCAGGGCAGAGATCTTCAGCTTTCCTGTTTCTGCAGCTTTTCGTCTCCTTTCTTTCTTCATCCCTCCCTGCTGATGGCATTTCTTTTTCCATTTTAGAGTCTTTGAAAAACCTATGGGTTACAGTTCTGATTTTGTTTCCTCCTCAGAATTTTGTTTCCTTTTTTTTTTAATTATCTTACATTAAATGTTTTACTCATTTTTTAAAATAGTTTTAACCAGTAGCAACCTTGGAAAACCCATTTATAACCTGAGGATCCTGCTTACTAAGCCATGCTATATGTGAACCAGCGTTTTTAGCGTTCACTAGGGACACCCATAGGAGTGTATGGGTGTCTCTAGCGTTAGCGTGTGCTAACATTTAGTGCGAGCTAAAAACACTAGCACATCTTAGTAAACAGAGCCCTGAGTGTATAATTTTATCAATAGTATAGTTTTCTCCAAATGCATTCAGCATTGTGATTTCCGTGTGGATGAATGCATAATGAAGACAGATATGTGGGATTTATTTGTAATGGTGGAGGGATTAAACCAATTGTAATAAATAATATATAAGATGAAGAATGGATGGTATGTGTATATAATATATAGTTAACCATACTGAGCCAGGACTATTCCTACGGCTTTGAAAATAGATGATTCTAATGCTTGAATAACATTCTGTTGAAAGATGTGCTTATTACATTGCAAGAATCAAATACCTGTCAACACTACTTGACAGAGAATGAATAGGAAGAAATGAATAAATGAACTGTTTGAGATACTGGAAAACCTTTCTCAAGGGAACACTTGATAATTACTGGGACCTACAAAAAAAAATTAGAGGGAGGCCCTGATTAAAAAGCAAGAAAAACACACAGGATCTTAAAAAGGAGCATAAATTCATAGAGTGAGCAAAGTGTTCCATTGCTTCTTGCCTTCGGGGATTAATGCTGCCTCATAAAATAGACTAACATATAAACCAGTGCAATTGTTAAGAGGAAACATGCCAGAGAACAATATAGCACTACCATTATGGAACTTTAAAATATCCATGTCAGATGTCCTATGAGTCTCAAGTAGGATATTTAAAGCACACGTACAGATCTATCGTTCAAAAACTTAAGAGAGGATCAACCTAGTGAAAGTCTGAAGCCACAGTTATAGGACAGATGGTGTTTGTCATGAGATGATTTGAAGAATCACCCTTTTCTACAAGGACAAGCAGGAAAGCAAGTACACATAGCAAGGATGACATCACTGACAGTACCTGCAAGAAAAGCTTCTCCAGTTTATGAAGTACCAGAAGCTTCACCATATATGTACGTCACTTCATGCTTTCATGCAGAACCACCTAGGCATTCACATTTATACACATAAATGGTAGCATTATGCCTAAGTGCAGTTCTGCAAATATCCACCTCACCAAGGAGATGTATTGCAAAAATGAATAAGTAGACTGAGGTAGTCTTCTTGACAGTGGCCATTAGTCTACTCAAAAGCTTCTGAAGAAGCTTTCCAGTGTGAGTTCCATTGGTGACGTTACACATGCATTGAGAACATCTGCTACAGGTAAGTAACAGATATAAATTTATATCCATTAGTTAATATACATTCTACTAGCTTAATTGATCAATTAAGACAAATATATATATATATATATATATATATATATATATATATATATATATATATTTTTTTTTTTTAAGTTGAATGTCCGGGATTCTTGGAGATAAGATGTTATGATGTGACATAATTGTTTAATTAACTGTTTAGTTCTATTTAGCAGTGGTTTGAGAGAACACACTACCTCAAATTTCTTGTTTGTTCACAATATCCCCAGATTGAGTATCAGTGATGTCTCTGAGGGGCCCTTTTACTAAGGCACGCCCAAAAGTGGCCTGCGCTGGTCAATTTCCTGAGCGTGCCTGGAAAAAAGGGGATTTTTTTAAATGTGCCAGAAAATGGATGTGCGGCAAAATGAAAACCAGCACGCAACAGTTTTCGGCCTGAGACCTTAACGCCATCTACTGACTTAGCGGTAAGGTCTCATGCGCTAACCAGGTGGTAAGCATGCAGCACACGCCAACTGCCGATTACCGACGGGTAAAGAGTCTGTGGTGGAAAATAGAAAATATTTTCTACCATGTGTTTTGAGTGCAGGTCAAAAATGGAATTATTGTCTAGGGCACGTGGTAGCAGGATGGTAGTGCCAATTTGATGTGCATTGGATGTGCGTAGGCACCTATGTGCCTTTGTAAAAGGACCCCTGAGTTATTACTTAAAAAAACTGAATAGTGTCAACGTTTTCTTATGAAGCAGAACATTCTAGTAGCAGCTGGATTAGAGTAATTCTGTTTTTCAATTTTGGATTATTTAGCAACTTTATTCTAAGTCAAGTGCATAGTATGAATGGCTTTTTAACTGATAACAAGATGAAGCATTGGGTTTCTGATCAGGTTGCTCCTCCATGCTATATGCTAATGTAAAACTCTGGACATGGTAGCATTGTTGAAGAAATTGGACTTATTTATCCAACATGTATAATAGTTGCTACTTTGATTGTTTAACAAGCTATTCTGTTTCTTGTCAAATGCAAATGTGTACTGTTAACCTCTCACAACTTATACTGTGGCACGTTCATTTCCTCTGATACAATTCAGATTCAATGTAGTTGTCATTATTCAGATTGAATTTAGTTGTCATTCCTTTTGATAGTTAACTCTCATTGAACATTCTTGTTCACCCTTGAATAATGCTTATATCTTTGGGCTCCCAAGTCACTTGAGAAAAGCCCTCTTGGATTTTTCAGCAGACTTTTATTAGGCTGTGCCAATTTCTCAAGACATCTTAATACCACACACTCCTTTCAGATCTATATTTAATTAAGATATTGAATGGGTTATGTTCAGTTGTGAAGAATAATTGGAGCAGATATGGGAATATGCCTTAGCTAATGAGTGTGGTCGACAAATAACATGGCCATGAACCATGCACTTGAATGTATGGAAATTATTGGCATCTCTAAACTAGCATATCTTTTGTTTCTAACCCAGGTGAAAGAGTGACTGAATTTTAGTTATGGTTTATAGTCTTAGATTTTATCTGATAAATACCTTGAGTAAGAAAGACTTGTTTAGATAAACATCAGAAAAGCATCCGTTCTCTAGAACTCTCGTACCCCTCCCTTTGCCTACCTTGGATCCTCCATATTCTATCTGTGTGCCTCAGTTGTACCAATTATTAGCAACTGATAAGCCTTCATTCCCATATTCGGCTCATTGGCGCCATTGCACAGCTTGAATACAGAATGAGGGAAAATGGAGAGTTTGGAAGTGGTAGGCTCAGGAGAAATTTTGAAAAAAGGTTGGTGGTGAGGGTTCTATCAATCTGTCTAGGTTCTAAGGTCAGAAGGTATAAGTTGGCTTCAGATCCCTTTGAGTTATAGTAGAACAGAGGCCAGTCCCATCAAATAAAATACAGCAGAGTGGAGCTGGTTCAAATGAAGACAGTCCAACTGAACCAAATCAATCAACCAGTCTTGGAAAAAGCACCTCAGTGTGCCACTTCAGGGCTGAGAACTGCTGAGCACTAGCCCGAGGAGCTTTCTATTATGGTTCATTTTTATTTGATAAACCAACAACACATTTTTGCTGGTTATTGAAGTTCCTTGTACCCCTGATGCAGGTGATATCTGAAACATAGCTGTTTTGGGTCTTTTACTGCATACCATTCTACGTTGGACTGTGTTTGTACCAGCTCTCTTCTGGTACTCCAGATTCCTTCGGTACATCAGATGTACCTTGTAGAAAACCAGATGCATTCCTTTTTGGTAGCAGGTCCTATTGAGTGGAACAGTTTACCAGTTAGCTTACAAACAGAAGCAAATATGGCAGATTTTATGTAGTGTGCAAAATTATTATTTTTTTCAACAAGTGTTCAAATCGGGATAATGGCTTTAAAAGATAGATGGCAACAATTATGATGATGTTTTTATATATAATGCAGGAGCATTGTGTTGAATAACATCTATATTTTGTACTCTTGTACCCTTCCCATAACAGTAGATGAGCAGGTAATAAGCATTTTAAAATAGATCAATAAAAAGGCAGTGGCAGCCGGGGTAATGAGTATTATTATTTTATGGAAATATATGTTTGATTCAACCAGATGAGTTACTCAGGAATAATGCTGGTGCTTCAAAAACACTGAAAAACACAGATTTTTTATTGTAAGCTTGAAGATGCTCATATTAGCAAAATGTATAAGCTATAAACTTTAAGAGTAGAAGCCCTAATTATAGTTCATAGACCCATAGTAAAAAAGATTAAAGTTCCAAATTACTAGATTACATTTTATGTATCTGTCTGTGTCAGATGCTTTCAGAGAATGTTATTTATTGATTTAGGATTTGTTTACCACCTTATTTATTTATTTATAGCATTTATATCCCACACTTTCCCACCCATGGGCAGGCTGAATGTGGCTTACATTAGTTCAAAAAAGGCTAACATCAGTGTAAAAAGGCTTACATCAATCTACTAACAAACAATCAGATACATTAAGGGTGAAGTAGTTGGTGAGTAATGACAGAGGGGGAGAAAAGAGAAAGGTGCAGAAGAATTCAATAGGGCCACATAACAGTAACAATTCAGGAGTCACTAATGCAATGCGGGACTGTAGCGTAAGCTTTTCTAATTAAGGTGGTCTTCCGTGATATTCTGAAAGCCTGTTGTTCGGAAGTAGTTTTAACTGATTTGGGTAAACCATTCCACAATCGTGCGCTGATATAGGGAAAGGTAGATGTGTAGTTGGTTTTATATTTGAGGCCACTACTTGAGGGATAGTGGAGATGTAAGTAAGACCGAGAAGATTTGTAAGAATTCCTGGGTGGTAAGATGATAAGATTATCCATATAAGCTGGAACTTTGCCGTAGAGGATTTTATGCACCAGGGTGCAAATTTTAAATGTTATACGATCCTTGACAGGTAGCCAGTGCAGTTTTTCATGTAATGGTGTGGAACTGACGAACTTCGATTTACCATAGATAAATCTTGCAGCTATATTTTGGACAGTTTGTAATTTTTTGAGAAGCATTTTTGTGCACCCTGCATAGATTCCATTGCAGTAATCAAGATGACTTAAAACTAGCGACTGCACTAAATTGCAAAATACTGCTCTAGGGAAAAAAGGTTTTATACGCTTTAATTTCCAAAGAGTGAAGAATATCTTTTTGACAGTTGCGTTTGTTTGTTCTACCAATGTTAGATTTCTATCAAGTATTACTCCTAGAATTTTCAGAGACTCAGAGATTGGAGATCGGAGGAGAGAGTGGTGGATGCTTGGAATGCCCTCCCATGAGAGGTGGTGGAGATGAAAACGGTAACGGAATTCAAAAATGCGTGGGATAAACATAAAGGAATCCTGTTCAGAAGGAATGGATCCTCAAAAGCTTAGCGGAGATTGGGTGGCAGAGCCGGGGGTGGGGCTGGTGGTTGGGAGGTGGGGCTAGTGCTGGGAAGAGTTCTATGGTCTATGCTGTGAAAATGGCAGATACTAATCAAGGTCAGATATACACAAAAAGTAGCACATATGAGTTATCTTGTTGGGCAGACTGGATGGACCATGCAGGTCTTTCTCTGCCATCATCTACTATGTCACTATACTATCAAAGACCGCAGCATGGTGAATTAAATTACTAACCAGCACACCATTTTCATATGCAGGCATTTAACTTTCCACTTACTATCCATATTTCAGTAGTTCATTTATATCATACTTTGTTTTTATAAGTATTCTCTTCCCTTCAAGCACCTTTTTCATGACAGGCACATTAAATGTGTTTTCACCCAATACACCGTATCTCTGTTTTGGTTTGTTCCAATTGTCCATAAGAGAACACCATTATTCCATGTAAATACCGCTGGCTTTTCTCTTAACTCAGAGAGTGCCACGCTTATCTGTTCAAACACCTTTATTCTATGTACACTCCTATTTCTGCTGGTGCAGGGTTCAGAATGGCACTGGTGACCCCTAGCAGCAGAGGATCCAGAATATCACGTGATTTATGTATTTGCTATAAAAAGGGTTAAACATGTCTTGTGCATCATGCTTCCCAATGGGAAACAGTAAAACAATCCAGTGGCACCTAAAGTTTCTCTTACAACTCCCCTCCCTCCCCCAGCAGCTCCTGCAATGTGAAATGGTGTATTCATGCTTACAATTCTTTTATCTTCCTCTTTTCCCTAAGTCAATGCCTGGGGTGGTGTGAATCATTTATAGCAGGATTCTATAACTTGGTGATTATACTTGCTATAAAGAGATGTATATAGTAGTATTATATTAGCTGGGTTTGGTTCAGATTTATACACTGTAAATTACAACTGAAACTAGTGAGAACTAGCCACCTTATTTGTAGATTCTGTTGTTCTGTTCAAAAAATGTGTAAGTTAACTTCAGTTTTCAAGATCAGATATAGCAGTTACTCTTTAAAATTACTGAACACATTTGAAATGTGTTGCACACTTACCAGGTCATTATTTTATATTATGACATTACATACTTGGGAGAAAATACATTTTTTTAGATGGAAAGAGATAAGCGTATGTCTCTTCATTTTTAACTTTGCTGTTGGGAATCAATTGCTGCTGATTCTCATTTGTCAACTTGCCCTTGGCTTCTCAAGGAGCCCATGATGATAATATAATCCATCAGGAAAGCATTAGTGATGGGTGTCATTGTTAACTTATCATGCAATGGTGACATAAATAGCCAAGGTGTACAGATAGTTTGGGTGAGATTTACAGGACCAGAAATCACTTTATAAGTAAATGGAGCTCTTAGAAGCATGAACAGTCATTGCCAAATATTTCCTAAACTGACCAAGAAATCTTCATATACTAGCAGCAGAAGCCAGGATTCCTTTTTGTAGTTTGATTCAATAATAATTCATGAAATGCATTTAGTGACCTATGGCTTTTAATGTGCATTTTCACCATATCATCATGTTATACTGTTAGCACACACTAATTGTTGCATTAATAAACGCTTACCTTCAAATTCTATAAATGGCGCTTAAAATTCCATGCATGATTTTGGGTGCACGCCCAGTTTGCATGCACCATTTAAATGAAAGCCAATTAGTGCCGACAATTGGGTGCTAATAATCAGTTATCAGCACTAACTAGCTTTAATTAAAATTTGCATGTGCATTTTAGTTACCAGGATCGAATTACTTTCAAAACCTGTACCGTGGTTCATAAAATTGTCCATGGTGAGGCCCCGATTTATATGGCAGACCTCATAGACCTACCAGCAAGGAACACAAAAAAATCATCACACACATTCTTGAACCTCCATTACCCCAACTGCAAAGGACTCAAATATGTTTAAATATTTTTATTGGTGCAAAAATAAATCAATTTATGCATCCAGCTTCCCCTACATCTGCACGCAACTATGGAATACATTGCCAAGTACCATAAAAGCAACGCACGATTTGACAGCCTTCCGGAAATTATTAAAGACTAACCTGTTCAGAGAGACTTATCATTCGGTCCCTTCTTAAATGAATTATCATCACAACTTTGCCAGAACAAGCCAACATTGTACTTTTTTATTTGTTTACTTTAATCTCACTGGCATTATTGAATGTTATATATTATCCCTGCTCTCAAATACCTAAAATGAATTGTATATCTATTCATCTCTAATTTCTACTATATTTTCTGTACCTTAAATGCAATAATTCTGTATTTCTCATTCCGATAATGGTGATCGCCATTGCGGCATAATGTAAGCTACATTGAGCCTGCAAATAGGTGGGAAAATGTGGGATACAAATGCAGCAAATAAATAAAATGTATATTTTACGTGTGGTCCCAAAAAGGGAGTGTGGCCATGGGAGGGTCATGGGTGGATTAGGGGCATTCCTGAAATGTATGTGCACTGTTATAGAATAAGGGGGATCTGCATCTAATTTAGGCGCAAGGATTTACACCAGGGTTTACTTGATGTAAATTCTCATGCCTAAAGTTGGCATGAATCCTAGCACTAAGTGATATTCTATAAATGGTACCTAACTTTGAGTGCTGTTTATAGAATAGCGCTTACTGTGTTATTTTTTCGTCCCTGAGTTTTTGGTACCATTTGTAGAATTGAGTCCCTAATGTGAAAATTCCTGTTGGAGGGCATAATGGGCTGGATTCTATATATGGCGCCTGAAAATTCTGCATGGAAAAAATACGCCTAGGCATATTCTATAAAGTACGCCTGTATTTTATAGAATATGCTTAAATCGCTGTGCAGTATGTAGAGAACACCGAGTGCCTTTTCATGCAACCAAATTTAGTCGCAGCCATTTATGCCATGTTCTACTTGGCGTAAATCCCAAAGCCTAAATCAGGCGCAGAGCGGGCGCATTCTATAAATGTGCATAGATTTTAGAAACACCCACGCCCCGCCCATGGCCCTTTGCAACTGTGTGACTTAGAATTTAAGTGCACTACGTTACAGAATATGCTTAGCGAGTTGTGTGTGTAAATCTTAATTAATGGCAATTAGTGCTGATAATTGCTTGTTACCATCCAATTAACTTTGCTGATTAGCTAGTTTACCAATTAAGTTATGCACATTGTTATAGAATGCGCTTCGATTTCCGCAGGGAATTTAGGGCGCCGTATATACAGTCCCGGGGAATATGGCTGGATACCATGTAGTGAACTCAGAGGGCATTACTGTGTGTTGATGGCTAGCAATGTGATACGGTTAGCTGCACCTCCAGAGGCCATGCCATAGCAATCACTGCTCTGTGTTAACTGTTGGCTGCCTTAACCTTAATTATGGGAATAAACTCAACAATTAACCCAATCTTTCAGCATTTGAAGATTTGTAACTTTTGCTGTAAATGCACATTATGTGGAAAACCTTACCGCAATAGTAAATAGTCCCCTGTGGGGGGGGGGGGGTATTCATCAAGCAGTGTTAAGGCCTTCGCATGGATGTTAGGGCCTTAATGTGTGTTAAGGGAATTAATGCACACTAATTGTGGAGTGGAGGAGTGGCCTAGTGGTTAGAACACCGGTTTTGCAATCCAGAGATGGCCAGTTCAAATCCCACTGCTGCTCCTTGTGACCTTGGGCAAGTCACTAAACCCTCCATTGCCTCAGGTACAAACTTAGATTGTGAGCTTTCCTGGGACAGAGAAATATCCAGAGTACCTGAATGTAACTCACCTTGAGCTACTACTGAAAAAGGTGTGAGCAAAATCTAAATAAATAAATTGCTAAGAAGTCTGTTTTATGCATCGGCATTAAAGAGAGCATATCGATGCCTAGGAAAGTTGCAGCTGTCAGGTGTTCTGCACACACTCGACAGAGCTTTGAGATAAGTGTGCCTTAACATTGACATTCACACTTCAGGCAGCCCTTAACACATACTTAAAATTTTTTAAATAATTCAAACAACAATTTCTTTTTTGGAATAAAATTTGGCTGCAGCTTTATTTCCAAATATTAATAAATTCATTTACTTAACATCAACTTAGTAACATATAATTTTCCACCAGGTTAACTTCAGAATGCGGTTAATAATGTTAAGCCCTTCGGTAACGAACTGGCTCACTTTCTCCCCACTTCACAGTGTGATTAATAATAATGTTAAGCCCTTCGGTAACGAACTGGCTCACTTTCTCCCCACTTCACAGTGTGATTAATAATAATGTTAATCCATTCGGTAACGAACTGGCTCACTTTCTTCCCCCCTTACCCCCCTCCCCCCAGGTGACTTACGGTACCGTCAAGCCACCTCTTACTCATGGCGGTTCCGCCCACGAGTTCATTTCCATTTCATATATTTCATACAATTCCTTTAACCGCTTCTGGTGCCTCTTAAACCCCTCATCCAGGCCACAAGCGGTGACAGACTCCATCTTGTCACCGCTCCCCCATAACCAAAGCTGCCGCCAAATCCTTCTTTAAGCAATCCTCCAACAAATCTTGGAGTGCACTCAAAAAGATATCAGTTCCAATATCGGACAGATGAACTCCATCCTGCCTATACAAACCTGCACAATCTGACGAGATCAAATCATGTGCTAACACCAAACCCCCCATTCTCCCCATAAATTTTGACACTTCCCAATTCACCCTGCGCCTCAACCGCTCAATACCTTTTGGATTAACTGCCCCCCTCCACACTCTTCTGGGAATAATCTGTGACCATACAATCACTGCTCCTGGAAAATAACTCATCACCTCCAATAATTCTGCTTTCATTAAACGAATTAACTGAACTCCTTTTACAGCACATAAATCATTTCCCCCCCAAATGAATACAAATTAGAACTGGAGAAGAAAATCGCCGAGCTTGCAGTAATGCTGGCAACAACTGCTTCCAAGTCATTCCTCGTATGGCCAACCAGCGGATTCGAATACCGAATTCCACCAATCCCAGGTTGGATCCCCACTTTGATTCCAGAGCATGCTTGTGTGCCCAAAAGACATATGAATGTCCGCAGATCCATACACATATGTCCAGAGGCAATACATCTGTAAAAGAAACTAGAACAATTAGCATAAACCTAATCACTTCTCATCCCGAACATACCCTTTATATCTATTAGACCTCCATCTTCCCACCCTCTGAATTAAAGCCACTGAACCCCCTTCTTGGGCTACATTGGAAGCAGCACCAATTCGAAAGGAATGTGTCCCATACTCCTTCGGCTCCAAACCCATATATCTCAAACCTTTCTTAAGCACTGCTGCAAATTGATACCTCGTTAAAGGCATACCATTGCTATGCACCAACCAAACCTCACCACCCACCGGTCTTACACCATTGAACTCCACTGCACATTGCACTGGACAAAATTCCAAAGTCTTAGCCGCTCGCAGACTAATCCAAATGCCTTTTCCATCTTGGTCCGTTTTAGACTTCCTTAAATATATACGCAACACCCCCTTTTCCACCACCACATCCCTTCTTCTCAAACCTTCATCATCCATAGCTCGCGTTGATGAAGCTACCAACTCCCCAACCCTGCAAGCTGAAAAGAAGGCTACCACAAAAGCCACCTGAAATAACAATATTTCATATTTTGAAAAACAAATATTGGTTAATACCTTGCACAATTGCACTACCTGTGCATAAAATAGCGGCCTCCTCACCCTCTCCATTCGTGATTTCCCATGTTCTCTGGAAAAACCACACAATAACTTACGAATCAAATATTTCCCAGCTGGATCTCCCCAACCCAGCAATTTAGACACAAATGCTATTGCAGCCATCGTCTGAGATACCATCCCAAACGACCATTTATTATCCACTGCAAAAGCAATAAGTCGGACCACTCTCTCTTCACAAATTGGGAAAACCAAATCCCAACCTCTGTCAGCCAGAAATGATAGGAATCGCCTCCATCCAACTCCATAAGCCTTCCAAGTATTAGGAGCTAATGCTCTCATCAACAGCGCCTCACAACCTCCTGAAAATTGTGCCACAAATCTTCGGACATCCGTGTAGGCTCCCAATCTGCTGACGGAGCCAAAGCTCTGAAGCGATGTAACTGTAAACGAGATAACGCATCAGCAATCTCATTACAAACACCAGGCACATGTCTCGCTGTTAGCCATAAATTTAATTGCAGACATTTTAACACAATCAATCTCAACAGCTCCACTAACAGCGGACAACGCGAATACTGCTTATTGATTGCCCATACTACTGACATGTTATCAGAATACAAGGCAATCCTCCTGTTACACAACCTCCGTTCCCATAGCCACAAAGCCACCCAAATTGGAAATAATTCCAACAAAGCTATATTCTTGCACAAACCCATCTCTCTCCACCATTGAGGACACTCTTCTGCACACCATGCCCCTCCAAAATAAATCCCAAATCCAATTTCTCCCGACGCATCCGTGAATAATTGTAAATCCACACTTGAAACCAATACATCTTGCCAAACACAAGTTCCATTAAACACCGACAAAAATTCTCTCCAGATTTGCAAATCCGCTCCCACTGCCTGTGTCACACGCACTCTAAAATGCGCCTTCCGCAAACCAACTGTTAACAATGCTAAACGTCTCGAAAAAACTCGTCCCATAGGAATCACTCTCGTTGCAAAATTAAAATGCCCCAACAACGACTGAATCTCCTTCAACGTCACCTTTTTCTTGATGCATACCCTATCAATCTCCTGACGCAAAACCACAATCTTTTCTTTAGGCAGACGAGACTCCATTCTCACTGAATCCAACTCTATCCCCAAAAACACCAATTTGGTAACCGGGCCCTCACTTTTTTCCTTAGCCAAAGGCACACCCAACTCCTTTGCCACCGTTCTAAATGCTGACATCAAGGAAGCACACTGCAATGAATTTTCTGGACCCCCAAACAAAAAATCATCCAAATAATGAACAATAGAATCCCAACCACTAACCTGTTCCACTACCCAATGTAAAATTGTAGCAAATGCTTCAAAATAATTACAAGAAATAGAACAACCCATAGGCATACATTTATCAAAATAAAATTTACCTTCAAACTTAAATCCAAGCAACCTAAAAGCTGTAGGGTGCACTGGCAATAAACGGAAAGCTGCTTCAATGTCCGCTTTTCCCATCAATGCACCTTTTCCCAAATTCCTCAACAAATCCACCGCTTGTTCAAAACTAGCATATTGCACTGTACACAAATCCGGATCAATAAAACTATTTACACCAGAACCTTCAGGATAGGACAAATTATGAATCAACCTGTATGTACCCGGCTCTTTTTTCGGTATCACACCCAATGGAGACACTACCAAATTTTTAAGCGGCGGGTCAGCAAACGGTCCTGCTATCCGCCCAAGACTCAACTCCTTCATCAACTTCTTCCGAACCACCTCCGCATGCTGAATCACAGATACTGAATTCTTACACTTATGATCCAACACCGGTCCCTCAAACGGGATCGGGAAACCTTCCGAAAAACCTACCCACAGCAAATATGCCTCACCACCACACGGATACAGACCCAACCAATTTTGTAACGCCGCTACCTTAATAGGAGAAGGGGCCTTGCCAGCCCACACCTGGGCCGCCTATAGCTCCTCCCCTCCCCGACCTTCCCCGACCTCCCAATCCCCCTCTTGGACATTTAAACACAGGGTGGAATCCCTGACAGACACTGCAACAGTGTCTGAATCTGCAGGCAGGCCTATTACATCGTCCCGCATTAAATTGGAAACAAGCATTACCGGGGCTACTCCCCTTTCCCCCCAATCCGCTTGTCCCCACACTTCCTCCTCCTGCCATTCCGAAACTCCCTGTTCGACCAACGCCCATTCCCCCGGTATTTCCAACTGAGCCACTACCATACCCGGGAAATCCAGCAGAGGCTCCCGAACGAAAGGGAGGATTAACCGAATGAGTAAAATTAGCAATCCACAAATCCACATCTCTCACACCCCAATTCTCAGATTTGTCCTTCGCCAAACTCCGCCTAAACTGCTCATCATAATTTACCCAAGCCCAACCTCCATACATTTTATAAGCTCTCAAAATTAAATCACAGTAATTCCATAAACCCGGATAAAGAGCAGGTTTCTGACCTCCCAACACACTCGCAAAAACATGAAAACTTAACAACCAATTCATGATTGTCTTTGGTACCCTCCCTCTTTTCTTCTTTCCTTCTTCCTTACCCCCATCCTTCCCCCCATTAACATCCCTATCACGCACTAACAAGGCAAATAAATCTATATATTTTCCTTTTAAAATTCTCTGCTTCCATTTTAACGTTATATAACAATCCAGAGGGGCAATATTACATAATGTATGACCCATCCTCGAACCCATAAATATACCTGCCCTTTGATTCTCCCGCATCCCACTTACAACATTCCCCCTTTCCACCTCTACTTCATCCGAAGAAGATGAAGAAGACCCTGATGAATCCCAGGAGTCTGAAGATTCCCATACCTGCATAGGATCACCTGTTCCACCCCTCCTCTGCCTTTTTTCACTATCCAACCGCCTTACCACATGACACAAATTCCGCAAAAATTTTTTATTCCGCAGCTTCTTTCTCAAACCTTTTCCCGACACCCCTTTTTTAATATAATCAATTACCCACAATCACTCACTCTCCCCGCTCCCAAGCAAACACCCCTTCAATTTTGAGTCCCTTAATCTCTCCTTTTAAAAAGGTTACACTGCTGATTTAGGTCCCCTAATTTGCCCATCCAGTTCCTGACCAGGGTTGCACCTGCTTAGCTTCCTGCTTTTGCCATGTGACATACACCTAATAAAAATGGTGCTCATTATTTGCAGCTGTGATCACACTTTCTCCAGTAGTCGATCAAGGTGTGTTACATTCAAGTATTCTGGGTTTGTGTCAAACTTTGTCCCTGAAGTGACTTGCCTTAGGTGGGATTTGAACCAGCAACCTTATGATTATAAGGCTGGTGCTCTAACCACTAGGCCACAGCAGCCACAGTAAAAAATTCTACCCCTAACACCTCGCAAACCGGAAGTGCCTTCCCAACACACTTTAACTCACCCACCCCCTCCCAACGTAACACACACTTCAAAAAACCCCGTTTGTCCGCCCAGCAATCAAAAAACCAACCCAAATTCCCCTCCGTACTCCTCACCTCCGCGAAACCGTCGCGATGTTTTCTACGACGCCACTGCCAAACACCAGCCTCCCCCACCTCAGGTAATCTTTAAAGGGGAATCAAATCAGCAACCTTCTGATTACAAGCTCAGTGCTCTAGCCAGTGCTCCACTGATTAGACATAAGAATTCGTTTCGTTTTTTCTACTTTAAACCCCCCCCAACTTCTCTTTCACTCCCTCCTATTCACCCTAACCCTCTCCTACCTAACTAAAAACTAATTCTGAGCGCCCAAATCTTCCCTATCCTAGCACTTCCCTTCCAGCCAATCCTATCCCTTAATTCCTACCCAATCCCCTTTCTCCCTTTCCTGTTGCTAACCTAAACACTAACTACTTCCAAACTAACTCCCTCCTGCAACTCCCCCCCCCCCCCTTTCCTTTCTTCTTCTGGCTGCCTGGCTTCAGTCAATGTTAACACCCTCACAGCTTAACTGTGAGGGCTTCCTTATATAACAGACATGTTTCATATTTTCTTCAATATATTCTTTGTATGTTTCTTACAACACAAGTGTTGGATAACACTGGTGCCAGGTTTGGATTATATTGAAGCAAGCCATTGTAGTTATTTAACTACTTGAAGTTTTTGAAGTTTGTTTAGTAATTTTAGGCAGCATTTTTATTCAATCTTTGAATAAGAGTCAGCATTTAATTATTATAGTTCTAATATACAAATGTGATATAAGAATGAGAGAACGAGTGCAGTGTATATGTTGATGTTTGTATGAGTTAGTATTTCTTATATAAGAGAACATGGATAGGTAGATTCAGTTTGTTAATGTTAAACAATTGAACATATTGACTTGATTTGCTTGTCACTTATTAGGATTGGGATCAAAAACGTTTGCTCATTTTCGTTTATATTCGCACCCTCTAGGAATAGCCTTTAACCTTAGGGTGTCGTTCCGCTTGGGTGAGTTCTTACTCTGAGAATTTCTCCTTTTCACAAAAATGTTTTTTAAATTTTACTTTATATGAAACTTTCTATCCATGACCTCTTAGTTCTAGAACTCTGGTTTATGTTATTGATTGATGATTTATATACCAGTGGTATAGTGGGGAATTACATTATTAACCCATGGAGTGAGAAGCATTCTTCTGATGATATACCTTTTTATAAGAACTTTGGTGCTTTCAGAATTGTTTTTTCTGAGGAGGGGTGGAGCGTATGTTAATGTTTTTATGTTCCTTGACGCCATCTTGGAGCACTGTGAGTTTGGTTTTTCCTCTTGATGCAGCTGGAAACGAAACAAGAGGGCCCTTGTCTGGAATTATGTGACTGTGCTACAGAATTTGAAGTGGAATATTTTACCAGTTGGAGATGGACAGTACCACTGCGGATTTTATTTTTTAATGTTTCACTTAGATGAGTAATGTTGAAATTTTACCGTGCTGTGCACAGTGTTGAAACTCTGATTTATGAAGGACTTTTGCCTGTTCAGTTTTTTCACTATGAGTGTATTATGTCATTGACTGTTTAACAATTGCAGGATTGGGTTTTTTGGCGTAGTAGTTTTTTCTTCCATTGGTTGTAGAGGTCTTTTCTACTACCCTTTTTTCCTTCCTGTTTTCATACTAGTGTTAGAAGCAATTTATGGGGCAATCGAGGTTCGATTTTGGTTAATTTAAACTAGTTCAGTCTGGCAGAATAACCTCACAGTTGAAACTATAAGCAAAACTACAGAATTAATAGTTTGAAATTTGATACTTTGCTTTCCAAGTTTATTCATTATCTGAAGCCAACAGATGTGCCATATTTTATCGAAGAATATTCTGATGGTCACATGCTGCCATTCCTCTGCTTAGTGCCTCACTAGTTACTTGTACAAATAGAATGACATTTGCCACCAGTCTTTCCATTTTCCCAAATTCCTCTCTTAGGACGAATGTACCCTAAACAGTATATATAATAATCCTATATTGGCTCTAGCAATAAACTTGACTGTAATGCTATTTGTCCCCTCTTTCAGATGATTTACCGTATGACTGAACTAAATTATGGTGTTACCACCATCCTCTTAGTAGAACTTAGAATAGTTTCTATTCATCACTAGTCACTGGAGTCTGCCCTCAAGTCATTTTTTTTGATCCAAAGACAAATAGTATTCTCAATCGCTATTTTTTTTTTACCTAGTAGAACAGCTTTTCATGTGATACTGCCTGAAAGGCCTTAGTATTGTCTGAATAAATCACACTGTATATTACTAGTTTCTTCACATAAAAGGATCTGCTTACTTGTCTGTAGTTATAATTCTTTTAGAAATATTTTTATAAATATGCACCAGAAGAGCTTCACGGCAGTTCTCTTGTACTTTACCTATACTGACTAAGGGATCTTGCAAGGATTTATTACATTAGATGACATACAATGAAAACATAAAATTACGAAAAAAATAAAATTACTGCCTATTAAGCAGATTAGTTTTACTCTTCTGTACCCACTAAATACAGAACTTATCCGTCACTTATACTGGCAGGTAGGAGTATAAACTACATAGTTGAAAATCAACATAAATAAGTACATAGATCAATTTCAATTTTGTTTCCTGCTAAAAGAAGGTGGAGAGGGAGACTGAAAAATGTAAGTAGCATTACTTAATGAAAATTACAAAGAAAAAATGTAGGCAGAAAACAGTGTATGTACAGTTAGAACATAAGGCCTCAGTAGTAAAAGGTTTCAAACTGCTTCAATAATAAGCACTCAGGCTTTATGACAACGTCACTTGATCTTTGTAATCACTGCAGCACCTTTTAACTTAACCCAGTTATCGGCCAAAAACCTCCTTTTCCAGCTTTATTATGGTATTTCAAATAGAAATAGTCAATATTTGTCAATATTGCCATTAACATTGCCCAATATATGATATTGCCTTTGAAAACAAACATGCAGCAAGCGGAGAAAATTAGTAATTGAACTTGGCTTAAAGAAGAATCCCAACAGGAACCCATTTCACCATGGGACTGGCTTCATCAGGGGTTTTTCCAGTTCATACAGAGCTGAACAACGCACTGCAGGGCAATATAGATGCTGTTTTTTTGAACAATATGCAAAGCCTTAATGCATTTAGGGGCCCTTTTACAAAGGCATGGGAGGGCTAACGAGCAGGTAGCATGTGCCAAATCAGCACTACTCCTGGGCTAGCTTACGCGCCCAGTGGTAATTCTGAGTTTGGCACACGCCGAATCCCGCAGAAGAAAATAATTTTCCATTTTCTATCATTGGGGAGATGGAGGAGTAGCCTAGTGGTTAGTGCAGTGGACTTTGATCCTGGGGAACTGACTTTGATTCCCACTGCAGCTCCTTGTCACTCTGGTCAAGTCACTTAACCCTCCATTGCCCCTGGTACAAAATAAGTACCTGAATATAAGTAAACCGCTTTGAATGTAGTTGCAAAAACCTCAGAAAGGCGGTATGTCAAGTCCCATTTCCCTTTCCGTCTCAACGGTAATCAGCAGTTGGCGCACACTGCATGGCTACCAGGTGGGTAGCATCTGAGCCCTTACTGCTAGGTCAATGGGTGGCAGTAAGGACTCGGGCCATAAAGAGGCATGCAGTAGTTTTAATTTCAGCACACGCCCATTTCCCAGCCGATTAAAAAAAAACCCTTTTCCCCAGCCATGGTAAAAATACGGCCCAACGCGTGCCCACACTACTGCAGGCCACTTTTCACCGTGACTTAGTAAAGCAACCCCTTACTGCTACATGCAGTAAATGCAGGGCAGATGTAGGGCATGCCCCCTGAATTTACTGCTAAAACCTTTACATTCATTTGACGCTAGTTTTTGCAATCAACTTGCAGTTATTGCAAAAGTTTACCGTACTTTAATAAATTCATGTCTATGGTATTGTTAATGACTAGATTTCATGTACACTGAGGTTTAAATGATTTTATTCTTCTAGGTATATTTGTTTGCTCTTTTCTTCGTAAGTAATTGACTTTTTATTTGACATTATTAGAAAGTGCTGCCATGCTCCTTCAATACTCCCTTCTTATTTATTAGAACCCAGAATAATATAAAATGCCAAATATTCTCTGGTGATTTTCTTTACATATCAAAATTATTCCGTGCTCTGTGGTTATAAAAATTTAAGGGCTCCTTTTAAAAAGCAGCACGCTGAATGCAGTGAAGCCAATTCAATTCCCGTGAGCATCTTCACATTCAGCGCACGCTAATCTGTAGCGCTGCTTTGTAAATGGAGCCCTAAAAGTACTCATTTATCATATGCTATTAATAAGTTTGGCAACAATGCTTTTTCAATTTATTTCTTTTGTACTTTTAATATTGTACATTGCTTATAAAACATTTTTATGTAAATGTAGATTTATAATGACCTGTATTGGTTTGTATTTTTGATTTACAATGAACTTGTTGATTGTGATAATTTTAATGGACCAAAATAAAAACTATTAAATGATAATTATACAAATCATTTAAATATGTTTATCTTAAACATACTATACATTTATTATGTTCCTTTATGAATCAAAAATAGAGACATTTTTAAAATCAAGGGGCCCTTTTACTAAAATTTGTTTTAAAAATGGGCTTAGCACGTTTTAACACAGGACTTTCCTGTGCACTAAGCCCATATTTAATGTGGCAGTAAAAGGAGGCCCTTTTAAAAAATCTGCAGGGTGTGTTCTAATGCCATTATCACATGGCAACTGGAAATAATTGTAGACTGCCTCTTATTTAGGAGGCACTAAGTGCTCCTGCATTGTCTGCATTATCAGTTAGTAAAGAGAAGGCCAAACCAACTAGGGAGGCCGGACACAACTGGGCTGTAGGCCAGCGGGTAAGAAAGGGTTAAGGAAAACAGGGGAAGGAGGGGGGAAGGGGGAGGGTAGGCATAAAAGAGGGACAGCAGGTGAGGAAAGGTCTTTTCCGGCGGGCACAGGTGAGGAAAGGTCTTTTCTGGCGGGCATCAGCGAGCCAGAGGAGCTGACCCGGCCCACCCACCCAGAGTTCAGGCACAACTATCGCAGCTGGGCGGTTAGGGACAGCAATTAGGTAAAACTACGGCGGGTACACAGCATGTCAGCAAGAATAATGACCGAAGTTCAAGGTCAAGTGCAAGGGTAAGACCGGCAAGGGGCCAGGTTGAAGTTCACTTACCTTGATCACATTGTCTCCTGGCTTAAACGGCCAGGAGGCCCAGAGATTATGCAGGGTGCGTCCTTAAACGGGCGGCACCAGGATCAGCGGGGCTGTGCTTTGACGGCACAACCAGCAGCGGGGATGTGCTTTGACGGCACAACCGGCAGCGGGGGTGTGCTTTGACGGCACAACCGGCAGCGGGGGTGTGCTTTGACGGCACAACCGGCAGCGCGATGAAACACGAAACAAATGATAAGCTGTGTACCCAGGGGGTTTCCTATGAGTATGATACTATAGGAAGTTATGAAGATTGCAACATATGTAAATGCGATTTATGAGATGTAATTTAAGGTGCTTGGCTGCGGCCATAATAAATTCCAAATTTGTCAAAGAAGTGGCTGGTCCTGTTTCTTATTGGTGGTAAAAGAGTGTGCACGAAGGAGCAGTGCTGAATGCCCCAGTTGTGTGCTAATCAGAATGTGCTACTTTGATAACACTTCTATGTCCATTCCCCCATGATGCCCCCTCCAAAAACTATTTAAAATACTTAAATAACACACTGTCCTCAGAAAAGGGGAACTTTCAACCACAAACCACTTTAATGTGTTTTGCAGTGTGTTTTCTGCACATTAAGCTTGTGTTAGTGCTTAGCGACCTTTAGTAAAAGGGCCCTCAAATTTTCTAGGAGGGTGAAGACTTATCATGTATGACAGAGAGCCACTACTTAGGAAAAGCCAGTTCTCAGTTAAATCTAGAAATCGGTGAGAAAGAGAGTGAAAGAGCAATAGCTTGTGAATATAAGCAACAAGTATGGTGAAAAGACCAAGTGACAGAGAAGCAAAATAGAGGTGTGTATAGTAAGTGGTTACAAATGAGGAGGGAAGGCTTAAATTGAGTACAGCTGCAAAGATTGAGACCTCCCAAGAGCATGGTTAATAAAATAACTAGTAGGTTGGCTGGAAGAATGGAATGAGAGTGACTAGGTCAGTTAATTAAAGGTTAGAACTACTTAAATCTAATTGGAGAAAGCAGCAAGAAATCAGGATTCTACACCAGAAACAATCTATAAAGGAAAAACAAAGCAGAGCTTTCTGGACTTAACACTATCTGCTATAAGAAACAGTACTTAGAAACTGGCATTGGCTGTATGTATTTGTATTAATGTAAAATTGCATCTTTCAAAATCAGTATTCAATTTTTTTGGAGTTTAAAATCATCTGCAGACTGAGTAGAATCACCAAAATATATATACAGAAAAAGGGTCAAAACAGAGAAAGACAAGGGGCTTTGTCTTGTGAAAGACATATCAAGAAAAAAGCATTGTACATTTTTAATCTATTTGGAGAGAAATTCAGATTTAATTTGAATATTTATAATTTGCTTAACTGCAAACTCAAGGCAGAGTACACAGGGATCAACCATCATGGAATTTGATGTACCACCTTTCTGTGGTTACAATCAAAGCTGCTTATTTTGTATTTTGGGGCAATGGAGGGTTAAGTGACTTGCTCATTACACTACTCCTACTACCAACAAAATCACAAAGTGATTCCTACAATTACATAAATATATATATATATATATTTTTTTTTTAATTTTATTATTTGTTGCATTTGTATCCCATATTTTCCCACCAATTTGCAGGCTCAATGTGGCTAACATTGTTCTGTCATGGCAGTCACCATTACAGAGTAAGAGATACAATTAGTATTACATAAAGAACATGGGTGACATAATAGAATTAAGCAATCAGTATGCAAAGGTCGTATTCGGAATAATAGATAAAGCGTTAATGCGATACAGTTCTTACGATGGATCATTGCTTTGTTGAAGAGATAAGTCTTCAGTGATTTCCGAAAGATGATTAGATTGCATATTGTTTTCACATCAAATGGTAGTGCATTCCACAACTGCGAACTCATGTAGTAGAAATTGGACGCATGTATTAATTTGTACTTTAGTCCTTTGCAGCTGGGGAAGTGGAGATTCAGGAATGTACCTGCTGATCTTTTAGTATGTGTGTGTGTGTGTATATATATATATATATATATATATATATATATATATACACACACAATTTTAAAACATATAAATATTTCTAATATCTAGAATAGTGATTCTGTACTTTTTTCAGTTAGACTTTGCTCACATATGTGACCCACTGCATACATGACCCTCATGGACCTTTGGTCTGACAGAATGGCAGTTGTTATGAATTAAATATAAACATGCTGTGCATCTGCAAATATTGTATCTCTCCCCCCCCCCCTCCCCCAAACAACTGCAGATCAGAACTAGCACATTTCTCCAAAGAAGTTACCATACTTGTAAAATAGAACAAGTCTCAAACTGCTACAGAGTTCTACACAGAAAATACATGCAAACAGAATGCCACACCTCAGACACAACACAGACAAACCCTTAACAAATACAGAACAAGGTATCACAAATTAGAACTAGAAATATGAAGGCAAGCATTGAATTGGGAACTCTGAGAAGTCAAAATGGGCATGTACCACAACATTGGAACAATAAAAACAGAAATACATTACTGAACAAAATACAAAGACATCCATGATGCACATTTCTCAAAGCTAACACTGCACTTAATGAAGTCAAAATAAACCACTTAAAAAAACAAAAATCTTTTGTTATGTGGACACTTTATTTTTCCAAGCTTATTGGTCACAATTTGTTTTCTGCTTTTCAGTCTGTCTTCTGCTTTCTTCCCGTGCGATCCATTTGTCCTTTCTTCACTTTTCCTCCTGCTTCCCAATCTCGGTGGAACCAGTCTATCTTCCGGGCTCAAAGATGCCCACTCTGCACTAAGGCCTGACACATTAAATGTTAGGCCCTCTGAACGCACTGTAGCAGATCCATGGATCGTGATGCCAGCAACCTCAAGGACCGTCTGAATCAGCTCAGTAACAGAACCTTGCACACGCGGGTAGGTCCGTATCTGTCCTTTCTTCTTCCCCATTGTAACTAGCACATATGGGGAGAAAATGGCTTAAAACATATGCCAACATAGGAGCTGACTCACAGCACTTCTGCCTCAAACACCATCTTGACTCCTACAGGTTAGAGATATTCTTTGTCTGGTTTCTCCCCAGAGACCTGTCTGATATGGGTGGTTTTATAGCTTAGTTCTCTGAGTCACTGAAATAGACAAGTCCCTCTACCACTACAAAGTGGTATCCCTTCAGAGGAGTGTGTGGCCATTTTCTAAGAATGTGGCCCTTATTTTCCCCCGTTCATAATTTGGATGTTCCAGTTTGTAAAAATGTTGAAAAATAAGTATTACGCAGAGCCGGAGATGGAGGGGTAAAACTGTTAAAAGTTGGATGACTATAAAATATTGTTGTTTATTTGTTGTATTATGGTTCTAAGGAGTGCCAGATGGATCAGCAATTAATATGCTAAGGTGAATCTGTATTTATTGCTTTGTCATCAATAAAAACCGTTGAAACATAAAAAAAAAAAGATGTACAGACCTTTGACAATGTATCCTGTTATTTTTAGGACATATTGAAATGGAAGTAACTGATCGAAGCTCCTGTTAACTAAGCATTTTTCTAATTTGCATGTTCTTTCTGTACTGATTGAGTAAAGTAATGGAAGATGTTTTGTATCTTCTGTGTGTTGTAGATAATGTTTATATATTCAAGACAGAAATAGGTTAAAAGGGCACTTTTTTGGATCACTAACCATAAAAATAGTGTTACTTAGTAGTGTTAAAATTATAGCCTGTTTAATCCTGAAAAGACTGGGTTGTAGTCATATTATGTAATTATGTAACAATCAGTATCATTTAATGTCATTATTAGAAAGTCAAATCTTTTTTTTATCAAGTAGTGCAATGTATGTCTCCTCCCAAGCAACCATTGAAAGTTGCTTTGTCCCTTCTTTTGGTTTTCTCTGAAATTTAATATTATGAAATTAGTCCCCAGAGTTAGCCATTTTGCTATCATTCCAGTGTCACGCTCCTCAGCTCTGTAGTGGGTCTGACGCTTCTCTTGGTGGCACGGTGCTCGTGCGCACGCCAATATCTTTCCTCCGGTGCTCCATCTTGTGGGCTGCTCTGGGCCGTGGCCCCGCCTCCTTGCTCCATGGGGATTGGCCTCCGCAGGTGGCCTCCTTTTCTCCTTTCCCTCACTACCATTGGCCGATGACAGCTCTCCTCCCCAGCTGGTACCTGCTGACGTCAGACACCAGCACCTTTTCTGGGAAGCTCTTCCTCTGCCTCATTGTTTTGGCTTCTACTTTGGTAAGTGTTACAAACTCTGTAGTCTGCTTCTTATCTACTGGTCCCCCGTTACTGACTTGCCTGTACCTGGATTACCCTCTTGCCTACCACCTGCCTACTGATTTTCGCCTGTACCTGGATTACTCTTTTGCCTTCTGCCTGCCTACTGACTTCCGCTTGTACCTGGATTACTCTCTTGACCTGCTGTCTGCCTGGCCGATACATTTATCACCCCGCTTCCAGCTCCGTCCCGTAAGTCCTGCAGGCTGCCCGCACCTAGGGGCTGAACCTCTGGGGAACGTCGGTCAGCGCTGGTGAAACCCGGGGTTGTCCAGCCGCCAAGCAGAACCTGCTCCAAGTACCGGGCTCAGCAACGCTCTACTTGGTACAAGAACTCACAAGTCTGACATCCAGTTTATTTCTGCTGCACATTAGCAGCCATCAGATGAAGTAGAGTGGACAGAATTCTAAATATCATTCCTAACAGTGCATTTGGCATTCCAAAAATATTAATAGGATTTTGTTTTTCATTGCCTTCATCATTTTAAATGTGGTAAATAGTTTGTAACAGACATTTGTAATAAAACAACCTTAGAAGTCTGCATAAAAGCAAATATAAGAATGAAGTATCTTTGATATTTTTAATTTAAAGTGCTAGCGACATATCACAGACATTGCATATCTAAATGACTTATTTAACAGCTTCCAGTGTTATAAGCCAAGGTAATGCCATTTCAGTATGTTGTTTCTTTTAGCCTATGTGTATGTTAATTGTTAAGTAATTTTGGTAATAGTAAGCGGCTTTGATGGAGTCACACAGATTGGTCCATATGACTCTGCTTAATGTTGCAGTGAAGGAGTTGCATAATATAGCCTGATAGTATGGAATTGTTAAGTCTTTGAACTTGTTTTGAAGCAAACTGACAAGTTGCCTACTTTCAGCAGCTGCTCACATTCCTAATTTCTTCTTTTGATTTTACATGTTTTTTTTATGATGGTAACAACAAAAAGCAAGCATCTTAAATTATTGAACTTTGGTACAGAATGAGACCTCTCAAACCGGGAATTGTCATTTAGTACTTAGCTACAGATCCTGCAGCAGGAGTTTTACTGCTGTAAATTATAAGTGTAGATTCTGGAGGGATGTTGAGTTGGAGTAGGGCCTGAGGGGTGATTTTTAGTATTGGGCAGGAGTTTGGAAGGAAATGGAGCTTAAAGCAGGGTAAGAAAGCAAGGATGAAATAGACAAGGGGTTCAGGAGAGGATTGGGATTTTGGAAGAAAGTTTTTTTTTTTTTAATTGAGTATTGAGAGGGGGCTAGAGGAGGGGATCAGCTGGCTTGGACCAACTGAGCAGGATTTTGGGCCTCTTTTACAAAGCTGTGCTAACGATTCCCATGCAGCAAATGAGAGAAAGCCCATAGGAATTGAATGGGTTTCCTTTTGTTTGCCATGCCAGGAATCGTTAGCGCAGTTTAGTAAATGAGGCCCTTTATTGTTACAATGGAGGAAAGCAAGAAGGGGAAATTGTGTAGTTGCCATAAGGAAGGGTGGTAGGCCATTCACGTGGTTATAATCACTTAAACATTCTCCACATTGACTTAACCCCATGCCTGTCCCAAATTTGACATTCTAATGTTAGCAACCTAGTTAATCCTGCCTTGCAAGGGGAGGATTCTCAAAGGCTTTGATCAAAAACAATAGGTACTAATAGGTTAGTGTTTGGAAGATTTATCCAGTTAAATTAAGGAGTTAACCTGATAAGTCATAGTTTTGTGGGGGGGGGGGGGGGGGGAGGGAGGGTTTCACAGCCTCTTGTGTAAGTTTAGATTGGTTAACTTTAAAAGGGATGATGGGTGTACCAGGGGTATACCCAACGTTAACCCAGATAATGTTGATATGTATTCATAGGCGCCCCATATAAGAGGCTTGGGGAGGCTAAGCCTCCCCAGCCCAGCTGTGACCTTCCCCGCCTGCTTTCTCCTCCAATGTGGCCCCACCGGTACAGCCAAGAACAAATTGTATCTTCCGCCTCCACCCCCCTGTGATAAATGGGTTAAGAACTGTACAAGGAAAAGGTTACTTGTAGTCAAAGACAGAAGATTTTAAAAAGGGGTATTATCGATCAAAGTTAAAACTGATTGATAATACCCCTTTTTAAAATCTTCTGTCTTTGACTACAAGTAACCTTTTCCTTGTACATACAAAAACAAGTTGGAATGCAGGAGATAAGACACAGCTCTAATTAATTTGGTATGAAAAGGGGAGGATGGTTCTTATTTCCCAGGCCCAGCTTGGCCACCTGGACTTGGGAAAGCATGTGACCACGTTCCCATAGATCTAAGCATTCTGTAATTTTCCTTAGCCATAATTTTCCAAAGCTCTGGACATGTGCTCAGAACCTAATAAAAAGGGAGGGCTGTCACAGTGGAGTTGAGGTTGATCTGTGGGCAGACGTGTCGTACAGAAGGTGTGTACCTGATTGAGACTCTGAGCTTTCGCCGTAATGGATCTGCCGGCTGATGATTTAAGGGCCTGAGCCTCCTGACCAGTGTTGTCATAGCTTTCTTTTAGTTAGATGGTTTGATTAGTGTGCATATCTTCTAATATAGCTAGTCAGTGTGTGTGTGTGTGTGTAGATATATATATATATATATATATATATATATATATATATATATATATATATATATATATATATATCAATCCTTGTGTGGATTGAAGCAATAATGATCTATACACTCTTCATTTGAATAAAGAGTTTCATTTACCCAATACAAATCTAAAAGAATCTGTAGTATTTTATTCTGTGAACAGTCTGTGATGATCAAGTGAGCAGGCTGCAATGCCTAAGCAAGACAGTGGGCCAGCTGCTAATACTCCGTGGCACTTAACTGGGCAGTAACGCTGAATATTGGCAGTAACCAGCCATCTCAAAACCAGGCATTAGAGGGTTGGTCCAAGGGCAAAGTGAGAAAGGGGCCAGGTTCTGGTGATATTCAGTGCCGGTGCCCACATAGCTAAGCGGACCAGTTAGGAGGCTGTCCTAACTGAACATCGGCTGGCACCCACATAAATATTGGGTAGCAGAATGTTTCTTTGGTCTCTCCTCCCTCCCAACCCCTCTAACATGTTCAAGCCCCCTCCCATGCCCCTGTAGCCCCCACCCCCGGGTCTGCCTTCACATCCCTGGGGCCCTGTTTACTAAGGTGCGCTAGCATTTTTAGCGCGTGCTAAACGCTAGAGACACCCATATATGCCTATGGTTTTCTCTAGTGTTAGTGTGTACCAAAAATACTAGCGTGCCTGTAGCACAGCTTAGTAAACAGGGCCCCTGGTGTCTAGGGGATGGTCAGACAGTGTTCGATTGAAGAACATAAGTACATAAGTAATGCCTCACTGGGAAAAGACCAAGGGTCCATCGAGCCCAGCATCCTGTCCACGACAGCGGCCAATCCAGGCCAAGGGCACCTGGCAAGCTTTCCAAACGTACAAAACATTCTATACATGTTATTCCCCGGAATTGTGGATTTTTCCTAAGTCCATTTAGTAGCGGCTTATAGAATTGTCCTTTAGGAAACCGTCTAACCCCTTTTTAAACTCTGCCAAGCTAACCACCTTCACCACGTTCTCCGGCAATGAATTCCAGAGTTTAATTACATGTTGGGTGAAGAAACATTTTCTCCGATTTGTTTTAAATTTACTACACTGTAGTTTCATCGCATGCCCCCTAGTCCTAGTATTTTTGGAAAGCGTGAACAGACGCTTCACATCCACCTGTTCCACTCCACTCATTATTTTATATACCTCTATCATATCTCCCCTCAGCTGTCTCTTCTCCAAGCTGAAAAGCCCTAGCCTCCTTAGTCTTTCTTCATAGGGAAGTCGTCCCATCCCCGCTATCATTTTAGTCGCCCTTCGCTGCACCTTTTCCAATTCCACTATATCTTTCTTGAGGTGCGGCGACCAGAATTGAACCCAATACTCAAGGTGCGGTCGCATCATGGAGCGATATAACAGCATTATAACATCCTCACACCTGTTTACCTTTCCTAATAATGCCCAACATTCTATTCGCTTTCCAAGCTGCAGCTGCACACTGAGCAGAAGGTTTCAGCGTATTATCGACAACGACACCCAGATCCCTTTCTTGGTCCGTAACTCCTAAAGCGGAACCTTGCATGACGTAGCTATAATTTGGGTTCTTTTTTCCCACATGCATCACCTTGCATTTGCTCACATTAAACGTCATCTGCCATTTAGAGCCGCCCAGTCTCCCAGTCTCGTAAGGTCCTTCTGTAATTGTTCACAATCCTGTCGCGAGTTAACGACTTGAATAACTTTGTGTCATCAGCAAATTTAATTACCTCGCTAGTTACTCCCATCTCTAAATCATTTATAAATATATTAAAAAGCAGTGGTCCTAGCACAGACCCCTGAGGAACCCCACTAACTACCTTGTCCATTGTGATACTGCCCATTTAACCCCACTCTCTGTTTCCTATCCTTCAACCAGTTTTTAATCCACAATAGACATTTCCTCCTATCCCATGACCCTCCAATTTCCTCTGTAGCCTTTCATGAGGTACCTTGTCAAACGCCTTTTGAAAATCCAGATACACACTATCAACTGGCTCCCCTTTGTCCACATGTTCGTTTACTCCTTCAAAGAATTGAATTAATTGGTCAGGCAAGATTTCCCCACACAAAAGCTGTGCTGACTTGTCTCAGTAATCCATGTCCTCGGATGTGCTCTGTAATTTTGTTTTTAATAATAGCCTCTACCATTTTCCCCGGCACCGACGTCAGACTCACCGGTCTATAATTTCCCGGATCTCCCCTGGAACCTTTTTTAAAAATGGGCGTTACATTGGCCACCCTCCAATCGTCCGGTACCACGCTCGATTTTAAGGATAAATTGCATATCACTAGCATTAGCTCCGCCAGCTCATTTTTCAGTTCTATCAGTACTCTAGGGATGAATACCATCTGGTCCAGGAGATTTGCTACTTTTCAGTTTGCCGAACTGCTCATTACGTCCTCCAGGTTTACCGTGAAGTCAGTAAGTTTCTCCGACTCGTCCGCTTGAAATATAATTTCCGACACCGGTATCCCACCCAAATCTTCATCTGTGAAGACCGAAGCAAAGAATTAATTCAATCTCTCCGCTACGTCTTTTGTCTTCCTTGATCGCCCCTTTTACCCCTCGGTCATCCAGCGGCCCAACCGATTCTTTTGCCGGCTTCCTGCTTTTATATACCGAAAGAAACATATCCCTGATGCAGTTTCTTAATGAAACATGATATTTGTTGAGAACTTGATGATGAGCATGCATATTTCTGCTGATAGACAGTGGGGAAGCCTGATGATTTTGTGCAGTTTGTTTCTGAGTTTTGAATGAAGGATATTTGAAAAAAGCGATCATTTTGTAATTCATCGACCATTGATTATACAGTAAAAAGTCATTGAGTTCTTGGATGATCAGACCTGACAGTGTATATGATAGTCATGGGTGGTAATTATAGTTATTTTAGGACTATTTTATGGTTATATCATTTATGCTCATTATAGTCCTTATTAATGTACATTTAGGGTAGTACTTACAGTTATTTATATAGTATGCCACACATATCATGACTCCATCCACGCTTTGCCGAAAACCCACCCTGAACATGCCTTACCCGGTTTGCATAGAAGTATGTGTGTTTTGGTATTTATGTATACTTGTAAATCTGGGGTAATTTTATTAAGAGGTATTTTACTGTGTATGTTGTCATATACATGTGAAGATGCCTTTATAAAACTACCCCCATATTGGGTGTAAAATTTTATAAAAGCTTATTTCTGCATGAAAAGCATTGTTTATTGTCAGAAATGCTTTAGAAGATTATGCTTTGTGTGCCCTAATTTCTTTTAGTTGCACTCTTAAAGCTAAAAGAACACATTTGTTCTTGTACTCAAAACTTGATGAGATCCAGTAGGATGAAAATTTCCTTGTTGTCTACAAGTGATAGTAATTTGCTTTTTGCGGCAGTCATGATTGAAGCACTTACTAGTCTCTGAAATAAATTATTTTGCCCTAGAAGTGAAAATGCTTTTGAGCTAGTTCAGCCTTAAAGAGTTTCATAAACTCAGTCTTCAGAAGATCATATTCATTGCATCTGGTAACCTGGATTGTTACATTCAAAGGATACATTTAGAGATGTCCTGCAATCATGTTACAATAAACCCATCAATTTAATTTCTTTTGGAAGCTATTCTAAATGATCTTCCATTCTACTGAGTTTGCCTTTCATCTCTTCCAGTTCAGCATTTATTTAACTATCAGTACCCATAATCACATGAACATCTGCTCTTTCTTTATTAGTTTTATTATTTAGCCAAAATCATCTGTTTTAAACTATGCAGCTCTAATGCTAGAGGAGCAAGGAATAAAAAAATTGCAATTAAAATGAAATAATTATTCAGACCAGAATGTGATCTAAATAAATTATGTGGAGGGGCATTTTCAATATGACGTCTAAGTTGGACTTTGGACGTTTTGCTTGAAACGTCCCAGATCTTAATAGGAAATATGGCCATTTTCGAAACAGCAAAAGGTCTGTCTTTTTTTTTTTTTTAATGGCCACATGCAAGGTGTTTTCATGCGCTGTGCGTTTATCCTTTTGGGCCATTTTTGAAAGTCCAGTTGAAAAACAGAGAAACTCAAGACATTGGGATGTAGAGGAGCCAGCATTCTTAGTAGACTGACAACACAGACATCCCAGGAGAGCAATGGGGCACCCCTAGGGTAGACTTCATATAAAATCTCCCAGGTACACATCTCACTATTACCCCTTATACTGTATGGTGATTCCTCCAAAACTACTGTATCCAACTGCAAACCACTGCAATAGCCCTTATGGGTGAAGGGGTCACCTGTATGTCAGTAACAGTAGGTTTGGGGAGAGTGTAGGAGGCTCACACTTTCTACCACAAGTGTAACATTTAAATTGGGAGATGGGCCTGGGTCCTCCTCTCTATAGTACACTTCAATAAATGTTGAAGTTTCAGCCCTAGACGTTTTTGTTTTGTTCCATTATGGCTGTAAAAAGTATTATGCATGCTCTAAGGCCCGCCCTGACATGCCCCCTTGTGATCTGGACATGCTGCAGACAAATTGTATAGATAAACTTCTGCAAAATAGGTTTTGAAAAATACCGATATGTACGTTTTAAGGAGAAATTCGTCCAAATGCTGCTTTATAACACTTTTGGACCAATTTCTCTTTTGAAAATGAGCCCCATAGTAACATAGTAGCATAGCAAATGACAGCAGATAAAGATCTGAACAGTCCATCCAGTCTACCCAACAGTCACTCATGATTAAACCAACAATGAATGTGATATAAAATACTTGATCATTGTCTTTTTTTGGCATTTCTGGGACATAGGCTGTGAGAAGTCCATCCAGCAGTGTCCTTGGGTTCCAACTATTGGAGTTGCTGTTGAAGCCCACTCCAGCCTATTTGAATCTGTCTTGTCATTTGAAGGACACAGACCATAAAAGTCTGCCTGGCACTGTCCTCACGTTCCAGTTACTGGAGTTTCCGTCAATGCCCTCTCTAGTCCATCCTAAACTGGATTGCCATATATGGATCACAGACTGTACAAGTCTGCCCTGCACTGGCCTTAGTTTCTCTCAGCCTGAGTCATTATCTAAGCACCACTCGGCACATCAAACACATATGCAGCCATTTAAATTTTGTTTTTTATACCATTCATTTTCTAGTTAGAGATCCTCTGTGTTTAACCCTTTCCTTTTTTGAATTCCATCACCATTTTTGTCTCCACCTGGTCCCTAAGGACAACATTCCAGGTATAAATCACCCTCTTCCTGAAAAACAATTTCCTGATGTTATTCCTAAGTGTAGACAGGAGAAAGTAGAGGCTGGCCAAAGGATGATCCACCACCACAGTAACATTTCCTGTGGTGGATCATTCTTTGACCAGCCTCTACTTTCTCTTGGTAAATAATACAAAGGTTTAATTTCCAAAGATTCAAAGGATAATTGAAGCACATTTTTAACATATATTTTAAAGAGCTCCATAGAAGAAAGATAATGTGTAAGTGGAAAATGTAGCAAACGTAGATTACAAGCCCTGGAAGCATTTTCCAGAGCTTCCAATCTATAATGAACTGTTAAACTATCTGTGGCAGAAGCAGCTGCCACAGAGTCTGTGAATCAGTTACTAATCCTGTTCACCACTTTGGTCCTAAATTTTACCTGTCAAGTTTATTCAAGAACCTTATATAAGTAACTGTGTCAAAGGCTTTGCTGAAATATAAGTAGATTACATCCTCGATCCAATTCTCTGGTCACCCAGTCAAAGGATCCCTTCAGTAATGCATCCATTACCTTTCCAGTAACCAAACTGAGGCATACTGGCCAGTAGTTTCCAGCTTCTTCTCTGTCACCACTTTTGTTTAGAGACACTACATCTGCTCTTCTCCAGTGCTGTGGAACCTCTTCCTTCCCCAAGGATTTATTTAACAAATCTTTAAATGGACCTGTAAGAACCTCTCTGAGCTTCCTTAACATCATGGGATGGATCCCATCTGTTCCCGTGGCTTTGTCCACCTTCAATTTTTCAAGTTGTTCAGAAACACTTTCTTCTGTGAACAGTGTGATATCCACTCCGTTCTCATATGTACCTTTGCCAGGAAATCATGGTTCCTCTTCAGGATTTTCTTCCATGAACACAGAACAGAAATATTTGTTTAGCACATTCGCGTTTTCCTCATCACTCTCTGCATAGTGATTCACAGCATCTTTCAGTCTCCCAATTCAGTTTTTAGCCTTCCTCCTTCCACTATTTACTTGAAAAAATTCTTGTCTCCCCTCCTTACATTTCCACTCATTTGTTCTTCCTCTTGTGCTTTTGCCTAACGTATATCTCTCTTGGCTTCTTTCCGTTTCATCTGATATTCCTTTCTGTGTGCCTCTTTTGCCTTTATTTTCTCATCCACTTGTTTGTTGAACCATATTGTTTTTTTCTCTTAATTTATTTACTCTCCTCACATAAAGGTCAATGGCCATTTTTATAGCTCCTTTCAGCCTGGACCACTGTCTTTCCACTTCTCATATGTCCTCCCATCCTATCAGCCCTTTCTTCAGGTACTTATTATTTATTTATTTATTGCATTTGTACCCCGCATTATCCCACCTTTTGCATTTTACTTCCCCATTTTACTAAAGTCAGCATTTTTGAAATCCAGGACTGAATTTTGTGTGCCTGCCCTCCGCTTTAGCTGGTATACCCAAACTGTTTGATGATCACTATTACCCAGGTGGGCATCCACTCGGACATTAGATACACTCCCCATTTGTGAGCACTAGGTCCAACTTTGCTCCCTCCCTTGTGGGTTCCATTATCATTTATCTGAGCAGAGCACTTTGAAAGGCATCCACGATCTTTCTACTTCTTTCAGATTCCACAGATAATTTCAATCTGGATCTGTTGAAATCCCCCAGCAACAGCGTCTCCTTTTTTTTTCACAACTGTTGGATATCTGCAGTCAAATCTTTATCAAGTTGCTCTGATTGTGTCAGATGTCTGTCCACAACACCCATGTGCATAGAGATTCCATCTTCTCTTTTCAAGACAATCTATATTGCTTCTTCCTTTCTTCAGGTTCCCTGCATTTCAGTTGCTTTGATATTGTTTCTCACATACAAAGCTACTCTTTCACCTTTTTGATCATCTCTGTCCTTTTTAAATTATAGCCCAGTATGTTTGTGTCCCATTTATGGGAATCACTGAACCATGTCTCTGTGAGAGCAACAATATCTAAGTCTGCCTCTAACATCAGGACTGGAAGATCATGTACTTTGTTGTTTAGACTGTGAGTGTTTGTGGTCATTTATTTAATATTTATAGAATTTTATATATTAATAATTGAGAACAATTTAGATTAAAGCAATAAAACCGCATACAAAAGAACAGAAAAAAGAAAACCATCATACAAAACACAAAACTTGTCCTGCACTCTATATTAGCCCACAATTATTAGAGGGAATGCAGGTGGAGAAGTAGCCTAAGTGTTAGAGTAGCAGGCTGGGAATTAGAGGGCCCAGAATCATATCCCACAGCAGCTCCTTGTGGCCTTGGGCAAGCCAGCTAACCCTCTAACCCCTCAACTCCCCAAGAGTGCTGCTGGCAACTTCACCTCATATGTGCCCAGGGGACAGATAGAAAGAGAGAGAGAGAGATAGATGAGGAGTCCCCCCTCCCCCCCCCCCAAAAAACAAAACAAAAAGATCACTAAATTACAATTGAAATGTAGACTAAAGGAAAGCTTAACAAATCTCAGGAACCGAGGTACCTAGAAATTTCACCCTGGTGCCAGTAATTTCATGTTCTTTTATTTATTTATTTATTTATTTATTTGCTGCATTTGTGCCCCACATTTTCCCACCTATTTGCAGGCTCAATGTGGCTTACATTATATTGCAAAAGGTATAATTATGAACAGAGTAAGAGGTTTGTTCTAATTTAACATATTGCTATGTAAGAAATAAAGAAGATAGGTCTGTAGAATGATTTACATAACACATAATAAAAAGCAGTAAAATATAATGACCATTAATGATAATATGACTAATATAATCAATTCAGAGGGATCAGTAAGTAGTTGGTTAAGTGTGTCTCCCCTCTTCTAGGGGGTATGATGAGCAAGAGACAGACCTGGGTGAAGGCTTAGAAGAATGAAAAAGAGAGACTTGATTAAGGCTGGGGGAGTATGAGAGAAGAGACTGGGTGGAGGCATAGGCGCCCGGTATAAGAGGCTTGGACAGGCTAAGCCTCCCCTGCTGTGCTCTGAGAGGTTTAAATTGTTGATTTACCTCCATCCTCACAGCAGGAGCTGCAGTGAAAGCCCTCTAGCCTTGTGTAACCAATTGTAGAAATTGGTTTATGGTTGGTTTACCTTACTGCTGGGAGAGCAGGGGGAGGGGGGGGGGGGTTGGCTGGGTTGCCAGAGAGATATTAAGGAGGATGACTTCCTGACCTGCACTGGAACAGATAGCAGCAGAATCGGACAACCAGACAACAAAGGTAGAAAAGATCATTTTATTTTCATTATAGTGTTTGGAATATGTCCACTTTGAGAATCAGGTGCTCAACATTAAAAGTTTATATTTATTTACTTATTTATGGCATTTTATCCCACATTAAACATGAATTAGGGTGTTTTGAGGCTCTACATGAGAATTGTGATGATATGATCCCTTGTTTCATATTGTTGACGGTCTGCATTTTCCATATGGGTGGTATATTGGTGTATTAGGTTCTGCCCAGTGTAATATTTATGGTACAGTAAGGTTCTGAGTGTGTTTTTGCACAAAATTGTGCATAGTGTTTTGCAGTTGAGCGATTGTGGTTAGAATATGCTTTGCGCAACCACTTTGTTCTTTGACATATGATACATATCTAATATCTAAATTTAATAAAAGGTATTAATTGTGACTTTTATTTTTATTTATTTTTTTCTGTGTGTTATCAGACAATTATGGATTTAAGCTCCACCCCTGACCCCCACCCTACCCCGCCCCCTTTAGCCTCCCCAAACAGTTGGGCCACCGACCGCCTATTGGGTGGAGGGATTTGAGAGAGAGAGAGAGAGAGAGAGAGAGTAAAGGCTGGGGGGCAGTTTATGAATGAGAGAGAGACAATGAGACTGTGTGAAGGTTGGAGGGGATATGAGGGGGAGACTGTAGAGGCTGAGGGAGGGTGTGAGAGAGAGTGGGTGAAAGTTGTGGGAATATAAGATAGAGAAAGGCAGGGTAAAGGATGGAGAGGGAATGAAAATGAGCTTGAGAAACTGGATGAAGGCTTGGGTATGTGTGTGTGAGACAGTAGGTGAAAGCTGGGGGTGGGGCTACATCTGACTGAGAAACAAGGTAAAGCCTGAAGGAGGTTGTGAGTTAGAAAGGCTGGGGGTATGAGAGACTGGGTAGTTGGAGAGGTATGAGAAAGAGAGAAGTTTGGTCAAGGTTGGAGGTATGAAAGATGAAGAGACTTGGAAGCACCTACCACCTCCTCTTTAGGTGGTGGTAAGTGCAGCTGCACTATCAGCCATTCTGATAGCTAGCTCTTAAGCAGTGTTATGCATCTAATGCAGGAAGTTTGCCACACTGGCTGGTTTTAATGTATGGAAACTGTTAGCACAGGTTCATTCTAAATGTCTACTGCACCATAAAACCTATGCTAGCTGCTTAATACAGGTTAGGAATAGGGCCCCTTAATATTCCTTTAAATATATTTTTAAGATGATTCTGAAATGGAAGCGTAGAATCTACATTGTACCGGCCTACTTGTTTCGAATGAAAATTATTTCAAATAAATGTTGAGGAGAATCTAGGGTATAGTTATTCTTTCTTAGCTCATAAAGAATATGCTGTTTCTTAGGGCATCTACATAAATATTCATTAGATATAATGAATAGCACTTCTGATGTATGCATCGTTGTAAAGAAATACATGAGAGACGGCCCATGCTTCTGGAAGCTTACACCATAGTCAAAACAGAGAAAACATACAAACAAATGAGAAGCTTTGAGTTCAAAGAAGGCTTTGACTGAGAATAACTAAATCAAGTGAGTTTTTTTGTGAGATTACTGGAATTAAACTTCAAGGAATGAGATCTCTGAAAAAGTTTATGTTTAAGAATCAACAAGTGGGTTAGTGAGATTTGAGGGGAAGGTGGGAGAGATTGTAAGGAAGATGGATCTGCATCTGAAAAGCATCTTCCTGACTCCACCAAGGCTTCCTTTCAGGTATAAGTACTGTTATGTTTCAAGCAGGTGATGTCCAGGTGAAAAGGAGTAATCTTTTATATTTTCTAATGTGAGGCTAAGCTTTAACCTTAGTAATTGCATACATTTGATCTAAGAACAGGTTAATTTGCACATTATTACCCTTAAAACCATAGCTGGAGGAGTGGCCTAGTGGTTAGGGTGGTGGACTTTGGTCTGGGGAACTGAGGAACTGAGTTTGATTCCCACTTCAGGCACAGGCAGCTCCTTGTGACTCTGGGCAAGTCACTTAACCCTCCATTGCCCCATGTAAGCCGCATTGAGCCTGCCATGAGTGGGGAAAGCGTGGGGTACAAATGTAACAACAACAAAAAATACCTGATAGCAGCCCTTAAGGTCATAATGAATAATCCTTTTATAAATTACAAGGTAAAATACATTGCGGTCAATAAAGCAATTTAAGCAGGCAGGAGAGGCTACTTCCTGCTCAGATTGCACTCAGCAGGCCGGCCTCCAATATTTAGCGCAGAAAGTAGCAGACTGTGAGAGGAGGAGGTTCAGCATTTGCTTTTTTTTGGCAATTGCAATTTAGTGATGTAGTGTTTGTTTCAGCTGCTATTGGGTGTATGTGCCTTTAGGGACCCTGATAGTATTGTATGCCCCTGACACAGCCTGTATTCTAGATAAAACATGGCCTTGTCGGGCTCCCAGGATAAACTTGAAAGTGTATCCTGGGAGCATTAATAAAGACTGCATTTTCTTTAGCAAGGTCTTCTCTTTGTCTTTGTGTTCCATAGTGGACATTGTGGACTGATTGCCTTCTTGTTTTCTTATCACAATAATATATAGGTCCAAGAAAAATAAAAGCATGCACTTAGTCCATAAAACAAAAAAAACATATGACATGCATTCTCATGTGACATAATCAAAACTTCCCCCCAAATACTAAATACATACTTATATAAGTACATAAAAATAAAATACAAATAATCCCTTTCACAGCAAGCTGTAATATCCTGTTTGGAAGACCTTATAATGCAAATCCCTCCTCTATCCCATCTGCTGATAAGTGTTTTTAACTGTTGGTCAGGCATTTGCAGTCTGTGGTTTAAAAGATAAATCTGCAGACAATATTATGCCATCATTTGTTCTAACATTCAGACAATAGTACACTAAGTAATTTCAGCTGGTAATAATAGAAAATTACTTTATCAACATGTACATTAAAGATTGATATTTGGGATTGTCCTGTAAATAAAATCTAATGATGCATGTATAGAGACTTGACATATTGAGGCTAATGTTTGATGGCAGTGGTGTGTATCATTCCTGAGGGGGCTTTTCTGTGCAAGCATTTCAGTCAAGAACATGAAGTCCTTTATCAACTGTCATCGAAAGCAGTGGTCCCGGAGACCCGCTAACATCTATTTTTTTAGAATAATTTTAAGAATGTCTATGAGCTTTCCTTTATGCTTTTTTTCCATTCTAAATGTCATAGTGCTATTTGTATATATAAGGGTTGAATAAAAATGAATGCCTCCACCTCTATTCGGTGAAGGTTCGCCGAGGCGGAGAAACGCCGAGATCCCCTTTTGTTCTGCCTCCACCTCTATAACATTTGTTTAAATGAACATATTATAATAAATAAAAAGCAAACATAATGCTTGAAATTTGCTCTTTTATTACATGCATTTACTTTTGTAAGTAGCTGCCACTATTCACCACACATTTCTACCAATGATGGACAAGTTTTTGAAAACCTTTGCGCAAGAATGGCACATCTTATTTTTTCCACCAGTTGCTCACAGTCCTTTCCACTTCTTCATTTGAGTTGAACAGATGCACTTGAAGATATTCCTTCAATTTAGGAGAAAGATGGCACTAGGTCTGGGCTGTATGACAGATGGGGTAAAACTATGAGACCCATTTTCACAATTGCCTGTGTGGTGTTTTGTTCTGTGCGAGACCTAGCATTGACACGTTGCAACAAAATTCCCTTCTTGTGCTTTCAAACTCTTTCATTGTTAGAAAGTTTTCAGAATTGCAGTATAATGCTTTGAGTTGATGGTTGTACTAGGTTCAAGGAAATCCATGTGGACAACACCATGTCCCAAAAGACTGTAACCATTATGTTTCCTGCTTAAGGCTATTTTGGATTTTCTTTCTTCACATGTGAACCTTTGTGATGATACTTCATAGATCAGCGCTTTGTTTCTAGCTCATAAAGATGATGTTTCATTGGCTTTCATGATCATGTGAAGAAATTCCTCACCTTTGTATCGTCATGATCATGTGAAGAAATTCCTCACCTTTGTATCGGAACAACAGTTGCTGACAGATTTCAATTCTCAAAGCTTTCATTTCTACAGTCAGCGTGAAAGGAATTCATCTTGCACAAACCTTTCGATATCCAAGACTATCAATAATGTAAACCACATGTTCCTGTGAAATGCCAAATGTGTCAGCAATTTCCCTTTGAGTGACCCACCAATTGTCCTTTGAGTCCATCAATCTTTCTCTTGTGAGACTCATTTTTGATGACCGGTCCATTATCTTTACATTTTTTGGCCCAGCAATGCACAGTACTGACATCAATGCAGTCATCACCATAAACAGCCCATATACAACAGTGAATTTCGAATGGAGGGACATCTTCAACAATCAGAAATTCTATCACAACACATTTTTTACATCACACTGATGACTGCTCACTGCATGTCTCTATTTCACAAGCAATGACAAATCAGCCTCTTCACACAGACATTTCTTGCCAGCTGAGGTGAAGGAAGAGATTTCAAAGATCATGTTGCATCAGTACTCTATGTCCACTCAGATTTTATTAATTCTTACCATCTAGTCTTCCATTTCCTCTTTTTACTGTATCTACTTACAGCTTTCTATCTCTCGACCTCACCCATTTCCCTTTGTTTTATTCCCCAGTCTTTCACTATGTCTGTCCTCTCTCTTTTCTTTTCTTTCCATTTGATAGATCCTCTCTCAACTCCCCCTTCCTTCTATCAGCTCCTTTTCTTAACCCTCTTTCAACCAGCATGTCCTCTATTCTCTTTTCAACTCTTTTCCATCCAGCACCTCCCCACTCTTTCTTGCCTTCCCCTTCCATCTAGCATCTTCACACTCTCTATCTCTTCCATCCATCATCTTCTCTCTCTTTCCCCTTCTATCCAGTGCCTCTTGTCTCTCAACCCCTTTCATCCAGAATCTCCTCTCTCTCTCTGCCTCTTATATCCAGCATCTCCTCTCTCTGTCAACCCCCTTTCATCCTGTCCCCTCTGAAACAGGAAGACTGCATCACAGGGGGGTGGGACTGGCAGAACCCTCATCAGTGTGCATACAGAAAGTAGCTCCTTTCTTTCTTTTTGTTCATCACTGTTGCTGTTGAATAGGGAAAATGGTGGCAGTAGCAGCAGCAGAGGTTATAGTTTGGGCTGGAGTGGCTTAACCTCCCCAAACCTCTTATACTGGGTACCTTTGGTCAAACAGAATACAAACTATTCTTTCCTGGACAAAGTGAAAGAGCGTGCTGTTTCTTAGAGGTGCTGAGCACCCTCAGGCACCCAAAGAGTTGGTTGTTGTTGTGGTAAATTTCATGTGCCTTGCAACAGCTAGAAATGTTGTGCATTCCTGGCAGTAGGAACAGGCAGTATATATTTTTAAAATGTTCTTCATATGGTAGCCAGTGAAAATCAAAGGGTCCATTGGCCTAAATTGGAGGTCCTACCATAACCATGCCACTGTGGGAGGAACTTAACTCTGTGGTGGCCAAATGGACCTCATGCCCTCCCATCCCATCACAGCTCCAATTGGGACTAAAGCAGAGCTTTCTAAATGGGGTCATGACCCATCTCAGAATTACTTTATATAGGTGTGTCATTTTGATGTACCTGAGCAGGGTTGCCAGCATCACTGTGGCTGTGACCCTGAGGTCATAGCCTGAAATAATTTGGTAAAACTCTGAGCTAAAGTATTTTTAAACCTCTCCCCTGCCCAAAGACCTCCCCTTCCTGCAGTCAAAGGGGTCTTTAAAAATGCTTTAATTCATGTTGGCCCAATGAGCTACCAAGGAGTTGACAATACCCCCTGAGGAAGAGGGTCCAGGATGACCTCCAGTTTAGGCCAGTGGGTCTTTTAATTTCCTGAATACCACATGAAGAACATCTTTTTCTTGACAGCCTGGAAAGAAGCTCTTCAACTGTACTTATTTTTTTTCAGTGAAAATGAGCCTATAGAGCCTTTTGTATTCATGTTTCTGCATTTTTATAAATAATGAGCTGCTTTGCATAATTTTGCATCGCAGTAGCTCATTAATTCCAAAGTTATATAAATTATTTGTACTGCAAAGTATAATTTTGGGAAGTGACCACAAAAATGTACTTTTCAAAGACATTTGTCACTTAGTACATAAGGCTCAAATCTTGTTGCTATTTAAATTAAAATAACAGTGAACATTAAGGGGTTAATATTCAAATGTTTTGGTTGCATAACTTTGGGAGTTAACTTGCGAGATCTAGGGTCGATATAAAGATTCCAAGTCACACATGTTAGCTGTGAGACACATGCATTTGACTACCCTCACACACCAAGCACCCATCTTCTTATGGTTACAGGAGTGAGTGCACCCCTGTGGTCTAGAATCTCCTTGCTCCCCTCCCTGTGGTCAGTCTCCTCCCCACCCCCCTTCTCTAGTTCAGCATTTCTCCCTCTCTCTTCCCCTCATGGTCCAGCATCTCTTTCCACTCTATTCTGCTTCTCCTAGTCCAGCATTGAAAATGAAGGCAGATAAAGATCATATGGCCTGTCCAATCTGCCAATCCATGCCATCTACTGTCTCTCTTCCTCTCCCTTAGAGATCCTTCCTCACTATTCAGCATCTCTCCGCCCCCTAACCCCACCCCCACCCCCAATGGTCTGGCATCTTTCTCTCTTGCTTTCCCCAGGCTGGCCACCGGAGCCTTCCCTCTGCTGTAGCCTTCCCCTCTCTGACTGAACTTCCTTTTTCCAATGGGGCGGGGTGCAGCTGAAAGAAGAATCTGAAGAGCTGGCAGGAAACAACATGTGTTAATTGATGGCGCTGCTGGTGATATAAATAAGTTCTTACTCCGTAAAAAAATTGTAATCCCTCCAGAATACTGCCAACAGATTCCTTTGCCACACTTGTCACTGTGACCATACTTCTCTACTACCTAAATTGCACCACTGGCTTTCAGTTGAACAACGTTCTTAAGTATTCATGCTTACTTTCAAAGCTTACAGAACTGGCACTCCACCCTATTCTCACCATTCCCTACTCACCTTGCCCTTGCTGTGTCCTTTGCTCTTTAAATGATCACTGGTTAGTTCTTCCCAGTCCAAATAATGCCTCCCTTGAATCAATTAGACATCACACCTTCTTTTTTGCTGCACCATCTCTGTGGAACTCTCTACCCGTTTCTATTCGATCCGAGCTTTCACTGCAGAAATTTAAATCCCTGGTTAAAGCCTGGTTTTTCCAGCAGGCCTTTTCTGCTCCATAGGGTTAGGTTTCCATGGTCCTTGTGCACTTGATTAGCTATAAACCCCTCCCTGAGTGTTTTCCCCTCCCTCTCTATTACCTCCTAGGAGCTTGTCTAGTCTCTGTCAACTGCTGTGTGCTTGCTTGAATTATGCTTTCCTATCCAATATTGTGGTTCTCTTTCCTCTGTATGATTATATGTTTCTTTGATTTTTTTTTTAATTCTTGTACACTGCTTTGAACTGCTAGATAGCAAAGGCGATATAGAAAGTCTGAATAAATAAAAATAAAGTTTGAAGATATACCACAGGAGGGAGTGAGAAAAAGATGCTGGAGTGTAATGTATAGGGGAGGAGAGAGCTGGACTGGGAAGAGCAGAAGGAAGAGAAAGAGAGTGACATTTAGGTCCTGCTTTTATGGGGGGGGGGGGGGGGGGGAGAAGGAAGAGATGTTGGACAACAGAAGAGAGAAGGAGAGATTCAGGGCCCTGGGGGGAGGGGAAGCAAGAGAGAGAGATGCTCAATCCAGATAGTGAGGGAAGAGGGAGAGATGCTGCACCTAAATGGGGAAGGGAAAGTATAGAGAGATGTTGGACTCAATTGGGGAGGGGAGAGAGAGGGAGAAATGTTATACCATGGGGTCAGGGGGTTGAGAGAGGATGAGATGCTGCACCATAGAGGGAGGAAGAGGGAAGATGCAAGACTGTTACCTTGGATTTTTGGATTTAGCTTATACCTTTTTCAGTTCTGGCTCAAGGTGAGTTACATTCAAATACAGTAGATATTTCCCTTTCACCAGAGGGCTTACAGTCTGTTTGTACCTGAGAAAATGGAGGTTTAAGTGACTTACCCAAGATCACAAGGAAATGCACTCTGGTTGTTTTAATAATAAATGCTGCCTTTTTTTAATACATTGTAAGCTCTATCAAGCATGGACTAGTAGTATTATAGAAATGATAAGTAGTAGTAGTACAATCTTAGATTGTGAGACCTCTAAGGACAGGAAGATACTGTACCTCAATGTAACTCATCTTGAGCTACAACTGAAAAAGGTGTGAGCCAAATTCAAATAAATCCATACATAAGCTGAATTATTCTGGTCCCTGGGAGAATCGGGTTGCTAACATGCAGCCTGATGCTCCCAAGGAGCTTCTCTTAAAAGACAGACACCTTCAATAAGGAATGAGCTCTATCCATCCTTCTTGCCCCCTTGCCCAGCAAAGCCCTCCTTAAAATAGCCCCAACCCTCAGATCCCTTACCCTCCCGTAGACAGATAAGGGCTAAGAGCTTAAGCTTTGCTCCATCTCCTTTTTGCTTCCTCCCACCCCAGTCCTTTCATAGGCCCCTGGATCTACCTTCTGTGTTCATTGGTAGTCCAGGGGATCACAGGACAGGAACGATGGGGGGGGGGGGGGGGGAATTGCTGGAGGAAGCAAGTATGGGAGTGGAGTTCAAGCTCTTGATCCTTCTCTGTCTTTTGTGTTGAGGGGTCTGGAGAAGTTTGGGCTATTTGGGGGGAATCTTTGGCAGGTGGGAGTAATGAGTGCTTTACATCTCCATATACCTAAACCTAATGTGCATTATGGTGAATTATGCATAGTTTTGCCCTTTAATACATGTTAAGGAGCAAAAAATCCAGCATTTAATCCCTTAATGCGTGTTAGCAACTGCCTTAGTGTTTTTTTACATGAGTTCCTAGAAGTAGGTTTGACAATCACCCTGTTTGTGAATAAGATCCAGCAGCTAGGCCCTACACAATGAAACATTTTCTGTTTTAAGTTTTCTGTGACTTGATCTGCACAAGCAAATCAGCTAAAGTATACTGGTAAGATCATAATACTTGTCCTGAAAGTTAAAACTGTATCATGGTTGCTAAATTTCAAGGTACTAAATTATACTTTAAAGATCACACAAGTAATCGTAGTCTTAAAACCCATTTTTTGTCCTATTTGAAGCTAATGTAAGGACTTTAATATAGGTGAAATGTTATCATGTATCACAGTCCCTGTAATTAACTGGTTGACTGAGTTCTGGATCATCTTTAATTACCATTTGTTCAAACCACTAATGGCCTGATTGTTATAAAGTTTTCTCCTCTATTTGCAGAGTAGGAGAAAAGCTTTAGTGAATCATCCCCAAAGGGCCAAATTCTATAAATGGTGCCTTAAACATAGGTGCAGAAAAAACATGTGGTTAGCATGATTCTATAAATTACGCCTAAGCCTAAATACCTGCACCTAAGTTAGGCGTAGATTGGGTGTATTCCATAATAGTGTGTGTAGTTTTTTGAAACACCCACAACCTGCCCATTCCACACCCATGACCACTCCCCCTTTTTGACTGTGCAATTAGAATTTATGTGCATCACATTATAGAATATGCCTAGAAAGTTGTGTGCGTAATTGTAGTTAAAGCCAATTAGTGCCACTATAATTGGTTAAGTACCAATTATCAGCACTGATTGGCTTGTTAATTAAGTTGTGTGCGCTATTTGGCCATGTGGCCAAATTAGCATGCACAACTTAAGGCACCATATATAGAATTTGAGGACAAGTGCATTGATCCAAGCACTGATGCAGCAGTAGTGCAATTGTACACTAATTGGGACATGAAATACTGAAGACACTGGAACTAAGGAAATAGAAAATAAGAGGACAAAAACTGAAAATTAAGGGAGAAGGATGATTATGTTTTGGGGAATGGTGAAATTCTGACTGTTAATTCTTAGCTCATGCTGGTTTAGAAACCATTGACATGCATTGTTCAACATATTTTCATGAAATGACTGCTGCTGTGCAGAGTTGAATATCAAGAAAGTAATTCTATCTGATCTTGGTATGTTGAGCCCTTAGGTTTTCACTAGGCAGACACTAATAGATTTGTGTTGCTTCCAGTCAATTAACTCCTAGCTTTGTTTTGATCACAAATTTTATATTCAGAAGTGGTAAGTGAAGTTTCCTAAGGTAATTTGAATTTATTCTAGTAATGAAAGCATTTGCAGTAAATAATTATTTTACTAATAAATTATTTTGCTTTTTTCCCATTATACTACTAACATTGATACATTAATATTTGCCAGGCTATATGGTATGCAGTTTAAAAAATAGGGATAAAAAGAAAATGTATGTAAAACTTCTTTGTAAAGAAAGCATCCTGATCCCACCGAAAGGCACATATTGCATAGGTCGTTGAGGGAGAGCATGGAATATCCAAGTGAGATAGTCACAATCCCATTGGCATTTTATGAAAGGCTCTGCCAAACACTGAGCCTTTTGTAAAATAGATAGAAGAATGTTGGCAAATACACAGGTATTTGCAGGTGTGTATAAGGGAAGCAGCAGTTATGAAAGGCTATACATGGAAATAGAGTAACATCATGTAGCTGTATCCGTGTATAAGTGCCTGGATCTCAGAAAACTGCATGCATAAGGTACATAGAAATTTATGTAGTTTTTTTTAGTAAAACCTTTGTGCAACCTAAATAAATTATATTGCAATAATCTAGTTGACCCAATATCAGACTTTGCACTACCAACTTGAAGGCTAAAGGATCTGACTTCTCTGATTCTCCTTAATTTCTTCAATATTAGAAATGATTTCCTTATCATTGAATTTATCTGTAGTTCTAGAGATAAAGTATTAGAGTAACTCCTAGGATCATTAAACTAGTTTGAAATGTAAAATTTGAGTTGCTCGTTTTCAAATATTGTCCTTCCAAATATCTTATGTTTTGACTAATCATCGTGTTTAATTTAAATGATGTGAACAGTTCCATGCTTCAAGAAGACTAATACAATCATAGATCTGACTTGAGATCACATCAGCTGAGGATAATATTGGTCGAAAAAGTGTAATGTCATCTGCATAGATAAATTACTTCTAACCAGTCTGACTTAATCTATATCCTAGATAACTTAATAGAACATTGAACAGAGATGGTGACAGGAGGGACCCCTGAGGCACTTCACAGTCATATTTCCAAAAATCTGATTAACTCCACCAAATCTCACACTTATATTAATGACTTTCTAAGAAATCCCTAAACCGGTTTATGACATTGATACCAAGGGGCTCATTTTCAAAGCACTTAGACTTACAAGTTCCATAGGTTACTATGAAGGGGCATTTTGAAATGACGTCTAAGTCCGACTTTGGACATTTTTCACAAAAATATCCAAACTCTGAACAGGAAAGAAGGTCATTTTTAAAAAAGAAAAATGTCTTTTTTTTGTTTGTTTGTTTTCAAACATACTGTTTCGAACAAGGTTTCGTGATATGGATGTTTTGTTTTTTTGGTCCATTTTCGACCCCCCCCCCCCAAAAAAAAAAAAACAAATAAGTGCATAATATAGAAAAATAAAGCCATTGGAATGTAGGAGGTGCCAGCATTTCTAGCAGACTCTTCCCCCAGACGTCCCAAAAGAACAATGGGGTATCCTATGGGTAGTTATGTACATGTCATAAAAAAGCTCCCAGGTACACATCTCACCTTTGTTCCCTTATCTTGTCCCCTCAGCCCTTCAAAACCCATCCAAAACTTACTGCCCTCCATTGTACACCACTACAATAGCCCTTATGGGTGAAGGGTCACCTATACATGGATAAAGTAGGGTTTTGGTGACTTTGGAAGAGGTCATAGTTTCCACCACAAGTATGACAGGTAGAGGGGGGTAGCGGCCCGAGTCCCCCATGCCATAGTGCACTGCACCAACCACTACACTACTCCAGGGACCTGCATTCTGCTCTAATAGACCTGGCTATAACATCTGAAGCTGTCATAGAGTCTGGTAAGTCATATTTATATTCACATTTTGGGGGGGGGGATGGGAGGGAGTCAGTGACCACTGATTCCCATCAAGCTGTCATCTCGTCATTTATCGTTATAAAATCAGGTCTAGCTCAAAACACCTTAGTTGTAGTTTTGTTTTGTTCCATTATGGTTGAAAAGTCTTAGGAACACCCAAATCCTGCCCTTAACATGACCTGACACACCCTCTTGACATTGTACACACTGCAGATGAACAGTATAGAAAAACATCTGAAAAAATAGGTTTCCTAATACTGATTTGTATGTTTTTTTGAGGGAAAACATCCAAATGCTGCTTTATGCAACTTTTTTTGAAGTTTTTCTCTTTCAAAAATGAAGCCCCTATGTAACTGTAAGTCTGAGGGGGTCCTTTAACAAAGGCAAAGGCATGCTAAAAAATAAGCACACACTAAACATTAGAGACATCCATATATTCCTATGGGCGTCTCTAGCATTTACACGCGCTAATCATTAGCATGCATTAAGCGGTGGGAAAATGGGGGATACAAATGCAATAAATAAATAATAAATAAATAAAATTGCTACTAGCCTTGTAAAAGAACCTTGAAAATATGCCTCCAAGTGATCTAAGAACTGATAACAGAATATCATGATCCACCCAGTCAAAGGCATGCAATGCTTCATATTGCAATATAATTGCCCTGTGCCTAACAGATATCTTACTTCTGCTTATAAAGTGCTCACAACTGTTTCTTTACTAAATTATTTATGAAACCTGAATTGAGAAGAATGTAAAATCTCAAATGTGTCCAGGTATGATTGCAATTGGTCAGGTCCAATTCCTTCTATAATTTTAGTGAATAATGGTATTGATGCCACCGGCCTGCAATTTGTTACATCATGCAAACCTGCCTTTATATTTTGGGGAATTGGAGTTAACATTGTATTCCCATCTTTCAAATTTACCTTGAACAAGTAGAGAAGTATCAGGAAGAAAGGAGAGGCAACTTTCATTAGATAAGTTGGGCAGCTATCCAAAGAACAGAATTATATTTGTTAAACAACTTAATACTTCTTCCATAGATGGTAAATGAAAGTCATTCCAGTCGCTTTCTTTGGGGACCTTCTCTTTTTCATAACATGCCATGTCTTGCTCATTCAAAGAGGATTCCTTTTTTTCTTAAAATACCAATTTCAAATGCATTAGCTATGTATATCTGAAGTTGAAGTCTGCAATAAATCCTTTAGATCATTAAAACATTTTTGAAAGAGAAAAACATACAAAAATGGCCTAAGCACCATTTGGATGGATTTCTTCTCAAAATGTCCAAATCAGTATTTTGAAACCTGTTTGCAGACGTCTATCTATGCACCTTCATCTGCAATGCATCCAAATCACTAGGGGTCATGTCAGAGCAGTGCCTAATACTTGAACATTTTACAGCCCTATTGGAAAAAAACCAAAATGACTAGGGCGAAATGTCAAACATTTTGTCTAGACCTGTTTTTCTAAAGCATAAGACACAAAAAGGTGCCCTGAATGACCAGATGACTATGACTACAAGTGGAGTAAGGTTAGGAGTTAAAAGCAGCATCAAAAGGTGGGCTTTTAGCTTAGATTTGAAGACGGCCAGAGATGGAGCTTGACATACCGACTCAGGAAGTCTAGTCCAGGCATATGGTGCAGCAAGATAAAAGGAACAGAGCTGGAGTTAGCAGTGGAGGAGAAGGGTGCAGATAAGAGAGATTTACCCAGTGAACGGAGTTCCCGGGGAGGAATGTAGGGAGAGATGAGAGTGGAGAGGTACTGAGGAGCTGCAGAGTGAATGCACTTATAGGTCAATAAGAGGAGTTTGAACTGTATGCGGAAACGGATAGGAAGCCAGTGAAGTGACTTGGAGAGAGCTAATATGAGCATAACGAAACAGGCGGAATATTAGTCGTGCAGCGGAATTTTGAACAGATTGAAGAGGAGAGAGATGGCTAAGTAGGAGACCTGTGAGAAGCAAGTTGCAATAGTCTAAGCGAGAGGTAATAAGAGTGTGGATGAGGGTTCTGGTAGTGTGCTCAGAAAGGAAAGGGCGAATTTTGGTGATATAGAGAAAGAAATGACAGGTATAGCAGTCTGCTGAATATGTGCAGAGAAGGATAGGGATGAGTCGAAGATGACCCCAAGGTTACGAGCTGATGAGACAGGAAGGATGAGAGTGTTATCCACAGAAATAGAGAATGGGGGGGGGGGGGGAGAGGTTGGTTTAGGTGGAAAGATAAGAAGCTCAGTCAATGTAAGCCACATTGAGCCTGCAAATAGGTGGGAAAATGTGGGATACAAATGTAATAAATAAATAAACCAACCATGTTTGTGTACATGTTCTGTAATTTTATTCTTTCAAATAATTTCCACTATTTTGCCCAGCATCGATGCCAAGCTTACCGGTCTATAATTTCCTGGATCACCCCTAGATCCCTTTTTAAAAATCGGCATCACATTGGCCAATCTTCGGGTACTAAGGAAGTTTTTAAGGACATGTTACATATTACTAACAGCAGATCATCAATTTCATGCTTGAGTTCTTTGAGCACCCTTGGATGTATGCCATCTGGTCCAGGTAATTTACTATTCTTTAATTTTTTGAATTGGCTCAGTACATGTTCCAGGTTCACTGAGATTTCTTTCAGTTCCTCCGCATCATCACCCTTGAAAACTATTTCCGGCACCGGCAGATCTCTTACATCTTCTTCCATAAAGACAGAAGCAATAATTCTTTCCGTTCTCTGCAATGGCCTTGTCCTCCCTGAGTGCCCCTTTTGCTCCTTCATGATCTAACTGTACCACGGATTCCCTCGCAGGCTTTCTGCTTCTGATATACTTGAAAAAGTTGTTGCTGTGAGTTCTAGCCTCTGCAGCAAGTTTCTCTTCATACTCTCTTATAGCCTTCCTTGTTAATATTTTGCATCTGACTTGACAGTGTTTATGTTGCTTCTTATTTTCTTCATTTGGGTCCTTTTTCAATTGGCCATGTCACCTGCAGGTTTTACAAATACTTGTGCCAGAACAGGGCTGTTGTTTGAGCGTCACCTATTAGCAGCAAAAAAGAGAAGGAAAACTTGGGTAAATGATGGAACTCATCCTGGCAGCTACTAAAGATAGATTGAGACCCAAGGAGGCATATTTTCAAAGCACTTAGCCTTCCAAAGTTCCATAGGTTTCTATGGAACTTTGGAAGGCTAAGTGCTTTGAAAATATGTTTCCTGGTGGAACTAATTCTGCTAGTGCCAAATGGAAGAGAGAAGGCCCAGAGCCAATGGCAGAACCTATTCTACCAGTGGTGGAAGAGGAAGAAGAATTTCAGAGCTGCCATCATTAAGAACAGAATATATTATTGAGGGTTGAGTTGTGAAGAGAAGGAGATGGTACAGAGGAGGTAGTGGCTGGACAGAAAGAGGGGATGCTCAGTGGGTGATGATGGGTGCTGATTTGATAGAAGGGGTGGAAGAGTTTTACTTTCTCAATGCAGGTTAGAGAAGAGGATACAGGCTACTTAAAGAAGGGGATGAAGAAATAGGGCTGACACTGGTTTTCTGGTCAATTGTTGGGAGGACTGAGAGAGGAGAAGTGTGGTGAAGGAGGCAAAAGAGTAGTGATGGGGTAATGTCAGTTGGGGCAAAGTGGGGGAAAGAGGGTTGATGCTAGGCTGTACAGAAGATGAGGAGAGGGAGACAAAAAGGGAAGTGGAAAATTGGGGCATAGAGGAAGATGCTGTGCCAAAGCAGTCACACTAGTAAGTAGGTATATATGGCAGAAGGACAAAAAATTTAAAATTTGCCTAAGGCCTCCAATATCCTTTCATTGGCCCTGCTGAATGAATTAGTGGTTCAGGCCCTATCACTCAGCAGACTTTAAGGCAGATTGAACTTCCCTGATTGTGTCCTATTAATTCCATGGAGTGAAGTTGATTAGTCTTATGACAAATAAAATAAACATATATGAGTTCATGGATGTAGTAGAACAAAACCGGGCTTCACTGACTCTCTTCACTTAGACTTAGCAATGCAGATAGATGTAACAGTGCAGGGAAGCCAAGGGTCTAGTGTCTGTGTACTCTTTTATCGCACTATTTATAGGGCAATAAATGGCTGTTGCAAGTTGTTTATAAAAGTATAACATGAAATGTTTGAGGAATAATACTGAGGCTTTGTTCTAAGTGCCTCAAGCATAGATTTCCTGCGTAAGGCTTGTTTTAACTATCATGGAGTTGGCTAAATCAGGGTTTTTCATGGACAAGTAGAATGAGGTATATTGGGGGGGGGGGGGTGATGGTATAGTTTGGGATGGAATAGCTGTTCCAGAGCTTAACTACTGCAATTTCTGAGCCTTTTCAGCCCTTTCCATACGCAATTGTTTCCTCAGCTCCCCAGTGTTTTTCTCTGCTATGCCCACTGACAAGACCACGTCTCCACTCCTTTTCAAATTGCACGTATTCTTCGATCACTAAATGACCATAGGCTGGTGTTGCCAAGTCCATCTAAAACCTACTGAATCGCCAAGTCCAACAAACAATGATCTAACCAAATAATGGGTTGCTACTGGATATTCTGAACCATAAAATTCAAAGATGAATGTCTAGAGAAAGCTAATAAATCTAAATGATGACCCTTTCATGGGATCGACTGAACTCAGGAATGTAAAGACGTATAGATTCTAAAAATCAAGCAGATCTCTAGTTTTTGGGTCTGATGAATCTTCTAAATTAAGAATAATATCTCCAATCAGTCATATGATTAAAATGGTTTGGCCAGTCTACAGGGCATCACAGTATATTTTTTATACTGTTTCATTGTAGTTGTTCAGTTTACTGTTTTCAAGTTTACCTCATTTATTATAATTATGTTTATACTTGGTTATTTTACTATTGTTATGCCGTTTAGAAAATTGTAAATTTTATGTTAAAAATGTACCTGCTTGTACACCACCTTGGGTGAATCTCTTCATAAAGATGGTTAATAAATCCCAATAAATAAATAAAATTTAAAGTATTTCTAATTAAAAACTCATAAACCTCCTCTCTAGTTTCTATTTTCCAGGTGAACAATAAAACATACAACTAACAGAATCCATAAAAGACTATTTGAAATTTCACATGTATGAGCTGTAACTGCAGAGAACCTGCTGAGCACACACCCCGACATGTACCACATAGCCTTTGCACTTACCACCCATTAATTTATGCTCTTAAAGTGCATTAAGTGCAAATATTTACATTACTATAGCAAAAGAGATATTAGATTATAAACTCTCCAGGGAGAAATACCTACTGTATCTGAATATAACTTGATTTGAGCTACTACTGAAAAAGGTATGATGTAAATCCAAATTCATATAGCTTTTCCTTCTCAGTGTAGTCTTAGGAAGTGTCGTCATGGAAATGTAAAGAAGGTCTGTACTAATGTGCTTGCTTCATAAGCTGAACTGGATTACTTTAATAGATGGTGCCATTTGGTTCTATTTGTTTTTCTCATTTTTATTTTCTGATCCTGCTGAAATGTAGCGGCTGAAATAGTTTTCCTGCTTGCCACAGGCAGTTTTACACTGAAAGACAATCAAAGATGTTTTGACATTTATCATAATGCACGCTCTTGCTGCAAGAGATGTAAATCATTTAAAATTATTTGAGGGCTAGAGTGCCATCAGTCAACGTCATTGTATCTGCATAGACTGTTACAGGGTATAAAATATATTTTAGAAACTGGGGGAATGAGTGCCTAATCCCTTGCACTTTTCATGCTTGGTTGCTATAGGTTTTATCATATTATTTTAAACTATTGTTTTCGTTTTCAGTTCTTAAGTGAGTTAATACTCACATACCATGGGCATTTTTACCCATATGCAACCCTCTCCCTGTGTGTGATAGGTAGGGAGGAAAATGAATTGCTCTTTACTGAATGGACTGTGTTCAAAAAAGGCGGGGCCAACAGAGTCCTCAAGGTATGAGCTGTCAGCTTGGGGAACTTGCATGCAATCAGTAAAAAGATGTGATTGGACCACTGCTGTGAAATTCAAAACCCTTGGGCTAGAAATTTGCATACAGAAGGCCATTTTGGTATACATTTTGGCTACAACAAAAAGTATAAGCAAAATAAAGTCCTATGGTTCAGGACATGAATAAAAATAGAATATATGATGGAGAAATTGAGGCAAGACATTTAGGAATGCATTTATCAGGCAGGAAAATTCTTAGTCTATGGTAAATGTATGGTTGACACTTTAGGTATTTGCATTTCAAAACAGAGAGAGATCTAAGGTAAAAGAAAGAGGGGATACATTCTCTCCTTGCAGTTTCAGGCTTGATTTTTGGCCGTATGATTAAGTGTTAAGGTCTGTATAGACATAACTGAGATAGAATCACAGAGCAGAAGAAACCTTAACCAGGGAGGATCAAAGGGGGAAACGTGGTCATAATTGAGTTATAATCACTAGATATGGAAATGCCTTTGTGCCAGGGAAGAGGATTGGAACTTCAGAGAAATGGCAAAGCTTTGGTCTAAGGGTTTGGATGCCTTGGACCTAATGGCTCTATGGCAATAGAAATTTGGTCCTCCCCTTCCCCAGGAGGGGCATAAACTGACTGATGAGCTTTGGTCCATTTAGGAAGGCGTGGAACCAGTGTCAATGCAGTGTCATAGCTTTATTCCAGGATTGTGGATCCAATGGTAGTAGTTTGGCAGAGTTCTGGTTCCCCCAAGAGAATCTCAGACCTGACTGGGAAATGGTGAACAGCCGGTAGTTTATTTTATACTGTACACCACTTTGGGGCATAGAAAGATTTGAAAGTAAAGTTTCATCTCTTTCATATTTTCCAATGCAGAAGGGAACGGGATCTCAATTGCTGACATCCATTATCCACAAGTGGAGGCACCAGGCACCAAGTGTCCCAGGACCGGGGGAGGGGGTAAGAGGAGAAGGGATGGAAAGGAGGTTCCTGCCAGACCAACCTTGAACCATGAAATACCCCTGTATGGTAATTTGGGGGCAGGAGCATTTCTTGTGAGATTTTCACTAATAATTAGTGTTTCTTCAATTATTACTGTGGATAAAAAGTAACCACAATATTTGTGTCAGCTTTTTGTTTTATCAAAAATGTAAAGGAAAATTCTGTGCGTAGATTTGAAAATGCAGTCCATGCTTATTTTTTTCTTCGCCAACCTGAACAAACACTCTGGAAGATTTCCTGATAATGTGGGTAAAAGTGTGCACTGGATTGATAATTTGCATAATGTTACCCACAATGATGTTGGGCAGTTCTCTAAAAAAAATTGATTTATAGGGGTTAAAAGCATTTTATCCACAGAAATCATCTTTCAGAATTGCCCTATTTGAGGGCAATAATCAAAGCTGTTTCTCTGAGTAAAGCAGTGTTTTGCCCATGGAAATGAGCTACTTCAATACTGTCCACCATCTATGTAGGTTGGAATTGCGTTTATTGTTCTATAGTACATGTAATTTTGCCTGCTCTGTTGAGAGACATTCCTTAGGGCAGTGGTTCCCAAACCTAGTACTATAGGCTCCCCAACCACTCAGGTTTTCAGGATACCTACAAAGAATATTCATGAGAGAAATTTGCATGCACAACCTCTACTGCATACAAATCTCTCTCATGAATATTCATTGTGGATATGCTGAAAACCTGACTGGCTGGGGTGCCTCCAGGACCAGGTTTGGGAATCACTGCCTTAGGGTGAGTTCAGATTGGTTGAAGGCAATAATTCACATGGATGGCATTCACAAATCTTTGTGCATTACTTCTATGGAAATAAATATCCACAGAAAAGGCTGGAGAAAATCTCTGTGGGGATGTTTTCCTGTGCCAATAATTAAAAGTTTAATTATTGGTACAGACTTTCAGGCAAAAAATAGATCAGTGCAGGGAGCTAGAGTATTGCCCTGAAGAAGGAAAAAGCCCTCTGTGCTGTAGGTGATTACTTTCAGTATATTTAAGGAGGTTCTCATTTACACTCTAGGTGTCGGAAATTCTTCCAGTTGCTATACAATACACGGCAGGATATGGATGGACGTATTTGTTATTCTCATCTTTAAGTTTGCTTTGCAAATCACATTAATAAAACCATTTTGATAAGAAATAGATAATGAAGATAGAGTACTTCTTTCTGAAAATACATTCCCCAGCTGTAATCCACATATTTTAAGAATGTTTTGCAGACTGATAGTTATAATCGAGCCAATATTAGAATTAGCACAAGGTAATGTATATGCACTTTACAGCACACACAGGTGAATTATGTTCAGGGACACCAGATATTTTTCCCTGCTTGCAGTCTAGTTTTTGTACCTGAGACAATCAATGGAGAGTGACAGTAAAACTTAAATTGCCCAATATTCAAAGCAAATTAAGTGGGCAGGAGAGGCTCCTGCCCGTTTAAACCATGTTCTGTGGCATGACTGCTGATATTCAGTGGCACTTAACTGGGCAGTGCCGCTGACATTGGCACAAACCAGCCATTTTCAGCCAGGCCACACAGGCATGGGAGTGGGTTGGAGAAGAGCCAGCAGTTATGAAGTTGTTGGAACCCACGTAGTTAAGTGGCCAAATGTAGGACTTGATACTTAGCAGGTTTTAGCCTTCCTTCTGGAGTTGAGAGCAGACACGCTTGTCACACTTGCTTCCATGGTTTGAACCTTTCAGCAGGTCTCAGCTTGGCAGATGTTCAGATTTTGGCCACGTGACTTCCACAGTGTGTGTTACATCCAGGACACATCTTCACATGAGATCAGCTCAATGGACCTTGGCTTCTCAGTGGTATCAAGCCAGAACGAGCCTTGAAGATGTCATTCAAGTGTCCCAAGAGCTGGTACCCATCATGACCACTTATCTGGCAGGCAAAACAATACCATGACTGACAGATTGAGCAGGATAATGCAACCACACGAGTGGTCTCTCAATATGGGAATAGCTCACAAGACCTTCCGAATGTGGGGCACCTCCTAGGTAGATCTTTTTGCCACTGAGATCAACCACAATGTCCCTCAGTTCTGTTCCAGGCTTCAGGCTCACAACAGACTAGATTCAGATGCCTTCCTCCTTAATTGGGGGACAGTTCTTCTGTATGTGTATCCTCCCATACCTCTAGTGGGGAAAAGTTTGGTGAAACTCAAGCAAGACTGCAAAACCATGATTCTGATTGTGCCATACTGGCCGCAGAGATATGTTTCCATCTACTTCTGGAGTTACCCTCCAATGAACTATGGAGACTGGAGTGTTTTCCAACCCTCATCACACAGAATGAGGGGTCCCTTCTATATCCCAACCTCCAGTCTCTGGCTCTCGCAGCTTGGATGTTGAGAGCCTAGAATTTGCTTCCTTGGGTCTTTCAGAGGGTGTCTCCCGGTCTTGCTGGTTTATTTATTTATTTTGTTTTATTTTTATTTGTAGCATTTGTATCCCACATTTTCCCAACAATTTGCAGGCTCAATGTGGCTTACATTTGCCGTAATGGCGGTTGCCATTTCCGGGTAACAGAATTACAAATGGTAATGTGTTAAGTTGCATACATACATGGTAACATGCATGTAACATAACATACGTGAACAGATCATGTTATAGATATATATCATGTGCATATATATGTTAAGGAAGAATAAATTATGGTAATACATGAAAGTTCCTGAGTAAGAAATTGGAAGAATAAATTATAGTAATACATGAACGTTCCTGAGTACGAAATTGGGTTGTATCATTCTTTAGGTCATCGACTATGGAAAGACCATATTCGACATAGAGATTGAAGTGGTTATGCTTATTCATTAGTGGTAAGGAGGTTGATCAGTCAAGTGATAAGATTTCAATTATGTCTATATCGTGTAAAGTCTTATTTTTTGGTGTTTAAGATGGGTGTTTATGGTATGCCTTCTTGAACAGATCTGTTTTCAGTAGCCTTCGGAAGATAGTTAGGTCTTGCATTATTTTTATGGCCTTCAGTAATGCATTCCATAGCTGCGTGCAGATGTATGAGAAACTGGTCGCGTATGTGGATTTATATTTTAGTCCTTTGCAGTTAGGGTAATGGAGATTGAGGAATGTGCGTGCTGATCTCTTTGCATTCCTGCACTTCGCTCTGCCCTGCTCTTCTCTTCCCCTCCTCCACCAATGGCTGCTGTAAGAATTCCTGACCTGTGACCTTCTGCAACAACGATTTTGTAAGTTAACTTATGATTTATGATTCTGATCTGTTATCTTGTAGCAAATTTCTCCTGTACCAAGATCCTTTAACGCTGCCTCTCGCTTGTAACATGATTACATTACCTGTATTGTAAATAAACCCTTTTTGAAGCTAAATATATGGTCTTTTCTGTTCTGAGCACATGCTTTTAAACCTTGCAGTGCAGGTTAATGTAATTCAACAGAGATAATATTTAATTCCTCTTTATTCTTGCAATTGTAAATCTTATTACCTTATAGGTAATTGGTGGAGAATAAATTATATATATATATATATATATATATATAAATACAGCACATGCTGCGACCACATGCTCTGGGTAATTTCCCCTATTCTTAAATATCATATTAGAACTGTAACATTAATTGTAACATTTAAAGACTACACTAAGAGGTGCTATTCTTTCAAATGGTTGAGGTTTTTCCATCTGGTGTGAAAGCAAGGACCTAGATCCCCATATTTTCCCTACACAAATCCAGCTTGAATACATTCTACACCTTTCCTGTAAGGGTTCATCTTAGTGCAATTAGTGCTTTTTAGCAACGAGTAGAAGGTAAGCCCATCTCTGGACAACCCCTAGTTCGCTTTATGAGAGGTTTGCTTTTGTCAAAGCCCCCTATCAAACCTCCACCTGTGTCATGGGATCTCAATGTCGTTCTCATCCAGCTGATGAACGCTCCTTTTAGAGCCACTGAATTCCTGCCATCTGACGTACTTGACCGGGAAGGTCATTTCCTTGGTGGTTGTTACTTCAGCTTGTAGAGTCAGTGAGCTTCAGGCCTTAGTGGTGGATGCACCTTATACTAAGTTTCATCACAACAGAGTAGTCCTCCGCACGCACCCTAAGTTCCTGCCGAAGTTGATGTTGGATTTCCATGTGAACCAGTTGATTGTCTTGCCAACATTCTTTCCCTGAGCTCATGCCCTTCCTTAAGAAAGCACCTTGCACATCTGGACCAGACAACATGGGTCGGCGTCACCCACTTGTAAGAATATAAAGCCTGTTGTCCTCGGATAATACCTGCTACAAGTAAATATCTTTGTGTTTTCCTTTTTTAATCACAGAGAAAGCCGAGAAATAGGACTACAGATTAGAAACAAATACCTACACAAAAAATGAAATTGAAAATCTAAGAAACTAGCCTGTGAGCAGTGGAACACTGAAAAGAAAAAAAAAAACAGGAAGGTGGTTGTTCTTGTAAGAACAAAATGCAAGATATCTATATTTTCAAAGCTGACATCTCATTTCTTTAAATATTAAAAATCAAAAGGGTTGATATTCATCCAGCAACACTCAGTATTTTGCTGACTGCCGTCACCATTATTCCCAGATATTCAATGCAGGTCCTGTCTGGGCTTCGGCATTGAATAGCTGGTCTTCTGGAGCTGGCTAATGCATAGCCAGTTAAGTCAACTATTGAGCATTTAACTGGCTATGGGTTACCGCATAAACACAGCCTTTTATGCGGTCCCATTTATACGGTTAATCTGGCTGGGTAATTGCTAAATATTGTCAATGAACTTGCCAAGTGCTGACTCCATCCCCGGAACACCTCCAAAATATCTGGTTTGCAATTTGGCACTAACTGGTTAAGTGCCTCTAAAGGAGAGGTTAGCCCTGAACAGGCAATTTAACTGGACAGAAGCCATTCTGGCTGGTTAAATCACTTTGAATATTGACCTGATTATGTTTTGTGGTCTAATCATATTTCTCCACTTGAATTGGCCTTGGTCTCGCTGTACTACATTCTCTTGTTGGTTTTCTCCTAAGTCCTTTATCAGGATGTAATTTCTATTTTCTGCTTTTTACTGTCCAGCCTCTTCTCTTTTTCTCTTATTTCTGACTCAGATCCTTCTGTTTCATTTTTTGTCTTCATTTTTTTCACAGCTTTTTAAAAACCTATTTATAGCTAGATTGTATTCCTCCTCCTCTCCTCCCCCCAGTCCTCAGTCTCTGTTGTTCATCTGCTTAACAGCTTTGTACTTCCTACTCTTTCCTCCTCAGTTCTCATATTCTAGCCTGTGTCCTAGTCTTCTCCCTGTCTTCTAGTCTCCTATTTCCACCCTCAGAACTCATTGCCTCCCCAGCTTATCTGTCTTTGTCTCTGATCCCTGAACCCTTACTAACCCCAACTCCTTCCCCATCACTTATCTCCTCTCCTGCTCCAGACATTATGGACTAGGTTCAGTAAATGGTGCCCGAATTTAGGTGCCAAAAAATTTGCGCCAAGTGTTATTTTATAAGTGGTGCTCCGTGTTGGGCCGTAATTAATTTGTTCTAAATTTACTACTTAGTAGCTTCATTGTGTGCCTCCTTATCCTTGTATTTTTGGAAAGCATAATCACATGATTCACATCTACCATTTCCATTCCACTCAGTATTTTATAGACTTCTATCATAGCTGTCTCTTCTCCAAGTTGAAGAGTCCAAACATCTTTAACCTTTCCCCATTATCATTTTTGTCACCTTTCTAATTCTGCTATATCTTTTTTGAGATGCGGTGACCAAAATTGCACACAATATTTGAGGCGTGGTCACACTATGGAGTGATACAAAGACATTATAATATTCTCAGTGTTGTTTTCTATTTCTTTCCTAATAATCCCTAGCATTCTATTTGCTTTCTAAGCCACTGCTGCACATTGAGCAGAGGGTTTCAATGTGTCATCAAAAATGGCACCTAGATCCTTTTCCTGGGCAGTGACTCCTCATGTAGAACCTTGTATCACATAGCTATAGTTTGGGTTCCTCTTTCCTACATGCATCACTTTGCACTAGTTCACATTAAATGTCATCTACCCAATCTCCCAGTTTGATAAGGTCCTCGTGCAATTTTTCACAATCCTTTTGCAGTTTAACAGCTTTGAATAACTTTGTGTCCTCAGCAACTTTAAGGCCTCTTTTACTAAACCATGCTTTCAATTCCCATCATGCAAATTTGAATTGGCTGCATCTCATTTGCTGTGCAAGAGTCAATAGCTCGGTTTAGTAAAACAGGCCCTAAATTATCGCGCTAGTTATTTCCATCTCTGGATCATTTATAAGCATCTTAAAAAGTAGCAGTCACAACACTATCTACTCTTCTCCATTGAGAATACTGACCATTTAACCCTAATCCATGTTTTCTATCTGTTAACTAGTTCATAATCCACAAAAGACATTACCTCCTACCCCGTGACTTTCTAATTTCCTCAGGTTGAGAGAGTGGTGGAGAAAGAGCAAGAATCAATAGCTTTGAGATTTCTAAATGTTTTGGTTGTGACTGGATGAGACTGTGGGAGACGGTCAGAAAGGGGAAGAAGAACTAAGGTTTAGAATTTTGAATTCAGCAGTTAACGAAAAAGACAAGATTGAGGCAGTAGTCATGCTGTTAAATATGTGTGGTAGAGCAAAGCTGGAAGTTAAATGAGAATGAGCTCAGAGCATGGAGCTCTGAGGCATATGAGTCAAAGTGATCATCAGCATCAAAGTAAATGTAAAATGAGAGAAGAGGAAGATGATTCAGAAACAAGGAAAGCCAGGAGTGGGTGAGAAAGGAAGTAAATGTAATTAATATTACAGATTACTCCTCGGAGCACAACTCCATACAATTGATCTGTCACATTAGATATAATCCAGACTTGTTACATGACAGTCATTAAATGCAAGGCAACACCTACAATTCTTCTGAGAAAGTGTGAACACTGAGTTCTGTCAACCTTTATTTTCTCTCTTTTTGGGCAAGCACAGCATGACATTGTTTCACATTACTGTGCTTTACGATATAAAATAATAATGCCATGATTACTTATAGTTGGTCAACATGGGCTTTTCGCTAGAAGACAAGCACATAATAGCATTTCTGAGACAAATGAATTGTTATGGAGCAAAATAGTGTCTTAAAATATTCCTGGAAAACAATGGTCACTTGGTGGAATGAAGAAATTTATTTGCAAAATCAATACTACCGGTGATTTCAAACACCTAAAGCACACAGGCCGCCAAATGGACCAAGCTGGAGATCTGGTATTGTCAGGAGGTGTTAACATCTTTGTACATGTATCACAGCAATCAGTGGACCTTTTGAACATGCACTTTCTTTCTTTTATGGAAATTGAGCGCAATTCATAGAAACTTTGAATTATCCTGCTTTAGACTCATAGTACAATCTTTGCTACTTTCCAAGTTGGATTATTGTAGCATAGTTTATATTGGTTGCACGACTGAGCTTATAAAAAAACTTCAAATGATTCAAAATCTTGCTGTGAGAGTTATATATTCATTACCTATAGAAGATCACATAACCCTAACCTTGCAAAACTTCACTGGTTACCAGTGGTTTTAAGGTCCCAATTTAAATGGTGTGTTATGGTTTTTAGGGCATTGTATGGGGATCTTTCATAACTAGACCATTAAAGTTGTATCTGCTTTTTAGAAAACAGCTGAAAACTTTTCTATTTAAAAAATATAGTTTTGAGTAGCTTTAGCTTTATAATTGTAAGTTCTTAAATTCTCTTGGTCTTTAGTCTTTTGTTATTCGCACTGAATTGAGAAAGTTTTGGGAATACAAGATTAGCAGGGAATTCAATAAATGACACTGAAACTTAGCGCCAAAAAAATTTGGCACGAAGCGCTATTCTATCAAGGGCATGCACCTTATATATTATAGCTTATAGTGCGGATCCTGTGCCTAACTTTTGGGTGCCAGACTTACACCTGCTGAAACCTGGTGTAGATTCTGGTGCCCAAGTTAGGTGCAGCTAGGCAGTATTTAATTCTGTGTACAACTTTTTGGAATGCCCCCAACATGCCCTTGGCCAGGCCCCCTTTTGAGACAGGCAGCATGGGAATTAGGCATCATGCCTTTACAGAACAGCATGCATAAAGATTCAATTTGGTGGATGTTTGCACATTGAGCTCTGTAGGCAGTCGCCTTTGGAACATTAAGGGGGGGGGGAGGAGTTATCAACATGAGCTACTGTTAAGTCTGATTATTTTACCACAAGTCAGGTTATTTTAGCACAGGGACCCATTTTATGCAATAAGACCCTATACTAAAATAACCTGACTTTACACAGTAAGCATGGTAAGCACAGCAGGGGGCACCAACTTTCTGAGCTGAGTGCCAAACGTTGTTGTACTTACTGTAGTGCTGATCCTGTGAAGCATAGTCATCAGAAGGGAAGGGGCCACCAGGGTTCTCTGCTGCTGTCATTTTTTCTCACCTGCCCCCTTCTTTTCAGTCCCCAGTTCTCACCAGAACTACATTAAAAACCATTTGCAAAGCAGTGGTAGCATCTGTTTTGGTTCACTGCTTTGTCTCCACTCCATTGGGTCTGGCTATGAGCACCACCTTAGAGATGAACTACTTCCTGTTAAATTCAAAGTAGTTAATCTCTAATGTGGTGCCAGTAGCCAGACTCAATGCAAGGGAAGCAGAGTGGTAACATACAGTGGGGGAAATAAGTATTTGATCCCTTGCTGATTTTGTAAGTTTGCCCACTGACAAAGACATGAGCAGCCCATAATTGAAGGGTAGGTTATTGGTAACAGTGAGAGATAGCACATCACAAATTAAATCCGGAAAATCACATTGTGGAAAGTATATGAATTTATTTGCATTCTGCAGAGGGAAATAAGTATTTGATCCCCCACCAACCAGTAAGAGATCTGGCCCCTACAGACCAGGTAGATGCTCCAAATCAACTCGTTACCTGCATGACAGACAGCTGTCGGCAATGGTCACCTGTATGAAAGACACCTGTCCACAGACTCAGTGAATCAGTCAGACTCTAACCTCTACAAATGGCCAAGAGCAAGGAGCTGTCTAAGGATGTCAGGGACAAGATCATACACCTGCACAAGGCTGGAATGGGCTACAAAACCATCAGTAAGACGCTGGGCGAGAAGGAGACAACTGTTGGTGCCATAGTAAGAAAATGGAAGAAGTACAAAATGACTGTCAATCGACAAAGATCTGGGGCTCCACGCAAAATCTCACCTCGTGGGGTATCCTTGATCATGAGGAAGGTTAGAAATCAGCCTACAACTACAAGGGGGGAACTTGTCAATGATCTCAAGGCAGCTGGGACCACTGTCACCACGAAAAACCATTGGTAACACATTACGACATAACGGATTGCAATCCTGCAGTGCCCGCAAGGTCCCCCTGCTCCGGAAGGCACATGTGATGGCCCGTCTGAAGTTTGCCAGTGAACACCTGGATGATGCCGAGAGTGATTGGGAGAAGGTGCTGTGGTCAGATGAGACAAAAATTGAGCTCTTTGGCATGAACTCAACTCGCCGTGTTTGGAGGAAGAGAAATGCTGCCTATGACCCAAAGAACACCGTCCCCACTGTCAAGCATGGAGGTGGAAATGTTATGTTTTGGGGGTGTTTCTCTGCTAAGGGCACAGGACTACTTCACCGCATCAATGGGAGAATGGATGGGGCCATGTACCGTACAATTCTGAGTGACAACCTCCTTCCCTCCGCTAGGGCCTTAAAAATGGGTCGTGGCTGGGTCTTCCAGCACGACAATGACCCAAAACATACAGCCAAGGCAACAAAGGAGTGGCTCAGGAAGAAGCACATTAGGGTCATGGAGTGGCCTAGCCAGTCACCAGACCTTAATCCCATTGAAAACTTATGGAGGGAGCTGAAGCTGCGAGTTGCCAAGCGACAGCCCAGAACTCTTAATGATTTAGAGATGATCTGCAAAGAGGAGTGGACCAAAATTCCTCCTGACATGTGTGCAAACCTCATCATCAACTACAGAAGACGTCTGACCGCTGTGCTTGCCAACAAGGGTTTTGCCACCAAGTATTAGGTCTTGTTTGCCAGAGGGATTAAATACTTATTTCCCTCTGCAGAATGCAAATAAATTCATATACTTTCCACAATGTGATTTTCCGGATTTAATTTGTGATGTGCTATCTCTCACTGTTACCAATAACCTACCCTTCAATTATGGGCTGCTCATGTCTTTGTCAGTGGGCAAACTTACAAAATCAGCAAGGGATCAAATACTTATTTCCCCCACTGTACATAGAGGCATATTTTCAAAGCACTTTGGGAGGCTAAGTTCCATAGGTTTCTATGGAACTTTGGGAGGCTAAGTGCTTTGAAAATGAGCCTCATAGTAACATAGTAGGTGACGGCAGAAAAAGACCTGTACGGTCCATCCAGTCTGCCCAACAAGATAAACTCATGGTGATAGCAAAAATGCTGGGTCAGCAAAAAAAAGGGTGATAGCAAAAATGCTCCCACCATTCTGCAAATGATTTTTAAATGTAGGGCAGGTGGGAGAAGTCTGAGGCTCTAGCTGGGAGCACAGTACAATAGACAACAATTGAAAGCAATCTTAGTTGCTTCCCTAAACTCCACCCTCAAACTTATCTATCCCTATGATCCCATTCCTACCTAACATTTCAGCACTATCTCCTCTGCTTCCATCCCTTATATCCTCAGTTTGTCACTTACCACACCAATTGTTCCTGCTGCCTTTAAAGATGCTATTATTTATTTATTGGGATTAATGAACCGCCTCTATGAAGAGATTCACCCAAGGCAGTGTACAGCAGGTACAGTTTAATATAAAACTTACAATTTTGTTAGCAACATAGCAATAGTAAAATAACCAAGAATATACTAAATACAATAAATGAGGTAAACTTGAAAACAGTAAATTGAAACCTAATAATGGAACCACCATGAAACAGTATCATAAATATACACATTTAACAGCACTGGAATTCAAATACCAGAGATATAATACAATGTTAGCATAATACTAATGATACACCTAATCATGCATTAGAACATTCAACTAACATAGATATGATTCTAAAGATTTTCTTCAATATGGCTTACCATATAGCTGAGGGACCAAGAGCAGATATATGATGGGAACAGGATGCATGGTACAGTCTCAGTTGGGATAATTAGATGGTTGGCTAAACTCAAGGCAAGTTCTTTGTATAGTTAAGCAAGAAATAAAGAACTGATCTAAGTTACAGTGTGTGTAGCAAGCTAGTCCAGGTGCAGAATGAGTATATAGTCAGTCATTGTATGTAGGATCATTATGAATGAGCCTCCATTCCTCACAAAACCTTCACTGGACCATACCATTGTTGCCTTCATCCTATCTCCTGCCTCTCCATTGCTTCTAAACCAGGGGCGTAGCTACGTGGGGCCTCAGGGGCCCAGGCCCCCCCCATTCCCTGCTCAGGCCCCTGCACCCACACCTCAGGTATCGCTAGTTGCTTGGCTGGCATGCAACCCCCCCCCCCCTCCGCATGCACACCAGTATTTCTCTCCCTTCCCTCTCGCGATCTGGTTTCTGAAACCTTCCTGTGCCCACCCCCAACACTGCAATCCTCTGACTTTTAGCAGCAATGGAGATCAAAACAGCCTCCCATCCATCCTGCCAGCCCTAGAAGCTTTCCCTCTGCGTAACTTCCTGTTCCTGAGGTGGGGCTCTACTGAGGAAAACCTTCTGGGGCTGGTTGGAGGGAAAGTGGCTTTGATCGTTGACGCTGTCGCTGCTAAAACGCAGAGAATTGCAGAGAGGGGGCGGGCAGAAGGTTCCTGACAGGAAAGGTAAAGACGCACGGCACTGCATGCGCTACTTCCTCAGGAAGCTCCACCCCAGAGAGAGAGAGAGAGAGAGAGGACCGGAGGTTTATATTTGAGGGGGTGGAACTGCCAGAGAAAGTAGCAGTATGTAGAGTCAGGGTCCCGCCGAATAGAGAAGGCACCAAGAGAAAGGAAAGATACTGCATGATGGTGGTGGGTGGGAAGGGGAGAGACAGAGGGGTGAGAGAGGTAAAAGGGATATAAATGAGGGAAAGAATGTTGGACTGGAGAGACTCAAGATAACAGCAATGCTTGATTGGGGTGAGAAAGAGACAGAGGTGGACTGGTGTAAGAGATGAGACAGAAGTAATACTGAATGAGGGATGGGAGAGAGACAATAAATGCTAAATGGGGGACAGAGAGAGAGATAGGTGCATACTGCATAAGAGAGAAGGGAGAGATGGAACAATGCTAGATGGTGGGAGAGAGAAAAAGAGATGGGAGGAGAGAGAAAGAAAGGCAATGCTGGATGGAATAGAGAGAGAAAGGAGAGCAATCATGCATAGGAAGGAGAGAGAGAGATATACTGGTGTGGAGGGAGAGACAGTGGCATTGCTACATGCCAGAAGCAGAGACAGACAGGGGCGATGGTGGGGGTAGAGAGAGAGAAAATGCTGGATGTTGGGGGCATGGAGGTAGAAAGAGTCTGGATATCAGGGGGTGGAAGGTAAGGAGAGATTAGCTGGTAGGGAGGAAGAGGAAAGAGTTAGTAAAAAAAAAAATGGGGAATAAGGAATGGGAATGGGGGGCTGGAATGAAGGGAAAAGATGGAAAACTATAGGTGGACATAGTAAAAAGAGGGAGAGTGAAGACTGAATAATACAAATTAATGAAATCTGAATGGATAGAGCAGCAGAAAAAAATGGAAGAAAGCTGAAAGGACCAAACCAAAGTTGATGCTGGACATAGTGCAGAAGGTAAAAAAGACAGGAGGGGAGTGATAATGGCATATGGATAGGAGACCCTTGGAAAGAGTTATGGAAAGATAGAAGAAGGCAGAAACCAGACAACAAAGGTAGAAAAATAACTTTATTTTTAATTTAGGATTAACCCCTGTTTACAAAGCTGCGGTAGTGGCTGGAGGTGCATGTGTTACTTCTGTGAGCTAGTGGTGTTACAGTGAACTAGATTAGCTCTATAGGTCCTGAGTGATTTTTGTAGGTTTTGTATTACAGGTACTTCACAATATGCTTGGGACAGGGGAGGGTTTATATGTTTACAGACATTACACAAAAATCAGAACTTTTTTGTATTTTGAGTTCCTGGGAAATAAGGCATTCATATTTGTTATAATGCAAGGTTGAAGGATGTGTGCCATTGTGGTAATTTTGCAGGATACTGTGATGTATGTTAAGATGTTGACCAGACTCAAGTCTACTATAATGCCAAAGTTTAAGTTATGGGATAATGTGACTTTATTTTAAAATGTCAGTGAATTTTCAAGATTCAGTGTGTATGTGGTTTATGTTGATTCAGGACAGACTGTTTACTTAGAAATCCGTCATCAAGTAAACTCTAAGACATTATTTAGGAGTATATCAAGCACTATTCGTGCCTAGTGCCCCCCCATGTTAACTCTGGTCCCCCCCCCCAAAAAAAATGCCAGGTCTGGCTACGCCATTGTTCTAAACTATTCAAATATATTCTTCACTTCTGTTCTCTTGACTTTTATCTCGAGCCATTCTTAATCCATTCCAATCAGGCCCCTGTTCTGTACATTCGAAAGAAATAGCCCTTGCAAAAATTTACTACTACTACTATTTAGCATTTCTATAGCGCTACAAGGCATACGCAGCGCTGTACAAACATAGAAGAAAGACAGTCCCTGCTCAAAGAGCTTACAATCTAATAGACAAAAAATAAATAAAGTAAGCAAATCAAATCAATTAATGTGAACGGGAAGGAAGAGAGGAGGGTAGGTGGAGGCGAGTGGTTACAAGTGGTTACGAGTCAAAAGCATGTTAAAGAGGTGGGTTTTCAGTCTAGATTTAAAGGTGGCCAAGGATGGGGCAAGACGTAGGGGCTCAGGAAGTTTATTCCAGGCGTAGGGTGCAGCGAGACAGAAGGCGCGAAATCTCCAGTGTCCTGTTCCAGGCCAAAGCTAAGGACCTTTATTTGATCTCCATTCTTCTTGACCTATCAACTGCTTCCGACACTATTGCGCAGTACTTACTCCTTGTTAGTTTGTTCTAATTTGGATTTTGGAACTTTGCTCCTGTCTTCATTTATTTTCTTATCTCTCAAATTACAGTTTTAGAGGATAGTTTTATAAAGTCACATTTAATTAATGTATGTTTTCACATTCCTATTTTATACCCGTTTTATAAAGTCAAGTATGCAACTATTTGATTTATAATGTAGGTGTGGAAGGATGCATGTACATGTATACACTAGCTCTTATGGACATAAATTAAGGACTTTTGGAACCCTTTTACTATGCTGCATTAGGCACTAATGTGTGTCTAATACAGTTTAGCTTGGAGTACTGTGGAACACAGGCATCCTGGGGTAACTGCCAAATTAACGTGTGCTGTGTGCTAAAATATATTACTTTTTTTTTTTGTGGGGGCTATTTTCACAAGTTGCCACAAGAGATCGTGGCAGCCATTCTCTTGAGGCAGCAACAAGGAGCAGGTACCAGTGGAGGTAGGCCCGGGAGAGCCTAGCCAGATCAAGAGGGTGGGGGTTGGGGAGACATTCCAGGGGGGTTGGAGGGCTGTTAATGTTGCAACCTGGGGGTGGGGTGGGAGGGGGCTCTCAGGGCTCTAAAATGATGATGTATAGTTATGCAGATCCCGGACGATATCACCTGAGGCCTGCATAACTGTGTTATGCAGGTCCTGGCGGAATGTAGGTTGATATCTGAATAAGCTCTGGCAGCCAGCTCTGCAAAAGTTAGCCCCTGGACATGGCCCCACACTGAATATCTGGGACTAATTCTGCCCAAAACTGTCAGCGTTTAAAAAAACGCTGACCACTCTAGGCTGAATATTACCCTCCTATTTTCCCTTCCCTCTGCCATCTTCCTGGCCTTTATAAAATTGCATCCATAATATATATTTTTTTAAAGTGTAAAGAATCTTTCATCAGAATGGAAGAACGGCTGAAAAATAACATCGTGATAGTTTCTTTTTCAGTGTGCAGTGATGTTGATTTCTGATTTACTGATTACTGATTTCTCAATAAACTGTGATAGGCAATTAATGATCCTTTAATTCAGACTGATGTTATGTCTAGTGATTCACAATAAATACTTTAAAATGCTGACAATTATTTTTCTGTTAGAAATCAGCCTGTTTTATGGTCTACAAGGCATTTATAATAGGGCATTCTTTCTCAGATGATTAGTTTGATACTGTTTCCTCAAAATATATTGACAACTATAATAAACTATTTCATTTGGTAGATTAATCTATCACATTGCTACCACTCTATAATTGGGTTCACATTCATATTTTGTTATATATGCTAGCTTGCAAAATGTCAACAAAACAAATGTTATATAGTACAAGGCCACTTGAATTGTCTGAATAGAAAACTTTTCATCAGTGTGAAAATCTTTTTGGAGGAAACTGCAGTGGAAATATTCTGCTCACTATTTCCATCCAAACTTTTCCTATTTGTGGATTCCATCTAGAGGCTGTCCAAATTTTTGTTTGTTTTGGTTTCAGTGCTAAAACCAGCCTCAAAATCAGTATTTGGCCTTATTTCGGTTTCGGCATGCCATGCTTTAATATTGACCTACATGTGCCCACAGATTCCCCCCTCCCCCCCACCAATACTCAAGCCAAGGACCTTATATTCTTTTGTGAAGTGATTTCTAAAATTCTAGGATCACTTAGCGGAGTATTTATCCAGCTGCCTTAGGGCGATAACCCATGTTATTTGGCCCTTAACAAACGTTACAGGCCTCGAACACTGGTTGCAGTGGCCTAACGAATTGATTAGTAGGTCACCCTGTATTAGATAGCAATGAGATTCAAAACATTCAATGCATATAAAACAGCTCATTATTATGTAAATGCTATAACATGGCTTGCAGTATTTATAGCTGTGTTTCCTTATCCTAAGCAGCAGATGAATCCAGGGACTGGTGGGTTGTGTCCATCTACCAGCAGCTGGAGATAAAGATTACAGAGTTGAAGACAGTGATACCAGATGGCCAGCTCCTCCTTCAACCAGTATATCTCCATCTCCAGCAGGTGGTAGACAGCATCTCAGCAGCTCCTAGATTTGTCTCCTGGGTCAGCTCCTAGGCCTTTGAGCCAGTTGAGCCTCGAGGGGTGTTTGGTCGGAGGACTATTATTGGAGGCATACTTAGCTGTCTAGGTCTCTGCCTCACCCTGTGGACCCACTTTTCCCTGCTTCTCTCTTAGGCTGCAGCCTTCCTCTCATAAAAAAAAAAGGAACAACCAACTAAGAGAGAGAGAGAGAGCATTTGGGAGACAGTGATTGTGGGGAGAGTCTGGTAGCGTGAGGCTGTTCAGCGGTACTGCTCTGCTGTTTTTGTTCCTTTGAGCTGTGCTGCCGGCCGCTTCCTTTGACTTTGCTGTGTGCGAGTTTGGCGCTTGTCTGGTGAGTGGGTGTTTGGCACCTTTTTTGTTGCTAGGGGAAGCATGCTCATGGCGGCAGAGTCGGTTAAGCAGTGCTCCCACCTGTCTGGACGGGTGAGCTGAGGCGCTCTCCAGTTCGAGTGAGGGCCTGTCTCCTGAAACTGTCCAAAACTAACTCTTACCCCCATGAACATTCCATACCCTCTCTTCTCTAAGGGGTTCTTTTATTAAGCTGTGGTAAAAGAGGCCTTGCAGTAGCGGCAGTGCCCAGATTTCCTGTGAATTTAAATGGCTGTGCTGTAAGTATGCACTTGCCACATAGCCATTTTGGAGGGAGTCTATACCCCATCCATTGAGGTGGCAGTAAGGGCTTCCGCACTATCCTGGCAGTAACTGGGCAGCACATGATGCTGCCTGATTACCACCCGGTAACCCCCTGTGGTAAAAATTAACAAAACATTCAGGTTGCGCTGGAAATGCTGTGCGCTGGGGGCAGAACTACTGTCGGCGGCCGCATTAGGCTGGCAGTAGTTCCGATTTTCCATGAGGCAAGCCCGTTGCCATGTTGTATCCCTTTAGTAAAAGGGCCCCTAACTTAGCTACACATAGAGCCAGCACAGCTACATACAACAAATACACTTAGGTCGGAAAGAATCCCCTTAGCCATGCTTCCTTTGCTTTCCCCATTTGTTTATTGTTGATGATGGAATATGTATTCAACCATAACATAAATAAAAACCATACTAAATTGTTATAGCTGTGATATTGAAGAAATGTAGGTCACAGGTTAATTGTCATATGCAAGTTGATTTACTTAATGACTGCATATTTTCTTCAATAAATTGTACATTTTATGTTTCCAGTGCATTTTAGGTTCTTCCATTTATTAAATAAAATCTTTTCTGAGAACACTTGAACAGGATTTATAGTCTGTGCTGTATAGTAAATCATCATGAATCTCCATAAAGTGCACCTTAACACACAAAGCATTTTTCTTGGGAAGGTCATTACTTATGTGTTATTGATTAGGTAAGTATGTTTAACCATTTGCCATTGGAAGACTACAGTGTCACTGAAAATTCATTGATTTTAATGGCATGAACTAGACATTAGCAGTGTATTTTACTGACGTTCCATTCCATGACTATATGCAGATCATTTACCGTTCTTAACATAGTAACATAACATAACATAACATAACATAACATAGTAGATGACGGCAGAAAAAGACCTGCACTGTCCATCCAGTCTGCCCAACAAGATAAACTCACATGTGCCATTTTTTGTGTATACCTTACCTTGATTTGTACCTGTCTTTTTCAGGGCACAGACCATATAAGTCTGCCCAGCACTATCCTCACCCCCCAACCACCTGCCCCGCCTCCGACCACCGGCTTCCGTATACAAGGAAGTTTTTCTTGCAGTGGTCCTCCCTTTATTCATAAAATTAGTTAATTTAAATTTTTAGGACTGTATTATTTATGGTGTATTTTTGCTGTGACATTTTTTGCATCGGCAAGATTTTTATTTTAGTGGCATATTTACTAAAGTGCATTAAGCAGTTGGTGTGTGAATTAGCACATGGTAGTTGTTAGTGCAAAAGCACAGTAATTGTTACCACACTAACATGGCAGTGCACCTTAATTTATGCAGATGGCACGAAGATAGCCAAAAGAGTGGGATATCCTGGAGGGTGTAGCAACCATGAGAAGGGATCTCCAAACGCTGGAAGAATGGTCAAGGGTTTGGCAGTTAAAATTTAATGCAAAGAAGTGCAAAGTGATGCACTTGGGGTGCAAAAATCCAAGAGAGATATACCAGATAGGAGGAGAGAGATTGGTAAACTCAACTCGGACCTTGGGGTGATGGTGTCTGTGGATCTCAAAGTGTTGAAACAGTATGACAAGGTGGTGGCTGTGGCCAGAAGGATGCTAGGCTGCATAGAGAGGGGTATAACCAGTAGAAGAAAGGAGGTGTTGATGCCCCTGTAAAAGTTGTTGGTGAGGCCCCACTTGGAGTATAGTGTTCAGTTTTGGAGTCCTTTGCGAAGAAATGCAAAGTGATGCACTTAAGGAATAGAAATCCTCGGGAGACGTATGTGTTAGGCAGGGAGAGTCTGTTAGGAACAGACGGGGAGAGGGATCTTGGGGTGATAGTATCTGAGGATCTGAAGGCGACGAAACAATGTGACAAGGCGGTGATGGTAGCTAGAAGGTTGTTAGGCTGTATAGAGAGAGGTGTGACCAGCAGAAGAAAGGGGGTGTTGATGCCCCTGTATAAGTCGTTGGTGAGGCCCCACCTAATTGTGTTCAGTTTTGGAGGCCATACCTTGCGAAGGATGTAAAAAGAATTGAAGCGGTGCAAAGAAAAGCTACGAGAATGGTAAGGGATTTGCGTTGCAAGACGTATAAGGAGAGACTTGATGACCTGAACATGTATACTCTGGAAGAAAGGAGAAACAGGGGTGATATGATAAAGACATTCAAATATTTGAAAAGTATTAATCCGCAAACGAACCTTTTCCGGAGATGCGAAGGAGGTAGAACGAGAGGACATGAAATGAGATTGAAGGGGGGCAGACTCAAGAAAAATGTCAGGAAGTATATTTTCATGGAGAGAGTAGTGGATGCTTGGAATACCCTCCCGCGGGAGGTGGTGGAAATGAAAACGGTAACAGAATTCAAGCACGCGTGGGATAAACATAAAGGAATCCTGTTCAGAAGGAATGGATCCTAAGGAGCTTAGCCGAGACTGGGTGGCAGAGCCAGTGGTGGGAGGCGGGGATAGTGCTGGGCAGGCTTTCTACCCCTCCTAGCAATCTTTCTGGGGCAAGTGGGATGGGAGAATCCCTGGAGCACTAAGCAAGATGGTGAGACACAGGTGTACTGACCCTTAATTCATGCTCCAAGTCTCCACCCAATATCCCGCCCCTCAAGCTCTCATTTGCCCTACCTGCACCTACTCCTCAACCCCTTTTTTAGCCCTTTCCCACCCTAACCCTAACTCCTGCCTCTTAGCTGTTTCTTTCTCCTGTACATTTCCTTCAACCCCACCCATCTTACGTCCCCCTTATTCTCATCCCCTGTTCTCGGTGCCGGCTGCCGCCTATGTATGACTGATCACCCTATGCGATTGTGGTCAGCACCTTTCTATAAAGGAAATTAGGTGCTTATTTTCCTTTATAGAATACTAACATAATAATAATAGGTAAAATACATGCCTATAGTTTCGGCACGAGCACTTATGCAGCCATAGAGCTGGTATTAAATGCTTGTATCTAAATTGCTAAAACATGCACATAAATTATAGTATTATATAATTTATGCATGAAACTTTGCACTCTCCCTATGCTCTGCCTGGACTCTGCCCTCAAGCTACACACCATCACATTTAGGTGCCTTTTTATAGAAGAACATATTCAGAATATTGACCTTTAAATGCATTTGTGTACTTATTAGCACATATATGCCAGTATTCTGGTCATTTATGCCCTACTTGGTGCGTAAACATTGGCAGTCACTTAATAGAATTAACTCCTTAGATGCTTACTCTTCTTTATAGAATGCCAGGGTAACATGCCAAGAATATGCCGATATTTGTAGGCATGATCACTTTCTCCAGCCATAGAGCTGGTGTAAATGATTGTGCCTAGATCATTAAAGAAAGCAAGTAGATTAAATTATTTTGTAATCTATGTGTCTAAATGTGCACCCTGTTCACGCTCCACCCATGTGAACACCCACCTTCAAACTATGTGCCATTGAATTTAGACACTATGAAGTGTGGTAACCACACAGGATATGCTGGGAATGTCCCCAGCAACTGGTTCACAGCTTTTGCACTTAACTGCACATTAAGAGGCCCTTTTACAAAGCTGTGATAACCACTAACGCATGCTTATCACAGCAAAACGTGTAGTACTTTAGGGAATGCTGAGGCATCCTGTGGTAATTTTGCCATATGCGTCTGCTACCCACGCACTAAAACTTAAATTTTATTTTTTGGTGCAAGCGGCGTAGGGTGGTGGAGAGCAGGGGCGTAGCCACGGGTGGGCCTGGATGGGCCTAGGCCCACCCAGTTTGGGTTCAGGCCCACCCAGCAGCAGAGCGGAGGGAGCAGGGCGCGCTGATCCTGCATCTGCCTCCTTCTCTCTGGCGGCAGCGCTTCCCAGACGCTGCCTACCGCCGCCACGATCTACCTCCTCCCTCTGTCTCAACAGCAGCGGTAGCGTCGCGATTCAAACACGCTGCCTCCTGCCTCTAACCTGGAAGCGTCTCCTCTGCAGAGGAGACGCTTCCAGGTTAGAAGCAGGAGGTAGCGTGTTTGAATCGCTACCGCTGCTGTTGAGAGTGAGACAGAGGGAGGAGGTAGATCGTGGCGGCGGTAGGCAGCGTCTGGGAAGCACTGCCGTCCGAGAGAGGGCGGGCAGGTGGAATGGGAGGGAAGGATGCATGGGGGTGAAGGAGAATCGCTGGACACATGGATGGGAGCGGGAGGGGAGGGGAGAGAGGAGAGTCACGGGATGGATGGATGGAGGTGGGGGGTCAGGGGAGAGAGGAGAATTGCTGGGGTTGGATGGATGGAGGTGGGGGGCAGGGGTGAGAGGAGAATTGCTGGGGATGATGGATGGATGGAGGTGGGGGGTCAGGGGAGAGAGGAGAATTGCTGGGGATGATGGATGGATGGAGGTGGGGGGTCAGGGGAGAGAGGAGAATTGCTGGGGATGGATGGAGGGAGGTGGGGGGCAGGGGAGAGAGGAGAATTGCTGGGAATGGATGGATGGAGGGGACAGGGGCAAGAACAGAATTGCTGGGGATGGATGGATAGGGGCAGGGGAGAAAGAGAATTGCTGGGTATGGATGGATGGAGGGAGGGGAGAGGAGAGTTGCTGGACATGGGTGGATGGATTGGAACCTGGGATCATTTAATGTTTTTTTCCTGGAGAGAGTAATGCATTGCCTCCCCCACCCCCAGGCTCTCTCCCTGGCTATAGCTCTGCAATTTTGAGGGGAGGTGCACAGGTGGACGGGGGGGGGGGGGGGGGGGGGGGGCGCAGAGGTGGACCAGGGAGAGAGCCTGTTGTTAATCATTTACCAGCACACCACTGTCTAGTGCCCACCCATCCAACCTGTTGGCCCACCCAAAAATTGACTTCTGGCTACGCCACTGGTGGAGAGTGGGTGTGTTTTGCACTAATCGGTTAGTGCAGCTGCATTGCCATGTGCTGATTACCCTGTGCTTAATGCTTGAGCCTTTACTGCCTACATAATAGGTAGCAGTAAGGACTCAAGCGCTAATCTGTTTTAATGGCTGCATGCTAATGGAAAAATTAGCATGTGCCTGTTAATAGCAAAGGGTGTCTTTTATCAAGCCCTGCTAACGGTTCCCGCACGGCAATGCCGATGGAGCCCATTCAAAGTGAATGGGCTTTTTTGGCATTGCTGCACTGGGAACCACTAGCAAGGCTTGATAAAAGAGGCTCAGAAATAGGAATTTTGGCCATTTTACCCCAGCAATAAAAATGGCCTTAGAGCATGGGAATGACCCATATAAGGGTGCTCTAAGGCCACTTTTTACTGCTGTTTGGTAAATGGGCTGCTAAGTTTTGCATTTAACACACAACAAATGTAAACTGTTTTGCATTTTAGCAACTATGTCCCTTAGATAAATACCAGAAAAAAAGCATATATATATTTATGAAAGATATAGTCAGTCAAAAGCTACTTTTGTACATAAGCCTGATTTTTTGTGTGTGTGTGTCTGGAGTAGAGGCTCAGATATTTTTCTTTTATTTTACCTGTTGTTACTTTACAATATTTCACTTATTAAACTTTAAAATTGTGTTTGTTGAAATTATTTCCCATCTTTTCATAGACTATCATATATGAGTCCTGGAGTGCCAAATGGTTTCTGATTGTACAGATTTTCATGGGCCTCTTCCTAAGAGTTCATGTTCATATTAATTGTGAAAATGGAAGCATTTTTTTAATGTGCTTGCTGCCGGTTATCTACTAAAAAGAAGAAAGGCACTAGGGAGTATGACTTTAATTAGAAGTTTAATTTTAGAGGATAATTTATTAAGTTATTAAAAATCTAATTGTATGGTAGCTCTTGGGTATGTGGTGTCAGTGCCGAGGGAGTGAGCGGTACTCAAGGTGATGAGAGTCACCTGAGGCAGGTTATTACTTAGCTGTTATTCTTCATTGAGGTTCACTGAATTCTTTATTGACTCTGTGTTCTTTTTTTCTTGTGACATGTAATGTAATAACAGTACCTTGGCAAGCGGCTGTCTCCTGCCTTAATGACAAAATACATTTCCTACAAGAAAGTGCAAACCTATCAGCTATTTTAGTTTTTTTTTTTAATCCAAACTCTTTTTACATTGTAACATAGAAAATAACAACAAAATCATACAGCCTATCTCCATCCAAACCAATAGCCCAGTCTCTACAATTCCTACTTGTCCCTCAGTAATTCTCTGTGCTTGATTCATGCTTTCTTGAATTCTGATGCAGTTCTCAGTTTTATGTGGAGAGAAACCTCATCTGTCTATATTTAGTTCTCTAGAAGTACTCCTAACCCTAAGGAAGCATAAAAAAGTTCAGGTACTGGAACTGCCAGACAATGTTCCCTCTAAGCTGTACGGGAGTCCTCTAACTGTATTCCTGCCAATAGAGGGTGGTGCTCAGTGGCGTACCAAGGGGGGGGGGGCGGTCCTCCCCGCCCCGGGTGCACGCCGCTGGGGGGTGCCGCGGCGCGCGCCTGCTCTGAGTTCCCTGACTTCGCGCGTTCGCTGCAGCTCCCTCTGCCCTGGAACAGGTTACTTCCTGTTCCGGGTCAGAACAAGGGAGCTGCAGCGAACGCGCGAAGTCAGGGAATTCTGAGCAGGCGCGCGCTGCGGCACCCCCCCCCCCCAGCGGCGTGCACCCGGGGGGGGGGGGGGTCCCGTGCTGCATTGGGGGGGGTGCTGCACCCGGGGGGGGGGCAGGGCGCCGCCCCGGGTGTCTGCCCCCTAGGAACGCCACTGGTGGTGCTTCAATATCGTGATTTCATTTGCTAAGGATACACAGGGTCCCTGAAGTCCTGCAGAGTTTGCTTGTCCCTCACTATTGAAAATATGATACTGAAACAGCACCACCCACTGGTAGCAATGTAGATGGAGGACTCCTGTATAGCTTAGAGGGAACATTGCTTCCAGAACTTCACTCAGTTTCTCTAATGTCTTCAGATATGTAATGCTAAGAAGCCCATAGGAATAAAATGGGCTTCTTATCATTGAGCATATGCTAATCTTTAGCACACTGCAGTAAAAGGAGCCCCAAGTACTTCCAGAGATACAAACTTAAGATGCAAAAGATTCAGAGACCAAGATAACATCACAGTGAGAATGCTGGGACGATCTCTGCTTTTTGTTCTTTCTTCAATTTTTTCATGATGTGAAGCCTGATTTTTATTTCACCTATGCTGAAGAGGAAGGGGGAGGTGCACACTCCTGCCCATCTGCTTCAGACCCCTCTGAGGAGTCAGGCAGCTATATACAAAGGAGTACAATAATTCTGCCTTCCTTGTTGAAATGGGATAATTAGGTTGCTAATGCAGCCAAGACTGGCTGTTTAATTAATTTATATAGTATGCTGCTTGTCTACACAGGACTTGCTAGTTTACATATTGTCACAAAATGCCTAGCCACACACCTGGGGTTACCCCATGGCCACTTAGAGGGTCTATCCCCAGCACAGCTGAGGTCCGCCTGCACCTGCTGCTTGTACTCTACACTAGCACCCTCCTCTCACTGACTGGATCACAACTGCCTCTGGGTAAGTACATAAGTATTGCCATACTGGAAAAAACCAAAGGTCCATCAAGCCCAGCATCCTGTTTCCAACAGTGGCCAATCCAGGTCATAAATACCTGGCAAGATCCCAAAAAAGTACAAAACATTCTATACTGCTTATCCCAGAAATAGTGGATTTTCCCCAAGTCCATTTCATAATGGTCTATGGACTTTTCCTTTAGGAAGCCGTGCAAACCTTTTTAAAACTCCGCTAAGCTAACCGCCTTTACCACATTCTCTGGCAATGAATTCCAGAGTTTAATTACACGTTGAGTGAAGAAAATTTTCTCCGATTCGTTTTAAATTTACTACATTGGAGCTTCATCGCATGCCCCCTAGTCCTAGTATTTTTGGAAAGCGTGAACAGACGCTTCACATCTACCCGTTCAACTCAACTCATTATTTTATAGACCTCTATCATATCTCCTGTCAGCCGCCTTTTCTCCAAGCTGAAGAGCCCTAGCTACTTTAGCCTTTCCTCATAGGGAAGTTGTCCCATCCCCTTTATCATTTTCGTCGCCCTTCTCTGTACCTTTTCTAATTCCACTATATCTTTTTTGAGATGCGGCGACCAGAATTGAACACAATATTTGACGTGCAGTCGCACCATGGAGCGATACAAAGGCATTATAACATCCTCATTTTTGTTTTCCATTCCTTTCCTAATAATACCTAACATTCTATTTGCTTTTTTAGCCGCAGCAGCACACTGAGCAGAAGGTTTCAACGTATCATCAACGACAACACCTCAATCCCTTTCTTGGTCTGTGACTCCTAACGTGGAACCTTGCATGATGTAGCTATAATTCGGGTTCCTCTTTCCCACATGCATCACTTTGCACTTGCTCACATTAAACGTCATCTGCCATTTAGACGCCCAGTCTCCCAGTCTCGTAAGGTCCTCTTGTAATTTTTCTCAATCCTCACACGATTTAACGACTTTGAATAACTTTGTGTTGTCAGCAAATTTAATTACCTCACTAGTTACTCCCATCTGTAGGTCATTTATAAATATGTTTAAATCATCTTTGTTAAACAAGCCATAAACAGAAACTCGCATCACTTTCACTGAAACACAACAATTAAGTGCTCATACAAACTGATATGCATCAGTGAATTTTACAATTAAGATGTTAACTCCCTCCTCCCCTTCCCCCCTCACCCCTCCCTCCCTCCCACATTTGCCTCCCTCTTCCCCTCCCCCTCCCTGAAACTTTCCATAACCTGTACTGTACACCTTACGAAATTATATTGTTATAAGTTCAGACTTGATTTAATAACCGACTACGAGCTGTGGGGTGTAATGTATCCCAGAACCGTTCCCAGGTAAGCAACTTTTATATCTGTTCTATCAGATCACTACTCCGTACCTCAACCCTAAATATCCTAGTCCATTCCCTCGTTCTCTAACAACTAGATTACTGTAATTCTTTATACAAAGGTTTGAGGCAGATTTGCATCGCATACAACTCATCCAATACTTCCATTGTTAAACTCAGGCTCAAAAAAAAATATGACCACATTACCCTACTTCTTAGAAGTGCACACTGTCTACCTATCACCCTTAGAATCACTTATAAAATTCTTCCCTTGGTATTCAAAATTAAAAGCTCTGAATCTCCCAATCTCCTGGCATGTCTTCTAATTTCGTACGTTCTGTTTCGTGTACTTTACTGTGCCCCAAAACACCTCCCGATTGTGCCTTCTTTCTGCCATATTAGATATAACACTACATGTGACTTGATTTTTTTCAGTCATAGGTCCCTCCCTGTAAAATGTTTTGCCCCTTTATTTTAGATCACAGACCTCACTAATCCCTCTGTTTACTAAACCACATGACAATGCCTACACAGTCCAGCACTGCAGCCCTAGCACAGCTTAGTAAACAGGAGGGTAATAAATTTCAAAACAGACCTAATAAAACATGGACAAGAAAATAAGATGATACCTTTTTTATTGGACATAACTTAATACATTTCTTGATTAGCTTTCGAAGGTTGCCCTTCTTCGTCAGATCGTAAATAAGCAAATGTGACGAAGAAGGGCAACCTTCGAAAGCTAATCAAGAAATGTATTAAGTTATGTCCAATAAAAAAGGTATCATCTTATTTTCTTTTCCTTGTTTTATTTTGTTTGATTTCTATTGATAACCTGAAGAGTGGACTAACACGGCTACCACACTCCTCTACTTAAAACAGACCTAAAAATGGAGTGGAGGAGTGGCCTAATGGTTAGGGTGGTGGACTTTGGTCCTGAGGAACTGAGTTCAATTCCCACTTCAGGCACAGTCAGCTCCTTGTGACTCTGGGCAAGTCACTTAACCCTCCATTGCCCCAGATACAAATAAGTACCTGTATATAATATGTAAGCCACATTGAGCCTGCCATGAGTGGGAAAGCGCGGGGTACAAATGTAACAAAAAAAAAAACCTTCCTCTTTAAGGATGCTTTCATAATCGCTTAAGATTGCCTGTGGGATAAAGCCTGCATGCCAGCTTACCTACCCTCTTTTATATTCCTTCTTTCCTGTTAAATATTGTTCTGTTTCTCCCTTCCCCCAGCCCCAGCAATATTTTCCTCATTTCTTCCTCTCTCTCTCTCCTCTTCTTTTCTCCTCTTGAATTTTAGTACTTTAAGCCGCATAGATATTGTTTGATGTGAGGGATAACAAGCCTGTAATAAACTTGGAAACTCTAGAACATATTTAACTGTACAAGGATTTCACTACTGAATAAGTTGATAGACTTCACTTAGTTATCCTGATTTCCAAGCAAGAAGGCGCAGGAGTTTTTTGGAAAAGAAATCTCAGCATGCCTGTCTGCCAGTATCAGCAGGATGCCATACAGTTCACATGACAGATTGTTTATTCTTATGTTAATTTCCAAGCAGTTTTCTCATCTGTGCTTTGTAATCCATTTGACTTTGGTGGAATGTATTAAACTGTGCTGTTTCTAAGCAAAAATTTAGAAGAAAGAGATCATAATACAGTGTCATCAGCAATGTGCATCTGTTAAAAGGGTATAGTTCTATGGCACTAATGTAGTTGCTGGCTAACTTTCAACAATGATTGTGATTGTAAAACAAATAATATGCTGCCTTGTTTCTTAACAAAATTGTTTTGTATTGGATTTAGTTTTGGAAATGACAGAAGCACGGTTCATTACTTAAGATTTATGTTTCTTTCTTTCTTTGTCTAACCTTCTATTAGTATTGTGGTTTCAGACCATAACATATCTGTATCTATATATTTATATGTATTTATTTTAAATTTGGTTCATTTTTTCAATACAGTGTTTATCATTAATAGTAGATGTTAATGAAATGTAAATGTGTGCGTTACTTCAGATCATAGCCTATACATATACAATATGTGCATGCAAAAATAGAAACATGACAGCAGATAAGGACCAGGTGGCCTATCCAGTCTGCCCATCTTCAGTAGCTACTAACTCTTCCTTTTCCTAAGAAATCCCATGTGCCAGTCCCACGCTTTTTTAAATTCTGGCATAGTCCTTGCCTCCACGTTCTTTGAGTGGGAGCCAGTGTAGCTTTTCTCATAGGGGTTTAGCACTCTCATATTTTGTTTTGCCGAATATGAGTCTTGCTGCAGTGTTTTGGGCTGTCTGAATTTTTTTTTATTATTTGCTCTTTGCAGCCGGTGTAGACTGCATTGCAGTAGTCTAGATGGCTGAGCACCATTGATTGTACCAGGTTACTGAAAACAGTCCTTGGGAAAAAAGGCCTTACTCTTTTTAATTTCCACATTGAGTGGAACATCTTCCTGGTTGTGTTTTTCGCATGGCTTTCGAGTGTTAGGTGTTGATCGATGGTAACTCCAATAATTTTTAAGGTATCGGAAATTGGAAGGGTCAGGTTTGGTGTATTAATGGTGATGAATTTGTTCGTGTTGTGTTGAGAGGTGAGTATTAGGCACTGGGTTTTTTCTGCATTGAGCTTCAGCTGAAATGCATCCGCCCATGAATGCATGATATGGAGACGTTGGTTGTCGTTGGTAATTTCCTTTAGATCTTGTTTAAGTGGGATGTAGATCGTTACGTCGTCTGCGTAAATGTATGGATTGAGGTTTTGGTTTGATAATAGTTTGGCCAAGGGTATCATCATTAGATTGAATAGGGTCGGCGAGAGGGGGGATCCCTGTGGAACTCCACATTCAGGTATCCATGTGGCTGATGTAGTCGAGTTGGATGTTACTTGGTATGATTGTGTGGTTAGGAAACCCTTGAACCAATTGAGAACGTTGCCTCCAATTCCGAAGTACTCGAGGATGTGTAGTAGTATTCCATGGTCAACCATTTCGAAAGCGCTAGACATGTCAAATTGTAGAAGTAGTATGTTCTTGCCAGTTGCTATTATTTGTTTGAATTTGGTCATAAGAGTAACCAGTACTGTTTCTGTACTGTGGTTAGCCCGAAATCCTGACTGGGCGTCATGGAATATTGAGAATGTATTTAAATAGTGAGTTGTTTGGTTACCATTCCTTCCATTAGTTTGGTTATTAAGGGAATGGATGCTACTGGTCTGTAGTTGGTTAGGTCATTGGCACTTTTTTTTGCGTCTTTGGGTATGGGGGTGATTAGAATGTTTCCTTTCTCCTTCGGGAAGAGTCCATTTTGTAACATATAATTCAAGTGTTCTGTTAGGTCTGTTATAAATTGTTGAGGGACAGATGTCATAAGGTTGTTTGGACATATGTCTAATTTGCAGTGGGATTTGGCAAATCTTTTGAGCGTTTGGGAGATAATATCCTCTGATAATGTTTCGAAGTTGGTCCAGGTTCTGTCTGCTGGGTATACGCCAGGGTTGGGGTCTAGGCAGTCAAGGAATTTATCATAGTTGGTGGTGCTGGCAGGTATTTTAAGTCGTAATTGTATAATTTTCTCATTGAAGTACGTTGCGAGATTGTCGGCTCCTGGTGTATCTTTGCTATTGGTAGTGACTGGAGTAGTATCTAGTAGTTTATTCACGAGTTGGAAGAGTTTATGTGTGTCCTTGCTGTTTGGTCCAATTTCAGTTTTGTGATATAATCTTTTAGTTTGTCTTATGGTATATTTCTATTTTCTTTGAAGTTGTTTCCAGGTGTTGAATGTGGGGTCGTATTTCTTTTTATTCCATGCACGTTCTAATCTTCTAACTTGTGTTTTAAGTTTTTTCAGTTCTTCATTGAACCATGGTATTGAATTCTTTCTGTGTGAGGTTCTGGTTTGGGTTGGAGCAATAATGTCTAATATGGATCTGCATCTATCGTCCCATTCTAGGAGGAATTGGTTTGTGTCTGTTTTTATTGTCCATTCGTTGTGGTAGATATGTTGCCAGAATATTACCGGGTTTATTTTTCCTCTCGTGGTGTAGGTTTTAAGTTCTTGTTTGTTAGGTGTGTCTTTCATTCGCCATAGGAGGGAGATGTTTGCTTTATAGTGGTCAGCCCATGGTATGGGTGTCCATTTTGTGTTTGGTGGTATAAGGTTTGAGTTGGGATCAAATTTGTATGTGACGATATCTAGTGTGTGTCAGTTGGCTGCTTGCTTGGTCTATGAAGATCCCATAGTTGTAGGAACTCTTCGCATTCTTGGGTGTTTGTTGAGGTAGGATCTTCAAGGTGCAGGTTGATATCTCCTATTATGGTAAGGTTTGAGGCTCTAAATGGGGCCTCACCAGAAACTTATACAAGGGCACTATCACCTCTTTTTTTCCCTCTCATTATGCATCCTAGCATCCTTCTGGCTTTGACTGTTGCCTTTTCTACTTATCTGGCCACCTTAATATCATCAGACACAATCATCCCCAAGTCAAACTCTTTTCATACACAGAAGCACTTCGCCTCCTATATTATATTGTTCTCTTGTATTTTTGTAACCCAAGTGCATGACCCTGCAGTTCTTAGCATTAAATCTTAGTTGCTAATTATTGGAACATTCTTCAAGCTTTGCTAGATCCTTCCTCATGCCATCCACACCCTCCAGGGTGTCCATACAGAGTTTGGTATCATCCACAAAGAAACAAACCTTACCAGCCAGTCCTTCTACATTATCAATCACAAAGATGTTAAAAAGAGCCGGCCCAAGGACTGACCCCTGCAGTACACCACAGGTAACGTCCCGTTCCTTGTAGCAAGCTCCATTTACCACTACCCTCTGTCTCCTTCCATTTTACCAGTTTTAGTCAGTCACTTTAGGTCCCATACCAGTTTATTTATCAGCCGTCTGTGCAGAACCATGTCAAAGGTTTTTCTAAAATACAAGTACACCACATCTAGGCCCCTTCCATATCCAACTGTTTGGTCACCCAGTCAAAGAAATCAATCAGATTTGCCTGACATGACCTGCCTCTAGTGAAACCATGCTGCTTTGGGTCCCGCAGTCCATTCAGTTTGAGAAACCTCACAATCCTCCCCTTTAGAAGCGTTTCTATTAGTTTACTCACCACTGAGGTCAGACTGACAGGTCTGTAATTCCCAACCTCCTCCTTACTTCCACTCTTGTGCAGAGGGACCACATCTGCCCTTTTCAAGTCCTCTGGGACCACTCCAGACTCTAAGGAATCATTGCTCAGACAGCAGAACCACCAGAACTTCTCTGAGTTCCTGGAGTACCCTCGGATGTATCCCATCAGGCCCTATCACTTTGTATACTTTTAGTTTAGCTAGCTCCTCATGAACACAGTCTTCTGAGAATCAGTCCTGGTCTACCATACATCATCCTCATTAGCATTTGTTTTCTGCAGTTCTACCCCCGGCCTTTCATCCGTGAACACAGAACAGAAATAATTGTTAAGCAATTTCAGCTTTATCCTTATCAGCTTCTACGTATTCCTTCCCCTCAACTTTGAGTCTCACAATGCTATTATGACACTTCCTACTGTCACATATCTGAAAAATGTCTTGTCCCCCAGTTTTACCATATCAGCTAGTTTTTCTTCCATTTGCCTCTTTGCTTTCCTGACAGCTTTTTCAGATTCTCTTAGCTTTTCTAGGTATTTTTGCCTGTCTTCCTCTTTCTGAGTCATCTTGTAATGTATAAAGGCTAAGATTCTTTCCCATACCTGTTGCACCTCCCCCACATACGTATTCTATATCCCCCAAACACGCATCCACACCACACATGTTCTATGTCCCTTTATGTACACACCCACACAGTGGTAAAAAAATATTTAGATATGTAGTGCCACTATTCGAATAGTGACCAGCGCTGAATATCCAGATAATATGGTCAGTACAAATATTCAGTATGCTATCTGGATAATTTATCCAGATATGGAGAACCTTCTTTCTGTCCTAATTTAGCCAGATAGCAGACTTAATATTGCTACTATCCAGATCAGTTCTGGAGCTGCCCATGCTCCGCTCTCGCACTATCTGCACAGTGCAGGGGAGGTCTGCAGGGTATTCAGAGGCACTGAATATCTCAGTCAGCAGCACTTTCAGGACTGTAGGTGTTGTTAGCCAAATAACAGCTTTTGAATATTGACCCCTTAGTGTACATATTTTAGTTCTGTATTATTGCATCTATTTCTTTTTTGCGAGGCCTTGACAATTTTAAAAGTTTTTAATTGTTTGATTAGATGAAGATAATGTATTTTCCAAATTATTTCTCAGTATTCTTTTTAAATAGCCAGTCACATTTATACTCTCGACTGGTATCAATATCTATAAATAAGAAAAGTTCTAATACTTTAAAATCTTTTCTTACCTAAAAGTATGGAAGGTTGCTTTCATGAATACAAAGAATTGGATTAATCAGCTATCTTGTATAACTCCAAAATATGCAGATAATTGGAAATGTTTATTTGGAAATGGATAATTTTGGGGATAAATATGACACCATACTTCAAGATGCTCTATTTCTTTTTTTAAAAATGTTATGTTTTTACTATTATATAATATACATTCACAATGTAATGAATGCCAGCAAATACAGCCAAAAAGAAAGATTAATAAAGTTAAAGTAAAATCATAATCTGCTTAATTAGTCCACAATAAGGGGGCAAAAAAGAAACAGGGGGGGGGGGAGGGGAATCCTAACTACAGATGGTGAAAAAGCATATTCCAGAAGCCAGCTAATCATGTAGGAACAGCCAATGATTGATGTCCTCTTTAGCATTCACAAAATCCAAAAGATGTTTGGGTTCATATACACCTGTTACCTCCTAAAGAAACAAAACATGTACAGGTAAATTTTAGCAAAAAGGTATCATCCAGACACTAGGCCTCAAAGCCATAAAGTGCTTGCATCTCTTCTGGGTATCAAGCGAAAAATCAGGAAAAAATTATTTTCTAGATCCCCAAAACAGGGCATTCATATTGCGGAAATGTAAACATAATACAGATCTCTGTCAGATTCAAGGGCAAAAGTCACAAACAATGTAGTTCTTTCTGTAATCACTTCGAAGGAGCGCTCAAGAAAATCAGTGAGATCCATTTTTGATGTCACCCCCCCCCCCCAAACTACAAAATTGTGGAGGCAACTTATCTTTTACCTACAGATGTATTCTGTGTACTGGAGTATGCGGAATCTATTTTTGCCTAGGACCAGTGCTGAAGTAGACTGTGGTTGACATCTGAGGCATCAAGTGATTTCATCTGCACCACTTACCAGCTATGCGCTGACTTTGTGCCAGCTTCTTCATTACTGTTTCAACCCTGCTGGCTCCACCCCCTGATGATGTCGCTGGGGTGCACAGGAGCTATTTTAGCCTTGGACCAGCAACAGAGGAAAGAGCACTGTTTTCCGTAACCTGGTACAATCAATGGTACTCAGCCATCTAGACTACTGTAACGCACTTCACGCCGGGTGCAAAGATCAAATAATCAAGAAACTTCAGACAGCCCAGAACACTGCAGCTGGACTCATATTCGGTAAATCAAAATATGAAAGTGCTAAACCCCTACGAGAGAAATTACACTGGCTCCCACTTAAAGAATGCATCACGTTCAAAATATGCTCACTAGTTCATAAAATCATTCACGGAGACGCACCAGCCTACATGTCAGACCTGATCGACTTACCACCCAGGAATGCCAAAAGATCATCCCGCACATTCCTTAATCTTCACTTCCCTAACTGCAAAGGTCTAAAATACAAACTAATGCACGCGTCAAACTTCACCTACTTGAGCACACAACTATGGAACGCATTGCCCCGCAACTTAAAAACGATTTACGAACTAATGAACTTCCACAAACTACTGAAGACCCATCTCTTTAACAAGACATACCACAAAGACCAACCAATTTGAATATACACAACTACTCCACATTTATTCTGAATTGTCTTACAATACTGCTTGTTATACTATTATCATGTTTTTTCTTCATCATGCTGCCCAAGATCCTTCTGTAACACTAAATGTCTATTTTCTAATATATGTCCACCATTCATGATGGCCACATTGAGCCTGCAAAGAGGTGGGAAAATGTGGGATACAAATGCAATAAATAATAATAATAATCACGCTGATGAAGGAGCACGACAAAGGAGTGCTCATTTATGGGAGTTTGGGCAAATGGATAAGGTATTGTTCTAATAATAGATATAAAACTTTAGTAGTATTACTGTTATTTTGAGGATGTCTATATTTTCTATTTTGGTCTGGCATGGTTCAGGTCGTTATGACGAGACGAGCTACCACTTCCAAGGCCTAATATTAGAACTGAAAGGTATTTAAAAGAAATTCACCTAACACTTTTACAATTTCTAAACAAAATTTTTAATTTCACTATCTTTTGTTGAATGCACGCACAGTCAGGAATAAGGTTGCTGTATTGTTTGATTTGATTAAAGAAGAAGATTGATTTTATATGTATTACTGAATCTTGGCTATTACCTGAGGCTGCTGTTATTTTGAAACAACTTTATCCCCCCAGAGTATTGTGCAATATATCAACCGCATTTGAATAGAACAGGAGGAGGAGTTATTGTGCTTTCTAAATATTTTATTGATTTTACCGAAAAAGAAGCAGCTGTTAGAGTAGGCAACGAATATTTTGTATTAATGTCCTATCATATTAATCTTATTTTATTTTATTGTCCCTCAGGAATTTTATGGCGAGACATTTCATTTATTATTTATTTAGTTGCAAATGTTAATTTAGAGCCATTCAAGACATATTTTAGTGATTTTAACCTTCATATTGATAAGAATAAAGTGATTAAGGGGCGTTTGTGCAGCATTCGCCAAATCGACAGTACCGCCTGGGTAGTGCGCCCACCTGGCGGTAATTTCAAAGTTGGTGTGCATTGTTTCCTGCGGAAGAAAATATTTTTCAATTTTCTACTGGGGGGGGGGGGTGTTCCCAGAGGTAATCTGCAGATCACCCACATTGACATACGCTGCGTGACTACCATGCATGTAGTGCACGAGTCCTTATCACTAGGTCAAACGGTAAGGTCTCAGGCAGTAAATAGCTGTGCGCTACTTTAATTTTAGCGCACAGCCATTTACTGCCCCATTAAAAAATGCCTTTTTTCTAAGCCACAGTAAAAACAAAATGGCCCATCGTGCGCCCAAAACACACACCCACACTACCACAGGCTACTTTTTACCATGGCTTAGTAAAAGGACCCTTAGTTATTGATGTTTTTACAGATTTTATTGTTAGGAAGGCAGCAAATTGTCTAGGGAGCTGTGAGTAGAGATTGATCGTACATTAGGTTTAATTTTTGTGGAAAAGAAGTTTTCACATTCTGAAGTGTATGTAAAAGAAATTGAATTCTTTGGTCAGATCATGATGTTATAGCATTTGATGTAGAATATTGTGTTAGTACTTAAGTCTGTTCATTGATATGAGAGGCATGATTATGAATCTGCAACAGTGAAGGATGCTTTAGGTTTGAAGTCGGAAGGGATAGGATTATTAAGGGCCCTGTTTACTAAGCCGCGCTATAGGCGCTCAGACTTTTTAGTGCGCACTAAAAATTAGCATGCACATAGGCGCCCGGTATAAGAGGCTTGGCGAGGCTAAGCCTCCCCCCTGCTGCAGCAGAATGGATCAGCTGTGGAGTCCAGCTGCTCTGAGGGGATTAAATTGTTGATTTACCTCCATCCTCACAGCAGGAGCTGCACTGAAAGCCCTCTAGCAGTTGTAGAAATTGGTTTATGGTTTGTTTACCTTACTGCTGGGAAAGCAGGGGGGGTTGGCTGGAGGTGTCCTGGGTTGCCAGGGAGATATTTAAGGAGGATGACTTCCTGACCTGCACTGAGGACAGATAGTAACATAGTAGATGACGGCAGAAAAAGACCTGCACGGTCCACGCAGTCTGCCCAACAAGATAAACTCACATGTGCCATTTTTTGTGTATACCTTACCTTGATTTGTACCTGTCTTTTTCAGGGCACAGACCGTATAAGTCTGCCCAGCACTATCCCTGCCTCCCAACCACCAGCCCCGCCTCCCACCACCGGCTCTGGCACAGACCGTATAAGTCTGCCCAGCACTATCCCCACCTCCCAACCACCAGCCCTGCCTCCTACCACCGGCTAAGCTTCTGGGGATCCCTTCCTTCTGAGCAGGATTCCTTTATGTTTATCCCACGCATGTTTGAATTCCGTTACCGTTTTCCTCTCCACCACCTCCCGCGGGAGGGCATTCCAAGCATCCACCACTCTCTCCGTGAAAAAATACTTCCTGACATTTTTCTTGAGTCTACCCCCCTTCAATCTCATTTCATGTCCTCTCGTTCTACCGCCTTCCCCTCTCCGGAAAAGGTAGAAAAGATCATTTTATTTTCATTATAGTGTTTGGAATATGTCCACTTTGAGAATCAGGTGTGCAACATTAAAAGTTTATATTTATTTACTTATTTATGGCATTTTATCCCACATTAAACATAAATTAAGGTGTTTTGTGGCTCTACATGAGAATTGTGATGCTATGATCCCTTGTTTCATATTGTTGACGGTCTGCATTTTCCGTATGGGTGGTACATTGGTGTATTACGTCTGCCCAGTGTAATATTTATGGTACAGTAAGGTTCTGAGTGTGTTTTTGGACAAAGTTGTGCATAGTGTTTTGCAGTTGAGCGATTGTGGTTAGAATATGCTTTGAGCAACCACTTTATTCTTTGACATATGATACATATCTAATATCTAAATTTAATAAAAGGTATTGTGACTTTTATTTTTATTTATTTTTTCTGCGTGTTATCAGACAATTATGGCTTTAAGCTCCACCCCTGGACCCACCCCTAACCCCACCCCCTTTAGCCTCCCCAAACAGTTGGGCCACCGACCGCCTATGAGCATGCACTAACGATAGAGACACCCATTATATTCCTATGTGTGTCTTTAAAGTTTGCAATCCTACAGCGCAGCTTAGTAAACAGGGCCCTGAATGTTGAGGATGCCACAATTCGGTGGAATGGAGACCTAATGGAGGCATTAGATGAGATTGCACCAAAAAAACAATATTGTAAAAAATGGTCCCAACTATCTGAAAGCAATAAAGAATTTGGTTTGGCAATGTGAGCAGGAATAGAGGAAATATCCCTCAAGGATAACATTAGAAAATTACAATTTAAAGTTAAATCAATATAATACTGTTACATTACAGGCAAGGAAAGAATTTCTAAATAAAGAGATTGAATCAATCCATCACAATCTAAAGAACGTTTTGCTGTTGTACATTAATTGAGTACTTTCGATTTAAAAAAAATCAGTTTGGAACAAAATATCATGTGATGATTTTGCACTGGGTTTTGTGGGAATTAGGTAATTTGAATTGATGTCTTTCCCTGTGGAAGCTGAATGTCTGTTGCTAGATGATGAACTTTGGTCAATCTTTTCATAAGATAGTGAGGAGCAGGTTAAAGTCTTATGCTAGAACTAAGAATTCTTTTTGTGTACTTGATGTGTGTCATCCTTCAATGGTGAAAGCTTTGAAAGACATTTCATTGATTTCAGTTACACATATTCCCCCGGATTCTGTAGATCATGTCCAACTTTTTGTGCATATATAAATTGACTAATGAGCTGAGAAACTAATTATTGATGTTAATTGTCAGTCTTAAAATTTGTGCATGTGTCTCACTGTGCACTATTCTGTAAAGCATGCCACCTAACTTCAGCCATGTGTATCTGAAAAGGGAGTGTTTCCAGGGACATGTCAGAGCATTCCAAAACGTTGCGTGTGAATTTACAGAATTCGCCCGAAGTGCACTTAAGTTAGACTCTGGCATTTACACCTGCTTTTAACAGGTGTAAGAATGACACCCAAACGTTAGGTGCAGAATCTGCACTGAATGCAATTCTATAAAGGGCGTGCTCCCTTTATAGAATAGCACTTAGAACTCAATTTTTAAGCTCCATTTATTGAATTCCCTCTATTGTGAATAAATCTCTTGGTGACAGTTTGGTACCAATGGTTTTGAAGCAAGCTACTGTGAAACCATTGTTAGAGAAGCTCTAATTTAGATCCGTTATGTATCAGGAATTTTTAGACCCATATCCTCTTTGCCATTGTTAGGTAAAATCATGGAGAAAGTGGAAAAAACAAATTTTGGATAACTATCAGTTTGGATTTAGAGCCTAACATGATACTGAAACATTACTGATTTCTCTGATTTCTCTGTGAGATGTGTCAGTGCTGGGTTTGATAAGGGGGGTATGCCTTTTTCTTGGTTTCCCTTGATATCTCAGCAGCCTTTGACTCGGTTAATCTAATTTTCTTAAAGTAAATACTCTTGCACGAATCCTGCGTTCAGTTGGGGAAATAAAACTGGCTAATTGAGCTAAGGCTCTCTGCAATTTGAAAACTACAGAACAACGAACATTAGTAGGCAAAGGTCCGGAGCTTTGGAATCTGCTTCCATTCGCCATTCACAGCTTTAAGAATTATGGGGCCTTTTTACCAAGCTGCGTTAAAAGGGGTTCTGTGGTGGTTTCAACGCATGGATTTGCCATATGCCAAGGCCCCTTTTACCATAGCGTGTTTAAAAAAAAAAACATTGGCTATGCAGTAACTACAAACTTGCCACTTGGCTATTTCCTGGGGGAGCCCTTACCGCCTCCTGTTTATGAGGTGGTAAGGGCTCCCGTGCTAACCTGGCAGTAAGAATAAAAAATATTTCTGGTCGCACTGGAAATGGCACAGTGGGGGCAGCAGTAGGCCAGCAGTAGTGCCGTACTGGCACCCACCATTGCCATGGTAGCTCTATCATGGCCCTGTAAAAGGGCTTCTATTTGACTTTATGACGCAGTTTAAAAAATTGGTTGTTTAACAAATATTTGGTCAAGCCTACTTAATCACTAATTCCTCATTCTTTGGAATGTCATGATTATAACAGCTGTTTTATTTTGCTTTTTTATTTGATGTGTCTGATCCGATTTATTGATTTTATGTCAAATTTGTATGCATTAATTTTCTATATGCTGGTACTTCTTTTTTTCTGTAATCTGCTCTGAACTGGTTGGTTGAGCGGAATATAAAATATTTGAATACATTTAAATTAAATCTTTTTAAGGAGATTAAACGCAGTTGGGATCAGAGATGTGGTTTTACAATGGTTTTCTTTTTTTGAAGGATAACAAAAAAATTGTCTGTCAAAGAACAACAAAAGTCTATATTCATTGATATTCAGTCAAGTGTTCCCTAGTCATCAACCTTATCAGTCACCCTTTTTAAAATCTTTTTGTGTCCTTTGTACATAATGCTAGGGGAGTTAGGCCTTCAGTACAGGATATGTGCAGATGATATCCAGTTCTTTTTTAGATGCGAGAACTTGATTGCAGATAGCTTTAGATTGTTATGCTTCTATTTGAAAATAATTAACTAGTGGTTGAAAGCAAATAATTTGAAATTGAATAGGTCAGATACACAGATTATATTTTTGTCAAGGTATCCTGTTCTAAAGGAAATGCTTTGATATTGATGGACAATAAATTAAACTTGTCAGTATGATATGTACATTTGCCCCCTAATTCTATAAAAGTTGCTAAAAATTGTGCACGCAGATTTGAATGCATGTGCAATTTAATTGAATAACAAGCTAATTAGCACCAATTACTTTTTAACAAGCAATTATTGGCACTAATTAGATTTAATTGGGATATACATGTGTAAATTTAGGCACGGGATCCGCGCTTAAATTTTACATTTGAGTTCAAAAAGGAGGTGTAGAAATGGGAAGGTCATGGGTTCCTAATATTTACGCGCATTGTTATAGAATGAGAGATGATACATGCGTAATGTAGGTGCATAGATGTGCACTATGTTTCAGTTGGTGCAAATGGCCATGTCTAAGGCGCGATTCCCGAGCATTAACAGTGTTCTATCAACTGAGCCTAACTTTATATGTGGCCATATATAGAATTCACCTCTTGGTGTAATATTGGGCTCTTCGTTGAAAGATCATATGAAAAAGGTGGTGGGAGCTATCTATTTTTAAATTAAAGTTGATTAGATATTTGTGAGATTTTTTGACCACTGAAAATTTTTGGATCATAGTTCAGAGAATTATTATTCCACATTTTGACTATTGAAATAGCCTTTTGGCTGGTCTACCTAAAAAAAAATCTCTTAGGGCTTCAATTAGTTCAAAATGTAACTGCACAGATTTTATGTAGTTTGTCAAAATATGATCATATTTCCACCACGCTGGCACTATTACACTAGCAACCTATTGAATTCAGGGTATGATTATAAGGTGCTGTTACTTGTTTTTAAAGTGTTAATTAATGCAATACCTTGTGTTATCTCTGCTAATTTGTGTTTACATCAGTCAACAAGACCTTTAATATCTACTTTGTAAATATACTTGATGTATCATCATTTCATTCAGTTCATCTTGAAGAATACAGTGCCTCGATTTTTTATGTAATAGAACCTAAACTTTGGAATAGGCTACCTGTTCCATTGAGAATGCTCAGGAAATTGGACAAGTTTCCTTGAAAACTCACTTGTTTCATTGTTGATACTTGATGTAATGATAGGATGCTGCCTGTTTAGCATTTATTTTCTGGTTGATAATAGGATGATTTTATGTTGTTTAATATTTTATGTGTGTTATTTTACAGTATGATTATATATGTAATGATGAAAAACCACCAAGAATGGTGGATCTTGCAGTTTATAAATTTTGGAAATAAATAAGTTGGTAAATTTTCTGCTGACATCGTAAGAACTTCTTAAGGTTCCTCCTTACCTGTTTCTCCAAATACTCCACTTTCCTTATCATAATGTCCTTCTTACTTTTGCCTGTACTATGCATGCACTCTGAATTTCTCCTACATAGTGCTTGAGAGATCTCAGCCGCACCAATTGTTGCTCCAGACTCAGAGTCTGAATATTAACTGTATTAGTCGAACTATTCAAACCCTGAATAGCCTCATAAGAAATCCATTGTCACTATAGCCAGTTTAGCCAACACTATGAGTATTAAAGAAGAAATGCTTACTTCCTTTCCTGGTTCAATTCATGATGTCACTGCTCATCCTCTAGTCAACACTAGCTCAACAAAACTAGCCAACCAGGGATGAAGAGACTGCAGCAGGGTTCCTCCAATGTCTGTATCTGCTAGTGGCTTTATCAGCTCCTCAGGCTCCAGCATCCCCATGCTGTAGGAGCACTTCTGGGTCTCAGTGGGGCTGCATGAAGCATGGGGCTCAACAATATCATCACTGGCCTCCCACTTAGCCATCTATCCCCCCTTCAGTCCGTTCAGAACTCTGCTGCACGTCTTATCTTCCGCCTGGACCGATATACTCATATCACCCCTCTCCTTAAGTAACTTCACTGGATCCCGATCAGGTACCGCATACAGTTCAAGCTTCTCCTACTAACCTACAAATGCACTCGATCTGCAGCCCCTCCTTACCTCTCTACCCTCATCTCCCTTTCATTCCCACCCGTAACCTGCGCTCTCAAGACAAATCCCTCCTTTCAGTACCCTTCTCCACCACCGCCAACTCCAGGCTCCGCCCTTTCTGCCTCGCCTCACCCCATGCCTGGAATAAACTCCCTGAGCCCATACAGCAGGCCCCCTCCATGCCCATCTTCAAATCCTTGCTCAAAGCCCACCTCTTCAAGGTCGCCTTCGGCACCTAACCACTATACCTCTATTCATGAAATCTAGACTGGCCAACTTGACATTTCGTCCTTTAGATTGTAAGCTCCTTTGAGCAGGGACTGTCCTTCTTTGTTAAACTGTACAGTGCTGCGTAACCCTAGTAGCGCTCTAGAAATGTTAAGTAGTAATAGTAGTAGTGGTGGTCTGGAGAAAACCTCATGGATCATGATGAAGCTGGTAGGGCAGATTCACTCTCACAAGGCGGAGGATTGGAAAACTGCAGATGGAGGTTTAAACTTTGAAAAACAAATGTCCAGACACATCAGCCATGCTTTTGTATCTTCTGGGCACAAGTTTTCACAAATGTGTTGAATCTTGGAAAAAAAAACAGATAGTTGTCAGTCCTTGTCTCCCGAGTCCTAAGCCCATCTCAGGTAGCTTGTGGAGTGGTGGTACAGTTGGAGGAGGATAGATTTTTTTTTTTTTTTGGGGGGGGGGGAGTTGGGCAGGTTGTTGCAAAATAGGGGCAAGTTTGGGAGTGAGGGGGCATTTACGGCAGTAGTTTTGAGGGTTGGGGGAGATGCAGTTTGAAAAGATGATCTCTTTGTTTCACTGTATTTAAATTTTACCCTACTCCGTTATATTATCAAAGAGTTATTTTGCCCTCAGTCTGTCATTCTCAGCTCCTTTTGTGTAATTCTTTCCAATTTTTACTGGGTTGGAAAGAATATAAAGTGTGCTACTACATTATTTATTTATAATGACATTTGTATCCCGCATTATCCCAAACAGAGTTCAGGTTCAATGTGTCTTACAATCCAGACAATTTAGTACATACGTATTATACTTCCGGGTTACTGCTTCAGCTCGAGGAGGAGAAGGGTGGATCAAGTTCCATTTTATGCTGTGGGTTCTATTTACTCTCTCCTGTGCCCTCCTCTAGTGCACCAACTCATACCTGGCACACTTCTACCATTCTTATAAGCCCTTTGTGCTTCTTTTTTGGAATTCATTCTCTATTCCATCCTTAACCTCCTTTACAAAGTCCTTCAATTCTGTTAGACTGAAAATGTGCTCCTTGGACCTATTCCCATCATCCTTGCTTGCTATTCCGCATCACTGCTTTCTCCCACTTCTCTGCCTTGTAGCTACCTCCAGTCTTACCACTGGACTTCCTAATCTTTGGAAACATGTGTGTGTAAAATCAGTTGTCAAGAACCAAACCTAAATCCTGAACTGGCCTCCAATTACCGACCTATTTCTAATCTTTGTATTACATCCAAGATTACAGAACACGTGGAGGGGTATTCTGATTTTAAATGTTTTACACAAAATGTCCAAAATCCAAATAGGAAAGAAGGTCATTTTTGAAAAAGAAAAACGGCTATTTTTTTTTCAAAAATACTGTTGTGAACAAGATTTTGTGTTTGAACATTTTGTTTTTTTGGTAACACTGAGATTCATGCCATTGGGATGTAGGAAGAGCCTGGATTTTAAGTAGACTGGTCCCCCCAGACATCCTAGGAGAGCAATGGAGCACCCTAGATGGCACTTCTGTGCACTTCATAAAAATGCTCCCAGATACACATCTCAAACTTGCTCTCTTATCTTGTCCCCTGAGCCCTCCAAAACCCACCCAAAACCCACTGCACAACACTACAATAACCCTTATGGCAACTATATGTGAGTACAGTAGGGTTTTGGTGACTTTGGGAGGGGTCACAGTTTCCACCACAAGTGTGACAGGTAGGGACCCAAGTTTCCCACTCCATAGTGCACTGCACCGACCACTACACTACTCCTGGAACCTGTATGCTGCTATAATAGACTTGACTTTTGACATTTGAGGCTGTCATAGAGGCTGGCACATCATGCTTTTATTCACATTTTTAGGGAGTGGGACGGGGGCAGTGATGACTGAGGGATTATTGAAGGGTCATCCCTGATTCCGTCCAGTGGTCATCTGGTCATTTAGTGCACCTTTTTGTGCCTTATTTGTTCTGAAACTGGTCTAGACCAAAATGTCTTAGTTTTAGCCCTGTAACACAAACAGAGAGAAAAATTAGTTTTAGTCCTGGACATTTGTTTTTGTTCCATTATGGCTGTAAAATGTCCAAGTGTTAAGCACACGCTAATCCCACCTTCAAAACACCCCCAATACATCCCCTTGTGATTTAGGCACACGTCAGACGAATTGCATAGATAAAAATCTGCAAAATTGGTTTCGAAAATACTGATTTGGATGTTTTGAGAAGAAAAACATCCAAATGGTTCTTCATGGCACTTTTTGGACGTTTTTCTCTTTCAAAAATGAGCCCCCTAGTCTTTAGTCAATTTTTAGATCACATTACTGCGGCTAATGCTCTACATCCTCACCTATCTGGTTCTGTCCTGATCACAGTTGTGAAACTGGTCTCACAGCACTTTACGTGATGAGCATAAGGCTTTCGATTCTGGCATTATTGTTATTCTTGACTCCTTTGACCTTACTTCAGCAATCGATCTCATTGACCATAACTTACTCTTCTCCAGACTCCATTCTTTTTATGTATTTCTGGTACTGTCTACTCTTGGTTTACATCTTTTCACAGCAATCGTACATTCCATGTCTCTCATGCTGGTTCATTTTTCAAAACTTACCTAGGGTCTTGTAGGGTACCTCAAGGTTCCATCCTGACCCCACTTCTTTTTAATATTTTCCTCTGACCCTCTTGATCCAGGACCTTGGTATCTATGATGTCTACTATGCTGATGATATTCTTCTTCTTTTTTTTTTTTTTTAACACATTCTCTGAACCCTGATCTGACTTAAATCAGCCTTGGCTTCCATCGATTCATGGCTGACTGACAATCTTCTTGTTCTTAATCCCACCAAAACTACAGCATTTTGGATAACCTGTTCTTCTTCATCTCGATCACTTTCCCAAGTCATTCCTACCTCTTCTGTTTCACCTGTGTTTTATTTTAGATACCTTGATATTATTCTGGATCAAGAAATCTACAAATTTCATCCCTCACCTGAGCCTGCTTCTGAGATCTATGCCAGTTCAAGACTGCTAGAACGTACCTTGATCTTTCCTCTCAAAAGACACTTCTCTATGAACTTTTGTTTTAACGTTTTGTCTATTGTAATACTATTTTTGCAGGTCTCCCCCAGTAGTCTGTTCACCGTCTTCACACAATGCAAAACACTGCAGCTTGAATCCTTACCCATGCTTCCAGATTCAATATGCTACTCTGCTTCATATCCAACAACACTGGTTACCTATTGCTCATCATGTTCACTACAAGATTCTTGTCCTTGATCACAAGATTCACTATTCAGGTATTCCTTCCTATCTTTTCTCTATCCTTATCCCTTATACCCCACCCAGAGTCCTCCATTCTCTTACTGATAATCGTTTGCGAATTCCCCCTCTTAGAGAAGTCTGTCATGAATCCACCTGCTGAGCTTGTGCTTTTTTTCTGGCTTGCCCCCTCACTCTGGAATTCTCTTCCCTCTTCTTTTCATCTTGAGCATTCTTATTCCAAACTTAAAGTATTACTAAAAATATGTCTCAATGAAAAGGCCTTCTCTCAAGCAGACCCTGGTGGCCTCCTCGGGATCCACTAGTCGAGCAGTCTTCCTCCCTGCTCCCTTTTTTTTGTTTGTTTGTACTCATTTTCTTTAAAGTATTTGGCTTTCTTTTCCTGTTAATTTAATTAAACTTTGTACATTACTTTATCTCTTTGAGGAAAGGTGATTAATCAAGTTTTAATATATCAAATCAAATTATCCCTCAGCAACATGGTAGCACACTTTAGTAAATCTAGCCCTAAAAATGAAAGGATATTGTAATTATAGTAATAACATTTCTATTGACAGACAATATAAATGCTAGTTCAGAGTTGTACTAAGTGCTCGTTCTGTGCTTTAATACATTTTCTGATTTGACAAAAATTACTGGTTGAAAATAGTGTTTTATGAATATTTTAATTTAATTGGATATCATGAAGAGTTGATTTTATTTCCCCTGATCTAGTTAGAATTGAGGTTCTGTTTTGCAAATATTTGATTCAAATTTATTTAGATAAAAGCTAGTTCAATACAGTTCAAATATGACCTAGATTTAGATGTAAAATATCTAATGTACTTTTTTTTTGTAGATTATAAGCACTGAAGAACAGTGTAATTAAAAAAAAAATACAGTAAAGGAAATATTATCCACCATAAAGTACAAAACAAGGAAATTTTTAAAAAATCAATTGTCCCAGCCCAAACCAGTTTTAAGGCCAATAAGTCCCTTCTTCTGAGCTAGATTCAAAAAAAAGAATCAGGAAGAAAAACACTGAACAATGCTCCCATAAACAGATCCCTCACATGTCAAAGGCATAATTCCAATATAATTGGATCATGTTCCAGCAAAAAGATTAGCAATAAAGTTTTTAAAGTCTAACTACATGGAATTCTCCTGAAGAACCATCAGATCCAAAGAGTCACTTTATACTGATTGTCATCCAAGTGTATAAACTCTGGAAACTCACCCAGAGATTGGCAGTAATACCTTAATTAAGAAGTAGATAATTAAAGATGTCATATGTAGAGAAGAGCCCACTATCTGAAAGGTGCTTTAAAGTCATGGAGGTTACATTTTCTCCCATCACCTTGCCTGGTCGGCCGCAGTAGTGATATTGGGCTACTCCTCTCATCTATTCACTCCTCTACCTCTCCGAGTAGCAGTCATTTATCGAACCCCTAATAAGTCCCTTTCTTCCTTTTCACTGATTTTGACTCCTAGTTTTCCTGCTTTCTCAAACCTTCATCTCCTCTCATTCTTGAGGATTTTAACATTCCTGATAATGATCCCTCTGACTTATGCCTCTCAGTTTCTCACTTTAACATCCTCTTTCAACCTTCAACTATGCTCCACTACCCCTACTCACCAGAATGGGCACTGTCTTGATCTTGTCTTGTTCTCTAACTGCTCACTCTCCAGGTTCTGTACCTCATTTCTTCCCCTCTATGACCATCATCTGATAACTTTCACACTTAAACACCCCCCCCCCCCCCACAGTCCCATTCAATATCCACCAATATGTTAATCTTCAGGCTATTGACTCTTGCATTCTCTCCTCTGCTCTGGATACTCTCGCTCCTCCCATTCCCTGTTCTATAAGGTGTATCAGCCTTGGCTAGCCTCTAGAATTCGCTACCTACATTCCTGTGTCTGATCTGCTGAATGCCTTTGTCTGAAATCCTGCACCCATGTTGACTTCATACATTCCAAATTCTTGCTGACCTCCTTCCAGTCTGCTCTTTCACTTGCCAAACAGGACTAGTACATCCACTTGACAAACTTGTTTGACTTAAATCTCTGATGTGTTATGATCGTGGTCAGAACCCCTCTCAAACTTACCTTTTTCCTGGTGGTCAGCTTCTTAGCTGGCTTCCGTTCCTTCTGTCTGTCCTTTCTGAGCTAGCTCTCTCTCTCTCTCTCTCTCTCTCTCTCTCTATGCTGGCAGCTTCCAGCAGCATGACTCAGAAGTGTTCCTAACAGTAAACTAACAAAAGGACTTCCTAAGCCCTATACTAACAGGAGTGCCCCTAGGCACTGACCTAACAGGAGTGCTTCTCACAGCACCAAAAGGAAAAGCAGGGGAGTTACAAGGGAAAGGCAGGGAAGCTAAACACATAAGCTAATAAAGGTGCTTCCTAAGCACCAAACTTCAGCAGACCTAGCACAGGTGCTCTGAGCACCCAGCTACAGAAGCTCTACAACTCTAAACTAACTAAGGTGCTCCCACGCACAGGTGCTTCTCACAGCACTAAAAGGAAAGACAGGGGAGCCACAAGGGAAAAAACAGGGAAGCTAAACACGTAAGCTAAAAGTGCTTCCAAAGCACCAAACACAACAGCAAAGACTGCAATGCTCCCAACAGCACAAACACCAGAAGTACTTCTAACAGCCAAATCTGCAGTGTTCCTAACAACACTAAACCCTGAAGTACTTCTATCAGCAACAGAGCTTCCAAAGCCCTACACACAGCAATGCTTCCAAAGCACCAAGAGGGAAAAGCGGGGGGAACCACAAGGGAAAAGCAGGAAAGCTAAACACACAGTCACAAGTGCACACTGCACTAACACTAACCTGGACCTAAAGCAAGTAGCAAAAGCAAACGTTGCAAAGACCCTGAAGGGAAGAACACCACTTCCTTATCAAGGCCCTCCCTGATGATATCACACTCCCTAGACCCAGGCAGACAGCACACTGAAACCCAGAGAGGCCTAACCCACATCAGTGCAGCACCGTGAAGCACTTGAAGCCAGCACACTCAAAGAGAGGTAGTTCTCTATTCTATCCTCATTCTTCTTGATTATCTGCTGCTTTTGACACTGTTGATCACCACTGCCAAAGGGTTAGAAGGTAAAGTTTGCCTTTTTGCGGATGGTACCAAGATTTGTAAGAGTGGACACCTCGGAGGGAGTGGAAAACATGAAAAAGGATCTGCAGAAGCTAGAAGAATGGTCAAATGTTTGGCAATTAAAATTCAATGCAAAGAAATGCAAAGTGATGCATTTAGGGAGTACAAATCCATGGGAGACGTATGTGTTAGGCGGTGAGAGTCTGATATGTACAGACAGGGAGAGGGATCTTGGGGTGATAGTATCTGAGGATCTGAAGGCTATGAAACAGTGTGACAAGGCGGTGGCCATAGCCAGAAGGTTGCTAGGCTGTATAGAGAGAGGTGTGACCAGCAGAAGAAAGGAGGTGTTGATGCCCCTGTACAAGTCATTGGTGAGGATCCACCTGGAGTATTGTGTTCAGTTTTGGAGGCCATATCTTGCTAAAGATGTAAAAAGAATTGAAGCGGTGCAAAGAAAAGCTACGAGAATGGTATGGGATTTGTGTTACAAGACGTATGAGGAGAGACTTGTTGACCTGAACATGTATACCCAGGAGGAAAGGAGTAACAGGGGTGATATGATACAGATGTTCAAATATTTGAAAGGTATTAATCCGCAAACCAACCTTTTCCGGAGACGGGAAGGCGGTAGAGCTAGAGGACATGAAATGAGTTTGAAGGGGGGCAGATTTGAGAAAAATGTCAGGAAGTATTTTTTCACAGAGAGAGTGGTGGATACTTGGAATGCCCTCCCACGGGAGGTGGTGAAGATGAAAACGGTAGCAAAATTCAAAAATGCGTGTGATAAACATAAAGGAATCCTGTTCGGAAGGAATGGGTCCTCAGAAGCTTAGCAGAGATTGGGTGGCAGCACTGGTGGTTGGGAGGTGGGGCTAGTGCTGGGCAGACTTCTACGGTCTGTGCCCTAAAAATGGCAGATACAAATCAAGGTCAGGTATACATATAAAGTAGCAGATATGAGTTTATCTTGTTGGGCAGACTGGATGGACCTTACAGGTCTTTCTCTGCCATCATCTACTGTGTTACTATGTTGATACGCTATCCTTACTTGGATTTGGGGGCTCTGTTCTTTCTTAGTTTTCTTCTTATCTCTCCTGTTGCACTTTTAGTGTATGCTCTGGTGGTTCCTCCTCCACTTCTATCCCACTATCAGTTGGTGTACCTCAGGGGCTCTTTCTTAGGACCTCTTCTTTTCTCCATCTATATTTCTTCCCTTGGTGATCTGATCTCATCCCATAGTTTTCAATATGAACTTTATGCTGATGACTCCCAGATCTACTTCTCCGCACCTGAAATTTCAGCAGGAATCCAGGCCCAATTCTTAGCTTGCCTGTCTGACATTGCTGCCTGGATGTCTCACTGCCATCAGAAACTAAACATGGCCAAGACTGGGCTTCTTACCTTTTCTCTCAAAAATCCACCTCTTTTCTTTCCCAGTTCTCTATTTCTGTGGATAATACTCTCATCCTTCCTGTCTCATCTGCTCGTAACCTTGGGGTCATCTTTGTCTCCTCTCTCTCTTTCTCTGCACATATCCAACAAACTGCTAAAATCTGTTATTTTTTTTTCTCTATAACATCACCTGTGAGAAGCAAGTTGCAGTAGTCTAAGCATGAGGTGATGACAGTGTGGATAAGGGTTTTGATAGTGTGCTTAGAAAGGAAGTGACAAATTTTGGTGATGCTAAAAAGAAAAAATAGATTTTAGCAGTCTGTTGGATATGTGCACTTATAAGTCAATAAGAGGAGCTTGAACGTTATGCGGAAATGGATAGGGAGCCAATGAAGTGACTTGAGGAGAGGGCTAATATAAATGTAGTGGCACTGGCAGAATATAAGTCGTGCAGACTTTTGAACAGATTGAAAGGGAGAGAGAGAGCTTAGTGATTCTGGGTTGCGGTGGTGTGCTTCGCATGTCACTCTAGCCAAAGTATATTCCAAGCTGTGCCTCAACCTCACAGGCCACCTGCAGCCTCACTGTCCTCTGTTACTGGACAGACAACATGAGGAGGGTCCTCAGGCTTAGAACGATATGTCTGCGGTTTTTCCCTTTTCTTCTTCATCTCAGAACCAAAAGAACTCTGATGATCATGGAACTCTGTCCAACACAACTTCTTCTGGCCCCATCTTGGTCCTCCAGCAGGTTGGGGACTGGCCTGGTCCTAGAGCATAGCCTTCCGAGTCATGGAAACACTAGCCCCTCCATCACAACAAAGTGGTGTCCCTAAACAGCTTCAGGATTCATTTTTTTATTACAAAGAGTGCTGGCTAAATGTTGTGGCAGTTCCCATAGTTGACCCTTAAGTAATTTCACCTTACCAGGCCTTAGTCCCTATGAAGTAATAGAGGGAAAGTTAACTTAAAAACAGAGAGATATTATTTTCTGTGTGAAGAAAACTGAAGACAGTGGTATACAGGCAGTGGGGAAGGTTCACTTGAATGCAGAATAAATTGAATGTTAATAAATTGTTTTCATTGCTTTCTATGTAGCAACGGGGTTTTATGACCTGACATCAAATCTGGTGTCTTGGTTTTGGTCTGAGGTGGAGGTTTTTTTTTCCTCCTATCAGTGATTTAGGGGATGACGCATGAAAGACTAGGGCTCTAGAGGAGGTTTTGGTGAGCATTAAGTCACCAAAGTTTAGCATTATTATTGTAGAATGCAGACTTACCCTCCCCCTCTGTTTACTAAGCCGCGTGGCAATGCCGACACAGCCAATTCAAAGTAAATGGGCTGTCTGCATTAGCACATCGGTAGCCACTGTCGTACCTTAGTAAACAGGGGGGGGGGAGGGGAGGGGTTAGTCAGCAATGTTAGGTGGCTAAAACTAGCAGGCTAGCTAATTTTTTTTTAAACTGCCATTCTACCTGCCAGAGGCTTGATAGCAAGCAGTCTGGTCTACCTTCAGGTTGCTGCAAATGCTTTGCTGATACTCAGCAATCCCTTACTATGAAGCCTTAGCTAATCCCTGATCAGGGGCGTAGCCAGACACCCAATTTTGGGTGGGCCTTGGCCTAAGATGGGTGGGCAGAAGAACTCTGCCTTGTCCCACAAGTGATTTGGTCTCTCCCTTTCTCGCCTGCATGCCATATGGTCTATCAAACATCCCCCCTCTCCTGTATACCTTTTTAAATAACAGATTTTCACCGGCAGTGAGCAGCAACTAATATACATTGCTCATGTTGACCCCAAAGCCTTCCCTCTGATGCATCTTCCTGTTTCCACATAGGCGGGAATACATCAGAGGGAAGGCTGTGGGGCCAAAGTAAGCAGTATGTATCAGTTGCATCTCACTACAGGTGAAGATCTGCTATTTACAAGGTATGCAGGAAGGACAGTTGTTGGGAGTTTTCAGCTGGTGAGGCTTGGGGATCCCTGCCAGTCACATCATAGGTGTGCTGCTACTGGGCGGGCCTGAGCCCAAAGTGGGTGGGCCTGGGCCCACTCGAGCCCACCCTTGGCTACGCCACTGCCCCTGATGCCTGGTTATGATCTTCCCTATTGTTTCCATTTGCTTCAAGTGCCTAGCTGGTGTAATGGATGGAACTCTTTTCCAAACCTCTGGTACTCATCTTGGTTCAAGTTGCTGTCAGGATTTTAATTTTACAGTTACATAAACGTGGCATTACATTGAAAAAGCTTGTACAGAACATTAAGGGCAAGATTTACCAAGAAATTCTGCATTGTCTTATTTAGGAGTCACTAAGGACTCCTGTTTTATGAACACACTAACCAGTTAGTGTGGATTAGTGCATCTATGCCCATTCTCTGCCCCTGACTCTCCCTCCAAAAATTAAAAAAAAAATATATATAATACCGAACGCTTAGCACGTCGTTTCCTATGCTAGGTGCATGTTAGTGTCTAATGCAGCTTAGTAAAAGGGCCCCTAAATTTGTAACTGATACAATGGAGGGTTAATTGATTTACCTAAGATCACATGAAGCATTAGTGGGATTTGAACTCAGGCTTTTCTGGTTCTCTGTTCAGTTCTCTGTTGGGGCTCTTTTGTCTTCAGATCTCTAGCAGTCCTAGACTAGGATGGGAACTGTAGAAATGTCTGTATTTTAAAGAAGAGCCTCTCCATATTTTTGTCATGGTGTCATACTTAGAAATGGCACATGAATTCCATTTGTACCTTGACAGCCTTTATGTCTTTACTGAAAATATTCTGTTTCAGACATTAATGAAGAGGCACCTTTGCTCCAAAACAGAAGTAATAAAATGTTTTCTCTACTCTAGTATTACAGCAATATTGATTTTACTGCCTAATGGTTTTTATTATCAGATGTCTAGAAAACCCCACTATTTCATATACAATTTCATATGAAGTATATAATGCTATGGCATTAGGGAAACGCAGCTGAAAACAAAAACCAATTATTGCATTGGATGTTAGCGTGTTTATAAATAGAAATACATTTGGCATTGGCCTGAGGTATGGATAGAATGATATAGAACCTAGGCCATATGTGGAGCAACACCTCCAGAGTGTACTTGAATTTCTACTGGAAAAATATATTATAGTAAATTGACTAAATGACAGTTTATTGGATTTCTTTATTCGAATAGTGGTAGGGATCATAAATGTGCATTATTTTATTTGAAAATAAACAGAAATCTGTAATTTTTGGTATGTTAAATCGTGAGTGAGACAGCTGTATCAGGAATCACAAGCACAATGGCATGACAGAACTTAGTGTACAGATAGCAGAAGCCCCCACTGTTCTAGTTGGGCTCTTGATGTAGGTTCCTTTGTTTAACAATATAAACCTCTATTACATGAGATCCATGTAACTGATACCCAAGCTTATCCAAAGCCTTCCTCAAAAAGCTACAGCCTTGATATAATTGTGAGATGCCACAATGTGATTATTCATAACCTCATATATTGTTATTAAACAGAAACTCCAAAACACAGCTTCACACTCACTGAGTAATAAACTGGGTACAGGAAACAGCTCATGTCTAATAGAGATCAATTGCTACCGTTTATATAGTTTTAAGTGGAGAAAAAAGGCTTCAGTATGGCCACCCAGCCAGCCGGAAGTTAACCAACTATTAGGCTTGAGCTCAGCGTACCATCATCATGCCAAAAAGAAACTCCACAACATAGCCATATATTCACAGATCTCTAGTAAGCAATCTCATGTATCCATACGAGACAGGATTAACGTGTGTATACACTGCTTTACAGTTCAATAATCAGTGACTTTGGCCAATTACTTATCTTAATTCCCATGCACTTGGCTCTGTCACATCAGTTGTAACCCAACAAGGAATCCCCGTTTCGCTATTGCTGCTTCAGGGGACATCGGTCGGACTTTGGAAATGGAGGATGTTCCATCTGGAGATGGAAATATTACATCAGGAGGGAAGTCCAGCTGAATCTCGATTCTCCTGAGGACGCCAGTAAAGGCGAAACACCATGGGTGTTGAGAATTAAAGTGAGAATAGAAGATGGATCAATTATAGATGAAAAATTGGTTGAGTTTTTAATATCACGTTTCTACACGCACTACAGCTTCTGGCTATCGACTGGGTAACAGAGCAGCTATAAAAGCACCAGCCCGCAGCTAAGTACCTATTGACTGAAACCAATATTTATTTTAATGTCAAGTTTAATGGAGGAGGCGGGGAGGGCTGAAGTGCAGTGATGGTTGTGAAACATATTACCATTCCAGTTGACTAGCCAGAGTGATAAGTTATTGACTGAGCACTTCTAGCACCACTAAACATAGTGTGTTTATTTATTTATTTATTTTATTTATTGCATTTGTATCCCACATTTTCCCACCTCTTTGCAGGCTTAATGTGGCTTACAATACATCATGGATAGTGGAAATATAATAGAAAAATAGGCATTTAGTGTTACAGAAAATTTTTTGGTAACATGATAATGATAAGACATGATAGTATGACAAGCAGATATTATAAGATATTTCTAACTACGTGTGGAGATTCATGGGCGTAGTTTGTTTCATTTGTGGGGGGGCAAAGGATGGGGCGGAGCATATTAGCATAGCCATTTGCATATATATATATATATATATATATATATATATACACACAAATGAATATGCTAATATGGAGGAAGGAAGGGAAAAAGAGCTGGCTTTTTTTGGGAATATCAAGCCAGCTCTTTCTCCCTTCCTTCCTTCCTTCTTTCTTTCCTCCTTACCCAGCACTCTCTCTTCCTCTTCAGTAGTATTTATCCACCCCCTTTCTTGTTTCTATCCATCCCCTTCCCCATTCTATCCAGCGTCTCCCCCCCCCCTTCGCAGCAACGACAACGTGGATGCAGCAGCTCACAGGGTTGCTTGCTGTGTTTGAGTGAACGGCGACGGCTGCGCGGGGGAGTGGAAGCAGAGACTTACCAAATGGCTTCCTTCCTTACCGTGGACTAGACAGGAGCCAGCATTTCCACTCCAGTGGTGAACGGGCGGGCGGGCAGCCGAACGAGCGGAGGTTGTAAAAGCAGCAAGCAGGCACACTCGTCTCTGTCTGCTTCCCTGCTCTCTCTGCGTCCCGCCTTCCTCTGATGTCATTTCCTTTCAGGCGGGACGCTGAGAGGGCAGGGAAGCGGACGGAGACGAGCGTGCCTGTTTGTTGCTTTTACTACTGGCGCCCCGCCCGCCAGTTCACCGAAGCAACTTCCGGGAAATCGTCGTCATTTGGGGGGGCACTGCCCCCCCTCTCCCCCCCCCAGTCTACGCCCATGTGGAGATTTATGTATATTCACATTGGTTGATCTTTGTGGTAAGCCTTGCTGAAGAGATGGGTCTTCAGTAGTTCGCGGAAGTTCATTAGTTCGTAGGTCATTTTTAAGTTGCGCAGCAGTGCGTTCCATAACTGTGTGCTTAAGTAGGTGAAGTTTGACGCGTGCATTACTTTGTATTTTAGACCTTTGAAGTTGGGGCAGTGCAGATCAAGGAATATGCGGGATGATCTTTTGGCATTCCTGGGTGGTAAGTCTATCAGGTCTGACATGTAGGCTGGTGCATCTCCATGAATGATTTTGTGAACTAGGGAGCAAATTTTAAACATGATGCGTTCTTTGAGTGGGAGCCAGTGTAGTTTTTCTCGTAGGGGTTTGGCACTTTCATATTTTGTTTTGCCAAATATGAGTCTAGCTGCAATGTTCTGGGCTGTTGTTCACAGCATTGAAAAAAAATACAAAAAAAGGATGGGAATTGTAAGAGTAGAACGGTTTCTATGTTATATATATATATATATATATATATATATATATATATATATATATATATATATATATATGCCATTTTCCAGGCCATAATATGCTTATCTTAATCTGTGCTGGCAACTTTTTCCATTATGCATGTAATACATACACCAAATTATAAGGGGCAACCGACCACTCATAAGCCACTTAACCCTCCATTGCCCCAGGTACAAAATAAGCACCTGTATATAATATGTAAACCACTTTGATTGTAGCCACAGAAAGGCAGTATATCAGATCCCATCCCCTTTCTTCCAACATATTATTGCAAAACCAACTGGTACCTTCCATCCAATCAAGAACCTGACATATCAGACTTGCCATATTTTATAATGGATATCTGGAAGTGCCATTCCATCCTCCTCCTGTGATAGCTGTAGCATCTCTATGTTTATGTTTATTTTGTATTTGCTATACCACTTTAACTGACTTGCAGGACAAGGTGTTGTACAGGCTAAAAAGGACATGGAAAGGAACTACAATATCTCAAAGGAAAGATAACACACATACAGTGGTGGAAATAAGTATTTGATCCCTTGCTGATTTTGTAAGTTTGCCCACTGACAAAGACATGAGCAGCCCATAATTGAAGGGTAGGTTATTGGTAACAGTGAGAGATAGCACATCACAAATTAAATCCGTAAAATCACATTGTGGAAAGTATATGAATTTATTTGCATTCTGCAGAGGGAAATAAGTATTTGATCCCCCACCAACCAGTAAGAGATCTGGCCCCTACAGACCAGGTAGATGCTCCAAATCAACTCGTTACCTGCATGACAGACAGCTGTCGGCAATGGTCACCTGTATGAAAGACACCTGTCCACAGACTCAGTGAATCAGTCAGACTCTAACCTCTACAAAATGGCCAAGAGCAAGGAGCTGTCTAAGGATGTCAGGGACAAGATCATACACCTGCACAAGGCTGGAATGGGCTACAAAACCATCAGTAAGACGCTGGGCGAGAAGGAGACAACTGTTGGTGCCATAGTAAGAAAATGGAAGAAGTACAAAATGACTGTCAATCGACAAAGATCTGGGGCTCCACGCAAAATCTCACCTCGTGGGGTATCCTTGATCATGAGGAAGGTTAGAAATCAGCCTACAACTACAAGGGGGGAACTTGTCAATGATCTCAAGGCAGCTGGGACCACTGTCACCACGAAAACCATTGGTAACACATTACGACATAACGGATTGCAATCCTGCAGTGCCCGCAAGGTCCCCCTGCTCCGGAAGGCACATGTGACGGCCCGTCTGAAGTTTGCCAGTGAACACCTGGATGATGCCGAGAGTGATTGGGAGAAGGTGCTGTGGTCAGATGAGACAAAAATTGAGCTCTTTGGCATGAACTCAACTCGCCGTGTTTGGAGGAAGAGAAATGCTGCCTATGACCCAAAGAACACCGTCCCCACTGTCAAGCATGGAGGTGGAAATGTTATGTTTTGGGGGTGTTTCTCTGCTAAGGGCACAGGACTACTTCACCGCATCAATGGGAGAATGGATGGGGCCATGTACCGTACAATTCTGAGTGACAACCTCCTTCCCTCCGCCAGGGCCTTAAAAATGGGTCGTGGCTGGGTCTTCCAGCACGACAATGACCCAAAACATACAGCCAAGGCAACAAAGGAGTGGCTCAGGAAGAAGCACATTAGGGTCATGGAGTGGCCTAGCCAGTCACCAGACCTTAATCCCATTGAAAACTTATGGAGGGAGCTGAAGCTGTGAGTTGCCAAGCGACAGCCCAGAACTCTTAATGATTTAGAGATGATCTGCAAAGAGGAGTGGACCAAAATTCCTCCTGTCATGTGTGCAAACCTCATCATCAACTACAGAAGACGTCTGACCGCTGTGCTTGCCAACAAGGGTTTTGCCACCAAGTATTAGGTCTTGTTTGCCAGAGGGATTAAATACTTATTTCCCTCTGCAGAATGCAAATAAATTCATATACTTTCCACAATGTGATTTTCCGGATTTAATTTGTGATGTGCTATCTCTCACTGTTACCAATAACCTACCCTTCAATTATGGGCTGCTCATGTCTTTGTCAGTGGGCAAACTTACAAAATCAGCAAGGGATCAAATACAGTGGGGGAAATAAGTATTTGATCCCTTGCTGATTTTGTAAGTTTGCCCACTGACAAAGACATGAGCAGCCCATAATTGAAGGGTAGGTTATTGGTAACAGTGAGAGATAGCACATCACAAATTAAATCCGGAAAATCACATTGTGGAAAGTATATGAATTTATTTGCATTCTGCAGAGGGAAATAAGTATTTAATCCCTCTGGCAAACAAGACCTAATACTTGGTGGCAAAACCCTTGTTGGCAAGCACAGCGGTCAGACGTCTTCTGTAGTTGATGATGAGGTTTGCACACATGTCAGGAGGAATTTTGGTCCACTCCTCTTTGCAGATCATCTCTAAATCATTAAGAGTTCTGGGCTGTCGCTTGGCAACTTGCAGCTTCAGCTCCCTCCATAAGTTTTCAATGGGATTAAGGTCTGGTGACTGGCTAGGCCACTCCATGACCCTAATGTGCTTCTTCCTGAGCCACTCCTTTGTTGCCTTGGCTGTATGTTTTGGGTCATTGTCGTGCTGGGAGACCCAGCCACGACCCATTTTTAAGGCCCTGGCGGAGGGAAGGAGGTTGTCACTCAGAATTGTACGGTACATGGCCCCATCCATTCTCCCATTGATGCGGTGAAGTAGTCCTGTGCCCTTAGCAGAGAAACACCCCCAAAACATAACATTTCCACCTCCATGCTTGACAGTGGGGACGGTGTTCTTTGGGTTATAGGCAGCATTTCTCTTCCTCCAAACACGGCGAGTTGAGTTCACGCCAAAGAGCTCAATTTTTGTCTCATCTGACCACAGCACCTTCTCCCAATCACTCTCGGCATCATCCAGGTGTTCACTGGCAAACTTCAGACGGGCCGTCACATGTGCCTTCCGGAGCAGGGGGACCTTGCGGGCACTGCAGGATTGCAATCCGTTATGTCGTAATGTGTTACCAATGGTTTTCGTGGTGACAGTGGTCCCAGCTGCCTTGAGATCATTGACAAGTTCCCCCCTTGTAGTTGTAGGCTGATTTCTAACCTTCCTCATGATCAAGGATACCCCACGAGGTGAGATTTTGCGTGGAGCCCCAGATCTTTGTCGATTGACAGTCATTTTGTACTTCTTCCATTTTCTTACTATGGCACCAACAGTTGTCTCCTTCTCGCCCAGCGTCTTACTGATGGTTTTGTAGCCCATTCCAGCCTTGTGCAGGTGTATGATCTTGTCCCTGACATCCTTAGACAGCTCCTTGCTCTTGGCCATTTTGTAGAGGTTAGAGTCTGACTGATTCACTGAGTCTGTGGACAGGTGTCTTTCATACAGGTGACCATTGCCGACAGCTGTCTGTCATGCAGGTAACGAGTTGATTTGGAGCATCTACCTGGTCTGTAGGGGCCAGATCTCTTACTGGTTGGTGGGGGATCAAATACTTATTTCCCTCTGCAAAATGCAAATAAATTCATATATTTTCCACAATGTGATTTTCCGGATTTAATTTGTGATGTGCTATCTCTCACTGTTACCAATAACCTACCCTTCAATTATGGGCTGCTCATGTCTTTGTCAGTGGGCAAACTTACAAAATCAGCAAGGGATCAAATACTTATTTCCCCCACTGTACTTATTTCCACCACTGTACACATTACACTTGCATGAGAGGAAAAAGTGAAGTGAGCAACAGGAGGGTGAGGAAAATAGAGAGGAAGAAGGAAAATGAGTAAATTAGGGAAGAGTGTCAGCAGACATGGCAAAACCCCTCAGTAAACGCCATAGGTTTGGTGGAAGATCCAGGTCTTCACTGCCATCTTAAAGCTCTTAAATGACAAGTTGCTGCAGATATCAATGGAGAGATCATTCAGGCAAATGGGGCAGTGAAGTAAAAAGTACACTGTCTAGTACTTTCAAATTGGGCTTCTATGGGCCTGGGAAGGACCAGGCGGTAATCATTGATGGATCAAAGGACACGGACAGGAGTGTAAGGAATAACAAGGGTGGCCAGATGATTTGGGGGGGGGGGGTCTGAATCTAGTCTCAGACATGTTTTCTTCCCCTGACATCAAAATTTCAGTAACATACCATTCCACCTATTAATATGCCTTTGTTTCTATACAATACACAGATGTAACACATACAACCACTTAGGCAGCAAAATTATCTTCATAATTTGCACACATCCAAATAGCAACAAAGGATAGTACTGCCACATCTTTTAACAACTTAGTTGTCTCAGACAATAGAAGCACAATATTGAGTTGATAAAGTTTATTTAAATTACTGGGTATTAGAAGATCTAAATATTTCAAACTACCTCTTGCCCATTGCAGTGGGAATTGACCCTGCCAAATCCTCTGCAGTCAATCCAAGCATTGACAATTTTGCTATACTTGAACCTTCCTACCCTAGATTTAGATCCTTGTTGAAAACGTATCTATTTGAAAAGTCTTTTAACATCCAATCAGCCATTGGCAATGTCACGAAGGTTTACTAGGTCCACAGTCTTCTCCCTCTCAGATTAATATTTGAACCTTTTCCCCCAATAGGGCCCCTTCATTATTTATTTATTTATTTATTTATCTCTCTCAAATTAATGGCGTTCTTTTCTTGTATATTATGTTTTTATTGTACACTGCATTGTTATTAGTTAAAGAAAGGCTGTTTATCAAATAAAGTAAACCATAAGCCATCATGTTAACTCACAAATCCGAAAGCTAATCAAATGCCTCCAAATACAGCAGCACCATAGGCAGGCTCATTTGATTTTCTCTAAGCACATCATCTGCAAACAACACAACTTTGAATTCACAAGTCCCAAACTGCAATCCTGTCATCTCTGGGTTTTGAATTGAGCACCATGCTAGGGACTTCATAAAAAGGACAAACAATGTGGGAGAGAGGAGGCAGCCCTGTCTTGTTCCTGGCTGTGGATAGACCCAATCTGACAAGCAGCCATAACTTAATACACATGATCTGGTCTGATAGAGAACCTTTATCCTCCGCAAAATGTCACCCTTCAAACCATACAGATCTAACACCCCCCATAAATACTCCCACAATACTGTATCAAGGCCTTTTTCTATGTCCACACTAACATGTGCCTCGCCTAAGCCCTGTTGCTGTATCTCCTGAATAACTACGCACTATGCACATTAGCTACCACATGCAAATGTCACATAAAACCCGCTTGATGGCATCCCACTAACTATGGAATCACTTTCTTTAAACTAAGTGCAATTATACTCTGAATTACATCTGATTTTTCCCCTGTTTAGATAAACAATCAGCTTAAGGAATTGTGGACCAAATTCTATAAATAGTTGCAAAAAAATTATGCACTGGAAGTTAGGCGCCATTTATAGAATATACTTAGCTCTGGGATTGGCGCCTAACTTTAGACATGAGGATTTATGCCAAGTAAACCCTGGTGTAAATCCTTGTGTCTAAATTAGGCACAGAGCTCCCTTATTCTGTAGCAGCACTCATAAACTGTAGGAACACCCATAACCCTCCTATGGTTGCACTCAATTTTTGGAGCCCTGCATAAAATTCACATGCAGATCTTCGTGACTAAAAATGTGCCCGTAAATTTCAATTAATGCTAATTAGTGCCCATAATTGAGTATTAGCACCCCATTATTGGTGTTAATTGACTCGTTATATTAAATTGCACGTGCAAATTGAGTGTGCACTCAAATTTGTGTACACAGGTTTCAGTGCCATTTATAGAATTTTGGGTTATGTGTTTCCTCTTTATTTTCTGGTGTTTTTCCAATTGTGTTTTGTGCAAGAGTTTTTACTCAAATGTGTTCTGTGGTGATTAATAGTTAATTACAGGTTATCAGAGGTAGTCGCCGGAAATTTTGGGCTCCTTTTACAAAGCAGCGCTGCTTAGTGTGCGCTGAATGCGAAGAAGCCCGTGGGAATTGAATGAACTTCTTCACATTCAGCACCACTTCGTAAAAGGAGCCCTTTGTCTTTTGTGTCCAGTTCCTAATAAGAAGAAAAATTCCCCATAAAGGTTTCCTTATTTTCTATAAATCTTCAGGTGTAACCTATAGATTATAAAATGGTTCATCAGCTGACATCCAATATAGCAGTGGGTGATCAATTTTGATCATCTCAAATGGTAACTTATCAGTGAGAATATAGTATGTTACAAAGATGATTAAAAATTTGGCAGCACATTAAGGAGTGAATGATTTAGAAATGAGAATCCCACAGCCCTGCAGTTGTTTATTTGAATAATAATAAAGCAACATTTCTGTATGGTTAAATCCACTTTGTTACCCCTCCGAGAAAAACTGCACTGGATTCCAATCAACGTATCACCTTCAAAATCAAAGTCCCAGGATACATGACAAACCTCATAGACCTACCAATCAGAAACATAACCAGATCATCTGGAACATATCTAATCCTCCACTATCCAAACTGCAAAGGACTCAAATACAAAACAACTTACGCATCCAGCTTCTCCTACATAAGCACACAATTATGGAACGTATTGCCAAATGCTATGAAAACGACCTACGACCACCTAAACTTCAGGAAATCACTAAAAACCTACCTATTCAAAAAGGCATACCCCACCAACCCAACATAAATACTTACACTCTGCAACACAGGAAAACCAAAGCTCGTAATGGACACTATATAACCTTTCCTCTCCTTAACCCCCACTATACTTGAAACACATGTACCTTTATTCGACCACAATATCACCTTTGTATTTGTTTCTCTACCGGACTTGGCGAATGCCTTTACGGTACTACGTAAGCCACATTGAGCCTGCAAATAGGTGGGAAAATGTGGGATACAAATGTAACAAATAATAATTTATATGAACATTTTTCACAGGCTTCTTTGTGTATTTGTTTTGTGATAATTCAAAAAGTATTGGGCCTAGTATTCAACCGTTGGCTAAATTAGACCTTGATATTCAGTGCTACGTCCTATCCGTTCATTGATACTGAATATGCAGGTGTTTGGCAGCAGCAGGAAGCTGATTTATTATGGCCAATATTCAGTGCTGTACCCACATGGAGGGGCATTTTCGAAAGGGACGTCCATGTTTTGATATGGATGTCCTTGCAAAACGTCCCGATCTAGGGGCGGGGAAACCCGTATTTTCGAAACAAGATGGACGTCCATCTTTCTTTTTGAAAATACTGTCAGGGACGTCCAAATTCTTAAATTTGGTTGTCCCTAGACTTGGTCATTTCTGATTTTCGGTGATAATTGTGAAGCGCTGCGTATGACTAGTAGCGCTATAGAAATGATTTATAGTAGTAATAATCAAAACCAAGGACGTCCATCTCAGAAACGACCAAATGCAAGCCATTTGGTCGTGGGAGGAGCCAGCATTTGTAGTGCACTGATCCCCCTGACATGCCAGGACACCAACCGGGCACCCTAGGGGGCACTGCAGTGGACTTCATAAATTGTTCCCAGGTACATAGCTCCCTTACCTTGTGTGCTGAGACCCCCAAAACCCACTACCCACAACTGTACACCACTACCATAGCCCTTACGGGTGAAGGGGGGCACCTAGATGTGGGTACAGTGGGTTTTGGAGGGCTCGCTGTTTCCTCCACAAATGTATCAGGTAGGGGGGGGGGGGATGGGCCTGAGTCCGCCTGCCTGAAGTGCACTGCACCCACTAAAACTGCTCCAGGGACCTGCATACTGCTGTCATGGACCTGAGTATGACATCTGAGGCTGACAATCAATATTTTTAAAGATGTTTTTTTTGAAGGTGGGAGGGGGTTAGTGACCACTGGGGGAGTTAAAGAATGTCATCACCGATTCTCTCCGGTGATCATCTGGTCATTTCGGGCACCTTTTTGTACCTTGGTCATAAGAAAAATATGACTAGGTAACGTCGTCCAAGTGTTTGTCAGGGATGTCCTTGTTTCTTTCAATTATGGGTTCAGGACATCTAAGTGTTAGTCCCGCCGTTGTTATACCTCCGGCACGCCCCCTTGAACTTTGGCCGTCCCTGCGACGGAAATCAGTGGGGGACGTCCAAAATCGGCTTTCGATTGTACTGATTTGGATGACCCTGTGAGAAGGACGCCCATCTTCTGATTTATGTCGAAAGATGGGCATTCTTCTCTTTTGAAAATGAGCCCGATAGCTAACCCAACATAAGATTGCTTTTTATACAGTCCAATATGTCCCCTTAGCTATGCAGACAATGGCATTGATTATTGGCAGTGCCAGGATAACTCCTGGCTGTGCCCTGATTCTGCCCTGAGCCAACCCCAGTACTAACTTGAGAGTGCCATAGTGGTTGGAGCAGATAATTGGCACTATATGGTTAAAATTCTGTCTGCTTCTTAGCAAAAGCATAGAGAACCTGTGCTCCAGCATTGCTACTTAGTTGTTGGTCTGTCAATAAATTCAGAGATAACGAAGCCAGTGAAGAAAACATCCAATACATAGAAACTTGCTGTGAGTTCTAAGTGGTTAATAGGAAGAGTTGTCTCGTATCTTCACCACATTCCCTGTGAATGTTATTTGTTGAGAGGAGCTCCTTATCCACAGTTCAAATGTAGTCAAGACTAGCTAATGCTGCAAAGGGAACACCAACTGCTAGGTTGGGGTTATGAGTCCATGGCTGTAACATTAGACACAGTTGAGAGGGTGGGTAAAGTATTGAGAAAAGAGGTTGGGAGCACTGATCACATTGAAGATGTTTCATTTTTAAATAAGCTAAGAGAATTATATGGACAGCCTTGTACATCTGTAAGTATGCTCTGACTGTGACCATGGGTGCTGATAGCATGACATGAACATGGGTCATCAGCATCTGTATCCTCTCCTCTGTAAGAAAGACTTTGGAATGGATAATGTTTGAGGCTACTACTGTAAAGGAAATTATGTTGGATGCAAATTGAAAAGAAATCCCAGAGACTGAAGAAAGTGAATTGTTTTCTTCAGGAGAGTTAAGGCTTTTGACTCTCATCCAGGTACAGGAATATCAGATGCCCTTTTTGCTAAGGTGAGCAGTTGCCACCGTGAGGCATTTTGAAAATACCTTGAGGGTTGTATGCAAATAGATGTCATGAATATTTGTTGTGGACATCCTGAAATCTCGACCTGGGGAGGGCCAAGGTTGGACACCCCTGGTATAGATGATACATCACTTTGATTACTAGCAATTAGTTTCCTAATTCTATTTATTTTTAAATTATAGAGTAACTCAGGCATTTGCTTGGGTATTACTTCCTTCTGAAGTACATTTTCAGGAGCTTATCCTATATTGTTGTAAAGCATTGTTTGCTCATGACTTGTATGAGAAAAATAACATTAAAAAAATTGTTAACACAGAAATAAAATGTAAAGGGAAATTTATCAAGGTGCAGTAACATGGCGAGCTTTTACCGCACTGTAATTTACCATGGGAGTCAGCAACCTGGGGTATAACAGTCCCACAGGTTGCTGACTACCAGGCTGGAGTCTTCAGGATCTGAGCTGTTTTCTCCCCTCACCCCCAATCAAGTCCCCCAAACCCCTAAGGGCCTACTAGTAGTTTCACTGGTGGTCTAATGGTTTTCAGGCAGGTGCGATCCTTAGTCTCTCCTGCCCTAATGGGTTCTATCTCCAGAATAGTACCCCTAGCAGTATTCTTCTGCTACTACCGTTAGGGTTTGCATTTGAGATGCTTTACATGCATTTGCATGTTTTGCATCGCATTATTATGCAACCCATGGTGCCTTAGGTATCACCACAGTAGAGCAAGGCAAGTTGCGTTAGAGCCACTATTAGTCACGTTAAGGGGCAAATGTGACTTGAGGTCCTAGTGCAGTTTGATAACTTCCCTCCTTACATAGCACATTGCCATTTTCAGAGGTGAAAAGAATCCCTTGTCTACAGAAGAGTGTTTGCATTGAAAATAACATTTACATAGCTGAACTTTGCTCAGTTACATAATAAACTTTATTTGAATTTAGCTCAGGTCTTTTCACTAATAGCTCAAAGCAAGTTTCATTCAGGTATGCTAGGTATTTCCCTGTCTCCAGAGGGTTTAGAATCTAATCTACAGTGTGTTTAGGCTAAAGAAGTATAAGTGTTTGTTAGAACCCAAGATTAACATGCATTAGCTTTAATTTCAGTTGTGCAGTAAAATGCATTAATAGCTTTTGTGTTTGTTAGTTCCAAGGGTGACTCAAGGCTTGAGAAAAGAGGCATTCTCTCCTATCTCTTCAGTTTTTACAGGGACAATGAGGAAGGTTAGTGGGATTCTTGGCTTGGGGAAAGGGAGAGTAGTTTGTTTATTTATATTTTTATACTACAGTTCTGCGTACCACTCCTGGTTGTGGATGATAAAGTCAAGTAACCCAGTACAAGAGTAGTCAAAAAAACCAAAATCCCCATAGCATGCATAAAATAAATTAAAAAAAAACTCCCCAAAATGCATCTTCACACCCTTGAATTTTAATAGATCACTCTCCCTATGAAGCTTGCTGGGAGCACATTCCAAAACTGGGGTACCCTCACTGAAGAAAGTGTTGGTTTTTGGGGAGGGGGATACAGGGAACAAGTAACCCAGAGGTGCCCATATCCTGGTTTACTGGCAAGGGATGACAGGCTGAAGAGATCCTGCCTCTAGCTTGGGAAAATGGTTAATCAGCGAAGGCCTACTTCTGGTTTGGGACGGACTACTTCTGGTTAGTGTATGTGTATGTTTGTTGGGGGGGGGGGAGAAGGCAGAGGACAATATTGAGCCTTTCAGGACCGATGGGGTAACACTGATATGTTAATTACTACCAGTATACAGGGCTGCCGAGAGACTGGCCTGGGGCAAGGCCGCCCCCCGCCCCCACCCGAGGTCGTCGTCATCGCCCCCTCCACCCACCTCCCTCAGTCCACCACCGGCCCAGGGCCCCCTGAATTCAAATCATAGCGCCGCACCTCGACCTCGCTCTGTGTGAAAGAAGCGCAGCAGCGGCAGCCTGCAGATCACCTCCCTTCGGGCCTTCCCTCCCTGTGTCCCGCCCTCGCGCAAGTTACATCAGACGAGGGTGGGACACAGGGAGGAAAGGCCCGAAGGGAGGCGATCTGAAGACTACCGCTACTGCGCTTCTTTCACAAGGAGCGAGGTCAAGGTGAGGTGCTCTGATTTGAATTCAGGGGGGCCCGGCCCGGTGGTGGACGGAGGGGGGCGGGTGGAGGGGGGACTGCGGCGCCGGGCCCCCCTTAGAGGCCAGGTGCCCGGGGAATTCTGTGCCCCCTGCCCCCCCCCCCCCCCGGCGGCCCTGCCAGTATACATTGATGTTACCTTGTCAGTAATGCACAGCCAGATGTGCACTGCAGTTTCCCTCACATCTATTTGCTGAACGAGTCAGAATCAGACACAGAGATATTAGCTTGATTTTCTATATCTGCTATTTACTGTTCGACCTTGAATAAGTTATAAGAATATAAGAAATGCCGTACTTGGTTAGAGCACTGGTCTATCAAGTCCTGATAGTGGCCAATTTTCACTTAGAGGTAGTTGGCAGATCCCTACAAGGAAGTCCTTTTCATGTTGCTGACTCCCAGAAATAAACAGTGATTAATAATTTTTTTTAGACTTATTAAGTTGCCCAAACCTTTTTGCTTGGATTTTTATTATAAGCTTTTAGAGGCAGATGCATTATAACTATGAATAATGTTGTGTGGTGCTGTATATATTGAAGACTGATATGTAACTTATCTCACCATTTTCATTTTAGTAATCCTGAAAACCTGGTTGGGTACCTGTGCTTCCTGGAGAAGTTTGAGAAACACTGCTATATTTCATTAATGTGTGTTATGTATGGGCCTGAGGCCTCTGTGGCAGTGTCGTATGCTTCCATGCATGTGATCTGGTGAATTTTTTCAAAATGCATTTATTTACTAGCAGATATCTAGCTGGCAGCTGTATTCCTGGATATTCAATGCCGGTTTTAGGTTGGCTTCTAAAAGTTATGCGCTGAAGTGCAATATTTAGCCCTTGACCACATAAGCTGAACTGCTTAAAGATAAGACTGTTAATTATGTGGCCCACATTAAGTGCCTTCTTTGCCCCTTGGAACAACCAACAAGCTAGCCAGTTTTGGCACCGGCGTTAACTGCGAATAGCACTTAAACAGTTAAGTGTCACAGAATATTGGCGGTTAGCCACAGACGAGCAATTTAAGTAGGCAGGAGCTCCCTCCTGCCTGCTTTAATTCTTTTGAATATCGGCCGTTTAGTATTTAGCTTATGCCTTTCCAGTGGTAGTTCAGATCAACTTACATTCAGGTACAATGTGTATTTCCCTGTCCCCAGAGAACTTGTAATTTAAGGGGGTCTTTTAAACACTTAACAGGTGAATTACATGCACATTAACCTCTACCGCACAACCGTGCCAACTGTCAGCATAGTGGTTTAGCTGTTAGCATATACTAATTTGTACGTTATGTGCTTTTTGTTTGTGTGTTTCTACTCCAGACTAACGTGACTACACTTCTGAAAGTTTTTACACTCTTTTAGGGTTTCAAGCTTGGCTTTGTTCAAAATGGCAAAATGTCAGCGTACCTGAACTCTTCCAGTTTTCAAAATTGCTGCCTCCTTTGCCGTACACCACTAGTCCCTGATGCAGATCTCAAAACCCTGGTCCCCATCGGACAAGCTGTTGTGGCTATTATGGAGATTGCTGGGGATCTTTTGTCAATTGTATAAATAAGTACTCTAATTATAGCTATGGAGGTTCTTTTATGTTGATGATAGAGAAACAGTACCTTTATAGACCATAGCTTTTGAAGCAGGTCTGAGTCTACTGAGGCTTTTTCCTCCTTATATGTATCAGGTGTGAGAACCTTTATAGACTAGGCAATTTATTGAGAAATGAACTTTTGAGGGCAAGAATTCACTCATTAGGTTTTTTTTTTAATTGTCATGAAGTCTTTATTAATACTTTAAACACAGATTTAAATACATAGCACATCGTATACAGCATAGTGCATTTCAAGTGTACATAACCAATTTATGGTATTGTGGATGACAAATAATACAACACATGGTAAGAATCTCACTGCATACACATCCACCCAAACAATTCTTGCCGTACGAGTGCGCCCAGGAGACTATTCTTTATGCTCAGCCCATGACTTCAAGATTTGTAATTTTGTATATTTGTTAATCCCCATCTCCCACCCCCACCCACCCTATCCCACCCCACTAACCAGCATCACACTACCCGATAACAGCAATCATATTATACATGAAGAAGAAAAGGTTCCCAAATCATGTGCCATCTATTCAGATGGTTGCGCCTCTCAGCTAATAGCCTTTCCAGTTCGCAGATGAGCCTCAGTTTTTGAATCCACCTAGCTATTGGTGGGATTATAGGCGGTTTCCAATGGGCTGCAATGACAACTCTAGCAGCGCATATCGCCTGCCTCAGAAAAATTTGCTGGGTCTGAGAGCGATGTGCAACCCCCACCAGAAACAGAAAAAAGGTTGGGTTCCAAGGTAGTGGGCTACCCATCCATCTTTGCAGCCTATTATGCACAGATCTCCAGAAGGCACTGATCTTCCTACAAGTCCACCATATATGTCCCGCTGTGCCTTTTACACCGCAACCTCTCCAACATACTCCCGTTGTGGTGGGGTAAATGCGCTGGATGCGCTCAGGTGTCAGGTACCATCGGTACAGCACCTTTACCGCATTCTCCTTGAAGGGCACATGAGACGACACCCTCAACACATCCCGCTCCAGTCTCTCCCATGATGCCTCCCCCATTGTCAACCCCAGTTCCCTTTGCCAGCCCTTCCTGTGAAGCGTGTAATTCTGGGATTGCCTATTAACAATGTGGTAGAGGCGTGAGACCAGCCCACTAGTTTTGGGTGGCCCCTCACAGATGGCTTCAAGTACGGATTTTTCCCGGGCCACCACCTCCCGAACTGCCCGTGTCCTAAGAAAGGTGGATAATTGGAGGTAAGCATACCGGTCCGACCCTATTATAGGGAATCTCTCGAGAGCCTCTGGATACGACAACAGCGAATCCCCCTCAAACATTTGGCCCCACCTTTGTAGACCTCCCCTGTACCATCTAGTGAATACTCCCTTTATTGTACCGGGGTAAAATAGTGGGTTGTGTGCTATAGGGGACAGACAGGAGAGTTCAGTACGTCCACGGGGAAACATACTATCCCAATTAGAAAGGGTAACATATATGGAAGGACACAAGCCCCCCTCTAGGGATCTAAGTGAACTCGGGATCCACAAGAGCGCCCCCAAGGGCCGTGCACCCAAGGTATATTGTTCCAGTTGCACCCACTGTCGATCCGGATAGTCCTGAAACCATTCCACTGCCGCGCGTGCCTGAACTGCTCTATAATACCAGGCCAAGTTGGGCACCCCCAGCCCTCCCCTCTTTTTATCCTGGTATAGGACCGAACGCGCCAGCCGCGGACGTTTCCCCGCCCAGATAAAGCGCATGATACGTTCCTGCAATGTTACTAGGAATTTCCTGGGCATCTTGATTGGGAGGGCTTGAAAAAGGTAGAGCAGGCGCGGCAAAACATTCATCTTTACAGCAGCTATGCGGCCAAACCAGGAGAGATCCAGGTCACCCCATCTATCAAGGTCCTCAGTGAGTGTTCCAGCCAAGCCCTTGTAGTTTACAGCAAAGAGCTCAGAGTGGCGGGCCGTCAGATTGACCCCCAGGTAACAAATGCTCCTGTCAGCCCACCTGAAGGCATAGGTAGATCTCAACGTTCCCACAAGCTCCTCCGGGAGAGACACATTCAAGACTTCAGATTTTGACATATTCACTTTAAAGCCTGACACAGTCGAGAATTCTTCAATCTCCCCCAAGAGCCCGGGGAAAGTGGTTAGGGGGCGAGTAACATACAACAGCACGTCGTCCGCAAATAGGGATAGCTTATGTTCTCTTCCACCTATGGAGAGACCCGAGATATCAGGGTTATTCCTAAGCCTGGTAGCAAATGGTTCCATCACCATTGCGAATAGTAAGGGAGATAAGGGGCAGCCCTGTCTAGTACCCCGATGTAGAGGAATCATTGCAGAGTCGCCCCCATTAACTCGTATACAAGCCTTAGGAGAGTTGTAAAACGCTTGAATCCAGCCCCGAAACTGAGGTCCTACCCCAAAGACCTCCATCACTTTGTACATAAATGGCCAATGCACGCGGTCGAAGGCCTTTTCGGCGTCTAGACTAAGAAGGCATAAGGGCTTATTCATTTTTTTTGCCAAATACATTAGGTCAACCACTCGCCTAGTATTGTCTGAGGCCTTTCTATATGAAACAAATCCCACCTGGTCAGGGTGAATGACAGCTGGAAGCAAAGGTGCCAGGCGGTTGGCCAATACTTTGGCTAAGATTTTGACATCTGCATTCAAAACAGATATCGGACGGTAGGATCCACAGTCTGTGTGGTCCTTGTTCGGTTTAGGCAGAACCGCAATCCAGGCTTCCAACTGTATAATTATGGTACAGCCAGAGACCCCCCCACTGGAATGGTGGTGGGCCCAGTCACAGAGCTCAGGCCAGTACAGACCTTGGCTGAGTCAGAAATCTGATGGCTGACACAACTGGGAGTTTACTGGAAAAGTATGGCCTAGTTGGTAGCCCACATTGAGGCCTAAATAAGCTAAATTAGGAAAAGTTAATAGATATGGAAACAAAATGGAGGATTTCAACACAAAATGGAAGCCCGTATCTGTTACAAAGTGGAATTTTCTCTAATGTAAGTTAGAAAAACAAGTTGAGAAATAAGTGAGTCATAGCAGGTGCAAAGAAAATAGAGAACTAGCTGTTCCAGAGAGGAGGGAGACTTCCTGTGAGCAGGATTGTGGTCAGCTGGTCAGCTGGTGTGAGAAAGGAAAGGCGTAGCAAGATAGAAGCTACTCATTAGCATGAGCCAATCAGTGACAACCATGACATTAGCATAGATCCAATCAGGTATATCTACTGTCATATTATCCATATCCTGAAGGCACTTATAAAAATCAGGGTATTTCCTGGTTTGAGTTAGAGAGAATAGGGTTGCCACTCTCTCTCCAAGGGAAACCAATGTGTCCAGCAGAATTAACAAATTACCTAATTGCTTTCCCTTGTAAAACCTCCAATTGGTAAAAGAAATTATAAAACATTAGCAAATAATTAACACCTGTTTGTAGCTTATTATATTCCTATAATTAATTGATTGTACATGCCTGTTGTCAATCACTGATTTGACTTATACCTTAGCAAATAAACTCCTCATTCCAAATGATGATTTGTGGGCTTCACTTAATGATCAAAGGCTGTAAGTATAAATGCATTGTATAACTTGTAATCTAAATCCAGTTTGTCATAAGGCTGGTATCTTTTCCTTAGACCTAACGTCTCCCTTAGAGGCAATAACTCCCTGATTACCCCAGTACTAGTGTTATTTAGAGATGGAGTCAGATTAAGGTCACTCTAGCCTTCCTGGGGGGGCTCGGGACCCCCCAATTCTCAACATTGGTGACCCCTGGCGTTCGATTTAAACACGCTACCAGAATTTTTGTCAAAGTGGGGTTACTTATAGTTCTTGACTAAAATTCTGTTGTTTTATCTTCCAATTGATTGCTGTCCCTCATAAAGATCCAGAATTTCCTCCCCGGTGTTTCATACCCCTTATTACAGCATTCTCCTTTCTCTCTCTAAGCTTTCACTCTTTCCTGTGGTTAAGCCACTGTCAATTTCCCTTCCGTTATACTTTCCTATCGCAGTCAGTGAATTCTGTCCGTCCTTTCGTATACTCAGTTCTTTTCTCCCTGTTCTCCTGTCCCTCTTCCTCTTATGTTCATTCTCGTTATGTTCTTCTCCATCCCTGGCCGTTTTGATTGTGGTCCTACTCTGGTCTGTGATACTCAAGGTAGTTCTCTATAATCTTCTATCTCTCCCTTCCAATCATTCTGGTTTGTGTGGTATCTGTCTTATGCTTCAACACTGACAGGCTTGCCCCCACCTCTGTTCCTGCTCCCTCAGATGCTCACTCTCGCCTATTCTGTTTCTGGCCACTGTTGATTTCTCCCCATCCCTGTTAGAAACTGTCCTGATGTGTTGTTGTGCACGATTTATTGTTTAAATCTTCTTTCTAGTTGTGCGTTGGCTTCACATTTAAAACTGCGTAGTAAGTCTTGCTTCCTTATCTTTCTGTTACTGCCAGACTTTATGGGCACTCTTTCTCCGCCCCCCCTTCCTTCCTGTCATACAGCTTTCATAGCATAATTTTTGGCTGAATTTATAAACTGCTGTTTTATTTTTGCTTTCTAAAACTGTTTCTGAGACTTTCAGAATTAAGATGCTTTATTTGGCAATCTAATCTGTTGCCCGGTTTCGTTAAAACTCGGAGACAGGTTTTTTTTTGTTTTATGCTGCAAGAGACAGTTTGGTAGATCTTATCGTGTTCCACAATGTGGTTATGAAGTTTTAAAAGTTTGCTTAATACAGGAGTTCTCGATACTAAATCTTATCTCTATTTCTCCTGCGTAGTCCCTTTCTTTTTTTTACTGCGACATTTTTTCACTTCCCCTTTTCTCGCCTGGGCGTAAACTTTTTTTCCTGTCGTACCCCTGTAGAGACTGTTTCTAAGATGTTCATTATTGCTTGGCAACAGTTTCCGGTGCTTGTTTCCTGTTTCACTGAATCTGAATCTATTGGCAGTCTGCCATTTCTCTTTGAGACTTCAATGCTAGAATAGTAATGCTCACTATTGTATTTAGATTTGTTGCTAAGCTGCAAAGTTTTTTCTTTCCTTATCTTTCCTAAATAGTTTCCTTCTTTTACTACAGGTATAACTGCATGAACAATTTGATGATTGCTTTTAACATTTAACATTTAGCTAGTGATTGTTTTAGTAGTTTTTTCAGCAGGTGCCTAGCCGTCCTTCATATTAACACTTTCTTCTCTTACTTACTCTCCTCCAGCACTGCCCCTGGTTGCTCTGTCTCACAACTCTCACTCTATCCCTTGCTATTTCTTAATTCAGCTTAAATAAGACTTGCTCACCATGCTGTTACAGGGCTTTCAAAATTTATTTTGTGTATATTTCATGGACTGCTTATTGATTGATATGTTAAATCCATTTCTCTGAGCTATCTGCCAGCGTTAAGTTTAGCTCAGCCTTATACAACTGCTTACTTATTGGTTCGCTACGGTTGTCTGTCAATATTTTTAATCCCACCCACTTCCCTTTTTAGGCATGATACTTTTCTTTCAGACTTTCGTGCTTGAATTGCAGTGCTCATTTTTGTATTTTGATTTGTGGCTGAAACTACACAACTTTTTACTTGTTTATTTCTAATTAAATTGTCTTCTTCACTCCTGACATAACTGAACGAATGAATTTGTACTGTTTGCTTTTGCATTATAGGCTTCTTCACTGTCAGCTGTTCCGTTCTAATGCTTTTGAGTTTCCTTCTCCTGGTTTGTTGAGTGGAAAATATATTGTCTAGTGAATGATGAACGTGGAATTTTTCACATTTTTTGTCCTGACTAAGGTGTTCCAACTAAAGGCTCTTTTTATGACTGTGCCTTCCCCGAAGAGCTTACATTTGTTTTGTTTTGCTTTGGAATATTTCGTTTTTTTCTCTATTTTTCTACCACTTCTATAGTAATTTTCAGGGGCTTTTCCCCGGGACATACTATACTTTTATTGTTTTCTTATATACTAGTGTCACGCTATAATCATTGGGTTCGATACCGATGCCTGGGGCTTACATCCATCAAAGGTTACCCTTAAATGGATGACGGTATCATAAATACTAGATTTAAAGCAGAATTCCATTCAATTTTCAGAGTGGCCTGCGGATTCGGCATTATTGCCCACATATGCGTTACCTAGTACAGATGAGCGTGGGTGCAATATAGAGACGTCTGACGCATTTCGTTGCGAGTTTGGACAAGTTAACGAGGGCTTCTCAATATTTTTGAACTGTTAGTGGTAGACGAGCAAACTCCTAACTTTTTCAATGTTTTAGGAAGGTTAGTAGTAGAAGAGCAGACTCCTAACCAGGTTAGTGGTAGAAGAGATGACTCCTGACCATAAATTTTTGCTTGGTTTATAAGGTTCATTGTGGAGGTTAGTTGTAGAAGAGTAAAACTCCTAATCAGCGGAAACTCTGTGGACCGCTGCTCCTTGATTCATGATACCTTGTTCGCTGGTTTCTTGAGTTCTTTTGGGAGTGTTTGCGATATCCCTTTTTGGGGATTCTACCATGGGTTGGAACCCATGGCCAATAGTAGCAGGAATAACTCTTGGCAGGCAGTAGCAGCAGAGAACACTCCTGTCTTTAGAAGCACACTCTGGGGAGTAGTTTTTATTAATTTGGGGTAGAGTAGTATAAATATATAATAGCTGACACTACGTATTTATTTACTTTTGTACTGTCTCTCTAGGCATATTTCTGTTTACAGTTTTTGTCTTGCTTTCTCCTAATGTCACTTGTGGTCAAAGCGTGGAACTGTCCGCCAATTAGTAATTTTTATTTTAGGTCCCTATGTTGGAGTACATTAGCAGATGCATGAGTATGAATGTGTTATGTCTCTGCATGTTCTACTATCAGAATAATCATCGCATGTTTTTGTACACTGTTAGCACATTATCATTTCAAGATCTCCCTGTTATCTCTGAAGCTGCTCTTTGAACCACTGACCTTGTACCAGGTTCTAGGTCTGGTCAATATATATATTATTATTAATCTAGTTCATTTTTTCTATAGCATGTTACAGGTCTGAAGCTCATTTGTAGACCACTTGCTCACTAGGTCCCGTGGTTATACATATTGGGTGATGTTGTTCACTACCCATTATGTCATATCTTCCGCAACCAACACCAGATACTGGTGATCTGACATCTATTCAGATCTCTGGTAAGGACTTTCTGGAACAAACCTTTCTATTTTGCGGTTGACCTCCCTATGCCACCGAGAGTTCGGAAGGGCATAGTGATCCCGCCAACTGTTTTCTTTCACAATTGATTTTCTGCGCTGGAAATTACATTGCACGAATCGTGAGTATATTTTCATTTATTGTATGTGTTACTATTAAGCTTGCCGTTGTATACTTTCATGGCATGTTGGATTAGCCCTAATTTAAATGTCTTATTTTACCAAATTTAGGATTACGATTTTGTCCTCAATACACAGGGACCTCTGTATGTGGGACAATAACTGTGTATGTGTATTAGTGTGGTTTTCCTTTTCTGTCTGTGTGCTGTAACTTGTGCTTGGCTGCTGGAATATTTATTTTTTATATTTTTTTTGTTTTAAAACCCTAAGGAATTCCTTAACCATGCACAATTCCAACGATTGGTTTTGAACTACATTTAGAAATAACTCGCTTCATCTTCTGAACTTTAAGTTTTCTACGTATCAGGATTAGGTGATTTTTTTAATTTTATGCCTATATGTTCCTGTGTGTCCTGTGATAAAAGGTATAAATAACACCAGTTAATTATTAAGGAATCATTTCTTTAGTTTTAAATTAGTGCTTTAAGGTTACTCTGAGAGATTGCCTATCAACTGCAGTGGTAGTAAATCTCAAAGGAGTGTTTTTTCCCAGAATTGTATATTATTCCATTTAAGCAATGTTTGTTTAACTTGTGACATGATATTAAATAGATTGTTGTTATTTACTTCCGATAAATTGCTTTCACTAGAAATGCAAGCACTTTTTAGTTCTAGTAGCTATAAATAGATTAAGGGTTTACGATAATTAATCTTTGTTGGCTCCGGTACTCACATCCGGATTCTACATCTGGATAAGACAGATATACCGGACATGATACTTATTCAGGTATCATGTGACAGACTTTTTAGTAAAAGAGATCCACTTTATTTAGTTTTAATTTTATAAGTGTGTGTCCGTGTATGTGTTCTTTGAAAATTGCATAATTATTCCAGATGTTTACTATAAAAGGTTTTATATTATATGCCATCTTAAACAGTTTATTTGTGACGTTTTTTACAATAACTAGTGCTGATGTTCTCTTCCTGGCTCTCTATTGGGGATGGGATACGTAAGAATGAATTAACTGTTTTAATTTTTCTTTTCACGTCTTATCTACTACTTTCAAACTTCCTTCCCTGCCTCTTAAAGATTTATAGTTTTACGATAGAGTTCCAGCATTTCTGGTTCTCAATAGGGTTTAGAGATTAACCCTTGCATAACATAACTAACTGGTAAATCAGAACTAAAGAAATTTAGGTTGCTATTATTTCAGAGCTATGTTCAGATAAGACTAGCTGCAATTGCCAATTTCCTCTTCATTGAGAACCGTACCTCTGGTAGCAGATAAAGTAATAACCTTCTCCTCTTTTCCTCTCCTGAAGTATTAATTCTATGAAGACTAATTACACCAGCATGAAGTATTAATATAAAAACTTCAACTTACGGTTTTGGTCTGATGTATAGCCCTATTTTCAGTCACCATAATATCCAATGTTTGCAGTGAGCAGTAAACTCAAAATTAGCCACAGGAAGCACCGTTATTTCATGATTTCCTTAGGACCGAATGATAGAAATTAACCCTTGTAGTTCTTATTTTCTCTTAAGTTCATTACAAGAGCTTTGAACTCAGTATATGATAATGACTGGATGGGTCTTTCTGTGATTCTGTGTTATCCTTGCTACTCTTTGTTTAGAATTCAATTTACAATATAGGCTTACAAGCTGTTCCATTTATCATATGAACATAGCCTACTGGTCAATTGTGTGCATTTATTGCATTATATCTTTAATTTTTTGAATTTTACTAAGACATGCTTCTACGTGTCTCCTGCTTATAAATTGGCTCCTCCTCTGTATTTAAAATATACTCTAAATTGTAAATTGATTCCTGGGAATATATAAGCTTATTTTTAGCTATCCCTCTGAATGTGAATCTTGATATGCTGTCATAATTTAGGGCCCAAATTGTGAAAGCATAGAAAGGATCAGTTTAAAATTTAATATAATTTTCATTTTCCAAATTGGCTGTGAACTATTACAGAGGACTATAGGTTATTGTCCTTCTCATTTGACCTATTTAAACCTTGTAAAGGTCACGTGAGGAGGCCTCATAGAAATATATAGTTTTTACATCTTTCTTTTCTGATATTGGCTTTTCTCTATCTCTCTAAATATCATATTAAGGGCTGTATTTTCCTGGAGCAGACTCTGACCACAATGTTTCCTCAGACTATGCTGACTTCCTGTGCCAGCAACATCTCATCTACAGAGAAAAATTGTTTTCTACTTGTAACTTATGATTTTATATATTGAAACTATGCTCCACATACTGGTGCACCAAGGAACTAACAATACATTCTTTGATTTTTTCTTTCTAATGATCCTGTGCTAAGATTTAAATACTAGGCATTACTTGTATGTCATCTCTATTTAATCAGTACTGTAGGTTGACTAAAGACTGCAAAACCAATTCCTGATCTACCACCTCTATTCCAGTTTAGTACTTCTACTGCAACTGACCTCTGGCAAGAAAAAGGAGCACCAACTTCTCCAATGAGAATTTTCTTTTGTCCAAATGAAGTCATTAATTTAGACCTTCTTGGTTATGCACTTAAATATTCTACTGTATTAAATATTTTTGCAGGCTCATCTTTTCCAAAACCTACATGACACTTTACATATGAGCTCTCTGTTACAACAGACAGCGACCGTGATTCCAGAAGATACTTCCAACCTGGACTAGTTATGAGTTTTAAATTTCTGCACATTAGTCTTCTGCTTTGATTATGACTATTTCCTAAGCTACCCTTCTTTCTGGATCATCTAACTCATAAGTCCTGCTGGCCTCCTGCAACTGAGGGCCCAACCCTTGGTGAATGTTAGTCATCGCAGGTGAAGATTCCATATCTATTGGCAATAGATTGCAACACATTGCCCTCCATACATCAATAACTTGAACATTTACCATCATCTCTAAATTTTAATTTTACTCTTTTCTTTTGTTCCATATACTTAACCATTGTTATTTGATCATGTCTTCGTAATAATTACCAATCTGTCTCGCACATTATGCAAGCCAGAAGTGGGGATATATTATGCAAATCCCAATTCCAAATCCCAATTGCAAATCCCAATTCCAAATCCCAATTCCCAATCCTTACCTATTTATGTAAATTGGTTTCCCTTTTGTTTTTGCACTTAATTAGCACTGTTTTCTCCATGTTTACATTGTCTTTCATTTCTCTTGACATTTATTCAATTCACACTGATTATGCCCACCAAGATATGGCAATGTATCATTCAGGCATACAGTCATTTTGCTTATTCCTTTGCTAAACTCTGACTCTTGAAGGACTAATTATGATTGTGCATGCCTAGAATAAAGACTTGGAAAGATCCAAGTTTGTACACCACAAGTACGTCTTCAAGATCTATCCAGGCCCAAATGATGTTAGATCCCCCAAGATTGTGGCAATAACCTTTACACCTTGCAAACTACTGGATCACAAGTTTTGGGTCCATGTGAAAGATATACGGGTTTACTCAGCCGTAGAACCAGATGTTACCAGCCTACCCATCTCAAGACCAGCCACTTCCTTCAGCAGGCCAGCCTGAAAACCCAGCCCTGTTAGATCTTCCAGATCTCCGTCCAGATTCTTCAGTGCTTCCACCGCCTCAACCATGAACGATGAAAGAGACTTTAGAACTGATACTTAATTTGAGAATTACTGTTGCCGTTTATGGACATTATAGATTCATATTTTGTTTTATTTTCAGTTTAGCAGTAATCCTGTCTATATAATGAAAAGGTTTTATTTTTATTTTTCTAATATTTCCTGTATTGTTCTGATTGTTTTTCTAAGAGTTTAATTTAAATTGAAGTTGATATTGCTCAGATACAAGGGTAACATCAAACCCTAATACTGGCTCTGATATCATAATGTAGGTGTAAACCCTGTTAGTATCAACCAGTTATGCAATTGTTTAACTTTGGTGTAGGCTTACTTAAGCTGCATGTCTTTCTGTAGGTTTGACTAAGCTCCAAGTGGGGTAACGGATATATAAAATGCTTCCCATACTTCCAGGTCATTATGCATATGTCAAGATACATGCATGACCTTTGTTAATATAAATTTTCCTAGGATTGACCATTTTTTGCTGTATGAGGCAACCTCATACTTCCTATCCACTTTTTAGTGCTCATGATTGGATGCTAATGATGAGTAATAGTAAGGTCCAGGAATTCTGACCTGTTTAAGGATTCTGAATACCTACAACCTTAAACAGCTTGCAATCTGAATACTAACCATATATTTGTTGAGCCACCATAACAATGCTTAATCGAAACCACTGTTCCTTCCCAAGACCACTGAGATAGATACATTATATTATCTCCCCATGCACTATGCAGCAGATATAATAGAAGCCATAGAAAGACCTGAAAGTGTTTATTAGTATGATCCACCTGAAATTGCTATTACCTGCATACCTATACTTCATGGGATTTTGTAGATGAACTTATGGATTTGTCCCATTCATAAAACCTCAAGCGAGATGACATCAGGATTAAGCCCAAGGGGTTGGGTAATATAAAGGGAATTCCATATGCCCAAATAATATATCACCTGAGAATGAAGTTTTCTGTCTTGCATAATATCTGCTAGCAATCCATAAGAGCAAAACTCCCCCTCTCGTTTGATAGCTTGCCACCTTCTGGAATAGATTGTGACAAACTAGTTTTGTGTCACCCCTCCCCAGAGGGGGTGACAAGTGGGGAATGTATAATTATGGTACAGCCAGAGACCCCCCCACTGGAATGGTGGTGGGCCCAGTCACAGAGCTCAGGCCAGTACAGACCTTGGCTGAGTCAGAAATCTGATGGCTGACACAACTGGGAGTTTACTGGAAAAGTATGGCCTAGTTGGTAGCCCACATTGAGGCCTAAATAAGCTAAATTAGGAAAAGTTAATAGATATGGAAACAAAATGGAGGATTTCAACACAAAATGGAAGCCCGTATCTGTTACAAAGTGGAATTTTCTCTAATGTAAGTTAGAAAAACAAGTTGAGAAATAAGTGAGTCATAGCAGGTGCAAAGAAAATAGAGAACTAGCTGTTCCAGAGAGGAGGGAGACTTCCTGTGAGCAGGATTGTGGTCAGCTGGTCAGCTGGTGTGAGAAAGGAAAGGCGTAGCAAGATAGAAGCTACTCATTAGCATGAGCCAATCAGTGACAACCATGACATTAGCATAGATCCAATCAGGTATATCTACTGTCATATTATCCATATCCTGAAGGCACTTATAAAAATCAGGGTATTTCCTGGTTTGAGTTAGAGAGAATAGGGTTGCCACTCTCTCTCCAAGGGAAACCAATGTGTCCAGCAGAATTAACAAATTACCTAATTGCTTTCCCTTGTAAAACCTCCAATTGGTAAAAGAAATTATAAAACATTAGCAAATAATTAACACCTGTTTGTAGCTTATTATATTCCTATAATTAATTGATTGTACATGCCTGTTGTCAATCACTGATTTGACTTATACCTTAGCAAATAAACTCCTCATTCCAAATGATGATTTGTGGGCTTCACTTAATGATCAAAGGCTGTAAGTATAAATGCATTGTATAACTTGTAATCTAAATCCAGTTTGTCATAAGGCTGGTATCTTTTCCTTAGACCTAACGTCTCCCTTAGAGGCAATAACTCCCTGATTACCCCAGTACTAGTGTTATTTAGAGATGGAGTCAGATTAAGGTCACTCTAGCCTTCCTGGGGGGGCTCGGGACCCCCCAATTCTCAACACAACATGGAAGCAGGCAGAGCCTCCCCCTTCCCACTCAGGTTAAACAGATCAGCTAACAGCGGGGCCAACTCAAGGGCAAATTTCTTGTAAAATTCATTGGGTAAGCCATCCAATCCCGGTGACTTACAGGAGGGCAGATGCTGAATTGCCTTTTGTATCTCAACCGGAGTGACCGGGGCATCCAGCATGGTCCTCTGCTGTTCTGTGAAAGAGGCAAGGCCACTGTCAGCCAAGTATTCTAGAATAGATTCAGCAGGAGGATTAATCTCTTGTGCATAGAGCCCCTGATAAAATTCACTAAAGCGCCTCCTTATGGACTCAGCTGTATTCAACATTTCACCCCTCTCCCCCTTAATATGTGTTACCGCTCGGTCCACCTTTCGTCTTCGTAGCTTTATAGCCAGGAGACGCCCTGCTTTGTTAGTGAATTCGTAAGATCGAACCCTATTTCTATTTTGTATCCAACTTAGCTGTTCAGAGTAGATAGAGTCCAGCTGAAGCCTCTGTCCCCGCAGCTCCTCCAGCACCTCTGAAGAGCCACCTGACTTGTGTTGCGCCTCCAGACACCTAATCCTTGCCAGGCACTGTGCCAGCTGTGCCCTACGGACTCTCGCACGCTTACTAGCTAACTGTAGAAAGTAGCCTCGCGAAACTGCCTTCATTGCATCCCATACCACTCCAAGGGGTGGACCTGACTCCATATTGAACTCCAGATATTCCTTCAGGACCTTTCTACATCCCTCTACCACCTCTCCCTCCTGCAGCAAGTCTGTATTAAGCATCCACCTTTTGTCTTTGACCTCAGCCCTGATAGTTGGCAAGGTAATCCATACCGGGGCATGGTCAGATATTGTCGCACTACCAATTCCTGCTTGTGGCCCCCTCTCAGCAAGAGTAACATCTAAGAATATATAGTCAATACGAGAGTATGACTTATGTACGGGGGAGAAAAATGTATAGTCCCTCATGGTCTTATGACTAAGTCTCCAGATATCTAAAGTCCCCAGGGAATAGACCAAAGAACCTAAGGCCAGAGAGTCCCTTGACACCTGTTGCTGGGGTAATCCGGATCTGTCCAGCGCCTGGTCCATGACTTCGTTAAAGTCACCCCCCAAAATCAGGGAGCCCCTAGTGAATGTAGTTAATATATTCTTTACTTTGGTGTAGAAGGACCCCTGGTGGTCGTTTGGTGCGTATATGGATGCAAGCGTAAGTTCGACTTGATCTATGATGATGTGAAGCATCAGGAATCTCCCTCCCGGGTCACGTTTAACGTTTAGAATTTGGGGCGAAATGGATTTGTGGAACAAGACCGCTACCCCACGCTTCTTGGACCCATCTGCTGAGGAGGCAAAAAAGGCATTGGGATAGTCTGAGTGTGAGAGGAGTCGCTCATGCACCCTGCGGAGATGTGTCTCCTGCAGCAGAACAACATGCGGTTTTATCTGTTGTAACTCTTTAAACAGTTTCTGCCTTTTTTGAGGCATGTTCAACCCCTTCACATTATATGATAGTATTTTAAGGTCTGCACACATTACAAGGATTCTAGGTCAAAGCTAAACAAATGGGTTCCAATCACTCCATGTATAGATGTTCCAATAAACCGGTGATGCCCCCTACCCGCCCCTCCCCCTCTTTGCCTTCTAAGTATCCCCCTACTCTCCCATATCCCCCCCAACCCCTCTTTTCTAACACCAACTCGGAGGCACATGGCCCCAAAGTGGGACGAGAGAAAGTGACACACCCTCATCCCCACAGCCAGCTCCCACACCCCTCCCCGAATCACCCCTTAAACCGCCAAGGTCCCTTAATTTTCTGCCCAATGCTGAATGCATTCATCTTCATAAGGGACCCCAGCTCACCCCACAAATATTTAAGCTACCTCCCCCCTATGTCCCCAGCAACGTTACAACCTTGAACACAACATTCCCACCCCACTTTTCCACCCTCATAACTTCCAGTAATAAGGGATCTTAGTGTCCCTTTTGCTAAAATAACATAACTCTTAAAACATAACATTACAGTTATTACTCCCTGCTGCTTTTCCAGCAATTGGCACAGACAGAACCATCGTCCCTCCAACCGCCTTGCAGAGTGCGGCCTCGTGTAAGATAAAGCGATCAAGCTGCCACTGCAGCGGTTCAGGTTTCCTCCATGGTAACTCTTCTTTTCGAATTGTTCCTTTTAGTAGTGGAAGGGACCCGCTGCCATTTTTGAAGTTTAGCCTTCGTGGTGGATGCTAAGTCACCTGGAGGCTTGCTTGTTTTCACCATGCCCGCCGCATGCAGGGATGCCCATGCTTCGGAAAATGATGTTACTCTATTTTTGGTTCCCTGGAGAGTGTAATTCAGCGAGAAAGGGAAGCCCCATCTGTATGCAACGTGTTCTTTAGTTAGAATGTCCAGGGCCGGTTTCATGAGGCGTCTCTGCTGTAGAGTAAACTGCGAAAGGTCTTGAAACACAGAGATTTTTGCTCCACCATATTCCAGGTCAGTCTTTTTCCTGGCGCAATTAAGCAGTTGTTCTTTCAATTCATACCGGTGGAATCGTGAGATAATGTCCCTTGCTCTGTTCTCCTGCCTCTGACCGAGAGATCTATGTGCTCTATCAATTTCTATCTTAGCCGTTGCAGCATCAGCGCCCAGCAGGGAGGCACACAGTGTTTGTATAATAAGCGGGTCATCTTCGTTCTCACCTCCTTCGGGGACTCCACGGAACCTAAGATTGTTCCGACGTCCCCTGTTTTCTAGGTCATCGAGCTTGTATGTGAGGTCTTTATTTTGTTGATCCAGAGTTTGAAGGTGGGCCTCATGCAAGAGCAGGGACTCAGAGTGCTCTTCCAACTTTGCCTCTGCCTCTTCAACTCTGTTGCCCAGCTCGCGGAGGTCAGAGCTGAGTACCTCCATTTTGTCCAAGATCTCGTCCTTCGATTTTTTAATATCCTCCTGTATACCTGCGAGCATCTGGCGAAGTTCGCCCGAGATTCCTTTTTTAGCCGGCGGCTTCCGCGACTCTGACATCGACAGCGCGGAGTCTGAGTCCGACGGGGAAGCTCGCGCCATTGCCTCGTGGCGCTTAGATGTTTTACTTGCCCTGCCGCCAGTCGATTTATCGGCCTCCTTAGGCCGCGCTGAAGTTGCTCTACTCATGCTGTTGATGATGAGGAGCAGTAAGGAACGCTGCAAATACTTTTAAATTAGCTGGGGAGTGCTTTTTAAAGCGTTTTTGTAATTCAGGGAGCGGGAGCTCAGAAGCTAAGCTGCCATCAGTGGCGGTGACGTCACTTCCCCCCACTCATTAGGTTTTAAGGCATGAGCTTTCAAGAAAATCTGTTTGTGGTTTTTCTGCTCCAGACTAACATGACTTCTGAAAGTTTTTGCAGTCTTTTAGGGTTTCAAGCTTGGCTTTGTTCAAAATGGCAAAATGTCAGTAAGATCCTGGCTTGTATGCAGGATGTTACAATATAAACACAATTACCTCAAAGGACTTCATACAACAAAAGTTTTAGTTTCAGGCAGGTATGTATGCATGTTAAGTTCACTTAACTCATGCAAGTCCAATCCAGCATTCCCTGTTGCTGGTTTCCATGGGCTTCAATAAACATACAGTGGGGGAAATAAGTATTTGATCCCTTGCTGATTTTGTAAGTTTGCCCACTGACAAAGACATGAGCAGCCCATAATTGAAGGGTAGGTTATTGGTAACAGTGAGAGATAGCACATCACAAATTAAATCCGGAAAATCACATTGTGGAAAGTATATGAATTTATTTGCATTCTGCAGAGGGAAATAAGTATTTGATCCTCCACCAACCAGTAAGAGATCTGGCCCCTACAGACCAGGTAGATGCTCCAAATCAACTCGTTACCTGCATGACAGACAGCTGTCGGCAATGGTCACCTGTATGAAAGACACCTGTCCACAGACTCAGTGAATCAGTCAGACTCTAACCTCTACAAAATGGCCAAGAGCAAGGAGCTGTCTAAGGATGTCAGGGACAAGATCATACACCTGCACAAGGCTGGAATGGGCTACAAAACCATCAGTAAGACGCTGGGCGAGAAGGAGACAACTGTTGGTGCCATAGTAAGAAAATGGAAGAAGTACAAAATGACTGTCAATCGACAAAGATCTGGGGCTCCACGCAAAATCTCACCTCGTGGGGTATCCTTGATCATGAGGAAGGTTAGAAATCAGCCTACAACTACAAGGGGGGAACTTGTCAATGATCTCAAGGCAGCTGGGACCACTGTCACCACGAAAACCATTGGTAACACATTACGACATAACGGATTGCAATCCTGCAGTGCCCGCAAGGTCCCCCTGCTCTGGAAGGCACATGTGACGGCCCGTCTGAAGTTTGCCAGTGAACACCTGGATGATGCCGAGAGTGATTGGGAGAAGGTGCTGTGGTCAGATGAGACAAAAATTGAGCTCTTTGGCATGAACTCAACTCGCCGTGTTTGGAGGAAGAGAAATGCTGCCTATGACCCAAAGAACACCGTCCCCACTGTCAAGCATGGAGGTGGAAATGTTATGTTTTGGGGGTGTTTCTCTGCTAAGGGCACAGGACTACTTCACCGCATCAATGGGAGAATGGATGGGGCCATGTACCGTACAATTCTGAGTGACAACCTCCTTCCCTCCGCCAGGGCCTTAAAAATGGGTCGTGGCTGGGTCTTCCAGCATGACAATGACCCAAAACATACAGCCAAGGCAACAAAGGAGTGGCTCAGGAAGAAGCACATTAGGGTCATGGAGTGGCCTAGCCAGTCACCAGACCTTAATCCCATTGAAAACTTATGGAGGGAGCTGAAGCTGCGAGTTGTCAAGCGACAGCCCAGAACTCTTAATGATTTAGAGATGATCTGCAAAGAGGAGTGGACCAAAATTCCTCCTGACATGTGTGCAAACCTCATCATCAACTACAGAAGACGTCTGACCGCTGTGCTTGCCAACAAGGGTTTTGCCACCAAGTATTAGGTCTTGTTTGCCAGAGGGATCAAATACTTATTTCCCTCTGCAGAATGCAAATAAATTCATATACTTTCCACAATGTGATTTTCCGGATTTAATTTGTGATGTGCTATCTCTCACTGTTACCAATAACCTACCCTTCAATTATGGGCTGCTCATGTCTTTGTCAGTGGGCAAACTTACAAAATCAGCAAGGGATCAAATACTTATTTTCCCCACTGTACATGCTACTTTCTTCAAATAAGAAAATTTCATAGGTCTTATATCAGAATCTCCTGCAGGGATTAGCAGCCCTTGAATTCTGGGAAAAAAGCATTGTTTCCAGACAGGGTGGCCCAAGGCAATCTGCTGCCTGAGGCGAGGAATGAGACACCCCCCCCCCCCCCCGAGTCAAACATCTCTCTGTTCACACTCTGTTTCTCTCCCAATTTCCCTCCTCCTAACCATGGTCAGATATCTCCCCCAGCCCTTCCTTCCTCAACCACCTTCTCCGAATCTACCTTCTTTTCTTCTTTTTCAAAAGTAATCATCGGCAGTGATTCCCATAGGCTGCCCTGCCACCAGCACCAGCCTTTTCTCTATACTGCTGCCCGCCTCTGAGGAAGCAGGAAGTTACGTCACAGAGGCGGGCTGCAGTAGAGAGAAGAGGCCAGTGCGGGTGGCAGAGCAGCCTATGGGAATTGCTGCTGCTGCCATTTGGAAAACAAGAAAAGAAGGTAGATTTGGGGAAGGGGGTTGAGGAAGGAAGGACGAGGTGGGGGAGATACCAGACTGCTACCAATGTGGGGGGATGCCACTCCATGAAGAGTGCTGTCTGAGGCCCCCGCCTCATTTGGCCTAATGGTAGGGCCACCACTGTTTCCAGAGATTCTCTCTATAAGCCTTCAGTATTAACCAGTTTCTCAGGAACGAAGTTGCAGGTGTTAGTTTCTGACTATCTAAACCAGGAGTGGGTAACCTGCGCTATTGAATTTTATGTGGCCCCTGAGAAGTATACACAGAAGATATCATTAACCAGAGTTTTGGTGATTTTAAATACTGTAATTTAGAAATATTTTCAGAATAGCCAATCTAGCAATTTTAGTTAAAATTTTAGTTTTATTTATCACAGGTGGTCTATACAGCTCTGGGTATTTCCAGTTGCGGCCCTCTAGAGGTAGTACTGACATTCTTGTGATCCTCTAGGGGTAGTACTGACTCTCATGTGGCCCTCAGTGTATAAAGGTTACCCACCCTTAATGTAGACTCTACTGGCTTGCTTGTATTTAAAAATACCTCAGCTAACAGTTCCTTCAAGGCAGAGCACGAGCCTTTCATCCTAGCAGATTGCTGGTTTGAGGCCAGCCAGAGCATTTTTACCTTTATTCTGATAGAGTCTTTATTTTTTCTAAGTCTAGAGTAAAGTTGAGTTCTATTAGTCATATTGATCCTACAGAAGATTAGAAAAATTTTAGGATGTGAATTTATTTACTACTCAAATACTCGACTGATGTAAGTTCTGACCAAAGTCTAGGCTCAGCCATGCGGCCCCTATTATCTTCTCTGTGAAGGAAAGTGATGCAAGTGGAAAAGGAAAGCTAGCTGTAAGAAATCCTATTATCATTCTTTGCCACTTAACAATTGCTTAGTTTCCCATGCATGAGCCACTTTTAAAGCTCTACAGCATTATGTTTACATGTGTGGCCACCCCGTCAGTCTTTACAATAACCACCATACAAGGTAACATATGGATAAGGGAGATGGATAATTAAAACTTAGCAGATAAGGTAAGATACTAATGTACCTTGAAACAGTTCAGACTACTTGATTTGATGATCTTGTCAACAGTTCTTCATTCACATTGTGGTAGTTACAGAGAAAGTTATGCAGATTTACAGTTAATTAACACTTTATCTTAGGATGATGAAGGCTAGCAAAAGAGTTAAAAAGATGAAAGAAAAAATATGGATTGAATTTATACCATTCCTTTTTCATTATCACAGAGCAATTGCAATGAATCTGATTCTTGATGTAATTTTCTTCTTGTTTATCAAGCATAATTGCATTTGCACTGTCAGACAGAAGAAAGAAATGAGAATTTGAAACTCTAAGAGGTCCTTTTTCTGAGCTGTAGTAAAAAGTAGACTTAGCCCTCCCTTATGTGGGATTTTCCTGCATGCTATGGCCATTTTTAACACAGCCAGGAAATGTCAGATTTAATGGCCATGTGCTAATTTTGAATACACATCTTTCTGTTGTAAAAAGGTTTTTTATTTCCACCACTTCAAAGTCAAACAGTGCCCAGCATGGCCACGTTTCGTCTTCGTAGAGGCCGCATAAGGGGCTACAACTATATGGCAAAAACATATAATAGCAGTATATTAAAAATAGGAAATGAACAGAGATATTTTAAACACACTGAACATACATAACTCTGGTTAAAATCTTTAATAGCGGAATTGGTAGTGCAGAAAAACATAAAACTCACTGTACATATGAATGCATAGGCTATTTAGCGAAACCAGGTAAATCATACCACAAGACAAAACTGAAGTAAAAACTTGCATCAAAATTATTTCCTTACCAAATTTAAAAACAAAAGAGATTCAACAAAGGGACTTGCATCCTAAAACATGTAAAAGGGCGCATTTCTATTAGGGTCCCAAAGGACACTTGCACCTAGTAGTTAGTTGTTAGTCCAAATTAAAACAGCAAATGAATAACAAAGGAGAATTAGTAAAAACCAAAACCCTAAAAATAGAACCAAACTGAAAATATAAGTAAGGAGAAATGGCATCATAGCTCGTAGTTGGCAGCAGTATTCTCACTCACAGAGTAATTCCTTCTCATTCAGCACCAAACAGAATCAAACTGAACGGGCAAACTGTTTTAAATTTCCTGTCTGAGGTGAGAAATTGAACTGAAGAGCTTATTTTGTTTCTAGTAGACAGTTTTAAGTTGCTCTGGCATATCCATGTATTTTTATTAGTTGTAGTGTAGTGCAAATATTTGTGCAATCACACAAACGATACAACCAGCACATGCCCAAGGAGAAATGAATTATAACAAGTAGGGCTGCAGTTTGATTAAAAATTTTAATCATGTGATTAAAAATTTTTGATTGTGATTAATCGCACAATTAAAAGTATTTCATTCATCTATTTGTTTCCCCACTACAGCTCCGTGCAACTCTGGGCAAGTCACTTAACCCTCCATTGCCCCGGGTACAAAATAAGTACTTGTATATAATATGTAAACTGGTTTGATTGTAACCACAGAAAGGCAGTGTATCAAATCCATCCTCCTTCCCTTCTCTAAAGGACTGATAATCGCCCTCCCTCCGATCCAAATTCTTCCTCTTTCTCCTTTTTCCCTCCTTCTCCTCGTCCCCCAAGTCCATTTTCTCTCTTTCTTTTCTGGAGTTCATTATCTCTCTCTCTCTCTTTCTTTCTTCTCTCCCTCCCTTCCCTCCACCCCCATGAGCAGTCCCAAGGCCTTCTCGTGGCTGCTGGAACTCACTGCCTCAGCCATGGCTTCCACTGGTGGCTTCTCCTTTTCTGCTCAAGAGTCTGCAGCTCGCTCCCATTCCCCCACCCGGGGTATGGGATATTCCCCCTCTCTATCTCCCCCCCCCCACCAGTTTATCTTAAAGGTGGTCTTCTGGTTCCCACTGCTTGAGGCCTGCTCCAAAGTTTTCCCTCTGACTCCTTCCAGTTTCTGCATGGATAGGACGTGTCAGAGGGAAAGCTTCAGACCAAATCACAGGCAGCAAATGTGCAACACTGCCACTTCTGAGGACCAATACCAGGTAGACCAGCATGGAGGGGGGGGGGGGGTGAGGGATAAGATATCAAATTACACTGAAGATGAGGTTGAGAGTGGAGAGGAGCAGAAGAGATATTTTTGTTTGGGGAGACGGGTGACACTGAAATGTAATTTTGTTAATCCCAATACATTTTTTAAATCGTGATTAATAATTAATGCATTAATCGCTGCGTTAACTGCACACTTACAGTGTGACACAATGGTGTGTTTCCTCTTTCCTGCATTCTCAGACTCAAACATGCCTGTATTGGGTAGTCTGTTGGAATAGCAATGATATAGTGTCTCAGACAGGTAGTAGGGGATTTATGAATACTTGGGCATCGTGTGGGTAGTGACTGATGGATATATGTGAGATATTTATAAATTTAACACATTTATACCCCACATTTTCCCACTTAGTTGCAGGCTCCATGTGGCTTACACAATACCGTAGAGGCAGGCTCCGGTTCGGTAAAATACAAATACACAATATAGTAGTAGGCATATAAGAAACATAAATAAAAGCAACAAAGAAATAAAGAGGGGGTGGTGATAAAAATCCAATACGGTCCATAGTTTTGCTGTGTTGCAGGAAGTAGAAAGTTAATTTGGGTCGGGGGTGGGGTGGGGTAGGCCTTCTTAAGTTGGTTTTCAGTGACTTCCTGAAGCTAAGATTGTTGTGGATAGATTTCACGGTTTTGGGCAAAGCGTTCCACAGTCATATGTGTGTGTGTGAATCAATGATAGGGTGCATTTATTTTCACAGGGAGATTTTAGCCATTTATTTGTGAGGATGAGAGGGTGGGATGTCAGTGAATGGGGATATTTATTTATTTATTTGTAGCATTTATACCCCGCTCTTTCCCGCTCAGTAGCAGGTTCAGTGCGGCTTACAATGTTTTTGTACAAAGTATAATAGAGATAACACTGTGTATGTGTATGATATATGTGTTTACATAGTGTTTGGAAAAAATGGGACCCCAACATTGTTTCCAAATAGCCGTCAAGCACATGTACTTAACCCTAAAAGAAATGTACTGTTATTTAAAAAATTATTACTGTTATTGACAGGTGTTACTGCAAGATGCTGTAAAAACTAGATGATCACTGTTTTCAGAAAGTATTCACAAACTGACCATTAAGATCCATTTTAGCAAAATGGTATTTAGCGAAGCAGATAAAGTTGTGATTAAATTTTTGTGACAAAATAAGACATGTGGTGTAAAACGTTTGCTAGTTGGACTAATGTTATTTTCAAAGGTCATACTAAACGTTTTAAACATTTGCAGAGTATTTTGAAACTATCTGGACACCATACATGTGTGAGTGTGTGTTTGTATATATATATATATATATATATATATATATATACAGTAGGGGAAATAAGTATTTGATCCCTTGCTGATTTTGTAAGTTTGCCCACTGACAAAGACATGAGCAGCCCATAATTGAAGGGTAGGTTATTGGTAACAGTGAGAGATAGCACATCACAAATTAAATCCGGAAAATCACATTGTGGAAAGTATATGAATTTATTTGCATTCTGCAGAGGGAAATAAGTATTTAATCCCTCTGGCAAACAGGACCTAATACTTGGTGGCAAAACCCTTGTTGGCAAGCACAGCGGTCAGACGTCTTCTGTAGTTGATGATGAGGTTTGCACACATGTCAGGAGGAATTTTGGTCCACTCCTCTTTGCAGATCATCTCTAAATCATTAAGAGTTCTGGGCTGTCGCTTGGCAACTCGCAGCTTCAGCTCCCTCCATAAGTTTTCAATGGGATTAAGGTCTGGTGACTAGCTAGGCCACTCCATGACCCTAATGTGCTTCTTCCTGAGCCACTCCTTTGTTGCCTTGGCTGTATGTTTTGGGTCATTGTCGTGCTGGAAGACCCAGCCACGACCCATTTTTAAGGCCCTGGCGGAGGGAAGGAGGTTGTCACTCAGAATTGTACGGTACATGGCCCCATCCATTCTCCCATTGATGCGGTGAAGTAGTCCTGTGCCCTTAGCAGAGAAACACCCCCAAAACATAACATTTCCACCTCCATGCTTGACAGTGGGGACGGTGTTCTTTGGGTCATAGGCAGCATTTCTCTTCCTCCAAACACGGCGAGTTGAGTTCATGCCAAAGAGCTCAATTTTTGTCTCATCTGACCACAGCACCTTCTCCCAATCACTCTCGGCATCATCCAGGTGTTCACTGGCAAACTTCAGACGGGCCGTCACATGTGCCTTCCGGAGCAGGGGGACCTTGCGGGCACTGCAGGATTGCAATCCGTTATGTCGTAATGTGTTACCAATGGTTTTCGTGGTGACAGTGGTCCCAGCTGCCTTGAGATCATTGACAAGTTCCCCCCTTGTAGTTGTAGGCTGATTTCTAACCTTCCTCATGATCAAGGATACCCCACGAGGTGAGATTTTGCGTGGAGCCCCAGATCTTTGTCGATTGACAGTCATTTTGTACTTCTTCCATTTTCTTACTATGGCACCAACAGTTGTCTCCTTCTCGCCCAGCGTCTTACTGATGGTTTTGTAGCCCATTCCAGCCTTGTGCAGGTGTATGATCTTGTCCCTGACATCCTTAGACAGCTCCTTGCTCTTGGCCATTTTGTAGAGGTTAGAGTCTGACTGATTCACTGAGTCTGTGGACAGGTGTCTTTCATACAGGTGACCATTGCCGACAGCTGTCTGTCATGCAGGTAACGAGTTGATTTGGAGCATCTACCTGGTCTGTAGGGGCCAGATCTCTTACTGGTTGGTGGGGGATCAAATACTTATTTCCCTCTGCAGAATGCAAATAAATTCATATACTTTCCACAATGTGATTTTCCGGATTTAATTTGTGATGTGCTATCTCTCACTGTTACCAATAACCTACCCTTCAATTATGGGCTGCTCATGTCTTTGTCAGTGGGCAAACTTACAAAATCAGCAAGGGATCAAATACTTATTTCCCCCACTGTATATATATATATATATATATATATATATAGGCAGTGTATGCTAGGGGCTGTGTGTGTGGGTAGGATTATCCAGACAGGTTTTAAAGTTTGATTATTCGGGGTTTCCAGCAGTGCCGTGGCAGGCACATACACATGCACCAGTAGAGGTCACCTGACCTACTGACATATGCCTGTGAGTCCTCCTTTTCCAAGAAGAAGATCCTCATGCAGTGCACACGTCACATCGCAGCCAGTAAGACCAAGAGAGAGAGGAGGTGCATCATGTGCTTGCGTGTGAATGAGAGAGAGGCCGGGACTGGATTTGTGTTCTTCTGAGCTCACTTATCACTGCATTAAACTGCAGGATTCGTTGTCAAACCATCAAGGTTACTGTGCTGTGGGGCGGGGTGGAACCATTACAAAAAACACAGTGGCTCAGTGGTAGGACCAGCACTGCTACTTCCCCCTTATTAATTGCCTGCTAGCCAGCTATTCCCATCTGGGAGGCAATGACTTGAGCAATTTTTAAGTTAGCCAACTTGTCAGTGCTATTAGAAATGACCTTGGGGGAATGTCTTCCCGGTGGTTCAAGATCATCCTTTATCATTAATAGTTAAAGTACTGTACTGTAATGAGATGGGCCTTGGGGGTATTCACTTTAGATATGATTGGGCAACCATGGACTCTGTGGACTTGTATCATCATGATAGCATTCACTAGTTTGACATTTATCAGTATTTTATTCTTGAACTGTGAAAAAAAAGCATTAGAATTAACACTGCAGCATACTAATGTGTGGAGCAGCTTCAGGCTTTTTCAGGAAGCAGGTAAAAGCCTGGATCTTCTCCCACGCATTTAATACACAGGGTGACTGACTATATACCCATTCAGCACCTGGACTAGCTTGCTTACACCCACTGTAACTTAGACCAGTTCCTTATATCTTGATTAACTGTACAAAGAACATGCCTTTAGTTTAGCCACCCATTTATTTATCCCAACTGACTCTGTCCCCATCTATATATCTGCACTTGGCCTCTCAGCTACATGGTAAGCTGTATAGTAAAAAAGCATTAGTATCATAGAAATGTTATTTGAATGTTCAAATTGTGTACTTTTGAGATATTCCATCGCTAGTATGCTTACGTCATTTTATATCTCTGTTTGATTTCAGTAGTTAAATGTGTGTATTTTTGATCCTGTTCCATGATAGTCCGTCTCAATTTGCTGCTTTCAAGTTTTCCTCTCTCATTCTGTCTGTGTCTTTACTTGTTCTTTTTACTGTTGTTATGCTGTTAACAAAATTGTAAGTTTTGATGTTAAACTGTACCTACTGTACACTGCCTTGGGTGAATCTTTTCATAAAGGCGGTTAATAAATCCCAATAAATAAATAAATTTTAGAAAGTATATCCAACTCAGAATATGGACATCCAAGTTTGGATGCTGCCAGCTCATAAAGATGAGTGGAACCGGTCACGATGAGAAGTGTGTTGAGTAGTTTGACATATACTATTAGGGGTATGCTTAATTCTACCTTTTTGTAGTTTATTTACCCCTGACGAAGCCTGAGGGTGAAACGTGATCATGTTGGGTAATTGGTTCAATAAAACACTTCTCTTTTATCCACTTATTTTGTTTGGTATTGATCTGCTTTTACTTTGTTCTTTTTAGAACAAGATCGGCACACATACAGCATGAGCATCTACTTTACAAACTGAAATGCCCAAACCTTGAACTGGGCAAAACAAGGATGTCTTTGTGGCAGTATAGAAATGTCTATGTTATAAAATGATGAGGTGCATTTTGTGGATTGAGGTTCCTGTAAGATGTTTTTGCTATTAATAGAATAGCCACTTAGACATTCATACAGGGCAGAGGAGAAGCCCTAATGGCTAAAAACAGTGGCCAGGGAACCCAGGTTTAAATCCCATTTCAGCTGTTCATAATTGTGAGCTGTCCAGGGACAGAAAAATACTTACTATACCTGAATATACACCACTTCAAAAGCCTTCAGGTTTGTAGTTTCATATACATTCAGGTACAATAGATATTTTTTTCTGTCCCTGGAGGGCTGTCTTAAAAAAAAATCACAAGGAGCCAGCGTGGGATTTGACCCTGGGTCCCTTGGTTCTCAGCCTGCTGCAATAACCATTAGGCTTCTCCTATTTTATTTATGTATCTATTTATTAGGATTTATTTACTGCCTTTTTGAAGGAATTCACTCAAGGTGGTGTGCAGCAAGGATAAGTCAAAGATAAGCATTAGACATTTACAGAAGTAAAAATATTCAAATTACAATCCAGAGAATGGCATACTACATTACAATGTCAACACGGTACACAATAAAACATTTTAATAGATGTCATAGGGTGTAAGCAAAGATGGGAATATATATGGGCACTTTTAGAGAGCGACAAAAAGCCCAACGCAGGCTTACCGCTCGTTCTTCCGGGACTACTGCCAGCCCAACACGGCCGCCGGCAGTAGTCCCGCTTCGATCGCGCGCAGTGGCGTTCCTAGGCTGGCTGACACCCGGGGCAGCTCGCCAATGCGCCCCCCCCCCCTGGGTGCAGTGCGCCCCCCCCAGTGAAATTACACCCCCCGGGTGCATTTTTACCTGCTGGGGGGGGGGGGGTGCCGCTCGCCTGTCGGCTCTGAGTCCACTCGTTCCCTGCTGCTCCCTCTGCCCCGGAACAGGAAGTAAACTGTTCCGCACAGAGGGAGCAGCAGGGAGGGAACGAGTGGACTCGGCCAACAGGCGCGCGGCACCCCCCCAGCGGCGTGCACCCGGGGCGGACCGCCCCCAGCTCCCCTTGGTACGCCACTGATTGCGCGCCATTTCCAGTGGAAAAAGAATACCCCTGGAAATGGCTTGCATGGTGTAACCTGGTGGTAACTGGACATCACTGCACACTGCCCAGTTACCGCTGGGTTAGTGTGAGAGCCCTTATTGCCACATCAGTGGCAGTAAGGGCTGTCTGCTGCATGGCTACATAAGAATTCTCTTACCACGTGAACATGTGTGTCTGGGGGCTTTTTTACCCGCTGTGGAAAAAAGGGCCCTATTGCTTAGGAAAAATAGCCCCCGCAGCTTGATAAAAGGACCCCATAGATAGATATGAGAGTAATGGGAGTCAAAAAAATAAGGGATTAATTTCGAAATTTGCACATGAGGTCAGAATGGTGCTTGAAAATTATCTTAGCTAGGGTAGGAGTGGATAGACATCCTAAAGTCTGTATGGAGTTCCAACTAAGAATTTTAAAAAGAATTTAGTGCCATGAACGTCCATAGTTCCATGAGGTTATCATTGAGCTCCATATTCCTTGCTAGTTTCACATTTGGGGAGGGAGGGGGCAACAATCACTGGAGAATTAAGGTGGTGACTTACCTTAATTCCTCCAGTGGAGAGCTGCTCAATCAGATAACTTTCTGTAACCCTGCCCCTTCTGAAATCAGAGTTGGAGATCCATATTTTGCTCCTTCCCTAGTCCCACCCAAAACACACCCTATGGACATATTGCAGTTTTAGACGTTCATATCCTGGCTTTATACAATTGGGGATTTGGATGTCCATGCGGTATGGGTGTTTAAATGCTGGTTTTCATAGGGCCAGAACACAAGTAGAGCTTCTAAAATAAGGTCCATATCAGTAAAATCCTCAATAATGAGCTACTCTTCAGGCAGATCACAGTTTCAGTTATGGGTGCCATGAAAGCAACGTATATGCTCCCAGCTCCTAAGGCAGGGTACCTTAGCTTATAGCGTAAGAGCTGTTTGGATGGACTCAATTTACATGAATAGGGTTGAGGGGTCGTTTGATGTAAGTAGTGCAAGGACCCAGAGAACTAGCAAAACTTCAATGGCATTAGTTGCGCAAGAGAATAATTGCTTTGCTTGGACAGGGGCAGGCCAGCTTATGAGAGAGAAAATTGTGAAAAGACTTAGGTATGCAAGTTAGATTCTTTGTCAGGATATTCCAGATATATGTCTACTCAGAACAAACTGCATATGTGATTATTGTATATGGGAGAAATTGCCAAGCTTGGTCAAAGTTTTTCAAGTTATAAACAGGTTCTAAATGTAACATTGGTCAAAAGAGAACATATAATGCAGGTACTCTATAGGTTACTGTATATGGTAAGGGATCATATTTTAGCTTTAATGTGTTTGATGAATAGCCTAAGCACTATCCCATGTGTTGAAATTGATAATACATGGGCACGTCTAATTGATGAATTCTGATATCACTCCACATGCTAGGCTGATTCATCAGGTTTGGAAAAGTCTGTATTTAGAAATTATGTTGAGATTGAAGAGATCCAGATTGTGGTATTGCATAATAAGCAGTACTAACAGATGGACAGTTTAACAAAAATTAATCAAAAAGTCATAGTGGAATATATTGTTGAATAAAAAGACATCATTTTCTATATATTCAAGTGGATTAAATACATCAACCACAACAGTTCACTTATATTATAATATGGTATTTATTATTAATGCAGTTGATGATTTTCTATGATCAGAAGTAATTAGTGTTGTATGGCAATAATCCCCTGCCTATAAAAGTTGCCAAAAATTGTGCATGCAAATTTGGGCACGTGCCCAATTTGCATGTAATTTAATTAAATAATGAACTAACACCAATAATTGATTTTTTTTTTTTTTTTTTTTTTATTATTCTGTTTGTTCAATTTAATATTTCATTTACGCATATACATAAATTGGAATTTTAAAGAAATATACAATAATGAAAAAAAGACAATCAGGTAAAGAAAAAATATATGTTTGTCCACATTAATGATCCAAGAACTAGGAACTCAAATTTAGAACAAAATAGCTGAGGCGGTTCCCACCCCAGTCAATTTTAACAACAGGAAAGACAAGAAATCAAGTCGGAGCAACCGATTATAGCATTCAATCCTGACAAACAACAGACTACTCTTTACTCACTATAAATTCTAAAAGTTTTCCCGGCTCAAAGAAAATGTAATTAGTGGATTGAAAAGTAATATAACATTTGCAAGGAAATTTAAGTATAAAGGATCCACCTAATTGTAGGACCCTTGCTTTTAATAATAAAAAGCCTTTTCTTTTTCTTTGTGTCTCTCGAGAGAGATCAGGGAACACTTGAATTTTTGAACCTAGGAAAGGTGTAGAGATATGGCGAAAAAATAACCTAAATATATTATTACGGTCCAATTCTAATGCAAACGAAACCAGCAATGTTGTCCTTTCTGTAATAACATCCATTGAACTTTCCAAAATCTGAGTTAGGTTCAAATCAGGTAAAGAAGGTTGTACATTATTAACTCGAGCTCCAGAAATGTATAACACCCTAGTAAGAGGAGGAAAAGCTTCTGAGGGAAGCCCCAGAACTTCAATAAAGTATTTTTTTAACATTTCCTTAGCTGGAGTCAAAGGGGATTTAGGAAAGTTCAAAAAGCGTAAATTATTCCTTCGTAGTTGGTTTTCCATATAGTCAATTTTTTTCCCTTGAATGATATTATCTTTGATAACTGCAGAAATAGATTCCTTTATAGAATTTACCTCAGGTTCAAGATAGTCGATTCTATTCATCTGTTCAGTTACCTTAGTGGAAAGTTCTGAGTGAGCCTGAGATAACTTCCCCATATCTGTACGCAAAGTTTCTGCTACTTGTAGTAGTGTGTTGTTTAGTCCTTGGATTGCCTCCCAAATGGAGTCCATTGTAACAACAGATGGTCTAACTAATTCCCGGACACTAACGGAGGGCTCACTCAGTTGTCGCTCAGGCAAAGCCGCTAACAGCCTCAAGCCTGTTTGCGAGGGTGTTTCCAACGGAGATGAGGTAGCTATGGGGTCTCCACTGCTATCGGCAGGGACTACACTACCGGTAGCTCCCGCCAATTGCCTCTCCATAGCCATCTGTTCCCCTCCGGGTCTCTGGGGCGTTGTTATCGGAGGGGGACTCAACGTCACTCCCTCTATGCTGAGATCCGACGTTTCCATCGGGCCCCTCGAAGCGCCGGCTTGAGTCCTCTGCAACAGCAGTCCCGCCTCCTCCAACGTCGTCTGCCGAGAGGGAAAGGGGTTCACCCGTCCTGTGGAGCTCGGTAAGTTGGATTTACCCTTTCTCTTCCCCATAATCAACCAGGGAAGGTTCCAACTCGCGATTGTGATGTAAGGGGTCAGGAGCTGCTGTTCATGCGTCTTTCCAGATCGCCATCTTGGATCCCGAGTCTGCCCCCAATAATTGATTTTTAAAGAAGTAATTATTGGCACTAATAAGATTTAATTGGAATTTCTGTGTGTAAATTTAGGCATGGGATCCATGCTTACATTTTACGCCAGTAAAAAAAAAAAGGGGACATGGAAATGGGAGGGTCATGGGCAGAGAGGGGGTGTTTCTAGCATTTATGCATGTTATAGAATAAGGGGAGGTGAGCATGTACATTTGCATCACGTTTCAGTTGCTACAAATGGCCACGCCTAAAGTTTGGCATGATTCCTGGTTGTTAGCGCTATTGTATAAGTGGCACCTAACTTTGGGGCCCTTTTACTAAGCAGCAGTAAGCTGGAACTACTGCCGGCCCAACACGGGACCCAGCAGTAGTTCCACCTCCAGCATGCACCATTTCTAGTGCTAGGGAAAATAGGTCCCTATTTTTGCCGCAGCAGTTACAGACGGTAAGCTGCCTGGTTACAGCCGGGTTAGTGTGGGAATCCTTACCGCCACCTCAATGAGTGACAGTAAGTGCCCCTCCCCCCATATGGCAATGTAGTAAAGGGAAAGGGAAGGGAAATGGGACTTGATATACCGCCTTTCTGTGGTATTTTGCAACTACATTCAAAGCAGTTTACATATATTCAGGTACTTATTTTGTACCAGGGGCAATGCAGGGTTAAGTGACTTGCCCAGAGTCACAAGGAGCTGCAGTGGGAATCGAACCCAGTTCCCCAGAATCAGAGTCTGCTGCACTAACCACTAGGCTACTCCTCCACTAGCAAGATTCCATGTAGATGTCTGCCCTTGCAGGTCAGCAATGCGGCCGCGCAGGCTTCCGCATGTGCAGGACGTCAGACTCACAGAAACGGAATCCTGCGCGGCCGCGTTGTTGATCTGCAAGGGCAGGCTTCTACATGGAATCTTGCTAGTGGAATAGCAACATTCCATGTAGAATCTCAAATAGTAGCAACATTGCAGAATCTCAAATAGTAGCAACAGCAACATACCATGTTGAATCTGAAATAGGGAAATGGAAATGGGACTTGATATACCGACTTTCAGAGATTTTTTTGCAACTACATTCAAAGCGGTTTACATATATTCAGGTACTTATTTTGTACCAGGGGCAATGGAGGGTTAAGTGACTTGCTCAGAATCACAAGGAGCTGCAGTGGGAATCGAACTCAGTTCCTCAGGATCAAAGTCCACTGCACTAACCACTAGGCTACTCTTCCACTCCTGGTCAATGACTGGCATAAGTGGGCGCTCCTAAGTATGCTAAGCAATGTGCCCAGCTGCTAGTATTCTGTAAGTTGCACATGTTCCCTAGCAGCATGCTCATGACACATCCATGCTCCTCCCACATGTACACCCTCCTAACAGTTGTGCGCTAAGGAGTGAATTCTAATCCTGCCTAAAAAATCATGCTATTTTATAAGCCACACCTAAAGTTAGTCATGGTTTATAGAATAGCGCTTAAGTGCATCCATTTGCACCTATGAAAGCATGATGCAAATGCCCCTGCCTTAATGTACGCACGGAACCCCCTTATTCAGCAATTCCGCAAGTAACATGAATCCACACCCACAATCCATCCCGAAACACCCATGACTGTCCCATTTCCATGCCCCCTTTTCTGGGACATATGCAAAGTTTAGGCTTGGATCACACACCTAAATTTACGAGTGTACATGTTAAATTATTTCAATTATTGCCAGTAATTGCTTGTTAAGCCAATTATTGGCTCTAATTGGCTTGTTTAAATTGTATGTGCAAATTGCGCGCACATCCAAATTTGCATGCACAATGTTTGATGACTTTTTTTTTTATTTCTCTTTATTAAATTTTTGACAATCATAATAATCTCTTATGAGTGTTTTCACAAATAGGTAATACAATAGAAAATAAGAAAAAAATCAAATCAAGGTTTCCTTTCTATCGTCCACAATACTATTAAGAAAACGATCCAAGAAAAAAAAATTAAACACAGGCAAAACAAATTGAGGAGAACATCTTGTCCTGAGTGGTCACTCAAAGCTGTCATACAGTACTACATATGTGACTAAATTACCACATTAACCTCCTCTCTACTTTTCAGGAAATCCTCCAACTGATTGGGTTCAAAAAACTGATAGGATTTAGACTGGTGCAATACTCTACATACACAAGGAAATCTTAACAGGAAATTAGCACCTATTGCAAGCACTCTAGGGCGCAAGGTTAAAAATACCTTGTGTCTCTTTTGTGTATTCCTAGATAAATCCAGGTACACTCTTATCTTTGAACCCAAAAATAAAGAATCTAGATGTCTAAGGGAAAGTCTGAGCACTGCATCTCTATCTAATTCCAGTGCAAAGGTAGTTAACAAAGTTGTTCTTTGAGTTATCACCTCAAGTGACGATTCAAGAAAAGTAGTGAGATTCATTACCTCCTCCTTCTGGGCTTGCGAATTTTTCTTTACATCTTTAGTGTTAGTTTGTAAATAAAAAGCCCGAGTTATTGGAGGCAGTGAATTCTCAGACATACCTAGTATCTCAATCAAGTACTTCCTAACCATTTGCAATGGAGTAACAAGCGGTGATCTAGGAAAGTTTATAAAACGTAAGTTCAGTCTTTTAGAGTGATTTTCTAAATACTCCAATCACCTTGAAGTAAAGTTCAGCCTTCTCAGTTCTTTCAGCCAGAGCTTTAACTTCAGAGGTGTGGAGATCATTAGTTTGCAATTGAGCCAACGCAGTCTCAGCTAGAATCTTAATTGTCTCGGTATTGTTTTTTAACCAAAGTTTGTAGTGAGGAGTGCATGTTGGAAGTTAAGTCCCACAGTGACTTAAAAATCCGGGAGGGGAGCTTTAACAACCTGGTCTAGAGTACTCGCTGTTTTTGATCTTACTACAGGACTAGAGTTAAAGACTGGTTCACCAGGTTGCTAGCATCCAGTTTTCCTTCTGTCTCCAGCATGTTCCCTCTCCTTTCACTCTGTTCTCCTCCTGGGAGTAGTGTGGCAGGACTTGATGGAGTACTTCCTCGTCCGGGTTGCGGGGGAGCCGCACGTTCGATGGGGCTCAAGGAAGCCCCGTCTATACTGTTGGCTAACGTCAGCGCGCTAACTCCGGCAACAGGAGTCGACACCATCTCAGGGCCCAGCGTGATTCCATACCGTTCCAGCGTTGTTTGCTGAAGTTGGTGGGTTCCGCCAGGGGTAGAGGGAGCCTCCCTGAGTTTGCCTCTCTGTTTGCCCATTGCAATCGATAGGCAAAGCGCCTTCTTCAGCGTCTAACGGAGGTAGGTTGGAGTGCGTCTGGTGATTGAACTCACAACGTCGCCATCTTGGATCCCTGTTTGATGACTTTTATAGAATTAGGTGGTAAGTGATTTAGGCGCACTGTTTATAGAATGACTAAGGAGCCTAGGGCTTTTCAGCTTGGAGAAGAGACGGCTGAGGGGAGACATGATAGAGGTATATAAAATAATGAGTGGAGTGGAACAGGTGGATGTGAAGCGTCTGTTCACGCTTTCCAAAAATACTAGGACTAGGGGGCATGCGATGAAACTACAGTGTAGTAAATTTAAAATAAATAGGAGAAAATGTTTCTTCACCCAACGCATAATTAAACTCTGGAATTTGTTGCCGGCGGTTAGCTTGACAGAGTTTAAAAAGGGGTTGGACGGTTTCCTAAAGGACAGGTCCATAGACTGCTACTAAATGAACTTGGGAAAAATCCACAATTTCGGGAATAACTTGTATAAAATGTTTGTACGTTTGGGTAGCTTGCCAGGTGCCATAGACCTGGATTGGCCGCTGTTGGGGACAGGATGCTGGGCTCGATGAACCTTTGGTCTTTTCCCAGTATGGCATTACTTATGTAGATTGTAAGCTCCTTTGAGCAGGGACTGTCCTTCTTTGTTAAACTGTACAGCGCTGCGTAACCCTAGTAGCGCTTTAGAAATGTTAAGTAGTAGTAGTAGTATTTATGACACCTAGCATTTATGTGCATAACTCCAGCTATCAGTGCTAGTTACCCATAAGAGCTACTATTCTATGAACCATGTGCACTATTGACCCTTAACTGTAGGCACCAGCTTATAGAATTGCCTCTCACACCATCTTAAAACTTACTGTAGTTCACAAACCCATACATATTGTTTAACATTGCTTTGTGTCATGTAGAAGTAAGAGTCAATAAACACACTGCAAGTAATACTTTTTTTATTGGCTTGCCAAGAGCTATCAGATGAGTGAAAAACTTCACAGTTACACTGGCTTTGATTAGTACAGATCAGACAGGCAGGAGGGTGTCTGCATTTGTCTTTACAGTTCAGATAACCTCATGCCTTGCTCATTCAGTACTATTTTATCCCAGTTTAGCTGCATAATTTCTTATTGATCTGATAGTGAGAGCATAGCTGTGAAAAGCTAGTCACACAGGTGTTGAGTTAGTCCAATTAAAAGGTATCACCTGCCGCTTGTTTGTATATATTTAAGTGGACTAAGTCGGCAACCACAATACTTTGCAAGTTTCATAGATAATGAAAATCTAATGCTATAGAAGGTAGCTGTGGGAGGAGAGTTAACATGTAACTGGTTTTCTAGATGATGATTTAAAGTGAATGCTTTTATCTTTTTACATTTAACTTGCTGGTTATATTTGTATCAGCAGAAACAGTACCATGTCTACATGTGATACGATCTAATTGTGATAGCTGAGTGCAAAGAAGAGACATTTGCCCCTCCCCCTTTATATAAAGCTGCGCTGGTGGCTGCTTCTCAGTAATGCTGAGCCCGTTCACTTTTAATGGGCTGTGTCAACCAGTAGAGTGGCTTTATAAAAGGAAGGGGGGGGGGGGTTAGGGAGGTAGTTATAAAGTTGAGGTAAAAACAAATGGGATTTTACTGCATCTTAATTTACTACTGTAGTTTAGTTGTTCCTGCTGTTCATGAATAACACGTTTGTGATCAACTTTGCAAGCAGCGTTATTCATAGCGTCTAGAAATATTGGGCTACTAAACTGTAGTCTGATACATCTGAGCTGCTTCTGATGGAGGCTGCCCAATATATTACAAAGGTCCGCCTTTCCTCCTGACACCTCCACCCCATTACATTCTCCACCCCATCATAACTGCACTCTCCTGATGAGCCACCCCTCCCAATTTCCCCCAACACATATCTCTTATTCTAAAGAGCCCCCATTAGCACATACCCCCTCCCTATGCTCTCCATCACACTCTCTCCCTCCCAGTGTCACTCATCACATCAACCCCTCCCAATGCCCCATCACATACTTCCTGCTGTGACGAGCCCTATCCCTCATCACATAACCTTTCCTCCTAAGGACCCCTGAAGATTCCCCCTTTTCACATAAACTCCCCTTCCCCCATTTTCTCATAGACCTCACCTGGGTCTACCTTGAAAAATCCCTATGACCTAGTGGATGCAGGATAGGAGTGATCCCCTGTCGCTCCTGACCTGCTGCACTGGGTTCAAAATGGTGCCAGTGACCCCTAGAGATAGTCTTGCAGTACTACTGCTAGGGGGTGAAGCTGCCATATAAAGGCATTTCCCATTTTGTTTCACATAAATGCATATCCCCAACTTATGCACATACACACACTTATACCCCTCCCCCACACACAACAGTACACCACATTTTGCTTGTTTTGTATTATAACCCCCCAATTCAAAGAATCAAGCAGGATGTAAGCATATTTGGTTTTAATCAAAAATGTATTTTTCTCGATAAAAAAAATTTACAGACTTACTGTGTCTAATCTACAGAATTTTTTTTTCAATATCATAACACCATGTGTCGAATCTAGTTCATCTGGATACTTCAAAAACTCTTTGTTAAAATGTGTGGGACGGCACAGGAGGAGGTATTGCTCAGTTCCACTACTCTTACACACAGTAAACTGTATAAAAAGCAAATACAGAAAATTGTCTTGTCCATGTATATAATATATTCAGAAATTACAGAGTCCTATAAAAATGAATAATTAAATTGGGATGGCACAGTATCACTTGAAGCTAGTTAAGTAAAAACCATTTTATGCTGTATCAATACAGGTATTCTTTAATCAGCAAACATGAAATCAAGACCTCTTTTTCCAAAACAGTAATGTTGCTGTGCCTCTCAAGTAGCACAAGTACAGTCTTGTGCTTTCTTTATTACATGAGTTAGGTGAGAAGTCAGGTTTTATGATATGTTACTCGGTATACCTATCACAGTTGCTTTAACTTCAAGTGCTGTACTTTCCTGTTTTCCAGTGTTCCATAGATTGCTGAGAGGAGGATAAAGATTATTAAAAGCAAATGGTGGTTTTTGCAAATCATTTTTTAAATAATTGCAACTTGTGTTGTTTCCCAATTCAATTGGCACGTAACTGAAAAAAAGTGCCACTGTGATTACTCCAAAGAGACCACCAAGAATAATAATCAATGCGGTAGTATTGATCTTTTCATTATCTTTCACTGAAAAGTCCAGTTTTTTAGTGGTGACGTTAACACACTGTTTTTCATTCTGTTGGTCGACATTAGGAATATCTACACAAATTTTGTAATGAGTTGATGGACTGAGATGAGTTAGATTATATACCTTAACATCAGATGGGATCCGAGCACTGTGAGCCACTTCAGTGTGTTCATTAGTTACAAAGGCAGTCCATTTTACATTGGCTTTTATTGTCTTAGAACTTGTTTTCCATGATACCAGCACTGAATTAGACTGGACATCTTTAACGTTAATATTTAACGATCCATTGCTCTCACGTGGCAAAGTACCATCCACTTTTATCAAAACCGTTTTTAGGTCTACTCCTACTAGGTTACTTGCTGTGCAAGTATACAAGCCTGCTTCCCTCAGGCCTATATCATTTATCTCTAAAGTTCCTTCAGAGTGGACATAAAAATGGTCTGAAATAACGTTTGGCAGAAGTTTCTGACCTAATGGGGTTATCCAGTAGATTTCTGGTTCTGGCTCCGCTGTTGCTCTGCAGTGTAATGAAATTGAACTACCAGCTTTTAAATTCAGATTGGCGGGAAAGCTTTCGGGGGCTATCAATGGAAGACAAATTTCCATCATTTCTCTAAAGTGCACCTGTCTAACGTTCTGCCCTTGAAATTCAGGAGGATCCACACAAAACAGAGAATCAAGCTCCATAAAACGTATATGGGTTTTATTCATGTTAATCCAACGAATGACGCAATCACACCTGATTGGATTGCTGTGTATACTTATTTCCTTCAGGTTCGGCAACAAGTCTATTGTATTCCGGTATATGGCACTAAGTGCATTACTGTTGAGCATGAGTGACTCCAGTTTAGGAAGTCTATAAAATGCATTTGGATTAATATATGATAATCTTGGATTGTTGGTTGCTTCTATTTTTCTCAGGTCTGGCAAATTGTCAATAGCAAGACTGTCAATAGAAACCAGCTCAGGCATATTATTAATTCCCAGCTCCTTTAAGTGTAGCATATTGCTAAAATCACCCCTTCGTATTCTGTTTATAGGGTTTTTATTTAGATCCAAAAATTTCAGATTTATCACCTTCTGAAGTGCAGTATGTGGAACTTTAACAAATTTATTGTCATAAAAAGATATACTTTCTAAATTTTCAAGGCCAACAAATGCATGATCAGGTATTTCCGTGAGGTTTATTCCTGCTAAAAGCAGACTGCGCAGATTTATCAAAGGTTTAAAGTTCATATCTTCAATTCTGATGATAGGATTTTCCCCAATCATGAGAATTTCTAGGTTCGGAATAGCTTCAAACCATTTACTGTTGATTGTTTGCAATCTGTTTGAATTAAGGTGAAGTCTGAGAAGGTTATGAAGGCCTGTAAAAGCTCCTGGTGCAATTGTAGATAGCAAGTTGTGATTAATGTAGAGTTCTTGTAAATTTTTCAGCCCAGAAAAAAATCCTTCAGGTAGCTCAGCAATTTTGTTTTCCTCAAGATACACAGAAAGAAGGTGAAACATTTTGTTAAGATCAGTATTGGTCATTGAGGACAAATTGTTTTGAGATAAGTCCAGCCCCGTGAGGTTTACTGGAAAATCTACCAAATACGCAATTTTTTCAATATTGTTAGTTTGCAGAAGTAGAACCTGTGTATCAGCAGGTAATCTGGTTGGAAAATTAGAAAGACCTAGATCATTACAATCCACTGTAGGAGCTTCCATATAAATTGATCTTGGTGTGAACCAAGGTCTTATTTCACATGTACATAACCGAGGGCAGTCAGCTTTTTCATCTTTCATGTATACAAATGAAATAGTATTTAGACCAAGTAGAAAAATGATTTTAAGTGACATGTCCTTCATTTTAGCTCAGCTGTTCAGAAAAATGATTGGACCTTAAAGAATCCACTTTTGCTCTTGTTAAGTTCAGTATGAGCTGGTCATTTGATAAAGACAGTGCTTGCATTTGTCAAATAATTAATGGCACAGAAGCACAGAGATTTTGTTTCTGGAAACAAGTTGCAATACTGTGTTCCAAGCAGATCATACATATTGAGGAAATTAAGGTCACTGTATCCTTGATGTTGAAGCCACTGATAATCCTATCGAGGATGAAATATACGTAGAGGGCCACTGGAGATTACCCAATTAATTAGTTTAGTTGTATTACCTTCAGATTCCATGATGAATTAATATTTGCAGGAATTGCAGAATGACCTAAAATAGTAAAGAAGGAAATAATTAGTATGAAAAGTACGATGATAAAAATAATGTAACCATTACTATTACATTTATTATTGCCTATGGAGAGGACTGTAGTACTTCAGATAGTATTCTAGTATCCATACGGTCTAAATGTTTACCCTAAAACACTGTGGGGCCTGCTTATTAATGTACAATATGATTTTGTGGCTCCCATGAATGAACCATTTGCTGCACAGCCATTTCCCGGGGGAGCCCTCACTGCCACCTATTTAGAAGGTGATAGGGGCTCCTGTGTTAACTTGACAGTAACTGGGCAATGCGCAGGGCAGCCCAATCACTACCGGGTAAACCCCCAGTGCTAAAAATGAAGAAATATTTTTTAAGCACCGGAAATGGCACACATTGGGGAGCAGGCACTACTGCCGGGGTCCTGCAATAGCCTGGCAGTAGTGCCAAATTGATACAGGGCAGAGCGGTGGTATGGGTACTGCCACTTTGTAAAAGGTACCCTTACTGCCCCTTCTGTATTAAGCAGGCAGTAAACATAAAAATGAGCTCATGCTACCTATTCAGCCACCACATTAACTATTAGCACACACTAACTGCTGTGTTAACATTTAATGTGGCTTATTAAATATATCCCTGTCTGGACAGTTTTTCATTCTTTTGCTATAAAGAAACAAAATCATTTGAATTATGATACTTGGAATGCCCTCCCGCGGGAGGTGGTGGAGATGAAAACGGTAACGGAATTCAAACATGTGAGATTGGGTGGCAGAGCCGGTGGGGGGAGGCGGTGCTGGTGGTTAGGAGGCAGCGCTAGTGCTGGGCAAGACTTCTACGGTCTGTGCCCTGAAAATGGCAGATACAAATCAAGGTAAGGTATACACAAAAAGTAGCACATATGAGTTTATCTTGTTGGGCAGACTGGATGGGCCATGCAGGTCTCTTTCTGCCGTCATCTACTATGTTATGTCCCTGTTTACAAATGCACACTAGCGTTTTTAGCGTGGCCAACCATGTAGACACCCGTAGGAATATTATGGGCATCTACACAGTGCGCCCTAATTTTTAGCACTTACTAAAAACACAAGCGTTCTTTGTAAACAGGACCCTTAGCCTGGTTTACAAATTTAAAGCTACTATGCTAGCTTTTTTTTTTTTGTTACATTTGTACCCCACGCTTTCCCACTCATGGCAGGCTCAATGCGGCTTACATGGGGCAATGGAGGGTTAAGTGACTTGCCCAGAGTCACAAGGAGCTGCCTGTGCCTGAAGTGGGAATTGAATTCAGTTCCTCAGTTCCCCAGGACCAAAGTCCACCACCCTAACCACTAGGCCACTTCTCCACTTTGGACAATTGCATTGTACAAATTATTTTACTTTTTTTTTTTTTTTAGCAAAGCAACATATTAGCATTCCCCATTTTCATGTGTTATTTGGAATTCTCCATAAGGCAGGTGATAAATGCCTAAATACATAAAAACTGGTAGCCAGGTTGGTCCTAGAGAAATAAAAATAAGCAGAAAAATCTTTTATTCTATCAGTATAAGTATTATACAAAGATTGTTATACACTTAATTTAGGGCCCTGTTTTCTAAGCTGCACTATAGGCTTGCTAGCATTTTTAGTACGCACTAACGCTAGAGACACCCAAAGGAATATATAGGTGTCTCTAGAATTAGTGCACACTAAAAACGCTAGCGCACCTTAGTAAACAGGGCCCTTAGGGAAGATACGAAATACTTTTCAGGTTTTTGAAATCTCATATGTTGTTATTATTATTATTTATTACATTTGTATCCCGCGCTTTCCCACTTAAAGCAGGTTCAATGCAGCTTACATATTAATAGGGAATACAGCATATTATTAGAGAAAGTATAAATTAAGAATAGTAGAATCATGTTAGATGGTTTTTGTGTTGGTCCAATAAAAGATATCACAACTTACAAAGAAATTAATTTAAATTATACAGTATTAAATTGACTTGAAAACAGAAAATGAATGATGAAATTATATTTTAGCTACAAAACATGGACAATAAACAGCGTATATTATTGAAAAATAAACAAATTGCAAACTAGTGATTAGTTTTAAGATCTGGCAAAAATACATAAACTGAAATTGAATTTAGGTGTTTATATTATTTGAATATAATCAAAAAATGAATGAAGGATTAGCTATTAGATGTTTATACAATAACATTCAAGAATGATGATGCATTAGTTGTTTTTATTTATCTTTAGAGTTCTGGAAAATAGTTTACATTAAATTATAATCTAGTTAGGAAAATTCTAGTATGCTCACAATGATAGTATATTTATTATAATGGCTTTTATACTACACTAGAGATTCAATTTAATTGCCGCCTGCCTTGGTTTTATCCAAAATTAAATTTTATTACATTGTCCAGTAGCATTTATGATAATACACTTATTACAGTGAAATAATGCTGCTCTCTTGTTTCATATACATTATCTTCAGTATGTAAGATGTATGCAAAGAATTTTGAATAACTGCAAAGATATCTATGATTGATCCTTAAAATCTGCAGTCACTGTGGGGGTGATATTCAACCTGCGGTTTTAAGCCATTGACTGCCGCGGGCAAAATGAACTCTTCATATTCAATACTGGGCCATGTTTGGGCTGTATCCTGATATATGTGGTCATCTGGAAGTGAGCGGGCACCAGCCTATATTTTTATTTTTTATTTTATTTGTTACATTTGTACCCCACATTTCCCACCTATTTGCAGGCTCTATGTGGCTTATATAGTACCATGAGACGTTAGTCGTCTTCAATGAAAAACAGATACAAAGCGATGTTAATTTCAGAAAGATTCATGTGTTGCAGATGTTCATCTCAGTGTCCGGTTAACTCAGAGCATAAAGTCAGGATAGTTCTTTCGCTGCCCTAACTTTATTCACTTAGGGGTCCTTTTACTAAGCCGCGGTAAAAGGGGCCCTGCGCTAGCATCAGCACATGTTTTTGATGCACGCTGAGGCCCTCTTTTTCTTCAGCAGGTAAAAGGCTATCTTTTTTTCTGGAAAACAAATGGCCGTGCATTAAGTGAACCACTTACCGTGCAACCATTTTAGGGGAGAACACTTACCGCCAAGAGCACTTGTGCTAATCAGGCAGCATGTGGTGTTGCCGATTACTACTGGGTAAGCACTGGCACTACAAAAATAGAAAATATTTTTGTAGCACCAGAAATGGCGCACTCTGGGGGTGGGAACTACGCCCGGCTTCTGCGGTAGCCCAGTGGTAGTTCTAGATTGGTTCGCAGCAAGCCTGTTGCTGCGCACCAACCTTTTAGTAAAAGGGCCCCTCATTGACGTGGTTACCAGACTGAATGTCACCGCTAAGTGGTTAAGTAGCAGTTTGGTCCAAACTCTGCCCATGGACTGCCCCTTGGCTCGCCAGTTTGCAAATTGCTGGTTAAATACCGCTGAATATCGGCAGCTGGCCAGTTCACCAGGGAGCCTCTCCTACCTAGTTAAACCCTTTGAATTACCACTCGCTAATCCAGAAGTACCACCGGGCTACAGCATCAGCCCAGTGGTAGTTCCCACCCCCAGCATGCACCATTTCCGGTGCTACAAAAATGCCAGTATTTACCCAGCAGTAATTGGGCAGTGCCACATGCTGCCCAATTACTGCCAGGTTAGCGCGGGAGCCCTTATCTCCACCTCAATGGGTGGCGGTAAGGGCCCCCCCCCCCCCCCCCAAAAAAAAAGCATTGGCTGCGAAGCAAGTGGTTCACTTACTGCACGGCCATTTTTTAGAAAACAAAATGAAGGCCTTTTACCCGCTGTGGTAAAAGAGGGCCTTGGCGCAGGCCCCCTTTTACCGCAGCTTAGTAAAGGGGGCCCTCAGTGAATGGGTTGACAAAAGAAAGATTTGGTGGACATTCAGAATGTTCAAACTACCATTATTAAGGATTTGGCTAGATTGAGAAGAAAGACTGAATCGTTTGAAAACACTATTAGGAATAACAACCTTCATTTCTTGAATTTTCCTAGGGTTTTTGCTGTTACCCCTCATGATATGCTTAGAAGATATATAAAAGAGAACCTAGGGGTTGCTGATGAAAATATTCCACTTTTCTCTCAAGTATATTATTTACCATCTAAATCTGTGGTTAATCAGCAGAATCAGAATATTCCACCCTTTATTTATCTATTTATTTAGATTTTGCTCACACCTTTTTCAGTAGTAGCTCAAGGTGAGTTACATTCAGATACACTGGATATTTCTCTGACCCAGGAGGGCTCACAATCTAAGTTTGTACCTGAGGCAATGGAGGGCTAAGTGACTTGCCCAAGATCACAAGGCGGAGCAGCAGTGGGATTTGAACCAGCCACCTCTGGATTACAAGACCGGTGCTCTAACCACTAGGCCACTCCTCCACTCCACAGCTAGAGTCACAAATGTGTGCTCCCTAGTTAGCATGCACTAACAGGGGTTCTTTTACTAAGGTGCGCTGAAAAATGGCTTGCACTAGTGTAGGCGCAGGTTTTGGGTGTGCGCCAATCCATTTTTCAGCGCGCCTGTAAAAAAAGGCCTTTTTAAAATTTTTGCCGAAAATGGACATGCGGCAAAATCAAAATTGCCACGCGTCCATTTTGGGTCTGTGACCTTAACGCCAGCCATCGACCTAGTGGTAAAGACTCATGTGGTAACCGAGCAGTAATGACCTATGCGTGTCAAATGCTACTTGGCGTGCGTCTGAAAATACATTTTTTGGACACGTGTATCAGACGTGCGCCAAAAATTAAATTACTGCAAGAGCCACGCGGTAGCCGGGCAGTAACTCCATTTTGGCACACATTGGGCATGCATAGACACATGGCTTAGTAAAAGGGCCCCTTAGTAACTAGATCCCATTGCATAAAATAGGACCCGTTGTAAAATAATGCAGTAGTGCACATTAGTGACTATTGCTGTTAGTTGGTGCATGCTTCTGGAAAAAGAATTACACAACATAGTATTTCAAATTAATGTTCTTGTGTACAATGTTTTGACCTAAAATACAGCACAAATCTTAGTCAGCGACACTACCCTGATTGCACCTGCTCCTCGGATGAAGCATAAAATACAGTACAAAACACAGTTTCCCCAATCAGTTTATATAAATACTCCTACCTAGGAGTTTCATGTACTTTACAATACCATCATATCACAATCTTCACCTTTTCTATTGCCTTCTATTACAAATGTACAATAGGTATGCTTAAAATCTCTAAGATAAGGTCAGCATTTCTTTGGCATTGATAAATGGTTTTTGAAATGCGGTTAGTATAGACAGAGAAAAATGTTATACACTTGGCAAAAGGTTCTTGTTCTCAAGGATGTAAAGTCTGAATGAGCATCAGATTTGTCTGCTTCCTTAAATATGTTGGCACTGAGGTTTTATCTATAAAACTGACTTACAAGGTCCCGATAACTAGTAAGTGTTCTACTAGTGATAAACATTATCTGAAATTAAAACTGCTGAAGTTGGCAAGAGAGGAATATTGAGGTTTTCTTAGTTCAACTTCTTTCTTATTTTTTTTTCTGCTTTATAAAGAATGTCTATTGATCTTGTGTCCAGTACTGTTATTGAAGATCTGAGTTAGTGTCTGTTCTCTTACTGCACTTATTTCTGCCTCAGATTTATACTCATTTATTCTATACCAAGTTTAATTTTTAGCTAAGATTCCAGTAGAGAATCCAATCTCACAAGACACAAAATTGCTGTGTCTGTCTTTCCCTCATCGACTAACAGTTTATGAACCATTCATCCTATTTCATTCAAATTCCTCTCCCAGAAAGTATAGCATCCCACGATATCTGGTTCACACTTTTGATACAGCCATGCTGCTGAGAACATTTTTATTTTTTTTTTACCTCTGTTTCCTTTAGGGACACAGGCCAGTTCAGTTAATTTGAAATATTGAGGAACTCAGATCACATTCATTTATTTAAAAGTATTGATAACTTACTAATCCAAAGTTCGTAATCATCAACCTGGGCTAGCAATATGCATAAGCTAATTGATTAACAAGCTAATCAGCATTGATAACTGGATGTTAACCAATTATCAGCACTAATTGGCATTAATTAGAATTTATTATTTATTATTATATGCAGAACTATTTATTATTATATCTACAAATATTCTGTAACGTGGTGCACATAAATTCTAAGTTGCATAGTTGAAAAGTGGGCATAGAATGGACGGTCACGGGCGTTTCTAAAATTATATGTGTTGTTATAGAATAATACAGATGGTTCATGTATAATTTAGGCATTGGGATCTACACCAAGTTTTACTTGGTGTAAATCCTGTGACTAAATTTAGTCATGCAGAGCAGTGCTCGGCGTATTCTATATACCATGCAGAAATGTAGGCTTATTCTATAAAGTATGCCTAAATTAAGGCATACTTTATAGAATATGCTTAGGGCAATTTCATTTTAGCGCTGATTTTTTAGGCGTGATATATAGAATCTAGTCCTTAATGTCCAAAGATGAGATTAGATGGATAATGTTTAGGAAAGAAGGATGACACCGTTGGGCTACTAGTGATGATGCTGAATATAATGCATCTTTGAGCCTCTTTACAAATTGGTGCATGATTTGTTTACCTATATGCTTTATGAACTCAGTGTAAATATTCAAACCACAGGAAGTTCAAACATTCTTGGATATGAGGGACTGAGGCTGGATGTTTTAAGTCACCAGGAGAGAGAAACAAGGCCCTAATCTGAGAAGATGATAGTGTGCCGTAGTGCTTATCAATCTTTTTATGGTCATGACCTCAAGAATATGGCCAGATAAAATTGTGTGAGACTCCCTCTTCCTCCAGATTTGCAGAATAATCAACCCACAGTTTTGGAAGCTCTGTTGTGCTGTTTTCTTCCCTTTAAACGTTATTTATAATAGTAGGTGACGGCAGAAAAAGACCTGCATGGTCCATCCAGTCTGCCCAACAAGATAAACTCATATGTGGTACTTTTTGTGTATACCTTATGTTAATTTGTACCTGTCTTTTCAGGGCACAGACTGTGTAAGTCTGCCCAGCACTATCCTTGCCTCCCAACCATCAGCCCCGCTTTCCACCACCGGTACTGGCACAGACGTATAAGTCTGCCCAGCACTATCCCCGCCTCCCAACCACCAGTCCCGCCTCCCACCACCGGCATTTCCTGTCTCTCAGAAAACTCTTATGTAAGGCAGCCTTTCTCAATCCCAACTTTGGAGGCCTACCATGCAAATGCGCTGGGTCTGCAGGGAAAGAGCACACATACTTGTACTTAACTCTGCTGTATTGGATTTTAGGCGGAGTTAGGATTTACACACATTTTTTTTAAAATACACATGTACATTTTTACCAGTTTACAAGCTGGTATAAGTGTATGCTGGTTTATTATAGCTGTACTTTCGTCAGGATTTGTGCTAGTAACATAGAAGAATAGAAAAATGAAGGCAGATAAATATTATATGGCCTATTCAGTCTACCCATCCTTTCCCCCCCCCCCCCCCCCCCCTTTAGAGATCCTATGTGCTTGTTCCGGGTTTTCTTGAATTCAGATACAGTTTTCATCTCCACCACCTGCACCGGTAGGCTGTTCCGCAAATTCATCACCCTTTCCATGAAGAAGTATTTTCTCAGGTTACTTCTGAGTCTGTCCTCTTTCATCTTCATCCTGTTTCCCCCTCAATCTAGAGCTTCCTATCAATTAAAAGAGATTTGCCTCCTGTGCATTTATGCCACGGAGGTATTTAAAAGTTTCTATCTAGCCTTAATATTTATAAAATATGCACCCACTTCCATTTTGACAACCTGTGCTGTCATAGGGAAAACACCATTATTTACTGCCTTGGGCAAATCTCTCCATAAGGCAGTTAATAAACCCCAATAAATAAATATCAAAATAATCTGTATATCTTTCTATTCCATAGCGTCCCACAGATCAATTTAGAGATGAGTGGGTTATGTCCCTCTACCAGCAGGTGGAGATAGAGAGAACCTCAGAGGTTTACTATATGTGGACCTGTTCATCCATCTTAATCTCAGTATTCTCTCTATCTCAGCAGGTGGATGGACATATCCTGTGCTGCTCTCTGGTTGAGCTTTGCTCCTAACCTGTTCCCACTGGTTTAGTTGAACTTGGGGCTATGAGCTGGGGCTATTGGCTGGGCTTGGCCACTTTGGGGTACACCTGGTGGTGCCAGGTCCCCCCCCCCCCCCCTTGCCCCTTCCCTGCCCCTCTTTCCTAACAGCATGTTCAAATTCTGCTATATAACAACTGCCTCTTAAAAACAAACAAAAAAAAAAAAGAAGTTGAGGCTCACCTGCAGGTCTCTGGACCCTGCAGTCCTGGCTTCCAACCCTGGCGTTCATGACACTATTTCACTAACTTTGTGTACTGTCTGACCGCAGGGAGTTCTTTATTTCCTGATTCTATCACTAAGGAATCAAGGCTGTGAGTATTTCTCTTTTTTTATGTTTAAATCTTTTTTATTAAACAGGTAAACAGGGTAAACATGCTCTCAAAATTTGCAATATCTCTTCAACACTATGACATTACTTTCCATTTAAGGTTTGGTATCTAATATTTCACTTAAACCTTCTTCTTAACTTCCCCCCTCTTTCTCTTTTTTTTTTAAGGTGCTTCTGGTCTCCTTTCTGCACCAATCCAGGAATCTTCATGGTGCTGCTTCAGGGGGGGGGGGGGGCTGCGATGTTTGGCGGTCTCTTCGGCTGTTTGTTTGCCAGCAGCCGCCATTTTGTTTGTATGCTTCGGCAGTGTAATCAGTGCCCTGGACATTTTTTCTTGGGCATGTTCTCTTGCGCTTCCCACTCTGTTCTCCGGGCTGCCCGTTGCTTGTTGGCATTCATTGCAGGAGCACTTTTGTGGTGGTGATCCCTGGCGCTTCTAGCGGGTTTGATTTCCTGCGCTCCTTTTGTTGTCCTTCGGCATTGTTGCATATGGCGGCACAAAGCGGGAGGCGTGATCTCTTCTTTAGTTGTGTCTATTACTGCAATTGGCAGTCTTGGGCTGAAAGTATGGGACAGTTCATTTTCTTTACTTTCAGTTGTAAAGTGTATGGGTAGAAGTAATCTTTAATCTTTGACAGGTATTGGCAGGAGAAGACGGGTCCTCCATCAATATTTTTGGTTCCCTGGTTATGAGAGCAATCTAGTTCTGTCTGCTAATTAGGCGGGATACAAGTGAGGCGGTGAGCATTTTGCTCTATACTGCCACTTTATTTTGCATGTCTGAGTGTCCTCATAACATCAATATGTTATCTGTAGTTAACTTTTTGCTTGTAAGCCTCTGGCCCTTATTTATGGTGTTGTGTGTAACTCTTTAGATCATAACATTCTGCTGCAGTGGGGTATGTTGGCGATGACTTTTAGCAGTGAAATTGGGGACTGACATTTCAACTGTTGATTTGGCCCTCGCTTCCCTCCTTTACTAGACTTTTGTGACCACAGCTGACACAAGATGTTTTAGATTTTTTTTTGTTTGTTTTTTTTGTTACATTTGTACCCCGCGCTTTCCCACTCATGGCAGGCTCAATGCGGCTTACATGGGGCAATGGAGGGTTAAGTGACTTGCCCAGAGTCACAAGGAGCTGCCTGTGATTACTCCTGGTTCCTGGGGAACCAGAGGCCTGACCTGGGCATTGAGCCTCTGTGATTTGCCTAGCAGCTATGCAACCTGATCATGCCCTACTCTTAAATTTTTTTCACTCTTGCCTTTTCAGTGCATGGCAGTACACATGGTATTTACTTAGAGTCAAGCTTGCTGCTGTTGACTCCATGTTTCTGGGAGAAATGTTACATTTGGAGTTGATTGCTGAGGCTAATTCTCTCCTCCCAGAGTTCTCTTGATCTCCATGGTTACCTGCACCCTCTGTGCTAACAAGGTGGCATTTTCTCTGGGTGCAGTGTTTGCATTAAATTGGTTTTCTTAGGGAAGTGGCTGGCTTTCAACATGAAGGTCACATGATTTTAGAAGCAGTGGGCTCTACTCCATTTCCACTGGGGCATATTTTATATCATTCTCTTACTGCTTGATTTGCTAGGCAGTTCTTCATATGACAGGTACATTTATCCCTATACTACAGTACTAAGGGTTAGCTCTCTTTTCTCTTTGTGCATACGAGCTCCAGTCTCCAGGGTATCTGCAGAGGCACCCGTGGGTCTAATTCTGTTGCCTTTCTGCACCTTTTTTCATTGTATGGGACAGCTAGTGTTGTTGAATGGAGCTCCTTCAGTGTACAGGTAGATTAATAGTTTAAGCGACCTGCTGAAACTGACCGCAGAGCTCTAGAGGTCACACCACGCTGCAGCTTATCTGTAGTGCCCAATCCTGCAAATAGCCATATTCTCCTACACCGTCTGGCTCTGGATGTCTCAGCCACACTTTTTAGCTCTGGTGCGCAGCCAGTTCTAGGGCACAGCCACACCAGCCAATTCTTGACACATTTCATAGGGCTGCTGTTCTCCTATACAGTGTATATGACATGGGTTTTTACCATTTGTGATTAACCCATTTACACAGGCGGTAATAATATAGAACGAGTTACTTGTAAAATGTTATAAGTAATGCAAAAAGGTCGTTTGATACATAAGCAGAAATTACTCGTTAGAATATTCTCTGTGGAGAGTGGAAATGAAAGTTCTGGTCTCTGTAGTGTTTCATATTAGTAGGAGTGTTTTATGCCTGCTCAAATTACTAGCTTATAGTGATACTGTCATTTCTAATTATGAATAGAATTTTGATTTGTATTTATTTTTAATTATAGGGTTTGCTCAGCTGAGCACTTCATTAATATTATTACATATGAGGTTGATTTTGTACATGATTAGCACAACAAATGATGTTTCCAATGCCAAACTTGTTTCCTTTCCATCCTCTTTTTTTTTTAGAATATACTATACAAAGTGTTTTAGTTAAATAAGCTCTAATCCTGAATCTCCACTATTTAAAGTACACATCACTAAAGGGCCCTTTTACTAAGCTGTGTTAGGTGCTAGCAAGCGCCTAATGCGGCTTAAAATGACATACTGTGGGACACACTCAGGAGTCCTGTGGTTACTGCAAATTAGCGCGTGCTAATCCAGGCACTAAATAATATTTTTTTGGCTGGCGGGAGGGGGAGCATCAGGGACAGTGTGCACTAATTGGTTAGCACAGGATTACTGTGTGAGGCCTTCTCATCTATGAAATGGGTGGTGGTATGTGTTCATGCAACATTTTTTTAATGGCTATATGTTAATGGCAACATTAGCACATATATCATATCACACTCTTATGCACCGGGTCTACCTGTATCATATTTATTCTGTATAGGTAATGGACCATCAACAGTGATTTTCATCTTCAATGGTTACTAGAACCAATCACTTCTTTCATCATCAATCCGTCTTCTCTTTTTAAATCCAACTTTCATTTTGTGCTTATGCAAAGGTTTATATATCTTTCAAAAAATAAAAAAAAAATTTATATCTCTTTTCGAAATTTTTTTTTTTAACAATTCACTTATCTTATTAATCTTCTTTAGTGGGGGTAGTGTGCCGACAGTAATTCATGTTTCACCCATTGCTGCTTCAAGGCTCTGTCTCCTGGATAATAAATACATTGTCAGTCATATAAAAACATTCCTCTTCATTGTATTATCAAATACATTCACTCCTTTCTAAGGTTGCTACACCTTACTGTGATCATTCTTGTCCCACATATCTCAATGTTAACATGGCTGTTGTGTTTTTTTTTTTTACCTCATTTAAACATCACAGTCACATGGGAGGGAGGCGATTATGAACAATTTCGCATTTACACATTGAATACAATTGAACCTTTTTGTCTCAACAAGGAAGTAGAGTGGATAACGTTGATCTAGTTCAAATGGAGATTGGTGGAGATGATCATGTGACTGTGATATTTAAGAGGTAAAAAATCATTGTGACCATGTTAACATTGAGATATGTGGGAGAAGTTGAGTGATCACAGTAATGTATGGTGGCCTTAGAAAGGAGTGATAATATGAGGAAGAGGAATGTTTTTATATGAGTGATGATAATTTATTTATTATCCAGGGGACGAAGCCTTGAAGCAGCAATGGGTGAAACATGAATTCATGTTGTCCCACTACCCCTACTAAAGAAGATTAATAAGTAAATTGTTAAAAAAAAACCCAAAACTTTAGAAAGCGATAACATTTTTTAAAAGATATATAAAAGTTTGCATAAGCACAAAATAAAAGTTTGATATAAAAATGATAAAAAATAGAAGATGTACTGATGACAGAAGAAGTGATTGGTTCTCGTAACCACTGAAGAATCACTGCTGATGTTCCATTACCTGTATAAAATAAATATGATACAGATAGACCCGGTGTGTGATGTGATATTTATGCAGAACACTAGGGCCCTGTTTACAAAGCCACGTGGCAATGCTGAAACAGCCCATTCAAAGTCATTCTGCACCACCAGCCGCTAGCACGGCTTTGTAAATAGGGGGTAGGGTTGTTATGTATTGTTATAATAATTGGCCAATTGTGGACTTTCTAAAACATTAGCGACAACCATTAATACAAAAAAGGAAAAAAATGGCCATTTTCTAGTTGTGGCAAAATTGACCATGTGCAGGAAAAACACATGCAAAGTTGCTCTAAGGCCACTTTTTGCTGCAGCTTAGTAAAAGAACTCTTAAGTCATATGACTGTAAATAATATATGTTGTTGCATGCATAAAGAAGGTAATTTTATAACAAGGTGCCTTCATAAAATAAGTATCCAGAAACAGCCCCATTAGAATGCAAATAGTCATGCACAAATTTATACCTTTCCAAAGATGATGTAAATTTGTTTGTGTACTCTTTGTGTACTCACATATTTAATAAAATGTTTATATATTACATTTCCTTCCACTGGAACACCTACACACAGGGGTAGGTGGTCTGCGCTATTTTTAGCGCATGTATTTCCGATGCGCTGAGACCACTGTTAGTGTGGCAGTAAAATGACCACAATTTCTAGTCTTCCCTTAATGGCCATGCACTAATTTCCCAATTATCACGTGGCCATTAGCGTGTAAGCTCTTACTCCCACCTATTTACTAGGAGGTTCATAAGTACATAAGTATTGCCATACTAGGAAAGACCAAAGGTCCATTGAGCCCAGCATCCTGTTTCCAACAGTGGCCCATCCAGGTCACAAATACCCGGCAAGATCACCAAAATGAACACAAAACATTTTATACGGCTTATCCCAGAAATAGTGGATTTTCCCCAAGTCCATTTAATAAAGGTCTATGGACTTTTCCTTTAGGAAGCCGTCCAAACCTTTTTTAAACTCCGCTAAGCTAACCGCCTTTACCACATTCTCTGGCAACGAATTCCAGAGTTTAATTACACGTTGAGTGAAGAAATAATTTCTCCGATTCGTTTTAAATTTGCTACATTGTAGCTTCATCGCTTGCCCCCTAGTCCTAGTATTTTTGAAAAGTGTGAACAGATGCTTCACATCTACCCGTTCAACTCCACTCATTATTTTATAGGTAAGGGCTCCTCTGCTAACCCCACGCTAATCGGGCAGTGCACAGCCAATTACCTGCCCTAGCCAATTAGCACAGGGCATGTCTACTCTTCACCTCCAAACACACTCCGTGTACTAAAAATATTTTATAATTTTTAGTGCAAGGTTGCCATATACTGATCCCAGAATTACCACGGGATGCCTGAGCATATCCTGCTGTAGTGTCTTCCCAACATGCGGTAAGCGCACATTAGTGCTTACTCCCACTTTGTAAAAGAGCCCCATAGATTGTGTACAAGTAGACATACTTTTCATGTGTGCCTCTTTTCTAAATGTGAATACCCCTGCACATTTTTATAATAGTTTGAAATTTGATATACTACTCATCAGTAAACTACATGAGTGTTGTATAAAAAAAAATAAATTAAAATAGACTAACCCCCATGTTTACAAAGCCGCGTGGCAGTACCGACACAAAGTGAATGGGCTGCGTCGGCTTTATCGCACCGGCAGCCTCTTGAGTGGCTTTATAAACAGGGGCCAAGTGAAAAAAGTCACAGGCTTTACACCTGGAAAAAAATATCAATGCCTAGTCAAAAACAAAAAACTCTAGGCAATTTACAAGTAATAAAATATATAAAAGCCACTTAGATTTAAAAAAAAAAAAAAAGTGTGCTGAATGGAAAGTGTATCTGTCCAGTGAACTATGTGGCTGGTCTCTTGGCACGTCTGATTATAACGTTTGATTTTATTTCCTTGCTTATGTCTGTGCAAATAGAGCTAGTTCTGTGAACATGCAAGTTTGTACATTTCTATGTGCCAAAAAATGTGAATGTGGCAATGAATAAATGAATTTCTCAGTGGATCTGCTTCAAACCTTTTGCATGGTTGCATACTAGGATTTAGTTTCCAGAAGAGCCTGTATGTGACAAATAAATTGACTATGTCTGAATTTTCTAATGTGTATATGTAGTTGAGATATGTGTTTTCTAACTAACCTCCATGGATTTTGGAAATATATAATATTAAGTTTTACTGCAGAGCTTCCCAAACTGTGGGTTGGGACTCCAAATGAGGTAATGAAACTGTGTTTGGAGTCACAAGCTGGGCAGGCTTCTCATAGAGCATCATTGTCCTCCACTGCCTGGGAGTTGTGTGCTTTTCCTGGCCATGCAGTTTGGAGTTGCAGTAGCAGAAAGATTGATTTACTGTCTTCCTCAGCTGAGCTTTCAGCCAGGGACCGCTTAACCATTAGACAAACTAGGTGGTTGCCTAGAGCTGAAGCTTATAGAGGGCAGCAAATAGCAGCAATAGTCAAAGCAAGAAAATAAGAATTGGTGTCACAATAATTCAATGAACCATGAGCACATAGTTTTATCTGCAGGAAGGGTAGGCAGTTTTCAAAATGGCCACTTAACCCAAGTATATGGCTTATGGAAATGGTCCATATTACATACGTAAATATAGAACAACATTAAGTAGTATTTATAACATCAAGTTACACATTTTTACAGAATTATTCTGGGAATGGGGGTGTTTTTGTTATCATAATCTTTTTTTGGGGGGGAGAGGGGGAGCAAGCTATTTCAAAGGGGCGCAAAGCTGAAGAATTGCTTAGAGTACTTAATAGCCTTGCATTGATCCTACTTTCAGCCCAGATGAAACCTGCTTGACCCCACTTACTGCTGTTTGTGGAGCACTATGAACCTTTACTCACAGCTGGTAATGGGCTTTTCTCTAAGGAGACCAGTTTTTTCCACTTCATAATCCAGTCATTGCAGGGTATGTCCTATGTAGGGCTACCATACATCCAGATTTACCTGGACATGTCCTCTTTTTGAGGACATGTCCGGGCGGGTTTTGCCAGTCCGCCCATTTGTCCGGATTTCTGGATAAACGGGTGGGCAGGCGGCAAACCTATCCTAGCCTCCTATCCCCTTCCCTTACTTACTATCTACTGCCCTGGTGGTCTAGTGACCTCTTCGGGACAGGAAAGAGCCCCCTCTTTCCTGCCCAAAGCGCTGCCCTTGCCCTGCATCCAGGCTGTTGCTGTGTGACAGTCTCGGGATTCAAAATGGCCACCGAGAGTTGACGCGGCCTCGCGAGACTTCAACTATCGGTGGCCATTTTGAATCCCGAGACCGTCACAGCAACAGGATGCAGGGCAAGGGCAGCGCTCTGGGCAGGAAAGAGGGGGCTCTTTCCTGCCCCAAAGAGGTCACTAGACCACCAGGGCAGTAGATAGTAAGTAAGGGGAGGGGAGGGGAATATGTGACAGGGGGCGGGGTGAGAGCGAGAAAGAGCGGGGTGAGGATGCAAAAGGGGTGTGGTATGGGCGGGGCAGGGGGGCGCGACATGTGTCCTCTTTTTCAGAGGACAAAATATGGTAACCCTAGTCCTATGGATGTACCACAGATCTCTCTTAGGAGTCCAATATCTCTGAATTGTCTCTGTGCTGCTGTTGTACAATGGCTGGGACTTCTGCATCCTCAAAGGCTGTGATCCTTATACAGCATCCCTAGCATCTGCTGGTTTTCTGAGCATAAACTGGATTCAGGAATTAACTTCAGGTCTCCTGCATTGGCAGTGTACAGCTTTGCCACAGTAACTGTTACCTCATTTTAAAATGTAATAATTAAGGTCAGATCTATTATTCACCTTTGAGGTTTTGCATATATTAGCAACTTGTCTCCATGACTTTTGGTTCTGAATGCAAATAAGCTCTGTAACAAACTTTAATAAGCAATTCAGCTATAGGACCCAGAAGAAAAAAAAGCATGCTTTGACGAGACATAATTATTTATGGGCCTTCTCTTTTCACAAACATTAGAAATAGATTGAAACCTTATGTTAAATGTAGGTTTATTGCCACAAGGGACTAATTACGTGTCTTGTGGAAATCAAGATGTCCATCAGAGAGTTGTTTAGTAATGATGCCACTGATGACGCACATTGTTTTATGCCAGTCAGCCCCCACTGAGAAAGCAACATTGTATTTGTCTTGCTACTCATAGACATCTGCACCATATTTACACTTCAAAGATGAAACAAGTTCAAGACTAAAAAGATTTGCAGCACTGTTTTGATAATCTGTGCTGTCAGTGGCATCCCTTGTAAAGTGAATGGCAGTGAGCTTCTGAATCTGTGGAAAAAAAAAAGTCTGTATATATACAGTTTTTCCTTTGAAGCATGACATAAATATATCTGATACCTGATGCCACTGTTCCCTCTAAGCTGAGCAGGAGTCCCTCATCTACAGTCCTGCCAGTGTGTGTGTGTGTGTGGGGGGGGGGGGGGGGGGGGGGGAGGGTGCTGCTTCACTATTTATTTTTTATTTTATTTTTTATTACATTTGTACCCCGCGCTTTCCCACTCATGGCAGGCTCAATGCGGCTTACATATTATATACAGGTACTTATTTGTACCTGGGGCAATGGAGGGTTAAGTGACTTGCCCAGAGTAGTGGGAATCGAACCCTGTTCCCCAGGACCAAAGTCCACCACTCTAACCACTAGTGAGTACGGTTACCAAATGGCTGCAGAAAAAGGAGGACACATTGATTCAGTCTGGGTTTTGATTCCGTTGAAAGCAATGGAAGTAAAACCCAGACTGGCTCAATCTGTCCTCCTTTTTCTGGAGCCATACGGTAACCCTAATATTGAGAGACAGGCATGTTCTGCAGGACTCCAGGGAACCTGCCAATCCCTAGCTTAGAGATTTAAAACACAATACGGAAGCACCACCTCCTACTGTTAGCAATGCAGCTGGAGGACACCCACTTTGTTTAGAGGGAACAGTGCCTGATGCATGAGTAGAGAGACCAGAAAAGTTTTCTTTTACTTCTGTCTCACTGTGTTTTGATATTAATTATAAATTATACTTTGTTATGTTCATAAAATTAGACCATGAAATAGATAAATGACTTGCTGGTGTTAAGTGTGCACACCTACATGTATGCACACTATTGAATTACACCCTAAGTAAATCAGCATTAAAGGGTGCCAAGATTGGGCACCCAAAATCTAGACATTAAGCTAGTATTCAATAACAGTATTCATTGCATTATAAAATACTAGTATGTCAGTAGTTAGGCACCGCCACTTATGCCAGCTCTATGACAGGTGTAAATAAGAACATAAAAGTTTTGCCACACTGGGACAGACGGAAGGTTCATCAAACCCAGTATCCTATTTCCAACAGTGGCCAATCCAGGTCACAGGTATCTGGCAAGATCCCAGATCAGTAAAGCAGATTTTCTGATGCTTATCCTAGAAATAAGCAGTGAATTTTCCCAAGTCCATCATAATAATAGCTTATGGACTTTTCTTCCAGGAAATTATCCAACCCTTTTTTTAACCCTGCTAAGCTAACTGCTTTTACCACATTCTCTGGCAGTGAATTCCAGAGTTTAATTAAACATTGAAAAAAATATTTTCTCTAGTTTGTTTTAAACTTACTACTTAGTAACTTCATTGCTTGCCCCTAGTCCTAGTATTTTTGGAAAGAGTAAACAAGCAGTTTATCTCTATCCGTTCCATTCGACTCAGTATTTTATAGACCTCTGTGATATCTCTCCTCAGCCGTCTCTTCTCCAAGCTGAAGAGTCCTAGCCACTTTAGCCTTTCCTCATAGGGAAGTTGTTCTATCCCCTTTATCATTTTCGTCACCCTTCTCTGTACCTTTTTGAATTCCGCTATATCTTTTTTGAGATGCAGTGACCAGAATTGCACACAGTATTCGAGGTGCGGTCGCATCATGGAGCGATTCAAGGATATTATAACATTCTCCATTTTCCATTGCTTTCCTAATAACATGAGTGCTTAATGCAGCATTTAGGATCCTAACTGACAATATTCAATAAAGTACACACTCTGAAATAGTCAGAATGCCATGACCCGCCCATACCCCTTCCATGTGAACACCTCCTTTGCAGTTACATGCTTAGAAAACTTAGGCACCCAGTTTCAGGATAGGGCCTAAGTGCACTTTGGTGCCTAACTGCCATTTTCCCTCCATTTTGATGCTTACCAACCATTAACTTCTGTTTGAGCATCAAAAGTGGGGCGCACTATATAGAATTATCCTGTTAGCACATAAGTGTTCTTAATGGATAGGCTCACTCAAATGTAGTGCCTAAATGTTGGCATCCTGTTATAGAATTGCCTCCTTAGTGAAGGTCTTAGAAAAAATGGACCCATCAAAGAAGGTCTTGTGCTCTACACACGAATACTCCCCATGTCTTCCAAGAAATATGGGCCCATAAGCATCAAGAACATAAATTTGAAAGGAAATGGTGAAAATCTCACCTAGATGAAGACAGGCTGAACTTAAGAAACACATGGCAGTTTTCCACCAGGCCTTAACAGTAAACAAAAAACAATAGGGTTAATTTCAAAGCAATTTAACCAGCTAGAAATGGATCAAGGCCGGTTAAATCACCTGTTCACTTAAACGACTAGTGCCGCTGAAAATGTCCTGTTAGCGCGCAAAGCAAAATCTGTTATTTTGTGGGCGTGCCAGGGGCGGAGTCATCACTTGGCTGGCTACATGCCTATATGCAGTACTTACCTGGCCACCACATAAAAATCAGTCCTATCTTTTTGCAGTGCCCCGTAGCCAGTTAAGTGTTGAATATCACACTCAGGGGCCCCTTGAAAGGTGCGGGAGGGCTAATGTATGGGTAGCACGCACCCAATTGGCACTACCACCAGGGTAGCGTATGTACCCAGTGGTAATTCTGAGTTTGGTGTGCGCTGAATCCTGCGGTAAAAAATAATTTTCTATTTGGTACTGCGGGGGCGTTCCCGGCGGTAACCGTCAGCACCCATGTTGGTGCGTGCTGCATGGTTACAGCGTGGGTAGCACATGAGCCCTTACCTCTAGGTCAATGGGAGGTGGTAAGGACTCACACGCTAAATAGGCGTATTATAATTTTAATATTAGCACAGACCCATTTTCTGGCCCATTACAAATAATTGCCTGCTTCCCAACCGCGGTAAAAAATGGCCCAGCACACGCTTAAAAGACACTCCCATACTACTGCAGGCAACTTTTTACCGCAGGTTTGTAAAAGGTCCCCTTAACCGGCTATGGTGCAGCCGGCTCGAAAAACCCAGAAATTCAATGCCAAAGCCCGGACATGGCCAGCATTGAATTTCTGGGCAAAATGCTGAGCACTGCCTACTGAATATTGACCCCAATATTTCTCTCAACACATTGAATAGGCCTCAAACTCAACCAAGCAGCTATCCAAAATAGCAAACTCTACAACAGAACCAGCCTTCCCTGTCAAAACTAACAGTGATTTTGCCACATACTTTGCCAACAAAATTAAAGGCCTTCATCAGGACTTACAGACAATTCCATCAATTATCCCATCAGGTAATGAGGAGAATACTCCCTCCTCTCCCCCATGCACTGCCATCTGGGACTCATTGAACCAGGTCACAGAGGAGTCTCTTGAAAGCCTACATCTGACATCCTGCCACCTTGACCCCCTGCCCAGCAAAGACAGTGAAGCTAGCAAGCAAAAGCCTTCCTGAATAATACAGTAAAATTGTTGACTCCTCTCTTGTAGAAGGGCTGCTGCTAACAAGGATTGCAGTGTACCCCCTACTGAAAAAGCTCCCTTAACCAGAACAAGCTCGAAAACCACCGACTAGTGTATTTCATGCCTTTCTTGGCAAGACTTATAGAAGACAGTCTGCATTCAAATCAATAACTGGCTAAACGATAAAGAGAGAGAGAGAGAGAGGGAGAGATCTATGAAAGCATTTACTTTAGGTTTTCTCATTATTCTGACCCAGTTCTGACTTAGTATATGCTATTGTACCATGATTGTTACCACTATTGCTTTTAAACTTACATGTAATATTATGCAGAAAATAATTGGTTTGCCAGATTCTATCCTACAATACAGTAAGAAAAATGTATAGCTTTTCCTTTATTATTATTAGATATCGTGGTAAATCACTATATATCACTCATATGAGGGATTGGATATGTAGAAAAATTACATTAAAGGTGGTAATAAAAGGATGCTTTATTAAGGTGCTGATTTTCAAAGCACTTAGACTTACAAAGTTACGTGGAGGGGCATTTTCGACATAATGTCTGTCAGACTTTGAACATTTTGCGCTAAACATCCCAAAATCCGAATAGCAAATGTAACCATTTAAAAAAAAATCTATCCTTTTTTTTGTAAATACCATTTCAAACAAGGTTTTATGCTTTGTGCATTTATCTTTTCAAGCCATTCTTGAAAAAAAATGCACATAATCAAATGTAGGAGGGGGCCAGCATTTTTAGCAGACTTGTCTGCCAGACATCCCAGGAGAACAGTGGTGCACTGCTGTGGAGTTTATGTAAGTGCTCCCAGTTACACATCTCACCATTGCTCCCTTATCTTGTCTACTGAGCTCTCCAAACCCACTACCCCCAAATGTACACCACTACAATAGCCCTTAGGGGGTACCTATATGTTGGTACAATGGGTTTTTAATGAGTTTTAGAAGGCTCACAGTTTCCACTACAAGTGTACCCACTACAAGGGGCAGATATGGGCCTGGGTCCACCTGTCTACAGTGCACTGCACCCACCACTAGACTACTCTGGGGACCTGCATGCTGCTCTAACGGACCTGGCTATAACATCTGAGGCTGGCATAGAGGCTGGTGAGTACTATTTTTATTCACATTTTTTTAGGGTGGGAGAGAGTCAGTGACCACTGGGGGAAAAAGGGGGGAGGGGTCATTCCTGAATCCCTCCTGATATAACTGCATGCAGGAATTACAAATCTTCATTCATTTTTTGGGAGATGGCCTTGGCATACAAAAGTGGTATCTCAATGACTCTCATTATGTTCAGGAGCAGTAGATATTTCCCTATTTGTGAAAGGCTTAAAATCAAATTTTTTTTTACCTGAGGCAGTGGAGACCACAAGGCGCATCAGAATTTGAACCCTAAGGCCCTGTTTACTAAGCCACGCTGTAGGTGCACTAACTTTTTAGTGTGCACTAAAAATGAGCATGTACTAATGTTAGAGACACCCATTATGTTCATATGGGTGTCTCTAGCGTTAGCGCATGCTCATTTTTAGCGCACACTTAGTAAACAGGAACCTTAGTTTTCCTGGCTCTTAGCCTAGTGATCTTACCACTAGACTACTCCTCTACATAAGCAACATTTTTATTTTAACCCCAATAATAACAATAATAATTGAATCAGAAATGTAAATTTAAGTCATCTTAAAGAATGGCAGCATCTGTAGAAAGTTAAAGACTGAAATTCAACTGATTCCCTTACATTATTTTTTGTTAAGTTCTGATGGGATATCTATAATATATTATAAAGGAATAATAACCTTTACAGTCAGATATTTTCTCCTTTAAATACTCTGATAAATTAGTTGTGCCTACTTTTCTCTTTGACCCTGAAGTCCTTGTCCCAGGGCAGTAACAATGTTCGCCTTGTTGATCATTATTACTTAAAGAACAGCTTTATTAATATATGAAATATTTACACGTTTCATTCTATTTATTATACTGTAAAAGATAAATTTCATTGTTAAAAGACCCTTACTATATAAATAAAAGGAGTTCGATTGATCTACAAAGGTGGAGAAGAGATGTGAGATTACAAGTTTTAGAACCATGAGTACTAATCGGTAGCTTTTAATACCAAATCCAAAACTAACTAAGTTGAAATGCACATTTTGCTTAAATCAACAGCGCTTTACTTGTGGCATAACTACTGTACATCCAAGAGGTCATGTACTAACAGTTTATGTCCATGAATTCTGATAATATGCATTAACTCTTAGAAGTCCCAAAGAAAAATGCATATTTAATAGAGATCACTCTAAATAGTAGGACGTGTTTTTGTTTCCTTCATCTATGGAAGATGTTCTTGATGTCTACAGTTATTTATGTACTTTCAAATGGGCACTTGCAGACAGAAGTCATGACTTGCTTTAAAGTGGAAGAAACTGTGATGAATGAACCCTTTTAATTTTAATTTAGCATCACATTTTTATTTTGGTGCTTTAAATATATGCTGATACCTATTAAGATTAACAGAGGAAATTAGGGAGCAATAAAAGCCCCATGGACCATCAAGTTCATTCCCTTCCCTTAATTATATAGCTTACCGCTGAGTTAGTCTTAGTTTCCACTGCAAAATGTTTCCTTTTTATTTCTGTACCAGTGGCATGTAGTCAAGGGCCTTCAAGGGATTCAGTGAATCCCCGGTCTTAGTGTCTTTTTTTGTATACTCAAGCCAAGTACTACTTTAGGCATGTCCTAAGCTGGCTGGCAACTTTTGTCTGTGTTGTGATTCATTGAAGCAGGAAGCAGTAGAAATCAGGTGGTGAACAGGGAAGCTCAGAAGTGATTGCTGCTCAGACTGGACTAGCAGAAACTGAGACATACAGGTAGGTTGGGTGGGACTAAAGAACAAATTTATTGTTTGTGATCCAGGCCTGGAGAGAGAGCATATTTTTGCCTTGTGTTCAGTGAGAAGCATGTCTATCACAGTATATTATCCCTCACTAATACTCCATTAACCTTATTTTCTCACCCTTTTCTCTCTTTTTTTTTATGTTTACACCACCTAGGGAACACTGTGTGCATGTTTGTGTTTATTGATTTCTTGATATACCACTTAAACTGATGCTCAGACCAAAGCGGTGCACGATCACAAAATTTAAAAGAACACCATTTATAGACAAGATAGATATCCATATTCATCACAGCAGCATCATGATACAAAGAAAATATACTAAATAACATCAAAATGTTTATCTTTCATTCCCTGTATCCTTGTCTTTTTTTATTCTATAACTCAGAAGTAATTAAAACGTTATTCCACACCCACATGCTGCTCACTGAACACAAGGTTAAAATAGTGTGTCTTGAGAAGAGATTTGAATTTCTTTAATATTGGTTCTGAATGAATAGTAGGTGGCAAGGCTTTCCATAGCTTTGGTGCTAGAAAAAAGCTGAATTCCTGGTTGATTCGTAATGGGCCATTCTTGGGGCCGGCAGAACTAATCAGTGAGAATCAATTGATCGTAGAGAGCTTGATGCGGCGTATGGAATAATCACAATAGCAAGATAACGGTATGCCAGACTGATAAGCTGTATGGGTGAGACATAAAATTTTAAATCAGGTCCAATATTGAATAGGAAGCCAGCAGAGGGGTTAACGGCATCATATTTACGAGCTCTGTATAACAGGCGAGCAGCCAAATTCTGAGTGGTTATAATCTTTTTAAAGTTTAATGACTCCTGCTTAGAGTGAGTTGCAATAATCAACTATTGACATTAAAAAGGTATGTAAGGTGAAAAAATTCAAAAGATTACAGAGAACAGATTTTGTGCATGTGAGAGGTTTTGTGGTTTGATGAGACCAAGTGGAACTTCTGGCTAAGTGACATGTGTAGCTTGAAGCAAGCACAACCGATGATCTTACTAACACTAGAGAATCTATGGAACAACTTGAAGACTACATTCAACAGATAATCCCCAGCCAACCTGAAACCAGCCAACCTGAAAGCACTTGAACTAGATTGCCAGGAGGAATAGGTAGAAATTGCATCATTCTGCTATACAGAGTTAGAAAACGCTTATCTTAAATGACTCTTGGCTTTTGTTACTGCAAAGAGGCTTCCACCAAATATTGAATCAAGTTATACGATCTAAATATTTCTATTGGTTGGAGTGGAGGAGTAGCCTAATGGTTAGTGCAGCGACCTGAGAATCAGGGGAACAGGGTTGAATTCCCACTGCAGCTCTTTGTGACTCTGGGCAAGTCACTTAACCCTCCATTGTCCTAAGTACAAGTTACTTTGATTGTAATAACAGAAAGGTGGTATATCAAATACCATCCCCTTTCCCTTTTCATTTGAATGTGTGGTGCGTAGTCCCCCGGATTTTATATATGGTGCTCAACTTTGTGCATGCTTCCAAGATACATGCTTCCAAAATGCATGCACAAATAAATTGATTACTGAGCCCTGAACTATCAATAATCGGGTGCAAACAACTAGTTATTGATGCTAATTTGCACTCATTAAAATTTGCGCATGCATCTGGATATGTACTGTTCTATGAGGCATGGTGCCTAACTCCTTACCGTTCAGTGAATCCAGACTGCCCCAATTTGACTGCCCCGATCGGACCGACCGTTCACTTGTCTATTAGATTGTAAGCTCTTTGAGCAGGGACTGTCTCTCTTTGTTAAATTGTACAGCGCTGCGTAACCCTAGTAGCGCTCTAGAAATGTTAAGTAGTAGTAGTAGTAACTCCCATGGTGCATATCTCAAAAGGGGCACTTTCATGGGCATGGGGCATTCCGAAAGGTTGTGCATTGCCCAATTAGGGTTACCACCTTTGTAAAAATTCCAAAAATAATTTTTGCTGCACTGGAAATGGTGCACGCTTGAGGCGGAACTACCACCAGAGGCCACATTGGGGGCCTAGCAGTAGTTCTGGGTTATACAGAAGAAGCAAAACCTCGCAGAGCAGAAAATGGGTGACACGACAGCGAAGATGACTCAAAAATCAGCAGACGATGCTACATAGTAACATAGTAGATGACGGCAGAAAAAGACCTGCATGGTCCATCCAGTCTGCCCAAGAAGGTTGCTGGTTCAGTTCCTTCTCTTTCTTTGGTGATGCCAATTGCAAAGCTACTGAAAAGCCTGTAGCGAGAATACATGCTACCGATCCCAGGGCAAGTAGTGGCTTCCCCTATATCTATCTCAAAAAAAGACTGTTATGAAGCAAACACGACCCGACAGCTGTGTTTCGGCCAACAGGGCCTGCATCAGGGGTCTATCATAAAAACACATATCTCTCTATATAAAATGCACCTCCAACATTCTGAAGCCTCCACAAGTCCCAACATTCCAAACGCATGGTGGTGAAACCCAGAATTTGCCCAGGCGTGTTTGCCCCACCCACCGCGTCAAACGTCATGACGTCGAGGGCGGACCAATGACAAACAACTAATCACATCGTGAACACGTTACTAAGTGACGGCACGTGACGAACGACGCAACGCGGAACAAAGAAAACTAGGACTGAGAGAAGGGAGAGAACTTGATTGTCTTGGGGATGTGGTTCGTCGAAGGTGGAAGTTTAAAGTCGCCCAAAATAATCAGATTACTGTATTGAATGACAACGGGAGATGAAGATTCAGCAAGAGTACCAAAGGGAGGTGTTGTATGCAGTGGGAAATAGACCAGGAGAATGTGGATTCGTTCATGAAATTGAAGCTAAAGAAGTAGGCGTTCGGAATAGGAGAGAGTATGTGTGGACAGCCTGTTGAGGGAGTCGGCAGCCAAAAGGGCCAGCCCCCCCCCCCCCCCCGCCTTGGCGAGACTGCCATCATGTAGATAGAACTAAGTAGCAGGGAGGGAGACATTGAAGGACAGGTTTGTCTCCCAGTCTCAGTGAGACAGAGGAGTTGCACATGTGACAAATAAAGGAGATTATGCACAGCAGAAGTTTTAGTATGAATAGAACGGCAGTTGAGAAGGGCCATAGAAAGCAGTGGGGGCAGCAGGGGCAGAAATAGGAAGCTGCACATTTGATGGAGGTATGGCTGTTGAGTGATATGTGCTGCAGTGAATGGAAGTTAAAATGAGGAGCAGATAGGACAGGGCTGTGGAAAAAAGGCTCGAGTTGGCAGTTGCCCCTGCGGGTTGGGATGGGATGCACACATATACACACTCTCTCTCACAGACACACAAACATGCCTCAAATGGTTCAGCTGTCCTATGTAAAATTTCACTGCTGACTCTTCATTTTCACACTACCCTTGCACACTCTCTTTCACACACACACACCCACAGACACACATACATATACACACTCTCACTCTCTCTAAAACCTTGCTAGCGCCCGTTTCATTGGTTTACAAAACGAGCCTTTTTTACTAGTAAACTATGTAAGAAGGAAGAGGCTGTCCTACCCTGGTTAGGCCCCTAGAGGGCGTAGTTCCCCTAAAATGTCCAGGGAAAAGGGCTGGGTGAGTTGCTGAAGGGAGCCAGAAAGGGGAGGGATAGCTGGAGGTTGTTAGGACCGGGATAGAAACAGGTGCAGCAGGTTATGGGCTGGGGCCTGTTTGGCTATTAACTACTTACACTACTCCTGAGTTGTGAAGGGAGGAAGGAGAGCTGGCAGCTGAGGAAGAAGGCTGGTAACTGAAGCAGAGGGATCCCCATGAGAAGTGCTGGCTGAGCCCTATGGCCTGGTGGTGAAAAGACTGTGTCTAGAACAGTGAAGAGGTACTGTCTGTGTCAGATGAAAGGACTGTGTCTAGAACAGTGAAGAGGTACTCTGTGGCCCAGAGGAAGAGACTGTGTGTCTAGAGCTGGGTGCTACAAGGAGGGACTGGGTGTCCAGGGACTGAGTTAGTACTGAGCCCAAATGCCTGTGTGAGAGGGCTCAGGGGGAAGAAATCCCTGGATTTTGAACTGTGCAAGAAGCAATGTTTAGAAGGGAAGATTGCACTGAGTAGAAAGAAATGAAATGTTTAAGCTGGAAGAACTGTTTAAGCTTGTGAAAGTGTTTTAAGCTGAAAGAAGTGTGCACCAGAGGCTGGAATAAAGTTGTGTATGAAAATAGCCTGATTGGTGAAACCTGACTATGTTTGCTTTTTGAGAAGCAGGTCACCCTGAGCAGAAAAGGGTGATAGATTAATTTGCATAAATCTGCATACTGAGAACCAGCTCACCCTGAGTGAAAGAGGGACCTGGGATCCTGAGGTGGGAGCTTCATTATCACACAAGCCTCATCAATTTTCACAACTAATAAAATAAGAACATTTACATATGGTAAAAACATATAATTAAAAAATATAATAAAAACGTAATAAGATATTTAAGAAAAAATATATAATAAAAATATTAAGCAATACCATATGGTAAATTTTGACACAGTACTGAAGATCAATGGTACACAAATATAGTTTTGGGTTGCCACGTGGCAACCCTTTAGTAAAAGGGCCCCTGAACCATTTTAAACAAAAACTGGCCTAGTTTTAAACAGATGGACTCAGACTTATATATAGTTATCTTCCACATGTGGTTAAAACATTGCTATCTACATGTAATTTTATGACTTTATCTGCTGAGCAATTTTTATCTGCCCAACAACTGGATCCATTTTTGGAATTTCAGGCTTAAAATTAACCATATAAAGCCATCAGGGAAGAGAGAAGCAGGATTCTGTATCTTTGTAGTAACAGCTGTTCATTTAGAGAAGAAAAGCATCCTGTGTGCACCCTCTCTGCAGCAATAAATAGTGGTTGTAGGTCCTCTGCAGCAGAAATAATTGGTAATGTTTACTCTTGGGTCTAAGTTAAGCTTCACACTCCTAAAGCACTGATTTGGTACAATACATACTGGAGCACTGAAAAGAAAGATTTGCAGACTTGTACTTTCTGGTGGACAGGATTGCTGAGTGAGGCTTTTTGAACTGTAGCTCTCTCACATTTCTAGGGTGGCAGGAACATCCCCTTCACCGCTGTATCTAAATGTTTGCACTAATCTATCAACCCAATTGCAGTGTTGAAAAGAAGGCATAATGATGGTATAATATTCAGATTATAGGAAGATATAAAAAAGTTAGAAAGATCATGGCATATGGCATTGTTCACTTTGCACTTTACAGAACAAGTAGTGTTCAGCTGACTTTAATGTCACTAGTTAAAGGTCTTTGTTTATTATGACATAATTCCTAGATTCTGCTTTATAGTTGAAAATAATTGCTTTGCAACTGTAGGTAGGATGCCCCAGGCCACAAGAACATTTGTCTTGAAAGCTTTCTGAAAATAAACCAGTATATTTTTTTCTGATCAAGATCATCTTACATAGTATAGCCATTCAGCTTGTCTGGCAAAATTGAAACAATGAGTGGATAATGATGTGTTAATACTAGACAAGCCAAGTTACACTTGCAAGAGATTTCCCCACCCCGTAGACAGTCAAGCCATTATCTATCCCTAGTGTGATTATTTTGCTCAGAAGAATGAACAACAAAAGAAGATTGTCAAGAATTATGGTTCCTCAAGGAACAATAAGGATTCACCTTGGTTCACTTTGCTCAGAGTCTATAGATCAGTAAGATCTATGTCATGGAGTCAATAAATCTTCATATGCAACTTAAGCAAACCCTGCATTGGTTTTTGCAGTATTTTATAAAATATTGTTCCCTTAGACCCTGAATGCTTTTCTGTGGAAGCTGTTTTTTCTGATGTGCTGGACAATTACACAACAAATTTGTGGGGGAGACTGGTTGTGAACACACTGCAAAACAACAGACCCATCTAAATCATCTTTTTTTAAGTAACTTATTGTACCTTACATGTTGGCAGAACGTATTCACACTAGTCCTATACAAAAACGAGTTTTGGAATGATATAAACCAAAGCAAAGAGGAATACTTAGTGTGGAATAGTGTTGACACGGATAAATCATTGAGTGCGTTCATTAGGCTTAGCAAGTTATTACTGTCTAATGTAAAAATAAGAAGTCTGTGGCCTTGGCATTTGTATGAAACGAAGCATGCACTTACTGAATCATGTACTCGGAATTATTTCATCAATAGCTCAAGTATTTGAAGGTTATGATCCCTTTTAAAAGACTAACAGAAGTGATGTGCATGAACTTTCAGGACTACAAAGACCTCATCTACTAAACATTACACTTCAATAACTGAGCACTTTAGACACACTGTCAACCTCTTTCCATCTAACACACTCAACTCAAAATAACTGTGTTGTACTAAACTATATTATAATGTTGTATTACACCAAAGAAGTAGTTCATTAACGAGTCTGTTTACTAAGCAGAGTTAAAACTTGGGTAAAGAAACAGATTTTAAAAGATCTGTTGTCAGGGAATTTAATGCCCAGTGTCCTAAAGGTATAAAGCCTTTAGTACATTGAGTCTTAAAATCTGTTTTATGGTAGTTAATATAAATTGTGTGAACTACTTTACTTTTTGGTAGGTACAATGGTTTGTGATAGCAACAGCAATTTGCAGTAGCTACTGTGGTTCCACAGAATCAGTAAGTGGGTCGTTTTAGCTCTCTTTCAGAGCCTCCTGTGCCAAAGGAGAAATCACACAGCAGAACCATCTCAAAGAACTGCTCACACCGTGGTAGAATGCTAATGTACCCCTTTTCCCAGCATAAGACACCCCCTACTCTTCAGTAGAACACCCATGCCTGCCTAGAACATACTTCCCCATCATGATCCTGTAGAAATTGTACATATAGAGCATTCCTGATCATTGAGGCAGGAGTGAGCTTTGATCCATCTTGCATTGCACTGACACCAAAATCAAAATGATGATGGCTGACCTCATGCTGTTCTGTGCTCTTCTGATAAGGCTGAAACAAAACTGAGGGGGGGGGGGGGGGAAGAATTAAGTTAGACTATTTGAGGGGTTTTTTTAAGGTCTTGCTGAAGAAGAATCAGGTTGTTCCAGCACTAGGGGGAGGTGGTAATTGACATTTCGAGAAGGATGAATCAGGCCTTAGGGCCCTTATGTGAGCACTCAAGACGGAGATGTGTGAGAAAAATCAGAAGCCACTGAAGGCTAAAGCTAGTACTTAACTACATTCCTTGAAGAGGTCTATGTGGTCTTGAAGTATTTGTAATGACCACATGAGTATATAGGGCCCAATATTCAAAGCGATTTAGCCGGCCTCTGACTGGTTAAATCGCTTGGTCAGGGTTACCCACTAATATTCAGTGGTACTTAACCGGCTAAGTGCTGCTGAATATCGTGGTTAGTGCCGAACTCAATGTCAGCTATATTGGGGGCGTTCTAGAGGTCGAGTCAGTATTTATTCACTGATATTCAGCTAGGTTTTCCCCATAAATGGGACCGCATAAAAGTCTATCTTTTTTTAATGCAGTAACCCATGGCCGCTTAAATGCTAAATATCAATTTAAGCAGCTATGTCTTAGCCAGCACTTACACATGTATGTTGGTATTTCAGAGCATGTGCATGTGCCAGAATATACACATGCATGTCAGCCATTTTAGAAACATACTCTTCTCTGTTCTCCACTGCTGTCACAACTGAATATTGTTTGCCAGTATCACTTTCAGGGAGGACAAAAACATTGGGGGATTAAGGAACAATGACACTTAATGAGCAGTAATCTCTAACCTAGGCATCTCTGGGAGGAGGTATAAATCTCGATGTTCATGTTGGTGGACACAAACATGCATTCCCTTTCTGAAATAGTGAAAACGTGTGAATCTTTTCATCCCACCCTAGTACTGCCCAAAACCTGCTCAGACCCCGCTCCTTTGCCATAGGAACATTCAAGTTTTGGATGTATGTATTCTGACTTTATAAAACCAGGAATTTAGTTGTGTATGCAAACATAAATAGTGCTTCTAAAATGATCACCTTAGTTAGTTTTATTATTCTCCCTTCACTGATCATCTCAAATTTGAATGCGTTATGAAAACTATAGCCAAAGACCTTTGCACCATTACCTCTTGCACTAGATCCTGTGCTCCAGTAAGAACAAGTAGTGTCCCCTCCCAAATCATTGGTTCTAAGACCAGTCATTAATCTGTCTAAGAATTTACCTTACTGATCCGACATTTGCCCAATTACCTACATTTAGAGGAGCCTCTCTATTCTGTGTTACAATTTCACAATCTATTTCATCACCCTGGTCAGGTGAACAGTAATAAATCCCATTACTAAATAATTCCTTGTTACGCATGGACATTTGACCCATGCGTAAGTGGACTCTCATTGGTGAGGGCTGAGGGTCACCACTTAGGTGGGTCCTTAATCAATTTGTAGGATCCATGGCCACAACTGTACTTAAATACTGCTATCCTTATTTCCCAAGGCAAACAAATCAGTGAAGTGTTCTCAACCAATTAGCAAGCTCACTAAAGCAAATAGCAAGAGTCAGGCACAATAGAGCAGCAAAAAGAATACTGGAGACTAGTAAGGCTTTAAATAAAAAGCCACCCTAGTGGGCATTCCAGTATTTAACAAGTACCTACAGTGTAAGGATAATGGAAAATACTAAGCAGCATGTCCATAATATCAAAGTAAATCGATTGCAACGCGAATAATAACACTTCAGTAGAGAAAACTTTCTAGGTCTCCTGGAGGTAGGTTCATTCACTTTCAGTTCCAACATCATTCACACTTCTTGGCTAGCAGTATAGATAGAGGGACAAGCAGCTTATTACTCCTTGTAGTGGTATCTATGAATTTCTCTGGGCTACTCTGTAGCTTTTGCTTAACTGTAATCCCCCTTTAGGGTGAAAGTGTTCTCCCTAGTTCCTTCCTTCCTGATCCTGGTGGTATTCTTCATAGTTCCCTTCAGTGCACTTATCCCAGTGGTATCCCAGTAAATAGTCTTTCATAGACAGAAATGTGTTCTCCTTCATGGAAAAGATTAAGGATAAACCCCTGGGTGGGTGAGGTGAATTATTCCCAGTTCCTTAAATTGTTAGGAACTCACCCACTTCGCTGCCTCCATCTTCCAATCCCATCCCCATTTGGGACTTTTGGTGTTTGCAGCTTCTCACTGTAGTTTCTCTGGTTAGGGATCCAGTCCAATCTCCCTGTGACCAGACCTCCTCCTCAAGGCAGCTGTGAATGAGGTGGTCCTCACTGACCAGTCACTTTAATGGAGAACTATTTCTCTCTGCTCCTGGTTAGCTCCAGAAGACAGCTGATTAACAGGCTGGCTGCTCCTGGCCTTTTTTTTCCTTCTCCCATAGTCCTGAAAAGGGGAGCTAAGGCTCCGGGGGGGGGGGGGGGGGGGGGGCTCACTGCTGTTCTACATTCTCTATGTAGGACATTCCCAGGGAGGAAAAGCCTGGCCTCCTCCATTGTATTTAGGCCTCACATTGTATTCCAGCTGGGGAGGCTTGAATTTATTATTACCTTTTTTTCCTAATGCCCAAGGATTGCTTCTGACAGGACTTTTCCCCCCTCTGTAACCTCTGGAGTAGTTGTTCAAGTCACCCCGTGCTCGGTGTGATGGAATTGACCACTGAGGCAGGCGGGTCTCCCTCCAAAACACGGACCATGTTGGTCCCTTTCTATGACTGTTGGTGCTGTGCAAAAAAACTGTCCTCCTGGAATCCTTGTTGGCCTTGTGTGGGTTTGTGATAGCTATCACCCATCCCTACATGTATAATCCTCCCATCTTTACATTCTGATTGACCATTCTATGGAACATTGGCCCAGAATGTTCCTTCTATGTCTGGAATTCTTGCTGTGTCTGGAAAAGGAAAACATTTTGACAGCCTGCTTGCTACACAGGGTTTCAGTGCCATTATAAAGTATTCTTTGCTAAATTATATAAATGCAGCATACATTTCTAGTGTAAGTAAACAGACACAAAAAGTGATTTCTCTTGTAATAAAAGATGCTATTTTCAGATGATTACATAAGGATTTTGTTTGTGATGTCCTATTTATCTGTCTATACAAAATCATCTCTCAGGTACAGCACACTTTTAGCATATAGGATGACAGCTGTGCCTTATATTCATTCCATGTTGGATTCTTTGCAGGTTGTGAAGCGTCTTTGAGTAATACAATAATTATTTAAATGTATTTCTAGCAAGTTAGCTCTAGAGATCACACACATCATTTTGTTGCTCGAAAAAGTAATCTATGTAGTTCTAATAGCTTATGTTCAACACTTGTTTTGGATAATTCCAAAATCCAAAGGGTTTTTCTTTTCCAGGACAAATACAACTATGAAGAACTCTGTACAACAGGCAACTTTAGAAAGAGTATTCTAATCCTACACAAAGAAAATACATAGCACACACATTAAGTATTTTGTATAAATTTTCCTTTAGTCTATATCTTGTACATATGTTAATGATCAATAATTGTAAAATACTAATAAAAACTTGCTGAAGCAAAACTCCCCTACATAAATGCAGTGGGATAGTCTGTTGGCATTCACATGTTAAAAACGCATTCCCCTAGATTCTGTATATAGCAGTTAATGTTGCACATGCAAATTTGAGTGAACGCCCAATTTAATTAAGCAATGAGCCAATAATTTTTAGGATTTTTTTACCGCATTTTTGAAGGAATTCACTCAAGGCAGTGTACAGCAATAATTAGTCAAACATAAGCAACAGATAATTACAGCAGTGAAAATATTCAAATAACAATGCAAAGTATGGCATAGTATGCTACATTGCAATGTCAACACAATATGCAATAAAACATTTTAATAGCATAAATAAAGATGGAACATATAGATAAATAAGAGAGTAACAGGATTTAGAAAAAAAGGGGAGTAATTTAAAGAAAGTTGCACATGAAGTCAGAAAGGCGCTTTGATATTCTCAGCTAGGGTAGGAGTGAATAAGAAGGTGCAGCTGGTATCACTCCTTGTGTGTATTTGTGACTAGCAAGTTAGCTGCTTATTCCATTAAAGGCCTGGTTGAAGATCCAAATTTTCACCTGCTTCCTGAAGTAGAGATAGTATTGCGTTAAGCAAAGCCTTTCAGGGAGTGCATTCCAGAGTGTGGTGGCTACTCCAGAGAAGGCTCGCTGGCGGGTATCACATCATGTGATGTCCTTTGGAGAGGGTGTGATTAGGGATATTCTTTGGGAGGATCTTAGTGACCTTGTAGGTGTATAGTGGGAGATCCTGTTCTTCAAGTACTCTGGGCCTTTAAGGATCATTACTTGGGTGCTAACAATCAATTATAGGAGTTGTCAACGATTTGAATTTTCATCTTGCTAAGCGGCATTCTATAAAGATGTACACATAAATCTTTTCGCGTGTAACTGAAAAGGGGGGTTGACCATGGGAGGAGCATGGACAGAAAAAGACAGTGGAGATGGTAAAAGAAAAGAAGGCACTTCAATATCCTTTATTAAGATGTTCACACAACATGGGCCGTGTTTCAGCAAAAGGACCTGCATCAAGAGTTTGAAATCATGCATATTCTAAAGGATTTCAAAGTGAAGCATGACACATAATGAAGTAGCACAAACCTATTTATCTCTGCAATCTAATACTGTGGAGATCAACAGCAAATCTAATACATCGCAAACAATGATCACACTGCTTGCTTCTGAACATACTAAAAACTTAAGAAAAAAGAAAAACAAAAGGAGCATGGGCGGATCAGAGGCGTTCACTAAGATGTGCACAGTATTGTAGAAATCAGGAGATCCGCGCCTAATTTATGCACGAGGATTTGTACCAGGTGTAAATCCTTGCACCAAAAGTTGAATGTGGATCCCAGTGCTATGCACTCTTCTACAAACAGTGCCCAACTCAGAGCACCATTTATAGAACAGTGCTCAGCGCTCATCTTTTTGGCACCCAAATTTGGACACCATTTACAGAACCAGTCCACTTTGCAAAGTAGGTTTTTAATGTTAAGCAACCAATTGAAATAACATGATGAATTTATGTGATTAATAGTACCTTGTAGTAGGAGTAGCATGCATATGATCAGCAGTGCTGTCTCATGCAACTTATGAAGGTAAAAGGGCTTCAAAAAAGATGGTGCCCTTAAGTAAAGTTAGATCACTTTAATAAATGTTCATTTTTTGTCACTGGCAAATAATTCCTAAAGGGGATCTTTTACAAAGCTGCGGTAAGCCCAATGCATGCTTACCGCACGCTAAAATGGAACTACCACTGGCCCAGCTTGGCTGCTGGCGGTGGTCCCAGCTGGAGCATGTGCCATTTCTGGTGCTCCAGGAATTTTTTTCCCTAGCGCTACGCTAACCCGGCAGTAATTAGGCATCATCACGCACTGCTCGGTTACTGCCGGCTTATCACGGGAGCCCTTACTGCCACTTTAATGGTTGGTGGTAAGTGCTCCCCGCTGCATGGCCACGCAGTAAGAGTTATCGTACTATATGCCCATTTATGTTTTTGACCAATCTTATTAAGTAGACCTAACTGAAGGTGTGGGGATTCTTCTCAATTAGTTCTCATACAGTCCCAAACACATATATCTTAAATCCAGTATTATAACATTTAAATTAGTGATATCATTATATATATTAGTCAAACATTGTATTTTTTATATACTTTGTACGGGGATCTTCAGATTTCAAAATCATTTCCACCATACGGGGAATCTTCCCCAATTCTTAATGGTGTTTCTCATATCTTCATGGATCAACCCGATTTTATGATTTTTTTATTTTTGTTCATTTAGTCTATATCTTATTTAGCTCTCTCATTAGGTTCCAAGTATTATTTAACGTTACTTAACTTCAATTAGTTAGCAGTAGAGCAGCAATTTTTCTTTCAAATCAAACCTCCGCCGACTTGGCCAGGTTTCGTATGTACTTCATCAGGGAAGAGGTTTGCACAAAGCGAACTCCTCAAACACCCAGCAGGTGTGTTCCAGGTCTTTTTCTGCTGGGTGTTTGAGGAGATCGTTTGAGGTTGTGATATACATTTTTATTTTTTTTCCAAAAAGGATCAGTTTTACAACACTTACTACTAGGGTTTATTCTATTATTTACTCTATCCATAGGAATTTGGGTAAATGAAACTTCATTTCTGATGTACCTGGGCTTTTATGCGGATATATGTGTGTTTTATTCAGAATCCGGTATTAAATCCAAAAAGCCATTTCCTTTTGGAGTAAGCAGTTGGGGAAACACATATGTAAAGAAATGACAAAGGAATGATGGATCAAAAAATGTAAAACTCATCTCATTACCCTTCAGCTGCAGCTGTAAAACCATCTGAAAAATGGTTATGATTTGCAGCAGTGATTCAAAGAGCTGTATCATGTGCAGGATACACATTAATGACTGACATTTGTGCTATATTTCTAGGTGTGCATCCTTTCACTTTTGCTTTTAAGTAAAGCAGTGGGAACCTCTTTGACAAAGTAATGGCATTAGAATGTTGTATTGTTGTGCAGAAAGAAAACATCTGGGATTCTCTTTCGGTTCTATTATATTCTAGGAATGAAAACTACAATATGCTACTTAAGTAATAATAAATCTATGATTATATAATGATAATAAAACTACTTCCATATATTCATACTAAGGGGTGTGATGCCATCAGCTTACAAGCCTTGCCCATGTCACTTGTTTTTTTTCCCATCAATTATTTTGATCATCACCATTTGTACAGCACATATCCAATAGATCCAGCACTGTACAGAGAGGCATAATAGACAGTCACTGTTCCTTCTAATCTAGACAAGACATACACCTACATATGAATAACAGCATTTGAGCTAAATCCGAAAGGGAATTAGGATTTGTAAACAAGAGTTGTCCAAGATTCTGCTTGATTTAGATATGTTATGCTCATCTACTATATATATTGACAAAAGAAAAGAACTTTTTTGATTCAGTTACTGTAGGTTATTGTTGTTTCAGAATTTGGGAAGTTCTACTAATCTTCTGCATCTCACATTGTAATAAATACATATCCTTTTCTAGGCTAGAAATTCCATGTTGACACTATCGTTCTTGAAAGAATAATTGCCTGGTTTTTAGATTAGGGTTTTGTATTTGATTTGGCCATTTTAGTACATTAAGGTTGACATTCAAAAGGTTTGGCTGGGTAAGTTTGGTAAATACCCAGAGAAATCTTTGGCTTTAAAAAAATATCCACTTCCTCTCCAGTAGTTAAGCAGACTTGGCTATGGGAAGTACCGCTGCATTACTTTTCAGGATCTGGCAGAAGGAATAACAGGATTCTATCTTTCAGCTGCTGACTGCTGTGTAGCGTTTGTGCCAGAAGCATAAGCATTTTCAAAAATCACCAGCTAGTATGTCCTGACTATTGATTGCAGTATTCTTCAGAGACATATCCTAGTGGCAGGATTTATTAATACTATCTTCTAGTTCAGTCTTGCTTATCTTCCACCTATATTTTGGGAAGAGCACCATCAAGCTTCCAGGGGTCAAGGTTCAGGCTGCACACACAGTCACACTAAGAAAACATGTCAGCAACTACCTTGAATATAAGCTAGAAAACGTGTTACTAAATGTACCTAGTTTAGTCCCAAGCCTTGGTTTTGATTTCTGAAACACACAGAGATTCTACATCAATTTAGGTGCCCATTTACTAAGCCGCGTAGGCGCCTATTCATGCCAAATTGGAGTTACCGCCCGGTTACTGCGTGGCCCTTGTGGTAATTTCAACTTTGGCGCGCGTCCGCTACAAGCATCCAAAAATATTTTTTATTTCAACACGCAATAAGCGGCATTTGACACGCGTAGACCATTACCGCGTGAGACCGTACTGCTAGGTCAATGGCTTGCGGTAAGGTCTCAGACCCAAAATGGACACGTGGCAATTTTCATTTTGCCACATGTCCATTTTTGGCAAAAATGTTAAAAAAGGCATTTTTTGTAGGTGCGCTTAAAAATAATTCTGCACGTGCCCAAAACACACGTCTACACTATCGCAGGCCATTTTTTCAGCGCATCTTAGTAAAAGGATCCCTTAGTCACATATAAGATCAGCAGTTAGAAAGTATCAGCCCATGAGTCTTGAAAATGTTGGACTGGCACATGAATAAGTACATAAGTAATGCCACACTGGGAAAATACCAAGGGTCCATCGAGCCCAGCATCCTGTCCATGACAGCGGCCAATCCAGGCGAAGGGCAAGTGGCAAGCTTCCCAAACATACAAACATTCTATACATGTTATTCCTGGGATTGTGGATTTTTCTGAAGTCCATTTAGTAGTGGTTTATGGACTTGTCCTTTAGGAAACCGTCTAACCCATTTTTAAACTCTGTCAAGCTAACCGCCTTCACCACGTTCCAGTGGCGCAGCCACAGGTGGGCCTGGGTGGGCCGTGGCCCATCCACTTTGAACTCAGGCCCACCCAAAATTGTGACACACTTGCTGTGGCTGGTGGGGATCCCCAAACCTTGCTAGCTGAAGATTTTCTCTCCTTGGGCAGCCAGCGCGCTTCCAAATGTCAGCCAGCAGCACTTGCCTTAAGCTGGCGCTGAGACCAGCCCTTCTGTACATGCAAAAACACTGAGCATGCACAGCCTGCTGGCAGCAGCCTCAGTTTAAGGCAAGTGCTACCGGCTGCCATTTGGAAGAGTGCTGGCTGCTGGACGAGGAGGAAATCTTCAGCTGGAAGGGTTTGGGGATGAAATATTTAATATTTGGGATTTGTGGGTATGGAGGGGTGGAGAGAGGAACAAACTAGAGGGGGACCGGGGGGGGGGGGGGGTGAATTCCATGCCCACCCATCTTGGGCTCAGGCCCACCCAAAATTGGCCATCTGGCTACGCCCCTGCCACGTTCTCCGGCAACGAATTCCAGAGTTTAATTATGCGTTGGGTGAAGAAACATTTTCTCCAATTTGTTTTAAATTTACTACACTGTAGTTTCATCACATGCCCCCCTAGTCCTAGTATTTTTGGAAAGCGTGAACAGACGCTTCACATCCACCTGTTCCACTCCACTCATTATTTTATATCTCTATCATGTCTCCCCTCAGCCGTCTCTTCTCCAAGCTGAAGAGCCCTAGCCTCCTTAGTCTTTCTTCATAGGGAAGTCGTCCCATCCCCGCTATCATTTTAGTTGCCCTTTGCTGCACCTTTTCCAATTCTGCTATATCTTTCTTGAGATGCGGCAACCAGAATTGAACACAATACTCAAGTTGCGATCGCACCATGGAGCGATATAACGGCATTATGACATCCTCACACCTGTTTTCCATAACTTTCCTAATAATACCCAACATTCTGTTTGCTTTCCTAGCCGCAGCAGCACACTGAGCAGAAGGTTTCAGTGTATTATCGACGACGACACCCAGATCCCTTTCTTGGTCTGTAACTCCTAATGGTAATTGTGTAAAGCATGTGTGTGCTTAAAATACTGTTTTAGGCACATAAATGGGCTCTTATAAAATTAGGTCATGTGTAAAACTATGCACAGTGGAAGCTGGCGCATACTTTTACAGTAGGCATGCTCAGGGGACGAGTTAAGGTGGAGTGTGAGGAGAGTCCTGCTTTATGGGAGTAAAGTGTGTGCTAAAATTTTCACCTGCTCTCAAACAGGTGTAATTTCTATGCCTTCATCATAGGCACGATATCTGTAGGATTTGTGCTAGTATTTTATTAAGTCACATATGGGCTCATTTTCAAAACAGAAAAACGTGGCATAAAGCAGCATTTGGACATTTTTCTCACAAAAATGTCCAAATCATTATTTTCAAAATCTATTTTTAGACGTTTTTCTTTGAAGTCCGTCAGAAGTGCGTCCAAATCTCAAGGGGGCGTATCAAGGGCGGGACATGGGCGTTCCTGAGACTGACATTTTTCAGCCATAATGGAACAAAACAAAAATGTCCAAACTAAGACATTTGAACTAGACTTGTTTTTATAAGGCACAAAAAGGTGCCCTAAATAACCAGATGACCACTGGAGGGAATCAGGGATGACCTCTCCTTATTTCCCCAGTGGTGATTAACCTCCTCCCACCCCCAAAAAATGTGATGAAAAACATTGCTTGCCTGCCTCTATGCCAGCCTCAGATATTATACTCAGGTCCATTAGAACAGCATGCAGGTCCCTGGAGTAGTCTAGTGGTGGGTGCAATGCACTGCGGAAAGGTGGACCCAGGCCCATACCTCTCCCTACCTGTTACACTTGTGGAGGAAACTGTGAGCCCTCCAAAACTCACCAGAAACCCACTGTACCCACATATATGTGCCCCCTTCACCTGTTGGGGGTAGTGGGTTTTTTGGGGGGCTCAGCAGACATGGTAAGAGAGTAATGGCCAGATGTGTATCTGAGAGCATTTTATGAAGTCCACTGCAGTGCCCCCTAGGGTGCTCTATTGCTTTCCTGAGATGTCAGGACCAGTGTACTAAAAATGCTGGCTTCTCCTACATCCCAATGGCTTGATTTTGTGCCTTTTCCACTTGGACGTTTTTGTTTCAAAAGTGGATCAAAAAATAAAACGGCCTAATCACAAAACCTTCTATTTTCAAAAACAAAAGATAGACATTTTTCTTGTTTGAAAATGACCTTCTTTGCTATTCAGATTTTGGACGTTTCATCTCCAAACCGAAGCAATCAGTTATAAAAATACTCCTATATGGTGGTTGGCAGTTGGGAGTTCACCTCTTACCATTCATTTAGATTATATGAGAAAGGCAGGGCAGTTGCAAACAAAATGGGGGGGGAGCATATGGTAGAATGGATGCTGGGGAAGGGAGGTAAAAAGAAGTGAGCAGATGCTGCATAAGGTGGATAAAAAGTGGGACAAATACTAGGGAAACAGGACATGGGGATCTGGAAGCAAGGGATAAAAACTGGAAAGGCATAGTGGTGAGAGATGATGTAGAGATGCAGTAAATTGGAGGAGGAAGAGGAAGAAGAATGGGGGATAAACAAAAGAACTGGAAGGGTAGGAGAGAGGAAAGTGGAGTGGAGGGGCAAGAAACTGTAAGATGTGAGGAAAGCTATGGATCTGTAAAAAGAGATGCCAGTAAAAGGAGGAGGAATGGAAGCTGATAAGAAAAAGATGGTGGAACTCAAGTCCCTCATGATGACAACAATACAAGTAAAAGAGCAATCTGACCACTTAGTTACACTTACAGGCTCATTTTCAAAAGAGAAGGACGCCCATCTTTCGACACAAATCGGAAGATGGGCATCCATCTCACAGGGTCACCCAAATCATCATAATCGAAAGCTGATTTTGGTCATCCCCAACTGCTTTCCATCACAGGGATGACCAAATTTCACAGGGGCAAGTTGGAGGCATAGCGAAGGCGGGACTTGGGCGTGCCTAACAAACACATGGGCGTCCTCGACCCATAATGGGAAAAAAGGGCGTCCCTGACGAGCACTTGGACAACTTTACCTGGTCCTGTTTTTCTTATGTCCAAGCCACACAAAGGTGCCTGAACTGACCAGATGACCACCAGAGAGAATCGAGGATCATTTCCCCTTACTCCCCCAGTGGTCACTAACTTCAGGCAGGCAGACCCAGACCCATCCCCCCTACCTCTTAAACTTGTGGTGGTAAATGTGAGCCCTCCAAAACCCACCAGAAACCCACTATACCCACATCTAGGTGGCCCCCTTCACCCGTAAGGGCTATGGTAGTGGTGTACAGTTGGGAGTAGTGGGTTTTGGGGGGGGGGGGGGTTTGGGGGCTCAGCACACAAGGTAAGGGAGCTATGTACCTGGGAGCAATTTCTGAAGTCCACTGCAGTGCCCCCTAGGGTGCCCAGTTGGTGTCCTGGCATGTGAGTGGGACCAGTGCACTATGAATGCTGGCTCCTCCAACGACCAAAAGGCTTGCATTTGGTCGTTTCTGAGATAGGCGTCCTTGGTTTCCATTATCGCCGAAAATCAGAAACGACCAAGTCTAGGGACGGCCATCTCTAAAGACGACCTAAATGTCAAGATTTGGGTGTCCCCGACCGTATTATCGAAACGAAAGATGGATGTCCATCTTGTTTCGATAATACGGGTTTTCCTGCCCCTCCACCTGGACGTTTTGTGAGGATGTCCTCAGCAAAACTTGGCGTCCCTTTCGATTATGCCTCTCCACATAGCCTAATGGTTAGCGCAGTGGATTGAGAACCAGGGGATCTGTTTTCAGTTCCCACTGCAGCTCCTTGTGACCCTGGGCAAGCCACTTAACACTGCATTGCTCCAGATACAAAACTTAGATTGTGAGGGGGAAGTTATGAAGCTGGGTTAGTCATGTTATTTGCCCCTTAATGCAACTTAAAGGGATCTAATGCACCTTATCTTGTAGTGATATTTAGGTCACCTTGGGTTACAGTAATGAGATATAAAACATATGAATGTAGGTAAAGCAACATTACTATGTAAAAATCAGAACATGACTTTGTTCTGGGCATAAAATAATGGTAAAATAACCGCAGCCAAACGTTTGTGTTATTTTACCATGCTGGTAACATCGAGCCTGAAAGCCATGGCCTGATGCTCCTGGGCCAGAGCCTAAAGGGGCAAGTGCAATTCCCCTCCCCCCCAAATCATCTGATAACATTCACTGACCTCCCCGATCAAGACCCCTACTCCCCGATCAATCTCCTACCTTATACAGAAATCACTAATGGTGGTAGTGTGAGACTACCACTAGGGGCACCATTTTGGAGATGGCACTGGCAGGGCAGGAGAGACGGGATCGTTCCTACTTGAAGACCACTGGACCACAAGGTACTGGCTGGTAGGCCCAAGAAGATGGTGAGGTCCCTTTGACAGGGGAAGGGGGATCTCATCACGGGTTGTGGACTTGATCGGGGGATGTCATTGGAGGTGGGGGGGAATGACAATAGCCCTTTTAGCCTCCAACCTGAGAGTATTAGGCCACGGCTGCTTTGAGGCCCAGTGCTTCCGGGATGCTAGAATAATGGTGTTTGTGAGGTGGTAAATCCTGCAGTACAAAATAATTTTCAATTTTCTATTGCATGGGGGGGGGGGGGGTTCCTGATTTTAACCGACAGTGTGCTCACGTTGGAGCGTGCTGCATGATTATTGCATGAGCCCTTACTGCTAGGTCAATATGAGGTGGTAAGGGCTCAGACCATAAATAGGCGTGCGCTAGTTTTAATATTAGCGCAGGCCCATTTCCCGGCCCATTAAAAATTGCCTTTTTTCCAGTCGTGGTAAAAAATGGCCCAGCGCACATCTAAAAGATGCACCCACAGTACCACAGGCCACTTTTTACCGCAGCTTTATAAAAGGACCCCTTGGTTACAATAAGGTCTAACATATAGTTACAAGTCTCTTCAGCTAGATTTTTTTTAAGGGCACAATTATACATAAAGCAATTTGAGCTGTTTTTAATAGTCCTAGGTAGTCATTTTACTAAGCTGCGGTAAAATGGGGCCTGCACTGGCATCAGCTTGTGGTTTTGATGCAAACTGAGGCCTCCTTTTATCGCAGCGGGTAAAAGGCTGTCTTTTTTTCGGGAAAGAAATGGACGTGCTGTAAGTAAACCACTTGCTGTGTGACCACTTTGGGGGGGGAGCCCTGCCTTCCCGAGGTCGCCACCCCCCTCCGTCCACCACCGGGCTGGGCCCCCCTGAATTCAAATCATAGCGCCTCACCTTGACCTCGCTCCGTGTGAAAGAAGCGCGGCAGTCTACAGATCGCCTCCTTTCGGGCCTTCCCTCCCCGTGTCCTGCCCTCGTGCAACTTACGTCAGACGAGGGTGGGACACAGGGAGGGAAGACCCAAAGGGAGGAGATCTGCAGACTGCCGCTGCTGCGCTTCTTTCACACAGAGCGAGGTCAAGGTGAGGCGCTATGATTTGAATTCAGGGGGGCCCGGCCCGGTGGTGGACGGAGGGGGGCGGGTGGAGGGGGGACTGCGGCGCCGGGCCCCCCTTGGAGGCCTGGGCCCGGGGAATTTTGTCTCCCCTGCTCCTGCACTAACCAAGCGGTAACCGGGCAGGTGGGAACTACCACCAGGCTCCTTCGGTAGCCCAGCAGTAGTTTCGGATTGCCACGCAGCAAGCCTTTAGTAAAAGGGCCGCCTAGTTAATAGCAGCATGTCTCACTGAAATGTGATTTGTTTTCCCTCTTGATGATATTTCATGAAAATATTCCCTTTGATGATGTTTAGTTCTTTGAAGTAATCTGTGAGTAAGCAATAGAAAAATTGGCTTATTGAAGAATGTCCCAATGGGTGACTTTTCACTAACTGAAATACGTAAATCTGTATATGATGATATTTGTAATTTGTTGAACATGCCATGGAAGACCTCTTAATGCAATATGGCTTTAATAGTCATTTTGCTTTAAAATACATGGTTGAATTTCCTGGAAAATATTTGCTGTGTTTGAAATTTCATTTAATCTTTCAACTGTTTTTTTTTTCAGAAAAAAAATTTTTTTTAGAGACTTCAATTTTTTGTGAAACTTGGCCTCAGTTATTTCCAGAGAAACAGTATAAGAGAAAATACTTTGTAAATCAGGCCCACAGGGAGTATATGATGTATAGAGCGAATCATTCAGCAGAAGACTCTGGGGATATTGTTAATACATTGTGAATGCGTCTAATACATATATTTTAAAAGAATTAGTACAGTGTTTTTTGGAAGTGCGGTCTATGGCACAGAAGGATTTAAATATTGTAGATATCAAAGAATGCTGAAACAGGATTTTTAAAATTTTGTTCTATATCTAGGCTAGTAAACAGGTCATATTTAAAACCCAATGCATCGTTCTCTCCTCCCCGTTCAATAAATCCCCCCCAGGCATGGTTCCTGCTCCGGACTACTCCATCACCATCGCAGATAATTTGAAGCTACTTGAGGTCATTCTGGATTCCCACCTATCCCTTGACCTTTGTCTATCACAAAAAGAATGTTCCTCTCCATGCGGTCACTGAAACATGACAAGTAGTTCCTTCCGTTTGACCTATTCTGGACTCTAACCAACTCTAGTATTGAGCCATTTTGACTACTGAAATGGGATTTACACTGGATGCAAAGAATACACCAGACGGAAACTCCAGACGGCGCAAAACACGGTGGCCAGATTGCTCTTTGGCAAATCTCGGTTTGAGTCATCTAAACCCTTAAGAGAGAAGCTCCACTGGCTCCCATTAAAAGAACGTACTGAATTCAAAATTTGTGCACTAACCCACAAGATCATATACGGGGATGCTCCGGGTTATATGTTCAGCTTGATTGACCTCCCTCCCAGAAACTCCAGAAAACCATCACATACTTATCTTAATCTCCACTATCCTAACTGCAAGAATCTAAGATATAAATTGCTCTTCGCCTCCTCTTTCTGCTTCATGAGTCCTCGTTACTGGAATGCTCTGCCTCCAGCGTTAAAAGAGACTACCGACCATATTCAATTCAAGAAATTTCTCAAAACTTACCTATGTGAAAAAACCTACTCCTCTGCTATTTAATTCCCTGCTGTCCCGCATTTGTCCTCCCTGTTGTCTTCTCCCCCCCTAAAAGTTCCTTGCTCTCTATTCCGCCATTGTATTATTATGTTGTTCCTTCCATAAATGTTGTTAGCCATATAGAGCCTGCTATGTTGGGAATATGTGGGATACAAATGTTCTTAAATAAATAAATAATTACTTTTCTGAGATTACAAACCATGGGGCCCTTTTACTAAGGCACATAGGCAACACATGTCAATTCGTAACTAACCCCCGGCTACCGCAAACCTCGGGCAGTAATTCCATTTTTTACGTACGTCCAAAAATATTTTTTATTTTCTACCGCGTGGCATTAACTGGGTGGTAATCAGCAGTGTACGTGCGCTGACTATTACCGCCCGGTTAATGTCTGGGACCTTACTGCTAAGTCAATGGGTGGTGGTAAGGTCTCAGGCCCAAAATGGATGTGCGCCAATTTTTATTTTGCCGCACGTCCATTTTCAGCCCCACCCAAAAAGGCCTTTATTGCAGGCGCTCTGAAAAATGGACCTTTGTGCGTCCAATGCACGTGCCTAGAACAGCAAAGGACATTTTTCAGCGCACATTAGAAAAAAAGGACCCCCTTGTAATGTTATGCATTTGTTCAGACTGTGCCTAACTATATTGAAACAGTCTGTTCCTATGATGGGTTTTTATAAATGTGGTAGACAATCATAATCAGTATAGTATTCAATACAAAATTCAATAAAGGGAACTGTGCCATGTCAGTAATTCTGTGCCATAATTCTGCAAAGCCATGCATTTGGCTCCTAACATTTTGTACTAATGTATCCTTTGAGAGGTTTTGTGGGATGTGTGTGTGTGAGTTGGTGTGGTTTTTTTTTTTTTTTTTTGCTTGCATTAATTCTAAGTATAGTGGGCAAATTTATATTATAAGTAGACATACTATGATACATGATGTTAGGTTGTATTTCTGAGTCAGAGTCACAAATTCACATAATAATTAGCATTCATCTTGAAAGGTCATATCCCTGTGCTATTTTTCATTTTAAAATCAAAGAATTCTAACTAATTTGTGCTGCTTAAAAAAAAAGTCAAAAAGCAGCCCTTAACATGTGGCATTACAGAAACAGGCTATCACATGATTGTATTAAGGGGTTTTGCCGTAGTTTGCCTGTCTCTGCACGTTAAAACACGCACTATTGCATTTTTCAGCTTTTTGCCCTCGGGGGTGTGGCATGGGTGGCGAGGGGATGTGGAACCATTTGTCAGGAGTGTGTTACACTTAGGAGGTCTTTTGCTAAGGTGCGCTAGCGTCCTTAGCTCATGCGAAAAATCAGATGGCACTAAACGCTAGCGCCGGCCCCCTTTTGCTGCAGCTTTGTAAAAGGGTCCCTCTGTTGGCTATATTATTTCTTCAAAAGTTGTAAATGAGAAGTCAGAGATTTCTTCCCTGGCTGCATTTTACATCACCGCTGAAGAAGTGGCCCACAGGTACTTACTTGCTCTTAAAACTTTTGGGATAGATAATACTCTAGTATTACAGCAGGAAGTAAGTATTTATTTATAATGACACCTGCTGGTTGATATAATGTTGTTGTTTTTTATTATTATACCAATATGTTTATAGAAATGATTTTTTGTTTTTACAGTAAGCAATACAGGAATAAAGTTCAGCAAATCCACAAAACACTGATAATTCAACAGTCAACCCCCATCCCCTTCCCTCCCTTTCCCCATAGGTGCAAAGTCAGACTACTACCCATGGAATTCTACCAAAATATTTATGGTTGATATAAGGTTGCCAGTGAAGTTGTTAAATTAGGCCTCTGGTATAAGAATTGCTTTATCACTGTTGGCCATAGATTTGTTTTCTATGTTGTCCAAATCAAAGTGGAAGAAAAGACTATGACGATTTTATAATGGTGTCCCATGGCACATCAGTTTCAAATCTCTAGAGTCATTATGGCAAAGCCAAAGTAGATTACAGTTGGGTGGAAGTTCTGTTTTTTTGTTTGTTTTTTTAACAGGAAGTTAAATCCTCCTACTTTAGAAATAGTTATTATTGCTCTAATTCTATATATGGCACTCAATTTGTGCACACAATAGAATGAAGAACCTGGCACAGTTAGGCTGCGGATTGTTCATAGTTTCTAAAAGTAAAAGAAATTGCCATAGGGAGTGTTTTATATGGAAATCTAAGGGGCCCTTTTACTAAGGTGCGCTGAAAAATGGCCTGCGGTAGTGTAGACGCGTGTTTTGGGTGCGCTCAGAATCATTTTTCAGCGCACCTCTAAAAAAATGCCTTTTTAAAATTTTTGACGAAAATGGACGTGCAGCAAAATGTAAATTGCCACCCGTACATTTTGGGTCTGACACCTTATCAGCCATTGACCTAGTGGTAAGGTCTCACGCGTTAACCAGGCAGTAATGTTCTATGCACGTAAAAAGCCAATTACTGCCCAGGCACCAGAAAATAAAAATATTTCGTGAAATTACCACAAAGGCCACGCAGTAGCCGGGCAGTAACTCAAAATTGACGCACATTGAGCGCACATAGGCATCTACACGGTTTAGTAAAAGGGCCCCTAAAGTTTATAGTTTAAACAGTTGAAAAAAATTTTGTCACAGTTCTTGAAGGGATCCCAATGAAGAAAGAGACAGTGAACAAATAAATCACTTGCTCCATCCATCCAGTTTTGGTTGGTATATAAGAATATATAAGAGTAGCCATACGGGGTCAGACCAATGGTCCATCTAGCCCAGTATCCTATTTTCCAAACAGTGGCCAAGCCAGGTCACAAGTACATGGCAGAAACCCAAATCGTGGCAACATTCCATGTAGAACCCCAAAGAATAGCAAGATTCTGGAATTCAAAAGAGTGACAAGATTCCATGCAGAATCTCAAAGAGTAGCAACATTCCATGTAGAACCCCAAAGAATAGCAAGATTCTGGAATTCAAAAGAGTGACAAGATTCCATGCAGAATCTCAAAGAGTAGCAACATTCCATGTAGAACCCCAAAGAATGGCAAGATTCTGGAATTCTGGTAAATGAGTACCAGCCTTAACCGGGGAGGGGGGGGGAGGAGTAGTTAAGTGACTGAGGTGCTGTTTTATGAAGCGACGGTAAGCCCAAAACAGGCTTACCACTCGCTAAAAGGGAAGTACCGCCTCGCTACCGCAGCAGCCCGGCAGTAGTTCCCTCCCTCAGCATGCGCCATTTCCAGCACTGCAAAAGTATGTCAATTTTTGTAGCGCTGGTGTGTACCCGGCAGTAATCGGGCAGTGCAGCATGCTGCCCAGTGACCACCGGGTTAGCGCAGGAATCCTTACCGCCACCTCAATGGGTGGTGGTAAGTGCTCTCCACGGGGCAAGTGGTTCACGTGTCACATGGCCATTTCTTTAAGAAAAGGGAAACCTGCTTTTTACCCACTGCGGTAAAATAAGTTCTCGGCACGCATCAGAACCACACACTGATGCCAGCTCAGGCCCCCTTTTGATGCAGCTTCATAAAAGGACCCCTGAGGAAGGCAAAAGCTAATAGTCTGCCAAAAAACCTTAAGTCCATTCACAACTTGCTACTTGGTCAATCACTCTTTATAGCAGTGAAAAGTACAAGTATTATGCAGATGTATAAAGTTAGTTCTTTCTATGTAATATACTATTTAATACAATATGAACAACAATATCCTTTTAATTATTTTTTTTTCATCTGGTTAGCTTTTTTTTTTTTTTAAAATTACAGTAAAATGGCAACACACAAAAGGAATAGCAACCAGACTCTTGGTGTTGCTAGGTGACTGCTTTTATGCATATCATTAAAAAATATTATTCTGAATATAATATGCAGGTTCACAAGTATTCCTGGAGTTTTTGAGCTGCTGAATGCTATGAATGTGATGCATGTGTTATTGTTACCTGCATGAAAGTATACAAAGATAATCTCTAATAGATTCTGGAGACTTGCTTCTTTAGAGGTTGACAAATTTAGACTTGGTTTCCTCCTACAAGTATGGTAGCTGCTGCTGTACAATCAGATATTCTCGAACCAAGCTTGGATGCTTGGAAATTACAGCTAAGATGAAAGTGTAGAATACATTAATTTCTTTTGACAACCAGGGATCTCTAGCTATCAGGATGGAATAGCATTGGGAGCAGATAACATAACTTATATAATGTAGCTTCTTTAATCTTTGCAGGGTTGTAATTGACCTCGGTTGAATTTATCCAAAAATATATTTATCTAAAGTTAATAAAAAGAAATATCTAGGGACATTCTTAGTCTAATCATTCATTGTCATAATAGCAATCAAATGTTTGTGCCCATGTGAGTTATGGAAATATAGACTGTATTGTTTCTTGCATGATAGAGAGTAAATATTGATTTGTTTTACTACTACTAATATATTTAGGGCTAGATTCGATATATATGGCATAAAAAAGTGCTGTTCTATAAGCTTCATGTAAAATTAGGCATGGCTTATAGAATAGCATTTCTGGGAATCACACTTAATTTTAGGTGTGATCGGCTGCAAATGTACAACTATCCTATAACAAGATGCATTAATTTTAGGAACAACCCTGTTCCGCCCATTGTCCCTCCCAATTCTGTGCCCCCTTTTTCATTTCACACATAAATCTGAAGCATGAAAAGTGCAATTACATTTAATTAGTGCCTATAATTGCTTGTCAAGCCAATTATTGATGCTAATTAGCTTGCTATTTAATTAAATTGCACACACAAATTGGGCGCATTCCCAAATTTCCATGCACAATTTTTGTCAACTTTTATATAGTTAGGGGCTTATTGACTACTTTAAGGACATCTGCCAGTACAGTTTGCTCTCACATTCAAGTAGGAGGATCCTTTTAATTTAGGTGAACGTTGAGGTTTCTAGTTGAGTTTACTGTTTCATGCATATGGGGTCCTTTCACAATGGTGCAGGAAAACGTGGCCTTTGAACCCCCATGTCCCACTCACTAAGGCCATTTTCTACCACACTAGTAAAATGGCTGATATCCCATTAAAAACAATTAATGGCTGCATGCTAATATTACCATTAGCGCATGGCCATTAAAACAAATTAGCACATGAGCACTTACCCACACATATTTTGTAGGCAGCAAGGACTCCCATGCTAATCAGTGAGCGTGTAGTGCGCTAACTGATCAGTGTTGACCTACCCCAACACGCCCCTTCTGCCATAAAACTGGAAATATTTGATAGTGTACAATTTGCATGCACTTATCTCACACATATCGCAGGACCTCCCACAGTAAGCCGTTTTAAGCTGTGGTAAGCATGCACTAATACTTACCATAGCTTATTATATTAAAAGGACCTCTGTGTCTGTATCTATGGTTTAATGTGGCCTATTTGGAGGAAGTATGTATTTTAATCTCTTTGTACTATACAGATCGATGAAAGGTTTGTTTATTGGCCATAGAAGATGTAGCATCAATAATTTTTTTTTAAGTGCCAGGTCATGAATGTTTTGTGGAATAATTATTCTTAAGCGATTTGTGTCCGTTTTTGAGGAATAACCTAGTGCAGTCCATTGCCTGCTGCTCTGATACAAGTTCTGAATATGTTGAAAATAAGAGGTTGGTCTGTGACAGTGCACAAAATATACATAAGGGAATAGTCGCTGATCATTATCTGGATGCTTTCAGTTTACCACCTTAGTAACATGCATTACTGAACTTGTAATGTTTTTAGTTGTTTAGCTACACAATATTAGCACATCTGGAGCTGGTGAAAATGTATTCACATAAGAAATGAAATAATTTAGTATTGTCTGTCATTGGGGGTTTTCCTTATTGCAGTGACATAACGCTTATCTTGTGCTAAATTGTTTGTTTTCAGTTGCTTATCTTACTTACTACAGTAATGAGTGCAAACAGCTGCTGAATGAACAATGAAACTCTGGCTTTTCATTTCTAAATACTGCATTTAAAGTGACAGCAAACATCTTAACAGCATAAAACAGAAGTCTCCTTGGTAGTTTTTGTGACTAACCCTAGCTTAAATAAGATTCAGTGTGTGGCATAGCCTTTTAGAGGTTGAGTAGAAGCTGTTAATACTGTGATAACCTCTCATTACTGCCCTCCCCTGAAGTAACATTGCTTTTCAGTGCATGCCATATAACTGCAGCTATTATTCTCTCAGAAGAGCCACCTCTGTATGGTAATCCAGTATTTAGTATCCAGCAAATATAGGGTGCACTTTAACAGTGTTAACCAGTACAAAATATCTGGGTTGATTTTTCACTATGAATACGTAGCTCGGAATGGATGTACCAAACTTACAGTATTTGTGTAGTTCCACAAGGTTAAGTACCAAAATCCCTACTCTACTGAAAAAACCTCCAATCATAAAAGCACATATTTTGTCCTCATCTTTTCAAACGGTTTAAATAACATTCTTACATTAGTTTAAAATCAGTATAGCTTTTAAACTGCGTTTGAAAATATAAGAGAGTATACAAGCAAGCCTCCAGTTTCAAGATGAGTTAATTGAAAATGCACACTGACAACAAATTATGTTCTGGCCATAAGGAAGGCAGCGTTCATTTTCTGAGAGGGCCTTGAGAATGTCCATGCTGCAGAAGTTTATTAATCAAATTAGAATGGATGAGTTATGTATACAGTTAATTGATACTTTCATTGCTGCAATCTGATTGAAGAAGTACAAGCCAGTCAGTTGCAGCTGCCTAAGATAGATCCAGGAAAAAAGAAGCATGTATGATTTAATCGGTCTATTTTATTTCCTACTGTGCATTTACTGTTTGAACATTTGCAGCTTATCTTGTCAATATTAGTAGCTAAAGCTTCGGCATCGTGTATTTTTCACTGTAAGAAGCAAACGTATTCTTGGACTCATTCATTTTACAGAGGGAAAATCGAATACTGTGGCATACTGTCAAAATTGCTTTATTGTCGTCATTTAGAAAGGTCACCTGAATTAATTGACGTTATACCGTGCATGTTGTTAAGCTTACCAGCTTGTAGGGACGTAGCAAAGTTTGATTGGTTATCTGTCGATTTTTCTATATACTATATAAACCAGAAAACGAACGCAAACTCTGGAATGTACAATTGATACAAAGAATTGCATTGCTAGCAGAGCTACCATGCATTCTTTATGCCATTAATCTTCTTGTCAAAGAGGGGGGATAGAACTTTTTCTGTAGAAATAATGGCAAGAATGGTCTTACTTGTAATTATAACCACAAAATTCCACGTCTCTGTGAGTTTATAGCATTTACGTTAATGTACTTATTGGAGATACACTCAACAAACTAACCTAAACTGATATGAAGAGAATAAAATAAACCATCACTGAATTGAATCTTCTGTTATGCATGATCCACTCCTGTTGGAAGACTGATAAGACTATTGAAGATGGTTTCAGCATGATGGGGCTTCTGCAGAAGGTTTGCCTTATTATCTGCTTAAAAAATGAAAGCCTTGCAATGAAGAATGTATTGTTAAAGCCAGCATGGCTTGTGTTTTATGGATATTTTCAGAACTGTATTTGTTTCCTATAGCATTCTGTAAAGCTTGAAAAAGAAGAGAATACTGATTCTTAACAGCAGGGCAAACACACAGCAGATGTTCGCTGAGGAAAACATGCACAAAAAGAAACAAACGTTTTCAATATATGCTGTGGAAAGAATGGACAAAAGGGATATTGTGATTATTTAGTCTAATCAAGCTCTTTTCACACGGAAAATGTACTGTGAATCCATAGAACTCTTCTGGCTTGTGTGATTTCCTCCCCCCCTTTTTTTTTTAACGTATAGTATGTGTCAGTTCCAACTGCATTAGCAAACAGACATTCGCAGTGTCCCTTTGGACTAGTAAGGGGATTTTTTTTTCTTTAAAAAAGTCATTTACCACAGTCCTTAAAACGTAGCCTGGCAGAAATTCAATAATGATTGTGATATGCTTCTGTACTCGGTGGCTTTAGATGCTGACATACAATGGCATTTGCCTTTAATACGCCCTTTGGAGAGAAAAAAAAAAAGAAATGAAAAGCTGTCCTGAATCTTGTGTTTTAGTGGCTTCAAAACACAGAGCCACTATTTAATTTACCATTGCACTGAAAACACTGGCAATAAAATGAACCTTTTTTTTCAAAATCCAAAACAAGACAAAAAAAAAAAAAGCCCCTTTGCTGTTTGTTTGTGAGCCAGTGAATGTGCACAATTGAGAGTGCTGTTAAGTGTAAACATGTTCAGATATTCGAAGATACGTGAGGTTTCTGCATTTTAAATTTTGTTCCGAAGTACATTTATTCACACAATCTATTGCACATTGATCTATATTAAAAATAAGGCAAACACTGGATAAGTAGTCTTAAGTAGCATGCTCTTACAAGAAAAAATAAAAAAGAACAACTTACCCACTAATAGCTGTTTTCAGGGACCAGAGTTTCTTGTCTGGATTTCAATTCTTTAGCCCTAGTAACCAAACACTGTTATGTTGTTGCCCGGTTGTGAAGAGGAACATCTAGCTAGCTAGCTATAGAAATATATATCCTGCAAAATGAGGGATGCTGTGTTCTGCCCGTAAGGATCCCTTACATTTGCCAGAGAGCTTTGCTTCTGGCTCTCTCTGAGGTTTAAAATCCAATGCAAGGAGATGCAGCAAGCTCGTTTTTCGTTCTTGTTTCTCTGGTGGTGGGTTAGTGGTGCATCATTCACCCGATCAGTTGTCACACTGACATGGTGCTGCCTGTTCAGCGGTCATTAATAACTGAACACCCTCCACTCCCCAGAGATAAGCCAATAGCTTCACAGTGCCAAGATGTAGCACTCATAGCTCCTCCAGTCTGGTTGGCTGAAAGAAGCTGTCTGTTATGTGACAGTGCTGCTTTAGTACAGATAAATGAAACCAGTCTTTTCATATTCCTGCATAGGTGTTTAAATTTACAAAGCAGTTTTGGCAAGTGTTTTATTGAAAACACAGATCCTAGATAGGATTCTCTTTGTGAGATTCAGCAGAATATTGAACCTGCAATGTTGGTAGCCATTCTAAAATGAAGCTATATGAATTGAAAAAAATATGCAAATCTGAAGTACTATTACAACCAAAAGGATGTCTTAGGCAACCAAAAGGAGGTTGATTAATTCATTTTGACCTCCAGATGTTAGTTATATTATTATTATTTTAATCTATGATTGCCTAAAAAAGATATGGGGGCAGGAAATAATTTTTTCCAGTTCTTTAAAAAGTTAGATGTAAACATAGGATGAGTGTCCACCATAGACACTCTATTAACACCCTGAATTCTGTCCACAGACTTGATTCCTAGAATTAATTTACCACAACAGAGATGTGCCATCCGTATGGCTTCAGGAGGTCTCACCACAGAATTTATTTCTGTCTCGGGCTGGAGTGACTTCAGCTTGGATTACTGATATGGACTCAAGGACCCATTCATTTCTTTAGATACATTTAAAAATCTGTTTATAAATGTTTCAAAAGTTGTCATTCCTTGCTGTACTTCTATCTTATTATTTACTCTGTCAAAAACGTCAGCTTAAACATTGTCACACATCTTTTATTTTAAGTTTCTCATTGTGTATTGTTAGAGAAATAGCACCTGTTAGGAAGGATCCATCTGTCTGTCTGTTGTCTATGCATATTGACATGCACAAACAATCTTGTGCTTATATTTAAACAGGAGCAGGAAGCTCCTGTGTAGGGAGATCAATCTTGCAGGACTTAGGTAGAACAAATCTCATGGTTGCAGTGTCTAGTTTTAGATGTGCCGATGGGGAACCTGCTCCCAGCAGGTGAAGATGATTTTCCCATGGCAGTGCACAAAGGAGCAGGCCAATGAGGACCCAACCCCCACTGGCTGAAGAGAAGGAATTTCCTGTGGTGACCCCATAAAATTAAATAATCCACTAGCAGGCATGGAGGCCCACTTGTGAAGTCATTAAGTAAAACAAGAGTTGGTCCATGCCTTCCCAACCCCTGAGACAATAAAAGTTGTCATTCATCTCTCACCCTGTCTGCTTCTGCATCTTCCATTCTACTGGGACTAGCAGACCATTGGCCACTTGTTTTCTAGATCAACTGGTGCCATTTTGGTACAGGCAGGAGGTAGTAGGGATTGTTCTTGCCTCCATTGCTCCCCCCTGATCTGTTGGGGAGCAATGGAGGCAAGCACTCTTTATTGTAAAATGCGAGTAAAAGGGTGCCCGACACAGCCGTGTTTCATCTTGCTGGGCTGCTTCAGGGGCGGTACAATACTAGTAAACATAAAAACATAGATATATAAATTAAAATATGCATACACTATATACATACAAATCAAATGATGGATAAATAAAGTTAGTTAATAAAATCAACAAATACATGGTGACATAGATGTACACACAAGTAAGTAAACATAAAATGTCTGGGAAGCCAGTTCCAATATTAATACATACCCTTGAGGAATAATCGTGTCACTTTCCTCAAGGTGGAAAACCCGGGGTAGGGTACTATCAACATCTAGGAAAAGTGAAACAAATGAATGTAAATGGTAGAGTTAGATTTAAAAAAAAAACCAATAAAAAACAGATACCCTATATGTTTCAAATCAAAAAGATTAACAGCATTCAGTACAGGGAAAAACTCTGCTCATTCACAACATGTGCTGTGTTCTGACTAAGAAACAATGGCTTTAGGTCTTGTCTGGGTTACATGACATGTCAGTTACAGCAAACTTAATTAGCACCAAAAGCAGGGGTATACATAAATTATCCATATTCAATGTAAAAAGTAGATTAGGGAAAATAAAAGCAAAAATATATCTCTTTTAAACATAAGGATTTTGGTGCAGTTATGTTTTCAAGAGATACGTTTTTTTTAATTTTTTAATTTTCCCTAATCTACTTTTTCAATTCATTATGGAAAAATTAGTGTATGGCCATTAATAGAAAAATCATTCTTTTTATCCCGGTGGCATCTCTCAGCTATATGGGTACGATACATTTTATGCTGCTTATCCTAGAAGTAAGCAGTGGATGTTCCCCATGTCCATTTTAATAATGGTTTATGGACCTTTCCTTTAGGAACCTATCCAAACATTTTATAAACCCCGCTAAGCTAACTGCTTTTAATACAAATTCCAGAGTTTAATTACATGTTGAGTGAAGACAAAATTTCTGATTTGTTTTAAATTTACTACTTTGTAGCTTCCTTGTGTGCTCCCTAGTCCTAGTATTTTTGGAAAGAGTAAACAATTTTTTTTGTTACATTTGTACCCCGCACTTTCCCACTCATGGCAGGCTCAATGCGGCTTACATATACAGGTACTTATTTGTACCTGGGGCAATGGAGGGTTAAGTGGCTTGCCCAGAGTCACAAGGAGCTGCCTGTGCCTGAGGTGGGAATTGAACTCAGTTCCCCAGGACCAGAGTCCACCACCCTAACCACCCGTTCCACTCCACTCAGTATTTTATAGACCTCTATCATATCTCTCCTCAGCCGTCTTTTCTCCAAGCTGAAGAGCCCTAGTCACTTTAGCTTTTCCTCATAGGGAAGTCATCCCATTCCCTTTATGAGTTTTATCGCCCTTCTCTGTATCTTTTCTAGATCCACTATATCTTTTTTGAGATGCAGTGACCAGAATTGAACACAGTATTTGAGGTGCGGTCGCTCCATGGAATGATACAAAAGCATTATAATGTCTTCATTTTTGTTTCCCATTCCTTTCCTAATAATATCTAACATTCTATTTGCTTTCTTAGCTTCTGCTGCACACTGAGCAGAGGGTTTCAACATATCATCAACGATGACGCCTAGATCCCTTTCCTGGTCGGTGACTCCTAACATACAACCTTGCATTACGTAGCTATAATTTGGGTTTCTCTTTTCCATCACTTTGCACTTGCTCACATTAAACGTCATCTGCCATTTAGATGTCCAGTCTCCCAGTCTTGTAAGGTCCTCTTGTAATTTTTCACAATCCTCTTGTGACTTAACAACTTTGAATACTTTGTGTCATTAGCAAATTTAATTACCTCACTAGTTATTCCCATCTCTAGATAATTTATAAATATGTTAAAAAGCAGCGGTCCCAGCACAGACCCCTGGAGAATCCCACTATCTACCCTTCTCCATTGAGAATACTGAATACCTACTGTCTGTTTTCTATCTTTTGACTAGTTTTTAATCCACAGTAGGACACTATCTCCTATCCTATGACTCTCCAATTTCCTCTGGAGTCTTTCTTGAGGTACTTTGTAAAAAAACCTTTTGAAAATCCAGATACACATTGAGGGGCATAATCGAAAGGGGGTGGCCATCTCCGTGGACGGATCCGAGAAGGGGCGGTCCCAACCGTATTATCGAAAAAGATGGGCGGCCATCTTTTGTTTCGATAATACGGTTGGGCCCAGCCAAATGTCAGAGATGGGCGGGTTTGAAATGGTCGGCATCGGTTTTCAGCGATAATGGAAATCGAAGGCGGCCATCTCAAAAACGAACAACTCCAAGGCATTTGGTCGTGGGAGGGACCAGGATTCGTAATGCACTGGTCCCCCTCACATGCCAGGACATCAACCGGGCACCCTAGGGGGCACTTTTAAAAAATAAAAAAAAACATTAAAATACCTCCCAGGTGCATAGCTTCCTTACCTTGGGTGCTGAGCCCCCCAAATCCTCCCCCCAAACCCACTACCCACAACTCTACACCATTACCATAGCCCTTATGGGTGAAGGGGGGCACCTACATATGGGTACAGTGGGTTTTGGGGGGGGGTTGGAGGGCTCACATTTACCACCACAAGTGTAACAGGTAGGGGGGGATGGGCCTGGTTCCACCTGCCTGAAGTGCACTGCACCCACTAAAAACTGCTCCAGGGACCTGCATACTGCTGTCATGGAGCTGGGTATGACTTTTGAGGCTGGCTTAAAGGCTGGAAAAAAAGTTTTTAAAGTACTTTTTTTTGGTGGGAAGGGGTTAGTGACCACTGGGGGAGTCAAGGGAGGTCATCCCTGATTCACTCCGGTGGTCATGTGGGCAGTTCGGGCACCTTTTTAGGTCTTGGACCTAAAAAAAAGGGTCCAACAAAAGCAACCTAAATTCTCGCTATGGGCGCCCTTCTTTTTTCCATTATGGCCTGAAGCTGGCCATCTGTTAACCACTCCCATATCCGCCCCTGTCCCGCCTTCGCTACTGTGCCAACACGCCCCCATGAACTTTGTTCGTCTCCGCGAAGGAGTGCAGTTGAAAGCACCCAAAATCGGCTTTTGATTATACCAATTTGGGTGCCCTCAGGAGATGGGCGCCCATCTCCCGAAGATGGGCGCCCTTTTCCTTTCGAAAATAAGCCTGAATATCAATCGACTCACCTTTATCCATGTTTGTTCACCCCTTCAAAGAAATGTAATAGATTGGTGAGGCAAGATTTCCCTTCACTAAATCCATGTTGACTTTGTTTCATTAATCCATGCTTTTGAATATGCTCTGTAATTTTGTTCTTTATAATAGTCTCTACCATTTTGCCCCGCACTGACATCAGGCTCACTGGTCTATAATTTCCCGGATCTTCTTTGGAACCTTTTTTAAAAATCAGCGTTACATTGGCCACCCTCCATTCTTCTGGTACCATTTTTGATTTTAAAGATAAATTACATATTACTAACAATAGTTCCACAAGTTTATTTTCAATTCTGTCAGTACTCTGGGATGAATACTGTCCGGTCCAGGAGATTTGCTACTCTTCAGTTTGTCAAATTGAGCCATTACATCCACCAGGTTTATAGAGATTTCATTCAGTTTCTCCGACTTGTCAGCTTTGAATACCATTTCTGGCACCAGACCAAAGGATAGAATTAATTTAATCTCTCCGCTATGGCTTTGTCTTACTTGATTGCCCCTTTTCCCCCTCGGTCATCTAGCGATCCTACCGATTCTTTTGCTGTCTTCTTGTTTTTAATATACCCAAAAACATTTTTACTATGTGTTTTTGCCTCTAGCACAATCCTTTTTCAAAGTCCCTCTTTGCCTTCCTTATCAGCGCTTTGCATTTGACTTGACATTCCTTATGCTGTTTCTTATTATTTTCAGTCTGATCCCTCTTCCATTTTCTGAAGGATTTTCTTTTAGCTCTAATAGCTTCCTTCACCTCTCTTTTTAACCATGTTGGCTGTGGTTTGGTCTTCCTCCCTCCTTTTTTAATACACAGAATATATTTGGCCTGGGCTTCCAGGATGGTATTTTTGAACAGCATCCATGCCTGATGCCAATTTTTGACCCTCGCAGCTGCTCCTCTAAGTCTTTTTTTCACCGTTCTTCTCATTTTATCGTATAATAGTATAACAGTGTACCCTTATTAGAGAGCTCTGGGTTTGCCAGAAAGTTTGATTTCTGTGTCAGAGACGTTTCTCTCCCTCCTGGATGCCATTCTTATGCTTTCTAGAGGATGTTGTGTAACAGGGGCGTGGAAACTCATCATCATGGCTCCACAGAGTAAACCATGTTATGTGCATGGGAAGTGCAGGAAGGCATATGCAAATGGCAGGCAAGCACTACATTTAGGTGTAATCTACATGGGGATCCAGTGCAAAATGCTGCCACTTTCCATGTGCAGGTCAACCATGAAGCTGAAATCTACATGTTTCCTACTCTCTGAACGTGTTGCTGCACCATTGAGCATGAGTGTTATACATGCATATATGTTTGTCCATTCAGAATATTTACATGTGGATGTTGTTCACTGGTCTAAGCTTTTGGTGTCATATAGCCCCCATTTTGATGAAGTTTATCAAGTTTATAAAAATTTACAACTAGGAGTAGCCTAGTGGTTAGTGCAGCGGACATTGATCCTGGGGAACTGGTTTCGATTCCCACTGCAGCTCCTTGTGACTGTAGGCAAGTCATTTAACCCTCCATTGCCCCAGGTACAAATAAGCACCTGTATATACTATGTAAACCGTTTTGAATGTAGTTGCAAAAACCACAGAAAGGCGGTATATCAAGCCCCAATCCCTTTCCCCTTACAGATATGCCATCTAGGCATCTTACAATCTAGTAAAGGTTGTCAATAGTCAAGGAGTTTCAGTATAAGATGTTTATGATGGCCTTTAAAGATATATATGTAGCAGACTGGGATTATACTTCAATTTTACCTATTTACTAGATGGTAAGGACTACCGCACTAACCCTGCACTAATCAGACAGTGCACAATGATATACCTGTGCTGCCCAATTAGTGCAGGGCACATCTACTGTCTACCTCCAAACATGCCCCCTCACTAAAAAAAATATAATCTATTTTTTAGCACATGGGTAGCTTGCGCCATTTTCGAAAACTATCACGGGACGCCTGAGCGTGTCCTGCAGTACTACCTGTTTAACCAGTGGTAAGCATGCATTAGTGCTTACTGCAGCTTTGTAAAAGGGGCTTCCCCTGTATGTGTGGCCTATTGATTAGTGTATCGGGTTGTGGACCAGAGGAACTGGGCTTGATCCAGGTTCAATTCACTCTGCAGCTCCTTGTAAGTCTCTGTTGCCCCAGGTATAACAGTAGTACAATGTGTTACTTAGATTGTGAGCCCACTAGGGACAGACCCAGTACCTGTAAAATGAAACTGTAAACCACTTAAGTCTAAGCAGTATATAAATACTTAATTTCCCAATATCAAACCAAGGAAGGAAGAAAGAAAGAAAGAACAATCTATGTTGTAGACAGAAAAGAAAAAGGAAAGAAGACATAAACAAATATCACGATTAAGAGAACTAAGCAGATAATTAGCAGGAAAACATGCTGCAAATGAAAAAAGCAATATTATGAGATAATGAAACATGATATGCCCTGGAACCTCAGAACAACCTTATATGTTATGAGGATCAGTAGCTGATAATGTATACTCATCTAGTGGGCTGCTCATCTGTCTTCTCCCAGTAAGAAAGGCAGCCAAGCTGAGATGGCTATATATATGTAAATATGTAGCCATCTGCCTATATGTGATTGATAGTTAACAACTCATTTACAGGAAAATTTAAAGGGTAAAAAGAACCCCCAACTGAGTAATTGCTGCCTTTTCTTTTTGGTGACATTGGAGATATCTGGAAACAATCCTCCCAGTGTTTAAAAAAACAACCTTCAGTGTAACCATTCATGATCAAAATAGCACAGACATAATAAAGTAGCAGAAGAAAATGCTCCACTATCAGACTTTTCAAAAATCTCTTCTGCAGGCCTTTGAGAATCTTTTTCATGTCCTTGTACCTTGAATATGGAACCTTGAATCTCACAAAATAAAGATTTATTCAAGTTTGTAATAGGTTGCCATGTGAAGGTCAATTCTATAACTGGGCACTCACATTTATGTGGCACTTTGTATGTGTAAATTAACAGAATACCAGCACTTTCGTAGGTGATTGTACATTTATGCATGTAAGTGGCAGCAAAACGATTAAGCGCTATAAGTACATATGTATTGCCATACTAGGACAAACCGAAGGTCCATCAAGCCCAGCATCCTATTTCCAACAGTGGCCAATCCAGGTCACAGGTACCTGGCAAGATCGCAAAAATTTATTCTGCTTATTCTAGTAACAAGCAGTGGATTTTCCCCAAGTCCATTGTAATAATGGTCAATGGACATGTCCTTTAGGAACCTATCCAAACCTTTTTTAAACCCCGCTAAGCTAACTGCTTTTACTACATTCTCTGGTAACGAATTCCAGAGTTTAATAACACGTTGAGTGAAGAAATATTTTCTCTGATTCGTTTTAAATTTACTACTTTGTAGCTTCACTGAGTGCTTCCTAGTCCTAATATTTTTGGAAAGAGTAAACAAGTGATTTACATCTACTCGTTCCACTCCATTCATTATTTTATAGACCTCTATCATATCTCCCCTCAGCCATCTTTTCTGCAAGCTGAGGGGCCCTAGCACGGTAGGAGTGTGCATAAGTGATATAACATTTAAATGCAAGGGACTGTTCACATGAATGGAGCATGGAGGGCATGCATGGTGGTACCACTTACATGTGCAAATTACAGAATATTGTAAGTTATGCATACCCTTGCTGCATTTGGCACCCACAGTTACACCAAGTCTATGGTTGGTATAACTGCAGGCACCTAAATTTTAGGTGCACTGATGCCAGGTTATGCTAGTATTTTATAATGGAATCTTTGCACCCACATGCCATTATATAATAGACTCTCACAATGTGACATTGAGTGCCTAAAATGAGGTGCCTGCATACCCCCTGGATTCTATAGATGCCAGCCCTCTCCCAATCTAATTGTTTTTATTTACATCATTATTTTGTTCATCCGGGGGGGGGGGAGGAGCACACAATTTTATTTGGCCACTATCATGGGGTCGCAGCCAGAAAAAGATTGAAAAGCACTGCTGCTGCTTTTGACACTGTTGATCACAGCCTACTCCTTGATATGCTGTCCTCACTTGGATTTCAGGGCTCTGTTCTTTCCTGGTTTTCTTCTTATCTCTCCTAGCGTACCTTTAGTGTATACTCTAGTGGATCCTCCTCTACTTCTATCCCACTGTCAGTTGGTGTACCTCAGGGATCTGTCCTGGGACCTCTTCTTTTCTCCATCTATACTTCCTTCCTTGGTACTCTGATCTCATCCCATGGTTTTCAGTATCATCTTTACGCTGATGACTCCCAGATCTACCTCTCCACACCAGAAATCTCAGCTGAAATCCAGGCCAAAGTATCAGCCTGCCTGTCTGACATTGCTGCTTGGATGTCTCAGCACCATCTGAAACTAAACATGAGCAAGACTGAGCTTCTCATCTTTCCCCCTAAACCAACCTCTCCTCCTCCCCCATTCTCTATTTCTGTGGATAACACTCTCATCAGCTCATAACCTTGGAGTCATCTTCGACTCCTCCCTCTCCTTCTCTGCACATATTCAACAGACTGCTAAAACCTGTCGTTTCTTTCTCTATAATATCAGCAAAATTCGCCCTTTCCTTTCTGAGCACACTACCAGAATCCTCATCCACACTCTTATCACCTCTCACTTAGACTATTGCAACTTGCTTCTCACAGGTCTCCCACTTAGCCATCTCTCTCCTCTTCAATCTGTTCAAAATTCTGCTGCACGACTAATATTCCGCCAGTGTCATTATGCTCATATTAGCCCTCTCCTCAAGTCACTTCACTGGCTTCCTATCCTTTTCCGCATACAGTTCAAACTCCTCTTATTGACCTATAAGTGCATTCACTCTGCAGCGCCTCAGTACCTCTCCACTCTAATCTCTCCCTACATTCCTCCCCGGGAACTCCATTCACTGGGTAAATCTCTCTTATCTGCACCCTTCTCCACTGCTAACTCCAGGCTCTGTTCCTTTTATCTTGCTGCACCATATGCCTGGAATAGACTTCCTGAGCTGATACATCAAGCTCCATCTCTGGCCGTCTTCAAATCTAAGCTAAAAGCCCACCTTTTTGATGCTGCTTTTAACTCCTAACCCTTATTCACTTGTTCAGAACCCTTATTTTATCATCCTCACTTTAATATTCCCTTATCTCTTGTTTGTCCTAATTAGATTGTAAGCTGTGTCAAGTAGGGACTGTCTCTTCATGTTCAAGTGTACAGTGCTGTGTATGTCTAGTAGCGCTTTAGAAATGATAAGTAATAATAGTAGTAGTAGCACTGCTTTAAATGTTAGTTGAGTTTTAATCCAATCCAGAACTCAGCTGAAAGCCCTTGTAATTACTGGAGAGAGATTAAGGCCTATATCTATTTAAATCACCTGTCTGGGGCTAACTGCACATTTTCAATGGCACTTAACCAGATAGTGCCACTGAAAATACCTGGTTAGCACTCAAGCTAAAACTGGCTATTTGAGGGGGGGGGGGGGGGGGGGGGTAGAATCAGCACTTAACCGGTTAAGAGACTTGGATAAATAGGAAAGCATAAAACACAGGCATATCTTTGTGATTCTTTATAGTTAAGTGGTGAATATCGCACATAGCTGGCTATATTTTGGCCAGCTCCCAATAGCTGAAAATTCAATACCGGATTCTGGACATGGCCCAGCATTGAATTTCCAGGTTTACCGTTGGAGGCAGTCAGTAGATGTTTATCTATGCAATTCGTCTGCAGTGTGTCCAAATCACAAGGAGCATGTCGGGGGCATTTCGAAGGTGGGATTAAGGTGTGCCTAACTGTTGGACTCACGTCTCCAGTGGTGAATCGTCTATTAGTCTCTACTTTTGCCTTCTGTGCCTAACACTTGGACATTTTATAGCCATAATGGAACAAAACAAAAACATCCAGGACTAAAACTATTTTGATGTAGACCTCTTTTCAGAATGAATAAGGCACAAAAAGGTGCCCTAAATGACCAGATGGCCACTGGCGAGAATCAGGGGTGACCCCCCCAATACCCCCCAGTGGTCACTGACCCCCCCCCCCCCTCCTACCTCGCAAAATGTGAATAAAAATATGACTTACTAGGTTTGAGGAGTAGTGTAGTGGTCGGTGCAGTGCATTGGAGTGGGGAACTCAAGACCCTATCTCCCTCTACCTGTCACACTTGTGGTGGAAACTGTGACCCCTCCCAAAGTCACCAAAACCCTAATGTACCCATGTATAGGTGTCCCCTTCACCCATAAGAGCTATTATAGTCGTGTATAGTGGGGGGCATTTTGTTTTGAGTGTGTTTTGGAGGGCTCGTGGGACAAGATAAGGGAGGATACAACATAACTTTTTATTTTTTTAATTGAGAAAATTCTAGCAACAATAGCTGTGATCTGTCTCCTTCTCCTGTGTGATCACCTGGTGCCGGCACATAGGAGCAGGAGAGTGATAGACCAAGGGAGGAACAGACACAGGAAGGGTAGGGGTGGGGGCAGCAGCTGGGGAGGGGGTCGGCAGCTATGGTCCAAGTGGAGGGGGTGGTGGTGGTGGCAGCCCTGTCCTTGGCTCTGGTTCTGTCTCTCGGTGGCCTTGGCCAAATGTATGTAGATTTACCCAGTGTAAAAAACTGCACAAAAATCTAGTGCCATTTTTTAACCTTTGTGTAGCACGGAATCTTTATGCCAGCTCAAAGCTGATATAAAGATGCAGCACGGGAGCAGAGGATGATCTGAGCTGAAGTTCAGCACTGCTTCCTCTAAACTGAGCAAGATTCCTCCAACTGCATTACTGCCAGTGGAGGGTGGTGCTTCAATATTGTATTTTCAATCATTCAGGACAGGCAGTTTCCCCCGGACCCCTACAGAGCTTGCCTATCCCTCACTATTGAAAATATGATAGTGAAACAGCACCCCCCACTGGCAGGACTGTATGTGGAGGACTCCTGCTCAACTTAGAGGGAACAGTAATGGGCATTCTCAAAAGTTAAGTGCTAGTTCTGATTTGCTCCTAACTTTGGGTGCCTGACTTACTCCTGTTTCTATTAGATATATGTATGGCGCCAAAAGTTAGGTACAACCTGCACACTATGCTAGTATTTTATAAAAGTCAGGTGCCCTTTATTTTTTTTGTTACATTTGTGCCCCGCGCTTTCCCACTCATGGCAGGCTCAATGCGGCTTACGTGGGGCAATGGAGGGTTAAGTGACTTGCCCAGAGTCACAAGGAGCTGCCTGTGCCTGAAGTGGGAATCGAACTCAGTTCCTCAGGACCAAAGTCCACCACCCTAACCACTAGACCACTCCTCTAGGGCTCAGCACTGATCTTTTCAGCACCTAATACATAGTAGATGACGGCAGAAAAAGACCTGCATGGTCCATCCAGTCTGCCCAACAAGATAAACTCATATGTGTATACCTTACCTTGATTTGTACCTGCCTTTTTCAGGGCACAGACCGTACAAGTCTGCCCAGCAGTATTTCCCGCCTCCCAACCACCAGTCCCGCCTCCCATCACCGGCTCTGGCACAGACTGTATAAGTCTGCCCTCCACTATCCTCGCCTCCCAACCACCAACCTCTCTTCCCCCACCTGCTCCGCCACCGAATTTTGGCTAAGCTTCTGAGGATCCACTCCTACTGCACAGGACTCCCTTATGCATATCCCACGCATGTCTGAACTCCGCCACCGCCCTCATCTCCACGTTTGCCACTATATGTAGAATTCCCCCCAAATGTCATTGCATGGTTCTAACTCAAGCTTATTGCATTGACCCCTCTTTCAGAGTGATGGTGACATTGACTGTCAATCTGAGATCCTACTTCCTTAGAGATATACAAGGCTGCAAGTTGGTGTTCATTCAGGAAACACTGTAGTGAAGAAGCGGCTTTGTATCTGGATTTAAGGTTTGCTATGTTGATCCTTGAAAGCCTATTTTAAGAGTAAAACACACGTTTTTGTTTGCAAGGCTATCTTTCTGTTTTCCTCCTTTCTGTTTTATTGTTTAGTAATAATAAAACGGTAAGCAAAGAAAGAGAGAGCTGAAAGATAAATATTTGTAGCATTGTGACTATCTTGCCCCTTCTTATTTGATGGCAACACTTAACAGCAGGTTTTGACTCATTGTCCCTGCTGTTCATCAGAGAAAGTGTAATTGTTTTTTATGTAATTGTTGTTATCAGTAACAGCAGAATGATTCACATTACAACACCCACCTCCCCTGTGGTGGTGGTGGTGGTGGTGGGGTTACCTCTCTTTATTTTGTAAAAGTGTTCTCTTGCTTTTCTAGATAACAACTTACAGGCAACGCAGCATGTGATAAACTGCCCACACACTCAGAAAAGCTTTCTCTTGAAAGCCCTAGAATCATTCTGTTGTGCACATAAAGTGGGTAATGTAAATCACAAGTGTGATTTATTGCTGTGCTGTCATCAGAAAATCACACGTATAGGTAATAAATTGTATAATTTCTGGGGAAACCTTTATGTATCTGTATATGACTGTGAAAACTCTGAGGCAGTAGCATGTAATTAACTAAGGTTACCTTAGAGCTTTGGTTCCCAAGTTGGTCCTGGAGTCCCCCCTTGGCAGGCAGGTTTTCAGGATATCCACAATTAATATGTATGAAGCTAATTTGTCTCCACAATATGCAGATCTTTTTCATGCATGTTCATTGTGGATATCCTGAAAAATGGACTGGCAAGTGGGTACTCCAGGACCGACTTGGGAAACAATACCTTAGGATACCTGCATATTACCATCAGGTTGCATGTAGGAATCTACACCATGTTAGCAATTTATTTATTTATTTGTAGCATTTGTATCCCACATTTTCCAACCAATTTGCAGGCTCAATGTGGCTTACATTTGCCGTAATGGTGGTTGCCATTTCCGGGTAACAGAGTTACAAATGGTATTGCGTTAAGGTGCAATACATACATGATAACATACATGGAATATAACGTATATGGAACAGATCATGGTATATATATATATATTAGCAATGTCTCCTAATTAGGGATATGATTAACCTACTGGAACACTCCTATTACTGATTACACATTCGCTCCAGTCTATTAATTACAAATTATCTTTATTGTACACATATGCTTTAAACCATCACATATGTATTTAAAACCACCTATTACACCTATTAATAGGTGGTTTTAAATACATATGTGATGGTTTAAAGCATATGTGTACAATAAAGATAATTTGTAATTAATAGACTGGAGCGAATGTGTAATCATATATATATATATATACCATGTGCATACATACATGGTAAAGAAGAATAATTTATGGTATTGCATGAAGGTTCCTGAGTAATAAATTGGGTTGTGACATACATTAGGTCATCAACTAAGGTTTAAAGTGGTTTTGTTTGATCATTAATATCAAAGAGGTTGTTCAGTCATGTGATAAGAGTTCGGATTTGTATAGATCGTGTAACAACGATTGAGCGTTATATTCCTGGGTTGCATCAAACATGGTAACATCAAACATGGTAACATAATAGCAGATGGCAGATAAAGACCAGCATGGTTTATCCAGTTTGCCCAATAAGATGTCTAGAGTTGCACTTGTCGCTCCATCCAGAACATGCAGGTCACTCTCTCTGTGCCTTTATTTAGAGTTGTACATGCTAATCTATTCAGGTTACTGCCCTCTAGGCCTTTCTGAATTGTGCTAGAGTTGTACCTGCTGCTTTGTGCTGAATGTACAGGTTAGACCTCTATACCTTTGTTTAGGATATAACCTGTCACTCTGTGCAGGTTTCGTCCCTTGTGAACTAGGAATGACTGTTGAATGGATGGTTTCAATTTAAGTTCCATAGTTGTTCCTGGGAATTACAGACTCAACAGTAAGAACATAAGTGTTGTCATACTGGGACAGACAGAAGGTCCATCAAGCCCAGCATCTTGTTTCCAGTAGTGGCCAATCCAGGTTGCAAGTACCTGGCAAAATCCCCAAACAGTACAATTCATTTTATGCTGCTTAAATAAGCAGTGGATTTTCCCCAAGTTCGTTTTAATAATGGCTTATGGTCTTTTCTTTTAGGAAGTTATCTAAACCTTTTATCGCATTCTCTGGCAATGAATTCCAGAGTTTAATTACATGTTGAGTGAAGAAATATTTTCTCTGATTTGTTTTAAATTTACTACTTTGTAGCTTCATCGCATGCCCCCTAGTCCTAGTATTTTTGGAAAGAGTAAACAAGCGATTCACATCTACTCATTACTTTACAGATCTCTATCATATCTCCCCTCAGCCGTCTTATGATTTCACTGAATATTCAGTCACTGGTAAAGATTTGATTACATTGTGCCATCCCTAAACAACACATAACTAGAGCTTTGCTTCATTTCTAAGCCATGCATTTGTTCTAGAGGGCAAGATCAGACCATTAAACAGTCAGGCTACAGTATATGGACCATAAATTACAGCCTAATAAATAAAGATGACTGTTTCAGCGATACTGGCATGATATAAAATGGAATAAGAGTGCAAAGGTCAGCACTAGAAAAACTCTTCTTATTAGTGGGCAAGCTTGCAGGTGACTGGCGACAATCAAACACAAATAATAAAATACTTCCAGCTGTTTTTGCATGTCAAGCTACATCAACAAAACAACATTCCTACTACCCTCCTTTTACAAAGCTGAGTGGCAATGCCGACACAGCCCATTCAATGGGCTGTGTCGGCATTACCGCACCGGTAGCCACTAGTGCGGCTTTGTAAAAGGGAAGTTTACATAAGTACATAAGTAATGCCGTACTGGGAAAAGACCAAGGGTCCATCGAGCCCAGCATCTTGTCCACGACAGCGGCCAATCCAGGCCAAGGGCACCTGGCAAGCTTCCCAAACGTACAAACATTCTATACATGTCATTCCTGGGATTTTGGATTTTTCCAAATCCGTTTAGTAGCGGTTTATGGACTTGTCCTTTAGGAAACCGTCCAACCCCTTTTTAAACTCTGCTAAGCTAACCGCCTTCACCACATTTTCCGGCAATGAATTCCAGAGTTTAATTACACGTTGGGTGAAGAAAAATTTTCTCTGATTTGTTTTAAATTTACTACACTGTAGTTTAATCGCATGCCCCCTAGTCCTAGTATTTTTGGAAAGCGTGAACAGACGCTTCACATCCACCTGTTCCACTCCACTCATTATTTTATATACCTCTATCATGTCTCCCCTCAGCCGTCTCTTCTCCAAGCTGAATAGCCCTAGCCTCCTTAGTCTTTCTTCATAGGGAAGTCATCCCATCCCCGCTATCATTTTAGTCGCCCTTCGCTGCACCTTTTCCAATTCTACTATATCTTTCTTGAGATGCGGCGACCAGAATTGAACACAATACTCAAGGTGCGGTCGCACCATGGAGTGATACAATGGCATTATAACATTCTCACACCTGTTTTCCATACCTTTCCTAATAATACCCAACATTCTATTCGCTTTCCTAGCCGCAGCAGCACACTGAGCAGAAGGTTTCAGTGTGTTATCGACGACGACACCCAGATCCCTTTCTTGGTCCGTAACTTCTAACGTGGAACCTTGCATGACGTAGCTATAATTCGGGTTCTTTTTTCCCACATGCATCACCTTGCACTTGCTCACATTAAACGTCATCTGCCATTTAGCCGCCCAGTCTCCCAGTCTCGTAAGGTCCTCTTGTAATTTTTCACAATCCTGTCGCGAGTTAACGGCTTTGAATAACTTTGTGTCATCAGCAAATTTAATTACCTCGCTAGTTACTCCCATCTCTAAATCATTTATAAATATATTAAAAAGCAGCGGTCCTAGCACAGACCCCTGAGGAACCCCACTAACTACCCTTGTCCATTGTGAATACTGCCCATTTAAACCCACTCTCTGTTTCCTATCCTTCAACCAGTTTTTAATCCACAATAGGACATTTCCTCCTATCCCATGACCCTCCAATTTCCTCTGTAGCCTTTCATGAGGTACCTTGTCAAACGCCTTTTGAAAATCCAGATACACAATATCAACTGGCTCCCCTTTGTCCACATGTTTGTTTACTCCTTCAAAGAATTGAAGTAAATTGGTCAGGCAAGATTTCCCCAAACAAAAGCCGTGCTGACTCGGTCTCAGTAATCCATGTCCTCGGATGTGCTCTGTAATTTTGTTTTTAATAATAGCCTCTACCATTTTCCCCGGCACCGACGTCAGACTCACCGGTCTATAATTTCCCGGATCTCCCCTGGAGCCTTTTTTAAAAATGGGCGTTATATTGGCCACCCTCCAATCTTCCGGTACCACGCTCGATTTTAAGGATAAGTTGCATATCACTAGCAGTAGCTCCGCAAGCTCATTTTTCAGTTCTATCAGTACTGTAGGATGAATACCATCCGGTCCAGGAGATTTGCTACTCTTCAGTTTGCCGAACTGCCCCATTACGTCCTCCAGGTTTACCGTGAAGTCAGTAAGTTTCTCCAACTCGTCCACTTGAAATACCATTTCCGACACCGGTATCCCACCCAAATCTTCCTCGGTGAAGACCGAAGCAAAGAATTCATTCAGTCTCTCCGCTACGTCTTCCTTGATCGCCCCTTTTACCCCTCGGTCATCCAGCGGCCCAACCGATTCTTTTGCCGGCTTCCTGCTTTTAATATACCGAAAAAATTTTACTATGTTTTTTTGCCTCTAATGCTATCTTTTTTTCGTAATCCCTCTTGGCCTTCTTTATCTGCGCATTGCATTTGCTTTGACACTCCTTATGCTGCTTCTTGTTATTTTCAGACGGTTCCTTCTTCCATTTTCTGAAGGCGTTTCTTTTAGCCCTAATAGCTTCCTTCACCTCACTTTTCAGCCAGGCCGGCTGTCTTGTGGAGTTCCGTCTTTCTTTTCTAATTCGCGGAATATGTATGGCCTGGGCCTCCAGGATGGTATTTTTGAACAGCGTCCACGCCTGTTGTACAGTTTTTACTCTCTCAGTTGCCCCCCTAAGTTTTTTTACCGTTCTTCTCATTTTATCATAGTCTCCTTTTTTAAAGTTAAACGCTAACGTATTTGACTTTCTGTGTACAGTTACTTCAAGGTCGATATCAAAACTGATCATATTATGGTCACTGTTATCAAGCGGCCCCAGTACCATAACGTCCCTCACCAGATCATGCGCTCCACTAAGGACCAAGTCTAGAATTTTTCCTTCTTTCGTCGGCTCCTGCACCAGTTGCTCCATAAAGCTGTCCTTGATTTCATCAAGGAATTGTATCTCTGTAGCGTGTCCCGATGTTACATTTACCCAGTCTATATTTGGATAATTGAAGTCACCCATTATTATCACATTGCCCATTTTGTTCGCGTCTCTGATTTCTTTTATCATTTCTGTGTCTACCTGCTCATCCTGGCGAGTTTAGACAGGTAACCTTTTTTTTGTTTGTTATCATTTCATTTTCTACAACATTTAAGCTTGCTTGAGTGTAAGACAATATTTTCTGTTGGTAGAAGTGTAAAGAATTCTAAAACTTTGTGAACTGTTGATCAACTGAACAATCTAGAAGATAAAGTAGAACACTATAGGGCCCTTTTACAGAGCGGCAGTAACCCCAACGCGGGCTTACCGCTCGCTGTTCCTGGACTACCGCTGGCCCGACAAGGCTGCCGGCGGTAGTCCCGCCCCAAGCACGCTCCATTTCCAGGGGAAAAAGAAAATCCCCGGAAATAGCTTGTGCGGTGGTAGCCCGATGGTAACTGGGCATTGCCGCACGCTGCCCGGATACCGCTGAGTTAGCACGGGAGTCCTTATAGCCACCTCAGTGGGTGGCGGTAGGGGCTACCCGTCGCATGGCCATGTGTGTCTGCTGCAGTGAAAAGGGCACTGGCACATGGGAAAAACAGCTAGCGCAGGGCCCTTTTTCCAGCAGCTTGGTAAAAGGACCCCTAAGTGCATATGTAATAATCTACTACCTAGATTAAAAGTGTACCTCATATGTACAATTAACCCCTATGAGGGTAATTTTGTAAAGAATGTTTTGTGCAGATATGCCAATATATTAACGTAAAATGTCTTTAATAAACATGTAGGTATGTATGGGAGAGGAGTTTGAGGCGAATGCAGGTGGAGTCATGGGGACACTCAATGAAATTACATGGAAATACTTTTAAAACAAATAGGAGAAAATATTTTTTCACTGAATGAATAGCTAAGCTCTGGAACTAATTGCCGGAGGATGTGGTAATAGCACTTAGCATATCAGGGTTTACAAAAGGTTTGGACAAGTTCCTGGAGTAAAAGTCCGTAGTCTTGTATTGAGATAGACATGGGGGAAGCTACTGCTTGCGCTGGGATCAGTAGCATGGAATGTTGTCACTCTTTGGGATTCTGCCAAGTAGTTTTGACCTGGATTGACCACTGCTGGAGGCAGGATACTGGGCTAGATGAACCATTGGTTGGACCCAGTATGGCTTTTCTTATGTTCTTATCTGAGTATGTGTGTAAGTTATAAAATACATACCTAAGTGCATACTTCAGCTATGAATATTTATACCAGCTTCGGAGCTGTTGTAATCTATGTGTTTGCATTGTTATTTATTAAAGACACATGAGTAGGTCAAGATTAAGGTACAGGCCAACTAGCCATGTGCCTAGGGCCCAAATGTTTAGGAAGGACTCTCTCAGATGTACTAATTCAATAGCTTCCAAACAGATTTATTTGCTGGTAAGTCAACTGCTGGCATTAAGTAGAGTCAGCGGTGGGGTTGAATCCAGAGCTACCACTGCCTACGAGGTCTCTCTCTTCTCCCCATCACATATGCATTGTTTTCAGTGGGCAGGAAAAGTTTGCAATTGGTATTTCTTGTCTGGTGCTTCCTCCTCTTCCATTTATCCCCTGTAATTAGAACCACATAGAGCCCCATTTGTGAGAGTTTTGAAATGTATTATATTAGAATGGGGGCCCATCACACTTGTTTGCCTGGAATCTACCAGAGTTAATCCTGCCCTACACGTACATGCATATGTTTCTTTATAAAATAGCCTCAAAATAGGCATCAATTTGACCTTCCATCCTAGCCAAACAGTTGTAAAATTACCCTCCACGTCACCAACATGTTAGACACCTTGAGGTAATTTTATATCTAGAATCAACTAAAATAGCCAAAATTCAGGCATGGAATTATGAATTTGTTAGAATAATATAATAATGAAAATCCACAACGTGAAAATGATATTAGTGAGAGACCATTTGTGAATATTTATAAATGCTCATAAACATTCAGAAAGAGAAGGAAAAAGCCTCAAAGAGCTCAAAATCCTGTAGATTTGCAGAGCTAACCAGATCAAATGATCTTCTCTTCATCCTCGGCAAAAAATCGGCAGACAATTTGTGAAGAAGGTGTTTTTGTTTTTTGTTTTTTTTGCTGAGGATGAAGATCATTTGATCTGGTTAGCTCTGTAAATCTACAGGATTTTGAGCTCTTTCAGGCTTTTTCCTTCTGTTTCTGAATGTTTTTGAGCATTTATAAATATTCACTAATGGTCTCTCACTAATATCATTTTCATGTGGTAATTTTATATCTGCCGCATGTATAAAATATACTTTTCCTTGCTTGGTCTTTGGTGAATTTTCTAAAGAAAAAGTATGCATATTACTTTCAGTTGAAATTTACTTTAGGGGATTTATGCACATAAATTTACAGCTGCTCTTCGACATGCATGAATTGTCTTGGTTTGTTTGTGTATTTTATTATTAATTTACTTTATTTAAGATGCTTCCACCTCACCATTCTTTCGCCTATGTTTACTAAGCGGCGCTATGGGCGCATTAGTGGTTTACGCGCCCATAGAAATGTATAGGCGCGTTAGCATTTATCACACCTTAAATTTACAGGCACGTTACAAATGCTAACGCACCTTAGTAAACATACCCCTTAGTTGTAGATTGGTAACAAGTGCACCTAAGAAATACAGTCAAAGGGTGAGAGTATGTCTGTAATTGCTGATTATCCATAGTTTCTGAGGGACATCTAAATAATAATATTGAATATGAAAAACATTTAAAAAAACTATAAATAATATAGAATTGATAAAATCATTATCCCCCCCAATTCTATATATGGTGCCTTAAATTCTGCATGCTAATTTGTCCGCATGGCCAAATTAAGTGTGTAAACTTAATTAACAAGCCAATCAGCGCCAATAATTTTATTTTTGTTACATTTGTACCCCACACTTTCCCACTCATGGCAGGCTCTATGCGGCAGGCAATGGAGGGTTAAGTGACTTGCCCAGAGTCACAAGGAGCTGCCTGTGCTGGGAATTGAACTCAGTTCCTCAGTTCCCCAGGACCAAAGTCCACCACCCTAACCACTAGGCCACTCCTCCTATAATTAGTACTTAACTAATTAGCTTGGCTTTAATTAGAATTTAGATCAGTGAAGTAATACATTGGATGATAATATACAACTTTCATATCAAGTGATTGTTTTCTAAGGAGGAAGCTCTGCTTGTGTACATAGAAATCTATTACATGTTAGAACACATTTGACACCTGACACAATGCGCTGTGCGCCGAAACACAGCCTGTGTCTGGTCATTAATGGAAGATTTATTTTCAAGTCATATAATTAAAGGAACTGTATCTTGATTTTGAAGGCTCTTGGTGCTTCATTTTGTTTTTTTAGAAATTTTATACCAGCACAGAAAGCGAACTTCCTCACCAAATGCTGCCCTAATATAAAAATAATTAAAAATATAAATATAAAAGTAATGACTACCTAAATAAAACAGTAAAATAATAAATAGCAGATGTCAATATCCAATCTAAGAAAATGCAAAATGAAAATACAAAAGAAAGAACAAAACTGTACAAAAAAACTCTTTATGAAATAGTGACTACCGTGGTAGCCCAGCAAAAAACGTTGAGAAACAACATCACAAAAAACAAAAGCATATATAAACGAAAGAGTAACTGCCGCCAAGGAGTACCAAATGAAGGCTTATAACTTACTGCAGTTTTCTGAACGAAACACGTAAGTGAATGCTGCCACCGTCGTACCTGCCGACGGTATATGCTCTGCCATTTGTAATGCTGGTTGTTTCGTCCACTTGAAAACTCATGTGATGCTGAAAAACTGAATATATTATGACGTGTTGTGATGTAAATCTATGTGTAAACAAAGAAGAACTGAACACCGCTCATTCTATTTCATGTAGAGATTTCCCTTTTCCCTTGTTATATTTATACATTTTCATATTTTTATTCAGTCTCCAGTTCAGTGGCGTAGCCAGACAGCCAATTTTGGGTGGGCCTGAGCACAAAGTGGGTGGGCACAAAATTTTCTCTCTCCCCCCTCTCCCCCAGCACTTCCCAATTCAAAATATAAATACTTTAGCAGAAGAGGATCCCCAATCTCTGTCAGCTGAAGGCCTCCAGTAAAGATGGCCAGAATTCCTCTCCACCAAGCCCAGTAGGCAGCAGCAATTCCTCGAGCCACTGATGCCAGCACCCCATACATGCTTAGTTGTCAGTGGCTCCAGGATGCTGCCCCCATCTGCCAAGCTCAGTAGAAGAAGGCATCTCTGGCCAGCTTCAGAAGAGACCCCAGCTAGTAGGGCTTGGGAATCCCCACTAGCTACAGCAAGGGTCAGGGCTGCCATTAGCCATGCTGGTCACCAGGGCAGAAAATAAAGCCTCTCCCCCAATTCCCTCTCCAATCTCCTCATCTGCCGTTAAAGTCACACTGACAGACCCTCTCAAATTACAGAACAAGGATCACAAATTAGAAATAAAGATATATAGACAAAATTGAACTGGGAACCTCAGCATATACTGCAACACTGGAGAAAAAAAAAACCAAAACAAAACAAAAGCGCATTTCCTTTTCTACTTAAAACAATAAAAAGAAATCCGCTATGCACATTTCCCAAAGTTAACATATTCCATTTAAAACATTCAAAGTAAAATGATTTTCCTACCTTTATTGTCTGGACATTTTATTTTTCCATCATGTTGGTTCCAATTTCTCTTTCCCGCTTTCCTGTCTGTCTTCTGCTAATTCTTCAAACGGCTGTCCATTTGTCTTTTTTCTCCTGTCATTTCATTTCCTCACTACACCTACCTCTGAAATATTGATCCTTCCATTTTAGCTCTTTCCTTCCTTTTTTTTCTTTTCTGCCTCTGTACACTCAAATTTCATCCTCTTTCTAAATCTTTTCCTTCTTTTTACTTTTCAGATATCACATTTCCATTTCCTTTCACCCACTAGCTCTCCCATTCCCCATCTTTCTCCTTATCAGCCTTCCATTCCCTTCCATCTTCGATCTACGCGCCATCACCATATTTCTACCCCCTGTGATCACTATTCTCTCATTTTTTCCTTGCCATCTCCACTCCCTGGGCCTCTTCCCCCATGCTTTCCCCCATTCCCAGTGTCTCCCTCCCTCCATCCTTCCAGCCCAGCATCTGTTCCCTCTTTCTACCCTCCTCACCCTCGTAGCCTGATATTTGCCTATCCCTTTTACCTCCCACCACCAGCATCTTCCTGTCCCATCTCTTTTCCCTCCCCCATTTTCCAGCATTTTTCCCCTTTCTCTTCCCTACCATCCATTGTCTATCTTCTCTCCCTGGATCCATCTTCCCTCTTTCTCTCCTCCCCCGCTTGTGCATCTCTCCTTTCCTCTCCTCATCTCCACCTTCATGTCCAACTTTTCTCCCTCTCCCTGCCTTGAGCCCCTGGTTTGACATCTCTCTCTACCCCCCCCCCCCCCCCAACCACCATCTCTCCATCCTCCATCCTTCCTTTCCCTCACCTCAATGCCATGTTCAACATTTTCCCTCTCATCTCTCCCTCTCTTACACTTCCATGTCCAACACGTTTTTTTCTTTCATGCCCTTTCCCTCCCTCTCCCCATCCCACCCATATCCAACAATTCTCCCTCTCTTTCCCCTTGCAGCATCTCTCCGTCCCTCCCCCACCTAGCTTTACCCTGTTTCACTCCCTCATCCCAACAGTGGTCTTGTCTCTCCCCGACGACCCCCCCCCACCACCACACACACACACACACACACACACCAACCAACCAACCAACCAACCGCCAGCATTCTGCAGTTTTGTTTCACTCCCTTTCCCCAGCCACCACTCACTGACATGCTGACTGCAGCCTTTCTTTCCCTTGGTCTTGCTGTCGGCTTTCTCCACCCAGGAGGTCTGGGAGGGTCTGGGCATCGGATCGGTGTCGGACCTTGTCTCCTCTTTCAGTCTCGTGGGTCTTGACTGGGGCTGACCTGGGCGTCGCGTGGCTGCGGGGCCTGCAGCATCTGACTCCTGTGCAACAGAGAGGCGAGAGGCGGGCGGTGCAAGGTGTGAGGCGCGAGGTACGGAGCGGCGGGAGCAGCGAGATGAACGGGAGGCTGTGCGCCGCGGCACCGCGCAGCCACGTGGCAGCTATTCTTCCTTCCTCCACTCTGTTCCGCTGCATGGCAGTTGTTAGTTCTTCTGCTGCTTATCTCGGCGAATCCGCGCGCTGCCAGGGCTGTCTGCTGCTGCTGCGACTGCTTCCTCTGCGCTGGCCCGAAGAGGCGGGCCCAGCGCAGAGGAAGCAGTCACAGCAGCAGACAGCCCTGGCAGCGCGCGGATCCGCTGCAGATAAGCAGCAGAACTAACAACTCTGCCAGAAGATGATGACAACCGGTGCAGCTTTGTTGTAGGCTGTGGCGCTGCCCGAAGGGGAGGGAGGGCCCGAGGGAAAGAAGGCTTGCAGCGTGCACTGTTGCTGGGTGGGCCTGAGCCCAAAGTGGGTGGGCCCAGGCCCACCCGTGGCTACGCCCCTGCTCCAGTTATTTTTTACATGTTTTTTTTAATATAAATGTTATTGATGACAGATCTATACAAAAAACTTGAGTTCAAACAAGCATGTTTATACAGTATGCTAGTGTTATAAAGTGTACATGAAAATTACGACAGTGCAATCTGTCATCCTATTTTATAACTTTTCCCTCCACCGTTCCCCCTTATTCCCTGTTTTATTTGTATTATACATGAGATTGGACAAACAAGCAGAAAAATTTAGTCAGTACAAACAGCATCAGTTCGTGGCACCCAAACATCTGGTCTTATATTTCATATTTTATACTGTATTTACTGTTTGACTTGATGTTATTGTCTTTGTTGGTAATTTTTGTTTTTTTATCTTTTTCTTAAGTTAAATGCTGAAGAAGTATTTCGAAGCTGAAACACAGTCTGTGTAACGTTAATGCAACTAGGACTTGTTTTATTAAAATACTAGTAAAAAAAGTCCCATTTCTCAAACCAATGAAATGGGTGCTGGCAAGGTTATAATCTAATGGTGATTATGTTTTTAAGGGAACTGTTAGGAAGAATGTGCTGTGATGATAAAGAATAATTGGGAAGGGTGTATAATGAGTAATATGGTCCAGAAATCGGTGTTTCTTTGTCGGTTACTTGCACTTTCCTCATCAGTCATATTTTGTATCCTCGACTTTTTTCTTGCAGTGGCTTTTTGACTTTCATGTGTCTTTTTGTCTTCACTCAGAGCTGCACGCCTCTTTCGTTGTGCTTCAGCTCTTTTTCTTTTAACTTCAGCCTGCTCCTCAGCAGTTAGTGTTCTTTTTCTAGTCATGTGATGTTCACCGCGTTGGAACGTGTCTCTGATTGTTGTTTGTGAGCTACAGTACGTTGGACTGTGCCTCTGCTTCTCCTTGGTGCCCTGCCTTCTCCTCCATGTGCTACAATTCTTCCCTATGCTCTCATCCTCTCCAATGCAATCCATGTGCAGTGATTCTCCTATGCCGTTCCCTCCCCTTCCCTCCCCTCCATCTCCAGCGATTGTGGCCTCTACATGGTATGCACCGATTCTCCTATGTTCTCCCCTCCCCTTGCCTCCTATGCCATCCATATCCTGTAATTTGTGAGTGTGTGTGTGAGAGAGAGGGTGTGTGAGACAAAGAGAGAGACAGAGAGTGAGTGTGTGTGATACAGAAAGACAGTGTGACACAGTAAGAGAGAGTGAGTGTGTCTGAGAGACAGAGTGTGTGAGAGAGAGTGTGTGTGTGTGTGTGTGTGAGAGAGAGAGAGAGTGTGTGTGTGAGAGAGAGAGAGAGAGAGAGTGAGTGTGTGTGTGTGTCAGAGTGAGAGTGAGTGCATGTGTGTGTGAGAGAGAGACAAGAGTGTGTGTGTGTGTGTGAGAGAGAGGGTGAGAGTGTGTGTGTTATTGAGAAAGAGAGAGAGTGTGTGTGAGAGGAAGAGAGAGAGTGTGTGTGCGAGAGAGAGAGAGAGAGACAGAGTGTGTGTATGTGTGAGACAGAGAGAGAGATTGTGTGTGTGAGAGAGACAATGTGTTAGAGAGAGTGTGTGTGTGAGAGAGGGTGAGAGTGTGTGTGTGTTATTGAGAAAGAGAGTGTGTGTGTGAGAGACAGACTTTGTGTGAGTGTGTGTGTGAGAGAGAGACACACACAGACAGACTCTGTGTGTGTGTCTGTGTGAGAGAGCGAGTGAGAGAGAGTGTGTAACACTGATTGCACTGTCTGTGTGTTTTGTATCCTTTTCTTTTTTAGATATTATCCTGTTTTTTTCTGTTATATATAAATTTATGTGCTGTGTTGTCCGCTGGGTACCTCGTGGTTCCATGTCTGCCTAACTTCAACTCAGCTTTCCTCCAGCTTTCCCTTCCCTCTCACTGTTCCGTCCTCTGACGTCATTACATTTTGACGCGAGGGCGGGGCAGTGAGGGGGAACGGAATGCTGGAGGCTGGCTGACGTAATTTAATGTTAAGAACCCAGGCAGCTAGACAGCGATGGAACGTTGGAAGTGCAAATTATTATATAGGATGTACATTTTGACCTGTGGTGTCTTGATTGTTCATTTCCTGCCACTCTCGTGGATGTTTCCTTCTGTAGAATCACGCTAACCACGTGGTTTTTGGCACGGATGTTTAAGGCACTATTTATAGAATTTGGCCCTGTGTGTAAATGATTTAGGGCTCTTTTTACAAAATTGCTCTAGCGATTCCGGTGTGGCAAATGCAGCAGAAGCCCACTCAATTACTATGGGCTTTGCCACATTTGCTGTGCCAGAATGACTAGTGCGGCTTTGTAAAAGGAGCCCTTAAAAATTAAAACGGTTAAGAGCACTGGATAAAAATGCTAAAAACAGGCACTCACCAACACGGAACTAACCCTTGCCACGTGTTTTGGGTTCTGCTAATTTTTGGTTGTGTGTTTCCAATATCTGTTAAATCAGGGTCTGTTGAATCAAGGGTTGACTGTACAAGAATATAAAAGCAGCAGACAATAAAACAAAACAACAGAAACAAACTAGCAGACATCCCATTTTCACATCACATGCATGTCTTAGAACATGTAAATCCACATACTACAGCTTAAATGCATCCAGTTGAATTTTCAAAAGTATGCATGTTGAGAAAGCAAATTCATCATGAATCCCACCTTTGTGAAGGCCTCTCTGCTCAATGTGAGATAAAGAAATTCGTTTGCAGGTTTTACCCATACAACTTTACACACATCAGGTGTACATTTTTATTAAAGTGTATTTTTATGGGTAAATCATTGCTTTTAATTATGGAATGTTTTTGAAAATTGCCTATCTTATGGCTAAAGGAATTTTCTGCTTATTATTTTTTAATTCACCGGTGAACTGTCAGAAAAAATCTATAAACTGAACATTTTTTGACCATAGATAGCCCTAACATACATACGTTCTGTTTTAAAATCGGGCAAAGTCTACAGATAAAAAAAAATTACTTGCAGACTTTGTTTGAAAGCAAACTGTTTGAAATTTGTCCCCATGGTGTCTTTTCATAGGCAAGGTAGTGGGTTAAACACTTCTCTAAAATAACTTCTATTTGATTTATCTAATACATGATTTCATTTTTATTTCATAGATTAAAAATATGAAATAGAGATAATTTGAGAGATATTTTACTGAGCTGGTTTAATTTCATCCTTTCATGCAGTCTATTTAGAATGTACAAATCAGATATGCTAAATGTTTTTCTCAGTGATTTGATTAGGACACCAAAGACTTTTAAGATGCTAATAAGCAGCGTGATGCTTACTCTGAAAGTACTTTGAGCACCACAATAAAAGAAACATGGACTGGGGGAAAACTTAATTTGACATTTTTCTCATAGTTTTAATTAGTATGGAAACCTCTTATTTTAGCATGTACATGTTTAGAATTTCTTTCTCATTTGGAGTTGGCTTTTAAGTCTAGGAAGCCTGTATCATAGTATGAAATGAATGATAAACAAACAGGCTTTAAAGGAAATTGAAACATTTGAATCTAATTCATTTGCATTATATTTATCCGTTTTCTCGTGATTACATTTACATTATTGCTGATAAGCATTCTAGAAATCCATTTATGATCAAGTCCCTTGGGCCACCAGACACCCACAAAACCTTTGTAAACATCCTAGTATTTACCCCTTGTTCCCAACTTGATGACAGCAGTACTGTTGTTCCCTTCCTCCTCCTCCTTCTCCTCCTCCTGCTGTTGTGCGCCTGCTGCAGCCTCTTCTAGCCAATATGAATATGTGGGTCCAGGAGACAGTTTAATTACCCCATGCAGGCTGGAGGAGGTAGGGATAGTGCACAGTGGCAGTAGGAGGAAGAAGATGACAATGGTACAAATGAGCAAGTAGTGGGGCTTCTGCAAGTATGTTATGGATATCTTCAGGACATTTTTCAGCTTGCTTGCCCAGCCTGCCACTAACCAACAGATGGCCAACACTTTTGGTGTAGCATATTATACATATTCCTCCGGATTCTATATAGTGTGACTTGTTGCGCGTACAAAATGATCATATTCTGGATTTGTGTGCGCAACTAAATTAGCTTAATAAGCCAATCTGTGCCAATAATTGAACTTAACAAGCAATTATTGACACTAATTGCATTACAATAATTAGAATTTGCGCACACAAATGTCTTAAGCGTATTCTATAAATTAATGCATGTAAATTCTAAGATGCAGATCTAAAAAGGAGTGTGGCATTAGGAGGGGCATGGGTGGGTTGTGAGAGTTCCTAAAATTGATGCACACTGTTATAGAATATGTCCGTTCCGTGCGTAATTTAGGCGTAAATGACCACAACTAAATATAGTAACAGAAAATGGGTGTTGGGCATATTCTGTAAAGTACACCTAGATTTAGGCATGTTATATAAACCATGCCTAAATTTAGATGCGGTATAGAATATGCTGAGACAAATTTTTTTTGGCGCTGATTTTTTAGGCATAATATATAAAATCTAGCCCATATTGGTTGTTCAATCTTATTTTGTTGGTTTAACTTAAAGGAGGTACAGGTGTTAAATACTGCAAGCTCTCTAAACTATTTTCTCATTTAGAGTCCCTTTTCCTAAAGTGAATTAAGGTTTGTGGTTAACAGGGGATTTCCCCATGCATTAACTGCACATTTAATGCAACACTTTTTAATATTTTTAGTTTTATTTTGCAGGTCATGTGCTAAAGTTGGCATTTTTATTTATTGATTATTACATTTGTACCCCACATTTTCCCACCTATTTGCAGGCTCAATGTGGCTTACATGGTACTGGAGAGGTGATAGTAGACTCCAGAATAAACAAATACAAGGTTATGTTATGATAAGGTTCATGTGGTGGAACCGCATATTAACCCTCCATATCTGCCTAGAGGATTTTTTTTTTTGGTCAATGATGATCTGAGTCATGATATGGGATCTCATATGTTATAGACGTGACTATGCAATAACATATTCCAGTGACAAATAAGACCTCCCTCCCTCCCCCCTGTTATTTCACATTCAAGTGAACAATGTCCACTTTAGAGTTGCAACTGTTGATAGAAGATAGTGGACCATTTGAGCCATTTCATATCATCTAGAGTAACATAGGAGCATTTACCATCTCCAGGGTAGGAGGCTCTAAGTGCTCCTTTGTTAGCGAATGCTAAGTACAACATGCTAGCTGGCTTATGCGTCCATAGGAGCCAACTTTTCAAAATTATTGGGGGTGCTAAGCCCATTGAAAATATCCCCTCCCTGGACACATATGAGGAATGTTTTTCAATATTGTGGTTGCTCAAGCACCCACAGAGTCGGCTCCTATGAATGATCCACACCCATTCTCAACCCATACGAAGCCCCCTCCCAAAACTATTTTTCAAAACATTCACTAATGTGCGGTTTAGTGCCCAGAAACAGGACAAAAAAAATACAGCAAAAAGTTTTAACACATTTGTGCAGCAGCCTGTTTTCAAATGATTGATACTTTGCATATTGATACCAATGTTGATATTTCTCTTAAAATAATAATTTGGAAATCCTTGGTGTTACAATTTATTTTATCTATTAATGATAACATTCTTTTTGATTATTTTGTTTCTATCATGTTGAAATTACTCCTCCCTCTTTATCAGTATGGTGGAATTGAATAATTCTGTTTAGGAAATATGAACATATTTTAGAAAATAAATATCCTAATCATAGTTTGATAGAAAAAAACTGGATGATTATGTTATATATTTTATATTATTATTATTTGTAGCATTTATACCCCGCTCTTTCCCGCTCGATATCAGGTTCAGTGCGGCTTACAATGTATGGGTTACAAAGTATCACAGAGATAACACAGTTGAATAGAGTAGGATAAGAGGAAGAGATGTGGGAGGGAGGATTGAGTTATGGGTAATGTTAGTGGTTTAGGATTAGGTTTGTAAATTAAGTCGGGTCGTTTGGATAGGCTTGTTTGAAGAGGTAAGTTTTCAACAGCTTTCGGAAGGGTAGGTGTTCATTGGTTGTACGGATATATCTTGGTATGACATTCCAGAGTTGGCTGCCTATAACGGAGAAGTTGGATGCGTAGTAGGTTTTGTATTTGAAACCTTTGCAATTGGGAAGGTGAAGATTGAGATATCTTCGAGAAGATTTGGACCCGTTCCTGGTTGGAAGGTCGATCAGATTGGTCATGTAACTTGGAGATTCTCCATGTAGGATCTTGTGGATCAGTGTGTGGACTTTGAAGTTTATTCGTTCTTTGATAGGGAGCCAATGGAGTCTTTCACGGAGTGGTGTTGCGCTTTTGAATCGTGATTTACCAAAAATGAGTCTGGCTGCCGTGTTTTGGGCAGTTTGGAGTTTTTTGAGGATTTGGGCTTTGCAGCCAATGAAGATGCTGTTGCAGTAGTCAGCGTGGGTGAGTTCAGTGGATTGAACCAGATTCCAGAAAGTTTTTAGGGGGAGGAATGGTTTCACTCTTTTCAGTACCCACATCATGTTGAACATCTTCTTCGTCATGGCTTTTGCATGAGTTTCTAGAGTAAGGTGGTTGTCTAACACTCCAAGGATTTTTAGATTGTCGGATATTGGGCTTGTAACGTCGAGGGTGATCAGGGTGGTTGGGAGAAGAGTGGAGTGTTGTGATGAGAAGATTAAACATTGAGTTTTTTCTTTATTCATTTTCATCTTGAAAGCATTAGCCCAGGAGGCTAAGATGTTCATGCCAGTGATTATTTTATCAGAGATTTCTGCAAGGTTGGATTGGAAAGGGATGAATATGGTGACGTCAACTGCGTAGATGAAGGGGTTTAAACCAGATTTGGATAGGGATTTAGCCAGAGGAATCATCAAAAGATTGAAGAGGATCGGGGATAGAGGCGATCCTTGGGGAACTCCGCATTTTGATGACCACGTAGACGATACTGATGAGGTTGATTTGACTTGATAGGATCTGGTGGTGATGAAACTTTTTATCCATTTAATGATGTTTCTGCCGATCTTTATATTTGTTAATGTTACTCATCTCTTTGGTTTAATTTTATATGTTTAGTGTGTTGTTATTGTTCTTTATTTATAAAAATCAATAAAAAGATTTGAACTCTAAAATGTGCCTAAATTTATGAGTATCCTGCAGCAATTTTAACTGTTGAAGAGATTCTGGTCTTTCCGAGTTAATTTCTATATATGTGAAGTAATGGTAAAGGTAGCTTCCCTTTAACTGTGAGGGAAAAGGTTTATATGATTTTTCTTTCCCTCTTCCTGCTTGAGCTTGGGACATATAGAAGGGCATTTTCAATATGAGGTCCAAATCTAATTTTGGAAGTTTTGCAGAAAAACATCCAAAAATTCAGTGCCAAACATGATAATTTTCAAACAAGAAAAATATCTATCCTGTTGGTTCGAAAATTGCCTTATTTTAGGTGTTTTTGAGCTCAGTGCATCTTTCTTTAAAGGCCATTTTCAAACAAAAAACTTCCAAGGGGAAAATGCACAAAAACAAGCCATTGGCATGAATGGGGGCCAACAGTCTTACTAGACTGGCCACACAGACATCCCAACAGAACAATGGGGCAGCCTAGGGGGCAGTTTAGTGAACTTCACATAAAAGTCCCAGGCACACATCACATTATAACCCCCTTATATTGTATGATGAGCCCTCCAGGAATAGCAGAATATATATTGTACTCAACTGTACACCACTACAATAGCCCTTATGCCTTGAGGTGTCACCTATATGTGGGTTCAGTAGGTATTTTGTGGGTTTTGGGGCACTCACACTTTCCACCACAAATGTACCAGTTAGAGTGGGATATGGACCTGGGTCCCCTTCTCTATTGTCCACTTCACTGATAACTATGGTACTCCAAGGACCTGCCTGCTGCTCTAAGAGAAATGGCCATTATTTCTGCAGCTGCCATAGAGCTTTGTATGTCATTGTGTGTCATTTTCACCTCTTAGGGGGGCTGGGAGGGGGTTATGCCTTCATCCTTCCAGTGGTCACTTCCATAGTTGTTATTGAAATAGGTTTAGCTAGAAGTCCTATTTTTTTTTTGCCCTTGGCATTTTTACAATGTTCCATTACAGCAGAAAAAGTCCAAATCATAAGTCCACCCTAGTCCCCACCCATAACATGCCTTCAACAAATCCCCTTGAGATTTAGACGAACTGCATAGAAAAAAATCTTTAAAATGAGTTTCAAAAATAGTGATTTGGATATTTTTATATTTAAAAAAAGTCAATTTGCCGCTTTCCCGCGGATTCTATGTAGTGCAACCAAAATTGTGTGCAGAAATCTGAGCATATTCTGGATTTGCACATGCAATTGAATTACTTAACAAACCAGTCAGCGCTGATAATTGCTAAGCAATTCTTGACACTAATTGGCATTAATTAGAATTTATGTACACAACTTGCTAAGACCTGTGTTTACAAAGGCGCGCTATAGGCACATTAGCATTTTTAATGCGCGTCAAATGCTAACACGCCTATAGGAATGTATTGGCACATTAGCGTTTAATGTGCCTTAACTTTAAGGGCGTGTTAAAAATGCTAACGCGCCTTAGTAAACATACCCCTAAGTGTATTCTGTAAAGTGGTGTTTGTAAATTCTAATGAGTGCTGTCAGAAAGAGGACATGGCCGTGGGCATGGAACAGGTGAGCCATGGGAGTTTGAAAAATCTACGCTCAGGGTTATAAAATACACCGACTCCACAGCTAACTTAGGTGCCAGTATTTACACAAAGGTTTACTTGGCACAAATGGATGCGCCTAAAGTTAGGTGCAGGCATGGCCGCTAGGCGTATTCTATAAACTGTGCCTAGATTTAGCTGTGGTTTACAGAATACGCCTAGGTGGAAATATTTTCAGTGCTGATTTTTCAGGTGCCATATATAGAATCTAGTCCTTTCTGCCTTTTTTTGGAGATGTTTTTCTCTTTTTAAAATGAGCCCAAAAACCATTTAAAATTATAGTAAAGACCTCAAAGCCTATTTAACATCACCATTCTAGAAGTAATACTGCAAAACCTACACAGTGTAAGGTTTTATCATCACTTCCTCACTTCCAAAGATTCTCTGTTCTTTTCATACTTGAATTGTGTTAGTTTTTGCTTCCACTGGGAGATTATTTCCTTTATCCAACACTGTTTCTGTGAAGAAATATTTCCTTATCGTACCCCTTGAGTATCTTAAGATTATTGTATCAGTCAGTGTTTTTATCTCTGATGCAGTAGAAATATCTTGCTTAAAGCAGATAATAGTTCTGGGCACAGGCTCATCAAAGCAGAAGCCACTTTATAAAAATGTGGAGAGTGAAGCATAGGCTGGCCTTGTGTACGAGCACATGGTCTGCTGGATTCTAAATGCACTTTCATTTTTGCTTTATCTTGGAAAAGTCAAAAGAAAATTAAACAAGACTAAAAGAGAATGGCAAGTTAAAATAGCTTGTTTTATAAGTCTATGACCTGTAACTCTGTGTTATACTTGTTCCAGAGGAAAGGAGGCAGGGGATGTATGTGGGTTTGTGTCTTGTTTTAAGGGTATAGGAGTTAATTTGTTCAATTCTGGTCACCGCATCTCAAAAATGATATAGTGGAATTAGAAAAGGTGCAGAGAAGGGCTACAAAAATGCTAAAGGGGATGGGACAACTTCCCTATGAGGAAAGGCTAAAGCGGCTAGGGCTCTTCAGCTTGGAGAAAAGACGGCTGAGGGGAGATATGATAGAGGTCTATAAAATAATGAGTAGAGTAGAAAGGGTAGACGTGAAGTGTCTGTTTACTCTTCCCAAAAATACTAGGACTAAGGGGCATGCGATGAAGCTACAATGTAGTAAATTTAAAACGAATTGGAGAAAATCTTTCTTCACTCAACGTGTGATTAAATTCTGGAATTCATTGCCAGAGAATGTGGTAAAGGTGGTTAGCGGGGTTTAAAAAAGGTTTGGACGGCTTCCTAAAGGAAAAGTCCATAGACCATTATTAAAATGGACGTGGAAAATCCACTGCTTATTTCAGGGATAAGCAGCATAAAATGTTTTGTATTTTTTGAGGATCTTGCCAGGTGTTTGTGACCTGGATTGACCACTGTTGGAAACAGGATGCTGGGCTTGGTGGACCTTTGGTTCTGTCCCAGTATGGTAATACTTATGTAATTATGAGAATATTAGGAATGTGTGCTTTGGTCAGTGGTGTGCTGGTAAATGTTTAACAACAGGCTCTCTCCCTGGTCCCCCTCTGCGGCCCCCCGGTCCCCCTCTGCGCCCCCCCCCCCCCCCCGTCCCCCTCTATGCCTCCCCCAAATTGCAGAGCTGGCTATGGCCGGGGAGAGAGCCTGGGGGAGGTGTGGCAATGCATTCCTCCAGGAAAAAAAATTAAATGATCCCAGGTTCCAATGTAATTCATGTTTAATGTGCGATAAAATGCCATAAATAAGTAAATAAATATAAACTTTTAATGTTGAGCACCTGATTCTCAAAGTGAACATATTCCAAACACTACAATGAAAATAAAATGATTTTTTTTTCTACCTTTCTTGTCTGGTGACTGTTTTTCTAATCATGCTGGCCCAGTATCCAATTCTGCTGCTATCTGTCCTCTTAACTCCGTTTCCAGGGCTTTCTTTCCATTTATTTATTTCTTTTCCTCCTTTCTTCTTCATTTCTGGTCCTCAGCTTCTGCCTACAGTGGTGGAAATAAGTATTTGATCCCTTGCTGATTTTGTAAGTTTGCCCACTGACAAAGACATGAGCAGCCCATAATTGAAGGGTAGGTTATTGGTAACAGTGAGAGATAGCACATCACAAATTAAATCCGGAAAATCACATTGTGGAAAGTATATGAATTTATTTGCATTCTGCAGAGGGAAATAAGTATTTAATCCCTCTGGCAAACAAGACCTAATACTTGGTGGCAAAACCCTTGTTGGCAAGCACAGCGGTCAGACGTCTTCTGTAGTTGATGATGAGGTTTGCACACATGTCAGGAGGAATTTTGGTCCACTCCTCTTTGCAGATCATCTCTAAATCATTAAGAGTTCTGGGCTGTCGCTTGGCAACTCGCAGCTTCAGCTCCCTCCATAAGTTTTCAATGGGATTAAGGTCTGGTGACTGGCTAGGCCACTCCATGACCCTAATGTGCTTCTTCCTGAGCCACTCCTTTGTTGCCTTGGCTGTATGTTTTGGGTCATTGTCGTGCTGGAAGACCCAGCCACGACCCATTTTTAAGGCCCTGGCGGAGGGAAGGAGGTTGTCACTCAGAATTGTACGGTACATGGCCCCATCCATTCTCCCATTGATGCGGTGAAGTAGTCCTGTGCCCTTAGCAGAGAAACACCCCCAAAACATAACATTTCCACCTCCATGCTTGACAGTGGGGACGGTGTTCTTTGGGTCATAGGCAGCATTTCTCTTCCTCCAAACACGGCGAGTTGAGTTCATGCCAAAGAGCTCAATTTTTGTCTCATCTGACCACAGCACCTTCTCCCAATCACTCTCGGCATCATCCAGGTGTTCACTGGCAAACTTCAGACGGGCCGTCACATGTGCCTTCCGGAGCAGGGGGACCTTGCGGGCACTGCAGGATTGCAATCCGTTATGTCGTAATGTGTTACCAATGGTTTTCGTGGTGACAGTGGTCCCAGCTGCCTTGAGATCATTGACAAGTTCCCCCCTTGTAGTTGTAGGCTGATTTCTAACCTTCCTCATGATCAAGGATACCCCACGAGGTGAGATTTTGCGTGGAGCCCCAGATCTTTGTCGATTGACAGTCATTTTGTACTTCTTCCATTTTCTTACTATGGCACCAACAGTTGTCTCCTTCTCGCCCAGCATCTTACTGATGGTTTTGTAGCCCATTCCAGCCTTGTGCAGGTGTATGATCTTGTCCCTGACATCCTTAGACAGCTCCTTGCTCTTGGCCATTTTGTAGAGGTTAGAGTCTGACTGATTCACTGAGTCTGTGGACAGGTGTCTTTCATACAGGTGACCATTGCCGACAGCTGTCTGTCATGCAGGTAACGAGTTGATTTGGAGCATCTACCTGGTCTGTAGGGGCCAGATCTCTTACTGGTTGGTGGGGGATCAAATACTTATTTCCCTCTGCAGAATGCAAATAAATTCATATACTTTCCACAATGTGATTTTCCGGATTTAATTTGTGATGTGCTATCTCTCACTGTTACCAATAACCTACCCTTCAATTATGGGCTGCTCATGTCTTTGTCAGTGGGCAAACTTACAAAATCAGCAAGGGATCAAATACTTATTTCCACCACTGTATATATATATATATATATATATATATATATATATATATATATATACACACACCATGATCTGTTCCATATATGTTATGTTCCATGTATGTCTGCACCTAACACAATACCATTTGTAACTCTGTTACCCGGAAATGGCAACCGCCATTGCAAATCGGTGGGAAAATGTGGTATACAAATAAATAAATAAATCCATCCAGAATTGTCTTATAATATCTGCTTGTTATACTACTATCATGTTTTTTCACTATAATGTTACCCAAGATTCTTCTGTAATACTAAATGTCTATTTTCTTATATATTTCCATCATTCATGATGTATTGTAAGCCACATTGAGCCTGCAAAGAGGTGGGAAAATGTGGGATACAAATGCAATAAATAAGTAAATAAATAAATAAATACACTTACTTAACCGATTTGCAGATTGAATATTGCCACTAATTGGCCAAAGTGCTGTCTCTGCTCAAGCTCCACTCCGGACCACCCCTAACCTAACTGGTTAGCAGAGATATTCAAAGACTAGACACGAGTCGTGTTTAGGCCACTACGGCCTGCCTCAGGAGTCTAAAATTAAATCAATAATAGTGAAGATATTATCATTTTTAGTAATAACTTCAGTATCCTTAAGTACCAAGCAATGTATTTTTAGACTCCTGCGGCAGGCTGTAGTGGCCAAAACATGATCTGTGTTGAGTCTTTGAATGTTTTAATTTAAACTATTTATCTATACAACATCATCTAGCCTATTTCTCTTTTGGTGTCACCTTCGCTGTGTTTGTTACTTTTCTGCCTCGTGAGGGACTTTTTTCTTCTTTTAGCAGAGATATTCAGCAGCACTATGCAGTTAAGTCGCACTTAATATCGGTGGCAGCCAGTTCGCCGGGGTTTAATTAAGCAGGAGCCTCTCCTGCCTGATTAAACCCTTTGAATATTGACTCCAATATGTATAAGCATCTTATCAAATTGTTCTTGGAAATCACTTTTAATCAGGCCTTTGACATACAATGCAATGGGAACATTTTCTGCCATATTTTCTTGGTTTATTACTACATTGCTTGGTACTTAAGGATATTTTCTCTCTCCACACAATGTGCGGAATAATCACTTGGCACTGACATTCGCATGTTTTTCTTCTTCATTCTGGGGTCCTTTTACCAAGCTGGGGGGAAACGGGCCATGCAGTAGCGGCGGGGACCGTTTTTCCAGAGCACCAGGGCCCATTTTACCGCAGTGGATAAAAAGCCCCCAAAACAAAATGGTCATGCGGTAAGAAAACTCTTACCGCATGACCATGCGGCGGGGAGTCCTTTCCGCCACCCACTGAGGTGGTGTTAAGGGCTCCCGTGGTAACCCGGCGGTAACCAGGCAGCACATGGAGATGTCCAATTACTGCCGTGCTAATCATTTCTGGGTGGGGGGGTCCCTAGGAAATGGCACGCACTCGACCCTTAACTACTGATGGCGGCCACGTAGCACCGGCAGTAGTCCCAGAATAGCAAGCGGTAAGCCCTATGCCCAGGTTCCTTTCGCTGAGTTTCTTATCAGTTGGAATGGAAATGTCCAGGATGATCCCAACCAGCAGCACATAAACATATATCATCAGTACCTAGAATTGTGCGCCTTGTCTTGCTGCGCCCTATGCCTGGAATAGACTTCCTGAGCCCCTACGTCTTGCCCCATCCTTGACCATCTTTAAATCTAGATTGAAAGCCCACCTCTTTAACATTGCTTTTGACTCGTAACCACTTGTATCCACTCGCCTCCACCTACCCTCCTCTCCCCTCTACACATTAATTGATTTGTTTGCTTTATTTTTTTTGTCTACTAGATTGTAAGCTCTTTGAGCACGGACTGTCTTTCTTCTATGTTTGTGCAGCACTGTGTACGCTTTGTAGCGCTATAGAAATGCTAAATAGTAGTAGTAGTAGTACAATGTTTGTAATTCCAATTTTTATTTGCATCACAACATTCCAGCACATGCACAGATACATGCTTTTGCAATTTAGAGTGCCAATATAATTTTGTGCAATACCAACAATATTGTGTTGCATTTGTCAACAAACCAGCACGATACTCTTTGTTCCAGCACACCTCCCCCTTAGCTCCTCATCCCTGTCATCTTTTACTTTTTATTTATTTATTTTTTTTGTTCCATCATCTTCAAGAAAGCTAGAAAAAATTGTGAGTCCTGTATGCTTCCTGTACAAAGAAGAAACAGGAATAAAATCCTCAGAAACACTGACTGCAGAAGAACGAGCTAACCTCTACGTCTCCTCAGACCATGTGTTAAAGCCCTGACATTAGAAAACCCTGCACTTAGCCTTCCAGTCTTGTACTTCTCTTCATCTGTGTTGAATAAATAATACCTTCATTACCATAGAACTTAAATAAGATGTGCACTAAAGTCTACCTGAGTCTTTGGACACAGTTAGCTCACACACAAAACTAATTTTAATATAGGAAGCTCATAGTAGCACACAAGATAGTGCAATAAAGTACGCTAAGCTTTTGCACAGGTCCATAAGAGGAGAGAGACAAAAAAAGAGTAGAATGGGGATGGTGTGAAACAAGAGAGGAGGTGGTGGTTCGAGCAGATGAACAGGTTGAGGGAGAGGATGTGAGAAACAGAGGGGCCCTTTTACTAAGCCGCGTAAGCGTCCACATGTGCCCAACGTGCGCCAAAATAGAGTTACCGCCCGGCTAGCGCATGAGACTTTATCGCTAGGTCAATGGCTGGCAATAAAGTTGCAGATCCAAAATGGATGCATGGCAATTTTGATTTTGCCTCAGGTCCATTTCCGTCAAAAATGTTTAAACAGGCCTTTTTTACAGGTGTGCTGAAAAATGGATCGGCGAGCGCCCAAAAACCCGCGCCTACAGTACCGCAAGCCGTTTTTTAGCGCACCTTAGTAAAAGGAATCCAGAAATAGGAAACGAGGGAAGTAGTTCAGAAAAGGGTAAAGTAAGAAGGTGTAAGAATGCACCATATGAATGCACACATAACTCTTCCACCAAAGCCAGTGGTGTGCAAGAGCCGGTTGTTAAATTTTCTTCCGGCTTGCGAGCCGGTTGTTGAAAACCGCGAGCCGGCTCTGGCTCTTCTCCCTCCCTCTTCCCTCCCCTCAAGATCCGGTCACTCACGGCCTCACCGACTCCTTGTTCTTCGAATTCTTCGGGGCAGGCAGTCTTGCCTGCCCGCTTCCAGCGCTGACTCCAGGGGTGATGGTGGAAGCTGCTGCACGGGTTGATTTGGGGGAGTGAACCTTCCTCTCATTCAGCCTCAACAAGCCCTGTTTTGACTGCCGCTGCTGCTATCATTACGCGGGGAACCCCACGTTGACGTATTCTGTCATTCTCTACCGGGTCCTGCTGCTCCCACAAGAAATAAACGGCATTTCCCTGGGGGCAAAAGTGTCCGGCAAAGCAACAGCAGCAGTCCATCAAGAAGTGGATTCTGTCTTTAAGGTACTCCAGGATCTGTGAGATCTGGAAAACCTGTAATTTAAAACTAAAGGTTTCCAGCTGAGGCTCCGTCCTTTACCTTCTTGCAGGTTGATCTAGTAGTGCACAGAGCAATGCTTTTCTTTTCAAGTTTTTCCCCTGGATTAAAAGCAATATGAGAAACTTCCCTTACATACTCGAACGATCGGCTCACCTGAGGAACGTCCCTTCAGTGGGTTTTAAAGGAACAGCTTGCTTTATGCCCGTTGACCAAAAGACTGGGAATAGTGACAGGGGCGTCCTTCAAGCTGCTGGAGCTCAAAGCGGGCTGCCCACAAATTGGACAGTTCTGTGGTAAAGAGTAACTGAAGATCTCCTTCCCACAGTGCTTCAATTTTACCATACCTTTACCTAGGTCGAAAGAAAGCATGGTACTCACTAAGTTACCCTGCACACCATAAGAAGCATTACAAAAGCCCTCTCCCCTGCTACCAACAAATCAGGATCAGTAATCCAGGCGCTCGGGCAGACTAACAGCACAACTAACCAATCACTTTTCAGATCATTAGGAGCAGGAAGTATTTCCAACGCCCTATCCACTCCTCCTGCTTCCTACATCTTGGACCAGTGGCTCTCTCGGGCGGGTTTGACAGCAGACCACGTTCAGCCAACCACTGTTCACATCCTTCGGTGCAGAAAGCAGAGTGGGGTGCTTCAACTTTTCAAAGTACTACACTGAAAACTGTAGATAGTATGGAAGAGGCACTTTTATAAAAATACATTTTATTAAAAAAATAGATATGTGTAGTTACAAGGTACTCTTAAGCAGGGCAGGGGAGAGGAGGGGAGAGAGAAGAAATGCTAGACATGGATGGAGGGGAGGGAAGAGTGAGGAAGGAGATGAGATGAGGGAAAAGGAAGAGAGGCGAAAAACTGCACATGGATGAAGAAAATACTGTATATATATATATATATATATATATATATATATATACCATGTGCATACATACATGGTAAAGCAGAATACATTATGGTATTGCATGAAGGTTCTTGAGTAATAACTTGGATTCTATCATACATTAGGTCATCGACTATAGAGAGACCCTATTCGACATATGGTTTATGGTGGTAGTGCTTGATCATTAATAGCAAAGAGGTTAAACAGTCATGTGGTAAGATTTCGGTTTTGTATAGATCGTGTGTAGTGTTATTATTTAGTATTTGTTCGGAGTAAACCAGGCACTGGTCTGAACATTGGCCGTTGCCTGATTAATTTCTGGTCAGTGCACATATTCACATCACTGTGGGCTAAATATTACTCCCTACATCTCCTATGAACTTCCGTAGAATGCTTTCTTTTGCACAATGCAAGCACTACATTGAGCATTAGCAGTAAATTTGAGAGACTGAGATCACACTTCACATTGCTTAGGCGTGAGTTTCATTACTATCAATGGCATGCACAAAACTAAAAGCAAAACAAAAGAACCACAACCCATGGTATGGCAAAGGAAACAGTGAAGATGACCAACAATATGCAAGAATATCAATGGTGCAATGATTAACTTTAGTGAAAGTCTTCCATCAGACTTGAAATGGGCCTTGTTTCAGCTGAATGGCCTGCATCAGGAGTCTACTTGAAACAAAAAATACAAATAATCACATATATATATAAATAAATTCCGTAGCCCAATTTGTTATTTCCATTGTGGAAATGAACCCTTGCTCTTTAGGTAATGAGAATAATTGGAATCCCAGCAAGGGACACTGTTGGGACAAGGATAAGAACAAGAACCAGTGTTGACTCTATTTTTTGATCAAGATGATGGTTGAGGTATATGTGACCTTTTAGACCCTTGCCAACCCCCTGGCACCCCTCCCCTCCTTGTTGTGACATTGGATTCTGTTTGGACAGACGTTTCTAAAATGGAGTAGATGCTTTCTACAAAATTCAATTGTAAAATGTCTTTTTCTAATAATATTCAGATGCATGTGAATTCAGAGGTCTAGTTTGAACCAACAAGTTTGAGCCAGTGAACCTCAGTCACAAGTTGTTGCTTTAATTAAGGATATGAGTAATATTCATAATACAATAGATTTCTTTTTTGAGAATCGTAGGTGAGGATGTAATCTTCAGCTACTTAGAGGGTAATTTTTAGTTAACATGCAATAATTTCATTAATGAGCATTAACTGTTAGTAAATGATTCACTTTATTTTCTTGAATCCCCAATAGTAATACTGTCAAATATGTTAAAAAATGATTTTTTTAAAGGAAATTTTGAATGTACCTAGGAGCCATTTAAATAAGAAATTTCAGAGACAATATCGAGCCAGCTGTGATCAGTATTTCTTTAAATGTTGACCTCCCTTGGCTATTAGCACCGGATTTTCAGAGCATCAGCATTGAATATCTGGGTCTTCAGCGGTGACTGGAAGGTATGTGGGTACAGACCATATTCAGAGCCCAGTGCACAATGTTTACTGTGCTTGGAACATTTGCTTTAGACCAGATGTAGCCTGCGGGTCTAGATCCAGCAGGGAGGAGATGTTGCTCCTACCCTCCTGCCTCGAACGTTTGAAAGTATAGGAAGGGAGCGGGGGTCATTAGACCACCAGGGAGTTTTTGCTTGGTGGGGACCAGGACGAAGGGAGGGAGGGAGGAGGATTGGGGTCCACCAGCCCACAAAGGATTTTTTGCTTGTGGGTGTGGGGGGTCTGGGAGGGGGTGTGGGGTGGGTCTGGATGCACTAGACCACCAGGGACTTACTGAAAGGGGTGGGGGGGGGGGGGCCCTAGATCACCAGGGAGTTTTTGAGTTGCAACTCAAAAAAACTCCCTAGTAGTCTACTCTCAAATGCAGTAGTGTCAAATGCATTTGACAGCTTCGGGTCGCAAAGAGCGACCGATGCATAAAGGGGGATCCATGCACTTCATTTGCACGTGATCCTCTTTCTGTATGGGTCACTGTTTGCAATTTGGTAAATTTTACTGCAGGGGCCTTTGTGCATCAGCACCTCAGTGCCATACCCACACAGTTAACTTAGCAAAATTAGGACTGTGTGTTTCAGCTTGTCCAGTTAAGTATGCAGGCTCCGACACTTAATATCATTGGTGCCCGCATAACTCACAGATCCTCCCTGTTTCCATCTCTGGCCTTCCCCGGTACTAACTCAAGAGTGCCACAGTGATGGCAGCTGATATTCAGCTGCATTGCCTCTTAAGTGCTGCTGAGTATCAGCTCCCGGCCTGCTCAGCATGGTTTAAGCAGTCAGGAGCCTGTCTCACTCGCTTAAACCATGGTGAATATCAACCCCTTAATATAATAGCTTGGAACTCGCCGGTTCTTGCAGAATTCATGGTCAGAGGTTATCACACATGCTGCCTTCCTAGTGAAGCAAACAAAGATTGAACCCTGTAAGTGAAGTGTCCTCCCCAGATATAAAATCGCAGCTTTTCCTGATGTGTTTCATCGGACACAGCAGCATTGTAAATTGTTTCTTAATAAAAAGTCAGAGTTGGTTGCCTAAGGTGCAGCCTTTAAATTGAGATTTCCATAGAAGTGTGAGATATTCTATGAGTGGATAAAATGTATTTTTACAATCCCAGAACAATTTTTTTTTATTTGTTTTTGGTTTACAAAATAGAACTAGCCCAGGTATTATTTCTGTTTCCAGTGTTTTAATTTTGGGTCTTTTTTTAGTTAAATAGTTAAACTAGGAGCTGTATCTGAACCAGGGTTTTTTTGTTTGTTTGTTTTTTTACCTTGGTGTACAGCCTCTAGGATCCATCCAAGTCGTGGTCTAATTAACAGCTATATTTCCTATTGTGAATTATTTTTCCTCGCTTCTCAGTTTCAAGAAGCCCTTAATGTGTATTTAAATGTATAAATACAAAGGAGGATAGATATTAAGGTGTGTGACAACATACATGCACACACTGCCTTTTAAACAATGTTAAATGGCAACAATGTATGCTATATTACCGCCACACATGTTAAAAGTTACCATGGGATGCATGCAAATGCATGCAAAACCCTTCGTTATTATGTAAATTGTGTAGCACAACTTGCAGTCAGATTTCTGTATAAGACAAAATGTAAACCTGATCTTTAGCAGTAGTACCATGAGATTAACACTAGGGGTCGCTGGCACAATTTTGAACCTGGCACTGGTTAGGGCCGGAGCGACTGGAGATCACTTCTGCCTCAACCCCACTAGATCCAAGGGAAAGGTCACATTAACCCCGAGGGATAGGTGGGTTGTGGGGCCAACCGGGGAAGGGAGTTGCTTCACATTGTGGAGTATTTTTATTGGGGGGAGGACTTCAAAGGGAGATTCCAGGTGTGGGGGGGTTCTTCTTGGGTGGATCTTGAAGGAGATACTATGGGAGAGGGTTAAAAAATTGGGGGGCCTTCGGGGGAGGGATTGTGATTGGGGGACAGGTTATTTTCACTGTGACTGGCCCTTTTAAGCAGTGCTCAAGAGCATTGGCCCAGTGTTCCTAGAATGGTAGAATAATGCTGCTAAGATTTAAAGGTAATAAATAGAAATAAACAAAAAAGATAAAATGATACCTTTTTTATTGGACTAACTTAATACATATTTGACTAGCTTTCACAGGCAATACCTCAGGTTTTTCTGACCCAAAGAAGAAGGTATTGCCTATGAAAGCTAGTGAAAAAAATGTATTGTTAGTTCAGTAAAAAGAAGGTACAGTATCACTTGTTGCATGATAATTTGGGCATGTGCCATGCGGTAAGTGCAAACCTTTACCAGACTTTAGTGAAAGGGCCCCTAGGTTGCCTTTATAAAATGGGTGCTTTTTTTATGGGCACAGTTTTATGAAATTATCTCTTTGAAGAGTAATTTTATAAAGCCTTTTCTGTTTGACACACAGAAAAGAGCTTTTCTAAAATTATGCAACCGCATACACATATAAAAAATATGCACACAGAAGTTTGCATCCAATGTTATGCAATCTCTCCCAGATTCTATATATGACGATCAAAATTATACATGAAAATTTGGCCTTGTGCAATTTAATTGAGTAACAAGCCAATTAACATTTTAATTGGGTACTAAAAATCAGTTGGCCAAGAATGCTATAATGACTTTGTATCGCTCCATGATGCAACCTTACCTTGAGTATTGCGTTCAGTTTTGGTCACCGTATGTCAAAAAAGATATAACAGAATTAGAAAAGGTTGAAAGAAGAGAGAGCTAAATGGTAAAGGGAATGGAACTCCTTTCATATGCCCAGTGGTGTTCCTAAGGGGGGAAGGCGGTGGGTGCGGTCCGCCCCGGGTGCACGCCGCTGGGGGGGGGGGGTGCCGCGCACCTGTCCACTACGTTCGTTCTGTGCTCCCTCTGCCCCAAAACAGGTTACTTCCTGTTCCGGGGCAGAGGGAGCAAGGAAACGAACGAAACGGACAGGCGCGCGGCATTCCTCCCCAGCGGCGTGCACCTGGGGGGGGGGGTTCCTTCACTGGGGGGAGGGTCGCGCTGCACCCGGGGGGCGGGGCGCATCGGTGATCCACCCCGGGTGTCAGCCCTCCTAGGAACGCCACTGCATATGCCAAAGAGGTTAGGGCTCTTCAGCTTGGAAAAGAGATTGCTGAGGGGAGATATAATTGAGGTCTACAAAATCCTGAGTGGTGTAGACTGAGTAGAAGCGAATAGATTTTGTACTCTTTCAAAAAGTACAAAGACCAGGGGACACTCAATGAAGTTACATGGAAATACTTTTAAAACAAATAGGAAGAAATATTTTTTCACTCAATTAATAATTAAGCTCTGGAACTCGTTACCTGATGATGTGGTAACATTGGTTGGCATATATAGGTTTAAAAAAGATTTGGACAAGTTCATGGAGGAAAAGTCCATACTCTGCTGTTGAGACAGACTTGGGGAAGCCACTGCTTCACTGGGATTAGTAGCATGACATGTTGCTACTGTTTGGGTTTCTACCAGGTACTTGTGACCTGGATTGGCCACTGTTGGAAACAGTATACTGAGCTAGATGGACCATTGGTCTGATCCAGTATGGCTATTCTAACCTGTCCCCTAGACCCCATACCTTCAACTCAGTGGTCCTCTGTATCTTATCTTTTGGTACTGTTCCTCAGTTCTCAAAACAGACCTTGGTGTTTCCTATTTTGAAGAATTCTTCTGTTGATCATCTGATTCTGCTAGTTTCCATCCTGTGTCTAACCTTTGTTTATCTAAGCTAGCAGAGAAAGTGGTCTATAGTCAATTGCTGTCTCACATTGAAAAGTCTTTTTTTGTTACACCCTCGACAGGCTGGTTTCTGCGAGCATCACAGTACTGAAAATGTTACTGTCTCTTTACTAAGTGATTTTTACACCAGATCTTGGACAGAGGAAATATAGCACTTATTATGTCTTTAGATCGTTTGGCAGCTTTTGACATGGTTAATCATTCTCTTCTTCTTCAGCTATCTCAAGTGAGTCTCTCTGGTTTAGTTCTAGGATGGTTTTCTTCCTTTCTCTCTAATCTGTTCTTTACGGTTCATTCTTCCGTGGGGTTCCCCAGGGTTCTATACTGTCCCCTCTTTTTAATATGTTCATTAGTCCACTTGCCATGCTTATCCAAACTTTTAATATTCAATTTTTCATCTATGCTAATTCTTTCATACTTTCTTGTTTCCTCATCTAATATTGATCTTCAGCCATTCAGCATTATTCAGCATTATCTGTCTGCTCTTGAATCATGGCTTGTGATCAGCAAATTAAGTCTTAATCATAACAAGACAGTAGCTTGTTGGATTACAGGTCCTTTGTCTCAGCCACAGGACTTCCCATTTCAACAGTTGATAACTTTAATTATTTAGGCATCTGGTCGGACTCTAAACTTACCTGTTTCAAACAAATTTCAATGATTTTGAACTTAGATTTTGCGACTTTATATACACTTTGCTGTGTTCCTGATTTTCTTGATTTTCCCTCCTTACACACCGTTCTACATACATTCTTGATTCCTCGGCTTAACTATTGTAATTCTGCCCCTGCAGGCTTACCCTCTTCCCAATTAAAACATCTCCAAACTCTTCAAAATTGTGAGGCTATGTTTCTCCATAAGGCTAAGCGTTTTGACCATGTTACACCTCTCTTCACTCGTCTGCATTGATTACCGATACCTTATTGCATTCTGTTCAAAATTCTAATGCTTACTTGGCATGTAAAAACAATTCCTTGTATGCTCATCGGTACCCTTCGCTCTCTGGGTTTCAATCATTTAGTACTTCACCATCCTAAGTATGCCCACTATGAATTGACGAGGCATAACGTTTTTTATTTCCTATATCCAAGATTATGGAATGCCCTTCATAGCCAGATCTGTAATGAACAATCCTTCATTAAGTTTAAATCATTTTTTTCAGCTGGCCTTCCCACCTTGAGTGAGGGAGGGAGCCTGATGGTGAGACTACTCTGCTTACAGGACTAACTAAGAAAACCTAAGCTGAATGGTTTGCCTTTGTGTGAAAGTTGTGCTGCCCTATTTTACAATGGGGTTCTTTTTCTTATGTTTTATAATTTGTTTGATAAATTGCACACCGCTTAGATCCATTTTCTTGGTATATGCAGTCTAAAAAGTCTTAATAAACATAAACATAAGCCCTGGCAGCCAGCATCGGCCTAGTTAGCCCCCAATATTCAGTGCCGGTGGCCCAGGGCTGATCTAGCCGGTGTCGCTGACAGAATATCAGCTGGATGAGACAAGTATTAGCTGACATCCTGATATTTTAAAATACGTGTGTACTGCTGTTTTAAATTCAGAAAAATGTGTACTTTGCTGGGCTGCCCGGACCATGTCCATAGCGTGCCCTCTTCCACACTCCCTGTGCTGAAGATCTAAGCTTGTAAGTAGTAACTTATAAAATCACTATTTATATGTATATGCCATTTACATACATAAATGCTGCACAAGCTTTCTAAAGTGACTTCCATGGTATAAAGAGAAACCCGACATCTAAGAAATGTTGTACTCATAGAAAGCAGAATGGGATGGATCACTGGGTCTATGACCTAACTAACCTTTTTGCACCATGCAGTGGTATATTGGCTTCTACCAACAATGTTTACGTTACAGAATCTCTCCAGCTGCCTTGAACTAGCCAGTCCGACAGTTTATTCTGGGTTCAGGGTATAAATTTTGTCCTTCCAAGTATTGCTTTCTGGAGATCTTAGGGTTTCGGGGCGTTTTTTAGGTTTCTGCAGGTATGGTTCTGCATGTGTCAGTATCTTTCATCAATGTTCAGGGATCTCTCTCTTTTTTTTCCAGAATGTGTCCTACCCACTTCTATCCCAGGCATTAGTGACTAGATTCTATATATCATGCCTAAAAAATTGGCGCCAAAATGAAATACGCCTAGGCGTATTCTATAAAGTATGCTGAAATGTAGGTGTACTTTATAGAAAAAACCTAAATTGCCATGTGGTTTATAGAATACACAGAGTGAACATCCGTGTGACTAAATTTAGTTATGGGCAAGTAAAACTAAATTAGACATGAACCAGGTGAATTCTATAACCATGCACATGGATTTTAGAAATGCCCATGACCCACCCATTCCATGCCCATGGCCATGCTTCCTCTTCAACTATGCAACTTAGAATTTAAATGATTCACATCATAGAATACGCTTAGACAGTTCGGTGCGTAAATTCAAATTAATGCCAATAAGTGTCAATAATTGATTAAGAGGCAATTATCAGCGCTGATTGGTTTGTTAACTAATTAAGTTGCACATGCAAATCCAGAATACAACTGGATTTGTGCGTGCGACAAGTCATGCTATATAGAATCCGGAAGTAAGGTTGTACAAAGGGGCTCATTTTCAAAACAGAACAACATCCAAAAAGCGAAACAAAGTGGCAGACTTTTTTTTCCCCCAAAATGACCAAATAGCTTTTTTTAAACCCATTTTTAAGATGGTTTTCTATACAATTTGTATGCATTGCATCCAAATTACAAGGGGGTGTGTTGGGGGGGGGGGGGGGGATTTGGGCATTCCCAAAACTTGGAGATTTTTCTGCCATAATAAAAAAAGCAAAAACATCCGGAGCTAAAATTTAGACGTTGTGGTCTAGACCTGTTTCAATCACAACTAAGTCAGAAAGAGGTGTGCCCCAAATGACCACTGGAGAGATTGAGACATAATCCCCCTTACTCCACCAGTGGTCACTGACCCTTCCACCCTCCAAAGATGTGAAAGGAACAGTACATACCAAACTCTATGACAGCTTCAGATGTTATGGCCAGTCCTGTCAGAGCAGAAAGCAGGTCCCTGGAGTAGCCTAGTGATCGGTGCAGTGGACTGTAGAGAAGGGACGGAGGCCCATATCCCACTCTAATTTCTGGTGGAAAGTGTGAGCCTTCCAAAACCCATCAAAAACCTACTGTACCCACATATAAGTTGCACTTACAGACAAAAGGGCTATTGTGTGCAGTTGGGTACAGTAAGGTTTTGGTGGGTTTTGGAGGGCTCACCATACAATATAAGGGCGTAATGGTGAGATGTGTACCTGGGACGTTTAATGCGAAGTCCACTGCAGTGCCTCCTAGGGTGCCCTGCTGAGATGTCTGTGTGGCCAGTCTATTATGAATGCTGCCCCCCCCCCCCCCCCCCCCCCCGAAATACACCTCAATGGCTTGTTTTTGTGCATTTTTTGCTTGGAATTTATTTTTTCCTAAAATGGTCCAGAAAGATAGATGTTTTAAGCACAAAAACATCTAGCAAATGGCCATTTTCAAAACAAAAAGTTGGATGTTTTTCTGGTTTGAAAATGGCCATGTTTCACTACTAGAGTTTTGTATGTTTTTCACAAAACGTTCAAAATTGGGTTTAGACATCATATTGAAAATGCCCCTCAAAGTTTTCCTCGCTGAATCAGAACTTGACTTCATTCATAGGCTTCCTTTTCAAAATGGTTCCAAATTTGGCTCCACAGTCTTTCTTCTGATCTGCTGAGAAACTGTGACTCTCAGTCTATACCACATTTTAGTTTCTTCCTTCCAGTCCATCATACTGCATCTTTTCAACTCTGGGGAAAACTGATCTAGTGCATCTCTGTTCTCAATTTTCTCTTCTATCCTTGACATATCACCCCATCTATATGATGGGACTAGGTTCCTTGAACTTCTTCTCTGTTCATCATTAGTTTCTTGCCACACAAGTACCATATCTCAAGTTATTGTGCTATATGAAGACAATACAGTATTCTTTGTTGTGCAATGACTGGCAGGCGGGGCTTCAAAAGCCTTGAGGCCTCTTTTACTAAGGCGCGCTAGCGTTTTTAGCATGTGCTAATATTTAGGGCACGCTAAATGTTAGAGATGTTCCTAGGGATACATGGACGTCTCTAACGTTTAGTGCACCCTAAATAGCGCGTGCTAAAAACGCTAGCGTGCCTTAGTAATGGAGTCCCTTGGTTAGCTAAGTTTTAAGATTATTTTGTTTCTGAATCTAAACTTAGGTTTTAAAATCATAAAACAGATGTTTGATGTGTTTCTTACAGGATCAGAGACTGAACTGAATACCATTTCCTTGTATTTACTCTCAGTTATGGTAAACGTTTTCAGATCAGTTTGTGAATCCTTACCATAGTGAATGCCACTACATTTTGAGTGCTATGAATGCTCTTGTGGAACCAGGCTTCTCTATTTGCCTGGACATTAAGGGGTGTGAAGTGTTTTGGTGTAGCTTCCAGTCAGCAGCTACTGTTATTATTAAATTTTGCAAGCAATAGTGCCCAGAGATTTAATGCCAAAATAAATAGTGGTGCAATTATTGATATAGCTTCTCATCAGCTCATAACAAAATTTATTTTTATAATGTACTTAATGAGAAAAAAAAGACCCAAATGTCAAACAAAGGTAATTAATTTTTTGGCACAAATAACTAAGATCCACATCATCAGCAAATAAGGAGCTGTACAGTAAGTTGTTCTAGATTTGCGGAAAAGTTTCACCTTGAAAATGCAAGGTCTCTAGGAAGATAAATTGCTTTCCTTAAGGCTATAAACTCTCCTGGAGACTGTTCTGTCCATAGAAGGAGAACCTGTTTTTTCTCTGTTTATTCCTTCAGTATCAAAAGAATAAAGGACATTACTTTACTTGAAGAATAGGTTTTCTAAAACAAAACGTAAACTGGCTATTTCATTTTCAAAGACTTCCAAAAGAGAAGAAGGGTTTCATAAAATTAAAACTCCCACATGGTCTACAATTTATTTAGCTGTTCTTGGGTCTGAGAAATGAGTACAAGAAAGCAGAATTTATATTAACTGTGATACCAAATCTTTTGCACACTGACTTAAAGGAAACTTAGTGATGATTTAACATTGATACTTCATTGATCCTAACTAGAAACGAGAAATAAAAGAAAACTAAATTGTTATAACTTTAATTTATATTTTGCCACAAGAAAGCCAAGAATAAGCAGATATAAAATGCCAATCAAGAAAAGATTATTTATTTTTGTAAAATATTATTACCTATTTACTATTCTAGGTAGGTTTCTATCCTCATACATCCATAACAATATAATATACAAAACACACTTCTGTAAATATTAATGTGCACTTGAAAGCTGTTGAAAATATAACAAAAGAAAGTAATTTTTATAACAGGTCACCTAGGTTGGAAGTCACTGTAGGCACTTATTTCAGATGATTTTGTAAAGACACATAGGAGTTGATATTCAAAGGCATTTTATTATCCAGAAATGGCTCCTGGCCATTTAAATCACTTGTACAAGGCTAACTGGACATATTCAGTTAGTACCTAAGCCAAAATTGGCTCACACTCTCATCAAGAAGCTCAGACATTTTCTTTCTCCATTTTCCTAAGGGGTTGTTAGAGAAATCCAGTGTTTGCACAAGACTCTCCTTATGAGAACCAATAGCACTTTGCCATACAGGGATTCCTGAGGCAGGCCTGAAAGGCCGAAACACGACTCGTGTCAAGTCCAGTTTTTTAAGAATAAACTCTTGCTGTGAACTTTTTTCTGAGTCCAGTATGTGAACTTTTTTCTGAGTCCAGTAGAAGTTTGTTTGGCGTCATCCATCTTGTCACCTTCGCTGTGCTCTTTTCTTGGTTTTTCCATTGCGGAGGTCCGCTTTCTTCTATGTTTGCCGTTACCTTGTAGGTATTCCAGGCAAAGAGGCAGTATTTAGCCGGTTAAGTGCCAATATTCAACCAGCTGAATATTGCATTTATTTGGCTATGTTTTAGCCATCCTCATATGCCCAGCATTGAATATGCAAGAATAAAGCTGGCGATGGTCAGCATAGGTGCCTATCCAGCTTATTTTCGAAAGAGAAAGACGCCCATATTTTGACCCAAATCGGGAAATGGGCGCCTTTCTCTCATGGGCACCCAAATCGGTATAATTGAAAGCCGATTTTGGGCATCTCCAACTGCAGTCTGTCATGGGAATGAACAAAGTTGACGGGGCGTGTCAGAGGCGTGGTGAAGGTGGGACTGGGCATGTTTATCGACCGAGGAGAGCTGGGCGCTCTCGGCTGATAATGGAAAAAAGAAGGGCAACAGTAGCGAGAGTTTGGGCCGCTTTTTTTTTGGATCATTTTTTTTTCACAAACAGGTCCCCAAAAAGTGCTCCAACTGCCCAGATGACCACCGGAGGGAATTAGGGATGACCTCCCCTGACTCCCCCAGTGGTCACTAACCCCCTCCTACCAAAAAAAAAAGAACTTTAAAAACTTTTTTTTGCCAGCCTCAAATGTCATACCCAGCTCCATCACAGCAGTATGCAGGTCCCTGGAGCAGTTGTTAGTCGGTACAGTGGACTTCAGGCAGGTGGACCCAGGCCCATCCCCCCCTACCTGTTACACTTGTGCTGGTAAATGGGAGCCTTCCAAACCGACCCCAAAATCCACGGTACCCACATCTAGGTGCTCCCCTTCAGCCATTAGTGCTATGGTAATGGTGTAGAGTTGTGGGCAGTGGGTTTTGGGGGGGGATTGGGGGGGGGGCTCAGCACCCAAGGTAAAGGAGCTATGGACTTGGGAGGTATTTTAAATTTTTTTTTTTTTACTTTTTACAAGTCCCCCCCTAGGGTGCCCGGTTGGTGTCCTGGCATGTGAGGGGGACCAGTGCACTACGAATCCTGGCCCGTCCCACGACCGAATGCCTTGGAGTTGTTCGTTTTTTGAGCTGGGCGGCTTCGGTTTCCATTATCGCTGAAAACCGATACCGCCCATCTCAGATCCGCCCAAATCCGATGCATTTGCCCGGCACCAACCGTATTATCGAAACAAAAGATAGATGCCCATCTTTTTCGAAAATAAGGTCTGTCCCGCCCCTTCGTGGACCCGTCCTCAGAGATAGTCGCCCATGGAGATGGGCGTTCGCGTTCGATTATACCCCTCCATATATCTTTGTAAAATAGCCCTTATAAAACCAGCATAGTCATGGCTACAAGGCACCCACATACATTTACCACTGTTTAGGAGCACGTATAAATGTATTTCATAAACTCTGCATGTACTTCATAAGTCCATCCACACTCCACTCAAACTATATCACTGATCACACCTATATTTGGGTTGCATAAAATTATTTGTCTCTGCCACCATGAATACTTTTACACATGTGACCTGTGGGTATCCGGAGACCTTTTATGCATGTAAATGTTTCTTCACTCAACTTGTAATTAAACTCTGGAATTTGTTGCCAGAGAATGTGGTAAAGGCGGTTAGCTTAGCGCAGGGATAGGCAACTCCGGTCCTCGAGAGTTGCAGGCAGGTCAGGTTTTCAGGATATCCACAATGAATATGCAGGAGATAGATTTGCAAGCACTGCCTCCATGGTGTGCAAATCTATCTCCTGCATATTCATTGTGGATATCCTGAAAACCTGACCTACCTGCGGCTCTCGAGGACCGGAGTTGCCTACCCCTGGCTTAGCGGGGTTTTAAATGGTCTGGATGGCTTCCTAAAGGAAAAGTACATAGACCATTATTAAATTGCTTGGGGAAAATTCATTGCTTATTTCTGGGATAAGCAGTATAAAATGTATTGAGCTTTTGGGGTTCTAGCCAGGTATTTGTGACCTGGATTGGCCACTGTTGGAAACAGGATGCTGGGCTTGATGGACCTTTTGATCTGTCCCAGTGTGGCAATACTTATGTACTTAAAACTGTATTTATGCAAAACATCCTTTATAAAATTCCCCCAAAGGGGCATGCTCTGCTGTAATGGCTTAGCTCACATACTGAACTTCTCTGCTATACCACTTGGCAACGAAACATATTGCCTTTTTACAAAAGAAAGTGGTGTTTTGGCTGAGGGTTCCCTTTATCACATATACATATATATGCATGTATAAAAAGGTATGTTTGATATTTCTGTTTGCATTGAACAGCAGATTTTTTAATCTGGAGTGCTATTAGCCCGGATTTAAAGCAGACATTGAGTCTTGGTTTTTTGTTTTTCAGATATATAGTCTATGCCGTATGTCATCCATACCATCTACTCAGTGCTTTTTTTGTAGAAAAAAAGGTGCCGGTACTCATTATGGGCGGGGTCACCACATATGGCTCCACCCCTATGATAGCCACACCCACATTAACCACACCCCCTATACCAGCCATGGCACATATAAACAGACATCATTGAAAATATTACAGTACTATAGGAGAAAAAAATAACGTGATTTGCTAAGTAGTAGCAGTAAATAAGACAGCCAATGTAAATTCTCAAATTGGACATATTACAAACACTAAAATGAAAATAAAATGATTTTTTTCTACCTTTGTTGTCTGGTGACTGTTTTTCTTTCCATATTGGTCCCAGTCTGTGATTCTCCTTTCCTTTGTTTTCGCTTAACTCTTCTGTGCCATTTGTCATTTTTGTCTCCTTTTTCTTTGCTTTCTTCAATATTTTTCAGGCTCTCTCTCTGTCCAGATTTAATTCATTCTTACTATCCATTCTTTAATTTCCTTCATCTACCCGTGGCTTTTCATCTTTTCCTCACCCTTGTTCTCCCCATGCCCCTTCCTCTTATTCTCCAATCTTTCTCTATTCCCCTTTTCCATCCAGCAGCTCTGCTTTCTCTCCCCATCCTTCCAGTGTTTCCCCTATTTCTTTCTGCATTCTTCCATCCAGCGTCTTCCCTCTTTCTCTCCCTATCCTTCCGTTTTCCCTCTCTCTCTCCCCATCCTTCCGTTTTTCCCTCTCTCTCTCTCCCCATCCTTCCATCTGTTTTCCCTCTCTCTTTCCCCATCCTTCCATCTGTTTTTCCCTCTCTCCCCAATCCTTCCATCTGTGTTTTTCCCTCTCTCTCCCCATCCTTCCATCTGTTTTTCCCCTCTCCCCAATACTTCCATCTCTTTTTCCCTCTCTCTCCCCATCCTTCCATCTGTTTTCCCCTCTCTCTCCCCAATCCTTCCCTCTGTTGTTTTCCCTCTCTCTCTCTCCCCAATCCTTCCCTCTGTTGTTTTCCCTCTTTCTCTCTCTCCCCAATCCTTCCCTCTGTTGTTTTCCCTCTTTCTCTCTCTCCCCAATCCTTCCCTCTGTTGTTTTCCCTCTTTCTCTCTCTCCCCATCCTTCCATCTGTTTTCCCCTCTCTCCCCAATCCTTCCATCTGTTTTTCCCTCTCTCTCCCCAATCCTTCCCTCTGTTGTTTTCCCTCTTTCTCTCTCCCCAATCCTTCCCTCTGTTGTTTTCCCTCTCTCTCTCTCCCCAATCCTTCCCTCTGTTGTTTTCCCTCTCTCTCTCTCTCCCCAATCCTTCCCTCTGTTGTTTTCCCTCTTTCTCTCTCCCCAATCCTTCCCTCTGTTGTTTTCCCTCTTTCTCTCTCTCCCCAATCCTTCCCTCTGTTGTTTTCCCTCTCTCTCTCTCCCCAATCCTTCCCTCTGTTGTTTTCCCTCTCTCCCCAATCCTTCCCTCTGTTGGTTTCCCTCTTTCTCTCTCTCCCCAATCCTTCCCTCTGTTGGTTTCCCTCGTTCTCTCTCTCCCCAATCCTTCCTCTGTTGGTTTCCCTCTTTCTCTCTCTCCCCCCAATCCTTCCTCTGTTGGTTTCCCTCTTTCTCTCTCTCCCCCCAATCCTTCCTCTGTTGGTTTCCCTCTTTCTCTCTCTCCCCCCAATCCTTCCTCTGTTGGTTTCCCTCTTTCTCTCTCCCCCCCCCCCCAATCCTTCCCTGTGTTGGTTTCCCTCTTTCTCTCTCTCTCCCCCCAATCCTTCCTCTGTTGGTTTCCCTCTTTCTCTCTCCCCCCCCCCCCAATCCTTCCCTGTGTTGGTTTCCCTCTTTCTCTCTCTCCCCAATCCTTCCCTCTGTTGTTTTCCCTCTCTCCCCAATCCTTCCCTCTGTTGGTTTCCCTCTTTCTCTCTCTCCCCAATCCTTCCCTCTGTTGGTTTCCCTCTTTCTCTCTCTCCCCGATCCTTCCTCTGTTGGTTTCCCTCTTTCTCTCTCTCCCCCCAATCCTTCCTCTGTTGGTTTCCCTCTTTCTCTCTCTCCCCCCAATCCTTCCTCTGTTGGTTTCCCTCTTTCTCTCTCTCCCCCCAATCCTTCCTCTGTTGGTTTCCCTCTTTCTCTCTCCCCCCCCCAATCCTTCCCTGTGTTGGTTTCCCTCTTTCTCTCTCTCTCCCCCCAATCCTTCCTCTGTTGGTTTCCCTCTTTCTCTCTCCCCCCCCCCCAATCCTTCCCTGTGTTGGTTTCCCTCTTTCTCTCTCTCCCCCCAATCCTTCCCTCTGTTGTTTTCCCTCTTTCTCTCTCTCCCCAATCCTTCCCTCTGTTGGTTTCCCTCTCCCTGCCAAGTTTCCCGCGAACGGCGCGAAGTCGCGACGCACGCGGCACCAGCCCCTATTTCCGGCCGCTGCTGCTTCTCCTGTTGAGCAGCAGCGGCCGCTACACAAAGAAAAAGAAGATTAAAAAAAAAAATTGAAACCTGGCTGAAACGCGGCACCCCGGCACTGTAGACAGCCATTAGGCATTGGCTGTTGCCCCACAGCCGCTCCTCCTCTTGCCTCTACGTCACTGCCCCTGGAGGAAGACCCCGGAGGAGCGCAGTGACGTAGAGGCAAGAGGAGGAGCAGCTGCGGGACAACAGCCAATGCCTAATGGCTGTCTACAGTGCCGGGGTGCCGCGTTTCAGCCAGGTTTGAAGTGTTTTAAAATCTTTTTCTTTGTGTAGCGGCCGCTGCTGCTCAACAGGAGAAGCAGCAGCGGCCGGAAATGGGGGCTGGCACTGCGTCCGTCACGGGGCGGGGGGAGCAAAAAAAAAAAGGTGCCGGTACGCCGTACCGTTGCGTACCGGCACAAAAAAAGCACTGCATCTACTAATCTATTCTATCCCCTCCTCTCACTTGGAGATTCTCAGTATTTCTTTCGATTACTCCTGAGTTTATTGCTTTTCATCTTCATCCTGTGCCCCCTCATTTCAGAGCTTTCTTTCAATTGAAAGAGACCACCTTCTTGTGCATTTTTGCTACAGAGGTATTTAAATATGTGTATCATATTTCCCTTCTACTACCTTTCTTCCACAGTATACATATTGAGACCTTTAAGTCTGTCCCCATATGCTTTACGATGAAAACCGCTGAACATTTTAGTTGCCATCCTCTGTATCAACTCCATTCTGGTTATATCTTTCTGAAAGTGCAGTCTCCAGAACTGTACATAGTACTATAAATGAAGTCTCACCAGATACAGAGGTACTATCATCTCCCTTTTCCTGGCTGCCATTTCTCTCCCTAAGTACTTCCTGGTTTTTGCTGTTACTTTCTCTACCTGTTTGCTCACCTTAAGAACATCAAGAAATGTTCGCCCAAGTTCTGCTCTTCATTTGTGCACCAGAGTACTTCACTCCCAATAGTGTACCACTGTTTTGAGTTTTTGCAGCCCAAAGACACAACCCTGCATTTTTTTTAGCATTAAATATTAGCTGCCACATTCTAGAACATTCCAGGGGCGTAGCCAGGCACCCAAGGTGGGTGGGCAGCACTCCGCTTTGTCCTACAAGTGATTTGGTTTCTCCCTTTCTCGCCTGCATGCCATATGGTCTTTCAAACATCTCCTCTCCCCCGTATACCTTTTAAATAGCAGATTTTCACTGGCAGCAAAAAGTTGTTGGGAGTTTTTGGCTGGTGGGGCTTGGGGTCCCTGCCAGCCACATTATAGGTGTGCTGCTACTTGGTGGGACTCAACCTAAAGTGGGTGGGCCTGGGCCCACCCCAGCCCACCCTTGGCTACGCCACTGGAACATTCTTCAAGCTTTTCTAGTTCCAGAATATCTACACTATTGCAGAAACTGCACTTTCCTCTGCTTAAAAGCATTTCCCTTAATTTACTCAGAAGAACATAACAGAGAGGGTTCAAAGCACAAAACACAGTCCAATGCAGAAACATAAATACGTAGAGCCCTCAAAAATGGTACAAGTCCTTTTATTTCACCGCATAGATTAACCTTGTACATCAGGAGACACAGACTTGTACATCAAAGAACCGAGACGGATCGTGTTTCAGCACACAGCGCCTGCGTCAAAGTCATTAAATAAATGAACAGAACACATGGTTGTACTGCACTGATGCTAATAAAGATAATTTTTAAAAAAAGTCATTAAATATCAAAAATCCAATGTGAACGTGCCCACCATCCAAATATAAGGCTAAGAAATGAGACCTTGTCCCAGCACTATTCAGAGTGTCCCAGCGTGGCGTTGCTGAATCTCGTTTTTTAAAGGAATAAAGCTGCTTGTGAGCCACCTCACAAACAATGTTATTTCAGCAGCATGGGAGCTTCAGGCCATAAAACTGCAGCTTGATGCTCCTGGGCTGGCAGAGCAGGGACCCCTCAATTGAAGCTCCTTCCCTGTGTCAATCCTCACCCTCTACCTCCCCCCACAAATTCCAAGCCCCTCCACTCCCCCACCCTCACTCCTAACCCTTGGCCCCTCTAAAGGCTATCTTTGGAACAGTAGTGGTCTGAGAGGTCTTCAGCAGGAGCGATGCCCAGTTTTTCTCTCCCAATCTGACACTGGCTGCAAAATGGCATGTTTCCTTATATGGGTCAAATCCCTCCTTTCAGTACCCTTCTCCACCACCTCCAACTCCAGGCTCTGCCCTTTCTGTCTTGCCTCACCCCATGCCTGGACCAAACTCCCTGAGCCCATACGCCGTGCCCCCTCCTTACCCATCTTCAAATCAATGCTCAAAGCCCATCTCTTCAATGTCGCCTTCGGCACCTAATCACTACACCTCTTCTCAGGAAATCTTAACTACCCCAACTTGACATTTCGTCCTTTAGATTGTATGCTCTTCTGAGCAGGGACCGTCCTTAATTGTTAATTTGTACAGCGCTGCATAACCCTAGTAGCGCTCTAGAAATGTTAAGTAGTAGTAGTAGTAATAATGTTACTTAAAGTCATAACGCTGCATGAGGAATTCCCCCCTAGATGTTTTACTTACCTGATTACAGGGCCCTTTTACAAAGGGGGCTACTGTGTGGGTAGCATGCGGCAAAACAACACTACAGCTGGGCGCTTTCCAGGCACCCGGCAGTAGTTCTGATTTTTGACACATGCCATGTCCTGTGGTAGGAAAGAATTTTCTATTTTCTACCACAGTGGGTGTTCCCAGCATTAATCAGCAGTGCGGCTACATTAGCACATGTTGCCCTATTACAACCAGATTATCGAGTGAGCCCTTACCGCCTTCTAAATTGGAGGCAGTAAGAGCTCACACGATAAATGGCCAGGTGCAAATTTTGAACTTAGCATCCAGCCATTATTGCCATAATGTGTACAATTTGTATAATTGTTTTTTCTTGCACTGTAGCCTTACTAAAGATCTATGTAAGCCACTTTGAGCCTACAATCAGTGGGAAAATGTGGGATATAAATGTAATAAGAAATAAATAGAAAATTGATTTTTTTTTTAGCCGTTTCTAAGAGGTGGCCAGAGCGCATGGGAAAACCATGCGCTACGGCTACTGCTGGCCACCTGTTAGCGCACCTTCTTAAAAGGGCCCCAACCTCTTTTGTTATTTTTAACTAGTAAAAAAGGCCCGTTTCTGACACAAATGAAATGGGTGCTAGCAAGGTTTTCCTCGGCTCCCCTGCAGCCACCCATGTCCAGCGACCCTCCTCTCCCCCTGCGCCCACTGCAGCCACCCATGTCCAGCGAACCTCCTCTCTCCACTGCCACCCCTCCAGCCACCCATGTCCAGCGACCCCCTGCCCCCCTGCAGCCACCCATGTCCTGCGACCCTCCTCTCTCCCCTGCCCCCCTGCAGCCACCCATGTCCAGCGACCCTCCTCTCTCCCCTGCCCCCCTGCAGCCACTAATGTCCAGCGACCCCCTGCCCCCCTGCAGCCACCCATGTCCAGCGACCCTCCTCTCTCCCCTGCCCCCCTGCAGCCACCCATGTCCAGCGACCCTCCTCTCTCCCCTGCCCCCCTGCAGCCACTCATGTCCAGCCACCCTCCTCTCACCCCTGCCCCCCTCCAGCCACCCATGTCCAGTGACCCTCCTCTCTCCCCTGCCCCCCCAGCCACCCATGTCCAGCGACCCTCCTCTGGACAAGGATCAGCTGTGAGGCATGTTCCCCCCCCCCCGGGTTCTGAAGTTGACATCATAATGGCTACAGTGATGTCAGCCTGATCTACGGAGCCTAGCAGACCAACTCGGAATGAGCCACGGTCCCAGGCAGCAAGTCAGAACGATGGAGCTGAGAATTATTATATAGGATAATAGTAAAGAGGAATTATTGAAATTTGTGGACTGGCTGAAACCTTTGAATTTTGGGGGTGTGCATTGGGACTGAGAATTGACTAATCACTACCCTTTTTCGAAAATCATTGGAAAGGAACCATATTTTTTTCATATAGAAACTTTCATTCCAAAGCTCTGAAATATAATCTACTTGTAGGATAATTTTTGTAATTGAGAAATATCTGCTGCTTTATGCAAGAAATTAAAGATAAAAGTGAAAAAATTGAATAGATTGACTATGCAAGGATATCTAGAAGGATACATTAACCACGCACATCGAAGCTGCTTGTTTTATTAAGATAGATAGGGGCCCTTTTACTATGCCGCATAGGCGTGTACACATGTCCTATGTGTGCCAATTATGAATTACCGCCCAGCTACCGTGTGGCCTGAGCGGTAATTTCATTTTCTACATGTGCCCACTATGCGCCCCAGAAAATTTCTGGTGTGCGGCACTAACCGGGTGGTAATCAGCATTGTATGCATGCTGACGATTACTTCCCAGTTAACACGTGAGATTTTACATCTAGGTCAATGGGTGGTGTTAAGGTCGCAGACCCAAAATGGACATGTGCCAATTTTTATTTTGCCACACGTCCATTTTCAGCTAAAAAAAAAAAAGCCTCTTTTTGCAGGTGCACTGAAATATGAACCCGTATGCACCCAATACATGCATCTACACCAGCACAGGCCATTTTTGGCACACCTTAGTAAAAGGACCCCATAGGTGCCAATGGGGGCAGTTCTATAAAGGGAGCTAAAAATTAGGCACCCCAAACCATTATAAAATACTAGTATAAATCAGCAATTTGGCACTTAAATTTAGGCGTAACCACTGCTCTATGGGAGGTGTAAATGGGTGTTCCTAAATGCAGCATTTAGCCACTTGACCAGTATTCAATAAAGAAAAAAATGGAAAGAGATCCCACATAGAACATAATAGACAAATGACAGTGGGAAAGTGGAGAAGGCTTGAGAAAATCCAGGGACGCTGAAAAGACATCAATAGCAAAAACACTTTATTGCTTGTACTTGCAATGACATGAGTATGTCACAGATATGACACGCTCTGGGGTTGGGAACTACCGCCGGGCTGCAGTGGTAGCCTGGTGGTACTTCCTTTTTAGCAAGTGGTAAGCCCGTGTAGGGCTTACCACCGCTCTGTAAAAGGAGCACTTAAAGTTCCTTTAGAAATTGGCATACTTTGCATAAAAATGATTTATACTTATAATTCAATGCTATGCACCATTATAAACTTTTCAAATGCATGATTCTTGCTTTTTCAATTACAGTAGCATAGTCACAAAAAAATCAAGTTGAACATATGAGACACTATAATAATGTATTCATTATGTCTTACTTTTGAAATAATGATTGACAGTAATGTTTGAGTCTTTTAAGAATATGAATTAAAAAGGACATATTTCAAATTGCTTTGAGGCACCTCTATCTGTTAGACTAACATGACTTTGAAGAAAATCAGAAGAAGCCTTAGATCATTATTTTAGAAACATATGCACAATTATAAATTGGTATTTACATGTGTATATTGCATGCGTGTAATATTGATTTCAGAAAACCACTTTTTACACATAGAGATCCACACCATGCAGAGATTTCAAAGGGGTGTGGTTTGAGCCTTGCTTAGGAGGGTCTAACATCTATAATTCTATTCTCTGTTTTACAAAGGGAATACACATGTGTGGGGATAAATTTCCAAGTTGGGTTGTATTCCAGTTCAAAAGCATGCACAGATTTAAGAGTGCTGATTTCAGTCAGGGCATTACATGAAAGATTAAGGGAGTCATTCTCCTTAATCCCATGCAGTTTACATCCTCCTCTTAAATGAAATCAAGTTATAAATGCAGCCTTACTACTTTACTAGCAGCACTTGCATATGTAGATTTATAAAATGGGGCAAAATTTGGAGGAAAAAGCAGCCAAAAGAGCCAGCCAGTGACTGACAAATAAAGCAGGTTTATTAAGAAAACAACCTTTGATAGCTAAAGTGTGCTAATATCGGCCTACCATATAGTCAAGCTAGTAAAAGCCTACCATGATTACATTTCAGCAGCAGACTGCCTGAATCAGGGGCACATTTGATCCTTATTCTAGGGACATGTCACACACCTTCAAAATAGGATATTCAGAGCACAAAATGACTGTTTCCTCCTCATATGCTGGCAAATACATATGCACTTATGCAGGTATTTAAGAAAGGGCTTTGTGTCAGCTCTTCTAAAATACAACCAAATTGAGCACATCCCAACTTCTGTTCCCTCTAAGCGGAGCGCCCCCCACTGGTAGCAACTGCAATGCTAACAGTGGGGGGCAGTGCTTCAATATTGTATAATGCTAGGGACAGGCATGTTCCCTATAGAGGTTGCCTGTCCCTCATTTTTGTGATAGTGAAACAGCACCCCCACTGGCAGAACTGTTGGTGGAGGACTTTGCTCAGCTTAGAGAAAACAGTGATCCCGACCTGGATGTTTCATTTCTAATCTCTACATTCTATGTAAAATGGGGCTTCACATCTGTTTTCAAATTCTGTGTTGCAATGCTGAAAATTGGTGAATTCCTCTATGTAAAGGTGAATAACTGTTGTCTTGTTCAATATGTATGCTGGTGATCTTAGAGTCAACTGAAACAAATGCTGCATTCACAAGAAATATGAAGGCTTTATAGTGCCATTGTGAATGAATTAGTACAAAGTGGATGAGTAAAAGGTACTTTTCAGTAGAAAGATTTCATTTTGAGCTAGGAATGAGGGATTTCATTTCTAATGCTGATGGATAACTGAACTGCAAAGGGCTATAGCATGTTACCATGAAGATAGAATGTTTCATTATTACTAAGACATATTTATTAGCTTTAGGACTCCATGAAGAGAAATATAATTTTCCTGAGAGTTCTGAACTTTCTGTCTCAGACATATGGAGTACTGTGAAATAATGTGAAGTAAAATACTGTTCCAATGTGTGTAACTTACTTTTCCTATTCTGAAAGAAGCCAGATAATTAGGAAAAAAAATAACAAATCTCTGTCTGATTAGACTGGGGAATGATCCACAGGACTCCATGCACAATAGATATACTATTTGTCTTTATTCTGAATTTATCCCCTTGTAAACATTACAAATAATAGCAGTAGAGCATATCTGCATCTTTTTTTCATTTTTCCTGTGAGACTATAAACATATATTTAGTAGCAACAGCAATGTTTCTTTTATTGTATCCAGTTCTTGTTTTCATCAGTGGAGAGAAACACACACACACACACACACACATATACATTGTTTGGTTTTACTCAGTGATGGATAACACTCAGTGACGGAAATTTTAAAAGATAAATGTTTACTTTTTTTAAGGTACACTGTTTATTCTGGCCTGGCACTGGTAGCAGATGGCATTAAAAGAGCAATTGGCACAAGCTAAAAACTTTGAGGCGGGGTGACAGTTCCCTAAAACAAGAGATAAACCTTAAAATAAACATTCATTTTGTCTGAGGTTACTCAGTGGTTTATAGGTGGAAGTTAAGAGAGAGAGAGCACTTAAAGGAACTTGGATGGGAATAGTAGTAGTAGTAGTAGGTTGAATTGAGGAGGATCATAGTATAATGGTGTGGGGTGAGTGGTAGATTTAATATGATAGAGTATATTTTATTGTGGATGAGAGAGATAATACAATGTGGAAGGAATGAAGCATTGGCAATTTTCATTTTTCCGTATGTCCATTTTTGGCAAAAAAAAATTTTTTTTACAGGTGTGCTGAAAAATGATTCTGTGCACGCCCAAAACGTGCGTCTACACTACTGCAGGACATTTTTCAGTGTGCCTTTGTGAAAGGGCCCCCTGAATGTGGCTCGCCACTAGCAGTTAACACAGGGTAAAGGGTCGTTAAGCCCTAATGTGCACATAGCATGGGAAAAATAGGCTACTGTTAAATAAGTTAAGTGTTTTATAGTAGTATGCCAGTTTGAATGTGCTAAGCATGCATTAACTTTTTCTAAATATATTTTTATAGTGGGCATGTCATGGGCGGAGAATGGGCATTTCCACTTTAGCTAGTGCATTCACAGCAAGTGTAAACTGGATAATGTAGGATTATCGTGGGAGCATTTAGTGTACATACTGGGAAGGACCAAAGGCCCATCAATCCCAGCATCCTGTTTCCAACAGTGCCCAATCCAGGTCACAAATACCTGGCAAGATCCCCCCCCCCCCCCCCCCCCAAAAAAAAAGTACAAAACATTCCATAATGCTTGCCCCAGAAATAGTGGATTTCCCCCGTCCATTTAATAATGGTCTATGGACTTTTCCTTTCGGAAGCTGTCCAAACCTTTTTAAAACTCCGCTAAGCTAACCGCCTTTACCATATTCTCTGGCAACAAATTCCAGAGTTTAATTACACATTGAGTGAAGAAAACTTTTCTCCGATTCATTTTAAATTTACTACATTGTAGCTTCATCGAATGCCTCCTAGTCCTAGTATTTTTGGAAAGCATAAACAGACACTTCACATCTACCTGTTCAACTCCACTCATTAGTTTATAGACCTCTATCATATCTCCCCTCAGCCGCCTTTTCTCCAAGCTGAAGAGCCCTAGCCGCTTTAGCCTTTCCTCATAGGGAAGTCGTCCCATCCCCTTTATCATTTTTATTGCCCTTCTCTGTATGTTTTCACTATATCTTTTTTGAGATGCGGCGACCAGACTTGAACGCAATATTTGAGGTGCGGTTGCACCATGGAGCGATACAAAGGCATTATAACATCCTCATTTTTGTTTTCCATTCCTTTCCTAATAATACCCAATATTCTATTTGCTTTCTTAGCTGCAGCAGCACACTGAGCAGAAGGTTTCAACGTATCATCAACGATGACACCTAGATCCCTTTCTTGGTCCATGACTCCTAACATGGAACCTTACATGACGTAGCTATAATTCGGGTCCCTCTTTCCCACAAGCATCACTTTGCACTTGCTCATATTAAACGTCAAATGCCATTTAGACGCCCAGTCTCATAAGGTCCTCTTGTAATTTTTCACAATGAGGAAATGTTTCCTCATTATACTTGTGCAGGTACCACATGCTAATGGGAACATTTAATGTCACAGTAAATGTGGACTTAGCGTGTTGCAAAGTCCCATGTCAAAACATACTAAGCCTAAATTTCACCACACCTTGGTAAAAGGGCCCCTTAATGCGGTTTAGTGAAAAGGCCCCTATGACTGTACTTTACCAGTGAAACTTCCTGCAAGTACAAAATACCTATTGACATTTGATACTTCATTTTCTGCTGCTAATTATGCAATGGAAAATATCTCTCATAGATTCCAAAGCTCATTTTATGCATGCTATTTTCATTACTCAACTTAAACGCCTCCGCAGGAATGCCTCATCTTAAATGGTGCTAAAAGTTCTCAAATGTTTGGATGCATTGAGTGTGGGCAGTTTTAGACAGCTGTCACAAGTAAATTGCTTAAAAAACTTCCCTCTAATTGCATATATGTAGATGTTATTGTTATCACTACAATGTTTTAACACTTTTAAAAATGGAAATACTTGCTATTTAGATGACACTGAGTAATAGCTTGGAGGATACACTCAACCCACTAAAACATTAGTGAAAAGGAAATGCCCAGTCATAGAGAAGTATTGCTATTATAAATCACCTTAGTTTACAGAAAATTATATTTATTAGCTATTTTTGGTGGCCTGAAGCATAGTGTTGTCATAGTTGAGGCACATCTGGATCATTTATACTCATTACTGTGAGCCTTTACCCAATTTAAGTCTTGAATTCCTATCACTACACTGTGACCATATCTGATTAGATGTACAATGAGAAATTAACAAAAAGCTAAATTTAAAAAGGTAAATGAAATGTAATAATATTGTTTTCTTGAACCTTAATTATGAAAAATATATAACACACATAATAAGGAACTATCTATCAGTGCTCAGGGCATTCTGCTAAACATTTTTTTTTTTGGGGGGGGGGGGGGATTCTGTATAGATCGTCCAATGTTCCACTGTATGTGGAAACTCAAACGAGTGAAACCATTCTTCCCGAGGGAAATATTTCGCAAATTGGTACAATCAATGGTACTAAGCCACCTAGACTACTGCAATGGAATCTATGCAGCATGCAAAGAACAAATCATAAATAAACTCCAAACTGCTCAAAACACAGCAGCCAGACTCATACCATAAACATCCATCTTAAATACTAAATAATAAGACTTTACACGACCTAGACATAACTGAAATCTTAACACTTGACTGATTAACCTCTTTGCTATTAATGATCAAGCACTACCACTTTAATCTTTATGTCGAATATGATCTCTCCATAGTCAATGACCTAAAGTATGTTACAATCCAATTTATTACTCAGGAGCCTTCTTGCATTTCCACAATGTATTCTTCCTTACCATGTATATGCACATGATATATATCTATACCATGATATGTTCCACGTATGTTATGTTCCATGTATGTTACCATGTATGCATGCAACTTCACGCAATACCATTTGTAATTCTGTAACCCGGAAACGGCAACTGCCATTACGGCAAATGTAAGCCACATTGAGCCTGCAAATTGGTGGGAAAATGTGGGATACAAATGCTACAAATAAATAAATAAACTATATGGAAAAACAAGATTCGAAAGCGCAAAACCCCTACGAGAAAAACTACACTGGCTCCCAATCAAAGAACGTAATTTGGACATGCGGCCAAATTAGCTTGCACAAGTTAAGGTGCCATATATGGAGTTTTGGGGGTATGTTGTACCAATTTTCTTGCTGAAAATATGCACATACTTTCTCTTTGAAAATGACCCTAGAGAATTACAGGACCACATACATTTCCTGGTTTATGTTATGTAAATGTAAATGCTAACCTCTCTCTAATCATGATCCTGGAAAGCCACTGTTAAGTACATAAGAGTAGCCATACTGGATCAGACCAATGGTCAATGTAGCTCAATATCCTGTTTTCCAAACAGTGGCCAAGCCAGGTTGCAAGTACCTAGCAGAAACCCAATTAGCCACAACATTCCATGCTACCAATCCTGGGGCAAGCAGTTGCTTCCCCATGTCTGTCTCAGAAGCATACAATGGATTTTTCCTCTAGGAATTTCTCCAAACTTTTTCTTAAACCTAGATACACTAACTGCTGTTACTACCTCCTCAGGCAAAGAGTTCCAGAGCTTAACTATTCGTTGAGAGAAAAAAAAACTTCCTCCTATTTGCTTTAAAACTATTTCCATGTAACTTCCTCGAGTGTCCCCTAGTCCTTGTAATTTTGGAACAAGTTCAGGTTGATAAACGTGCACATGGGCAGGGCCTATGAGACAGGGCTCTGGAGTCTCAATGTGTGGATGAGACGATGGTGCAGGGAGGAGGGCAACATTCTGGGGAAGGGGGAGCCTATTCCGAAAGGCTGCTGGCATCGGCATTTAAAAAGGAGATAGAGCAGCTTTTAAACTAGAAATGGGGGGAAGGCCAACAGTCGCTCAAAAGCTCATGGTTCGGGATAAGGTATCTTTCAAAGATATCACCAAAACAGGGAAGATAGGGTACCCTGATAGTGAGGTTGCAAAAGAGACCATAGTAGATCAGGTGTCCCTAAATAAAAATAAAAATCAGACAAAAGATTGCAAATTAGTACTGTCAAGTACTAAGCATGATGTAAATAGGAGCAACAAACACAGTTTGAAATGTCTATTTACGAATGCCAGGAGCCTAAGAAATAAGATGGGAAAGTTAGAATATATTGCACTAAATGAAAAATTAGATATAATAGGCATCTCTGAGACCTGGTAGAAGGAGGCTAACCAGTGGGACACTGTCATACCGAGGTACAAATGATATCGTAGTGATAGGGTGGATCGAATTGGTGAAGGGGTAGCATTGTATATTAATGAGAGCCTTGAATCAAATGGATTGAAAATTCTGCAGGAAACAAAACACTTCTTGGAATCACTGTGGATTGAAATTATATGTGTAAAGGGGAAAAGGATAGTGATAGGAGTGTACTACCGTCTGCCTGGCCAGGATGAACAGACGGATACAGAAATGTTAAAGGAAATTAGGGACGCAAACAAACTAGGCAACACAATAATAATGGGTGTTTTCAATTACCCTGATATTGACTGGGTAAATGTAACATTGGGGCACGCTAGGGAGGTAAAATTCCTTGATGAAATCAAGGACAGCTTTATGGAGCAGTTGGTACAGGAGCCGACGAGAGAAGGAAAAATTCCAGTTCTGGTCCTTAGTGAAGCATATGATCTGATGTGGGAGGTAATGGTGCTGGGGCCACTTGATAACAGTGATCATAATATGATCGGATTTGATATTAGCTTTGAAGTAAGTATACACAGGAAATCAAATACGTTAGCGTTTAACTTTAAAAAAGGAGACTATGATAAAATGAGAAGAACGGTGTGAAAAAAAACTCAGAGGAGCGACTGCAAGGGTAAAAATTTACATCAGGCGTGGATGCTGTTCAAAAACACCATCCTGGAAGCCCAGGCCAAATATATTCCGCGTATTGAAAAAGGAGGATGGAAGACAGCCGGCGTGGTTAAAAAGTGAGGTGAAGGAACCTATTAGAATTAAAAGAACATCCTTCAGAAAATGGAAGAAGGAACCGACTGAAAATAATAAGAAACAGCATAAGGAATGTCAAGTCAAATGCAAAGCGCTGATAAGGAAGGCTAAGAGGGACTTTGAAAAAAAGATTGTGTTGGAGACAAAAACACACAGTAAAAATTTTTTTAGTTATATTAAAAGCAGGAAGCCGGCAAAAGAATCGGTTGGACCGCTAGATGACCGAGGAGTAAAAGGGGTGATCAGGGAAGACAATGCCATAGCGGAGAGGTTAAATGAATTCTTTGCTTTGGTCTTCACTGAGGAAGATTTGGGTGGGATACTGTTGCCAGAAATGGTATTCGAAGCTGACGAGTTGGAGAAACTTAACGAATTCTCTGTAAACCTGGAGGTTGTAATGGGGCAGTTCTACAAACTGAAGAGTAGCAAATCTCCTGGACCGGATGGTATTCATCCCTGAGTACTGACAGAACTGAAAAATGAGCTTGCGGAGCTATTGTTAGTAATAAGTAATTTATCCTTAAAATCGAGCGTGGTACCGGAAGATTGGAGGGTGACCAATGTAACACTGATTTTTAAAAAAGGTTCCAGAGGAGATCCGGGAAATTATAGACCAGTGAGTCTGACGTCGGTGCCAGGCAAAATGGTAGAGACTATTATTAAGAAAAAAATTACAGAGCATATTTTTTTCTTGTTACATTTGTACCCTGCACTTTCCCACTCATGGCAGGCTCAATGCGGCTTAGGTACTTATTTTGTACCTGGGGCAATGGAGGGTTAAGTGACTTGCCCAGAGTCACAAGGAGCTGCCTGTGCCTGAAGTGGGAATTGAACTCAGTTCCCCAGGACCAAAGTCCACCACCCTAACCACTAGGCCACTCCTCCACTCACAAGAGCATGGATTAATGTGACAAAGTCAACATGGATTTAGTGAAGGGAAATCTTGCCTCACCAATCTACTACATTTCTTTGAAGGGGCGAACAAACATGTGGATAAAGGTGAGCCAGTTGATATTGTCTATCTGGATTTTCAGAAGGCGTTTGACAAAGTCATGGGTGCTAGGCTTCTTCCCTGGAAGCACTGGGTTTGTGAGCCCTTGGACCACTACCGTGGAGCGGCAGTGGCAGGCAAGGTCACCTTCAAAGTAGAGACAAGGCAAGGCTGGACTGGAACCCCGGACTGGAGTTCTGCACTGGAATACACAGGACTGGAATGCACCGGACGGGTGTGCACTGTACTGGAACCCACTGGACCTAGGCTTCACCTACGCTGAGCCACCGTTCCCCGAGGGTTGAGCCCTCAGGTTCAGGCAGCCGGCAGGGCTTACAGGAAAACCGGAACTGGAACTAGCAAGCAGGAACAACAGGAATCAGGATACAGAAGTGCCCTCAGGCACCTAGGCGAAAGCAAGGCAGACAGGCAGGGAATGTCCGGGTTCCGGCAATAGGTCTGGCCACAGGCAGAGAATATCTGGGTTCAGGCAGTAGTCGGGTCAGGCAGCAAGTATTGGGGTACAGGCAGAGAGTAGTCAGATTCAGGCAATGGTCTGGATAAGTAGCAAGACTATGGCTGGAGCTCCAGTGGCAAGGAGTACTGGCAGTGGACAGGACTAGGGCTGAAGCTCCAGAAGCAAAGGAAAACACACACAGGAAAACCAGAAAGCTAAACACAAGAAAACTAGTAAAGCTGTACACAAGCTAACAAGCAAAGCTATGCCCAAGCTAACTAGTAACAAGCTAAAAACTCACACTGAACTGGACAAGGTAGCAGTGCACAGAGCACTCTAACATACCAGGGACCTTAGACGATGCAAAGGCTGCAGTCTCTAAGTGATTAATAAAGCCCTTCAACACCTGAGGAGCAGCTGCAGCCATCAGTAAGCAACTACGGAGGCTGTCCAGGCACAAACAAGAGAGACAAGTCCGGCAGCCTGGAAGAACCGGACCGGGCTATGCTAAAGTCTGGAACGGGTAGGAACAGCAAGACAAACTATGGCAGCCACTGGCTCTGGCCAGCAGCGGGTGAGACGAGCATAAACCAAGGAGCAGGCAGAGCGCACACAGAACATAGAGAGACTTAGAATACCTAGGTGCAGCACAGAGGAGCAAACAGAGCCAGGCTGGAGACAGAGGTAGAGCTAACTCAGGCAGCACCCCCAGGTGCAGTAGAGTGGAGTAATTAGAGCCATGCTGGAAGCAGCCAGCACACAGAAGGAAAACTACTCCAGAAAGGATAGGCAGAAGCCAGCTTAGAAGCTGAACCCCAGAAATAAGGTAAGTCTGAGGGTGGTCACGGCCACAGACGTGACAATGGGATAGGAGGTAGTGTTCTATTGTGGATTAAAAACTGTTTAAAAGATACAAAACAGAGAGTAGGGTTAAATGGTCAGTATTCGCAATGGAGAAGGGTAGTTAGTGGGGTTCCTCAAGGGTCTGTGCTGGGACCGCTGCTTTTTAACATATTTATAAATGACCCAGAGAAGGGAGTAACTAGTGAGGTAATTAAATTCGCTGATGAAATAAAGTTATTCAAAGTCGTTAAATTGCGGGAGGATTGTGAAAAACTACAAGAGGACCTTACGAGACTGGGAGACTGGGCGTCTAAATGGCAGATGATGTTTAATGTGAGCAAGTGCAAAGTGATGCATGTGGGAAAGAGGAACCCGAATTATAGCTACGTCATGCAAGGTTCCACGTTAGGATTAACGGACCAAGAAAGGGATCTAAGTGTCATCGTTGATGATACGTTGAAACCTTCTGCTCAGTGTGCTGCTGCGGCTAAGAAAGCAAATACTGTATAATGTTAGGTATTATTAGGAAAGGAATGGAAAACAAAAATTGGGATGTTATAATGCCTTTGTATCGCATCATGGTGCGACCGCACCTCGAATATTTTGTTCAATTCTGGTCGTCGCATCTCAAAAGAGATATAGTAGAATTAGAAAAGGTGTAGAGAAGGGCGACGAAAATGATAAAGGGGATGGGATGAGTTCCCTATGAGGAAAGGCTAAAGCGGCTAGGGCTCTTCAGCTTGGAGGTATGATAGAGGTCTATAAAATAATGAGTGGAGTTGAACGGGTAGATGTTAAGCGTCTGTTTATGCTTTCCAAAAATACTAGGACTAGGCGGCATGCGATGAAGCTACAATGTCGTAAATTTAAAACGAATCGGAGAAAATGTTTCTTCACTCAACGTGTAATTAAACTCTGGAATTCGTTGCCGGAGAATGTGGTAAAGGCGGTTAGCTTAGCGGAGTTTTAAAAACGTTTGGACGGCTTCCTAAGGGAAAAGTCCATAGACCATTATTAAATGGACTTGGTGAAAATCCACTATTTCTGGAATAAGCAGTATAACATGTTTTGTACTTTTTTGGAATCTTTCCAGGTATTTGTGACCTGGATTGGCCATTGTTGGAAACAGGATGCTGGGCTTGATGGAACTTTGGTCTTTCTCAGTATGGCAATACTTATGTACTTATCCACTCTGCTTCTGCTCTTATATCAAACCATATCATGTGATGATTGCTGTTGCCTAGGTGGGCAGCCACCTGAACATTGAAAACACTTCCTCCATTTGTGAGCACTAGATTGAGCGTCGCCCCTTCCTTCATGGGTTCCATCACCATTTATCTAGACAAAGCACTTTGACAGGCATTCACTATCTCTCTTCTTCTTTCCGATTCTGTCAATTTTACATTCCAATCTACATTAGGCAGGTTGAAATCTCCTAGCAACAGCACCTCCCCTTTCATTCCAAGCTTATGGATATATCTTCAATCAGATCTTTGTCCAGCTTCTCCATTTCTACCGGAGGTCTGTAGATAACACCCGTGTAGATACAGATTCTATCTTCTCTTTCCAGGATGATCCACATAGCTTCTTCCTTTCCCCAGATTCCTTGCACTTCAGCTGCTCTGATATTAATTTTTCATATGTAGTGCCATTCTTCCACCTCTTTGGCCCTCCCTATCCTTTCTAAAAAGATTATAGCCCTGAAAAAAGATGGTTTATGAAAATTAATATGGAAAAACTGCATAAACCCCTCAAACAATGCATAAACAAAAACATAGAGTTCCTGAATTTCAAAAATTGTTCTAAAACAAAGATCTTTAATAGAAATAAATGTGATTACGTCACGGGGGGGGGGGGGGGGTTGTCTGTTCAATATGCTAGATAGTCGGAATAGCGAAGGTTGAATGAAAAGGACTGTACTGTATTTACGGACAGTTTGGAAGGAGCAGCAGCAGAGCTGTGATGTACATGAGTATTTTATAAAGTATCCAATTACACACATAAACACACATTCACATTTATACCTTCAGAGCAAGTGAAATGCTGAAACTGGTATTTAACAAAATTTACTGACTGCTGTAACTGAAAATATAATCTTATGCATGTATGTATGTTCTTACCTCAGTTCTGCTGGATTCTTAACCTAACTGATTATGGATTCCTAGATAACACCTGAATAGGATTCTGTCTTTTTAGATGACAATCATCAAGATCCCTTAACTGATTTATCCCTAAAATAGATGATCTAATTATGCCCATACCTCATTTATAATACTTTCTGTTACTGAGCTTATTAATTGGTCATGATATATTTCTGATTTATATATAGAAATCCATAGGTTTCTAATAAGCATCAACATGGCACCCTGGATAATAGTAAAGTTGGGAAGTAGATTACAAATTTAAACCATCTATCTTCTCAAATTATGAATTTTTAAAAAATTGTTCTTATTTAAATTATTGTATTATTTTATCAACTTTGAAATCAGGTTTCAACAGGATTGATTTGCTTTCCAGTATTCCAGTGCTGCGTTTAGGCCTGCCAGAAATAACCAATCAAAAAATAAAACTTCTAGCAAGCATTTTGATATAGGTAGGTTTTGTGGATGGATAATAACATGTGATTCAATACATTTTATTTATTGTTATTTATTTTTCCATTGAGGTTCTCTCTGCTTTAGCCTGTATAAAGCATTTCCTCCTGCAGTTATCGTACTCCAACCAACTGTGCAAATACTGGTTCCACAAATATTAGTTAAGGTTTATTTTAATATAAGTGGCCTTCAAGTTTCAATCTATTGTGTTAGTAGTTAAAGGCATCAATAAATAAAAAAGGATTTCACATTGCAAAGGCTATATAGTAGTATAGTGGAAATACTAATATCTAATGAATCTCTGCCTTCTTATATGAGTTTCAGATAGAATGCATTTTCAGAATTGCTACCACTCTTGCATTTTCTCAATAAGAAAACAAAATGCATTTTTCAAATTCTGTCACTGCAGTAATCAATATGTTATAACAAATTACTGCTTTTTATTATTTGATCTAATTTCCGGTACAGAGATTAAAAAAAAAAGAGAAGCCTCACATTGCGAAATACTGAAAGAAAGCTAAAATACAATACATTGGGGGGGGGGGGGGGGGGGGGGGATTCATACATGTATTAAGTTCCACAAATATTGAGGGGGAGGTTCCCAAATATTGAAAGAAAATAAATAAGGGGAAAATGATGAATAACTAATTAACCAGTATTCCCCTAAAACTTCTACAGCTAATCAGTTCAAATTCCATTTGCCCATAATTTACCTAAAGGAGGCTGAAAAAAATGGATCCCCAGACACTGAGGGGCTCATTTTCAAAAGAACAGAATGTGCAAAAAATGGCACAAGGGGCAGATGGATGTGTTTCTACAATGAAAATGTTTAAACCATATAATCAAGCAAAAAAAAAAGTTTATGTCCGATATTCACCAAATGAAAAACGTTTTGAAAGTGGGCATTTCAGGGACATGAGATTGGAGTCTTTGTGATGTACATTTTTTTTGAATAACGGATAGCAAACCGATTTCCTTGTGCCACAAAGAAAAATGTTGTGAATTAGACCTGTTTTCTGTGACCAAACTTTGGACCCATTTGTGATTTTGCCGAGATGGAGAGTGGAGAGATGGAATTGTTGCTTTGTGAGAAAGAGTGGAGAGTTACTGAGTGGTCTTTAACCTTTGTTTCTTTGCCCCTGTCCAGTGGCATAGCTACGGGGGGTCAAGGGGGGCTTTGCCCCCCCCCCCAGATTGGTTCTGGGGCCCCTGGTTTGGCTGATGGGGGTCCCCAACCCCCGCCAGCTGAAGTGTTTTTCCTGTTCTGGTCTTGCCGCATTGCCTATCCTGCTCTTAGTCACGCTGTGCACACTCAGTGTCATTAAAACAAGCGTGCATGGTGCGACTGAGAACAGAGTAGGGCAGGCAGTGCGAGACCAGCACGGGACAAATGCTTCAGCTGGCGGTGGTTGGGGACCCCCCACCAGCCAAGGTACCATCATGCGGTGAGGAGGCGGGCCAAAATGTGCCCCCCTCACTTTGAGCTCTGGCTATGCCCCTGCCCCTGTCTGAACCTTTGGACCCTCACATTTTCTGCCTTTCCTCTTCTGTGTCTCACCTCTTCAAGTCCTTGCCCACACCTGCTAGCTCTCTGTCATACTCAACCCTTGCTCTGTATCTCACCCCTTTCCCCACCTACTAAACTGATGGTAGTAAGGGCTCAGGCAGTAAATGGCCGTGTGGTAATTTTAATATTAGTGCACGGCCATTTGATGTTCCATTTTTAAAAAAAGGCCTTTTTCCTGCCACAGTAGAAAGTGGCTTAGCTCACGGCAATTTCAAGCACCAAAACAAGTGCAGGACATTTTTTTACCATGGCTTAGTAAAAAGGACCTCTAAAACAGATAGGGAAAAAAATCATTCAACCTATCGTTAAGCTCTGGGATTCGTTGCTAGAGGATGTAGTAAAAGCAGTTAGCATGGCCGAGCTTTAAAAAAAAGTTCAGACACGTTTCTGGAGAAAAGTCGATAGAATGTAGTTAAGGTAGACCTGGGAAAAGCCACTTCTTATCCCTGGAGGTAGATAACATAGAATCGAGCTGCATTTTGGGATCCTGTCAAGTATTTGTGATCTGGAATGGCCACTATTGCGGTTTTGAGTGCCAAATGACACGTTATTTATTGTTTAGTAAACTTTACCGTATTGGGCACCAGTTCTCTGCCTGTTCCGGTGTTTGGCTTGTTCGAGTATATATTCTGAAGGTTCGTTTATATCAGCCTGAAGTTTTGACTCTTGATGCAGGCTTCATAGTCGAAACACGATGACCATGTTGGGTCTCATTAATAAAGTCTGTTCGGATCTGCACCTTTTATGTGTCTTTACTCCACCCCTGTTTGGATTTTGCTGTTTTCCTGTGGAGGTTTGTCTTCCTTTTTGTTTTACTAAGTTTGATGGACCTGTCACACAGTATAGTCATTTTTATGTTCTTATGAATATCAGGCTGAATATTAACATAATCCCTGGCAAAAATCACACCACAGGCTGCATCAAACCTGCTAAGAGTCTGTGAGGTGAAGTTTCTTGTTCCATCTGTTTGGATTATTATATAAACCTGGTAATTACAGGTTGTGCATATCAGCTTCTCTTGCTCCTATACAACATATAGTTGACATTATGTTTAGTAAAACTGTGATTTGTTTCAGTATGTTCTTCATGTCCTTTGACATGAGTAGTTGGAGATATGTCTGGAAGAGTTTGTAAAGGGAAGTAAATGAGAGGGCTGTTCTTTCAAAGAAACAGAATGTCAGCCCTTTTCTTTCTTTTTTTAAAATATACATCGCAACTCAGCTGCAGCATCTTGCAATGCAATGTGGGGGATCTGGTTTTGATTACCTCTCTTTCAAAGCCAACCAGGTTTGAGTCCTTGAGGCAAAATCATGTGATAGAAGGAAGATGAGTGCCGCTACTATTGCCAGTTCTGCTGGCCATTAAAATATACTTAGGTTATTTTTCAGACATCTGGAGAGGAGGCTAAAAAGAGAGGGGTAGCTATTCTGCAGGAGAGGCTCTTCCTGGTTAAACTCCACACTGTCCGGGGTTGGGAGTAGATTTTCAGCAGCACTTATCTAGAGATTGCCTCTGAATATGTGCTCTGACTGATGTGGCATGTTAATTAGTGCTAGGACAGTAAAGAACAGTCCTAACTTGTCCAAATAGTTGTCTGGGTACTGGCATGGGCAGAGAATGAGCATGGAAGCAGCTAATTAGGAGGCAGTAAGTGCTCCTGTATTAATTTTTTTGCAAGTCCCACATGCTAATAGAAAATGTAGTGTGGGACCTGCAAAAAGAAGAAAGCCCTATTTTAGGGACGAGAAATGAGCTTGGCCCCTAATTTTATAAATAGCGCTTTGAGATGCACACGTAAATACGAGCATGTGCCCAAATTGCACATCCATTTTAACTGAATAGCCATTTAGCAGCAATAATTTACTTTTTAACAAGCTATTATTGGTGCTATTAGAATCAGTTAAGATGTATGTGTAGAAATTTAGATGCATGATCCACTCCTAAATTTTACACACGTCCCGAAAAAGAGCATGCCGAAATGGAAGGTCATGGGCAGTTTGAGGCAGATTGTGGGTGCAGTTTATTTTTTATGCATACAATTATAGAATACTAGGAAAAAAGGCCCGTTTCTGACAGAAATGAAACGGGCACTAGCAAGGTTTTCCTCGGAGTGTGTGTGTTTTACAGAGTGTGTGTGAGACTGAGTGTGTGATACAGAAAGAGTGACAGAGCGAGAGTGAATGTGTGAGTGTGTGTGACAGAGAGTGAGTGTGTGTGAGAATGAGAGTGTGTGCCGGGGCCCCCTCCCTCCCAGTTTCAGGATCCGCCCCCCCCCCCGCAAGGTCCAGTGTCTGCTCTCCCTCCCTCCCACCCACCCAGTTCCAGGGTCGTTTCCCCCCCTCTCCCCCAGTTTCAGGGTCCCCCCTCCCTCCATCCCAGTTTCAGGGTCCGCCTGGCCTCCCTCTAAGTTCCAGGTTCGGCCCCCCTCCAAGTTCCAGGGTCCGCTGTCCCTCCCTCCTACCCACCCACCCTGTTCCAGGGTCGTTTCCCCCTCTCCCCCTCCCTCCCAGTTTCAGGGTCCCCCCTCCCTCCCTCCATCCCAGTTTCTGTGTCCGTCTGGCCCCCCTCCAAGTTAGTTCCAGCGTCGTTGCCCCCCTCTCTCCCTTCCTCCCTGTTCTAGGGTAGTTGCCCCCTCTCTTTCCCTCCCCTCCAGCCACCCACCTGCAACGTGGTGAAGCTGACTCAATGGATGAAGTGAAAGAGTTTTTTTTCTTCATGTTCGTCGCTCTGTAACCATCTCTGTTGGCCCCGCCCTCGTGCCTCTGATAGGTCCGCCACCCTCGACATCAAAACGTGATGACGTCGAGGGCGGCGGACCTATCAGAGGTGTGAGGGCGGGTCTGAGAGAGATGGTGACAGAGTGACGATCCTAACGAACCCTTCACTTGAAGCCATGGAGTCAGCTTCAGAACGTTGAAGGTGCCTTTTATTATAGTAAATCTTTTAGCGTTTCAGGGTGGCAGGTCTGTCTGATTTAATAGACCTGCCACCCAGAAACGCTAAAAGATCATCCCGAACTCTCCTCAATCTCCACTTCCCTAAGTGCAAAGGCATAAAATACAAAGTACTGCACGCATCAACCTTCTCTTATATGAGCACTCAATTCTGGAATACACTACCACGCAACCTGAAAACGATCTACGAATTAACCGACTTCCGCAAACTATTGAAGACTCATCTCTTTGATAAAACTTATCGCAAGGATCAAAACACATGAAGTCCATACACACTAATAGAAATGCATCAATACACTCTCTTCTGAATTCTCTTCCCCCATATTTTCACCACACTTAAAACTGTACCCACAGATAAAATTGTTATACCCGAATGTTTCTTACTATTGTCCTATCGCCCTATCATTTTCCCATTGTTACATTCCACTGTTCTATTCCCCCAATGATATTTTGACTTTGTCTTCCCATAACCCTTCACAATGTAACCCATAATCGAATTGTAACAAATTGTATTTCCATCATTCACAATGTATTGTAAGCCACACTGAGCCCGCAAATAGGTGGGAAAATGTAGGATACAAATGCAATAAATAAATAACATAAAATAGTAGAGAAGAGGGCTCCATGCCTAAATTTAGGTGTTATCACTGTAATATATAGGCATACATCCAATTTAAGTAGTGAAGGGAGTGCGTAGTCAATTACCTTCAATATACTCAACTTCACCTCAATTATATCCTCATTATAACTAAACACATAGAGGCACTTTCATAGGATCATCAGATCAGCGTACCAACCTCTAAAATGGCTAAAAGTTATTGTGAGCCAAGCATTTTCAGAGAGGCAGTATCGCAATCCTCATCAATCCCAATTTTAAAATTTTTACTTACGTTTTCATTATAGCATTCACTTATATCATTTGTCTTAATTTCTCCATAGTTATCTTTAAATTCCAGATTAATACTTAGCTTTTCAGCCACTGTAGATAATGTGCAGTGGAGACCCAATATCACCGACATAGATGTTGAAACCGCTGACAAGAAAATAGGAGAATATCTTGAAACAGCATCTAGCGAAGTTGAAGTAGAGAGGGTGGCACTTGAGAGGAGGAAGACCACGGAGCAGGCCATGGTGAATCGCTGCAGGAAGGCGGCCCAAAAATTGAAGTACAGCAGTGCAGGGAGCAGGAAGGGAGTTACTAGGAAAGAGCTGAACGAGGAGGTTAGATTGACAACCAGAGACAGCATGACGGATAAAACCCATGAGGTTACCAGTCTCCCTTCCCTCTCCTCCGTGCAGCAAATTACTTGTGCTACCCGATTAGCACAGGGCAGACCTAGTCTCCACTTCCAAACACGCCCCCTGCGCTAAACAAATATTGTGTATTTTTTTAGCATGGGATTGTTCTGTGCAGATCTCAGAACTACCGCAAGATGTCTGAGCGCATTTAGTGATAGCACCTTTTTAGTGTGCGGTAAGCACACTTTAGTGCTTACCGCCGCTTAGTAAAAGGGCTCCTAATTTCCTTCAATACCCTTGGATACAATCCATCAAGCCCCATTGCTTTGCCTACATTTAGTTTAGCTAGCAAATCACAAACAGCCTTCTGAAAATATTTCAAGGTCCACCACCCTTCCTTTCCTAATTATGGGCCCTGTTTACTAAGGTGCACTGTATTCCTGTGGGTGTCTCTAGCATTAGTGCGTGCTAATTTTTAGCGTGTGCTAAAAATGCTAGCACACCTTAAGTGCGGCTTAGTAAACAGGGCCCTATGTTTGTCTTCTGTGGTCCTTCTTTTGGCCCTTCATTTGTGAACACCAGGACAGAAATATTTGTTAAGCAAATCCTTATCAGTGTCAACTTTCATTGGTTAATGTTTATTAAATTAATTAAATGCACTGATGAATGTGGAAAACTAACACACACAAAAAAAAAACTTCACCGCCAAATTAGGTAAAAATTCATGGAAAAAAAGAGAGAAAAACTAACTTTTTTTTTTGCCTGTGCACATCTTTGATATGTTTTGTAAGTTTGTCAATGCTTCTTTCTGAAGGACAAAATAGATTTGTTCAAATCGAAAAACCGCCATCATGATTGATGTTGAATGCCATAGACAGTACTTAGAGGACATTTCAGCTTTTAAAATATTAAAGCAGCTAACTGGTTGATCAAGCAAATCAGCTTATCACAGAATAACATAATGGCTGCAAAATGTTAATTAAATTTTTGTCTTGCAAAAAAAAATTGTTTTCAACGAGTGAGCCTAGTCAAAGCTGTTAGCTGCAAACTAGATATGTGTTCAGTAGTTTTTACTGTTCATTATTGGTCCCTGACATTTAGTTTACATGTATATTGTTCTATTACAAAATATCATGTTATTTGAAGAACATTTATAAACAGAAATGTTACTGTTAGTTGCAAGAACCAGTTGATGCTGTGTTATGGTGTGATAATAGTAATATAAACAACTACCAAAACTTTTAGGCTTCATTGCATTGCAAAATTAACATTTTCTATCTATAGATCCTTTATGAACAGTCAGGATAAGATAGGAACAATTTTGCTACGTATAGTCTTAAGTTATGGCTAAGGGTTGCCGTGCAGAGTTTGTGGTGATGTACAATAAATTAAAATCCATATTGCAATTGAAATCATCTCTCTATGCTTTTCTAATGAAAGCTTTGGTCTTCTCCAGGTATATGAAAAATGCAATATATTTCTTTGCTGTAAACTAGACTCCTCCTAGTACCTTTCCATATAGATTTGGTTAGAAGACGTAAATGTGATAATCTTCCACACAGAGATACAGATCTCTTTTGGCCAGCCAGTAGCCATGGCTGGAAGGAATAAAATTTTGTCTACCTCCTAAGGAAGACTAAAGTTTTGTTTAATGAGGGAAATGTATAATTTATAGTACAGCAAGAGGCCCCCACTGGACCCCACCAGAAGGGTGGAAAAGCAAGACCTAAGAAAGGCCAAAAGAACTGGGCCTAAATGCTGTAATTTGGAAAAGTTAGGTCAAGAAACTGAGAATAAAATGGAAGCTGAGTTACATTATGAGATGGAGTATGTTATTCTACATGATAGTTAAAGAAAGAGAAAACAAAAGTGTTTGCCAGGCCAGGTGTTAGAAAGAGGAACTTAAAAATAGAAAAAAAGTGAAAAAGAAGAAGTTGCGGTTGGAAAACTTTCCATGACCAGGCTCCCATAGAAGATAATGGGTCTAATACTTTTCTAATGAGGGAAATTTTGTATAAATAGAGGTTCAGATTTGAGCAATTAGGAGAAGAACCCTGAGGTGCTGCCAGAATTGCTGATGGTCTGTTTTGAAGCCTGATGTACCTGATTGCCTTGTGTTCTATCTAGCGGTAAGCATTAAACTTCAATATACTTTCATATCCTCGTCTCCTCTCTTCTTTTCATAATAATTAAGAGTTTAAATGAACTGGGTAACAAAAATGAAGACTATCAAGTGTATAGTTGTCCTTACACCAAGAGAGAGTCAGATAAACGAAGTCTGGGTTTTCAGTAACGCAGCTAACAGCCTTCTGAGAAATCCAGCGGGTAGTTGTCCATCTACCCTCACCACAGCGAGGAGTTCATGGCCAGCTTACCGCCCATAAAAACAGAAATAAGGTGATTAACATTTAGTTCTATCGAGTGTATTGTAACAGCAAATTGATCCACGTCATAGGCGGTCGGTGGCCCAGCTGTTTGGGGAGGCTAAAGGGGGCGGGGTTAGGGGTGGTGCCAGGGGTGGAGCTTAAATCCATAATTGTCTGATAACACACAGAAAAAAAAATAAAAGTCACAATTAATACCTTTTATTAAATTTAGATACTAGATATGTATCATATGTCAAAGAATAAAGTGGTTGCTCAAAGCATATTCTAAACACAATCGCTCAACTGCAAAACACTATGCACAACTTTGTGCAAAAACACACTCAGAACCTTACTGTACCATAAATATTACACTGGGCAGAACCTAATACACCAATATACCACCCATACAGAAAATGCAGACTGTCAACAATATGAAACAAGGGATCATATCATCACAATTCTCATGTAGAGCCACAAAACACCCTAATTCATGTTTAATGTGGGATAAAATGCCATAAATAAGTAAATAAATATAAACTTTTAATGTTGAGCACCTGATTCTCAAAGTGGACATTTCCAAACACTATAATGAAAATAAAATGATCTTTTCTACCTTTGTTGTCTGGTTGTCCGATTCTGGTGCTATCTGTTCTCAGTGCAGGTCAGGAAGTCATCCTCCTTAAATATCTCCCTGGCAACCCAGCCAACCCCCACTCCCCCTGCTCTCCAAGCAGTAAGGTAAACAAACCATAAACCAATTTCTACAATTGGTTACACAAGGCTAGAGGGCTTTCACTGCAGCTCCTGCTGTGAGGATGGAGGTAAATCAACAATTTAAACCCCTCAGAGCACAGCAGGGGAGGCTTAGCTTGTCTTATACCGGGCGCCTATGATCCACATGCAGTGCACAGTATGGACTAGATTGTATATAAAGCACCTGAAAAATTGACGCTGAAAATATTTCCGACTAGACATATTCTGTAAACCGTGCCTAGATTTAGGCTTGAACTGTGGGTTCAAGCAGAGGCAGGGAAAATACTTAAAAAAATACTTTCTGGCATTGTGCTTCATTGCAAAGTACTGCTTATTTGTAACTTGTTACAAGTAAAAAGTATCACAGAAAATGTAACAAAGTACAAGTACTTTGTTACTACCTATCTCTGTAAATTACCCAAACTGATGGTAAAAAGTAATGAGTATTTATGTACCTGTCAAGCAAGGTAAAGATAACGCACACTTTATACTCTAACCTTGAACTGATTAGGACTCCTAACTTCCCGACACTGTGGAAAAGACAGTTACAACCTGACTGATGAAGAGCTCTCCCATTCTCATGGACACCAGAGGTAGAGGCGGTCAGGGAGCTGTAGAGTGCTATTTCCTTGGAGAACAGGAAGAGCTTCAGCGGGAATGGTCAGACATCAGGTGGCAGGCCATGAGGTGCTCTCTCTCTCAGGCTGCTGATGCAGGCAGGCAGTCGAGAGACAGCAGGGCTGAGTTTAACAAGCTTGCAATATCTTCATGAGGTGGCTAGCTCGGATCAGAGCTGTTATCTTTTCCATTGACAGCATCTCTCATGACAACTGCTTCAGATGATGCTCAGATAACGTCATGATTTTTTCCGAGGCTTCTTCTTATACCCTTTTCTTAGGTAAAGTGAGCTTCATAGTCTAGAACAACAAGTTTGGGGATTTCCAATGTTGTGATTTGGAGAACCAAAACACCGGGCCACAGGCGCTGAGTTGGTCTGACCACGAAGTCACAGTTTTTGTAAACAAAGTTGTTGTTGAAGTTGTTTTCGCTTCCTTACAGCCTTGACCATATTTAGCAATGTCTTTTTCACTACTCGCAAGTCTGCGGCTTGTTCATACAATAGGCCCTAGCATGAGAGCTGAAGTTGTCCTTAGTCTGTATCTTTTAAAGCCAGGCTCATAGTGCTGTAGGGGTCTTTTGCTCCCACATAGAGAGTAAAAAAAACCCAAAACTTGTTATTTTGTGGCACTCGAGCTTTTATTTTAAGTTAATATTTATTAGAATCTTTACAGAATAAACAAGCACAACATTTCTTGTTACAGTTGACAAATGAATATAACATTAGAAAAAAGAAAAAGAGCCTGATGTTCAGCTGGGGGCAATCAGCGTTTTCCCGACCACCTCTGCCATTAAACCCAGAAATTCAGTTCCAAGCCATGTCCGGGCATTGGCACTGAATTTTCGACTTTCCAGAGCTGGCTAATACATGGCTGATTAAGGGCCCCTTTTACGAAGCTGCGCAAAAGGGGGGCATTGGCACTTGTTTTCGACAGGCTCCGAGGCATCCTTTACTGCAATGGGTAAAAGGCAGGTCTTTCTTTTTTTCAGGAAATGGCCATGCGACAAGTGATGCACTTGCCAAGCGGCCATTTTTTGGGGGGAGGGGGTGAACTTACTGCCACCCATTGAGGTGGTGGCAGTAAGGGCTCCCATGCTAACCTAGTGGTAACCACTGCCCGATTACCGTCGGGTACACACCGGTGTTACAGAAATAAAAATATTTTTATAGTGCAGGATATGACTCATGCTGGGGGTAGGAACTACCACTGGGCTGCTGTGATAGCCCAACAGTACTTCCCTTTTACCGAGCGGTAAGCCCGCATTGAGCTTATCGCCGCTTTGTAAAAGGGGCCCTAAGTGCGATATTACCGCATAAAGATAGGACTGTTTATGTAGTTAACCTGGCTGGTTAAGTGCTGAATAACAGCACTTAACTGGCTATACTGACTCCACCCCCAGAATGTCCCCAAAATAGCCAGTTTTCAATTCAGCACTAACCAGCTATTTTCAGCAGCATTAGCTGGTTATGTGCCACTGAAAATTAGCAGTCAGCCACCAACAGATGATTTAACTGGTCAGGAGACATTTCCGGCTGGTTAAATCACTTTAAATTCCAACCCTAAAATTCTTACAATATTGATAAAGAAAATATTCCATTAGTCCCTAAATCAGTGAGGGGAAAGAGTTAAAGATATCAAGGGAGTTGTAATAAGGTAAACAATAATAAAAGGAATGACTTTAACACTCAAATGTGAAGTTAGTGTGGAAGTAACTGGAATTAAGGATTTTTTTTTACCATCAAGAAAACTCCTCAGGTGATTAGGGGCATAAAAATATAATTATTCCCCAAGTATTTAACAAAATATTTACAAGGATATCTAAGTTAAATAGAAACACCTAAACTAATTGACTCACAGGCATATTTTCGAAAGAGAAGGACACCCATCCTTCGACACAAATCGGAAGATGGGCGTCCTTCTCACAGGGTCACCCAAATTGGCATAATCGAAAGCCAATTTTCGGTGTCCCTAACTGCTTTCCGTCGCAGGGATGACCAAAGTTCACGGGGGCTTGTCGGAGGTATAGCGAAGGCGGGAATTGGGTGTGCCTAACACATGGGCATCCTCGACCCATAATCAAAAAAAGGGCGTCCCTGACGAGCACTTGGACGACTTTACTTGGTAGCGGCTGTCGGTACGGTAATGCTGACACAGCCCATTCACTTTGTAAGTGGGGGTAAGACGGACCATAAAGAATTTTTAAACCAAAAAACTAAAACTTTAAACTCAATTCTAACCCTGTGGGCAACCAATGTAACCAAATCAAATAAGGTATCACATGGTCAAATCTCCTACCACCTAAAAGTAGTTTTGCTGCAACATTTTAAACAGCTTGTAGTCTGCATATTTGTTTTTGTGAAAGATCCATGAAAACCACATTACAATAATCTAGCATAGTAAGAACCAAAGACTGAATAATCCATTTAAGCTGATGTTCCTTAAAATACTGCTTAAGTCTTCTCAGCAATTTTAGTTTAAATAAACATTTCTGAACAACAAAACTAATATACAAATCCATGGATAACCTGAAGAATAACTCCTAACAGTTTAATATTTGATTTCAACAAAACCTCAATCCCTGCTAATGTTGTATTTATTTGAGGCATCATCTGTCGAGAAACATCCAAATATAAATAGAATGAAAACTATCGTTCATCATAGAGGGGCCCTTTTACTAAGCCACATAAGCATCTACGTGCACCCAGCGCGCGCCAAAATGGAGTTACCGCCCAGCTACCACGTGGCTCTTGAGTTAATTTCATTTTTTGGAACGTGTCCGAAAAAATTTTTTCTTTTTGGGGATGCGTAACGGACGTGCTCCAAGTGGCATTTGACGCATGTAGGTCATTACCGCCCAGATTCTTTACCGCCAGGTCAATGGCTGGCGGTGAGGTCTCAGACCAAAAATGGATGCACTACAATTTTTTACAGGTGCGATAAAAAAAATGGATCAGCGCGCTCCCAAAACCTGCGCCTACACTACCACAAGCCATTTTTCAGCGCACTTTTGTAAAAGGACCCCAGAATAAAGCACAGAATAGCGCTTAGTGCTGGGATCCGTACCTGGTGTAAATCCTTGCACCTAAATTAGGTGCGGATCTGCCTTATTCTTTAACACTGAGTGCAAATTCTAGGACCACCCCTGACCCATCCTACTTTTTGGAGTCACCTGTAAAACGTTATGCACATATCTGTATAGAATATTGCTTACAAAGATGCACACATACTTTCAAATTAATGCAAATTACTCCCAATAATGGTTAGTGCCCAATTATTGGCACTAATTGGCTTGTTCAGTTAAATTGTGTGTGTAAATTGGGCATGTGACTAAATTTGAACATGAAGATTTGAGCACTATAGCAATTAGGGGAGTAATGTGTTCTAAGGGGCAAATAATAATGTTTTTTTCTGTAATTCACCTTGATAACTACATCCCTTCATTTCGTTTCTGGAGATGGAAATAAACATTGGAGGATTAATGAGAATTAACTCCCCGAGGGCTCTGTTTACTAAGCTGCGCTATGGGCGTTCTAATGCTAGAGACACCCATAGGAATATATGGGTGTCTATAGAGTTTAGCACATGCTAAAAACGCTAGTGCACCTTAGTAAACAGGGCCCTTAATCCATTGTGTAAATCCCTGGCTAGTGCTGAGCAGACTTCTACGGTCTGTGCCTTGAAAATGGCAAGGACAGATCAAGATCAAATATGCATATGTAGTATTGCATCATACCATACGCTGTGAGTTTATATTGTTGGGCAGACTGGATGGACCATGTAGGTCTTTATCTGCTGTCATCTACTATGTTACACCCTCCCCTAATGCTGGCAAACACCTGTTAATATGCATATATGGCTGTAGGTTTGCAGTTCTTAAAATGAAGAGTAAAACAAACCTTCTTTCCTCTAAAGCTTGATCTTCTCTGCCCTATTCTGTTTCATGGAGTCTGAGTCAACCAAGGATTACAAACTGTTTCTTCAGTTTCTATATGTTCTGGAGCTGCATCACCCATCCTCCACTATCCTAGTGTTCCTGTAGGACGCTGCCATTCCCTATTTTGGTGAGGGTCCATTACATAGTTATTGACAAGCCATAGATTCTCTATTAACTCCTCCTTCTCCCAGCTGATGGGCTGCCTCCCTAGTTTGGCCTGACATCACTCCCTGCATGCTGGTCCAGCTGCCTCTGCACATTCTTTCCTTTTTCTTCTCTCTGTATTAGGAAAAAGTGTCTCCAGTAAAGGGAATTCAGCCTCAGTTTTTAGGAGAATGAAGAGCTGTATGGCCTATTTCTGCTTTCTTTTCCTGTCTCAGGTGTACAGCCTGCCTTTCCACACAATGAATAATATTTCTAAAATACTGTAATAGCAGTCTCTTACCTTATCCATTTTGAAAATTTTCCCTGGCTCAAAGGCTTTCTGCTTTAGTATTCTATCTTATCTTTCTTTACTTCATACACCTTATATTCCTACTTGCTGTCTTCAGTCTCAAATGGAGAATTTTCTTCCTGTCCCGTTGGAGTCTCACATTCATTGCAGTTTGATTCAACAAGATGCTCAGCTTTCTTTTTTTTCTTGCATCTCAGCTGTGGAATTCTCTCCCAGGACTACTTTGAAAGGAAGCATTTTTTTAAGAAGTTGAAATCGCATTTTAAAACGCATTTGTTTTAACGGTTGATTTGGACCATAAAACATCCTCCCTACATTTCTGACTGATTGGGGGGGGGGGGGGGGGCAAGTGCACCAATGGCCTGTTGGTCTAATGTTCTTTGATTGATTGTTTTATTTCTCTTTTCTTTCCTGTTTTAAAAATAGAGTTCCTTTCTTTTGCCTGTGTTTTTTTAATGCCTTTGTGAACCACCTTGTTACAGTTGTTGAAAAGCGGTGTATTAAATAGAATAAACATAAATATTACTAGGGGTAAACTGGCAGAAACTGTGTCTAGAGAGTTGTTGTCAATGTTAGCATATAAAAATGTGTGTGTGTGCATAACATTTATAATATATGCTTATCTATATAATAATTGGTCACTCTGCTATCCTGGATGGCTGGCTGGCTGGGTTCGTAACAGCATGCAAATGAGCTGACGTCAGCTCGCCTCCAGCGTTCCCTTCCTTCTCAGTGTCCCGCCCTCACTGAAAGGCGAAATGATGTCAGAGAGGGAAGGCTGGAGGCGACGCGAGCCGAGCCTGCCGCCTCTGCGACATCAGGTAACATGAGCGGCTTAAAGGCAGGGCGGCAGGAAGGAGAAGAGGGCAGGGGAGAGGAGGGGAGAATCGCTGGACATGGATGGGAGGGGAGGGGAGAATCGCTGGACATGGATGGTAGGTCAGGGCAGAGGAGAATCACTGGACATGGATGGGAGGGGAGAGGAGGGGAGAATCGCTGGACATGGATGGGATGAGATGGGAAGGGAGAATTGCAGAACATGGATGGGAGGGCAGGGCAGAAGAGAATCGCTGGACATGGATTGGATGGGATGATAGGGGAGAATTGCTGGACATGGAGGGGAAGGCAGAATTGCGGGACACGGATGGGAGGGGAGGGCAGTTTAGAGGAAAATCGCTGGAAATGGACATGGATTGGAGGGAGCAGGGCAGAGGAGAATCGCTGAACATGGAGGGGAGGGCAGGGGAGAGAGGAGAAATGGCTTACACGAGAGCCTTCCTAGGTCCTGTTTCATTTTTCATGTAACAGGCTTTGTTGCTTATATTTTATAAAATAGGTGCATAAATGGTGACTCCACCTGAACTCTGCTCCAGAACATGCCTATACACAGGTTGCTTAAAAGTACATGCCTTTTATGTGCACAAAATTAATCACTAATGTGTGCTTACTGCAGCAAAACAGGGCTTACTATTTTTACTTGAAGGTAAAGGTGTTTCCATATGACTTATTACATTTTCCAGCTAGATATATTTGTGTTAGTTATTTTAGGTCATCTTATAAAGTGACGAGGATTACTCTGTTTCCTTTATTTTATTTTGACAAAATGCCAGCTTCCTATGTTTATTATTTGTTTCCTACTCAAGGAACGTTTGATGTAATTATTGTAAAATTATTTTTTTAAAAAAGGGCTTACCAGGGAGTGCACTCAGGCATCCTATGGTAATTTTTGCATGTGTGCCTAGTCACACACTTAAAATTATTGTTCAGTTCTGGGGTGAGTCAGGGCAGAGAGTAGGTGTTTTCTGCGCTAATCAGCACAGCTACATTGCCACGTGCTAACCAATTAGTGCATGATTAGCATGTGAGCCCTTACCGCCTACAATATAGGTGTCGGTAAGTGTTCATACACTAATGGCCATGTGCTAATAGAAACTTAGCATGTGGCCATTAATTCTGGAAATAGAAAAATCAGCCATTTTACCCTCACAGTAAAAATGGCCTTAACACGCAGGAATAACATGCGTAAGCATGCACTAAGGTCACTTTTTACCACGGCTTAATAAAGGGGTCCCTAAATTTGTAAATTATTTGTAATATATTAAATCAGTGAACCATAGGTACATTTTAATTGTTGTTACTGGCAGAGCTGGGAAATTGCAAGCTCTCTAGGGACAGGAAAGTATGTGCTTGAGTATAACTTACCTTCACCTACAACTATATGGAACTCAATATACAGTCTCTTTTGCCCTGTGTCCTGCATCTAAGTAATATCATTTCATGTAGGTTACCCAGCACTTTCACTTCTGCTGTATTCAGGTTGTCCCAGTGCTTCATTTCTATTTTCTTGCTTCTAGGTATCCTTTATCTTTATTCTATACTTTTTTGAATTCCATTACTATTTTTGGTTTTACTGCCTCCTCCAGGAGTACATTCTAGGCATTTCACCAATCTTTCTATGAAAAATGTTTTCTGCTGTTATTTCTGTGTCTGCCTGCCTGGAGCTTCATAATGTAATTGTCACGATTCAGAAGGTGAGTCCCTAGGCCACAGTCGAGTTCATGCTACCCACCTAGCCCGAAGGAGTGGCAGGTGAGTCACACCCCGGCGGGGATGTGACCAAAGGACAGCTCTTAGAAGAGCCCTTGAGGGCTGACCTGACAGAGTTGAGGCCAGGGAATGGCCCTTAAGAGGGCCCTTGAGGACCTGGCTTGATGGTAGCAGGATCAGGGGATGGCCCTTGGGGACTTGGCCTGAGAAGATTAGGATCAGGGAGAAGCAAGAACCAGAAGGCCCAGAGGCTACGAACAACAGTAGATACAGGCAGACAGCGGCAGGAGCAAGATGAAGGGCACAGGCTAGGTTGGGGCAGGAACAGTGCCAAAACAGGGTGGAAGACACAAGCTGGAGTAGGCAAGAACAGGATGGAAGATATGGACAGGAACAAGGCTGGAACAGGGCAGGCTAGAAACAGAGCAGGAGGCATACTACAGGAACAGGGCTGGAGACAACTACAGCAAGGCAGAAGACAACTGGAACAAGACAGGAGGCAAGGCTCAGGACAAGGTTGGAACAGGACAGAAGACTGAAACAAGGCTGGCAGCAAAAAACACTAGAAAGCACTAGGAGACCTGCTGGAAATGTACTGGCTAGGAGTCAGGAACTTCCTTATATGCTACCAGACAGGAAGTGATGACATCAGCCAGCACTCTCCTGCAGGGCTAAAAAGGAAGTGCAGGGAGTCCAAGTAGAGTGAATTCTTGGCACTGAATGCTGCTGGAGATCATGGAAAACAGGTGAGGGGTGTGACGGTAACCCTTAGTATTAGAACTTCCTTTTCTAATGAAAAAGGTTTGCTTCTTGAGCATTATTAATTTTATGTATGTATTTTTATGTATTTAAGCATCTCTCTCATATCCCCCTTTCTTTATTCTGTTCTAAGTGTCATTTCAAACAACTGCCTCCACCCGTTTTCTAAACTGCCTTTTTGAGATGTGGCCTCCAAGAATGAACACATCTCTCTCTATGTGAGACCTCCCCTGTGATATCTACAGAAGCACGGTCATTTCCATGTCTCTACCAGTGATACTTCTCCCTACAGTATGTTACTAACTTATAGCACATGCCCATCCTTAAAGCTGTGGTTATTATGAATTAACACAAAATTTAATAGAAAATAAAAATCACAATGCACATAGGGGGTAATTGTCTAAGGAGTCGCCTGATTTTAGACAGCAGGAACCCACAGAAATGGTGACTGTCTAGTGATTTACACATGTAAGTGGCCACTTATAGAATATTGACTAGCAACAAAGTATGCACCATGATATGATGGCATGTACTTTGCCAGTGGGCATGTACATGGGTGGAGTTTTGGCAGAGCGCACAGGTACATATGTAAATTATAAAATACTATCACTTATGTGAGTACATTCTAACATCTAGGTACAGGTGTTTACATCAGCTATAGGGCTGGTGTAAGTGATCGTGCCTTAATGAACACATGGTTTCAGCCATTTGCACTAGTATTCTTCAAAGAAACACAGACACTTATTTTTCTTTAAAGAAATAGGCTTAAAATAGGTACCTGGCTATGGAATTTCTCTCTAATCCTCTAATTCTGAAAAGGTATGCACTTTACAGAATACTTCGCTTATGCACATAACTTATTTTTTTGGACCTAAATTGGCACTTAAGTGCCACTAGTCTTCAATAATTGGTAATAACCTTCAGTTACACACATTAGTGAGGTAGGTACCACCTGAAGTCTATAAAGTGGCACCTAAATCATATAGCATGCAGTTGCAATAGGGCCGTACACGTGAGAAGTTCAGAGGCGTGCTGACTACCTTAGCATGCACTTGAGAGAATACTGGCAGTTACATATACAACTGCTGTATCTAGACTCGAGCAGGTGTAAGTGATTGTACCTACATTTAGATGTGTCTTTGCCTACTTAAGCTGGTGTTCTATAATGGCTTTGGTGTACAATTTGGCCATTATAGAATACTGGATTAGCGCTCACTTTTTGGGTACCAGAATTGTGCCACTTTGTATAGACTTGCCTCTCTCTCTCTCTCTCTCTCTCTCTCTCTCTCTCTCTCTATTGAGGTGCCTTGATGACCACCACAGCTATAACTGCATTAGCTAGAAAGGCCTGAAGATAAGGCTGAGGTTCTAACTTAACATGTCCATAGGCAAGAGTTGGAGGAGAACAGATGCAGTAGATATTTGGCAGAATGTCAATTAACAAGGCTAGCACAAAAGACTAGGGATAGAATTTATTTATTTATTCATTCATTCATTCACACATACCCTATATAAGTGGGGAATGTGGAGAGAGTTGGACTGATACAGGATATGTATGGAAGGAGTAAGGGCAGATAAGACAGGTCAGCAGAAGAGGTTTTCTGTAATTTTGCAGCCACGGCAAATTCTATAGCTCTTGATGGAAATTCTGATATAACTAGGGCCTGATTATGTTACATTTCAAACCCAATTCATTTTCCTTTATTGCTCTAGTTTATTCACATTACCTTAAGTTGTTTGACTTCTTTCCTCTGCTTGTATTTGTTTTTCTTCCTTTATCTTATACCCTTCCTTTTCCTATGCTTATTCTTTGCTGCCTTTATTCTCCTCCTTGTTCAGATTTTCTTATTTAGTTTTCATTCTCTCCCTTTTTTTTCTCTTCTGCTGCATTTTGTCTGTTTCTAGAAGCGATCTTTACTTTTTTAAATGTTTTTAAATTGTTTTTTTGTTTTTTTGTTTTTTTAGCTAGCAGTTCTTTTTTGCTCTTTCCCCCCCCCCCCCCCCAACTCATTCAGAAACACTTTGGGGTTTGTCATCATGGGCCTTATCTCTGGTATTGTTCCTGACTCTTATAAAAATGCAAATGTTTCTCCTCTCCTTAAGAAAGTTTCTCTGGATCCAGCCAATCCTGCCAATTACCGTCCAGTTTCAAATTTGCCTTTTATTGCAAAACTGTGTGAGAAACTTGTCTTTGAACATCTTTAGTCACTGTGATTCTCAATCTATTTTGCACCCTCAACAAACAAGTTTTAGATCCCTTCATAGTACAGAAACAACTGTTGCTGTGCTCATCAGTGAGTTGCAGAGTATCCTTGATCATGGTCAAATCGCGCTTGTCGTGTCTTTGGAGCTGTCTGCCACTTTTGACCTTGTTAGCCATTCATTACTTCTCAATATGTTAGAAACAATTGGTTTATGTGGTTCAGTTTTACAGTGGTTCGATTCATTTCATGCGAATCGCTCTTTCATTGTGCAGACTTCTACTTCCTCACAGCATCCCTTGCCATGTGGTGGTCCACAGGGTTCTGTCTTGTCTCCACTTCTTTTTAACATTTATCTAAGCCCTTTAGCTTCTCTGATTCAAAACCACAACATCTGTTTTTTTCCCTATGCCAATGACATTTTGTTAATGTACTCTATCTCATTCATGTCACCTGCTCTTGGTCAACTTCAATCTTGTCTGGCAGATTTGTACACATGGCTACCAGAGCACCAACTCATTCTCAACCCTTCTAAAACTGTAGCAGCTTGGATTAAGGGTTCTCATTCGTGCCCTAAATCTAACTTAATCCTCTTTGATAGATCCATTCTTCTAGTGTCTAATTTTTGCTACCTGGGAGTTCAATTAGACTCTAGATTGTCTTTTGAACACCAGGTTAATAATGTCGTTAAACAAGGATTTCTGACTCTATGTAAACTGCGCTCTATTTGTAGTTACATTGATGCCATTTCTCTCTGTATTTTGATACCTGCTTTTTTGGTTTCATATCTAGATTATTGTAATGTAGTTTACGCTGGCATCTCTGGATCTCTTCATCACCTTCAAACCCTCCAAAAGTTTGCAGTCCGTCTTCTTTTTAGAGCGCAGAAGTTCGATCATGTTATGCCGCTTTTGTCATCTCTTTATTGACTCCGAGTTTTCTTTCAATCTCAGTTCAAATTGCTTTGTTTGACACATCACTCTCTTCATACAGGCTCTGTATGAAAAGCGTGATGTGTATTTGGCATCCCTAACTATTCCCTATATTCCTTGTCCAGGATTGAGATCTACACTGAGATCTCTTGATTCAAATTGTCTTGTTCTTCCTTCTCCCCGAATGGCTCACTATGAATCTACCCATTCTTCGACTTTCTTTTTCTTGGCACCTTATCTCTGGAATGGTTTGTCTCCATTTATTAGAGGGGAATCCTTGTTCATTAAATTTAAGACTCTTCTTAAAATGCACTTTTTTTTTGCTCCGCCTTTAGCCATGACTCTGTACCACTTAAGTCCGGAACTAGATTTCTCTGTGGGCATGGATTCTGATACTTTAATGTTGTTTTTTCTGCTGTGTTTGTATTTTTGCTGAATTGTACACCGCTGTGATCAACGCTGTTGCAACAGTGGTATATCAAGTTTTAATAAACTATAAACTATCTGTGGACTTTTCTTCCTATTTTTTTTCTTTTCTTTATTCTCAATCCTATTGATGAGTTGTAGTTCTGTTCTGTCTTTGATTTTTTTAGAATTGTGAACCCCTTTGATTGTTTTTATGAAAGGCAGTAATCCTAAGTGCTAATAAATAACATGATATTTTCTACCTCTCACCCTACCCACACACATACATGTTTGGGTATTGTAGTGACAGTTATGGACTAGAAGGCATATAGCCTGGCTCCCTTAGCAACCTGCCAAACCAACCTGAACTGTAAATTAGCTGTCTGGGTGTGACACCAGAAAACTGCTACAATTCAAGATTGCAGCACTCCCCCCTCCCCCAGCCTTAGATGACCCAGGGAGTGGAAGTCTCATATTGGGTCTCAAATCAGGAACTTTCTCCATGGAAATGCACAAAGCACTTAGCATCTGAAACACCAGCTGGTCCTCTCTTCTGTGTTCAATATTGCATTATAATTATCTTTATTCAGTGAGTTGCTACATCACATATGAGAACTATTACTCTGTTCTGATGTTATGACTGTGAATAACTGCCATACATTATAGTGTGGTAATCGTACAGTACTTTTTCTAATTTGCATTAAGACTAGATTATAAAAAGTCAGAGCAGGAACAGTAGCTGGTAATTTCATATTCAGGCTATTTAGACATAAAACAGTTTGGAAGGCTAGCATAGCTAGTTGGACTGATTTTTTTTCCCCTTTCTTCTGAAATTTACCCAGTTGCTGGTGTTCCATTTCTAACTGTGTTGTTGGGAGAGTTGTTCTATTCATCCTTGTGATAACTATGAAACAAAATGAATTTCATCTGTAGGTACAGCATGAATATGTAAAGAATCAAAATTCCCTTGTTGCTTTAAACTGGAAGGCCCTTTTGCCTATTGTATCAAACGCTTATACTTCCCATATGTCCACAACATGTGAATGACAATTCTGTAATCTAGGCACTCACATTTACTCTCTCTCTTTGCATACATATGCCCACAAAACTGCCAGCAGGTGACAGGGCTATCACAGCGGGCATGTGACATACTGCCGGATTCTATATATTGCGCCCAAAATTGCATGCACAAATCCGGTTGTATTCTGGATTTGCATGTGCAGTCTAATTACTTAACAAGCCAATCAGTGCTGATAATTGCCACATAACAAGCAATTATTGACAGTAATTGGGCATTAATTAGAATTTACACGCACAACTTGCTAGGTGTATTCTGTAAAGTGGTGCACGTAGGTTGTAATGCGTACTACCAACAAGGGGCCATGGAATGGGCAGATTATGGGCATTCTGAAAATCTATGTGCATGGTTATAGAATGCATCTGCTCTGCGCCTAGCTTAGTTGCCAGTATTTGCACCAAGTTTTAATTGGCGTAAAAAGACACTCCTAGAGTTAGCACAGGCATGTTTGCTAGGTGTATTCTATAAACTGCGCCTAAATCTAGGCACAATTTACAGAATATGCCTAGGTTGAAATATTTTTGTTGCCAATTTTTTAGGCACCATATATAGAACCTAGTCCATAGTGCATAAATGCAAGAGGGTGTATATGTGGGCGAAGCTCACACTTATTCACATAACTTACAGAATACTGTAAGTTACATGCATTGCTACCACATTTCCATACCTGCAGTTACTCCAGCTCTGTGGGTGGTGTATCTGCAGGCACACTGATACTGGGTTACATTGGTATCCTATAACAGAATCTGGGTGCTCAGATACCATTATAGAATAGACTCCCAATGTTTGTCCTCAAGATGCCTAAATGGAGTTGCTCAGTTGTAGACTTACTTCTTGTCATGGAACCCGGGATGGTGTGCCCTTGGGCTGCGGCAGACAAGTCCTCTGGGGGGGGGGGGGGCACAGAGCAGAGGCAAACCGGGCACTGAATACAAACAGGATACCAGACATGGCAAATAGACAACACACTCAAGACAAGCAACAAGCACCACCAGAAAAGGGAGATAGACCACTCAGGCGGGCCTCACGGCCGATCTGGAACCCACTCGTACAGAGTCCAAGTGTACGGGCCTCATGGCTGAACTGGAACCGAATCATACCAGAGGGAAGGGAAAAGAAACAGAATGGAATCTCTTGAGCAAGTACTACTCAAGCAGTGCACACACACTGCACTAAACAGAGCCACAAACAAGGAGTCAAAGGACGCTACACACAGGCACAAAGAAACTGAAGGGGAAAAGACAACCCCACTTAGACTCACATGGTAGAAACTACAAGTAAAAGATAGGAAAACCACACAGGAAGGCAGCACAGGACTCTGCTTAAAACCGTAGCTATAAATTTAGTCCTAACCAAGTCAAACAGACATCACACAGAGAGGTAGCACAGGGCTGGGCTAGTAGTCCCAGCTAAACAGAAGAACCACCCACTCAAGCACAAACAGAACCAAACAGAGAGGACACTCAGGGCTGTGCTAGATCCACAGCTATAAATGAATAATCCTAACCAAGTCAAACAGAAATCACACAGAGAGGTAGCTCAAGACTGAGCTAGTAGTCCCAGCTAAATGGAAGAGCTGTCCACTCGTGCCATACAGAGAGGCAGCTCAAGGCTGAGCTAGTAGTCACAGCAAACAGAAAAACCACCCACTCAAACAGAATCAAACAGAGAGGATGCACAGGACTGTACTAGTAGACAGCTAAATGGAAGAACGGCCCACTCGTGCCACACAGAGAGATTGCTCAAGGCTGTGCTAGTAGTCACAGCTAAACGAAAAAGCAATCCACTCAAACACAACCAGAAACCTCACAAAGAGAACTCAAACAGAAAGCACACAGGAAAAACTCAAGACAAGACCATACAGTGGAACACTCACGGCTATGCCATACAGAACTCGAGGATAAGGGAAGCCACTCATGAGGGAACACTCTAAGCTGTACCATACAGCACTTAGGGAAAAGGGAAGCCACTCAAAGGCATACTCACGGGTGTGCCACTAGGCATTCAAGGAAAAAAGGGAAGCCACTCATAGAAATACACTAGGCTGTGCCACACAGCACTCAAGGGAAAAGGGAAGCCACTCATAGAAATACACAAGGCTGGCCATGCAGCACTCAAGGGTAAAGGGGAGCCAACTATAGGAATACACTCTAGGCTGTACCATACAACACTCAGGGAAAAGGGAAGCCACTCATAGGAATACACTAGGCTGTGCCACACAGCACTCAAGGGAAAAGGGAAGTCACTCATAAAACTACACAAGGCTGGCCACACAGCACTCAAGGGTAAAAGGGAACCAACTATAGGAATACACTCTAGGCTGTACCATACAGCACTCAGGAAAAAGGGAAGCCACTCATAAGAATACACAAGGCTGGCCACACAACACACAAGGGTAAAATGAAGCTGTTTATGGGAATACACAAGGCTGTGCCACAGAGTCAAATAACAAGACACTAGAGACAAAGGGAAAGGTAAACAAACAGGGAAAGCTGCCTTTATATACACAAATCAGATAAGGAGCAATGCTCACAAGAATCAGGAGACAGACAGTTAAAGCAGGCTGCTTATAAAACACATCAGAAAGAAGCAGGGCTTACACTGCAGTCAAAGGTTTAAAGTAAACAAAGGGAAAACAAACAATGTTCTTACCAGAACTCAGCCGGGAAAGGAAAGGCAGGCAGAGACAGAGCACACCCAGCTGCAAGGGAGCAAGGTAATCAAGGAAAGCAGCTAGGCTGTGGAAGCAAAGTAATCAAAGAAAGCAGCTGGGCTGGCAACAACTGGCTCTCTGAGCAGTGAAAGGTAACAAGGGAAACCACACAAGGAAACAGAACAGGCTTAAGCTGGAGAGCCTAGACAACAAGGAAAGAATCTATTCTGGTTCAAACCAGAGCACTACACACAGAGAAACAGGGCTTTGCTTGAGAGCAAACCTAACAGGAAAGTAATCCATACAGCTTCAAACCAAAACCGCTCACATAGGACTCAGGACTATGCCCAAAGACACAGCATAACAAGAAGACCAGTTCCCTCAGAATCAAACAACAGTGCAACAAGAAAAAGGAAAATAGACCTGTTGCAAAGGCAACGCAGGAAAGCTCCCTGGGTCCTTATAAAGGAGTAGGCTGATGATGTCACAAGTAGGAAATGAATCAGAAGCAGAGAGACCAAAGCGAGGCTTGGCATCAGGGATACCAAATCAAGGCTTGGTTAACAGGAAGAACAACAACAGGAAAAAAGGCAGACTAGAGAGATCACAGAGCTAGATACAGAGAAACAGTAGGTCTGAACATAAGGGCATAGCCACAATCGTGACACTTCTTAGGGGATAATAATATAATTGAGAGCATGGGTAAAATGTATGTGCACTTTTCTCTCTGCATTTGGATTTTCAAAGTGAAAATATACATGTATTTCAACTTTGAAAATTACCGCAGGAAAACAATGAGATCAATATTAAAAAAAAAAAAACACTTGGGTGGTGGTGGTGATGTAGCCTACATAAATTCTTTTTAAAAAAATCCAACATTTTAAATGCATAATTTTAGCTGTTTAAAAGGAGTAATTACTAACGTGTCTTAAGGGAATAACATCAATGTGGGCAAGTACTGCACGTTAAGGTCTAGATTCTATATATGTCACCTAAAAAAATCAGCGCTGACCCCCCCCCCTTAATAAGCCGCACCTAAGATTCAGCATGGTTTATAGAATTAACACTTAAGTGGAGAGGTTGCGTGTAAATTTAGGTGCCGCAACTTAGTGCTAATGCCTGCGCCTAAATTTATTCATAGAGCACCATTATTCTACAGTTACATATGTAACTCAAAACCATGCCCCCAATCTGCCCCAAAATGCCCATGACCTTCCCATGTCAGCACCCCCTTTTTTGGATTATGTATAAATTTTAGGCATGTAAGTACCAATTAAATCTAATTAGTGCAAATAATTGCTTGTTAAAAAGCCAATTATTGGTACTAATTGGCTTGTTATTGTATTAAATTGCATGTGCAAATCAGGGATATGCCTAAATTTGCACATACAAGTTTTGAAGACTTGTACAGAATCAGGGGATAAGGGGGAAGTTATCAACATGAGCTACCATTAAGATGGGTTATTTTACCACTAGTCATGCTATTTTAGCTCAGGGTCTTATTGCATAAAATGGGACTCTACTAAAATAGCACAACTTTTGATAAAATAACCCATCTTAATGGTAACTCACATTGCAAATGGAACAATAGTGTGTAATTTGCTCTTAACATATGTTTTGATATTCATACATCAGCTAAATGAGAAAAGAATTTCATAATTATGCAACTCAAATAAGAAAACTTTCATTTAACCTCTCAAATTGGGTTTTTCATGCCAAGTTTTCTATTTTAAATATAAGGGGCAGACTGGGGTCACCATTATAAGTTATGCAGGGAGTGTCAAACTGAGCTGCTCTCTGGATAATTTAAGTTGTTATCACTGAATGCACAAATAGCAGGCATAACTTTTAATGGATACAGTATCCATTTAATGTAATACATTGTATAAGCTCACATGGGGTCACTTATGTGGGGGCTGTGTTGTGAGGCCAAGTAATAAGAGCCAGTTGAGCCAGGTTCACAGTACAAAATAAAACTGTAATCTAGAGACCTCTCTCTTCTAGTCTGGGCCTCTCTGCTTCTCTCAGTGGCCTGGGCTTTTAAATTCCTCCTTTGCACCTCACTCATTGTCAGGTTCTTAAACTTTATTCCTGGGCTGGACTGCTGTGGCTTAAGGGTCAGGGAGGATTTCCCTTACATACTCCTTCACCTGGAGTTTCAGTAATCCTACCTACACATTTAAGATGACCAAAGATCTACAAAATTTGGAATGGATAACTTGTCTAAAGTTATGCAGCACCCATACCACTGAATATCCAACTCTGTATGTTTCAACTTAGGCCTGCTTTTGGGGTACTCATATTTTTTTAGTTATTATGCACAAACTGTATGCTTAAATTATCAGAAGTATGCTCACCACAGGTAAATATATGTGCATACAGGTTATATGTATGTACTTGTACCTGCATATTAGGCAGACACATGACGTTCCTAGAGTGGCTGACACCTGGGGCGGATCGCAGATGCGCCCCCCCCCCCCCCCCGTTTTAGCTGCTGGGGGGGTGCCGCACGCCTGTTGGCTTCGCTCGTTCCATGCTCCCTCTGCCCCGGTACAGGAAGTAACCTGTTCTGGGGCAGAGGGAGCACGGAACGAGCGGAGCCGACAGGCGTGCGGCACCCCCCCCCAGCGGCGTGCACCCGGGGCGGACTGCCCCCACCGTCCCCCCCCCCTTGGTACGCCACTGGGCAGACAGTTTTGTTAATGCACATTTTCAGGAGTAAAAACTGTTTTGCCTACAAACTGTGCTTTGAAAATGATCCTTCCTGATGACAAATTTTGAATAGTCCACATTTTTATAATGTACTTGGGCACTTTTAGCATTTATACATTGTAGTCAGCCTTGAAAGTGGAATCACATGCATTATTTATTTGAAATTTGCAGTTACAATGTATATGTGCAAAGAATGCTCATGCATGTCTCACCTGCTATTTGTGTGGGTGGCCGAATAGGGACAAAAGAGCATGTGTGCTTTTTGAAAATCAAATATATATTCGTGTTCACTGTTTTATTCTGTAAACCAAACACATCCCTAGGAACATCTCTGTTTATCATATCTCAAAGAAAGAGCAGTTTTCAGATAACCCATTTTACCTGAGTCAGTGGCTACTTACCTGGTTAAAATGGCTTAACAAATGAACCCGTCTGGATATACAGTAACATGTGTAGTGATAATTAGGAGCAGTTTTGTAATATGTTAATTTTTCACTTGTTCAAAGAGCTACAGTCTGTGTCTTACCAGGTTGACAAAGCTGTTAAAGTTCAACTGATAAAACAATTTGAAGAACAGTAGTTTTTTTTAAATGTTTAATTACATTACACCTGTAGAAAAAGTTTTGAATGTAGAAGCTGAAGTGATAGGCATTTCTACAGCCATATACCATCTGGTAGTTCCTTGTAATGTTGATACATTTATTTAATCAGAAGTGAAACCCATACATTCACTGGTAGTTCATAATGGTTGGTAAAGAGAACTTATGTGCCTCAGGAGACTAAATTGAGCCTTTGCTGGCATATAAATATCTTCTTTACAGAGTATAAATGCAAGCTTTTACTTCTGTGGGAGTAAAAATGCCACATTTAATATCTTTAATATAAACAACTGATTTGTAAAAAAATAATAATAAATAGCACACACCCAGTTAATGAGTATTAAGGTGCTTATTTTAGAAGCGCTGTTAGGATATTAGTGCATACATTTAGACATTTATATTGGCTAAGCATTTAAGGGGAGAGTTTATCAAAGTGGGCTACCATTAAAATGTGTTATTTTACCACAACTCATGCTATTTTAGCACAGGTCCCATTTTATGCCTGAGACCTATTTACTAATAACCTGGGTTAACAGTAAAATAACCTTTCTTAAAGGTGGCCCACATTGATAACTTGCCCTCTAAATCCTGATATTATGAAGCTGGGATACACATAACACAGAACCCCCCCCCCCCCCCCCCCCCCCCCCCCCCCCCGGCCGATTGAGATAACATCTTTAAGATGTTTTAAATCATATAAAATTGATTAATGTCATTGATTGCATAAGATATAACATATAAACAGTTTTCAAAAAATATTTTTTTCTGAAAAAGAACAAAAGAATTTTGTACTATGAATCAGTAAGGGGCACCGCTGAAGGTACATTGTTTCGGCTTGTTCAGGGCCGGGCTAGGGTAGGCCTAGAACTTAGACTTGTATTCTCCATTTCACATGAGGAATGCGTGTCTGAATCCCAAAAGATAGAGGTTAGGCTTTATACCTGCTTACACTGTTCAAAAAAAATAAAGGAAGTGGAGTACAAAATATATTGAATCACCTCAAAAGCAAGTCCTCACACTTATCAGACAAAAGAACACATTATAATCTGTTATGCATTAGGAAGAAAAAGCCTCAATAGACCTAGATCTGCTTAAAAAGCTACGGTCTATAGAAGTACTGCAACTCATTCATCAGCATAAAAAACCTCCTTTGTTTTTATTTGAAAAATGTACTTGTAGAATTAATAATGGTTCCTAAACAATCTCCATTATGAAAGTACTTAGCTTTAAAGTCTATCACCACCACAGCTTGTCTGACAATGACCAACGTTTCGTGATATGTGTCAGGGACTGGTGGTGCAAAATAAAGACGTCAACAGTCTGTGAAACATATGAAAAAAGAAGCATCAGTAGATTTTAAAACATATCTCCATGTTCACATTCATTTAACCTATCTTCTTACTCAAAAATTAGAAAAGCTCAGCCACACTGCTGCTCTCACTTAACAGATTACAATCCATTTTGACAGCGTTCGCTCTGAAATAGCCAACATCATAAGTTTAAGAACCAATCATGGGAACAGACACTACTAGCTGTCCACCAATCGTCTCCACATGCCTTCTTGTTCAAAAACAATCTTCCTAACACATTCCTGTCAAGAAAACATTTCTTTAACTAAGGTGATTTCTTCAGAAAATATTATATCTATAGAAAAAATAATCGCTCTAGGTAAATCTCTTTAGAAAAAATGATGCCATTCAATCTTATCATTTAAGCCTATAGGTTCAAGAGACTGTAATTTGAAAATCTATTGCTTCTCTGCTTGTAATAAGCGGCATCTTCTGTCTCTTCCTCGTGAGTTTGGCGGAATCCATTCCAGCACACAAGATATTGTAGTGAAAAAAATCCATGACCCTTAGTATTACAGTGAACCACAAGTGGGGAGGTTAATTTTTGAGTTTGAATAGTGCTCTTATGTTCTAATTGCCTTTGCTTTATGTTTGCTTTTGCTGTTATGTTCTAATAACCTTTGCTTTAAAGGTCTAGTAGTTTGTCCTACATAGAGTTTCTTACAGGTACATTGAATGCAATATAATATATATGATGTCAAACATGTAGTATTTGTCTGTAGTTTCAACACTTGTCCATTTAAAGGGTTACAAAAAGAGGACTGACAACATCACTGCACATACTGAACATTTTGTGCATGCTGTATGTCCATAGATAACCTCTTCTGATCTCGCAGGTTTTGAAACGTCTGCTAGACACAATAATTCTTTTAAATTTCTCCCTCTACTAAATGCTACTCACAGTTACAAGTCACTTAGTCCTAATCACTACATTCCTGCAGTATTTTAAAGCCCATACAATGGTGTTGGCTCCAGTGGTGTAAAAACCTATAGACGAGCATAAAATAACAGTTGTGATTTATTGATATATTCACAGAGACGATTGAAAGGGCTGTGTTGGTATTGCTGTGCGGCAGCCACTAGCAAGGCTTTGTAAAAGGGGGGAGAGGATCATAGGCGGTCGGTGGCCCAACTGTTTGGGGAGGCTAAAGGGGGTGGGGTTAGAGGTGGGGCCAGGGGTGGAGCTTAAATCCATAATTGTCTGATAACACACAGAAAAAAAAATAAAAATAAAAGTCACAATTAATACCTTTTATTAAATTTAGATATTACATATGTATCATATGTCAAAGAATAAAGTGGTTGCTCAAAGCATATACTAACCACAATCGCTCAACTGCAAAGCTCTATCACAACTTTGTGCAAAAACACACTCAGAACCTTACTGTACCATAAATATTATACTGGGCAGAACCTAATACACCAATATACCACCCATACGGAAAATGCAGACCGTCAACAATATGAAACAAGGGATCATAATATCACAATTCTCATGTACAGCCACAAAACACCCTAATTCATGTTTAATGTGGGATAAAATGCCATAAATAATAAATATAAACGTTTAATGTTGAGCACCTGATTCTCAAAGTGGACATATTCCAAACACTATAATGAAAATAAAATGATCTTTCTACCTTTGTTGTCTGGTGACTTTGTTTTTCTGATCATGCTGGCCCAGTATCCAATTCTGCTGCGATCTGTCCTCTTAACTCCGTTTCCAGGGCTTCCTTTCCATTTATTTCTTTACTTTCCGCCTTTCTTCTTCATTTCTTGGCCTACATCCGTAAATAAAAGCTGGGTCCTCCGCAGACTTGACTGTCCAGTGGATCCAGCTTCTGCCTATTTTCTCCATCCATGTGCAGTTTTTCTCCTCTCTTCCTTTTCCCTCATCTCATATCCTTCCTCTCTCTTCCCTCCCCTCCCCTCTATGTCCAGCAATTTCTCCTCTCTCCCTGGGCCCAGCCCTCCCATCCATGTCCATCCATGCTCCTCTCTCCCCTGCCCCCTCCATTCATCCATATCCAGCAATTCCCCTCTCTCCCTGGGCCCTGCCCTCCCATCCATGTCCATCCATGCTCCTCTCTCCCCTGCCCCCTCCATTCATCCATATCCAGCAATTCCCCTCTCTCCATGAGCCCTGCCCTCCCATCCATGTCCATCCATGCTCCTCTCTCCCTTGCCCCCCTCCATTCATCCATATCCAGCAATTCCTCTCTCTCTCTGAGCCCTGCCATCCCATCCATGTCCATCCATGCTTCTTTCTCCCCCCCAAGAGCCCTTTCCTTTTTTTTTCTTTTAAATTTACCTCTGAGTCCGGCAGCGCAGCATCAGTGAAAGCGCTCCCAGTGAAAGCGCTTCCCTTTGCTCAGTGTCCCACCTTCTACTGACGTCATGACTAAGTCAATGGCGGTAAGGTCTGAGACCCAAAATGGACACGCGCCAATTTTTATTTTGCTGCACGTCAATTTTCGGCAAAAATTTTAAAAAGGCCTTTTTTTACAGGCACACTGAAAAATGGGTCTGCGCACACCCAAAACATGCACCTACACTGGCGCAGCCTGTTTTTTGGCGCACCTTAGTAAAAGGGCCCCTTCGTTTCTTAAGGAGCCTCTCATGGGGGCTTTCTCAAATGTACTGTACATGTGGTTTCAAGATTTTATAACAGAGAAAAGAGGATTTACCAGGACCAGTAAGATAACTATTTCCCAAAAAAAGATTATGGGCACAAGATTTTTTTGTTGTTGTTGTTTACATTTTAAAAACACGCTGAAGAATCCGGTTTTTTGTTTTGTTTTGCCTTTTCTGGATGCATGGTTGCTGTAATCACGTTTAAATTAAATTGGGATTCATTTAATTCACATTTTATGGAACTACTGATTCAGTATATATATACTCAGCACTGGAAGGTCCCAACCATTTATATGTAAATAGACAAGTCTTCTGTAATTGGCACAAGAACAACCTGCTAGGAGCCTGTCTAACTTGTGTGTTTTCCCTCTGTTATCCATTCATAATGGCACTTGAGGGCAAACAGTTTGAGCTTTCTGTCAACATTCGTTTCCAAAGCAGTAATAGAAAAAGAAGGAAACTTTGTTTTAAGGATTAGGTTCTGGTATTTTTCCAGACTTTACAATCCCAAACATGACTTTAACCACCAACTAGGGATCAGAAAGGCACCATTACTCTGTAAAGGCCAGGGAAAAGGCTTTGAATTGTTTGCTTCAAACACAAGAGTTATGGTAGCAGAAGGATTATTATATTTTAGTGCTTTATAAAGGAAAGGATATTAAATATATTTAATGTTTATTTGATATAAATCCGCCTTTGGTATTCTAGGGATTTTATCTTAGTGTTAACTGTTACTGACTGCAGTGAAGTTCAGAAGGCTAATGGTTATGATATTTCTTTACTAGGAGTTGACACTTCATGCCATGTATCCTGGGGATATATAGTAGAGAGAATACATTTGAAATACTGTTTTTATTTTTTAACTAGAAATGATTGTATTTCCATAATTATATTTTGCTTGCAATGCCATGAAAAATGCTTTCAAATGTGAAGAACTTGTTTTTATAATTGAGTATAAAATTATTATAGTAAATGTCTTGCATATTAACTTTCATATAATTTTTCACAACTCATAGGAGTAAAGTTTTTATTGTTTTGTTAATATTACACAGAACTATCTAGGGGAATTATTAACTAGCAACACATGCAAAAATCATTAATGTTTGTTATTTACTAAAAATCCCATTTTATGCAATAGGCTATGAAGTAAATAATGTACATTAACAGCATTGGAGGTCCAAGGAAACAAATAGGCAGGTGATCTGCTATATCCAGATTAAAGCAAAAAAGGAGCAGGTCACAAGGGTAAAATACAAAAGGTCCAATTTATTCACCACACATATATAAATGATAAATCACAAAATGACAAGATCTTGTTTTGCCCATATCAGGGCTACATCAGGAGCTTCAATAACAAAACCCGGTGGTTCCACAAAATATCACTTCCAGAGAAGCAGCACAAAATCCAGTGGTTTTTACCTGAAAGGTGATGTTTTGTGAAACCACCAAGCCGGCAAAAGAATCGGTTGGACTGCTAGATTACCAAGGGGTAAAAGGGGCGATCAGGGAAGACAAAGCTGTAGCGGAGAGATTAAATGAATTCTTTGCTTAGGTCTTCACCAAGGAAGATTTGGGAGAGGTACTGGTGTCAGAAATGGTATTCGAAGCTGACAAGTCAGCGAAACTGAATGAAATCTCTATAGACCTAGAGGATGTAATGCAGCAATTTGACAAACTGAAGAGTAGCAAATCTCCTAGACCGGATGGTATTCATCCCAGAGTACTGATAAAATTGAAAAATAAACTTGCGGAACTATTGTTAGTAACATGTAATTTATCCTTAAAATCGAGCATGGTACCGGAAGATTGGAGGATGGCCACTGTAACGCCGATTTTTAAAAAAGGTTCCAGGGGAGATCTGAGAAATTAGAGACCAGTGAGTCTTACGTCGGTGCTAGCAAAATGGTAGAGACTATTATAAAGAACAAAATTACAGAGCATATTCAAAAGCATGGATTAATGAGACAAAGCCAACATGGATTTAGTGAAGGGAAACCATGCCTCACCAATCTATTACATTTCTTTGAAGGGGTGAACAGGCATGTGGATAACGGTGAGCCGGTTGATATTGAGGGGCATAATTGAATGGGGCGCCCAAGTGTTCCTGAAGGCGTCCTCGCAGGTTGTCCTGACGAAGGGGCGGGGAAACCCTTATTATTGAAGCAAGATGGGCGGCCATCTTTTGTTTCGATAATACGGTCAGGGACACACAAATCTCAACATTTAGGTCAACCTTAGAGATGGTCATCCTTAGAGATAGTCGTCCCTGGTTTTCAGCAATAATGGAAACTGAGGACGCCCATCTCAGAAACAAGCAACTCCAAGCCATTTGGTCGTGGGAGGAGCCAGCATTCGTAGTGCACTGGTCCCCCTGACATGCCAAGACAGCAACCGGGCACCCTAGGGGGCATTTCAGTGGACTTCATAAATTGCTCGCAGGTGCATAGCTCCCTTACCTTGGGTGCTGAGCCCCCCAAAACCTACTCCCCACAACTGTACAACACTACCATAGCCCTAAGGGGTGAAGGGGGGCACCTAAATGTGGATACAGTTGGTTTCTGGTGGGTTTTGAAGGGTTCACATTTACCACCACAAGTGTAACAGGTAGGGGGAGGTAGGAGCCTTGATCCACCCGTCTGCAGTGCACTGCACCCAATAAAACTGCTTCAGGGACCTGCATACTGCTGTCAGGGAGCGGGTATGACATTTGAGGCTGGCATAGAGGCTGGCAAAAAATATATATTTTTTAGGGTGGGAGGGGGTTAGTGACTACTGGGAGAGTAAAGGGAGGTCATCCCCGATTTATTCCGGTGGTCATCTGGTCAGTTTGGGCACCATTTGAGGCTTGGTTGCAAGAAAAAATAGCCCACGTAAAGTTGGCCAAGTGCTTGTCAGGGACGCCCTTCTTTTTTTCCATTATCGGCCGAGGACGCCCATGTGTTAAGCACGCCCCAGTCCTGCCTTCGCTATGCTTCAGACATGCCCCAGGGAACTTTGGTCGTCCCCGCGACAGAAAGCAGTTGAGGGCACCCAAAATTGGCTTTCGATTATGCCGATTTGGGCGACCCTGGGAGAAGGATGCTCATCTCCCGATTTGTGTTGAAAGATGGGCGCCCTTCTCTTTCAAAAATGAGCCCAGTAGTATATCTGGATTTTCAGAAGGCGTTTGACAAAATACCTCATGAAAGACTCCAGAGGAAATTGGAAAGTCATAGGATAGGAGGTAGTATCCTATTGTGGATTAAAAACTGGTAAAAAGATAGAAAACAGAGAGTAGGGTTAAATGGTCAGTATTCTCAATGGAGAAGGGTAGTTAGTGGGTTCCCCAGGGGTCTGTGCTGGGACCGTTGCTTTTTAACATATTTATAAATGACCTACAGATGAGAGTAACTAGTGAGGTAATTAAATTTGCTGACAACACAAAGTTATTCAAAGTTGTTAAATCGTGGGAGGATTGTGAAAAATTATAAGAGGATCTTACGAGACTGGGAGACTGGACATCTAAATGGCAGATGACATTTAGTGTGAGCAAGTGCAAAGTGATGCATGTGGGAAAGAGGAACCCGAATTATAGCTACGTTATGCAAGGTTCCACGTTAGGAGTCACCGACCAAGAAAGGGATCTAGGTGTCGTCGTCGATGATACGTTGAAACCTTCTGCTCAGTGTGCTGCTGTGGCTAAGAAAGCAAATAGAATGTTAGGTATATTAGGAAAGGAGTGGAAAACAAAAATGAGGACGTTATAATGCCTTTGTATCGCTCCATGGTGCGACCGCTCCTCGAATATTGTGTTGAATTCTTGTCGCCGCATCTCAAAAGAGATATAGTGGAATTAGAAAAGGTGCAGAGAAGAGTGACGAAAATGATAAAGGGGATGGGACAACTTCCCTATGAGGAAAGGTTAAAGCGGCTGGGGCTTTTCAGCTTGGAGAAAAGACGGCTGAGGGGAGATATGATAGAGGTCTATAAAATAATGAGTGAAGTGGAACAGGTTGACATGAAGTGTCTGTTTACGCTTTCCAAAATTACTAGGACTAGGTGGCATGCAATGAAGCTATAAAGTAGTAAATTTAAAATGAACTGTAGTAAATGTTTCGTCACTCAACGTGTAATTCAGCTCTGGAATTCGTTGCCAGAAAATGTGGTAAAGGTGGTTAGCTTAGGAGAGTTTAAAAAAGGTTTGGACAGCTTCCTAAAGGAAAAGTCCGTAGACCATTATTAAATTGGACTTGGGGAAAATCCACTATTTCTGGGATAAGCAGTATAAAATGATTTGTCCATTTTTGGGATCTTGCCAGGTATTTGTGACCTGGATTGGCCACTGTTGGAAACAGGATGCTGAGCTTCATGGACCTTTGGTCTGACCCAGTATGGCAATACTTATGTAAGTCAGTGGGTGGTGGTAAGGTCTCAGGTCGAAAATGGACAGGCACTGGTTTTTATTTTGCCGCACATCCATTTTTTGGCCCCTTAAAAAAGGCCCTTTTTCCAGGACGTGGCAAAAACTGGCCTGGTGCGTGCCCAAAAGGGGTGCTCGTACTGCCACAGGCCAATTTTTACTGCAGCTTAGTAAAAAGGCCCCCAAGTGCTTCCGTGTTAATGGCCCGCAGGTACCGCACACTAATGGAAATATTAACATGGGACCTAAATAGGAGAATGCTGGTTATGACCCTCCCCTCCCCCAAGATACCATATAAAAGTTGCAGCTACCCTGCAGTAAAGTTCTGCGTTAAGCCATGGTAATTGCAGATTTTACTGTGTCATAGTAAAAAGATACCAAAGATATGGCTTGTGTGTTTTTCACTACTTGGTATTTTATAAGTGGTCATTTATGCATGTAAGTAGCTACTCTGAGAACATAAATGACTAAAATACCAACATTTATGCATATTGTTAGTGTCTAAAATTAGGCGACACCTTATAGCAGTGGTTCCCAAACCTGGTCTTGGAGGCACCCCAGCCAGTCAGATTCTTGGGCTATCCACAATGAATTTTCATGAGAGATACTTGCCTGCAATACCTGCACTTCATGCAAATTTCTCTCATGAATATTCATTGTGGATATCCCAAAAACCTGACTGGCTGGGGTGCCTCTGGGATCAGGTTTGGAAACCACTGCCTTATAGAGTTACTACCTAAAAGGCCATAAGGATAGGAATTCAGATTGCATATTTTATTATTCTTACATCGAAAGTCATTTTGAAACCATTTATTGTACCAGCTTTGTGAAATAGATAAAGACCCTTTAAATTCCTTTACAGCATATTTGTGATAATGAATAGAGCTTTCTTGTTATCCCTTTCATGTGAGTGTCAGCGTCACTTGACTGACCTGCAGGGTGATAGCGGAAGATTCATGCAGCCTGTAGATTGGCATTCATTAGGATAATAGTTTCTTCTCTCAAAGGACTCAGTGCAACCACTCTGCAAGTACCAAAGTGCTAGATGGAGCTCTCTGGAGCTAGACAGAACACCACAGGCCTTTCTGGAAGTTGGCTGTGTTATACTGTGAATTTGTATATCTGTTGGAAGAACTGTTTTTGAGTTTGTGTCACTTGGTGGATTGAACAGCCCATGAGCTAACAATGAAAATAAGATGGTCTGTTGTTCGTGGGGGTGGGGGGGGGGGGGGATGTCATTGGAACATTTTTTGTTTTCATTTGTTGTTTCTTTGTTTCTTTTCATGTTTTATTTCTTTTAAAAGGAATAAATACAAAAAGTAGAAAACAGGTGAAATGAAAAGTATGTCTAGCCCCCCTTACCTCCCCAAAGCTGCTGTTGCCCTTGTTATTTATGTCCTGCTGGTGCTCAAAATGGCAGCAGCTAACCCAAGGCTTATTGGCCTTGAGTCAGTTGCCACATTTTGATAAGATAAAGTAGTAAGATAAAGTAGTGGTGTAGCAGGAGCAACACAAATTGCTCCTTCCTTTAGAAGACATGGAATTAGAGATAGTCTGGGGGGCGTGCTTTTCAGACGGTAGAACCGGCCCGAGCATGGCGAGCGATGTTCCTTCCCACTCCGTGGAGCTGGCAGCAGGTGCCATTTTGGAACAGCATGGCGCGACCCCCGCTGAGGCGGAGAGGTTTGAGCCTGGAGGGGCGCCTCGTGTTGAGGGAATCGGCTTTCGATTATGCCGATTTGGGCGACCCTGGGAGAAGGACACCCCTCTCCCGATTTGTGTCGAAAGATGGGCACCCTTCTCTTTCGAAAATGAGCCCAATATTGGAATTAGAAAATGTACAGAGAAGAGTGACCAAAATGAATAAAGGAGTGGAACAACTAAAAAGGAAACGCTAAAAAGGCTAGGGCTCTTCAGAATTGACTGAGGGGGATGTGATAGAAGCCAACAAAATCCTATGTGGAGTAAAACAGATAAATGCAAATCACTTGTTTACTCTTTCTAAAAGTGCAGGACGCTTTTTGCCCATGACTGCTCTGGTTATAGGCTTGAAAATGGGGCTGGAATATATGCAGTGTTGACATGGGAAACAGGCAGCTGGCATAATTACTATGGTAATGCAGGGGCTGGAATGTAACCATATGTGAGATTGGAGGGGCACATACCACAGAAAGGGGGGGGGGGGAGATAATGGCCTAAAGCATTGATGTGAGAGTGCCATTGGGAGAGGATACATTTTGGCCTGTCTAATGCTTAGCTTCTGTAGGAGAATTTTTCCCTTTCCATATCTTGGTTCAATATTCAAAATCATTTAAGTAGTTAAGAGTTAGCTGCATAAATTATCTTTATAAATGTGGACTCTCGACTTCTTAAAGTGTATCTGTATAATTTCTTTATATGTTTTTATCGGGTTTTTAAAAAAATTATTTCCACAATTTATTTTCCTGTGTTTATTGGAATATATGACTTTAAAAAAATCTTAAATAAAAAAAGTATGAAGTAGTTTCAAAATGTCACACAACAATTGTGATGCTATATTGGTGAATGCAGAGTGCAATTCTATAATGGAACCATGGTGCCAAGATTCCATAATAGAATACCAGCACAAGACACCATTGATGGTGCCAAAAATGTAACACACCATCACTTATGCTTGCCGTACTCATGGTGAAACTTGGTGAATTAGTGTGGCAAGAGCGTGTGTAACTTAGAGGACTGTGTGAAGTACATGTGTCAGTTGGCACGCCAGCTCAGGCTGCACCCATGCTTTTGCCCATTGGCACACCCCCTAGCATTTACTTGCCAGATCAATTATATGCACCTTTATAAAATTGTACTTAGTGCACTTATGCACTTAACTGCCAATTTTTCTTGGCAGTGATGTCTATAAGTGGCATGGAACTATAGGTGCCAATTTATAGAATTGCTTTCTAACTGTGGAGTCCTTTTACTAAGATGCATTGAAAAATGGCCTGCGCTAGTGTAGTCATGTGTTTTGGACGCACGCAGATCCATTTTTCAGCGTATCTGTAAAAAATGCCTTTTTTCAAAAATTTTGGCCTAAAATGAACGTACGGCAAAATGAAAATTGGTGCGCGTCCATTTTGGGTCTGAGACCTTACTGCCACCTATTGACTTAGCGGTAAGGTCTCGTGCGTTAACCGGGCGGTAATGATCTACGTGCGTACAATGCCTTTTACCGCCCAGTTAGCGCCATGTGCCAGAAAATAAAAATTATTTTCCGGCGCACATAGTGGACGCTTGTAAAAATGAAATTACTGCCTGGCATTGGGCATGCGTAGGCACCTACGCAGCTTAATAACAGGCCTCTGTATAATTGTTGGAAGGGGTTGGAGGCATCTTGGGATTGGAGCTTAAAAGATTACTGGATAACACCAGTATTCTGAGTTATCTATCCTTTATCATTAAGGAAATTGCGTCCCACTGAATATCATCCACCTCCTCCAATTTTGTCTTCCACTTTTGACTAATAACGCTGTAAATAATAACTAACCACTATTGTTCATCAGACCATCAGGTGCTTCTGCTCAGGCTACCTGCTATGCCACCAAACTAGGCTGACTTTTGTAACACATAAGAATTAGTGAGGCTATCACACTAATGTTCAGATATTTGCAGGAGTTTAAAATGTATTTATATTACAGTGGGGACCTAATGTGTTTGCAAGAGCCCATCAAACAGTTAATTTTGCCTTGCTTCTATATCAACTTTATTTGAAACTAATCCCTTCTGGTTTCTTTCTTGTGCTGTCAGATTGATATTTAAAGGACTACCACATGCATTATTGAAAATAAATACAGCCATTAGTTTGAAAGACTGTGGTTTTGGAATCATCTTTCTTTTCTTATGCTTGTAATATCATACTGTGATAGTGAGAACTTGGTTTCCAGTTTCACTGCATGCATGAAATTCACACAGTGACTAGCCTTTTTACAAAATTTCTGTTTTTATATTCCTTTTCCGGTAGAAATATGCCCCTTCCAGAAGTTACAGGGGACGTACACCTTGGGCAACAGACGTATAGTATCAAAATCATGCATGAAAACTGACTTCCAGAATTTGAGTTTGCATTTTGTCTTTTCAACCTATGCTTACCCTATCCTTCAGTCCAGTGGTAATTTTCTGTCAGGTCAAGCTGAATCTGGAACCTCTCCTAGTCCAATACATATGTTTTGTTATGGAGTCCCAAAATCTACCCTTAGATGTTCTCCCCTCCCCTTTTACAAAGCCGTAATGCCGGCACAGCCCATTCACTTTGGGGCTCTTTTACTAGGCCGCAGTAGCATTTTTAGCTCTTGGTAGAAATCAGCTGGCGGTAATCACCGAGACGCCCATTATTTTCCTGTGGGCATCTCAGTATTTACTGCCAGCTGATTTACTACCAGCTGATGGACCTGTCAAACTAATGCGGAAGGATTGTGCCTGATTAATTGCTTAACAAGCCAATCTGTGCTGGTAATTGGCCACTAACAAGGAATTATCTGCACTAATTGTCACTAATTAAAATTTACATGCGTAACCTTCTAAGCATATTTTATAAAGTGTTGCGTGTAAATTCTTATGTGCAGTTCACAAAAGGGGGCATGGCTTTGGGAGGGGCATGGGCATTCCTAAAAATTACACGCAGTATTATGGAATACACCAGATCTGTGCCAACTTAGGTGTAGGCATTTACCCTAGGTTTTTGTTGGTGTAAATGGTCACACCTAATTTTTAGTTGTGGGGATAGGCGCTATGCATATTCTGTAAGCAATACCTAACTTTAGGCAAGGTTTATAGAATAGCGCTAAGCACGGGGTGGGGGTGGGGGGGGTTGCACCAATTTCAGACACCATGTATGGAATTTGGTCCAATACGGATAAAAGAGTTTACTGTATATGCCAAATAGTTTATTTCCGTATATGCATATAATAAATGTAAAGCATCTTGGTTGTACCAGAGAAAGGCGGTATCTTTATTTTAATTATTTTGTAAAATATGGTTTGTGGCTTATGTTTGGGTGTCACTAGAATATTGTTTATAGTGGGGACTGCTGAAATTCTGAAACTGCTTTTGAATCCTGCATATAACATACTGAAACACAAGGGTTCTGCCATATCCCCAGAACCCCGGATTCTTACAGCTGTGCTTTTAGGGTCAGAATGGGGGAGGGAGGAAGCTTTAGTGCATCAGACTCTTAATATATTTAGTACTGTATACTTAATGAGCTCATAATTTAAATGTGATATCAAACACCAGCATTGAAAAGAACTCACTAAGTTGCTCTTGTTCTATTCTTGTGGCAGTGATATGGAGAAATGGAATTGTTATGCAGTAGGTAAAAGATTTTCAAGTCTTGATGCTCGGTATATTTAGATGAAACATAAATCTGACAAGCATAAAAAATGTAATTTTTCAGTGGAAAGAGCTCTTTATCTGCTTTCCTTTGTTTTTCTCACAATCAATCTCATTATAATTGCCATGTCAAGTGTTCACTGTGTGGTGTATTAGCAAAAAGGCGTGATCCCTTTGGATTGCTTTTCTTCATTTGCAGTCCGACTTGTTGCCATGAATGTATTGCTTGCTTTTTTTCTGTTGGTAGTTGAGAAATGTTTTGCATTTGTCGATGTCTTAATGTATCTCTTAGCATATTTTCCCTTGTCTGGAGATCAACATAAACATGGTCACATGCAAAACATAGACAAAGCCTCACCAAATACAGAAATAGAAATATAAAGATGAAAATTAAACTGGGAACCCCACAAAATCAAACTAGGCAGGTACCACAGCATAGGAGAAATAAAAACAGAAATGCATTTCCTCTTGTACTGAACAACATACAAAGATATGTGTTGCACATTTCCCAATCCTAACATATTCCACCTAATAAATTAAAAATAAAACACTTTTTTTCTGTCTTTATTGTCTGGGAATTTTATTATTCCAAGCATGTTGGTCCCAGTTTCTCTTTTTGCTTTCCTGTCTTCTGCTCTCTTTATAGTGTGTGCTAGAAATGTTCAAAAATCGAGTGTGTAAGAGGGAACCTGGAATTGAGGAAGAAATCCCCAGAGCTCCACCAGTTTCCCCTCATATTTCAAGGCCAAAAATCAAAAGGGAGAAATTTTAATGTAATGAAGGACTTTCCCAGTTGAGGGCACTGGGATACACGTAAACTGAGAATGTAGATTACGGGAGGAGGAGGAGGGGAGATGTTGCAGGGACTGGCTGGGGCCAGTTCAAAAGGGAAAGGTTCTCAAGGGAGGAGCTAGATGGAATAAAATCTCCCAGTGAGTTAGACTTGGAGGATCCCATGGAGGTGGAGGATTATCCTCTAACTGAGGAAACCAGAACTTATGATAATGAAGAGATGTCTGAGCCTAGACATCCCGGGAAGAGATGATGGTTCAGTACCTTTAACAACTGGAGAAAGGTAGCAGTCAGCAGTCTCTTTCAACAAGAAGTGAATGATTAACCTATGAAGAAATAGGTCACCTTTCTTTTTCCTTCATTATGTGAAATCCCTGTTACTGGCAGAAATGGGATGAGTCGCATTGCAATCTAAGCTTTCTGTGGTGCGAAAAAGGGTTGAGTCTCCAAGTCATCGAGCCCTAGGCTTAATGAGAAAGAGAGCTCAAAATAAAGGGGGAGGGGAGGCTTTTTCTTCTAGTATTTTTTATGGTTCCTTGAAATGCGTGACTGTTGAATAGAAGCATAAACTATAAGAAGAGTTTTCTTTGAATTGCTGAAAGACTTTGGAACCTGCTGTCATAAATTGGGACTGAGATGGGAGGGGAGGGCGAGAAAGATATATGTCATTGACTCATTTGGAACTCATTTGCATACAGCTTTACTTTCCTTTACATGAACATTGAGACTATTGTTCTTCCTTCTAAAAGAACAAAAAGGAAGGAAATAACTGACAAAGTAGCTGTCCGGATATCCCTGTTGATAAAAGGAGTTCAAAAGATTGACTAAGATCCACTCATTCTAAAATAAGGAGACTGCTAAGATAGACTGTGTGAATGAAAGGAAGGATTTTTGAGCAGTGGATAAGTTCCCTATAGACTTCTCTTTGGGTAAGGACGTTCTTACTCTCTAGCACTTCATGTTGGAAGGAGAAGGAGTGGAACAAACTCCCCTCTGTTGAAGGAGGAGGAGCATGTGGGGCGGATCCTTTTCTCTTTTCTCAGTGAACAGAAGAGAGCGTTCCTGAGGGAATCCAATAGTGCTTTTTCTGCCTGGCAGGGAGCACGCCACAATTAGTGAACATAGCCATTTTGGAACCTGAAAAGGTTTATCTTCTTGATTCAAAAATCACCTTTTTCCTAGACATTTTGTGCTCAGTGCATTTCTCTTTTGGGGCTATTTTGGAAAATAAAACATCCAAGAGCAAAACACCCCAAAACCAGCCATTCTTAGTAGACTTGCAACACAGACATCCCAGCAGAGTAGTGGGGCAGCCTAGGGGGCACTGTAGTAGACTTCACTTAGTATGTCCCAGGTACACATCTCACCGTAATTCCCTTATATTATATGGTGAGTCCTCTAGGAACAGAAAAATACCTACTGTACCTCACTGTATAACACTACAATAGCTCTCAAACTTGCAGGTGTCACCTATACGTAGATACAGTAGGTGTTCAGTGTCTTTTGGATGGAACCTGCTTGCTGCTCTATTAGGACTGGCCATAACATCTGAAGCTGTCATAGAGCCTGGTATGCACTGTCACTGTCTTAGGGGGTTAGGAGGGGAAGTAAAGAGGGGTTAAACCTTAATTCCTTCAGTTGTCATTTGGAGGGGCATAATCAAATGGGGCCGGCCATCTATAATTACAGCCCCTTTAAACGGCGTACCTGACTGTATTATCGAAACAAGATGGCCGGCCATCTTTTGTTTTGATAATACAGTCAGGGCCGGCCAAATCTCAACATTTGGGCTACCTTTAGAGATCGCCAACGTTAGAGATGGCCGCCATTGGTTTTTGCCGATAATGGAAACTAATGGCGGCCATCTCAAACCCGGCCAAATCCAAGCCATTTAGTCATGGGAGGAGCTAGCATTTGTAGTGCACTGGTCCCTCTCACATGCCAGGACACCAACCGGGCACCCTAGGGGGCACTGCAGTGGACTTCACAAATTGATCCCAGGTGCATAGCTCCCTTACCTTGGGTGCTGAGCCCCCCAAAACCCACTACCCCAACTGTACAACACTACCATAGCCACTACCATAGGGATGAAAGGTGCACCTACATGTGGGTACACTGGGTTTCGGGTGGGTTTTGGACGGCTCACATTTACCACCACGAGTGTAACAGGTAGGGGGGATGGGCCTGGGTCCGCCTGCCTGAAGTGCACTGCAGTACCCACTAAAAACTGCTCCAGGGACCTGCATAGTGCTGTGATCGAGCTGGGTATGACATTTGAGGTGTGAGGGAGTTGGTGACCACTGGGAGAGTAAGGAAAGGTGATTCCCGATTCCCTCCGGTGGTCATCTGGTCAGTTTGGGCACCTTTTCCAGGCTTGGTCGTGACCAAAAAGGGACCAAGTAAAGCCGGCCAAATGCTAGTCAGGGCCGGCCTTTTTTTTTCCATTATCACCCGAGGCCGGCCATCTCTTAACCACGCCCCTGTCCCGCCTTCGGTACACTGCCGACATGCCCCCTTGAACTTTGGCCAGCCCTGCGACGGAAAGCAGTTGAAGCCGGCCAAAATCGGCTTTCGATTATACCGATTTGGCCGGCTTTAGTAGAAGGCTGGCCATCTCCCGATTTGTGTCGGAAGATGGCCGCCCTTTTCCTTCGAAAATAAGCAGGTTGGTCATTTAGGGCACCTTTTGGTCACTTAGTTGTGATTGAAACAGATCTAGCCAAAAGCGTCTTAATTATGACTCTAGACATTTTCATTTTGTTCCATTGTTGCAGAAAAATGTCTATCTTTTGGGGCCACCCAAAACATGCCTCCATCTTACCCCCATTGAAATTTGGACAAACTGTGGAGCAAAACATCTAAAATCCGGGTGTTGAAAATCACAACTTGGATGTTTTTGAAAGAAAATCATCCTTCTACCACCTTATGATGTCTTTTGGATGTTTTGTTTTGTTTTGAAAATGAGCTCCATTGTATAAGATAACTGATGTATTCAAATATTTCTGACCACTTTCTTATAGATATCACTTTTTTTTTTTAATCTACTGTTCATCATACAGTTTTAAAGGGAAATTGGTCAATAGACAGTTCTACCCTTATTAATGTTGGGAAATGTAAGAATATTGGGAGGTCTAAAAGCAGTTGTTTAGAAAAGGTACTACAAAGAAACAAACCATTTGACTTACCTTTTAATGAATGCAAAATGTTTAGTATTAAAAAGAAATAAAAATAGCCTTTCCATTCTTATTACACATGAGAGGAGGGAATATTCTTCCAAGGAAGCTTCTGAATTGCCGATGAAGCACTTATGTTGCTTGATGCATGACTGACAAATCAGAATGCGTGCATAATAAAGCTATTCTTTTCCATTGCCTGAACAATTTGTGACCTAAAGCTGAGAATTTGATAATTTTGTCATGCATGCAACTGATGCTGAACATGAGGTTTTGCTATGGTCTAAAGACTTCTTTCTTTCCATTCTATTCTTTTTATCTTTCTATTTTGTTCTGTTTTCCTCTGTGGTTTTATAGAAATACTGCAAGCCATTTGATATGAGCGACAGATCTGATGGCAGTTCTCTGGATACAGAATTTGCCTTTTCAGCTCGCAGACTGATTCTGTTTTGTCATTGTTGATGACTTCTGTCTTTCTGTTAAGAGCAATGGGAAAATAAACATTAAAATATTGGTATCATAAAATCATAATGGTAAAAAATCAGATTTTTACATTTTACTTTTTTATGGCATTTCATGTTTTGTATTTTAACATGAAACTGCATGCATGCAGCAATATTGGAAGTAAAAGAAAAAAATGTGGACTTCAGCACGCAGTTGCAATGTAGTTGTTAGTTGTATCCATAGTTGTGTAGGAACTTAGAGGTATATTCTATAAATAGCACCTAAAAATCAGCGCCAAAAATTTAACACAGCACAATTCTATAAAGAGTATGTGTCCTTATAGAATCGCACTTGGGCATAAACTTCGCCTAACTGAAGGTGCCAGCAATTAGGCCTGCTATGAGCAGGCTTAAAGGATGGTGCCTACCAATAGGCACAGTTTGGCCATATTCTATATCAATGCAAATAATGCCTCCAGAAACGCCTCTGTCCATGCCGCCAAATATTTATGTGCATTAAGATTTATGCACTTATTGTTTTAGAATACGATATGTGTGTAAATCCTAATTATTGCCAATTATTGGCAATCCTAATTATTGCCAATTATCAGCACTGATTGACTTACTCAATTTAACATGCTTAACTCTCTGTGCCATATATAGAATCTAGCTCTTAACTATGAATTATTGTACAATGCCCTTTTTGTCTAGATACAGTAGGGAAATCAGCTTCATGCAATCGTGTTTTTTTTTGTGTGTGTGATTTTATATTCATCTCCAGGATTTGAGCTTCTCTGCCTTGGCCTTTACCTTCAACAGAGAGGATTGACAAGAACACCTCCTCTGCACCTTTGTGCTTTACCCTTTCTCTCAGAGCCATGAAGTCACTTTTGATATGTTCCCTATCTTCTCACATCTCCATCCACAAGATCTTCTGTCCATTTGCCATCTTCACTCTAGCTGTCCCCATGTACCCAGCAGCTCCTCACTCTAGCTCTCGCCTATCCTGTGCCCAGCATCTCCACCCCCCTTCTCTACCTGTATCCCGTGTCCATTGTTCACTCTAAGGTGCATAGGACTCCTCCACTAGCAGTGGTGCATGAATATCATGGTTTCAATTGAGAAGAATGTTCAATGGGAATACTGAAAAACTTGTCTGCCCTTTTTTTTTTTATTTGTAAGTTTTCGATATTACGTTCATATACATAAATGCATTTGAAACATCAGAAACATAACAGAATAGGAAATAAATTTAAACCCTTAACCAAGGTAGGAAAAATTGTCCACAATAATTAGACAAGGTACAATGAAAAATTGAAAAGGAAACTTATAAATCAAATCCATTAGAGCCGGGAGATTGTGACACTTGCAGCCAATTTATCCAGCATATAATTTTAACCTGTGGGAGTATTCAAGGAAGTACCTCTTTCATCTTCCTTAGATATTACAAATTCCTGCAATTTCTTTGGGTCAAAGAACACGTGGAGGGGCATAATCGAAAGGGGGGCCCACGTTTTCCTGAGGACGTCCTCGCAGGACGTCCCGGCGAAGGGGCGGGGAAACCTGTATTATCGAAACAAGATGGGCGTCCATCTTTCGTTTCGATAATACGGTCGGGAACTCCCAAATCTTGACATTTAAGTCGTCCCTACAGATGGTTGTCCTTAGACTTAGTCATTTCTGATTTTCGGCGATAATGGAAACTAAGGACGCCCATCTCAGAAACGACCAAATGCAAGCCCTTTGGTCGTGGGAGGAACCAGCATTCGTAGTGCACTGGTCCCCCTGACATGCCAGGACACCAACCGGGCACCCTAGGGGGCACTGCAGTGGACTTCAGAAAAAGCAACCCAGATACATAGCTCCCTTACCTTGTGTACTGAGCCCCCCCAAAACCCACTACCCACAACTGTATACCACTACCATAGCCCTTATGGGTGAAGGGGGCACCTAGATGTGGGTACAGTGGGTTTGTGGTGGGGTTTAGAGGGCTCACATTTACCACCACACGTGCAATAGGTGATTTTGGGCCGAAAGATGGGCGTCTTTCTCTTTCGAAAATAAGCCTGATAGTTTATCAAATTTAAAGACACCAAACATCTACATGGAAATTTTAGTACAAATGTACCATCTAAGTCGAGCATTCTTGGTTTTAAATCCAAGAATTCTCGTCTTCTTTTTTGTGTGTCTTTAACTATATCAGGAAATAGCTGGACCTTAGCTCCAAAGATCATTGCATCCATATGTCTGAAATATAGTCGAAATATGTTATTTCTGTCTGGTTCCAAGGCAAAAGTTACTAGAAGAGTTGTTCGTTCCGTAACTACCTCCAAAGAGCTCTCCAAGAATTCAGTCAGATTTAATTCAAGTTGAGGCTTCCCGGTTGGAGTTCTAATTCCAGTTATATATTGGGCTCTGACTATGGGTGGAAAACCCTCAGCCAGAACTGCCAATATTTCTCCAAAATATCTTTTGAACATTTCTATTGCAGGAATTAATGGTGATTTAGGAAAATTTAGAAATCTCAAATTATTCCTCCTTCCGTGATTATCTAAATATTCAAGCTTCCTAGCTAGAATATGTCTCTCTTTAATTACTGTCGTTGCAAAGCTCTGTAGTTTTTTTAAGTTCTCCTTCTGCGATTCAGTTTTTTCCACTTGTGATTCAATTTTCCCAGACAAAGTTTGCTGTAATTGTTTTAAATCAGAAACTTCTCCCCTAAAGGAGTTAGTTACCTGGAGAAGGGAAGAGTTCAATCCCTGTATAGCGTCCCACAGGGCATCCATAGTCACAGCAGGTTTTCTATTTTCCCCGACACCAATGGAAGCGGCTCCCAGATCGAGGGAGATAAAGGGCTTACTTGCCTGCATATCCCTTGTTGTTCCCACTTCTGAGGTTGAGGTGGTGGCGGGTCCTTCTCCAGCAGCTTGGGTGATCAACTCCACTTTGGGCATCTCACAACGCTGTTCCCCAGCCGACACCGAACTGCTTCCGGGTCACGGGGGAGCTGTATTTAAGGGAGGGCTTAACGAAGCTTCCTCTATGCTGTGATCCGCCAACATCGCGGATCCAATTGAAGCGGGTGCCGGCATTTCGAACATCTGGACGCCAAACCTCTCCAGAGTCGTCTGTCTCAGGGTAAGGTTTTCTCCAGGGTTAGAGGAGGACTGACCTCTGGTTTTTCCTTTCGTCTTCCCCATGAATGACAAGGGGAAAAGCTCCAGTTCATCAGACGAATTCGTGGAGAGTCAGGAGCTCAGAATCGCATAACCGCTCTGGACGCCATCGTGTTTCTTGTCTGCCCTTTTTGACTGAGACTACTGCGATTCACATTGGTAGGAATGCTGGTGGAGGATTGTTGTGCACCTTAGAGGGAACATTAGCATCCAGGATCTACCCTCCTGCTTTCCTTTCCAACCCTCCAGGTCCAGGTCCAGCATTTTGCAATACTTCCTTTCCCATCTCTCTAACATCTCTCCTTACTTTCCATTTCTGCACTTCAGGTTCAGCATTTCTTCTTCCTTCGCTTTCAACCCCCCTAACTACAGTATCTCTACTTATTTCCCTTCTCCCCCAACTCTCTGCACTTCCCTTATCTCCCACAATATCTCTACGCATTTCCCTCTCTCTCCACATTATTTCTCTGTGCATCCATCCCTTCTATGCTTCTGTTCCCTTCACCCCTTCCATGCTTCTGAATCCAATATCTTCCTTCCCTTCCCATGTGAGGTCTTTGAGTTCCTATGTGTTCTTAATATCAGTGAGTCCCACCTCTTATGAAGCATACTTCTGTTTTTGAGGAGGCGGGACCGACAGACTTTGAGCCCACTCAAAGACCTCATGCTGCATTTCACTTTTACTGCTTTGCTGCTGCTAGTTTGCAGTGTTTGCAAAGCCCACCCCCAAGCATTGGTAATAGTGTTGGCATCATGCACTTGCCTGGGTTTTCTGGAACAGCTGACATGGGCCCAGAAGCCAAGTGAGGTGGCTACCACAGGAGCATTTTAGAGGTCCCTTGTTTCTTTCCCCCAAAATTTGCCACCTGAAGTGACCTTGTCATCCTGCCTAATGATAGAGCTGCATTTACTCTGTCCCATCAGTACATCTATCTATCTAGCTATCTAGACAGAAGGCCTGGCATTCTATATATAGAACAATTCATTATGCATGCATAGTTGGGTGTGTGCCCAATTGACGTGCACAGTTTAATTGGTTAATGAGCCTAATTGGCAAAAATATGGTTTTATGCATTTGTCTTATTTTATGTTTTATATATATATATATATATATATATATATATATATATATATATATATATATATGTAAATCCTTGAGCGTAAAATTGAAAAGGGGTGTTTGCAATGGGAGGGGCATGGGGGGATTAGGGGCGTTCACTAGAGATGCATAAAGTATTATTTAATTTAGGGGATCTTCCCCTAAATTACAAGCAAGGATTTACACCAGCTTTCAGTTGGTGTAAGTCCTTATGCCAAAAGTTGGGCATGGATCCTGGCGCCAAGCACTATTCTATAAACGGTGACAACTCGGTTCCCCATTTGTAGAATAGTGCTTAGTGTGCGTTTTTTTCAGTGCCCAAATTTTGGCACCCCCCCCCCCCCCCCCGGATTCTATATAGCATGCCTAGAGATTGGCACCGAAATTGGAGCAGATTCCATAATACTGTGTATAATTTAACAAGCTAATGAGCACTAATTGGCACTGATTAGAATTTAGGTGCACAACTTGCTAAGTGTATTCTGTAATGATGTGTGCTAAACTTCTAACGTGCGCAGGCAAAAAGGGGTGTGGTTATGGATGGGGAAATGGGTGTTTTGTTGGTATTCTGAAATTTACGTGCCTAGTTATAGAATATGGCCCAGTGCGCCTAAATCTATGTGCTGGGATTTACGCCTTGTTTTTGTTGGTGTAAATGGATGCGGGGATATTTAGGCACTGAAATATCAACTAATCATATTCTCTGATTGGTGCCTAAATCTAGGACCGATTATAGAATACGCTTAGCTGGCACTGATTTCAGTGCCAATTTTTTAGGTGCCATATATAGAATCTGGGCCTAATAGTCTTGTTCATGCTATCAGTTCTTCTTTACTGGACCCTGCAAAAGTGTTTCTTTTTTCTCCATTTATTTATATTCAATTATTTGCTTTTAATCAAACAGAACCTTATAGTAGATAATACCAATAAAAATAATAAACACCACCACCAAGCCCCCATCATCGCCACATCATTAATCTGGTACCTTTGACAGTATACTTGCTGTATAGCACACTGACATATTCTGTAGCAAGTATCTGAAAAGAATATTACTGCAGCCATTTATCTATTTCTGAGGACTGGGAGAAAGATAATCTGCTCACAGAACCGCAGTATTGTCAGAGAATGGCTGCAGCCCTTGAGTCTCCATCCTGTGTTTATGGTTTTGCATTCAAGAGTGACATCATGTTCCCCTTTCTTTTGTATTTTTCCCTGAAGTAAATCAATTCCCTTTCTTCTAGAGATGGCCAGAAAACTGTGGCATGCTTTATTTTCTCTTCTGTTTCCTGTGTCACATAAACTAATGAAATCATGTGTGTACGCACAGCATAAAGTTAAACAAGCGTGTTTGATGTAATCTGTCCTTTCACCTGATAAGATATGCCTAAGGTTATTTTATTGGGTGCCGTTACCATGTTTGCGGGATTCCTTCTGTCTTGACACTTTTTCGTAGCTAGCTTATTTTACTCTGCTTTTACAAAACTGTATTGAACAGCTGTATAAAAAACCTGGATGAACACAAGGTTAACTTTAAGTGTGAATTGTGTTTCATGTTGTGCATATTATCTCTGTCGATCACCCATATTAATCACATTTTTTTATTTCTACAGCTTCTACACAGTACAGTCTTCACTCCCTTAATATAGCAATTACTGATTAAAAGTAAATAACAAAAAAAAATGGATTCCACAAATATAAGAATCTGAAAGAAAAAGAAATGATGATAGTGACTTTTTTTTACACTATAATCTCCAAAATTCAGTTGGGGGGTTGGGAAGTAAAAACTGCCACCCGAGATGTGAGGAACCTCCACATTGGGCCTTGCATAGCCAGAGGATGATAAATGTTACATATGAACTTCCCAAAATGTAGTTTGGGTTAACATAAATTGTATTACTTCACAAGATTTATACTAGCTCATTTTGAGGTCCTTTTTCTAAAATGTGCTAATATTTTGCCTTGAGTGTGCCATCTGTAAAGTTAGTGCATTTTTAGGGCTTTGTCTTTTTAGGGTTTTTCAAGATTATGCAGTAATATTACCATTAGAATGCAAGACCTGAAAAAACGTAAGGGTCCTTTTACTAAGGTGCTCCAGCAGATTTAGAGGCCCTTTTACTAAGCTGAGGTAAAAGTGGCCCTGCACTAACATCGGTGGCCATTTTTGCCATGCACCCGGGCCCCTTTTACTGCACCATTTAAAAAGTCTGAAAAAAGAAATGGCTGTGTGGTAAGTTCACCTTGCCACGCAACCATTTCGGAGGAAGCCCTTGCCGCCACCCATTGACGTGGTGATAAGGGCTCCTGCGCTAACCCAGTGGTATTATTTTACAGGAAAATATGCTAGTGCCAGAAATGGCGTGTACTAGGGATGGAATTACCGCCGGCACCCACGTTGGGCCAGCGGTAGTTCTGGGTTGCAGCACGGCAACCCTAAAGTAAAAGGCTCCTTAGCGTGTGCTAATGATTAGTTCGTACTAAATGATAAAATGCCCATAGGATTATAATGGTCATCTTATCATTTAGCGCACGCTAATGATTAGTGTGTGCTAAATCCATTAGCGCACCTTGGTAAAGGGACCCTTAATGCAGGAGCACTTACCCCAAATTCTATAAATGTCACTAAAAATTGTGTGTGCAAATTTGGGCAGTTGTCCAATTTGTATGCATAGTTTAACTGAATAACAAGCTAATTAGCACCAATAATTAGCTTGTTAACAAGCAATTATTGGCACCAATTACATTTAATTGGAATTTATGTGAAAGTTCTAAAAGGGGGCACTCCTAACATTTATGCACATTGTTATAGAATAAGATGGGTTTCACAACTAATTTAGAGGCCCTTTTACAAAGTGTGTTAAATGCTACCCGCATGCAGCGCACACCGCTAGGCTACTGCTCCCCCAGCAGTAATTTTAGATTTGGTACGCGCCCATAATGCCTTGATGATTCATTTATTTATTTCCTCCCACACACGTCATTTCCTTCAGTAATTGGCAGCTGGCGCATTCTAACTGGTCACCGTGCGTATAGCGCGTGAGCCCTTATCACTAGATTAATGGGTAACTTAAGGGCTCAGGCAGGTTTTGGACGTGCGCCTGTTTGTTTTACCACATGCCCTTTTCCCATCCCATTAAAAAAAGCCCTTTTTTTGTAGATGTCGTAAAAACTGTCCCGGCGCGCACCCTATACATGTGCCTACACTACCGCAGGCCACTTTTTACCATAGCTTAGTAAAAGGACCCTTTAGTCACATACATTTGCACCACGTTTCAATTAGCGCAAATGGCCATGCCTAAAGTTAGCCATAATTCCTGGGCGTAAGCACTATTCTATAAACCACACCTAACTGTAAGCGCGGTTTATATAGCACTTATGTTGGTGCCAGTTTTTTTGGCGCCATATATAGAATTCATCCCTTAGTTCCTCCATTAACACATGCTAATGGGTTAACAGACATTATTAAAATGCACTAGCTAGTTAATAACAGACATGCCCGTTTCCTGCCCCAGGGCCGGTCTTAGCAATTGCAGGGCCCTGTGCAGACCAGTTAGGTGGGGCCCCTGCCCCACCTAGCCCCACCCCTTGTTGACAAGATGCATTTTAAACATTTTTTTAAATTTCAAATAAAGACAAATCAAGCAAAACTTGTACAGAAAAACTAATTCAAATACGCACAATGCTATCATAGGAAACCTTTGGGTTTAAAAAGCAAAAGCATGTGCATGTAAGGACTAGATAAATTAATTAAAACAGATCCGCTTAATATGCAATACTTGGTAGCAATAATGAAACAGTAATTGAATATTCACATGGCAGCCTGAGCCAACAGTCTCGGCAGCCATTTTAAAAGAGTGATGCGGCCACAAGGCATCAGCGCCGGCATCGGGAAGGAAAGACTGGGGATCTTTCCTGCCCTGAAGACTCCACTACACCACCAGGGTGGCCTCGGGTATGTGCCGGGAGGGCACCCGGTGGCTTGGGGGAGGGGAGGTAAGGAGTCAGATCGCGGCAGTGGTGGGGAGCAGGAGGGAGCGCCACGGGGCCCCTGGAGGTACGGGCCCCTGTGCGACTGGTCCTCTCACCCCTGCCTAAGACTGGCCCTGTTCTACCCATACCGTGCCACCTCCCAAAAATATATTTTTTAAATTTATAGCACATGGTTTAGTGTGCCAAAACAGGAAAACTACCACAAAATGTTTTAACACGTTTTTGCGGTAGCCTGTTCTCACATGCTAACCGTTTGTTAAGGGCTTAATGCCCTTAAAAGGCCCCTTTAATATTAATTAGCTGCTGTGCATACTATACATTTGCATGCAATTGCTCTTTTAAAATTTTTCACATTAGCCTGCATTGACATGTAATAATATGCTAAATTGTGGAAAGTAAGGTTTTTAATTTTATTTATTATGTATGCCACAGTTTATATATTATTATTATTAGCATTTGTATAGCGCTAACGATGTACGCAGCACTGAACACCTGACACAAAGAGACAGTCCCTGCTCAAAAGAGCTTACAATCTAAATAATACAGATACTCTATCCCTAGTACTAGGTGGTTCACAACTAATACAAAAATCAGCAAAAAAAAGGAGGTAAAATACCTCACTTGACTGTGAGATGTAGAAAAACCAGTGAGGAAAAAACAAGGAGGATGGCAAAAAACTTTATTGGAATTAATAGCAACCCGACACGGCCGACAACTGATTTACACGCCATTTTTTGAAGGAGAAAAGATTGGAGGACGATTCATATTTTCCAATATTTGGGCATCAATTCTCATCGGTGTATTAAATTACACTGCTACACCCAGATCGATCAAGACCCCTGAGGCAGGCCTTTGGGCCGAAACACGGCCGTGTCGAGTCGCTTTTAATCCAATAAAGTTTTTTGGCATCCTCGGTTTTTTCCTCACTGTTTTTTTCTACATACTACACAACTAATACACACACAAAATTAAAAACATACAATGCTAAAAACATTTTAGCACATGTTAAGGCATGTTAATGCACTTTAGTAAATAGTCCCCGTAGTGTGTATATATCTTCTTATGAAGATTTATGACTCTTCAACCTTGTTGACCTAAAATTAGGATGAAGTTTGCTAAAAGCTGCAGATTCCTTTGGAATCTCTACAGGTTACAGAAAAATATATAACTTTTTAATGGCCTACATTTATAGAATGATGAAGAATACACACAAAAAATAAACTAAACCAAACAACAAGCACAAAAACAACCCTTCTCCAAAGTAAGGGAAAGATAAGAAACCAATATTGTCTCCCCCCCCCCCCCTTTTACAAAGCCGCGCTATCGGCTGCCCTGCGACAATGCCAACACAGTCCATTCAAAGTGAAAGAGCAATGTCAGCATTAGCACATGGCTTAGTAAACAGGGGGGATTGTAAATTATGGAAAAAAATAATTTTGGGACAACTAAAAAGATATACTTCAATATGGAACAAAGCACAAATTGGAGAAAACAAATCCTCGTTGAATGACAAACATTAAACACACAATTTCAAATGAGATAAGAGAAGTTGCACAATTTACTTGTATACAGAAAGGTTAACTGTATTATTTGAATACTGTAATTTCCCATTTTACACAGAAAATGCTGTAGAAGCTGTCTAACCCACTTAGAGGCCACTTGCAGAATTCTGTGGTAATTTAATTTAGAATATTTTGTCTTCCATTTATAATTGAAATGTGATTTTAGAATATTTTAAGTCTGCTATTTATAATTGAAATGTGAATATTTACATTTTATACCTTTGGAGTAAGGAGGTTTTACTCATTTATGGAATGAGTTTCCACAGCTTGCTAATTAGGTTAAACACTTTATTTTGTAATGGAAAAATAACCAAGGTAATGTACTATCATTTGCCTTGATAGGATTTACAGTTACACAAAATGATAAAAGCAGGGATTGAAAATTCTTGTATAGTTTCCAAATTAGTATTATCTTAATGTACTATACTTTAGAGGCTCATTTTAAAAGCGCATAGATTTAAAAAGTTACATATGCTACTTTTTAAGTCTATGGAGTGGAGGAGTAGCCTAGTGGTTAGTAGAGCAGACTTTGATCCTGGGGAACGGGGTTCAATTCCCACTGCAGCTCCTTGTGACTCTGGGCAAGTCACTTAACCCTCCATTGCCCTACGTACAAATAAGTACCTGTATATACTATGTAAACCACTTTGAATGTAGTTGCAAAACCACAGAAAGGCAATATATTAACTCCTATTCCCTTTCCCTTTATGTGCTTTGAAAATGAGCACCTTTGTCACCCTTGCAGACAATGCCACCTTATTCTCCTCCTCTCCTCACAGTTCTCTCACTCCCCTTATGTCCCAATTTCCTGTATCCCTCTGATTCTCATTTATTTCAATTTCTAAAGCACCTGCCTTCTGCCCCTATTTACACTCCCCCTCTGTGGAGCTGTGTGTCCTCCTCTGGGTCCTATTTGATGCCAAAGAGATAGCAGCCGTTAGTTCCTCAGGATCACATGGGAATATTCCCAGTAGCTATAAAAATTCACTTACCTTCCACAAGTGGAAAAGTGGATTTTCAAATCTTGCCTACATGTATGTGTTTATATGTAGCAAAGGAAAAGAGTGGGGTTGTAGAAGATCATCCAACACATGACGCTTATACAGATCATAGATCTATTGAAGTAAAAGCTAGGAGCCAAATGGGTAGGGCCTGACACAGGACCATGGTTACATGGGCTGATGCTGTTGAAGTCCAAAGTGGCAGTTCTAATTAAACCTTAAAGGGAGATAATTTGTTGGTACTGAAAAGGAGTTCTATTAGTCACTGAAACGTGGGACTGCCACTTCAGACTTCAACAGTATCGGCCAATGTGTGATATACCAGCAGACCCCTGAGGCAGGCAACTACATCGAAACACAGTCCCATGTTTGGCTCCTAGCTGTTGCTTCAATAAACCTTTGAATCTACATTCTTATGTGAGCATCTTGTGTTGGAAGATCTTCTACAACCCTACTTCTTTTATTTGCTGCTGTGACACCATAGTAGTTTATCTGTTCCTCCATCTTGATGGCTTCTTCTTTGTGTTTATATGTATTCTTCACTTTGATGTCTGGGACAATTTCCTACCCCACATGTAACTTTCATATCAAAACTCAAGTTAGTGCCTTTTCACTTTGCCTATTTGGGATGCCATGACCGGCAGTCAGGTGCACCAAACCCCACAACAAAAATTTAGTAATCATTTGCAGTTTCTTTCACATGAGCCATCAAGTCCTAGAGGTACTGAATTATCTCATAAATAGTTGGATTTTCCCTCTGGGCAACTTTGCATATCCACTCATGTTAAATATTAGTGTTTAGATGTACAATAGATAGGTTTCTTATATATTTTGTAAGTATAATTTCCTCATCCCAGATAAATCACCATTTCCCATATAAGATCCTATTCTGTGAGGTAAATATCTGTGTGTGTGTGTGGGGGGGGGGGGGGGGGGTTGTTTGGAATCACTTTAATTTCTTTTCTTTTTTTGGTAGCTATTCATTGGTCTTCCAAACAGTGGCGTAGCCAAGGGTGGGCTGGGGTGGGCCCAGGCCCACCCACTTTAGATTCAGGCCCACCAAGTAGCAGCACGCCTATAATGTGGCTGGCAGGGACCCCAAGCCCCACCAGCCAAAAACTCCCAACAACTGTTTGCTGCCGATGAAAATCTGCTATTTAAAAGGTATATGGGGGAGAGGGGATGTTTGAAAGGCCATATGGCATGCAGGCGAGAGAGGGAGAAACCAAATCACTTGTAGGACAAGGTGGAGTTCTGCCCACCCACCTTGGGTCCAGGCCCACCCAAACTTGGGTGTCTGGCTACGCCCCTGCTTCCAAAACATGGCCCATATGAACAGCTGGTTCATTTTTTTTTTAAGAGGCACAAGACTCTCTTTTTTGTTAAATACAGTGCCTAGCCAACTGAAAGTGTTTCATGATATGGAGAACAAGGCAAGTTCAGTGCCGTCCAAGCACTGAACAGACTTTTTAACATCTCTCATTCCTCTTCTTATTGTTTATTTGCATCACTGTTCTTTGCCAGTGAACTCGAAATGCTGTATGTGGGTGTCCCATACATTTATCCTTGCAAGAACCCTGTGAGTTAGGCTAAGCTGTATTTTCTTTCTTTTCTAGTTTAGCGTGACAGGAAAGAGCAAGTGCTTCATTACTGCTGAATTCATTCAGATGTTGTTGAATCTGACAGCAAGATGTCAGAAGAAGATGGCCATGATAATGAATATATTGTACACATTATACAAAGCTGGTCAGGGAGAAATATGTTTTAGTTAAGAACTCATTCTCAGGCTCTAGTGGATTGGGGGGGGGGGGGTCATGGGCATTTTTATAAAGTATGTGCACTGTTCTAGAATACATCCGATCTGCGCTTAAAGTTAGACACAGCTATATAGGCTAGATTTTAGGTAGCCTAAATGGGTGCACCTAGATTTTAAGCATTTGGAAGACCTATTCCTGTGACAAATGGGAGAAAGTCAAAGTTAGAACTATATGTGAGGCTTAGGTGTACCAAAGTTGCATGGATGATGCTGGGTCTGTGGGTATTATCTGAGCAAATTTTGGAATAAATATTCTCAATCAGAGCACTGCAGTACTCGAGAGACATTGGCCCAAATTCTATAAATGGTGCCTTAAAATCGTCTCAGAAAACCCATGTACTTAGTGTGATTCTATAAAACTCTCCTAAAGTTAGGCATAGTTTATAGAATATGTTTAGCAGTCATTCATTCGCCTAAAATCTAGGCACACCCATTTAGACCACCTAAAGCCAGGCCTATATAACTGTTCCTAACTGTAGGCGCAGATTGAGTGTATTCTATAACAGTGTGTATACTTTATAGAAATACCCATGACCCACCCATTCCATGCCTATGGCTATGCCCCCTTTTCAGCTGTGCACATTAGAATTGACACACACCACTTTATAGAATATGCCTAGAAAGTTGTGCGTGTAAATTCTAATTATTGCCAATTAGTGCTGCTAATTGGCTGTTAAGTTCCAATTATTGGCACGAATTGGCTTGTTAATTAAGCAGTACACAAGATTTGGCTGTGTGTCCAAATTAATGTGCACAACTGAAGGCAGTGGGCCCAGAGCTAAGATGGGTGGGCACTAGGTGAGAGTAATGTTTCTTGGGATACTCCTTAATAATGCCTTACAGTGCACTTGATGATGGATTTCTAAGTAAGCAGTCTGTGCAACAGCTCTCCTGCATTAACACAAACCACTTCCTGGTTCATGGAACACCAACATTTTTAAATATAGTGATTTTATCCCATATCTTAAACTTGACCAAATATGACTGCTATAAGGCAAACATGTCAATGGCACATATCCTTCAAATTTTGCTTTGTAACAAATGCAAATGCCTGATTAAGCTGGTAAATTCTGAAACTGACATTCCCATTTAAAATCCAGAGAAGTCAGACTCATATAGATCCCCACACGAACTACATGCACACACAATCTTTTACATCGGTCACATGGAGAACACAGACCACCCCTTACTAACTGCAGAATAAAAGACAAAAAATTAGAAATCGCAGAGATGCCAAGAACATAGACCACCCCTTACAAATTACAGAATAAAACACAATTAGAAATCACAGAGATGGCAAATTACCCAGTTCCAGGCTTGAGATTTTGTGCAGTCCTGATTTCAACTTTATAACCCAACTCAGTGTGGGATTTGCAGTGCCTGATTCTGCCCATGGAAATCAGTGCTGCAAGTCCCATAACAATGGGGCGATCAGAAATGCAGGGCTGTCCCAAAATCTCCAGCCTGGAACTGTAGCCCGGCATCAACTGTCAGGTTCTTAGGTTCAGAGCCCATGGGGCCGGGCTCTGGAGCAAACGTGAGCCCTTGGGCTGCTGACGAGGAGCGACAGCAGCAGGCAAAACCCACCAGCCAATGCTGGGCAAGTACACCGGCACCGGCAGGGACTGCAGGCACCACCCAGCGAGCCGGAACATACGGACTGGAATCCCCCGGACTGGAGGACACAGGACTGGAACACACATCGGATCAAAACACACTGGACTGGAGCGCACCAGACTGGAACACACACCGGACCGGAACACACTGGACTGGTCCGTACAGCTTCACCTGCACTTAGCCACTGCCCCCCAAGGGTTGAGCCCTTGGGTTCGAATGGCCAGCAGGACTTACCGGATGACACAGGGACCAGGACAGGAAACAGAAGTACTCCTAAATCCTAAACTGACCTAAGTGCTCCCAAGCCCTAAACCAGCAGAAGTGCTCCTAACAGTAAACTAACAAAAGGACTCCCTAAGCCCTATACTAACAGGAGTGCCCCTAGGCACTGAACTAACAAGAGTGCCCCTAGGCACTAAACTAACAGGAGTGCCCCTCACAGCACCAAAATGGAAAGCAGGGGAGCCACAAGAAAAAAGCAGGGGAGCTAAACACATAAGCCAAAAAGTGCTACCAAAGCACCAGACCCAACCGTGCTTCTAAAGCACCAAACACAGCAGAGCTTCCAACACCAAGAGGGAAAAGCAGGGGAATCACAAGGGAAAAGCAGGAAAGCTAAACACACAGTCACCAGTGCACACTCCACTAACACTAACCTGGACCTTTAGCAAAAGCAAGCAGGGAAACTAGACACAAAGTCAGAAGTGCACACTGCACCGCCCTACCTAAAGCAAACGTTGCCAAGGCCCCGAAGGGAAGAACACCACTTCCTTATCAAGGCCCTCCCAGATGATGTCACACTCCCTAGAGCCAGGCAGACAGCACACTGAAACACCGAGAGGCCCAACCCACACCAATGCAGCACCGTGAAGCTCTTGAAGCCAGTACACCCAAAGAGAGGTAGAGCTAACTCAGTCCACACACACAGCTGTAGTAAAGTGAAACAATTAGAGTCGTGCTGCTGGAAGCTGCCAGCATAGAGAGAGAGCTAGCTCAGAAAGGACAGACAAAAGAAACAGAAGCCAGCTAAGAAGCTGACCCCCAGGAAAAAGGTAAGTTTGAGAGGGGTTCTGACCACGATCATAACATCAACCCTGCTTTTCCCCCTCCCACATAGTTTGGCATCAGCCGCGGGAGAAAAGGCAGCGACAGCAATCAAAGCAGTGGCGTACCTAGGGTAGTTGACACCCGGGGCTGGTCACTTTTTAACACCCCCCTCCAAAATCCAGTACTAGGAATACCGAGAATACAAAACACTCAGGACCTATAGAGCAATTCTACCATACCATAAGCAGTAATTTGTACGAGTCACACAAGGAAAAGGAAAGCATCTTAAACACTACAGTGAGCACTAGAACATCAATTCACCTATTGTAAAACGAAACCAGACAGAATAGTACAGATCGTTGATCCTGCACAGTCAATGCCAACTGAAAGCTATGTCTTTTTCACAAACACAGATACACCCTAATCCACTGTAGAATAAGTAATCATAAACTTTCTATTTAAACAAAAATTAAGCTAAACCCTCAAGATGCCAGACTCTGCATATAATGCAACACCACAGAAACAGAAAATGTCCCCTAGTACTGTGCAAAATATAAAGACAGCAGATGTAAATTTGAAATAAACTAACAAATACCAATCACCACTTTACAAATTAACAAATAGAAATAAAACAAATATAGAAAATAAAATAATACCATTTTATTGGACTAATACATTTAGCTTTCAGAGGCCAAAACCTCCGTCCTAAGGTCAATACAGTATAGTGCTGTTACAGTATCCTATCCTGACCTGAGGAAGGGGGTTTTGTTCTCCAAATGTTAGTCAAAATGTATTAAAATTAGTCCAATAAAAAGATTACCTTATTTACATGTTCTATTTATAAACATTTATTAACACATCTACAATACTACTTTATCCTAAAGCAAAAACATAAAAATATATATTTTATTTACAGTTTGTTGTCTCTGGTTTCTGCTTTCCTCATCTTCTTTTCACTGTCTTCCTTCCATCCAACATCTGTCTTCGCTCTCTCTCTCTGCCATCCAGTGTCTGCCCCCTCTGCCATCCCTTCCATCCACTGTCTGCCCTTTCTCTCTGCCCCTCCAATCCACCATTTGCCCTCCCTCTCCCATCCATCCAGGGTCTGCCCTCCCTCTTGCTGCCCCTTCTTTTCGGCCCCCAGTTCCTGCCCCATTATCCCACCTGCCCCTCCTTTTCAGCCCCAGCCCTTTTCTCCCACCAGTCCGGAGCTTCAGGCTCCAGCTACTTCTCCTTGTCCCCTTTTCAGCCCCAGTCCCCAGTTTCAACCCACCCCAGCACTGTTCTCCCACCAGTCCCGAACTTCAGCCCCAGCCACTTCTCCCTGTCCCCATTTCAGACCCTGCCCCTTTTCAGCCCCCAGTTCCAGTACTAGCCGCCTTATCCCACCTACCCTCCTTTTCACCCACAGTTCCCTTCATCCACATGCCTTGCATTAGGGCCCCCCTTTTCAGCCCCAGACCCATTCTCCCACCTGCCCCAGGCATGGCTGCATTCTCCCACCTGCCCCCTTCTTAGACCCCAGACCCAGTCCCCTTCTCCTATCTGAGCCCCTCCCCACCCAGACCCCCATCTGAGCCCCTCCTCTCCCCACTCCACCCCACCCAGACCCCTTCTCCCATCTGAGCCCCCCTCCCTGACCCAGTCCCCACCTGCCTACCAACTCCATCGACGGCCAGACGACCCTCTTCTCCTGCCACTGGGCACCCAGCCTTTAAAAAAAAAATGGTGAAGTGCCTAACGTCTGCTCTGCTCTGCTGTAAGCAAGCAAATCGCCTCGTCGAGTCGGCCCTTTAATCACTGTGTCCTGACCTCTGATGCAACTTCCTATTTCTGCGAGGGCGGAACACAGTGATTGAACGGCCAACGCGACGAGGCAATTTGCTTGCTTTACAGCAGAGCAGACACGAGGTGCTTCACCGTTTGTTTTTAAAGGCTGGGTGGAAGAAGAGGGTCGTCTGTCCGTCGACGGAGCTGGTAGGCAGGTGGGGACTGCAGCGCTAGCGAAGCACCCCCCCCCACCTGCTGATACCTGGGGCGGGGCAGACGTTGGTTGGGCGGGCCTGGAGGGAAAGTGGGTGGGCCTGGGCCCATCCAGGCCCACCCGTGGCTACGCCCTTGACCATTTATAGAATTTGGGGGATTATCTACAAATCTGCAGGTCTACAGTTTGCCTAGTATTGCAAATTCTCTGAGTGACCCATTTATGTTTTTCCCCCAAGCAGCTGAGCCAAGTTATACAAAAGTAAAAAAAAAAATCAAATAGGCAGAGCATGTCCTCGCAAAATGAAATAGCTGTAATGTCAACAAAGCAAAAGTCTGATGCTCACTTGTTATACAGAGTTGATGATCTTCTGTTGGGTTTGTAACACACATTCCATGGATTCCTGAAAGAATTGTGGAGTGGAGCCTTTGTCTATCCATACTTCAGAGCAGCCATGTCTTCCAGGTGCATTCTAGATACTTATATCTAGGGTCAAAGCAAAGAGTAGTCAGGCACTCTAGGTAAAACAACTTTGTGCTCCCCTCAATTTCCTTTCAAGATTCTTAGGCTCCCCAATGAGATTTTTGAGGGTTTGGTAAGTAAACTAGACAATTATGATCAACCCAACACCACTCCTCCCAGAACAGTCCTGTAAAATACATAACTGGGCCAGTGGCGTAGCCACAGGTGGGCCGGGGCCCACCCACTTAGGCATAAGCGGTCGGTGGCCCAACTGTTTAGGGAGGCTAAAGGGGGCAGGGCCAGGGGTGGGACTTACATCCATAATTATCTGACAACACAGAAAAAATAAGTAAAAGTAAAATAGTAACAAGTAATACCTTTTATTAAATTTAGATATTAGATATGTATCATATGTCAAAGAATAAAGTGGTTGCTTAAACTGTCTGAGAGCTTGATGGCTGAACAGTATAGTTGGAAGGAAAGTGCATTTCTATAGAATAGGCAGTCAGAACTTTTGATGATACAAAAGCACCAGTGCTAAGGTTCAATTTCCAGAGTGCAGAGATACCAAGGGTGTCCCATCCCAAATGTGAAAAGTACCATCCGAATTAGTGAGATTCAAGGTTAGCAAGTGAAAGTTGAGCTACTACTGAGAATGCTATGAGCTAAATTAAGACCAAATTCTAATATTAGGCATATTGAAAAGTAATGCAAAACCTTAAAAAACTCACTCAGGACCTATAAAGCAAATTGACTGTAACATAAGAATAGCCATACTGAGTCAGACCAACAGATTTAAATTTCAGAAACTGACACATTCCACTCACTAAATTAAAAAATGAATAAATATTTGAAACAAGTGTATAATAAGGTGATACCTTTTTATTTAACTAATTTAATAAATTTTTTGACTAGCTTTTTGGAGTTTACTAACCTGAGGAAGGAGGTTTAGACCTCTGAAAGCAAGTCAAAAATGTATTTAGTCCAATAAAAAGTTGTCATCTTATTTTACATTTTTTTGTTTTATTTTTATTTATTAACCTGTAAAGTGGACTAACATGGCTACTTCATTCTACATTAAAAATAATTTTACCTTTGCTATCTGGCATCTAATTTTTCTAATTGTGCAGGTCGCAGCCTCTGGTTACTGCCTTTCTGTCTTTTAACTCTTTCCATATCTCTTGTCCATTTATCATTTTTCTCTCTTCGCATGTCTTCTTCACATCTTCTACTACATTCATCTCCAACACTGATATTTTCTTTTCTGCTTTCTTCCATTCTTCTGCCTCTCTGACCACTCAGACTTATCCATGCTTCATTTTCCCTGTTTTCCATCTTTTTTCCCTCACCCAGTGTGTGTGTGTGTGGCTGAACTCCCCCCCCCCTCCTCAGCCATATCGGATCTGTTTCTCTCTCTCCCACCCCACCATCCAGGATCTTATGTGTGTGTCTCTCTCCCTTCCTGCCATAATCTCCTCTCTGTTTCTCTCCCTCCGTCTAACTTTCTTCCCCCTCCCTGCCATGCAGCATCTCTTCTCTCTCTTCCCCTGCCCCAGGCACCCAGAATCTCCTCTCTCTCTCCCACCTCACCCTACCTCACATACCATACAGATCTCTTCTCTGTCTCTCTCTCTCTCCCCCCATACAATGCAACTCTGTCTCTCCCCCACCTTCCAGAATTGCTCCTCCCTCTCTGCCATGCAGCATCTCTTCCCTCTCTTCCCTACCCCAGGCACCCAGGATATCCTGTCTCTCTCCCACCTCACCCTACCTCACAAACCATACAGATCTCTTCTCTCTCTCCCCATAAAATGCACCACTGCCTGTTTTTCTTTTCACTATCCAGCTTTGCTCCTCTGTCTGTTCCCTCCCCCACCCCCCAATATCCAGCTTTTTGCTCCTCTGTTTCTTCTCTCCCCCTAATATCCAGCTTTGCCCATTTGCCTCTTCTCCCCCAAAACATCTAGCCTTGCTTCTCTGTCTGCCCCCCCCCCATATCCAACATTGTGCCTCTGCCCTCCCCATCATCCTCTCTGTTTCCTCCCATTTCCTGCCTCCACCATTATCTTATCTCTCTTTTTTTCTTCCCCCTAGCCGCAAAAAGAGAAAGAAGCTGTAACTTCCCTTCCATGCTGCCCTGCCGACAAGCCCGCTGCCTCTCCGATTCAGTGGCCATCCATCGGCAAACAAACACTGTGCACGGAGCCATAGAGCTCCGCATGGCAGCGCTGACAGCTCTTCCGGTCCCACCCTCTGATGCAACATCGTATTGCATCATAGAGGGTGGGACCGGAAGAGCTGTCAGTGCTGCCATGCGGAGCTCTATGGCTCCGTGCACAGCGTTTGTTTGCCGATGGATGGCCACTGAATCGGAGAGGCAGCGGGCTTGGCAGCAGGGCAGCATGGAAGGGAAGTTACAGCTTCTTTTGGGCAGGAACTGGCAATCTGCCAGCGACGTGCGCTCCAAAAGAGGTTGCATTTGGGCTGGGGAGGCTTAGCCTCCCCAAGCCTCTTATACGGGGCACCTATGCACTTAGGGCTCAGGCCCACCCAACAGTAGCACATGGTAATGAAAATACTGCTCTCCACAATACTGGCACCTCCGCATGCTCAGTTTTCAGCGCATGCCTGCTGCAGACTAGCAAGGTGGAGACTGGAGAGAAGCATTTTCCCACCAGCTGAGATATTTTTTTTATGTGGGGGTGGGGGAGAGAACATTTGGTGCCCACCCAGTTCTTGCCTAGGCCCACCCAAAATCTGCTGTCTGGCTACGCCCATGAACTGGGCATTATATTTTCAAACATTGAACTGTGTGTATGAATAGATAGATTGATAAAATGAGAAGAAGATGGAAAGGTTTTTTTCCCTCGTAAATAATTATATACCTAGGTAAATGAAAATTGTCTGACTTCCCCTAAGTAAAAGTAAATGCTGATGTTTCTTTCAGTTAGTGTAGGTGTCAACAGCTATTGCTTGGCTTCAGTGCAACTTCACTGTACTGCCACTTCTCACCCCACCCCCCAGAAGCTGCCTTCCTAGGTGTCCTCTTAATCTACCTGATGTTTACACTGGCCCTCCTTACACTTTAATAACACAGGAACATGATCAACATCAAACTAAGCAGATAGACTATCTTGGTTTCAAGATTAATGACAATTTTCATCAAGCAGCTGCAGAATGTGTATTCTCAAAGGTAGATCTCACTGTGGACAAGCAGCAGTTAGCATTTCATGAATGTTATTCCTTTCTGCAGTACATTCCAAGTAAGCCATCAAAGTGTGGCATTAGTATGTGGTGGTGTAACACCAAGACTGCCTGTCCTCTAAAAGGGTAATATATAACAAGTTGCCTAGATCGGAAGTCCAAATAGATACTTATTGTGAGGCTATTTTTATTATGAAACAGCCTCACAATACCTGCACAATCACTGCTAAAATTGCATCTGTGAAAATTTGCATGTGCTCAGGAGCAGGTGTAAATATACAAGGGCAAAATATGTACATATGTGCATATTTTATAAAATATGTAAGTATTTCCTGGCTGATATTAAAAGTAATTTTCAGCTTGGAGAAGAGAAGGCTGAGGGGAGATATGATAGAGGTATATAAAATAATGAGTGGAATGGAACAGGTGGATATGAAGCGTCTATTCACGCTTTCCAAAAATACTAGGACTAGGGGGCATACGATGAAACTAAAGTGTAGTAAATTTAAAACAAATCGGAGAAAATATTTCTTCACACAATGCATAATTAAACTCTGGAATTCATTGCCGGAGAACGTGGTGAAGGCGGTTAGCTTAGCAGAGTTTAAAACGGGGTTAGCCAGTTTCCTAAAGGACAAGTCCATAAACCACTATTAAATGGACTTAGGAAAAATCAACAATTCCAGGAATAACATGTGTAGAATGTTTGTACGTTTGGGAAGCTTGCCAGGTGCCCTTGGCCTGGATTGGCCACTGTCATGGACAGGATGCTGGGCTCGATGGACCCTTGGTCTTTCCCAGTGTGGCATTACTTATGTACTAATTTAAGCAGGCAGAAGAGGCCCCTGCTTGCTTAAATCGCCTGGGGATTTGACCAGGCAGTGCCACTGAATATTGGCTCTGACCAGCCCAGTGGTGTAGCTATGTAGGGCCATGGGGGCCTGCTCCCCCCCCCCCCAAAAAAAAAAAATTGCTCTGTGCCCCTGGTTTGGCTGTCAGGGGGTCCCCAACCCCTGCCAGCTGAGGACTTCATCCATCGCTGGTCTCTGGCGCTGCTGCTTTGCCTGCCATGCTCTCTCTTCTCCTTGCATCAGGCATGCTCCTTTTAGTGAAACTGAGCGTGGGGTGGCGGACCAAAATGTTCCCAAACCTTGGGCTCTTGTCCTTTCCCACCTCGAGGTCTGGCTATGCTCCTTGACCAGCCCCCCCAAAAGAGGGCAGATCAGGAATGGTACAGGGGGCAGTGCTGGAGAGGAACATAAGTGTAGTGACACTTGGTCAGACTAATGGTCCATCTAGCCCAGTATCCTGTTTTCCAAACAGTCGGCAAGCCAGGTCACAAGTATCTGAAGTTCAAATACCAATATCATAAAACCTAACTGGAGCAACAATTACCCCCTCCCCCCAGACATGTTTTTCCCCTCCAAAGTAACATCTCTGGGGGCAATTGTGTAAGTAGGCATCTCTATTTTATGCCCTGAAACTGCATGGTAGGTGCCTCTTATTTATGTTTACTAAAATTTGCTATACCGTCCTTTCTGGACTTGCAGGTCAGGGTGGTTTACAATAACCTAAATAATTATAAAATCCAGGAAACAGAAAAGTAATTCCATTGATGATAGGAAAAAAACATACAAATCAAGAACATACACACCTGAAAATAAAAACGTTAACCACTGAAAAAAAAAGAACTCACTATTGCTGAGTCCCAAAAGTTTAAGAAAAATAAAAGGTCTTGAGCAAAGATTTAAACATCTTAATGGGCAGTTTGGCTCAAATTGATGGAGGGAGGTCATTCCAGATTTTTGGTTCTAAAAAATAAAAAGTGGTATGCGTGGTAGATTCTAGGTAAGCCTTTTTGGGAGGCAGAGCCGTGCCAATACTGTAAGCAGGGTAAGCAAGGCAGGGGGGCACCTGCCTTCTAGGGGCGCCGCTGCCTTGCCATCCCTGCCTTCCGCTCACTTGCAAAATCTTTTAACTGAAGTTGTGATTCTCCTATCTCCCCTGCCCTCCTTTTCATGGCAAGTGGGAAATGAAAGCAACTCAACAGTATTCACTGAGGCAGGCAGGTTCTTCAAGTTATTTGAGAGAATGCAACCAGATTGCTATATATGCTTTGGTTTGGGGATAACTCCTCACTCAGGGTGAGCTTCAGAGCTTGAACAGCATTCAAATTAAAGAGAACCTGAAATTTTAAAAGTGCTAAAAATAAGTTTTAAAAGTATTTGCATTAAATCTAATTGCAGAATTCAGGTGCTGGGAGTCTGTACTTGGTTGTCATATGCTCAGATTTGTTTAAATCATATGCAAATTAGTCCGTTTTTGGGAAGTTCTCATTTGCATATTTATGGATCAAAATGATGGAAATGTTTACAGCCTTAATGTTAGGTCATGGCTCTTGATCCAAAAACGAAGGGTTTATCTAGTGTTTTTCACTAAAAATTCCCATGAGTGTCTGTATGTTAATCTGCGTTCAAATAGAGCTCTCTGATTGGATGATCAGCTTCTGTTAGAAATCTGCCGGGAAGGGAACAGAGTGAGACAGCAACTGACCGTCGGTTTGGCCAAGAGAGACATGCAGCTATGAGTTCCTGTGTGTGTTGACTGAAATTATAAAAGAGTGCCTGATTATGTGGTAAATGAGAAAATATGAATGAAAAGAGGTTGGTGGAGATTGACGTTTGAGGTTTCTCTAATGAGAAAAGGATCTGAATATTTCAGGATTACTTGAAGTTTATGAAGAATAGAAAAGGGTGAATTTCAGTTTAAGAGTGTTTAAATCCTATAAGCTATATAAAGGCTAGGTAGATTTAAGTGACTGTAAGCAAGGAAACCTTAATATTTGATCTGAAATAAGCAAATGAGGTAGCAGATAGTATATATGAGAGAAACATCAAAGCATTACTTTGACTGTCTGACAGAGTGGGAGGGTGGGGGTATGCATGGGGACATTATTTCCGATCTGAGGAAGAAGGGCAACCTTCGAAAGCTAATCAAGAAATGTATTAAGTTATGTCCAATAAAAAAGGTATCATCTTATTTTCTTTTCCATGTTTTATTTTGTGGACTAACACGGCTACCACACCTCTCTACCAAAGTTTCTGGAGAGAGCAATATGTTCCATTATAGACTACAAATGTAATCTGCTATTCTCCGAGGACAAGCAGGCTGCTTGTTCTCACGACTGGGGTTGACGTCCGCGGCAGCCCCCACCAACCGGAAGAAGCTTCGCGGGACGGTCGGCACGCAGGCCACGCCCACCGCGCATGCGCGGCCGCCTTCCCGCCCGTGCGCGACCGCTCCCGCCAGTTACTTTTTTTCCGCGACTGAGAGAGTGGTGCGTTTGCCTCTCTCTCGGTTCAGCCGCCGGATTTTCGACCGCGTTTACGCGGATCGTCGCTTGGATTCCCGTTCGGTTTCCTCTGATTTTGTTTGTATTGTTTAGAAAAAAAAAAAAAAAGAAATTTTTTGCGCGTGTGGAGCACGCGCTCCCCCTTTTCCCTCGCTTTCTAGCGGGGACGCCACGTTGCGGCCTAGTGGCCGCTCGGTCGGTTGATTTTTTCGTGGTGTGATTTTAGCCACCATTGCCGACTTTGACTTCGCCGACGCGATTTTTCCGTCGATGTCCTCGAAGGTCCCGAGTGGATTTAAAAAGTGTGGTCGCTGCGGCCGGCCGATCTCGCAGACCGACACCCACGCTTGGTGCCTCCAGTGCCTCGGGCCGGAGCACAATCTCAAGTCGTGCGCTTTGTGTCTCGGTCTCCGGAAACAGACCCAGGTTGCGAGGCAAGTTCTGCGGGACCGTCTTTTTGGAACTTGCGCCGGCCCCTCGACGTCGACCTCGACGGCATCGGTATCGAAGGCCGGTTCTTCGGTACCGGTATCGATGCCCGAGACATCGGCACCGATGGCAGCGACCCCAGGAGAACAGGTCCCGTCGGCCCGCCGGTCCGCCGGTGAGAGTGGGGTTGAGAGGTCGCGTGGGCAGTCGGCCCCGGTCACTCCCTCAACTCGTGAGCCACGGGACCGAACCCTGTCGGACCCGGTACCTCGAGACCGAGGGGGATCGACCTCCTCCTCCTCCATGCCCTCCGGCGCCGGTGACGTGCACCGGAAAAAAGATAAGAAGCGCCGTCACCGGGAGCCCTCGGTGCACCCTGAAGAGGAGTCGACGCCGAAGCGTCATCGCAGAGAGGAGAGATCTCCGTCGGTGGTGGAGGTACCGACGCGTCGGGGTTCCGGCACCTCGGTGCCGTCTCCTGGCCCCCAGCAGCTTCTGGCACCGACACCCTTACCGGCCCCACCGCCTTTCCCGGCAGCGGGCCTGGACGAGTGCCTCAGAGCCATCCTTCCGGGGATCCTGGAAGGGCTGATGCGCCAGGCTGTGCCGGCGTCGGGAGTGCTTGCGCCCCCGGCGCCGATGACTGTGGCGCCGGCGAGCTCTAGCCCGGCGCCGGGGCTGTCGACACCGCCGCCGCTTGCGGTGCCGGTCTCGACCGCCACGCAGGTGGAGTCCCCGTCGACGTCGATGGAGGGAGCTCCGTCCCCGCCGGCGCGGGAGTCCACCGCTCGACGACACCGAGACCTTGGTGCCTCGACGTCGAGCCGGGCCCGGTACCGGACTCAGCTACATGAGCTAATGTCCGATACCGAGGATGAGGACTCGTGGGGGGAAGAGGAGGACCCGAGATATTTCTCCTCAGAGGAGTCTACGGGCCTTCCCTCGGACCCCACGCCGTCACCGGAGAGGAAGCTCTCACCTCCTGAGAGTCTCTCCTTTGCCTCCTTTGTGCGGGATATGTCTATAAGCATTCCCTTTCCCGTGGTCTCTGTGGAAGAGCCGAGGGCCGAGATGCTCGAGGTCCTCGACTATCCATCACCACCTAGAGAGTCCTCCACGGTACCGCTGCACAATGTCCTGAAGGAGACGCTGCTTCGGAACTGGGTGCGACCACTAACTAACCCCACCATTCCCAAGAAAGCAGAGTCCCAGTACAGGATCCACTCTGACCCAGAGCTCATGCGGCCCCAGTTGCCCCATGACTCAGCGGTCGTGGATTCTGCTCTCAAGAGGGCACGGAGTTCGAGGGATACCGCCTCGGCGCCCCCGGGGCGGGAGTCTCGCACTCTGGACTCATTTGGGAGGAAGGCCTACCAATCCTCCATGCTCGTGACCCGCATCCAATCTTACCTGCTCTATATGAGCATCCACATGCGGACCAATGTGCAACAGCTGGCGGACCTGGTCGATAAGCTCCCGCCGGAGCAGTCCAGGCCTTATCAGGAGGTGGTCAGGCAGCTGAAGGCGTGCAGAAAGTTCCTGTCCAGGGGGATTTTTGACACCTGTGACGTGGCATCTCGTGCTGCGGCCCAAGGTATAGTGATGCGCAGGCTCTCATGGCTGCGTGCCTCTGACCTGGACAACCGCACCCAGCAGAGACTGGCTGACGTCCCTTGCCGGGGGGATAATATTTTTGGCGAGAAGGTCGAGCAGATGGTTGACCAACTGCATCAGCGGGAAACCGCTCTCGACAAGCTCTCCCACCGGGCGCCTTCAGCACCCGCCCCCGCGGGCGGGCGTTTTTCCCGGGCTCGGCAGGCTGCACCCTATTCTTTTGCAAAGCGTAGGTACAACCAGCCGGCCCGAAGGCCTCGTCAGGCACAGGGACAGCCCCAGCGCGCTCGTTCCCGTCAACAGCGTGCGCCTAAGCAGCCCCCTGCGCCTCCACAGCAAAAGCCGGGGACGGGCTTTTGACTGGATCCATGGGAACATAGCCGCCCTACAAGTGTCCGTACCGGACGACCTGCCGGTCGGAGGGAGGTTAAAATTTTTTCACCAAAGGTGGCCTCTCATAACCTCCGACCAGTGGGTTCTCCAAATAGTGCGGTACGGATACGCCCTGAATTTGGCCTCCCTGCCTCCAAATTGTCCTCCGGGAGCTCAGTCTTTCAGCTCCCATCACAAGCGGGTACTTGCAGAGGAACTCTCCGCCCTTCTCAGCGCCAATGCGGTCGAGCCCGTACCACCCGGGCAGGAAGGGCAGGGATTCTATTCCAGGTACTTCCTTGTGGAAAAGAAAACTGGGGGGATGCGTCCCATCCTAGACCTGAGAGGCCTGAACAAATTCCTGGTCAAAGAAAAGTTCAGGATGCTTTCCTTGGGCACCCTTCTGCCAATGATTCAGAAAAACGATTGGCTATGTTCCCTGGATTTAAAGGACGCATATACTCACATACCGATACTGCCAGCTCACAGACAGTATCTCAGATTCCGCCTGGGCGCACGCCACTTTCAGTATTGTGTGCTGCCATTTGGGCTCGCCTCTGCCCCACGAGTGTTTACCAAGTGCCTCGTGGTGGTAGCGGCCTACCTACGCAAGCTGGGAGTGCACGTGTTCCCATATCTCGACGATTGGCTGGTCAAGAACACCTCGGAGGCAGGAGCCCTCCGGTCCATGCAGTGCACTATTCAACTTCTGGAGCTGCTGGGGTTTGTGATAAATTACCCAAAGTCCCATCTCCAGCCAACTCAGTCTCTGGAATTCATAGGAGCGCTGCTGAATTCCCAGACGGCTCAGGCCTACCTTCCCGAAGCGAGGGCCACCAATCTCTTGGCCCTGGCTTCGCAGACCAGAGCGTCTCAGCAGATCACAGCTCGGCAGATGTTGAGACTTCTGGGTCATATGGCCTCCACAGTTCATGTGACTCCCATGGCTCGTCTTCACATGAGATCTGCTCAATGGACCCTAGCTTCCCAGTGGTTCCAAGCCACCGGGAATCTAGAGGATGTCATCCGCCTCTCCACCAGTTGCCGCACTTCACTGCTCTGGTGGACCATACGGACCAATTTGACCCTGGGACGTCCATTCCAAATTCCGCAGCCCACGAAAGTGCTGACGACGGATGCATCTCGCCTGGGGTGGGGAGCCCATGTCGATGGGCTTCACACCCAGGGTCTGTGGTCCCTCCAGGAAAAGGATCTGCAGATCAACCTCCTGGAGCTCCGAGCGATCTGGAACGCACTGAAGGCTTTCAGAGATCGGCTGTCCTGCCAAATTATCCAAATTCGGACAGACAATCAGGTTGCAATGTATTACGTCAACAAGCAGGGGGGCACCGGATCTCGCCCCCTGTGTCAGGAAGCCGTCGGTATGTGGCGTTGGGCGTGTCGGTTCGGCATGCTTCTCCAAGCCACGTACCTGGCAGGCGTAAACAACAGTCTGGCCGACAGACTGAGCAGAGTCATGCAACCGCACGAGTGGTCGCTCCATTCCAGAGTGGTACGCAAGATCTTCCGAGAGTGGGGCACCCCCTCGGTGGATCTTTTCGCCTCTCAGACCAACCACAAGCTGCCTCTGTTCTGTTCCAGACTTCAGACACACGGCAGGCTAGCGTCAGATGCCTTTCTCCTTCATTGGGGGACCGGCCTCCTGTATGCTTATCCTCCCATACCTTTGGTGGGGAAGACCTTACTGAAGCTCAAGCAAGACCGCGGCACCATGATTCTGATAGCGCCCTTTTGGCCCCGTCAGATCTGGTTCCCTCTTCTTCTGGAGTTGTCCTCCGAAGAACCGTGGAGATTGGAGTGTTTTCCGACTCTCATTTCGCAGAACGACGGAGCGTTGCTGCACCCCAACCTTCAATCCCTGGCTCTCACGGCCTGGATGTTGAGGGCGTAGACTTCGCTGCGTTGGGTCTGTCTGAGGGTGTCTCCCGGGTCTTGCTTGCCTCTAGGAAGGATTCCACTAAAAAGAGTTACTTTTTCAAGTGGAGGAGGTTTGTCGTTTGGTGTGAGAGCAAGGCCCTAGAACCTCGTTCTTGCCCTGCACAGAACCTGCTTGAATACCTTCTGCACTTATCAGAGTCTGGCCTCAAGACCAACTCAGTAAGGAATCACCTTAGTGCGATTAGTGCTTACCATTATCGTGTGGAAGGTAAAGCCATCTCTGGAGAGCCTTTAGTCGTTCGATTCATGAGAGGCTTGCTTTTGTCAAAGCCCCCTATCAAGCCTCCTACTGTGTCATGGGATCTCAACGTCGTCCTCACCCAGCTGATGAAACCTCCTTTTGAGCCACTGAATACCTGCCATCTGAAGTACTTGACCTGGAAGGTCATTTTCTTGGTGGCAGTTACTTCAGCTCGTAGGGTCAGTGAGCTTCAAGCCCTAGTAGCTCATGCTCCATATACTAAATTTCATCACAACAGAGTAGTGCTCCGCACTCACCCAAAGTTCCTGCCGAAGGTGGTGTCGGAGTTCCATCTTAACCAGTCAATTGTCTTGCCAACATTCTTCCCCAGGCCGCATACCCGCCCTGCTGAACGTCAGTTGCACACATTGGACTGCAAGAGAGCATTGGCCTTCTACTTGGAGCGGACGCTGCCCAACAGACAGTCCGCCCAATTGTTTATTTCTTTCGACCCTAACAGGCTAGGGGTCGCTGTCGGGAAACGCACCATCTCCAATTGGCTAGCAGATTGCATTTCCTTCACTTACGCCCAGGCTGGGCTGGCTCTTGAGGGTCATGTCACGGCTCATAGTGTTAGAGCCATGGCAGCATCGGTGGCCCACTTGAAGTCAGCCACTATTGAAGAGATCTGCAAGGCTGCGACGTGGTCATCTGTCCACACATTCACATCTCATTACTGCCTCCAGCAGGATACCCGACGCGACAGTCGGTTCGGGCAGTCGGTGTTGCAGAATCTGTTTGGGGTGTAAATCCAACTCCACCCTCCAGGACCCGAATTTATTCTGGTCAGGCTGCACTCTCAGTTAGTTGTTCTTCGTAGGTCAATTTCTGTTGTACCCTCGCCGTTGCGAGGTTCAATTGACCTGGGTTATTGTTTTGAGTGAGCCTGAGAGCTAGGGATACCCCAGTCGTGAGAACAAGCAGCCTGCTTGTCCTCGGAGAAAGGGTATGATACATACCTGTAGCAGTTGTTCTCCGAGGACAGCAGGCTGATTGTTCTCACCTACCCTCCCTCCTCCCCTTTGGAGTTGTGTGTTTCATATTTTATTGCTTGTCATTCAACTGGCGGGAGCGGTCGCGCACGGGCGGGAAGGCGGCCGCGCATGCGCGGTGGGCGTGGCCTGCGTGCCGACCGTCCCGCGAAGCTTCTTCCGGTTGGTGGGGGCTGCCGCGGACGTCAACCCCAGTCGTGAGAACAATCAGCCTGCTGTCCTCGGAGAACAACTGCTACAGGTATGTATCATACCCTTTCTGGAAGTGCATAAGTGGGAGCCTCACCTATGTCCCAGCCGTGTGTGCATCCCCTTGCAGATACCCAATCTGCAAGTTGTAAGTTAATGTAACGTAATATCTTTCTTATATCCCGCTAACTCCTAAACAATAAGGTTAAAAGCGGGTAACAAGGCTAAAAAATGAACAGTGCAGAGTGTCGTGAATGAGAAGGAGTGGATAATGCAACATATCATAAGCAATTTTCCAGATCAGTTATGGAGACAGTAGCATATCATTGGAGCAGAACTTTTTTTAAATAAGTAAGTTTTCAGATCTTTTTGAAAAGCAAGATATTGATGAAGAAGCAGGAAGATCTAATGGTAGCGATAGCCAAAAATGAACAGCCCAATAATGAAAAGAGTCCTCTAAAATTCTCTTATATTGAATACCAGAGAATGATGGAAAGATAAAACGATATGGATCTCTAGCCCTTGAGGGTCTAAGATCAGAAGGAAAAGACATCAGTTTCAGAAAATATGCAAGAGAAGAGCCGTCAAATAATTTAAAAAACATACAGGCCAATTTAAAGTAAACACGGGCCTGTACTTGAAGCCAATGAAGGGAGATTAATGCATGCATTTACAGAATAATGTTTAGGCTCCCTACTAGCACTTTATACGATATGTGCACACATACATGCTAGTATTCTAAACATTAAATTATATAGGACTAGATTCAGTAAATGGCACCCAAATTTGGACGCTGAAAAAAAGTGCATGCTGAGTGCCAGCATCAGCACCTAAACTTGGGCATGAGGATTTACAACAGCTGAACCCCAGTGTAAATCTTCATGTGTAAATCAGGTGCAGATCCCCTGAATTCTATAATACTGCATGCATCTTTAGTGAAAACCCGTGACCCGTTCATGCCCCTATCGAAGCCATAGCCCCTTTTCAGTTGCATTCTAAAAGATTTGTACGTGCATCTTTATAAAATAGCACATAGGAAGATGCTCATGCAAATCCATGTGGAGGGGCATAATCGAACGGCGCCGGCCATCTTCAGGGCTGGCTCCGCAAAGGGGCGGAGTCAACCGTATTAGCGAAAAAGATGGCCGGCCATCTTTTCTTTCGATAATATGGTTGGGGCTGGCTAAATCTCAACATTTAGGTCAATTGTTGAGATCGCCGGGTTTAGAGATGGCCGGCTTCGGTTTTCAGCCATAATGGAAACCGGGCCCGGCCATCTCAAACCCGGAGAAATGCAAGTCCTTTGGTCGTGGGAGGAGCCAGCATTTGTAGTGCACTGGTCCCCCTCACATGCCAGGACACGAGCCGGGCACCCTAGGGGGCACTGCAGTGGACTTCAAAAATTGCTCCCAGGTGCATACCTCCCTTACCTTGTGTGCTGAACCCCCCAAATCCCCCCAAATCACACTCCCCACAACTGTACACCACTACCATAGCCCTTAGGGAGGAAGGGGGGCACCTAGATGTGTGTACAGTGGGTTTTGGTGGGTTTTGAAGGGCTCCCATTTACCACCACAAGGGTAACAGGTAGGGGGGGGGGGGGTGGGCCTGGGTCCACCTGCCTGAAGTGCACTGCACCCACTAAATACTGCTCCAGGGACCTGCATACTGCTGTGATGGAGCGGGGTATGACATTTGAGGCTGGCAAAAAAAAATTAAATTTTTTTTAGGGTGGGATGGGGTTGGTGACCACTGGGGGAGTAAGGGGAGGACATCCCCAATTCCCTCCGGTGGTCATCTGGTCAGTTTGGTCACCTTTTTGAGGCTTGGTCGTGAAAAAAAATGGACCAAGTAAAGCTGACCAAATGCTCGTCAGGGACGCCTTTCAGGGAGCTGGGTATGACATTTCAGGCTGGCATACAGGCTGGCCAAAATTTTTTTTTTTTTGGTTGCATGGGATTGGTGACCACTGGGGGAGTAAGGGGAGGTCATCCCCGTTTCCCTCCAGTGGTCATCTGGTCAATTGGGCCACTTTTTTGAGACTTGTTCCTAAAAATAAATGGACCAAGTGCAGCCAGCAAAATGCTCGTCAGAGCCGGCCATCTTTTTTCCATTATTGGGCGAAGCCGGCCATCTCATAACCACGCCCCGCCCCCGTCCCGCCTTCTGTACCCTGCTTGAAGTTTGGCTGGCTCCGCGATGGAAAGCAGTTGGTGCAGGCCAAAATCGACTTTCGATTATACCGATTTGGCCGGCTTCAGGAGATCGCTGGCCATCTCATGATTTGTGTCGGAAGATGACCGGCGATCTCCTTCGAAAATAAGCTGGATTGATGCCTATTAATACTAATAATTGTTAGCACCCAATTATTGGTGTGAATCCGCTCATTACTAAATTAAATTGCGTAAATTGGAGCATGCACCCAAATTTGCAAACACAAGTCTAAGCACCATTTATTTAATCCGGGGGGATAATGTGTGCACCTTAAAATTTACCCTTTACATGTATTTGTATATTTAGACTGAGAGAAAGATATATAGAGATACAGATACAGGCCTATACAATATGAATAACACTTGATTTCAGTGGATAATCTATTCTATTTTTTCTTATAGAAATGGATTGATTAATCATTTCTAATATACTTAAACTGGCAGCTCATTAAAAATCTTTTATATAATGCTTCGTCAGCTTGTTAGTCTGTCATTTCTTTTATGTCTTCAGTTTTTGATTTTCTATAGAACACTTGTCAAATATGATTTTCTAATGTACTATTCTCAGAGGTGCAACATATGTTAATTATATGGCTACTTTTATATATAATATAACAACATATTTTCTCAGCTGTTCATGTTGTAATATTTTGAGCAGATCTAATGTACTTTTTGAATATGCAACTGACAGCATGCTGATCTGCTGTACTCAGGCCATTTAGGAAAATTAATTAAAAGGAAATTACAATTCCTATTTTGTTACTCTAAAAGTTTCTTTAGTAATTTGTAACTACATTTTATACACTTAAACATGGGAAGGAGGAGTGGCCTAATGGTTGGTGCAGTCAGCTTTGATCCTGGCAACCTGAGTTTGATTCCCACTTCAGCTCCTTGTGACCTTGGGCAAGTCTCTTAGGGGTCCTTTTACTAAGGTGCGCTGAAAAGTGGCCTGCGCTGGTGTAGAAGTGTGTATTGGACGCTCGCAGGTCTATTTTTGAGCGCATCTGCAAAAAAGGCCTCTTTTGGGCCGAAAATGGACGTGCGGCAAAATGAAAATTGGTGTGCGTCCATTTTGGGCCTGAAAACTTACCGCCACCCATTCACTTAGCGGTAAGGTCTCACATGTTAACTGGGCGGTAATTGTCAGCGCACGGACAATGCTGATTACCACCTGGTTAGCGCCGCATGCCAGAAAATGAAATATATTTTCTATCGCGTGTAGTGGGCACATGTAAATAATGAAATTACTGCCCGGGCCACACAGTATCCGCGTGGTAGTTCCAAATTGGCGCATAGGTGCCTACGCGGCTTAGTAAAAGGGCCCCTTAACCTTCCATTGCCCCAGATACAAAAATTTAGATTGTGAGTCCTCTAGGGACAGAGAAAGTACCTGCATATAATGTGTTCAGCACTGGGTACGTCTAGTAGCGCTATAAACATGATTAATAGTAGTAGTTTGTTTCCTTAGATTGGATAAAAAATGCCATCATGTACTTCTGAAATAACTATTTGCATAATAAAACATTGAAGATGATACGAAGTCCTTCTGGTATACCCCTTTCCTGATGCAGTACTGCAACACTTACCCAACTGGGGCATTATGGACTAGATTCTATACATGGTGCTGAAAAATTTAAGCGCTGAGCGCTATTCAAACAGAGTGCAGATCCTTTATAGTGCTTTTCTTTTCTTTTTTTTTTCACATTTAGCAAGAATTTTCTTTATTTATAATTTTCAAAAATAATATAAAGCATGTTATATACATGACATGAGAATTAAATTATTCAGGATATAGGATTTCCCCAAAACAATATCAAGATTATAATTCTTATTACTTTGACCACAATATTTGGACAAGACACTAGGAATAAATTATAAGAAATTATCAGGAATTATTTTCAAATAAATTGAGAGGAAAAAGCACATAAGTCAACTAGCTGATATTACAAGCATAAACTGTGTGAGTATTCAGGTAGCTCCATCACCACCACTCCCTTCTTTGGCAATTAACCATTTCAGCATTTTCTCAGGGTCCAGGAATACAAAATTAACATCATTAAGAGACACGAAACATCTACAAAGATATTTCAGCACAAAAGAACCACCTAGTGCGAGAATTCGTGGTTTAAGCGCCAGGAACTCTCGCCTTCTTTTCTGTGTTTCCTTATTCAAATCTGGAAAAACTTGTATCCTGGCGCCTAAGAATAGTGCCTTCATATGTTTAAAATACAAGCGAAAGATATTATTTCTATCCAGTTCCAATGCGAAAGTCACTAGGAGGGTAGTACGTTGAGTAACCACATCTAAAGAACTTTCCAGAAATTCAGTGAGGTTAAGTCCAGGTTGAGAACCTTGAGATTGAGATCTAATTCCAGATATATATTGGGCTCTGGTAATTGGTGGATAACTCTCTACCGGAACTCCAAGAATTTCTCCAAAATACTTCTTCAACATGTCTATAGCAGGTATCAATGGAGACTTGGGAAAATTAAGAAATCTTAAAATATTTCTCCGTCCTCGGTTATCTAGAAATTCCAGCTTCCTCGCTAGAATTTCCCTGTCCTTAACCATAACTCCTGTCAAGTTCTGAAGTTTCTGTGTCTCTTCTCCCAGAGTTTCAATTTTCCTATCATTCTCTTGTATTTTCCCAGATAATACTATTTGTTCTTGTTTTAATTCTATGAGTTTAGTTTTAATAGACTTTGTTACCTGGGTGAGGGTGGTATTGATGCCCTGGATAGCATCCCACAGCGTCTCCAATGTTATAACAGCGGGTCTTAAATTCACTCGACTTCCCTCAGGAGCTGCCTCCAGAACCAGGGTAGATATCGGGCTATCTGCCCTTAATCTGGCAGTTATATTCTGTTCTGGGGTCGAAGTAGCTGCGGGGCCTCCTCCAGTCGTTCGGGGTCTCACCACTTTGGATGGCTCCTCGTTCGTCTTCCCCGCAGCTAACAAGCTGCTTCCGGGTCGTGGGGGTGCTGTTAACGGAGGCGGGCTTAACGAAGCCGTCTCCATGCTTCGGTCCAGTTGACCAGCAACGGATCCCGTCAGCGTTGGCGTCTGCACCTTCAACGCCTGGTTTCCAAATTGTTCCAGCATCTTTTGCTGGTTAGCCGGTTTCTCGGGGTCGGAGGGGGTTGAAACCCCGGTCTTTCCCTTCCTCTTCCCCATGGTTAACCCGGGGAAGAGTGCCGCTTCCCAGGTATGTCAGCTGAAAATCGGGAGCTCACAGACATACGTCCTCTCACGCCGCCATCTTGTCCCGGATTTTCATCTCTATAGTGCTTTTCTATGCCCTTTATAGAATAGTGCAGTGGTTCCCAAACCTGGTGCTGGAGCCTCCCCAGCCAGTCAGGCATTCACGATATCCATAATGAATATTCATGAGAGAGATTTGCAAGCACTGCCTCCTTGGTATGCAAATCTCTCTCATTAATATTTATTGTGGATATCCTGAAAACCTAACAAATTCTGGGAAAGACCTTTGAATACCCCCAACCCCCCTAGCCACACCTCCTTGAATTTACACACGTTAGAATTTATGGACAGATCATTATAGGATATGATCTGTGTGTAAATTCCCCCAAAAAACTATTAATGCCAATATTGGTCATTAGCAGCCAATCATTGGCACTGATTGTCTCATTAATCAATTAAGTTGCGCACACAAATTGTCAATGCACGCTGATTTGTCCGTTCAACTTTTATATAGAATCCAGGGGTATATTTTCATTTTTTCCTCTAGGGATCCCCTGTGCTTATTGCATGTTCCATTAGTAGGCCATCTTTTGTATCCATCTTTTGTATGAACCTATATGATTAGACATGCCGTAAAGTCAGTCACTGAGATGGTGTGCAATGCAAAACAGATTAGACTTTTCTAAATCTGAAACTCCTATTCTTCCAAAATGCCACATCCCCAACAATTTTACATTGTTTTCTGAGCAAAGTGGCAGGGGAGAAGTACCATCGTAAACATATTTACCCATCTCAACAACACAATGGGCAGTGATTGCCAGTGCTGCAGGGTCACACTTGTTTGGGTAGCATTGTTCCCAAGTATGTAAAAGTGACAACTCCCCCTAGTGCTTATACACACTCTTGGGTTGGATGTGCCTGTGATTTTTCCAAATTTACCTTGAATTCTATTAAAAAAATAAATAAAAGGCAAAATTCTGTCATTAAATGGACTAAGGAATGATGTAGGTCAGTCAGGTATGCCAAGATGTTATCAGCAAATACAGCAACTTTCAGATTCATTCTGGCCCACACTATGAGTTTACTCCCCTAAATTTGGTATACAAATGGTTTAAGAGAGAACAAGAACAATAGTGAAAAAGAGCAACGCTTCCTAGTATCTGTTTCAAGAAGGAATTCTGTCTTTGAGCCATTCACTAAGACTGAGGCCATAGGTGTTGCATATAAAAATTTAAATATACGTGGAAAGTTAGCCACTATGTTGAATCGACTCTTATTGCCAGTCTACTCCTGCAAATGGTTTTTCAGTGCCAAAACTAATCATGCAGTGCTCCAGAGGTCGTCGTTTATCGTTTGTTACTCTTGATATACCGCTAAGGTTCCAAGGCAAATCACAGTGGTTTACATAATTAACTAGAATAAAAACAGAAAACACAGGCCACAGGACAGGAATGCCGTTCTGTAACAGGAGAGAAGACTATCACTCACTTGAGGCCCTTTTATTAAAGTGCATTAAGCACTTAACATATGGTTAATGCGCGGAAACAGGTCACTGCATGATTTGCATAATTTGTTTCTGCTGTCAAACCGCACATTACTGACATTTTCAGGATTTTTCTGTCAGGGGGCATGGCATGAGTGGAGATTGAGGATGGAAGTGCTAGCCGGTTGGCATGTTACACTTACTGTGTGCTACTGGTAGCATGGTATGGCACGCTAATTACCACTTGAACGTAGGACCAGCGTTAGAAAATGCTGGGTCCACCCCTACTGGATGCTTTGTAAAATTTGCAGCTATCGTACAATATACTATTGCACTAAACTGTGGTAAAAAGGTGCCTTTATCACTAGGTGCCATTGATACAAAAACCCCTACCTGAGATTTTTTAATTAGGATCAGAAGAATTAAAGCTAGCCCGAGAAACAGAGAAAAGGACCTCAGATAAAGACCATTCGGTCTATCTGTTCCACCCATCCAGCTATTGTCTTCACCAACAACGTATCAGAATTAAAAAACAAGATTAGCCTATATGCTTTTGGCTGACATAGGTTTTCTACCTTTTTTGGGGAGTCACCAAACTAAGTGCCACAATATTGAAACCTTCCTAATTCAGTCAAATTTGTATACATTGCATACAAAGAGTCACAAGATCGTGCATTCCTCTAGATATCCATTTTAATTTTCTCAGCAGCTGAAGGAGCATTTAGAGCAAGGTTCTATACATGGCAGCAAAAAAGTGCTATTCTATAAGCTGTGCTTAAAGTTAGGCACAGTTTATAAAATAGCATTTTCGTCCCCAAACTGTAGGCACGGCCATTTGCACCAACTGAAATGTGTTGCAAATGTATGCGTCTACTTTAGCGTAGTCCCTTTTTTTAATAACAATGTGCATTAATTTTAGGAATGCCCCATTCCACCCATGACCCTCCCATTTCCATGCCCCCTCTTTCAGATCACGTATAAATTTTAGACGCAGATCCTGCGCCTAAACTTTTGTGTGTAAATGCCAATTAAATCTAATTAATGCCAATAATTGCTTGTTAAAAAGCCAATTATTGGCACTAATTAGCTCGTTATTCAGTTAAATTGTGCCACCAATTTGGGTGTGTGCCCAAATTTGCATGTGGAATTTTTGACGGCTTTTATTGAATTAGGGAGTTAGACTCTCCAGTTGCTATCCACTGCCTTGGAAAAGAATCATCTCTTGCAAATATTGTTTTCTTCATCTGCCTGTCTGCTCTGTCCTTTGAGTACAGTGACCTGGATGTTCTCTTTGGAATGAACTACCCCTCCTTTGCTATTCCTAATAACTGTGCCCCTCCCACTGCTTTATAAGTGCTGCTTTCAGTTTTGCAGATTTTTTTCTATTTAGTACTGTAATAGCATGCTGAAAAATGAAGGCATCCATTAAAATCATTACAAGCAATTATTCGTGTTTTTAAGGACGTGTCATGGAATGTAGTTGAACGTTATACTGTCGTCTTAAAAATTATTTTAGAATGTCAAAATTTCTAAAGGCTTTTATCATTGTGTCAAACAGCAGTCATGTAACTATTTGTTGATGAGCTTGTTATAAGATTATGGTGGAGATCAGTTAAAAAATAAAAATATTAGAAATGCTTTATACAAAGCGTGGGCCGAGATTAATCTTTTTAAGTGATCAATTATTTTATACAATATTTAAATATGTTACTTCTTTGATCTTCCTATCCACAAAAATGTTTTGACTGATTATTTAAGAATTCTACATGTATGCTAATAAAGATATAATTATTATGCCTCAGTTAGGATCCAGTTGTATGTAAATGAGCCTATGGAGCTTGGTTTGCTAGTTATACCGTAACATCAGATTTTCATTTTATGATCTACAATTCAAATGAGAAAATATAATGCCAAATATAACTTTACTTGAAGCAATGCTATGTAGTGTAAACTGGATCAGAACTTGCATTCCATTCCTGTTTGAGAGTATTTAAATTACTCCAAAACATGGTAGATTTAAATTCATGGTATGTTATTTCCTTCAAATCTATTTTCTGTTCATTATGAGGGTAATATTTTAACAGGGAGCATAGTTTATATCGCAGAAAACTGCATAAACGGTATCTGTTTTACATAAGCAGAATGAATGCAATTGTAAAGGGCAATGCTAAACCAAATCCAACATTGAAGAACAACCAGTAAACACAAATGATGAAGCAGATACTTTTAATATTATACTAAATTAATCACTTTGTAAAAAAATATATATGTGAGGAGAGTACCTTCATAGAGCACTGAACTTCTAATAATTCATCTCCAAACCAGGCGTACAAACGAGTCTAACCATTGGTCCAACACTATATCAATGTCCTTCTGAATCTGTGTCCATCCAGTGTGCATAAATAATGTACATACATGGAAAAAAAAAGAAGCTTACCCCCCTGTTTACTAAACTGTGCGGCAATGCCGACACAGTCCATTCAAAGTGAATGGGCTGTGTTGGCATTAGCACAAGGCAGCCGCTAGCATGGCTTAAAGGCCCTTTTACTAAGCAGCGGTAAGCCCAATGTGGGCTTACTGCGCAACAATCCGGCTACCACAGGAGCCCGGCGGTAGTTCCCACCCTTAGCGTGCACCATTTCCATCACTAGAAAAATATGTCCTACTTTTATAGTATCACAACTTATCTGGTGGTAATCGCTGCCTGGTTACCTCCAGGTTAGCACAGGAGCACTTAACACCATCTGAATGGGTGGTGGTAAAGGCTCCCCACTGAAATAGCCGTGTGGTAAGTGGTTCACTTACCGCATGGCCATTTCTGTTTCCCAAGATGGACAGCTTTTTACCTGCTGTGTTAAAACAGGGCCTCAGTGCACGTCAAAAACACGTGCTGTCAGTAAGAAGGGCCCCTTTTGCCACAGCTTAGTAAAAAGACCCCTTAGTAAACGGGGAGGTTAATTTAAAAAAAATGGACTTGTGAAAAATCCAATTTGGAGCTATGGCTGACCCAACATGGGTGCCAGCCGTAGTTCTAGCCCCAGCATTCACCATTTCCCGCACTGGGGAAAATAGGGCTCCTGCGCCAGGTTAGCACAGGAGCCCTTACCGCCAACTCAGTTGGTGGTGGTAAGTGCCCCCCCCCCCACAAGGCCACACAGTAAGAGCAATATTACCACATGTCCATCTATTTTTGCAGCCTTTCTACCTGCTAAGGTAAAGACGGCCTCAGCGAACGGCAAAAATGGCCGCTACCATAGGGCCCTTTTTACTGCAGCTTGGTGAAAGGTCCCTGAGTCAGGGAGGTACATAAGGCAAACACTCATGATAAACCACTGTTTGTTTTGAGAACTAAGATATTTGTTGAGATACGAGCACTGGCAAACCCTATGAGGAAAGGCTAAAGTGTCTAGGGCTCTTCAGCTTAGAGAAGTCTAAGATATGATAGAAGTCTATAAAATAATGAGTGGAGTGGAACAAGTAGACGTGAATCACTTGTTTACTCTTTCCAAAAATAGTAGGACTAGGGGGCACACAATGAAGCTACAAAGTAGTAAATTTAAAACAAACCTGAGAAAATATTTCTACACTCAACGTGTAATTAAGCTCTGGAGTTCATTGCCTGAGAATGTGGTAAAAGCAGTTAGCTTACAGGGTTTAAGAAAGATTTGGATGTCTTCCTAAAAGAAAAGTCCATAAATCATTATCAAGATGGACTTGGGAAAATCCACTGCTTATTTCTAGGATAAGCAGAATAAAAGGTATTGTACTATTTTGGGATCTTGCTAGGTACTTGTGACCTGGATTGGCCACTTTTGGAAACAGGATACTGGGCTTGATGGACCTTCGGGCTATCCCAGTATGGCACTGTTTATGTTATTATGTATTTATATGTATAAGTGCCTGATTTTGCAACCTTCATATGTAAATGCTGGATTTCACAAAACAACATCAAAGGGATCCAGTTAAAACTGTAAGGTAACCAACAAAATTCTAATTTTTGGCTTTTTGAAGCAGTTTTAAACACTAGAGGGGCAACTGCAGTTCCCCCCCCCCCCCCCCCCCCCCCCCCGTCATTCCTTCAAAGTTTAAGTCCACACAAGCAGTTAGCAGACACATATGATTTGATGCAAAGCTAACAGGCACATTTAATAAAATATGTATGTATTGCATGCATACTTTTTTAGGCCTACCAAACCACACCTAGAACTCACACCCCTCAAAATTGTGCATGTTGTGAATATCAAACATATAAATGGCAAGAGGCGTACTCACTCGCAAATGCGCAGTAGAGACCCTCTCTGTCCCGCCCCCGCATCAATACGTGATGACGGGGGCGTGACAGAGAGGGAACCTGCGCACCTGCAAGTGAGGGAACCGCCGTCGCCACCGCTCACCCCCAGGGTTGCCGCTACCGCTCCCCCCACCCACCCGGAGTCACCGCCACCACCCACCCTCCACCCGGCCCGGGTACCTGGCTTCACTATTCAAACCGCTGGAAAGCAGCACACAGCTCATCTGAGCTGCCATTGGCCTTCCTTACCTGCCTGTGTCCCGCCCTCGCCGACGTTACATTACACGAGGGCAGAACACACACAGAGAAGAAGGAAGGCCGACGGCAGCTCAGATAGCTGTGTGCTGCGTTCCGGCGGTTTCAATAGTGAAGCCACGTACCCGGGTGGAGGGTTGGCGGAGGGGACTCCGGGGGGGGGGGGGCAGCGGCGGCGACTCCGGGGGGAAGGGGCGGCGGCGACCTATCCGGGGGGGGGGGGCTTTCAACCCCCTCTTCCTTTACTAGCCCGTTTTTACGGGCTCAACGGCTAGTACATATATAAGTAGCATTTGTTTTTCTAAAATTGCTACTTCGATGCATAGGGCTGTTTACATTTGTAACTCTATTATTTACTTGTGCAGGTACAGCTTAATACATCTAAAACGATCTCATTAATGAATTAAAATATATACAAAGTCAGCAAAATAAAGAAAGGAAGATAATACTTTTAAATTGGACTTGAATGCTTAGGTTAGAGAATAGTGCCAGTAACATGAGTAACTTAATAGATAAATCAGGTGCTAATTTGCACTAACTGCTAATAATTGGCAATAATTGGAATTAATTCATTCTAATTGGCACCCATTTGCAGCTATGCACATTAGGATTACCTATTTGCAGAGACAAAAAAAAGAGGACACAAAAAAATAAAAATGGTTGCTACTTTTCTAAAGAAATATTTACTTGTAGCAAATATGTTAATAGCTTTTAGTTAATGAACACACATCAAACAGTGACTGACTTGCAGTACAGCAGCAGATAATAATCTACTTTTCAAAAAGTTCCCAATGTAAGTTCGAGTCTGAGCTCATACGTACTTATCAGAAGAGTGGATATCCCTCAACAACTTTGGCTGGCTTCTGAGATACGTAGGAAAGTCTATGGATGACATATGCTTAAAGTTATGATCATAAACAAAATTTATTTGAACGATTCAACCAGCAGGGAAACAGAGTGGAGATCAGCATTGCTTTTCTTTCTCTTTAGCACCCCAGTGTGTCCAGACTGACTAATAGGCCAGAGATAGTCATAGGCATATAAAAGAAAAAGAGGATATTTTCCTAAAAATAAAAAAAACCTGGAGTACATATCTGAAGAAATCCAAAAGAAGGACAAGTCATTTTAAAAGAGAACATATGATAACCCTACACATAACTGTACTAAGTTGTAATTCTATAATAGCACATAAATCCTTTTCAGCCGGATTCTATATATCGTGCCTTAATGTCCGTGCAGAAATCAAAGCGTATTCTATAGCAATGTGCATAACTTAATTGGTTAACTAGCTAATCAGTGTTGTCAATTGGATGTTAAACAATTAGCACTAATTGGCATTAATTAAGATTTATGTTCAGAACTCACTAAGTATATTCTGTAATGTGGTGCGCATAAATTCTAAATCGCATAATTAAAAAGGGGCAAAGCCATGGGCATTTCTGTGCATGTTGTTATAGAATACACCCTCTTTGCGCCTAATTTAGGCATCAGGATTTACGCCAAATAAAACATGGCATAAATGGCCACTACCACATCTGGTAACTTGCAGAGGCATTTGGTGTAATTCTATATGCCCTTTGGAAATTCAAGCTTATTCTACAAAATTTAGGCATATGTTAGAGAATATGCCTAGGCGTATTTTTTTTCCATGCAGAATTTTCAGACACTATATATATAATCTAGCCTTTAGGGCCTTATTCTATAAAGGTTATGGTCCTAAATTTATGCTTCTAATTTATAAGCATAATTTAATCCTCCTAAATTTATGCTCCTAAATTAGGAGTATAATCTATTTTGGAGAATCTAGGGGCTCATTTTCAAAGCACTTAGACTTACAAAGTTCCATAGGTTACAATGCAACTTTGTAAGTCTAAGTGCTTTGAAAATATGCCTCATAGTGTGCCAGTGCTGCAGATTACCTCTGGGAACGCCCCCTGCGGTAGAAAATAGAAAAATATTTTCTACCGCAGGACTCGGAATTACTGCCAGGCACACATACTACCCCAGTGGTAGTGCTGATTTGGCATGCGCTACCCATGCGTTAGCGTAAAAGGGCCTCTTGCAGAACTGCCTTTTAACATTCACAACAGATGTTTCTTTCTTAGTTTTTTCTGAAATGGCTCTTCCCACTATATATGACAGCTAATACACATGTGTTTGTTGCTGTGTTCAGCAAAGCCTTTTGTGAAGTACCAACCTGGATGTTCCAATTTCAGTTTCAATGTTCTATGTAAAATGGAGCTTATTGCATATCAAGTTATGTGCAGGAGGGCAAGGTAGTAGTAGCCCAGGTGGGTTATGATTGTTCCCCAGCTCTCCTCGCTTCCCCACTTATTAGAGGTTATTATATGCAAGCTCATGAAACGATCTGCTTTGTTGGCCCACAATTAAAATTATGCCAAAGATTAAGTGCTATTCTATAAATAAAATTCAGACATTACAATTGTATGTTCTTTGTTAAATATTTGGCATTATTCTTTCTTACAAGTAAGTACTATATCCAGGGACAAATGTGTCAAAATATTTATGAATATGATAAGCTTTCAGGTTTCTTTACGAAGACCACCCATCTGTTTGTAATGTGTATAATGCTAAGTGTAAAATTCAGTACATATGGTAGAGAATATGTTGTTGAAGGAGCAGTAATGGCTAGATTCTTCAAATTATCAACTTGCTTATTTTCTATTATTCTTTCCAACCCAATGGATGTTGGAAAGAAATTATACATACGGGTCAAGAATGTCTTTTGGGGGCAACATAACTCTTTGAAAATATACTACTACTACTTATCATTTCTATAGCGCTACTAAACATATGCAGCGCTGTACACTTGAACATGAAGAGACAGTCCCTGGAAATGGACCAAATTTGAAGTAGGTAAAAAACAGTAAAAAGGCACACTGACTTTGAAAGTGGGTCAAACTGAACTGGAAGTTCCAAGAAATAAAGGGGTCCTTTTACTAAGCCGTGCAAGGCTCTACACACTCCCAATATGCACCAAAATGGAGATACCGCCTGGCTACTGTGTGGCTCTTACAGTAATTTAATTTTTGGCACGCGTCCAATATGCACAGCTGAAAATTAATTTTTATTTTCAGACGTGCGTATCGGACGCACGCCAAGTGGCATTTGGTGTATGTAGGTCATTACCGTCCAGTTACCGCATGAGACTTTATCGTTAGGTCAATGGCTGGTGGTAAGATCGCAGACCCAAAATGGAGGCCCAACAAAAAAAACTTTTGGGGGCTCAGTCCGGTCCTTCGACATCAGGAAGAGAGGTAATGGTTACTATGAGACCAACTCGTGCTGGGAGCAGTGAGGCGTCGAGTGGGTCTCCACCTGCCTTGAGGCCTCCTGTTATGCAGGCCCCCTGGGATCGGCCTTCGTCGGACCCGGCCCCGAGGAAACGTGAGAATTCCACGTCCTCCCCATCGGTACTGAGGGGTCTCGATGATGAGTGTCGAGCGAAGGCTAAAAGGCACCGTCATCATTCTCCTTCAACGCACAGTACCGGGAGCTCCGGGGCATTGAGAGAGTCAGCACCCGAGAAGTGTCGGTACCGAGAAGATTGCTCCCCCTCGATACAGGAAGTGCCGATGCATCGGTCGCCCAGCAGCCCGATGCCTGCTCCTGAGCCTCCATGGATTCTGACACCGCCTGCCCCACCAACCCCACAGCCTTCTCCAATGGCAGCTCTCGACGAGCGCATCCAGGCCTTGTTTCCAGAACTTCTGGAGGGACTGCTGCATCAGTCAGCTTCGGTGTTGGGGGGTGGTTCCACCTTCTCTACCATCTGCAGCACTGTCTGGCCCTTTACCTGTGGTGAGGTCCCCGACCATGATGCCACCTGTGGCATCGACATCGGCTGCCACCCAGGTTGACTCCCCTTCGACGTCGGTGGAGGGAGCGTCGCCGCAGTTGGACCGGGCATTGACCTCTCGACATCGTTCTTCAGCGTCGAGACAGGTCCAGTGTCTAAGCACCTTAATGCAGGCTTATCCGACACTGAGCAGGAGCATTCGTGGGAGTCAGATGAGGCTCCAAGATACTTCTCTTCTGATGAGTCCTTTGGGTTTCCCTCTGATCCTTCCTCTCTGCTAGAAAGGAGACTATCTCCACCGGAGAGTCTGTCCTTTTCCTCTTTTGTCCAGGAAATTGCTACGGCTATTCCCTTCCCTGTGGAGGTTGAGGATGAGCCCAGGACTGAGATGCTTGCGGTCCTGGATTATTCTTCTCCACCTAAAGAGGCTATGACATTTCCTCTGCATAAGGTACTGAAGGAAGTCCTTATGCGAAACTGGTCAGCCCCTCTGTCTGGCCCCGTAGTCCCGAAAAAAGCTGAATTCCAGTATAGGATCCACGGTGAACCTGTGTTTATGAGGTCTCAGTTACCCCACAATTCCATGTTGGTGGACTCCGCCCTCAAGAGAGCCAGGAGTACTAGAGACTATGCTTCGGCGCTCACAGGCAGAGAAGCTAGGACTCTTGATTCTTTTGGGAGGAAGACCCTACAATATCCTTGCCTTGAACTTGATTTAATAAGCAATTGATAGCCACTGAAGTGAGATTCAGAAGGGTGAAATAAAATCAAATATCCCTTTCCCTGCCAAACGTCATACACATTGTATAGCTCCAAAAACAGTGGCTGAACACCCTAAATATATAAGTTCAATTTAATGTTGATATACTGCAAAATCATGGCAAAATATCTAAGTGGTTTACAAAATCAGAATAAGGGGGAGGTAATTAAGACAAAAATCAAACTAAAGGAGATGAAGAACAGACAAAAGGAACATACAAAAGGAAAAAAATAGTTACAATGGGAAGGCGGTAGAACTAGAGGGCACGATACGAGATTGAAGGGGGGCAGACTCAAGAAAAATGTCAGGAAGTATTTTTTCACGGAGAGAGTGGTGGATGCTTGGAATGCTCTCCCGTGGGAGGTGGTGGAGAGGAAAACGGTAACGGAATTCAAACATGCGTGGGATAAACATAAAGAAATCCTGTTCCGAGGGAATAGATCCTCAGAAGCTTAGCTGAGATTAGGTGGCAGAGCCGGTGGTGGGAGGCGGGGCTGGTGGTTGGGAGGCGGGGATAGTGCTGGGCAGACTTATACGGTCTGTCCCAGAGCCGGTGGTTGGGAGGCAGGGATAGTGCTGGGCAGACTTATACAGTCTGTGCCCTGAAAATGACAGATACAAATCAAGGTAAGGTATACACAAAAAGTAGCACATATGAGTTTATCTTGTTGGGCAGACTGGATGGACCATGCAGGTCTTTTTCTGCCATCATCTACTATGTTACTATGTTATGAGTAATGTTGGGGTGAAGAAAACAAGAAATGCTATGCTGTCAACATTATAAAATTCAAGACCATATAATGCTAAAGATTGAAGCACTGTATGGAAATCTTTAGGATGACATATGTATGTCAAACTGTGGGCTAACTGCAGTTTATATCAGGAACAAGCAACAACGATTTTAACATAATCTTCAAATTATAGCTGGAAATCAAAAATCAAACCCCAATTACAAGCCTTGTAGACTATTGAAACTGTAACCTTCTACACAGAAAGCTAATTTAAATCACCTGGGATGGAGGATTAGATAAACTGTACTATTTCTGTTGTCTTTACATTGAGCATCAATTATTCTTCCTCATCTAGCATTTTCCAGGTGCACGGGTGGATCTAAGTAAATCTTCTAGTAATATACCTCCTCAACACTACTACTACTACTATTTAGCATTTCTATAGCGCTACAAGGCATACGCAGCGCTGCACAAACATAACACACACATATCCTGGTTCATTTGTCAGCTTTAACTTGATTTAAATTTGATTTAGCCTATTAATGCTGTAAAGGGCCGCCAATATGGGGGGGGGGGGGGGGCAGGGGAGACAAACTTCCCTGGGCCCGGACCTCCAAGGAGGGCCCAGCACCGGGGTCTCTCTCCTGCTCCTGATGGGACCTGGGTGATCGCGTCACGACAGGAGCAGGAGAGAGAAAACTCTGGCGCCGGACCTCCTTGGAGGCTGGAGAGGACCCAGAGGAGCAGACACAGCAGGCTGGCAGGGGGGGCCCTGCCGGCAGAAAAGATCATCCTCCAGTGCTGCTCTTCTTCACAGTCTGCTGCATTGCCTTTCAAGCGGCTGAAACCGAGTATGAGCGACCTGAAAGAAAAAGCAGCCGCAGGGACAGGCCACGCAGCAGAGAGAAGAGCAGCACTGGAGGAAGACTTTTCTGATGGCGGGGCCTTGGGATCCCGGCCAGCCAAGGTATTACAGTTGCGGCGGGCAGCAGGCGGTGGCAGAGACAATTCTTGGGGGGGGGCAGCGATGATCCTGGGGGGGGGGGGCAGCGGTGGCAGTCCTGCCCCAGGTTCGGCTCAGTCTCTTGGCATCCCTGCTTCTCTATTTCTTAATATGTTTCGGTAGAGTTAGCAGAATAATCCAGTGAAGCATGACAATCATAGACTGCAAAAAAAAAGTTTTTCCTAAAAGTCCACTTCAGATTTTAGTAGTCACTGCAAGTGGTCTCACACTTTAATTAGCAGAACTCCTGCCTACTAAGGAACAGTTTAAAAACAGCTCATTTTCTGGGCAAAATGGCAGAGCTTGTGGAATAGCTTCCAGACAGGGAACAGTTGTGTCTGACCATTGAGAGGTGTTTATAGAAAGACTGGAAAATTGAGAGATTTTTTAAAAATATTATTTGTAATAAACATCACACTTGGATTTAGACTTTTTTGTTTGGATTATGATTCTGTGCAGAGGGGCAAAGGGAAATGAGTAAGCACACTAGACTGCAGGAAAAGGAATTTAAGTGGTACTGCAAATACCTTTGACAGTATTTCTGAAATACTTGGTTGGTGTTTCTCTCTCTTTATAGTTCTCTCTTGGCGTTTAGCTAAAGATTTGTTTGAGTACTGTGGGCTTTGTTAGATTTGATATCAGTGTTTTATGGACTCATCCTGGAGACAAATGTATGACTGTTCATGGTGTCAATGACAAGGCTTGGGCTTCTTGGATCATGGTCTGAATTTCAATGAAAAAGGTTTACTGTGAAAGATGGAAGAGATGCATTATATTTTTTATTTCGACTTATACACTGCCATTCTCCTACAAAGACAGAGTGGCTTACAACATAGAGAAAATAAGAATTCAAATAGCAAATAAAAGACCTGCAACAATGCTGGATCTTGGGTTAGAAATAGGTAAGCTTTCTATCTTGGCTTGGAGAGTATTTTGGGGTTCTAGAGGGGAGGAGAGATACTGGTAATCATATAGTAGGAAGGAAGGAAGAAGAAAAGTGGGATCGAGTGATGTCGGTACTCAGAGCATGGTCTTTGAGATTGGGTAGGCTGGGTAGGAGACAGTCAGTGCCGCCTTACAGTAAACATTTTGTTCTGAGTGAATAAAGGTGAATTGTTGGCTCCAGGAGCGGGGGGGGGGGGGGGGGGGGGGATTTTATATAGAGCACTACAAGTTAGTCGGGGGGGGGGGGGGGATTTTATATAGAGCACTACAAGTTAGTCACTATTCTATAAAGAGTGCCCAACCTTTATAGAATACCAGAATAGCATGCAAGTTGTGTCTAATTATAGGCGATGGACTTATACCTGATAGGAACAGGTGTAAGTTCATTACCAAAGTTAGATGTGGATTGACATGGCGCCTAACTTTTTGGAATGCCTAGGACCTGCCAATGCTCCTCCCATGACCACATCCCGCACATGAAAAATTAGGTGCCAAATTATAGCATAGTATGTAGAGGAGAACTGCAAACAACTTCAATCAGGCACCAATTATGTGGCCAGTGCCTATTACCTCATTGAGGGGTCCTTTTACCAAGCTGTGGTAAAAAGCGCCCTGCAGTAGCAGCGGGGACTGTTTTTACCGTGTGCCAGGGCCCTTTTTACCGTTTGCCTAAAAAGATATGGCCATGTGGTAAGATTATTCTTACCGTGTGGCCATGGGGGGGGGGGGGGGGGGGAGCACTTGCTGCCTGATTACAACTGGGTTAGCCCCACACTAGAAATTATGTAATTAATTTCTATAGCACCAGAAATGGTGCGTGCTCATGGCAGAACTACCACCAGTGGCCGTGTTGGCATAGCAGTAGTTCCAGGTTGCCACATAGCAATCCCGTTTAGTAAAAGGGCCCCTAAGTGTCACACAGACCCGAGATCTGTGCACAGATTCTGGTGCCCAACTATGAGTGACCTATATAGAATCCAGAGGAATATGTCTAGATTTAAGCTATCTCTGCGCCTAGGTTTAGTTGGCTATCAGGGGCATTTTCGAAATAGAAGGGCGCCCATCTTCCAACACAAATCGGGATATGGGCATCCTTCTCTCAGGGTCCCCCAAATCGGCATAATCAAAAGCTGATTTTGGGCGCCCTCAACTGCAGTCCGTCACGGGGCCGACCAAACTTCACGGGGGCGTGTTGGAGGCATAGCGAAGGTGGGACTGGGGCGTGCTTAAGAGATGAGCATCCTCGGTTGATAATGGAAAAAAGAAGGGCGTCCCTGACGAGCATTTGGTCGACTTTACTTGGTCTATTTTTTTTATGACCAAGCCTCAAAAAGGTGCCCAAACTGACCAGATGACCACCGGAGGGAATCAGGGATGACCTCCTCTTACTCCCCCAGTGGTCACCAACCCCCTCCCACCCTAAAAAACATTTTTTTTAATCTTTTTTTGCCAGCCTCTATGCCAGCCTCAAATGTCATACCCAGCTCCATGACAGCAGTATGCAGGTCCCTGGAGCAGTTTTAGTGGGTGCAGTGCACTTCAGGCAGGCGGACCTCAGCCCAACCCCCCCCCCCCTACCTGTTACACTTGTTCTGGTAAATGTGAGCCCTTCAAAACCCACCAGAAACCCACTGTACTCACATCTAGGTGCCCCCATTCACCCCTTAGGGCTATGGTAGTGGTGTACAGTTATGGGGAGTGGGTTTTGAGGGCTCAGCACCAAAGGTAAGGGAGCTAAGCACCTGGGAGCAATTTGTAAAGTCCACCGCAGTGCCCCCTAGGGTGCCCGGTTGGTGTCCTGGCATGTGAGGGGGACCAGTGCACTACGAATGCTGGCTCCTCCCACGACCAGAGGACTTGGACTTGGTCGTTTTTGAGATGGGCATCCTCGGTTTCCATTTTGGCCGAAAACCGAGGATGACCATCTCTAAGGTCGACCATCTCAACATTTAGGTCAACCATCTCTAAGGTCAACCTAAATGTTGAGATTTGGGTGTCCATGACCGTATTATCGAAACACCCATCTTGTTTCGATAATACGGGTTTCCCCGCCCCTTCGCCGGGACGTTCTTAGAGATGGTCGTCCCCGTTCGATTATGCCCCTCCACATAGGCCATAACTGTATACTCAACGATTGCTTATTTTGTCAGCTAAATTTTCAAAGGTGCTAATATAGTTACCTAATTCCAAAGTTAGGCAACTAAATCCTTTGAAGATTGATTTTAATGTATGCATTTGTTCTGTAATGCATAGGGATTTTCTCATGAACTATGAAGAAAACTAAATTGTAAGATGCATAAAGAGATTGAGATCTATAAATTTATTGATTTTTTTTCTATGTCCTCTTTCTGCCATGTAAACAAAACAAAGTCATAAATTTGAGTAGAACCATAAATAGCTCATATTCCTTTGAACAGATATATAGCCTTTCCAAGTTCTTTTTTTTTAAATCTTAACTAGTTCATCCATATTTATATGTACTACTCCTTATTATTTCTATAGCACTACTAGATGAATGCAGTGCTATACACTAAACATGTAAGAGACAGTCCCTGTTTGACAGAACTTACAACCTAATCAAGTCAGACAAACAGGACAAATAAGGGATACCGGAATTACTTAAGGTGGGAATGATAAAAAAGACATAGGTACTGAACAAGTGAATAGGAGTCAGGAGTTAAAAGCAGCCTCAAAAAGGTGGGCTTTTAGCCTAGATTTGAAGATGGCCAGAGATGGAGCTTTACGTACTGACTAAGGAAGTCTGTTCCAGGCATTTGGTGCAGCAAAATAAAAGGAACAAAGTCTGGAGTTGGCAGTGGAAGAGAAGGGTACAGATTAGAGAGATTTACCCTTGTTTCACCAGTAAACATCAGGCAGGCTACTTTAAGTAAATTTATATGGTTTATGGGGAAGTCAGGGGCGGGACCAGCTTGAGCTGGGAGGCTGATTGACACAGTGATCCATTCACACAGCACTCTCCTTTCTTTCAATAAGACAGTCCAGGCCATAATTTTAGTTCTGAACCAAGAGAGTTTATTTTAACTTGGGTTCTTCAGGCAAAATATATTAACTATGTATAGGTGAAAGTAGAAAAGAAAATTTCAACACTCTGCCAGATTTCCTTCTGGATACTCTGACCTTGACAAAATTCCTTTCACAGGTTTACTGCCTCTGGGCCTCTCACCCAGAGGGAATCTGCTTTGTAATTCTTTTTTCATTTAAGTAAGGCTCTCTCAGCCTTTTTTGGTACAGGGGCCTTAATAGGTGGGTCCTCTTTCTGATGGAAACTCTTCTTCTGGGGTTCCTTGTCTTTGTAGATCTTTAGGGACCCTCCCCTGCCTGCTCTTGCTATTTCAGGCTTATTCTTTTTTTCCAGTATCTCACTCCTTTTCTTCTTGGAAGGATGTGGTGGGTCGCTGATTCTCCATTTCATCTTTGACCAGTACAGCAGCTTTATAGGCTCTGTTACTACTCTCCAATCCCTCTTCAAGTGCGGTGGCTGTGTTAGTGAAATACCTTCTTCTCTTAATGGTAATGGTGCAGTGACCAGAGAACCAAGAGCCAAAGACCCTTCCCCTCATTGTGTGGTAGAGTGGCTGGTGAAGCTGGAGCCAAAGACATGAAACTTCCCCCAGGCCTATTTTTTATATTACCAAAGGTTTCCTTCAAGAGGGGACTCCTCCTGTCACTGTCAATCCAGGCAGAAGGTTCACCCCTGTTCCAGGATAGTTAAGGTAAGAACCTTAGGGGTCCTTTTACTAAGATGCACCGAAAATTGGCCTGCTCTGGTGTAGACGTATGTATTGGATGCGCACAGGTCAATATTTCAGCGCACCTGCAAAAAAGACCCTTTTTTTGACAAAAATGGATGTGTGGCAAAATAAAAATCAGCACATGTCCATTTTGGGCCTGAGACCTTACCGCTACCCATTGACTTAGGCGGTAATTATCAGTGCGAATACACTGCCAATTACTGCCCGGTTAGTGCCATGTGGTAGAAAATAAAAATAAATATTTTCTGCCGTGCATATCAGATGCACGTAAAAAATGGAATTACCGCTCGGGGCATGCGGTAGTCAGGCGGTAGTTCCAAACTGACGGGTGTTGGATGCATGTAGGCACCTACACGCCTTAGTAAAAGGACCCCTTAGTATCTCTTACATATATATCATCTATAGTTCTTGCTAAAGGGATTGCTTAGTGCTCTTACTCATAAAGTGATGATGAAATAGGGGGTAAGATTTGTACTTTCAATTAAGGAGCACCCTGTAAGAAAATACCTTTTCTTTTTATGTCTTCTAATATCTTCCATTGTAAAGTTTTCAGATTGGCCACATACTGAGTTTGTATAGTTGAACTACATGCAGCTATGAAAAACTGTCAAGCAATCTGGAGACTTACAAATTCATTATTTCCGGCTATCAATGGGGCTAGAATGACCCTCTAATAACATAAAACCACTTCCGTTTTTAAAACATGTCAAGAAAATCTTCCTGACTGAAAAAAATATGAAAATATAACTTAATTGTATAAAGGCACTGCTTTTTGCTGCTGATTTTAATACTTTAAAAATCAGTGAAAAATCCACAGATCACAAGTACTCATGGACTTTGCACCATTCCAGTCAGTCTTAAGGTTCTCACCCAAGAGAATGGATGTATGGGGGTATATGATGGGTAAAAAGACAAAGGGAACTTGAAGGACAGGAGATGAAGGCTATGAGAGGGGTAAAGTACCTAGTAGTTCAGGTCAACTGGTTTCTGGTGGCAATGAAATCTAGTGCTTACAGGCCAATTCAGGTATTTAGTATACAGAGGAGAAATCCACACATATGAATGCCCTAGTAACGAAACCTAACTTTTAGGAGTGGAGGAGTGGCCTAGTGGTTAGAGCACTGGTCTTGCAATCCAGAGGTGGCTGGTTCAAATCCCACTGCTACTCCTTGTGATCTTGGGCAAGTCACTTAACCCTCCATTGCCTCAGGTACAAACTTAGATTGTGAGCCCTCCTGGGACAGACAAATATCCAGAGTACCTGAATGTAACTCACCTTGAGCTACTACTGAAAAAGGTGTGAGCAAAATCTAAATAAATAACTGCAGAATGAGGTTGGTAGAAAGAGTGTTGAAATGATAATGCAGACATTGGGAACAGACATGCATCAGCAGTTTATATGGCAGAATGCATATGGCAGGATAACTAAGCAGTATAGCTCTAATCTTGTGGAAATAAAGAGTTCATAACATATTTTATTGATTGGTTCTTACTGTGGGGAAATAAGTGTTCTTGAAAGTATGGGAATGAGGCAGTGAGGAGCATATGTGTGCATAGGCAAATTTGTCTTCTTGACCCTTATTTTATTCTGACATCACAGCCTATTCATTACATTTCTGTTTCCCTGCCTTTTCCTTTGCATGTTGGATATTAGGACCAAAAAGCTCTACATGGTTTCAAATTAGTGAATTTCTGGAGTGAAAGGCTGGAGCTTTGCCTTTAAGCTACTGGGAACTGGGGTGGAGCAAGCCAGAAGACTTGCTTTCATCTAAAGCAGGAGTCAAAACTCCACACCTGAGGTCTAGACTGGACCTCAGGGCTTCTAAATGGGGTTGGGACTCCAGGAAGACATTAGCAACAATCAGAGGGTTAGAGGGCAAAGCTGTGAGAACTCAAAGGAGACCCATGAAGTCTTGAACCTGAACATGTGTATTTATACTGTGAAGAATAAGGGGCTGTCCTATCCTGGGTAGGCCACTAGGTGGCGCTGTTCCCATAGAAATGAGGGGAAATGCCCAGGATGAGTCACTAGAGGGAGCCAGTAGGGGAATGTCCAGGTGGAGGTTGCTAGGACAAAGGAGAGTCCTGGGCTGGAAACAGGTGTAGGTGGTTATGGGCTAGATCCTGCCTGGAATTAGGGGGAAGAGCCTAAAGGGGTGGAGAAGCTAATTAGCTACCTTATACCTGCCTGTGTAGTGAAAGAGAAGAGAGGAGCTGGAGACCTGGTGGAAGAAGATCCCCTTGAAGGTACTGGCTGAACTCTGTTGACTTTTGGAGCTCTCTGCTGAAATGGTGACAGCTGCACTACTCTCTGAGAAAGAAAAGTAAATGCTTTTGTTTGGCTGTTTGAACTGGGAAAGTTTAAGGAACTGCTTTAAATGTTTGAATTGAAGAAGAAATGTTTAAGTTAAAGAAGGAATAAGCCATGAAGATTATGTTAAATGGCAACTAATAAAACCTTTAGTTATAAGAAGCCTGGTGTTGGTGAACATTTGTGAAAGGTGAAGAGGAGGCAGAGAACTCCCCTGTGTTTGAGACAGAGTCCTGGTGAATTACTGAGAAGTGTAGAGCCCAACCGTGACTGTGTGTGAAGGAAGCTAAGCAGGGTCAGCCCTGGCCAGAGCCTGGAAAGGTGACCAGCTCACAATACGTATAAAGTTGAAGTTTTGATTTGCATTATAATCGACAGTTTGACCTCATTCGGAAGTTTCGGGATTGTGAGCATTGCATTTGAACCTGCCTAGATTGTTTGAACCTGAAATTCCTCTGAAAGAAGAGAAACTGTATCATATGTTAAATTCTGCAACAAATATGCCAGAATATATTTCTATTTTCATTAAAATGCATATTGAAATAATACCTATCTTGGAATGTTATGCAGAATGTGGCTTATACATGCAGGGAAATAGTAGCCTAGTGTTTAAAGGAGTAGACTAAGAAACAGGGAATCCGGGATTTTAGTCCCACTTCTCTCATTGATACTTTTTGTGACCTTTTGCAAGTCACTGTACCCTCCTTTATCTCACATACAAACTTTGACTTTAAGTCCAGTGGGGCAGGGAAGTACTTTCAGTATCTGAGATATAACTTGTCTTGAATTCACTGCAGACAAATGAAAACACGGCAGCAAGACTATTATTCAAAAAGTTGAAATACGACAGAGTAACCCACTACTAGTCATGTTACACTGGCTCCCAATAAAGTCCAGAATATTCTTTAAAACTGGCACATTAATTTTCAAAATGCTGTTCGGTATGTCTCCTGACTACATGTTAGACGTGAACTATCACCAAGAAATGCATGCCCAGGAACCAAAGGATACCTATATATCCATCTATCCAAAAGCAAAAACATAATCTACAAAACCATTTATACAGCTGGATTTAGCTACCTGGGCTCCAAATGGTGGAACTCGGTTCCCAAGGTCATAAAAAGCATCACTAACTACCTCCAGTTCAGAAAAGAACTAAAACCTATCTTTTCAAGAAATTCCTTGGGTAGTCACACCGTTATTTACTGTTTTATACTGATCGTAATTGCATAATAACAATGTAATTCTTCCTGTTGTTCCCAGGTCAGCTGCCACCTGGTGCGGATTGCCGCTGCGCAGCCCCCCCCCCTCCAGCGAATCACACCTCTCTGCAAATCACGACACCTCCCTGAAACATCACCTCCACCCCCAAGCGCATCGCTGTTACCACATGAGAATGCAGGGAGCAGTTGCGCAGCTGTCGGCTCCGTCAGTTGATGCCCCGAAACAGGAAGTGATGTCAGAGGGATCAGGAAACCAGTGGTGCTGACAGCCACACAGTTGCTCCCTGCACCCCCTTGCAGTGTGCACCCGAGGTGGACCGCCCAACCTTGGTACGTCACTGCCTTCCTGAATGTTAAATGTAAGCCACTTTGAACCAAAACTTGTTTTTGGATAATCGTGGGATATAAAAATTAATAAATAAAATAAAATAAACTTTGGAAAGGTAAGTAAATTCAAAATAATCCAAACCTGACATTGAGAAAAGAAATTATTGAGGTATGCATATTGTAATGAGGTTACTATTTATAGTTTGCAGCTAAGTGGGCCCTAAATGCTTCATTATAATCATATTATTGCCCAATTCAGCAGTCTTCAGCTTCCCATGCAGCTTCTTGCTCAAGATATTTTTAAAATTTATCAGCCTTCCTGCATAGGCCTTTACTACTGTCTCCTTTCCAGTCACAAATTGTTTTGAGTCAGTTTTGCAGTTGTTATGCAGATATCTGTCTTCTTTTGTGATGGTAAACTTGCTCAGGGGTTTTCCTTGCCTGACTAGTGACCCCTTTAAAGAGGAATTTGTTACTGACATCCATTCTCTGTCTGAAGGTGGGTCAACTCAATTTTTGAATATTATAGTTACCTGCAATCTCCTAGTATATGTGCATTTAAGGAGTCATTTTTTAAAAGGCCATTTCCATGAGTAAAATAGTGTTTCTTGTACAGAAATAGCATTTTATAAAATAGCCGGGAGTATATGCATCTAAACTTTTGTGCATACAGTTAAATAAGTTTATGCAACCTGCATAGAAGCATTCCCAAGCCTGGTTTAGGGGCTCTTTTACTAAGCCACGTAGACACCTACGCGTACCCAAGGTGCGTCAATTTTGAGTTACCACCTGGCTACCATGTGTACCTTGCTATAATTTCACTTTTGACGCATCTGCTACGCTCACTGGAAAATGTTTTATTTTCTGGCGCGGGCGGTAATCTGCATTTTACGTGCATAGACCACTACCGCCCGGTTATCTCTTAGGTTAAGTGGCTGGCGGTAAGGTCTCAGACCCAAAATGGATGTGCAGCAATTTTCATTTCGCTGCACGTCCATTTTCAGCAAAAATTTTAAAAAGGCATTTTTTACAGGTGCACTGAAAAATGATTCTGCATCTGCCCAAAACATGCGTGTACACTACTGCAGTCCATTTTTCAGTGTGACTTTGTAAAAAGGCCGCTTAGTGCTTACCTGCATAATTTATAAACTACATGTATATGCACTTGAATAAACCATGTATACCAAATGTGTGTTTATATTCCATGGAGTAAATTTCCCTTAGAAAACTGTGTACATATCCCATGGGGCATACTTTCCCTCTAAAAATTGGTGTAACTTATATACATACCTTCCTCATAAGTTGTGTAGTGTGCTATAAAAATGATCCTTTTACTCTGTAAGAGAAGGCATGACTGGATTAGAAGATGGGTATTATGTCCAAGCCAAATGACCAATCTTTTGTCTATTTTATATGCCCTTTTCTCTATTGTGGAATTTGATCTATATCAGAGAGTTTTCAGATCCTAGAGCAGTGGTTCCCAAGCCTTTTTCTGGAGGCACCCCAGTCAGTCAGGTATCAGGATACCCACAAAGAATATTCACGAGAGATTTTCATACCAAGGAGATAGAACATGCAAATCTCTCTCATGAATATCCATTATGGATATCCTGAAAACCTAACTGGCTGGTGTGTCTCCAGGACCAGGTTTGGGAACCAGAGCATTCTATCCCATGTGATGTGGAGTACTGAAATGGGTTCACAATGAACTCGAATCAAGTCTTTCCTAAACAACTTTATATAAAACATATTCACATGCCTTTTCTGGGATATGCAGTGCTAGTTTGTTGCAAAACTATAGTGGTTCAAATAATTGAACTAATTTAAAATTTTACCTAAGTCATTAAAAAGTACCTTCATTTTCATGTGACATCTTTTCTGGGTAGGCACCTCTTGTGTGGCTGCATAACAACAAGGGGCAGGTCACAGCTGAGAAACCAAACACAGATGAAATGCACGGTTTCAATTAAATGTATGCCTCTCTGCTCCTTTCAGAGTTTTGCTCTAGGTAATTATTTATATTTCTGTTGAAGTAGATATGCTTTTAGCAGCCATGGAAACTGAGCTTAGAATCCTGCATAATTTGCGATATTGAAATGTTTTATATTCATGTACTTTACGGGTAACTGTAGATAAAGTGTGTTGATTAATTGGGGTAATGGCAGGGACTTCAGGCTTTAGTCTATAAAAATGGCTTCAAAATTTATGAGTGGGTGTGAAATGGTGGGTTGAAAAGTGGTGCTCGATGATGGGATTATATGCTGAATCATACAGCAGTTACAGAACATATAAAATATACTTAGTTTTTGCTACTGTACGGCACACTGAAATGTGTTTATGCTGTTTATCGTTGCAGGCCACGTGTCTATTAATGCAGCAATTCTTCCTACTCTTTGTATTTTTCAGGTTAGAATAGTAAAGGTAAAAAACTACTAGAGCATTTTAGTAAAATGATTTCATTTAAATGGAAACTGAGGAAATGACTTTCAGGCATTTTTTTCAATTTTATGGCACTTCTTTCCGTCATATATAAAACTATAAACTGGAAACTGTTGGTGGAAACACAAAATTAAGGGAACTCACAGCACAGTGGTTATTTCCACATTGTGGCCTCGATTCTGTATATCATGCCTAAAAAATTGGCACTGAAAAAAATATTCCTAGGCGTATTCTATAAACCACGCCTAAATTTAGGCTCGGTTTATAGAATTTGCCTAAATCTAGGCGTAGTATATAGAATACACTCAACACCTGTTTTCTGCGACTATATTTAGTCGCAGCCATTTACGAAAATGAAAACTACTACTACTACTACTTAACATTTCTAGAGCGCTACCTGGTGTATGTGCCGATGCTTAAATTATGCACGGAAATGGCATATTCTATAACAGTCTGTGTAAATTTTAGGAATGCTCATGACCCACCCATGGCCACATCCCCATTTCAGATCTGCATCTTAGAATTTATGCACATCATTTTATAGAATACGCTTAGACATTTGTGCACATAAATTCTAATTAATGCCAGAGTCAATAACTGCTTGTTAAGTTCAATCATCGGTGCTGATTGGCTTGTTAAGCTAAATAAGTTTCATGCGCAGATCCAGAATACAAACGGATTTGAGCACGCAACTCAAGCCGCACTATATAGAATCCAGGGGCTTATGTGAATCAAACAAGAACTGCTATAATGGTTTATGTTCTTGTCTTATATTATTATTATTGCTTTTTTTGCTAAGCATAGAAAGTTTTAAGGGGCCCTTTTACTAAGTCGTGTAGGCGCCTACACGTGCCCAATGCACACCAATTCAGAATTACTGCCCAGCTACCGCATGGCCTGGGCAGTAATTTGATTTTCTACGCACGTCCAGTAGATATGCCAGAAATTTTATGGCACACGGTGCTAACCGTGCGGTAATTGGCATTGTACACGCACTGACGATTACCAACCAGTTCATGCATGAGACCTTACCGCTAAGTGAATGGGTGATGGTAAGGTCTCGGGCCCAAAAGGCACGCTGAAAAATGGATCTGCGTGTGTCCAATACATGCATCTAAAACAGTGCAGGCTATTTTTCGGCACACCTTAATAAAAGGACCCCTAAATGTCTACCACATATTTTAACAGAATATTATTGTGAATTAGCACTGTGATTTTTGAAAACAACTTTTTTCTTTCATAAGTTATTTTCAAAAATATTTAGTTAATGTGACACTATAACACTGGGGATTTAGGTTCTGATCATATTTGATAAAAAAAAAAACCTTGCTGAATAACTATGGGACCCTTTTACTAAGCTGCATTAGGCACTAGCTTGTGCCTCACACTGCAAAACTGGCCTAATGCAGCCATGGGTGTAGCCAGATTTCAACGTTTTGGGGTCTGGAGACCAAACAAAATCAAGGTCAGCTTGAACATCATGGACTCATGGGCCATCGCATTTCAACTAAAACTCAATAAAGAAAAAACACACTGTCTCATCCTCTCATCCCAATACAATGCATATAACCTCACAAGTATGAACACTCCAGATTACATCCTCCCTATCTCTGACAGCCTGAAAATCCTCGTTGTCATATTGGACCGTAACCTAACACTAGAGAGCCAAGCGAAATCCACAACGAAGAAAATGTTCCACTCAATGTGGAAACTCAAAACGACTGAAACCATTCTTCCTGAGGGAAACATTTCGCAACCTGATACAATCAACGGTACTAAGTCACGTAGACTATTGTAATGGAATTTATGCAGAATGCAAAGAACAAGTCCTAAAGAAACTTCAAACCAATCAAAACATGGCAGCCAGGCTTATATTTAGAAAAACGTGATTTGAAAGCGCTAAACCCCTCCTTGAAAAACTTCCCAATCAAAGAACGTATTGCCTTCAAAATCTGCACCCTAGTTCATAAAATAATCTTCGGCAAAGCCCCGAGCTACATGATAGACCTCATAGACCTACCAACCAGAAACACATCTGAATCATCACGAACTTACCTAGAGTGGTGGATTTTGGTCCTGGGGAACTGAGTTCGATTCCCACTTCAGGCACAGGCAGCTCCTTGTGACTCTGGGCAAATCACTTAACCCTATTGTCAAGTGGCAAGCTGAACCCTCATAAGCAATATGTGAACTTATATCCATATACAATGTGATATCAATCTTTCTTATTTTTTCTTACAATTTTTACTTTTTTTCTTTTTTAATCAAAAAATGGAGAAAAAAGACCTCATCAGTCCTAGCATGACGATATTCTTATTCAATGTATCAATCAATTTAATCGTCTGCTTATTTAGGACTCCATTGTAATCCTTGGTCTTAAAAAAACTCCACCTTTTTTTAATAATAATAATAATAAAATTACTCAATTGTAATATTTCAAGTCACTTAACCCTCCATTGCCCCAGGTACAAATTAAGTACCTGTATGCCGCATTGAGCCTGCCATGAGTGGGAAAGCGCGGGGTACAAATGTAACAAAAATAAATAAATAAATCTCCACTACCCAAGCTGCAATGGACTTAAATACAAATCAACTTACACATCCAGCTTCTCCTACATAAGCACACAACTGTGGAACGCATTACCGTAAGCCGTGAGAACAACATACGGCTATCTAAGCTTCCGGAAATCTCTAAAAACTTACTTGTTTCGAAAGACATACATTACCGATCCAACCTAAATGCTTAAACTATGCAACGCATCAAAACCAAAGTACGTAATGGTCATACTCAACCCTTCCGCTTTATGATACTCTAATTGCAACTGTTCCACGAGAACCCATTCTACCACAACACCATATTGTATTTGTTCTCACTGGAGTCTGCGAAAGCCTCTCCGGTATTATGTAAGCCACACTGAGCCTCCAAATAGGTGGGAAAATGTGGGATATAAATGCAACAAATAAATAAAGTGGGGGGCACAGTTTGTACCACAACCGCACATATCTTGGCTGGCAAGGGTCCCCAACCCCAACCAGCTGAAGCCTTTCTCCAGCGCTGTTCTCTTTGCATTGTCTTCCCTGTTTCCTTCACGTTGCCTGTGCCCTGGATCCAATTTGGGGGACCCAGGACCCCTCCCCCCCCCCCAATAGCTACACCACTGAGCATGGCATCCAAAAGCATTCTGTGTTAGTTTTGCCATCTCTGTTCATATGCTATTTATTATGTGGGTTTTTTTTTTTTTTTGGAGGGAGTCTGTCAGGGCAGAAAATGGGTATGGATGTATTAGGGCCCTGTTCACAAAAGCACGCCCTAACCATGCAGATGCCCATTGAATTCTTAAAAAATTCTGTGCACATGCCTACAAGTATCTGAAGCTTTTCATCTGCAACTACCCAGGACTCATTTCTCCATCTTATATGCTTTCCCAACCTACTTACCATGACATTCCTCAACTGGGGGGATCATGCAGTCTAATTCCTAACAGAACCCTGCAATCATGGGCCTTCAATAAGTGCAATTCTATAAAGGAAAACCTAATCTAGAAAGAAAAATAGGCACCTGCTTTTCTTTGTAGAAAATAGTATAGCAGTGCAAATACGCATGTATAATTTAGGCATGACTAATTTGCACTAGCCATGTAGCTGGTGTAAATGCTTGTGCTTAGATTGCTTTCAAAAAAACAGTGTAAATTATAGAGTTCTATAATTTACACCTGTAACTGTGCACCTGAGCTATGGTCCACCCATCTCTGCACATTTGTTTGCCCACTTTAAAACAATGTGCCACCACATTTAGAGGGTCCTTTTAATATGCCATGCTAAAAAGTAGCTGGCGCTGCTGTCAGCGCACGGGTTTCTGTGCGTCACAGCCACTTTTAGCACGGCAGTAAAATGACTGTGTTCAGGGTTTTTTTAATGGTCATGTGCTAATTTTCCCAATAGCGCATGACCATTACCACTAGGAGCTCTTACCACCACATATTTAGGAGGCAGTAAGGGCTCCTGAGCTACCCCTGCACTAATCGGGTGGCGCACAATAATGTGCTTATGTTACCTGATTAGCACAAGCATGCCTGCTCTCTCTCTCCCCCCCCCAGACACGCCTCTCATGGGAAAAAAAAAGATATTCTTTATGACGAGAGTAGCACACACTGATGGCAAATTACTGTGGGACACCTTAGCACATCCCGAGATAGTGCCCTTTTACCATGCAGTAGGCCTGTGGTAGGCCTTCCTTGCCTTAGTAAAGGGGCCGCATAGTCATCACGTTATAGAATAGCATGTAGCCAGAATATTGACTTTACATGCGTATGTACACACATAGGCACATGTATGCTGTATTCTGCTCATTCGCGTGTGTGCTTTTTGCCTAAATGTTGGTGCCCTCTTTGGGGCCCTTTTACTAAAGTGTAGTGCACACGAATGGATATTAGCATGCGCTCAGTGCCACATGGTTCATAGGTATAAATTAGGATACACAGCAATTTAATGCACACTGTCTGTTAGTGTATGCTAAGCTTTCGTAAAAGGGCCCCTAAGTCAGTAGAAAAAATTTTGGATTCCTAGCTCTGAGAATCTCAAGCGCCCTCACTCTTTGTACCTGGCATGAAATTATACCTCAGAGCAGGGCTGCCGAGAGACTAGGCCGGGCCCGGGCAAAGCTGCCCCGCCCCATCACTCCCCCTGCCGCTGCCGTCCCTGTCGCTCCCCCCGTCGCTGCCGTCCCCGGTCTCACCTGCCTGCCTGCCTCCATGGCTCTGGGCCCCCTGCATTCAAAGCGGCAGTCGCAGATCGCCTCTCTTCTGGCCTTCCCTCCCTGTGTCCCGCCCTCATCTGATGTAACTTCCGGTTTCCGCGAGGGCGGGACACAGGGAGGGAAGGCCTGAAGGGAGGCGATCTGTGACTGCCACTTCGAATGCAGGGAGCCGAGGAGGCAGGCAGGTGAGACCGGGAACTGCAGCGCCGGCGGCCTGACCCCGGCGCCAGGTCCCCTTTGGAGGCCCTGGCCCGGGGAATTTTGTGCCCCCTGCCCCCCCCCCCTCTCAGCGGCCCTGCCTCAGAGACTCCAGTCAGACGTGGTTTGTCTATATTGCTTGTCGAGTTTTCTGTCTTTATTAGATTGTAAGCTTCAAGAAGCAGCAGCTGCATACTGTTAGCATCTGTGAAGCACTGCATATTCCTGATAGCACTATGCAAATGCTTATATTAATAATATTTTAATCAGGGGTGGGCATTTAACACACTATTAATCTGATAATTTTTTTTATAATTTACGATTAAATTTTTAATTGCAATCAAGATTTTAAACATTGCTTTCTCTCCCCTGCCTATCCTATTTCACCTGCCTTAACATAGCAGAGAGAAGGCATCAGCGTCAGTTGCAAGTAGCAAGTGGGAATTGCTGCCGGACCCCCCCCCCCCCCCCGGGTGGAGCACCCCCCCCCCCCCCGATGCAGCGCGGAACCCCCACCCCCCCGGGTGCATGCCGCTGGGGGGGGGGGGGGTGCCGCAGCGCGTGCCTGCTCAGAGTTCCCTGACTTCGCACGTTCGCTGCAGCTCCCTCTGACCTGGAACAGGAAGTAACCTGTTCCAGGGCAGAGGGAGCTGCAGCGAACGCGTGAAGTCAGCGAACTCAGAGCAGGCGCGCGCCGCGGCACCCCCCAGCAGCATGCACCCAGGGCGGACCGCCCCCACCGCCCCCCCCCCTTGGTACGCCACTGGCTGCCGGAGACCCTATGAAGAGCCAGATAAATGTTAAGATAAATGGGTGGCTGGGGGGAGGGGAATGCTGGACCTATATGCTGGGGGGGGGGGGGGGTCAGCAGCAGGAGAAGAAAGAAGTGGGTGTCTGTGTGTCAGGTGTAACAGCTTTAATAGCAGGAGAGACACTTGGGTGTATGTACAGGGAAAGGATGCAGCAGGAGAGGAGAAATGTAAGTAAATGTATGGAGGGGAGGGGGAGCAATGTGTTGTGGGAAGGAAGTGTGTCTATGTGTAAATCTTAAGGGGCTTCGACGTTAACTTGAGAACTTTTAGTACAAGAACAGTACTGGGCATACTTCTACAGTTTGTGCCCTGAGAATGGCAAGGACAAATCAAACTCAGGTATACATATAAAGTATCACATACCATGTAAAAGGAGTTTATCTTGTTGGACAGACTGGATGGACCGTTCAGATCTTTATCTGCTGTCATTTACTATGTTGCTGTATTACCATCCAGCTTATTTTCAAAAGAGAAAAACGCCTATAGTGCGACCTAATCGGGAGATAGACGTTTGTCTCGCAAAGGCTCCCAAATCGGTATAATCGAAAGCGGATTTTGGGCGTTTCCAACTGCACTCTGTCGCGGAAACGAATAAAGTTGACAGGGGCGTGTCGGAGGTGTGGTGGAGGCGGAACTGGGGCGTGGTTATCAGCCGAGGAGAGATGGGCATCTTTAGCTGATAATCGAAAAAAAGGCGTTTTACCGCAATTTTGGGTCACTTTTTTTGGATCCTTTTTTTTCATGAATAAGTCCCAAAAAAGTGCTCCAACTGCCCAGATGACCACTGGAGGGAATCAGGGATGACCTCCCCAGACTCCCCCAGTGGTCACTAACCCCCTCCCACCAAAAAAAAAAAAAACACTTAAAAAACTTTTTTTCCAGCCTGTATGCCAGCCTCAAATGCTACCCACCTCCATGACAGCAGAATGTGTTCGATCCTGTCACAGCCTTTCCCTGGGTCAGATGTGGCTCTCGGGTGCAGTACAGGGTCACATCAGCATTGCATTGTGGTGGGTGTAGGGTATTGGGCTCCGTGATTTCATTAGCTTGTGTTACAGTCTCACGATGTTGGTAGTTGGTAGGCTCTTCTCCCATGGTGCTTTTCCCCCTGCCTACTGGGTCAGAGTGTGCCCTGTTGTGTTTCCTGTTGTAGTCCATGCGGTAGTGGCCATTTTTGAAAGCCAGTTTTAGTTCCCTTTCCTGTATTAGCCACGTTAGACAACTTAGTTCTTCCCTTGAATGTGGCTGAAAGAGGGCATTGTACAGCATTCTGCCAGCTCTGACCTACTGCTCATCTCAGTACCAGGGAGACTCGTTGCCAGTGGGGCACAACCTCTGATCTGCAGTTACTGTGAGTAAACGCGGTTATTCCAATAAAGTCCTAAACTTATCACTTGAGAAAATGCATTTTGCAGTAATTTGACTGTTTGTGCACGCTAACTTATTTAAAAAATATATTGTTAAGTGGATGCATGTCATGTGGAGGAGTGGCCTAGTGGTTAGGGTGGTGGACTTTGGTCCTGAGGAACTGAGTTGGATTCCCACTTCAGGCACAGGCAGCTCCTTGTGACTCTGGGCAAGTCACTTAACCCTCCATTGCCCCATGTAAGCCGCATTGAGCCTGCCATGAGTGAGCGCGGGGTACAAATGTAACAATAAATAAATACTAGCTAACACGTTAGGCTTAGCACGCACTAACTAGCTAATACTGGGTTAACGTGAGAGCACTTAGGGGCTCTTTTACTAAGCCATGTAGGCACCTATATGCACCCAACGCATGCCAAATTGGAGTTACCACCCAGTTACTGCGTGGTCCTTGCTATAATTTCAATTTTGGCGCGCATCCGCTATGCGCTTCTGAAAAATATTTTTTATTTTTTGTCGCTCAGCAGCTACGCACGTGAAGTGGCATTTGACATGCATATACCATTACCGCCCGGTTACCACATGAGACCTTACTGCTAGGTCAGACCCAAAATGGACGCTCAGCAATTTTCATTTTGCCGCACGTCCGTTTTCGGCAAAAAAAGGCATTTTTTGTAGGCGCACTAAAAAATAATTCTGTGTGCGCCCAAAACATGTCTACACTACCGCAGGCCATTTTTCAGTGTACCTTTATAAAGGGAAACCTTAGTGCCTCGAGTTGTATTGAGTGCTCCCATGTGAATTTTCTGCAGGTCTTATGTGCTAATGTACAAATTATTGTGGGACTTGCGACATTAAAAAAAAAAGTCCTATGTTACTGTCATGTTAAAAATGGGCTTAACTCGTAGGAATGTCCAATGTTAAAAAGTGCTAAGACCTTTTTTTTTTTTTTTAGTAAAAGGGTCCCTTGGGGCTCATTTTCAAGAGAAAAATAAAAGTGTCATAAAGCACCATTTGGACAAATTTCTTCTCAAAACTTCCAAAACGACGACAATACATTGATTCATACTAGATTGGAGTATTTTGAAAACTTCAACAGGAGGCTCAATTTGCGTTTGTTGAATTTTCCAAGAACTTTAGTTTATTCTCCTTTGGATATTTTCAAACGATATTTGATGGAAAATTTGAAATTTACAGAAGATAAAATACCTCCACTTAATAAAGTATATTATTTGCCAGCAAGAAAATTGAAAGATGGCCCCCAAGAACTACCACAAACAGAACTTGATTTAAATGTATCGGAATTATTAGAATCCTCCTTGACTGAAAAAACTGAAAGACAAACTCTTTTGGTATCCTTTATTTTTCAACAGGACCTGGAACTGGTTAGAAAAACTGCATTAAAACATTTACAAACCCCATTTTATGGGAAAAAAGTACTAGTTTTTCCAGATGTCACTAAACAGACTCAGGCTAGAAGGAAAGAGTTTTTGGCATTAAGATTCGCAACATTAGCCTTGGGAGCCTCTTTTAATCTCAATTATCCATGTAAATGCAATGTGAAATATTTAGGGGTTAAATATGTATTTTTTGTTTCTGAGCATTTGAAACAGTTTATTACACAGAAAAAGGTTTTATAATTTATGTTGGAGTTTAGTAGGTCTGAATAGCCTTGGAAAAAGAGACTAATGGAAAAGTAAAATGCGCGGTATATACTGTTAAGCCTTTACCTCTTATTTCTGTAAGACATTTGAAACTAATCTCCTGAGTAGTACTAAGGTCCAGCCCCTTCAATTTGGGGTCTAATACAAGTTGATAATTTATAATTTCCTTACTTAATTTTTTTCTTTAGAGAAAAGTGCCTGTAATTTGTTAAACTGCTTTACTTGTTCAAGATATATTCTTGTAAATTAATGAAAATGATAAATAAAGAATTAAAAAAAAACTTCCAAAACGATATTCTCAAAACTTATTTTGCAGACGTTTATCTATGCAATTCGTCTGCAGTGTGCTCAAATCACAAGGGGCGTGTTGGGGGCATTTTGAAGGAGGGATTAGGGCATGCCTGACACATAAACGTTTTACAGTCATAATGGAACAAAACCAAAATGTCTAGGGCAAAAACTTCAACGTTTTGGTCTAGACCTGTTTTTATAACAAGACACAAAAAGTTGCCCTAAATGACCAGATTACCACTGGAGGGATTCAGGGATGACCCTCCCCACCTTATTTCCTTAGTGGTCACTGACCCCCTCACCCCCCCCCCCAAAAAAAAAAGAGAATAAAAATAGTACTCCCCAACCTCTATCACAGCCTCAGATGTTATAGCCAGGCCCATTAGAGCAGCATGCTGGTCCCTGGAGTAGTGTAGCGGTGGGAGCAGTGGTGAGTGCAATGCACTGTAGATAGGTGGAAACTATGAGCCCTCTAAAACTCACTTAAAAGCCCACATACAGGTGCCCCCTTCACCCATAAGGGCTATTGTAGTGGTATACAGTTCAGGGTAGTGTATTTGGGGTGGGTTTTGGAGAGCTCCGCATACAAGGTAAGGGAGCAATATCTCTGAAGTCCACAGCAGTGTCTCTTAGGGTGCCCCATTGCTCTCCTAGGATGTCTAGGGTACCAGTCTGCTGAAAATGCTAGCCCCTCCTACTGTTACCACCCCTCCATCCCAATGGCTTGATTTTGTGCAGTTTTATCTTGTACAGGTTTTTTTTTTTTCTGAAAATGGCCTACAATGATAAATGCACAAAGCACAAAACCTTGTTCAAAATGGTATTTTTGAAAAGGAGATAGACGTTTTTCTTCTTTCAAAAATGATTACATTTGCTATTCAGATTTGGGACGTTGAACATAAAACGTCCAAAGTCCAACTTAGACGTCATATTGAAAATGCCCCTCTCTGTCACCCAAAATGTTCTTCTCAAAATGCTTGTAAACTGACAAATATTGGAAAGACTGTTTCCTCTTATTTATATAGATTTAGGAGAAAATGTGTTGCATTATGAGTTGATTGTACCGAGAACTGTGTTTGGATGTTCAAGATCAACTCAGTAAAGCCACTTGGGTGAATGAGTAGGTTTCTTTGAACAAGTATAACCACAGCTCTTAGTTTGCTGCATTCTATGGCAATAGCTGCATGACTTTGTGTCTGCTACAGAATCATATCAGACTCCTTTACAACCATCTTCTGCCATTCTTTCTATTGCCGCCTCTTTTCTTGTTGGTTACCACCCTCAACACACTGCAGCTGCCATTTCTCTCCCTTAGAATATGTCCTGGAACTGTTTCCACTCTGCCTTCCCCCACACTAGCTGCTATTTAATCATCTTGCTGCATCAGCCAGTACTGTCAGAATTACTGTTGCCCCTTTTAAACTACCATGTGACTGTCCTCCTTTTGAGCCACCTGGGGCTGATAATGTTGGCAGCAGAGACAATTAAAATTTACTTTGAAGTACGATTAGTTACAAGTCATCTGTGGGTTGTAATTATAACTTTACTAGGGAATTAAGATAAAAATAAAGGTTTAACAGAAGAACATTTCACTCTGGAGACAGAGAGATATATCTGTAGTATACAGAAAGTTCATAGGAAATCAGTTAACTCAGGTTGTAAATGAAGTATATGTACTAACTAATTAACATGTTGCCAGGTAATCTTTAACAAATTGGTAATAATCCTCTTCAAATGAGTACTACTCAATTTTTTAATTTTTTAATGTCAGTTTTTCTAAAAATAGAGAGGAAAAGCCTCAACAGATTCCATCTTGACAAAAGAACTGATCAATTATAGGAGTTCTCTCTGTCATCATGGGCTATAAAACCTCCCCAAATTTGTATTTGCATATAGTCCAGACAAACTTTTTACTTAGCTTGAAAGATGCATGGACTCCTTCTATCACCATTCCATGGCCGACAATGGCAAAGTTTCGATAGCTTCGTCAGAGTCCGTAGAACACAAGCTGTTAAACATTTTAAAAAGAAGGGATCAGAACATCACTCCGCTAGTAATACTTCCATAACCAACATACTCAAATACCTAATCCACTCCGTGGCTGTTAAACTCAGCTCTTCACAGTCTGTCAAAAAATGGTACCTGGATATATAAGCTGATGTCAAACGCTATTGGTGCAGGGCAGCCTATCATAGAACACTCTTTAAACAGAAAGCTCTGCAAACAGCTGAATCAGAAAAGTTCTTAATAAAAATGACACTATTCTAGCTTTGAATTTTAACCTTCAGGTGTCTTTAATCGAAAAATCCACTTCTGCTCTATTTGTAATAAAATACATCTTTCATCTCTCTGCAATACAATGCAGTGCAAAGGTTCAAATGTGTGTTGTTCCAAATCACAATGCATTGCTAATGGTGAAGACATCTTCTTGGCGTTAATAGAGGAGATGGAAGATGTATTTTATTACAATTAGATCAGAAGTGGATTTTTCGATTAAAGACACCTGAAGGTTTAAATTCAAAGATAGAATAGTGTCATTTTTGTTAAGAACTTTTCTGATTCAGCTGTTTGCAGAGCTTTCTGTTTAAAGAGTCTTCTATGATAGGCTGCCCTGCACCAATAGTGTTTGATGTCAGCTTATGTATCTGGACGCCATTTTTTGACAGACTGTGAAGAGCCGAGTTTAACAGCCACAGAGTGGAGTGTGGTATTTGAGTATGTTGATTATGGAAGTACTACTAGCGGAGTGATGTTCTGATCCCTTCTTTTTAAAATGTTTACAGCTTGTGTTCTATGGACCCTGACGAAGCTATCAAAACTTTGGCCATTGTCAGCCGTGGAATGGTGATAGAAGTCTGTGCATCTTTCAAGCTAAGTAAATTAAATGTGATGCAAAAATACCACATAAGCACCGCCATACTGGGAAAAGACCAAGGGGCCATCAAGCCCAGCATCCTGTCTCTGAAGGCCTGGAAGCTAATGGTATGATTAAATAGCTTCCCAAAATTCCTAAGTTTGGACTTTGAGCACTCTTTCAAGGCTGAGCGAGCATACTGTGTTCCAATGCAGTGTGCCGGAATGTCTTGCTGTCCCTTGCAGGTCGTGGCCAAGATTTTGAGATATCTGCAGAAGCACTGGCAAGCCTATAGGCCACTAAGATTAAAGTCCTACTGCAATATCAGGTCACAATATTTTGATTTTGCTGGATCTTAGTGGCGCGATATATCACAGATAGAAAATGTGCCTACCTGTGTAATCTAACTCTATTCCTTTTCTCCTGAGAGGTTGACTGGGTAACATTACAGCTACTTTGAACCTTTGTTTCCTGACTAGGTATACATGGAGAGCTAGTGGGAGGAGCCAATTGAGAGACGTGGGTGAAAACGTCATCACCAACCGCTATAACTTCAAGCCAACTCTTTAGGCATTGTGCCAAAGGGGCAGGTCACGGCCCTTTTGTGCACAACTGTGTGCGTGATTGTGTGCATAATTATTGCTAGAGATTAGCTGGATTTAAGATTGTTATTTAGGGCTAGATTCTATATACAATGCCTAAAAATTCCACGTGGAAAAAATACACCTAAATTTTATAGAATAGGATAAAATTTCCATTCAGTATATAGAATATGCCAATCGCCTCTCCACATGACCAAATTTAGTTGTGGCCATTTACGCCATGTTTTACTTGGCATAAATCCCGATGCCTAAATTAGGCAGAGAGCGGGTGTATTCTGTTACAATGTGTTTAGAGTTTAAATGCCCATGCCCCCTTTTCAACTATGCAACTTAGAATTTATGCACACCATGTTACAGAATACGCTTAGTGAGTTGTGCGTGTAAATTGTAATTAATGGCAATTAGTGCTGATAATTGCTTGTTAATATCCAATTGTCAGTGCTGATTAGCTAGTTAAACAATTAAGTTACACGCATTGTTATAAAATACGCTTTGATTTCCACTTGGATATTAAGACGCAATATATAGAATCCAGGGGTTAGTGCTTATAAGACGTTTATAATAGGGTGATTTTAGCATTGTGATGTACCTTCCCTATTTAAAATGGGGACTTTGCCATGTTGGTTGGTGAGTTCTAGGATTATTTTTTATTTGTTGGGGGATGATGGCTGTGAGGGACTGCTTTATGCACTCCAGTTTCTTCCCAATATATTTGGTTTTAGTGTTCCCTCCCATCTTCCTCCTTTCTTTCCACTCCTGGGAAAAGTTCAAAAATGGATTGTAAATGATTTGAGGTTTATGAGCTGTGGATTAAATTTCTTAGAAACTGCCTATTCTGATATGCTTCTGATCTATAAATCTCTAGAACCCTCACGTTTGAACATGGATTGGATTTTAAAAGATCATGAGCACGCCCAAACTCTATATAGCATGTTATATAGTGGAAACAGATTTTTGTTTAATATAGACTTGTAAACTTGTTTGTGCAAAAATGGACCATGAAGTAAATTTCAGATGAACACCATGTTGTCTTATATAGTTATAATTTGATTTCAGATATCCATTACGATGCTTTGTGTTAAAATTGATATTTGACAGGGAGATATACTTTTCAATTTCATTTTTGTATATTCTGCTTGAGTATGTGAGTGGGGACTGAAATTCAGATTCATCACCTCTTCAAGAAATGGCATCTTATTCACTGATGGCATAAAAAAAAAACTTCAGATGAAGAATTGCTGTATATTATTAGAACTGCTGCCAGCTACCTGCATCTCATTTAATCATAAACATTTTTGGCTCCTTCAGCTATATTTTACCTTTCCAGAAAGGTCCCTTCGTGTTCTCAGCACTTTTAAGAAATTGATTTTTGTTAGCATCAAGTGTCTGCCACTCTATGTAGTTGTATAATATATAACTATGAAAAGGCATATACCCTTAAAATGTGATCATTCTTGAAGGAGAAATAACATATACATACAGTGTTGAATTTTAAACAAAAATGTGAATTTCTGCAATAGATGGCATATTTTACACATGCAACCACAGGAAAACCTCAGGCAATACTAGCGAATATATAAGGTCACTACTGCAGACCCCAAACTGTAGTTAGCAATTTACATTCTTCAAGAGCCAAGATCACAAGTTAACTGGGAATATATTGATTTTTTCATGTTTACTAAGCTGCTGTAAAAGGTGGCTTTTTTGCATCCTTACTTGGGTCTTTCCAAAGTGCTAAGGCCTATTTTACTGCAGCCATAAAATGGCCGATTTTCTATTTTTTGTATTAATGGCTATGTGCTAATGTTCAAATTATAGTAGGAGTTCTCCTAAGGTCTGACTTCCAAAACTACTGATTATACAGGAGGGAAAAGCCTCAAGATACTGTTGAACTTAGCTAAGGAGGCTTTTTCATGCCGATGATGAAGCAGGCCTGCTCTATGTGCTTGAGAGCTTCTTGAGGCTTTTTCCTCCTGTATAATCAGTAGTTTTAGAAGTCGGACCTTAGGAAAACTCCTACTATAATTTGTACATTTGAATTGACTTTAGGGTTCTTACCCAGTTTTTTTGGATTTAGTTTATGGTCTTATGCGCTAATGTTGCCATTAGCACGCAGCCATTTAAAAAAAATTAGCATATGAGCACTTACCTCCACCCATTTTGTAGGCAGTAAGGGCTCACGTGGTATTCCTGTGCTAACTAGTAAGCAAGTAGTAATGTAGGATCGCTAACTGGTTAGCACTGGAATACCCATTCTCTGCCCATGATGCAACCCCTTAAAAAAAAATTAGCAATATGTTTTAGTGCGCGGTTAGTGCGCACACATTTCAGAGTTACCACAGGACACCTCAGTGCATCCCATGTTACTCCATCTTGTGTGCCCTGAAAAGTATCTAGGGTTGCACCTGCAACTCCATCCCCACCATCACTACCAATATTAACATCGTTAGAATTATATTTAACATTAGTAGCTATATATATGAAGCATTTTCCTCATAGACAATGGAGAAACATATTAGGGCTCCTTTTAGTGAGTGGCGGTAAGCCCGATGCGGGCTCACCGTTTGCTATACAAGAAGTACCGCTACACTACTGCAGCAGCCCGGCGGTACTTCCCACCCCTAACGTGCCGTCATTTCCGGTGCTACAAAATTTATTAATTTTTGTAGCGCCTGAGTGTACCCGGTGGTAATCACTGCCCGGTTACCACCGGGTTAATGTGGAAGCCCTTACCGCCACAGTGGGTAGTCGTAAGGACCCCTGAAATAGGCGTGTGGCAAGTGCTTTATTTGCCACACGGCCATTTCCTGTAGAAAGGGGGCCTTGACGTGTGTTGCCACAGCTTGGTAAAGGGGGCCCTTAGTGTTTCTGGTCTTTTTTTTTTATTTTCATGCAGTCTTTATTAACCATTAAAACATAACATTGGTGTTTTCAGGTCAATCCATCAATATAATGCCATTGAATAAATACATAGGTTGACTAAAACAACATTAGTGACAAAGTCTTTAACTATAACTCCATTAAACTTCAGATTTTTTATAAGGTTTTGGCTTAGAGAAGTGACCCAATCCCACCCCTTCCCACTCCCCCTTATTCACCCACCCCCAGGGTAAAACATATCAAACTGTCAATTCCAAGGGACCACTTTGTTCACTGTATGCTTTGTGCTTGAAAGGTGCTCCACACCAACTGCCAGGTATTCAGCCTCTGTTTACGTTCTGCTAGTAACCTTTCCATTTCACAGACATACCCCAGCTTAGAGAGCCACTTTTTAATGGAAAGTACACCCTTTTGCTTCCACTGAGTGGCTGTTGTCACTCTGGCCACACCAGCCGTTATTCTCACAAATTTCTGCTGTGGGGGGTGTTAACCCTACTGCCTGAACAGAGAACAAGAATACTTCTGGGGCCCACCTGAAGGTGCATCCCACCCATCTCTGTAGCCTGCGGTGGACCGCCTTCCAGAATGCTTTGACTTTAACACATGTCCACCATATGTGGCCCATTGTGTCCCGTTGGCCACATCCCCTCCAACAAAGGCCCGAAGCAGTTGGGTATATTCTTTGTAATCTGTCCGGTGTGAGATACCAGCGGAACAGAATTTTCACCGCATTTTCTTTTAGTGGTACATGAATAAACCCACCCTCGCCCTTTTTTCGTTTCTTTCCCACTCCGCCTCCCCCAGGGCAACTCCCAGCTCCTTGTTCCAACTCTTCCTATGGCTGCTATAACATGGGAGCTGCTCACCGATGCATTTGTATAATTGGCTTATTAATCCACTAGTGGCGGTAACCTTCTCACAGATATCCTCCAGTCTGAGTTTTTCTCTCTTTATGACCACTCACACTGCTTCCGTTTTGAGGAAGTGTGCCAATTGGAAGTAGGCAAATGTCTCCCCCCTCTCCACAGGATAAAGTGTCTGCAAGTTCTGAAAAGATAACAACTGGTCTGCCTCAAACATTTGATCCAAATTTCTTAAGCCCTTAGCATACCATCCCATAAATACCCCTGTCTCGAGTCCTGGCAGGAAGAGTGGGTTGTATGCTATAGGCGACAGTCTAGAAAGTGTACACTGGCCCATTGGAAAAAGACTGTCCCAATAATGGAGAGTTAGGCTTATGGTCGGGCATTGTCCCATCCCCAGGGTCCTATGAGACTTTGGGAGCCACATAACTGCTCCCAGTGGTATATGGCCTAATGACCACTGTTCCAGGTGCACCCATTGCCTATCTGGATAATTTTGGTACCATTCAACTGATACAGTAGGGTACGTGATAGACGTGGTCGTTTACCTGCCCAGACGAAACGCGTTAGTTTATCCTGCAGCGCTGCCAAAAATCGCCTGGGCATCATCACAGGCAGCACTTGGAAAAGGTACAGTAACCGTGGTAAGACATTCATTTTAATTATAGCTATTCGCCCAAACCAGGAAAATGCCATTTTCCCCCATCTTTCCAAGTCTGCCGCGACGGCCCGTCCCAATCCCTTGTAGTTGGCAGTAAAAAGCTCCGAGTGATCAGAGGTCAGATTGACCCCCAGGTACCATATGCTCTTGGCAGAGTGTTTCTGGTCTTAAGGACAAATTTCTCGGAAATTTCATTCAGTGAGAAAGGTGCTTCAGCATTGCGCTAGAAATTTCCAGTTAAAAGTCAGAATAGTTTCAGTGATAATCCACAGCAGTGTTTGCACTTTAACACACATTTCATAGCTCAACCCCTTTGTACCATTCAAAGATACTCTCCCTTTCTGTGTCTATGGGAAAAAGCCTTCATTCCTGCTATATGGCTACTACCATTTGACGACATAAGTTATATTAGAAAGCTGCTGCATGCTGACTTTCTATGGGCTCCTTTTACTAAGCTACAGTAAGCGTTACCACACGCTTACCACTGGACATGCTGAGGTGTCCTGTGGTAAAAGCCCAGTGTGCACGCACAAACCACATGCTAAAGAAATTGTTTTATTTTTCTCCGAAGCAGCATGCCTGGAGCGGAGAGTGGGCGTGACAGTGTGAATCAGTACAGCCACATTATCACACAACTGATTGGCGTGGGAGCCCTTACCACCTTCAAAATAGGTGGCGGTAAGGGCTCGTGCTAATTTTTTAATGGCAACATTAGTGTGTGGCCATTGATTCAGAAAATGGAAAATAGGCCATTTGTTGGCTGTGGTAAAAATGGCCGCAGCGTGTGTGAAAAACCCACATAAGGGTGTGTTAAGGCTACCTTTTAGTGCAGCTTAGTAAAAGGGCCCCTATATAACTTTAAATCCCATCCTTGGTAACTCCCTAAGTTCACATTCTTGCAGATGAATACATTCTGGCAGAATTTGTGTTTCCCAGTGGCCAAAATTGAAGCATAAGTGGTTTTGAATATTGGCCTCTGATGTGCACAACTGTGGTTCAAAAATATGCATACATAATATCCATGCCACTAATATCTATGACCTCTCTCAGCATCTACAAAGTCTATGCACATATTTTAAATGGTATAACAAGAAGATCTTCAGACACAATTTATGCTTTTACTTTATGTTTGTGTGAGCTGAAAATGCTCATATACTTTGAAGTTAAATGTCCTATTGAAAATTTGCATTGTACAATATAGCGTGTCATTTTTAACTCAGGCAGGGGGCACTAGTGCCTACCTGCGTGCCCCCTTATTAATAAAACATAACATGCTCAATTTAGATTAACAACTGGCTGCAATTCACTGGAATAACTTAAACCAGTGTTTCTCATTCCTTTCCTTGTGGCACACCTAACCAGTCGAATTTTCAGGATCACCACAGTCAATCTGTATGAAATAAATTTGCATATAGCAGAGACCCATTATATACAAATCTGTCTCACACATTTGTATTGACTAACAAGGAGAGCTTTCAGGAGAGGGATGCGAAACAATGCCATAAATTACCTGAACTAATGTAAACTTGATACAGCTACACATCTACTGTACCTTTATACCTCTATCTTCAAAGCATCTGAACAGCCACACTAGCATGTCTCAGCTTACCTCAGCTTCAGATACTCTCTGGCACATATCTGCCTCCTAGACAGATCTCCAACGCCATGACCCAGCATAAGATTCCTACCCAAACTGACCTATGCTTTCCCCTTGGACTTGTCTCAGCTGCCACTCACTTCCTCCAACACCAAGCTCTACAGCAACTGATAACCAGGCTTATGTTCCTTCATTGTGATATACTACTGGAAACGTCTACATATGGGTGGATGGGTAGGAAAAAAAATTCTGGGCAAGTAAGCATGAAGAAGCATAGTATTAAAAAGACACATGGTAAAAAACAGGAAGACATTAAAACCCTTCCTTGCACTCCTTCCCTGCCTCATGCACCCCAATCACCATTGCCTACTGGCATATTGAAAAAAACACCCAATTAACTTGGCTTTATCTTGCTTATCCATGCCTGCTGCTCCCTTCGTACAAGGCTGGATGGTCACCAAGCCCACTTCCATGGTGCAATGGCAGGCCATGAAAACACTTGCCCAGCTTTTTATAAATATTCTGTACATATTTTGTGTTTCTTTTATGATACTATCTTCAGATATATTTGTTTTACATATATCTGAATAAATTTTCAAAACTATGTGGGTAGGTGCAAAGTTTTTAAGTACTTTTTCCCATCGACTTTGCATCAATTCACAAAGAAAACCCATGAGGGCAATTCTATAAAGGGTGCCAAAATTTAGAAATGCTGCCTGCTGAGTGCAAATTCTATAACAGCATTTGGGTGCCTAGATTCCATTATAGAATACTAGCTTAAGTTGCCGTTTGCCTGCCAAAATTTAGGTGCAGGCCAGTAGCAATTGTAAATGTGTGCACTTAAATGTAGCACTTTAGCATGTAAATGACTGTATTCTATAATCTTCAACAATAGCAGGTCCTAGATATCTCCATGAACTCTCCCTCTTACTCTTCAAAATTTGTACATTTATGTATGTTTTTCAACTTTTAGCCTCAGCGGTGCCCATTACCAAAATAAGTTTTTCCATGTCAACGAAAAAAGCACCCACCTCCTCATCGGCTTTACATAAGGCTATGTTCTTAATTATTATTTATTTTCATTTAAATTTGAATTTTATTGAGTACTTATCTTTTCAATAGTCAGACTGGGGGTTTAAACTTGTCCGACATGCATGTTTCGCCTACACACTAGGCTGTGTCAAGGACTTTCCCCTCAGCCGTCTTCAGCGCCAGCCTTGCATTATAGAATAGCACTGAGCATGCACATAGCATGTAGCTTGTGAATGTTACACTCACATGCATAAGTGCTAGTATTCTATAATCTTAGCATGCAAATGGTACTTACATTAGGTGCTAAGGTTATAGAATAAGGGAGTGTGACCATGGGATGGGAATGGGCGAGTCAGGGTTGTTCTCAAGATGTACACAGTGTTATAGAATTATGGGGATCCACACCCAACCAGGTTTCAGTTGGTATAAGTACTCATGCCCAAAGTTGGGCACAGGAATCGCTGCTAAGCGCTATTCTATAAAGGACACTCATCCCGGACTGCCCTGTATAGAATACTGTACTTTCCCTTTGCTTTATCTGTGGATAGTTTTTTCATGGGGGGGGGGGGGGGGGGGGGAAGGGAACCCATAATTTTGAAAATGCTAAACTGTCTATTGGTGCCTTCACTAACCTAACCCTACTTCTGATCTTGCCTACTTTTCCCTGACGTAACAGTATGCCTGATATTGATACTGTACATATTTTTATACACATACAGGCTGGGCAGATTTGAATTAACTTATTTACCCAGAAAATTAACCTTTTCTGGGACAAAAATGAACCTCATTCATAACCAGCGTACTGTGCCAATGTCTAGTTTACTACTAAGGCTCTTTGTAATGCTTGCATTTTGCAAAAGGAGAGTTTGACCGACTGTTGCTCTTTAAGAATGAAGCACAAAAAACAGTGGCGACGCCAAACAGCACACCAACCAGTAGTGTTCACAAAAACTTTTAATAAATGTCTTCTAAATGGCACAGGGCCTCTTTTACAAAGCCGCGTAATGATTCCCAGTGCGGCAAGTGAGAGGAAGCCTGTTCAATTCCTATAGGCTTCCTCTCATTTCTGTGCGGGAATTGGTAGTTCGGCTTCTAAATGACTGCTAAATGGCCTGCATCAGAAGTCGGAAAATATTCAAATCAACAATTCCTGTGGCATATAATATCCTCAATAAGCAAATCCGGCAGATCTTTGTCAAAATATATAATGTGAGCTGTGTATCACGAACACACAGCCTAAATGTAAGACGGTGTAACCACTGTACGCAAACTGTGTCGAATCACATAGAAGATATTGAGCCATTTAGAAGACATTTAGGCCCAGATGCACTAAACCTTAATGACCCTTTATCGACCCTTTAATGAAGAAATTTTCAACCGTAGCATGCATTAAAGGCCATTTTCCGACGATGCTAGCAGCTAACGAAAACGGAATGCAAACGAGTAACTACCATTGAAATGTGGACAGTTCGGGATGCACTAACCATACCGACGATTGCAACGAATCATTTACCATGATAAATTTAACGTGAGGTCAGACTGTTGTTAAGGCTTGAGCTGTCATCTCCCCACTTCCCCCTGCAGCATAAAAATCCAAGCTGGCATGTTTAAAAACAAAAGTGAGATAAACAACACAAACACGCTTTCCCCTGCATAAAATTGAAAATCAAAACAAACATCAAAAAAGGATCGGGAGGGGGCAAAGGCGCTCATCAGGAGCGTCCTATATGGACGGCCTTGGCCCCCCCCCCCCCCGCCCGAGGTTGCCGCTGCTCCCCGCTTCTCCCTGTATTAAATAAAAACTCAAAATAAAAATCAAAACTTTTGCAGCGCCGGGCCCCCCTCCCTTCCTGTCTCTCTCTTTCTCCTGCTCCCACCACTGCTCCGCCTCCCGCCATCCTCCACCCCCGTGCCCCGCCCCCCTGAGGTCGTCGCCGCCGCTCCCTCCTCCACCGGGCCCCCCCTCCGCCTTACCGGGCCCGCGCAGCGCCTCTCACCTCTGTGTGAAGGCGCTGCACGGGCAAGAAGAACAACAGGTGATTGACGCGAGTCTTCAGGACGTCTCTCCTTCCTTGACCTGGGCACGCCCCCGTCTGATGACCTCAGGGGGCGGGGCCCGGGGGCAGAGGATGGCAGGAGGCGGAGCAGTGGTGAGAGAAGGAGAAAGAGAGAGACAGGAAGGCAGGGGGGCCCGGCGTTGCAAAAGATTTGATTTTTATTTTGAATTTTTATTTAATACAGGGAGAAGCGGGGGAGCAGCGGCGACCTTGGGCGGGGGGGCAAGGCCATCCATACAGGACGCTCCTGATGAGCGCCTTTGCCCCCTCCCGATCCTTTTTTGATGTTTGTTTAGATTTTATATTTTATGCAAGGGAAAGCGTGGAGCCACGTGTTTGTGTTGTTTTTTTTTGTTTGTTTGTTTTGACGTTTGTGGCATGCGCAGAGCAGCCAGCATAACGCTTGGCTGCTCTGCGCATGCTTTAGGGGCCGATTACCGACGGGGATTACACCAATTTAACGAATCTTTAATGCATTGTACTTTACAATACCGTACCGAACATTAAAGACTTGTTTTTTTGGTGCATTCTTCGTTTTTTTAAATTCGTTAAGGACTTTTACGTTTTACACTTTTTTACTTTTGGTTGATGCATCTGGGCCTTATTAACAAGTTTGTGAACACAATTGGTTGCTGTACTGTTTGTTGCCTCCACTGCTTTTGTGCTTTGCTGAGCAGTGTGGAGTACTGTTTCTCTTTGATTCTTTACAAGTGCACATATATGGACAATGCATCAAATGTGCATTAAAGTTCTTTGTGATCAGGTGTCAGGTACCTCAGATAATTAGGACTAGTTCTGCATCATTCTTCCATATTTTCTGAAGCTTGTATTACATTTCTTGGTACCTGACGATCTTTCTGGCCTTAGACCACAGGTGGGCAACCATAGTCCTTGAGGGCCACAACCCAGTCAGGCTTTCAAGATTTCCACAATGAATATGCATGAGATCTATTTTATTTGCAATCTCATGCATATTCATTGTGGAAATATTGAAAACTCAACTGGGTTGTGGCCCTTGAGGACCGTGGTTGCCCATCCCTGCCTTAGGCGATATGATGTAGTCACTTGGAACTGATATTTTTTATAAACTTGCTTAGTTAATGGCTGCGGTGTTTATATGGTACCAGAATGTAGTATTTTTAATAAAGAGCTATGGTATTGCATTGTGTCATTCTGTTTTCAGGATTTCTAATGTGAACATATTGAACCTGTGAATGATTTTGCAAACTGTCTCTCACTTTGTATCACAGCATCTGTATATATTTATTTTTCCTGTCCTTCTGTGCTGGCAGGGAACCTTCTTATGTGTAATCACGTATTTATTGCAGCTGTTGTTAAACTCTCATCATTTGTTTTTAAGATTTTCCTGTTGAATAAGTAATTTCCGATATTATCACACTTATTTTTGAAAGAGAAGGATGCCCATCTTTCAATATAAATCGGGAGATGGGTGTCTGTCTTGCAAGGTCATCCAAATCGGCATAATCGACAGCCGACTTTTTGACACCCTCGACTGCTTTCCTTCGCAGGGACAACCAAAGTTCACAGGGGCGTGTTAGCAGGGTAGCGAAGGCAGGACTGGGGCGTGATTAGGAGATGGTCTTCCTCGGCTGATAATAGAAAAAAGAAGGACGTCCCTGATGAGCACTTGGCCAACTTTACTTGGTTCATTTTTTTTACGACCAAGCCTCAAAAAGGTGCCCAAACTGAGCAGATGAACACCGGAGGGAATCGGGGATGACCTCCCCTTACTCCCCCAGTGGTCACTAACCCCCTCCCACTATAAAAAACAAGTTTAAAAATACTTTTTTTGCCAGCCTCTATGCCAGCCTCAAATGCCATACTCAGGTCCATCGCAGCAGTATACAGGTACCTGGAGCAGTTGTAGTGGGTACAGTGTACTTCAGGCAGGTGGACCTGAGGGGGGGTTGGGGGACTCAGCACCCAAGGTAAGGGAGCTATGCACCTGGGAGCAATTTCTGAGGTCCACTGCAGTGCCCCCTAGGGTGCCTGGTTGGTGTCCTGGCATGTGAGGAGGACCAGTGCACTACAAATGCTGGCTCCTCCCACTACCAAAGGGCTTGGATTTGGACGTCTTTGAGATAGACGTCTTTGGTTTCCATTATCGCCGAAAACCGAGGACGACCATCTCTAAGATTTGGGTGTTCCCGACCGTATTATTGAAACAAAAGATGGACGTCCATCTTGTTTCAATAATACACGTTGCCCCACCCCTTAGTGGCACCGTCCTTATAGTTGGGCGCCCTTAGAGATGGTCGTCCCCGTTTGAAAATGCCCCTCCATATAAGTTACATGCATAAGTGTGAATCCTGCCTATGTCCCAAATATGCTCCACCTATATGTGTGCCCCCTTGCAAATCTGCACTGTGCAAGATAGTCCCATATTTACAGAATGGCGCTTAGGCGGCATACTGGCATATATACATATATGTATGTATATTAGTAATCAAGAAGTAGGGGTGGACCAAGAAATCTTCACAGCCAGGAATCAATAAAAACAGCTTTTATTGAGTGTATTTGGTCCGACTGGTCACAACTACACTCGAGCAGTTTACTATTCAACAATTGTACCATTCTTCACCCATTTTTTGTGATTCTCTATAATAAGAGTGTTAGACCCCTGATGCAGTCGGCCTTCCCATCAAAACACGGCCCCATGTCGGGTCATAGACTAGTGTAGTACTGAATAAAAGGTGTTTTTATTGACTCCTGGCTGTGAAGATTTCTTGGTCCACCCTACTGCTTGGTTTGATGTTTGGACTACACTTAGGAGTTTTTTTTCCCCCTCTCCCTTTGGGTTTGGAGTGGTGTATATTAGTAATCTACACATTTACATATGTAGTGGACACTTAAATGTTAGCACTTAGTTTATTGAATTGCCCTTTTAATGATTAGTTTTTGGTTGATATTCAAAATAATTTAATGGGTCACAAGAGGCTGTCCCAACCGGTAATATTCAGTGGCACTTAACGAGATGGAAAGTGGAGAACTAAGGCATTGATAGGGAGAGCAGGAAGGAAAGAGAACAGCCCCAGGTAGGGAAGGAAGAAAGCAGAAACCAGAGACTGGGAGTAATGTGATTAGAAAAATTGCCCACACAACAGAAGGCCACAAACTTATATGGGTTTTCCGAATATCCCTAGGAATATGCAAAAGAGAAATCTGCATACAGTGGTGGCAATGGGCATGCAAATCTATCGTATACCTTGAGGTCTGGTGTTTGAGACACATGCTTTACAGGAAGATACCTGCACAGACAAAGACAAAGTCTTATGATACACAAAGGTAGACATGCACATGGTAATATTGAGTTGATCTTCTCCACAAGCCAACTGGGTCCTTCAGATCCTCATACTTCTAAAGCTTATGCATAGTCTTGTGGAGTTCCAGCTGCATGATATCCTGGAGAGAGGGTATCTTACTTTGACCTCTGGATCTAGAGCACCTACACAGGTTCCAGAATGAGAAGTATGAAGTTAGTATATATGTGTGAATGCTGAGGTTCTACCTATTGACTTCTATGGAGCTGTAGTAGATAAGTGTAATAGGGAGACAGTGCACAGATTAAAGTGTATGCAAGCGTTTTTGCTTCTTGCCCGTAATCTGCACTGATATCATTGCCCACTCATGCACAGGGCAAAGTTTTCTTGCCTTTTTTTGCAGGGGATTGACATAAAAATGGCTTTATATGTTCAAAAAGGAATATTCAAGACCATGCATATCCTAAGGAGGTTGATAATGTATTTAGTAGTTTGGACTGAACAAGCCCCAAATGCCTTACATATTCATTATTACCCAATTTGCTTCCTTTCAGCCTCCCACACCAATTCTGTTCAAGATTTAATATTGTTTAGTTTTATTTCACCAGTCTTCCTAAGTAGCTCATTGTCTCACCCTCCTTTTTGACTTCAGTTTGGGCAAACTAACCCTGATTGATTTTAAAAAATATTTCTACAGATATGCACAGATCAGAACTAATATCAAAATTATATAGATGACATCAACTGCTAAGCTTGATAGTGATGTATTAAATATAATCATATACCTGGTAAATTTAGGGTATTTTTATGTTGCTAATAATTTTATACCGAAAGACTCCTTCATTGAATAACTATTTGATAAAATGTTATATGTGATTTACAGTTGTTCAGGTTGCTACCATAATTGTTAATGTTTATTATTATTTTGATCTGTTCAAATGGTTTTAGGATTAGCATAGTAGCATAGGAGTCATTTTACTAAGCTGCGGTAAAAAGTGACCTTAGCAAGTATTTACGAGGTCTTTTCCACACACTATGGCCATTTTTACTGTGGCTGTAAAAATGGCTATTTTCTGTTTTTTACATTAACTGCCATGTGCTAATGTTGCATTAGCATGTAGCCATTTTTTAAAATTACCACGTAAGTACTTACCAACACCCATATTGTAGGTGAAAAGGGCTCATATGGTATCTGTGTGCTAACCAGTAGTGTGTAGAAATATAGGTGCACTAGCTGGTTAGTTCAGGAATGCTCATTGTCCGCCCATGACATCCCCCGTCAAAAAAAATTAGAAAAATGACTTAGTGCACAGTTAGCACACACAGATTTCAAAGTTAATGGAGGATGCCTGAGCACATTTCATATTATTCTATTTTTTGCTGCAGTAGGCACACATTGGCATCTAATGCAGATAAGTAAAATGACCCCATAGTAAATGATGACAGATAAGGACTCGCACTGTCTATCCAGTCTGCCAAACAGGATGGCCAGAGCTGCACAACAATGTTACAAACTGACATTTTACTTGCTATCAACCTTAAGGTGTCTACTCCTCCCCCTCTGAGAAACACTCCTAGCAGTTGACATTTATGATCTGTCCTTGCTATTTTCAGATCACAGACCATACAACTATGCCTGCACTGGCTTTACTTTCCCATTGCTGGAGTTTCTGTCAAAGCCCTTCCAGCCTATCCAGATCTCTCTTTCCGTAATCGGGACACAGAACATAGAAGTCTGCCCAGTTTTGTTAAGTTTTGATTTGATGCCATCCTCTTTCCATATAGTGATCCTTTTGAGTCAGCATTCAAAGTAATTTAAATGGGCAAGGGAGCCTCCTGCCCATTTAAATGGCTTGTGCCTGCCTAGCTGCCAATATTCAGAGCTAAATGATGCAGCAACCATTTTTAACAGGAGTCATAAGGAACTGAAGAGAGTGGGGTTTGCTCCTACCCTAGCCACCACTAGACTACCAGGCAGGGGGGTGGCAGGAAGGGGAGATCAGGGTTTACTAGAGGGGTGGTAGGGAGCAGGGATCAGAATAGGTTTGAGGAGAGGGGTGGAGGAAGAAACTGTGACCTGCACTTTTTCAGGTCCAAACTGGGAAGTCCAGTGACACCTGGATATTCAATGCCAGTGCCCAGATGTAGCCCAGCATTTGAATATCTGAGGCTAATTTAGAAAAACACTGACTACTACTGGCTGAATATTGAGCAGTTTGTGCTTATACCATTCATTTTTAAAATTCTGTCAACATTTTTTGTCTGCACCAGCTCCCCTAGGAAGGCATTCCAGTAATCTACTACTCTGTCCAGGAAAAAGTACTTCCTGATGTTACTCCTAAGTCGACCACACTGTAATCGCATTTCATGTCCTCTTGTTCTACCACTGCTCTGGCTCTGTAAAAGATTTGTTTGTATATTAATACCTTTCAAGTATTCAAATGTCTGTATTATATTTTCCCTTTCACTCCTTTCCTCTAGGGTATACATATTCATTCATCAGGTCTCTTCTCGTACTTCTTTTTATGTAAAATCTATACCATTTTTGTTGCTTTTCTCTGGACCATTTCAGTTCTTTATGTCCTCAGCTAGATACGGCCTCCAAAGCTGAACACAATACACCTAGTGGGGCCACACCAATGGCTTGTACAGGGGCATTAACATCTCCTTTCTTCTGCTGGTTAAACCTCTTTCTATGCAGCTTAGCACCCTTCTGGCTATGGCCACTGTCTTGGCATATTGTTTCGCCGCCTTGAGATCCTCAGACACCATCACCCGAAGGTCTCTCTCCTGAACTGAACTTATCAGTTTCTCTCCCCATGTCTCATACATCACCTTTGGATTTTTGCTCCCATCTGCATCACTCTACACTTCTTCACATTACGTTTTAATTGCCAGACCTTAGACCATTGTATTACATTTTTTAAATTTAACTTTTTATTGCAACACAACTCTAATTCAACTTCAAAATAATATCCAATTGACTTAAAGAGAACAATTGCAAACATCAATGAACTCGACTCTCTGTAACATCTACTTCTGATCCAATCGTCCTCTAAAATTGCTTTTTTCTTCCCCCTTTTTAACTCCCCTCCCCACTTTTTAGTGCCCTCAATCAACCTATTCCCTCCTACTCCCTTGCCCTTCCCTTACCTGTTCACTCTGTTGAAAATCCCCATTCTTTTAGCTGTTGCTGCTGCTGCTGCACCATTACTTTTCCATAGAAACAGTTTATGAAGTCCAGAAGGAAACTCTTTTTGATACCTTGCAAGTATTACTGTAAACTAAAATCATACTCCACATACCTTGGCTAAGGAATGAGGTTCGTTATTGTCACTGTATGCACATTTGGAGACATTGCCTCGAAACAAACCAGTCCTTGCTTTTCAACATAATCTGCTGGCACCGTTCTATTAGCATACACGATACAATTGCTCTATCTCCATTGTGCAAGTGTTGGTGGCCAGGCCTGTATTCATTTTATTAATATGTAGTTCCTCACCACCATTAACTGAAGCTTTACAAACATTCATGTATTCATATTCCCTTTAATCACCCTCCCTCCCCCACAGTAGGATCATGTTTCATTTTATTTAGGCAATTGGTATGATTTGATATGACTTGTTATATTTTATTACCTCAAAAAATCAAAAAAGGGGAGCAAACTGGTAAATTGTAAAAACTAATAATTCACACCCAGTTTGATACTGAGCCGTTTATCTCACAGTTCAGCTTAGCGTATAGCAAATAAATGAGACCTCAAAGCTTCCTGGTGAGACAATTCTGTAAGGAATAATTGCACTTTCACCATGTGCGTCTCAACTATAATTGGAGCAAGATTTTATCATTGGTCTCAACAACCTTTATGAGGGGGAAAAATGAACCAATGCAAAAAACTCTCACTATAGAGAAAAAAACATTAGTTCCTAAAAAATCCCCCTTTTTTAAAACTCGAAACTGTGAGAGAACGTGCTCAATTATAACAAATTGGTAATCTACCTATACTAACCACACTCAATTAAGCAAAAACCACATATATATATATATACTAGCCGTTAAGCCCGTTAAAACGGGCGCGTATTGGAATGTTTTTTTTCCCAAGGCCCCCCTCCCGTTGCAGCTGCAAGGCCCCCTGCCATCCTCCTTCCCTGCCAGCTCCAAGGCCCCTCTGTCCCTCCCTCCCAGCTCCAAGGCTCCAGTCCTCCCCCCTTCCCAGCTGCAAGGCCCCCTGCCCTCCCTCCCTCCCAGTTCCAAGGCCCCAGGCCCTCCCCCCCAGCTCCCAAGGCCCCCTTCCCTCCCTCCCTCCCTCCCAGTTCCAAGGCCCCCTGCTCTCCCTCACAACTGTAAGGGGCCCCATTCCCTCACAACTGTAAGGGCCCCCCTGCCCTCCCTCCCAGCTCCAAGGCTCCAGTCCTCCCCCCTTCCCAGCTGCAAGGCCCCCTGCCTGCCCTCCCTCCCTCCCTCCCAGTTCCAAGGCCCCAGGCCCTCCCCCCAGCTCCCAAGGAGCCCTTCCCTGCCTCCCAGTTTCAAGGCCCCAGGCCCTCCCCCCCAGCTCCCAAGGCCCCCTTCCCGCCCTCCCCCCAGCTCCCAAGGCCCCCTTCCCGCCCTCCCCCCCAGCTCCCAAGGCCCCCTGCTCTCCCTCACAACTGTAAGGGCCCCCCTGCCCTCCCTCCCAGCTCCAAGGCTCCAGTCCTCCCCCCTTCCCAGCTGCAAGACCCCCCGCCTTCCCTCCCTCCCTCCCAGTTCCAAGGCCCCCTGCTCTCCCTCACAACTGTAAGGGCCCCCCTGCCCTCCCTCCCAGCTCCAAGGCTCCAGTCCTCCCCCCTTCCCAGCTGCAAGGCCCTCCGCCCTCCCTCCCTCCCAGCTCCCAAGGCCCCCCCAGCTCCCAAGGCCCCCTTCCCTCCCTCCCTCCCAGTTCCAAGGCCCCCTGCTCTCCCTCACAACTGTAAGGGTCTCCCTCACAACTGTAAGGGCCCCCCTGCCCTCCCTCCCAGCTCCAAGACTCCAGTCCTCCCCCCTTCCCAGCTGCAAGGCCCCCCGCCCTCCCTCCCTCCCTCCCAGTTCCAAGGCCCCAGGCCCCCCAGCTCCCAAGGCCCCTTCCCTCCCTCCCTCCCAGTTCCAAGGCCCCCCCCCTTCTTCCCAGCCAGCTGGAAGGCCCCCTTCAGTCCAGCCCTCCCAGCTCCAAGGCCCCCCTCTTTCTGAGACCTCCCATGTCCCCTCCCCCCCCAAGGTAGCCGCTACCCGCCCCCCCCCACGCCGGAGTCGCCACCACCCCCCCTTCACCCGGCCCGGGCCCTCTCTTTGTTATTCAACTTACAGCAGCGCCGAAACAGCAGCAAGCAGCAGCTCCCGTTGGCCTTCCTTCACTGCCTGTGCCTCGCCCTCGTGTGACGTCACGTCGGCGAGGGCGGGGCACAGGCAGTGAAGGAAGGCCAACGGGAGCTGCTGCTTGCTGCTGTTTCGGCGCTGCTGTAAGTTGAATAACGAAGAGAGGGCCCGGGCCGGGTGAAGGGGGGTGGTGGCGACTCCGGGGGGGGGGGCGGTAGCGGCTACCTTGGGGGGGGAGCGGTAGCGACGTCAGCGGTTCCCTCCCTCCCCTTCCGCGCAGTTTCCCTCTCTGTCCCGCCCCCTCCCCCCCCCCCCCCGTCATCACGTCTTGACGTGGGGGCGGGACAGAGAGGGAAGTCTCTACTGCGCATTTGCAGGTGAGTCGGTCACTTGCCATTTATAGGTTTGATATATACACACACACACATAGAAATAAACAAGTTGGGTTATTATCCAAAATATAGCATGGAGTTTTGTATCCATATTGGTCTTGGAAAAAGCTGGGCTCCTTTGTAGACTGTAATGCCTTTTAAAAGACAAGTACAAAAAAAAAAAGGAGTTGTATGTGATCCTGTAAAGACCCCTTAAGCCTGTTTTTAAGATGTTATTTCTTTTCTGTTAGCACTAAGAAAGATGTCACAACCCTAAAAGATTCTAATATTTACAGGAAAACAATTCATTCACTGTTGTTTTTTAGAAATCTTTTTATTATATATATTCAGGTGTTGAGGTTAAACATAGAATATGTGTGTATAATAATAATGAACATGATATATTCAGATATGCAAAGTATAGACCTTAAGGAAATGCTGGATCATGGCTGTAGCGAGGCAGCCTGATATTTTCAATGCTGATCTTTTATAACTTTTTAAAAAATTATTATTCACAAATGGTTCTCATCATCCTAATCCTCTGTTCCAGCTAACTTTTTTTTTTTTAATGTGCAAATTCTCTGGTAAGCTAGATCTGCACTGAGCTTGGAATCCTTAACAGTTGGTGTTTTGATTCAGTTTGGGAATGTATCCAGGTCATAATCGACAAGCCTATAATATATGTTCTATTGGTGACAGAAATATAGGCATTATATATTTTAGCAGCAATAAAAAAGCTTCAGTTCACCCTCTGCAGTCTGTGTAGTAAAATGATGTGACAGCCAGTCAATACATTACCTTAGCTGACTCTGTGTACCCTGTTGATGACCATTAGGTAGCTAGATTACGAAGGCTTCAAAGCTGACAGATAAAAAAAAATATATACGGACACTGCCCCCAGAGCAAAGATTATGGCACTAGAGATCATCAGCCATTTAGGAAAAGGAAGGAGGTGAGGAGGAATAGACTCTTAAAACTGCAAATAATTGAGTCTTACTATGAGCAGGGAGGAGCTCAAGTACGCATAACCGTAACCATTTTATGGTGTGCATGCCAAAAAGCTGCATCATTTATCTCCAAAAGTGATTACATTGGTGGACTGGGAACTAATTAAAATTGATTTTAATTCAGAAGAGTGGTAAGGTTGTCTTGAAAATCCTATTCTAGGTTGTAGATATGACTCTTCAGATTTCTTTACAAACTATCAATTAGTTCTAATATCTCATGGCATTTGTGTTTTCTGCTAATATATTTGGCGTTATCAAATTTGCAAATGCTCGTTCACTATCTTTTGATTCTGTATGTGGTCTTGGGTAGACAACATTGATCTTAAAAGGGTAATATATAGCAGGGGCATAGCCAGACTTCAGCGGTAGGGGGGTCCAGAGCCGAGGTGAGGGGGCACATTGTAGCCCCCCCCCATTGCCGACCCCCCCCCCCCCGCCGCCATTGCCGACACCTCCAACAACTTTGATCCCCCCTGCCGACGACCCTCTCGACCCCCCCACCCGCCGTCGCCTACCTTTGCTGGCGGGGGACCCCAACCCAACCAAACCAAACGAAGGAAGAAGATTTCAGCTGGCGGGGGTTGGGGTCCCCCGCCAGCAAAGGAAGCAGGTGGCGGATTGGCGGCAGGAGGGGGGGTTGAGAGGGTCACCGGCAGGGGGGTCCAGGGCCAAATCTACGGAGGCCCAGGCCCCCGTGCCCCATAGCAGCTACGCCCCTGATATATAGGATCAGAACTGACTATGCTTGATTCCTTAAGATGTGGTAAGCAGGGTTGAAATTAGTGGGACATAATTGATTTTGCTATTGTGCATTCAGTTTAAGGGTGTTAAGGACTTAAAAACTGGAAAACATTGGATAGGGGAGACATGTTTTTCTTGGTTTACTGGTTGATTAGCATAATAATTTTATGCATAAAACATAGGGCAAAATTCTTATTGAAGCTGAAGTGGTTCATAAGTAAATTAAAAAAAAACCTGAATTATACTAGCTACAGTTGCATGAACCAGGGACTGGATTCAGCCCAGCACGCCTAAGAACAACCATGATGGCATGTTTCATTCATAAGTTCTGAACCATCAGGGAGCAGTACATCTGCTACACTCAACACGAGACAGAAACATATCTTCATTTTAACTCTAGTACAGGCCTTGACACATTTTCTTTCAATCTAGGAGCAAGACCAAGAGATAGAAGCCAGCAGTTGAGACCTCTTCCCCTGACTCCTTAATCCTCCAGTGTCTCAACCAAAGTTCAAGAATGGGGGAGAGAGTGGCATCCTGTCAGAAGTCTGCCACTCCTCCTTTGGGGCTTAATTTACTAAGATTATTTTCCCATTCAGTTTCCATGAGATAATGTGGAAGTAATTCGGAAATCGCATAGGCCCCTACTGGACAGCATAGGTAGAGACATTCATTTTTTTTTTTTATAAAGCACTCTGGAGTTAGGATCTTATTATCATGATCCCCTAACTGGGCAGATGTAAGTTCTTACTTCTCCCCAGGGGCGTAGCCAGACACCCAATTTTGGGTGGGCCTGGGCCCAAGATGGGTGGGCAGAAGAACCCCGCCCCATCCCACAGGTGATTTGGTCTCTCCTTCTGTCGCTTACATGCCATATAGTCTTTCAAACATCCCCCCTCTCCCGTATACCTTTTAAATAGCAGATTTTCACTGGCAGCGAGCAGCAACTAATACACACTGCTCATGTTGGCCCCACACCCTTCCCTCTGATGCAACTTCCTGTTTCTGCCTAGGCAGAAATACATCAGAGGGAAGGCTGTGGGGCCAACATGAGCAGTATGTATGCCACTGCTCACTGCAGGCAAAGATCTGCTACTTACAAGGTATGCGCAGGAGGGACGGTTGGTGGGGCTTGGGAATGCCTGCCAGCCACATCATAGGTATGCTGCTACTGGGTGGGCCTGAACCCAAAGTGGGTGGGCCTGGGCCCACCCAGGCCCACCCTTGGCTACGCCACTGCTTCTCCCAAATATACTGATAAACCATATACTAAATACAATAACAATGAAAGCTTTATTATTTATAAGAAAGTCATATAACCAAGAATGAAAATAATTAAGATTTAAAAGTTATGTACAAATGCTAGGTAAGCTTAGAATGAAGATAGAAATGAACATTTCTTAAAAACTAAAAAGTTTTAGAATTAACAATTATCAGAAACTAGTTGGAGTAAATACACTCCCTGGGGCACACAATCAGGCTGCCTGTTTTATCACCCCATAGCAATTACAGAGCCTGTTTTATGCAACCTGATAGTGAGGCAAGTCTCTTTTCCCTCGGGAACAGCTTGATCAGAAGGTGGTCTGGAGCTGGCACACTCTGAAGTGTTACAGTAGATGAATTGATAAGATGAGTAGAGAAAAGTTCAGAGGAGTTCATGAGATAACTCATGACACAGTAGCTGCCCTTTTTATATCGTTTTTGATAAAGGCAGTGTCTCTGGGGATTAGGATGGTTGTGTTCTGCATTTTGTGGCTCAGAAAACCGCAAGAATGTCTTTTGACTTCATTTTGGAAACTTTTCTCTGAATTATGGCACAGGGAGACTGGGTCACCCTGATCAAGGGCTCTTGCCATGGTTTCCCCATTCTTTCGAAGTACAAGCCTTAGCGAAAATCAAAGCAACGTTCATGCTGTATTGAAGCATCAACACTGCTCATTTGTGTTCTGGAGTGCAGGAGGCTAGACCAAGCTGTGTATTGCACTAGTATAGTTGTTGGGGGGGGGGGGGGGTCATCGCCTACAAAAAGAAAGGTAACTAAATCCGACTCCTAAGGAGCTACTTAATATTTGTGCCAGAGGTTATTCACTTCTTTGGTTTTGCTGTCAGCTGTGGCATAAGGTCTCCACCATTCTCCCCCTCTCTATCATCACCACTACTACCCAACTGTTTCTCGACCATCTCTCTCTCTATCGCTCCCATTTTTCCTCATTCTTTTTTTTCACTTATCCTTCCTGCCTTGTCCCTCTGTCAGACTACTCTTTTTCCTCACTCCCCCCTCTCTCACCTTCCCTTCTCAGTTATGTTTCAGGTCCATTCCTCTAATCCCCTCTGTTTTTCTCTGCCCAGTGGGCAGGTTCCAGGAGGTTTAGGGCCTACTTCCCTCTCTTTTTTTTATATATATATGATTTTTTTTATCCCATGCTCAGTTTTTATTTTTATTTTCCCCCAGTTTCTCTGTTTTATGTTTTTAATTTTTCCATTTCTCCTTCTAATCCTTCTGTTTTATGTTCTGTCCCCTTTTATCCTTCACAACTTTTTTCCTCTACTGCTTTCTTTTTTTTTTTTCTTTCCTTTTCTTCCTTTTTTCTTTCCAGTGGCTTTTCGATCTTGAGTTTGCCATGCTGCTATTAAAATACTTCTTATTCAGGATACCATGACTGCATTTGAGCCAAGCAATCCAGAACTGGTCATGTAGTCTCAAATCTTATGAGACTTGAGACCATAAAACTACACAAGAATTTTAATTTACATGGCTCCAACTTGAGCTGAGTTGTACTGTACAGAATTGTTGTGGCAGGGGCAGTGATAGAATATAACAGGAGAAAACAAAAAAACAAGAAGGCACCAGAGTACAAAGCACCATGGTGACCAGGTACCTGGGATATATCAAGTCCTGCTCCAATATTATTAAACAGAACCTATTAGTTATAAAAAAAACATTTTAGCTGAGAAACAACAATTTATTCAAATATAGCAAATAAATACCACTACTGAAAGTCAAAAACACTGAGAAGGTGGAGGAGTGGCCTACTGGTTAGGGTGGTGGACTTTGGTCCAGGGGAACTCTGAGGGACTGAGTTCGATTCCCGGCACAGGCAGCTCCTTGTGACTCTGGGCAAGTCACTTAACCCTCCATTGCCTACCGCATTGAGCCTGCCATGAGTGGCAAAGCGCGGGGTACAAATGTAACAAAAATAAATAAAATAAATATTGCATATTTAAAATGTCTGTTTATAGGACTAGAAAAAATGATCCCACTCTAAGCACAGTTTTCTTAATTTGTTAGTTATAGTGGCCTAGTGGTAAGTGTGGTGGACTTTGGTTCTGGGGAACTGGGTTCAATTCCCACTGCAGGCACAGGCAGCTCCTTGTGACCCTGGGCAAGTCACTTAACCCTCCATTGCCCTAGGTACAAATAAGTACCTGTATATAATATGTAAGCCGCATTGAACCTGCTATGAGTGGGAAAGCGTGGGGTACAAATGTAGCAAAAGTAAAAATAAAAAATATACATAATAGATGACGGCAGGAAAAGACCTGCACAGTTCATCCAGTCTGCCCAACAAGATAAACTGATATGTGCTACTTTTTGTGTATACCTTACCTTGCTTTGTATCTGCCATTTTCAGGGCACAGACCGTAGAAGCAGTGGCGTAGCAGACAGCCAATTTTGGGTGGGCCTGAGCACAAAGTGGGTGGACACAAAATTTTCTCTCTTTCCCAGCACTTCCCAATTCAAAATATAAATACTTTAGCAGATGAGGATCCCCAATCTCTGTCAGCTGAAGGCCTCCAGTAAAGATGGGCAGAACTCCTCTCCACCAAGCCCAGTAGGCAGCAGCAACTCCTTGAGCCACTGATGCCAGCACCCCATACATTCTTAGTTGTCAGTGGCTCCAGGATGCTGCTCTCATCTGCCAAGCTCAGTAGAAGGCATCTCTGGCCAGCTTCAGAAGAGACCCCAGCTAGTAGGGCTTGGGAATCCCCACTAGCTACAGCAAGGGTCAGGGCTGCCCTTAGCCATGCTGGTGACCAGGGCAGAAAATAAAGCCCCTCCCCCAATTCCCTCTCCTCTCTAATCTCCTCATCTGCAGTTAAAGTCACACTGACAGACCCTCACAAATTAGAAATAAAAATATATAGACAAAATTGAACTGGGAACCTCAGCATGTACTGCAACACTGGAGAAAAAAACCCCAAAACAAAACAAAAGCGCATTTCCTTTTCTACTTAACACAATAAAAAGACATCCGCTATGCATATTTCCCAAAGTTAACATATTCCATTTAAAATATTCAAAGTAAGATGATTTTCCTGCTTTATTGTCTGGACATTTTATTTTTCCATCATGTTAGTTCCCATTTCTGTCTGTATTCTACTAATTCTTCAAGCGGTTGTCCATTTGTCATTTTTCTCCTGTCGTTTCATTTCATCACTACACCTACCTCTGAAATTTTGATCCTTCCATTTTAGCTCTTTCCATCCTTTTTTTCTTTTCTGCCTCTTTACACTCAAATTTCATCCGCTTCCTAAATCTTTTCCTTCTTTTTACTTTTCAGATATCTATCACATTTCCATCTCCTTTCACCCACTAGCTCTCCCATTCCCCATCTCTCTCCTTCTCAGCCTTCCATTCCCTTCTATCTTCGATCTACGCGCCATTACCATATTTCTACCCCCTGTGATCACTATTCTCTCATTTTTTCCTTGCCATCTCTCCACTCCCTGGGCCTCTCCCCCATGCTTTCTACCATTCCCAGTGTCTCCTTCCCTCCACCCTTCCAGCCCAGCATCTGTTCCTTCTTTCTACCCTCCTCACCCTCGTAGCCTGATATTTCCCTATCCCTTTTACCTCCCACCACCAGCATCTTCCTGTCCCATCTCTCTCCCCTCCCCCATTGTCCAGCATTTTCCCCTTTCTCTTCCCTACCATCCATTGTCTATCTTCTCTCCCTGGATCATCTTCCCTCTTTCTCCCCTCCCCCGCTTGTGCATCTCTCCTTTCCTCTCCTCTTCTCCACCTCCATGTCCAACTTTTTTCCCTCTCCCTGCCTTGAGCCCCTGGTTTGATATCTCTCTCTGCCCCCCCCCCCCCCCACCACCATCATCATCTCTCCATCCTTCCTTTCCCTCACTGCCATGTTCAACATTTCCCCTCTCACCTCTCCCTTCCACTTCCATGTCCAAAATGTTTTTTTCACTCATGCCCTTTCTCTCCCTCTCCCCATCCCACCCATATCCAACAATTCTCCCTCTCTTTCCCCTTGCAGCATCTCTCCGTCCCTCCCCAGCTCTACCCTGTCTCACTCCCTCATCCCAACAGTGCTCCTGTCTCTCCCCGACCCCCCACCCACACACCACCACCACCCACACACGTTTTTCCCTCCCTTTCCCCAGCGACAGTCTGGCACCTGGCTGAAGGCCTTCTTTCCCCTCCCCTTCAGGCAGCGCCGCAGTCTATCCCTACAGCTGAGCAAAGCTGCACCGCACCGGGTCCATCTCCGTCCTGCTGCTACTTCTGCCCTCCGGCTCCATTGTGATCTTTGTTTGCTCTCTTCTGCTGCCAGTGCTTATCTGCAGCGGTTCTGCATCTGCGCACTCCCAGGCCTGTCTGTATGCTGCCTGTGACTGCTTCCTCTGCGCTGGCCCCACCTACTCTTCTGAAGAGGCGGGGCCCAGCGCAGAGGAAGCAGTCGCAGGCAGCATACACAGACAGCCCTGGGAGCGCACAGATCCAGAACCGCTGCAGATAAGCTGCAGAAGAGCAAACCAAGATCAAGGAGCCGGAGGGCAGAAGTAGCGGCAGGACGGAGACGAACCCGGTGCGGTAGCAATAGACTGCAGCGCTGCCCGAAGGGGAGGGAGGGAGGGGAAAGAAGGCCTGCAGCGTGCCGGCGGGGGATCAATTTTTTTGTCGTCTCTCTGCATTGTCGCTGGGTGGGCCTGAGCCCAAAGTGGGAGGGCCCAGGCCCACCCAGGCCCACCTGTGGCTATGCCCCTACGTAGAAGTCTTGTCCAGCACTAGCCCTGCCTCCCAACCACCAGCCCCGCCTCCCCCCACTGGCTCTGCCACTTAATCTTGGCTAAGCTTCTGAGGATCCATTCCTTCTTAACAGGATTCCTTTATGTTTATGTCCGTTATGTCCGTGTGTACATATTTTTTGCTTGAGCTGACATTCTAATCAGCATTTCAAAGCTTCAAATGCAGCTAGCTAGCACACTGCCAAAATTACAATATAACAAAAGATGGCTTTTAGAATTTTGGTAAAGAAATACGGATGTTCAGAATCTGGCCTGCTGAATACATTTTTACTGAATCCTGCTATATAAAACAACTCATTTTTAGGGTGTGGTTATTAAGATGCGATAAAAGTTGGGTTTTTATTGCACCTTCATTTTCCAACAGGAGCGACTAACCTGTTGTAACTCAGCACTATAGGTTAGTCACTCTTGTGCTATGTGAGTAACCTGCTTATAATCTTACAAACAGCATTATTTGCATTACCTGGGAGCATCAGGCACTAAACCGTGGTCTTATGCTCCAGGGAGCTTCTTAAAGGGGCTGCCATGCTATATTCTTAGCTGTCCCTATCTATTTCCTCCTGATGCCCCCCCCCCCCCCCAATTGCAGACTCATCTCTCAATTATCCCAATTCCAAACCCTGCTCATGAAACCTCAAACCTTCCCCTCTTATAATTTTCCCGCCCCTCCCCAGACCTACCTGGCATCATCTCTGGTGTCTATTTGGGTCAGGGCAGAAGCCATCTCCAGTTGATCCTGCTTCTTGATGATGCCAGATTCAAAATAGGGCCAGTGGCCACTAGTGATATTCTTGCAGCACTACCATTAGGGATCAAGCTGCTGTATACAGCAGTAGTATTGTGAGAATGTCGCTAGGGGTTGGTGGTCCCATTTTGACCCTGGTGACAGTAAGGGGCAGGAGCAATTGGAGATCACTTTTGCTCCAACCCCACTAGACACCAGAATAATGCCAGGTAGGCCCAGGAGAGCCTACAGGAGGAGGGGGGTGTTGTTTTTGGTAAGGGGGGGTTGAGAAGGGTACTTCATATTAACATGCATTAGGCTAATCTAATGTGTCTTATTGCCCTTTTTAAAATGATAAATTTACCATATATTATAATGTTTTTGAAATTTTGAAGCTGAAATTGGAATTAGTACATTTCTATTGACTCCAACTCCACCCAAAATTGCTTCTGACTCCGGCTCCGAATCTGCAGTCCTGGTAACTAGTTACTTTTACTTAGTTACTATACAAAACTACCAAAACTACATTAGACCACCAGGGGCTTGAAGTTTTACTGTATGCCCTGCACTGGGGCTGTGTGTGTGTGGGAGATATTGTGGATCAGCGGGGGCAATTTAGTCCATGGGGGCCCTTTAAACAGTAGCAGCTGCCAAGCATATATATATATATATATATATATATATATAAAGAGAGAGAGAAAAAAAAACTCACCATGGTGGTGTTTACAGCTGGATCCTACTTTGAGCTTATATAATACAGAAGCTCACCTCATTTTTCGTATTCTCCTTCCTGGGACTCAATTCAGGTGCACTGGACGTTGCTCCAAAGACTCAATACAGATTACTCAGCTCCACTTCTAATACTTTGTTACTCTGCCAGTTCTGGCATCAGCTGTCACCCATAACTGACTCTCTCCCTCTCTCTCAAGATTACAAAGGGAGTCTTATCAGTTCAGTCCCTTTATATGAGGTCCGGTTCTATTCTGGAATCCTTGGCTACATTTTTAGATGTGTCTTTAGAACTGTTCCTATCATTAGATATTACATTCCTGACATTTCTCATTTTGTTGAGTTTGGGAAATGTTGTTCTTGCTGCTACTGGTGTACTTTTAGTTATGTTGGATATTGAGTCTTTTATACTCAGGTATCCCTCAATAGTAGATCATACGAATGTCCCAATAAATACAGGGTATTGTTATGGGAGCCATGATAGCTACTGATATTGCAAGCTTATATGTCAATTTTGATCAGAAGTGGGTGAATACTACTTTAATTTGGCATCAGATTCTTTTATTTACTTATGGCATATAGATGACATATTTTTGGTATAGAAAAGAACAGGAAATCATTTTAGCAGTTTTTCAATTGTTTTGTATAATCATAATCTGAATTAGCATTTTATTTCTAAATTAAATTTCAAATAGATATCTTTGTCCGTCAATGATATATCCATAATCTTGTATTTGTTTCTCTACTGGACTTGGCGAACGCCTTTACGGTACTATGTAAGCCACATTGAGCCTGCAAATAAGTGGGAAAATGTGGGATACAAATGTAACAAATAAATAAAATATCTATTTTTAGAAAAAAAAATAACTGATCACAATACTTCACTACATTTTGCAGTTGTCATCCTTGACACATGAAGGAAAATATTCCAGTTAGTCAGTTTTACAGCCTACATCAGATTTGTTACTGCCAGATTTTGACTATTGTGTGTCAGAAATGAATATGGGGTTCCAGAGCATGGTTATCCTACAGCAATAGTGCTCTGTGCTTATAAATATGCTCCATATGTTAACATATTTATTGTTATATAAAAAGTCTGTATATGTATTAGATCAGTCAGTGTCTGTGTTACCCTTTAGGAAGATCATTTGAATAATTTGACATAATTGGTCATTCTTACAAGCTCAAACATTTTTTAATGAACCATCAGTGCTCTAGATCCAGAACAAAAAATTTATAGCCTAATATTAGTAGGAGTCAGAGTCGGAGTTTGAGTTGGACAGTATAAAATTAGAGGAGTTGGAATTGGAGTTGAAGGTTTGGTGTACTGACTCCACAGTCCTGAGTATTGCAACATGGTCTGATTTGAAGGAACGTGACATTTTATCTGACTTAACACTCCACTTCCGGCCAGTGCAGTTGTTGAATACCTTTTTAGATATGTTGGTTTATTAAGGACTTACAAGGATTCCCGCATGAGTGACGGTCATTTTCAAAATTTAGTTTTACTAAAAGGAAAATGGATTGAATTGTAGAGCAATAAAATTGTTGGGGATGAAAACATTAGCAGTAGTTTTATTCATTGTTGTTGTGATGCTTTTACTTTTACACAAAAAGTATTGTATTAGCCAATAACGTTTTTACTCTCACTTTAATACATTTAAAAAATGTTGTTCTTTACTATGGGCTCCTTTTAGAATAGGTGTGCTAAAAATAAGCGTGCGCTAAATGTTAAAAATACCCATATTTTCCTGTGGGCATCTCTAGCATTTAGCGCGTGCTAATCATTAGCGTGTGCTAAAAACGCTAGCATGCCTTTACTTAAGTATTAAAAGATGTATTTTTTGTAATTAAATACTTTGACCTAGTACTTTGAACAATATCAGTCTAATGTTACCCCTTCCCCCAACATGGGAAACCCCACTTCTTCAACAGAAACAGGGGGCTGCCCCATCCCCTCCCCCATCCCCAGGACTGACATACAAGAGTTCCAGGGAAAGTAGAGGTAGGAGTGATTCTTGCTTGTGCCTGCCCTGGCAGCATCCTCTGAGAATTCTGCTGCACGACTAATATTCCGTCAGTGTCGTTATGCTCATATTAGCCCTCTCCTCAAGTCACTTCACTGGCTTCCTATCCATTTCCGCATACATTTCAAACTCCTCTTATTGACCTATAAGTACATTTACTCTGCAGCTCCTCAGTACCTCTCCACTCTCATATCTCCCTACATTACTCCCCGGGAACTCCATTCACTGGGTAAATCTCTCTTATCTGCACCCGTTCCTTTTATCTTGCTGCACCATATGCCTGGAATAGACTTCCTGAGCCAGTACGTCAAGCTCCATCTCTGGCCGTCTTCAAATCTAAGCTAAAAGCCCACCTTTTTGATGCTGCTTTTAACTCCTAACCCTTATTCACTTGTTCAGAACCCTTATTTTATCATCCTCACTTTAATATTCCATTATCTCTTGTTTGTCCTGTTTGTCTGTCCTAATTAGATTGTAAGCTCTGTCGAGCAGGGACTGTCTCTGCATGTCAAGTGTACAGCGCTGTGTACGTCTAGTAGTGCTATAGAAATGATAAGTAGCAGTAGTAGTAGAAGATGGTTGCTGTTGACTCACTAGTAGTAATTGTTTTTGGATAATTGTGGGGTATAAGAATGAGGGGCCCGTTTACAAAGGCATGGTAGGCTCTACGTGCGTGCAGTGCGCACCAAAATGAGACTACTGCCAGGCTAGCATGCCCCCCTGGTGGCAATTTCGGATTTGGCACCCACTCATACTGCTGAGACAAATTATTCTTTTATTTCCTATCACGCGCGGCATTTCCGGCGTTAATCAGCAGTTGGCAAGTGCTGACCGGTCACCGCACATGTAGAGCATGAGCCCTTACTGCTAGATCAATGGGTGGCATTAAGGGCTCAGGCTGTAAATAGACGTGCGCTGGTTTCAGTTTTACCACAGGCCCTTTTCCTGGCCCATTGAAAAAAAGCCCTTTTTCCTAGACATGGTAAAAACTGGCCTGGCGTATGCCAAAAACACGCACCCACACTACCACAGGCCACTTTTTGCCACGGCTTAGTAAAAGGACCCCAGAATGAATAAATAAATAAATATTTAAATAAATAATAATAATGTTGTGGTACTTACTCTAAGGATCAGGCTGCCAAATAAGTAAGTAGTAATAACATTAAGTAGTAATAACAAAATAAATGAGGAGCAATTGAGTAATTTCGATACGTAATATAGAAACAAATGCTAAACGCAAAAATGTAACAATTTATAGTCATCCATGTATAATAACAATTAGAATGGAACTATTAACTGAGAAATTGAATAATTATACAATTAGGGGTTTAATTATGATCATCCGTGAGAAATTGCTTAAACAGATAGGCTTTAAGATATTTCCAGAATATCAAATAATTAGGTTCCCATCTGGTGGGAGGGAATTCCACCATTTGGTACAGAGGTAAGAGAATCCTGATGTGCAGATTGACTTGTGGATCACATTTTTGCAACTGGGATAGTGGAGAGTTAGATAATTTCTTGAATCAGGGCAAACGTTGTAAATGGGGAGCTCAATTAAAGGTTGCATATAATCAGGGGTTAAGCCATATCATTAGGCAAGAGATGCCTGATTCGTTTTAGTTTCCACATTGCTTTAAAGGTTTTTGTGATGTTGATTTAAGATGTAGGAATCAATTATTACACCAAGTATCTAGTTGGGACTCCAATGGATAAGTTACATTGGGGCCCTTTTACTAATCTTTGTAAGCATCTATGCGCACCCAACGTGTGCCAAAATGGAGTTACCACCCAGCTACTGCATGGCTGTTGCGATAATTTCATTTTTGGCACGCATCCGGTACGCGCGTCTGAAAAATAATTTTTATTTTCGGACGCGCTCCAAGTGGCATTTGGTGTGTGTAGGTCATTACAGCCTGGTTACCGCATGAGACTTTATTGCTAGGTCAGTGGCTGGAGGTAAGGTCTCAGGCCCAAAATGGACGCACGGCAATTTATATTTTGCTGCACGCCCATTTTCGGCAAAAATAAAAAATGCCATTTTTTACAGGTGCAGAAAGTACTAGATCCAATTTTCAGCAATTTCATAAGTAAAATACTAGTAATAAGCTGAAAAAATGCTTAACTATCGCAGTCTTATTCAAATGCGATATCAAGAAAATAAACTGCACTTTTTCTCTTATTTAAAGTGGAGAAAGCAACCTCAGTAATCAAAGCATGGCAACAGTACAATACTTATATTCAATGCCAGCATTAACTTGATTCCGTTCTTATCATTGGTCTGAAAACTCCACTTGCGTGCAGGTAAAGGCTCTAAATGGGAGTTATATGTATCCCATTGAGGTAATCTTAGGCAATTGCTTGAATAATAATGTTACTTAGCTTTAACAACTTCGCACACGGGGCTCACCATTTCACTATTGCGATTAGCTTCCACAGGGGGCCAAGTAACTATCAGCAAGTCACACTGCCTTAAGCGTTGACGTCCATGGCTTCCAAGATACCGGAAATGAGGTGAACGCCATTTCCGGTATCTTGGAAGCCAAGGACGTCAACGCTTAAGGCAGTGTGACTTGCTGATAGTTACTTGGTTCCCAAACCTAGTCCCAGAGGCATCCCAGCCAGTCAGGTTTTGAATATATCCACAATGAATATTCATGAGATAGATTTGCATGCAGTAGAGGCAGTGCATGCAAATCTCTCTCATGAATATTCATTGTGGGTATCCTGAAAACCTGACTGGCTGGGATGCCTCCAGGACCAGGTTTCAGAACCACTGTTCTAAAGTATAGAATTAATAAGACAGTTAAGTCACACTATTACATTAACCTGCTTCTATTTGTAAATTTCCAGTTTAACCCATATCAGTATATAATATATCATTTGCTTTTATCTTGTTCAATGGTCCATGACTTAAATGTTAGCACTTAAAATTATTTTGTCTAGTTTTGTTTAAGTATTCAGAAGAAAAAAATAAAGCATAATTTATTTTTAAGACGTCTCCTGAAGGCTTTCTGATAAATCAATGTTTTAATGTGCCATTATTGGCAGAAAAGCAACCATTTTGTGATGGAAAGTTCTGAACTCTGATATAAACTGATGTTTATTCAAGGTCATTACAATTATTGCTGAGTAGGTGTGAATTAACACAGAGGTCAGTAATTACATTACAAAATGTACATGCTAATCAACTGGAAATGCTTAGAAGGGGAATTGAAAAGACCCTTTTAAAGCAATGTTTTAAGCCATAATAGAGGTTTGAAATGGCAGCTTTGTAATTTGACTGCTGTTCTTCTAAAGTCCCTAGGAGACGTACATTACGGCATGCGCTGGTCGAAATAAAATTTTATAGGACTAAAAGTAACCTCCTTGTCCCATATGAATACCAAACGAAACAAATTGCCCATAAAGAACATTTGCAAGAAAGGCTTAGATTAAAGTAACAGAAGTTGATAAAATATGCATTTACAGACAGCAGGAGCTGGGCACAATATTCTTGCAAGCTAAGTTTTAAATTGTTTAAATTGGACCTAGGGTTTAGTGAGCCAAATGATGTTAACATTTAATGAATGAAATAGCAATATAGGTTAAAGCATAATATCATTGTAGAACATTATGCACCCAGCCAAACTGCACTGAAACACAACATAGCCTCTGGAACTTAATTTTCATTTGTCTTGCAGATAGAATGGCCTTGTCTAAATTAGCATGATAAATGTGCATCTGTTTTTGCTTTAATGAATGATGCAAGAGCTTAAAGAAGCCATATTAACTATAATTGTAAAACACTAGCTTGTCTGTTTCTATCCCTTTCTATTTTTAGTCTTATATCTAGGCCTCCTTTCTTTATTTACAAGCTATAATGACTTTGTATTGTATGAGCTTTCAAGTACAAATAGTCCCTTTCTTTAGATAATTTTCTTTGACCTAATATATTTCATTTCTTATATTTTTACTTCAGAATAAAGGTAATATATAGAAATAAAACAAAACATAAAAAAGAAAATTAGATTATACCTTTTTTTATTGGACTAACTTAATACATTTCTTGACTGACTAGCTTTCAATCTAATTTTCCCTTTTATGTTTTGTTTTATTTCTGCATATTACTTTGATACATGCCAACAAGAAAAATATATATCTAAGCGATTTACAGTAGGAGCGCCCGCGTTATTTAGCAAAGGGCGTATAACAGTGGCCAGGAGGGTATTCTGGTGCTGTGTGACTGAAGGGGAAGTAAGTATGTGGTTGCTGGGGGATATGTCTTGTGTATGGTGAGGGAATGCTTGTTGTGTGAGTTTTTGAGGTGTGAGAGAGGATTGGTGGGATATGGGATGGAGCAGGGTTTTATGTTTGTGCTTGTGGTGGGAATGAGCAGAAAGTAGTGTACGGAAGGGTGATTTGAGGGAAGGAGCAGGTGGGATTTTTCTGTGTGAGAGTTGCCCGCCCTTCCCTTCAGTGATTGATATGGTGGGAGTTTGGGATTGTGATTTTTGGGCAAGGTGTTGCTTTGCGGCCAGGGGGTAGTGGGGTGGGGGTGAGGTGGGGTCTGTTGCAGCTTTTGGTGGTTGTGGAGTGTTGTGGGATTCTAGAAGCTGGGTTGTTTAATCTAGGGAAGTATGCAGGACATGTTTATTCACTCCTACCCTAGCTGAGATAATATTTAACCATCTCTCTGACCTCATGTGCAACTTTCTTTAAATTAGTCACCTTATTTTCTAACTCTTCTTACTCTCTTACCTATCTATATGTTCCATCTTTGCTTTACCCTTCACTATCAATTAAAATGTTCTATTACATATTGTGTTGACATTGTAAGTAGTATACTATGCCATATTTTATATTATTATTTGAATATTTTTACTGCTGTAATTGCCTATTGCTCATGTTTGATTCTTACTGTGTACTGCCTTGACTGAATTCCTTCAAAAAGGTGGTAAATAAATATGAATACATGGGTATGAGGAGTTGTGTTGAGGGTGAGTGATTTATGGACAACACCGACATACGTTTTAGTCCTGGCTCGGCGTCCCTGCGGGTCACTATCATTCCCTCATTTGTGGGGGTATGTTGTCAAGTGACTAGGCCTGGCGACGCCGTGGGCCATTGTATGTTGATGTCATATGGTATTTTGGCAGCTAGGGCAAAACTGAGTAGTTGTGTTGCATTATGTGTTTGGAAAATAGGGTAACGGGTTTGTTAATGCTGTTGTGTTTTACTGTGGAATCTTAATAAAGCTGCCACCATTGTTCTGCCATTACTTACTTATATGTTTTCATTTAATATTATATGTGATGTGGTTGCGAGCAGAAAATGTGTGTGCCAATGTTATTAAAAGAAGGGCAAAAGGGGTGAGGGGGAAAAAGAAGAGCAGAGTAGCAAAAGACAATAGGACAAACAAACAGAAGTACTGTAAACTTATAGGAAAAGTCTGGGTGGGGAAGATATAATCCCCCGGATTCTATGTAGCATGGCTAGTGTTCCGTTCCAAAATCCACGCATATTCTGTAACTGTGTGTAACTTAATTGGCTTTACAAGCCAATCAGCATTGTTAACAGCACTTAATAAGCACTAATTGATGATAATTAGAATTTGCACACATAACTTGCTAAGCATATTCTGTAACACATTGCTTTTAAGTTTTAATGCATGCAGGCAAAAAGGGACATGGTTATTTTTGGGGAAATGGGTGGTTCATGGGCATTCCAAAATTTATGCGCTTTGTTATAGAATATGGCTCTCTGGGCCTAAATCTACACGCCGTGATTTATGCCACATTTTTGTTGGTATAAATGGAGGAATGTAGTTTTAGGCGCTACCATATCAACTAAGTGTATTCTATTTACCGTGCCTAAATATAGGTGCCGCTTATAGAATACACTTAGGAGGAAATGTTTTCCTTGAGGATTTTCTAGGTGCCATATATAGAATCTGTCCCAATATGTAAACATATAGTTCAGTCTTTGCATTCTCATCCCTAGATTCTATAAAGGTCACATATGCAAACTGAGTCAATTGGGTGCCAACAACCAATTATTGATGCTAATTGGTGTTGATTGGCACTTAATTACCATTAAATTGGATTTGCATCTGCCTATATGCTATTCTATAATGCTGCATACCCAAAATGTCTCTCACACAACCTAAAAGGGAGCGTGCCCATGGGAGAGTCATAGGGGTACAGGGGCATTCCAGATATTTAGGCACAGTGTTATAGAATACCAGGATTATGCACCCAACTTGCAGACAGGATTTACACCAGGTATCAGCAGGCATAAGTCCTCATGCCTAAAGTTGGGTGCAGAAATTCTCTCTAAGCCTGGAACGCCCTTAATAGAATAGTACTTAACACAAATTTTCCTTGGCACCTAAATTTGAGCAAAATAACGTACTTTAGTTGACCCAGATGGGATGAGAAGAACAGCAGAGCCCCAGGCCGCAGAAAGCAAGGTTTATTGAAGCACCTGATATGACCTGTGTTTTGGCTAAATTGCTTGCATCAGGGGTCTATACATAAACAAAAATAAAAAATAAAAAAACATAAAAACATGAGCTTTAATAAACATATGTGTATAAAAAAACATAAGTGTACAGTATCAATCTACTAGTCACAGATACCATATTCTGGTTGTTTTCTTAGTTAACACGATGTGAAGTAGCCCAAATATAACTTTACTGTGAACAAACAGAACATACACCTAAACATCATTTAAAAAAAAACATCAATTCCAAATCATATAGGGACCCTTTTACAAAGGCATGTAAGGGCCTACACGCATCCAGGGTTCGCCAAATCAGCATTACCGCCTGGCTACCACATGCCCCAGGTGTTAATTCTGGATTTGGCGTGTGCCAAAAACATGCAGTAGAAAATATTTTCTGTTTTCTACTGCGTGGCGCTTACCCGGTGGTAAATGGCAGTGGACGTGCGCTGCATGCCTACTGCCCAGGTAGCTTGGGAGACCTTACTGCTAAGTCAGTGGGTGGCAGTAAGATCTTAGGCCGAAAATGGACGTGCACTGGTTTTAATTTTGCTGCACGTCCATTTTCAGGCCCCTTAAAAAAGGCCCTTTTTTCACGATGTGGTAAAAATTGGCCCGCTGTACACCCAGAAGACGCGTTTGCACTGCCACAGGCCACTTTTTGCCACAGCTTAGTAAAAGGGCCCCAAAATAAGAAATTAGGAAATGTATAAAGACATTTCAAATATGTACTGATACCATGCCAACATACTTATAAAATAAAAAAAATTGTTATGATACAAAGAAGTTTTGTTGTAACATGTACACATAGGGGTCCTTTTACTAAGCTGCACTGTTTGCAGCACTGGTCTTTCACATGCACTGAGGCCACTTTTAGCACAGTGGTAAAATGGCCCCAATTTCATTATTCCTATTAATGGCCACATAATAATTTCCCCATTAGCATGTGACCATTAGTGTGTGCGCCCTTATCGCCACCTATTTTGTAGATCTTTACGAGCCTGTACTTCTAGCCCCGTCTTTAGCCGTTTTCAAGTCCAAACTCAAAACCCATCTCTTTACCACTGCTTTTGACTCCTAACTCACTTGCCCTGTCCTTTATCCTCACCTCTTTATTCCCTTACCCTTAACTGTTCTGTCTGTCTACCTGTCTTATCTAGATTGTAAGCTCTTTGAGCAGGGACTGTCTTTTGTGTATGGTGTACAGCGCTGCGTATGCCTTGTAGCGCTATAGAAATAAGTAGTAGTAGATGGTAAGGGCTCACACGCTAATCTTGCGCTAATTGGTTATCAAGTGGCAATGTAGCTGTGCTAACCGATTAACGCAGAGCATGCCTACTCTCTGCCCCCTGATGCACAAGACAAAAAAAAAAATTTTAGTGTAAGGGAAGTGTGCGCTGATCCCAAAACTGCCACGGGATGCCTGAACGCGCCGTGCAGTAGAGCTTTTTACCCTGCAGTAAGCACACGTTTATGCTTAGCTCAGCTTAGTAAAAGGGCCCCATAATATAACAAATGCTAATTAGCAAGCCATATAAATAATTTAAGACAGCTAGTGAAATTATTATTGAAAATTTTTTGTTATAAGCAATTAATAAAAAAAAGTTTTTATGTAAAAAAAAGAGGTAGTATCTAACATTAAGCTTCAAAAATAATATAGATATATAGAGGTCGTCAAGAAATATTGCTTCCATATGGTTCCAACAAAAAACATTAGTAAAATTAGGTGCTATCATGGCTAAATCAGACTTAATAACATCAGCATATAACAAAAGCAAAGATGAAGCCCCGATATCTCGAGCATGGACTAAGGGGTCTTTTACAAAGGCATGCTAGTGTTTTTAATGCTAGAGACACCCATAGGAATATATGGACATATCTAGCGTTTAGCGCACACAAATTTAATGCATGCGCTAAAAACGATAGCGCGTCTTTATAAAAGGACTCTTAAAAAACCAAAACCATCTGTTCTGCAAAATTCACAGCAGTGTGCTTATATTACTTTCAGTATATTTAAAAAAATGAATACTCACCCATTAAATAAATTGTACTATTATTTGCCATCATTTACCTCCTCTGAAAAAATTTATCAAATTTACACCACTATATACTATATATGACACCGAAAAAAAATAAGTTCTAAGAGCTATTCTATAAATAGCACTTCCAGTTGGATGCCATTTATAGAATAGTGCCTAGCGCCAGGAGTACATAAGTAATGCCACACTGGGAAAAGACCAAGGGTCCATCGAGCCCAGCATCCTGTCCACGACAGTGGCCAATCCAGGCCAAGGGCACCTGGCAAGCTTCCCAAACATACAAACATTCTATACATGTTATTCCTGGAATTGCGGATTTTTCCCAAGTCCATTTAGTAGCGGTTTATGGACTTGTCCTTTAGGAAACCATCTAACCCCTTTTTAAACTCTGCCAAGCTAACCATAAGTACATAAGGAGAAGTGCCTAACTTTTAGATATGAGGGTTGGCATCAACTAAATCCTGGTGTAAATCCCCCATGCCTAACAGGCAAATTCTGTAACAGTGCACATAAGTTCTTGGAATGTCCATGCCCTTCCTATGGCCACACCCCATTTTCAGATCCATGCACTAGAATTTACAGGAACATCTTTATAGAATATGCCTAGCAAGATGTGTGTGTAAATTATACTTGTTGGTAATTAGCATTGATAATTATTAGCACCCAATTTTCAGCACTAATTGGTTTGTTATTCAATTAAATTGCACACAGAAATTGGGCACATGCACAATTCTGAGCATCATATATAGAATCTGGGAACATATGTCTTAAAATTCACCATCTATGAATTACTAATCAAATCAGCACAACTATATAAGTAAAAATTATAATGACAACTTATCTGTAGCAGTACTGCCAGTAACTTTCAGTCCCAGTGTGTGTGTGTGTGTGTGTGTGTGTGTGTGTGTGTGTGTATATATATATATATATATATATATATATATATATATATATACAGTGGTGGAAATAAGTATTTGATCCCTTGCTGATTTTGTAAGTTTGCCCACTGACAAAGACATGAGCAGCCCATAATTGAAGGGTAGGTTATTGGTAACAGTGAGAGATAGCACATCACAAATTAAATCCGGAAAATCACATTGTGGAAAGTATATGAATTTATTTGCATTCTGCAGAGGGAAATAAGTATTTAATCCCTCTGGCAAACAAGACCTAATACTTGGTGGCAAAACCCTTGTTGGCAAGCACAGCGGTCAGACGTCTTCTGTAGTTGATGATGAGGTTTGCACACATGTCAGGAGGAATTTTGGTCCACTCCTCTTTGCAGATCATCTCTAAATCATTAAGAGTTCTGGGCTGTCGCTTGGCAACTCGCAGCTTCAGCTCCCTCCATAAGTTTTCAATGGGATTAAGGTCTGGTGACTGGCTAGGCCACTCCATGACCCTAATGTGCTTCTTCCTGAGCCACTCCTTTGTTGCCTTGGCTGTATGTTTTGGGTCATTGTCGTGCTGGAAGACCCAGCCACGACCCATTTTTAAGGCCCTGGCGGAGGGAAGGAGGTTGTCACTCAGAATTGTACGGTACATGGCCCCATCCATTCTCCCATTGATGCGGTGAAGTAGTCCTGTGCCCTTAGCAGAGAAACACCCCCAAAACATAACATTTCCACCTCCATGCTTGACAGTGGGGACGGTGTTCTTTGGGTCATAGGCAGCATTTCTCTTCCTCCAAACACGGCAAGTTGAGTTCATGCCAAAGAGCTCAATTTTTGTCTCATCTGACCACAGCACCTTCTCCCAATCACTCTCGGCATCATCCAGGTGTTCACTGGCAAACTTCAGACGGGCCGTCACATGTGCCTTCCGGAGCAGGGGGACCTTGCGGGCACAGCAGGATTGCAATCCGTTATGTCGTAATGTGTTACCAATGGTTTTCGTGGTGACAGTGGTCCCAGCTGCCTTGAGATCATTGACAAGTTCCCCCCTTGTAGTTGTAGGCTGATTTCTAACCTTCCTCATGATCAAGGATACCCCACGAGGTGAGATTTTGCGTGGAGCCCCAGATCTTTGTCGATTGACAGTCATTTTGTACTTCTTCCATTTTCTTACTATGGCACCAACAGTTGTCTCCTTCTCGCCCAGCGTCTTACTGATGGTTTTGTAGCCCATTCCAGCCTTGTGCAGGTGTATGATCTTGTCCCTGACATCCTTAGACAGCTCCTTGCTCTTGGCCATTTTGTAGAGGTTAGAGTCTGACTGATTCACTGAGTCTGTGGACAGGTGTCTTTCATACAAGTGACCATTGCCGACAGCTGTCTGTCATGCAGGTAACGAGTTGATTTGGAGCATCTACCTGGTCTGTAGGGGCCAGATCTCTTACTGGTTGGTGGGGGATCAAATACTTATTTCCCTCTGCAGAATGCAAATAAATTCATATACTTTCCACAATGTGATTTTCCGGATTTAATTTGTGATGTGCTATCTCTCACTGTTACCAATAACCTACCCTTCAATTATGGGCTGCTCATGTCTTTGTCAGTGGGCAAACTTACAAAATCAGCAAGGGATCAAATACTTATTTCCACCACTGTATATATATATATAGTTATGATTTGGGACTTACAATGCAACATACCTCCATTTTTTCCACATTCTTGTTACTCTATTTTTATCAATAGAGAATCCACAAAGCGTGGAGAACTCAAAGAACACCCATGGATACTTTGTAAAACAAACAGAAAAGTGGGCACAAAACCAGGAGTTTTCTACTATATTTTTATCACCATCAAATATCTCTTCCATTTCATTTACAAGGGAGGTATGTTTGATTCTTAGATTTGGTATCCAGGCATTATGCTAAGCCTTTTTTTCTCTCCTATGATGTTTTGAAATGAGAATGATGGAAGTCACTTCACATAAGCTGGAACATTGCAGAGAGCTAACTAGGATTGATGCCATGTCAAGGAGCACTTGGAGTCCATAATGGCTTTAATAGTCCCTATTTCGTAGTGGAATTTCTTTTCATTTTCTTAACACAACAGAGACATTACTGACTGTACCACCTTTTGCCCTTATTTCAGGTCTCCTAAAAACCCAGAACAGAAGATCATTAAACGAGTGATTGCTTTAGAAGGGGACATTATCAAGTAAGTATTTAGCCACAGTGCTTGATTTTAGTTAGAATAGAAATGCATAGTTTTCAGCAGATTTTGAACAGTATAATACTGGTAGCCCTGTCCTAAATTGCTATAAGAAAGGCATATCAAAAGAGACACTAATTTCATGGTTTACCAAGGTGATGTACAGCTTTTACTATTGCTTATATTGTTATACATTGTACAGGTGTCATTGAAGCCTTTGCTTTCACAAACATTTGCGCACACACAAAGGACTATTTATTACCTGAAGTATAAATATGAATTGATAACCTTTTATAAAACTGGTTTTCTATAAGAGATGCCGCTACAAGAATTAAAGTACAGTTTATTAGTTTTTAGGTTTAACTGTTGTAGGGAGTTCCAAGTACAGTAGCCAAATTCAGTATCAATAATTTGTATTGGTAATGGATTTGCCATAAACTCTTGAACTGTCTATTTACATAGACCAGGCATTTCAGACAAATACCCTATACCTGCCCAATTAAATAGTCCCCTTCAGAACATGACTCTCTTCAAGCTATTGCAATTAAATTATCTCAATCATAGACCTATTGCCCATAGGTAATTAAATATATGAAAAAGAAAAATGTGCAGGAAAAAGCCTCAAAAGAATAGCTCCTGTATAATATGGCAAAAAGCCTTCCGTATCGGGGAGCTTACTTTCTCATCATAGACAAAAAACCTCCATCCACCACTAACTGTCCGTTGTCACACAATTTTAATTCAAATACATTTCTTAATAACACGACTTATCTGTACACGTTGCTCAGTGTTCTTAGAGCACCACGGCCGACTATGGCCATAGTTTTGATCCTTCCTCAGAGTCCGTGGCAGATAATTTTCACTGTTTTGGCATCCGGCACTGCCACGTTACAGTGGCATATTATACACTGCCATATTATACAGGAGCTATTCTTTTGAGGCTTTTTCCTCCATATTTTTCTTTTTCATATATTTAATTACCTATGGTTAATAGGGCTTTGATTGAGATAGTTTAATTGTAATAGCTTGAAGAGAGTCACGTTCTGAAGGGGACTATTTAATTTGACGTTTTAGAATTATCCTCTCTAGCTCATAATATACATATTAAATATCAAATATGCACCATAGATAATAACCATTTACATTTTAAGGACTAAATTCAGTAAATGGCACTCAAAAATGATGCTAAAAAATCCATGTGGAGTTCTGTTCTAGAGCTTTCTGTGAGAAATGCTGAAATTCGTCATGCAAGATTTATCAAAGGTGGAGGAGGATGAAAGAGTTCAGCCACATAGGTTAAAAAAGACCAAAAAGTGATGCGTAGAATAAGCCAAAGGTTTAGTAGTGCAAAGTGAAACTTTTAATGAATTTTGGATGAAGCAAGCAACCCTGCCTCCTCGATGAGCAGGGCACGGGAAATCATAGGCATGGAAATTAGAAGGACAGGCTTCCAGGAGAGCGGCTGTGTTTCCTAGGTGTAGCCATGTTTCTGTTACAAAAAAAAGGAGATCCAAAGAATGACTTAAATAAGGTTGACTATTAAAAGAGATTTACAACATAGTGAACATATATTAAGAAGGCCCAACTTCAAGTGCTGAAGAGGAAGTAAAGATGTACTTGTTGAACTGGGAATACTACTGGAAAGAGGTATCAGAGTCCTAAAAACTGGTTGATGCCGCCAATTGGGTTCAGGATGCGTGTGCAGAAGAACAGGAATAATAGTATTGGAAGGAGAAGTTATAGAGGTGGGCATAGTAGCAAGGAAACAGAAACCAGGAGCGAATTTAGAAATCGGAGAACCAGTTAAGTTTGACAAGAGGAAGAGAGAAAAAAAGGGTTACACAAAGGCTACCAAGCAGTTCCCAAGGAGCATGATCTGCTCCTTTGGTTGCGCTCTTTTGGCATGCACCTCCGGCGCAAGCACCTTGCACCAGAAGGAATTAAATAATGGGAGGAAGATGATGTTACCTTGTTAGTGGAGGAGTAACAGCAGGGGAGAAATGGAGTGACTGAAAATGTGCCCAAAATGTCTGAAACTAAAAAAACAAAACAAAACAAAGAGAATGAAACATCAGGAAGGTTGTCAAGCATATTAAAGAAATCAATACATTCAAATGCCTTGCACCAGGAGGAGTTAAATAATGGCGGGAGGATGATATCACCTTGTTAGCGGAGGGGTAACAGCAGGGGAGAAAAAGGGTGACTGAAACCTTGCCCAAAATGTCCTTGCTTTCCTCATGGCCAATATTATGCAGCATACTCACTGAAACTAGAAACAATTCATATATAGTTGCCCCTAATTCTAAAATAAAAAATATTATATAATGTTGTTTTACTGTTTTCTAATATGTCAGTCGTTAGTGCTGAATTTCCCGATCAAACTTGGGTAACTCAGCTAGATTCTGATACAGTGAACATTCTCAGTTAACGAATGACATGAAGGGATGTGATCCTTGTCGTCTGCAATGATACTTCATTATGTACTGGAGATACCTGCTCTAAAGGATGATAATACTGTTGTAAATTGTTTTACTGGTAAGAAATTAAAAGATAATTAATTTTTAGTTTTTTCCCACTGGGGGAAAAAGGTTGGCTTGGAAATTCTTGTTTCTTTGTATGGGGCATATCTCTGAGGCAATTAATAACCATTTGTAGAGACAACCAGGAAGTACCATGGCTTTTTGAACATTTTATCATCTCATTAAGCTGTTATAATTCATAAGATACTAAATCATAAAAATAATTGTTATAAGCTGAACAGAATGCTGGGTTTGGTCCCAATCTGCCTGACTGGAACACATGGCATGCATTATCTGTGCCTTTTTTCACTGACTCGCCTGCCTGAAATATTGTTTTATACTTCCTTTAAACATACTGTGATCAGTTCTGCAAAAATAATAATATAACTGCTAATTGCAAAAGAGTATTATTGTATTTATATCCCTCCGTATATCCAAAGTGGGTTACAAGAAAAACATACATACATAATTATGAAAACAATACAACAAAAGAAACATTTTAGTGACCTGACACAGGAAAAAAATAAATAAATGTTGATTTTGCCTTCTTTGGCCATTCATCACCTCCAGATGGTTGATTCATTACTATTAAATGGCCTGCTCATCAGTTTGCTCATTTTCCCAGATTTAATTACTTTTCCCTAATCCTATGAAATACCATTTAGTGATAACGTGCTTGTTTTAGAATTGTAGAATACAAAAAGTGTGGTTATAAACTAGGAAATTATTGGGTGGTATGATGGTAGTAATGTATTGCTTAGTTATGATTTCTTCATGATACCATGGCCTCCATTTTTATTTGGCAACCATCATGGCAACACGATTTTGTTCCTTTTTAGTAGTCTTCATTGGTATTATCTGTTGTGTCTCTCTTACCACAGAGGCTTGTGTGTCAAAACAGGAAAGAAAAATAAAATAAAAGGTTCATACAGTACCAAAATGTATTTGGCTACTCATATATTTGTGCAGACATACTGAGATTTATGAGTAAAATTTAACACAATTAATGCAGACCTAAATATTGCGCTTATTCAAAGTAGAGAAACATTAGAAATAATTAAAAAGCCCTGAAAACTAGTATTCTTTTTCTGAATTATGTACTGCACTTTGAGATCCATTTTGAACCAAAGGTGAAGAAATATATTGATTAATAAATTAAACTAAATTGTGGAGGATGCTTGTATCTTTATCAGATAATGAAATTTCTGAATTTTTGTCAAATTCTACATGGTGAAAATTGCTTATGGGATTCCATTTGAAAATTATGTTTTTGGGGCTAGATTCAGTAAATGGCACCTATAAAATCGGTGCTGAAAAAAACCCCTGCTTAAGCAGTATTCAGTAAGTTGTGCCTAAAGTTTTCCCTGTTAGGCGTGACCATGGTGCAAATACCCCCGCCTAAATTTAATCACAGAGCATCCTTAGGGCCCTGTTTACTAAGCCGCGTTATAGGCGCATTAACATTTTTAACGCACGTTAAACATGCATGTGTGTTAACTGTGTACACGCCTACAATATCCTTATAGGAATGTACATGGTTAGCGCACATGCTAATTGTAGGCGCGTTACAAATGCTAACGCGCCTTAGTAAACAGGTCCCTTATTCTGTACTAATGCTTGTAACTCAAAACCAAGCCTCTGTTCCACCCTATGACTGTCCCCTTTCTGTGCCCCCTTTTTCGGGCCACATGTGAATTTTAGGTGCAGATCATGTGCCTAACTTTACGTGTGTAACACTCAAATCTAATTAGTGCCAATAATTGCTTGTTAAGCCAATTATTGACACTGGCTCGTTATTCAATTAAATTGCACACGCAAATTGTAACGGTGCTTAAATTTGCATGTGCATTTTTGGCAACCTTTATAGAATCAGGGGGTTTATGACTTGTTGTTCTGTATTTCCTTGAGGATTTTGTTTTGCTTTTGAGTCATAAACTGTTTATATGTGCTTTGAGATAAAAAAAGAACAAAGGAGAGGTCATCCAAAAACAAAGCAGCAAAAGCTAAAGTCCAAAATAGCACAAGGAGCCTTGTCACTTTTGCCATTTGTGCGTTTCTTCTGCATTAAGTGCATATTAATGCTTAACAAAGCAAGGTAAAAGAGTCCCTAAAAGTTCCTATTTTACAAAGCTGGGATATGCATGTCAAAACCCCACATGCATGCAAATGTCAAGGAGGCAGGGTCTGGGCATGTTTTGGTTGGAGCCATGGAATGCCTAGAAGAAATACATTCCCCATTTCAGAAGGGGATAAAACGTTGATGTCCTAACAGATCGATGACAGGATTTACATCTGCTACCAGCACGTTTAGATTTTGACAAACTGCCCTATTTCAGCAATTCTACACTAGAAAGATTAGGGAAAATTGTCCTGTTAAGCCTCCAGTGATTTTTGTCCCCCATCCCCCAAAAGCCAAACTGGAAAAGAATATGTCTCTGTGACAGTATCAGGAAAATACATGTTTTTATTTCAAAACTAGCTAAGTTAAACATGTATGTGCCAGCACGTACATTGTACCAACCATACATGTATTTGTTCAGACCGGAATCGGCTAACACTGGTAACAGTTATATGTAAGCCACATTGAGCCTGCAAAACGGTGGGAAAATGTGGGCTACAAATGTAACAAATAATAATAATGTATATGCTTTGTATGTGCCAGGTTTCAACCCATTGAGATTTTCTTTTTTTTTCTTATATGGGTGTTTATACCACATATACTCAGTGCATAAGCATTTGGTTCTCCTGTATTTTAGCAGGTTATGTTCTAAAATACTTGTGAAATTTGAGAAGTCTTGAATTGAACGTCTCAATTCTGTAGGTATAGTCTACATTCTCTCTAAAATGGGGCTGCCCATGTATATCTTAAACACTTGTAAATATGTCGGTTTCATGAACAATGTAAACAGTACACATTGAATTTGTATGACCCATAAAAAATGGAGATTTCTGAACTCTCGCACTGGAGATCCTTTTTTTATGCTTGCTTTCAAATATATGGTGTGTTGGGAAGAATGATTTATAAGAGATTAGGAGGTTCTTTTACTAAGCACTGAAAAATGGCCTATGGTAGTGTAGACGCATGTTTGGGCTTTCAGATCCATTTATCAGCGCACCTGCAAAAAATGCCTTTTTAACATTTTTGTCAAAAATGGATGTGCCGCAGAGTCAGACTTGATGAGGTGCATATGTGGGCCTTTTTTTCCCCCCGTCTGTAGGTATCCGGTGCGACTAGTGTACTTCAGGGTTCTTTGGAAACCCTGGGGAGATTGGTGGAATTTGTCAGCAGGGCCAGTGCAACAACAACAACAACATTGACATAACTGATCCGGAAGCCTGTGACAAGCATTCTGGGATATGTCTGAAGTGCCTGTATCATACCAAGGGGGAGCGTGCGTCAATTTTGGGTCTGAGGCCTTACTGCCAGCCATTGACCTAGCAGTAAAGTCTCACACGGTAACTGGGTGGTAATGACCTACGCGCGTCAGAAAATAAAATTTATTTTTCAGATGCACGTATCGGACGTGCGCCAAAAATGAAATTACCACAAGAGCCACATGGTAGCTGGACAATAACTCCATTTTGGCGCGTATTGGGTGTGCGTAGTATGCAGCTTAGTAAAAGGGTCCCTATGTTTCTTCTGGTTGTTCCGTTGGGGTGGGGGTGGGGGGGGAAGGGAGTAATTGACAAAATTTGGCATGCAGTAAGAAAATGTAAATATATCAGAGAAATATTGGACTAGTATTTTCAGAGAACTGATCCTCAGAATAAAAATACCCCCATTGCTCGGAGTAGAAAACTTAAGCTGTATCTCAGGAGAGGCAGAGGAAAGTGGGTCAGCTACGTATCCCACAGTTCAGTGTAAGCCAGAATAGCTGCTCTTCGTGCACTGTATCAGTCAGAGTGGGTTTCCAGCAGCTGTAAATGTTTTAAGACCATAGAAAAGATGAAAGTGGATCAGCAATTTCTCTTCCTATTGTGTAGTGAAGGCCAGTGCCAGCTGCTCCTGCTGCTGCCATGTGGTGACTCAATCCAGCACACGGTGTTCCTGATGAGTGTGGGTGAAATAGAAGGAATGGAGCATACTATTCTATAAGTAATGTAGTACTTAATGGGCTTGTTTGGCTTGGAATTGAGGAATAGGAAAATTACTTTCAAGGAGATCTGGCTCAAGATTTCTTTGTCAGACTGTCTGGAAGCAATTTAAACTAGACTGTAAAAAGTGGAATACAAGTGCATTATCCCCCAGATTATATCAACGGCAACTAAAGTTCCGCATGCAAATCAGCGCATGTAGCCAATTTGTGTGCAGAACTTAATTGGTTAACAAGCCAATCAGTGTCAGTAATTGGATGTTAAGTAATTATCGGTACTAATTGGGACTAATTAGGATTTATGTCCGTAACTCATTAAGCGTATTATATACAGTGATGCACGTAAATAAGACCGTGCAGATCTCAAAAGGGGGTTTGGCATGGGAGGGGCATAGGTGGGTCATGGGCGTTCTGAGAATTTTCACGCATGGTTACAGAATATGCCTGATCTGTGCCTAAATAACACATGGGCATTTACACCAGGTTTTAGTTGACATAAATGCCTGTGCCTAAATTATAGTTGCGGGATGGCTACTTAACATTAGGCGAGGTTTATAGAATTGCTCTAAGTGTGTTTTTTTCAGTGCTGATTTTTTTTAGGCACCATTTATAGAATTTTGTGGACTAAAGTATGTTAGCACAAGAACTGGGGATGTGCAGTGTAGAGATTTCTCTCCTGGGGGTCTTTTTACTAAGGTGCGCTGAAAAATGACCTGCGGTAGTGTAGATGCATATTTTGGGCGTGCGCAGAATTATTTTTTAGCACACCTACAAAAAAATGCCTCTTTTTTTTTTGCCGAAAACGGACATGCGGCAAAATGAAAATTGCTGCACGTCCATTTTAGATCTGAGATCTTACTGCAAGCTGTTGACCTAGTGATAAGGTCTCACGTGGTAAACAGGCGGTAATGGTCTATGCGCATCAGAAAACAAAGAAATATTTTTCAGATGCGCATAGCGGACGCACACCAAAATTGAAATTACCACAAGGGCCACACTGTAACCGGGCAGTAACTCCAATATGGCGAACGTTGGGCACGCGTGGAGGGGGATAATTGAACAGGGACGACCATCTCTAAGGGCGCCCATCTCTAAGGACGGCGCCACGAAGGGGCAGGGCAACCCGTATTATCGAAACAAGATGGGCATCTATCTTTCATTTCGATAATACGGTCGGGGATGCCCAAATCTCAACATTTAGGTCGACCTAAGAGATGGTCAACCTAAATGTTGAGATCATCGTCCTTAGAGATGGGCGACCTTGGTTTTCGCCGATAATGGAAACCGAGGACGCCCATCTCAAAAACGACCAAATCCAAGGCATTTGGTAATGGGAGGAGCCAGCATTTGTAGTGCACTGGTCCCCCTCACATACCAGGACACCAACCGGGCACCCTAGGGGGCACTGCAGTGGACTTCACAAATTGCTCCCAGGTGCATAGCTCCTTTACCTTTTGTGCTGAGCCCCCACCCCCCCACCCCCATAACCCACTCCCCACAACTGTACACCACTACTATAGCTCTTAGGGATGAAGGGGGCACCTAGAAGTGGGTTTCTGGTGGGTTTTGGAGGGCTCACATTTACTACCACAAGTGTAACGGGTGGGGGGGGGGGGGGGGGCTGCATGAAGTGCACTGCACCCACTAAAACTACTCCAGGGACCTGCATACTGCTGCGATGGACCTGATTATGACATTTGAGGCTGGCATAGAGGCTGTAAAAATATGTTTTAAAATTTTTTTTATTGGGTGGGAGGAGGTTGGTGGCCACTGGGGTGGTAAGGGGAGGTCATCCCCAATTCCCTCCGGTGGTCATCTGGTTAGTTCGGGCACCTTTTTGAGACTTGGCCATGAAAAAAATGGACCTAGTAAAGTCGGCCAAATGCTCGTCAGGGACGCCCTTCTTTTTTCCATTATCGGCCGAGAATGCCCATCTCTTAAGCACGCCCCTGTTGGGAACTTTGGTCGTCCCCGCAACGGAAAGCACTTGAGGATGCCGATTATGCCGATTTGGGCGCCCCTGAGAAAAAGACGCCCATCTCCCGATTTGTGTTGAAAGATGGGCGCCCTTCTCTTTTGATTATGCCCATAATAGGCACCTACACAGCTTAGTAAAAGGCCCCCTTCGTTAAGGATAACATGTTTTTTCTCTACCTAATATTACATTAAAAGTTTGGAAGTGGAGATTTGATGGAAAAGAATGACAGCTTGATACAGGATAAGTTTACTGATATATGGATTGGCCACTGTTGGAAGCAGGTTACTGAGCTAGATGGACCCTCGGTCTGACCCAGTATGGCTGTTCTTATGTTTTTATGTGGTGCAGCTTCAAAGGGAAGTAGTAGGTTTAAGGAGTTACTGGTATTCTATTAGTATCATTCATTCTTAAACCCAGTAGGGATTGGGATTTGAATTCTATTTTGCAAAGAGAGATTCTTTATATTTAGACATTTTTTCACAGATGCTACAAAGGCAACTCATATACTTTTCCCTTTACTGTTACAGTCATCTGTTAACATACATTCTCTTCCACATGTTTATATCTTTAATCATTCTTTATATGTCATAAATTTATAGAACACCACTAACTATAGTTAAAAAAGTCTATCCTTCTAACACATTAGCCTTCATTATATGAGTGAATATATCAAATAAGAAGACGAATAGATAAAAGACCTAGGAATTGTAAAGTGAGGATTTAGAGGTCTATTTTAAAAAGATGATTAATTGATTATAATGTAATGCCTGATGGTGCCTTAAATGCTTAGTTTTTCTTGATATTCATTCAAATTAAGTATGCAAATCTACAACATCATACATTTGATAGCTTGTCAAACCTAAACAGAGTTAGTAGGGTCAGTTTGCTAAAAGTGTATAAGTACAGACGAGAGTGTCAAAATTGGAGTCTTGGAGGGCTCGTAATTTAAAATAAAATGTAAAAAAAAAAAAGAGTCAAAGTAGGATTTGAACCTGGATCCCTTGGTTTTCAGGCCACTGCACTGTTAAGCTAATCCTCAGATCTACATGCTGTTTTCTTAAGAATATCCATTGATCCTGGTGTCCCTTGCCAGTTTCACACTTGAGGGAGAGGAAGGGGGGACACAACCACTGGGGATTAAGGAAGTCTTGTGCATTAATTCCTCCAATGGACAGCTGCTCAATCAGAGCACCTTTCTGTAACCTGGACATGCCAAGTACCAGGTCTAAATAACAACATCCATTTTTTCAGACATGGACATCCTGTCCATATTTCGGTTCATTCCTAGTCCCACCCAAAACATGGTAAAGAACAGCCAGATTTTAAGGATTGCAAAATATCACTGCCAACTGTTGAGCAAGTTCTAAATAAGAATAACAAATATTGGGCCCTGTTTACTAAGCTGCGCTATAGGCGTGCTAATTTTTTAGCATGCGCTAATGCTAGAGACACCCATAGGAATATAAGGGTGTCTCTAGCGTTTGCGTGCGTTAATTTTTAGCACACACTAAAAAGTTAGCGTGCCTACAGCGTGGCTTAGTAAACAGGGCCCATTATTTGAAATGTCTATATGCAAATGCCAGAAGCCCCCATGGTTTTAACACATAAATGACCTGTTATAAAATTATATTCCACCTGCTAACACAGCAGATAATGCAGACCAATTAATTATACTTACAAAGATGCAGTTAACTGTATTCCACTGTGTCATTAACAAGTGACAGCAACAAGTCTTGAGAATGTTCCCAACAGTTACCTTGGAAGACTCAAAGCTAATTGTCAATAATTTCTTATCATTTTTCCAGCTACATAGTACAAGCTATTATTGCAAAAACATTAAAATAAGTGTGTTTTTGTTTGAAGTGTAGCCATTGGTTTGTGGATGTATGCTGGTAGTCAAATTATCCTATGAGAGTCTGAGTGTGGTTTATTTTCTTTGTCCGTCTCTCTTCTAGATGGGTATGTTGTCATCTGGAAGACGTACATATCTAGAAAGGGTTAATGGGGAACTTACACAATAAAATGGAACTGATAATGTATTGTATAATTCCTACAGAGGGCAGGAGTATCTTTGAATTTATTTATTTATTTATTGCATTTGTATCCCACATTTTCCCACCTCTTTGCAGGCTCAATGTGGCTTACAATACATCATGAATGGTGGAAATATATTAGAAAATAGACATTTAGTGTTACAGAAGGGTCTTGGGCAACATGATAATGATAATACATGATAGTAGTATAACGAGCGGATAATGTAAGACAGTTCTGAATATATGTGGAGGAGTTACGTATATTCACATTGGTAGATCATTGTGGTATGCCTTGTTGAAGAGATAGGTCTTCAGTAGTTTGTGGAAGTTCGTTAGTTCGTAGATCTTTTTTAAGTTGCACGGCAATGCGTTCCATAACTGTGTGCTCAAGTAGATAAAGTTTGATGCGTGCATTAGTTTGTATATTAGACCTTTGCAGTTAGGGAAGTGCAGATTAAGGAATGTGCGGGATGATTTTTTGGCATTTCTGGGTGGTAGGTCTATCAGGTCTGACATGTTGGCTGGTGCATCTCCGTGAATGATTTTGTGGACTAGGGAGCATATTTTGAACGTGATGCGTTCTTTAAGTGGGAGCCAGTGTAGTTTTTCTCGTAGGGGTTTAGCACTTGCATATTTTGTTCTACTGAATATGAGTCTAGCTGCAGTGTTCTGGGCTGTCTGAAGTTTCTTACAATATTACAACATGACAGGCGTCAGTCAAGCGTAAGTAAACAAATGAATTACATATAAAGAAATAAATGTAACAAAGAAGGGTATAATCTATTCAGGAATCAGAAAACAGTCAAACTATCAAGCAAGTAGTAATGTTTTACAGATCTTATAAAACCATTTTGCATGGCTTCTTCTAGCCTAGTGGTTAGTGCAGTGGACTTTGATCCTGGGGAACTGAGTTCAATTCCCACTGCAGCTGCTTGTGACTCTGGGCAAGTCACTTAACCCTCCATTGTCCCAGGTACAAATAAGTACCTGAATATATGTAAACCGCTTTGAATGTAGTTGCAAAAACCTCAGAAAGGCGGTATATCAAGTCCCATTTCCCTTTCCAGGTCTTACTCCCTCTTTTGGTCAACATTTCTTTTAACATAGGATTCGATGTTTTGCACTTGCTGAAATGGCCCAATCTTCTTTCATTTAATTTTTTAAAAAGTTTAGGTGTATGAATTTAGGTGCATTGAATTCATAACAAGTGAATCACTTTGTGGCCCTTTTACTAAAGTCCTAATTTATACCTACTGGCCATGTGACACTTAGCACATGATAATGCATAATAAGAGACCCTTTTATTACCTAGAGGTAGGGTTACCGCCAGGTTTTGCATAGCAAATTTGCCCTACCACTGGGCTCACCCAGGAACCCAGCGATAGTTCCAGGTCTACCTTGCGCCATTTCTGGTGCTAGAAAATATTTTTTATATTCTAGCGCCGGTGGGTGGGGAGTGGCCATGCCTGGTGGTAATCGGATAGCACCGCATGCTGCCTGATTACTGCTGGGTTACCGGTGAAGTCCTTACCACCTCCTATTTTTACTGCACAGTTATTTACTTCCTTCTTTTAAAAAAAAAAACATTTTCACCCATGACAGTAAAACAGGGGCGTATCTGAGGTTCGGCGGTAGGGGGGGCAGGGGCTAGAGTGAGGGGGCACATTATAGCCCCCCCTACCGCCGTCAACCCCCCCTCCCACCGCCGTCAACCCCCCCTCCGCCGTCAACCCCCCCTACCGCCGTTAACACTCCCTCCCTCCCCCGCCTACCGCCGTCACCTACCCCGAGGTCCGCTTCCTCCGGCTTTTTAAAATATTGCTTCAGCTGGCGGGGGACCCCAACCCCCCGCCAGCCCAGCCGCGATCTTTAACTTTTTCATCCTCGTCGTGCAGCGTGCTGTGAAAGCTGCATGCATCTTTAGATCCAGTTGGATGGAGTCTGACGTCGCAGCACGTTGTAACGTCAACGTGCTGCGACGTCAGACAGACTCCATCCAACTGGATCTAAAGATGCATGCAGCTTTCACAGCACGCTGCACGACGAGGATGAAAAAGTTAAAGATTGCGGCTGGGTTGGCAGGGGGTTGGGGTCCCCCGCCAGCTGAAGCAATATTTTAAAAAGCCGGAGGAAGCGGACCTCGGGGTAGGTGACGGCGGTAGGCGAGGGAGGGAGGGTTAACGGTGGTAGGGGGGTCCGGGGCAAAATCTGCGGGGGCCCAGGCCCCTGTGGCCCCACGCAGATACGCCCCTGCAGTAAAAGATGGCCTTGGCATGCGGCAATCCCACGCACCAACACCACCGCAGGCCACCTTTTACCACCGTTTGGTAAAAGGGCCTCTTTATTATTAGTTTTATGACTTCAATATTTTAGCAGTAGACATAGGAGGAAATTTTATAGAAGAGATTAGCAGACTTTTTACATAAAATATATTGTTCTGTCTCTCACAAGCATCTTTCTGAAAAGCAAAAATCAAGTGGGTGCACCATATGTTACATTTTTTATCCTTCATTAACATGTTACATTTCTAACCCTCTTGGCCTTTAGGGGACAATTCATTGTTACATTTATAATCCTGTAGTTCATTGGTGGAGGGCTGGACAATTCTATAATATAGATGCTAAAATTTAAGCACCCATTGCACACGTAAATGTTTAGAATAATGGCATTTACGTGCATATTTGTGCGCAAAATTCTGACTAAGCACTATGTAACTCAGGGGGTGTTTTACAAAGGCGTGCTAGCTTTTTTAGCACGCATTAAATGCTTGAGACATCCATAGGAATATATGGGCATCTCTAGCATTTAGCGCACGCTTGTTTTTAGCACGTGCTGAAAAAAGCTAGTGCACCTTTGTAAAAGGGGCCCTTACATAACTCATATTTGAAAGGGGTACACACATAGGTGGCGCTTAAATGTGGTTCAAACTTATGCACACAAATTACATAAGGGTCCTTTTACAAAGCTGCGATAAGCTCTAGCGCTTGCTTATCACAGGGCATGCTGATGCATCTCGCAGCAATTTTGCAGTGCGCACGCGCAAATCGTGCACAAATATTTTTTTTTGCTGAGGGGGCATGTCTTGGGGCAGACAATGGGCGTTTCTGTGCTAATCAGTTAGCACATCTGTATTCCCCTGAGCTAACTGATTAGCATATGATTAATGTGTGAGCCCTTACCGCCTACAAAACAGGTGGTGGTAACGTCTCACGTACTAATCTTTTTAAATGGCCACACGCTAATGGCGAAACTAGCACATATAACCAATAGCGAGAGTAATTACTTGTTTCTTACGCCTTATCACAAAAAAGTTGTATATGTGAGGAGCCCAACCCATGCGAATTTCCAAATTAGGAAAAGATATAATAATTCCACCTTGGAACATGAATATTGAAAAAGGAGGAAAAGAACCTCAGCTGGCTGAAACCGTCAAAAGACGATATGCTTGCTAGTTCTATCAAAGACACCAGCTATTCCATCCACAGCTCACAATTTCATTTATTGGTCAAAAAACCTCCTTAATGATATAAAGTGACCTTTGTTATGCTCTCTCCACAAAACAATCTTGTCTATGTGCGGAATAATTTCTTTTTTTGAGATTTTTCATTTGCATATAAAAACTTTTAGATTTACTCTTAATATACTTTACTTAATATACTATATTATACTTAATAAACTTTTAGAATACTATTAATATACTTCATGTCCTAGGCTTCTTCAGGGGATCTCCATGCCCTACTGATACTCATAAACTGCAAGGAAAATGTAAAAATCTTAAATTCTCAGCATCACTTTCTTTGAAGAAGAAACTGTATTAAATTCTGGCACACGAGGATAACTCACTCAGTGCAGAACTTCTGTCTTTCATGAAGCTGCTGTTATGGATAGGCATTCAAAAAAGCCATCATATTTAAAAACAATGCCCACACATGTGCAGATGTATTAAAGCAATCCTATCACTTCCTGGTGGTAGCTAGAAGAAAGCAACCCTCTTGATCATGTTATTTAATCCATGGGGTTCCACAGACCTCAAGCAGTGGATCCAACGTTGTTCTAATTACAACAATCTCTTATCTGTGTGTATTGACTGAGACGCTATCTATCACCCAGCGAGTAAAAATAATTGAACAGATGTTTTGCATCAATACAATTTCATCTTCCAAGGTTGAATTATTATATTTTATTTATTTATTTATTTGTTACATTTGTATCCCACATTTTCCCACATATTTGCAGGCTCAATGTGGCTTACATAATACCGTGAAGGCATTCGCCAATTCCAATATAGGATTAGTACAAAATGTTGTATTGGGATAGGGAAGATAAGATTCAATCAAGCTGGGTTGAGGTAAAAAGAGTTTGTCAATGTCCAATACGATCTTTGATAGTGAAGTGTTGCAGGGTTGAGTCACTTAGGTTGGGTCATTCGGATATGCCTTTCTGAACAGGTGAGTCTTTAATAATGTTCTGAATTTTAGGTGATCATAAGTTGTTTTCATCATTTGTGGCAATTGCATTCCACAGGCGCATGTCTATGTAAGAGAAGTTGGACGCATGGGTTGTCTTGTATTTTAGTCCTTTGCAATTTGGGTAGTGGAGATTCAGGTAAGAACGTGATGAACTGGTACTGTTTCTGATTGGGAGATTGATTAGGTCGATCATGTAACCTGAGACTTCACCATAGATAATCTTACATCATTTCCTAATTTAATTTCCTAATTTAGAAATTAGCATTGTTTGGGCTCCTCACATATACAGTCTAAGAGCCCTATTTACTAAGGTGCACGTGCTAAATACTAGAGACACTCATATATTCCTATAGGTGTGTATAGCATTAGTGCATGCTAATTATTAGCGCACGTTAAACACGCTAGCACGCCTAGAGCATGACTTAGTAAACAGGGCCCTACATTTTTTGCAGTAAGAAGAAGCAAGAAATTACTCTCCACTATTGGTTATTTGGGTTTTGTTCCATTGTAAGTGGAGTTTTTTTCTCTGGTTCATATTTACTGTCCATATCAAAATTAGCACATGGCCATTAATTCAGAAAATAATTGACCATTTTCCAGCTGTGCTAAAAATGGCCTTATTGCATGGGAAAGACCTATGTAAGGGCATACTAAGGACACATTTTGGCACAATTTAGTAAAAGGACCCCATAATACTTTAAGGTGCTAATACTTATGCCACATCTATGGATTCTATCATGCCTCCTTTATAGAAATGCCTCCTACTACATGCCCTCTCGGTGATTAATTGTAGGCTCCCTCTTATGGACATGCTCTTTTGATAATCTCAAAGTGAGAAACAACAACATTTAAAACCAAGTATTCATAAATATAAACAATAACTCATTAAGCAATATTTAGTAAGTTTCTTCAGTTTGAACAATGATTAATAACAGCAATAAACAAAGCTAATCTAATCTAATATGGATGGTATTTGCTGCGCAGCATAAGAAGGCCATGTAATACATATGGAGGGGCATAATCCAACATCTCCATGGCCGGCTCTGCAACTGGCTGGAGCTAACCGTATTTTTGAAAACGATGGCTGGCCATCTTTGTTTTCGATAATACGGTTGGGGCCGGCCAAATGTCTGAGATGGCCGGCATCGGTTTTTCCCCATAATGGAAACCGAAGCCGGCAATCTCAAATCCAGCCAAATCCAAGGCATTTGGTAGTGGGAGGGGCCAGGATTCGTAGTGCACTGGTCCCCCTCACATGCCAGGACACCAACCGGGCACCCTAGGGAGCACTTCTAAAAAGTAAAAAAAAAAATTAAAATAGCTCCCAGGTGCATAGCTCCCTTACCTTGGGTGCTGAGCCCCCCCCAAACCCACTCCTCACAACTATGCACCACTTACCATAGCCCTAAGGGGTGAAGGGGGGCACCTACATGTGGGTACAGTGGGTTTCGGGTGGGTTTTGGAGGGCATTTTCCATCACAAATGTAACAGGGGGGCGATGGGCCTGGGTCCGCCTGCCTGAAGTCCACTGCACCCACTAAAACTACTCCAGAGACCTGCATACTGATGTGATGTACCTAAGTATGACATTTGAGGCTGGCAAAAAAGTTTTTAAAGTTGTATTTTTGAGGGTGGGAGGGAGCTAGTGACCACTGGGGGAGTCAGGGGAGGTGATCCCCGATTCCCTCCGTTGGTCATCTGGTCAGTTTGAGCACTTTTTTGGGAGTTGGACCTGAAAAAAAGGGACCAAATAAAGTGGACCAAATTCTCGTTACGGCCGGCTTTCTTTTTTCCATTATTGAGCGAAACCGGCCATCTGGTAGCCACACCCATGCCCGCCCATGTCCCGCCTTCGCTACACCGCCGAACGCCCCTTGAACTTTCACCGGCTCGGCGACGGGAAAGTGGCGATGGTGTCAAAGCAGCAGCTTTCGATTATACCGGTTTGAGAGATCGCCGGCCATCTCCCGATTTATGTTGGAAGATGGCCGGCGATCACTTTCGAAAATATGCTGGATAGGAAATTACATCAGACATAAAACATCAACAATGATATGTTAAAACTTATCAAAATTATCCAAGATAAAGCTCTTAAAACAATAAAAACACAACAAAACTATAGCACGGTTATTCCATTAAAATAATATAGAATTAAAACATTTTTCTGATCCTTGCAGCATACTGCCTGCTGTTGCTGACAATATATGGCAACAAATAGATAATTTTTGTTCATTTTCACAGAGGCTTATCCATAGTGCATTTTCCTCTTTGCTTTCACAGTATCATCATTGTAAGGATTAAATTACTGTCCATGCCTGGAGGGAGCTAACAGGAGCTCTACTTGAACAGAGAAAAGCCTTACTTAGGAAAATATAAAATGGATGAAAAAAAATCCCACATGTGTGTCTTCTCCCTTTTCAGAACCCAATGATTAACTTGCCCATGAAGAAGCCTTTGGAACAGATATAAAGGGCAACTTCTATATATTGATAGCTATTTCACATAAAAAACCATTTGTATGTAAATAATTTGCAATATCTTGCTTGAAGCACGCTTTTGCGGTATTGCATGAAGGACTTTTATATTTATATTTGCTTCAAAAGACTAAGGATTGACTGTTTTCAGATAACAAAATTGTGCCAGTCTTTCCTTCCAAGTTATATGATAGGAATTTCTCATTAGTTCAATAAAATGAATATATGAAGTAGTTGTCAAATAGCTTGAAATAACTTGAGCACATCAATGCACATCAATTTAATGTCTTTGCTAATAGAATGATGATATTTGTATTTGATTTTTTAATGGTTTTATTGCACTATCAGCATAGATACTAGCACAGGGGTGGGCAACCATGGTCTCCCAGGGCTACAACCTAGTCAGGTGTTCAAGATTTCCACAATTAATATGCTTGAGATCTATTTACATACAACGGAAGCAGTACATGCAAATCAATCTTATCCATATTCATTGTGGAAATCTTGAAAACCCGACCGGTTTATGATCACCCCTGTACTAGGAAGTCCTGAGGAGCTTTATCATGAAGGTTTATAATTGTACAGGTGCCTGGTTACTAGATGTGATCACGCTTCTCTTCATGGGTGCAGAGGAAGGCCATGTGAGGCTCAGGCAATCCATTAAAAGAAATTAAGTTGTGTGTAGGAGAAGAACATACTTGAAAAGGATGATCATTTAAAAGATAAAAAACCAGAGCAAAAGAAAAAGATCAACTCCCTGATAGTGTTTAGCCAGCTAACCGCTAATATTCAGTGGGAGATAGCCAGTTACCTCCACTGAATATTCGCGGTTGGTGCATAGCGGCTAACTGGCTATATCGTGCCATATAGCAAGTTAGCACCAGTATTCAGCGCTGGGTTTAGCAGTTAAATAGGACCACATAAGTAGCAGTCCTATCTTTATCTGCTAGGAACTTAACCGGTTAGCATTGAAATATTGGCTTAACAGGTTAAGCTCCAGTGGCCAAAAATGAAACCGAATATTCAATGCTGGTCACTGAAAACAGCCCGGCACTTATGTGGGCTGCATCCCACCGGTTGAATATTGGCCCCCAAAGATATATAGGGACAAATAAAGGACAGGATAGATGGAGCACGTAGATCCTCTTCTTCTCTTCTATTTCTTTGTAACACCAATTGTATTATTTATCCTGTTATTGCGTGACCATAACAGATCTTTGTAAGCCACATTGAGCCTGCAAATAGGTGGGGAAATGTGGGATACAAGCAGGGCCGTGCCTAGGGTCTCCGGCGCCCCCCTGCAGTTGGCCCCGCCGGCGTCCCCCCCCCAAAATGATCGCTACACTACCCGCCCTCTTCTCCCCATATTCTTTTCCTTTTTGTTTAAATTTACCTCTCCGGCGCGCAGCAGCGTAGCGTTAGTGAGAAGGAGGCGGCGCTCCCCTGCCCCGACGTGTCTTCTTCCCTTCGCTCAGTGTCCCGCCTTCTTCTGGCGTCATTTCTGACGTCAGAAGAAGGCGGAACCGAGCAAAGGGAAGAGACTGACACGTCGGGGCGGGGGAGCGCCGCCTCCTCACTAACGCTACGCTGCCACGCGCCGGAGAGGTAAATTTAAACAAAAAAAAAGAGGACAAGGATCTGGGGAGAAGAGGGCGAGGTAAGCATGGTGCGGCGGGGCGCCCCCCAGAGGATGGCGCCCTCCTGCCATGCTTACCGTGTCGGCACGGCCCTGGATACAAGTGCAATAAATAATAATAAAGTGAATTTGACAAGTTTAAGCTAAATTGAGTTGAATCTGAGGAATTGATATCCCTGCCTTCTTAGGTGAGTATTCTTTCCCCAAACCCCATATCTTCTTGTGATAGTTTGCTGGGTATTTGTCTAAAATTGTCAGTGCATTTTGGGGCCCTTTTACTAAGATGCGGTAAAGAGTGGCCTTAGCGCGGGCTTATGCAGGTCATTCCCATGTGCCAAGGCCATTTTTGCCACACGGGTAAAATGGCCAATTTTTCTGTTTCCTTAATGGCCATGTGCTAATTATCCCATTAGCATGTGAGTCCTTAACTACACCTATTTTGTAGACGGTAAGGGCTCATGTGCTAACCACACGTTAATCAGTTAGCACGCAGCAATGTAGCTGTGCTAACTGAATAGCACATAACACGCCTACTCTCTACCTACCAGTGCTAAAAAATAAAATCTATTTTGTGGGTAGCATGCATACATGGAAAAATTAATATGGGACGCCTGAGCATGCCCCACAGTAAGCTCTTTTTTGCTCCAGTAAGTGTGCTTTAGTGCTTACCGCAGGTTAGTAAAAGAGGCGCCTTTATGAAGTGACAGGGAGAATAGGGGTTGAAGTTTCTGAATTGTGTAAATGTTATATAGAGGGGTTTATTTATTTAGCCACATTATGTGTTTGATGCTGCTTTTAATGTGTGTTAATAGCTAGCATGGTGCCATATTAACCGTTAGCGTATGCTAATTGATGCATTAAGTCCTTAAAGTTAAATTTGTATTGGGTGCTTGGAATAGATGGTAATTTCCAGTTAATTTGTGGGTCATTATCGTACTTTGAAGTTACACAGCTGATAATGTGATGCAGTTAACTAAACCATCAGAGTCCTAGCTAACTGCATTTCACAATAGCAGCCATGTCATTAATGGACAGTAGAGACCTTCACCCCAGATTAGTGGCGTAGGTGCCAAGAATGTCCCCACTGCAGAGTGCTTCCTTATTTGGCAGCCATACCCTTAATGGTAGTACCGCAAGACCACTGCTAGGGAGCCAAGGCCATCATTTGGAAGCTGGGTGTCACTGGAACAGGAGCATCTAGAGATTACTCCTGCCCCCTTCCTCCCGTTACCCACCAGAAAGACCCATAGTAGATGCCAGGCTAGCATGGGGCAGGCAGGATTAAAGCATAGGTAAAATGGGCTCGTGTCTAGGACCCAAATGGTGAGAACGTGCCCTCTCATATGTGGTAATTTAATGGCCCCCAGTGCAGCTTTATACCCTGAAAAGTCAGCTGGAGACTGAAAAAAAGAAAAGAATGGGGGGTAGGTAGGAAGAGACCAGAGTACCTTTGAGTAAAATGGGTAGATGTTTACACTTTCTAAAAATACTAGGACTATGGGGGCATGCAATGAAGCTTCTAAGTGGTAAATTTTAAACCAATTTATCTAATAGTGGTCTATGAGGATAATGATATAGCATTTGTCATCTACATCAAATAATCCTCCCCAGAAAAGTATATTGATATATGTTCAAAAACATTTTTTTATAAATGTTTTTATGCACTAAATATTTTACAAAAAGGAAGGAAAAAGTCTCAACCTTCCTTACTGATGTGTTTATTTCAAAACTCAAGCAAATTAGCGAGCAACTGCTTAGCTTTAGGCTCTTATCACTTTGCAGGATCTCAGATCTCATTCCTGTAATGCTTTTCCACTGCCCCCACTGGAAGGTTTTTTTAGCCAATGATGACAATTTGTACTTCAGGAAATTTAAGGTGCTGTGCTTGATAAAGGAGTCAGATGAGACTTTTTCCTTCCTTTTGTAAAATATTTAGTGCATAAAAACATTTATAAAAAAATGTTTTTGAACATATATCAATATACTTTTCTGGGGAGGAAAATTTAAAACAAACCACAGAAAATATTTCTTCACTCAATGTTTAATTACATTCTGGAATTTCATGCCAGAGAATGTGGTAAAGGCTGTTAGCTTAGCAGGATTAAAAAAAGGTTTAGATAATTTCCCTTAAAAAAATTCCATAAGCCATTATTAAAGATGGAAGATGGACTTGTGGAAAATCCACTGCTTATTTCTAGGATATACAACACAAAATCTGTTGGGATCTAGCCAGGTACTTGTGATCTGGACTTTCCACCGTTGGAAATGGGATACTGGGCTTGATGGAACTTTTGGTCTGTTGCACTATAGCAACGCTTCCGTTCTTAAGCTCTTTTGATTCAGAATTAGGTACAGACTGCTAAGGTGTTTTCCCATCCCGTCAAGAGGCCAACTAGTACCAGTTAATGTGCAGTAATGCTATTAATGTGCATTATTTACAGCTTGGCCCATTTTATTTTATGGAATGGACCCTGAGGTAAGTAATGTGCATTAACTGTGTTAGTGTGTGCTGTTAGCAAATGACACCTATAATGCAACAATCATTGTCTATTGACCTGGAAGAGCAAAAAGACCATCTCAAGATTCCAAATCCTTTTGCTGCTTTACAGTTCAACATTGGTAGATCCGTAGATCATCTTAATTGACTAAGATTTCTTGCAATTTTTAAATTACCCTCTGGGGATATTTGTGGCTGTGTCATTGTTCAGTGTACTGTATTATCATGAACGTATTAACAATGGTTTTTTTTCTGTACAGTAGGCATGCACAATTTCTTGCTGAGGGACATAAAAACAGCCTATTATGCATCTGTTTTCTGAGCAGGGTTCCTTATTTAGTCTGCTTACTTTTAAATATAATGCAAAAATGAAATGATTAAGAGCAATGCTCTCATTAGGCCCCAAAAAGATTAGTGTGCTTGAGCTATAGCCAAATCCCTGAGGGCTTGGATAACTGGAGTGGTTATTATGTACATTATTGTCTTTTTGCTTCTCTTAAAGGCTATTATTTTTACTGGGAGAAAAAAATAGATGGAAGCATGTAGTTCAGAGTCAGACACTATCAGTCTTTCTTTGTAGAACGGACACCGTTTTTTCCACTTGTTTTTTTTTTTTATAAGGAAGCAGGCATTATGAGCTACTGATGTTGTATTATACTCCAGATTCTTAAACCAATTCAGTTTTTGGCTTTTGGATCTTATGAGCTTTAATTAGCTGGTGACCCTTTTATGATAAAATTATGAGGTAGCTTAATGAATTAAGTAAAGCTAGGCAGTGGCGTAGCTAGGGTACTTGACACCCGGGGCCGGTCATTTTTTAACACCCCACCCCCCAAATCCAGTACTAGGCATACCGAGAATACAAAACACGCAGGACCTATAGCGCAATTCTACCATACCATAAGCAGTTATTTCTACAAGTCACACAAGCATCTTAAACGCTACAGTGAGCACTAGAACATCAATTCACCTATTGTAAAACAAAAACAGACAGATTAGTACAGATCGTCGATCCTTTTCACAAACACAGATACACCCTAATCTACTATAGAATAAGTAATCATAAACTTTCTATTTAGACAAAAATTAAACTGAACCCCCGATGCCAGACTCTGCATACAATGCAACACCACAGAAACAGAAAATGTCCCCTAGTACTGTGCAAAATATAAAGACAGTGGATGTAAATTTGAAAAAACTAACAAATCCGATCACCACTTTACAAATTAACAAATAGAAATAAAACAAATATAGAAAATAAAATACCATTTTATTGGACTAATACATTTAGCTTTCAGAGGCCAAAACCTCCTTCCTCAGGTCAATACAATATAGTGCTGTTATAGTATCCTATCCTGACCTGAGGAAGGGGGTTTTGTTCTCTGAAAGTTAAGTAAAAATGTATTAAAAATTAGTCCAATAAAATGATTACCTTATTTATATGTTCTATTTATAAACATTTATTAACACATAAACACAGATACAATACTATACCCTAAAGCAAAAAAATAAAAAATATATATTTTATTTACAGTTTGTTGTCTCTGGTTTCTGCTTTCCTCATCTTCTTTTCACTGTCTTCCTTCCATCCAGCATCTCTCTTCGCTCTTTCTCTGAAATCCAGTGTCTGCCCTCTCTAATGTCCCTTCCATCCAGTGTCTGCCCTCTCTCTCTCTGCCCCATCCATCCACCATCTGCCCTCTTTCTCTCTCCCCCTTCCACCCACCATCTGCCCTTTCTCTCTGCCCCTTTGATCCGTCTGCCCTCCCTCTCCCTTCCATCCAGGGTCTGTCCCCTCTCTCTGCCCTCTCTCTCTGCCCCCCTCTTTCCACCTGCACCTAGTTCCAGTTCCAGCCCATATCTCCCACCTGCCACCCTTTTCAGTCCCACTATCCCACCAGTCCCCAGCCCTTTTCTCCCATCAGTCCTGGGCTTCAGCCCCCAGCCACTTCTCCCTGTCCCCTTTTCAGCCCCTAGTTTCAACCCCAGCCCTTTTCTCTCACCTGTCCCGAGCTTCAGCCCCAGCCAGTTCTCCCTGTCCCCTTTAAAGCCCCCAGTCCCCACAGTTTCAGCCCCTGCCCCTTTTCAGCCCCCAGTTCCAGTTTCAGACCCCTTCTCCCATGAGCACTTCCCTCCCCAGTCCCCTTATCCCCTCTGAGCACCCCCACCACTCCCCAATCCCCATTCTCCCCTCTGAGCACCCCCACCCTCCCCAATCCCCTTCTCACCTCTGAGCATCCCTCCTCTGAGCACCCTACCCCTCCCCAATCCCCTTCTCACCTCTGAGTACCCTTCTGAGCTCCCCCACCCTCCCCAATCCCCTCTGAGCACCCACACCCTCCCCAATCCCCTTCTCAACTCTGAGCACCCCTCCCCAATCCCCTTCTCCCCTCTGAGTACCCTTCTGAGCTCCCTCCCTCCCCAATCCCCTCTAAGCACCCCCACCCCTCCCCAATCCCCATTCTCCCCTCTGAGCTCCCCCCCCGACCCAGTCCCGTCCCTCTCCATTGAGAGCCACAGAGCCCTCTTCTCCTGCCACCGCCTGCCTTTTTCTTTTTTTTTTTTTTTTTAAATCCGTGCAGCCACGCAGGCAGCGCTTCGCGTCTGCCCTGCGTGTGCTGTGAAAGAAGTAAATCGCCAGTGCTGGCGTCGGGCCTGTCCTCGATGTCCCGCCCTCTTGTGAGGTAACTTCCTATTTCCTCGAGGACGGGACATCGAGGGAAGGCCCAACGCCAGCACTGGCGATTTACTTCTTTCACAGCACACGCAGGGCAGACGCGAAGCGCTGCCTGCGTGGCTGCACGTATTTAAAAGAAAAGAAAAAGGCAGGCGGTGACAGGAGAAGAGACGCGACGGAGCACCCCCCACCCGCAGACACCTGGGGCGGACCGCCCCCACCACCCCGCCCTTGCTACGCCACTGAAGCTAGGTGCTGTCTTTCTCAATTAAGTACTAAGAACACATTTTGATTAAATGTTTCCAAAGTAATTCAGTTTGTAGTGGACATTAGTACAGAAGGGCAGGATTCAGTAGATAACACTGAAAAGTAGGCGCTGGGAAAAAAGTTTGCTCAACCCTATTTTATAGGGTGCTCCGGATTTAGCGCACTTTATAGAATACACTTAGCGCGCATTCCGTCTCCCAACTTTGGGTGCGAGGAATTACACCAACTGAAACCTGGTGTAAATCCTGGGAAGCAACTTGGGTGCTTAACCCCCATATTCTATAACACTTCACATAATTCTTTGGAATGCTCCTGACCCGCCCATACCACTCTCATAGCCATACCCCCTTTTGGGTTACCCATGAGAGGATTTGGGCACAGAGCTTTATAGACTTGCGTGCAGCCGGATCCACATAAAAAATCCAAATTAGAGCCAATTAACATCAGTTATTGATAACGGCTCATTAATTTATTTGTGCGCAGATCTCAGGATCACACTCAATTTTAGACACCCAAATTTGGGCACCATATCTAGAATCTGGGGGATAGTGCTGATGTGTAATATTTTATAACTTGTATTTTTTCTGTTTTTATGAATATGTCTATTTTCACTATTAGAGATGTACAGCCCAAAAATTGTCATTTTGTTTCGTTTCCTGTGTCAAGGGAATTCTAGCTTTGTTTGAATTTATTTTTTATTTTCATTTTTCTGTTTAGGAGCAATATAGCGGCCCTTTTACTAAAGCGTAGCATGCATTAACAGATTTAGCAAGCGTTAAATGCTGTACATTTTATTGTATACTTATGGGCTACATGGCACTTAGCGCATGCTAATGTCCATTAGTGCTCACTAAACTTTAGTAAATGGGCCCCATAATTAGCAATGTGCACTTTTTGTTACTAGTGCACACTCTTTTCCATGAATGCACACTACTAATAATATTGGGCCTGATATTCAGACCGCAGGAGGTAGCCACGCTGCCTCATGCGGTCGGCGCTGTGCCTGGATATTAAATGCTGGGCCGTTTCTGGTGACCGGCTTTGAATATCCAGCTGCTGTATTTTGGCTGGTTTAAATTTAACCACCCAAGTTGATATTCAGCGCTGACCAGTTAAGTTTAACCTGGCCAAAGATATACCTGCTATTTTGGTGGCCTTATTTGGTTGCCAAACTTGGCTGACGATGTGCTAAATATCGGCAATATAACCGGTTATCCACTGAGTGCTAGCCGGCGATGTTCAGCAGGAGATAACGGGCTATCTCCCGCTGAATATTGCCGCATAGCTGGTTAAGTAAGATATAACCGGCCAGGTGCCATTCCTGGCTGGTTAGATGGTTTTAAATATCAACCAGATTATTTCTGAATAAAAATCAAAACTTTTTCCTGTATCATAAATAGTATTTACTCCTCCAAATGATTGCATATTGTTGAGAAATGGTGCACTCCATTTGTGAAAAGTTTGCACTGTTTCCCAATAGGGTGCACTATTTTGGATGAGTGCACACTAATTATGACAGGAAAAAGCACATAATTTCAAGTTTTTTTTCCTATCTTTTTGGGCAAAATGTGACCCAAAACATGGGAAATATCACTTCCAACAAATGTACATCCCTACTCAGTCTAAATGGCTAGTTTATTTGATTAGTATGGCATGTGTAAGCTCTGCCCCACTTATATGATTGTTTTATAAGTATTTGTAAATTTTGGTCAAGTACTTCTGACTTGACTTTGGTATTACATTTGGTATATTCTAGATGTCTTTGTAATTTAAATAAAAACAGTTTTTATTTTGTCTACATTAGGTACATTTTGATAAGTGCAATAATAATAACTTTTATGTGTTAAGCTATTTATAATTCATATATATGTACCGTCTTTTAAGTCTAGTAAATTATGGACTCTACAGATGATTGAGGAGTTTTGTCAGATGTAGTCGGCTAGTGGTTAGAGCAAATTCTACTTCTCTCACTGTTTTATTTTTGGGCTGAACAAGTCACTTCATTCTCCATTGGCTCAGGTGCACTTTGATTATAAGCCTTCTTGGATAGGACCCTACCATTTGTACCTGAGTATGTAACTCGCCTTGAGCTCAGATTTAGAAAAGGCAAATAATTAAATCTCAGATCCAGAAACAGTATCTATTACCTGCCTTGGAGTTTTCCAGAGAGCTAATAGCTCCACTTCCCTCCCCCCCCCCCCAAAAAAAAAAAATGGTACAGGGCATTTCTGTGGGATAACAATGTTCCATATGCTTTCCCTACCATATACTATCTCCCCACATGCCCACCCTTATTACTGGTTCTTAGTCATTCAGACATATACTGGTCAATATTCAAAATGATTTAACAGGCCAGAACTGGCTGCTGACCACTCAAATCGCTTGTTTGGGGCTATCTGCTAATTTTCAGCAGTACTTACCTAGTCGTTACCACTGAAAATAAGCGGTTAGCGCCTAAATGAAAACTGGCTACTTTGGAGGCATTCCAGGGGTGGAGTCAGCACTTGGCCGGTTATGTGCCAATATTTAGCACTTAACTGGTCAGGGTAACCGCATAAATGGGACTGCGTAAAGCACAGTCCTTTCTTTGTGGCAACCTATGGCCAGGATAAGTTCTGAATATCGATTTAACTGGCTATGTGTTAGCTGATGCCACATAAACCGGATATTCAATGCCGAAGCCCGGATATGGCCCAGCATTGAATATGCAGGAATAATGCCAACAGAAGTCAGCAAAATGCTCACTGCCGGTGGATGAATATTTACCCCATTATTTGATTTATATTTTCTTTAAAAAGAAATTCTGCTGTGAAATCTACTGCTTTCTTAATGGTTGCTATGTGTTCCGCTAATACCTGTTGCCATAGGGGAATGCAATTATACAAGAATCTCTTAAAACCTGTTGACAGTGATATCTAATGGTCTGGTATAGTATGACAATTATCTAACAATGGTGCCATTTTACTAAGCCGTGTTAAGCGCTAATGATCACTTAATGCATGAAAAATGGCCTAACGCAGGACATGCTATAGTGTTCTGTGTTAGTTTTGTCATTTGTGGCCACTGAGCACGTGGTATTTTTTAACATTTTACTGAGGAGGGAGTGTGTCAGAGGTGGAGAATGGGCATGGAAGCACTATTCAGCTAGTGCTCTATTACCATTGTGCTAAATGAATAGCGTATCCATAACGTGAAAGCACTTAGTGCCTCCCATGTTAATTTGTTAAAATGGCTGCATGCTAATGCTAACATTAGCTCATGGATGGAAATTCAACAAATAGAGAAATACCTATTATATGGCTGTGCTAGACGTGGGCTTACCCCCAAATATTATATATATGGCACCTTACGTTCTGCGTGCTAATTTGGCCATGCAGCCAAATTGTATGCACAATTTAATTGATGAACAAACTAATCAGTGCCAATAATTGGTACTTAATCAATTAGCAGCACTAATTAGCTTTAATTAGAATCTACACACACAACTTTCTAGGTGTATTCTATAACATGGTGCATGTAAATACTAATGCGACTGTCGAATGGCCATGGGCGTGGAATGGGCTGGTTGTGTGGGTGTTTAAAAAAAACTATATGCACTATTACTACTACTACTACTATTTAGCATTTCTATAGCACTACAAAGCATACGCAGCGCTGCACAAACATAGAAGAAAGACAGTCCCTGCTCAAAGAGCTTACAATCTAATAGACAAAAAATAAATAAAGTATTATAGAATACACCCGATCTGTACCTGATTTTAGATGGCCTAAATGGGTGTGCCTAAATTTTAGGCACAAGAACGGCACGTAAGCGTATTCTATAAACTACGCCTAACTTTAGGCATGGTTTATAGAATCATGCTAACCATGTGGTTTTACTGTGCAGATTTTTAAGGAGCCATATATAGAATTTCCCCTTTAGTGCATGAGAAAAGCCCGTGTTAGGACACACACAGCCCATTTTCAGACCACAGCTTAGTATAAGGGCCCCAATGGCTGGATGTTGTTTCATTCAGATGACTCACTCCCCACATCAGGATCAAAGACACATATGGAGATAATACAGACACCCAGACATACCACACACACACACATACATACACACACGTTAAAAATAATTCCATATGCTTTCCCCAATTATTTTCTTTTTGGTTTTGTATTCATATAAATATATACATACATATGCATGCACATACATATACACCCATATACACATTTCTCTTATGAAGTTCATGCCTTACTTTGATGATCCTTTTGAAAGGTGAGTAATAAATATGATTAAATACATAACAGAAAATTAGTGCCAATATATTATGTTGCAGTTACAGATTTCCATTAATTTTGACAGGATCACTTTGTTCTTTTACATATATTTATTTAAAGAAATGGAGCATCGCCTCATTAAGAGCAGCTCTCATTTTCCTTTAACAACTACTTTAGAAGAGGGATAAAGGAGTGAAGCTTCAGGAGCAGAGGTAGCAGTCTTTGAAAAAAATAAAAAAGTACTGGTAGGTGGACAGCACCACATCCTGTGCAAGAATGCCTCAAATAACTGGGATGCACCAAGTAGGGGGAGGTTTGGGCCTAGGTCCATCTGTCTGGAGTGCACTGCACCCATCAGTACACTACTCCAGGGTCCTGCATGCTGTTCTAATGGACCTGGCTATAATATCTGAGGCTGTCACAGAGACCGGTGAGTACTATTTTTATTCACATTTTGGGGGGGGTGGGAGGGGTCAGTAACGACTGGGGGAGTGTCATCCCTGATTCTCTCCAGAGATCATCTGGTCATTTAGAGCACCTTTTTGTGTCTTATTCATTAGAAAAACAGTTCTACACCAAAATGTTAAAAGTTTTCACCCTAGACATTTTGGTTTTGTTCCATTATGGCTGTAAAACATCCAAGTGTTAGGCACGCCCTAATCCCGACTTTGAAATGCCCCCAGCACGCCTCAAGAATTCTGATTATGAAAGTACAATTGAATCATAGAGTCTTTATTTTGAACAAACATAAAGGACATCAATAATATTTCCTTCTTGATGACCTCATTCCCAGACCATATCCCTTTCAAGTCCAAGCAGTCACAGGACAGATCTCCCATCAATTAAATAATAAATATTATTGAAAGGGGAGGGGTAGGGTCAGGGTTATATCTGGAAATTCCAAAACTCCCCTCAGAGATCTCTGATAGAGAGATGGTAGAGGAGGAGTCAAGATGGCAATCATAAACTGCACACTCTGAATTTTGCTTTTTTCTACTTGGCTTCCTTTGTTATTTTGCTTTGTACAGTGGCTGTGAAGAGGAAGGGTAGACCTCATATTTACCCCTCACTGGCAGCCAGTATTGATAATGTCCAGTGGAAAATTGTGGAGTTTACAGCTAGGCAGACTCAGCAACATGAGGGATTATCTCTTGCAATGTTTTTCACCAAAGGGGGGCTGGAATCTCTGGAAGAAAAGGTTTCCCTCAGCCATTATCCACACCTTCCACTGGCACTGAGAGCAACTGGCTATATGCAGGTAATATCAGAGGAGTCACTGAGAGAAGACATTTGTCCGCTGAAGCAGGAAGTGAATCTGGTTCTGCATTTGCCAGCTCAAGATGTAGATATTGAGGGTTGAGGAAGTGAGGAGGTGTCTTCAGAATAGGAGTGAGTGCAAAGAGGTCTGGATGAGAGTCAGAGATGGTCCCAGCTGGTATGATCAGTTCCTATGTTTCTTCCCTTACTAAACAACTGGTTGTCTCCTTGGAAGCTTTGTGGGGTATAGGGATTAGATTGGACTCTTTAATTAATACCTGTTCTGTTGAGCTGAAGCTCTTTCTCAGGAGGTAAAAGGGAAGATGCACAGAGCTGAGGCCAGTTGGAAGGAAGAACAGTTGAGGAAGATAGTAGTATTGAGGAAGATGATGGCAAGTATTAAAGTGGTAAATACTGCTTTGATTCAGGACAAGTCTAACTTATGGGAAATTGGAACATTCTGAAAATTTGACTAGATTCTTGGCTCTGGATTGTAAACTTTTCTTAAGGTTCTTGTAATGGTTCCTAAGTATCTGATCACAGAATTTAGATTTATCTGGATTTGACAAAGTAATGCAAAACTATCACAAACAAACACTTTTGAATGCATCAACAGACATTCGTGCTGGGTGCTTCATTCTTTTAAAGATATCCTTGAGTATTTGGGGTCAATGGAGGTAAACTAAGGGGGTCTTTTACTAAATGCTCATTATGTTCCTGTGGGCATCTCAGTGTTTAGTGCCTGCTGATTTCTAGTGTGAGCTAAAAACGCTAGCATACCTTAGTAAAAACCCGCTAAATTTTCTATGATTGGAACAATTGTGCTTTTCTATGTTAAAAAAAATGTATTTAGACCTTTTACCTCCATTCCTACACCGGCTATGACAGTGGATAAATGGGGGATTCTGAGGCAAATTGCTTGGATTATCACCGTTTTGATTTTCTTTTTGATTGAATTAATTGTATTTAACCCATATTTCTCTAAAAATGTGTTTGCCTAAAATTTTTTTGTGAAATCTTAACATATAGAAAAAAGCTCTGAAAGAATTTTCTAGGAGATGATGATGATAAATACCTGAGAAAAGTTTAACATTCAGTTGGTTGGAATAGTTCTCCAAATTCTCAAATTTTCTATGCAATGTGAGTTTGCCTTGCTGCTTGTATCACTTTGATTTGATTAGAACAGTTTAAAGGTTTTAGATTTTGCTCCTGGGAAACAAACTGGGATTCATGAGCATGGATTTTCTGCAAGTACTGTCAAAAATAATTAGTGAAAAAATAACAGAGCTGTTAAAATGATGCCATGGCCATTCAAAATGAGTCCAAATTTATTATCAATGATCTCACCAGATAGAATCAAGGAATTAAGCACCTCCAGATTAAAGATCCCTCCTCTTTCATGTTAATCTCCTATCTCGCTGGAGGCATACTATTGCTTTTCTTCTCAAAACAGCTCAGAATCTTTTCTAACTTCTCCCATCTTCCACGGTATATCCATACTGTAGTACTATTAAAGCAACTATTGTGGAAATGTCTGGTGTGACTCTTGCTGCTGCTCTGCTACGAGAACCATTTTCAGTGGCAAAAAGTGTCTCTTCCCTGGCAGACTCTCGAGTTATTGGAGGATAGCTGGGCCTGCCAGACTGAGTAGCACATCACTTTTCAGGCTGCAGCCTTTCTCTGTTTCCTGCACAGTGGAAACACTCATTTGATGCAAATACTGAGCCAAACCATCAATTAACAGCAGTCAATTTTACATTAATTGCTAGTTTGTGGGGAGGAGGCCCTGAATCATACCCTTTTGTTTAGGCCATGGTTATCAATAGAAATCAAACAAAATAAAACATGGAAAAGAAAATAAGATGATACCTTTTTTATTGGACATAACTTAATACATTTCTTGATTAGCTTTCGAAGGTTGCCCTTCTTCGTCAGATCGGAAATAAGCAAATGTGCTAGCTGACAGTGTATATAAGTGAAAACATTCAAGCATTACTATGACAGTCTGACAGGGTGGGAGGATGGGGGGTGGGTAGGAGGTATGCATGGGGACATCAAAGCATATCATTGATATTCTAACAGGATAGATGTGGATAGGTGAGGGGAGGGTGATCAACAGAGAAATACAGCTTTATGGTTTATAATGGGCTAGGAACCCCAGATCCTTGTTAAGTCCTTTCTGTTGGGTGTTAAAATATTCAATCATTCTGACTTCAAAGGTCTTACGTTCTTGTATGGTTTTAAAGTTACCTTTCAGGATTCTCACTGTGAAATCACTGGTACAGTGTCCTGGTCCTGTAAAATGCTGACCAACAGGGGTGGGAGCCCTACTGGCACCAGTATTGTTCATGTGATGTCTATGTAAATTGAACCTTGTCTTAAGCATCTGGCCTGTTTCTCCAATATAGCATCCTTCGTTACATTTTTTACACTGAATGATATATATCACATTGGAAGATGAGCAAGTGAAAGATTCCTTTATGTTGAATATTTTTCCTTTGTGGATGACTGTGGGGTCTGTGAAATGTTTTGGCATAGTTTGCAACTGGATAAATTACAGGGAAGTGTGACCTTCTGTTCCTTTTCAGTCTGTGATGGAAGTTTACTTCTGATTAGCTTGTGTTTTAAGTTGGGTGGCTGTCGGAAAGCCAGTACTGGTGGGGATGGGAATATCTCTTTCAGTAATTCATCCTCCTGGAGTATAGGTTGTAGATCTCTTATGATTTTCCTCAGTTTTTCCAGCTCTGGATTTTATGTCACTACAAGGGGGATTCTGTCTGTGGTTTTTTCTCCTTGTACTGTAACAGATTCTCCCTGGGTGTTTTGAGGGAGGAGGCAATATTCTTGGAGATTGTTTAGGCCATGGGAAATCTCACAAGAATATAAAAAAATACAATCAAAGGCCCAGTTCCAAGAGAGAACTCAAATTCAACCAACCTACCAAATGTCATCTTGGATCCATCAGGGTTAATTTTTTGCTTCTTCCTTAAATACTCCTTGTGACCTTGACAAGATATTCTACTTTCTATTGCTTCAGGTACAAGTAGGGTTAGATATACTAATGTGCATTAATGTGTTAATTTGTGTTAACATGAGTTAAATATTTAGAGGCCTGTTTACTAAAGAATGGTAAGTTTTGCACTTTCTACACTTTAAAAGCAAAAATTAACTCACAGTGTGAAGGCTGTGCCTTGTTGGGGGCACGTACAGCATATACCCTACAGTATAGAAAAGTTGTTTACCACTTGTTAAGTTCATTCACATTGAGTCTGGATGTACTTAACACAGGATAATTACTCTGTGCTAGCTGAAATGTGTAGTCCACACCAAATCTCTGCCCATAACCTGCCCAGTCCTTTCTCCATCCCACACTAAACAATTAGCATGGGATTTTTAGCATGCAGTATTTGTTAGCGTGGGCTAGCATTAACAGTTATCATATGCTAAAGCATGCATTAACTGCTTTAGCACACCTTACTAGACATGGTCCTAAGGGTGTCTTTTACAAAGGTGCACTAGCGGATTTAGTGCATGCTAATGATTAGCTCACGCTAAATGCTAGAAATGTATAGGTATCTCTAACATTTGGTGTGTACTTATTTTTAGCACACGCTACAAACGCTAGCGCGCCTTTGTAAAAAGACCCCTAAGTTTGTGAATAGGCTCTAATGACAATAAGGGAGCTTATGTTATGTGGAGGGACATTTTCGATATGACGTCTAAATCTAACTTTGGATGTTTTGCTGAAAATGTCCAAAAATCAAGTGGTGAACATGGTCATTTTCGAACCTGAAAAAGTCTATGTTTTTGGTTCGAAAATGGCCATTTCTTAGATGTTTTTAGATATTTTGTGCTCAGTGCATTTTTCTTTTGTGACTATTTTCAGAAAAAAAGTCCAAGAGAAAGAAGCACAAAAACAAACCATTGGGACATCTGGGGTGAAGTGGGGGCAGCATTCTTAGTAGACTGGCACTGCAGACATCCCAGCAGACCAATGGGGCACCCTAGGGCAGGGGCGTAGCTACGGGTGGGCCTGGGTGGGCCCAGGCCCGCCCAGTCTTTTGCGAACCTCACCTTCCATGCTGACGACTTAGTTTTTTGCCTGCAGCGGCGAGCGGGCGTAAAAGCAACAAGCAGCGAGCCAGTCTCGACTCCGTCCTTCACTTCCTGCCCTCTCAGCGTCCCGCCCACCCAAAAGGAAATGACATCAGAGGAAGGCGGGAAGCGAAAGACGGAGTCGAGACTGGCTCGCTGCTTGCTGCTTTTACGCTGCAACTTCGGGAGTGGAGTGGAAGTGAGCCAGCCAGCCCGCCCATCTAGTCCATTGTAAGGAAAGAAGCGATTTGGTTTCCACTCCTCCGCGTAGCCGTCGCCGTTCACTCAAAACACAGGGCAAGCAAACCTGTGAGCTACTGCATCCACGTTGTTGTTCTTTTGAGGGGGGCGGGGGAGACACCGGATAGAATGGGGAAGGGGATTGAAATAAACAGGATGGGCAGGGGAGAGAGGAGAATTGCCGGACAACAGGGATTGATGGAGGGGGCAGGGGAGAGAGGAAATTTGCTGGAGATGGATGGAGGAGAAGGCAGGGGAGAATGGAGTGTTGCTGGACATGTATGGATGGAGAGGAGGGCAGGGGAGAGAATAGAAATTGCTGGACATGGAGCGGAGGGCAGGGGAAGGAGGAAAATTGCTGGATATGGATGGATGGAGGAGAGGGCAGGGGAGAATGGAGAGTTGCTGGACATGGATGGATGGAGAGGAGGGCAGGGGAGAGAATAGAAATTGCTGGACATGGATGGATGGAGAGGAGGGCAGGGGAGAGAATAGAAATTACTGGACATGGAGCAGAGGGCAGAGAAGAGAAGGAAAAATGTTGGACAAGGATGGAGGGAAGGGAAGACAGAGGAAGTAGAAGCACATGGATGGAGGGGAGTAAGGAGAAATGCTGGATATGGATGGAGGGAAAACTGCTGAGTTTAAGGGCTGGTTTGGAACACGTTGAGGGCAGATACTGAAACTCGAGGAAGCATAGGGACAGGGCTACAGATGGTAGACAGGACACATAAGGACACAGGAGAATGGTGGACATGGTGAGAGAAAAAATATCATATGGAAAGAAGACACTGCATAAAACAGAAGACACTGGGACCAAAGTGAATAGATCAGACAACAAAGGTAGAAAAAGTATTTTATTCAGAATTTATTAATTGGAATATGTCAGCTTTTGGAAATGTGAATCTGTGATATTTTGCATGTAAGTTTCAATTTTTCTGGTATTGCTGCATGCTGAGTCTGACTTCTTGAGTTAACTTTCCAGTTCAGTATTTTGCCTTCATATTTTTTGATTTCTAGTTCCTTGTGTCATGTGTTTTTCATGTGTGATCAAGGTTCAGTATTCTGCTAGTGTGTAGTATTTGCAGCCCTTTTTGTTTTGCTTTTTTTTTTTTTTTTCACGAGGTAGTGTATTAGTGTTTTAGAGCCTAGTGTAATTACAGTTCTGCCTTTTCAAGCATAAGGTTGTAGCTCGGCCTGTCCTTGGAATTAGTGCTGTTATGATTTAGTAAGGATATGAGTGTGTTTTTGCACAAGTTTGTGTATAGCATTTTGTAGTGGAGAGATTGTGGGATAATGTAATTATACTTAAAAATATCAATTTTTCCATTAAGTATGTATGTGGTTATACTGATGCAGGGCAGCTGTTGGGCATCAAGTGAATTCTAAGGCATTATTTTGTAGGATCCCAAGAGACACTACTCAAACTTATATAGACAGTGCGTGCCCACCCATATTAGCTCTGGGCCCACCCAAAATCTCAGGTCTGGCTACGCCACTGCCCTAGGGGGTGCTGCAGTGGACTACACATAAAAGGTTCCAGATACACATCTCACTATTACCCCCTTATATTGTATGGGAGCCCTCCAAAACCCACCAAAAGCCTAGTCTACCTGACTATACACCACTACAATAGCCTTTAAGCATGCAGCTGTCACCTATATGTAGGTACAGCAGATTTTTGGAGGGCTCAAACTTTCTACCACGTGTTCCAATTAGACTGGGTTATGGGCCTGGGTCCCCTTCTCTACAGTGCACTGCACTGACCACTAGGCTGTTCCATGGACCTGCTTGCAGTCTAATAGGACTGGCCATAATAACATCTGAAGCTGTCATAGAGGCTGGTATGTACTGTTTCTTTCACATCCTTGGGGGGGGGGGGGTCAGTGACCACTGGGAGAATAAAGGGGGGGGGGGGGTAATGCCTTAATCCCTACAGTGGTTATCTGGTGATTTAAGGCACCTTTTAATGACTATCAGGCTCATTTTCGAAAGAGAAGGGCGTCCAAAAAGCAACACAAAATGCACATGGGCGTCCCTGTGAAAGAAGGTCACCCAAATCCAATAATCGAAACAGGGCCGTAAGGATGTCCTCAGCGCGAGGACGCCTATCTATGGTCGTCCCCACAGGGGGTGTGTTATGGGCGGCGTTACAAGATGGGCGCCCGCAACATATAACGGCTAGTGAAATGGTTTCGCATGGGTGGGAACATGGGCGTCCTTAGTTAGACCTGAAATAAAAGCGACCAGGGTAAGGGGGAAGTCGTCTTTAGACCCATTAGCGATTTTGTGGAGTTGGAGAGTTGCGAGATCGTTGGAAGAGAAAGCTGAATCGTTTGCAGAGAAAGCTGAGAGTTTGTTCAGTACCTGTTACCTTTGTCTGTGTACCGTAGTCGGAACGTTTTCACCCTCACCTGCCTCATTTGTGTTTTACCTTTTCAGCTTTCCCTACCCCTTCTAGCCCCCAAATCCAGACACCACTACTCCTTCCTCTATCTCCCCATCCCCTCCCCCTATCCCTCGTCATTCACTGTCCCAAACTTTATATTTCATTCCCTTACCTGTTTGTAGTCTCTGTTTGTCTCTTTGTCCTGTGTACTGCTGCAGCGTGTTTGTGAAGACTGCTTGGAGAGTGAGTGGCTACAGGGTATGGCAGGAGAGTTTGTAGTGAGTCAGAGAGTGCTTGTAGTGTGGCTCTGCTGTGCGTGACCGCATTGTTTGTCGGTGGTGGGAGAGTGAGTGTCAGCTTCTGTTTGTTGCTGCTGTGTTTCAGCAAGTTGGTAGGGAGGGGTGAGCACTGGTGTCACAGCATTGCACCAGTAGTGTGGGGAAATGGAGGCACTAAATGCACAGGTGGCTTACATATTGGAGGAAGAGGGGAGGCACCGCAGGAGGTACTCACCCAGAGTTTTCAGGCCCTGTAGCAATTTCCTAGACCTCACTGACCTGCAGTTTCTCACTAGGTACCGGTTTGATAGGGCTGCCATTCAGCACCTTTGTGACCAGCTCCAACCCCTCCTGCAGCCCAGGACCCATAGGAACAACCCGATCCCTGTGCACCTAAAGATCACTGCTTCTCTATCTTTTCTAGCCACTGGGAGTTTCCAGTCTGTCCTATCTGTGAACACGGGTCTCACCCAGGCTTCCATTTCTAAGCACCTCACCCAGTTCCTTGATGCCTTCCTTACCCACACCTCTGAGTACATCACCTTCCCCACCACCCCCCAGGCCCTGCAGAACAACATGGCTGACTTCTACGCCGTAGCTCGCTTCCCCCTCGATCATAGGCGCCATTGACTGCACACATGTCACGCTCAGACCCCCCCCCCCCCCGGCACGAGAGGCCACTTATAGGAACAGGAAAGCATTCCACTCCATGAATATGCAAGTTGTGTGTGACACCCAGGGGGAGATTCTAGACATGTGTGCCCCATACCCAGGTTCCACCCATGACGCCTATATATTGCAGCACTCAGGAATCTTCCGCAGGTTTGAGTGAGGGGAGATCACCGGCAGATGGCTCCTAGGTAAGTGCAGTATGGATCTACCCAAGCTATACCTCCTCAACTGGGCAACCCTCCACAACCCACTATCCCCCCCCCCCCACCTCCACAAGGTACCCATTCCAAACAATACACACTCATTTTTCTCATCCTGCTGCTCCCCAAAGGTGACAGAGGCTATCCACAGTGGAGGTGGCTCATGACCCCCATAGTGCACCCACAAACAGGATCAGAGGAGAACTACAACATTAGACATCGGACCGCCTATGGCATCATCGAGCGCACCTTTGGAAAACTTAAGAACAGGTTCCGATGTCTGGACCGTTCTGGAAGGGAGCTCCTGTACAGCCCCCAAAAGGTGGCAAAGATATTCCTGGCCTGCTGCATGCTACATAATTTGGCAATGCGCAGAGGACAGGCCCTCCCAGAAGAGCCACAGCAACCACAGCAGCAGGCCCCAGATGAACAGGATGAGGAGCCCCCTCCACCTCCTGCCCACAGAGCAGAGTGCACACCAGCTGGGGGTCCGAGCCAGGCAAAGACTGATCGAGACAAGTTTTGTGTGAGAGTAAGTTGACATTTATTTCTATCACATAGTATTTACACACCACCACCACCAAATCCCCTCCTACCACCATCACCCGCTCTGTGCATATTCCCCTCCCTCCAACCCTCACCCCCCACCCCTCCAGCATGTCCCATCACTTTTCCCGCCCCTTCTCCTGTCCCCGTCCCCTCCTACCCCTCCCACCGTGTTCCTGTGCAGCTGGTGCTGCAGGGGAACTGTGTTGAGAGTCCTCCTCTGATGAGCTCCTACTCTCCTCCTCTTTGTCCACAAGGCAGCCTGCTGCCTCAGCTGCCCTGTGGAAGTCCGGCCACCTTGCGGTCTGTGACTTGCCCTGCAACCTGGGCACAGGACCCAGAAGGGGAGCTGGTGTGGTGGCTGCTGGATCAGTGGCTGGGGAGGCTGAGGTTCTCTAGCTCCCCTTCTTAGCGGGTGGTTGCTGTGCAGTGGTGGAAGTAGACGCCACTTGTTGCTGCATCAGGGCTGTACTAGGTGCCTTCAGGTCACGGCGTAGGCCCTCAATGCTGTGCTCTGTCCGCTGGAGCTGCTGTACCACTTCACGTTGGGTCTGTACCGCTTCCCGTTGCACCTGGAGCGCTTCCCGTTGCAGCTCCAATTTCTGGCGCCGGTAATCTTCCATGTTTACATTCTGGCCCAGCAATTGTGTGGCCTCTGCTGAGGATGTGCCCCCCTTCTGCATCTTCTTCTTCGCCACCATCGGCAAAGGCTGTGGGTGGTGGAGGGAAAGCCTCTGCTGCGGCTGGTGGAGGGAGAGCCTCTGCTGCGGGTGGTGAAGGGAGAGGTGGCGCTGGTGCTGGGTCCTGTGGTTCCACCCCATGGTCCTGTGTGCTTTCTTGTGCAGGCCCACTGGTTTGCTGCTCTGTGTGCTGGGGCTGGTGGCCACAAGAGCCAGCTTCTTCCTCTGACTAGGTGTCATCACCTGCATAGCAAAAGGGGAGGAAGTGTGTTGGTCAAAATAACCCACTTTTGTTTTTCAGCATTCATATACATAGCCCCACAGGCAAAGACCCAGCAAAGAGATGGTGAGGAATGGGATTGGCAGGCAAGCCACAGATGTCATTGTACATGGTACAGAGCTGGAGAAGAGGAGCGCAGTGTACTATAGAGACTGATGTGCAAGAGAGCCACACAGGCAGGTGGGTACACAGAGAACTGTGGAAGGAGTGCAGAGGACACAGTTGCTACAGCACAGAGGTGTGGGAAGGAGATATGCAGAGTTTGGTGATGGGAAAAGAGGAGGGAGTGGGGAAGGCCCCCAAAGCTGCGAAACAGTGGTAACCTACACACACATTGCTGGAAACCCTCCCCCCACCCCTCCTCCTCCCCCTGGCTACTCCCTGTGTCATGGTCTGTAATGAATAGTGATTTGTATTGCATGTGGTGTTCTCACCCCTGCCCCTACTGAGGAGCACCACACTATCCCCCACTTGTATAAAACAGAGTGTAGTGCAGCACAACAGATACCTCAGCTTCCTAATGGTCAACCTACCTGAGCCCTCAGGCTGTGCTGTGTCAGGGACCCAATGTCGTGCATCTCCTCCTGGGGCAAGAGCCCATGAATGATGCGCTCAGTGGGGGTCAAGTTAGCAGTGTCATCTGCTGGGGGGTTAGCACCAGCCTTCCTCCTGACATTATGCCTCAGCCGGCGCCACTTCCGTTTGCAGTCTTCCAGTCTTCCACATCCCTGCCACAGTGGAAGACCACGTTGACCCGGTCCCTTACTGCCTCCCATTCGCTCTGCTTTGTTGTAGCAGCCAGCCTCTGGCCCGTGGGAGCAAACTGTAACACAACTTCAGCACAGATTTGGAAAAGTTGAGTAATTACATCTAAGTATGCAAATCATCTGAGTTCATAATATGAGAATGTACATGCTAAATCCCCATAATTGAATTTTATCTATATTATGAAGTATGCTATTATAAAAATAATGTTGCATAGCTAAGAACAAACTATTTAATAAAGTATTAAATAAATAGTGAAAATGGAAACACAGATCCTGTTAACCTTCCTAGAAACAAAAACATAATTTTATTTGGTCCAATGTCAAAGAGATATATATAGTAATTGTATAAGACCAGATTGCAGAAAAGGTCATTAGAGGGGGTAATTCTGTAATAAACATGAGGGATGGTTGTAGCACAATCACTGTAATGTTACATTTGCATGACATCATTTAATTAGTTAAATTATGCAATTCATCTTTCTTGCTTAGAATTATCTGTTAAATTCAGATATACAAACTTTGAACTATGAATTCCATTAGCCTTAATTACGTATTACCTTACCTCTGAAATCATATATGTATATATATATATTTTATTTAAATGCAATAGCATTGCCTTTATTACATTGCTGTTGTGTTTATGCCTTGCAAATTTAACATAAGGAATGCATTGTTTACACTTGAGGAGATTCCTTATGGCTTACGTAAATAGTATAATGGGACACTTCATCAACCCGACCCATTAAACTAGGCCAACCCTTACCCATGCCCTGCTCACACCATAGATAGTATATATTTGTAATCATAATCCCTTCCTGACCAAACTCAAATAATACTAAACACCTCCCGTTCCAGTCTAAATATTATTCTGTTTGCATCATGTGATCAGAAATGATATACCGTTGTCAATAACCAGTTAATACACCAATCAATATATAACAAACTGCTATACACAATAAGCTCAGCAAGGTTGATCACTAACAATACAGCCAATAACTAAGCTTCCATACCTAACCTATGCACACCATACACTTTACTTTCTCTCAGACCATTCCCACTTCTTTCTCAGTCCTTCCTAGCCTTAGTGTCTCCTTCCTCCTCTCATCTTCTTATTCTGTTTTGCCCGCATTTTCAAAGCACTTAGACTTACAGAATTTCATAGGTTACTATGGAGCTCATTTTCAAAACAGAAAAACATCCAAAAAGTGCTATAAAGCACCATTTGGTAGATTTCTTCTGAAAATGTCCAAATCGGTATTTTCAAAACATATTTTGCAGACGTCTGTCTATGCATTTCATCTGCAGAGTGTCCAAATCACAAGGGGGCATGTTGGGGGTGTTTCAAAGACAGGATTAGGGCGGGCTTAGGGTGTGCCTAACACTTGGACATTTTAAAGCCATTATGGAACAAAATTAAAACATCTAGGGTGAAAACTTCAACGTTTTGGTCTAGATCTGTTTTTCTAATGAATAAGACACAAAAAGGTGACCAAATGACCAATGGAGGGATTCAGGGATGATCCCACATACTCCCCCAGTAAGGGGTGACCCCCTTCCACCACCAAAAAATGTGAATAAAAATAGTACTTACAAGCCTTTATGATAGCCTCAGATGTTATACCAGGTCCATTAGAGCAGCAAGCAGGTCCCTGGAGCAGTGTAATAGTGGGTGCAGGGAACTATAGACAGGTGGACCCAGGCCCATACTTCCCCCCACCTGTTATACTTGTGTTGAGCCCTCCAAAACTCACCAGAAACTCACTATGCCCACATATAGGTGCCCCCTTCACTTCTAAGTGCTATTGTAGTGGTGTACAGTTTGGGGTAGTGGGTTTTGGGTGGGTTTTGGAGGGCTAAGCAAACAAAATATGGGAGCAATAGTGAAATGTGCACTTGAGAGCATTTATATGAAGTCCACAGCAGTGTCCCAGTGCTCTTCTGCAATGTCTGAGGGAGCAGTCTGCTAAAAATGCTGGCCCCTCCTACATCCCAATGGCTTGATTTTCCCGGGACTCAGCTTTAAGGTAAGTGCCAAGAATCGACCATAACCCATCTTTGAAAATAATTGTTTTGTAATATTTGCATTTTGTATTTTAGTCATATGTTCACATGTTCACCTTTCTAAGTTCTGTTAACAATTTCTGTGTAGTGATTGATGATTTCAGAGGCTTGTTGTGGGATCATTCAGTCCACTTTGGTCTCTTCTGTTATCTGAGTACACTTAAAATTATTACCTTGAAGGCTTGTGATATTTGATATATGAAGGTTTTATGTTAAGATATGCACTGCTTTGGGGGTTTTCCTTTTTGTATCCCATAATTTTCCTGCAGCGATTTTCTTTATAGATTTTTCCCCTTTTTGTATATTGGACTTATACGGGTGCTGGCACTGAATACCCAGACTCTGCACTGGCCTTTGGCCATAACCTGAATGTTTGTGGGCAGGCATGATATTCAGCCTGCTAGCTGGTTAGCTAACTTGGTAGTGGGCTGAATATTGGGTTAGGGTCAAATTTTCCCCCCTCCCCACCTCCCTAAAGAACAGATCCCCCTAAAAACAGCTGCTGTCCCAGAAACCCTCCCTCAACCTTCCCATAGGCTTCGCCTGAAGCTTCTTTTCAGCTTGAGACCTCCAGTGTTGCTGGCCACCAGGTCTTCACTGCTTGAATCCAGAACCTGGAAGTGAAAACCCTGAAAGGAAACTGGAGGCACAAGCACAGGGCACTCAACAAAGAGGAGCAAGGCAGGATTAAGGCTAAAAGGAGTATCTAACAAGACAATTAGCATACAGAGTATAACAGACTGCCAAATCTTCAACTGACACTGAGTAGTGCAGATCAAGCTTTGGGAAAGATGGTCTAGCTAGGGTTGAGTTCAAGGAGGTTGGATTGAAAACAGGAGATGTTAAAGGCTATGTAGCCCATTATACAGGTTGAAGCCAGTAGGCGGAGTCATTAGTTCACCCAAAACAATAGCAAAAGCTATTGAAAGCAATAGATTATTAGAAAATAATGGACTGCCTATGTGTGATCCATCTGTAAAAAGTCAAAAGCTGTTCCAAGTTGGATAGGCAAAGGTGGAGGCCCAAAATTTTTTTTTTTACGTATTTGACAGCTTTTTATTTTATTTGAAAGCTACCCATATGTAGATATAAATGTCATGCAATCAAAACTGAATATCACTAAAACAGCTTCAAAAATTATTGTAATTGGTGGAAACAGCACTAATAAAGGCTATATTTTGTGCTCATTTCTCTACATCGTTCTATACCTTACAGTAGTAATGGCCAAATTTTAGTGAGCATATCCTGTTTACTGAGGGGTTCATTTTAACTATTGTTATAATCTGCCTTGGGAAGCCCGGTGTTATAAAGATTGGAAGTAAAATTACTCTCTCTTCATTGGGGCACATGGAATCACATCTTCAGTTTTTCTCTTTTGTACAAATGGATTATTCTGTTTTGAGCATGTTTCAGGGACAAGTGGTTTTCTTAAGTCAAAATAATGAAAACAAATGTTTTCTTTCATGCAGATCTCTCATGTGTTCTAAACATAACTAAATGGGCCATAAGTCCCTAATGCAGTTCACTGATTTTCTTATATTTTGTCCTTGTGATAACTTATACTCTGCCAAAACTGGAAATACAGTTAGATAGAACAATAGAATTCAATAACATCCAAAACTTATTAAGTAACTTTATAATTGTGTTCACATTTGGGTAATAACTGAGAAAATACTGTTAAAAAATAACTTGAAGACAAAATAAATATATATCATAGTACTGGAAAATGTTGGCACATTTAGGTTGATTCTGGACTTCCGCGTGAAGGTAGCTTTACCCTCATTATTGCATATCCCTCTATTAAATAGTAGTAATAAACAACATTAAGTGTATTTGTATAATGTACCACTGCATTCCACAAAACATAAGGAGCAACTTCCCACATAGCATCTTTCTCTTTTGATCAAGGCATAAGGAAAAAAAAAAGATTGTAAATGCTCCCAGGTTTCAACCTAATTCACGTTTAATGTGGGATATAAGTGTCAAAAATAAGTAAATGAATAAATAGAAGCTCTGACTGTTGATCACCTGATTCTCATAACATGATGTTTGTTTTAGTGTCCCCTTACTAGGAAAAAAAAACTGTGCACGAATATAACACATGCTAGGGTGTCCCTATAACCATCCCCTCCAAATGACACACTGATTATGATTTATAACAAACTAGTAAAAAAAGGCCCGTTTCCGAAACCAATGAAACGGGCGCTAGCATGTGGCTTTTTTTGTGTTTGTGTGTATGTGTCACAGAGTTATTTTGTGTGTGAGTATGTGAGTGTGTGAGGGTGCGGTGTGTGTGCAGGTTGTTGATGTGTGTCTTTTTTTTGTTTTGTTTTGTTTTGTTTTTTCCAGCGGTGGTTCTGTGCTCTCCGTGCTGCACAGATAATGAGCCATTCTGCTGGGGAATGCTCCTCCCTTATTGTCACGTAGTTTCCGCTGATTGGTCTATCTTACGTTGCCTAGTGTTGCCTGGGAACGGTGTTGTGATGGTCCTTTGTGTTTCAGAATGTTGAGGGTGTTTTTTCTGATTGGTCCGTCATGCGAGGGCGGGGCAGAGAGACATGGTCAGTGTTGTGGCTTCACCACCATGAATCCATGAACCCTTCAGGGAGTGACTGAGTGACTTCAGAACGTTGTCTTCAGAACGTTGAGGGTGAGTTTTATTATAGTAGATTACTACGATACCTATGAAAAGTTATTCCATTATTATACTTCAGTGTACATTCGTATGCTGCACAAGGTGGCATTTTTAAAAATATAAGTGAGATTAAATAAAAATGCTACTAACAATAAAGAACGACAACGTGGATACACCAGCTCATCGGTTTGTTTGCTTTGAGTATACGCAGAGTGACGGCTACACTGGGAAGGGGAAACACAGACTAACCTAAGTGGCTTCAGCTTTTTGACGTCATGCCTGTTCTCAATCAAACCTCCTTGGTTGAGTTTATATAAAGATCATAGACAGGAACAATATGGTCTCCAGAAGGAAGTGTCAGGTGTAGAGTAGGCTTGGGAAGCCAGACAACCAAATGGATCCCACTGACACCTGCTGACTCACCCAGATGAGGCTCTTTCAGTTGCTGAGCAGACTAGCAGCAGAATCTCACACCAATGCCAAGTAAAAAAAAAATAATGGCAAAAGTGAAGTCCTGCCTTGTTCAGTTTAATAGGGGGGAAAAAGAGGGAACAAAATCTATTAATTAGATTTGTAGCCTTAAAATGAACACATAAAAGTTTTAACTCAATTTTTAAACTTAGTAGGAAGCTCAAAACTGTCTAGAGTAATTAACAAAGGCATTGAAATCTGTCAGAGACCTTTCTAACATCCAAAGCCACAGAGAACCTGGAAAACCTATTTATTTCTTGCCACATATAGAATATTGAACTGTTGTCTAGTATTAGAGGTGGTATGCTTGCTTTTTATGGAGAGCAGTTATCAAACTGTCTGGCCTGATGCAAAGAACCAGTGGACCATATATCTAATGTTCCATAGGAGCAAAGTATTTGTAAAACCTTTGCACTTGCTTTTTGTGTGATTCAAATTTCTCTGGAAAAAGACCTGTGCAATTCTGAACATTCAGGGGCCCTTTTACTAAAGTGCGTAGGTGTCTACACGCATCAATTTGGAACCACTGCCTGGCTACCGCGTGCTATGGGCGGTAATTCTATTTTTTATGTGCGCCTGATACGCACAGCTAAAAAAATATTTTTTTCTACCATATGGTGCTAACCGGGTTTTAATCGGCAGTGTACTCGCACTGATGATTACCACCCCGTTAACGCATGAGACCTTACCGCTAAGTCAATGGGTGGCAGTTAGGTCTCAGGACCAAAATGGACGTGTGCCAATTTTTATTTTGCCACATGTCCATTTTCGGCTAAAATAAAATGCCTTTTTTTTACAGGTGCACTGAAAAATGGACCTGCATGTGTCCAATACATGTGCCTACAACAGCGCAGGCTATTTTTTGGCACACCTTAGTAAAAGGACCCCTCAATTTGCATACATCATTTTCCACTTTGATCTAAAATGCCTATGCACTTTGGAACTCCACTTGTACTTTTAGAAGGACTGAGTAAGGATAATTTTCAGATGGAATGGCATATTTACCCAGGTATGAGTATATCACTCTTTAGCTACATAAATAGCTTTGATATTGCTCTGTATGAGCCAGTTTGATGAGGCCTGACCAGATCATATGTGATGTTTTCTAAACTGCAGAACCTCAACAAGGAGCTTGATATCAGAGTTAATTAGAAAAAATAAGCTAATATGAGTTAGGATCCAAAGCATCTTATCCTTTTAGTAAATGAAACTGGTTGTCACATCTGTTAAGTTGCTAGTACAGTACAATTAGGATCTAACTGCAAAAAATTAAATAGGTCTAACAGAACCAGAGAGAGTTCAAGGGTTGTTTTTTTTTTTTTTTTTTTAATGAACAGCCAAGTGATTGTTATGGTTCCCCATGGGAAGTCTCACTAATCCTCTCTGCAGTTCTAAAGATTTACTTGGTGTAGCTTGTGCATATAATTGATTATTAATCCTGGGAAGCCTAATATCTCTCATATAAGGTACAAGCATACCCACTTGTCTGAAAAGAATTCTGATAAATCGACCAGGAACTTTAAATTTGTTCATCTGAGAAAGAAGGTAAGTAATCTCATAGTTTTATGTACAGTACCAGAAATAGTTTGTATTAGCCCTTTATTCTTTTAAAAATAGTGGTCCAGCTTTATTCCCATACTTATGGAACCTTGTTAAATATACCCACAGGGCTGTAATGCATGCAGGTCTTGCCTACATCTCTGAAAATGTGTGAAGATTTTATTAGAACATCTTTATGTAGCATTCCTATGCCTATTCACCTTTCCTGAGAAAGTGCCCTCTCCATTTGTACCTTCCTTACATCAACTAATGATTCTCCTGCTTTGTACAACCTTGAGCATATCTTATTAATAATTTGGATTTTTAATCCTGAGAGAAAGGAGTCTTTCAAATTTCTTAATAATAATGGTCTCTTTAATGGGAGACCATTTTACATAAATCCAAGCCAGTATTAAATATGCAGGGACCAAGAGCAGAAATAGCTCACCATGGGCTATATCTTGTTCAGTTTTAAGTAGGTTTGGTGTCCCCTGTATAACGGGGGGCCCAGGACAGTTGTTTGCAGCCCCCTAATGGCCCGACTCCCAGCATAGAAAGGTTAAGTAGAAAAGCATTAGTATCATAGCAATGTTATTTGAATGTTCTAATTGTGTGCTTATTAGATATTCCATTACTATTATGCTTACATCGTATTATATCTCTGTTATTTGAATTTCAGTGCTGTTAACTGAGTATATTTTCATCCTGTTTCATGGTAGTCATATTAGGTTGCAATTTGCTGTTTTCATATTTTCCTCTTTCATTGTATTTGTTTATACTTGTACATTTTTACTAGTGTCATGTTGTTAACAAAATTGTAAGTTTGATGTTAAACTGTATCATCTTGGGTGAATCTCTTCATAAAGGCGGTTAATAAATCACAATAAATAAAGTCTCCAGGTACAGAGAGGACAAATTTGAAATGTGAGTTACATTTCTATTATTCCTCTCCCTCCCTGGGAATTACGTGTCAAAATTATAGAATTATGTACAAAAATTATAGAAAGCTAATTGTGGCAAACCTGTTGGTCACCTATTCTACACTGAACCTGTCCAAGAACTACAGATGTGAAAGGGGAAACCATTCTTCTTACCTGACAAGTCCTAAGAGATAGAAGGCAAGTTTCAAAGTTCTGTAGTCACTGGGAACACTTTCTCTTTCTCCACACTCTCTCTCTTTTTACCTAAAATGAGGTGAGGTCTAAACTTGCGCTGGGGTTTACTAAGCTGCTAGTGCAGCTGGCTGTGCGCTAGTGCTGACACAGACCATTCACTTTGAATGGGCTGTGTCGGCAATGCCGTGCAGAAGCCGCAAGCGTGGCTTAGTAAACAGACCCCTTGGTTTTGGTTGCATAATAAAAGCAAATAGGACAAAATTTGAATGAAATTATATATTCATCAGTGGCCATTGAATATATAATTTTGCTATCCATTTAGTTTTATAAAATTGTGGGTCAATATTCAAAGGGAAATATCCTGATAAGTTTTGACGTTATCTGGATATTTCCCTTAGTCAGCACTATCTGGGGATGTTCAGCACCAGTATCTGGATAATGCCATTTAAAATCTTTACAGACCACCTTGGGACTATCCAGATAGTGCCAGGGTGGTTTATTTGAAGAGCCTGGGTGGAGGTTTGAGTTATCTGGAGAGCAGCAATATGCAAACCATTCTCCAGATAACTATCCAGATAAAGATAGGACAGAAAAAAAGCTGTCTTGACTTTAACCAGATAGCTGTCCAGACAGCAGACTCAATATTGCTTCTCTGGATAACACTACTGCTTATCACTTTATCTGGATATTCAGCACTAACTTCCTTCCAGATAATGGTGCTGAATATCTAGATTGTTTAAAACTGCCATGGCCAGTGTTTAAAAAATGCTTACCATAGCAGCTGTATATAGATATTATAGGGGCAAAAACCTAACTGAATGGGGGATAATTTTATAACAGCACGCCTAGGTTAATAGGACAGGAAAGTGTTTATTTTAAAGACACATAGGGGTTCTTTACTAAATTGTGGTAAGTTTTTGCACTTAACCGCACAATAAGTGCAAAGCCTATATAGTAAATGCAGGGTGTGTGTCAAATATCTGCCCTGCATTTACTGCACTGCACCATGTTATCTGCAGTGCCAAAACAGTGTGGGTGCCTGTTGTGTCTGACACATCCAAGCAGAAATAAATACATAAAGCCAACAAAGACCTGCAGCAGCAGTGCACCTCCTACATACATCCCATCTTCCCCAAATCTGATTCCTTTTCCTGACCCATTCAATCCTTTCAGACATTTCAATCCCCTAATACCCTAATCACCCACCTGGCACCTCTAATCTGCACTAGAAAGCCCACCACCCCCACCCCCGACACTCCTAATTTGACCTTGGACACCTTTAGTAGGCAAAAGGCTTAAGCCCATCCCTGACCTGAAGACCCACCATAGAGTCTCCTGGGCCCCAGACACCACTGGGACTTCCCTGGAGGTGCTACCTGGTGGTCCAGTGGTACCCCTCTGCTCTTCCCAGCTATGATACAAAATGGCCACCATGACCCTTAATGGTAATACTACAAGTACATCTTCTTATGTGGAAGGATACCTCTTAGCGGTAGTACTAGGGGTCATGGTGTCCATTTTTTATCATGACAGAGGCCCAGACAGGGGCAGAAATGGACCACTCTAGTAGTACAGCTGCTGTCAGTGGAGGCTATGGCAATGTTCCCCCTAGCCATCCGATCACCCTCCAATACCCCTAATCTTCAACAGACACCCCTCCAACATTCCCAATCTGCGACAATTCCCCCCCAGTAGTAACAATCTGACCCTCCACCCCTCTAGAAACCAACACATTTGAGCCCCTATGACCTGAAGCCCAACCCACTAGTAGCAATGGAGTCCCCCCTCCCCTCTAACATCCCAAGGCTTACCTGGAGATTCTGCCCAGTGATCCAGTGGTCCGAAGCAGGCGCAGCCCCCCTCTGCACCTCCGGGTAAGCCTTGGAGTGTTGGGGGGCCAGGGGGTAGAGAAAGGGACTCTGTTGCCACATGAGGAGTGGCACAGATTTCTTCACTTTGGCCTTACCAGTAGTCTCTTGGGTATAGTGGGGTAGAAGCAATGCTCCTCTGGTTCAAACTGGCCATCGAAACCTCTAGCCATGAAGCTAAACACCTAGTTTTTGAATCAGAGGAGCATTGCTGTATGAGCGAATGGATATCAATTCCACCCCATTAGAACTTAGGAACTCTCAGTGACACAATGCCAGAGACTACAGACTGCTGGAGGTCACAGTATGCATTTCGATGACAGAAGAAGGGGAAAAGACCATGTTCTCTCCCTTCTGGGACTCCGATAGTCCTCTATGACATCACCTAATCTCCTCTCATAGCCTTTCAAATGAGGGATCCACCAGTGTACACACTTCCACATTATATTATGATATAGCTACCAGAGCAAATGGTATCTCTATAGCACAGAAACACACCATGCTACCAAATATTGAGTTAATACTTGAGGCAAATCTGTTAGTTTTGCTATGGAATGTTTGTGATCTGGGTCACATAGAGGGGCATAATCGAAAGGGGCACCCAAGTTTTCCTGAGGACGTCCTTGCAGGACGTCCCTGTGAAGGGGTGGGGAAACCCGTATTATCAAAACAAGATGGGCGTCCATCTTTCGTTTTGATAATACGGTCAGGTATGCCCAAATCTCGAAATTTAGAGATGGTTGTCCTTAGAGATGGTTGTCCCCAATTTTCGGCCATAATGGAAACCGAGGATGCCCATCTCAGAAATGACCAATCCAAGCCATTTGGTCATGGGAGAAGCCAGCATTTGTAGTGCATTTGTAGTGCATTGGTCCCCCTGACATGACAAGACACCAACCGGGCACCCTAGGGGGCACTGCAGTGGACTTCATAAATTGCTCCCAGGTGCATAGCTCCCTTACCTCGTGTGCTGAGCCCTCCAAAGCCCAATCCCCACAACTGTACACCACTACCATAACCCTTATGGGTGAAGGGGGGAACCTAGATGTGGGTACAGTGGCCAGCAGGCTCCACTACCAGCAGATAAAAATAATAAGTAACAAAGCAAAATACTTATAGCTACATGTATAAAACTTCAAACAAATTGATGCACATCCAGTTTGTAGCTGCATTCAGTTTACTGTCCCTGTCACATATTGTTCTGGTACCAATTCCTATACATACAAACACAAAAACCAAAATTGTATCTTCAGGCAGTTCTCCTTTAAGTCCTCTAAAGGAACTGCTGTTTTAAATGAAGAGTTTGTGAGAGACATGGCTCAGCTCTGAATGTCTGGGCCTGATTCTTTTTTTTAAATCTTCACTGCCATGGGAACAATTAGTCTTGGATATTCAATGCCAGGCCAGTGTCCAGGCACTAGCACTGAATACCTCGGGGTAAGGAAACAAGAAAGCAATGGGTCTACAATACCCACTGTGGAACAAAAGAAGCAGACCTTGTTGAAAAAAACAGTCTTTAATGAGTTGTATTGATGCTCCCAGATGCCCAACATGGCCATGTTTCGCCAAGAGTACAGGCTGCATCAGGGGCATTAAGAAATAGTTGGTTCAAACCTAAGAACTCCACCAATGCACATCAAAGTGTGTCTTCCTGGGTCTGAAATGATGTTACCATAGTATCTCAAATAATATGAACTTGTATATAATGCACACCCAGAGTTTTTAACTTTAATGTAAAAACCTATGGCCTGATATTCAGCTGACAGCAGGATGCAGTCTATTTTAACCACTGAATATAGCCAGTTAAGCGCTGAACATCCACGCCAAACAGGCTATGCCGCTCGATATAGCCAGTTAGCGGCTAGCTGCACACTGTGGCTATTTAGCGGGAGTAACTGGCCATCTCCATCTGAATATTCACGGTTTGATCCTCATAAAATAAGCAATATTAATTCAATTAAGAAAAATATTTAAAACATAATTTGCAGTATAGATATTTTATTTAGAAATGTGTTTTAAATTGTCAGTATGAAATATTAACCTGCTAGTTCTGTAGCCACCAATTGGTGCCTGGGTGATCTTCACACATGATTAGTATTGCTATGTGGATGGCCTAAAAGCATCTTAATACTTTTTTCCTACATGCACCCTCAATTTCAGTAATTTCCCATTCCATGTTGAATCAGGTTTTTCATATGATAGAGTTGAAAAGCTGTATTATATGAGTGAAGTTATTACTAAATTTCTCATTTGTGAGATTTCAGCGATCTCATTTGGGGAGCAGACCCTTGGGATTTGGGGCTGAAGGAAGATTTACAAGGAAACTAAGGAATGATTGGCCAAGGTTGGGCAATGGGGAGAAAAAGTAGTAAGTCCTGGGAAATCGGATTAGTAGATATAACAACATCCAGCACAGTGGAATGCTGATGAGGTGAGGGAAGGAAGGAGACAAGATAAATGTTGAGGGCTTCTAGTAAAATGAGATGATCACTTGGAAAGCTAGAGTGAGTGAGAAGGGATTGAATGATCTGAAATGAATAAGCAGAAGGAGGTGGTGGATAATATCTATATACATAAAAGGCACCACTGAAGCCTCCAGCCAGAAGTGTGAAGCGCCAGAGATATCCGGTTTCCCCATGAGTGAAGGAAAACAGCACAGCAGGAAATCCCATGAAACAGTGAAGGACTCAGAGGGGGGAGGGGAAAGAGATGCCCTCACTCTCTCTGTAACAAAAACACAGAACAGCAGGAAACAACACTGAAGGACTGGACTCGGAGGGGGGAGGGGGGAGGGAGAGAGGGCAGAGGGCAGGGACGCACACTCCCACATGCACACTCTGAAGAAAACCTTGCTAGCCCCCGTTTCATTTGCATCAGAAACGGGTTTTTTTACTAGTAAAAGAATAAAACATAGATAATAGGGGGGAGCAAGGTGAAATGAGAGAACTTCAAGGGGAGGGGTTGGCGTGAAAGGAGTACGCTGAAGAGGATATTGGGAAGAAAAGAAAGCTGCTAGTCCACCTCCTTTCCTTCATTTAAGGTAGAGATGAGAAAATCCTGGTAGGGTAAACTGAATGTGGTATGCGAGACCAGAGTCTGATAGCCATGTTTTGGTAAGGCACTATAGACCTTGTCTAACTGGGTGCACCTAAATGCAGCAACATAGGACATGCAAATAGGAGGCATAGCCATATCACACCCATGTTCCAGTACACCCCTTGCATTGCTCACTATGCCACTAATAGCTTGTCTGAAATTTTGTGCATAAAGGGACATGCACCATTGAGCAACTTGTTATAGAACTGCCCTTACTCTGTGCACCTGTGGCTCCCAAATGGCATCAGATTAGCTTGACATGGTTGATCTGGGCCACCATATTGCATGCAGGGGATTAAAATCTTACTTTACTTATGGGAATACCATTGGGAAGTCAAAACTACAAGTCCCTTATAGAGTGTGTAAAGTACAAACTAGATCAACCCTGCTGGATGAATCTGGAGCCAGATGACAACCTTATTTGCACTCTTCTTACATGTAGTGAAGTAACCTTTACATCCAGCGTGCCCATCATTCCTACAATAGCATACATATACTGTATGTATACACATTGCATGTTTCTTGTTCCTATACAATACACACTCTTGCCTTATCTTTGCAGCAAACACACATGTACCCCTCATCTCTAATGTTCTATTTAATATTTTGTATAATTATCAGGTTTATTTTTGAAAGAGAATGGCGCCCATCTTTCGACACAAATCGCAAGATGGTGTCCTTCTCACAGGGTCGCCCAAATCGGCATAATCGAAAGCCAATTTTGGGCATCCTCAACTGCTTTCCGTCGCGGGGATGACCAAAGTTCACAGGGGCGTGTCGGAGGCGTAGTGAAGGCGGGACTGGAGCGTGCCTAACGCATGGGCGTCCTCGACCGATAATGGAAAAAAGAAGGGCATCCCTAATGAACACTTGGACTACTTTACCTGGTCCTTTTTTTCTTATGACCAAGCCACAGAAATGTGCCCTAAATGATCAGATGATCACTGGAGGGAATCGGGGATGACCTCCCCTTACTCCCCCAGTGGTCACTAACCCCCTCCCACCCTCAAAACGTTTTTTTAAAAAAATATTCTTTCCAACCTCTATGCCAGCCTCAGATATCATACCCAACTCCATGACAGCAGTATGCAGGTCCCTGGAGCAGTTTTAGTGGGTGCAGTGCACTTCAGGCAGGTGGACCCAGGCCCATCCTCCCCTACCTGTTACACTTGTGGTGGTAAATGTGAACCCTTCAAAACCCACCAGAAACCCACTGTACCCACATCTAGGTGCCCCCTCCACCAATAAGGGCTATGGTAGTGGTGTACAGTTGTGGATAGTGGGTTTTGGGAGGCTCAGCACATACGGTAAGGGAGCTATGTACCTGGGAGCAATTTCTGAAGTCCACTGCAGTATCCCCTAGGGTGCCCGGTTGGTGTCCTGGAATGTGAGGGGGACCAGTGCACTATGAATGCTGGCGCCTCCCACGACCAAAGGGCTTGGATTTGGTCGTTTCTGAGATGGGCGTCCTCAGTTTCCATTATCGCCAAAAATCAGAAACGACCAAGTCTAAGGACAACCATCTCTAAGGTCAACCTAAATTTCCAGATTTGGGCGTCCCCGACCGTATTATCGAAACGAAAGATGGATGTCCATCTTGTTTCGATAATACGGGTTTCCCCGCCCCTTCACAGGGGACGTCCTGCGAGGACGTCCTCAAAAAAACTTGGGCGTCCCTTTCGATTATGCCCCTCCACATGGCACTTTCTAGTTTTTCATTATTATGACAGATTTAAAGTGAAATCTGACACATCCAAACAGAATGGCATACTGAAAGATAATCCTAATTGTGCACTAAAGAGAGAAATTGAGTTGGCAACAAAAAGAAGATGGATAGAAAGGGAAAGCACCAATATGAGGATCCCTAACACAGTGACCAATACCCCTTTGAATCACTTCAGTATTTATTTTTGTAAAATCTTTAAAAAAAGTTTTTTCTTCTGCCCAAAGGAGTCTGTCTTTTCTGGGGACACAATTTTTGCAATTTTCTAGTTGCCTTTAAACATTACAGTTGTGGTGATGGACCCTCAGGAGAACAGGATTACTTCAAAAGATTGCACAATTTACATAGAACAAAGATTCAGAAAATGTTACTGGCACCAGTAGGAGAGAAATCGTGCATCTAAAGTCCATGAGCGCATAAATATTAAAATTAGCTACTGTCTTTAGTATACACAAAGGCCCACATCCTGTTTCACAAGCTTCACAAGGTTTCTTGTTCTATTAAATCCACTTAATTTCATTCAACACAATTGTTGCTTAGCACGAAAGAAAAATCCCATCCACTGGGCTAAGTTCCTTGTCATCTTTGTAACTTCTCTCTCTGGAGTTGCAATCTCTCAGCATTCTTTTCCTCAGCTGTTTCTTTTCTTTCTTTTTTTCTTTTTGTATTGTTGCTTTCTTTCAAATAATCTCCAACCATTTAAACTTATTCATAGAAGTTTCTAGTACATCTATTTTGTCTGAATACATTAGCCAAATGTAATTTTTGTACCTACTGCTGTTACAGTGACCTGTATTTTAATGCAATTTCTTTTCCTTTTGCCTTGGTTCAATTTTTTTTCATAGAAAAACAATTTATCTCCATGTTTCAGAGCCAGACATGAACTTAAGTGCTGCTGGCAATCAACTGATCCTACAGTTCTTAAGAATAGCAGGCATCTCATGTTTAAATATTATTTTGCATTAACCAATATATTATTTGGAGGTTGTCTTGAATAATCTTAATATAAGTTAAATTTTATACATACCGATGCTTAGAATCCCAAATTCTCTTTGCTTTCTTACCATAGAGCATGGTAAACAGAAATTTATCGTACCTTTTGTATTTTTCACTTATCATGAACTTTCTTAGAAAAGTCTGTTTAAATCCATAGTTTGGTTTCAAGTTCTACCTTATAAATATTATATAGTCTATTCATTATTTTATTTCCTCAGAAGAACATTAAAGATTTCTTAGAACACAGTGGGCAGGCAAAGTAAAAGTAATTCCTACAGAGTCTAGGATAGCTATGGAAAGCTTGGCATATTTTGCTAAATATTTTACCCTGATTAATTTTGCAAGATAATTGTTGACTTTTACAATTCATAACTATGTAAAAATCAAGCTTTGCATGTTTACCCTGTCTGTCTATCTTAATTGTAAAGAGAAAAGGTACAGCAATGGTTCTTCAATTGGAAGAACTGGCTTCTGCCTAGGAGGGAAGGGTTAGATTAGCCATTTTAGCTGGAAAGTTACTTATTAAGCTTATAAATAGCTGAGTGGCTGATGGGCATGACTCTGAGGATCGCATGCTCAGTTGCCTGCCTGGTGTGAAGGTGGCAGACCTCACACATCAGCTAGACAAGATTTTAGAGAAACCTGTGGTGGAGCTGGCTATGTAGGTATATGTAGGTAACAGCAACATAGATAAATATTATAGGAGATTCTGGAAGCCAAATTTAGGGGTCCTTTTACTAAGGTGCATTGAAAAATGGCTTGCAGTAGTGTAGGCGTGGGTTTTGGGCATGCGCCAAACCATTTTTCAACGCACCTGTAAAAAAGGCCTTTTTAAAATATTTGCCAAAAATGGACTTGCGGCAAAATCAAAATTGCTGTGCGTCCATTTTGGGTCTGCTACCTTACCACCAGCCATTGACCTAGTAGTAAAGTCTCATGCAGTAACCGTGCAGTAATGACCTACGCGGGCCAAATGCCATGCATCCAATGCGTGCGGCCGAAAAAATTATTTTGCACGGCAAAAATGAAATTACCTCAAGAGCCATGCGGTAACTCCATTTTGGTATGTGTTGGGCATGTGTAGACGCTTACACGGCTTAGTAAAAGGGCCCCTTTTGCTCTTAAGTAGAAAGATGAAATCCAGAACATCCAAGGTAGCATTTTCAGAGATTGTTCCTATTCCATGTGCACGACCCAAGAAGCAGGCAGAGCACTGGAGCCTCGTGCTTGGATGGATGACATGACAGTGCAGGAATGAGGGATTAAGATCAGTTAGGAACTAGGCAACATTCTGGGGCAGAGGAAGCCTATTCTGAAAATTGTGAGAGGAGAAAAAAAGATCTCAGTAAAAGAATTTCACAACCATAATGCAAATGCTTTCAGGTTGGAATTGTATAATCACAGGTCAGAAAAAGCCTCCACTTATCAAAATAAGAGAACTCTCATTTATTCAGAAAAGGACACTATCATTGCTCCAAATTTCATTCAATAGTTATAGCCAGCATGGGAGATTCACAGAATTTCAAAATGACACTTATTTTTAAATGAGTACTCATCAATGACATGTGGTCTGTATTCCAGCATTCTGACAGGGGCACTCTGTTTCACTCTGGTGTCTTCAGGTAATTCACCGATGTGTTTTCATCTAATGCTTCTTCCATAATTGCTGTGGGTATAAGAAAACACCAACATTTAAAGACTGACAATGATGATGTCATAAAACCTCACCATGTTTTAAAAAAACTAGTAGAAATAAAAGCTAATGCATATCATCAAATAGAGTTCCATTCATTTACACTCTTCAGACTGTAGGACTGCACTATATTTAGCTGAAATATCTATTTCTGTTCCATATGCTGCAAACACCACCAGATGTTACCCCAGTACTCCGATACTTGTAAAGTTTCCAAAATCAAACACCACAAATAATCAACGGAATGCCTTTTTTTCCCATACAATGGGAATCCAAAGGTTCACACAATTTTTGAGAGTTAATGCAGGGTCAATATTCAGATCAGTTTGATCTTTAAATCATGTGAAGATAGCATAATCCACATGGAGAAATGATCAAATATACTACAAAACAGTTTGTTGCAACTTTCAAAGAAAAAAAATTGGTCTGTATGATTATCACAAAACTCTGTAGACTCAAGCACAATGGAACATTCAGAGCAAGGACCACAACTTTGGTGGCCATGCTGTCCACTTGGTTCATTCTGTTTACAATCCCATATAATAGTATCACAAAAACAATTAAGATTGGAATTCCTAGAAAAAGCCATCACAAAATGTTTAGCCCAAAAGCAAGGTAATATTTTAAAAGACATAAATGTCGCTTAACAATACCTGTAAGACAATTAGAAGCTACAGTGTATTTAGTCACAACAGTCATAATATTCTGTTCTTGGGGTCTGCTTGATTGTTGTAGTAGGGCAGATTAAAAAGGCCTGTTTCTCAGCTTGCTTGACTAATTATTTAGGATAATTCCTTGGTTAATCAAAAAAGGTGCTCTATGTTTATAATCAATTAACTGAACTGAAAATGCAACAATATTGTAAAAATTGAAGGGTCCTTTTACCAAGCTGCAGGAAAAAGGGACCTGCGCTAGCGGCTGTTTTTCCTGCTTGCCAGCAGGTAGTACAGCAGATTAAAAAGTCCTCAGACACACACATGGCCATGCGGTGGGAAGCCCTTACCCACCCTTTGAGGTGGTGATAAGGGCTTTCACTAACCTGGCACTAACATGAAAGAGACTGTTATACGTTAATGCATTGGTTTATTGGATCAGAGCTGACATTAATGTTCAGCGGTCTTTTTCAAGACCTCTACTTAATGTTTTTTTGCTATAAGATACCTACATTGGAGAGATTTCATCAACAGACTCCTGAAGCAGGCCATAGGCCAAAACATAGTGCTGTGTCAAGTCTTTTTATTAATAAAATTTCTTGAAGTATCCAGGCTGTTCGTCTTATCTCTGGAAACCACGGTCGTTTTCCCACTTTTTCTACTATTGTTACATCCCGTGGGATCTCATAGTTCTCTACTTTGTTGGATTTCTACTGGACCTCACTAAATTAACAATATTTTGACAGATGGAATTTAGACCAATTGCTAGCATTCTATCGGTAGCGTAACCTTTGGACATTGAAGTAAATATACAATTTTCTTAATTTCGGGAAGAATCTTGTTATTTACATTATTCACAACATGGATTTCATCCTATGCATAGCACAGAAACTGTGCTCTTATTATGGACAACTAAAATAAAAAGATATCTAGCTAAAGATGAAGAGGTTGTTCTTATGCAGTTTGACATTTCGGCTGCGTTTGATGCCATTGATCATGAATTGTTGCTTTTCAGACTGAGTGAAATGGGTATGGGTAGAGTGATATTGGTTTTCATTATTTATGAGTATAAGGCAATGTTTTGAAGAATGGTGAAACCTCTATTAGTTGGAGGCCAGGCTGTGGTGTTCCCCAGGATTCGCCTCTGTCACCTCAACTTTTTAATATCTATATCTATCTATCTGAGTCATTTTGGAGGGTACCTACAATAAAATTTTTTCTTTATCTTATGCTGATGACATCTTTATTTTATCTCCAGTTCAAGAAACTGTAGAATGCACTCTTCTTTTGTTAAAACAATATATAGCATTGATAGAGGAATGGGCATTTGCAAATCACCTCAAACTTAATACTCAGAAAACTAAACTAGTATGGTTTGTGGATTATTCAAAAATTACTTCTAAAAAGATACCCCTTTCCCTAAGTGCTTTAGCAAAAAAATGTTTTTCTTCCACTTACATACGCTTTGGGTTATAAAACCATCTTTGAGTCTGTTGGGATTCCGGATTATTACACAGGCAATTATAATTACTGTACTTGACTACTGTAACTCATTATATTCAAATGTGAATAAGCAGCACATGCATAGATTACAACTTTTACAAAACACTGAAGCTCAATTGATTTTTGGGTTGGGGAAATACAGTGAAATAAGTCCTCTTTTAAAACAACTACACTGGTTAAAATTAGAGGAGCAAATCCAATTTAAAATAGCCTGTCAAGTTTATAAATATATTTACGGAATGAATTCAGATATGATTGAGAGAAAATGTAAGAAGTAATAATAATTTAACATTGGATATTCCGTCAATGAAGGGGACGAAATCCAAGTCAGTTTGGGAATGAACTGTCTCTTTTCAAGGTCCAAAAATTTGGACTAACTTACCAGTTCTCATACGGAAAATATCTAATTATTTTTTGTTTCAGAAAGCCTTGAAAACTCGTTTGTTTGTATTGTAAGAACTATTTTAAGTACTTTAAGGAATATTTGTAATCATATCTGACTAAGATATTTTCTTTAACTATAAACTGCCTTGAAGACAGGGTTAAAGGCAGTATATAAGTACCGAAATAGAATGGAATAGAATAGTGATGCTTAGACGGCGACTCAGGCTGTGATGAACTAGGGCTGGTGCTAGGCAGACTTGTATGGTCAGAATCCTGTATATGGCAATCCAGTTTAGGATGGGCTGGAAAGGGCTTCAACAGCAACTTCAGTGGCTGGAACCTGAGGACTGTGCTGGGCAGTCTTTTACAGTGTGTGTCCCGCAAATGACAAGACAAACAGGCTGGACTGGCTTCAACAGCAACTCCAATAGTTGGAATGTAAGGGCAGGGCTGGGCGGGCTTCTGTGGTCTACATCCTAGAAACACCAAAGAAAGACAATGTGCAAGCCTTTTGCATCACGTTCATTGTTGATTTAATCATGAATGGATAATTAGTGTGACAGTTGGGCAGACTAGATGGACCAGTCAGGTCTTTTTCTGCCTTCACTTATGTAAATTTGAGATAATATTGATAATGAAGACACTAAAGGGCCCTTTTACTAAGCCATGGTAAAAAGTGGCCTGCGGCAGTGTAGGCACATGTATTAGGTGCGCACCAGGCCAGTTTTTATCACATCTGCAAAAAAGTATTTTTTTTTAATGTGACGGGAAAAGGACATATGGTAAAACTGAAAGCAGCTCGTGTCTAAATCCAGCCTGAGCCCTTAACACTACCCATTTATCTAGTGGTAAGGACTCACGCACTACACGCACAGGGACTGGTTGGCATGCACCAACTGCCGATTACCGCTGGAAATGGCCCCTACCAGTAGGAGCAAAGGAAGGCCCCATCACCATTCCTGAAATATATTTGTAAATACAACCTCAAGAGTGGAGGAAAATGAATCCCTATGGTTGTAACAGGAACAATCTACCCTACTCCTTTAGATTGTGCCTTGGCTAAGGAACGAAGGGACTCAGTGTTCCTGATGTGTGGAGTAACTATTTCATTGAGCATATTGAAGAAGTTTAGTCTCAATATTCACTTTACACTAGATCACACTTGACCCCTGACACAGGTGCTGTGCGCCGAAACACGGCCCATGTCGGGTCTATACTGGAATATTGATTTTTACAATTAAAGGAACTGTGTCCCATTTCTGAAGGCTCTTGGTGTTCTTTGTTGAGTTTTCAACATTAGCATGTGGCCATTAATACAAAAATCCAAAATTTGGCCATTTTAATGTTGTGCTAAAATGTCCTTAGTATGTGGGAAAGACCCTTAGGTATAAAATATCTAAATTAATTCTTTGTTTCAGTTTTTACTAAGGTGGATGTAAGGAAGCTAACTGTGCCAGAAACAGTACTTAAGGGTGATGATATGGAGGAACTGAGAGAGTATACATGTAATAAGCCAAATCAACAAATTAAGGAATAGCAAGCACCTAAACTGGATGGTATACACCCCAGGATACTGAAATTGCAGATAATCTATTGGTAATCTGTAACCTGTCATAAGTACATAAGTATTGCCATACTGGGAAAGACCAAAGGTCCATCAAGCCCAGCATCCTGTTTCCAACAGTGGCCAATCCAGATCACAAATACCTGGCAAGATCCCCAAAAAGTACAAAACATTTTATACTGCTTATCTCAGAAATAGTGGATTTTCCCCAAGTCCATTTAATAACTGGAAAGTGGCCAATGTAATGCCAATTTTTAAAAATGGTTCCTCAGTGATCTGAGAAACTACAGACCAGTAGGCCTGATTTCTGTGCTGGATAAAATAGTAAAAAAATATAAAGAACAAAATTACTGAACACATAGACAAGCATAGTTTAATGGGCCAGAGTTAGCATGGATTTAGCCAAGGGAAGCCTTGCCTCACTAATTTGCTACATTTTTTGAAGGTGTGAATAAATATGTGGATAAGATGAGCCAGTTGATATAGAGGGGCATAATCGAACGGAAACGTGTATCTTCATGGGTGTTTATCTCCGAGAACGGGTCCGTGAAGGGGCGGACCGAACCGTATTTTTGAAAAAAATAGACGTCCATGTTTTATTCGACAATTTGTGAGCTGGGCGTTTTTGTTTTTCAGTGATAATGGAAAATGAAAGCGCCCAGCTCAAAAACGAATAAATCCAAGGCATTTGTTCGTGGGAGGGGCCAGGAGTCGTAGTGCACTGGTCCCCCTCACATGCCAGGACACCAACCGGGCACCCTAGGGGGCACTTTTACAAAAAAAAAAAAAAAAGGTAAAAGAGCTCCCAGGTGCATAGCACCCTTCCCTTGGGTGTTGAGCCCCCCAAATCCCCCTCAAAACCCATGCCCACAAGTCTACACCATTACTATAGCCCTAAGGGGTGAAGGGGGGCACCTACATGTGGGTACAGTGGGTTTGGGGGGCGGTGTGGAGGGCTCCCATTTACCAGCACAAGTGTAACAGGTGGGGGGGATGGGCCTGGGTCTACCTGCCTGACGTCCACTGCACCCCCTAATAACTGCTCCAGTGACCTGCATACTGCTGCCAGGGAGGTGGGTATGACATTTGAGGGTGAACATAAAAAGTTGTGAAACAGCATATTTTTGTGGTAGGAGGGGGTTTGTGACCACTGGGGGAGTCAGGGGAGGTCATCCCCGACTCCCTCCAGTGGTCATCTGGTCATTTAGGGCACTTTTTGGGGCCCTATTCGTGGAAAAACAGGGTCCAGGAAAAGTGCCCTAAATTCTCGCTAAAAACGCATATTTTTTTTCCATTATCAGCGAAAGGCGCCTATCTCTGATCGGCCGATAACCACGCCCCAGTTCCGCCTTCACCACGCCTTTGACACGCCCCCATCAACTTTGTCCGCATCCGCGATGGAGTGCAGTTGAAAACGTCCAAATTCGGCTTTCGATTATACCGCTTTATTCGTTTTTGTGAGATAAACGTCTATCTCCCGATTTGGGTCGCAATATAGGCGTTTTTCTTTTTCAATTATAAGCTGGACAGTATATCTAAATTTTCAGAAATATTTTAAGATAGTCCCTCATGGGGAGACACCTGAGAAAATTAAAAAGCCATGGGATAGCAGGCAATGTTCTGCTGTGGATTGGGAACTGGTTAAAGGATATAAAACAGAGGGTAGGGTTAAATGGTCAATTCTCCCAATGGAGGAAGGTGAATAGTGGAATACTGCAAGGACCACTGCTGAGACTGGTGCTTTTTAACATATTTATAAATGATCTGGAAATGGGAATGATGAATGCGTTAATCAAATTTGCAGATAACATGAAACTATTCAGAGTTGCTAAATTACATGCAGACTGCGTGAAATTTCAAGAGGCCTTGGGAAGCTGGAAGACAGGTCAACTAAATGGCAGATGAAATTTAATGTGGACAAGTGCAAACTGATGTCACTGGAAAGAATAACCCAAATTATAGCTGTATGATGCTAGGTTCCACATTCGGAGTTATCATCAAAGCAAAGGATTTACGGGTCATTGTGGATGCATACATTGAAATCTTCTGATCAGTGTGTGGTGGTGGCCAAGAAAGCAAAGAAACTATTAGGAATTTAGGAAAAGAATAGAAAAGAAAACAGACAACATAAAATGTTTTTAATGGCTTCATGGTGTGACTGCATATTGAGAATTGTGGATAATTCTAGTCACTGCATCTCAAAAAGGATGTAGTGGTACTGGTGGCCAAGGTACATAGAAGGGTGACCAAAATGATAAAGGAGATGGAATGAATCTCACATGAGGAAAAACTAAAGAGGTTAGAGCTCTTCTGCTTGGAGAAGAGATGGAAACAAGTGATTTGATAAGAGGTCTATAAAATGATAAATGGAGTGGAAATGGTAAAATTGAATCGATTACTTTATCAAAAAATACAAAGACTAGGAAACACTCCATGAAATAACATAGTAGCACATGTAAAACAATTCTTTGCCAAAGCAAGTGATAAAAGCAGTCAGTGTAGCTGGGTTTAAGAAAGGTATGGACAGATTCCTGGAAGAAAAGTCAATAAACTGTTATTAAGATAGACCTAGGAAAAGCAACTGCATTTAAGTACCATGGAATCTTGCCACTTTTTGGGACTCTGCTAAATACTTGTGACCTGGACTGGCTACTGTTAGAAACATGATACTGCGATAGATAGACCCTTGGTCTGAGTCAGTACAGCAACTTTTATGTTCTTATGGCACTATGAGTAATTTCATCATGATTTGATTTTGTTTGATTTATTTCATTTTATATAAAACCTTTAATAATCATCATTACATTAAATCCGTTTACTAGCAAAATTATAGTGCTAGGCATAAGAGTGAGAGATTGTTCTAGAGTGTCTTAGCAGATTCATGCACTAGTTGAAGACTAGGGTATATAGGGCTAGATTTTATATATAGAGCTCAAAATCATTGCTGAAACAAATTCGGCACTGAACAGCATTCTATAAACAGGTTCAGTTATGCACCGTTTGTAGAATAGCATTCAGCATGGATTTTTGTCTGTTGATATATCAGCACCGACATTAGCATGTAATGCATAATGATATATATATATTTTTTTATTTATTTGTAGCATTTGTATCCTACATTTTCCCACCAATTTGCAGGCTCAATGTGGCTTACATTTGCCGTAATGGCTGTTGCCATTTCCGGGTAACAGAATTCCAAATGGTATTGCGTTAAGGTGCATACATGCATGGAGACATACATGGAACATGATATATATGGAACAGATAGTGGTATATGTATATACCATGTGCATACATACATGGTAAAGAAGTATACATTATGGTATTGCAAGAAGGTTCCTGAGTGAATAAATTGGATTGTAACATACAATAGGTTATCGACTATAGGGAGACCCTATTCAACATAAGGTTTAAAGTGGTGGTGCTTAATCATTAATAACAAAGGGTTAAGCAGTCATGCGATAAAAGTTCGGTTTTATGTAGATCATGTACAGTGATATTATTTAGTTTTTAAGATGGCTGTTTATGGTATGCCTTCTTGAAGAGATCTGTTTTCAGTAGCTTTCGGAAGATGGTTAGGTCTTGCGTTGTTTTTATGGCCTTCGGTAGTACGTTCCATAGCTGTGTGCAAATGTATGAGAAGCTGGTCGCGTATGTGGATTTGTATTTTAGCCCTTTACAGTTAGGATAGTGGAGATTGAGAAATGTGCATTATGATCTTTTTGCGTTCCTGATAGGCAAGTCTATAAGGTCTGACATGTAGGTTGGGGCTTCCCTGTAGACGATTTTGTGGACCAGGATGCAAACTTTGAACACAATTCGTTCTTTTAGAGGTAGCCAGTATAGTTTTTCTCTTAGAGGTTTGGCGCTTTTGTATTTCGCTTTCCCAAATATGAGTCTGGCTGCTGTATTCTGAGCAGTTTGAAGCTTCTTGATGATTTGTTCTTTGCATCCGGCATAAATGGCATTGCAGTAGTCTAGATGACTTAGCACCATTGATTGTACTAGGCTGCGGAATACTTCCCTTGGGAAGAAAGGTTTGATTCTTTTAAGTTTCCACTTTGAGTAGAACATTTTCTTTGTTGTATTTTTCACATGGTCTTCGAGTGTGAGATTTCGGTCAATTGTGACTCACAGAATTTTCAAGTTGCCTAAGACAGGAAGTGTGTAGTCTGGGGTGTTTATGGTATTGGGTTTGTTTGTGTTGTATTGTGAGGACAGGATGAGACATTGTGTTTTTTCTGCATTTAGCTTTAGTTGGAATGCGTCTGCCGATGAGTTCATTATTTGGAGGCTGTGTGTGATTTCACTTGTGATTTCGGTTATGTCTTGTTTGAATGGGATATATATCGTGACATCATCAGCATAGATGTACGGGTTAAATCCTTGGTTGGATAACGTTTTGGCTAAAGGTGTCATCATTAAGTTGAAAAAGGTTGTGAGAGCGGTGATCCTTGTGGTACACCACATTCAGGTTTCCATATCATGCATGCAGGGACACTATGCAAAATGGCTACAGGCAGAACACAGCCAGCCAAATTCTTCAAGACTATGAAACGCTGCTGCTGGCCAGGCTTATCTTATCCAAGGTCTGCAAGCTCTTCCCCGAGCACCAGAGGAGGAGCTACAATAAATATAGAAGGGCATGGCAAAACCTCATTGCCACCTAGAATCAGCAGGAGCAGGATCCTACTGTATAGCCTAGCAATACACTCTAAATCCCAAATGACAAATGTAACCAAACTTGAGCACTGTTTATACTGGCTGCAAACATTTGTGCCCAATGACGTGTAACACCAGGATGTGTGCTGAACTTTTAGGCATGAGGATTGGTGTAAATCTTCGCACCTAAATTAGGCACATATCCCCCAAATTCTATAATACTGTGCGTATCTGTTATGTTTTGTGAATGTTCATGTTTTTCCCTAGCCACACCCCTTTTCAGTTATGTGCACACATTATTATAGAATAGCACCTAGCAAGTTGCATGTGTGACTACACATTGTTGCCAATTAGTGCCGATAATTCATTATTGGCGCCCAATAGACTCTTTAAGCAATTAAATTTCAAGTGGAATTTGGGTTAGATTGTGCTTGGAGAAAGAGGGACAGTGTACTCCTGTGTGGAGCAAGCAGGAACATTTTGCATACATTATGCGTGGACTTCAGTCACGTTTGATGTGTAGCCCAGGGGCGTAGCTACGGGTGGGCCTGGGTGGGCCCAGGCCCACCCAATGTTGGCTCAGGCCCGCCCAAATGACAATGACTGGAACGGTGACTTTTACCCGAAGTCGCAACGACGAACGGGCAGGCAGCGCTGCGGTAGTAAAAGCAACAAGGAGACTGGTTCGACTCTCCGTCCTTCACTTCCCTCCCTCTGCGTCCCGCCTTCCTCTGACGTCATTTCCTTTCGGGCGGGACGCAGAGGGAGGGAAGTGAAGGACGGAGAGTTGAACCAGTCGACTTGTTGCTTTTACTACTGCAGCGCTGCCTGCCCGTTCGTCGCTGCGACTTTGGGAGTAGAATGGAACAGAAGTGAGCCAGCGGCCAGCCTATCGCGTCCACTCACTGTAAGTAAAGATCACTGTTTGCACTCCCCCGCGCAGCCGTCACCGTTCACTTACACAGCAAGCAAACCTGTGAGCTGCTGCATCCACGTTGTCATTCTTTACAGGTGGCAGTGGGAGATGCTGTGAAGGGGGAGGGGGGAGACGCTGGATAGAAGGGGGAAGGGGATGGACAGAAACAGGATGGGCAGGGGAGAAAGGAAAATTGCTGGACAACAGGGATGGATGGAGGGGAAAGGGGAGAGAGGAAATTTGCTGGAGATGGATGGAGGAGAGGGCAGGGGAAAATGGAGAGTTGCTGGACGGAGCGGAGGGCAGGGGAAAGAGGAGAATTGCTGGACATGGATGGATGGAAGGCAAAGGGGAGAGAGGAAATTTGCTGGAGATGGATGGCTGGAGGAGAGGGCAAGGGAGAATGGAGAGTTGCTGGACATGGAGCAGAGGGCAGGGGAAAGAAGAAAATTGCTGGACATGAATGGATGGAGCGGAAAGGGGAGAGAGGAAATTTGCTGGAGATGGATGGATGGAGGAGAGGGCAGGGGAGAATGGAGAGTTGCTGGACATGGATGGATGAATGGAGGGGCAGGGGACAGAGGACATTTGCTGGATAGGGGAGAATGGAGAGTTGCTGGACGAATGGATGGAGGGAGGGGTGAGAAATCAGGAAGGAGGTGCGCATGGATAGAGGGGATGGAAGAGAGCAGAAATGCTGGGCATGGATGGAGTGGAGGGCAGGGAAGAGAGGAGAAATGTTGGACAAGGATGGAGGAAAGGAAAGGCAAAGGAAGGAGATGCACATGGATGGAGGGGAAGGGAGAGAGGAGAAATGCTGGATATGGATGGAGGGAAGGGAAGACAGTGGAAGTAGATGCACATGGATGGAGGGCAGTGAGGAGAAATGCTGGATATGGATGGAGGGAAAACTGCTGAGTTTAAGGGCTGGTTTGGAACACGTTGAGGGCAGATACTGAAACTCGAGGAAGGATAGGGGCAGGGCTACAGATGTTAGACAGGATGCATAAGGACACAGGAGGATGGTGGACATGGTGAGTGAAAAAATATCAAATGGAAAGAAGACACTGGGACCAAAGCGAATAGATCAGACAACAAAGGTAGAAAAATGTATTTTATTCAGAATTTATTAATTTGAATATGTCATCTTTTGGAAATGTGCATCTGTGATATTTTGCATGTAAGTTTAAATTTTTCTGGTATTGCTGCATGCTGAGTCTGACTTCTTTTTTTTTTTTAATTTTTATTTATAATTTTAATTACAATAATCAAGGATCCCCTTGTTCAGAAATACAGGTAGAAATAATATACATAACTCCAAACATACATATCATATATTTTAAAGTAACTATGCTAATAGGCAAAAGAGATAACTCTCTAAATTTAGAGTATAATTATATCCATATTATATTATATAACCTTTCTTAGACCTCAAATTGTAAATAAGGGGGGAAAAAGAATCCGAGAAGTGTATACTAACAAACATAAATTAAAGGCATAGGCTGCACTTATTCCAAGATATACATTATTTCAGCTGTTTCGATTCTACAAACGTTTTAAGTTGTTCCGGTGAAAAGAAAGTGTATTTAGTTTGACCTAAATTAACTACACATTTACAGGGATAAGCGAGAAAAAAGGAAGCACCTAAATCTATAGTCTTTTGTTTTAAAGCAAGAAACATCTTCCTTTTTTGTTGAGTTGATTTAGTGACGTCAGGGTATATCCATACTTTAGAGCCACAAAATTGAGCTTTAGAGTTTCGAAAGTAGAGTCTTAGAATAGTATTATAATCTTGCTCAAACACCATAGAAACAATCACAGTAGCTCTATTCATTATGACATCTGAAGATTGTTCTAATATATCTGAGATGTTTTGTAAATCAGCAATATCCTTTTCAGGTCCTTGTACTCCTCGAGTCTGACTTCTTGAGTTAACTTTCCAGTTCAGTATTTTGCCTTCATATTTTTTGATTTCTAGTTCCTTGTGTCATGTCTGTTGTGTCATGTGTTTTTCAAGTGTGATCAAGGTGCAGTATTCTGCTAGCATGTAGTATTCGCAGCCCTTTTTGTTTTGCTTTTTTTCACGAGGTAGTGTATTGGTGTTTTAGAGCCTAGTGTAATTACAGTTCTGCCTTTTCAAGCATATGGTTGTAGTTCATCCTGTCCTTGGAATTAGTGCTGTTATGGTTTTAAAGATATGAGTGTGTTTTTGCACAAGTTTGTGTATAGCATTTTGCAGTGGAGAGATTGTGGGATAATGTAATTATATTTAAAAATATCAATTTTTCCATTAAGTATGTATGTGGTTATACTGATGCAGGGCAGCTGTTGGGCAGACTACTTAGAAATCCATCATCAAGTGAATTCTTAGGCATTATTTTGTAGGATCCCAAGAGACACTACAAATATAGACAGTGCGTGCCCACCCATATTAGCTCTGGGCCCACCCAAAATCTCAGGTCTGGCTACGCCACTGGTGTAGCCAACTTTTAGTTGGTTTCTTCATTCTAAATAATAACAATTAAACGACCCCTGACACAGGTGCTTCGTGTCGAAACATGGCCCGTGTCAGGTCAGTGGTACAAGATTGATGTACAAGACACTTATTGTTCAATTAAAGTTTGTCCCGCTTGTAAAGGCTCTTAGTACTTTTTTTGATTTTCAAACTTTGTTTTGTACTTTGAACCCTCTCTTTGTTGTGTTGTGTGGAATTTGGGCACATGCCCAAATTTCGGTGCACAATTTGGGTGCCATATATAGAATTTCCTTAGTTCCTTTCATGGGCCAGTATGGCAAAAATAGAAGAGCGGCTGTCCCAGATAAGTGTGTTGGTGCATGCTTTATTTGACAAATCAGGAAGTTTTGGAGGATTTGTTATGCTCCATGGAAGTGGAAAGCTCCTTAGTTGCTATGGGAACATGGAGAGATGTATGGCCCAACACTAAAAAAGAGAAAACCTATGACAGGTGCTCAGTAGGTAATAGTGAAGAAGCAGCAGCAGAGGTTACATTATGGATGCCATTAGAGTTAACAGTAACGTCGTCATTACAAATTTCTGTGACTAACATTGAAACTCTGAAACTGAGCTCTTATCTCATGACAATTTGATTAGAAAAATGTAAAGAGGTGGATTCATGACAAGTGTACATCCTTAGTGTGTGCTCATGAGAATTTGATTAGGAAAATTGCAGAGTTTGATTCATGACAGGTTTACATCCTTAGTGTGTGCTGTAAAACCATTTGAACTTTTTTTTTTATTATTGAGTTTAATGAAATATCCAAGTAATGTACAGAATATTAGAGCATTACTGTGGAGAAAATAGGTAAGGCAAAGAGAGACTTTGAAAAGAAGATTGTGTTGAAGGCAAAAGTACATTGTAAAAACATTTTTAAAAGGTATATTAGAAGCAAGAAGCCGGTAAAAGAATCGGCTGGACCACTAGATGACCAAGGGGTAAAGGGGGCTCTCAGGGAAGACAAGGCCATAGCGAAGAGACTAAATGAATTTTTGCTTTGGTCTTCACCGAGGATGATGTAGGAGAGATACCAGTGCGAGAAATGGTATTCAATGCTGATGAGTCAGACAAACTGAAACAGATCTCTGTAAACCTGTATACATCCAAGAGTACTGATAGAATTGAAAAATGAACTTGCAGAGCGATTATTACTAATATATAATTTATCAAGCATAGAAATATGATGGCAGATAAGGGCCATATGGTCCATCCAGTCTGCCCATCCTCAGTAACCATTTTTCCTCCTTTTCCTAAGAGATTCCACATCTTCTTAAACTCTGACACAGTTTTCCTCTCCACGACCTCCACCGGGAGGCCATTCCACATATCCACCACCCTTTCCATGAAAGAGTATTTCCTCAGGTTCGTCCTAAGCCTATTTCCTCTTAACTTCATCTTCTGTCCTCTCATTCCAGAGGTTTCCTTCATTTAAAAAAGGCTCACCTCCTGTACATTAATACCACTGAAGTATTTTAAGGTTTCTATCCTATCCCCTCTCTCCTGCGTCTCTTCCAGCTTATACATGATGAGGTTCATAAGCCTGTCCCTATATGTTTTGTGACCGAGACCACTGATTAGTTTCGTAGCCACCTCTGGACCGACTCCATTCTGTTTATATTTTTTCGTAAGTGTGGTCTCCAAAATTGCACGTGGAGGGGCATAATCGAACGGGAAGCCCATCTCTAAGGACGTCCCGGCGAAGGGGCGGGGAAACTCGTATTATCGAAACAAGATGGGCATCCATCTTTCGTTTTGATAATATGGTCGGGGACGCCCAAATCTCAACATTTAGGTCGACCTTAGAGGTGGTTGACCTAAATGTTGAGATGGTCGACCTTAGAGATGGTCATCCCCAATTTTCAGCCATAATGGAACCCGAGGACGCCCATCTCAAAAATGAACAAATCCAAGGCATTTGGTCATGGGAGGAGCCAGCATTTGTAGTGCACTGGTCCCCCTGACATGCCAGGACACCAACCGGGCACCCTAGGGGGCACTGCAGTGGACTTCAGAAATTGCTTCCAGGTACATAGCTCCCTTACCTTGGGTGCTAAGCCCCCCAACCCCCCCCCCCCCCAGAACCCACTTCTCACAACTCTACACCACTACCATAGCCCTAAGGGATGAAGGGGGCACCTATATGTGGGTACAGTGGGTTTCGGTGGGTTTTGAAGGGCTCACATTTACCAGCACAAGAGTAACAGGTGGTTGGGGGGATGGGCCTGGGTCCAACTGCCTGAAGTGCACTGCACCCACTAAAACTGCTCCAGGGACCTGCATACTGCTGTGATGGAGCTGGGTATAACATTTGAGGCTGGCATAGAGGCTGGCAAAAAAAAAAAAATAATTTTTTTTAGGGTGGGATGGGGTTGGTGACCACTGGGAGAGTAAGGGGAGGACATCCCCGATTCCCTCCGGTGGTCATCTGGTCAGTTTGGTCACCTTTTTGAGGCTTGGTCGTGAAAAAAAATAGACCAAGTAAAGTTGACCAAATGCTCATCAGGGACGCCCTTCTTTTTTTACATTAACCCCATCTCTTAAGCACGCCCCAGTCACACCTTTCCTACACCTCTGATACACCCCCGTGAACTTTGGTCGTATCTGCGATGGACTGCAGTTGAGGATGCCCAAAATCGGCTTTCGATTATGCAGAATTGGGCGACCCTGTAAGAAGGACGCCATCTCCCGATTTGTGTCAAAAGATGGGTGCCCTTCTCTTTTGAAAATTCCCCTGATAGTATTCTAAATGGGGCCTAACCAGAGACTTCTACAAGGGCAGTATCACCTCCTTTTTCCTGCTGGTCATCTCTCTCTTTATGCACCCAAGCATCCTTCTAGCTTTGAGCGTCACCTTTTCTACTTGTTTGTCCACCTTATGGTCATCAGACACAATCACCCCCAAGTCCTGCTCTTCTTTTATACACAGAAACTCTTCATCCCCTATACTGTACCTTTCCCTTGTGTTTTTGTGACCCAAGTGCATGACCCCGCATTTCTTAGCATTAAATCTTAATTGCAATTTTCAGACTATTCTTCAAGCTTCACCAGATCCCTCCTCATGCTATCCACACCCTATTACAGAGTTTGGTATCATCAATCTACTACATTTCTTTGAACGGGTGAACAAACAAGTAGATAAAGGTGAACCAGCCAATATTGTGTATCTGGATTTTCAAACGGCATTTGACAAAGTATCTCATGAAAGACTCCTGAGGAAGATATTAGAAAGCCTTGAGTAGGATTAAAAACTGATTAAAAGATAGAAAGCAAAGAGTAGGGTTAAATGGTCTGTATTATCAATGGAGAAGGGTAAATAGAGGGATTCCTCAGGGGTCTGTGCTGGGACTCTGCTTTTTAACATATTTATAAATGATCAAGAGATGGGAATAACTACTGAAATAAATACATTTGCTGTTGACACAAAGGGCCCTATTTATTAAGCCATGATATAGGAGCGCAAGCATTTTTAGTGCATGCTAATGCTAGAGACACCCATAGGTGTCTCTAGCATTTAGCATGTGCTAATTACTGTGTGCTAAAAATGCTAGTGCACTTTAGTAAACGGAGCCTGAAGTTATTTTGTTAAATCGCAAGAGGACCTTATGAGACTGGGAGACTGGGCATCCAAATGGCAGACAACGTTTAATGTGAGCAAGTGCAAAGTGATGCATGTGGGAAAGAGGAACCTAAACTATAGCTACGTGATGCAAGATTCCACATTAGGAGTCACTGCCCAAGAAAAGGATCTAGGTGTCCATCGTTGATGATACATTGAAACCCTCTGGTCAGTGTTCAGTGGAGGCTCAGAAAGCAAATAGAATGTTAGGAATTATTAGGAAAGGTATGGAAAACAAAAATAAGAATGTTATTCTCACATTAGATACCTTGATTCCATTCACTGAGCACAAATTCTACAAAGTCATCAAGGTGCCAAAATTGCATTATAAAATATTAGTGTAAATTGGCATTGGCTTGCCTACATTTAGGCGTGTCCACTTATGCCAGGTCAATGGCTGTTGCAAGTTGGGTTGGTGCATACAACTTATAGTATTCTATACGGTGCATCCATAAGTAGGAGATGCACCCATGTCCTGCCAACAATCCACCCATATGTACACCCCTTGTATTTATGCATCATAGCACTTACGTGCTCACTTATAGATTAGCACTTAGGGGCTCATTTTCAAAGCACTTAGCCTCCCAAAGTTCCATAGAAACCTATGGAACTTAGCCTCCCAAAGTGCTTTGAAAATATGCCTCTTAGTGTACTTGAGTCTGTTAAGTGCCAATTAGAGCACCACTTATGTGCACAAGGTACATATAACTGCAGGTGCCCAGTTATAGAATTGTCCTTTTTGGGGTACTTTTATGGGAACTGATAGCACCAAAGTCTCAAAACAGGTGAAAAAAAATCAAAACCTCAATCCCCCAAAAATCTTACTCCAAATGTAAGTACTAGCTAAATATTCAAAATAGTTTAAAAAAATGTTTAAAGAGCATCAACACAGAGGCTATCATGTGTCCATACTGTACATCAAAGAGTGTCATCTGTATGTATTATCATCAATTTAACATTCCTTTATTCATGATTTCTTTTTTCAAATTTTCAATCCACTTAATAGTAACAACTATATACTCAGTGCTTTTTTTGTGCCGGTATGCAACGGTACGGCGTACCAGCACCTTTTTTCTGGGGCTCACCTGCTCGCTCCCTGCTGTTTGCACCCGACTGATCCTTGCCTCGTAAAACTTTTATTTTTTTGCAAATCGGCAGACTGAAGAAAGAAAACAAACAGCAGACAGGCTTGCCTCCTTCCATCGCGTTGGCCGCTTCATTTCCCTGCATTCTCAGCACGTCCCGCCCTCCTCTGATGTCATTTCCTTTTCTCGAGGGCAGGACGCGCTGAGAATGCAGGGAAACGAAGCAGCCGACGTGATGGAAGGAGGCAAGCCTGTCTGCTGTTTGTTTTCTTTCTTCAGTCTTCCGGTTTGCGAAAAAATAAAAGTTTTACGAGGCATGGATCGGCTGGGTGCAAACAGCAGGGAGCGAGCAGGGGAGGGTGAGCAAGTGGGGCTGGGGGGTGTGTGGGCAAGTGGGGCTGTGGGGCTGGGGTTTGAATGATCTCGGGGGCAGGTGGAGGCTGGGGCGAGTCACTGGACATTGAAGGGAGGGGGAGGATAGGGGGCAAAAGAGAATCGCTGGATGTGGAGGGGATGGGATAGTAGAGCAGGGGAGAGAGGAGAATGGAGAATTGCTGGACATGGATGGAAGGGGAAGGCAGGGAAGAGAGAATTTATGGACTTGGATAGGAGAGGAGGGCAGGGGAGAGAGGAGAATCACTGGACATGGGAGGGGAGGGCAGGGCAGGGGAGAGAGGAGACATGCTGGACATGGATGGAGGGGAGGGAAGATAGGAAGGAGATCCACATGGATGGGATGGCAGGGGAGGAAGGAGAAATGCTGGAAATGGATGGAGAGGAGAGCAGAGCAGGAGATAGAGGAGAATTGCTGAACATGGATGGATGGAGGGGTTGGCGGGGAGAGAGGAGAAATGCTGGACATGGAAGAAGAAAGGAGGAAAGTAAAGAAATAAATGGAAAGGAAGCCCTGGAAACGGAGTTAAGAGAACAGATAGAGAGCAGCAGAATCAGACACTTGGACCAGTATGAATAGAAAACAGTCACCAGACAACAAAGGTAGAAAAAAATTATTTTATTTTCATTTTAGTGTTTGGAATTTGTCTAATTTGAGAATTTACATCTGTTGTCTTATTTTGCACTGGGTATACTGGAGCTGTAACATCTTACAGAAATGATTTATAATGAAAAAAAATCACAAGTTATTGTTTTTCTCCTATACTAGTATATTTTCAATGATGTCTGTTTATATGCGCCATGGCTGATATAAGGGGTGTGGCTAATGTGGGTGTGGCTATCATAGGGGTGGGGTCATATGTGGTGACCCCGCCCATAATGAGTACCGGCACCTTTTTTTCTACAAAAAATGCACTGTATATACTAATGAGATGTTTTGAACATATTTTCATGATTTGCATTTCAATATTATGTAGTGAGAGTTATGACACAATAATGCATGATTTTGCCATTTTACACATATTGAGTAGGAAAGATCGTGCATTATTCCTGTAGGGGTCCTTGCAGTAGTGCTTTTAGGCACGCTGGACCATTTTTTACCACGTCTGGGAAAAAGGTTATTTTTTTTAAATTTATTTATTTAACATTATTTAAACAAGCATTTCACTTGCAATAGGAAAAATTCTGCAATATGATCTTATACAAAAAGAAGAAAAATAATTATAAGAAATTATTTCTATAGCTTCATAAAAGTCCACTAATGGAGTTCAAAAGTCCTATTCTGGAGAAAATAAAGGGAAACATTTTCATTCTACTTTAAATTGAGATACAGACATGTTAGTGTTCAATTCTTCTAATTAGGAGCACTTCTAGATGATATAAAAGAAGAAAGCTGATCTGGATCAAAATACACATACTTTACAGATTGGTAGGAAATTACACATTTGCATGGGTATTTGAGATAGAATGTAGCACCCAATTGCAATGTCTCTTGCTTCATTTGAAGAAACTTTTTCCTACGCTTCTGGGTTTCCTTCGCAAGGTCTGGAAAAACTCTAGTTAGTAACCCACGGAAATTTTTCTCCTTATTCTGGAAGAATTTCTTTAGAATCTAGACCTTGTCTGAAGGTAACGCGACCGTAGCCAACAAAGTAGTTGCTGTTATTTGCTCAGTGTCAGACATTTCCAGCAAAGCTGAAACATCTAAAGGTTGATTATTCTGATTTTCATTCCGTAGTTAATTTGCTGATCCTCTCACAGGAATATAAAAAGACCTGTGAGAAAGGTGGAATATCCTTTTCTTCAACCTCAAGAACTTCTTTGAAATAGTTTTTTTTAACATCTCTCTAGGAGATATTAGTGGTTGTTGTGGGAAATTAATAAAGCACAAATTATTTGATCTCGAGAGATTCTCTAACATTTCTGATTTTCTTCTCAAATTGAGCATATCTTTAAGCATAGTCATTTGAAAAGTTTGCATCTGTATTTGTTCTTTTTCTTGTTTAACAACTACCGCTTTAAGTGATGTCGTCTCGTTTTCAATTTCTTTCACTTTACCACATAAAACCACAACTTTTTCATTTAATTTCTTCATCTGGGGGCACAAAGTCTTCCCCAGTTCCGCAATTAACAGCCACAAAACAGTCTAAAGTTACCTCTTTAGGTTTTTGAGAAAATTTCTCGAGTGTTAAATCTTCAACAGATTTTTGTGAAGCATGTGTCTCACCTTCAGCCTTCTCCAATATTCCTCGTGTTGTTGTCTCGCCGTGGAAGCAGATGGGGAGAGGAAAAATCCTCCCCCCTGTTTCTCCGCCACACCTTCGGCTGCTTCCTGCCCAGACTCGCCCCGTAACACTCCGGTAATAGGAGCGGCGGACGCCGCTAGCGGTGAACTGCTCCACGTTGGTTGAGGAGGAGGCGCCCTCAGGTCGGGGCTCAAAGAAACTTCCAGCTCTAAGGGCTGCCTCAGTTCTCCAGTCCCTGGCAGCCCTAGCAAGCCGCTTTCCGACAACGTCGGCGAACGCTGAACTCTCTGCAAATAAGCTTCAGTCGAACCCGAAAGAGTAGAAGGTCTTTGCTGCTGGGCTGCAGCGGCAGCAGCTCTGCCTCTTCTCTTCGGCATTTCAGGAAAAAATACAAGCTGAAAAATTGCAGGAGCTCAAAAACACGACTGGCTCAGTCAGCGGCCATTTTGAACTCCAAAGGTTATTTTTTAATGTGCCAGGAAATGGGCCTCTGGCAATATTAAAACTAGTGTGCACCTATTTACGGCCTGAGCCATTACTGCCACCCATTGACCTACCGGTAAGGGCTCACACGCTCCCATGTGGTAACTGTGCAGGGTGCGCCAACGTGGTTAGGCTGCCAGTAACTGCCGAGAACGCCCCCATGGTAGAAAATAGAAAATTATTTTCTACTGCGGGATTCGGCACACAACAAACTCAAAATTACTACCAGGCGCACACACTACCCTGGCAGTAGTGCTGATTGGGCACATGCTGCCCGCTCATAAACTCTCCCGCACCTTTGTAAAAGGGTCCCTAAGTGCACATTAGTAACTACTCCTCTAAACATTTATTACAAAAGGAATTAATGTTCTCTCTACATATGCTTTGCCTTAATCCAGTAGATCAAGTATAATCTTTTTGAGTGTTATGGTATGGATTGATGCACTTTTCTGTTATCAGCACCATGCTGATTAACTATGATTCACATGACATATCTCTGACATTCAAACTCCTTTTGGAATATCAAAGCTCAGCCAGGGCAGCCAACTGTTTGTGTTAAATGTTGAAATTTCATTGTAGTGAGCCATGTGTTATATTAATACCTAAGGTTTTGACCTCAAAATGTATTAAAAACACATATATTTAATCAAAAGAAACTGAGACAACACGGACATTTGCTAGTGACATTTGCTTGCTCGGTTAGGTTACTGAACAAAGAATCTTTTACCTCTCTATGAAAGAATAAAGGTTATTTGGTGTGATCAGCTGAAGACCGAAGAACTTAAAGTTGGGAGCATTTAGAGTATTTTAAAATAAAATTCTTGGAATGCTACTGAAGAATCAGGCAGGTTTTATCTAAAAGGAAAAGCTACTTTCAAGGGATTCAATTTAATATCTGCTAAGAAGTGTATTATGACTTATTCACAAAAAGTAAGATAGAAAATCCTGTTTGCAAGATTTAAATGCACGATTCTCCAAATGTGTAATTAGATAGCTTCCTTTTATATCCTTTGGTGTTTATCTTGTTCACCTCTGAGCTGCATAGAAGTTAAGGTGGGCTGGGAAGAAGTGATCTCAACTGGTGAGAATGGCCACTCCTTTACAATGTTCCATGAGAGCCATGTATAAAGAAACCCTGCAAATTGCTAATACAACTCAAAAGGGCTATAAAAGTAAATTAGAAGGAGCAGGGCGATAAGGATGTCAGTGCACAAGAAATTGGAGGGATTCTGATTGAGCTATGATATGAAAGAGCGTGGTAGAGGGAAGGATGCATATGGCAGTATGGTGGCACAGCTGCCTGAGCATGCTGGCTCAGAAAATGATGAGATATGGAGGGTATGAGCGTGAGGAGGGTATTACCAAAAAAAATGTAAATTTTTCTAGACATGATTTATAGAATTCTTCACCCCTGACTGTATACTAGGATTGACTGCCAGTTCATTGGTAGAAATCTTTTTCAGAGAGTGGGGAATACAGTGGGAACTAGGTTTCTCAGACCATTCCTCAGTGTGGGTTGAAGAATTTTGGAGGGCAAAATAGTATTGTGTTCTGGAGGCTGAATGAGTTCCTAATGTGAGACAGGGAAGTGGTAGAGGATATTAGGAAGAATATTGAGGAGAATTCCACACCAGCAGACTTCCATATCTGGCTCTGGAAGCATCCTTCAACTTCTGGCCTTGGGGAAACTTTTCCTACGCTAGCATCTCTGTCATGGCTAGAGGCTCTTCTCTTTTCCTCCATGAGGCATGAGTGAGTTCAGATTGGGTTGCTCAGAAAACATTTCTGACTTCTCTTCCCCTTTCCAGGTGCTTGCTGCCTACCTGGCACCTGCTCACCAGAATATACAGAGCCTAGCCCAAGGGCTTCCTCTTTCCTGGTCTTGGGAATGAAACACATCCGCCCCTTTTCCTCCAGCTTCTTCCTCTGCTTCTTAGTGGGGGATTGGATTATATGACTTACTAGGAATTGTAGGCATTTTTCCATGCCTTGATTCGAACAGTAAGCCCTCTGGATAGAGTAAGAGAACCCTGCCAGCTAGAAGCCTGTTTCTATGCTCCCCTTCCCCAGCTTTTAAAGGGCTATACCTCTTTCCTTCCCATCAGTTTCTCCTGAAGGCTGAGGCAACTTTATTGCCAACATGTACTGTTCTTATAAACTAGGTGGTGTACTTTCTCTTTGCCTTTTCCTTTCTTTTCTACTGGTTAAGCTGGGGACTATTGGGAGTCTGAAAGAACTTCCCCTGAAAGATATGTCAGCCCAGATTTTCTCTCTCTCTCTCTCTCTCGGGCTCTGACTCTATCCCGAGGCTACCAAACAACAATATAGGGGCAGTGTCTTGATGATCATAACTGCAATGCTACCGTCCTCTGAGAATACCTGAAGCTAATGAAAATCTTTCTGTCCCATCAAGGTACTACCAATACTCTTCATCACTGAATGTAATCAATTCTGCCCTCATGCTATAATGTTTAATCAAAGCAATCATAACTAGTTTATTGTCTTTCTGTAAAAGAAAGAAAATTAAATTGCATAGAATTAATAAATAAATTGATGAGGCATAAGTAGCCTTATTCCTCTCTACCAAAATCAGCCTGTAGCTCTATGCAGTAGAATTCCTTTAATATCTGTACTCACATTTGATATGTGATTTCAACTTGATGTGACACACACGATGAGGGTAAATCTATAACAGAGTGCCTTTGTGGCAGCTATTCTGTAAAGGAAATTAGGCACCTACTTTCCTTTATGGAATATTAGCATAACCCGTGAAATATTTACCTATAATTTAGATATGAGCATTTACACCAGCCATAGAGCTGGTGTTAAGTGTTCATGCCTATATGCCAAAAATGCATGTATAACTTATAGTATTCTATAAATTAGGCACATGAGTATGAGCCCCTCTCATACTCTCTCTATATATGCCCAAAACTAAACATAGTTCTCGAAAAAAGTGATAGAAGCCAAACAGTGTCACAAATACCTGGGTCAGGAAGGAAAACGCCTCCAAGAGCTTCTAGGGATAAAACCCATAAGAAGCTGCAATGCCAAATTATGGCTAAACATTCACTATTGGCATATAAAACTTTCCTGCTCCTAGTGTGCAAAATATCATTCAATGTTATATACGCTTTCAAAATCTTATTTAGAAACAGAACTTTCAAAGTCTTATGTAGAATCAATGTGTTCACACAGTTTGTAACATAAACTTCCACTTAACCTTTAGAAACTGTGGTGATGCTCGTTGATTGGCTCAGTGAATTAAGCATAATTTGGCATAATTCTAATCATTTATGTGTATAGTTGATATGTAAATGTTAACACCTGATTTATGGAATTACTCCCAATATGACAATATGTGTGTCAATGTATAACTGCTTGAGAATGACATTGTTACCTTCCAAAATAGTAAATATATCTGTGAAAGAATGACTAACTTCTTGCAGAGGACAAGTGACAACAAAGAGATCATCGCGCCCAAGTGACGTTCTGTATCAGAAATGAAGTGGAAGTCGGTGATAGCAAAGAGCTGGAAACGATCAGATGTTTCACAATGTCCTCTCTATATGCTGAATGACAGGACTTAGCTAAAGCAATGTTGACCAGTAGAATTCAACTTGAGGATTGTTTTAAAACTGTAGTTTAATTAATTATCTGTCTCTTCATAAGAATTGTGGAGGGACATTTTCAATAGTGCATCTAAGTCAGACTTTATATGTTTAGCACTAAATATTCCAAACCCAAATAGGAAATATACCTATTTTCAAAAAAACAGAAAAACATCTATTGTTTTTTTTTTTTTTTTTAATATCGGTTCGAACAAGGTTTTGTGCTTTGTGAATCTGTCTTTTTAGGCCATTTTTGAGAAAGAAATGCACAAAATCAAGCCATTGGGATGTAGGAGGGGCTAGTATTTTTAGTAGACTGGTCCCCCAGACATCCCAGGAGAGCAGTGGGGCACCCTATGGGCCACTGCTGTGGACTTCATATAAATGTTGCCAGGTATACATCTCACTGTTAACCCCCTATCTTGCCTTCTGAGCCCTACTAAACCCACCCAAAACCCACTGCCCTAACTATACACCCTTATGGGTGAAGGGGGCACCTATATGTGGGTACAGGAGTGTTTGGGTAAGTTTTGGGGCTGACACTTTTCATCACAAGTATAACAGTTAGGGGGGGGGGGGGTATGGCCTGGATCCACCTGTCTAGAGTGCACTGTACTGACCACTCCACTACTCCAGGGATTGTATGATGCTCTGATAGACCTGGCTATAACATCTGAGGCTGTCACAGAGGCTGGTGAGTAATTTTTCTGTCCACATTTTTGGAGGGTTAGAGACCATTGGGGGGAGTAAGATACCTTCCCTGATACCTTCCAGTGGTCATCTGGTCATTTAGAGCATCTTTTTGTCCCTTATTTATTTTTAAAACAGGTTTAGCCCTAAGCATTTAGATTTTCGCCCGGGATGTTTTTGTTTTGTTCTATTATGGCTGTAAAATGCCCAAGTGTTAGACACGCCTGTGTCCACCCTATTCCTGCCTCTGCAACACCCCAGTACGCTCCCTTGTGATTTGGATGCATTGCAAATAAAATGCTTAGATAAACGCCTGCAAAACAGGTTTTGAAAATACCGTTTTTAACTTTTTGAGACGAAATCTGCCCAAATGCTGCTTTATGACACCTTTTTGGATGTTTTTCAAAAGTGAGTCCCTTAGGGGCCTATATACTAAGGATTTGTTTCCCTATAAAAAGCGAATGGGAAAAACCCTTTAGTTCATCAGGCACGTAGACATACTACACTGACAGTTTTAAATGGCCATAAATGTGCAGCATCCTGCAATCAGTTCTACCAAAGTCAGTATGGTGGCAGAATGCCAGCATTTTTAAAATGACAGGCCAGTAAATCTTTTATAAAGCAATGATGGTGCAGTACGGCTTGCTCAGGGAAATATAAGGAGAAAGCCATGAAGAAATTCAACAAGGTATACAAAAAGTTTAAAAAAAAAAAATATATATATATATATATATAAAAAAATATATAGATATATTGAAAGAGAAATTTTGTGCTGAGAAAACTCGAACAAGGCAGACTACAGGCAACTTGTTTAAGGGGTCTTTTACCAAGGCATACTAGTGTTTTTAGTGAGTGCTATAAATAGGCGTGCGCTAAATGCTAGAGATGCCCATAGGAATACATTGGCATCTCTAGCTTTTAGCGCGCACTAAAAACACTAGTGCACCTTAGTAAAACAATACATCTATTTACCGGTTCAACTAACCATTAATAACGATGACTCAGAATACATCTCCTACCAACCTTCTTACCCTCCATGCTTGTCCCAACTTCTCCTTTATCGCCCCACCGCCTTACTTATCCCTATCCTTTCTCTCACACCTCTTCTATCCCACCTACTCCTTGTTCATTTGTCCTATCACATACCTCCTTTGTTGATTCTGATACTACAGATTGCATTCTCTTGTTACTATGTAAGCCGCATTGAGCCTGCGATGAGTGGGAAAGTGCGGGGTACAAATGTAATAAATAAATAAAAGACCCCCTAAATGATTAAGGGGTCCTTTTACCAAGCTTAATGCAGCTTAAAAGGGCTTACTGTGAGGCATGCTGATGCATCCTGCCATAAGTTCTGGGTTAGTACGTTCACATAAATGTCCTACAGAAATTATTTTTATTTGTACCTTGGAGGAGTTGTGTCTGGGGGCAGAGTGGGCATTTCTGTGGTAATCAGTTAATGCAGCTACATTGACGCACACTGATTACTGCGTGATTAGTATGTGAGCCCTTACCACCAACAGAACGGGTGGTGGTAAGAGCTCATGTACTATTTATTTTAATGACCACATTAGTGCGTGGCCATTAATACAAACATTAGAAAATTTGCCATCTTAGTGTGCAGGAAAGACCTGCATAAGGGTGCACTAATGCTACTTTTTTAGCGATTCTTTATAAAGGGGCCCCTTAATAAATAAGAGTCTCTTTTATCAAGCTGCACTAGTGGCTCCCAGTGCAGTAATTCCGGCAAAGCCCAGTTAGTTTGAATGGGCTCTGTTGGCATTGCCACACGGAAACCACTAGTGTGGCTTGATAAAAGAGTCCTTTAGGGGCCCTTTTACTAAGCAGCGATAAGCCCAGTGCGGGCTTACCATGCGCCAATCTGGAACTACTGCAGGAGCCTGATGGTAATTCCCACCCCTAGCGCTTGCCATTTCGGGCGCTACAACAATATGCCCTATTGTTGTAGCGCCTTAACTTAACTGGCGGTAATCAGGCAGCAGTGTGTGCTGCCCAGTTAATGCCAGGTTAGCGTGGAAGTCCTTACCGCCATCTCAGTGGGTGGTGGCAAGGGCTCCCCACTGAAATGGCCATGCAGTAAGTGGCAGCAGACAAAAGTAAAGGCTGAACAAGGACGAATCCACCACTGGAGATATTATCCAACTGTCTTTTATTGATGCAGATAAAAAAGGGACCCGACACGGTCCGTGTTTCGGCGCGTACAAGCGCCTACTTCAGGGGTCAAATAATAAACTATGGACAAAAGCGCATTGCCGTGCGGTAAGTGGTTCACTTACCGCATGGCCATTCTTTTTCCCAAAAATGGACAGCCTTTTACCCACTGTGGTAAAAGGGGGCCCTCAGTGTGCGTCAAAAACATACTCTGACACTAGCGCAGGCCCCCTTGTAGAAGGAGAGTATCGGGAAGAATTTCTTAACTTGTCACAGTTTTTTTTACATGTATTTTTTTAATTTTATTTTTATTTAAAAACAGGCAAATACTTTATTACAGATAAGAGATGACCATATACATGAAATCCAATCTAATTTAAAGGCAATTAACAATTACACTGTCTATCCACAATTGAAGGGGAACTCAGAAAATCTGGAAGGAATTATTAAGACATTATCAAAATAATAGAAATAGCCACATCTCAAAGAGCTCAAGAAACCTGAGGGGCCATTCCAGTTTGTAGCAGAAACTTATTTATTTATTTTATGTATTTAAAAATTTCTGTGCTGCCTACAACTAAGCGGCTCACAATAAAACGTACATAATAAAATCATACACACACAAAAAAACTCTTCTTACATCAATGAAAAAGCCAGCCCCATGCTTTCACAAAAAAGGTGTGTCTTTAATGATTTATGAAACTACACCATACTGTTGCACAATCTTAAAGTGCAAGGCAGAGCATTACAAACCTGTGGCCCAGCAATAAAAAAATAACAAATATAACCCTGAGTGGACCTGCAGGTCACTAAAATATCTTTTAAAGGAGGAAAAGGTCTCAGATGTCACTGGCTTACTCTGCCCTAATCAATAATCAAGAGTCAGAAAAAATAATCACGGCAGGTGTGTGATACATTTTGTTGCAATGTGACCACTGACCTCTATCCCTTGAAGAAGCGGCAGCGAAACAGGTACCTGTCAGGATTCAGTGGGTTTCACATAAGTGCCACTGCAACATTTTGCTAGTTGTCAATTGAATGTTATATGGATTGATTGAATGGTCACTCCTTTTGAATATATCTTAGAAAAGTATTAAAAATATGAAAAATTAATGAAACAGTATGTTTAGATATTTAAAATAAGGATGGAGGTGGTTTTTGCTCGATGATTAAATCAGTCACTGAAAGATTATTTTTTCTGACCCTTGATCATTGATTAGGGCAGAGTGATCCAGTGAATTCAGATATCTTTTCCTCCTTTAAAAGGTATTTTAGTGAACTGCAGGTCCACTCAGGGTTATATTTGTTATTTTCTGGTGTGGACACACTAAGCCTATTTATGTTGATCCAGCAATAGAAAGAGCCATATTCTGAGTACAAGTATATTTCACAGAAAGTAGATTTACAGTTACCAACAACATCACATTCTCAGACCGCAAGGCCCTTGAAGGCCACGGAGATAACATCTTTAAGGTAACATGGTCAGAATTTGAATACAGGGCCTGATTAATCAAACATGCAATCTTATATAATACTGAATAGGTAACTAGTACAGGAGAAACATGATCAAACCGATATGTTCCACCCAACAATCATGTGGCAGCATTTTAGATTGTCTGCAATGTCTGCATCTTGGTTGTAGTAATACCCAGATACAGTGCATTGCAGAAATCAATCAGAGAAATCACCATAATCTGTACTACAGATCTAAACTCACATTTAGATAACATTGGTTTAACCTAGTCAACAAGTGAAGCTGAAAAAAAGCAGATCGAACCACAGACAAAAATCTGACCTTGGACAATTGGGAATCTAATAATCACTCCTAAAATTACTACTACTACTACTACTACTATTTAGCATTTCTATAGCGCTACAAGGCATACGCAGCGCTGCACAAACATAGAAAAAAGACAGTCCCTGCTCAAAGAGCTTACAATCTAATAGACAAAAAATAAAGTAAGCTAATCAAATCAATTAATGTGTACAGGAAGGAGGAGAGGAGGGTAGGTGGAGACGAGTGGTTACGAGTCAAAAGCAATGTTAAAGAGGTGGGCTTTCAGTCTAGATTTAAAGGTGGCCAAGGATAGGGCAAGACGTAGGGGCTCAGGAAGTTTATTCCAGGCGTAGGGTGCAACGAGACAGAAGGCGCGAAATCTGGAGTTGGCAGTAGTGGAGAAGGGAACAGATAAGAAGGATTTATCCACGGAGCGGAGTGCACGGGAAGGGGTGTAGGGAAGGACGAGTGTGGAGAGATACTGGGGAGCAGCAGAGTGAGTACATTTATAGGTTAGTAGAAGAAGTTTGAACAGGATGCGGAAATGGATAGAGAGCCAGTGAAGCGACTTGAGGAGAGGGGTAGTATGAGTAAAGCGACCCTGGCGGAAGACGAGACGGGCAGCAGAGTTTTGAACCGATTGGAGAGGGGAGAGGTGACTAAGTGGGAGGCCAGCAAGAAACAGATTGCAGATCCGCATCTTACTCTTCACAAATAATTCAAGCTCACCCGTCTTCACTGACTGGCATTGCAACAAATCCTCATCCTTCCCAAAAAACATTAGATTTATTCAAATTTAAAACAAGCCTATTATCATCAAGAAAGATATAGACAATTGTTTAGGGTAAAAAAGAAATATACTGAACACTGTTTTAACAAAACATTTCACAAGAAATCTGAAAAAGAATGTGCCACCATTTTGAATCAAACTAGTTTGCAGGGCTAGAAAATATTGTCCATTGTCGGTTTTCCTGGGTCTCCCTACTTATATCTGGAAAACACTAAGGGACCCTATTATGAAGCTGCTCTAAAAAGGGCTATGCGCTCTGATTAGTGCATGGTTTCCCCTCGTACTGAGGCCACTTATAGCATGGCTGTAAAATGGCTGCATTTCCAATTTTTCTATTAATGACCTGGCAATAATTTCCAAATTAGCGAGTGGCCATTTGCATATGAGCCCTTACTGACACCTATTTAGTAGGCAGAAACGGCTCACATGCGAATCGCTTGGTGTGTGGCAATGTAGCTGCGTTAACAGAATAGTGCTAGGCACACCTACTCTCTGCCCTCCAAACGTACCCCCAGCACTAAAAAATGCAAAGTATTTTTTAGCACTGGGAAAGCAGGCGCAGACGCTTGAACTACTGCAGGACGCCTGAGCACACCCTGCAGTCGTGCATTTTGGTGGGTAGGAAGCACGTGGTTGTGCTTACTGCCACAATAAAAGGACCCCTAAATCTTTTTGTCTAAAGTATAAGTTCCAAATATGATTCTTATCAGTTTCAAAGGCAAAAGAGACTAGTAGAGTCGCTCAGTCTTCTACAATATCCAGTGATGTCTCCAAGATTTCTGTCACTTTCAGACTGTCTGGTGAAACAGTTTATAATAATGTTCCTTCCCCTACTGCTTGTTCTGTAGCTTGCCTCTTTTTATATGGCAAATAGTATGATTTAACCATTGGGGGAAGCACTTCTAAAGGAGATTTTTTAAATGTATTTCATATATTTCCTGAATACATCCCTTGATGTCATGTGGGTCACTCGGGGAAAGTTGTAAAATCTCAAGTTATTTTCTCTCACTTTGATCTCAAGTTCTTCTTGTTTTCAGTGAACATTAATATAGTCTTGGACAATTGTGTTTTGAACTCCACTACTTTTTTCTCTTTCTCAGCATAATTATTCAGTTTCTTCACTGAATCAGTCTGTAGTCCAGAAACTTTAGTAGTCACTGTCTTAAGCTCATTCTCTTCTTGGTCAATTCTTGTACTTACATTTTCAGGTCGTTATTGCTCTCTATAATATATGACTGCAAGTGTTACCATTGGCATGAGACCTCCACCCCAACTTGTTCCAGGGCTGAGGCTAGATCCGACATCTCTGTGGCGATTCCAGAACTAGGAGAGACCCCAGTTGCTTGTTCTACCTCTCTAGAGCCAGATTCAGACCTTAGGCCAATTGCCACTACTAAAACCTCCACAAAGGATAATTCACCCAGAGAGACTGTCATGCCCCATATCAGCAAGCTCATCACAGCTGGCTGAGGCATTGTTCAATCAGGAAGGCTCAAGATGGTGTTCTACTCTAGGCTGGGAAGACCTCCTCTTCCAGTCATGCCAGCAAGGAGTCCTCTGGCTGCTCCTGGGATCTCTATGGGCCATGTAAACTGAGTTATTGGCATCTGAGTTGCAGTTGGGGTACTCGGTAAGAAACTCTTAACTTTCCCTCTCCTGTTACCCATCGTTGAAGAAGAAAAACATTAGGAAAAGCAAAGCTCTATATGGGAGTAGCTGGAGTTTGTCTGAAACCCACTGCACTAACTGTTAGGCCACTCCTTCACTCATATTATTTCATATTTTCCAGATGTGTCAGAAATGGCAAATATGAAATTACAATGAGATTTAGTATGGAAAAATAGTGACCATGAGAGATGACAAACTGGCCATAGCGTTAGCACGTAGTCATTTAAAAAAAATTAACGTGGAAGCCCTTTAGCAGAGTTAACACAGGAGTCCTTACTGCCAATGTGCACGTGCTAACTGGTTACCACTCCCATAACCACTCTTTGCCAATTCTCTACCCCTCACATGCCTCTTAAAAAATTACAAAAACATAAATACCATGCAATTAGTGCACGCAAAAGCTTTAGCATGCCCTGTGTTACACCATTTTTAATGCTTTAAGTACACATTAGCACCTAACACAGCTTAGTAAAAGGGCCTCTTAAATTTGAAGCCTTGTCCTGTCCTCCATGGAAGTCTTAGAATCCAAAGGTGCACAGGCACCTAGCCATAATTCATCCTGATATATTTTCTGTGAATAAATATATACATCTAACATAGCTGTAATCATTATAAATCATATAAAATATTCCAAGAAATATCAAATAAACTTCAAGGAAGTGTTACATAAATGCCTTTCTTTTTCTACATCTTAAAGCATGAATCTTATTGGAGTGCACTACTATAATGAACAACCACAAACCAATCAAAATGTGCTATGATATGATTGGCATAACAAAAATACTCATCATTACGCATACCAATAGATGCTGAAACAGGTACTCCAGATGTTCATTTCACATCTTTAATGCAAATTGTTATTCACAAACCCCCGGAATCTATATATTGTACCTAGTATTCTGCACCGAAATCTAGGCATATTCTATAATAACCTGTGCAACTTAATTGGCTTAACAAGCTAATCAGCATTGATAACGTTATTAACGAACAATAATGAGCACTAATTGGCAATAATTAGAATTTATGTACACAACTCATTAAGCGTATTCTGTAACACGCAGCACCTAAATTCTAATGTGAGAAGCCAAAAAGGGGCATGGTTATAGGTAGGGAAATGGACATTTTGTGGGTATTCCAAAATGTAATCACACTGTTATATAATATGGCTCTGTGTGCCTAAATCTACACAGCGGCATTTACGCCATGTTTCCCTTGGTATAAATGGATGCGTGTAGTTTTTTTTTTTTTTTTATGATTGAAGTATGCACTTTTATTGTTCAATAGTTTTTATTAAAGAAGATGCAGTTTAACAATGTAATTGAGTCTTGTACACAATCCTCTTTATCACACCACTTGTTAACTTTAACCAATTCTAACATCAACAACAAAGTACTTTTATTATTATTGTTCTTCCCCCTTATTCCCCCCCTCCCCTCCCATCCACCCTTCCCAAGCTTCCCCCCCAACTAACCCCTCCCCCCTCCCTCTCACCCTTCTCCTCCTTATATGTTTGCACATTTCAGTCATCTGTTTATTGATTATACATTTGCAACGTATTCATTATTAAACTGCGTGCTCTGCCCCCCATCGATTGAATATAAGGTTCCCATATTACCCAAAACTCCTTTTTCTTTTTGGGAGTGTCTCTCGCATCTCTGGCCTCCCACGCAGCGAGCATCTGCAGCCCGTTACGCCAATGCCAAAACGAGGGAGCTTCCTCCTGTATCCAATATTGCATTATACACATTTTCCCAATGATACAGACTTTATACATAAACTGGCGTTCTGCTCTTCTCAAATTTGTCCTACTGCCTTTATAACCCAATATACATCTCTGAGCGGTCAGCATAACTGGTTTATGTAATATATATACACAATACTGCTTGATTCTCATCCAGAATCTCTGTATGGAAACACAATCCCATAGCATATGTAAAAACGACGGATCTGTGCTTCCACATTTGTAACATTTACTCTCTGATATACGTCCCGCATAATACGCTTGTTTAGGTGTGAAATATCCCCGCATGATTATACGATACTGTGTTTCCCTATGTCTTGCATAATGCAAGTTGTCTTTAATCTCTGTCATGTGTGTTAAAATGCCATCTTCTGTGATTGTCAGTCCCAGATCATTCGTCCATTTTTGGGCCACCCCTGCGAATGACTTAGGTACTTTCAGCTGTGATATTGCTATATGCATCCCCGACACCGTAACCCTGTCTATCCCTGGGGGTAAGAAGAAGTGTTCCAGCAGAGGATAAAGCTCTCTAGAACACCCCTCTCTTATCAATCTAGCCATATAAACCTTCACCTGCAGATAAGAGTACCAATCTACATTGTCCTCCCCTACTATCTGTCCCAATTCACCTTGTGTCCTCATCCGTCCTGTATTGTGTAATACGTCTGCCACTACCACCACCCCTTTTGTTGCCCATCTGTGGTGTCTACTCGATTGAATACCCGACTGGAAGTCAGCATTGCCCATTAATGGTATCATGTCGGTACATCTGGGATTCTTCCCCAGGAGGTGAATTACATATTCCCATGTCTTTCTCATTGGAGCCAACAAAAGATGCTGCCTCCACTCTGTAGGTATCTTATGCGTGGGAGCATGTAATAAGTAATAGGGATGATACGGTTTAAATAAGCTTCGTTCCATCTCCCATGGGGTATATTCTTCCGTTCCTAGTACCCAGTCTGCCATATGTCTTAATAAGCATGCCCAGTTATAATCTCGCAAATTAGGTAACCCCAATCCTCCTTTCTGCAATTTTCCACTCAAATTTTCAAATTTAATTTTTGGCTTCTTGCCCCCCCAGCAGAAGTAGGACAGCATTCTCTTTAATTTTTTAATATCCTTCTGTTGTAAGTATAATGGTAGCTGTCGAAATACGTACAGCCATCTCGGAAATAACACCATGCTGTACAGGCTGATTCTCCCATTTAGTGTCAACGGCAAGGTATGCCAATGGGTCAATGTCTGCTTCGTCTGTCTCAGAAGGCTATCTATATTTTCCCTATAAAGTTGGCGTGGATCCGCTGTCAGAGTTATTCCTAAATATTTGAATTCACCTGTGACCCATCGTAAGGGAAACTCCCCCCTCCACCCTGCCAGCATTGTGTCCTGTGTTGGCATACTTTCTGATTTTTGCATATTAAGTTTAAAGCCCGAAAATGAGCCATATTCTTTAAATCGTTCTAGCAATACCGGTAGTGCCACCTGTGGCTTGGTAAGGTGGACCAAGAGGTCGTCAGCGAATGCCGAGATTTTAAATTCATGAGGTCCCATTCTCACCCCTGTGATCGCCTGGTCCTCCAGTATTGTCCGTAACAGCGGATCCAGAGTTAAAGCAAATAACAAGGGGGACAAGGGGCATCCTTGTCGTGTGCCTCTACCAATCTCAAACGTTTCAGTATAGTCCCCGTTAACATATAGCCTGGCTAAGGGGTTTTTATACAATGCGGCTATAACTTTTACAAATGACCCTGCAAAACCATATGCTGACATTGTCCGAAACATAAATCCCCAGTCTACTCTATCGAACGCCTTTTCGGCGTCGAAACTTATTAGTAAGGAGTCTTCTTTCTTTCTTCTTACCCATTCTAATGAGGCTAATATCTGTCTAATATTCTTAACTATCTGTCTCCCTTTAATAAATCCTCCTTGTGGTAAGGCTATGATGTCTGGTAAGATCCTTGCTAGTCTATTGGCATAGATCCCCGCCAATAGCTTGGTTTCATAATTAATCAAGGAAATTGGTCTATATGATTCTGGCCTAATCAGGTCCTTTCCTGGTTTGGGGAATACCACAATGTCTGCCACTCGAAGTGTCTCTGGTAGACATTCCTGATCTACTGCCCGTTGAAAGGCCAGCATTATTGGGTTCCCAATCTCTGCCTCTAACAGTTTATAAAATTCGGCTCGATACCCATCAGATCCCGGAGCTTTTTGTAAAGGACTATTTTTGATTGCCCTGGTTATTTCGTCTAGTTCAATGTGTTTGTTAATCATTTCCTTCTGGGCCTCTGTTATCTGTGGTATTACTATATTATCTAGATACATCTCTGGCTCTAACTGATCTTCTGTGGCTGGCTGATATAGCTGGGTATAATATTCTAAAAATATTTGCCTAATTTTACTCTCTGAGTTTGTTACAGTTCCTGAGGGATGTTGTAAAGTAAGCACCCTTTGTGGGCCAGTCTTTTTCCTAATCAGCCCTGCGAGCATTTTACCTTGCTTATTACCAAATTTATAGAGTTGATATCTGTAGTATACTGCTGATTTGATAGCTCTTTGATGGATTAAAGTATTTAAATTTATCTGTGTGACTAATAACTGCCCTCTTATTGTGCCTTGGGCTGTGTCTCTATATTGACGTCTCAGTTTGACTAATTGCTTCCCTAGCCTGAGTATTTCCTGTTCCCGTCTTTTTTTCTTTCGGCTGCAGTAAGCTATTATTTCTCCTCGGAGTACAGCTTTCGCTGCCTCCTAGTACAATATAGGTTCTAATGTATGCCTCTCATTATGAATCTTATATTCCATCCATTTCTCTCTTATATAACTCAGAAATTCATCATCATAATAAAGCTCAATTGGGAATATCCATTTCCGTCTCTTAGATTGTGTGTCTTGTCTATTAACAATGATATAGATTGGCGCATGGTCAGATATTATGGTGGCATCTATGCCTGCCCCTTGTACATCTGGAAGAGCCCCCTCATTAATCAAAAGATAATCAATCCGGGATTGAGTATGATGTGCTCTTGAGTAGTGCGTATAATCTCTAAGACCTGGATTTAATATTCTCCACACATCTATAACTTCCAGTGTGTCACACATCCAAGCAATGCCCTTCATATGATCCCCTTTTCCTCCACCCTTATTACAGGTTTTATCTATGGTTGCGTCCGCCACTATGTTAAAGTCTCCCCCAATTACCGTCTGCACATATGGGTCTTGTAGTTTAATTTTTTGAATACGCATAATTAAAGTTTGAAAGAACCTTTTGCTGTACACATTCGGGGCATATACATTCACCAATAGCATTGGCATTCCATCTATCGTCACCTTAGCTATGATAAATCGGCCCTCTGGGTCTGTATATACATAATTCTGAGTTACTTGTAGTGTTTTATGAATCAATATTGCTACTCCTGCTTTTTTCCCCACTGCAGGGGCCTCTAATACAGTACCCACCCACCATGATTTTAGTTTTGCATGTTCCTGTGTTGTTAAGTGTGTTTCCTGTAACATAGCTATTAATGCTCCCTTTTTGCGCAATTCCCCCATTATTTTCTTTCTCTTTATGGGCGAGCCTATACCTCCAACATTCCATGAGTATATTTTCATATCTTTCATGTTATTCCTCCATATTTTGCTTCCAATAGCTGGCTAATTTCCTGCCAAGTCCCGGACTGCTGTCCCAGCTGCAGCAGTCCCACATATTTACCATATGTCTTATATTGCGACTGAAAGTGTCTGTAACCCAACATTCCCATCCTCTTTCCCCTTTGAGAAGAATTTAGCTTTTTCTTTTCCATTCTGCATATATTTTGTCCCCTCCCCCCCTTATCTCCTATTCCCCATCCCCTCCCTCTGACCCTTGCCATTAACCAAACTTTCCCCCCGCTTGGCTGGTCACAACTAACCAATGCTTACCTCCCCTCCCCGTTCTAGTCTTGATCTATTACCTCTTTCACCCTCTCCCAAATGTGAAAGATACCATTAATAGCATTCAGTCCCATCCTTATGTGTATGCCATTTACCTTCCCACTTCTTCCCCTGTATGATATTCACCTAACGCGTACTTCTTTATATATTGCCTTCTCCCCTCATTTTTAACTTTCAATTCAAATCCAACAACATCAACTATCAAGTCCCGATCCATGTATAATTTTAAGTTCTTACAAACTCTCTCCTGCTCCTGTCTGTCTCCACTTTTTCCCAAACTTCTTCATATCTTCGTGAATTCCGTGTATCCTGCTATCAGCCTGCTCAGGTTCAAATAGGTCAAGTAGATCCAGTCTCTGCAGACTCCACTTCTGCTGCCCGCTCCAAGTTGGCTACAAAGGCTCCCGCTTCTTTCTCCGATGTAAAAATTTTTAAGCTTCCATTATGTGTCAGTTTCAAAGTAGCGGGGTATTGCAAGGAGAAGCGAATCTTCATCTCAAATAGCTTTGAACACACTGGCGAAAATGCCCGCCTTTTTGCTGATATTCCAGCCGAATAGTCTTGGAAACACAGAATCCTCTTGCCTTCATAGGTTAAAGTCGTTGCGGAGCGTGCTGCCTGTAATATACATTGTTTATGCACAAAATTTAATATCTTGCAGATAACCACTCTTGATGTAGTTTTCCCCATCTGGCGAGTTCCCAGGCGATGAGCTCGCTCTATTCTCAATGGGCCTATTGATTCTGGAAAATCCACCTGTGTATTCAGCCATTGTTCCAGGGTTTTTTCCAACTGACGGGCCCCCAGCGCCTCTGGCAGACCCACCAGGCGAATATTGTTCCGTCGGGAACGATTTTCTAAGTCTTCGATTTTATTTTCCATGTCTGCCACCAGCTTCTTCATGTTTTTCTGAGCCTCCTCCAAATCTGTAACGCGGTCCTCAACCACGCTGGTCCGTGTCTGGAATGCCACACATTCTTTAGTCAGCTCTCCGATCTTAGCGTTCAGCTGCTCCAGTTTACCATCCAGCTTTTGGTCTATCGGGGCCAGACGCTGCTCAAGCAAATCCTCCATCACTACTGTGAGTTCTGATGTTATCTCCGCTATCCAAGCGGAGGAAACCGATGTTCCCGCCTCGGGAGGAGACGCCGCCATTTTGTACTCGGTCGTCTTTCCCCTCTGCTTATCCCGCGGCGCTGATCTCGCTGTCATTTTCAGCTTTTACCGGTAGAAATGTCGACAGGAGCACTCCCCAGACCTTGTGCTACTATTTTGTATATTTTGGAGGGACCGATTCTTTTGCTGATTTGCGAACGGGTAGGTTGGCGACGGAGAGAGATTCACCCGCGACCGCTCTCCATCACAGCATCACGTGACCTCCGGATGCGTGTAGTTTTAAACACTGTGATAGCAACTAAGCATATTCAGTATACCACACCTAAATACAGGCACCACTTACAGAATACTCTTATGCAGAAATTCATTCCGAGCTGATTTTTCAGGTGCCATATATGGAATCTGTGTACCTGAGTCGCAAGCTCCTGGACAGAGAGGTAGCATATTCCACTATTGAGAATGAATGTTTGGCCTTACTGTGGGCCCTTAAGAAACTGCAACCATACATGTATTGGCGAGTCTTTACTGTCATCACAGATCACAATCCATTGGACTGGCTTAAAAGAGTCTTGGGAGAGAATGGGAAGCTACTCTGGTGGAGCCTGTCCCTGCAGATGTACAGCTTCACCATACAGCGCCGGAAGGGCAGTGAACATGGAAATGTTGATGGACTTTCCAGGAAGGAAGAGCCAGAACCACCCTGACACTGGACTGTTGAGACCTGACCAGCGGACTGAAGACACCGCAGTCTGGGGTCTCTCTTAAAGAGAGGAGGTGTGACAAAACATTGGGTTAAGAATCCTGGTGGTTTGTGTTTTGGGCCTGTGAGTGCTTTCTGGGAACTGTGAGACCACTGGGCGTGTGGCCCCAGTGTCCTAGAAATCACCAGGAAATAACTTGTGGGTGGGAGACTCACCCAGAGGCAAGTGGAATCTAGTGCATGGGGTGGAGAGTTGTCTAGTATAGAGCACATGCCCAGGTACAGGCGGGCTTGATCAGGGCTAGGGACAGACCTTCTAGGTGGCTGTGGGGTTAACCCCGCGGGTGCTAGGTGTTCTGTGACATCCAGCTAATGTATTATGATTAGCATATGCTAACTGGATAATGCAGAGTTAACATTGGAGCACTTAGTACCTCCTAAATAGGAGGCATTAAAATGCTCATATGTTAGTTGTTTGCAGGTACTGCACGCTAATAGCAACATTAGTGCATGAATTGCAAGAAAAAAAGAGTCTTAAAAAAGTGCTGCATTAATTTGGGCTTAACACATGGGAACGTCCCGTGTTAAAACACACTAATTCCAGAAATTAGCTGTCTGAAAATGGTCCACTCTCAGTACAGCTGCAAATTTACATGTTGTTTTATGACATGTCGACTTTTAACTGTTTTGAGAGGGGGTGTTTCTGGAGGTATATTTAGGCCAAGGGAGGAAAAATATATGTGTAAATGGCTTTTTCAAACCTTTGAGGCTTTATATAGGTCACCTATGTCAAAGTTGGGAAATGGTTCCAATTTTAACTCAGTTTTATAAAGATTCATCCCAGAAAATGTATTTTGGGTCTGCTTTTTCTCTCTCTTTAATCAGTTAATATACAATATGAAAAACAGTGGAAAAAAACTCCACTTGTCTTGCATTGAGCCACTGCGACCTCTTAATGTACTTATGGAAGATGCTATTCTTACACAGTAGCACTGACATGATCATGTTTTGAGCATCAAATCATTCTGCTTTGGGGCCAATCACTGAAAATAAACAAACTACAAGTATAGTATGACATAATTCTAATACAATTTAAAGACAAACAAACATTACTTTACTTCTTACTGTCGTTATTTCTAACAATCTATATGGCAGCTGGGCTTAAATTCAAACTTTCAAACAGCTCAACATGTCATGAGACCTCATTGAAAAACTGCCCCAACAAGGTCTTATGTGGAGTATCACTCATAATAAAGAGAGTCATTGAGTTCATTATTGAAATCTCTCTCTATATATAAAAGGCAACCCCAACGTTCTGAAGCCTCCACGGAAGTTGAGGCGCCCGAGATATCTGGTGTGCCCTGGAGTGTCTGCACCGCCCTCGCGTCAAAACATCATGACGTCGAGGGCGGAGCTATGACACTCGAGAATGGAAACGCCACAGGCACGGCCATGGAGGCGCAGCAAAAAAAAAAACCCTCCCCACACACAGCCCCCAACAAGGCAAGTAGCTCGGAGGGACGGAGGGAGGGAGCCCCTTACTAGCGCCCGTTTCATTGCGCTCAAAAACGGGCATTTTTTCCTAGTATTCAATATTGTTCACAGTGTGCTAGTTGATAGTCTGAATCTCCTCCCAAAGATGAAGGTGGAATCACATCTACAATTCTCTACAAGATGTCAGTCACTTGACATGCTGCTTCCTGCCAATGAGAAACTGAAGGCACTATTACAGGACCTGTATTCAATGGAGAATGGTGTTCATTCAATCTAAGTCTCACCGCTTGTTTGGAAACTTCCAATAAATAATTTCAAGCATGGACATAGAATGGCATAAATAATAATTGTAGAATTACATGTAGTCACCAATTTAGCAGATTTCTTATATCCAATGGAAGGAATTTCTCGATCTACACGTTCATTGCCTGCACTTAAAATGCCCCCCCCCCCCAGTCTAGATTTGGTTATTCACCTAGTGTTTTGACCACATTTTGGGTTGTATTTTATAAAGGCAAAATAGGCCCCTATAGACCTTTATAAAATGTAGGCACCACAACCATTCCCAGTAATGCACAAATGCTTTTGGACAATTTATGCACGTATTCTGTGTGAACAGGTGTATTTTATGAACTATGCACTTATATATTGCAGTTCCACTCTAGTTCCACCTAGATTGTGCCCCTGAGGACACATACAAGCAGATGATATAAAATTAGGTACACACTATCCACCGATATTCATTAGTATAGAGGATTCCTTTTCTATGTGTAAAACAGACTTTTTGTGTTAAAAATGCTTTATAAAATTAACCTCATGTATGTATTTTTCCAATGTAACTCTACTCACAGAAAAAATAACAAGTTCCTGCATGCACTTTGTACCTGTGACAATTTTTAAAGTGAACATTCTTGCATATTTTCCATTTGAAAATTGGTGCAAGAACTGTTGATAATAATGTACACAAAAACCTTGATGCAGTATTATTTAAATTACTTCTAAAATAGAGTGTACTTTTTGTTTATACATATAAGCCAAAACTCTAAATAAATTGGTTTTTAATTTACATGATATACAGTATAATACATCTAGTAATCAATACATCAATTAAATGATGACAAAATTAAATGGAGAGAAGCAGTTTGTGTAAAAGAACTCTAGCTCAGCAAAGAAAGTCTATTCTGTAAATTAATAGGGAATGACAATTTATGTACAAAATGTCTTTTTTCGATAGTTCACAATTTGCTTGATGTGGAAAAAGTAACAACCATGTCCTATGATCCCACCCCTTCTGTGGATCAATTGGCACAGTTTTTCAGAGATAAGATACTTAAAATTCAAGCACAATTTACTAATGGTCAGCTGGAAGAATTTTCACGCGTTACATTTAGTGAAGATGGAATCCCAGTAGATATGGTTTGGAGCAACTTTCTTAAAATCCAATGGTTTGATATGAACCATCTTCTTGTTAATAAATTTGCTAAATTGCATTGCCAACTAGACTCTTGTCCCACAGTCTATATGAAGTCAGCTTCCCTATAGTTTAGACTTAAAATCTATGATTGGCTGACTACTTTGTTAGAACAAGGTTCTTTCTCTCATTTTCTGGTAATATCATTCAAACTCCTATTCTTCAAAATAAATCTGAATCACGATCAAATGTTAGACCAGTTGCTTCAATACTGTTCTTTGCTGAACTTATGGAGGCTATAGCTAAGCTACCACTCAATTAACAATGTATTTGGATAAGTTTGATTATCTTGCATTGCTCGCAATCAGGTTTCTAGACTAACTTTAGTACAGAGACATTATTATGCACATTATTATTTGAGCTACATTCTCTGTTAAATGAGGGGAAAAAGGCCCTTATAATGCAGTTCAACTTATCAAGTTCATTTGACATTGTGGATCATGTCTTCTTATTAAATATCCTAAATAATAGGTTACAGGGAATGTTTTTCTCAGAGCTAGAACTTATTTGGTGAAGATGGAAGGAGTTTATTCTGAGAAATGGTATACTATCTCCTTTTTAATGGCATTGGGATATCAGTTAGAAGCAGCTGGTTATAAAGTCTTTATGTACGTGGATAATATTACAGTCTTAATCCCAGTAGAAACAGAAGTTGAAAATTCATTGCCACAAATAGAAAATTGTATGACACTGATAGTTACATGGATGTTCAATAACTGTCTTAAACTTAATAGTGTGAAAACTAAATTTCTCTTAGTTGGTAATCAAGACATCCCGCTGAAATCATATTTAGTATTAAGTGGTTTAAATTACAAATTGAAATCATCTTTGAAAATTTTAGGGGTTGTGTTAGATTATAACTTGTCATGGAAATCTTAGGTAAATGGCCTTGTAAAAATGTGTTTCTGGATGATGAATAATCTAAAACGTATCCAGAAAATTTTCAGTTGTTGGTACAAGCTTTAGTCTTGATGGAACTTGATTACTGTGCAAGACATCTATTGAGAAAACTTAGAACTACTCTTATATATGATGTGGATAAATTTGATAGAGTATCTCCTTGCTACGAGAAGCTCCACTGGTTGCCAGTTGAGGCGCAAATTCTTTTTAAATGTTGTTTTATTTACAAGATTCTGAGGGGCCTAGCTCTGCTCTATATATGTTTAATAATTAATGTAGTGGCCTCAAAATATATCCGTAATAGTTTAAGATCTTTTCCTTCTTATAAAGGATTATGCTTTAAGAGAAATTTTACAGTTTTGTTCTTTTATTAGGCTTCAAAAATCTGGAATGCTTTGCTAATCTCGGTAATCTTTTTATCCGATTATTGTGGTGAGGCCCCGCCCCACTCAGGGAGGTTAGCCCTTAGGGCCTCAGTGCTTAGTCAGATCATTCACAGAGCCATCCAGAAAACTTCACGTCTAAGAAGTTGCTCAGAGACAGATGCTTTATCAAAAGCACATACTCGCAGGGTCTTCTCTACTTGATCTTCTCTAACTTAGGGTGACTTAATCAACTGCCCCCCCCCCTTCACACTCTTCATAGGGTAGGATCCTCCTTTCCATCAACTCGTTTATCAGCTGATCCTTCTTTCTGCCATTAGGCTACAACATCCTTGGTTTGCTGGCTCTGGGGTAATATACAAATTAGGCTCTACTCCTTCCTCAGCCTTATGCAGATTCCACCAACAATCAGCCTCTTCCAAACTCAAGTGCAGTATTGGTCACTCCTCTCCCACAATTGTCTTTTAACATGTGGTATGGGACTGAGCCTCTTTTGTAGAGGTTTGCTGTAGCCCTATCGCTGCTTTGTAAAAGGGCCCCTTAATCACTATTGTAGAAGTTGTACGTACCAATTTCATCATGCACAGTTTCTAGAGGCATAGATGTGGGAGAGGCATGGGCAGGTCAGGGTTATGCATAGGAGTTATGTGCGAACGTTATAGAATACATGGAATTACGCGCCTAACTACCAACTTTAGGTGCAATGGCTTAAGTTCTCTTGCCTAAAATTAGGTGCAAAACTGTAGACTTAAATTAGTATTTTATAACATCAGTTCCACACAGACCTTCCATTGTAGAATTCACGTTTAGCACACATTCTTCTGGCGCCTAAATTTTGGTGCTGTTTCTTGAATCTACCCCTATGGGGATAATTCTATAACAGTGTGCCTACATATAGGCACCCAGAGGGTACCTATGTGGTACTTATACTATAAAAGATAGTAAGCAGCTATTTTTATTTATAGAATACAAACTTAACAATTGAAATACACAACTAGAATTTAGGCACAAGCACTTATGTTACCAATAAACCTGGTGCAAGTGCTCATGCCTAAATGCCAGAGATACACACTTACCCCCAAATTCTATAAAAACTGAGTGCGCAAATTTGGGCATGTGCTAAGTTGTGTGCAATTTAATTATATAATGAACCAATTAGCACCAATAATTTTTTAAACAAGTGAATATTGGCGCTGATTAAACTTGGGGCCCTGTTTACTAAAATTAGCATTTTTAATTTGCATTAACCGTGTACATGCCTACAATATCCCATGGTTACTGCGTGTGTTAATTGTAGGCGCATTAAAAATGCTATCGCGCCTTAGTACCCAAAGTACAAAACAGGAAAATCCTCTATGACGATGAAACACAGCAGGAAAAAGTAGAGGCTGACCAAAGACGAATCACCACCGGAGATATGAATCCAACAGTCTTTATTGTTATGAATAAAGGACCCGACATGGGCTGTGTTTAGACGCACACAAGCGTCTACATCAGGGGTCAAACAGTAAACTCCAGATCTAGGAGCAGGACCGCAGCCCTGTTCGTGTCTAAAGCTGTACACCGTACCCAAATACTTGTGCAGTCAAAGCTTTAAACTTGTCTTTAAGATCGGCGGCAGCTTTGACTAAATAATATAGATTTGCTGTGAAGCACATTATTTCTGCAAAGCTCCATACTTTACACTTTCAGAATACATCTGAACTGTACATTCAGGGCAAAGGGAAGCACCAGGAAACTCTATCTACACAAGATTAGCAAGTTCCTTATTCTTATATTCATAACGATATCCCATTCTTAGTAGTGCTTTCAATTGCAAACTGATACCGCTGGAAGAAAAGTGAATATGAAAATGAACTGATATGGCTTTGATAATCTATAGAATAAAATAAATGTAAAATGTAATTACCTAAGCTTGAAAGTCTGACTTTGTAAAAGGAGGAATAAAGTTTGAGGAATGAAAAATATGCATAAGTTAAGAAATACATTCATGCCTTTATTTTCTCCCAACATTTTATTGAATTTACAAGGTACTTAGCAATTTAAATGAGCTGTTTCTAAAGATGTATGGTAATAGATTTTTTTAGTGGAATGTTGCAATTCATATTCTGACGGTAGTGAATTATAGTGGACTTTCCACATCTGTTGAATGTAATTATTCAAATAGATAAAATAATAAGGAAAATTGTATGCAGATACTTTTCCAAGAAAGCATTTGTGCTATTTATCACATTTAAGATATTTGGTCCTACCTATAAAACTAAAGGTTGCCCAGAGGAATTGTAATGCAATTTGCAAATTGTTAACATTGAAGACTAGTATAACTTTTCTGACTGAGAAGCTTTTTTACGCTAAAATGAACTTGTTTTCTCTGTAGTTTATTCATTATACAAGCCGTTAAGCCCATTAAAACGGGCGAGCTTTGTGTTTAGAAAAATGTAATAAAATAGTGAAAGAAAGAAATGAGTTGATGTCTACAGTACACCCCCTCTGTGTCCTCCTAGTTCCAGGCCCTCCTCCCTCCCTCCCTCCGAGTTCCAGGCCCCCCTCCTTCCTCCCTCCCTATCCTTGTAGTTCCAGGCCTCCGTGCATCTCCTCCAAGTTCCATGCCCCCCTTCGTGTCATCCTAGTTCCAGGCCCCCCTCCCTCCCCCTCTGAGTTCCAGGCCCTCCTCCCCCTCTGAGTTCCAGACCCCCCTCCCTCCCCCCTCCAAGTTCCAGGCCCCCCTCCTCCTGGGAGTTCCAGGCCCCCCTCCCCATGCAAGTTCCAGGCCCCCTCCCTCCCTGCCCAGGCCCCCTCTCTCCCTCCCTCCCCCTCGGAGTTACAGGCCTCCCTCCCTCTCTGTCCTCGGAGTTCCAGGCCTCAGTGCATCTCCTCCGAGTTCCATGCCCCCCTCCGTGTCCTCCTAGTTCCAGGCCCCCCCTCCCTGCCTGTCCTCCGATTTTAAAGTTCTTACCTCGGGGTCCAGCGGCAGTGAAAGTCGAACAGGTTGGACGCTTGAGCCTGCCTTACCCATTCCCTTCTCTCTCAGCTAAGAGTTCTGTCTCTGGTGCCGCCCTCATTTCCTTTTTCCACAAGGGTGGGACCAAAGGCAGAGCTGTCAGCTGATAGAGAAGGGAAGGCAGGCGGGGGTATGGATAAAGACGCTTCCCACGCTGGACTCTGTGGCCGTCCGCTTCTGAGTGAGGGGTGCTGCTGCTGCTGCTGTATCTGCTGTCACCCTCCCCTTAGCAAGGCAAATAGCCTCCCTCGGTGGAAGGGGCGGGACAACAACGCCAGCAATGGATCTGTGAGACCTGCTGTGCATGCACGGAACGTTGATGGCAGCTGCTCTCTACTGCGCATTTGTGGCTGAGTCGGTCACAGCTCATTTATATAGTAGAACTAGCCGTTAAGCCCGTTAAAATGGGCGAGATTTCCAGCTACCCTCCTCGCCGCCGCTCCCTCCCCCCTCCGTGTCACGGAGGTGAGAGGCGCTGTCAGGTCAGTGCAGGGGGACCGATACGGGGGGGGGGGGGGGGCGCGGGGGTGGAGGTTGGTGCGCACGATGTTCGTTTCCAGGCTCCAGCGGCAGCGTTCGACAGTCCGACTCCGTTTCCCTATCTGTTCTGCCCTCTGACGTCATCACATCTTGACGCGAGGGCGGGACAGAGATGGAAGTCTCTACTGCGCATTTGCAGGTGAGTCAGTCACTTGCCATTTATATGTTTGATACTTTCATAATATTTTGGTCTTACTTCAGTGCAGTTCAAAATGGCTATTGGAATGTTTAGTCACTGCAGAACATTCTGTTTGCTTAAGCCATATTTATAATACGTATTGGCCCAATATCCAAAAGATTTATGTTCCTAACAGTGGGGCCCTTTTACTGAACTGCATTAAGGGCTAATGTGCACTTAACAGGAGGAAAAAGGCTTCTTGCAAAATGCATTAAAGTGTTTTCTGGTAATTTGCCTGTCAATGTTCACTAATCATGCATTATTATTTTTGGGGGGTGAACTGTGTCATGGGGAGCAAATGGGCATGCAAGTGTTATCCAGCTAGCGTGTTTGCATTAGCACACGCTAACTGGATAACATGGAGTTAACAAGGGAGCACTTAGTGTCTTCTAACTGGGAGGTAATAAGTGCTCCTTCATTATTTTTTGCAAGTCCTGTGTGCTAATGGAAAAATTAGCCCTGGACTTTCAAAAAAGAAATAGAGAAAATCCTTCATATACTGTCATGGTAAATCAGGGTTTAGCACGTGGGGAAAGTCCTGCCCTAGCATGTGGTAAGCTCAGATGTCGCCACTGCTTAGAAAAAGGGCTCCATTGAGTGTTATGCTCCTATGTTGTCCTCTCTGAAAATTTATGAGGACTGACTCCCAAATTGTATATATATTCTGCCTACATTGAAATAGAAGCGTATTCTATAACAATGCACGTAACTTAATTGGCTTAACAAACTAATCAGCGTTAACAGGCCTTAAGCAATAATGAGCACTAATTAGTAATAATTAGAATTTACACACACAACTCGCTAAGTGTGTTCTGTAACGCAGAGCATCTAAATTCTAATGCTGGCAGCCAAAAAGGGGCATGGTCATGGAAATGGGCATTTTGTGGGTGATCCAAAATTTGCATGCACTATTATAGAATATGCTCCTGTGCGCCTAAATCTAGATGCCAGCATTTACACCATGTTAACCTTGGTGTAAATGGATGCACGTAGTTTTAAGTGTTATGATATCAACCAAACATATTCTATTTACTGCGCCTAAATATAGGTGCCACTTACAGAAAACGCTTAGGCAGAAATTTATTCCACCAGGTGTTTTCAGGCACCATATGTAGATTGTGGCCCTGAGTGTCTAATTTATACTCCAAATTTTGATAAACTGTTACATTTATACTCCTCTTCCAGGAGTGGAGGAGTGGCTTAGTGGTTAGAGCATTGGGCTTGACATCCAGAGGTGTCTGGGTCAAATCCCACTTGTACTCCATTGTCTCTGGTGCTTCCAGGGATAGGGAAATACCCAGTGTACCTGAATGTAACTCATATTGAGCTACTACTGAAAAAGGTGTGAGCAAAATCCAAATAAATAATAATAAATTTAAGAGCATAAAAAGTGGATGGCAACAGGATCAGTGGATTTAGTGCAGGGAAAATGTTTAGGAGTTTAGCACTGATTTTTAGCATTAGGCTATTAAATCTAAGCAGATGAATGGCAGGCCTAAATCTATAAACATAACATAGTAACATAGTAGATGACAGCAGAAAAAGACCCGCACGGTCCATCCAGTCTGCCCAACAAGATAAATTTGTATGTGCTACTTTTTGTGTACACCTTACCTTGATTTGTATCTGCCATTTTCAGGGCACAGACCGTAGAAGTCTTGCCCAGCACTAGCCCCGCCTCCCAAACACCAGCCCCGCCTCCCAATCTCGGCTAAGCTTCTGAGGATCCATTCCTTCCTAACAGTAAGTTTTAGGGTTCTAAATTAAGATACATTTTCAACTGAAAACTTGGGGGCCCTTTTACAGAGTGGAGGTAGTCCCGCCCCGAGTGCGTGACGTTTTCGGTACGAGCTCTTATTGCCACCTCAATGGATGGCGGTAAGGGCTCCCTCACCACATGGCCATGCGATAAGAGTTCTCTTACCGCATGGCCATGTGTGCCTGGGAGCTTTTTTTATCTGCTGCAGTAAAAAGGGCCCTGGCACGTGGGGAAAAAGGGCCTCTGCCACTAGTGCAGGGCCCTTTTTCCCACAGCTTGGTAAACGGACCCCTTCGGTTCCAAAGTGTGGCTGAAAATTCGATACAAATTTAGTAGGCTAAATTTAAGAGCTCAGGGCCCAATATTCAGCCAATGGAGATCAGTGTTTTGCTGACCGCCATCAGTGTTAAACCCAGAAATTCAAACACGGGCTACATTAGGGCACTGACATTAAATTTCTAGGTTTCTGGAACCAGCTAACACATAGCCAATTAAGTGTGATATTCGCCACTTAACTGGCTATGGGTTATTGCATAAAGATATTTATGCGGTTATCCTGGCTCACTCCACCCCTGGAACAATTCCAAAAGAGCTGCTTTTCATTTTGGCGCCGACCAGTTATTTTTAGCAACACTATCTGGTTAATTGCCCCAGAAAATTAGTGTTTAGCCCTGAACAGGCATTTCTGGCCTGTTAAAATTGCTTTGAATATTGACCTCTCAGTTTTCTTGTTGAATGTCGGGCTCTCTATAGGTTGTATATACATGGAATCATAGATGTCCGTGTCCTAACTAAGAAAAATTGATGTCCTATAGATAGCAGGAAATTCTTGATTCTTATTTTGCTCTCATTGGTGTTAGATGGTGCCCAGAATTGGCATAGTTTAGTGGTTTGGGACTACTGAAATATTATGGTATGATTCAGAAAACTTTTGGAGCCCTTGTACTAAAATGGAACAAAATATTTGCATGGTAGCAGCAAAGCTTCTACATATTCCAATACAGTTGGCACAGACAATATACTTTCTGCATGTTAACTGCCTTGCAACATCTGAGAACATCTTTACAGATTTATTGTTCTCCATGTACTCTCTGCTCTGCTAAGTCATTGTTAAATATCCCAACCTTATAACAGATTAGACTAGATGAATCCAGAGAGAAATATATTTTATATGGAAGGAACAAAGCTCTGGAATTGTCTTCTGATGGGTATACACACTGTGAAGAAGTACTTTCAATTCTGTAAACTATGTAAGGTGCACTTTTTTCAACTTGCTTTCTAGACTGCTTTGAGATATTATAGCCTGTTGTTCCTATGGGAGCTGGAAAATGGCCTGCGGTAGTGTAGGCGCATGTTTTGAGCGTACGCAGAATCATTTTTCAGTGCACCTGCAAAAAATGCCTTTTAAAATTTTTGTCAAAAATGGATGTGCGGCAAAATGAAAATTGCCGCGCGTCCATTTTGGGTCTGAGACCTTACCGCCAGCCATTGACCTAGCGGTAAAGTCTCATGGGGTGACCTAGTGGTAATGACCTACGCACATCAAATGCCACTTGGCGCGCATCCGAAAATACAAATTATTTTTCATATGCCCATATTGGATGCGTACCATAACTGAAATTACTGCAAGAGCCACGCATTAGCTAGGCGGTAACTTCATAGATGCTTATGCAGCTTAGTAAAAGGGCCCCTGAGTGATTTAGTTGATATGATTTTGTCAATCAACAACGAGAAAACATGATCATACTTAGACTTCTTATATATACAGTATTTTGAATTGACCGTAATCTAGACATTAATTTTGTTGAAATTCCCAGATATAGACAGTTACAATAATCTAATTGGGATAAAATTGTTAACTGAATGAGTATTCTAAAATGATCTTGAAGAAAATAAGATTGAACAAGCTGCAAGTTTAAAAAAAAAGTTTCCAACTATAGCATTGATTTGTGGTTCCATACTCAGAGAAGCATCAAGTAATACCCCCCTAATACTCTAGATACCTTATCCACTTTCAGAGTTGTTCCATCTTTAATAGGTACCTACATTGGAATAGATATCTGATTAGAACCAAACCACAAAAGCTTAGTCTTATCAGTGTTGAGCTTGAGATGGTGTTAAACTGCCTATTTTCTAATCTTCTTATTTGCATTAGTAATAACAGCAAAAGCTTCCAAGTTACTACTAACAGGAATTAAAAGAAAAATGTCATCAGCATAAGAATAAATTGTTTCTCCTAATTCTAGAGTAACCAAACCTAATGAACTCAAGATAACCTTGCCAAGCAAGTCCATAAACCGCTACTAAATGGACTTGGGAAAAATCCACAATTCCAGGAATAACATGTATAGAATGTTTGTACGTTTGGGAAGCTTGCCAGGTGCCCTTGGCCTGGATTGGCCGCTGTCGTGGACAGGATGCTGGGCTCGATGGACCCTTGGTCTTTTCCCAGTATGGCATTACTTATGTACTTATCACACTGTCAGGCTTATTTTCGAAAGAGAAGGGTGCCCATCTTCCGACACAAAACGGGAGATGGACATCCTTCTCTCAGGTTCGCCCAAATCGGCATAATCAAAAGCCGATTTTGGGCATCCTCAACTGCTTCCCTTCGCAGGGACGACCAAAGTTCACGGGGCGTGTCGGCACCGTAGCGAAGGCAGGACTAGAGCATGATTAGAAGATGGGCGTCCTCGGCCGATAATGGAAAAAAGAAGGGCATTCCTGACGAGCACTTGGCCGACTTTACTTGGTCCATTTTTTCTTGCAACCAAGCCATGAAAATGTGCCCGAACTGACCAGATGACCACCGGAGGGAATTGGGGATGACCTCCCCTTACTCCCCCAGTGGTCACTAACCCCCTCCCACCCTAAAAAAAAACTTTAACATTTTTTTTGCCAGCCTCTATGCCAGCTCCAAGACAGCAGTATGCAGGTCCCTGGAGCAGTTTTAGTGGGTGCAGTGCACTTCAGGCAGGCGGACCCAGGCCCATCCCCCCTACCTTGTACACTTCTGGTGATAAATGTGAGCCCTCCAAAACCCACTGTACCCACATATAGGTGCCCCTCTTCACCCCTAAGGGCTATTGTAGTGGTGTACAGTTGTGGGGAGTGGGTTTTGGGGGGCTTAGCAACCAAGGTAAGGGAGTTATGCACCTGGGAGCAATTTGTGAAGTCCACTGCAGTGCCCCCTAGGGTGTCCTGGCATGTGAGGGGGACCAGTGCACTATGAATTCTGGCTCCTCCCACGACCAAAGGGCTTGGATTTGGACGTTTTTGAGATGGGCATCCTCGGTTTCCATTATGGCCGAAAACCGGGGACGACCATCTCTAAGGTCGACCATCTCAACATTTAGGTCGACCATCTCTATTTTCTATTTTCTACCACGTGGCGCTTACCTGACGGTAATCGGCAGTTTATGCATGCTGGCCGCTTACCACCTGGTTAGCGCATGAGACCTTACCACTAAGTCAATAGGTGGTAGTAAGGTCTCAGCCTGAAAATGGACGTGCGCTGGTTTTAATTTTGCCGCATGTTCATTTTCCGGCACAAAAAAATGCCTTTTTTCAGATGCGCTGAGCAAATGGACCTGCGCGTGTCCAAAACATGCACCTACACCAGTGCAGGCCACTTTTAGGCGTGTCTTAGTAAAAGGGCCCTCAACTATTTAAGAAACTATGAAGTTGCAAAGGATCAAAAAAATGATAGGTAACAAAACATTTAGGAAAGCGTAGCTGAAATCTGCCACCCATGGAAGTAGCCTCCTGTCTCATTAAAAGAAACTTTTTTCTCTTTTCTTGCATTGATATCGATACATCTGGAAACAAGAAAACTTTATCACCTGAAAAGGTAACTCCAAGAGATCCATAGTACAATCAAAGAAAAATGTCTTTATCTTGCACAAATACAAAGGAGATCAATAGGGTAGTTCTATAAGAAATCGTATCCTATGAGGGAGAGGCAGTGGTGGAACCCACCCTGGAGGATGGATCAATGATTTTGGTGGCTAAGTTGTTTGGTGCATTGATGGAAGGGTTCAATAAGCAAAGTGAGGCCTTGGGCTTAGTATTTGCTTTGATTATAGACCCTGGATTATTACAGCTACTTGTCAGATTGCCTGTAATTGCACTGGAGTCAATTTGGTTTTAGTGGAGAATTTATATAAATATGGCATATCTGTACTCTTGACTACCTCAGGAATTATCTCCCTGTTTAAATTTTTGGAAACAAGGTTTAATGACCAAGAGAAGAAATCTACTGAGCTGGAAGTATGTATAAAATCTGGAATTGGTAAGTCTTACATTTAAGCACCTGTACTTACACCAGCCATAGACCTTCTGTAACTGCGGGCACCCAAAGCGATATCTGTAGGTTGCACATATAAGTGTCAGCCCTTTCCATACCCCTCCTATGCGCCACCTATGTGAACACTCCCCTTGCATTTACACGCTATACCACTTAGGTGCACCCTTACAAAATAGTTTCAAGTTTCTGTTTATTTGATATACCGTTCAAAGGCAAACCATCCAAGCAGTTTACATCTCAAGGCAAACATAACAGAAAAGATGGTCAGAAGGCAGAAATACAAATATCATAAGATAGAAGATGAGTCAGTTATGCTGCTGCTGCTGCATCCACAGCCCTGCACGTCCCATACCTAAATGCCCCATGAGCTGTAATATAACAGAGAAAATGAATATCCATAAGCCTAGTGGAAAAGGTGAGTATTCATCAACGTCTTAAACTTCTGGAATGAAGACTCCAAATGGAGGAGCAGGTGGAATTTATTCCAAAGGGTAGGGCTAACTATTGAGCAAAGAGAGGGGCATAATCGAATGGAAATGCCTATCTCCATGGGCGTTTATCTCCGAGAACGGGTCCGTGAAGGGGCGGGCCGAACTGTATTTTTGAAAAAATGGACGTTTTTGAGCTGGGCGTTTCTTTTTTTTAGCGATAATGGAAACTAAAAACGGCCAGCTCAAAAACGTCCATTTTTTCAAAAATACAGTTCGGCCCGCCCCTTCACGGACCCGTTCTCGGAGATAAACGCCCATGGAGATAGGCATTTCCATTCGATACCTGCAAGGGAGCTTTCTCCAGAGTAGCCCCACACTCTGGAATACACTGCCTGAAAGGCTCCGCTTAACCCAAGACTATCTCTACTTCAGGAAGCAGGTGAAAGCTTGGCTCTTCAACCAGGCCTTTAATTGAAGAAGTAACTGACTTGTTAGTCTCACTCACACACACAAGCAGGGACTTGGGCTGTACATACTGTAGCGGGACATGTTTATCCACTCCAACCCTAACTGAGATAATATTTAACCATCTCCCTGACCTCATGTGCAACTTTCTTTAAATCGGTCACCTTACTTTCTAACTCTTCTTACTCTCTTACCTATTTACAGTGGTGGAAATAAGTATTTGATCCCTTGCTGATTTTGTAAGTTTGCCCACTGACAAAGACATGAGCAGCCCATAATTGAAGGGTAGGTTATTGGTAACAGTGAGAGATAGCACATCACAAATTAAATCCGGAAAATCACATTGTGGAAAGTATATGAATTTATTTGCATTCTGCAGAGGGAAATAAGTATTTGATCCCCCACCAACCAGTAAGAGATCTGGCCCCTACAGACCAGGTAGATGCTCCAAATCAACTCGTTACCTGCATGACAGACAGCTGTCGGCAATGGTCACCTGTATGAAAGACACCTGTCCACAGACTCAGTGAATCAGTCAGACTCTAACCTCTACAAAATGGCCAAGAGCAAGGAGCTGTCTAAGGATGTCAGGGACAAGATCATACACCTGCACAAGGCTGGAATGGGCTACAAAACCATCAGTAAGACGCTGGGCGAGAAGGAGACAACTGTTGGTGCCATAGTAAGAAAATGGAAGAAGTACAAAATGACTGTCAATCGACAAAGATCTGGGGCTCCAAGCAAAATCTCACCTCGTGGGGTATCCTTGATCATGAGGAAGGTTAGAAATCAGCCTACAACTACAAGGGGGGAACTTGTCAATGATCTCAAGGTAGCTGGGACCACTGTCACCACGAAAACCATTGGTAACACATTACGACATAACGGATTGCAATCCTGCAGTGCCCGCAAGGTCCCCCTGCTCCGGAAGGCACATGTGACGGCCCGTCTGAAGTTTGCCAGTGAACACCTGGATGATGCCGAGAGTGATTGGGAGAAGGTGCTGTGGTCAGATGAGACAAAAATTGAGCTCTTTGGCATGAACTCAACTCGCCGTGTTTGGAGGAAGAGAAATGCTGCCTATGACCCAAAGAACACCGTCCCCACTGTCAAGCATGGAGGTGGAAATGTTATGTTTTGGGGGTGTTTCTCTGCTAAGGGCACAGGACTACTTCACCACATCAATGGGAGAATGGATGGGGCCATGTACCGTACAATTCTGAGTGACAACCTCCTTCCCTCCGCCAGGGCCTTAAAAATGGGTCGTGGCTGGGTCTTCCAGCACGACAATGACCCAAAACATACAGCCAAGGCAACAAAGGAGTGGCTCAGGAAGAAGCACATTAGGGTCATGGAGTGGCCTAGCCAGTCACCAGACCTTAATCCCATTGAAAACTTATGGAGGGAGCTGAAGCTGCGAGTTGCCAAGCGACAGCCCAGAACTCTTAATGATTTAGAGATGATCTGCAAAGAGGAGTGGACCAAAATTCCTCCTGACATGTGTGCAAACCTCATCATCAACTACAGAAGACGTCTGACCGCTGTGCTTGCCAACAAGGGTTTTGCCACCAAGTATTAGGTCTTGTTTGCCAGAGGGATTAAATACTTATTTCCCTCTGCAGAATGCAAATAAATTCATATACTTTCCACAATGTGATTTTCCGGATTTAATTTGTGATGTGCTATCTCTCACTGTTACCAATAACCTACCCTTCAATTATGGGCTGCTCATGTCTTTGTCAGTGGGCAAACTTACAAAATCAGCAAGGGATCAAATACTTATTTCCACCACTGTAACCGTTAATGGTGTTAGCCGATTACGGTTTGAACAAATACATAGTATGAATGAATACATGGTGATATTTGTAGTCAAAACCATTTATACTTGTGTATTCAAAGTAATACCTAACTGAGGCATCCTTGTAGCAGAGTATACACACACTTTTAGCAAATGTATGAATGGGTAGTTTTCTTTGAAAATTAGCTAGTGAAAATTACAGGTATACAAAAGACATGGGTACTTTGCGCCTGCTAAGTGTGTGGGCTACCTAGTAGGAATAAAATAATATGTACATATGAAGACAGAATGTATGTACACTCCTTTTCTCCACCAACCTAAACACACCTCTGGGAATGCCTCTTTTTAATTCTGCTAAAAATACTTGTGCTGTCAATGCCTGTACATACTTTGAGACAGGCAGAGGGGGCCAGTTGTCAGGCATCATATTTACCCAGAAATAAATCAGTGTTAAATGACATTAAAGGAGGGGTTTATTGTTTTTCTTTGTTAATAAAGAGATTGAACTAAAAAAAAAAATGCTATCTATCTGGTTAAAATTAAAGGAGATTTAAAAAGAAAATTAATACATAAAAATTATATAATATTAATTTTAAATTTATATAACTAATAATAGTAAAACTACAAAGCAGAAAGACCATAAGTTATTTTTCTTCTCAAAATTACCTGCAGATCTGTTTAAATCTGTGGCTGATTAATTTGCAAAACTGCCACCCTGACAGGAGCCTCCAGCCCCCTTTCCCCCGTGACATCCTTCCCTCCCTCCTGTAGCATCTCCCATGACTGGAGTCTCCCCCCCCCCCCCCCCCCGTTTTTATGGAAGCTTGATCCCTAGTGGGCCTGCATCATTGAGACAGGAGCAAGTGGGCATTGCTTTTACTCCATTAGACCTCAGGGACTCCCTAGTAAGCTTGAGGAATGAGTCATGGGTTGGGCGTCTTGGTGCTGTAAGGGGGGAGCCTCTTTAAACCTTTGGCCCTCAAGAGGGTGATTTGGGGCCTTGGGGAAAGGGTACCATGTGGTGGGTGCTTTGCCATCACATGGGTGATTGAGGAGGGTAGTATCAGGGGAGTCCCATGGGGAAGGGGTGTCTCTTTCAGGGGAGAGGTTTCTGCTTTAGGAGGATTGTCATAGGGAAGGGAACAGAATGCCCTGGTGGAGTCTGCTGTTAAGGGGAGGGGGCAGGAAGGATCAGATGTTGAGGGGGTCTAGAAGGAGGGAGACAGTAGGGGGTACTCAGTGCTGGTGGTGGGGCACAGCAGCATTGGTATTTAATACCAATTGGAATGGAATGAAGAATTAGGTGTTAGACTACTGAAGCTAGAACAAGCAGCTTTGTACTTCTGGGAACAGTGACTGATTGCTCTCTATACAGATTGAATGTATGATGAATTTATGATGATTGATATGTGTGTTTATTGATAGCCAGTGCTGGCTATTTTAATGGATTATATTGTAGTGTATGTCTTTTTTTGTACTAGATTGATTAAGTGTGTTTGTTTGTAATCTGCCCTGGATAAGAACGGAATGTACATTTTAATAAATGAAATGAAATTTACATCTTCCCCTTACATCAGACACATAGACGTGCCTCGGGACAGGTGTAAATATCGGTGTGTATCTCTTTCAATACTGGTGTGGATTCCCTGTGTGAAATGGGGAATGCACATCTGTATTATAGGACCATCCAGATCACTCCCTTTCCCCGCCCTTCCCACAATCCCTTTTTATCTAAACTTAGGAAGTATCCCCATGTGTGAATGGATCCTGTTGTGAAATGGCATTTAAATGTCAGGGCCTCTTCAGACATACATAGGGTGACACTGACTATTGACCTCACCATGCTGTACTGCTACAGTTGCTGCTTTGCTTGTATTATATACAGCTCTTCTGATAATTGTTCAATAGAAAATCTTATTTTTTTTTCATCAATTTTGGAAAATGTCCATCTCTTCCACCTTTTTACTTCAGACAGTACAGGAGGAAATGCATTTCTGTTTGTATTTTTCCAGTGTTGCACTGCAAGTAGTCTGGCTTCTTAGGGTTTCCATTTGAGGTCTTGTCAGCATATTTCTGTTTCTAATTTGTGGTCACGTATTCTGTGTATTTGCTAGTTTTCTGTTCTCTCTGTGTGTGACCAAGTCAAAGTATTCTTCTAGCATGTGGTTTCATTGTAGGGACTGATTGTAGTTTTTTGTTTTTGTTTTCCAACCTGTACTTCAGACTACAAAATGTATAGTTCTGCTCTGCACTATGTTTTCTGTGCATTCTGTTGCAGAAAAAATGCTCTGAATGAAGGTAGCTATAGTATTCAGAATTATAAACCATCTATTTACATGGAAACAGAGAAAATAATGGTATATAAAGACCAGTCCCCTCATTCTATAACTTGGTACCTTCATTTACAGAGACCATGTATCACCCTTGCTGAAACAACTACACTGGCTGACAATCGAATCAAGAATCAAATTTAAAGTAGGCAATGACACATAAAGTATTATATAATGGTATATACCAGCATATTTAGCTTCATTTTTTGTACCTACATACAGGCCGATTGCCTTTTTTTCCTCAATGACAGTAATTACTACTTCCAAATCCTTCATGAGTGAAGTAGGAATCTACTAGAAACAGTGCTTTCTCTCCTTTAGAGAACTTTTTCAGATCATGACATCACATACTGCCAACACGCCCTCTGTTACCCTATGTCTCTTCAGTAAAATAACTTATTTATCCTGGTGACTGTAGGGCTGGGGGAGAAGGGCAAAATACCAGCTATTCCCTACTATTCCAGAGTATTATCCAGGCTCTGATTGGTAACATACCTGGACTATTGTAATGTGGTGTACACTGGTTGCCATACGAATTTATTGCGAAGGATGCAAACATTAAAGAATACAGCAGTGCGTCTTATTTGTCAGGCATCAATGTTTGGTAATGCTTTGCCATTACTAAGTTACATTTGTAAATCTGAGAGGAACTAAGAGGAGGAAAAGAACTCAAACCGTCCAGGTGCAGGGTCTTACTGAATGAGCAAGGGGACAAAATTAAAAAAAAATTTGTTGCTTTATAATTAGATTGCAAGCTCTGTTGAGCAGTGACTGTCTCTTCATGTTCAAGTGTACAGCGCTGCGTACGTCTAGTAACGCTATAGAAATGATAAGTAGTAGTAGTAGTAAAATAGCATAGGGATGGAGGAGGTTTTTGGGGCAGTGATGAATAAAGGTCTGGAGAGTGCTTTGAAGACATTGGGAGTAGAGTAAACCCCAGCACCCAGGCGGTTTGAGGTCTTTTCCTCCTCTTAGTTATTTTTAGTTCCACTCAGCTTTGGAATATATCAGTAAAGTGTGTCTACAGTCCATGATTGATTTGACAGCTCAATATTCTGTAGAAGAGTGTGACATATCTGGAAGTGATCTAAGTTACATTTGTTACCAATAGAGGTTAGGGTGGTATTTAAGATGTGTACTATTGTGTTTCTGATTTTATATGATCAAACCCTTGACTATATGATGAGTTTAGTTAGTATTGTAGCAAAAAAATTGGTACTTCTATACACTGTTTAATGCTGCAATACCCTAGTAGCACAAAGATTAGGTATAAGAGGCTATTTGCTTAATCGTTTCTATTTTTGGCTGTGAGGAGCTGGAATGAATTGCCTGTGTCTTTGAGGTATATGACAGATTACATACCATTTTGAAAGTCTCTGAAAGCCTTTTTATTTCAGAAATTTGTGTTAAGTAAGAATCTGTTTTGAGTTTTGGTAATTAATTGATGTTTTGATTCCTGAGAATGATTAGTTCTTTTTTGTTGTAAGCCCCCCTGAACTTTGTGGTATTGGCAGTTCATAAATGTGATTTGTAATGTAATATAATGTATTGACAAGCTGGACAAGGGCTGGGGGCAGAAATAAGATGTTGGCAGGCTGGTTGAAGGGGAATGAGATGCTGGCAGGCTGGATTAGGGGTGGGTACAGAAATAAGATGCTGGCATGCTGGATGGGGGAATGAGAGTTCTTTAATTACATGATTAATCACAATTAAACATTTTAATCAAAATTCAGCCCTAATTTAAATGTGTGAAAATATGCAAGAATGCAAACCGACATCATAGCAATCTATTGTTCCAAAAATGCTGATATTCATTTTTTAAATACATTGTAAACTGTGTGAGAGTTCTTTCAAACCTACAAGAACCGAATACTAATGAATCACTGCTCATCATATTCCTTCCCTCCAAGCAAAATATGACAAGCAGTGATTCAGCTATCAATTATACTTTAAAGTCCAAAGCCAGGTGCTTGGTCTTTCCTGCCCATGTCGTGAATAAAGATTTTATGCTCTTGCTGATGTGATTAGTTCTCAAGTGCATAATTAGCTTAGTTTACCACTTGCATAAAATGACTGTATCACAGTGCAGAGCAGCTTTCTTCAGAGCATAAAATACTGGAATCTTAAATATGTAATGGTTTTAAAATTACAAATGTTGATCTGTTTTGAGAATTTTCTCCAAAATAATGGTTCAGAATATCCTTTTATAGCAAACGTTTACAGCAAATTGTCGCTCCTAGTGTCTATGATTTAAACCTCCTGTATCTTATCTTCTGCAACTCTTACCCTTCATCTCTGTCTTTGTGTTCCTCTTCTTCGCCATCTTTATTTTCTTCCTCTTGCCCATCTCCTCCCAAGATAGGGGGTAATTCTATATCATAAGTGCTAACATTTAAGCACCAATTATGCATGTAAATGTTTAGATAACAGGAGTCCACATAGATCCAAACAGAGCAGACAAAAAGGGATAAATTCTTTAAGTAGTGCCTAAAAATCTGTGCCCAAAAATCCACACACTTACCTTGATTTCAAATGGGAGTGCACCATATATAGAATCATGTATAACACAAATGATGGTGCAATCACTAGCCTGAGCAGCTATGTAATCATGCTAACATTCACACATAGTGCAATTCAAAATATGGTGCATATCCTTTATAAAATCACACTATGCACAATTCTATGGTGCAGTCTATTTAGCGTGGAATTCTTGATCCAAACTGAATCTGAGCATCGATATACATAAGTACAAAAGTATTGCTATACTGGGACAGACCGAAGGCCCATCAAGCCCAGCATCCTGTTTCCAACAATATTTGAGGTGTGTTCGCACCATGGAACGATACAAAGGCATTACATTGTCCTCATTTTTGTTTTCCATTCCTTTCCTAATAATACCTAACATTCTATTTGCTTTCTTAGCTGCCGCTGTACACTGAGCAGAGGGTTTCAATGTATCATCAACGATGACTCCTAGATCTCTTTCCTGGTCGGTGCCTTCTAACGTACAATCTTGCATTACGTAGCTATAATTTGGGTGACTCCTAATGTGGAACCTTGTATTACATTATTATAATTCCCTTATGCATCATTTTGCACTTGCTCACATTAAACATCATCTGCCATTGAGATGCCCAGTCTCCCAGTCTTGTAAGGTCCTCTTGTCATTTTTCGCAATCCTCTTGCGATTTAACAACTTTGAATAACTTTGTGTCATCAGCAAATGTAATTAAATCACTAGTTACTCCCATCTCTTGATCATTTATAAATATTTTAAAAAGCAGCGTTAAATGTTGAAATGTCAGCATGCAAAATGTCATGATGTCATCCATGTGGGGACAGTGTAAAAAAGGCCACCTCAAGAAAGCAGCTCAATTTTTCTGAGGCAGACACTTTTGCTGCCCAGGCTGTTCCTCACCAAACTGGCCAGGTATTTTATTATGCCTGGCCACAGAAAAAGGAGCTATAACTCCTACAAAAGGGCCTGGCTCAGGTTAATTTGAACACACTTTTGACTGACCACTAGTAGCTAAGGTGGGAATTGAACCTAGTTCCTTTGGCTCCTAGACTATAGCCCTAACCACTAGGCCACAGTGCCACTTCTCAAACCCTATAATACCTCACATTGTTACCACTGTGGAGTTTAGATGCCCACCACTGAACTTTTCACAGCACACACCCCAGCCCCATCATCCAGTGAGCATGGTGTAGCAGTGGCACAGGATGCCAACATTCTGCTGGCGGAAGCTGATGAGGGGGATATTGGAGGCACAGGCATGGAGGTATGGGAGCAGGAGGATCAGGAGCCACGACCAGAGGAGGAAAAACTACATGAAGGTGAGGAAGTTCTTCTCCACCTTGAGCGTGAACAAGAAGAGGGAGAGACTGTTAGATTGTTGGGAAGAGGGATCATTGAACATCAGGTCCTGCTCAGGGAAGAGGTCACTGGCATACAGGAGGAGCTAGCGGGGGAAGGAGGAGGAAACATGGGGTCTCTTTTCATGTTACTATCAATCAGTTATTTGACTGTACTGCACAATGGGAGTGGGATGGGTGATGGGAGAGGGGGGATTGGTGATGGGGAATTGACAGCTATGTGGTCGTGGCTAATATATAGCTCACCATGGTCACAAAAAATGTGTCTGGTTGAGATGGTCTTGGACGTCTCGGCCTCTCTGTCTTGCTTTCAGAGGTGGCAGTTCATCTTGGGGTTCATGAGGTTCCTCATAACTCTTCTCTCCAATCTGATCCTGGAGTTCAGGCATATGGCAGGCTAGAGTGTCACCTGCATTGAGGACAGGAGAGAACAGAAGATGAGTCACGCAGCTTTTGTTGCATGTTATCAGGTTCCAAAAGCATATTCTGTGGCATTCTCCAGACAACTGGGCCCAAGCAGTCCACGCACCTGTGTTGAAAAGAGAGAGAGAGAGTCAGTGAACCAAAGGGTGCTGAGATTGTAGGATGGTCCTAACCTAATAACCAGCTGCCTCAGATCTCTCGCCTCTGGAAAGCATCGAGAATGCCAGACCTCAAAAGGATATAGGAATCATAGTGTGATTCTGGGTAGTTCTCACATACATCTGTGATTTCCAATGCAGACCACCTGCATGTTGATTGAGTGATAGCCTGTCTGCAGGTGGCCTGAGGGTCATGTGTGTGCAATCGATTGCACGCCGGACAGAGGGAATTGGGCTAGCTGGTAAAAAGGCCATCATTGTCTTTTGCTGTTCTGACTCACACATGGGGAACTGGATATAAAGGGTGTTCCTTCTCAAAAAGACCTGAAGAAAGTGGTTTATGATGCTTGAAGCAGATGGCTAGATCATGCCTCCTGCAGCTCTCTGAGGCCTTTGAAAGGTGCTGGTTGCCAGGAAGGCCAGGGCTATGGTCACTCACACATGGAGTGGAAGAGTGTGCCCCTCCAAGTAGTGGGTTCCAGGTCCTTCTCTAGTTGTTCACACAGATGTACAATAGTCTCTCGATGAAAGCGGTAGTGGCCTATACATTGCTCATTCGTCATATCCAGAAAGTTGATCTTGGGCCTCTACACCCACTGCACCTGACCTTGGCCTCTCCTCTGTTGCCTCTGCTACTGTTGTACCATCATGATCAGCTCAGCCATAACTCTCAGCAGCAGTCTCACACACACATACACACATATGAAACACCAACACATACAGGGACACACTCAATACCAAACACAATACAAAACAGTGCAACACACAGTGCAAACACACAAGTTTCTGCAGCTGCACATACCACACAGAAACTTGCACACAAGGATGGGATATAAGCAGTGCTTTTTTTGAGGGGGTACTTGGGGGTACTGAGTACCGGCACCTTTTCCACTGTCTGCTAAACTTGACCCATGGTTCTTGTATTTTAATGAAAGAGCTCAGTTTCTACATATAAATTCTGCCTTGTCATAGATTCTATGACTGGTTGCAGGGGTCCTGGCTATTGTGGGGTGAGTCCTTCAATGATCACTCCACCCCTGAAGGGTGGCGTGGCATTTGAGTACCGGCACCTTTTTTGCTAGATAAAATGCACTGGATATAAGATTGGGGTGAGAAACAGGGAAAGGAAAAGGAACAGCAGGGGACTCGGAAAGGATGTGGTAGAGGTGAGTGAGGAGGAACAACAGGGACACTAGCCAAGGAAATGGGTATACTGTAGGGTCAAAACACACACCAAGATTGCAAAGTATCACAAGAAACACCAGAGAACACAAACATACCCTCTCTGGGTTTCAAGGACAAACTAACCTACACCTGAATGCCATTTATGAGAGGTCAGGACTGACATGACCACCCCATGCCATTTTGTGTAAAACTTTATGTTAAGTTATAAATAGCACCATACTCCATGCGGAATCTTTAGTTGCAGATACAATGGCAACCAAAAGGAAAGGTTATTTTTGCCCAGTGAACTGTGCCTCTTGGTGGCCAAGGTAAAGACCAATTACAGTGTCATCTATGGGGATGCAGCAAACAGAACCAGAGCCAAAACACAACTTGCTATCTGGCGGCGTATCTGCCATAGGCTTAATGCCATCTACCACCAGAATTGGGAGGTAGAGAATCTAAAAAAGAAATGGTGGCATATGTGGAGCATTGTCCATGACAAACACCACCAGAGAGAGGCAGAGAGTCCGAACAGCACAACAACCCTGAGTGCCCTGGAGATAGAGGTACTAGCCACATTGGCCCCAGAACAGTGGTTGGAGTTGGAGGCTGGGACATAGCCCACAGGCAGTGAGGTAAGACTAGTCACCATACATTCCATATAACCACTGACTCTGTTCCAGAAGGACATGTGGTGGGACTTAAGCAGAGACAACCTTTGGGTCACAGAGTAGCCAGGCTTTATTCCTGGACATAATCCTCATGGGGTATAGGGAACATGAATGGAAGGCAGCCAGGGCAGCTAATAAAAGCCTCTGCAAATCACATATCTGCTCAATGAATGTTTCGGCCTGTACTCTCAGGGACTTGGTCCACTGGCTGTTGATCCTTCTTCCCTATGGTCATTGTCGAGCCTGTTGTGTGTGTGTCAGCATATCCACTCAGTCTTGTTATCACCCTTCCCATCTTGGGGTCCTACCAACTCTTGCTTTCTCAAGCAGCCACACGGCACAGACATAGACTGCAGGAAAACAGTAGCTGCAGGGTCGGACAGACAGACAACCCAAAACATACCTACACACAGAGGCACACACAGACTTTTACACAGGAGGGTCAGGGAGAGGAGCCGTGGGTGGGGGTCAGGGACAGCAGGGAAGTGGGTGATTGCAAGAACAGAATGCAAGTGAATAGGCTGTACAGTGCACTGAAGGCATGCATCCATCTGAATTCCTAATTGCATCATAACATTGCAACACGGTGAACAAACACCACATTCCTGATCTAAATGGCATTAATTCAAAAAAATTGAAAATTGGCCATTTTACTACTGTGATAAAAATGGTCTTGTGGTCTTACCATGTGAGAAAAACCTGCACAAGGGTGCACTAAGACCACTTTTTAACTGCAGCTTAATAAAAAGATCCCTAAGTGTGTATGCTTTTTTGTTTTTTTAACTTGGGGCAGTGGAGGATTAAATGACTTGTCCAGGGTCAAAAGGATCCACAGTAGAAATTGAACTTGGTTCCCCTGGTTCTCAACCCACTGCACTAACCATTAGGCTACTGTTCCTCCACATATCATAGATAGATATAGATATATTTGTAAACAAATTTTTTTCTGTATGCAATTGTACAGAATTATCAAGACAATAAATTCTTGATGCAGAAATTTCCAGTCAGGAAATATAACAAGAAACACAAATTCAGACTAAAATGAAAACTAGAAAATCTAGAACACACAATCCATAGCATCAGAGAGTAGACAATAGAACTACTGCCAATTACAGGCTTTATAGATATATTCCCATTGATGTGTTCTTAATTGGCTTAAAAGCCTGCAAATCAAAGATTGAGACTTGGGTGGGTGGGAGAGGAAGTAGGAGGGAATCAAACACAGTGACCTTTTACCTTCCCTACTGCTTACTGTTAAAAAAGAAGTGTACATAGCACTAATTCTTTAATGACATTAAGGCATGACTAACTTAATATAGAATAGCATTACAAAGTCGTTGTGCATTGCCAATACATAGGCACAACAGCTTATGGCAGGTCAATAGCAGGTGGAAGGAGGTGTGCCTAAGTGCACCAAGCTCTGCCCACTGGTACAGCTGTTACATGCTATGGGCTAGATTTTATTTATGGCGCCTGAACAGAAAATATTTCTGCCTATCCAGCTTATAATCGAACGAGAATAACGCCCAAGTTCCGACCTAAATCGGGAGATGGGCGTTTATCTCACAAAACCGAATAACGCGGTATAATCAAAAGCCGAATTTGGGTCGCTTTCAACTGCACTCCGTCGCGGATGCGGACAAAGTGGACGGGGGCGTGTCGAAGGCGTGTCGAAGGCGGAACTGGGGCGTGGTTATCGGGCGAACAGAGATGGGCGCCCTTCGCCGATAATGGAACAGTTTTGAGCTACAATTTAGGACACTTTTCCTGGACCCTGTTTTTTTACGAATAAGGCCCCCAAAAGTGCCCTAAATTACCAGATGACCCCCAGAGGGAGTCGGGGATGACCTCCCCTGACTCCCCCAGTGGTCACTAACCCCCTCCCACCACAACAAATGATGTTTCACAACTTTTTACTTTCACCCTCAAATGTCATACCCTCCTCCCAAGCAGCAGTATGCAGGTCCCTGGAGCAGTTGTTAGGGGGTGCAGTGGACGTCAGGCAGGTGGACCCAGGCCCATCCCCCCCTACCTGTTACAATTGTGCTGCTTAATACTACTAGTCGTCCAACCCCCCCAAACCCACTGTACCCACATGTAGGTGCCCCCCTTCACCTCTTAGGGCTATAGTAATGATGTAGACTTGTGGGCAGTGGGTTTTGAGGGGGATTTGGGGGGCTCAACACCCAAGGGAAGGGTGCTATGCACCTGGGAGCTCTTTTACCTTTTATTTGGTTTTTGTAAAAGTGCCCCCTAGGGTGCCCGGTTGGTGTCCTGCCATGTGAGGGGGACCAGTGCACTATGAATCCTGGCCCCTCCCACGAACAAATGCCTTGGATTTATTCGTTTTTGAGCTGGGCGATTTCATTTTCCATTATTGCTGAAAAGCAAAAACGCCCAGCTCACACCTTGACGAATAAAACATGGGCGTCTTTTTCTTTTAAAAAATACGATCCGCCCCGCCCCTTCACGGACCCGTTCTCGGAGATAAACGCCCATGGAGATAGGCGTTTCTGTTCCATTATGCCCCTCCATGTGTATTCTGTAAACTGCGCCTATATTTACACCTAGTGGGTTTATAGAATGTGCCTAGCAGCCTTGCCTGCGCCTAACTCTAGACCCATCCATTTACGCTTGGTAAAACTTGATGTAAATACCGGCGCCTAAGTTAGGCATGGAGCAGGTATATTCTATAATCCTATGCGCATATTTTTGGAATGCCCACAATCAGCCCATTCTAAGCCCATGGCCATACCTCCTTTTTGACATCACACATTAGAATTTATGCACACCATTTTACAGATTATGCCTAGCAAGTTGTGTGCGTAAATTCTAATTAATGCTAATTAGTGTCAATAATTGCTTAAGTGGCAATTAGTGCTGATTGGCTTTGTTACGTAATTTTATTGCGCATGCAAATCCAGAATGCAATCAGATTTGCATGTGCAATTCTGGTCGCTCTATGTAGAATCCAGGGTATGCAACTAGTGCGCCAGTTGTATAGAATAGTGCCTATGTGCATAAATGCGCCTATTTTATAGATTACTATGCACAATTTACATATAAATTGAGGTGCCCTTTATAGAATTTCCCTTATAATGTATCAGTTTAACTTCAATCAACCTTTTCTCCGAGTTTTTAGGCACCATTTCCCAGCAAATAAATACTCCAAATTGCAGGTCCTTTCTTGGCAGTCATTTATTAAACTCTAATGATTCCCCTGTTACTTTGTCTTTGCAATCCCTTCTTATTGTAATCCATTGTACCTCTGTTTTAATGGAAATATCCTCCACTAAATTATACTTCAGCCTTTATTAGACCCAGGGGCTGATGCTTAAAAGTCACTGTTAAAAGCCATGTGCATTTAGATCCTCGATGGAAGTTACCGATTTCGAAATAGTGAGTGGTGCTTAAAGGAAATCACATGCAAATGAGGTGCACGTAAATTCAGCAAGCAGCTTGGTAAGAGAAACACCTAGCACGTGCATAGAATAGTCACTCAGTAAGTGTCGATGCTATACGCATGCCCAGATTTGTTTTCCAAGAAGGAACACAACTGCGTGTGCCATGGACGCACCTCCACAGCGTGCTTTTGTTCCATGACTACTTTTTTACTGTTTCATTTTGTTGGGTTCCATGACATCTTTTACACCCCAGGGGGTTTATTATTTATATGTGCATGTATGAACGCTGTGTGTAGCTATTTTTTTCCAGCTGCAGGTACCGTAGATGTACCTCCACAACATGCTTCTGCTTTTTTTTGTTCCATGACAACTTTTTCACAGTGCTGTTACGTGCAGGACATATGTGCATTGAATATTTAATCCACATGTGCAAATACTGTTAAAAAATGACAGCAGACTGCTGCTCTGCTGAGAAGTCACCATCATGCTACGGCAGCTCCAGACCACCCAGAAACTTTTGCACGTTAAAGGTAGGTGCTTCTTTCTGTGCATCGCTCGGAAATGGCTGTACGTGACTTGGAATTTTCATTTTAATACTAATCAGCTCATTGTAGTACATTTGCATAATATTATCATTAACTGCTTACACAAATGATAAGATCGATGCAGATTCCCTTTGTGCATTATTTGCTGAATAACTTGAATGTTAAACTCTATAGAACCAGTCTTAAATCGGATGTTGCTAGCATGGTAAGTTTTGTGCATCTGGGCCCCACTATCATACAATCAACATCCTTCACAATAATAATATACATTTGCAGCCATTCATTCTTGCTTGCACTGCAGATCATTTTCAATCTGCTTTAATTTCATCTAGAGCAGGGTGTCCAGCCTCCGCCCTCGTCGGTTGGGTTTTCAGGATTTACCCAATGAATATGTATGAGAGCTGTTTGCATACAATGCAGGCAGTACATGCAAATAGATCTCATGCATATTCATTGGGGAAATCCTGAAAACCCAACTGGATTGCGGCCATTGATGACAACCCTGATCTAGAGTCTCTCATGAGGAACTTCGTTAAATGGTCTCAGAAAATCCAGGTACACTATCCCAATGGTGACTGTTGCATTGTTTTTAAAAGAAATGTCACCATTGACATCACGGTAGAGACCGTTGCATTTTTTTCAAAGAAACGTCACCGTTGATGTCAACTTCGCACACATATTTATACTGGTGCCAGCTGCATTCACTCTGTTTGCTTTACTGATTTCGTGACTAGAGGAGTTTGTTCATGAGAGTATTTCTCTGCTTGATTTTATGCGAAGGGACAGCATGGTGGCGCAGCATATTGCTTCCATCAAACGTACTGAATTTTATAATACAGCCGTACGTACTCTGCTACACTTCGCGACCCCTGACACAGGCGCTCAGCGCCGAAACACTGACCGTGTCGGGTCCATTCAAAGATTTGTTCCTCAAAACACATGACTAAAGGTTTTATTCCCCTTTTTTTGAAGGCTCCTGGTACCTGAATGTTTATTCATGCCTTCAAAAAAGGTGTAGTAGATTGGTGACCGATCTTGGCTAAATCCACGTTGGCTCTGTCCCATGACTAGCTATATCTTCAGTAGAGCTGTCCTTCTGATCATTATGTCAGCCAATCTGCCCAATAAGACACTGTGGATTCCAGACTAGGTTTTTTTTTTTCCGAAATATAAACTTCTACATTCTTTGATTGTTTCCCTTTATTTAAATAAAAAAAACTCAACATATTGTGAATCATCTGTTTTGGCAGTGCTCACAATAACAAAGTAAATGATAAAGCTGTGCTAGTAAATGGTTCATTCAGTCTGCCCAACTAGGTGATCAGATTCGCACCTGCCACTCTCTGCAGATGATGCTCCTTCATGACTGAGCACTGCTGATTTTGCAATTTCTGTTTTATCAACCTGTTTATTTATCTTTGCTGATTCTACTTTACCTTTATTGGTGTTATGCTATAATAATAAGAAGAACACAAAAACATAAGAGTAGCCATACTGGGTGGGACCAATGGTCCATTTAGCCCAGTATCCTGTTTCCAACATAGGCTAAGGCAGGTCACAAGTACCTGGCAGAAACCCAAATCCTGGCAACATTTCATCCTACAAATCCCAGGGCAAGCAGTGAGTGGAGGAGTAGTCTAGTGGTTAGTGCAGCAGACTTTGATCCTGGGGAACTGGATTTGATTCCCACTGCAGCTCCTTGTGACTCTGTGCAAGTCACTTAACCCTCCATTGCTCCAGGTACAAAATAAGCACCTGTATAGAATATCTAAACTGCTTTGAATGTAGTTGCAAAAACCACAGAAAGGCAGTATATCAAGTCCCATCCCCTCCCCCTTCTCCATGTCTATCTCAATAGCAGACTATGTATTTTTCCTCCAGGATCTTGTCCAAGCCTTTTTTAAACCCAGATATGCTAACCGCTGTTACCGCATCCTCTGGGAAAGAGTTCTAGAGCTTAAATATTTGTTGAGTGAAAAAATATTTCCTCCTATTTGTTTTAAAAGTATTTCCATGTAACTTCTTGGAGTGTATCTTAGTCTTTGTACTTTTGAAATGAGTAAAAAATGATTTATTTCTACTCGTTCTACACCACTCAGGATTTTGTAGACTTCAATCGTATCTCCCCTCATCCATCTCTTTCCAAGCCGAAGAGCCCTAACTTCTTTAGCCTTTCCTCATATGAGAGGAGTTACATTCCCATTATCAGTTTGGTCACCCTTCTTTGAACCTTTTCTAATTCCACTATATCTCTTTTGAGATACGATGACCAGAACTGAATGCAATATTCAAGGTGTAGTCGCATCATGAAGCACGTGTCAAAAGCACACACTGACACCAGCGCAGGCCCCCTTTTACCGTAGCATGGTAAAAGGACCCCTAAGTTAGCTGGCAGTGGTCAGTGTTTCTTTAAATGCTGATTGTCACTGGCTGAATATTGACCTGATGCATTGTATATAGGAGATTGCAGATACTCTGGCACTTCTATTTTAACTTAATGTGAAATTATATTTAAAGAGAAAGAATACAAGATTTTATGTGCAGGTCTGACCATAGTAGGGCTCTTAGAAGTGTGCTTGGAATTATGAAATGAAAATGACCTGTTGCCCTTAGAGTTTATTGTTTTTGATCTTGGTTTGCACTCCTTTCAAATAAATTATTGCTTTTCTTATATAAAGTACGGCATTTAAGCATTTCCTTGTGAATATCTTAGGATTGTGAAAGCTAGTTTTTCATTAAAGAGGCCTTGCATATTTTTTTGAGTTACAAACAGGATTAGTATTCAAAGCCATGGCCACTGCATAAAGATAATGAGATGATTTATTCGCTTATCTCTATGCTCAATATTCAGCAGTGTTGTCTGTTTAGATACTACCACTGAATATGTGGTGCTAAATTTAAATGGATAACTTGTCATTTAAGTTAGGACTGCTATTTATCTGGAAAAACCACTGTTATCCTCAAAGTTTGGCCCTGCCCCCAGATAAGTCATGGCTTCTTCTAAACCTTAACAACTATATTACTGCCAGATATTGATTTATTCAGCCACACTTTATCCACTAGCCAGGCAGAAATTATTTAAAAAGCACTTATGTGATTAGTACCCAATACTGACTGCATAAGTGCTTTTGAATATCAACTAGAATAATGTTTGTTTTACTTTAAAAAATGTGGACTTTTAAGTTGTTATAGAATAAATAAGAAAAGAAAGAAATATTAAAAGGAAATTTGCATTTGCCTAGGGACCAGCTATATAAGGGACCCTTTTACTAAGCCACGTAAGCGTCTATGTGCGCCCAACACGTGCCAAAATGGAGTTACCTCCCGGCTACCACGTGGCTCTTGCGGTAATTTCATTTTTGGCACGTCTGATTCGTGAGTCCAAAAAATAATTTTCGGATGCGCGCCAAGTGGCATTTGACACACATAGGTCATTACCGCCCGGTTACCATGTCTTTACTGCTAAGTCAATGGCTGGCGGTAAGGTCTCAGACTCAAAATGGACACGTGCCAATTTTGATTTTGCCGCACGTCCATTTTCGGCAAAAAATGCTTAAAAAGGCATTTTTTGCAGGCACGCTGAAAAATGGATCTGCGTGTGCCTGAAACACACGCCTACACTACCACAGGCCATTTTTCAGCGCACCTTAGTAAAATGACCTCTAAGTGGTATCATATACATTAGAACTGATTACATTGGGGGGAGGCGAAAGATGGCAATGGATATGCTTAGCTGTTGAGCAGTAGTGTTTGTTACCTTTGAATTTTATATTTTCCTCAAGTAATCATGGGTAAGAGGAAGGGCCATTCCCATATGATGTTTGGTTTGGCACTCACTAGGCCTATGATTGGCCCTATTGATGGCTTTGTAGCCTGCAGCCCAAGCATGACACTTATTCCAGGAAGCAGCTCCTTCCCAGGCCCTGAAAAGCACTCTAAGCCCCAAGGACCATAGGCAATCTCAGCCCCTTTCTGCAGTTCTTACCACATAGATGAAATACTCCGCACTCACTGGTTAGTCAACAACCTTCAAGTTGGGAAAGAGGAACTGAAGTCAATGCTTTCCGCAGAAGTGCAGTCTTTACCAACTATGACATCTGAGCTGTCCTAGTAGAGATCAAGATGAATTGCCATCGTTGTAGGAACTGGGAACATTTTTGTTGAAGTAACCCTAATTGTAACTTGTTTTCCCTTCCTAGCTTTTCTTTCAATATTGTATTTCCTCCCCCTATCCTTGCTGTCTTATTATCAATTACACTCCCTTCCTTTTCTACTATTTTATTGTAAGTCGCTCAGATATTATTTGATGGGCGGGGTATAAATCCCTAAAAAACTTGAATCATTGTGGTTGGCAGTTGATTATTTGGACAAGGTACTGTTCTCTCAGTTTAATTCATTTACTAGTCAGATTGCCAAACTTTTTGATACTATAGCTGAAGATACTGGAACAATGGCAATTCCAACAAGAATATTGCTACCACATCAAGTGAAACCTCCATTGCAAACACTCTTGTTTGTAAAAAAAAAAAAAAAAAAGTCAAATGGCTGAAAAAAATGGCGTTTTTTTAATAACCGACAGTGTTTGCAACAGTGGTTTCACTTGATGCCGTAGCAATATTCTTATTGGGATTGCCGTCATTGAAGGAAACAGTTTGATGTTATAGATACACTATGGTTTTTCTTATCCATCCAGTTGAGTCTGCTTGTAAAATTGCTTAAGGCAGTGTTTTTCATCCCCTTTTCTTTATTTTTGAGAGCATCAGAACTTTTGGACCGCTGAGGCAAGCGTTGGTACATCGAAACACAGCCCCTGTCGGGCCTTTATGAATAAAGGACTCTCAATTGTTTCAGTCTTGAAGGCCCTGCTGTGCTTTTTTTTTCTTTTGCTGTTTGTGTACTTTTGAACCCTATCTTTTGTTACTTAGAATAAAAGATGACACAGCGATACATAGAAAACTGGAATCTTTAGAGAACTTTACTCGAAATAGAAATCTTCATTTTGTAAATTTTCCAAAACTGGTTGGACTGTCTCCTGAAGAAGCTTTTCTGAAATATATGGCTAAGGGCCCTGTTTACTAACAGCACTAAGGGTGCACTAGCACTTTTAGTGCATTCTAAAGGTACCCATAGGAATATATGGGTGTCTCTAGTATTTAGCGCATGATAAAAATGCTAGTGCGTCTTAGTAAACAGGTCCCTAACATATTAAAGCTGCACAATTTTATAAATGCATATTTGACCATGTCACACACCGTTCTCTGTGTTGTCACTTAAACGTATCCCTGAGTATTTGGCGAAAACTGCCTTTTCATCCCCCATTTTATTTATTACATTTGTACCCCGCTCTTTCCCACATACAGCAGGTCCAGTGCGGCTTACATAGTAAAAGAAAGCATCTTACATGGTAAAGAATACAATAAAAACAAGGAAATGTAGGAACAGTATTATAAATTATGATGATCATAACTACTTACATTATGAAAGGTATTACAAAGGGCGTGAAAAGAACATAAAAAACTAGAATAGGGAAGGTAGACAAGGATATGATAGGTGAAAGGGAAGGAGAATGGGAGGGAAATGGTAAAGGATGGAGGGAAGAAGATGAGGGATTGAGTATGACATTGGGGTCAGAGTAAGCGTTGACGTCTTAGCAGGAGTTTCGTAGGTGATCTGGTGGAATTAAGCTGGTCCATTAGGGTAAACTTGCTTGAAAAAATGGGACTTTAACATTTTCCTGAAAGGTAAATAGTTATTAATAGCTCGGATGGGTCTTGGGAGAGCATTCCAAAGTTGACTACCCAGAAAGGAGAAACTGGATGCATAGTATGTTTTGTACTTGACACCTTTGCAGATTGGGAGGTGTAGATTGAAGTATGTTCACAATGACATTATTCTATTTCTAATTGGGAGGTCAATCAGGTTGTTCATATAACTGGGGGATTCTCCTGATATGATCTTATGGATCACTGTATGGACCTTGAAGTATATTCTTTCTTTGATGGGGAGCCAGTGAAGCCTTTCTCGAAGGGGTAAGGCGTTTTCAAATCTTGACTTTCCAAATATAAGTCTGGCTGCCGTGTTCTGGGCAGTCTGGAGACTTTTCAGGACTTGGGATTTACATCCAAGGAAAACACTGTTGCAATAATCAATCTGAGTGATGACTGTGGATTGAACCAGGTTCCGGAAAGTGTTCAATGGAAGATAGGATTTCACTCGCTTCAGGATCCACATCATATTAAACATTTTCTTTGTGATCAGCTTAGCGTGGTTATCGAAGGATAGATGACTATCTATTGTAACTCCAAGGATCTTTAAACTACTGGAGATGAGGATGATTACATCTGGGGTATTCAGGGTGGCCGGGAGAGATGGAGAGTATTGAGACGAGAGGACTAGGCATTGAGTTTTTTCTTTATTTAATTTCATCTTAAAGGCATTGGCCCATGAGATCAAGGTGGACATACCAGTAGTGATTTTATTAGAGATTTCGGATAAATTTGATTTAAAGGGAACAAAAATGGTGACATCATCAGGGATTAAGGCCATGTTTGGCTAATAATCTGGCCAAGGGGATCATCATGATATTGAAGAGTATTGGGGAGAGAGGAGATCCTTGTGGTACTCCGCATTCAGACGACCATGGGGATGATATATTTGTGGTTCCTTTAACTTGATAAGACCTGGTTGTGATGAAGTCTCTTAACCAATTGATAATATTACCTCCAATTCCAAGTTTGTCCAAAAGTTTAGCAAGAATGTTATGATCTACCATGTCAAAAGCGCTTGACAAATCAAATTGCAAAAGGAGGATTTTGTTTCCAGTTGCGATTTCCTGTTTGAATTTAGTTATTAGAATAAGGAGGACTGTTTCTGTGCTGTGGGCAGATCCCCATTAGCTGGTAAGAAAAATAAGAATGATAAAAATTATGCCTGACTGACCAGTGCAGAATATGTTTTCAACCAACTTTCTGTGACTCGACCATACTCAGTTGCATGGTGGTATTTTGGAAATTTTAAAAATACAGTTTTAAAAAAGGAGAATGTAATAGTTGTTCTTAAATTTCTGGTCTATCCTTGAAAATATTCCAGATGTCCACATAGGGCCAAATTCGATGTAAGTCATCTAAAATGTAGGCATGTAGGAATCATGTGTGTAGCGTTATTCTATAAACCACATATACAGTAAGACACATTTTATAGAATAGCACATAGGCCGGGGGAACATGCTTGGCCATTTCTGCCACAGAAAATGTGGGGTAAATGCCTACACCTAAATGTACATGTTCCTCCAAATTCTATAACAAGGTATGAAAATTGGTTTGACATTCCCGACACGCCTACACCCTTCTAATGGCCATAACCCCTTTCAGCTATGTGTATTGGAATTTACATGTGCCTCTTTTTAGAATACACCTAAAAAGAAGCATGCATAAATTTCAATTATTGCCAATTAATGATAATGGGTTGTTATCGGACAATTATCACTGATTGACTCATTCAATTGAGTAGTGCACATAAATTGGCTGTGTGCACAATTTAACATGTGATACTTGTCGTGCCTTTTATAGAATCCGGCCCATAAAGGGCAATTCTATAATCTAGGTAACCAAATTTACATACATGTTACATTCACTAATGTTTAGAATAATGGAATATATGTGGTTATGTGCACACATATATATGCAAATGCAATAATTCTGCCTAGAGCCTATTCTGCAAACCTTACATAATGCATATTTGCAAAGAGGTATACACTGGGACACAGCATGGGTGGGACATAGACAGGGCTCCCACTTCACATTAGTTACAGAATACTGTAAATTATGCAGGTGCCTGCAGCATGTAGGCACTTTGCATATGTACGAGCTGTAAGGAGCAAAAAGTACCAGTGCCTAAATGTTAGACCCATTAATACTGGGTTTTGCTAAATATTCTGTAGTGGAATCTAGGTTTATTTAGGGAACAGGCTCCTTCTGCATGCTCTCAGGGCACCTAAATGGAGGGCCAGTTAAAGAATTGCTCCCATAATCCATATTTTGCACAGTAACAATCTTGTTGCAGAGAATTTTTCCACCATCAGATTTAGCAACTGCAGTAATAAACAAGTGTCTAGGCTTGTTATATGTAACATCAATCACTTTAGAAAGAAATAAAGATATTACTCAAATCAAAGCCTTCTCATAAGCTAACACATGTTCCTTCCAAAACAGATAGAGAGCCTGTGAAGTCCATCTGTTCCCTAGTCTTTTACAAGCAGCCTCCATCGTTATATCATACCAATGGGCTCATTTTTAAATTTATATCTACAAGCATTAACAAGAGATAACATCTCAAGCATCCTGGGTAAAGGAACACTAAATAAATGCACTTGGATCTGTAAAAAATGCAGGAAAAATATTTTCAAAGGGAAATTTTAGAGGAATAGTTGGAAGATAGATTTAAAGTCAAACCAAATTTGGACTTTACATTTTCAGTTCGGTTTCACTGTTAGCATGCAGATAACATGGACATTCACATTAGGGGGTGTGCAGTAGGCATGGAAGGGGCAAGGACTATGCCTTGCAGTTAATGCATATAGGGCATTGTTGTGTATTAACTGTTAACGTCCTCCTCATATAAGGCTACTCCCACTTTTTCAAGCCATTATAAATTGCATCTCTATCATGCAACTAACTCCCATTCTGCTTTACCCTTTGCTAGGTCTCATTTGTAAGTTCCTGGGTGCTTGTCAGCTGCTTCTGAACCTATTCTACTGGCCTGGTTTCTGTCTACGATTTTACTTACAGATATTTGTACCGCTCTTGATTTATTGGTGTCAGTCTGGCTTCTTCGACCACATTCCTGACCTTAGATCTTATACTTCTCCAGCTTCCTATTATCTAACAACTAGCGATTACACCAGGCTCTGAAAACAACACCTTGGGCTCATGCTTTAAGTCCTGGCAATTTAGGGGGTCTTTTACAAAGGCTCGCTAGCGGTTTTAGTGCACGCTAATGATTAGCATGCTTATCTTTAGTGCATGCTAAAAACGCTAGTGCGCCTTTATGAAAGGACCCCTTATTTATTGAGATATTTAACCCATCCCCTCCAATAAGCAAGCAGTATGAATTACAAGGCAAGCATACATAAGCATTAAAACATAGTCAACACTTCTGATTATCAGAGGGAAGAACCAAAAGAGAAAAATCACTGTTATAATTGAATATGCACAACTTAGGCCAAGAGCACCTGGTATTCCCATCTGAGATATTGTCCAATTGTGACATTTGGCAGTGCTGTTAATGCATGGTAGAGATTTTGCCCCATATTAGCAGCATGTCTGCCTTCCCCTAAGTGGTTCTGCAGCTGCCACAGTTTTACTTTTGTTGTTAACCACCGAACCATAAAAGGGTTTAGTTAATAAGCCCGATAATGTGTGTAGAATCTGTTAGCACTATGGAGTGCGCTACTGCATTTGGAATATGAAAAACAAAATCTCAACCATTTGAAAGCCAATAACATTTCTGACAAACGTTTCAGTCTTATATTGAAATCTTGCAGGTATTCTGATATATATGTACTAGATTGTCTAGATTGTAAGCCACATTGAACCTGAACTCCGTTTGGGATAATGCGAGATAGAAAAGTCACCATACATAAATAAATAAATAAAATTCTGAAAGATCAGTCCATTTTGTTCGGTGGTCTCTCTTCATTTTAGGTCATAAATGGGCAGATGGAATGGTTGGATGGATGGACACAATCTCTATACAAGGTTTTCTTACTTTACTGCTTACAAGAATAGTTAAAAACTATGCAAGGTTATTCCTAAACAGTACACACATCCTAAAACTATTGAAAGAAAAAAAAAAATAATAGCAATTGGCACAAGAAACATGCCATGAAAGCTGCTGGCTTTGTTCTTGTTGCAAAGCAGTTGCAAATTTCATTGGTACTAACATGCCTGTGGTGTGGTCAGCCCCTGCACTTTGAAAGGGAAGATCTATGATGCATTTACTTTTTGAAAATATGCTTGCAGGCCCCATGTAGGATTTCAAATTGTACCCATAGTTTATATTTGTGAGACTCAAAGATAATGACATAAACAGGAAAGCAACAGCTTATATTCAATTTTACCTGGTTAAGCAAGGGTTTAATGTAGAACATCTGAAGAAAGAATCACAGGGAAGGGAAAGAAAGAGGCTGCCTTGGTTACCTTCAAGTACTATACTGTGTAGACTTTAATGTGGGGTTTTTTGAGCTATTTCTTTAGGTTTTCTAACTTGCCAGTTGTTTAAAGAAACCTTTAGCTCAAGCTGATAATTTCTGCCTGAATTTCATAGTTATCCTTCTTGAACTTTCTTTCTAAGATCACCTGGTTGCTTTACCGGTCCTCTAGATGCTTGGTAATAACCTCATACTTTTCGCTGTGTTTTATGACATCAGATTGGCATGGCACTCCATCAATATAGACTATTTAGCTGGCAGCACTCAATCTATTGTTTGGCCAATTGAAGACTCAATGAAACTAATATAGATTATATTTTGAACAGTCACTGTGAAAAATGAATGCCCATTAGGATGAAAACCTGAGCTTCGAAGGATAAGGATCCCTTTGGTCATGATTTATCATGGCTCATTCAAGTTTTTTACCCTTGAGGCAATAATAGTTCTATGTAATAACTTGTTTTAATAAGTAGTTTAGGGGTCCTTTTACAAAAGTGTAGGAGGGCGTATCAAATTGACCCTATCTCCAGGGTAGCACAGGAGCCCAAGTTTCAAAGTTGGCGTGCGCAGTTTCCCACAGTAGAAACTAAATTTCTATTTTCTACCATGGGGGGGGGGGGGGGGGGGGGGCGTTCCTGGTGGTAAAGCATGGCCACATTGTCATGAGCTGCCCAATTACCACAGGGTTAGCCCACGAGCCCATACAACGTACTAATTAGGTGGAGATAAGGGGTCAGGCAGTAAATAGCCATGCACTAATTTTAATATTAGCACCCGGCCATTTACTGGCCCATTTTTTTTTAAAAAAAGGTCGTTTTGCCACCATGGTAAAAAGTGGCCCAACATGCACCGATTTCACATGCTAAAACTAGCACAGGCCACTTTTTACTGTGGTTTAGTGAAAGGGCCCTTTAAATTGTGACATCACAGGAGCCAATTTTTCCTTTTCTAACAGCAAAGGATGATTGAAAATTGAGTGGAGGAGTGGCCTAGTGGTTAAGGTAGTGGACTTTGGTCCTGGGGAACTGAGTTTGATTCCCACTTCAGGCACAGGCAGCTCCTTGTGACTCTGGGCAAGTCACTTACCCCTCCATTGCCCCATGTAAGCCGCATTGAGCCTGCCATGAGTGGGAAAGCGCGGGATACAAATGTAACAAAAAAAATAAAATAAAATAACCAAAGCCAGGGTCTTTTAAAACATTTTCTGTTTCTTATACAAGTCCATTTTTGGATTGGTACCTTCTTATCTGGTAGACTGTTTGAATTTTCCATCTTGTTTTCGATCTCGGAAGAGTTGCAATTTGTTTTCTTATCCCCCAGTTAGGGGTGAAGGAAAAAGTTGAAATATGTGGAATGTTGGCATTTCAAGCAGCCAGGTGGGGAAATGAAATTACTGGGATGTTATTAACTGCCAGGGGGGTATTTGAATTTTAGGAGGTTTTTAAAGAATTATTTTTTTTTAGATATTTGTTACTGGAGGGTGATGATTTGTAGACGGGTGGATTGATGGGTATGATTTGTTGTTATTCTGTTTTTCTTTGATTATATTTCCTGGTTATGACCAGCTTCTTTCATTGTGATCCACATCGAACTGCAAGGCATTTGCGATATATAAAAATAAAGTTATGTTAAAATTATGAAATTATAATTATGAAACTCAGTTCGGTTAGCACACTATAATCCTGAATGCACGGAAAATAGTTCTTAAAATTGCCTCTAATAAAATCATGACAGGACAACTGATGAAAAGAACTTGATCCAAAGGTTGGTTAATTGCGCATGTTAGTAAGACAAGTAAAGGAAGGATAAACTGGGAAGAATAACTTCAACTTTCTTAACTTCTCTTTATCTTATGATTTTCTTCCATTTTTTATAGAGTCACACTAGTTCTCCATTATAACTATAGGAAACTCCCCCATTCCTGTTCACTGCTCAGATATGGTTTCTGTTTAAGACCCTCTTGAAGTCTCATAAACCTTTCCTCTTTTGTCTCTCTCAAACCATTTTTTCACATTCTCATGTATGCATCTTTGTCTAGTCCAGCATCTCTTACCTGTCATAATCTCCAGAGTATTAACTCTTTTGATCTCTCTTCTGTGTTGCTTTTCATCTTCTTCATTTTGATTTTCTTCACACGCCCTTTCCAAACAATTCTCTTGGAATCTCCAGAAATCTTGTAACTACGGGGGGACTTTTCCTAAAATACTTGTTTTAATATAGGAGTTTCCTGAGTGTTAAATTCAGATTTAATGTAGCAGAAATTAGGGGTTTTATTATTTTTTTCATTTTGCAGGTCCCATGCTAATTTTTCTGTTATCGTGTGGGGCTTGCAAACAATTGAGACCGGGGCACAATAAACCTCAGATTCTACATATGGGCACCAATCCAAGATATGTATCCAATTAAATTGGCTAAGGAGTTAGTAGCAGTAATTGAGTGCACATTTTGCTACACTCTATTCTATAACAATGTGCACCCAAATTCCATAGAGCGCAACCCAAAAGGGGGTGTGGTCATGGGAGGAGCATGGGAGGGTCGGAGCATTCCTAAAATTTGTATGCGGTTTTATAGAATACCAGGGATGTGCGCCCAAATTGGGCGCTGGGAATTACACCTAGTTTCAGCACCAAAATCAGCACTCCATGCTATTCAATAATGGGTGTTCATCTTTGAGTGCCTAGTATAGAATAGCATTGAACACTGATTATTTTTAGTGCCATTTATAGAATACTAGCCGTTAAGCCCATTAAAACGGGCAAGATTTCCAGCTACCCTCCTCGCCGCCGCTCCCTCCCCCCTCCGTGCCGGGCCCCCTGCACTGACCTGACAGCGCCTCTCACCTCCGTGTGAAAGCGCTGCAGGCAGCAGCTGATCGCTCTGCTGCTGCCTGCAGCACTTCCACACGGAGGTGAGAGGCGCTGTCAGGTCAGTGCAGGGGGCCCAATATGGAGGAGGGCGGGAGCGACGGCGGGGATGGGGGGAGGGTGGAGGTTGGTGCGCGCGATGTTCGTTTCCAGGCGGCAGCATCCGACAGTGACTCCGACTCCGTTTCCCTCTCTTTTCCGCCCTCTGACGTCATCACGTCTTGACACGACGGCAGGACAGAGAAGGAAGTCTCTACTGCGCATTTGCAGGTGAGTCGGTCACGTGCCGTTTATATGTTTGATAATGCATTTTTCAATTAGTCCACACTAATGCGGACGAGCTAGCTAAATAACATTTCCATGCCCATTTTCCACCTATGACATGCCCCTTCTGAGAAATATTTTTAAAGAATAACATGTACAAACTGTCAAACCACTGCAAATTGTTTTAAATTGTTTTGCGATATGCCTTTTTTTTTTACAAGCTACCTACCTAATTCTATATGTAGCGCTAAAAATTTCATGCTCAATTTCAGATTCCATATACAGTGACTAATCTAGGTGTGTCTAATTTATGCACTTAGAAGTATTCTACAAGCCACATCTACATTCAGAAGCAGTTTATAGAATATCACATAGGCCGGTTGGACACTCCTAGATTTAGGCGCAGCCATTTACACTAGTGAACCAAGACATACTCCCCTGAATTCTATAACCACACGTGTAGATTTGATTGATGGCCCCAAAATGCCCACACGCCTCCCATTGCTGCACACTCTTTTTGGCTATGCACGCTGGAATTTACATGCATCTCATTTTAGAATACGCCTAAAAAGATGTGTGAATAAATTCCAATTATTGCCAATTAGTGTTGATAATTGGTTGTTGGCCAATTGTTAACACTAATAGGCTCGTTAAATAATTGAGTAGCATGCGTAAATTTGGCTGTGTGCACAATATAACTTGCGCTACTCGGCACGCCATGGGGAATTGTGTACGCGGTTTGTGCTGTGTCCATGTCTGAACAGAGAAACATATTAGCACATATCTGTGCATGTGCTGCAATGCTATTCTGTGCAAAAAAGTTTTGCAATGCCAATATTTATGCACAGACTAGCAATGCAGCACATATACAGCTGTGTGTTGATAAAGGTTTTTTTTCAGAAGTGAGCGCAGCTGTAGTGACCCTTAGCACAGAACCATCACCTCCTCAAATCTTTTTTGTACCCATGCTCTTCATGGAGGCCACGAAAAAAGTTGGCAGGTCCCATATGCTCACAGAAAAAAGAACAGGCATTATTAATCCTTACAGACCTTACTGCAGAAAGTCGTGCTAACCTTTCTGCACCTCCTCAAACTTGATGTTTAATTTGAGCACAACTCTGGGACTTTAAGTCTTTCGTGCAGTTCTCTGCACCAGGGCAGAATAGCTAATAGCCTCATTAGCTGGTATCTAATGCAAGGCTTTGCACAGGGTTAGCTCCTATGCAAAACCCTTTTCTGCATCATGCACCCAAAAAATTGTGCAGAGATGTCACGTTAGCCCAATGCTAGAATCTGCACACTTTTATTTTATCGGCGAGTGTGTGTTTGTGTACAAAGGAGAGGTGACAGAGGAGGACCTGAATTGGATGGGGGGGAGGGGGGCATGAAGATTACTTTAGATACAAGAACTTCATACCAGACATCAGAGAAGGTACTGAGACTGAAGCTAACAGACCTATAATGTAATGAGTTTAATTGTTAATTGTAAACTGCTAGTTTATTGTGTATTTTCCATGTAATTCGGAATTGTTATTAGAATCAGGAAAATCCAAAGCTCTGCAGGAGGGTAACTAGAACTCTGTATTAGAGAGGTTTCTGTATCTAGATAGGGAAACCCATGCTGTGCTCCCATGCCTGCTGTTTCTTATGCTGGGAGCACCACATTAGCAAACCAGCATGCTGTCCAACAGCCACTGCCAGTTGGACTAAGCCACCCTAGGGCTGTGAGGTTGTACCACAGAGAAATGAAATTTCTTTGCCCTTTGTGAAGGACTGTCAGTAGCAAGGACTTTATGGCACTGCTATTCCTTGTTGTGAGCTACATGTGCCTAATAAAAGTTGTGGACCCTTCTTGAAGGAAATCTCCCTTGTTACACACTGCCACCAAATCCACAGCCTCTGGGACAGGAAGGGTAGAGAAGCTCAACAGTAAGAATAATAGCATCATGTCTGAGATACAAGTTTAAAAATGATCTACTTTCTAGCAGAGCATTGAAATGACTAGAGAAACAAGATTTATAAGATTTATAAGATCATGCACATACTTCTAAAGCCATACTAAGGAAGAAAAAAAGAAGAGTGAGTGTGAGGATAAGATATCAATGAAGTGGGACAGAGGATGAAATGGGGGCCTGTGTAGTCAGTGTATTGTAGAGTTTATGAAAAGTCACTGTTAAACAGATAAATGCTGCAGTGTGCTGCAATGATGTCATCTTAGTACTATTCAAGTTTCAAGCTTCAAGGAACACTTCTGAAATGGGATTTATTCCAATCTCTTTGCTTTGACAGCTTTTTCCTATTCGGTTTCGCTAGAAGAAAAAGAATAAAAGTTAGATAAAAAGACTTGGCCTCGTTCTAATGATTTTTCCCTAGAAGAATGCAATTAAAGCAGTATGATGTTTTCCATAGAAGATGGTTGGAGTTACACAGCCAAAGAGGAGGGAGCCTGAACCTATTCCTGGAAAGAGATGGAGGGTAATTTTATAAAAGTGCGCCTAGCTAACAAGTATTTTCATGTGCCTATTAACATTTATTTTGTAAAGTCCAATATGCACTTACTTGATTTTATAAAATACTAGTATAGATGCAAATACATGCATACATGTAGGTGCTAGCATATACACCAGCTCAAAAGCTGTACGTGCTTTCTGTATATACGCACACAAATTAAAGAATTTTACAATCTATATGCCTATGTATAGACTCTGCCCATGCTCTTCCCATTCTCCACCCCTGTACATATGCATAGTGAAAGTACAAACCATGGAGAGTTGCTGAGTGGTCTGTAACCATTGTTTCTTTGCCTCTGTCTGAACCTTTGAACCCTCACATTTCCTGCCTTGCCTCCTCTGTGTCTCATCTCCTCAAGTCCTTGCCAACACCTGCCAGCCTCATTTGTCCTTTCCCCCACCAAACCCTCACTGTCCCCAAACTCCCACACCTCCCATTGAAACCCCCTACCTGCTTTTCTTCCTCTCTAATTGTTCCTTTGTTTGTCCACTCCCAGTTTGTCACCGTGCTTTGTGTTACGACTGTTTGCTGGTGCTGGGTCTCACTGGGTGCAGTAAGTAGAGGAGTGCATGGTGGTGTTACTGGGCTTAGTGGGTTGCACCTGTGGTCAACCATGGATGCGCTGAATGCTATTGTGGCTGACACTTTGCTGGATGTGGATGAGAGTTTGGAGAGGAGCAGATCTGCCAAGTCTCCTGCTTTCGTGGGCCATTTCCCACCAAGAAAGCAGGATCTCCCACTGAGTGGCCTCCTTTCTAGCAACAGCAGGAAGCACCTTCATAAAGCACCATCTCCTGCTACTGCTGAAACCACTCCTGCTGCCACTGGATGGTGAGACCACTCTTGTAGCTGCCAGCCATGATTCAGCTGTGATGGGGGGGGGGGGGGGGGGGAGAAATGGATGGAGTTGTGGATGGATCAATGGGTGGGACAGAGCTGGGGGAGGACCCTAAATCTCTTGCTGAGTGAATCGGCTCGCTTGGCAGCTCTGGGGAAGGTCCAGGAGCTGATACCCTAATCCCAGAGAATTTAGGCCCAGGATCCATTTCATGGACCTCACTGACCAGTAGTGCCTTATTAGGTACTGCTTTGATAGGGCTGCCATACATCACATCTGTGAACCAGCTACAACCCCTCCTCTAGGCCAGGATATGCAGGAATAATCCAGTGCCAGTCCAACTTAAGATCACTGCCTCCCTCGCCTTTCTGGCCACTGGCACTTTTCAGTCATTGCTGGCAGTCAATGCAGGCCTCACCCAGCTCACCATCTCCAACTGCAGCTCCTTGAGGCATTCCTCACCCATACCTCAAACTTACCTTCCCCACTTCTGCTTAGGCCCTCCAGAACAACATGGCTCAGTTCTACACCATAGCCTGCTTCCCCTTAGTGATTAGCATCATCAACTGCACACAGGTCGCACTCAACACCTCCACCCCCTCCCCCTGGGCACAAGAGGAGACCTATATGAACAGAAAATCATATCATTCCATGAACATACAGGTTGTGTCTGATGCCCAGGCTGGGATTGTGGATGTGTGTGCTTGCTATCTGGGTTCACCCACGATACATATATCGTGCAGCATTCTGAAATCTACTGCAGATTTGACTGAGGGGAGATCACCGGCGGCTGGCTCCTAGGTAAGCAGTACTGGGATTCCTAACCCCCATACCCACTACCTCCCTCAACATGCCCCCAGAACCCACAACCATGACTCTCACTCCACAAGGTCCACATACAAACATACACCCATGTCTGTGAATCCTGCTCCCTCCACAGGTGACAAAGGCTACCCCCCAGCGAACTTGGCTAATGACTCCCATTGTCCACACCAAAAATGAGGCAGATGAGTAATATAACAAGAGCTACAAGAACACCCACACTATCACTGAGCACACCTTTGGCCCCCTGAAAAACAGATTCAGATGTGACCATTCTGGAGTTGAGCTCCTCTACAGCCCAGAAAAGGCCACCAAGATATTCATGGCCTGCTGCATGCTGCCCAATTTTGCACTGCAACAAAGACAGCCCCTGCCAGAGGATATACAGCACAACCACCCCCAATTTGATCCACCCTATCATTGTGATATAATTTCTACTTTGGGGACTAGTGAAAAATCTTGATAGAATTACAGTAGATTAAGGAGGATTCAGCCCTAGAAGATCTGCTGATCACAAAGACTGGACTCTCTCACACAGCCTGCAAGGGCAGAGAGGTAGGTTTGGCCCTAGCCCAGAGCTAACAGCCAATAGGGAAAAGTCACAAGGAGCCAATCACAGGATACTGCAAACTATAGGAAAAGCAGTCCGAATACACAGTGCTATCTATTACACAGACAATGCAATTGAATTCAGATAATACTCATATTAAATATACATAACAATGCACCCTGCCTCCATGAATATTGGGCTGAACAAATAGTATCATTCAAGGATACCTCACTCCGAACCATGTGCTCTTGAGTGACTATCGGCTTTCCTCCTGTTCTAATTTAAAAGCTGCTCTATCTCCTACAATGTCTGTCTGTAATGTTTGTAGTATGTCCTCTTTCTAAATGTTTTTTTTTCATGTATTTTCAAATATTGGAACATGTTTATTTATTTCTTTCATAATGTTTTTCGGTGTTTATTTTGCCATTTGAACGTCAGATCGAAAATGCCCCTCCATGTGACCTAGCCAATTTTACTAACAGCTGGAGAGTCAGCCTATCACTTTCAAAATAAAATTAATAAGACTAGATGTTCTATTATTTCTTCTTTAAATACAGTTAATTCTCATCTTCCTGAGTGACCTTCTGTTTCATTTGAGACTTTTGGTAGTCCAGCAGAGAGGTTACGAGAAGAATTCTCACTAATATTACAGAAGGATCTTTTATCACTCTTGAAAATTTGTTCTTCTTCCCATTATGACTTAGATTACTGCCCTACCTATTTATTGAAAATTCATCCTGCTTTTTCATACTATTGTTTCACACTTGGATAACAAAGTCATTTTTCTTCTACTTCAGGGGTCATTTTATTTCCATTCTCAAAAATCCTAATTTGGGGGAGGGGCAGGATCTTTGTAATTAAAGACCGAAAGCAAATATTCTATTATTTGTGAAAATCATGGAGGCTTTGGTAGCAACTCGGTGAATGGATTACTTGGATCATCATGATAATTTCCAACCTTCACAACATAGCTTCCATAAGGGATTCAGTTTCAGCACTGAAACTTTCTTAGGCACATTGATCAATGAAATCAGAAACTTATTGAGTAAATGCGATCGAGCTATTATATTATAATTGGATCTGTTGGCTGCTCATGATGTGGTTGATCATACAATTTTATTGCATATGCTGAATGATATTGGCCTTTCTGGAAAAGTACTTAATTGGTTTAATGGCTCCTTATCAGGATAATGATAATGACACTCTGGTCTTATATCCCTTTAATGCCTCACAGTTCAAAGTGGGTGGCATAATCACAAGAGACCAGAACAATAATGTGAATAAAGAAGTAGATTAGATAATTACAATTGGGGATTTTGATGCAAGAGAAATTTCTCAAACATGAAAGTTTTAACCCGTTTCCTGAAAATGAAGTATGACTGAGAAGAGTGAAAAATGTCAACAAGATCCTTTCAGTGTCTGGCTGCCTGGAAGGCCAAAGTTAATTCAAATAAACGTAGTCTCTTCTTCTGCCTAACCAAGGGGAAAGAGAAGACCACATTACCCTTTTTTTATTGCTCTCTTGGCAGCAAGAAACTGGAAATGATCATAAAGGTAATTGGGTGCAAGTCCATGCATAACTTTAAAAAGGAAGCAGGATAACTTGAAAATTGTTGTGGCCTCGATGGGCAACCAGTGTAGTTTTATAAAGCTGGGGGCAATATTATCAAATTCGGTTAAACCAAAAATCAATTGGACTGACCTTTCTGCAGCCCAGATGTCTGAGATTACAGTAGTCTAATTGGAAAACTGAAAGCGTCTGTACTAAAAGTTTAAATTGATCAGTTTCAAAGTAACTTCAAACACATCACAGTTTCCTCATTAAGGGGTCCTTTTACTAAAGGCCTGCCGGACGGCAGCCTGGAACTATCGCTGGCCCAATACGACTGTCGATGGTAGTTCAACCCCCAATGTGCACCATTTCTGGCGCTAGCAGAAATATTGGAAAAATATTTCTACTAGCGCGGTAAGTGCTCCTCCCTGAAATGGCCATGCGGCAAGTGTGAACTTATTGCACGGCCATTTCATTTTTGGCTGTTTTCACCAAGGGGCCCTGGTGAGTGGCAAAAACAAGCACTGCCACCAGTGCAAGGCTCCTTTTACCGCAGCTTAGTAAAAGGGCCCCCAAGAGAAAACATTTCTTAGCTAAAGAGGAAGGGCACTATCAACTAAGATGCCCAAAATCCTAATAACTGGAGAGAATTCAAAAGTAACCTGATTGATACAAATTGTCTTAGGAATATTCTCTGGTTTAGTATCAAAACATGTACATTTTGTTTTTTCCCTGTTGAGTTTTAATGTATGACAAGACATCCAGTTTTCTAATAAAGTTATGCAATGTTGGATCCTAAAAGTATCAATGTCAAATGTAGAACTGAATGGGATTAAAACAGAAACATTATCTGCATAAATATAATATAAAAAGTTGTTATTTTCTAATAGAAAACCTAAAGAACGTAAAAAGATATTAAAAAGCAAAGGCAAAAGAGGGGATCCCTGTGGGAATCCACGTGTATTTTGCCGTGGTGTAGAAAAGATACCTTTCATCTTAACCCTATAAGAACGGGTTAAGAAATCACCAAAGCAGTTCAGCATGTTCCCAGTAATGCCAATTTCATCAAGTGTCTGTAGGAGAATGTTATGATCCACTAGGTTGAACGCTGCCGGAAAGGTCAAACTGTAGCAACACTGCATATTTTCCCTTCACTTAAAAAACACCTAGCATGATCTAACAAAGAACCAATAAACATTTCAGAACTAAAGAAGGGCCGGCACCCTGATTGAGAGAAATGTGGAACAGAGAACTTGCTCAAATTCTGTTCCATTTGTAAAGTCACTAGATCCTTGGTTAATTTAGTAAAAAAAAAAATGGGGGGGGGGGGGGGATCAACGCGACTGGTCTATAATTTGCTATCGTGGTAGGTTGTTTTAAAACTTTCAATATAGGGGTAACAATTATTTCTCCTAAGTCACAAGGAAATTTGCCTAGGGATAACTGTTCTTGGATCAAATCATATGAAGCCATCCGGCAAAAGGAAGGAGCAGCTTGCTTCAAATAGGAAAGAACAACTGTACAATATGCAATAAGACCTGCTGTACTTACTATGGGGCTCATTTTCGAAAGAGAAAAACATCTAAAAAGTGATATAAAGCAGCATTTGGATGTTTTTCTTACAAAAACATTCAAATTAGTATTTTCAAAACCTATTTTTAGATGTTTTTCTATGAAATCCATCAGAAGTGCATTCAGATACAAAGGGGGCATGTTGGGGGCGTTTCAAAGGTGTTATTAGGGCTTGCCTAACACTTGGATATTTTACAACCATAATGGAACAAAACTAAGATGTTTTGGTCTAGACCGGTTTTCAAAACAAATAAGACACAACAAGATGCCCTAAATGACCATATGACCACTGGAGGGAATCAAGGGTGACCCCCCAATACCTCCCCAGTGGTCTCTGATCCCCTCCCACCCCCCAAAAATGTTAATAAATATATGACTTACCAGCCTTTGACACCTGCAAATGTTAAAGTCAGGTCTATTAGAGTATCATGCAGGTCCCTGGAATAGTGTAGTGGTTGGGTATGCAGTGGGGGACCCAGGTCCCTATCTCCCTCTACCTGTCACACTTGTGGTGGAAACTTTGACCCCTCCAAAGGTCACCAAAACCCTAGTGTACCCACATATAGGTGCCCCCTTCACCCTTTAGGGCTATTCTAGTGTTGTACAGTGGTGGATAGTGGGTTTTAGAGGGTCCAGGGGACAAGATAAGGGAACAAAGGTGAGATGTGTATCTGGGAGCATTTTTATGAAGTTCCTTCTAGGTTGCCCCATTGCTCTCCTAGGATGTCTAGGGACCAGTGTACTAAAAATGCGTGCTCCTCCTACATCCCAGTGGCGTGAATCTCTATGTTTTACATTTATTCATTTTCTTTTTTCCGAAAATGGATCTAAAAACAAAACATCCAAAGCACAAAACCTTGTTTGAAACAGTATTTTCAAAAGAAAAGAGACATTTTTCTTTTTTGAAATGACCTTTTTTCCTATTCGGAATTTGGACTTTTTGTGCAAAACGTCCAACATCGGACTTAGATGTCATATCGAAAATGCCACCCCCCCACATAGCTTAACAAAGTCATTCTAGCAAATCAAAAGAAAATGATTCCAAATTCTGTCTCCTGGGATACCTTCAGTGATGCAGAATTGTGTAAATTCATGAACTGTATCAGATATGAGGTCTGGGAACCCTGCTGTAAGCTTAATAAACTTACCCTGGAAGAAATCCGCCAGTTGAGTAGCTGATGGAGAACCTGATCAGTAGCTGCATTTTGAAATGGTGCCTTGAGAGAATTAACTATTTGAAATAACTGCTTAGTATTGCGATGGTTTGTTCCTATCAAATTAGTATAGTTTTTCCTTGTAGATTTTAAGGCACATTTATAATCATGTGTTGCTTTTCTCCATGTCAACCTTGACTGATCTGATGTATCTTTACGTCATTTGCGTTCTAATTTTCTACTAAGTTGTTTTAGTTTTAACAACTCTAGGGTATACCATTTATCACTTTGCCTTAATTGCCTCACTTTTGAGTGAAGGGGAACAATTTTATTTAAAACGTCAGTACTAAGCTATGTCCAATCTTTAACAAAGTCTAAAACATTATTTTGTAGCCATTGCAACAATTCTGTCTCCCAAAATGATGATGAATCAATCTTACCCCTTGAAATACATTGAACAGAATGGGACTGAGGAAAGCTCTTAAATTTGCGCCTCTGAATAGTAAAAGATCAGCGAAAGTGATCTGACCATAATGATTGTTCCCAAGTAATATCTGTTACCATAATATTTTTAGAGAGTGTGAGGGCATTGTCACAAAAATAGATCAAATCTAATTGATTACTCTTTTCATGAGTAATAGAAGTAGCACTGGTCACGAATATATGCCTATAATAGCTGATGAATGTGCAGTGCAAACTTATTTGAGGAGTAGCCTAGTGGTTAGTGCAGTTGACTTTGATCCTGGGGAACTGAGTTCAATTCCCACTGCAGCTCTTTGTGACTCTGGGTAAGTCACTTAACTCTCCATTGCCCCTGGTACAAAATAAGTACCTGAATATATGTAAACCACTTTGAATGTAGTTGCAAAAACCTCAGAAAGGCGGTATATCAAGTCCCATTTCCCATTCCCCTTTAATTAACTTCCGCAATTTGGTTAGTAAGTGTGTACTTCACAGGGTTCATCCCTTTCACCTATTCTTTTTAATGTTTTAATGATCTTATTTGGTCTTTATTTATTTATTTATTGCATTTGTATCCCACATTTTCCCACCTTTTTGCGGGTTCAGTGTGGCTTACAATATGAGATGAATGATGGAAATACAGTTTGTTACAAATTGGTTATGGATTACATTGTGCAGAGTTATGCGAGTAGAGCTTTGGAACAAATGGCTAACATTTTTATACATATGCAGATGATATTACTCTTCTTATTTCTGAGAAATCAAGGATACTTCATCCACTGGCCAAGAATATATGGATATAATAGAAAACTAAACCTTAAAATATCATTTGAAACTGAATGTTGATACAACTAAAATGCTGTGGTTTGTCTTCCTACCAAATTTACCAAAAGGCCATGGTCTGGCTCATAGAGACAACATGCTTCCTTTTGAATCATCTTTAAAAGTTGTAGGAATTATCTTGGATACAGCCTTATCTTTGGACAACAATGTAAGGCTGTTAATTAAGAAAGTGTTCTGAAAACTCTGCCAGCTATATCAGATAAAAAAATATTTCTCTTTTGATTGTTATAAAATCATTATTCAAGCTTTCATTCTCTCTGTTTGACTACTACAATGTTCTGTTTGCTGGTAGTCCTGAAAAAAAGGTCTACAAACATTAAAGAATACAGTAGCCAGATAACTATGGTGTGCCCAGCGGATCGGGCTACTCTTCTCTTACGAAGGTTGCATTGGTTACCATTAGAGGACTGAGTAACTTTTAAGCTCTGTGTTACAATTAGAGCTGTACCAAATGACATTTTTTTTATTATTCAGCCAAATACAAATAATAGGCATTGAGTTTTAATATAACAAATAATAAAAGAAGCAACTTTGAATCAGAGATCAAGTTTTTATTTCAGTAGGATCTAGCACAGTAGAGCCCTGGATTATTCATATTTGAATTTAAATCACTATTCGGCCAAATACAAATAATATATTTGGGGCACTATTCGGAGCCGAATTGAATATGAATATTTGGAATAGCCCTAATTACAATGTTTAGAATACTTCATAGTGTAGCTCCACCACCTAGTTTTCCTCTGACTTTTTCTTCATCAAATAGATCTTTATTAAATAGAAGTTAATAATTAATCATCCATCTGTATCCATAAGGTATAAGTTGATCTTCACTTCAGTATTCTCTCATCGTCCCCGTCTCATCTGCCCGCAACCTCGGTGTCATCTTTGACTCCTCCCTCTCCTTCTCTGCGCACATCCAGCAGTTAGCCAAGACCTGTCACTTCTTCCTCTATAACATTAGCAAAATCCACCCTTTCCTCTCTGAGCACACCACCCGAACTCTCATCCACTCTCTCGTTACCTCTCGCCTTGACTACTGCAACCTACTCCTCACTGGTCTCCCACTTAGCCACCTATCCCCCCTTCAGTCCGTTCAGAACTCTGCTGCACGTCTTATCTTCTGCCTGAACCGATACACTCACATCACCCCTCTCCTCAAGTCACTTCATTGGCTTCCGATCAGGTACCGCATTCAATTCAAGCTTCTGCTACTAACCTACAAATGTATTCGATCTGCAGCCCCTCCTTACCTCTCAACCCTCATCTCCCCTTATGTTCCTACCCGTAACCTCCACTCTCAAGACAAATCCCTCCTTTCAGTACCCTTCTCCACCACCGCCAACTCCAGGCTCCGCCCTTTCTGCCTCGCCTCACCCCACGCGTGGAACAAACTCCCCGAGCCCATACGTCAGGCCCCCTCCCTCCCCATCTTCAAATCTCTGCTTAAAGCCCACCTCTTCAATGTCGCCTTCGGCACCTAGCCTCTACACCTCTACCCAGGAAATCTAGACTGCACAACTTGACATTTCGTTCTTTAGATTGTAAGCTCCTTTGAGCAGGGACCGTCCTTCTTTGTTTATGTTGTACAGCGCTGCGTAACCCTAGTAGCGCTCTAGAAATGTTAAGTAGTAGTAGTAGTTATCAAGCCGTGAAAATATACACCTCTTTACCAAGACATTAGATCTGAGTGTTTCTAAGGTTTTGGAAGTTTAATTGAACTGAATCTTATCCTTTTATCTTTCCATTGCTTGACTGGTTCCTTTTTGTTTTTTAATCCACAATGAACCAGTGATATGGTAATTGCAGAATACAAATAATGCATTTTACTGTCTGTACTCATTTGTACATTATTAAAATACCAGCATTTGCACATGTTCTTAGCACCTAAAACTAGGCAGTTACTTATAAAATTTGTGGGTAAAAAAGCTTGAGGAAATGATCAATGCTAAAATAAGGGCCTTGTTTACAAAGGGCCCCTTTTACTAAACTGCAGCAAAAGGAGGCCTGCGCTTACGTTGGCATGCATTTTTCACTCGTGCTGAGGCCCCCTTTAACCGCAGCAGGTAAAAGGGAAGCCTTTCTTTCCTGGAGGAAATGGTCATGCGGCAAGTAAACATAGTAACATAGTAAATGACGGCAGATAAAGACCTAAACGGTCCATCCAGTCTGCCCAACAAGATAAACTCATTTTACATGGTATGTGATACTTTATCTGCATAACCAAGTTTGATTTGTCTTTGCCATTCTCCGGGCACAGACAGTAGAAGTCTGCCCAGCACTGTTCTTGTACTAAAAGTTCTGAAGCTAACATCAAAGCCCCTTAAAATTTACACTCCAGCCCATCCATATATATTCAGTTACGATCAGGGCGTAGACTATAGAAGTCTGCCCAGCACAGGTTTTGCTTCTAAATTACTGGCATTGCCACCCAATCTCTGCTAAGATTCCGTAGATTCCTTTGTGTTTATCCCATGCTTGTTTGAATTCCATTACCGTTTTCATCTCCACCACCTCCCGCGGGAGGGCATTCCACATATCTACCACCCTTGCCATGAAATAATACTTCCTGACATTACTCCTGAGTCTGCCCCCCTTCAACCTCAATTCACGTCCTCTAGTTCTACCACCTTCCCGTCTCCGGAAAAGGTTTGTTTGCAGATTAATACCTTTCAAATATTTGAACGTTAATGTCATGTCACTCCTGTTTCTCCTTTCCTTCAAGGTATACATGTTCAGGTCGGCAAGTCTCTCCTTGTACGGTTTGCAAAGCAAATCCCATACCATTTAAGTAAAGCACTTGCTGCGCAGCCATTTGGGGGGGGGGGAGCCCTTACCGCCACCCATTGAGGAGGCGGTAAGGGCTCCTGCGCTAACCCGGCAGTAACCGGGCAGTACACGGCACTGCCTGATTACCGCTGGGTACACCTAGGCACTACAAAAATAAATATATTTTGTAGTGCCGGATGTGACGGCGCGCTAGGGGTGGGAAATACCACCAGGCTGCTGCAATAACCCGGCAGTACTTCCTGTTTAGCAAGCGGTAAACTTGCGTTGGACTTACCGCCACTTAGTGAAAGGGGCCCTAAGTGCGCTAGCGTTTTTAGCAGGTGCACCAAATTAGCATGCACTAACTGTGTAGGCACCCATAGGAATATTGTGGCCGCTACACAGTTAGTGTGTGGTAAAAACACTAATGTGCCTCTTTCGCAGCTTAATAAACAGGGCTTTAAAAGTATGGGTGAATTAACCCTTTTTCTGCTGGAGGATAGTGTCTACGATGGAACCGCCTCATGATCTATTCATGTTTTCTAAGAGAGCTAATTCACCGTTTATTTTTTTTCTTTCAAATTCATCCCAAATGGAGACTTAATTCTCATTTTTATTTCAAGAATACTCATTAAAACATGATATTTCACCAGTCTTCACAACGGGAGCCAAGACCTGTCTGGGAGTAAATCAAACCCTATATTTATTTTTTTACAGACTTCAAATGTATAATGTGATCTTGAATTTGTTATTGGGGATTGTATGCCTATGCTTTTTTACATTCCTTCAATAAAATTAATGTATACAGATTCCTCCTTTTATGCTACCCCATGGTGTAAGTCTGTGCAGTCAATCTGGTATTCAAGGTCAAATCAAAGTAAAGGTGATTATGACTCCACTTAGAGAGCTTATGCCAAATAGCTAGCTCTGGTACTTGTATTCATTTACAAAATAGCTGCTTTTTCTCTCCTATCTGAACAGGTGGTTAGAGAAGCTTCTATTGCTCTTTTTAGAATGTCAAAGACAGAAATTATTTCCCAATCAGGAATAGGTATAACCTTCCAGTCCAGATTCAGCTGTGATCATTATCTAACTGGTGTTATTCTGCTGCAGTATTAATGCTGCCTTTAAATCACATATTTTATTTTAATTCTCTCTCAAAAATGATCTGCAAATTAGAAAGAGGCTAGAGATATGGGTTTATGCTCAGCCTGGCATGGATTCTCTCTATTGCAATTGATGTGAATTTTTCACCCTTAACAGGTTAGGTAAAAATTTACTTCCCAATTGATTTGACTTCACTCTTTCACACTTTTGCTGTATGCTTGGATAGAATATATATTACATTTTAGCCTTTTACCTTAGAGGTCTCATCAAAATTCATGACGATATCGAAGGAATTGTGTTACTTTGACAGTATTTTGGAAGATGAAAGTCAAAATTTGACTTCAGGGATTTGTAAACATCATCAAAGATCGTAACAGCTGATGTTTTATTAAAATCTTGCAAATATATTGTGGTATTTCATAAAATATTGTATTATTGTATATTCTTCCATGAAAAACAGGAACAATCTAGGCAATTTAGGGAGCAGGATAAATTGTTTTAGAAGTCATTAATAGCTTCTTTTACAAAGCCGTGCTACAGATTCTTGGTGAGGCAAATGAGAGGAAGCCCATTCAATTTCTATGGGTTTCCTCTCATTTGCCACGCAGGAATCACTAGTTTGGCTTTGTAAAATAAGCCCTTAGTAATAAGTGACAGAAGGTAGCAGTAAAAGGAGTTGGTTCTAAGGAGAGGAGGGTAATTTGGAGGTGACTCAATCCGTCCAGGGACTGTTTTTTTTCAGTGGTATTATAACTAATATTTTGGGTAGTGGAATATATATCTCTTTACAGATGATTCTGGAACCTGCCAAAAGGGTTATGAAAATGAAGAAGCAGCTATTTACTGAAAAATAATGAAACAATGCAAAGCTATGCACTTTGAGGTGCTGAAACACAGAGAAGCAGTTTATGATATCGGAAGGGATAGAGGTTGAGGCCAATGTGAGGTATTGATGACATCTAATAAGGAGAGGTTGTAGCTGTGATCATACTGTATCTGATGTCTTAAAAATTACTTAGTGGTTTGGCAAGGCAATAAGTAGTCAATGAAATGTAAATATGATGGACAGTTATAACCATCAAAAAAAGTCAATATAGTAGTAATACTATTGTATGAATAGTGCTTCTCAACCTGGATGCCCACCTAGCCAGTTGGGTTTTCAGATTTACTGCAATGAAAATGCATGAGATAGAGTTGCATACAATGGGTCTCCAGTGTATGCTAATTTGACATGCAGACTTGTTTTGGCAATCCTGAAAACCTGACTGGTTTGACGTGCCTTCAGGAAAGGGTTGAGAAGTACTGGTATATATCATTGGCGAGACCTCATTTGTATCTTTGTGCTCAATTCTTGAGGCAGTGCCACTAGAAAGATATAATACCTGTAGAACAAACTCAGAGAAAAGTTTCCGAACTGGCACAATATCTTGTGAAGTAAGATTTTAGGACATGAGGGGCACTCAGAACTTCACTTAGGACCCTATGTTTAGAAAATATTTTCAGCCAAACTTAAGCATCTGCAATCAGTTTGCCTAGAAATGGGTACCTAAGTTTTTCCCACAAATGTATACCTTTTTATGAAGTAGGACTATAATTGTGTATACTTCAGGGCTGGTTCTGGAAGTCTATTTTACAAAAGCTCCTAAGTTCAGTCAATGCTTTCCCCAATGACATATTGCTGTTCGGTGTTTCTCTTTTCTACCATCACCACTCAGAGGTTTTTGAGGTACTTAACATGTGGGAATTACAAAAGATTATAAATAGGAGTCTATGGAGCCATATTACTAAGCTGTGGTAAGCAGCTAACGCAGGTTTTACTACAAGTAGACATTAGCACCAAACTGCGCTAATGCAGTAAAAAAAAAAAAAATCCTGTGCTTAGCTGCTTCAAATCACAACCCCCCTGACACTTGCTCCTCCCCAGTCCAATCTTCCCCAAGTTATAGCACGTTCTGCATCTGGTTCTCCCCCCCCCCCCCAAAAAAAAAAGTCACAAAAGACTACCGTTACAGGTCATCAGAGCCATTTTGAACCTTTTTGAACCCAGCATGATCCTTGAGTGGGAGAGGAGAGGGACTGCCCTGGGTAGAGACCTAGCTATTTTTTATGTTTATGTTTTGTGCATTGCTCTGATCACTTATGGGACAATTTACTGAAGTGTGGTAAGTTTTTTCCACGTAGTGCATGTTAGGTACAAACACTAACATGTGATAATTGCAAAACCTATGTAGTAAATGCATCATCTAACCCTATATTTACCACACAGGGCCACTAATGCTAATCAATAAGTAATTTCCATAGTGGCAAACCTTCTTCCTAAAGTCCCCCCCCCCCCAAAAAAAAAAAAATCTCTCATCCAGGTTCAATACGGAAATAGACTTTTATAGTTGTATATAGGTACACATGAACAAAATTAGGCATACTGCAAGATAGCACCAACTTTTATGTTATCTGCTTGTAGGCATTCCTGGAGGTGTAAGTTGGGCAGAGTTGCAATGTATGTGCATTTTTATAAAATACACTTGTGTATGTATAGAGCATATGAACAGATTTGCACCTTCTTCAGAGCAGGTGCAAATCTGAGTGAGGGCACGTGTGTACTACTGGGAGTCCTTGTATGTGCTATTATATATGAACGCATAGGTGTCTATGTGGTCTCTATAATATAGCATCCTGTTAGATAATTACTTCCTCTCTGGCAGGCTATTTTCCAAGAGTGTGGTATGTTATCAAAGGCTGTCCTCTAGTTAGTTTATGCTATGTTGGGATTTGTCTTTGTCATACTGGTCATGATAGATTTATTCTGCATTAACAGCCTAATTCTATATATGGTGCTTAAAATTGCATGTGGAAATTTGGGTGCGCCCAATTTCTAAACACAAGTTAATTGAATAAAAAGCCAATATGGCACTAATCAATTATCAGCACAAATTAGCATCAATTAAATACGTGTGCATATGTTGAGGTGCCGGGATGCAAAAAGGGGGCACAGTCATGGGAGGGGAATGGGTAGATCGGGGCATTCTTGAAATGTATGCACAGTTTTATAGAATAAGCGAGATCTGCATGCAATTTAGGTGAAAGAATTTGCACCAGATTTTACGTGGAGGGGCATAGTCGAACGTAAAGTTTTCCTGAGGGTGTCCTCGCAGGACGTCCCTGCGAAGGGGCATGGAAACCCATATTATCGAAACAAGATGTGCATCAATCTTTCATTTTGATAATATGGTTGGGGATGCCCAAATCTCAACATTTAGGTCAACCTTAGAGATGGTCGACCTAAATGTTGAGATGGTCGACCTTAGAGATGGTCGTCCCCGGTTTTCAGCCATAATGGAAACCAAGGATGCCCATCTCAAAAACCACCAAATCCAACTCATTTGGTCGTGGGAGGAACCAGCATTCGTAGAGCACTGGTCCCCCTGACATGCCAGAACACCAACCAGGCACCCTAGGGGGCACTGCAGTGGACTAACTGATGCACTAACTGAACGGAAAAAGCCCTTCCCTTACCGATCCCTTAGCAATTTCGGAAAGGAACGGGCATGCATGACGGAAATCGCATGCAAATGAGCTGCTCACTGTTAGTTCATTTGCACATGATTTCCTTCCTAAGGAGGGGAAGCCAGTGCAGAGCAGCCAAGTATTATGCGTGGCTGCTCTGCGCATGACAAAGACGACGACATACATGCAGACAAGCTGCGTGTATAATAGCCGTCTACAACCTTAAATAAATTGCCACCTACAACCTTAGAAAAATACAAGTCCAGGTGAAAACATCCAAGTACTCGTCAGGGACGTAGAGTATGGGTGAAGGACGTCCTTCGCTATACCTCTGTCCCTGCAACAGGTCCAAAATGTGGATATTTCTTTGAGAAGAATGTCCATGCCTAGATGTTTCTGTGAGAAGGATGTCCATGCCTGCTATGCTTCTGACACCCTTTATTTATTTGGATTTTGGATCACAAGTCGCAGCAGTGGAATTTGAACCGGCCACCTCTGGACTGCAAGACCAGTGCTCTAACCACTAGGCCACTCCTCCACTCCACTCCCTTGAAATTTGGCCGTCCCTGTGGGAGGGGGGGGCAGTTCAGGACGTCCAAAATGTTTGAAAGAATGATGTCCATGCCTTCGTTATGTCTCCGCTGACACACACATACCTCCCCTCCCAGGGACCTGCATACTGCTGCGATGGACTTGAGTATGACATTTCAGGCTGGCAAAAAAAGTTTTTAAAGTTATTTTTTTTCAGGGTGGGAGGGGGTTAGTCACCACAGGGGGAGTCAGGGGAGATCATCCCCGATTCCCTCTGGTTGTCATCTGGTCAGTTCGCGCACCTTTTTTTGAGGCTTGGTCGTAAGAAAAAATGGACCAAGTAAAGTCTCGCCCGTCAGGGACGCCCTTCTTTTTTCCATTATCGCTCGAGGACACCCATCTGTTAGGCACGCCCCAGTTCCGCCTTCGCTACGCCTCTGATATGCCCCCGGGAACTTTGGTCATCCCCGCGACGGGAAGCAGTTGGGGACGCCCAAAATTGTCTTTTGATTGTGCCGATTTTGGCGACCCTGAGAGAAGGACGCCATCTCCCGATTTGTGTCGAAAGATGGGCGCCCTTCTCTTTCGAAAATAAGCCTGTTAGTGTAAATCTTTGCACCAATTGGACATGGATCCCAGTGCCAAATACCATTCTATAAACAGAGCCCATCTCTGAACACCATTTATAGAATAACGTTCAGCATAGAATTTTATCAGCACCGATTTTTCAGTGTCATATATAGAATTTTGGCCTAAATGGTTGCCTGTGCTCCTTTTTTTTAATTCCTCATGTCGTTATTGAAATTGATATGAGCATATATTCTATTGGCATTTGTTTCAGTGAACAGCTTGTAGATTGTAGGTAGGCAAATTATTGTTTTGTATTTTGGGGGAATATTAGTTAGCTCTGTTTCTGGAAGGAGAAATGTTCTTGTTCTTTGGTGTTAGATTTTCACTGTCTGATCAATTGATTTTTACAGTTTGCTAGGTACTGGTGGAGAGATGTTAAATGTTTGAGCCAAAAATTGAGCACTCCATCTGGGAGCTTGGCTGTCTGATCAATTGATTTTTAGTTTGTGGGGTACTGGTGAAGAGATGTTATAAATTTGAGCCAAAAAGTTGATCATTCTTTGTGGGCCAGGGCTCTTTTTTACATGCACACATGTACACCTTCTGTGGAGCAAGTGAAAATATGAGTGAGGTCATTGTGTGAGCTTATTTAATAAAGGTACATAGGTGGCTTTGTTGCTTATATAAATATAAAACAACACAAGATCACCCCAAAAAATGCTCTTTATATAAATACTAGTAAAAAAAGGCCCGTTTCTGTTAGAAATGAAACGGGCGCTAGCAAGGTTTTCCTTGGAGTGTATGTTTCAGAAAGAGTGTGTGTGAGAGATGGAGCGTGTGTGTCAGAGAGAGAATGTGAAAGAGAGAGAGACAGAGTGTATGTGTTTGTGCGAGAGAGAGAGAGTGTGTGAGAGACAGTGTTTGTGTTTCTGTGTGACACTGTGTGAGAGAGAGGGACAAAGACATTGAGTGTGTGAGTGAGAGTGTATGTGGCAGACAGAGAATGAGTGACTGCGTGTGTGGTATGAGGAACCCCCTCACCCCCTCCCTCTCCCCTGCCCCCTTGCAGCCAGGCATGTGCAGCGACCCTCCTCTCCCTGTGTTTCCCCCTGCAGCCACCCATGTCCAGCATCAACCTGCAGCCACCCATGCCCATCAACCCTCCTCTCCCCCTGCTGCGTCCTTCCTGTCTCCCCTGCTCCCCCTGCAGCCACCCATGTGGTCTCAGCCCCCCCCCTCAGCATCCCTCCTGTCCCCCTGCAGGCACGCATGTGCAGCGTCCCTCCTCTCTCCCCTGTCCCCCCTGCAGTCAGCCAGGTCCAGCGACCCTTCAGTCCCCCTGCCCCCCCTGCAGCTACCCATGTCCAGCGACCCTCCTCTCCTGTGCAGCCACCCATGTCTGAGGACACTCCTCTCCTTTTTCCCTGTTCCTCCCCTGTGGCCAGCCATGTCCATCAACCCACCTGTCCCCCCTGATGACCACCAACCCTTCTGTCCCCCTGCCCGCCCTGCAGTGTCCATCCTGTATCCCCTGTCCCCCTTGCAGGCACCCATGTGGTGTGTGGAGCCCCATCCCTATCTCCCTGTTCCCTGCCCCCCCTGCAGCCACCCATGTGCAGCGACCCTCCCCTCCCCTCCCCCTGCTTCCTTCCAGCCACCCATGTCCAGCGAGACCCCCCTTCCCCCCCAGCCGGCGCATCACCCGACCCCCCCACCGTGGCACATCACCAAGCCCCTCCCCCCCTCATCAACCCCCTCACCACCCGCAACCGCTAATACAAACTGTGTCTGGCGGCTGCTGCTTCTGCTATTCAGCAGCAGCAGCCCGTACATAAAGAAAAACAAAAACAAAATCCTCCTAAAACGCACCTCCGTTGAGAAGCATCTCACATTGGCTGAAGTCTCAGCATGCGCTCCTCCTCTCCCCTCTGACGTCTCGGCGTTTCTCCGGGGTCTTCCGGCAGGGGCACTGACATTGAGGGGAGAGGAGGAGCGGCTGCAGAGACGTCAGCCAATGTGAGATGGTTCTTCACGGAGGTGCGTTTTAGGAGGTTGTTTTTTTGTTTGTTTGTTTTCTTTATGTACGGGCTGCTGCTGCTGAATAGAAGCAGCAGCAGCCGCTGGACAGAGTTTGTATTAGCAGTCGCGGGTGGCGAGGCGGTCGATGTGGGGGGGGTGGGCTTGGTGAAGTGGCAGGGAAGGGGTTGGGTGATGCGGCGAGGAGGGAAGGGGGTAGGGGCTTTCTGATGCCCCGTTGCATGGGTTGTTGTGGCGATGCGGCGGGGGGGGGCACTTAGAGGTGCACCGTCGAGGCTGTTTGTTTGTTTGTGTGTTTGTGTGTGTGTGTTTGTGTGTGTGTGTTTGTGTTTGTGTGTTTGTGTTTGTGTGTGTGTGTGTGTATGTGTGTGTTTGTGTGTATGTGTGTGTGTGTGTGTTTGTGTTTCTGTTTGTGTGTGTGTTTGTGTGTGTTTGTGTGTTTGTGTTTGTGTGTGTGTGTGTTTGTGTGTGTGTTTTTGTGTGTGTGTTTGTGTTTCTGTGTGTGTGTTTGTGTGTGCGTTTGTGCGTTTGTGCGTGTGTGTTTGTGTGTGTGTGTGTTTATGTGTGTGTTTGCGTTTGTGTGTGTGTGCATTTGTGTGTGCGTGTGTGTTTGTGTGTGTGTGTGTTTGTGTGTGTTTGCGTGTGTGTGTGTGTTTATGTGTGTGTTTGCATTTGTGTGTGTGTTTGCGTTTGTGTGTGTTTATGTGTGTGTGTGTTTGTGTGTGTGTTTATGTGTTTGTGTGTGTGTTTGTGTGTGTGTTTGTGTTTCTGTGTTTGTGTGTGTGTTTGTGTGTGTGTTTTTGTGTGTGTGTTTGTGTTTGTGTGTGTGTGTTTGTGTGTGTGCGTTTGTGTGTGTGTGTGTGTGTTTGTGTGTGTGTTTGTGTGTGTTTATGTGTGTGTGCGTTTGTGTGTGTTTATGTGTTTGTGTGTGTTTGTGTGTGTGTGTTTGCGTGTGTGTGTTTGTGTGCGTTTGTGTGTGTGTTTGCATTTGTGTGTGTTTATGTGTGTATATGTTTGTGTGTTTGTGTATGTGTTTGTGTGTGTGTTTGTGTGTGTTTATGTGTGTGTGTGTTTATGTGTGTGTATGTGTTTGTGTGTTTGTGTGTGTGGGGGTTGCGGGTGGCTTTTGTGGTCATGTGGTTGGGGAGTTTGCCAGCAGTCTGTAGCGATTCCTAGGCAGGGGGGGGAGTAAGGAAACACTCCCCCTGCCTGGGTCGTTGTTTGTTGGAGGGGGTTGCCAGTTGGTAGGGGTGCCTTTATGGATTCCTTTACTCTCTGTGTTCCGCCCTCGAGGGCGGGGCAGAGAGACATGGTGAGTTGGATGGCTTCACCACCATGAACTTACGAACTGTTTAGGGATTTTGCAGATGGCTTCAGCAGGTTGTCTTCAGAATGTTGAGGTAGCGTTTTATGTACAGACTAGTAAAAAAGGCCCGTTTCTGACACAAATGAAACGGGCGCTAGCAAGGTTTTCCTCGGAGTGTGTATGTTTGGGAGAGTGTATGTGAGAGTGAGTGTTTGAGAGTCAGAGTGAAAGTGTGAGTCCAATCCATGCTCCTCTGTTACCTGGCCCCTCCATTCATCCCTATCCAGCAATTTCGCTGTCTCCCTGAGGCCTGCCCTGCAATCCATATGCATCCATGGCCATCTGTTCCCTCCATTCATCCCTATCCAGCAATTCCCCTCTCCCTGAGTCCTGCCCTTCCAATCCATGCTCCTCTGTCACCTGGCCCCTCCATTCATCCCTATCCAGCAATTTCGCTGTCTCCCTGAGGCCTGCCCTGCAATCCATATGCATCCATGGCCATCTGTTCCCTCCATTCATCCCTATTCAGCAATTCCCCTCTCCCTGAGTCTTGCCCTTCCAATCCATGCCCATCCATGCTCCTTTGTCATCTGGCCCCTCCATTTTTCCGTATCCAGCATTTCCCCTCTCTGCCTGAGGCCTGTCCTGCAATCCATATCCATCCATGGCCATCTGTCCCCTCCATTCATCCCTATCCAGCAATTCCCCTCTCCCTGAGTCCTGCCCTTCCAATCCATGCTCCTCTGTCACCTGGCCCCTCCATTCATCCCTATCCAGCAATTTCGCTGTCTCCCTGAGGCCTGCCCTGCAATCCATATGCATCCATGGCCATCTGTTCCCTCCATTCATCCCTATTCAGCAATTCCCCTCTCCCTGAGTCTTGCCCTTCCAATCCATGCCCATCCATGCTCCTTTGTCATCTGGCCCCTCCATTTTTCCCTATCCTGCATTTCCCCTCTCTGCCTGAGGCCTGCTCTGCAATCCATATCCATCCATGGCCATCTGTCCCCTCCATTCATCCCTATCCAGCAATTCCCCTCTCCCTGAGTCCTGCCCTTCCAATCCATGCTCCTCTGTCACCTGGCCCCTCCATTCATCCCTATCCAGCAATTCCCCTCTCTGCCTGAGGCCTGCCCTGCAATCCATATGCATCCATGGCCATCTGTTCCCTCCATTCATCCCTATCCAGCAATTCCCCTCTCCCTGAGTCCTGCCCTTCCAATCCATGCCCATCCATGCTCATCTGTCACCTGGCCCCTCCATTTTTCCGTATCCAGCATTTCCCCTCTCTGCCTGAGGCCTGTCCTGCAATCCATATCCATCCATGGCCATCTGTCCCCTCCATTCATCCCTATCCAGCAATTCCCCTCTCCCTGAGTCCTGCCCTTCCAATCCATGCTCCTCTGTCACCTGGCCCCTCCATTCATCCCTATCCAGCAATTCCCCTCTCTGCCTGAGGCCTGCCCTGCAATCCATATGCATCCATGGCCATCTGTGCCCTCCATTCATCCCTATCCAGCAATTCCCCTCTCCCTGAGTCCTGCCCTTCCAATACATGCCCATCCATGCTCATCTGTCACCTGGCCCCTCCATTTTTCCGTATCCAGCATTTCCCCTCTCTGCCTGAGGCCTGTCCTGCAATCCATATCCATCCATGGCCATCTGTCCCCTCCATTCATCCCTATTCAGCAATTCCCGTCTCCCTGAGTCTTGCCCTTCGAATCCATGCCCATCCATGCTCATCTGTCACCTGGCCCCTCTATTTCTCCCTATCCAGCATTTCCCCTCTCTGCCTGAGGCCTGTCCTGCAATCCATATCCATCCATGGCCATCTGTCCCCTCCATTCATCCCTATCCAGCAATTCCCGTCTCCCTGAGTCTTGCCCTTCGAATCCATGCCCATCCATGCTCATCTGTCACCTGGCCCCTCCATTTTTCCCTATCCAGCAATTGCCCTCTCTCCCTGAGGCCTGCCCTGCAATCCATTTCCATCCATGCCCATCTGTCCCCTGTATTTATCCCTATCCAGCAATTTCCCTCTGTCCCTGAGTCCTGCCCTCCCAATCCATGCCCATCCATGCTCCTCTGTCCCCTGCCCCCTCCATTCATCCCTTTCCAGCAATTGCCCTCTCTTCCTGAGCCCTGCCATCCCAATCCATGCCCCTCTGTCCCCTGCTGCCTCCATTCATCCTTTTGCAGCAAGTCCCCTGTCTCCCTTTCAAGACCCCCCCTTGCATCCATGCTTCTCTCTCTCCCATGTCCCAGCCTGGGCCGCCCTCTTCTCCCCCCCCTCCCCCCTTCGCATCCATGCTGTCGTTTCTCCCCTGCCCTCCCGCTCCCATTGTTGTTGTTTAGTGGCCACCCTCTTCTCTCCCCCCAACATGGTTGTTTTTTTTTTTTTTTCTTGTTTTTAAATTTACCTCCGTGGCAGCGAAGCGTCAGGGAAGGAGGCGGTGCTCCCGACGTCTAGGTTTTCCTTCGCTGTGTTCCGCCTTCTTTTGACGTCATCCTTGACGTCAGAAGAAGGCGGAACACAGCGAAGGGAAGGCTAGACGTCGAGAGCGCCGCCTCCTTCCCTGACGCTTCGCTGCCGAGCGTTGCGATTGGTTGAGTGTCATTGCTCCGCCCTCGACGTCATCACGTTTGACGCGTGGGCGGGGCAGACACAATGCGATCTCACCCCCTTCACTTTAGAATGTTGGCTAACAGAGGCTTCATTAGAACGTTGGAGGTGCGTTTTATATAGAGAGATGGGGCGTGGCTGAGGGCGGGTCTATGAGTGAGGGTGACTGGTCCTAGCCTATGAAGACTACAGGATTTTTGTGCTTTTCTGCCTTGGAGTGAGCTTCTCTGCCTTGGAGTGAGCTTCAGAATGTTCAAGGTGAGATTTATTAATATAGATAAAAACATCAAACATTCCTCTGTATTTCAGTTAGCAAAATAATAACAATACACACTAAGGGCCCAGTTTACTAAGGCATGCTAGCATTTTTAGCACGTGCTAATGCTAGAGACACCCATATATTCCTATGGGTGTCCTATCCGCACATGCTAATTTTTAACATGCGCTAAAAACATTAGCGCACCTACAGCGTGGCTTAGTAAACAGGGCCCTAAATTTTGTGTTGATCTATAGGACCATCATACAGGGGTATTATGGAGATTTTTGAATGAGGCCTCTAAAGGTACCCATAACTGGAGTGGAGGAGTGGCCAAGTGGTTAGAGCACTGGTCTTGCAATCCAGAGGTGGCCAGTTAAAATCCCACTGCTGCTCCCTGTGATCTTGGGCAAGTCACTTAACCCTCCGTTGCCTTAGGTATAAACTTAGATTGTGAGCCCTCCTGGGACAGAGAAATATCCAGTGTACCTGACTGTAACACACCTTGAACTACTACTGAAAAAGGTGTGAGCAAAATCTAAATAAATAAACTGTAATCATAGGTTTTTGTAGCTAAGTCCAAACATGATTCTAATCGTACTAAAGTGTCCACATATTCAATTTCTGTCTTTGTCCAAAATATCATTTCTTTAAGATTTATTCAACATGAAGAAATAAAAGTCAGAAAGTTCAAAACACCCCAAAATTGAGGTTCCAGCTGGGAGGCCAAACTAAAAGAAGCTGGGCCAGAGTCTGAAGACTGCAGTGCATTTTACAAGATGTATCCTACCCTGATGCAGAGCACTGCTTGAATCACAATTGTGTTGGTGACTCAATGTTTTGAACAAAAGCTAAGTATAGCTCTGACTTCTATTTCTTCATGCTGAGAAATCTTAAACAAATGATATTTTGGACAAAGACACAAATCGAATATATGAATACTTTGTAGTGTGATTAGAATCTATTTTGGACTTAACTACAAGGACCTATGATTACAGTCCTGTTACCTTTTTTTACTTCATTCAAAATCTCTGTAACATCCATGCATGATGGTCCTACACAAAATGTAGCGTGTATTTTTGTTGTTATTTTGTTAACCTAAAATACAGAGGAATGTTTGTTTGATGTTTTATATATATTTTTTCTGATCATTCCTAAAGGGCCTTTATAGAATAGACATAAAATAGGTGTCTTTTTGGAACTTTTCTTATAGACTGTCTATTACAAAATGAAGGGGCCCTTTTACTAATGCATCATAAGTTTTTACACTTACCATGTGCCACTGCAAAAAACTAGCACATAATAAGTGCAAACTGTGCATGAAATGCAATGGGTGTGTCCAACTTCTGCCCTGCAGTTACCACACAGGGTAGGCACTTACTGTACAAGCGCCATTTTGCCATTGCGTATAACACAGTACAGACCCACATAGAAATAAATAAGAGCTGCTTGCAGTGGCACCCCCTCCTAACAGTTTTCCCTTCTTCATATCCTGACCCAGATGGCCCCATTATCCAATCCCACTTCTGACACCCCATTCCTAGTATCTGATCCCTTCTCCCTATATCCCCTGACGTTCCCTACTTTATAATCCTCACTCCTGACATCCTTAACACACCCACAGTTATCTGAACCCTATCCTCAACTAAAACCTTGGCCCCCGAGCACAAGGACCCCCCTCCTAAGCCTGACCTATCTGGGGATCTTCAGTGGTAGATCCTGGGGGGGTGAGGGGGCAGGATTCTGGATGAGGATGGGGTTTAAACTCAAGGGGGATGGGATCTGATACTGGGGGGTATCAGGAGAGGGGTTGGGTTATAAGGAGAGGACCACTGTAGAACTTCTTGTGACAGAAGCTGTGCTGCACCTTGAGATGGTAGTAAATGCGGCTGCACTTTCAGCAGTCATGACAGCTAGTATTAATGACTCATGTGCTAGCTATCATAGCAGGCCTTGCTTCTGTACCTCTCATCACGCCCATATACCGCCCAGTCCCACATTAATTAGCTAGCATATATTATTTTTTTTTTTTACCAAACTGGCTTTTTTAATGCACATTAGATGTTAGTGCAACTTCCATGCTAGCTGCTTACCATACTTTAGTAAAAGGGCCCCAACTACGTTGTATATCAATGCAAAATATCAGTCAAATGATAGAAACATTCCAAGGAACTAAAACCATAAATAGAAAAAACATCCAATCTCAAAACAACAACATAAGGTAAAATAGCATGTAGTTTAGAATCAGTAGCTCAAAACAGTTGCTGGCAAGCTAGTGTTATTAAGAATATATAACTAAAATCAGTCATCATACAAGACAGGGGTGCTCATGGCCAAAAAATAAAAGTCCTGTTCATGCTAATTTTAAACACATTTTTCAGATTTTTGGACAGTTTTCATGTTCGTTTAACCTGTTCATTCTTTGCACACACATTGGGCCAGATTCTATATAAGGCGCCTAAAAAAATCCATGTGCTAAATAATTCCACCTAAGCGTATTCTATAGGCGGCGCCTAGATTTTGGCGCATTATATAGAATACGCTTAATTGCTATCCCAGCACCTAAAACTACATGCCTCCATTTGAATCAGTGAAAACGTGGCATAAATTCCTACATGTAGATTTACAGGCACTGGGTCGTATTCTATACCTATGTGCATAAATTTGGGAACACCCACAAAATTCTCATTTCGCCACCCATAGCCACTCCCCTTTTGAACTGCACGCATTAGATTTAAGGCACAGTTCATTACAGATTACACTTAGCGAGTTGTGCGCATAAATTCTAATTATTGCCAATTAGTACTTATTATTGTTAAGTGCTGTTATCAATGCTGATTAGCTTGTTAAGCCAATTAAGTTACGCATGTTATAGAGTATGCTTGGATTTCGGTGCAGTTCTCTAAGCATGCTATATATAATCCAGCAGGTTATCCCCTCATTCTATAACTTAGCATCTAATGTTAGTTATGTGTATAAGTACTAGATCTGCCAAGATTGCTTAGTGCATAAGTGCAAAGGGGTATACTCAGAGGCAGAGCATCGGTGAGTCATGGGTGTGTCATCAAGCAATGCACAACTTATAGAATACTATCAGTTGTACACTTTGCATGGCACACTTTTTGCATGGTGCACCATCTTATTCCTGCCATCGATCTATCAAAAGTGGACATGCCTAAATTTCTGTGTGCAAGTGTGGCTATGCACTTATATTCTATAATGGCATTGGTGTGCCTAGAAGCCATTATAGAATTGACACTAAGGGCTAGATTGTATATATGGTGCCAAAATAATCAGTGCCGAAAAAAGTACTATTCTATAAGCCACTCTTAAAATTAGACGCGGTATATAGAATAGCGTTTCGGCCTAGGAATTGTGTCTAACTTTAGGCGTGGCCATTTGCCCCAACTGAAATGTGGTGCAAATGTACAGGCCTACATTAGGCATGTATCCCCATTATTCTATAACAACGCACATTAATTTTAGAAATGTCCCTGTTCCGCCCATGACCCTCCCATTTCTGCACCCCCTTTTTCAAATCATGTGTAAAATTTACGCACGTAAAAGTTCAATTAACTTTAATTAGTTCCAATAATTTCTTGTTAAAAAGTCAGTTATTGGCACTGACTAGTTTGTTAACTAATTAAATTATGTATGCAAATCGCATGATGGCTCCGTATTTCCTGTTTCTGCGAGGGCGGAGCTATCATGCGACTTGCGAGGGAAGGCTGCTGGAGCTGAGATGAGCCTGCTGATGCCTTCAATGCTGGCGCTGCCCGCGACTCCAGGAAAAATATAATATTTAAAGGTACAGCAGGGGGGAGGGGGCAGGAAGGAAACGAGGGCTGCCTATCGGGGAGCGAGGGCAGACGGGAGAGATGGTCGAGGACCTGGACATGGGTGGATGGAGGGGAGGAGGGTTGCTGCTCATGGTGGATGAAGGGGAGAGGAGAGGGCAGGGGAGAGGAGGGTTGCTGGACATGGGTGGATGGAGGGAAGGGGAGAGGAGGGTTGCTGGACATGGGTGGATGGAGGGGAGGGGAGAGGAGGGTTGCTGCACATGGTGGATGAAGGGAAGAGGAGAGGGCAGGGGAGAGGAGGGTTGCTGGACATGGGTGGATGAAGAGAAGAGGAGAGGGCAGGGGAGAGGAGAGTTGCTGGACATGGGTGGATGGAGGGGAGGGCAGGGGGGAGAGGAAGGTTGCTGGACATGGAGGGGGAGGGAGGAGTGAGGAAGGAGATGAGATGAGGGAAAAGGAAGAGAGTAGAAAAACTGCACATGGATGAAGAAAATAGGCAAAAGCTGGATCCACTGGACAGTCAAGTCTGCGGAGGACCCAGTCAAGTCTGCGGAGGACCCAGCTTTTACTTACGGATATAGGAGAAGAAATGAAGAAGAAAGGTGGAAAGTAAACAAATAAATGGAAAGGAAGCCCTGGAAACGGAGTTAAGAGGACAGATAGCAGCAGAATCGGATACTGGGCCAGCACAATCAGAAAAACAAAGTAACCAGACAACAAAGGTAGAAAAGATCATTTTATTTTCATTATAGTGTTTGGAATATGTCCACTTTGAGAATTAGGTGTTCAACATTAAAAGTTTATATTTATTTATTTACTTAATTGTGACATTTTATCCCACATTAAACATGAATTAGGATGTTTTGTGGCTCTACATGAGAATTGTGATATTATGATCCCTTGTTTCAATATTGTTGACGGTCTGCATTTTCTGTATGGGTGGTATATTGGTGTATTAGGTTCTGCCCAGTGTAATATTTATGATACAGTAAGGTTCTGAGTGTGTTTTTGCACAAAGTTGTGTATAGTGTTTTGCAGTTGAGCGATTGTGGTTAGTATATGCTTTGAGCAACCACTTTATTCTTTGACATATGATACATAGCTAATATCTAAATTTAATAAAAGGTATTAATTGTGACTTTTATTTTTATTTTTTTCTGTGTGTGATCAGACAATTATGGATTTAAGCCCCACCCCTAACCCCGCCCCCTTTAGCCTCCCCAAACAGTTGGGCCACCGACCGCCTATGGCACCTACATTTTGCTGCCAAGTTTTAGAATTGCCCCCATGCACACTAGAAATTTTTGAAGCATGAAAACCAACTGTGTATGTGGTAATTTGTAGATATATGGCGGTACAAGTGGTTCACAAACATTTCAAATGTTTAGGCACCCTAGTGAACTGAACCCTAATTTGCTCACGAATGTAAATTCTAGTAAAGAGGCTTGTTTAAAATACCATATTGGGACTGGGTTAATATCAATGAGGAGTTCAAAGCCATTTTTAATATCAAAGCATCCATAAATGTTTTGTGGAGCTGAACAAAATCTTAGACAATATCAATTCATGCACAGAACCCAAAGGGAGCAAATTCCACAGGACTGCGGCTATACAGGAGAAAGCATTACAAAATTTCCATTTTATGTCTTTCAATTAAAATTATACTTATTTGCAACTAAACCATTGTATTATGTATATATAGTCACCAGTGTAATTAGCACTTAAAAGTCAGAATAGAAAATTATAGTTCCTAACATTTGCTTTTTCATAGTCTGTGAAATATGTGATGCTGTTTGCTTTTCTTACCTTTTTAATAAAGGCAAATTATTTCTCTAGCATGTTTGCATTTGCTTTCCTGTTGTCTATTATGGCCTCCGTAACTGTGATCTTTTTCTAGCACTAAATCATCAGGAGCTCATTTAAATTTTAATGAACTTGTGCTGTTCACAGACCAATTAAAGCCTTTACCTTTGGGATGACAAAAACCCATAGATGGTGCAAATTTTGTAATATTGCTATTTAATTTAGAACTGACCCATTTTAATCACATAGGGCTAGATTCTATGCATCGCGCCTTGATTTCCGCACAGAAATCTAAGTGTATTCTATACAGTACATTTTAGGTATACGTTATAGAATACTCTGAGAGCTGCTCCATGTGACTAAATTTAGTCACGATCAATTACACCAACTAAAACCCGGTATAAATACTGATGTGTAAATTAAGCGCAGAGCAGGTGTATTCTATAACAACGCACATAGATTTTAGAAATGCCCATGACCCACCCATTCCACTCGCATAACCATGCCCTCTTTTCAACTTTGTGATTTAGAATGTATGTGTACCACATTACAGAATACGTATAGCAAATTGTGCGTGTAAATCTTAATGCCAGTTATTGCTAATTGCTTAACATCCAATTAACAGCGCTGATCAGCTAGTTAACCAATTAAGTTATGCACATTATTATAGAATAATCTTTGATTTCCGTGTGGAAATTAAGGCGCCACATTGAGCCTGCTAATGGGTGGGAAAATGTGGGATACAAATGTTACAAATAAATAAATACATATATAGAATCCTGGGGATAATGGCATGAAAATAATCATTACTTTTCCACTTTAGAGGAATTTCCCTTTCACTATTAGCTCAAGAATGAGCAGAACATTCTCCTGTCTTAAGACCTATATTATATCAGCATGTAATGTACAGGTGGAAGCATTTGTAGGCAATAGAAGAGACTAGAGGGATTGATGAACCATTATTTCTGATTAGGGACACTTCAAGTTAACAGACTATACTTATGATCATCTTCCTTTAGTTTAAACCTATTTCACTCTTTCATGCTGGCAAGATTAATTTTGCATAATGTGGTAGTGGTATAATTTAAATCGCTGCATAATCTAAAATGTTCCTGTCAGAATCTTATTTCAAGATGAGTGGATATGTGAGCAGCTGTCATAATTAGATGTTGCCCAAAATATAGGCAATAAAGTGCAGATACCTGCAAGACATTTTTTGTACAGTTTCAAAATGGAGCATCTTTAGGCCAAAAATGTAATTTCCTGAATCTTCAAAGAGGATAAAGCTCCACAGGGGGAAAAAAAAATTACAAGCGAAATCTTGTGCAATGTATTATGGAGTCAGGTGATTTGTGGATGCGTTCAGTCTCATTGAGGGCACAAAGACACCTTTGTTTTTGAGGCATCTCCTGCCGGATGGAGAATTGTTGAACATAACCTTGAAGAGATTTCCAGTCCTCAGGGCAAATGTAGGTACTTGAGTCATTATGGGGTTAATTTTATAACAGGGCATCTAGATTAGTAAGGCAGGAGGGTGACTATTTATTTATTTTTAAATTTATATACCACCTTAAAACCTAGGTGGTTTACAAAATTGCATACATAATAAAAGCAAGACACAAAAAATACAAAACAAATCCAATTATTACCCGCTAGATTAAATCAAATAAACAGTATAATAATCACTACTCAATGGTATGCTGCCACAAAAAGTTGTATTTTAAGCTGCTTCTTAAATCAAGGCACATCACTACATAAATGTAAATGACCTTTGAGTGCATCCCATAGCTGTGTACCAGCCACTGTAAACGATGAAGACCTTGTTTCTGCATAGTGTGATTGCATAATTGGATCCAGTGACAATTGCCTTGGTTTATCCGATCTCAAAGATCTGGATGATATACTTTCAAAACTTCATGAAAGTAGGCAGGAGCAACTGCATACAAAGTACGATGGACTAGTAGTGTCAGGACCTTATCCTGTATCCGCTGGATAACAGATAACCAATGCAAGTTCTTAAGGAATGGTGAGACATGAACAAACTTACCCACCCCAGCTTTCAATCGTGCTGCCGCATTCTGGACAATGTACAAAGCTCTAAGTCCCGTTGATGATATTCTAAGATATAGGGCATTACAGTAGTCCAACCACAACAACACTAACCCTTGTACCACAAGTCTCAGATCATAAGTAGGTAGCATCGGTTTAAGCCTATGGAGCAAGTGCAACTGAAAAAAACAAGCCTGAACAATTTTACTAACCTGAGCGCTCATGTTCAAAATTCTGTCTAATTGAACACCTAACAGTCTCATCTCCTTTTACAGAAATACGTATTTATCACCCACATTAATCCTTTCAGGCCATACATTGTGCTCAGTTTTCCCCATAATCATTTATTTTATTTTTTATTTATTGTATTTGTACCCCACATTTTCCCACCTTTTTGCAGGCTCAATGTGGCTTACAGAGTATAGATATGGTAACGTCGTTACATGATTTAAAAACAGTCGATCACAAGCAGCGGTGAAAGAAGATTTAGATGGACGGTGTTAGGTAAGGTAGTGTGAGAGGTGTTTTTTGGTGTACTTGGGTAGTTTAAGGAATGATTTGTTTCATTGAGGGTGACTTTTGTAGGCTTTGTTGAAGAGATGTGTTTTCAGAGCTTTGTGAAAGCTGGTTAGATTGGTCATGGTTTTCAGGGCCATGGGTAGTGCGTTCCAAGACTGTGTGCTTTTGTACGCAAAGGTAGTAGCATAAGCCTGTTTGTATTTCATTCCTTTACAGCTGGGGAAGTTCAGATTGAGGAATTTGCGGGCCGATCTTTTGGCATTTCTGGGCGGTAAGTCCACTAAGTTTAACATATAGAGTGGGGCATCTGCGTGAATGATTTTGTATACAGTCGTGCAGATCTTGAACTCAATTCGTTCCTTGAGTGGGAGCCAGTGCAGTTTTTCTCTTAGGGGTTTTGCACTTTCGTATTTATGTGTTCCAAAAATGAGTCTGGCTGTGGTGTTCTGGGCAGTTTGAAGTTTTTTTATGGTCTGTTCTTTACAGCCTACGTACAGAGCGATACAGTAGTCCAAGTGACTCCAAGAATTTTCAGGTTTTCTGAGATAGGAAGTGTGCAGTAGGGGGTGGTTATTGTAGGGAAGTTGTTTGTGTTGTATTGGGAGGTGAGAACTAGACATTGAGTTTTTTCTGCATTGAGTTTTAACTTGAATGAGTCCGCCCAAGAGTGCATGACCTTGGCCTTGACCTTGGCCTTGTCCATATTCAAACACATTCCATGCAATGCCATCCAATCCTTCACTCACCTCATATACCTACTCAGTTGATCATCCAAAGCAATCCCTTAGCCAGCTATGGGGGGGGGGGGGGGGGGGGGGGGGAAACTGTACATCATTGGCATAAAACTGATAAAAAAAACACTCATAGAATCAAAGAGCTTGCTAAACTGTGCCAGATAAACATTGAATAATAAGGCTGAAAGAGCTGGCCCTTGCGATACATCCCTCTCAACCGGCACCTCTATTGAGACCTGTGAACCAACTCTCACTACCATAGATCTTCCACTCAAAAATGACTGAAACCAATTCAACACTCGTCCACCTAAACCTACAATCAACATGGATCCCAAACAAAAACACATTCCATCATCCATCCTCCTCCTAGTACAATCTACAATGGATATCAAAAGACTTTCCACACTATGAGACTGCCTAAAACCAAACTGGTATGGATCCAACACATCAAATTTGTCAATAAATTCCTCCAATTGAGACAGAACCACTTTTTCCAAAATCTTCTGGACAAAGAGTATAACAGAAATTGAATGATAATTATTCAACACCTTTATATCTAAACCCACCTTCTCCAACACTGGTTTTATCATAGCTTGTTTACAAGATTTTGGGAAAACCCCATCCTTCATAGAAACATTCACCACCCAACAAATAACAGGTATAATTTCCTTGGCCAACATCCTAAAGATTCCTGTAGAACAGGGATCAGCTACTGCTCTTGTCGGAGTTACAGAACATATAATCACCTCAATCTCATGGTTCATCTCCGGTACAAATTCAGTCCACCTATCAGCATGCAATCTCATGGTTCGTCACCGATACAAATTCAGTCCACCTATCAGCAAACAATAGTGAAGCATCCAATCGCATACCATTATCATGATCTCTCTTAAGGTGACCAACCTTATTCAATTTGTTATACAAAATCCTACAAACTCCTGGACATCTATACAGTCAGGGTTTGTGGACTCCTTATATCCTTCAGTCAAAAATTTAGCTGTATGGAACAGCTCCTTAGGTCTATTCAATGCACCATCTATCTTCTGCCTAAAATACGTAATCCTCTCATCCTGACATAGCCGCAAATATTCCACCCTCCTAAGATTGTAGCCCTCAAAATCATCACTATCCTTCGATTTCCTCCATTTTCTGTCAGCCTCTCCCAACTCATGGCGTACTTGCATAACCAGAGCTGTCTTCCATGGACAAGGTTTAGAAGCAGTCCTAACCTTAATTCTCTGCTTGGGAGCAACAATATTCAAAGTCCGAGTTAAACTATCCATCCAGACCGTGATCATCTGATCAAGATAAAAATGATCTAAAATTAATCTAGGAGCCCACTCCCTCCACAGCTCCCGAACATCAAACTGTGGCCTGATCTCCATCACTCTTTCCATAACTACATCATCCACAAAATTTTTCTACAACTGCAACTGGAAAGAAATTAAAAAGTGATTTGACCAACCAAGCTGAGAAACTTCAAAATCTCCAAATAAACCATGCCTCATATGCTCTCTCAAGAAAATCAAATCCAGCACTTGCTCCGCCACATACTTCGCACAGGTGACAAATCTGTTCCAATGCAAGCAAATCCAACAAATGGAATAAAACATGATCCCAATTAATAATATCAACATCATCTGGTGCCAAAGGCAAATTAAAATCACCTATCACATATAATTTACTAAAATCAATAGCCAAACCTGCAAAAAAAATGGATTAAAAAAGAGCAGCAGTCAGGACAGGGACTTTCACCCTAGGGTGCCTCCTAGGGGTGACAAAGTGTACACTAGAAATAGGCAAAAAAATGTATATAAGTACATAAGTGTTGCCATACTGGGACAGACTGAAAGTCCATCAAGCTCAGCATCCTGTTTCCAATAGTGGCCAATCCATGTCACAAGTACCTGGAAAGATCCCAAAACAGTAATAAAAGACACAAGAAAATAGGAGTTTCAATCTTAAAGAAAAGATGATTAAAAGTAGATTTCACATTTACCAGTTCTGCCTATAAAATAAAAATCTTTTCAAAATAAATGTGTTTAAAAAGTATTTTAAAAATTATTCTTGTAAAGTTATTTTCTTTTTAAACTTTTCAAACTGTCAGAGAACATAATTAAATTTTATCTAGTTTTGCTAGTTTCCTAGTGCCAAAAATGTGTCATGATATTTTGCACTTTGCCAGGATAATCTGATAAAAAGCAAGTGAAATGTTTCACACAGTTTTTCTAATAATCTGACATCAAATATAGCAAATATTAATTACATGGAGGCAAAGAACAAAATACTAGGTGGCCCAGGAGGGTTAATGCACAGCCAATCGGAATTACTGCCAGGGTAGCCTGTGCGCCCTGTGGTAATTCAAATTTTGTGGCCCCGTTTACTAAGCAGCACTAAAGGCGCGTTAGTGCTTTTAGTGTACGCTAACCATTAGCATATGCTAACTGTGTAGGTGCCCACACTATTCCTATGGGCGACTACACAGAGTGTGCTAATTTTGTGCACACGCTAAAAATGCTAGCACACCTTAGTAAACAGGGCCCTTGGCATGCATTGAATCCCGCAGTAGAAAATAATTTTCTGTTTTCTGCCAGGGGGGCGTTCCTGGCAGTAAGCGACAGTACACCCATGAAGGCGTACATACGCATGGTTACCGTGTGGGTAGCACGTGAGCCCTTACCACTAAGTCAATGGGTGGCAGTATGGGCTCAGGCCATAAATAGACGCATGCTAGTTTTAATATTAACACAGGCCGATTAAAAAAATAGCCTTTTACCAGCTGCGGTAAAAAATGGCCCCGAATCCACCTAAAATACGCACCCACACTACCGCAGGCCACTTTTTATCACTGCTTTGTAAAAGGACCCCTAGGTTGCTTGCTTACCAATAACAACTGTGAATTCAAATTTAGGATGCGCTTGTGCCAGTATGGTGAAAGTAGGCAAGAGAGAAACACTTTTCTCATATACTGTTACCCCTTCCCCAGTATGACTATTCTTGTGTTCTTATATCTATTAACTACCAGCACAAGTGTTCCTAGCAGTACTGCTTGAGAGCATTTCTTCACCCATTTGCAACCCTGAATATCAAGTTAGAACCATCTGATCCCATGTCCCCTCTCAAACCTCCCTTACATGATCTGACCCTCCCTCCTGAACCCCTCTCCCCCACGAGCAGCCCCTATCCCTACCCCCTTCACACCCTTGTAGGGCCCCCCAACCTACCTTAAGGTTCCTGGTGGTCTAGCAGGTAGTTGGGGCAGGAGCAATTCACACTTGCTCATGTCCGTTCCAACTCTGAGTTCAAGATGTCTACCATGATCTCTAGCAGCAGTCTCACAGGATTGCTGCTAAAGGTCATGTCAGCCATTTTGAACCCAGAGCTGGAATGAGTAGTGCCATCCATCTGGATCATGGAGAATCTCTGCTCAAATTAGATCCAATAAGCTTCTTCAGGCTTAATAGTTTGAATGCCAAAAATGCATTTGACGGGTCAGCTGGGAGTATATGTTTCTAGTGACAGGACAGTTTGGGCTGAGAGGGAACTTCTTCAAGGCCTTGCAACTCCTATACTTAAAAGCAAAAGGGGCTGTCTTTGATAATGGAGGAAAAACAGAGGGGTTTGAACTCCAGTGTAGGGGTAACCTTTATCCCCATTGCTTTTCACATTTACGCTAGAACCTTTAATACATAGGATCAAGGTGAACATAGAAACCAACAAGGGTATAGTTGGAGAAGGTGGAGTTTAAGCTCATAGGCGGTCGGTGGCCCAACTGTTTGGGGAGGCTAAAGGGGGCGGGGTTAGGGGTGGGGCCAGGGGTGGAGCTTAAATCCATAATTGTCTGATCACAAACAGAAAAAAAAAAAATAAATGTCACAATTAATACCTTTTATTAAATTTAGATATTAGCTATGTATCATATGTCAAAGAATAAAGTGGTTGCTCAAAGCATATACTAACCACAATCGCTCAACTGCAAAACACTATGCACAACTTTGTGCAAAAACACACTCTGAACCTTACTGTACCATAAATATTACACTAGGCAGAACCTAATACACCAATATACCACCCATACGGAAAATGCAGACCGTCAACAATATTGAAACAAGGGATCATAATATCACAATTCTCATGTAGAGCCACAAAACATCCTAATTCATGTTTAATGTGGGATAAAATGTCATAAATAAGTAAATAAACTTTTAATGTTGAACACCTAATTCTCAAAGTGGACATATTCCAAACACTATAATGAAAATAAAATGATCTTTTCTACCTTTGTTGTCTGGTGACTTTGTTTTTCTGATTGTGCTGGCCCAGTATCCAATTCTGCTGCTATCTGTCCTCTTAACTCCGTTTCCAGGGCTTCCTTTCCATTTATTTGTTTACTTTCCGCCTTTCTTCTTCATTTCTTGTCCTACATCCGTAAGTAAAAGCTGGGTCCTCCGCAAACTTGACTGTCCAGTGGATCCAGCTTTTGCCTATTTTCTTCATCCATGTGCAGTTTTTCTACTCTCTTCCTTTTCTGTTATCTCATCTCCTTCCTCACTCCTCCCTCCCCCTCCATGTCCAGCAACTCTCCTCTCCCCCCTACCCTCCCCTCCATCCATCCATATCCAGTAACTCTCCTCTCCTCTCCCCTGCCCTCTCCTCTCCCCTTCTTCCACCATGTCCAGCAACCCTCCTCTCCCCTTCCCTCCATCCAGCAACCCTCCTCTCCCCTGCCCTCTCCTCTCCCCTCCCCTTCTTCCACCATGTCCAGCAACCCTCCTCTCCCCTTCCCTCCATCCAGCAACCCTCCTCTCTCTTTCTTCCACCATGTCCTGCAACCCTCCTCTCCCCTTCTTCCACCATGTCCAGCAACCCTCCTCTCCTCTTCCCTCCATCCAGCAACCTTCCTCTCCCCTGCACTCTCCTCTCCCCTTCTTCCACCATGTCCAGCAACCCTCCTCTCCCCTTCCCTCCATCCAGCAACCTTCCTCTCCCCTTCTTCCAGCATGTCCAGCAACCCTCCTCTCCCCTTCCCTCCATCCAGCAATCCTCCTCTCCCCTTCTTCCACCATGTCCAGCAACCCTCCTCTCCCCTTCCCTCCATCCAGCAACCCTCCTCTCCCCTTCTTCCACCATGTGCAGCAACCCTCCTCTCCTTTCCCGTCTGCCCTGTTTCCTTCCTGCCCCCCCCCCGTACCTTTAAATATTATAGTTTTGCTGGAGTCGCGGGCAGCCGGCATTGAAGACATCGGCAGGCTTGCGCCGGTTCCAGCAGCCTTCCCTTCCCTCGTTGCAAGTCGGATGATGGCTCCGCCCTCATAGAAACAGGAAATATGTCAGAAGAGGGCGGAGCCATCATCCGACTTGCAACGAGGGAAGGGAAGGCTGCTGGAACCGGCGCAAGCCTGCCGATGTCTTCAATGCCGGCTGCCCGCGACTCCAGCAAAACTATAATATTTAAAGGTACGGCGGGGCAGTGGCGGGCTGGGGAGGCTTAGCCTCCCCAAGCCTCTTATACGGGGCGCCTATGTTTAAGCTCTTTCTTTTGCAGATGACCTGATGGTGCGCATCACTGACCCTGAATACTCCTTGGACTAGTTGATTTGTAAGTTCAGAGACTTTCCTAGCCTCCCCAGTTTCAAAATGAACCTGTATAAATCCAAGGCATTCCCCAACACAAACGGATAGTACAGTAATCTGAGTGGGTGTTTCCCTACTGGGGTGGAAGGACAACACATTTAGATATCTGGGAATTGCACTGCCAGTGAACCCCTTTCATTTGTATAGGTACAACATTCCACCTCTGATCAGGGATACTGGAGACAAGCTGAGCATTGATGCAACTTGCCATCATACTTGGGGTGAAGGGGGGAGTACTTGCTCAAGATAGTCCTCCTCCTGTGCTGGCTGTACATACTTGAGATTTAATTGGGACTTACCGTGTAAAGTTAGGCACGAGATCCATGCCTAAAATTTACTCGGGGTCCAATAAAGGGGGCACAGGAATGGGTCATGGGCATTGTGGGATGGATCTGGGGTGTGGTTTTGAGTTATGTGCATAACTGTAAAACAACAGTGCTCCATGCATAAATTTAGGTGCGAGCATTTTCATCACGTTTTTGTTAGTGCAAATGGCCATGCCTAAATTTACGGCGGCCTCTCCACTTAAGAGTTAATTCTATAAACTGTATGCACGGCTTATAGAATACTGTTTATGCAGGGTTTTTTTAGCACCGATTTTTTTTTTAGGTGCTATATATAGAATTTAGCCCTTAGTGCATGAAAAACCTGCGACATGTTGAAGTGCTTTGCGGTATTTTGCCTATTAGCGCATGCTAACTCTAGCAATTCTTAAAAAATATTTTTGGGATGGGGGTGTGTCATGGGACTAGTTCAGTGGTTCTCAAACTTTCTGGGGTCACGGCGCCCCTAGACTACATATTTCCTCCAAGTCTCCACCCCACCCCAACAACATTGAGTCCTATCTTTGCTGACAGGGATGCCCAAGCCCCACCAGCTGAAGAGGTCCACCAGCCAGGGGCTATGGATGTCACTCATATGTCCTGTTTGCAAGGATTTCCCTGCACCTCTCTGCTGCAGGCAGGCTTTCTCCCTCCTTTCTCCTGAAACTTGGCCATGCCGCTCATGGCTAGAGCCTAAGATTTACACAAGTTCATTCTCCCTAACCTGCAGTTAAGCCCCAATATAATAATAATAATAATAATAATAATTTATAACCCACTATATCTATAATAGTCTAAGCAGGGAACAAACCACATACAATCAAACATAACAATAAAAATTATTCCTTTCTGCAAAACTATACAGAAATTTGCTACATTACTCTAAACATAGTAGTATTTTACTAACAGCAAAGTAGTATCATACATCAAAGGATCCAAAAGTCTGAAAAAATAAATGAGTTTTTAAAGCTTTTTTAAACTAAACCATAATATGTATTAAACGAAGTTCAATGGGCAATGCATCTGCATGTTTCTAACTACTGCCTGCCATATCCAGGTCCTTCCAGATCAGAGCTGAGGCAGACAACTGGATCTGTAGATCCTAGGATACTCATCTCTCTGTCTATTTTGCATTCCTCTAAGTCTCTATTTTTAGTTCTTATTTCTGATTCAAATCCATCCCTCACGCCCTCTCCATACTGCAAGATCAGAGATGAAAGCGGCTCAGAGGAGCAGGGGCTAGGGATGAGCTGTACCTCCCTGGCATTGACATCTCATCTGCAGCATGATTCACTTCTATCCATTCCTCACCCCCTCCCCTCCCCCAAAAAGGTAAAGAAAAAAAATTAAAGCTGATATATCTTTTTATCTTTTCTACTGCTCACCTTCAGGTACAGAAACCCGGGGCTCTGCCACACATATCTGCTGGGCTCCTCTGCAGTCTCCAGCTCCACTTCAGGCTCCCTGCCACTGCTTCTCTAGATGAGTAGCAGCAGTGGCAAAACAGGCTGAAGCCACGCGGGTCTGGACTCTCCATACCTGCAGCTGCCGGCTGTGGAGCAGGAACAGAAGGTGATGTTTGAGGGGGCAGGATCATCAGCCGCATGTATAACGAGTCTGGCCCTATGTGGGGCATCTAGAGAAGCGGGAGGGATGTGTGTGTGTGTGTGGGGGGGGGGGGGGGGAATCGAGGACAGAGAGGAGGTGGAAGCTGGATTGAGCAGTAGTGGTTTGGGTGGCGGAAGGAGGGAGGTTGGGATTGTCCATGGCACTCCCTAAGAGTTTGCTGCGGCACACCAGTATGCCGTGGTGCACAGTTTGGTAACCGCTAGACTATTTACTAATAACCCGTGTATGGTAGCATGGGTGGTGGCCAGTAATGGAGCCTTCTCAGATACAGTCGGCATACAGGGCCAGTCAAAGCAAAAGTCTTTATCACAAGTCAAAAGATACCAAAGGTCTTTATTGTCATAGATTTGGTAAGCAAACATAGGTAGAATTCAAATGAAACACATGCTCAGATGATCAGAAGCAAATGCAGGCGCTAGAGGCTGTTCGCTTGCATTTGCTACCACCCCGTGATCAGAGCAAGTAGCATGCAAATGCATGCTAAATGTATTCCTCCCCAACGATCAGTAAACAGTGTGCCAAATATTGGTGCACTGTCTGCAGCAAACGCTATGTCAGCTGGGAGCTGGTGTTAGGGTTTGCAGACCTTTGGGGAGGAATGGTGAGCCCTGTCCAGCATTCATTTGCATTCTAGCAGGCCCCCCGTTCCCCCAATGCAGCAGCCCCACCCCCAGGAACCCCAACCTGACCTCCCCCAGCGACACGGGGGCTGGAGGTCTCCAATTCCCTGACCCCCTCAACACAGATGTGAAGCCCTGCCTAGTGGATGCACTGGGCAGGGCTGGGCAGTGCCATTTTCGAGGCAGTGCCAATGGAAGAGGAGGGAGGCCACCTCCATCCTCCATCAAAGGTAGGGGTGGAGAACGGCTGCTAGGCCACCAGGTTGGGGGGGGGGGAATTGACTCATGTCCCACTGGACCACCAGGGCCATTTGTGGGAATGCTAGGGGGGCTAGGAGGGACTGGAGACCCACCAGATCTCTAGCCCCACGAACTGTGTCAGGGGGTTGGGGGACTGAGGAGGCTTTGACTCAAAGCCCACTGGGCCACCAGGGCTCTATTTGAGGAGATGCTAGGCGGGTAAGGTGGGCTGGAGACCCACCGGATCTCCAGGCCCCCTAACGTGTTGGGGGGACTGGAGATCCACCAGACCTCCTGCCCCCATGTCGCTTGGCTTAGGGTTAGGGGTACTTGGGGTCTGGTGGGACCATGGACCTCCAGCCCCTGTGTTTGACAGGTCTGGGCTTTTGACAGCCCAGAACTGTCAAACAAGTGCGGGAGGATTGTGCCTGAGCTCACGCACAGGCTCAATCCTCCCGCACTTTACCCTATGATCAGAGATAATAGCATGCTTAAATTTGCATGCTATTATCTCTGATCATAGGGGCGTAAACACCCCACGCTGTTCTAGCACTATTTTTCGAGCACTGTTTGGAACAGTGCGGGGCTTTTGATAATCTGCCCATTAGTCTCACACAAAAAGGAAGTTTCCTACAGCCCAGATTCCCTAAATTCATACTTCAGATCCAACTTCAGTACTCTCACCTTGGCCCATCTTCAAACACTGCAGCCACAGGCTAGGAAAGCACTTCACAATATAATCTTCTTACCTTGGCCCGTCTTCAAATACTACAGCCATAGGCTAAGAACTCTCTTGGAAGACAGCTTCCTCCTGCCCTTTGTCCAGTTTGGAAACTCTCTTGGAAGGCCCTATCTCTCTGTTCTGGGCCTCTCCATCCTATGATTGATCTGGGGTTTTCACTCCCTGTAGCTCAAGGGTTCTCAACCCAGTCCTCGGAACACACCAAGCCAGTCTGGTTTTCGAGGTATCCACAATAATTGAGAAATATGCATGCACTGCCTCATTTGTATGGAAATCTCTCTCATGCATATTCGTTGTGGGAATCCTGAAAACCGGACTGGTTAGGTGTGTCCCGAGGTCTGGGTTGAGAACCCTTGCTCTTGCTGGACCCTGCTCTCCTGGTTCCCCAGTCTAGCTAGCATTTTTTAAAAGTATGAGAGTCACTGCCTCACACTGGTAAATAGTAAAATAACCCATCTTAACAGTAGCCCACATTGATAACTTTCTCCCTTAGTGCCCTACTGCATCATCCCCCAAAATGATCTCTTCCTGAGATTAGAATCAATGAAACTTTTATTCATATATTTGTTCTTAACTAGGCAAGGTTGAAGAAATAGGAAGAAACCCAGTTTTCTGGTGGCAGCTACTCAGATGCCTAGTAATTTCTGGTATCTCATGTTTTCTACAAAGTGAAGTGTAATGTCTCCTTTCTTTTTTCTCCAATAATTTCTCTCATCCATCATCCCCCCTTCATTTCTGTTGTTTCTCTTACTTATCTAAAATTTGAATATGCACACCTTCTTTCCTTCCATGGTGAGAACGACATGGTGCCTGTAACAACAGGCTCAACAATGCCCAAAAGGGAAGGTCTGCCTTTGTGTTGTCTTGCACCTTCTTTCCTTCTGCATTGCACCAAGCCCCAGCCTTTCCTCCCTGTAGTGGTGCAATCTTCCTTTCACTTCAATGCATCTTCCTTCCATCTTTGCTACCATCCTTTCTTTGTTATTTGCCCTCACTTGCTTTTTGTCTTCTTCCAATTTTTTCCCCTCTGTGTCAGGCACATAAAAGAGAGGCTAAACTTCAAACACTGGAATGCAAGAGAGTTATTGCTTTCTAACTGAAGTGCACTCAGGGCCCCTTGTACCAAGCTGTGGTAAAAGGGGGCCTGCAGCAGCATCAGTGTGTGTTTTTGACATGTGCCAAGGCCCCCTTTTACCACAGCGTGTAAAAGGCTGAGTTAAAAAAAAAAAAAAGAAAGAAATAGCCCTGCACTAATCACAGGGTTGGCACATGGCCATTTCCGGGGGAGGGGGCCCCTTACCGCCACCTGTTTAGGTGACGTAAGGGCTCCTGCGCTAACCTGATGGTAAGGTGCACCTAATTACCACTGGGTAAGCCACAGCACTACAAAAATACAGAATATTTTTGTAGCGCCAGAAATGGTGCATGCTGGGGGTAGGATCTACCACTGGGCTCCAGCAGTAGCCTGGGAGTAGTTCCAAATTGGCGCATGGCAAGCCCTTTGTAAAAAGGTCCGAAAGGGCCTTGTTTACTAAAGTGTGCTACCATTTTTAGTACATGCAAAATTAGCGTGTGCTAAGTGCTAGAGGCACCCATATATTCCTATGGGTGTCTCTAGCGTTAGTGTGTGCTAAAAATGCTAGCACTCCTACAACGTGACTTAGTAAACAGGGCCCTAAGTCTTTTAAAAAGTCTACCCAGATTTTTTTCTTTTTTAAAATTCTAACAGACTTGGTATTTAAATGAGAAAACTTACAGTCATTAATTTGGTAGTGGATTGCATTTTCCATTGTTATGCTCTGTCAAGTCAGTCCTTAGAAGGGCTTGTCAAAGCCATGTAGCCAGAGACATGATGATTTGCATAACTGTGATATGGTTTTCATCCTAAATATTCACTAGCTACTACTGCTTTGTTGAGATATTTTAATTTGATATGTACCATAGTAGATGACGGCAGAAAAAGACCTGCACGGTCCATCTAGTCTGCCCAACAAGATAAACTCATATGTGCTACTTCTTGTGTATGCCTTACCTTGATTTGTATCTGCCATTTTCAGGACACAGACCGTAGAAGTCTTGCCCAGAACTAGCCCCACCACCCAAACACCAGCCCTGCCTCCCAATCTTGGCTAAGCTTCTGAGGATCCATTCCTTCTGAACAGGATTCCTTTATGTTTATCCCATGCATGATTGAATTCCGCTACCGTTTTCATCTCCACCACCTCCCGCGGGAGGGCATTTCAAGTAACTACCACTCTCTCTGTGAAAAAATACTTCCTGACATTTTCCTTGAGTCTGCCCCCCTTCACTCTCATATCATGTCCTCTCGTTCTACCGCCCTCCCATCTCCGGAAAAGGTTTGTTTGCGGATTAATACCTTTCAAATATTTGAACGTCTGTATCATATCACCCCTGTTTCTCCTTTCCTCCAGGGTATACATGTTCAGGTCCGCAAGTCTCTCCTCATACGTCTTGTAACACAAATCCCATACCATTCTCATAACTTTTCTAGGATCTAGGGCCTTGCTGTCAAACCAGACCGCAAACCTCCGCCATAGAAAGAAGTAACTCTTTTTAGTGGAATCTTTCCTAGAAGCAAGCAAAACCCTGGAGACACCCTCGGAGAGACCCAAGGAGGCAAAATCTATGCTCTCAGCATCCAGGCCGTGAGAGCCAGAGACCGGAGGTTGGGATGCAGAAGCGCCCCCTCGTTCTGAGTAATGAGGGTCGAAAACACTCCAATCTCCACGGTTCTTCGGGGGACAACTCCAGAAGAAGAGGGAACCAGATCTGACGCGGCCAGAAAGGAGCGATCAGAATCATCGTGCCTCGGTCTTGCCTGAGGAATGTGGAATTTGGAAGGGATGTCCCAGAGTCAAATTGGACCGAATTGTCCACCAATGCAGGGACTGGAGAAAACTGGTGGGCAGCTGGACTACATCCTCTAGATCCACAGCAGCTTGGTACCACTGGGAAGCTAAGGTCCATTGAGCTGATGTCATGTGAAGACGGGCCATGGGAGTCACATGAACTGTGGAGGCCATGTGGCCGAGCAATCTCAACATCTGCCGAGCTGTGATCTGCTGAGACGCCCGCACCCAGGAAACGAGGGACAGAAGATTGTCGGCCCTCGGTTCCAGAAGGTAGGCACGAGCTGTCTGAGAATCCAGCAGAGCTCCTATGAATTCGAGTTTTTGAACTGGAAGAACCCACTGGTCGGAGGTTATGAGAGGCCACCTTTGGTGAAAAAATTTTAACCTCCCCCCGACCGCTAGATCATCTGGCACGGACACTTTGATTGTGGCTATGCTCTGCTGGAGCCAGTCAAAAGCCCGTCCCTTGCTTTTGTTGGGGCCTGTGCAAGCGCACGCTGTTGACAAGAACGAGCGCACTGGGGTTTGGCCTGGGCAGCAGGCTGGCGAGAAGAAGGATTGTACCTACGCTTATTAGAAGAATAGGTAACAGTCCGCATCCCCCCATAAAAACGTCTACCAGTTGAGGTAGATGCTAATTATTATTATTTTCAGTTTTATAAGGATTATATAGTTTATAGAAATGTGATGTGAAGATCTTTCTGTTACAGGGTTCGCCTTATAAGATCAGAGTAAAACATGGAAAAGAAAATAAGATGATACCTTTTTTATTGGACATAACTTAATACATTTCTTGATTAGCTTTCGAAGGTTGCCCTTCTTCGTCAGATCGGAAATAAGCAAATGTGCTGACAGTGTATATAAGTGAAAACATTCAAGCATTACTATGACAGTCTGACAGGGTGGGAGGAGGGGGGTGGGTAGGAAGTATGCATGGGGACATCAAAGCATATCATTGATATTCTAACAGGGTGGGTGTGGATAGGTGATATTCTAACACCCACCCTGTTAGAATATCAATGATATGCTTTGATGTCCCCATGCATACTTCCTACCCACCCCACTCCTCCCACCCTGTCAGACTGTCATAGTAATGCTTGAATGTTTTCACTTATATACACTGTCAGCTAGCACATTTGCTTATTTCCGATCTGAGGAAGAAGGGCAACCTTCGAAAGCTAATCAAGAAATGTATTAAGTTATGTCCAATAAAAAAGGTATCATCTTATTTTCTTTTCCATGTTTTATTTTGTTTGATTTCTATTGATAACCTTAAGAGTGGACTAACACGGCTACCACACTCCTCTACTTAAGATCAGAGTAGAAACTTGAAATTTAATTTTCTGGGGAACCCCACTGCTTATTTTTAGGATAAGTGGCATAAAATGTGTTTTACTGTTCTGGGATCTTGCCGAGGTACTTATGACTTGGATTGGCCACTATTGGAAACATGATACTTGGCTTGATTGACCTTTGGTCTGTCCCAGTATGGCAATGCTTATGTTCTTATGGAATAAAAAATCAAATTAAATGTCCTTGTTTTTTTCTTTCATGTCATTTGTTTTGGTAAGCATATTCTCCCCTTCCAAAACACAATAAATCTTTGATTGATAGGAATACAAACATTTTTAGTATAATTTGTTCCACTTTTTTTCAATCTGGCAGACTTTTTGCAAAGAAGTGCATCACATATTAACGAGGGCACATGCTTAAAGAGTGTACACTCTTTTCCTGATAGTGTGCCATGTGCGAACCATCACATATACATGCACTATAGGGAAAAAGTGTTCATTCTAGAGTGCACACTTTCCCTATAGTGCCTGCTAAAGAGGGCACACTCTTATTGGTGAGCATTACATTTTAAGTGACAGCCCATCCCAGAGGTATAAATCACTTATTCATATCTCTGATGAGAAAATTACTTATTCCGAAACAAAAAATATGAGTGCTTAGTCCAGAATCAAATATAAGCATAGCCATCAAAGTATCCCATACTATTACCCTTTCTTATGTCTCTCTAATAATGATGATAAGTCAAAACAATTTGAGGATAGCTAGAAGTCTTATGCTCCTTTTCCTACCCCACTCTCAGGTTCACAGTGGTTCTCCTGATTTATACATAGAAATAATTATTGGGAATAGCATACTAGATCTGCAGAATATAATTTAGTAATGTAGTTGAGAAAGCTATATGGAACATATTTTTTTGTTACATTTGTACCCCGCGCTTTCCCACTCATGGCAGGCTCAATGTGGCTTACATGGGGCAATGGAGAGTTAAGTGACTTGCCCAGAGTCACAAGGAGCTGCCTGTGCCTGAAGTGGGAATCATACTCAGTTCTTCAGTTCCCCAGGACCAAAGTCCACCATCCTAACCACTAGGCCACTCCTACAGACCTCTAATGTATGCTTTTTCAATATATATAGAAGAGACTTCATAAATGACTTAAGGAAGTTAATAAAATGAAGTGTCTTCTTTCTGGTGTTTTCTAGCAGCACAGTTTTATTCTGGAAAGTCAGACTATCTTTCATAATTACATTGTGAGATGCTTAGATTAAAGAGGCTTTCTCCTTATTTCTCTCAAAATACTAAAGTCTAACAGGAATAGATTTTTCGCATGTATATCATATATGTATGTCATATGTAAATACCAATTTCAGAAAACCTCTATTTACACATAGAAATCCACACCATGCAACCCCCCCCCCCCCCCCCCCCCCGATATTCAAAACCATTTAACCGGCCAGGAATGGCACCTGGCCGATTAAATGGTACTTAGCCAGATATCTGGAGATATTCAGCAGGAGATAGCTGGCTGTCTTCCGCTGAATATCACCGTTTAGTGGCTAGCCATTTATATTGCTCGATGTAACCAGCTATCCGCCGATTTTCAGTGCAAGTTATAGTAGGGATATCTTTGGCTAGTTTAAACATAACCGGCCAGCGCCGAATATCAGCCAAAAATAAACCAGATATTCAATGCTGGTCACCGGAATTGGCTCAGCATTGAATATCCGGACTGATTGCTGACAGTGGGAGGCAACCCAGCTAACTCCCGCAGTCTGAATATTGGCTCCAAAGAGTTCAAAAGGGCATAGTTTGGGCAAGACTAAAATCTATACATGTATTCCCCATTGTACTAAAGGAGCACAAGTGTATGGGAAAAAGTTTCCATGTTGGATTTGACACTATCTCAAAGACACACATGAGGCTAAATTCAGTAAATGGTGCCCGAATTTGGGTGCCAAAAAGAATAAACACTAAGCTCTATTCCATAAATGGCGCTCCAAGTTAGGCGCTGTTTATAGAATAGCACTTAACCCTGGGATCTGCGCCCAATTTTAGGTGTAAAGATTTACACCAGCTGAAATCTAGTATCAATCCTCACGCCTAACTTAGGCGCAGATCTACCATATTCTATAAAACTGCATGCAAATTCTAGGAATGTCCTTGACTCGCTCATGACCCTCCCATGGCCACACACTCTTTTTGAATCCATGCATAAGAATTTTTACGCATATCTTTATGGGATACCGACTGAGAAGATGCGCATGTAAATTCAAATTGTTGCCTATTAGTGCCAAGAATTGATTGTTAGCGTCCAATTATTGGCAATAATTGACTCGTTATTCAATTAAATTGTGTGTGCAAATTGAGTGCATGCACAATTTTGAATGCCACATATAGAATTTTGGGGATATTGGGTACTTGTATAAATTGACACCTCAGTCTAAGGCCCCCAATGCCGTGCACTTAGCGCCAGTTCTATAACAGCATCTTTAACACCTATATTCCATTATAGAATACTAGCATAAGGTTGACATTGGTGCATCCTCTTACTCCATGCCAATGGAAGGTATACGGTGACATGCCTAAGTGCGCCAAGTTACATGAATAGTTTATAGTGTTCTATAAACTACACACATACAAAGGAGACACACCCAAAAGTTGTGAGAAAGTTAGGGAAGAAAGAAAAACTAACTGATTTTTTTTTTTTTGCGTGCACACATTCCTACTGTTTAGGGGTTGTCTGTACTAGTTGGGTTGGGTATCCTAGTATCTTCTTTTATCCATAGGAGCCAACTTTTCAAAATTATTAGGGGTGCTAAGCCCAATGGAAATAACCCCTCCCTGGACACATACAAGAAATTTTCTCAATATTGGGGGTGCTCAAGCACCCACAGAGTCTGATCCAATGATTTTATCCCTTCTTTTTCTTAATGTAATGGCATTCTTTTCGATATATCTTATAAATTTGTGTAGTATTGTAAACCACTTTGTTATTTTATCAGGAAGAGTGGTATATCTAATAAACTAAACATTACCATAACCATTCTTAGCAACCTGAAAACTGATTAGCTCTCCTTCAGAAAATCTTCAGCATTTGGCTTCTGCTACCTTTAAGGCAATAGCAAACCAATGTGTTAATAGTCTGCCAAGAAATTGTCATGCAAATTTCGCCCCCACCCCTCACCCCAAATCATTCAGGACTTTGTAATTAAGTACTACCTTTACCTTTGCTCTATTCTGTTTTAGTCTAGTTCCAGAGTTCACCTCATTATTGCTAGCTTAGCTCTTCTTTGGCACTATTCATACAAACTTATGATTGAGTAAGAATCGGCTTCAGCTTGTATGGCATCAAACTCAACCTGTTGTGTCTGAGAAGCTTGTATGGATGTTGGCTTATGCAACTTGGCCAAGTGAAATGAGTTCCCCAGTGGCTTCATTGAATCTGTGATCAGACATGGAGCCCCATTTCACATGGAATACAGAGACTGAAATTGAAATATACAGGTTGGGATATGCTCAATTATGGTGCTATTGTAGAAAAGGATTTGCTGCCATGGAACCATTTTTAAAATAGCTGTGGGAGTGCACATTTATTTACCAGCATTTGAAGTAAGTAGGAGAAGTTATTTTAACATAAGAACAGTCATACTGGGTTAGACCAATGGTCCTTCCAGCCCTGTATCCTGCTTCCAGCAGTGGTCAATCCAGGTCACAGTATCTGGCAAAAACACAGTTAGTAGCACCATTCCATGCTACCAATCCTAGGGCAAGCAGTGGCTTTCCCCATGTCCATCTCAATAACAGGCTATGGACTTTTCCTCCAGGAACTTGTTCAAACCTTTTTTAAAACCAGATACACTAACTGCCATTGCCACATCCTCCGGCAATCAAGTTCCAGAGCTTAACTATTCTTTGAGTGAAAAAATATTTCCTCCTATTTGTTTTAAAAGTATTCCCATGCAATTTCATTGAGTGTCCTCTGGTCTTTGTACTTTTTGAATGAGAGAAAAACCAATTCACCTCCTCCCGTTCCAGTCCACTCAGGATTTTGTAGACCTCAATCATATCCCCCCCCCCCCCCCAGCCATCTCTTTCCCAAGCTTAAGAGCGACATACACATTGAAAAACTGAACGGCATAGATCCAGCAGCTTTCGTATGGGTCCACAACTTCCATGTGTAAATGGCATCACTTCCACATGTAGCTGCCCCATTTTCCAAACCTACATGGGCAAGTGCTACCAATTATGTGGTGAGTCTTAACGTGATTTCATTTTAGAAGCAGAAATAAACTAGATAGGATTAAGAAGAAGGACTCTTAATCCCTAGCTGAAAAAAAAGCATGTAATAACCCCCCCCCCCCCCCCAAACTATAGGAGTAATTTTATAAAGTGGCACATAGAGGTAGGTGCTACTTAGGCACATCAAAGGTGCCATTAATTGAAAGGTAGGCACTATTCTCTAAGTTGAAGGCACCGACTTGTGGAATGCATTGCCCTTTGAAATATGATGCATTAGCTCAGTAATGAAATTTAGAAAAAAGCTCAAGGTTTATCTGTTTTCAAAGGCCAGTATTAGAGCATTGCAGGTTGTCCAAAATTCACTGGCTAGGTTAGTATCTGGATAGTCACGTTTTCAACATATTTCTCCAATTTTGAAGCCAGTCAATAGAAATAGAATAAAATAAAACATAGAAAAGAAAATAAGATGATACCTTTTTTATTGGACTAACTTAATACATTTTTTGATTAGCTTTCAAAGGTAGCCCTTCTTCGTCAGATCAGAAATAAGCAAATTTTGATAAGTAACAGCATATATAAGTGAAACATCAAAAGTATTTCAGTGACAGTCTGAAAGGATGAGGGGTGGGCTAGGTGAGAAACAGAGAGGGCTGAGAGGATGGGGGACAGGGAGATATGCATGGTGATCAGAAGGCAACAAAGCAGTGAAATTTCATGGTTTATAATGGGCTAGAAAACCCAGATCTTTGTTAAGTCCTGTCTGGTGGGTGTCAAAATATTTAATCATTTTGACTACAAAGGTCTTGTGTTCCTTTATTGTTTTAAAGATTCCTTTAACGGCAGATGACGTTTAATGTGAGCAAGTGCAAAGTGATGCATGTGGGAAAGAGGAACACAAATTATAGCTACGTCATGCAAGGTTCCACATTAGGAGTCACGGACCAAGAAAGGGACCTAGTTGTCGTAGTTGATGATACGTTGAAACCTTCTGCTCAGTGTGCTGCTGCGGTTAAGAAAGGAAATAGAATGTTAGGTATTATTAGGAAAGGAATGGAAAACAAAAATGAGGATGTTAAAATGCCTTTGTATCACTCCATGGTGCGACCGCACCTTGAATATTGTGTTCAAGTCTGGTCGCCACATCTCAAAAAAGATATAGTGGAATTATAAAAGGTGCAGAGAAGGGCGACGAAAATGATAAAGGGGATGGGATGACTTCCCTATGAGGAAAGGCTAAAGCGGCTAGGGCTCTTCAGCTTGGAAAAAAGGCGGCTATGGGGAGATATGATAGAGATCTATAAAATAATGAGTGGAGTTGAACAGGTAGATGTGAAGTGTCTGTTTACGCTTTCCAAAAATACTAGGACTAGGGGGCATGCAATGAAGCTACAATGTAGTAAATTTAAAACAAATCAGAGAAACGTTTTCTTCACTCAACGTGTAATTAAACTCTGGAATTCATTGCCAGAGAATGTGGTAAAGGCGGTTAGCTTAGCGGAGTTTAAAAAAAGGTTTGGGTGGCTTCCCAAAGGAAAAGTCCACAGACCATTATTAAATGGACTTGGGGAAAATCCACTATTTCTGGGATAAGCAGTATAGAATGTTTTGTACTTTTTTGGGATCTTGCCAGGTGCTTGTGACCTGGATTGGCCACTTTTGGAAACAGGATGCTTGGCTTGATGGACCTTTGGTCTTTCCCAGTATGGCAATACTTATGTACTTATGTATTCTCACAATAAAGTCATTAGTACAGTGTTCTGGTTTTGTAAAATGCCGTCCCACAGAGGTAATATCTTGGTTGGCACTGGCATTTTTCATATGATGTCTATGTAAATTAAATCTCTTCTTCAGCATCTGGCTTGTTTCTCCAATATAGCATCCTTCGTCACAATTTTTTACACTGAATGACATATACTACATTGGAAGATGAGCATGTAAAGGATTCCTTTATGCTGAATATTTTTCCTTTGTGAATGACTGTGGGGTCTTGTGAAATGTTTTGGCATAGTTATAGTGCAAGGATGTGTGCCATTCTCTTCTTTTTGGGTCTCTGTTGAGAGCTTGCTTCTGACTAGCTTGTGTTTTAAATTGGGTGGCTGTCGGAAGACCAGCACTAGTGGGGATGGGAATATCTCTTTCAGTAATTCATCCTCCTGGAGTAGTGGCTGCAGATCTCTTATGATTTTCCTTAGTTTTTCCAGATCTGGGTTGTATGTCACTATAAGGGGTTCTGTCTGTGGCTTTCTTTTCCTTGTATTGTAGCAGATTTTCCCTGGGTGTTTTGAGGGACGAGGCAATATTCTTGGAGATTATTTTTGGGTTGTATCCTTTCTGTTCGAAGGATGCAGTCAGGATTTTGAGGTGCCTGTGTCTGTCCCCTGGGTCAGAGCAGATACGGTAATATCTTGTGGCTTGGCTGTGGATAATGGATTTATTTTTGTATGTGAAGGGTGGAAGCTGGAGTTGTGGAGGTAGCTGCATTTGTCTGAAATACTTTGATGTTTCACTTGCATATGCTGTTACTTACCAAAATTTGCTTATTTCTGATCTGACGAAGAAGGGCTACCTTTGAAAGCTAATCAAAAAATGTATTGTTAGTCCAATAAAAAAGGTATCAACTTATTTTCTTTTCTATGTTTTATTTTATTTTATTTTATTTTATTCTGTTTCTATTGACTGGCTTTAGAAGTGGACTAACATGGCTACCACATCTTTCCCATTCTGAAGGATTTCCACTGGTCTTGGGGTTTTATTCAGTCTGCTAGGAATAGCTGGGCATCAGCCATCTGGCTTTCCATTTTATTTAAAATGAGATCAACAAACAAACCAGTAGTTTTGAAGTGCTGTATTGTTTATTAACAGTCAGCCAAAGTGACCATTGGGGTCATTTTCGAAAGAGAAGGACGCCCATCTTTCGACATAAATCGGAAGATGGACGTCCTTCTCTGAGGGTCATCCAAATCGGTATAATTGAAAGCTGGTTTTGGACATCCCCAAATGCTTTCCGTTGCAGGGACAGCCAAAGTTCAAGGGGGCGTGTTGAAGGCATAGCGAAAGTGAGACTTGGGCGTGCCTAACATCCTTGACCCATAATTGAAAGAAACAAGGATGTCCCTGACAAACACTTGGACGACTTTACCTGGTCGTGTTTTTCTTATGACTAAGGCACCCAAAATTACCAGATGACCACCGGAGAGAATCAGGGATGACCTCCCCTTACTCCCCCCAGTGGTCAGTAACCCCCTCCTACCCTCAAAAAACATCTTTAAAAATATTAATTGCCAGCCTCTATGCCAGCCACAGATGTCATACTAAGATCCATTACAGCAGTATGCAGGTACCTGGAACAGTTTTAGTGGGTGCAGTGCACTTCAGGCAGGTGGACCCAGGCCCATCCCCTGCCTACCTGTTACGTTTGTGGAGGAAACAGCGAGCTCTCCAAAATCCACCAGAAACCCACTATACCCACATATTGGTGCCCCCCTTCACCGATAAGGGCTATGGTAATGGTGTACATTTGGGGGCCTCAGCACACAAGATAAGGGAGCTATGTACTTGGGATCAATTTATGAAGTCCACTGCAGTGCCCCCTAGGGTGCCTGGCATGTCAGGGGGACCAGTGCACTACAAATGCTGGCTCCTCCCATGACCAAATGGCATTTGGTCGTTTCTTAGATGGACGTCCTTGGTTTCCATTATCGCCGAAAATCAGAAATGACCAAGTCTAGGGATGACCATCTCTAAGGACGACCAAATTTCAGGATTTGGGCGTCCCTGACCGTATTATTGAAACGAAAGAAGGACATCCATCTTGTTTCGAAAATACGGATTTCCCCGCCCCTGGGTGGGGACGTTTTGCTAGGACGTCCATTTTGATTATGCCCCTCCATGTTTCATCCATAGGCTGCGTCAGGGGTAAAAACTATTGGGGATTAAAACCAGACACTCCCCAAATAGTTAAATTGAATTTGCATAGCAAAACATCAATTCACAGCCTGTAGGTGGAATGTGGCCACATTGGGTGACTCTTTTAATAAACAATATAACACTTCAAAACTGCTGGTTTGTTTGTTTGTTGATTTCTATACTTATTTGCAGATCACTGCCTCTTTTTGCTGTCTGTTGCCATTTTATTTGAAGACAGCCCTTCCTTAGATAGTCCTGAATGTGTGTGACTTCGTTGTATCTGCTGGGCATCAGTAAAAAAATAAATTGCTTACCTGTAACAAATGTTCCTTGACAGTAGTGAAATGAACCACACAATCTACTTGCCTTCTCTTGAATCTATGTAAACTTAGATGCAAAGAAACTAAATGGTTTGGGATCCAGCAGCACATTTATTTATTTATTTGTTACATTTGTATCCCACATTTTCCCACCTATTTGTAGACTCAATGTGGCTTACATAGTACCGGAGAGGCCTTTGCAGGCTCCGATGTGAACAAATACAGGGTGATGTGATAAGATCAAGTTCATGTGGCACAGCCACATTAGGGAATCGGAGAATGGAAGAGTTGTGTTATGTTCATTACGTGCTTTAGTTTGGTTGTGTTGCAGAGATTAGGCATTCAAGTTGGATCAGTAGGGTATGCCTTTTTAAACAGGTTAGTTTTTAGTGATTTCTGGAAGTTTAGGTGGTCATGCGTCATTTTCAAGGCTTTTGGTAATGCGTTCCACAGTTGTGTGCTTATGTAGGAAAAACTAGATGCGTAAGTTGTTTTGTATTTAAGTCTTTTGCAGCTTGGGCAGTGCAGATTTAGATAAGATCGTGTTGATTCGGATGTATTGGAGACCAACATGCATGCCATGAAAGCTTTTCTAGAAAATTCTGGAAATATTCTGTACATCAAGAAGGGCATGTGTTGCTCATGGTAATACAAGAGCTTGCGATGGAGTATATTGGACTACTGGTTCTCTTTAAGCACATTCTTTCACAGGGCCACCTTTAGAGGCCTAGTTCTAGAGTGATCAGAAGGGATGGTATGGTTCAGTCAGGGCAGATAATACCACAGAGCAGAGACAAGCCAGAGAGGGCACATGGAAGACTGAAGTAGTCCTCCAGCATGTATTTTCACAACCGATAGTGCACAGTATCAGAAGACTGGCTAAAGTAGGGGGAAAAATTTGCCTTGGAACATTGTGAGAGTTAGGATCAGGACTTTCACAATGTTCCAGGATTGAGCCAGAGCCAGGCTTTGGTTTATTGAATACTGAATTTAAGCCGATGCACACTGTGATTCTAGGACTTACTGACGCCAGACCCTTGTGAAGATTATAACTGACTTGCAAGAGGCTTTTATTTTCACTAATACATTTCCACACCTGTGACGTGAACAGGTTCAGCATATCTGGTTTGAACACATTAATAAAGAGTTCTGTTTTACTTTTGTGCTGCTGTTTGCCTATTTGTTGGGGCTCTATGCCCAACCCTCACTCATGCTGTCACACAGCTATTTACAGGTAAGCAATTCTCATTATGGATTGGTGGTGGCAGAATCTTCCATTTTCCCCCCAAATACTCTAGCAGTTTCCTCCCTCATTTCTCCTATTTACTGCTTTTTAGATCTCAAGCTCATGTTCAGTCATTCAAGCAAGACATAGGAAAGCTAATTTTCAAAGCCATTTCTGTGAATAAAACTGTACTTTACCTATAAGAACTGGCTTGTATCAGTGCCATGCAGTGATATTCACAGTAGGGTATTCAGTAAATGCACCAAACTTTAGTGCTGTGTCTCACAGTGAGCCATCCCTTCAAAAATGACCTTTCTTTCAACTGCTGCTACTCTCAGTTACTTTGTATTTTCTTCCACCTAATCTTTAACCCCTTGCTTCTCATGCTTTCGTAGGAAAGGAATGGAAAACAAAAATGAGAATGTTATAATGCCTTTGTATCGCTCCATGGTGCAACCATACCTCGAATACTGTGTGCAGTCCTGGTCACCGCATCTCAAAAAGGATATAGTGGAATTAGAAAATTTACAGAGGAGGGCAACAAAAATGATAAAGAGGATGGGATGACTTCCCTATGACGAAAGATTAAAACGGCTAGAGCTCTTCAGCTTGGAAAGAGATGGTTGAGGGGCGATATGATAGAGGTCTAGAAAATACTGAGTGGCGTGGAACAGGTAGACACGAATCGCTATTTATTTACTCTTTCCAAAATACTAGGACTAGGGGGCAAGCAATGAAGCTACTAAATAGTAAAGTTAAAACAAACCTGGAGAAAATATTTCTTCACTCAACATAGTAACATAGTAGATGACGGCAGAAAAAGACCTGCGCGGTCCATCCAGTCTGCCCAACAAGGTAAACTCACATGTGCTACTTTTTATGTATACCTTACCTTGATTTGTACCTGTCCTTTTCCGGGCACAGACCGTATAAGTCTGCCCAGCACTATCCCCGCCTCCCAACCACCAGCCCTGTCTCCCACCACCGGTTCTGGCACACACCGTATAAGTCTGCCCAGCACTATCCCCGCCTCCAAACCACCAGTCCTGCCTCCCACCATCAGCTCTGGCACAGACCGTATAAGTCTGCCCAGCAGCATCTCCGTCTCCCGCCACCGGCTTTGCCACCCAATCTCGTCTAAGCTCCTTAGGATCCCTTCCTTCTGAGCAGAATTCCTTTATGTTTATCCCACGCATGTTTGAATTCCGTTACCGTTTTCGTTTCCACCACCTCCCGCGGGAGGGCATTCCAAGCATCCACCACTCTCTCCGTGAAAAAATACTTCCTGACATTTTTCTTGAGTCTGCCCCCCTTCAATCTCATTTCATGTCCTCTCGTTCTACTGCCTTCGCATCTCCGGAAAAGGTTCGTTTGCAGATTAATACCTTTCAAATATTTGAATGTCTGTATCATATCACCCCTGTTTCTCCTTTCCTCCAGAGTGTACATGTTCAGGTCCGCAAGTCTCTCCTCATACGTCTTGTACCGCAAATCCCATACCATCCTCGTAGCTTTTCTTTGCACCGCTTCAATTCTTTTTACATCCTTAACAAGATATGGCCTCCAGAATTCAACACAATACTCCAGGTGGGGCCTCACCAATGACTTATACAGGGGCATCAACACCTCCTTTCTTCTGCTGGTCATACCTCTCTCTATGCAGCCTAACAACCTTCTAGCTAGGGCCACCGCCTTGTCACACTGTTTTGTCGCCTTCAAATCCTCAGATTCTATCACCCCAAGATCCCTCTCCCCATCCGTACCTATCAGACTCTCCCCGCCTAACACATACGTCTCCCGTGGATTTCTACTCCCTAAGTGCATCACTTTGTATTTCTTCGCATTGAATTTTAATTGCCAAATCTTAGACCATTCTTCTAGCTTCCGTAGGTCCTTTTTCATGTTTTCCACTCCCTCCGGGGTGTCCACTCTGTTACAGATCTTAGTATCATCCGCAAATAGGCAAACTTTACCTTCTAACTCTTCGGCAATGTCACTCACAAATATATTGAACAGAATCGGGCCCAGCACCGATCCTTGAGGCACTCCACTACTCACCTTTCGCTCCGAGCGAATTCCATTCACCACCACCCTCTGGCGTCTGTCCGTCAACCAGTTCCTAATCCAGTTCACCACTTCGGGTCCTATCTTCAGCCCATCCAGTTTATTTAAGAGCCTCCTGTGGGGAACCGTGTCAAAAGCTTTGCTGAAATCTAAGTAGATTACGTCCATAGCTCGTCCCTGATTCAATTCTCCTGTCACCCAATCAAAGAATTCAATGAGGTTCATTTGGCACGATTTCCCTTTGGTAAATCCATGTTGTCTCGGATCTTGCAACTTATTGGCTTCCAGGAAATTCACTATCCTTTCCTTCAGCATCGCTTCCATTACTTTTCCAATAACCGAAGTGAGGCTTACCGGCCTGTAGTTTCCAGCTTCTTCCCTATCACCACTTTTGTGAAGAGGGACCACATCCACCGATCTCCAATCCCTCGGAACCTCTCCCGTCTCCAAGGATTTATTAAACAAATCTTTAAGAGGACCCGCCAGAACCTCTCTGAGCTCCCTCAATATCCTAGGGTGGATCCCATCTGGTCCCATGGCTTTGTCCACCTTTAGCTTTTCAAGTTGTTCATACACACTCTCTTCCGTGAACGGTGCTCTATCCACTTCAATCTCATTTGTACTTTTTGCAGTCCATCGCGGTCCTTCACCAGGATTTTCTTCTGTGAAAACAGAACAGAAGTATCTATTTAGCAAATTTGCTTTTTCTTCATCATTATCCACATAGCAGCTCGCAGTATCTTTTAGTCTCACAATTCCCTTTTTAGTCATTCTCCTTTCACTAATATACCTGAAGAAAATTTTGCCACTCCTTCTTACATTTCTAGCCATTTGTTCTTCCGTTTGCGCTTTCACCAGACGTATCTCTCTCTTGGCTTCTTTCAGTTTCATCCGGTATTCCTCCTCGTGTCCCTTTTCTTGAGTTTTTTTGTATTTCTGGAACGCCAACTGTTTAGCCTTTATTTTCTCAGCCACTTGCTTGGAGAACCATATCGGTTTCCTTTTTCTCTTGCTTTTATTTACTTTCCTTACATAAAGGTTCGTGGCCCTATGTATAGCTTCTTTCAGCCTGGACCACTGTCCTTCCACTTCTTGTATTTCCTCCCATCCCATCAGCTCCTTCCTCAGGTATTCCCCCATTTTACTAAAGTCAGCATGTTTGAAATCCAGGACTTTGAGTTTTGAGTGGCCACCCTCCTCTTCAGCCGTCATATCAAACCAAACCGTTTGATGGTCACTGCTGCCCAGGTGGGCACCCACTCGGACATTTGACACATTATCCCCATTTGTGAGTACCAGATCTAGTGTCGCTCCCTAAAGTCAGCATGTTTGAAATCCAGGACTTTGAGTTTTGAGTGGCCACCCTCCTCTTCAGCCGTCATATCAAACCAAACCATTTGATGGTCACTGCTGCCCAGGTGGGCACCCACTCGGACATTTGACACATTATCCCCATTTGTGAGTACCAGATCTAGTGTCGCTCCCTCCCTCATGGGTTCCGACACCATTTGTCTGAGCAAAGCACTTTGAAAAGCATCCACGATCTCTCTACTTCTTTCTGATTCCGCAGACGGAACCTTCCAATCTACATCCGGCAGATTGAAATCTCACAACAACAGCACCTCTCTTTTCTTCCCCAACTTTTGAATATCAGCGATCAGATCTTTATCTAGGTCCTCCAATTGTGTCGGGGGTCTGTAGACAACACCCACATGGAGGTTCTATCCTCTCTTTTTAAGGTGATCTATATCGCTTTTTCCTTTCCCCAGTTCCCTGTCATTTCAGTCGCTGTGATATCATTTCTCACATACAGAGCTACTCCTCCACCTTTACGCCCCTCTCTATCCTTCCTAAAAAGATTATAGCCTGGTATGTTTGCATCCCATTCATGGGAACCATTGAGCCATGTCTCTGTGATTGCAACTATGTCCAAGTCTGCCTCCAAGATTAGGGCATGAAGGTCATGAACTTTATTGCTTAGACTGCGAGCATTTGTGGTCATCACTTTCCATCTACATTTCCAAGTATGTGTTTCGGTTTTAGTGATTTGGGGGTGTCTTTTCTCTTTGGGTACCTTCATATCTTTTTGTTCCACCTTCTTTGCTTTTTCTTTTTCTTCCGCCTCAGTTTTATTTTCAGGAGCATCACAGTGCTGTAGTGGAGCAAAAGAATTCTGTAGGGGCAAAACTTGTGAGGGCGGATGCTTCTGTGTCACATAACGAAGTCTGCCTGAGCCTACTGTGAACCATCTATTCTTAGGTGGTATTATCCTTTGAGGCAGTGGTGAGAATTTGGTATGATTCTGTGCAGTATGATTTTGTGCAGTCCTAGAAGTTGCTTTAAGTGCGTTCAATTCCTGCTTTACTTTGCTGAGCTCCTGTTTTAAACTAGCAAGCTGAAGACAGATAGGACAAGCTTTAAGTCTCCAGAAGCTTGGTCTTGAAACTAAAGCACCACAATTATTACAGAGAATAAAAGTAATCTTGATTTGTTGAAATGAGTATGAACAGGTGTACTATGATAGGGTTGTAATTAGGGTGGGGTTAATTTATGATATGTAGTATATTTGGTAAAGCTATATAGGAAGTGTCAGTCTTGGGGTGGGTGGGCTTAAGCGTAAGACCTATGGAATGTGTTTGCTGTAACCTATCTCTAGAACAGCATTGAAATGCCCAGAGCCACAAGTGTAAGGTAGGGGGAATCAGAAAATAATCTTATCTGAGAGCACCCAAATCCGTCCAGCTTCTGTTCTATGTAGAGACAAAAACCACGTGGAGAGAGAAGCTCCACCTGTGCTATGCAATTACCTTACAACAAAAGCAGATGGGGGAGGGGAGGAATTCCACAGTATGGAAGCAGAAGGGAAAAATAAAAACACAAGAGAAACTACTACCGATTTTAAAGCACTTGTTAAATCCAGTTCTCAGATTATCAACATGTAATTAAACTCTGGAATTCATTGGAAGAGAATATGGTAAAAAGCAGTTAGCAGGGTTTAAAAATGGTTTGGATAATTTCCTAAAAGAAAAAAGCCATTATTAAGAGGGACTTGGGAAAATCTACTACTTATTTCTAGGATAAGGAGCATAAAATATATTTTACTCTTTAGGGATCTTACCAGGTACTTATGACCTGGATTGGCCACTGTTGGAAACAGGATACTGGGGTTGATGGACCTTCGGTCTGTCCCAGTATGACAATTCTGAGGGGCCCTTTTACTAAGCCATGTAGGCACCTAGGCTTGCCCAACGCACGCCAATTTGGAACTACCGCCCAGCTACTGCGTGGCCCGAGAGGTAATTTCATTTTTTACACACAAAACAAAAAAAATAAAAAGGCACACAACTGCTTACAAAACAGTATATAAAAAACAACAAAGCAGTGGAATCAAATGCATTTATTGGAACAATACCAGATGTGGCCACGTTTCGCCCTCAGGCTGCGTCAGGGGTACAAACTATCAAAGGTGTATGTAAATACATCATATACACTAACAGTGGGATGAGAACCGTTATTCCAAAAATCTAGTTCCACTTATCTGCATTTGATTCCACTGCTTTGTTATTTTTTACACACGTCCAGTACTCAAGCCGGAAAATATATTTTATTTTCTAGCGCACAGCACTAACCAGGCAGTATTCAGCATTGTACATGCGCTGACGATTACCACCCAGTTAATGTGTAAGAACTTACTGCTAAGTGAATGGGTGGTAGTAAGGTCTCAGGCCCAAAATGGCTGCACGCCAATTTTCATTTTGCCGAACGTCCATTTTCGGCAAAAGAAAAAAAAAAGCCTTTTTTGCAGGTATGCTGAAAAATGGACCTTTTTGCGTCCAATACACGCTTCTAGAACAGTGGCCATTTTTTGGCGCACCTTAGTAAAAAGGACCCCTTATGTTCATCCCCATTATTTGATTCACTATTCTATTTTCTCCATCCCTTCCAGTCTTTTACCATTCATTATGCTTTCCCCCCACCATTATTATTATTATTTATTTGGATTTTGCTCACACCTTTTTCAATAGTAGCTCAAGGTGAGTTAGATTCAGATACACTGGGTATTTCTCTGTCCCTGGAGTGCTCATAATCTAATTTTGTACCTGAGGCAATGGAGGGTTAAGTGACTTGCCCAAGATCACAAGGAGCAGCAGTAGGATTTGAACTGGCCACCTCTGGATGTCAAGACTGGTGCTCTAACCACTAGGCCACTCCTCCACTCTACATCATCCCATTCATTCTAGTCTGATATGTTGCCCCATTCCACTTCTCAGTTTTTAATTCCTGTTCTTCATATCACTGTTCTCTATTTCCTTCAACACTCTTGTCATCACCCCTGCAGCTACACCCTCTTCCTCTACCATTTAAGATGTTTCTCATGCCATTATTTACTCCATTGATTCCCAATTTTTTTAATGTCCTTCAACAATACAGGAATATGTACATACATTTTTAAGACACTAAGGGCTAGATTCTATATATGGCATCTTAAAAATCAGCACCAAAAAAATATACCTAGGTATATTGTATAAAGTACGCCTAAACTTAGGCACGGTTTATAGAATACACCTATGCCGGCAACTAAGGCACAGAGTGGGTGTATTCTATAACAGTGTGGGTAATATATAGAAATGCCCACAATCTACCCATTCCACGTCCCGTTTTTGGCAGCACGCATTCGAATTTACACACATCACTTTATAGAATACACATAGCAAGTTGTGCGTGTAAAATTAAAACCAATTAGTGTCAATAATTGCTTGTTAATTGGCAATTATCGGCATTGATTGGATTCTTAAGATAGTTAAGTTGTGTCTGCAATACAGATTACGACCAGAATGGCACGAACCACTCAAGTCGCATTATATAGAATCTGGGGGTAAGGGGCATAGTTACTGCAATATAGGCTACTGCTAAAATGGGTTATTTTAAACTCGAGCTATTTTAGTACAGGTCCCATTTTATGCAATGAGACCTAGGTACTAATAACTGGAGTTAACAGTAAAATAACACATCTTAATGGAGGCCCATGATGATAACATCCCCACCTAAAAAGAGTAAATCAAAATAAATGCAAAATATAAAAATATAAATTATAAATGGGAAAAATTATGAATATAGTTTTTCAATTAACCATGAAAATGGAAGGTTTAAAAAAGTGTAATGATTTATTATTACCAAGTCCTTGGGAGATCTCTACCTGATACACTGCACAGTTCTTCAGTCATATAGACAACCCCCCCCCCCCCCCCCCACTATACTCTCATTTAGTCTTTCTCTGTACCCCTCCACTCCACACATCCACTTTAATACACCGTTCATCCCTCTACTCACAACTCAAAATAAGCAACATAAGCAGTGTCAAGCCAGATGCAAAATACTGATAAAGAAGCACTCTCAAAATAGCTGGTTTCCATTTTGACGCTAACCAGTTCTTTCAGCGGCACTAACTGGTCAAGTGCCTCTGAGAATTAGCAGTTAACCACAAACTGGTGATTTAACCAGCCAAGAGCCATTTCTGGCTGGTTAAATTGCTTTGATTATCAAGTTCTTAATGTATAAATGATTGAAAATGTATCTCATAAAACACATAAGTTTTCAAAAGACACTAACCCAAAAGGGCTTTTTGGAAACTCCCCTCCCTTTATCTAGGTAAAAATGCATGCACTGTGGAACAAGGCAAGCTCTTTCATTTGCATTTTTGTAGAATTATTTGCAGGATGTGGTTAACTGGGGGAGGAAGGGACAATGGAGGCAATTCTGTAACTGGGTGTTTTCAAATTAGGTGCCCAGAGGGAGTGTGGTGGGTACCTGTTCTACAGCAGGGAAATTATTGTGTGGCCATTTAAAAAAAAAAAAGCTGACCATGACACATTACTGTATGCTACCCGATTAGTGCAGGAATAGCGCAGGAAATAGGTGGTGGTAAGGATTCCTGGTGGTAATGGCTATGTTCTAATACAGAAATTAGAACATGGCCATTAAAAAAGAAAAAGCTATCTTGGCAATTTTCCTGCCACACTAGAAAGTGACTGGAGCGAGTGGCAAACCCACGCACCGCTCGCAGCACCAACCACTTTGTAGCGTGCCTTAGTAAAAGGACCCCATAGTTTTAGCTCAGGATTGTACACACTGAAAATAAATGAATTTCAGCTACCCTTGATCAAGTATTCATTTTCTAAATATCTCCCTGGTTGCTTCTTATAAAGATTCATTTGAATAAGCAGCACAGCAAGCTTTACTTTTAATTTAAATCTAAGATATTAAATTCTACTTTATACCACATTTGTTTTCTTTTGTCTTTAGAACCATGGGATACAGAAACAAGTTTGTGAGAATTCCAGGAGGGCACGTGTGGGTAGAAGGTGACCACCATGGGCATAGCTTTGATAGTAATTCTTTTGGACCGGTAAGTCAATGCATCATTTTGAAACTAAAATTTGAAAATGAAAGTATGTCAGTCATATCACTCTCAAATCACAGCAAATAATATCAGTTAGATGAAATGGAAATAATCACTGCAGATGGAAATCAATGTATGTATATTGTTATCAATTCAATATGCTTTTAAAAGGAAAACACAGTATTAAGATGACAATCATTTCTGAGATCTCAAAAAATCTGTAGCATGCGAGTCTGGTGCTGAAATCAGAAGAACTGGTAATTTTCTGACAGAAGAGGTATTGGGTTGATGTCAGTGGGCAGTTCCACATTTTATTCCAGCTGCAATGTGGGAAAAGAAGCAGAAATGTTTTAGGTCGGTGACAAAAGATTCCAGGTCAGCAGCTTTGTAGAAAATCACCAGTGATATGTGCCTTAGAGTGGATGTTATGACGGTGTGGTAAAAGGCAAGCTTTTATCACACCTTCATTTACTGCAGGATTCAGTAACCTGCGGGATAACTTGTTGAATACCATGGTAAACAAGTAACGCTGCTTGTGAGCCACCTTCCCCTTCCACCCCCCCCCCCCCCCCGCCCCCGAAAGCACATCTTCAATACCCCAGATCACATTTTCAACACTCTCCCCTCCTGGAGCACCTCCCCAACTTCCAATATAGTCCCCCCCCCCCCCACACACACACATTGAAGCCACCATCCACTAATCCAGTCCCCATCCCCCCGATAGGGGATCAAATTTCCATATAGGACCCTACTAGCAGTAGTAGTGCAAGACTATCGCAGGCGGCGCCAGAATGGCAGAAGCAACTGGAGATCGCTTCTGCCCAGAGAGTGCCAGATCACCAGGGCACACAGATACAGGCACAGGGGTGGAGTGGGGGGACTTTTGGAAGTCGGGGAGCTTCATCGGTGGGGGGGGGGGGGATCTGCTTCAGGGGAGGTCTGGAATCTGCACCATGGCCCCTATAAGCTCTGATTGGGAGCATCAGGCTGTGGCTTTGGCTGGGGTCATTTTCAACCCATAACACAATGTTGTGTTATGAGTATCACATAGTATTGAGCTGCTTTGCATGCATTAGAATGTTTTGCATCTCACTACTATTTATCCCACAGTGACTTAAATATCGTCGTAGTAAATTAAGTCAAGCTGTGATAGGGCCCTTTAAGTCACGTTAAGGAGCAAATAACGTGGCTCAAAGCCGTAGCTCAGCTTGATAACTTTCCCCCTTAGTGGTTTTTTGTGTAAATTAAAATCTTTGTAGGTTGTGAACACTTTTATAAGATTTACACAAACACGTTATAGTATATGAGCTTGAAACTATACACTCTAGGGTCATTTATTATTAGGAAATGACCTTTTATATAAAGGAACAAGTAGTAAAAGTGGGAAGTCTAAAAGTGGGAGTGTTTGTCCCCTTTTTTTCTCCCTCCTCAATTGTATGTCCTTCTAAAAAAACAGTTTTATTGTGTGGTTAATCTGGTATTTTATTGTTTTCTCACTTTGCTTTGTGCTGATTATATTGCATTGATTTTACATTTTTGATTGTACCATACCTTGAACATTTATTCAGAAGTGATGCTATCAATTATTATTTTATTGCCAGGTTTTGGATCTTAATGTTATTTTTGTTACATTCCTAACTGTATTTGCATTATTGCTAGTGTGAATAATGAGTACTTTTATGATTTCTAGAAAGGCTTAGCAAAGGTAAGGTAAGGTTAAAAAAGGGGGTGTATTTTTAAAGAACATACTTAAGAAAAAGGACCATAAATGATTTATCTTTTCTTATTGCACCAACACAATTTTGTTTTGCTAACATTATTAATTGCTATATGCAATTATTTTAATTTATACATACTGTGAACATGAAAGAACAACTAATTTATAAGCACTTCTAAATCAGAGAAGTTGATGAATATGTAATTTGTTGACCAAAGATTAGCATACTAATTAATTCTTTTGGATTAAGTCGTTGTAAAGTCTTTTTTTTTATAGTCTCTTAAAAGGAATGTTTTGTGCTACACTAAAAATAAAATGTACTGCCATTGCTTTGATGCTGTCTGTTTTAATCTAAGTTTGCAAATAAGTTCTATGTGCAATTTGTGATAACTTTGAACAGCTATTTTGAACAGCAGCCAATAACTGTAAAAAAAAAACCCTAAACAAATCTTTATTTTTTTTATTTAAATATGTAAAATCTAGTTATTTCTGTTTAATTATTATCATGTGCAAACAATGCCATGTGCAGTCAGTCAGCCAGCAGCAGCCTCTGATAACCATTTCCTCTCAGTTAATCAGTGCTGTTTTCATCAGTGAGTTACAGAACAATCTCTTTTGGAATAAAGCCAAAACATTCATGTACCACGTTACTTTGGTTTAATTGTAGTAATACAGAATTGTAATAATGCATAAAGTATGCTGACAAATGGGCTCTTGAAGTGACTAATGTCTTTCATTCCTCATATAGTCATTCATTTTACAGTAATTGGGTTTAGATAAATATTTGTTTTTTTGACCTGAAGAAGAAGGGTTACTTTGAAAGCTAAACATAAAATGTATTAAGTTAGTCCAATAAAAAAAGGTATCATCTTATTTTCTTTTCTATGTTTTGATTTATTTCTATTTATCACCTTTGTGGTATGTAAAACCACATCAACAATTTAAAAAAATGGGCGTCTCAGCGTTTACTGCCAGCTGATTTTTACCACAAGCTATTGCAGCTTTGTAAAAGGCCGCCTTAGCTTCTTAATTGATTCCATGCAGTTTTGCAAAATCCAGTGCTTACAGATGTAAGTAGTGATACTTACACATGAAGGTAGTGAAATGTAACGTTAACACCTGTAGGTGTTGGTGCTTACATGTGTTTACTCACCAGTGATGCTGCTCTTTTTAAAGATTTTTAAAAAATAAAATGGCTGATCCTTCTGAATGTGCCAGAGGCAGAGGAATTCCTTTTTTGGGGGGCCCCAAGATCTGTCCCCCCGAGTCCAACCCCAGCTTTGCCCCAAGTGAAAGATAATGTGTAAAGATCCTCAAGTACCAAGAAATGCAGTCTGAGACCAAGAAACTGTAAAAGAAAGATATAGATTAAAAGGTTGCCTATTATATAACTTCAACAAAAAACTATATGGCTTGACTTACTCCTAATATAATATAAGCTACTAAAGTATGTAAATGGAGGAGAAAATCATTCAGAACGTTTGCAATTGGCAACAAGGTGGAGTCTCATATCTTTTTGCACGAATATTCACATCACTCCCTTGGTGACTCTATTGACGTGCATAGGTTTAATCGACTAAAACCACCTCCACCCTAATATTGCAATTTATTAAACTTGACATACCAAAAAGTGCAAATATATGTAAATATATACAAAAGACACTTAGCTTGCGGAGCATGTAAACTCCCTTATTCAGACTGGAGTGTGTAGAAGCCACACTTACCATGCTGAAGTTATATAACTTCAGCATGGTACAACAGCGAATATTACCAACGAATGTAAGACCTACAATCATACTCCACCTATATTTGCTTAGGAGTGACGTTCACTACTCTATCTAATAGGCCCGCTGGCTTGTGCACACCAACAGATGCTTCAACACACTGACCCTCCTATCACAATGAACACCTGCTGCTGCTGCTTGGTATGTTCTTAAAGGAGCTGAGGGGTCCTTTTACTAAGGTGCACTGAAAAATGGCTTGCATGGGTTTTGGGCGCGCGCAGATTCATTTTTCAGTGCGCCTGTAAAAAATGCCTTTTTAAATTTTTGTCAAAAATGGGCGTGTGGCAAAATCAAAATTTGCACATGTCCATTTTGGGTCTGAGACCTTACCGCCAGCCATTGACTTAGTGGTAAGGTCTCACATGTTAACCGGGCGATAATGACCTACATGCGTAGAAAGCCACTTGATGCGCATCTGCTATGTGCGTTCTACATGAAATTACCGCAAGGGTCACACGGTAACTGGGTGGTAACTCCATTTTGGCATGTGTTGGGCACGCATAGGCGCCAACATGGCTTAGTAAAAGGGCCCCAGAGTGTCTGTGTATGTCCCCTCCAACCCCACCACCACTACTTATAACTCTGAAGTGGCTAGAGGCAGCTGAACAAAATATGGGGAGTAGTTAAAACCTTGGAAGGGGACCTAACTTATTCAATTTGAAATTCTATAAGTAACTAGTGGGGAGGTTATCTACATAGAAACACACGTGCAGCACATTGAATCAGTAGGCTATGCAGTAATGGGAGGGGAGGATGAAGAGAGAGGATTTAGCTGATCAGGATCCTTAAACATAGGTACCTAATTTCGGAAAGATAAATTTGGAAAAAAATGGATCCTGAGATGGTGAAGACAAATGGGCTTAAAAAATGTGCAGGATAAACCATGTAACAAGCAAGCACGCGTCACTTGTCACTGCCATAAAAGAACATTAAGCATATTGAAATATTAGCTATCTTAGGGGGGTCTTTTACAAAGCATCAGTAAGCCCAACCCGGGCAAACTGAACAGTAAATCGGAACTACCACCGGCCCAACGCAGCCGCCGGCAGTAGTTGTGCCCCAAAGAAAGCCGTTTCTGGAGGAAAGAGAACCCCCCCCCCTCCGGAAATGGCTTGTGCAACGGTAACCTGGTGGTAATCGGGCATCGCCGCGTGCTGCCTGGTTACCGCAGGGTTACCACAGGAGCTCTTATCGCCACCTCAGTGGGTGGTGGTAAGGGCTCCCCGCCACCTGGCCATACGATAAGAGTTCTGTTACTGTATGGCCATGTTTGTCTGGTGGCTTTTTACCCGCTGCGGTAAGAAGGGCCCTGGGATGTGGGAAAAACAGCTTCCGCCGCTAGCGCAGGGTCCTTTTTCCCCGCAGCATTGTCTCTATATGTTCCTATCCCTGTTGCTGTGCTCCCTCTGTACCCAGGATCTCTTCTCTGTCTCCCTGAGCCACCCCTTTCTTACCTAAATGCTATTTTGTAACACTCCACTAAGTGGCACCTCATATATATACAAGGAGAATATACATATGGGTAGAGCATAGGCATGTCTCCCACATAACATACAGAATATTGCAAATTCCATATATTCCTGCCACATTTACGCAATCTCAGTTACATCAATTCTATGGCTGGCAACACTGCGGATGAATAAATGTATGGCGGGCCAGTACCAGGTTAAGCTAATATTCTGTCTTGGAATCTGGGTGCCTAGATGCATTTATATAATAGACTCTGACTTTAGTGAATTAGAACGCCTAAATGGAGGCGCCCACTTAGGGACCTGTATACTAACTCATTTGAAATCTTTCTTGATAACATGCGTTACTTGTCAGATTTAAAATGGATGGTATATTGTACTGTAGCACCCAGTCTACTAAGATAATTATATATACAGAGCGTTTGCATGTTTAAAAGGGCTATGTTAAACTGTGTAGGATATTAAGGATTTATGTTTTAGGGTTTTTTTTTTTACAAAGCCACACTAGCGTTTTTAGCTCATGCTAAAAATCAGCTTGCGCTAAACACTGAGACACCTATTGCATTCCTATAGTCGTCTCAGCATGTAGCACACACTGATTTATATCGCGAGCTAAAAATGCTAGCAACGCTTTGTAAAAGACCCACTTAATGCTTTGAGTAGTACTTTATATACTGTATTTTCCAGCGTGTGGATCAACACGGTTTACAATATGTGCTGACTTTAATATAAGTCCTTACGCCAATCCAAAAAGAAGTGCCACAGGAGAATAACCTGTCACTCTTGCCCTTTGCCCAAGACCAGAGAATTGGCAAGTTAGGAAAAGGAAGAGGGGAGCCTATTACATCTGGCAATATCACTGTTCTGCTTCCAAATTATGATCTCACAGCCTCACACTTTGACGGCAGGTGCATACAATGAGGCATAGAATCTAGATAAATTTGTTAATATCATAGTACTGAGCTCATTACATATTTACATTTATGGCTATATAAAAAGTATTTGTTCTAGGGTGGCTATCTTAGGGAATCACCACCACATTAGGGGTCCTTGGTAGATACATGTTGGCAAGTGTGCAGTTTAAGACATAGGCCCTAAGTGAGATTTAGACTCACTAGAGGCAGTTCTCTAGGTGCACCAATAATGCAGACAGTGGACATATTCTCTAAGGACACTTATGCATATAAGTGCCTATAGAATACTAGAGTAAGTCACATTGGTGCGCCTATGGCAGGAGTAAATAGAAGCACCTAAATGCAACATTTATGCACTTGGGCTCCTTTACTAAGCGGCAGTAAGTCCAATGCGGACTTGCTGCTTGCTATACAGGAAGTACCGCCGGGCTACCGCAGCAGCCCAGCAGTACTTCCCACCCCTTGTGCGCCATCATTTCTGGCTGTACAAAAATTTATTTTTGTAGTGCCGGGTTCACGTGGGAGCCTTTACCGCCACATCAATGGGTGTGGCGGTAAGGGCTGGTCCCCGAAACGGCCATGCGGCAAGTGCTTTGCTTGCCACCCGGCCATTTTCTATAGGAAAGTGAGACTTCCCTTTTACCAGCTGCGGTAAAAGGGGGTATCGGCGCGCATGTAAAACACGTGCCGATGCCAGCGCCAGCCCCCATTTGCCACAACTTGGTAAAAGGGGCCCTGAGGTTGCAGTATTCTGTAAGCTGGGTGTGTAAATGTTAGCCTTGTTATAACTCAAGCCTGCCCCTCTGACAATTACTTGCTAAGCCATTTTAGTGTATGATTACAGAATAGCACATGTGCGTTACTGCCATATAAATATATTTAGTGGATGGCAGTCAGTGCGTTTTTTCTACTGAAAAAGGTGCCGGTACTCAAATGCCAGGGCCACCCTTTGGGGTGGGGTGATCACTGAGGGACCCACCCTATAATAGCCAGGCCCTCTGCAACCAGTCACAGAATCTATGACAAGGCAGAATTGGTGTGTAGAGCCTGAACTCTTTCATTAAAACTTGGAGTCCATGGGTCAATTTTAGCAGACAATGGAAAAGGTGCCGGTACTCAGTACCCCCACAAAAAAAGCCCTGATGGCAGTATTCTATAAATTTAAACATGAAAATGGGGTTTAAATTTAAGTGCCCTGTTGTAGAATTAAGAGAATAGGGTCTCATGGGCCATTATATATTTCTCTATTTCTTTCCAGTTTATACTGCACTTGCACTGTGCCAGTTTTCTGGTACAAAACCTGTTGTAATATGAATTCATTGTAAATTAAATGTAACAGGTTTGCAATTATACTACTGTGTTTAAATATTCTTTGATGAACCTCATCCGTAGATCAGTTGTTTTTCTTTTTTTTCTGATTGAATCCAAATGTTTCTGTAATGTATTTGCTAAGATGGAAATAATCTAGAACATTATAAGAATATTTTATACCCATTCAAATCTTTATGCTGTAATTTTACCACCACCCTCAATCTGATATTTTATCTATAATTCAGCAAAGATCAGGTCATTCGCCATGGACAGTTAATAGTGTCCCACACCAAAAAAAGTCTTACTCCTGTTGCTGATCAAATATATATTCCAAGATTTCTCGAGACATGCTATTAAAGAGGTCAATACCAACATGAGATAAGTGACATCTTGCTTAGTGCTCAAGGTTCAGTTTCACTTCGCCCTGATTGCTGCACTTTTCCCAGAGTCTATTCCCACTGAATGACTAGAGCAAAAAATATAGGGGTCCTTTTACAAAGCACACTAGCATTTATAGTGCTCGCTAATGATTAGCGTCTGCTAAACACTAGAGACAGCACAGCAAACAGGAAGTGCCTCTACATAGATGGTGCGAACAAACTGAAGTAGAGGTTGGCCAACAGACACTCCAACACAGGAAGTAGTGCTTATAAGATGCTTTATTTGCTGCTTGGACAAAAGGACCTGACACAGTCCAGGTTTTGGCATAATCAAACGCCTGCCTCAGGGGTCACAATAATGATTAATAGAAAATCAAGCAGTCCAAAAGGTTCTGTGCAGGAGAAATGCAGAAATGCAGGATACACAGTGTTACCCAAAGGTTCAACTAAATGTGTTGGGTCCTTTTGTCCAAGCAGCAAATAATGCATCTTATAAGCACTACTTCCTGTGTTGGAGTGTCTGTTGGCCAACCTCTACTTCAGTTTGTTCAAATGCTAGAGATGCCCATAGAAATATATGGGCGTCGCTAATGTTTTGCATGTGCTTATTTTTAGCACACGCTAAAAACGCTAGTGTACCTTTGTAAAGGGACCACTTAGGAAGCAAGCCCAAAAAGGTGATATAGTGCAGCATACACAAGCCTTGCCAGGACTTTGACCTCCCAGATGCATACTGTGCTCCATGACAATAAATGCTAAGCCCATACTTTCTGGTGGCATCTAAATATAATTCCAAAGCCTATAGCAGTGAGAGGCTTTTCAAATCCGTATGGAATACTCCCCACATCCTCAGATCTTCACTCAATCTCTTGGTCATTGTCAGGGCCAGCAAAAAGCTTAGGTTGGCCTGTGCTGTGCTGAGCATTACACCTCCCCTGTCTTTAGGAGGACTTTTGTTCCCAACCCTTATGTTTCTTTGTGGGGTGTATGTATCATCTTGTTTCTTGTTTTGTGTATCCTGTCTGATTGACGTTGCTGTGGACAGCCCAGAAGATGGGGGATTTATCTGTCCTGCTTCTGGGCTGGACCAATACTGGGTCATTATCTGTGTTGTCTGTGTTTTTGTCCATGTTCAAAATGCCATTTGGCCATGAACTCCTCCTCTGTGTCCTAGACTCCAGCTGGCTATGTTCACTGCTACCTATGTCTGTACTTCTGTTTTCCTGGTCAATGTCCAGATTCCAGCTGTCTGTGTATTCCTATTTTCACTGGATTCCTTGTCTGAGTTCCTGTTATTGATAGATTCCATGTAGAGCTTATGCTTTTGAACTTAAGTAAAAGGTGAGTGAAAGAAACTTACCTATTTTATTAATGATCCATGTATAATAACCAGTGTACTATTAAAGCGTAAGCAAAGAATAAACTTGCTGTAGTGTGTACTGTGTTTCTTATAAATGGACCAATTTTTGTGGCTGCCCATGTGTTTGCTGGTTCTTCTGACTCTCATAAAACTACTTTAATGAACCTGCTATTGCAAACAACTTTCTCAAAAAAATACCTACCTATTGGGATAACAATGCAAGCAATACTGAGACTGCCCATCAGTTTCTGCAACTGACACACTGGGGTTCATTTTCAAAACATAAAAATGCCCAAAAAGTGGCACAAAGTGGCATTTGGATGTTCCCCCCCCCCCCCCAAAAAAGAAACCCATCCAAATTGCTAGTTTCAAAACCCATTTTCTATGCAGTTCAGCTGAAATGCATCCAAATCACGAGATGGCATGTTAGGGACAGGATTTGTGCACTCCTAACACATTGGACATTTTTCTGCTGTAATGGAATGACGCCAAAACGCCCAGGTCTAAAACCTAGCGTTTTGGGCTAGACCTGTTTTAATAATGACTAATAAGTCACAACAAAGTGCCCCAAATGAGCACTGGAGAGATTAAGACATGACTCCCCCTTACTCTCCCAGTAGTCACTGACCCTCTCCTGCGCCCCCCCCCCCCCCCAAAGATGTAAAAGAAAAAGTACATACCAAGCTGTATGACAGCTTCAGATGTTATGGTCAGTTCTATTAGAGCAGCAAGCAGGTCCTTGGAGTAGCCTAGTGGTTGGTGCAGTGCACTGTAAGAATGGAACCCAGGCCCATAACCCGCTTTAACTGTTACACTTGTGGTGGAAAGTGTGAGCCCTCCAAAACCCATCAAAATCCTACTGACAAACCACACACTGATGTTACCACAGAGCCCCTTTTAACACAGCTTTGTAAAAAGGGCCCTGTGTTCGCTACTGGATTTTTGGACATTTTCCAGAAAACACCGAAAGTCGGATTTAGACGTCATTTTGAAAATGCCCCTCCACGTCACCTTTAGTTATTGATTTAATTTTCAATATGTATTACGTGCCAGCAGGAGCAAAAAGCACAGCTATAAAGCAACACCAATTGCATTAAAGAAAAAAGAAGAAAAACAAATATAAATAAAGTACGTCAGATGCAATAGGTTTCTCAGGTCACAGTAAAGGAGAAAATAGAAAAGGAAAGGTAGACAACTTTCTGAACTTAACCACCCAATTAAGATATCAAGGAAAAAAAATAGTGGAAAGTAAAGATTGTAATTGTCATGGCTTCTGCCGCGACTTATCTCTCTCTCCTCGCTCTGGTGCTGCTCCTGCGCTCCTCTCTCTCCACTCCAGCGTCTCGAGTCCAGTGTCTGATGGTGCCCAGCTGTTAGTCTGGGGAGGCAGCATCCCAGTCCGCTGCATAGGATGGTGGTGTCTTGGGCCCCACATGGGCTGACCAGCCTCAACTGTCGGTCGATGGGGCTATCCACTAATTTTCAGTAGCATTTAAACAGTTATTGCTGCTGAATATAGTAGTTAATACCTGTATATAATATGTAAACCACATTGAGTGTAAGGAATGGAGGAGTAGCCTAATTGTTAGTGCAGTGGCCTGAGAACCAGGAAACCAGGGTTTGATCCCCACTACAGCTCCTTGTGAGTCTGGGCAAGTCAGTTAACCCTCCATTGTCCCAGGAACAAAATCAGTACCTGTATATAATATGTAAACCACTTTGATTGTAACCACAGAAAGATGGTATATCAAATCCCAACCCCCTTCCCTTAAAAAAAGACAAACAAACAAAACAAAAAAGGAAAGAACTAAGTGAAAACTGGCTATTTTAGGGGCATTCTGGGGTCAGAATCGGCACTTTGCTGGTTAAGTGCCAATGTTCAGCAGTTAACTATCCAGGGTAACTGCATAAATGGGACGCATAAAAATCAGTTCTGTCTATGGGAGTCTTTTACTAAGGCGTGCTAGCGTTTTTAGCGGGTGCTAAAAATAGGTGCACGCTAAATGCTAGAGATGCCAATGTATTCCTGTGGGCATCTCTAGTGTTTAGCATGCACTAGGGTTACCATATTTTCCCCCCCAAAAGGAGGACATATGCCCGCCCCCTTCCAGACCCACCCCACCCCCTTTGATGCCCTCACTCCACCCCCTGTCACATTTTCCCCTCCCCCGTCACTCCCCCTCCCTGTCACCCCCCTCCCCTTACCTTACTACTGCCTGGTGGTCTAGTGACCTCTTCGGGGCAGGAAAGAGCCCTGCATGCAACCTTCCTGTTCGTGATCGCGGCGCCGATTCAAAATGGCCGCCGAGAGTTGAAGTCTTGCGAGGTCACTTCAACTCTCGGCGACCATTTTGAATTGGCGCTGAGATCACGAACAGGAAGGATGCATGCAGGGCAGCACTCCGGGCAGGAAAGAGGGGGCTCTTTCCTGCCCCGAAGTCAGAAGAGGTCACTAGACCACCAGGGCAGTAGTAAGTAAGGGGAGGGGAGGCTAGCAATCTGCCTGTTTGTCTGGATTTCTGGACAAACGGGCAGGCTGGCAAAACCCGCCCAGTTGCCCGGACATGTCCTCAAAAACAGGACATGTCCGGGTAAATCTGGACACATGGTAACCCTAGCATGCGCCTACTTTTTGCATCCACTAAAAATACTTGTTCGCCTTAGTAAAAGACCCCCTATATGCGGTAACCCAGCAGTATTCTCCAATTAAATTCAAACAAGAAATTATGTATGTGATTTCTCAGCTCAATCACGCTTGTTTAGATAAATTTCCTATAGCTCTTGGATATTGATCCAGTGATCCTGGTGCTTGAATGAGCTGGTCTTTAATACTGACTACTGACATCAGATTGTCTGTCTCTTGCAGAAATATAGTTTACTTTAATTTTACTCACCCCCAACAAAAGTTCCTTTTTATTCCCGAATAAAATTTGTGACAATTCTTTTGATTCTTCCATATAATACAGCTTTCATGACATTCTGGTGTTTCACTAGCTAAAAAAAATAAAATGAGTCATCATTTAAAAGTTGCTTTACTTGTCCTTTCTACAAAATAACAAAGCACACGCTGCGTTCCATTTACTTCCACTAAAGGTTCATTTGTTTCCCACAACCAACTACTCAAAAGACCTTGCTAGATAAATAACATTCTTTCAGGTTTCAAACCTCCTGCAGGAGCAATTGCCCTCATTTTTTTTGTAGTCTCAAATTAGGGTGCATGTTTTAAGTCTCACACCATGCTCTGTCTCCTCCCCCCCCCCCAACTGTCAAAATGAAAAAAAAAAAAAGCTTTCTCCTGCCAACCTTTACTGCAAAGCAATAGCTGTTATTAGTTAATGGAGCTCCTTAGTATACAGTCCCTCTCTTCTGTTTGCAAATTGGCATGCATTACTAATATATCAATTAAATTAGGTAAGCCATACATCACTAGTGCTTTGTTCTGAGACAAAAGTTTATCATTCATTAGTTTAACATACTGTCCCTGTTAGGCCTCTAGTGATGAATTAAATATAATACCCCACCCCTTAATGAAATGATATCATCAGGGTGGTCCTGATTGTTAGCCAGGTCCGACACTGGCATCCAGCAAATAGCATCACCTTTTTTCCCCCCCTTCAAGGAATGATTCCATTTCCTCATAGCATTACATGAAACTGGAAAAATCAAATATCTCATACTTAAGAGGAATTAGCTTTTGTGTCAAAAGAAACATTGTAACGAAAATAACTTTCTGATCCCTCAAATAGATGGTACAGCAGCCCAACATTAGATGATAATAATAATATTATTCCAATTTTTCTATTCCACCTATACCCCTACAGTTCAAGGACGGATCACAAATGTTGAAAGAACTGGATGACATCGTCCAGAAATTAGGGAGAGAGGGAGCGGTTTAGAGATAGGATTTAGATATTGGAGTTCTCGTTGTGTTAAAGAGACCAGCTTTACAGAATAAAAAGGATTTTAGGAGTTTTCTGAATTGCAGGAAGTGTAAGCACGATCTCAGTGGTTCAGGGAGTTGGTTCTATAGATTGGCAAATTGGTACAGGTACAGGCAAGTCAGTAGGCAGGCGGCAGGCAAGAGAGTAATCCAGGTACAGGTGAAAGTCAGTAGGCAGGCGGCAGGCAAGAGAGTAATCCAGGTACAGGCGAAAGTCAGTAGGCAGGCGGCAAGCTGAAGGGTAATCCAGGTACAGGCAAAGTCAGCAACGAGGGACCAGTAGATAGGAAGCAGACTAAAGAGTTAGAAACACCTACCAAAGTAGAAGCCGAAGCATGGAGTCCAGGGAGAGCTCAGCTGATAAAGTGCTGGCGTCTGACATCAGCAGGGAGAAGGGGCACAGCCATAGGACAAGAGCAGGGGAAGGAGGAACCGGAAGACCAATAGGGGAGAAGCAAGGGAAGCCAGGCAGAGGAAGAGCAGACCCAGGTGGGTGGAAGCAAAGCAATCAAGGAGCCTGGAAGTCAGGCAGAGAGAGCGAGCAGAAACAGGTGCATGGAAGCAAAGCACCTGCAACCACTGCTCTCTGAACAAACCCAGAGAGGACTACACACACATGGCTCAGGCAGTGCCAGTCAAGTGTGCGTGTTGACGGGACCCTGCGCAGCCCAAGGACGCCACAGAGGAAATTACAAGGTTTTTCATTAGAAAACAAATTTTTATCACATCAAAAGGACTTAGTCATTTGATCTCCCCCACTCCCAGAATTAAGGTTCATTGACTATGCATCTGCATTGCTATGACATGAGCTTTAAGAACAAATTGCCTTAATCTGTTTGAAGGAAATATGCTTGGTCTCGCTGAAAGAGTATCCAACCTGAACCAATTAAATAAATATATGCTTCTATTGACTTGCATAGTTTTTCAGTCAACACATAATTAAACTATGGGATCTGCTGCGATAAAATCTGGTTGAGGCAAGCAATTTAACTATGGATATGTTTCTAGAAGACAGTTCTATTAACCATTATTTATCCAGATAGCCTTAGGTGTTTCCACTTCCCACTTCTAGGAATGAACATCTTAGATTGGTCTTTTCTTTTTGGGATGTAATGGGTATTTCCAGTTGTCTCCTATTGGAGACACAATGCTGAGTTCAGTAAGTCATTGGTCTTATCCAAGATCATACTTCTTGTGTTATGATCTTTTCTAACATTTTCTACTGCTCAACACGTCATTCATGCTACTATGATATCCACATTCACCTATACAAACTACCATCGCCCCCTGTGGGTTTTCTTCTTGATGTTTGCAACCTTTTCATGATTTGAATAGCTCATTTTCAGGTCTGTGATTCATCCTATGTCAGTTCTGTTTACTCAACATTCATTAACACCTATATTTGAAGCTTATAAAACTTCTCCAAAATACTATTGGTTTGCTTGGTCCATGTATAATACTTATCAACTTCTACTTTGTCCACTCTTTATGCTTCAGGTCCATTGTACAACCTAAATTTATATTTTATACCTTTCACAGAGCCATGTGTTGACCCATGGAGAAAGGCCCACATACTGCCAACAGTTTCCCTGTGAGGAAGGGAGGCTGTACTGGGGTCAGTGCTGGAAGAAACATGCATGAGGATTTCATTTTATAATCTCTGCACCAGCTTTCCACATTTTAAATCCACATACTTTTCACTGGCCCACAGAAAATTAGCTTGTAGGCCTAGAAGTACAAAGAAGTTATGGGTCTGCAAGCTGCTTGTGCCTACTGAAAAATTTCCTTTATATCAAATGACTAATAGTTTATTAAAACCATTTCTCTACCATTCTGAGGTTTTGCATGTTTTTTAATCAGTATCCTAGGCACTGAGGTCAATACTTTGTCTGAATTTTACAATTTACTTTTAGTCCACTGAAATAATTGATAGTATTTAATGACCTTATCCTTTAGTAGTTCCTTTTTTTATGCTGAAATTGATTTTTTTTTCCTTATCTTACATTTGAAAACCCAGAGGATATCCTTTTTTCATTATTGGTAAATGAATCAGCAGAAAATGCAAGGGCAAGAGTTATCAGGGCATCAAAGTGGTAGCATCAAGTGCATCAGTCTTTCTACATAATGTTGAAGCAGGTTCTCCACATTCATTACAAAATCAACACATTGATTGTAGTTAATTTGTTATCCTTTAGAATATAGTGTAAAGCTTCTAACGCAGTGGTTCCCAAACCTGGTCCTGAAGGCACCCCAGCCAGTCAGGTTTCAGGATACCCACAATGAATATTCATGAGACAGATTTGCATGCAGTGCCTCCACTGCATGCATATCTCTCTCATGAACATTCATTGTGAGTATCCTGAAAACCTGATTGGCTGGGGTGCCTCCAGAATCAGGTTTCGGAACAACTGTTCTAATATGTTAATACTTCACAAAGTCACAAAAATCAAGACCAAGGCATGCAAACAACATATAAAAACTAAATGCAGGGATTTTCTATTCTATATCTATTGGTACGGGATGTACTAATGGTCTGGGAAATCTGTCTTTACAACTATGTTCAGTTTTGTCATTGATCTTCTTTTCAGTTGGAATGGGAATGGCCGATATGATCACAATATGTTCGTTTTCTGTAATTTCCCAATGCTTTAGTGCTACAATAATGCTGTAGTGTTTACAAAGTTTCCAGTGATTGAGACATGCGATCTTATTGTGTCTTTCTGTGTATAAATGTTCTCCCATCAGAACTTTGTATCCATTTACAAGATAGTAACATAATAGATGATGGCAGATAAAGACCTGAACAGTCCAGTTTGCCCAACAGTCACTCTTATTATCAATTCATGCTTAAATCAACAATGAATGTGGTATAAAATAACTTGATCCTAGTCTTTCTTTCCATTTCTGGGACATAGACCGTAGAAGTCTGCCCAGTACTTGCCTTACATTCCAATTACTGGAGTTCCTGTCAAAGCCCACTCCAACTTGTCTTGTCATATTTAGGACACATCCTCAGGTTCAACAACTGGAATAGTCATTGAAGCCTATCCTAATCTCTCTTGCCATTTATTGGGCGGAGGGAGGGGGGAATGCAAGCCAGGTTAGATGTGTAAAAGTATTCCATCCTGTGTGGCTTGGAAATTATTTTGTTATGGTTAAAAATGATAAAGCCTGGTGAATAAACAGCACCTGTTGGGTCCTTTTACTAAGCTGCGCTAATGGCTTTACCATGCCCTAATGATTAGCATGTGCTAAACGATAAGCCACCCATTATATTCCTATAGGCGTCTTATTATTTAGTGCATGCTAATGTTAGCATGTATTAAATCTGTTAGTGTGAACTAAATCTGTTAGCTCGCCTTAATTAAAGACCCTATTGTTAGGAAGTGAGAAAAAGTATCTTTCAAAATGGAGCTTCTGTACTTTTACCAGCATCCCCTTATTTTGTTTTTTTCACTTTTTGTCTACCCTATAAGCTTTCCTTTTCTGTTATTTCTTTAGCTCTTACTGTTGACATTTTTTTCTATACACATCTGAACTTGTTAAACCTGCCAATATTATTGGTGAAGCTTTGTGAAAATCTTGTTTTTATTTACTTTTCTGCTAATAAGGTTTATGAGCTTCTTGATGATTTCCCAGCTGGGTAGTTGTAACATTCTCTTTGCCACTCTCTCGGCTTTTTCTCTTTGTCTATTGAAGTTGGTAAGGATGCTAATGAGCTGATTTCTGAGTGCACACATTCATGGTTTATTGTTTACCTTCTAGTTCTTCCCACTATCTCTTTGTATCGTTTTCAATCTACATAAATTATGGGTCATCACATATTGGGGCAATTCTATAAAGTGTAAGCGCCACTTAGGTGCATCAAAGGTGCCATTAATTGGCAGTAACGCGCCTATGTTCACTAGGTACTATTCTATAAGTTAGTGCCTAAGCACCATAGGGCCTTATTCTATAAAGCTTATGCTCCTAAATTTATGAGCGTAATTTATTCTCATAAATGTATGCTAAATCTATGAGTGCAATAGGCCCTAAATTAGGAGCGTAAATTTAAAAGCATAAATTTAGGAGCATAACCTTTATAAAATAAGGCCCATACTGCCAGATTCTATACAGCGCGCCTAAAGTTCCACACTGAAATCTAGCATATTCCATAATAGCGCACATAACTTAATTGGCTTAAAGAGCTAATCAGCATTATTAACAGCACCTAACAGGCAATAATGAGTACTAATTGGCAATAATTTGAATTTACGCGCATGACTCACTTAGTGTATTCTGTAATGGACAGCTCCTAAATTCTAATGCGCGTAGTTCAAAAAGGACATGTCATGGGCAGAGAAACGGGTGTTTGATGGGCATTCCAAAATTAACGCGCTTTGGTATAGAATATGGTCCAGTGCGCATAAATCTACACGCAGGGATTTACGCCTTGTTTTCTTTGGTGTAAATGGAGGCGCAAAGTTTTAGGGGCTGGGATATCAACTAAGCGTATCCTATATACTGTGCCTAAATCTCATAGAATATGCTTAGGCAGAAATGTTTTCCACGCAGGTTTTTTAAGCGCCATATATGGAATCTGGCCCCTAGTGACTAACTGCAAGGGTGCAATCTACATAGGTGGAGCATGGGTGTATCTCCTAGGTACACCTGTAGTTTATAGAATACTATAATGTGTCACTAGGTGCACCAACTTGTGCCTGCCTTATGGTGTAAGAGCAATTAAAAATAGAAAGGCCAGCTTTATAATTAAAGTTGTACTTCACCAGGCGGAGGCAATTTTAAACCATCTAACAGAACAAAAGAGCCTTGTGTCTCACACGTATTTAATATAGCAATTTTCAGTGCAGTATTTCAAAATAGCCTTGTATCCATCAAATGTCTTAATATCTTTTTTCTTTTTTACTTTTTATCTTTTTTTATCACAGACCTCAGTGGTACAAAATGTGCGGCGGCGGTTCATTTGTTAAGAGATAAACACATTCTCAACTCTCTTAACTCGCCATTGCCTTTTCATAGGTCCAAATTATTTTTCTATTTTATTCAAACACTAGAAGCTTGTTACTTTAAAAATTGAACACTTTCACGCTTATTTTCGAAAGTGAAGGACACCTATCTTTCGACACAAATCGGAAGATGAGTGTCCTTCTCGCAAGGTCGTCCAAATCAGCATAATCAAAAGCCGATTTTTGGACACCCTCGACTGTTTTCCATTGCGGGGATGACCAAAGGTCACGGGGGTGTGTCAGCAGGGTAGCGAAGGCGGGACTGGGGCGTGATTAGGAGATGGTCATCCTCAGCCGATAATAGAAAAAAGAAGGGCGTGCCTGACGAGCACTTGGCTGACTTTACTTGGTCCATTTTTTTTCACGACCAAGCCTCAAAAAGGTACCACAACTGACTAGATGACCACATGAGGGAATCAGGGATGACCTCCCATTACTCCCCCAGTGGTCACTAACCCCCTCCCACCATAAAAAAAGTTAAAAATACTTTTTTGCCAGTCTCTATGCCAGCCTCAAATACTATACTCCGGTCCATCGCAGCAGTATACAGGTACCTGGAACAGTTGTAGTGGGTGCAGTGTACTTTAGGCAGGCGGACCTGGGGGGGGGGGGGGTTGGGGGGCTCAGCACCCAAGGTAAGGGTGCTAAGCACCTGGGAGCAATTTGTGAAGTCCACTGCAGTGCCCCCTAGGGTGCCCAGTTGGTGTCCTGGCATGTGAGGGGGAGCAGTGCACTAAAAATGCTGGCTCCTCCCATGACCAAAGGGCTTGGATTTGGACATTTTTGAGATAGACGTCTTTGGTTTCCATTATCACCGAAAACTGAGAATGACCATCTCAAAAATGACCTAAGAACGACTATCTCTAAGGTCAACCTAAATGTCAAGATTTGGGCGTCCCTGACCGTATTATCGAAAGGAAAGATGGACATCCATCTTATTTTGATAATACGGGTTGCCCCGTCCCTTCACAGCACCGTCCTTAGAGATGGGCGCCCTTAGAGATGGTCGTCCCCGTTCGAAAATGCCCCTCCACATGTACTTAGAATTTTTGTTTTTTAGAGCTTAGCTTTAAGGCTGGTTGCAAACACCTGGACCACTGACCGACATGCGGCATGTTTCGCTCTAGCTGCATCAGGGTCGGGTCCACGTCTTGAACGCCATCATCAAACTTTACTCAAAGTTTGATGATGGCGTTTGAATAAACTAGAAAAATAATTTGGACCTATGAAGCGGCAATGGCAAGTTAAGAGAATTGAGAGTGTGTTTATCTCTTAACAAATGAACCACCGCCGCACATTTTGTACCACTGAGGTCTGTGATAAAAAAAGATTTAAAAAAATAAAAAGTAAAAAAGAAAAAAGATATTGTTGGATACAATGTTATTTTGAAATACTGCACTGAAAATTGCTATATTAATTATGGTGTAAGAGGGCATACCAATGTCAATTTACACTAGTATTCTATAACAGAATCTTGGCACCAAGATGCCATTATAGAACTGGCGCAAAGTCCACGGCACAGGGATGCCTAGACCGAAGGTGCCAATATATTTTAATTGTCACCATTGTGCTGTTTTGTTGTTCTCTATTTTTATCGAGTCTCTTACTCCCGTCCATTCTCTCACTCTCTTCATTTTTCCTTCCAGTTGATTGTGGTCTTGATAGTCGTCTTGTCTTCATTTAGAGCTTCTTTTACAAAGCCGCACTAGCGATTCCCGTGTGGTGAAAATGACAGGAAGCCCATAGGAATTGAATGAGCTTCCTCTCATTTGCCGCACTGAGAATCGGTAGCATGACTTTGTAAAAGAGGCTCTTACTGATTATTCTTTCCTCTTGTTCTAGAATAATCTTTTTTTCTTCCAATTTATTCTATTTTTTTCTCTCCCTGTTCTTAAATTTTAAGTGGAATCCTGTAAGATAGGGGTGGCTAAGGTGGAGAATATCAGATCATAGTTGCCCTAAGTCTGATTTTGTTATGCTGATGCTTTATTAAATGATGCTGTTCCAGTAGATAGGATGTGGACATGTTTTGAGGAGATTACAATTAATGATATTAGGAAAGCTCTACTGAAATATGCAAAATCATCATGTAGCTTGGATGTTTGCCCTGCACATTTAATGCAGTGTGCTTCAGTTCCATTTCACTAACTAACTGGTTTAATATACAATTTTGTGCAGGTATTTTTCCATCCGCGAGAAGAGATATAGTTTTAACCCCTATTCCTAAGAATGTTAATGGTAATATGCAACAAGTTAATAATTATAGACCTGTAGCTTTTTTTTTTTTGTTGCTATTCTGTTATTAGTTTGATTGATTGGTTCAATTATTGTTATTATATTGTAACCCATGTGAACTTTTAAGGTATTTGCGCGCTCTAAGTCCTGTATAATGTAATGTAATGTAAGCTGTTCAGCACTGTTTAACAAGATAGAAAAAGCTCCTGCCCAGTTAAATAGCACAGATTAGGTTGGAAGCAGATATTGTACACCACTTGGCAGTCCTTTTACCAAACTGTGGAAAAAAGGGCTAGTGATGGGAGCCGTTTTTCCTGCACGCCAGGGCCCTTTTTACCGCAGTGGGTTAAAAAAAACCCAAACATGGCCATGTGGTAAGAGAACCTCAATGGGTGGCGGTAAGGGTTCCCCACCCATTGAGGTGGCAATAAGGGCTCTTATGGTAACCCGGCGATACGTGCATTGTCCGATTATCGCCGGGTTACTGCCGTGCATGCTTGGGGTGGAACTACCGCCGGCGGCCACGTTGGGCTGGTGGTAGTCCCAATTTAGCGTTCGGTAAGCCTGGGCAAGTTGGACTGTTTTTCTTCTTTGAGAAGTTTCCTTATGTATTTCTGATTGTTGTTGTTTTATATTTGTTTTTGGATAAAATTGTTGTACTATTCAATCCCTTTCCTTTTGTGTCTGTGTTGTTTTGGTTTGTTTAGTTGTTAGGCTGATTTTATCATGCTTGTAAACTGCTTTGATGCATAATTTTTATGTGAATGGTGGTATATTAAATTTTTACAAATAATAGGCATGCTTTTCTGATGTAGACTGTTAAAACTATAAGGCTGTGTATAATTATATTGCATGCTGTTTTAGATTTTACAAAATGTAGTTTTTCAATTTGTATTTTGTCTCTCTCATCTTTTCATTACTTTATATTCTTAAACCTTTTTAGGGCTGCATTTTGATTAAAATTTATAATTGCACAACGAAAGAAATGTTATGTATTTTTTTCCCACTGCAGCACCTGTGACTCAGGGCAATGGTGGATTAAGTGACTTGCCCAGAATTACAAGGAGCTGCAGTGGGTGAAATAATAACAAAAAACACGTCTTTAATTGTTCAATTAATTACAGTTAAAATTTTTAATCGAAATGCAGCCCTAAAAAAAAAAAAGAGTCCTGACTACTGTCACTGAATATCAGCTGGACCTGGAAAATTACCAGTGCCAGGACCCGGATTAGGCTCAGGCCTGAATATCTGGGTCTATTTCAGCTTCTTCAAAAAATGCTGACTGCTGCAGGCTGAATATTGACCGGATAGTACTTTTGGCAAATAAAGACCCCTTGGCTTATCCAGGGGTCCTTTTACTAAGTTGCGCCAAAAAATGGTTTGCGCTGTTGGATGTATTGGATGCACACAAGTCCATTTTTCAGTGTGCTTGAAAAAAAGGCCTTTTTTTGGCCGAAAATGGACGTGCGGCAAAATAAAAATTGGCATTTCCATTGTGAGCCTGAGACCTTATTGCTACGCATTGACTTAGCAGTAAGATCTCACGTGTTAACGGGGTGGTAATCATCAGTGCGCATACACTGCCAATTACCGCCCGGTTAGTTCCACATGGGAGAAAATAAAACATTTTGGCCGCAGGTAAAAAATGGAATTACCACCTGGGGCTCGCGGTAGCTGGATGGTAGTTCCAAATTGACATACATTGGACACTATCTAGCTTATAATTGAAAAAGAAAAACGCCTATATTGCGACCCAAATCGGGAGATAGATGTTTATCTCACAAAAACGAATAAAGCGGTATAATCGAAAGCCGAATTTGGACGTTTTCAACTGCACTCCGTCGCGGATGCGGACAAAGTTGATGGGGGCGTGTCAAAGGCGTGGTGAAGGCGGAACTGGTTATCGGCCGATCAGAGATAGGCGCCTTTCGCCGATAATGGAAAAATAATATGCGTTTTTAGTGAGAATTTAGGGCACTTTTTCTGGACCCTGTTTTTCCACGAATAGGGCCCCAAAAGTGCCCTAAATGACCAGATGACCACTGGAGGGAGTCGGGGATGACTTCCCTTGACTCCCCCAGTGGTCATAAACCCCCTCCCACCACAAACATATGCCGTTTCACAACTTTTTATGTTCACCCTCAAATGTCATACCCACCTCCCTGGCAGCAGTATGCAGGTCACTGGAGCAGTTATTAGGGGGTGCAGTGGACGTCAGGCAGGTAGACCCAGGCCCATCCCCCCCACCTGTTACACTTGTGCTGGTAAATGGGAGCCCTCCACACCGCCCCCCAAACCCAATGTACCCACATGTAGGTGCCCCCCTTCACCCCTTAGGGCTATAGTAATGGTGTAGACTTGTGGGCGGTGGGTTTTGAGGGGGATTTGGGGGGCTCAACACCCAAGGGAAGGGTGCTATGCACCTGGGAGCTCTTTTACCTTTTTTTTTTTTTGTAAAAGTGCCCCCTAGGGTGCCCGGTTGGTGTCCTGGCATGTGAGGGGGACCAGTGCACTACGAATCCTGGCCCCTCCCACGAACAAATGCCTTCGATTTATTCGTTTTTGAGCTGGGCGCTTTCATTTTCCATTATCACTGAAAAACAAAAACGCCCAGCTCACAAATTCTCAAATAAAACATGGACGTCTATTTTTTTCGAAAATACGGTTCGGTCCGCCCCTTCACGGACCCGTTCTCGGAGATAAACGCCCATGGAGATAGACGTTTTCATTCGATTATGCCCCTCCACGCGCCTTATTAAAAGGGCCCCTCAGTCTGTCCACTTCTAGTCTACAATTATAAGCATACTAGTAAAAAAGGCCTGTTTCTGTCAGAAATGAAATGGGTGCTAGCAAGGTTTTCCTCAGAGTGTATGTTTCAGAGAGAGTGTGTGTGAGAGATGGAGTGTGTGTGTCAGAGAGAGAATGAGAGAGAGCGACAGAGTGTGTGAGAGAGAGAGAGAGTGTGAGAGACAGAGTTGTCTGTGTGTGACAGAGATTCTTTCCTCCTCAAAATGCACCACTTGTTCCTCTGATCCCATCCCCACCAACTTACTTAACACCATCTCTCCTACTATCACCCCCTCCATCTGTCATATCCTCAACCTCTCTCTCTCCACTGCAACTGTCCCCGACACCTTCAAGCATGCCGTAGTCACGCCACTCCTCAAAAAACCATCACTAGACCCTACCTGTCCCTCCAACTACCGCCCCATCTCCCTCCTACCCTTCCTCTCCAAGATACTTGAGCGCGCAGTCCACAGCCGCTGCCTTGATTTTCTCTCCTCTCATGACATCCTCGATCCGCTTCAATCCGGTTTTCGCCCTCTTCACTCGACAGAAACGGCACTCTCTAAAGTCTGTAATGACCTGTTCCTTGCCAAATCCAGAGGCCACTACTCCATCCTCATCCTCCTCGATCTATCCGCCGCTTTTGACACTGTCAATCATGACTTACTTCTTGCCACACTGTCCTCATTTGGGTTCCAGGGCTCTGTCCTCTCCTGGTTCTCCTCCTATCTCTCCCACCGCACCTTCAAAGTTCACTCTCATGGATCTTCCTCCACCCCCATCCCCTTATCTGTTGGTGTTTCCCAGGGATCTGTCCTTGAACCCCTTCTCTTCTCAATCTACACCTCTTCCCTGGGCTCCCTGATCTCATCTCATGGTTTCCAGTATCATCTCTATGCTGATGACACCCAACTGTATCTCTCCACAGCAGACATCACCGCGGAGACCCAGGCAAAGGTATCGGCCTGCTTATCCGACATTGCTGCCTGGATGTCCAACCGCCACCTGAAACTGAACATGTCCAAGACCGAGCTTATCGTCTTTCCACCAAAACCCACTTCTCCTCCACTTTCTATTTCAGTTGATAACACCCTCATCCTCCCCGTCTCATCTGCCCGCAACCTCGGAGTCATCTTTGACTCCTCTCTCTCCTTCTCTGCGCATATCCAGCAGATAGCCAAGACCTGTCGCTTCTTCCTTTTTAACATCCGCAAAATTTGCCCTTTCCTCTCTGAGCACACCACCCGAACTCTCGTCCACGCTCTCATTACCTCTCGCCTGGACTACTGCAACTTACTCCTCACCGGCCTCCCACTTAGCCATCTATCCCCCCTTCAATCTGTTCAGAACTCTGCTGCACGTCTCATATTCCGCCAGAACCGATATACTCATATCACCCCTCTCCTCAGGTCATTTCACTGGCTTCCGATCAGATACCGCATTCAATTCAAGCTTCTCCTTCTTACCTACAAATGCACTCAGTCTGCTGCCCCTCACTATCTTTCTACCCTCATCTCCCCTTACGTTCCCGCCCGTAACCTCCGTTCACAGGATAAATCCCTCCTCTCAGTACCCTTCTCCACCACCGCCAACTCCAGGCTCCGCTCATTCTGCCTCGCCTCACCCTATGCTTGGAACAACCTTCCTGAGCCCTTACGCCAAGCCCCCTCCCTGCCCGTCTTCAAGTCTTTGCTTAAAGCCCACCTCTTCAATGCTGCGTTCGACACCTAACCCTTACCGTTCAGTGAATCCAGACTGCCCCAATTTGACTGCCCCTATTGGACCGACCGTTCACTTGTCTATTAGATTGTAAGCTCTTTGAGCAGGGACTGTCTCTCTTTGTTAAATTGTACAGCGCTGCGTAACCCTAGTAGCGCTCTAGAAATGTTAAGTAGTAGTAGTAGTAGATAGAGTGTGATAGTGTGTCAAAGAGAGTGTATGTGAGAGACAGAGAGTGAGTATGTGCCCCCATCCCCTCTCTCAGGACCCCCTCACCCCTCTCTCTCCCCCTGCAGCCACCCATGTCCAGCGACCCTCCTCTCCCCCTGCCCCCCCTGCCCCCCCTGCAGCCACCCATGTCCAGCGACCTCCTCTCTCCCCTGCAGCCACTCATATCCAGCGACCCTCCTCTCTCCCCTGCCCCCCCTGCAGCCACCCATGTCCAGTGACCCTCCTCTCTCTCCTGCACCCCTGCAGCCACCCAGGTTGTGTAGTGAATTCTTCAGGGCAGGCAGGAAAGATCCCCGGTCCTGCCTGCTGCTGGTGCTGGTGCTGGCGCTGACCCTCCCCTGCTGCCAGATCGCTGTTCAAAATGGCCGCCGAGACTTCCAATGGTGGACTCGCGAGACTTCTGCTGTAGTCTTGGTGGCCATTTTGAACAGCGATCTGGCATCAGGGGAGGGTCAGTGCCAGCACCAGCAGCAGGCAGGACCGGGGATCTTTCCTGCCTGCCCCGAAGAATTCGCTACACAACCTGGGTGGCTGGAGGGGAGGCAGGTGAGAGAGCAGGGTCATTGGACATGGGTGGCTGCAGGGGGGGCAGGGGGAGAAGGAGGGTCACTGCACATGGGTGGCTGCAGGGGAGAGGAGGGTCACTGGACATGGGTGGCTGCAGGGGGGCAGGGGAGAGAGGAGGGTCGCTGGACATGGATCAGCTGTGAGGCATGGAATGTTTTGTTTTTTTCTTTTTTGTGGGTTCTGAAGTTCACAGCATAATTGCAACGGTGACGTCAGCCTGACTACGGAGCCTAGCTCAGCAACTCAGAAGGAGCCACGGACACAGGCTGCACGATTAGAACATTAGAGGTGAGAATTATTATATAGGATATTCCTTCTACCAGCTGTGGAAACTTGACCACTTATATCACTTCTTGGTCTTAACTTGTTAAGCACTATTTTCGTATTGGTTATTCTTTGCCAGTAAGCAATGATAGGAGGTACAATGTTAGTCCACCACAAGCAAAATTAATTAAGAGAAGAAAATTAATAGTTAACAGCTTATGGACCAGGTGCACTATGGGGCTCATTTTCGAAAGAGAAAAACATCTAAAAAGAGATAAAAAGCAGCATTTGGACGTTTTTCTCATAAAAACATCTAAATCAGTATTTTTGAAATCTATTTTTAGATGTTTTTCTATGAAGCCATCTGCAGTGCGTTCAAGTCACAAGGAGGCGTGTCAGGGGCATTTTGAAGGCGGGATTAGGGCATGTCTAACACTTGGACATTTTACAGCCATAATGGAACAAAGCAAAAACGTCCAGGACTAAAACCAAGACGTTTTGGTCTTGACTTGTTTTCAGAACGAATAAGGCACAAAAAGGTGCCCTCAATGACAGATGACAACTAGAGGAAATCAGGGGTGACCCCCTTAATACCCCCCCCAGTGGTCACTGACCCCCTACCACCTCCAAAAAATGTGAATAAAAATATGACTTACCAGCCTATATGACAGCCTCAGATGTTAAAGTCAGGTCTATTAGAGCAGCATGCAGGTCCCTGGAGTAGTGTAGTGGTTGGTGCAATACACAGTGGGGAACCCAGGTTCCTATCTCCTTCTACCTGTCACACTTGTGGTGGAAACAGTGATCCCTCCCAAGGTCACCAAAACCCTACTGTACCCACATATAGGTGCCTGTTTCACCCATAATGGCTATTATACTGGGAGACGGTGGGTTTTGGAGGGCTCAGGGGATAAGATAAGGGAGCAAATGTGAGATGTATACCTGGGAGCGTTTTTATTAAGTGCACACAAGTGCCCTCTAGGGTGCCCCATTGCTCTCCTGGGATGTCTTGAGGACCATTCTACTAAAAATGCTGGCTCCTCCTACATCCCAATGGCATGAATCTCTACTTTTTGCACCTATTCGTTTTTTTTTTTATCAAAAATGGACCAAAAAACAAAACGTCCAAATCACAAAACCTTGTTCAAAAAAGTATTTTAGAAAAAAAAAGATGTTTTTCTTTTTTGAAAATGACCTTCTTTCCTATTCAGATTTTGGACGTTTTGTGCAAAACGTCCAAAATCGTACTTAGGTCCCTGTTTACTAAGCCACTGTATAGGCACGCAGACGTTTTAGCGTGTGCTAAAAATTAGCATTCACTAATGCTAGAGACACCTATAGGAATATAATGGGTGTTTCTATCGTTAGTGCACGCTAAAAGGTTAGCGCGCCTACAGCGTGGCTTAGTAAACAGGGTCCTTAGATGTCATATTGAAAATGTCCCTACATGAATCTTTCCCATATATATTCTGTAAGAGAGAATAAAACTACTATAGTACCTTTGGCCCATACTTTGTTCAGATTTATACCAGCTGATTTTGCAGTATTTTGTTCGTAGCACTTTATTCCTACTGAGGCAGTTTTATACTGCCTGCTATTGTTTTCTAACGAGTCTTCGTGCCTGAGAAAATGGGTTACAGCAGTGCTGTTCAGATTTGTGATTCGGCAAATTCTGTATGTTAACTGATTTTTGGCAGAAAGATGGATTTTCTCCATAACAAAAACTGCAATAAATGTATCCCTAATTGCCTTTGTTTGAATACTCTTCAGAAGAACATAGTGCAATACAGTTTTTAAATTGAGCAATTAAATTGCTAATAAAAATGTCATGAGTAATTTGCTTACATTTTTACACAATTCAATGAATAAATCTTAATTTGAACACAGTTACAAGTTATTTTCCATGAAGGGTTTTGCTTTTGCAATATGGTATGAATTTCTAAAGCTTCTAGAACTACTATAAATGTCTTCAGAAGTCAAAGATCTAGTTATAAGTTTTCAAATAGTTCATGACATATTAACCTTCAATTTTAAAACAGATCTTTGTAGAAAGGAACACAATGGAATATGGGTAGATGACTTGACAAAGCTATGTTCTGCTGCCACCTCCATACAAATAAAATAGCAGGTAATAGTTGTAAAGAAAATAATCACTGTGTTGTGACACCAGAGTTTATATAAAAATAGGCAGTAAGTTACTATAGTGAACTATATTGGTTTATATCTGGCAAGGCATAAAATTATAACACCAAAGAACAATTCCACATACAAAACCCAGCTTCAAATCAAAAAATGTGGAACTCAATACACCTTTGCAAAATAACAAATCTGAAAACAAATTCTTTCAATCAAATGATAAAATCTTTCTGATAATAACAAAACACTATGTTTTAAAAAAACATTTATAAGTGGAATTGCAGGAGGGAAAAATGCCTCAGCAGTAGAATTCAATCATTGTCAAGACACTCCCACAGGAGGACCACAGCTGCCTAGTGACTCAGACCAATCATTGGCAAAAAACCCTCCTGAAAATTTTTAAATTTAACACATATATCAAATATCTTCAAACTCTTCTTTTGTAACAGCCATCTTGCAGCCACATATCCACAATGTAAATACGCTCATCAATGTATAATCTCATAATTAGGAGCATGTAGGGGCCCTTTTACTAAACCGTGTAAGCATCTATGTGCCCCCAACGTGTGCCAAAATGGAGTTACCGCACGGCTACCGCGTGGCCCTTGCAGTAATTTCATTTTTGGCGCACATCCGCTATGCACGCCCAAAAAATATTTTTTATTTTCTGGCTCGTGTCAGCTACAGTACGTATGCCAAGTGGCATTTGGTGCACATAGGTCATTAATGACTGGTTATCATGTGAGACTTTACCACTAGATCAATGGCTAGCGGTAAGGTCTCAGACCCAAAATGGACATGCGGCAATTTTCATTTTACCACAAGCCCATTTTTGGCAAAAATTTTTAAAAGGCATTTTTTTTCAGGTATGCTGAAAAATAATTCTGCCCGCGCCCAAAGCATGCGTGTACACTACCACAGGCCATTTTTTAGTGCACCTTAGTAAAAGGACCCCATAGATTTCGGAGTGCTCCATCCCGGCCCCGATCCCAACAGGTCCCGTTTCACCACTAATGGCTTCTTCAGGGGAAACGGGGGTCATAGCGCATGCTCGTTTTATTGTCGGCTCGGCGTTTATCAGCCTGCATACAATTATACAGTATACTGTTGACTAGGTTGGTATAGAATTTGTTCGTTTAAGATGACCTGGAATGAATATGTCATAACAAAACTCTGTAAGCCACATTGAGCCTGCAAATAGGTGGGAAAATGTGGGATACAAATGCAACAAATAAATAAATACAGAGGCACTAGCCTCTTGCCCTGCTTGGGTTCCTCCCCTACCCCCACCCCCACCATCATTTCAAGAACTAGCACAGTCTGATCCAGACTATTTTTTAAATGGATGCATGGTTTATGTCCACAATATAAACTATATATATGGGGAAGTTTAACAAAAAATATTGATCTTAACAACATATTAGTCAACTATATGGCCGTGGTGTATATTTTAAGCTTTATATTGTCCCATATTCAAGTGGAGAAAAATAAATATATCATACTCAAGAATCATTGTTACTGATGCTTCTGCTTTCCCTTTCCATTTTAAAGTAGAAGATATTCTGTTTTTGAATTTGAGGAGATTTGTGTGTCTAGAGAGCCTAAACTAATTCATTGCTACAGTTGCTTCCTTGATGGGTGGCAGTAATCTGCAGTGCCCAGTGCCAATTCTACCAGCAGTGCTGAATATTTTCTCAGAATATACACTGGTATGTGGACAACGTAAGTGGTACATTGTTCCTTCTGTAGAGTTGGACAGATGGAGTTGTTTTGCTAGTACCGTAGATATAAAGGCTGCTCCAGCATGTCATTCTTTTTGTATTAGTTTGTGTAGTGTTCAACCATAGCAGAGAGAAAATGTGTTCTACTAGTTAATTAGCATTAGTGTATTTTTCAAAGGCTTGTTAGATGGTCCCAAATGTATTTCTTAAATTGCATGATCAAAATGAAGTCCTTGTTTCACTTAACATGATTTCCTAAAGATTATACAATATAATTGTTACAATGTAATGGTAGTTTGAGAAGGACAAGAAGCAGGAAGAACTGTAGCAGAGTGGTGCACTGGACACCCTCAGTTTTGAGCTGTCAGTCTGAGCAATCAAGGCCTTTTAGTTTATTTATTATTTATTAGGATTTATTTATCGCCTTTTTGAAGGAATTCACTCAAGGCGGTTGTTACTTTTGTAACAGAGTGGTTTCTTTGGTCAGCTCTTCAGGAGGAAACTCACTAACAGAACACACAGGAGATCATTTTGGAAGCTTTGCACATCAGCCACCTGTACATAAGTATTGCCATACTGGGAAAGACCAAAGGTCCATCAAGCCCAGCATCCTGTTTCCAACAGTGGCCAATCCAGGTCACAAATACCTGGCAAGATCCCCCAAAAGTACATTTATCCAGCTAAATGACATCCACAAGTATATGCCAACATTCTACTAGCTTTCTTCTCTAGGTTCTGTGTGTGTGAGTGTGTGACATAGACATAGGGCCTCTCTGTTGTACAGATGGTAGGCTTAAGGGATAAGCATGAGTGTCCTGAAAAACATTTTCTTTTTTGCATGCATGCCCATAAGAGAAGGGTCACGAGGAAGCCATCTTATCACAGGATATATACGCCCAGGGACCAGTTTCTGGATCTCACTGTTGAAGACTGCATAGCCAGTTTCTGCTTTGACAAGGAAACCATCCTCATCTCTTCCAGCAGACACAACCTCTTCTTTAGTCCACTGCAGAGCAGGGAAAACCCTTGATAGTGTGCCTGAAGGCCACCTTAGCCATTTCCTTTTTTTAGCACTGCACCTTCTTGATAATGATTTCAGCCAGTCTACTATCTCACTAATCACTCAGTTTTTTGTGGCTTTTCTCATTCACACTGCTGAATATATTGCCTTCCTTCAGGAGGTGCTGAAGGCATTGGTGGTTCATTTCCCATCAATGTTGGGGGCAATTGATTGCATGTATATACCTATCAGACCACCTCAAGGGATTGAAGCTAGCTACTACAGCAGAAAGGCTTTTCAGTCCCTCAATATGCAGGTGTTGTACAATGCTGAAGGTCTCATTAAGCGTTTCCTTACTTTGACAAGCTAAAGGTCCATCAAGCCTAGTATCCTCTTTCCAACTCACAAGTACCAGGCAAGATCCCAGAACAGTAAAACAGATTTTATGCTGCTTGTCCTAGAAATAAGCAGTGGATTTTGCCAAGTCCATTTTAATAATGGCTTATAGGCTTTTCTTTTAGGAAATTACCCAAACCTTTTTTTAAACCCTGGTAAACTAACTGCTTTTAGTGCATTCTCTGGCAGTGAATTCCAGAGTTTAATTATATGCTGAGTGAAGAAATATTTTCTTCAGTTTGTTTTAAATGTACTACTTAATAGCTTTATTGCATGCCCCCTAGTCCTAGTATTTTTGGAAAGAGTAAACAAATGATTCATGTCTACACATTCCACTCCACTCAGTATTTTATAGACCTCTATCATATCTCCCCTCAGCCATCTCTTCTCCAAGGTGAAGAGGCCTAGCCGCTTTAGCTTTTCCTCATAGGGAAGTCATCCCATCCCCTTTATCATTGTCATCACCCTTCTCTGAACCTGGGGGGATCCACGGGGGGGGGGGGGGGACCGGAGGTCCAGCGGACCTCCAGCCCCCCTGTCGCTTTGGGGGGGGGGGGGGTTGGTTGGTTGGTTGCCACTAGGCCACCAAGGACCTTTTGCTGGGGGGGGTTAGGGGGGTTGGAGACCCACCAGATCTCCAGCCCTCCCTGAACCTGGGGCGGGGGATCGTCAGGGGGACATGAGGTCTGCTGGACCTTCAGCCCCTGTTGCTCGGGGCAAGAGTAGTTCGGGCCTGGTGGTCCCATGGACCTCCAGCTCCTGTGTTTGACAGGGCATTGGACAGCCCAGACCTGTCAAACAAGTGCGGGAGGATTGTGCTGAGCGCATGCTCAGGCACAATTCTCCCGCACTTCTACCCCATGATCAGAGATAATTGCGTGCTTAAATTTGCATGCAATCTCTGATCATCCTTGCGGTAAAGCCCCGCGCTGTTTCAGCACTATTTTAGAGTGCTGTTTGATCATCTGCTTTTCAGTGATACAGAGAGTGAGGCTAAACATCCCCAGCATCATCCAGACATTTCCTGAATGGATGATCCCTTATTTCACAGGAACTCAATCCAGAAGCAGCCATCATTTAATGAGCAAATGAAAGGAGTTTCTCTCTGGCAGCCATTTCGGAACTATTGTGATCAGGGTCAGTCTGTAAATGATAGTTTTATTAGGGCCCAGGGCTTCTATAAAATAGAAAAGAAGAACAGGATAATAAATAATGGAAGGAATGAAAGAGGTCTTATTTTTCCAGATATTAGGGTAAAGAATAAAGACATAAAGAATTGGAAATAAATCCTTTTCCCAGCACCCTGAAGGTTGCTTTTCTAAATATAAGGTCTGTATGAAAAGAAAGACTACCTTGATTCATGAACGAGTTGCATATTCTCTATATCACAGAAGCCTGGCTGCAGGGAGAAGGAGTCTGTTTATCAGTCATATGTCCACCTTGATTCTCCGCTTTGGGTAATGTTAGAGAGGAAGGTAGAGGAGGAGAGCTTGCACTGGTGTTTAAATCAAGCCTGTACTGGTTTTTCAGCCACAAGTTATTTCTTAGGTCCAGAATAATAAAAACTACTGCTTTCTTTGTGGTTTATAGGTCTCTGAATACAACCATGCCCTCCTTAGCAAGGCCTGATAGGAGCTTATTCTAATTTCCTTGAACAAGTGGATATTTACATGGATTAAATTTAGGGGCAAGCTCTTATGTCAACCATACAGCTAGTGTAAGTGTTAACGCTCATGTAACTTATAGTATTCTATAAGTGAGCCCCACCCAAGTTCTGCCCATGTGTGCACATCCCCCTCCCCCACAATTACATGCTATGTATGTTACACAGATATTTACAGAATAGTACTTAGGCCAGATTTTGTCAGTGGCACACTTATGTGTGTGTATATGTGCATAAATGCCATTTTTCTAAACATTTGTGCACATTAGGTGTACCTAAGGGTTAGCATCTATGCTATAGAATTGCTGCATAAGTGGAGAATTATAAAAGGGGTGCCTAGATTTAGGCAAAGGAGAGTACCTAGTTGAAACCTATTGTATGAAGAAAAATTGGTGCTTCCTTTTCCCCTATAGAATGCTAGTGTAAGCCACTTTGGGCTAGATTCTATATATAGTGCCCAAAAAAAATCGGCATTGGAAAAAGCGCTATTCTATAAGCCACACTTAAAGTTAGGTGCAGTTTATAGAATAGCGCTACTATGTCCGGGAATCACACCTAACTTTAGGTGCGGCCATGTCCACCAACTGAAACACGGTGTAAATGTGCACACCTACATTAGACGTGTATCCCCGTTATTCTATAACAGTGCACATTAATTATAGGCATGCCCCTTTCCACCCATGACTTCCCATTTTTGTGCCCCCTTTTTCAGATCTCACGTAAAATTTGATTAAAATTAATTAGTGCCAGTAATTACTTGTTAAAAAGCCAATTGTTGGTGCTAATTAGCATGTTCATTAAATTGGGCACACGTGCAAATTTGGGCGCACAATTTTTGGCAACTTTTACAGAATTAGGGGGTTTACGTGTGCAAGCTTTGCTGCACAGACGTTTATACTAGCCATAGAGCTGGTGTAAATGCGTGCACCTAGATTTCAAAAGAACATGTGTATAAGATTTTATATAATATGCAGTCCTCCCATTCTCTGCTCAAACTTTGCCCATTTAAGCACCAAATACTAACAGTTCAGTTCTATAAAAGGCACCTCTGGTGCAACTTCCCGTGGGCAGAACATGGCAGAGGAAAGATCCCGTCAGACAGAGAGCAGCTGTCAGTGCTGCCTCTATTGCATCCTCCTACAACATTTGGAGGACCAGCAGGGGGAGGGGGCATAGGTAGACAGATATCAGGCCCGCATGGGCCCACTGAGGATGAGGGGAAAGTGGGGAAAGGAAGGGAGGTTTAATTTCAGGCAGCCACTACCATTGGGTAGCCCTGGACATTTTGCTGGGCTCGCTCAATGGTAGCTATGTCCCTGTGTATACTCAACAAAATCTAGACATTTGCATATTTTCCTGTTCTGAGCATTGCATGTCAGTTTGTTGCTTATTTAGACCTGAGTTATGCAGGAGTGATTAAAGAGGCAATTGTGCTTCCTTCTCCAGTGTTGAAAATTACTTTGGATGTCCACTTTGTGAAAATTCAGAATTTTTATGCGTTGGTTTTAGAGCAAACATGTATAGGAACAATATCTATCTATCATTTCTATAGCGCTACAAGGCATACGCAGCGCAAGTACTTAGATATTAAAAGTGATAATAAATCTCTTAGTGAATATGTTCCTTTGTAAGATGTACATTCTGTAAACTAGATATGTATTGTCAGCAGGCCACCTCCTTCAGGCCTTCCTGCAGGTATGAAATCAGCTGACCCTGGAAGGGCCTTTCCCTGGACACAGCACGCCCAGAAGCAGACTCCAAAAATATGCTTAAAACCACTTTATTCCATCAGCAAGGCCAAGACATTTCCTCTTCCAGACACAGTCCTTGGCTACAACACATATCATCCCTTGTTCCTTCCCCCGCCGGCCACAGTTTCTGGATACAGTTTAAATCATTCACTGCTTCCCCAGCATGGCCTGATTCCTGGACACAGTTTTATATCACTCACTGTTTCACCAGCATGGCAGTGTTCTGAACACAGTTCAAGTCACTCACTGTTTCCCCAGCATGGCACCACTTCTGGACACAGTTTAAATTACTCACTGCTTCCTAGCATGGCATGACTTCTAAACACAGTTTAAATCACTCACTGCTTCCCCAGAATGGCATGACTTCTGGACATAGTTCAAATCACTCACTGCTTCCCCAGCATGGCCAGGTTCCTGGACACAGTTCAAGTCACTACCTGTTTCTCCAGCCAGGTCTGACTTCTGGCCACAGCTGAAATCATTCACTGCTTTACAGCACTTCACCTCTTGCCCCCTTGAGTGGAACAGCTGCTTAACTTTTCCTCCAAGCTTTCCCCAGCCTTGAAGAAGGTTTGTTATGAAGCCTTTCAACTTCTTCCCTTGTACCTGAGCTACAGCAGCAATCTCCATGGGCTCACTTCCCCAGTCATCTTGGGCTTGGATCTCCTCTCCGACCTTTTTCTCCACCTCCTATTCCATGGGCTCCTCTCCCTTTATGGTCCCCAGCTGGTCCTCTCCCTACTGATTATTCCTCCTCAGCCAATCCCCCCCCTCTCCTTCGGGATCCTGGGACTTGTAGTTCCCTTTGCTGCTCCCTTTGCTTGCCCCCAGGGCTTTGCAGGGGTTCTTGGGAACTGTAGTCCTCCTCCCTTCTCTGGCTCTTGGGAAACTTATGCCTCCATGGGGGTGTGGCTTCCCAGCCCCTAGGATCCTGGGACTTGTAGTTGGAATCCCGGGTATGAAACCTACCCAACTTGCTCCTCTCCCGGATCTCTTCTTCCCTGACCCTCAGGGGTTCCTCACAGTATTTTTTGTGCCCTTTATACACATTTTACAAAAGACTGAGGAAATTATGCATATCTAGACTTGGACATCCCTTTTTCTACCTTGCCATCCAATGCAAAATTGGTCTTCATGTGTGCCACCATATCTCCCCCATCGCTCATTATCATACAAAAATATAGGGCCCAATATTCAAAGCAATTGCGGGAGAGGCACAACAGTGGCTTTCTGTTGGGTGGGGGGAGACTACTAATTTTAAAAGGTGCTGACCCAATGCTCCTTGGCTGATGGATGAATGCTGTTTTTAAGGTGGCTCACAAGTAGCATTAGTTTTTTTCCACAGGAGTCAGCAAACAACAGTACTGAAAAGCCACAGGTTGGTGACTCTTGTGGTAAATCAAGGTGTGGTAAAAGTAGGGTTACCATATGGCTCCAAAAAAAGGAGGACACATTGATCCAGTCCAGGTTTTGCGTCCATTGAAAGTAATGGAAGTAAAACCCAGTCTGGCTCAATCTGTTCTCCTTTTTCTGGAGCCATATGGTAACCCTAGGTAAAAGCCTGCTTTACCTTGAAAACTTCCCTCCTTATACTCCTATTTAGTAACACTTGGTAAAATAGCATGTTTGAGCTATCTGATTGGTTTTCTCTCTAAGAAAAGATATAATTGTTCTTTATAGTCTCTTCTAATTGCCACTTTTGCCCATTCCTATCTTTTTTCCTGTCGACATTCAGCTGGTGGCGGTCAGCATTTTTTAAAAATGCTGTCACTGGCTAAATGCTGGTCTATATGCGGGCACCGGCACTGAATATCCAGGGTTAATTTTTATTGTCCTCATTGCCAGAGCTTATTTGGATCCTGGCAGATATTTGGTTGGGGCCTACCTAAGATGTTATGCGGGCCCTGGCTGAATATTGGCTGGGATCTCCATAACTTTTAAACCCCTTTTTAAGGCCTCCTGAGTCCCCTTGGCCTCCATTTCTTTTCCCTGTTTCCTGGCTTATGACTTTAAGTACCTCCCTTCCATCCCCCTGCATCAACCCCCACCCCTCATCTCGATAGGGCCCCTGGGCCTACCTTCAATCCCTGGTGGTCTGGCAGGGGCCATGGGTGCTGGAGCGAATCCCTATTGTTCCTTTCTCTAGCGGTGACTTCCTCAGAATGGCTGCTATGACCTCTCGTGGCATGCTCATGGTACTATGGTAGACCCAGGTGGGTGAGGTCATTGCTGAAGGGTGGGAGGGAAGTATTTAAGGCCACAGGCTGGGGGAGGGGCAGCAGGAGTTGACTAGAGGGATCTCAGGAGGCTTTAAAGGGGGTTTTTGAAAGGTGTGCAAGTCATGACCAATATTCAGTGTCAGGGCCCATAGGAGGGTAAATTTTTAGGACAGCTTTTGAGCTGTCTTAAATTCACCTGCTTAGCTATGTGTGTGCTGACACTGAATATTACTAGCACTCATATACCTTCCAGCTCCTCCCTAGTGCAGCACGCAGTACTACCCCTGACCTTCCCACTTTAATTTTGGGGCCTTGACTGTATCCCTCATTCTCTGTTTTCTCATCACTCTCTCTGAGAGGTGTTCTATCCAATCTTTCCTGCTGTGATTGATCTGTTTTCCAGTTATAGAGAAAGTAATCCCTTACATGCTCAGGATAGAAGAAGAGTTGATATTTCATGGACAATAACCTGAAAAGGCTGCTTCTGTGAAATTTCAGTGGGAACAGGACTGGAAATGATCCAATCATAGTTCATGATTTGCAAATCAAATTTCTAGTGAAGCGCCTTTTCAAGATCATTTCCAAACTGCAATCTTTAAATCATCTCTTAATGAGAAGTTTAAAAAAATGTATATGCATCCCTAATTTAAGAGTACATAAGATAAATCGTCAAATGTCCATCTCATACAGCATCCAGAGCAAGAAAAATCATTGCTAAACTAGCTGCTGATTTATTTTATCTTTTACAGTCTCACTAGGTCCTTCCCTCCAGCTATACTCAGTCAGGTGAAAAATAATGGCTTCCCACCTAGGATTAAATCTAAACACTGCAACTGCATTTTTGCAATTTCTGTAACCATTAAAGCTAACTGAAATCAGCCAGAATGCCTTAGAAGTCTGTCCTCTGTCTTTATCTTTTATAACATAAATTTCTGAGATACAGTGTAGATAAAATTACATAATTCAGATAGATTGTGTCTTCTGGTCAGGGAACACGTTCTTTGTCCTTTTTACTGGCTGGTAACCAGCTAGAACTCTTCATTTGAAAGCATGTATACACTTTAATGAAACTATCGGACATAAGATGCTACCATTTTTGGAATTTAGAAACCTAGGGCCCCTTTTACCAAGCTGCAGCAAAAGGGGGCCAGTGCTGGCATCGGTGTGTGTCCTACACACGCACTGAGGCCCCCTTTTACCGCAGCTGGTAAAAGGGAAGTCTCGCTTTCCTATAGGAAATGGCTGGGTGGCAAGTAAAGCACATGCCGCAAAGCCATTTGGGAGGGGGGGGGCCCTTACCGCCACCCATTGAGGTAGCGGTAAGGCCTCCCGCATTAACCCAACGATAACTGGGCAGTGCGCGGCACTAACCGATTACCACTGACTACACTCCGACGCTACAAAAATAAATACATTTTTGTAGCACTAGAAATGACTGCACACTAGGGGTGGGAAGTACCATGGGCTGCTACGGTAGTCCGTCGGTACTTCCTGTATAGCAAGCGGTAAGCCCACTGCTTAGTAAAAGGAGCCCCTAGTTAAAGCTATCATTAGGTTGACTGGGCTATTTTGTTTTAAATATTAATTTACTTTACATTTTAGATCAGTCATTCAGTTGTAGTTCCAAGGAGGTCAGTTTTCAGCTAGAGTGGTCACTGGTTTATGTTAATCCCTATATTTCAGCACTGCTGTCTGTATAGGTAGGAGTGCTGACTATATATATTGATTGGTGACTGTGCCAGTACTATTCAGCAAGCCTAAACTAAATGTATAAATTTTCCATTCTGTGGATAAATATCGCCTCCAAGCCACACATTTTTAGGAATATTTAACCTGGTCCACATTTATATGAATATTTTTGGATTTTGCAGCATGTTAAACAGCCTTATACTACAATATACCCTTTTCAAATCTATAAATAAGCAAAATATGCGTTCACTGGCCAGTGGCTACTGGCGAACACATAATTTCCTTTGAGTATTGACCTGACTGATTTTAAGTTGAGGATTATAAAGAAGACTAGTATAAAAGGCCCGTTTCTGACACAAATGAAACGGGCGTTAGCAAGGTTTTCCTCGGAGTGTGTATGTTTGAGAGAGTGTATGTGAGAGTGACTGTGTGTGAGAGAGAGAGTGAATGTGCGAGTGTGTGTGTGTGAGAGAGAGAGATTGAGTCTGGGTGCGAGTGTGTCTGTGAGAATGAGAGTGTGTGCAAGTGCGTATGTGAGACAGTGTGAGAGAGAGTGTTTCACACAGATACAGTGTGTGCGAGAGAGAGAGAGTGTGTTTGAGACACAGACTCTCTGTGAGACTGAGTATATGAGACCAAGAGAGTGTGTGAGTGACTGTGTGACACATAGAGAGTGAATGTGATACAGTGTGAGACATAGAGTGTGTGAGGGTGAGAGAGAGAAAGAAAGACATTGACTGTGTGAGAGAGAGAGTGTGTGTGTGTGACAGAGATACCTCCCCCCTCTCTGGTGTCAGGCCCCCCCTCCCTCCCTCTCTCTGGTGTCAGCCCCCCCCCTCTCTCTCTGGTGTCTGAGCGTTACTCTGTAGGACGCTGAGCTCTGGCTGTGCTTCAAGGAACTGACCAATCCTATTTAATAGAATGCACCTCCAACATTCTGAAGCCGAGAAACCTCGTGTGGTTGGTCACCTGCTTGTGACGAACCCGGAAGTACGTGATGTCAATTCAGGAGATGGATACAGAGAGCAGGAATGCCTCAGCCATGCAGTCAGCTTCAGAATGTTGGAGGTGTGTTTTATTATATAGGATAAGTACTTGATTATTAGGCTTTTGGAGGAGTAGCCTAGTGGTTAGTGCACTGGTCTTGATATCCTGAGGTGGGCAGTTCAAATCCCACTGCTTCTCCTTATGATCTTGGGCAAGTCACTTGCCTCAGGTACAAAATTAGGTTGTGAGCCATCCAGGGACAGAAAAATGCCCTGCTTATCTGAATGTAACTCACCTTGAGCTACTACTGAAAAAGGTGTGAGCAAAATCCAAATAAATAAATATTAAATAGTCATAGGCCGAGAGAAACATTTATCTACGTTTTGCTTACACATTTACTGTAAGCATGTGCCTTAATAAACAAATAATGAACAAGAATTCCATTTTTAGTACACCCTCTCTTCTTTACTGCTGGGTGGCTCTGCATGTTTGTTTATTGGCACATTCGTGAATCAAATAGAATGACTTGTAAAAAGTTTCAGCTTCCTACATTGTGTAGAATGTGAGGCTGATATCCCCAGATTAATATATAGCTAACAACTTATTTATAACCTCGATATATTACTCTTTCTTATGGTCACAATAACAAATGTGATAACTGCAGACCAGACTCCTGTAGAAACTAACATCCAAGGGGGATTACACATTCACACCAAACACCCCACCATCATCACCACCACCTAAGAATAAATATCTATTACCAGACAAGCATACGAAGAATATTTAAGTGGGAGGATGAATTTTCAAATTATATGCATTGGTGGAAAAGGAATAAATATTTAGGTCCTATTTTACCAAACCACGTTAACGATTCCCACACGGCAATGCTGATTAAGTCCATTCAAAGTGAATGGGCTTTGTCGGCATTGCTGTGTTGGGAATCACTAGTGCTGTTTGGTAAAAGAGGCCCTTAATTTTGAAAACTGACATGGGTTCAAATCAGTGGCGTAGCTACGTGGGGCCACGGGGGCCTGGACCCCCCTGCTGACGACCCTCTCGACCCCACCTCCCGCCGCCAACCCTCCCCTGCCGCCATCGCCTACATTTGTGATTTGCATGTGCAACTTTAGTCGCCATTTATAGAATCCAGGGGTAAATAGCATGTGCTAAGTGTTAGTCCAGATTTGCACTAATAGTATTGCAGTTTGACAGCTGGGGGCACATTGAGGGGCATAATTGAAAGGGGTGCCCAAGTTTTCCTGAGGACGTCCATGCGAAGGGGCGGGGAAACCGTATTATCGTAACAAAATGGGCGTCCATCTTTCGTTTCGATAATACGGTTGAGGATGCCCAAATCGCGAAATTTAGGTCGACCTTAGAGATGGTCGTCCTTAGAGATGGTCGTCCCTGATTTTCGGCGATAATGGAAACCAAGGATGCCCATCTCAGAAACGACCAAATCCAAGCCCTTTGGTCGTGGGAGAAGACAGCATTCATAGTGCATTGGTCCCCCTGACATGCCAGGACACCAACTAGGCATCCTAGGGGGCACTACAGTGGACTTCAGAAATTGATCCCAGGTGCATAGCTCCCTTACCTTGTGTGCTGAGCCCCCCAAACCCCACTCCCCACAACTGTACACCACTACCATAGCCTTTATGGGTGAAGGGGGACACCTATATGTGGATACAGTGGGTTTCTGTTGGGTTTTGAAGGGCTCACATTTACCAGCACAAGTGTAACAGGTAGGGGGGGGATGGGCCTGGGTCCGCCTGCCTGAAGTGCACTGCACCCACTAGAACTGCTCCAGGGACCTGCATACTGTGGTCATGGAGGTGGGCATGATATTTGAGGCTGGAAAAAATATTTTAAATAATTATGTTTTTGAGGGGGGGAGGGAGTTAGTGACCACTGGGGGAGTAAGGGGAGGTCATCCTCGATTCCCTCCGGTGGTCATCTGGTCATTTAGGGCACATTTTTGTGGCTTCGTCGTAAGAAAAAATGGACCAAGTATAGTCGGCCAAGTGCTCGTCAGGGACGCCTTTCTTTTTTCCATTATTGGTCGAGGATGCCCATGTGTTATGCATGCCCCAGTCTTGCCTTCGCTATGCCTTCGACATGCCCCCGTGAACTTTGGTCATCCCCGCGATAGAAAGCAGTTGAGGGTGCCCAAAATCGGCTTTCGATTATGCCGATTTGGGCGACCCTGGGAGAAGGATGCCCATCTTCCGATTTGTGTCGAAAGATGAGCGCCCTTCTCTTTCGCAAATAAACCTGATTGCTGCATAAACTGAAAAAGTAAATGGGAGCAAGAAATAAGTGGGAACTGCACCGTACACATAACGAACAATATATTAGGGGCCCCTTTTACAAAGGCACGCTAGTGTTTGCAGTGCGCACTAAAAATAAGCATGCGCTAAACTTTAGAGATGCCCATATATTCCTAAAAGAGTCTCAAGTTTTTAATGCGTGCCTTTGTAAAAGACCCCCTAGATAATGGCAAGCCAAAAAAAGGGGGGAAGAACAAAGTCCTCACAGAACAAACAATCCTGCAAAAAAATTAGGAAAACAAAAACAAGAGCTAAGGAAGTGCAAAATATTACTTTTAATAAAAGTCTAGCTTAATTATCCAGTGTATAAAAATAATTGTACACCCACAAACAAGGAGCATTGCTCTGCTAATTGACCCAAGACGCTGATTAGAGAGTGTACGATTTTACCCTACACTGTTGTGTACAACATTCATTGCATGAACACTAGCGATTGGAATATATGACTCCTGATGCAAGCATTTTTGCCAAAACCCTGCCATGTTGAGTCTGTGCTCAATGATTGCTTTTCCTTGTTTGTGCATATACAATTATTTTTATGTACTGGATGATTAAACTAGACTTTTATTAAAAGTAATATTTTGCACTTCCTTGGCTCTTGTTTTCCTCACTTTGGGGTCCTTTTACTAAGGTGTGCTGAAAAATGGCCTACGGTAGTGTAGATGCCTGTTTTGGGCGCGCGCAGAATCATTTTTCAGCGCACCTGAAAAAAATGGATTTTTAAAAATTTTTGCCGAAAATGGATGTGTGGCAAAATGAAAATTGCTGTGTGTCCATTTTGGGCCTGAGGCCTTACCGCCAACCATTGACCTAGTGGCAAAGTCTCATGTGGTAATTGGGTGGTAATGACCTACGCGCACCAGAAAATAAAAAATGTTTTTCAGGCGTGCATATCGGATGTGCGCCAAAAATGAAATTACCGCAAGGGCAATGTGGTAGTCATGCAGCTAACTCCATTTTGGCGCATGGTGGGCGTACGTAGATGCTTACGCGGCTTAGTAAAAAGGCCCCCTATTTTGCTGCATTTTGAAGCAGTCAATACCACCTTGATAGGTGGTGTCAAGTGTATCTGTGTTTCCTGCAGTGCAACCTTTATACAGAGAGTGCCTCAACATTATAAAATGTTGGAACCAGAAAAGCACAGAGCTCTATAGACCTTCTGTGATAAATAAAGTAAAACTTTAACTAAAAATGATGGACACAAACTGCTACCTACCGATCCAACTTACGTGCCTAATCTCTGCAACAGAACCAAATTAAAGCACGTAATGGACATAACAAAACACTTCCGTTCTCCGATTCCCTAATGTGGCTGTGCCACATGAACTTGATCTTACTACAACATCACACTGTATTTGTTCACACCGGAGCCTGCAAAGGCCTCTCCGGTACTATGTAAGCCACATTGAGCCTCCAAATAGGTGGGAAAATATGGGATACAAATGTAACAAATAAATAAAAATAAAATTCTGAAAAGATTTGCAAAATAAAGCATTTAAAATTTCCAAAACTCTGGTTAATGATGTTTTCTGTGTATACTTCTCATGATCTTGGGGGGGGGGGGGGCACATAAAATTCAACTCAGGTTGTCCACCCCTGAGTTAACATATTCGTAATTGTATTATCTCTCCCTTAACTGTATGGGAAGATGCCAGGCATGTCCTCAACATGTGCTAAACAGAGCAGGTCTGCAGTAACAGCTATCACTCACTAAAACGAGGCAATACACTAAAAATCTCACACTAACAGCTTAGCATTATATGGGGTGGGTAATGGACAGAGATAGGGCATAGATAGCACTTGCACTATGACTGCTGCAGATAGCACATGTGCTGTGGACATGAATTTACCATGCCCACAGTGCTAAAAAATTTGAACCCTGAGCATCATTTCCATAAACCCCTACTCCCCTAATACCTCCAATCATCTTTATAGAATAGTGCTTATTGCCAGGTTCGGTGTCTAACTTTAGACACAGAGATTTGTACCAAGTAAACCTGGTGCAAATCCTCACTCCTAAATTAGGCATGGATCGCCCTTGTTCTGTAACAGCACACATAAATTGTAGGAATGCCTCTGATCCATCCCTAACCCTCCCATGGCCATGTGCCCTTTCAGGAGCCATATGTTAAATTTACATCTGTATACTGTAACTAAGTGGAAGAGTAGCCTAGTTAGTGCAGCAGCCTTTGATCATGATGAACTAACTTTGATTCCCACTGCAGCTCTTTGTGACTCAGGGCAAGTGACTTGACCCTCTATTGCTCCAGGTACAAAATAACAGCCTAAAAATGAACATTTTAATGCCAATGAGCACCAATAATTGATCATTAGCACTCAATTATCAATGCTAATTGGCTTATTCAATTAAATTGCACGTACAAATTGGGTGCATCCCCAAATTTTCACACACAATTCTGAGCACCTTATATAGAGTTTGGGGGTTTTGTATAGTTTTTAAAATGTCTGTCTGCTTTTGTATCTCCTCTGGGGCATGCATAAGTTTCAGCAAAGGGCTCATTTCAGCAATTGTTTGAAACAAGTAATTGAAGGGGCAATTGTGCTTAGCACTCTGGTAATTTTTATAGTCTTTGAAATATAAAAATGTACCTTTAGGAGCTTTGCTCTTTGAGATATGTGATATGCTCTTTTACCTATGAATACCTGCATTTATATATAGAAGTGGTAAAAATTCGCTCTTCTCCACAAAAAATCACTGGCACTTATACATAGACACTGCTGAGTGATGTCACTTTATTTATTTATTTTTTGTATGTGTGGGTCTCTGAAGTTGCTGTTCCAGTGATTGTGTATTTGCCAGCATCTTCATACATACTGTACAAAAAGCCCCCATGGTCAGCAGATCCTTTGTGAAATGCTTGGGAATTGTGAACATCTCAGACTAGATGGTCTGTTTCCCACCTAGAGTCTGTAGGTAAAATGGGGCTTTTATTGAATTGTTTTCTAAATCTGTTCTTGCTCACTTATCTGTTGGAATCCCTAAGGTTTTGTATTTATTTACCCCTTTTATGAAGAGATTCACCCAAGGCATTGTACAAAGAGATGCAGACAATTTACACTGTGGTAACAGCATAACTATAGTAAAATGAAAAATTAGAACAGTGAGATAAGCTTGGAAATAGCCAAACTGAATTATAGTAATAGCAATAATATGATACAGTGTCACTACTACATACATTAAAAAATAAAAATAGAACATTCACATAATAGAACTATAACTCTCAATGTCAGCAAATTCACCCTATTCTATCATGCTGGTCTCAGTTAACTTTTCTTCAATCATAGATGTACATATCATTGCTTTAGATGATGTGTACATCTATCCCATTTATTTATTTAGATTTTTATTTTGTTCTTTATCTTGTCCTTAAATAAGTTCTAGGGTGGGTTACAAGACAAAAACATAAAACTACATAGGCAAGACAGCCATCAAACCCTCAACACTCCATCACTTACCAGCTCTGCCTCTGTCTTTTATTTGTAGCCTCTTGAATGTTTCAGTCTCTTTCCTGGAATGTTTCCAAAATTGGGGTTCTTTTCTTTTGATAGGAGTTCTATTCCTCCCCACCAGCTTTCTGTTCGTTGATTTCATACTGTTTCCTTTCTCCAATTCTACCAAGAAATTTGGACTCCATAAATACTTTATGTAGCTTTTATCCCATACTCATACCCATACCACCTTAAACCTTATGTCGAATAGGGTCTCTCTATAGTCGATGACCTAATATATGTTATAATCCAATTTACTACTCAGGAACCTTCATGCAATACCATAATGTACTCTTCTTTACCATGTATGTATGCACATGGTATACATATATACCATAATCTGTTCCATATACAGTGGTGGAAATAAGTATTTGATCCCTTGCTGAATTTGTAAGTTTGCCCACTGACAAAGACATGAGCAGCCCATAATTGAAGGGTAGGTTATTGGTAACAGTGAGAGATAGCACATCACAAATTAAATCCGGAAAATCACATTGTGGAAAGTATATGAATTTATTTGCATTCTGCAGAGGGAAATAAGTATTTGATCCCCCACCAACCAGTAAGAGATCTGGCCCCTACAGACCAGGTAGATGCTCCAAATCAACTCGTTACCTGCATGACAGACAGCTGTCGGCAATGGTCACCTGTATGAAAGACACCTGTCCACAGACTCAGTGAATCAGTCAGACTCTAACCTCTACAAAATGGCCAAGAGCAAGGAGCTGTCTAAGGATGTCAGGGACAAGATCATACACCTGCACAAGGCTGGAATGGGCTACAAAACCATCAGTAAGACGCTGGGCGAGAAGGAGACAACTGTTGGTGCCATAGTAAGAAAATGGAAGAAGTACAAAATGACTGTCAATCGACAAAGATCTGGGGCTCCACGCAAAATCTCACCTCGTGGGGTATCCTTGATCATGAGGAAGGTTAGAAATCAGCCTACAACTACAAGGGGGGAACTTGTCAATGATCTCAAGGCAGCTGGGACCACTGTCACCACGAAAACCATTGGTAACACATTACGACATAACGGATTGCAATCCTGCAGTGCCCGCAAGGTCCCCCTGCTCCGGAAGGCACATGTGACGGCCCGTCTGAAGTTTGCCAGTGAACACCTGGATGATGCCGAGAGTGATTGGGAGAAGGTGCTGTGGTCAGATGAGACAAAAATTGAGCTCTTTGGCATGAACTCAACTCGCTGTGTTTGGAGGAAGAGAAATGCTGCCTATGACCCAAAGAACACCGTCCCCACTGTCAAGCATGGAGGTGGAAATGTTATGTTTTGGGGGTGTTTCTCTGCTAAGGGCACAGGACTACTTCACCGCATCAATGGGAGAATGGATGGGGCCATGTACCGTACAATTCTGAGTGACAACCTCCTTCCCTCCGCCAGGGCCTTAAAAATGGGTCGTGACTGGGTCTTCCAGCACGACAATGACCCAAAACATACAGCCAAGGCAACAAAGGAGTGGCTCAGGAAGAAGCACATTAGGGTCATGGAGTGGTCTAGCCAGTCACCAGACCTTAATCCCATTGAAAACTTATGGAGGGAGCTGAAGCTGCGAGTTGCCAAGCGACAGCCCAGAACTCTTAATGATTTAGAGATGATCTGCAAAGAGGAGTGGACCAAAATTCCTCCTGACATGTGTGCAAACCTCATCATCAACTACAGAAGACGTCTGACCGCTGTGCTTGCCAACAAGGGTTTTGCCACCAAGTATTAGGTCTTGTTTGCCAGAGGGATTAAATACTTATTTCCCTCTGCAGAATACAAATAAATTCATATACTTTCCACAATGTGATTTTCCGGATTTAATTTGTGATGTGCTATCTCTCACTGTTACCAATAACCTACCCTTCAATTATGGGCTGCTCATGTCTTTGTCAGTGGGCAAACTTACAAAATCAGCAAGGGATCAAATACTTATTTCCACCACTGTATGTTATGTTCCATGTATGTTACCATGTATGTATGCACCTTAACGCGATACCATTTGTAATTCTGTTACCCGGAAATTGCAATCGCCATTACGGCAAATGTAAGCCACATTGAGTCTGCAAGTTGGTGGGAAAATGTGGGATACAAATGCTACAAATAAATAAAATAAAAAAAATACTCCTCAAAGCTCTGTTTTTCTTCAGTAAATGTGTCTATGTAATGGATGTTGTTCCTTTTTCAGGTACTTTTCACCTGCTGGTTAGAGTATAATAATGTGCGGCATGTTGGTTTATCTTATTCTTTTCCTTAGCCCTTACAGGCTCTCTAAAACTGAACACAGTGCTTGGTCTTTTCTACTTCCTCAATATACTCGTATTCTTATCCTTCCTCTGCTTGCATTGTTTAGTAGTCAAATCTTAGCGCCAATTTAAGAGATAAACTTTTGCATTTAAATGTTTGCAAACCCTTCTTCTAATGTATGCTTTATTTCTGATCTATCAACACTTACCCCCATGTGGCTTTTGCTCTCCCTTACTTGTTCTCTGCTTGCCAACCTTCATGTCTTCTCTATTCTAGTTTCTCATCTCTGGACCTAATCATACCAAGCTATCTGGGAGATCAATGCAACTAACCACCTTCATGTTATGTCTTACTACTACTACTACTTAACATTTCTACAGCGCTATTAGGGTTACACAGCGCTGTACAGTTTAACAAAGAGGGACAGTCCCTGCTCAAAGGAGCTTACAATCTAATGGACGAAATGTCAAGTTGGGCAGTCTAGATTTCATGAATAGAGGTATAGTGGTTAGGTGCCGAAGGCGACATTGAAGAGGTGGGCTTTGAACAAGGATTTGAAGATGGGCAAGGAGGGGGCCTGGCGTATGGGCTCAGGGAGTTTATTCCAGGCATGGGGTGAGGTGAGGCAGAATGGGCGGAGCCTGGAGTTATGTCTTAAAACCCATCATTTCAAATTGGTCTTTATGTAAATGGCTATCATTCTCTCCTTGTTTGTGTTGCAGTCCACAACCGCTGAATTGTTGTAATCTGCCATAACTTAGGACATCATTTAAATAAACAATAAACACAAAAACTAAATAAACCTCATGACAGAATCTATTCTTGAGCTTCCCTATGGGATCTAGGGGTTTGGTTGTATGTACTCTAGCTATTTTAATGATAGAAACTATTATAAAGAATACAATTACTGAACACACAGACAAATATGGTTTAATGGAACAGAGTCAACATGGATTCAGCCAAGGAAACTCTTGAATTGGTTTGAACATTTGGAAGAGTGGGATAAAAGTTTTTGTTAATAATAATGATGATGATAATAATAATAGCATCATATGGATGAAAGTGAGCCAGTTGATATAGAGGGCATAATTGAACGGGGCGTCCTCACAGGATGTCCCCGCGAAGGGGAGGGGAAACCCGTATTATTGAAACAAGATCTTTCATTTCGATAATACAGTTGGGGATGCCCAAATCTCAACATTTAAGTCGACCTTAGAGATGGTCGTCCCCGATTTTTGGCGATAATGGAAACCGAGGTTGCCCATCTAAGAAATGACCAAATCCAAGCCCTTTGGTCGTGGGAGGAGCCATCATTCGTAGTGTACTAGGCCGCCTGACATGCCAGGACACCAAGCGGGTACCCTAGGGGGCACTGCAGTGGACTTCAGAAAAAGCTCCCAGGTGCATATCTCCCTTACCTTGTGTGCTGAGCCCCCCCCCCCCCAGACCCACTCCCCACAACTGTACACCACTATCATAGCCCTTAGGGATGAAGGGGGCACCTAGATGTGGGTACAGTGGGTTTGTGGTGGGTTTTGGAGGGCTCATATTTACCACCACAAGTGTAACAGGTAGGGGGGATGGGCCTGGGCCCGCCTGCCTGAAGTGCACTGCACCCACTAAAACTGCTCCAGGGACCTGCATACTGCTGTCATGGAGCTGGGTATGACATTTGAGGCTGGCATAGAGGCTGGAAAAATATTTTTAAAGGTTTTTTTTAGGGTGGGAAGGGGTTAGTGACCACTGGGGGAGTAAGTGGAGGTCATCCCCGATTCCCTCCGGTGGTCATCTGGTCAGTTCGGGCACCTTTTTGAGGCTTGGTCGCAAGAAAAAATGGACCAAGTAAAGTTGGCCAAGTGCTCATCAGGGACGCCCTTCTTTTTTCCATTATCGGCCGAAGACGCCCATGTGTTAAGCATGCCCCAGTCCCGCCTTCGCTATGCTTCCGACATGCCCCCGTGAACTTTGGTCCCCGCGACGGAAAGCAGTTGAGGACGCCCAATATCGGCTTTCGATTATGCCAATTTGGGTGACCCTGTGAGAAGAATGCCCATCTTGCAATTTGTGTCAAAAGAAGGGCGCTCTTCTCTTTCGAAAATAAGCCTGTTGGTCTGTTATCTTTAGAGAACACCTACCATAGATGAGTAACTTTGCTTTATTCTACTTTGGATTTTAAATATAATTAAGATATCTTAAATTGTTCTTTTTCCAGCTGGCTGATCTGCTTTGCCTCTAATTTTCAGTTTTCAAGGCTGATCTAATCATTTTTATCATTTGCTTCTTGCATTTAAACCATCTACCATTAAACTCTGTCTGGCACAGTCAATCATCTATTTGATATCTGTTCTATTTTCACTCTTATGCGAAAAGAAAGGATAAACCCAAATCTAAGTAGTATAATTGGATAGGTTGTAAAATAATGGGCGAGTGCTTTGCATTTTTCATGGTTCTTCTGTTTTCTAAAATGTAACATACCCCTGTAATCATTCCTAATCTGCCCATTTTTTCTTTCATATCTTCTATCTTTTCCTATTGTCTCTCTGTTTTATTTCCTCTTTAGTGTGGCATGTCTCATCACAAACTGCAGGAAAGCTAGAGCATTGTGCACTGTGGATTGTCTGGCAAGAGTAGTACAACTGGCAAAGATCACTACTTGCACCTATGGGTCTAATATATCACTTTCATGGCACATTGAAATTCAGACTTCACTGTCCTGCGGCCTGTGAACCTTAGCTAGGGTCTTCTAGTTGGCAGTACATATTGCTGCTTACCATCTGTCCAGCTGGTTTTTGCAGTCAAAGAGGTTTAAATTAGGAACATAAAGAGCTAATTGTGTTCAGTGAATGCTTCATGACATGCTATTAAAGCCAAACAAACAAGAAATTAATTGCAGAAATGTATTTTTCCAGACTCTCCCAATTTGATTTAAGACTATAAGAAAAAAACAGTTATAGATGAAAAAAGGAGAATGAACAAAACATTAGCATGACTAATTTATATTAGCCAAACTGATCACTTTTAAGTTCTTAAGAGTTTTAACCCAGCAAGGAACACCTTTCATACATGTGCTTCTTTGTGTGTGTGTGTGTGTATGTCATAGTAAGTTTCATGCCACTACAAAGCCCAAAGAGAACCATTTTCAAAGTCATTTACCTAGATAAATTGACTTTTCTTTAAATTTCTATCCTCAGTCTAGCTAGTCATGTGTGTGAGATTCCACAGCATACATATTTTTACATAGATTTTGAGGAAACATCCACAAGGGTGTGTTTAGGTGGGGATAGGGTAGAGGAAATAAAATAATACATGTGCAACCTATTCTTAGAAGTATGCATGCTGTTCTAACTAATGCCTTTGCCTCTTATGCAGATAGCAGTTGTAGAGTACATGGGTTTTGTTAGTATGTATACTTTACACTAAGAGGCCCTTTTATCAAATGGCGGTAAAAGGTGGCCCGCATTGGCACGTGGATTGCCACGTGCCAAGGCAACCTGTTACCACCACTGCTAAAAAGGCCTTTTTAAGGTAAAGGGCCAGTAAATGGCCATGCGATAATTAAAAAATTGCTGCGTGGTCATTTACTGCTGGAACCCTTACCGCTCGCTGATTACCCCCGGGAACACCCCCCAGCAGTAGAAAATAAAAAAGGTATTTTCTAATGCTGGAAATGGTGTGTAAGAGACCCGGAACTACCGCCAGGCTCCTGGGTGAGCCCGTCGGTAGGGCTGATTCGTCACGTGCCAAGCCACCGGTAGTCTCTACCGCCCTTTAATCAAAGGACCCTTAACTAATTTCAAATTTATGTTTAAAGCATGCTCATTAAAAGATTATCTACTATAATAAAACTCACCCTCAACGTTCTGAAGTCAACGTTCTGAAGTCACTCAGTCACTCACTGAAGGGTTCATGGATTCATGGTGGTGAAGCCAGAACACTGACCATGTCTCTCTGCCCCGCCCTCGCATGACGGACCAATCAGAAAAAACAACCTAAACATTCTGAAACACAAAGGACCATCACAACACTGTTCCCAGGCAACACTAGGCAAGGTAAGACGGACCAATCAGAGGAAACTACGTGACAATAAGGGAGGAGCATTCCCCAGCAGAATGGCTCATTATCTGTGCAGCACGGAGAGCACAGAACCATCGCTGGAACGAGAGAAGAATATTCCTGCTGTGGGTATGTGCAAAAATAGACCGGGGGAGGGGGGGAGAAATTTTTAAATGCCTAATGCCAGTACTGAAGAGTGCCAGAGGGCCTATAGCACAGACTATATTTGGGATCGCTTGACATGGAGTCAGAGGAGCCGGAAAACAACGTGCCCGTCACCATCTGGGACGTGGGCGAACAGGACAAGCTGCGGCCCAGCTGGAAGGATTACCCGCGACCCAGCCAGCAGCAAACAGCGACCAAGGAAGGGGGAGGAGTACTCCTTCCCTACCTAGGAATCGCTGGAGACTGGCTGCCAAACTAACGAAACAACCGCACACCGACGCACCACCTCCATCAACAACCTGCACACACACCGCACCCTCACAAACACACAAAAAAAAAATAACTCTGTGACACATACACACACACAAAAAAAAAACCACATGCTAGTGCCCGTTTCATTGGTTTCGGAAATGGGCCTTTTTTACTAGTTTTCTAACAAGGCACCTAGGCAAAAAAAAAGCAAATAGGTGCATACCCATCCATATCTTTTTTGAGATAAGGCGACCAGAATTGAACACAATACCCAAGGTAAGGTCTCAACACGGAGCGATACAGAGGCATCTTGCACATATTTTGCATCCCTTTCCTACTAATTCCTAGCATACGGTTTGTTTTTTTGGTCACTGCTTCACATTGGACAGAATATTTCAACATATTGTCTACAATAACACCTAATCTCTTTCTTGGGTGCTGACTCCTTAGGTGGACCTTAGCATCAGGTAACTATGATTTGGATTATTCTTTCCAATGTGTATCACTTTGCATTTGGAGACAAACAAAGCAGATCAATCAGTGATATGGTTCAAAACTTTATTTTCAGAGATTCGCCCGACACAGACTGTGTTTCGCCCACAAGGGCTGCGTCAGGGGCTCTACAAAAGCAAATAAAATCAAATACAATTAAAAACATATATATTTGTATAATACTATATCATAAACGTTAATAATGAAAAAGAAACCATATCAGATATATAAAATCAATCAAACACTTGGAAGGAGAAATCAAATATCGTCGAGGAAATAAACATAAATACTTGCATAAGCCTATCTCTGAAAATAAAGTTTTGAACCATATCACTGATTGATCTGCTTTGTTTGTCTCCACGTTGGATTTTGCGGATCGCTTGCCATCTTGTTTCTTAGGACTCACTTTGCATTTGTCCACATTAAATTGCATCTGCAATTTGGATGCCCAGTCTTCCAGTTTCCTAAGATCTTCCTGCAATTTTTCACAATCCACATGCGTTTTGATCACCTCACTCGATGCTCTGTTTACTAGAGCATTTATAAATATGTTAAGTAGCACTGGTCCTGGTACAGATCCCTGTGGCACTCCACTATTCACCCTCCTCCATTGAGAAAAATGGCCATTTAACCCTACCTTCTGTTTTCTGTCCAATAACCAATTCCTAATCCACAGAAGGATATTGCCTCCTATCCCATGACTTTTTAATTTTCTCAGCAGTCTCTCATGAGGAATTTTGTCAAAAGCTTTCTGAAAATTCAGATACACTACATCAACCAGCTCACCTTTATCCACGTGTTTATTTACACCTTCAAAGAAATGAAACAAATTGGTGATGCAAGACTTCCCTTAGCGGAACCCATGCTGACTCTCAGGCTCATTTTTGAAAGAGAAGGACGCCCATCTTTCGACACAAATCGGAAGATGGGCGTCCTTCTCATAGGGTTGCCCAAATCGGTATAATCGAAAGCCGATTTTGGGCGTCCCTAACTGCTTTCCGTCTCGGGGACGACCAAAGTTCACGGGGGCATGTCAGAGGCGTAGCAAAGGCGGGACTTGGGCATGCCTAACACATGGACGTCCTCGACCCATAATGGAAAAAAAGGGCTTCCCTGACGAGCACTTGGACGACTTTTCCTGGTACTGTTTTTCTTATTACAAAGGCACAAAAAGGTGCCCGAACTGATCAGATGACCACTGGAGAGAATCGGGGATGACCTCCCCTTACTCCCCCAGTGGTCACTAACCCCCTCCCTCACTCAAAAAACATCTTTAAAAATATTTTGTGCCAGCCTCAAATATCATACTCAGGTCCATCACAGCAGTTTTAGTGGGTGCAGTGCACTTCAGAAACCCACTGTACCCACATCTAGGTGCCCCCCTTCACCCCTAAGGGCTATGGTAGTGGTGTACAGTAGTGCATGGTGGGTTTTGGGGGGGGTTGGGGGGCACAGCACATAAGGTAAGGGAGCTATGTACCTGGGAGAAATTTCTGAAGTCCACTGCAGTGCCCCCTAGGGTCCCCATTTGGTGTCCTGGCATGTGAGGGGGACCAGTGCACTATGAATGCTGGCTCCTCCTATGACCAAAGGGCTTGCATTTGGTCGTTTCTGAGATGGGCGTCCTTGGTTTCCATTATCGCCAAAAATCAGAAATGACCAAGTCTAGGGACGACCATTGCTAAAGATGACCTAAATTTCAAAATTTTGGCGTCCCCGACCATATTATCGAAACGAAAGATGGACGTCCATCTTGTTTTGATAATACAGGTTTCCCCGCCCTTCCATCAGGATGTTTTGCGAGGACGTCCTCAGCAAAACTTGGGCGTCCCTTTTGATTATGCCCCTCTCTGTCTCATTAAACCATGTTTGACTATGAGGCATATTTTCAAAGCTCTTAGCCTCCCAAAGTTCCATAGGTTTCTATGGAACTTTGGAAGGCTAAGTGCTTTGAAAATGAGCCCCTATATGTTCTATAATTGTATCCTTTATAATAGTTTCCACTGTTTCCCCCAGCCCTCAAGTCAGGCTTACCAATCTGTAATTTCCTGGATCACCTCTGGAACACTTTTTAAAAATCAGCGTTCCATTGGCCACCCTCCAATCTTCAAGTACTATGGATGATTTTAACGTCAGGTTACAGATCATTAACAACAGATCAGCAATTTCATGTTTTGAGTTCTTCATTACCCTGGGGTGTATGCCATCCAGACCAGGTGATTTATCACTCTTCAACCTGTCAGTTTGGCTCAGTATGTCTTCTGAGATTTCTTTCAGTTCCTCTGCATCGTTTTTGGTACAGGTAGATCTCTTACATCTTCTTCCATAAAGATCAAAGCAAAGAATTCATTCAGTCTCTCCGCTATGGCCTTTGCCCTCCCTGAGTGCCCTTTTTACTCCTTCATAATCTTATGGTCGCACAGATTCCGCACAAGCTTTCTGCTTCTGATGTACCTGAAAAAAGATATTAGAATGAGTTTTTGTCTGTGCGGCATGTTTTTCTTCATATTCTCCTTTAGCTTTATCAGTGCTTTGCACCTAGCTTGACACTGCTTATGTTGCTTCTTATGTTCTTCATTCAGATCCTTTTTCCATTCTTTGAAGGATACTCTTTTGGCCCTAATAGCCTCTTTCACTTCACCTTTTAACTACACTGGCTGTCATTTGCTCTTCTTTCCACTTTTGTTAATATGTGGAATACGGACTTCCATGATGGTATTTTTATACAATGCCCATGCCTGATTTAATGTCCTAACCTTTGCGGCTGACCCTTTAAGCTTCTTTTTAAACATTTCCTTATTTTTTCAGAGTCACCCTTTCAAAAATTGAATGCTGCTACAGTAGATTTCTTTAGTGACTTCACTCCAGATATCAGCTCAAATTTGATCATGTTATGATCACTGTTTCCCAACAGATCCAACACCGTTACCTCTTGTACCATGCCCTGCATTCCACTAAGGAGTAGATCTAAAATAGCTCCCCTTCTTGTTAGGTCTTGGACCAGTTGCTCCAAGAAGCAGTCGTTTATTATATCTAAGAATTTTACCTCCCTAGCGCTCCCTGGTGTAGTATTTATCCAGTCAATATTGGGGTAATTGAAATCACCCATTATTATAATGATGCCCAATTTGCCAGCCTTCCTAATTTCTATAAACATTTGTTCATCTGTCTGTTTGTTCTGTCCTGGCAGCTGGTAGTATAGCCCTACCAGCATACTCTTTCCCTTCACAAATGGAATTTCTATCCACAAGGATTGCACTCTGCTATCTGTTTTGTGTAGAATATTTATTTTGTTTGACTCAATTCCCTCTTTAACATATAGTGCAACCCCCTCCAATTTGATCCACTCTTATCATTATGATATAATTTGTACCATGATAACACAGCATCCCGTTGATTGCTCTCCTTCGAACAGGTCTCTGAGATGCCTATTATATCTACCTCTTCATTTAGTGCTATATATTCGAACTCTCCCATCTTATTTTTTAGGCTTCTAGCTTTCAGGTTGTGTTTTTTCCTAGCATCTACAAGCTTCCTTGAAGTTGACTGACATAATTTGTATCCTTTACTTTGTTCTCCCATTAAACACTCCTGGCTTTCTTTCACCATTATTGAAACCTCTCTATTGGGATTTCCTAAATGTCCAGTTTCAATAGTATCCTTTGCGGATACTCCACACTGAACCATTTGCTCCTGGGTGACTGTCGGCTTCCTCCCCATTTTAATCTAAAAGTGGCTCTATCTCCTTTTTAAAAGTTAGTGCCAGCAGCCTGGTTCCATCCCAGTTAAGATGGAGTCCATCTTTTCGGGACAAGCTCTCCCTTCCCCAGAATGTTATCCAGTTCCTAATAAATCTAAATCCCTTACCCTTGCACCACCATCTCAACTATGCATTGAGACTGTGGAGATCTGCCTGCCTCTTGGGTCCTGCGCGTGGAATGGGGAACATTTCCGAAAATGCAACCCAGAGCATCTAGTTGGGGAAGATAACCTCTATAAAATGATGTTTATACCTTGGTTTGACTCTTCCAGTCTCCATTTCAATCAATATATATTGAGATTTCAGCAACTTATTTTTATATTTGGCTTAGGAGACCATCTTGGGTAGCCAGGGAGATGCTTTATAGAAAATAGGATGCAGGATCAATGGTAGGTATGTTCTGGACAATAGGGACTGCTTTATTATATACATTGTATTCTATTAATTTACAATTAGAGGAGGCTCCAATTATTACAATATACATCTGCAAGATTAATCTTTAATCTAGGAAAGATTCATGAAGCTACCCCCCAAATGTTTGTGAATGCCAGCAGCAGCGTTTTAAAAATATGAACAAACACTGTACTTGTTACTTATTACTGTCACATCCAGATAGTTAATTGACTGATGGTGCTAAAAAATGTTTTCTTTGAAACCTGTTGTGAATCATTCACAGATATTAATATAAATTCTAGTTATATTCATATTTTTCTAGAATTTTTTCCTGCTAGCTTTTTTCTTATCTCTTATATAATAGTGCCAGGCATAAAAATATTCATGATGGCATGAACACACATACTTTTCAAGGGCAATTCTTTAAGGGCCTCTGTTATCAAGGCGCGCTGGTATAGTAATGCCGACAAAGCCCATTCACTTTCAGTGGGCTCCGTCGGCATTGCCACAAGGGAACTGCTAGCTCAGCTTAATAAAAGAGGCCCTAACTTAGGTGCTTACATTTACATGCACTTAACACATGTAAATATTTAACCTTCTAGCATTTATGCTCGTATGTGTACCTAAGTGTTATTTTACAAAATACCTCCATAGGGGCCTTTTTACCAAGCCGTGCTAAAAAGTGGCTGACACTGTTTTCAGCTCATGGATTTTTATTTGTCCCGCGGCCACTTTTAGTACAGCAGTAAAATAGCCACATTTCTATACATTTCTTTAATGACCACATGCTAATTTCCCAATTAGACTGTGGCCATTACCTCGGGAGCCCTTACTGATGCCTATTGTGTTGTTGCTAAATCTTAATGCCAATTAGTGCTGATAATTGCATGTTATCCAATTAACAGCACTGATTAGCTAGTTAACCAATTAAGTTAGGTGGAATACACTTCAATTTCCACACCATATATAGAATCTCAGGGTTAGTGTCTAACCACAAGTGGGCCATACCCAGGGATACAGCATGGAATATCATGGGCGTTCCACCTAGTAATGCACGCAATGTATAGAATACTATCAGTCGTGCACGCTGCAAGGCACACGTAGGTGTGCTGACTTACGCTGAGCACTGTGGAATGAATATCTGGAGGGGGAGATATAGGATAGCACAGTTGCAGTCATCCAAATTTGTGGCCTGCAATTACTAAGTATCACTGAAACCGACAACACATTAGCATACTCTTGGTGTATCCATTGTAATGTTTGCACATAACCAGTATTTATAATTTCAGTGAGAGACAGGAAAGAACAGAAGAAATGAATAAAAGTAACAGGCTGCAGATGATCAGTAGTAATAATAATATAGCACTGAGCGGAAACTCTAGAGAGATTTCTGTTGTCTGACAATGAAATGACTTCTCTGTATTGGAAGGAAATGCAGCACCTATCCACTCTTTACCTTTTTGTTAAACAGTTTTGTCTTTGGGGATACATTTCCTCTTTTGAAATCATGTTGAACAATTGAATGAACAAGCAAACCCAAAAATTACATTATTTTTCTGGGGCAGTGAAGGTCTGTGGTGGACAGTTCATAGATTGTAAGTCAAGCAGCAGTGAAGATCAGATTTGTTTGGCAGAGATCCCAGAATGAGGCACTCAATAGCATCAAGTGAACTTCTGAGTACTTAATAGTACAGGAACCTGATGCCTGGTGACACGTCCAACAGGTTTTATTTGATCACTCCTTTAGCGAGTCTCGCTTCAGTAGGTTGCAAAAAACAAATGACCTGGCTGTCATATTTCCTAGCAATTCTAGTGCAGAATAAGCTTCCTGTGGTTGAACCATTGCACACATCTTACTCAAATAGAATTATTTGTTCAGTCGCATGTCTTTTATCTTTTTTGCCGCTCTGTATTTCAGTTATTCCCATGTGATACGTATAGGAGGTGATTTTAGAACTTGCAGCATAAGTGGATGCCGCTGATATATCTATAAAGATAACAATTTTAGAAAAGGGAAAGTACATATATAGTTTCCCTTATATATCACTGCTTGTATGTCCAACCAGTGGTGGCAAGCACATATGGAACAGGCTTAAGTACGTGTGTATGTCTGAGTTATGTATATATACTTTGCATTTTGCAAATTATGGCCACTATTTTAGAAACATTAGGTGCCATTTACACCTGTAAAAAGCTGATTTACACATGTAAATGGACATACACATCTACTACTACTACTACTACTTAACATTTCTAGAGTGCTACTAGGGTTTCGCAGCGCGGTACAGTTTAACAAAGAAAGACAGTCCCTGCTCGAAGGAGCTTACAATCTAAAGGACAAAATGTCAAGTTGGGGCAGTCAAGATTTCCTGAATAGAGGTGTAGTAGTTAGGTGCCGAAGGTGACATTGAAGAGGTGGGCTTTGAGCAAGGATTTGAAGATGGGCAGGGAGGGGGCCTGGCGTATGGGCTCAGGGAGTTTATTCCAAGCATGGATAAGTACTGATTTTAGAAAAGCTTCTTCTTACATATTTTCATCCACAGCAAAAACAGCTTTGAAAGGCTGTGTCCTGGGTGTGGTTTGGACCTTATGGTGGTACTTCTACAATGAATCTTCTAGTTGTAGGTGGCAAGAATTTTCTTAAATGGCAGTATTCTAGTCCTTAGTTATATATCACCAATGAAAGGGAAGAGAGTACCAAATCCAGTCATATAAATATAACTCTCAAAGTAATTGGCAAAAGAAAACTCTCAAAAGAACATAACAACTATAACTCTGTGAGGTGCATTCGTATTGTTTGAAAGGGTAAGGGAAAAAGCCTTTGATTCAAGCCCAACCTCCAGCCCAATAGTTACAGGTTAGTAACAAGGGTGGAGTTTTTGTGTATGTAAATGTTGGGTACATTTTTCGTCATAGGCAAAAAACCCTTTGAAATACATAAATGCTATCTCCACGGAGTATATGAGGGATCCAAATAAAACATGAAAGAATCAAATCCAAACTTAGCTTTCAAGTGCGAATGCAGGGAAATGTGTGAGTCATTGGTTCAGCACGCCGACTCTGGCCATAGTTTCGCTAGAGAAGTGCTGTATCAAGGTGTGAGTAACCAGAAGTAATCACTCACGAACAAACTCAGGGCTTTTATGGCCATAGTAAAAATGTCTTTGCCTTCAGGAAAGACACGCTAAGGCCAATTTTTACCACTGCTTAGTAAAAGATCCCCTTAATCTGATACAACAATAAGGTGGCCAACATCAAACAAACATGGAGAACGGGCTTTCTTTTGCATAGAATCCATAAGGATTTGAAAATGGGCAATATCATACACATTCTCCGGTCCACATATTTATCAATCAATGATAATATAATAGCAGACGAAGTCAGTGATATCTTTGACATCTATCCCTGTTGATGAACTCCAGACAAAAATTGTTCTCCATCAGTTTGAATAATAAGGTATAGGAACTTTGGTTGAAAGCCTTGTCTGGGGTAGAATATAGACAAAGCTTCCAACACAAACTGTCCATTCACTGGGACAGGCTATCTCTATGCCTACTCTCTATTATCGTTCAGTGATACAGTGCTGATAAAAAAAAGGAACAAAACGAACAGACTAACAGTTCTGTCTCAATACCTTTTCTCTTTCAATTGCTGATAAGGGAACCAACTCAATTGAAACCTTGTCCTGTATCACTGAATACATGCACCTTGCTTCATCTGAACTTCTGCTTCTTAGACTTGAAAGCATGGATTTTGAAGAGACATTAATTATGTCTTTTGGTCATTTAGAAACCATTTCTTAAGTGCTACTTTTATCAAGGAAAATTCAATCAGAATCTCTTATCCTGTCAAGTAGAAGAAGTTTACCATATTATAATTAAAACCATTTTCTTGTCCCTCATAAAGACTACCTTCTCCACTTCGGCTCAAAAACAAATTCAGCTATGGTTCATTTTATTGCAGTAGGTGCTTATTATAATAATACATATGGAAAACCAGTTTCTTCCCATTCTCTGATAACTTATAAATTTGTTCTCTCATGGACCTCAATTTGGTCCTCCCTCGTCTGATGAGAGCACTCTTTGAACTCATAAACACTTGTCATCTCAAATATTTAGTCTGGAAAGTGGTATTCATTATCACAGTCATCTCTGCCACAAAAATCTGTGAATTTCAGGCACCAATAACATGGGCTATTGTATACATATTTTTGCTAAAACAGTGTATTTTTCCTAAAATTATAAATACTTGAGATTCTCACCTTAGTAGCTAGCACAGAAATTACTACTACTACGAATAATTTCTATAGCGCAACTAGACATACACAACACATGTACACATTATATGCAGGCACTTTCTCTGTTGCTAGAGGGCTCACAATCTAAGCTTTTGCTACCTGGGGCAATGGAGGGTTATGTGACTTGCCCAAGGTCACAAGGAGCTGCAGTGGGAATCGAACCTCATATTGCTCTCATATTATCAGGAAAATTCTGGAGTTGCTGTAGAGCATAAAAAATAAACTTGGCATTCTCATATTTCATGATGCACAGCATGGAAAATGCAACAAGTAAATAGCGCCCAAAGAAATAACACTTTGCCTCTTACCCAAGAAGAACTTAAACCTTTCTTGTGAGTCCCTCTGGGCCCTCAAACACTGCCCAGTTGCTCGAATGGTCATTCTGCCCCTGCCACCTCTCCTAGCCCATGAAGAACTTGGAAAGGCAAGAAAAAAACCTGATAACTGGGATAGCTACCTGTGAATTTTTATACACTTCAATATAATATTTTTGCAAAATATACAGAGGTATCACATCCACCAGTATAGGAAAAGTAATAAATCACAAGTTGAGCTGTTTACTAAAATTATCAAAGGTATTCAACTTGCATTGAATACACAGTTGGTCTTTTGTTAATGCAGCATCACAAACTTTCAAAGCAACAATTTGTTGGTACATAGTCCCTATTCTAACTTTCAAAGCATTCCGTTTCTCTTTCGAAAAATGTACCCAGGCTTTCAAATTCTGAAAAACATTGTCTATATGGGCAGTCAGTCGAGAGCCATCCATATAGTAGGCAATTCTATAGCTGCAACCTCCATTTAGATGCCCCAAGGGCACTCAGTAGGAACTTGTTCTATAAGGAACTTAAGCACCTAGGTTTTGCTATAGAATGTTAACATACCCGATATTGATCCACCTAATTTTTGGTTCTTGCTCTTACACCAACTGTAGAGCTCAGCCCATGTCCCACCCAAGCTTCACCCATGTGTATGCCTCCATTGCAAATACATGCTATGTAAGTTAAGCATGTATTTGAATAGCACTTAGATGGCATGCTAGTATATACAAGTGTAAGTGCACAGAAATGCAAGTGTATGCTAGTATTCTAAATATTTGTCTGTTAAGCCAATTATTGGCACTAATTAGCTCTTTAATTACATTGCACACACATATTGTTTATGCATCTAAATTTGCGTGCACAATTTTTGGTGACTTTTATAGAATTAGGGCGTTAGCGTCCAACAGGCACATATGAATGTGACTGTTACATTCACGTACATAAGTGCTAGTATTCTATTATTTTAGCACATTATAGAATGCTATAGAATGCATTTAGATACTAAGATTATAGAATTAAGGGGATGGGGGATAGAGTCCAAAGTTATAACTGCTGGCTTTACTTGGATAGAGCTGACATATGCTGATATTTCTGAAGTCCTTATCCCTATCATAGGAGCCAGCTCTGTTGATGCCAGTGGGTGCTGAGCACCCCTAATATTCATTAAGCTACTGTACGTATTCCCCTGGATTCTATATATGGCACCTATATTTGTATCAACAAACAGTACTCCTGTTCTATATACATTACAAAATCTTTATTAATGAAAACAAATCAGTGCATTAAAAGAATTACTAAATAATATCCCTGCAACTCACTCACACAGCCATCCACACCAAACTTATACCCTGATCACATATGTAAATCCCACAAAGAACATTAAACATAAACCCTAAATTGCAGTTTCTTCAGTCTCTGTGTATCATCAGAGCACAATCTCAATAAAGATCAGTCATTGAGCCCCCAAAAAACACAAGGGCACACTAAACCCAGTTCTTAATAATTGTAGCAAATGTTGAACATTGCTGATCTTTGTATCCAACAATTTCTCAAGTGAAGAAAGAAAACAACTCCACTGCAATATAATGACCTAGATGTGTATGCCAAAATGTGGGTACGCTTCCGAGATGCATGTGCAAATTAATTGGGTAATGAGCTAATTAACCTCAATAATTGGATGCTAACAAGCAATTATTGAAGTTGATGACACCTATTAAAATTTGTGCGCACATCTGAGTGTGCGCTATTCTATAAGGCACAGCGTCTAACTAGCTCATAACTCTGACTTTTTTCCTTTAAATCTTTGTATTGACTTTGTCTTATTTTTGGTTTTATGTGATATCTTTATTTTATTATGGATACTTACTTGGACTGACCAACTCCTCTCTCTGGTAGTGCCATACTGTCAACTTACAACGATAGCCCTGCTTAGCTGAATGGGAGTAGATTCACCCTCCCAGTTATAGTAGTTGAACTCCATTCTTCTAGGCTCAGAGAGACCAAAATCTCATCCAGGGTAGCTGCTGCAACCCCCCCCCCCCCCACCCCATTAGTGTACTGGACAGCTGCAGTCCATTCTCCATAGCTGAGCTAGCATAACTTATGATGGAAGTCTGCGCAATGCTGCTACTCTGGAAGGTCTGGAAGGCGTAGCAAGGGCGGGGTGGTGGCGGCGGTCCGCCCCGGGTGCACGCCACTGGGGGGATGTCGGCTCCGCTGGTTCCCTGCTCCCTCTGCCCCGGAACAGGTTACTTCCTGTTCCGGGGCAGAGGGAGCAGGGAACCAGCGGAACTGACACCCCCACCAGCGGCGTGCACACGACAGGCAAGAATGCACTCGGGGGGGGGGCTTGGGTGATGCGCTGAGGGGGGGTGTCATGCTGCACCCGGGGGAGTGCGCAGCGGCAAACCACCCCGGGTGGCAGCCACCCTTGCTACGCCACTGATGTCAAGAGCAGAGAAGATCCAAGATGTGCCTTCTACTTCACCATGAAATTCAGCACATACTTTTCACATTGCATTACTATTTAGATAATAACTACTGACTGACGAAATTTAGTAATATGTCAAGAAAAATTTGACTCAAAATTGTTAGGCTCCTTCCTGCCAAACACCCATTTGTGTGGCTACCTTAAGGAGAATAGGGATGATGGATTTAAAGACAATTCTTGGATCTCAACACAAACCACAGAGAGAATAGGTAAGTTTCAAAAGCCAAGAAAATCTCCTCAAACACCTACCAGTAAGCACAGAGTGGAGTACAGATAGATATTTTTTGTTAAAAGGAGCACTTTCACATGCAGTCTTAACTCTCTTAGATCAGCTTACTATAATCACTATGCTTTCTGGTAAGTGTATGAGGAGATTTTCTTGAATTTAAAGACAATCTTTACCTTGAGGGTCCCCTACATGTGTGACTCATTTCATCCTGCATGATCCTGAAGAGTGTAAAGTTAATCCCTTGAAACTTGAGTTCACCATAGTCAGCAGGATAAAGCAGTCATACATACTCAGGGGCATAGCCACGGGTGGGCCTGGACAGACCCAGGCCCAGCCACTTTTGCACCAGACCCGCCCAGCCTCTTCTGCCCGCTCTCCCCGTCCACATGGTCTGCTCACTTTTACTGCCCTGAAGCGCCGTTCTTCCTCCAGCACTGGCGATTCCCATAGCCAGCCTTCTGCCAGCGCGAGTCGTCGGAGCCTCTTCTCAGGCACACCCCACCTACTCTGCAACTTCCTGCATCCCACCTTTGCAGAAAACAGGAAGTTGTAGAGTAGGTGGGACGCGCCTGAGAAGAGGCTCCGACGACGCGTGCTGGCAGAAGGCTGGCTATGGGAATCGCCGGTGCTGGAGGGATAACGGCACTTCAGGTCACTAAAAATGACCAGAACTGACCATGTGCAGGGGGCTGTCGGGGGGGGGGGGGGGGGGGGAGGTAGTGGGTGGAGAGGAAATGCGGCAGCGGGCGGATGGAGAGGAAATGCGGCGGCGGGCAGAGGGGGGTGGTAGCGGGTGGAGAGGAAATGCGAGGCCTGTCCACCTCCAGTCCACCTCCAGGCCCACCTAAAAATTAAACACTGGCTACACTACTGCATACCCTCCCAACTCCCTTTGAATTTAAAAAAGGTTTCTAAATAGCTTTGCTCCATGACCGAAGAATCATAGTATGTAGGGGCAATTTCTTCAAATTGGTTGGTTTTGCACATACATGAGTGAACCTCACTCCTAAGCCAGGGTATGTGGAGTATGATTTCAGTCTCTCAAATTTATGTAGCTATATGGTGCCAGCTGTGCATAAGCAGAAATGCATTATGGGCTTTTCTGGCTGAAGTTAGTACAGTACAACATTATATCTTGGCATCATTCTTTTATCACTCCCATGCATGGCTGATTTATGCTGCTGTCCACGGAGAACACCAGTCGTAGGTAAACAACTTTCTTTTATTTTGGGCCCCATATTACCAAGCTGCGAGGCCCGCTTTTACCACAGCTGGTAAAAGGGAAGGTCTTGCTTTCCCGCAGGAAATGCCTGGGCAGCAAGTAAAGCACTTGCCGCGCAACCATTTCAGGGGGAAGCCCTTACCGCCACCCATTGAGGTTGCAGTAAGGGCACCCGCGATAACCCAGCGGCAACTGGACAGCACGTGGCACTGCCTGATTACTGCTGGGTAGAGTCCGGAAATGACATTGTATTACGGGTGGGAAGTACCACTGGGCTGCTGCAGTAGCCTGGCAGTACTTCTGTTATAGCGAGCGGTAAGACCGCGTTGGGCTTATTGCTGCTTAGCAAAAGGAGCCCTTACTTTCAAGGTGGCATAGGTTACTTAGCTGTTTTCACTGTACAGGAAGAATCCTCAGTTCAAAAAAGTGACCTGTTTGCAGGATTTCTAACAATTGTTGTAGAATTGATGAGAATCTTATAAATAATTTTGTCACTGAAACAATTCAATGAGCCACAATGCTCCATTGAATACAGTCCTGATCATTTCTAGAAGCATAGCCTCCACTTCAATATTTCAAGCTGTCATGCTCAGTAAACCTAAAAATTCCATTTTTTTACCTCCTTTTCTCATCATATACAGGGCAGCATTTTATTGATCAGTTGCAAAAAAATAGGTCATTTGAGGCTTAAACTTCATTTTTGATAGAAACTTTGTTCTGAAACGCATACTTGGTAAAATTCCCAGTGCAGTTTGTGCTCTGTTTCATTCCACTGGAATCCCTGAACACAGTCTAGCTTAAACTAAACAGTTTGAGTAAGTATAAGCTCATATTTTGCAGACATGACTTATATTCAGCATGCCACCTAAAGGCAAAAAGAGTCAACACTAAATTAGGGATCCTTTTACAGGTAATTATTTTAATTATTCAATGCTTGTTAATATATTTTTCAAATGAAGGGAGTTTCCTTCTATAACAGATAAGACCTGTCCAACTAGAAAGATGGTATTTCTTGGCTTTGGAATGCAGACTTTTTTCTGTTTTTTGTTTGTTTTTTTATGTGGAAAACCCTTAAATTTTATTAGCCCTGTTCATAACATATTTATACGCTATTGAAGTATGCTTCATAGAAGGTGATAATCACAAGTACATATAAAAATAAAACAAATAATACAATTCACTAGGCTATGATAGGGTAGAGAAGAAAACTGATGAAATGGACAAAGGGAGGCAGAGTTGTGGACAGATTAGTAGATGGTTATTTGTATCTAGGTTCACTTCTTCAGTGTATTCAACATAGCCTCTAGCACCTCTGCGATTTGGAAGATATCTACAATGGGGGCAAGTTTGAGACTGGCTGTGGAACCTGCAGGCTCATAGGGGTATTATCCTCAGGCCTGCAAGCTCATTTTCAAAAATAAATCCTGGGCATATGCTGAATGGGCCTGCGATTTTGGTGCCTACTTTTCAGCACATCCAAATATACTCACCAAAACTAGATATAGAAAGGTAGAAAATGGTGGCAGATAAAGATTGTGGCTTATCCAGTCTGCCCATCCATACCAATTACTAAGCTCTGCAATTCAAACTCAGGTGTACATATAAAGTATCGCATACCATGTAAAATGAATTTATCTTGTTGGGCAGACTAAATGGACCATACAGGTCTTTCTCTGCTGTTATTTACTATGGTACTATGTTACTATATGTTACCTTGGAGATCCTCTGTGCTTGTCCCATGCTTTTTTGAATGCAGATGCTGCTGGAATTCAGAAACATGTGGAGCTTTCAAAAATATATTTGGCTTCCCCTGACCTGCCCCTTTTCTGTTTCTGGTTGCCTTTGCTAGTGTATAAAATTATATGTGGTCTATAGCTCAAATATGTGTATCCACTGGAAGACAGGGAGAGGAGAGAGAGAACGAGCTTTCCAAAGCAGGAAATGGGGTGGGTTCGTTGAATAAACCCTCATTTATCTATGACAATCCCTTGAAAAGCTATCCTCGGTGAATATTGCTTGCAGTACTTCTAGTTAAAGTACTGCCAGTTTTTCTACAAGCAGAGTATGTATGTTCTGCATTAGAATTTAGACTTTAATCCTTTTTCAAGAGTATATAGTGGGCACTGAGGAGGAAGTAAACAGAGAAATTCCCTAAGAAGAATAGAGAAGTGATTGACTCAAGTTAGCAAAACAGAGTGAAAAGGTTGTGGCCAGAGTTTGAAAGATGCTAAGGTGTATAAGGAGAGATCTAGAATTGCAAAGGTAGGTAGGATATAATTTATGCTCCAACAAATTCAAAATTATGCATAATTGCCTGGGGTGCACATAGTGGTTTTGCCATACTACATGGATATAGCTATCTCTGCAAGCAGTGTGATGTGCCTTTTGCCTCCTTTGACCTTCCAGAAAACCATAGGGGATCCCTTGCACCTCACACCACCCCTTTCTGACCACTATGTCCCTTATATTCTGCTTTTAACTCCTAACCCCTATTCACTTGTACAGTACCCTTGTATGTTTTATCTTTCCCAACTTATTTAATTCCCTTATCCCTTATTTGTCCTGTTTGTCCTGATTAGATTGTAAGCTCCTTCGAGCAGGGACTGTCTTCATGTTCATGTGTACAGCGCTGCATACATCTAGTGGCACTATAGAAATGATAAATAATAGTAGTTATATGTCCCACCTCTTGACCCCACCAAATCCATGGTGGTCCAGTAGTTCTCTTGCACCCTCCCCCCATCCCCCCTCTCCATCACAAATGTTCTATGACCAAGTGGCCCCCTTGCATCTCTCCTGACCTCATCCAAAAATACATGATGGCCCAAGTGGTTCCCTGGACTTCCTATCCCCTCCCCTCCCCCATAGATATAACTATGGGGGGGGGCAAGTGCCCCCTGCAAATCTCAGTTGCCTCGTCTTTGCCACCCCAATGAAAGGCTACCACCCAACCAAAATCAGTGCATTTCCCTCTACCTTCCTTCTCCCCCATCCCTCAGCTGCGAGTCAAAAAAATTGTGGCGGTTATCAGCAGCAATTAGATCAAGCCTTTCTCTGGCCAGCCCCAGGGTCCTTTCCTCTGTTACAATCTCCTTTTGCTGCATGGGCAGGATGCATCAGAGGGAAAACCTCAGGTGGCTAGAGGAAGGTCTGGTTTAATCACTGCTGGCAGTCACCACAGGTTTTTAAACTCACGGTTGAGGGGAAAGGGACTGGATCCAAGGGGTGAGGAGGAAGAAGGTAGGAAATGTGTTTAGAGCCACGGGAAGGAGCAGAGGCTAGGAAAGAGGAGAAATAGTACCTGGAGAGGGAGAGACATTGCATGTAAAGTGAAAGGATGGGAAGAGGGATTACTGCACGCCCACATAAAAGAATTTGTTGAATGATGCTTTCAATTATAATGATGATTTCACTGGGTAGTTGAAACTGTCTTGGAGGGGGGAAGGTTTCAAGTTGGGGGGAAATGTCGCATTGTCTTGCTCCCCCCATCTACCTAGGTTGGCCCCTGTTGCTACCCCACAAATTCTGTCTAGAGATGTCATTGCCCCCCCCACCACACCCTGTAAAACTCCATAGTGACTCAGTGGCTTCCTTGCACCTCACACCATCACTGTATGACCACTCTGCCCCCCCAATCCATGATTCCCAGTGTTTTCCTTGTATATCCTACTCCTTGACCTCTCCAAAAGAATCCATGTTGGTCCAGTGGTTCCCTTTCATCCCCTCCCCCTATTCCACCCCCCCCCCCCCCCAATTCATCCCTCTCAATTATAAAATAATGCCCTGGTAAACCCAAATGGCCAATGGAACAGCAGAGAAGTAGTGGGGAAGGTAGGCTCTTTCCAAGCGTAGAGACGGACGTGCGATTAAAAATATTTTATTGGAAACATCAAACAAATATATGACTCTTATATTTGTTTGATGTTACCAATAAAATATTTTTAATCGCACATCCATCTCTGCATTTGGAAAGAGCCTACCTTCCCCACTCCTTCTCTGCTGTTCCATTGGACTTCTTTCATGGGGATCTAGTGCACCTCCACACCTCGTGTGGTCTCTTCCAAACCCAAATGGCCTCCTTGCACCTCCCCCAGCTCCCTGCTTGTTAACAATTAATTTGTATATGCATCTCAGGCGTGTACCCAAATAAAGGCACACAAATCTGAGCACCATATATAGAATCTGGGGATGCATGCTCTTTAGGTTACTATGATTGCCATAGACCTGTCATGTGTGGTCATACTGAAATGGTGATGTATCAATGCTTACATTAGTATTCTATAGTGGAATCTTGCCAATAAGTAGAATTGGCACTCAGCAAGCAATATAGTAACTTGTAACTTGAGGCACCAATTTATAGAATTGTTCCAATGTGTTTTAAACTAACTCCATGGAAAGATAGATGAAACAAGAAAAAGTAAATGAGATAGATATTATGTTCATTACTTTTTTAAAGTGGAATTATTACATGTTTTATTCGTTTGTACAGGAAAAAGTTGTACTTTCAGGCAATAGTACCTTACTGTGATAAAAATAGTGACTCAGTACTGAGCTTACTCCTGGGTAACATTGTACAAATTAATATTTTTAATGCTTATTCTAACTTAGACATTTCTGTGGATATGCATTTTCATGTGTTATCTTGCTGGGTTTTTTTTTCAATTGCAAAGGTCGCTATAGCAATAAAATACTGTATACCTTCAAATGCAATGCAGAATTTTGTTCCTCTTAGTTATATAACAGGATATTGGGGATACTGCACAATTAGTTTTACATTATTTGTAATATCGCAAATAATTTGCAACTCTTCTATAGTTTCCATCTTTAGAATTCTCCCATGATTTATAGCAACCACTAATTCCTTCTAAAGCTCAAAATCCACACACATTTTTTAAAATCTGTGTCTCCGCTCTGCTCTGCTCATCAGACACCTGCTGTTCATGCTTTTATATTCTTTTACCTTTAATTTTGGTCTCCATTCAGAGCTTATCTTCTCCAGTTTTATTATCCAGTCCAACTTATTCCATACCTTATTTCCCTCTCTTAGGGGGTCTTTTACAAAGGCATGTTAGTATTTTTAGTGTGTGCTAAAAGCTTAGAGATGCCATAGGAATATATGTGTGTCTCTAGTGTTGAGAAACAACAAAGAGAGTCCAATTCTCCCGTAAAAAACAACAGAAAAAACAAAATACGGAAGAACTCAAGAAAACCAGACTCGAAAATAGATGAAAAGCCAAATTTATTGCACGAGACCCTACACGGTCCGTGTTTCGGCCAACCAGGCCTTCCTCAGGGGTCCAGCACGACAACACCCAACTACTTTCCAACTATGCCCACCATTGAAAAGTGCCTGGCTCACAAACATATAGCCTGAATGGTGGTGACATGAAGGTCTGATGGATCCAATACTCAATACCCTATAAGTAGTGTGTAAAGATAAAGATAAGAGGTTGATGTGAGTTGGGTAATAATAAAAGACATATATTCTTATGGGCATCTCTAGCATTTAGCACGTGCTAATGATTAGCATGCACTAAAAACACTAGCATGCCTTTGTAAAAGACCCCCTTACCTTGTAACTCATGTTCTGCATTCCTTACCTTCCTATATAACCTGTGCTGTTTTGCTTGGATTATTGATCCTGGAAGAAGAACCCATAGAGATTCCCATTCAATTTTTCCAGCCACAACAATGTGTATTGTTTTATAATTTCAAAGCTACATGCATTGTGTTCTCTCTCTCTCTCTCTCTCTTACTCCATCCCCAACCCACATGATAGCCTCCAAACAATACTGGTAATATTATGCATATGCTAGAATAAACACAAGTAATTTTACCTGTATTGACGGTATAAAAGAGCCCATTTCCCTAGGGTAGAGGAAGACTGATGTGAAAATGGAAAGTACAATTTTCATTTTTTCTAAGAATGTAAAAAAAAAAAGAAATGTTGGATCAGACCAAGGTCCATCTAGCCCAGCATTCTGTTCTCCACAGTGACCAGTTTGAGTCACAAGTACCTTCCAGATCCCAAAAAGTAAATCTAGTTCTCATAGTTCATTTCCAGTGATGAGCAAGTGTTCTCCCAAGTCTATCTGGCTAATAATTTTGCATGGACCTTTCTTCCAGGAATTTGTCCAAACCTCTTTTAAACCCACTTTTTTAGGTTGCCTTGACCATACCCTCAAGCAACAGATTCCACAACTTATTTATGCACTGTGTAATAATTAAAAAAATAATCTATGATGTATTTTCAGTCTGTTCATTATTACTTTCATGGAGTGAGCTCTTATTTTTCTGTATAACAGGTTAAACAACCATTCCCTATTTAACTGATTTCATAAACTTCTGTCATACCCTGTCTCTTTGTTGCTCTTATCCCATCTAATTTGCTCTCCTTTTGCTATTTCAGCACTTGGAATGTATTGTCCACTTTCAGTTTTCGGCATTCCTCTCTGTCTCAGAAGCCCGTATTGTTTGGTTTCTGCTTCTAACACTGCATACTTGTCTTTCTTCACAGTCCATTTCAGAACACAAATATCTTTATTCTTTTATTTTTAACCTTATAGAACTATAGTGCAGTTTTTCCCAACACTGTCTTGAAAACACACCTAATTAGTCTGGTTTTCAGGCTATTCACAATGAATATTGAAGGGTAGCCAATATAAAACTAATTTTTTAAAAGGGTTCCAGGAGTGATCTGGGAAATTACAGACTGGTAAGCCTGACTTCAGTGCCAGGCAAAATAGTGGAAACGATTATAAAGAATAAAATTACAGAACACATAGACAAACATGGTTTGATTAGACAGAGTCAGCATGGGTTCACCTATTTGCTTCATTTCTTTGGCATGAATAAACATGGAATAAAAATGGAACCATGGAAGGTAAGGACAGGTAAGGAGCTCTGGAGTGAGCTCTGAGGCCCTGAGGAAGCGGACCTACCTGAGCCATCCCGGACCACCCGCGACCGGACCGGAGCTGACTGGTGAAACACCAGAGACTGGGAAGATCTTGTTGAGCTCCAGCGCGAGCGAACGACCCAAGGCGGGCTGCGGCCATTGGCCTGCCTCGTGGCCACAAAGGGTCCCGACTGGACGAGGCCCAGCTCTGCCGGGATCGGACGACCTCGCTGGCTGATGACCTTCGCAGGAGACCTCCGCGAGGCTCGCCCTCCCTGGTACGAGTCGGAGTGCTGTGGAGAGCCCTCAGAGCCTCATTTGCGCCCGTGAGGTTAATGACGTGAGGAGACACCAGATCGATCCGAGGTGGAAGGAGCGCTGCGTGATCGGCCACGCATCGCATCACAAGGCCCTAGGCAGATTGAAACTACCAGGGGACCTGCCCGAGCACTCCAGCATTCCAGCGCGGGAGACCCTCGAGCCGAAGACCCAATGAAACTTGTTGCTGCTGAGCTGCTTGTGATTTTGCTGCTTTGCTTGCTCCTAGGATGCATGCGATTTGATGCCTTGCTTTGAGTGCACTGCGATGATGGTCACACGGAGACCCGATAAAAACTATTGCTGCTAGGTTGCCTGTGATTTTGGTTGCTTTGCTTGTTGCTAAGCTGCTTGCGATTTTACTTGCCTTGCTTTAAGTGCACTGGAAGGATGGCTACACGGAGCAGTGGAAATAGTTAGCCTTCTGCCTACAATGAACTAGATAGACTCACTTCCACTACAACCTTTGTTTGCTTTGCCTGCTTTGTGCGCCTATCTGCTTTGCTTTGTTTTGATTGCACTGGCTACAAGGAGAAGTGGAAACGGGGTTGGTCTTCTGCCTACAATGAACTAGGAAGGCTCACTTCCACTACAACCTTATTTGCTTTGTTTGCTTTGTTCACTTTGCTTTGCTTTGTTTTGAGTGTACTGGGATGACGGTTACAAGGAGAAGTGGAAACAGGATTAGTCTTCTGCCTATAACAAATTAGATAGACTCACTTCCACTACAACCTAATAAACCCCTAGTACTAGTTCATAGGATTTTATGCTAAATTACCTATGACTCTGCTTGCTTCATTTTGATTAGCCTTTCGCCTGCAGTGGACTAAATAGACTCACTTCCATTACAGCCTATTAAAACGCCCAGCAACAATTCAGAGGCTTACACACTAGGCTGACTGTGATCTTGCTAGCTTTGTTTTGAGAGCACCCGGACAACGGCTATACAGAGTAGTGGAAATAGGAAGGACCCGATTAGCCCTCTGCTTACAGTGAACTAGACAGACTAGCTTCCTCTACAACCTTAAATGTTTAAATGCTGATACTGATTAATGTTATTACCACTCGATTAGCCCTCTGCTTACAGTGAACTAGACAGACTCACTTCCTCTACAACCTTAAATGCTTAAATGTTGATACTGATTAATGTTAATACCGCTTGATGATTAGATTGCTTAACGCGAATACTGCTTGAATTATACTTACTCACTACTTAATTGTTCACACTGGTTGACGTGTCACTGCTTAACGCCAACACTGATTGATGTTTCTACAAAATTTCACTCACTAATACCCTCAAGCATAACCAAACATCACGAACCAAAGCCAACATGAACACCAATAAATTACTCATGATAACCTACTTCCTTCCCCTAATTTACCACGCATGGACCACTCCCAACTTAAACAACGATCTACCCACAATACACAAACCCTATAGACAACCCATTTACAACTCACCAGACCAAAAGAACAATAACCAACTAAAAGGAAAAATATATACGGAAATAACCAACAGAAAGAGAAGAAAGGAAACAACAAAACCAGATACCAAGAAAATAGGCAATTAATAAAAATAAACACATCTAAGCCCCAAACGGAGCCTTATCACTCAATACAACTGAGGTACGTAAACGCCAGATCAGTAGTAAACAAAACAGAGAATATAACAGACTGGATTACTACAGACAATCTTGACCTTCTATTCATCACGAAAACCTGGATCCACAACCTTAAAGACCCCATAATCTTAGAACTATGCCCACCAGGATACAAAATTACCCACTGGACAAGAAGCGGAAAAAGAGGAGGTGGAATAGCCATAATTTACAAATCCAACTTCACCATCACAACCACAGCTGAGTCCATCCTACCACAACTGGAAATTGCCTCGGTAAGAATCAGCCACCCAAATTTGCAGGATCACCTCAACGCAATCCTACTCTACAGACCACCAGGCAAATGGCAAGACTCCCAAACACACCTTATGGACTTCATCTTGAACACTTGTGTTTCTACCGCAAACCTTATCATAATAGGAGACATCAACTTGCACCTTGAAGATCTTACCTTGACAAGCACACAAGAATGTAAAGAGTTCCTACAACTATGGGATCTTCAAGCACCAAATATACAACCAACACACATAAAAGGACACACACTAGACATTATCACACACAAATTCGATCCAGACTCAAATCTCCTACTAACAGACACAAGATGGACACCTGCACTGTGGTCAGACCACTATAAAGCATACATCTCCCTCCAATGCCGAACGAAAGACACAACTAACAAACAAGAACGAAAAACCTACACCACGAGAGGAAAAATAGATCCGGTAATATTCTGGCAACAGATCTACCAAAACGGATGGACAACAAGAGCAGACACAATTCAATTCCTCCAAGAATGGGACGATAGATGTAGAACAATACTAGACAACATTGCCCCAATTCAAACCAGAACATCACACAGGAAGAAATCAACACCATGGTTCACCGAACAACTGAAAAAACTCAAAACACAAGTTAGAAGGTTAGAACGTGCGTGGAATAAAAAGAAAGATGACCCAACACTTAACGCATGGAGACAACTTCAAAGAAAATATCACAACCAACAACAAAGAAACACCAGGAGCAGACAATCTCGCGAAATACTTCAGTGAGAAAATCGTTCAACTACGACTTAAAATACCAGCCAGCACCACCGATTACGTCACACTCCTTGACTGTCTAGATCCAGATCCAGGTGTTTACCCAGCAGACAGAACCTGGACCAATTTCGAGATACTATCGGAGGATCTTATCTCCCAAACGCTCAAAAGATTTGCCAAATCTCACTGCAAATTAGATATATGCCCAAACAACCTCATGACATCTGCCCCTCATCAATTTATAATAGACCTCATGAATCACGTAAACTATATGCTACAAATCGGACTCTTCCCAAAGGAAAAAGGAAACATTCTACTTACTCCTATAACCAAAGACGCAAAGAAGAGCGCTAGTGAACTAATTAACTACAGGCCAGTAGCATCCATACCCCTAATAACCAAACTGACGGAAGGGATGGTAACCAAACAACTCACAAACTATTTAAACAAATTCTCAATACTACACGATTCCCAGTCAGGATTTCGGTCCAACCACAGCACGGAAACAGTATTAGTTACTCTCATGAATAAATTTAAACAAATGATTGCAACTGGCAAGAATATACTACTGCTACAATTTGCTATGGTTGATCATGGGATACTGCTACATATCCTCGAGTATTTCGGAATTGGAGGAAATGTTCTCAACTGGTTCAAGGGGTTCTTAACCATACGATCATATCAAGTGACATCTAATTCGAATACATCATCTACATGGACACCAGAATGCGGAGTTCCACAGGGATCCCCCCTATCACCGACTCTATTCAACTTAATGATGATACCCTTGGCGAAACTACTGTCAAACCAGAACCTTAACTCATACATATACGCAGATGACGTAACGATCTACATTCCATTTAAACATGATCTAAAGGAAATTTCCAATGACATCAACCAAAGCCTACATATAATGCACACATGGGCGGATGCGTTCAAGCTGAAACTCAATGCAGAAAAAACCCAATGCCTAATACTTACCTCACAACACAACACGAACAAATTCACCACCATTGACACACCAAAACTGAATCTTCCAATCTCGGACACCCTAAAAATTCTTGGAGTCACCATTGATTGACACCTAACACTTGAGAGCAGGGGCGTAGGCACGGGTGGGCCTGGGTGGGCCGGGGCCCACCCACTTTGGGCTCGGGCCCACCCAGCAACGGTGCACCTAGATGCCCAAACCACTGGCGCACCGCAAGTTTTATTCCCTGCCTGCTCCCTCCTTCCTCCCCTGTCATCCCCGTCCGGACTCCGGCAGCGGTGCTAGCTAGCTCGAGCCGTGCGGCGCCTTCCACTACGAGTGCTTCCTCTGCGCTGGCCCCGCCTCTTCAGAAAGAGTATCGGCGGTGAGGCCAGCCGGAAGGAAGCAGTCGTCGTGTAACAGCGGGAAGGAAGCAGTCGTCGTGTAGCAGCGTGCTGCTGCTGACGGACGCAGCGCTGTTGCAGAGAAGAGCTGGACTGACTGGCGAGAGAGGGGAAAAAGGTGTGTGCAGCGTGGCGGGGGGTGGGGGGGGGAGGGGGAGAGCAGAACTCTCAATATATTTTTTAAATTAGTTTCATACTATTTAAAACTAGCAAAAAATTCTTGTGGTGGGGGGGAATCTAGCATTTTTAATGTGTGGAGCTTGGTGATTTTGGAGCTCTCTCTCCTTGATCATTATCCTTGAGAATTTTCTGCATATGCCCAAGTGCAAAGGGAGAGTAAATGAACTCCCTGCCAAGGCAAACCATCCCAAAAAAGGCAGCAAATACCATTCCTGCAGCCCTTACTGATGGGAGAGTCTGCTGAGAGATGAGACCACCACCTGACCTGGAAGACATGTTCCTTGAGCTCCTTAGGCCTAGTTGCTCTTTAGTGGCCCCAGAAGTCAGCTGGAGAATTTGCATACTGGAAAAGAGTGTACGCTGCCAAGCTAGTGGGGATCCCCAAGCCCTGCCAGACGGGGATCTCTTCCGGGGCTGCTTTCCGCTGAGCTTGGCAGATGGCGGCAGCATCCTAGAGCTACTGACAACTAAGCATGTATGGGGTGCTGGCATCAGTGGCTCAAGGAGTTGCTACTGCCTGCTAGGCTTGGTGGGGAGTAGTTCTGGCCATCTCTGGTGGAGGTCCCCAGCTGACGGAGATTGAGGATCCTCATCAGCTAAAGTATTTATATTTTGAGTTGGGGAGAGAGAACATTTTGTGGCCACCCACTTTGTGCTCAGGCCCACCCAAAATTGGTTGTCTGGCTACGCCACTGCTTGAGAGTCACGCGAAAAACACAACCAAGAAGATGTTCCACTCAATGTGGAAATGAAAAAGAGTAAGATCTTTCTTCCCAAGAACCGTCTTCCGCAACCTGGTACAATCAATGGTACTCAGCCACCTAGATTATTGCAATGCACTCTACGCTGGTTGCAAAGAGCAAATAATCAAGAAACTTCAGACAGCTCAGAACACTGCAGCTAGACTCATATTCGGTAAAACAAAATACGAAAGCGCTAAACCCCTACGAAAAAAGATGCACTGGCTTCCACTAAAAGAACGTATTACGTTCAAGGTATGCACTCTAGTTCATAAAATTATTCATGGAGACGCACCAGCCTACATGTCAGACCTGATAGACCTACCACCCAGGAATGCTAAAAAATCATCCCCCACATTCCTCAATCTTCATTTCCCAAATTGTAAAGGTCTCAAATACAAACTAACACACGCGTCAACCTTTTCCTACCTGAGCACACAATTCTGGAATGCGCTGCCGTGCAAATTAAAAACGACCTATGAATTAGCTAACTTCCGAGTTCTACTGAAGACTCATCTCTTTAATAAGGCATACAACAATGATCAACAAATATAAACTCCTATACGCATATCCAAAACTGCCTCTACTATGTCTACCTGCCAAAACACTACCATGTTTTCTCACTATCATGGTACCCAAGATCATTTAGTTACTACTAAATGTATATTTTCTTATATAACTTATATATTTCTTAAATACTTCTTAATATGTTTGCTTGTTAATACACTATCATGTTTTATCATTATCATGCTACCCCAAATCCTTCAGTTATCACTAAATGTATACTTTTTCATGTACTTCTGTTACTCATGATGCATTGTAAGCCACATTGAGCCTGCAAAGAGGTGGGAAAAAAGTGGGATACAAAGAGGGGCATAATTGAACGAAAACGTCTATCTCCATGGGCGTTTATCTCCGAGAACGGGTCCGTGAAGAGGCGGACCGAACCGTATTTTCGGAAAAAATAGACGTCCATGTTTTATTCGGCAATTTGTGAGCTGGGCGTTTTTGTTTTTCAGTGATAATGGAAAATGAAAGCGCCCAGCTCAAAAACGAATAAATCCAAGGCATTTGTTCGTGGGAGGGGCCAGAAGTCGTAGTGCACTGGTCCCCCTCACATGCCAGGACACCAACTGGGCACCCTAGAGGGCACTTTTACAAAACCAAAAAAAAAGGTAAAAGAGCTCCCAGGTGCATAGCACCCTTCCCTTATGTGTTGAGCCCCCCAAATCCCCCTCAAAACCCACTGTCCACAAGTCTACACCATTACTATAGCCCTAAGGGGTGAAGGGGGGCACCTACATGTGGGTACAGTGGGTTTGGGGGGTTGGACGACTAAGCATTAAGCAGCACAATTGTAACAGGCAGGGGGGGATGGGCCTGGGTCCACCTGCCTGAAGTCCACTGCACCCCCTAACAACTGCTCCAGGGACCTGCATACTGCTGCCAGGGAGGTGGGTATGACATTTGAGGGTGAAAATAAAAAGTTGTGAAACATCATTTTTTGTGGTGGGAGGGGGTTAGTGACCACTGGGGGAGTCAGGGGAGGTCATCCCCGATTCCCTCTGGTGGTAATCTGTTCATTTAGGGCACTTTTTGGGGCCTTATTCGTGAAAAAACAGGGTCCAGGAAAAGTGCCCTAAATTCTAGCTACAAACGCGTACTTTTTTTCCATTATCAGCGAAAAGGCGCCCATCTCTCCTCGGCCGATAACCACACCCCAGTTCCACCTTCACCACGCCTCCGACACGCCCCCGTCAACTTTGTACGCTTCCGCGATGGAGTGCAGTTGAAAACGTCCAAAATCGGCTTTTCATTATACCGATTTATTCGTTTTTGTGAGATAAACGTCTATCTCCCGATTTGGGTCAAAATCTAGGCATTTTTCTCTTTCAATTATAAGGTGGAAATGCAACAAATAAATAAAATAAATAAACATGTGGATAAAGGTGAGCCAGTTGATGTACGCAAGGCTGGTTTTAGGCAGCGGCGACAGGAGCAGTCGCACAGGACCTCATGCCTCCAGGGGCCCTACGACACTTCCTCTCGCTCCCTGACATTTGATCCTCACAGCTTTTCTTCCAGCCGCTCTGCGTTTAAAAAGTTGAGGTGGTGTCAGCAGCAGTGAAAAAGCAGGCTCGCCTTTACCCTTTAAGCCTTCCCTTCTCTCTCAATGTGCACTGTGCCGCCTTTCTCTGATGGAATTTCCGATTTCCGATTTCTGCGAAGACGGCACAGTGCACGCTGAGAGAGAAGGGGAAGGCTTAAAGGCTAGAGGCGAGCCTGCTTTTTCGCTACCACTGCTGCCGCTACAACATTTTAAATGCAGGTCGGCTGGAAGGAAAGGAGGGCTGTGGAAAACTGAGGGCACAGGTGGGGCTGGGGTTTGGAACTGAAACTCGGGGGCTGAAAAGGGGGGTAAGTTAAGTTGGGGACTGGGGAGAGTCGCTGGACATGGAGGGAGGGCAGAGGAGAATCGCTGGGCATGGATGGGATGGGAGGGCAGGGGACAGAGGAGAATCACTGGATGTGGATGAGAGGGGAGGACTTTGTAAGTCTAAGTGCTTTGAAAATGAGCCCCGTAGTGTATCTAGATTTTCAGAAAGCAAAGTTCCTCATGAGAGACTCCTGAGAAAATTAAAAAGTCTTGGAATAGGAGGCATCTGCCAATGTGTGCCACTTTTTAAATGTTTTTTCTCTTTTGAAAATGAACCCCATTGTCTCCTCCCCAAGATGTATTTTTTGGTGTCATGAGTCAATAAAAGTCTAAAATATAGATTAATGCATGCGTCCAGCTTTTCATAGAGTTCGCAAATGTGGAATGCTCTACCACTTAACCTGAAAATAATTCATAACATAATTAACGTCCGCAAAGCACTGAAGACACATCTCTTTAACACGATATACCATAAAGACTCATGATTGAACCATAATTCACTATCATTTACTTAACAATCAGAGCATTTTCTCCCTATACTGTATTGGTTAATTTTATTATGTCATTCATGTTCAACATGTGATACCTATTGTATGTTTTTCCCTTTGTTACTTGACTGTTCACTTTATCATCCATGTTATATACCTATTACCAAGTGTATCTTTATTCTGAAATGGCATAAGTCATGACAGAAAATTGTAAGCCACATTGAGCCTGCAAATAGGTGGGAAAATGTGGGATATAAATGCAATAAATAAATAAATAAAATAAATAAATAGGAAATTTAATTACTGAATAATGCCTATATCCAATTGCCTCTATATAACTCCCCCCTCCCAAGCAGAGAAATACCCTCCTTGTGTTTGTCAGAGGACTTCATAGGCTCTGAAATAACTTGTGGGAGCTCAGCTAACCTCTGTCCTCTGTCCAGAGAGGGCTCAGACAGAGACAGCATAGCAGAGCCTGGACCCTTGTTTTGTCAGAGACTGCTGTTTAGTGCTGCACCTGACCCACCCTTTTCCACCCCCAACACAGCAACTCACAGGACAGGAGAGCTAGATGCCTGCTTTCAATTCCTAACCATCATCTATCTCTCATTCCCACTTCAGTAACTCCTGTTAGTCTGTCCAGCTCAGATTGTAGAATATGTTAGTTTATGCTGATTAAGTCTGTCCTAGCTAGATCCTAAGCTGTGCTCAATGGGAAGGCTATTGTGCTGAATGCAGAGTCTAACTTCTTAGGATTTCAGGTTAATTTTTGAAGAATTTGAAGAGGGGCTATCTCTGTTCTACATGTGTGACTGCAAGGCCAAGTGTCTGAATAGGGATCTGTTTGTTAGATTCTGAAATTTTGATAACACATCAGTGGCGTAGCCAGAAGTCAATATTTGGGTGGGCCAACAGGTTGGATGGGTGGGCACTAGACAGTGGTGTGCTGGTAAATGTTTAACAACAGGCTCTCTCCCCGGTCCACCTCTGCACCCCCCCCCCCCCCCCCCGTCCACCTGTGCACCTCCCCTCAAAATTGCAGAGCTGGCTATTGCTGGGGAGAGAGCCTGGGGGGGAGGGGAGGCAATGCATTACTCTCTCCAGGAAAAAAAATTTAAATGATCCCAGGTTCCAATCTAATTCATGTTTATTGTGGGATAAAATGCCATAAATAAGTAAATAAATATAAACTTTTAATGTTGAGCACCTGATTCTCAAAGTGGACATATTCCAAACACTAAAATGAAAATAAAATGATTTTTTTTCTACCTTTGTTGTCTGGTGACTGTTTTTCTGATCATGCTGGCCCAGTATCCGATTCTGCTGCTATTTGTCCTCTTAACTCCATCTCCAGGGCTTCCTTTCCATTTATTTCTTTACTTTCCGCCTTTCTTCTTCATTTGTTGCCCTACATCCGTAAGTAAAAGCTGGATCCTCTGCAGACGACTGTCCAGTGGATCCAGCTTCTGCCTATTTTCTTCATCCATGTGCAGTTTTTCTCCTCTCTTCCTTTTCCCTCATCTCATCTATTCTCCTTCCTCACTCTTCCATCCCCTCCATCCATGTCCAGCATTTCTTCTCTCTTCCTTCCCTCTCCTCCATCCATGTCCAGCAACCCTCCTCTCCCCTGCCCTTCCCTCCATCCATCCATGCCAGCAACCCTCCTCTCCCCTGCCCTTCCATCCATCCATCCATGTCCAGCAGCCCTCCTCTCCCCTGCCCTCCATCCACCCATGTCCAGCAACCTTCCTATCTCCTCTTTCCTCCCCTCCATCCACCCATGTCCAGCAACTCTCCTCTCCCCTTCATCCATCAATACCCAACAATTCTCATCTCTGCCCTGCCCCTATCCATTCATACCCAGCATTTCTGTTCTTGCTCCTGCCCCCTTCTATCCATCCATACCCAGCAATTCTGTTCTTGCCCCTGCCCCCCTCTATCCATCCATACCCAGCAATTCTATTTTCTCCCCTGTCCCCTCCCTCAAGCCATCAGCGATTCTCCTCTCTCCCCTGCAATTCCCTCCCGCCCCCATCCTTCCCTCCCATTCAATTCCACCTGCCCGCCCTCTTCTCTCCCCAAACATTTACAGTGGAAGCAGGCTGAGCTCCGTTCCTGCATCTGCCTCCCTCTCCCAGACGCTGCCTACCACCGACATGATCGCAGGATGATGTCTCAGCACTCATCAGCAGCAGCGCCGGTAGCGAATCATACACGCTGCCTCCTTCTATCCCGGAAGTGTCTTCTGTGCCGCGTCCAGCCCCAGCAGAAACAGGAAGTTCTGATAATGGGGGCGGAATGCGGCAGAGAAGATGCTTCTGGGATAGGAGGCAGCGTGTATGATTCGCTACTGGCGCTGCTGCTGATGAGTGCTGAGAGACGGAGGGAGGTAGATCCTGCGATCATGGCGGTGGTAGGCAGCGTCTGGGAGAGGGAGGCAGATGCAGGAACGGAGCTCAGCCTGCTCCCTCTGCTCTGCTGCCTCCACTGCTGGGTGTGCCTGAACCCAAACTGGGTTGGCCTAGGCCCACCCAGGCCCACCCGTGGCAACGCCCCTGTAACACATTATTTTTCAGAGTTGGCAAGACTGTCTGTTCTCCTAATTCCTGGTCTGTGTGCTAAGTTATTTTTCTTCTATACTGGTGTAATATTTTCAATGATGCCATGGCTGGTAAAAGGGGTGTGTCTACTGTGGGGCCGGAGCCATAGTGATCCCACCTCTATGGGTAGGGGCGCCGACTAATAGACTGCAGGAGGACGCTAGAAACCCTAGAGCCGGTCCTGGCTAAGGGGTCCTTTTACTAAGGTGTGCTAATGGATTTAGCATGTGCTAATGATTAGTGTGCACTCTATGATAAGATGCCCTTTATATTTCTATGGGTGTCTTATCATTTAGCGCATGCTAAATCTGTTAGTAAAAGGATCTCTAAATGAGTAACACAGCTTGCGAGCCACCTCTCAAGCAGTGTTATTCCCACAGCCCAGAATCATTGGGCTTCAGACTTGTGACCCGATGCTTTGGGGCCGCATCTTAAAGGGACTTCAGTGCTTCCCTTTTACCCCCGATCATCACCCCTTACTCTGATCCACATGGTGCAACTGGAATGTCCCTGGTGATGTAGTGGGTCCTTGGGCAAGAGTGATCCCTAGTCTCTACTGCCCTTGTTGGTGTCTTCTGAAATAATGTTGCCCCTAGTGGTAGTCATACAGCACTACCTCTAGATGTCATGTTTCCACTCATATTCATGTTTCCATTTTGTCAGAAGGCGCCGGTATGGGCAGTAGGGACTAGGGATCATAGGGACAAAACAGATGCTTAACTTAAAAAGAAACACAATGAACAAAGGTTACAAACTAGTTAGACATTCACAGTTGAACAAGGTAGGGTGTAGAGACAACAAAACAGTGACTGCAGGTGTGGTCCTCACTCCCTGTTGAACATTATAGCCAGATTTCACCCTAGCTTTGAATTTTGGTAAGAACTCTGACCCTTTAATTCATGGTAATACAGAAGAAAATATATCATTTTTCTAAAATTTTCCACTCATACAAGTGCTATGAAGAGCAGTACTGTTAACCGTCTATAAAAAAATTGTCACTTCTTAGTGTGTGTTTTGAATACATTACCCTTTATTGCATTTCTCACAAGAATAATGCTAAGTACTAATGCAAAATAGATTGCATATTCAAGATTTCAATGACATATTCTTTATTAATCATTAAGGCTCTTTCAGTATTGGCAAAATGAAAGCTGGTGGTGTTTACAAAACCTCATCATACTTGTTAAGTACATCATACTCTTAAATACCAAGGAGAATAAGTAGCTCTTTTGGAAAATGCTAAATAAGAACGACAGTTAAGAGTTCTTTATCTATTTTGGAAAACTAACTTTTTATTTATTTGATTTACATCTGTATCCTCCATGGGGTCACTTACAGATGCTTCATGGGAGAAAGAATTAAATTGTTTTCTAAATGTGACTGTGTTGTGGAAATTAAAAAAAAAATCCTACAGCTTTTCTGAATATGAGTTTCATATAGTAGTTATGTTTTGTATGTATTTATGGAGGGACCATCAGTCAAAACATTTGGTCTTGAATGCCAACAGAACTAACATAAATCAACAAATAAGACATGCAAGACCTGGAATTTTGCTACATGGAGGCAATGGAACATTATTTTTATTTCTACAGTGTCTTACTGGTATTTTAAAACTGTTTTAAAATTATTTGTATGGTGTTTATTAGTTTGAATTGTTTACATTTAAAACCTACTGTTTAAAGTAATGTAGAGGGGCATAATCAAACGGTGCGTGCCATCTAGATGGCCGGCGCCGCAAAAGGCGGTCCCGAACCATATTATCGAAAAAGATGGCCAGCCATCTTTTGTTTTGATAATATGGTTGGGGCCAGCCAAATCTCAGAGATGGCCGGCCTCAGGACACCAACTGGGCACCCTAGGGGGCACTTCTAAAAATAAAAAAAATAAAAAAAGCTCCCAGGTGCATAGCTCCCTTACCTTGGGTGCTGAGCCCCCCCCCCCCAAATTCCCCCCAAAACCCACTCCCCACAACTCTACACCATTACCATAGCCCTTATGGGTGAAGGGGGGCACCTACATGTGGGTACAGTGGGTTTGGGGGGGAGGGGTTGGAGGGCTCCCATTTACCACCACAAGTGTAACAGGTGGGGGGGGGTGGGCCTGGGTCCGCCTGCCTGAAGTGCACTGCACCCACTAAAAACTGCTCTAGGGACCTGCATACTGCTGTCAGGGAGCTGGGTATGACATTTCAGGCTGGCATAGAGGTTGGCAAAAAAGTTGGGGTTTTTTTTTGGGTTGGAGGGGGTTGGTGACCACTGGGGGAGTAAGGGGAGGTGATCCCCGCTTCCCTCCAGTGGTCATCTGGTCAATTGGGACACTTTTTTGAGACTTGGTCCTAAAAATAAAATGGACCAAGTGAAGCCGGCAAAATGCTCCTCAGAGCCGGCCTTCTTTTTTTCCATTATCAGCTGAAGCCGGCCATGTCTTAACAACGCCCTCATCCCGCCTCCTATACCCTGCGGAAATGCCCACTTTAACTTTCGCCGGCTCTACGACGTAATGCAGTTGGAGCTGGCCAAAATTGGCTTTCCATTATACCGATTTGGCCGGCTTCAGGAGATGGCCGGCCATCTCCCAATTTGTGTCGGAAGATTGCGGCGATCTCTTTCGAAAATAAGCTGGATAGTCACATGCCTAATCATTTTGGTTTGTTGTACCCTTCAATGTTGATTTAAAATGAACTAATTTAGTGGTCTTTTACAAAGGCGCGCACTAGAGATGCCCATAGGAATTTGGTGAACACGTTACCCCAGTGGTAGTGCTGACTGGGTGCACGCTACGCATGCGTTAGCCTTCCTGTGCCTTGGTAAAAGGACCCCTAGGTCTTTTTGTTTCATGGGGCCAAATGCTGGAACAGCATATTTTTATGTGGTTTATGTATAGGTGATCTTAAGGTTGGAGGTTAAGTGGAGTTGTATTTAGCAGACATATTGACAGAAAAGTTATGCTTGCTTTGGAGCCAGTATAACTTTTGTGCAGGAGCTTTCAAGGAAGGTAAATACGTATGGTGCTTTTTGAAATAGGCAAAACAGCCAGCCCAGGCACACTATATTAAAATTACTCTTAGTGGCAGGGGTGACCTTGGGAATGGAGCGCTTTCCAATATTCTGCAGCCTATAATTACTTCCCATAGAAAGCAAAGGCGAGGCTGATTGCATAAATGTTTTTTAAAAAATTCCTAGTTGAATGGATAATTTTGGACATAACTCATAATGGGGCCCTTTTACTAAAGTGTGGTGAAATCTGGGCTTAGCGTATGTTAACATGGGACTTCCCCATGCACTAATCCCAGATTTAATGCAGCGGTTATGTGAGGATTGTTAAAAAATGTTTTAAGGCAGGTTGTGTGCTAATGTTGCCGTTAGCGCATGGTACCTGCATACAGTTAATTGAGAGAGCACTTACCACCTCCTTTGTAGGAGGTGTTAATCATAATGTGCTAACCAGATAATGCAGGAATACCCTCTTTGTGCCCATGATTCGCCCCCTCCAAATATATTTTAAAAATAGGTAATGCACAAGTTAGCATGCACTTACAGAGAAATTACAACAAACACTTTAACATGTTTTGCGTAGTTGTTATCATATGCTAGCTGTACATTAAAGGCTTAGGGGTAAATTCTATAAATCGAGCCTAAAAAATCAGCATGGAAAAAAAATGCTGAAGCTCAATTCTGTAAGCAATGCCTAAAGTTAAGCGCGGGGTTGTGGGTAAATTTAGGTGCATCTATTTGCACCAACTAAAACATGATGCAAATGCCCCCACCTAGATTTACATGCGGATCTCCTTTATTCTATAATTGCAGGTGTAACTTGAATCCATGCCCATGCTACACCCTGAAATGCCCATGACCCTCTCATTTTCGTTCCCCCTTTTCTGGGATGCACGTAAAATTTAAGCACTAATCATGCACCTACATTTATACGTATATATTAATTGATTTCAATTAGCACTGATAATTGCTTGTTAAAAAGCCAATTGGCACTAACTGGCTTGTCATTCAATTAAATTGTGCACACAAATTGTGTATCCCAAATTCACGCACGCAATTTTTGATGAATTTTATAGAATTAGGAGGTTAATGCCCTTTAGTAAAATGGCCCCATTATGACCAGTGTTATCATCCAAAAAATGGCCAGTATGTTGGGTGTTTCGGGGGCCATCAGAGCCATCAGTATATATAAATGGCGAGTGTCGTACTCACTCGCAAATGCGCAGTGGAGACCCTCTCTGCCCTGCCCCTGCATCAATACGTGATGATGAGGGCGGAGCAGAGAGGGTCTCTACTGCGAATTTGCGAGGGTCACCGCCGTCGCTAACACTCCCCCCACCCGGAGTCGCCACTGCCGCCCGCCTTCCACCCGGTCGGGCCCTCACTCCGCTGTTGAGGCAGCGAGGGCACGCAGCGCACGGCTCTGCTGGGCTGCCGTCGGCTTTCCTTCTTCTCTGCCTGTGTCCCGCCCTCGACGACGTTACGTCACACGAGGGTGGGACACGGGCAGAGAGGAGGGGGGCCACGGCAGCTCAGCGGTAGGGCTGTGTGCTGCGTGCCCTCGCTGTTTCGGTGGCGGAGCGAGGGCCCGACCGGGTGGAGGGTGGGTGGTGACGGCTCCGGGGGGGGAATGAACTCGGAGGGGGAGCGGCAGCGGCGAACTCGGCGGCGGGGTGGGGGGGCCTTTCAAACCCCCCCCCCCCCATACTAGCCCATTTTTATGGGCTGAACTGCTAGTTAGACATATTCAGCCACAAAACATATAAAACAAGAGGCCAAGTGGACCGGTTGAAGTTATATGTGTAGCACCACCAAAAAAGATAAATGTTGTTTAATATAGTTTGAAATAGGTAGCTTAGGGGCCCTTTTACTAAGTCGCGTAAGCGTTTACACACGCCCAACGTATGCCAACATGGAGTTAGCATGAGTCCGAAAAATATTTTTTATTTTCGGACATGCGTAATGGACGTGTGCCAAGTGGCATTTGACGTGTGTAGGTCATTACCGCCCAAATTCTTTACCATTAGGTCAATGGCTGACGGTAAGGTCTCAGATCCAAAATGGACATGCAGCAATTTTGATTTTGCCATATGTCCATTTTTGGCAAAAAAGGCCTTTTTCACAGACGCTCTGAAAAATGGATTGGCGCGCACCCAAAGCCCACGCCTACACTACCTTAGTAAAAGGACCCCTTAGATATTCCAAAATATGTGTTCATGAGATGGCAGATTATTGCCTCAATATTTCTGGTCCACAAACTCATCCGATATGTTCACATTTTCTTCCTTATTGCCAAAGCTGGTGAATGTCTGTCCTGCACTGTAAAGTTATTGTGCCCTCAGACAGATGGACAGACAATGTTTATACATCAGAAATCCCCTAAACCATACTAAAAAATCCAGATTTGTTCTTGTTTCTTCAAAGTATCTTTTGCATAAAGTTTGTTTTATTACTAACACACAATAATTGCAATGCTGACCAACAAAGTAAAGTCTTATCTATGATGTGATGACTCGTAATTGGACACAACTTGCCTCTGAAATATCAAAAAGTAAACAAGCTCAGAGGCAATTTAAATACCCCCAGCTCTGGGATTTTACTGCCAAGATAACATCAGGAATAAAGCTGCCAGTGAGCAAAGTAGATTTTTGGTTTATGTGAACAATTTTACAAACTAATAAACAGCTACAGTGCATTGTATATCAAAAGTATTTCAGGCTATGACAGATTATGATCTTCTAAGCATTTGAATTTTCCTGCATGACTGGATATTGCAAAAGTTGTTTATTATTTGTTGTAGATATAAGCATGCCCAGAATTACCTTCTATAATTGATGCTAAAAATGGCAGGGAGTGTACACTGAATTGTGGATATAGATATCACTCCCAATATGAAGGCAACGGTGAATATTTCTTCACTGCCAGCCAAGTTAAAAGCCCTGTTCAGACGTACTTCTGAGGCTGTCCATTTTTGACAGGCGAAACTTAGCCAGCTAACTTTAACCAGTGCTTTGAGTTCATATTGTCACCAAAATGATCTAGGGGACCTTTTACTAAGCTGTGGGAAAAAGGGCCCTGCAGGAGTGGCATGGGCCACTTTTCCCCACACGCTGGGGCCCATTTTACTGCAGCGGGTAAAAAGCCCCTAAAAATGGCCATTCAGTAAGATTAATCTTGCTGCATGACCATGCGTGGAGGAGTACTTATTGCCATCCATTGTGGTGACGGTAAGGGCTCCCACGGTAACCCGGCAGTACCTGGACAGTGTGCAGCGATGCCCAATTACCACCAGATTAGTGCCACACTATAAAATAAAAAAAATTTAATAGCACACCACAAATGGCATGTGTTCGAGGCAGAACAACTGCCAGTGGCCACATTGGGCCAGCGGGAATTCCAGGTTATCGTGCGGTAAGCCTTTCATTGGGCTTACTGACACCTTGTAAAAGGGCCCCCTAGTTAGCTAGATTTTTCTGAAATTCCACTCCCTTGTAAAATATATATGAATTTACAATAAAATCTATATTATAGGGGATATTGGTTAAACGAATATGCTTTGGTTATCTGAGCTGTCTGCTTCCTGTTTTAGTCCCTCCCCTCCTAGGCAGCAGAGTGTAGGTGTCTGCTTCCTGTTTTAGTCCCTCCCCTCCTAGGCAGCAGAGTGTAGGTGTCTGCTTCCTGTTTTATTCCCTCCCCTCCGAGGCAGCAGAGTGTAGGGACGCAAAAGGGAAGGGATGAGGCTGGAGTAGACAGCACAGAGCGCACAGCAAAAAAGAGTTACCTAATACCATCCTGTCCTTTCACCTCTTCACCCTCCGCTCTTACATTGAACAGGAGGGGAGGGGATGATGCTGGAATGGGCAGAGCAGAACAGATAAAAGCTACTGTGTGCCATAATCTAACCATCTCAACCCTATGAATGTATTATCTGGGCAGATGTCAGTTAACAGAGTATTCTGTTGATAATGAGAATTTAGAGGCTACACGTCAAAAGCTTTTCTTGAAGAAATGGGCTTTTCCAAAATTGGTCATCATATATGCACAAAAGTAGATGCTTATACTTTACATGTGCACACCCTCATTCTATCACAGGTGGCCTAACGTAAGGTGCCAGTTGTGCATATATAATACCAACAGTTACTGTTACATTTACTCACATACATTCTAATCATTCACTCACCAGTATTCTATAACCTACAGACACAGCTGCCTTAGCGTGTAATGCAAGGGCATGTTCACAGGGTGCAGAGACGGTTTTAGATATGATGGGGCCCTGGGCAGAAATAAAGGAGGGGGCCCCTGATCCCCCCCTCCCTCGATCTCCCCACCTGCATTGCTAATAAACAGTCCAGGCATCTCTACCCCTTCTCTCCACCACAGTCCGTCTCCCTCCCTTCCCCTCACCTTGTGGTCTTCTTTAAAATTCTTATTTCTGTTCTCAGAGGAGCCCTGGCGCAGCAGCCATCCTCACAAGCTGCCTCTGGCAATCCCAAAGCTTCCCTTCTCTGCTATGATCCACCCAAGCGGAAACAGGAAATTGCATCAGAAGGGACGGATCGCGACAGAGTGGGAAAGCTTTGGGGCAGCCGCACGCAGCTTGTGAGAATGGCTGCCATGGCATGGCCCCTCTGTGAAGTGAAATAAATTTTTAAGGAAGATCAAGAAAGGAGGAGGAGACAGACTGTGATGGGGAGATGGGGAAGAGATGCCTGGACCGTTGGGCCCAGGGCAGCTGCCCTGTTTGTTCTCCTGTAACGCTGGCCCTGACAGGGGGAAGAGTCCAGCATTTACACATATAATTTACAGCATACTGTAAGTACTGCATTTGGATGCACACGTTTATGTCTGCGGTTGGCATGGCATAAATGGGTGCTTATAAATGTAGCCACATAGATGCCAAGTTTCATGAGTATTCTGTAAGAACACTTACTCATGGAAAATACTCATAAAGTCTCACAGTCTGTGTGATTAGGGCACTTAACTTGTAACACTCAGTTGTAGAATTGCCCCCATAATTTTCCTGGGGTAATTTTCAAAGTAGAAGTATACATTTATTTTCTTTTTTAAAAATCTAGCAAAGTCCACTCAGGGGGAAGTATATGCATGATTTTCCCCATGAGTAGTTACAAATTTACCCCCTTAAAGTAAATGTAGTCTTCCGTATGCAACTGTAAAGTCATGCATGGTGGTTTCTTAGTAGACTAGTAGCAGAGTGCTTTGCTTTTGCCTTTCCCAGTCATCTTTACCCCCACCCCCACCCCCTCACCACTAAGGCCAAGTACTTGCTGTACATACAGCTTCTCATTATGTTTCATAATGACCTTGTAAGGTTTGTCTCTGCTAAATTTCTTCTTCAATCTATCTTCCATCTGTCTCTTTCAATTTCTCTTCTCCCTCTTCTCCCATTTCTTCCTATTCAGTCTTCTTTCCCGCCCTTTCTCTCTCTCTTATTCCACAGTCTTCTATAATTTCCAATTTTCTTCCCCACTGGTCTCATCTTCCTTCTGTCTTTTCAGCGTTCTTCCCCTGTAATTTAATCTTCATTAGTTTCTTGTGCTGCTCACCCTACATCTCCCTCCCCCACCTAGCACCACCATTCACACACACTTACCAGCTCTCATTGCTCATTGCAATCAACTAGTCTACACCATGCAGTTCTCTTATACTGTCTTTTTTGAAATAACCCACCTTCTCACCTCCTCCCAAAACAGCCCTGCATAGAAGCTGATTTGGGAAAGAGGTAAATCAATAGAATGACAGTGGCAGGGAGCTGGCAAGATTTGGAGGGTACAGATTTGACACCGAGTACTGGGTAAGTTGCAGCAGTGATGGAAGGACTGAGCTGAGAATAAAACATGATTGCATTATAACTGGAACTGGCTCAGATTGGTACCCTGTGGTCACCATACAGTTGTGGCTGCTATGGAGGCATGGCTAACTGAGGGGCCTGCCTTTGTTATCTGCTACTCTGTTTCCTCTTTTGTTTTTAAGTGTGACCTTAAATTATGCTAAATTATTCAAGTTGAAGGTATGCATGTGTAAGCCTTTGCTATATTGGAGCCCTGGGTAGGAGGAGTCCAACATGAAAGTGAGTCATGAGTCCATCTCACACGTGAGGATGTCCTGATTCGTGGAATCTCAGTGTGGGGTGGAGCTGATGATCTCTATATAAGGGAGGACAGTACTGTAAGATTTGTCCTTGGTAGCCTGTGTTTAAGAAGTCTATAATCCCCGCCAAGTGACCTGTTGGAACAAAAGAGGGGTACCTGCTGAGCCAACCCTGATAGAGGAACAGGATCAGGGTCATTGCTGTTGATCTCCTGAGCCAAATGGAGGAGCCGACCTGCAGGCTGAGGTTGGTGAGTCTTGCCGCAAACCAGGCTCAAGGGTAGGATGCTGTCTGCCCACAGCTGGTGATTTCTTTCAGGGTAAACCCCTGAAAGACTTGGACAATTAATGCTGGAACCAAATCTCCATTGGTAATGGTGCTACATCGGAGAAGTTGATTGCAGGGTGTCAACTGGCTATAGGTCAGGCAAAATGAGTTTTGCTTATGGGCATAACCCAAAAAGGAAAAATTGTAAGCGCTTGTGACTTTGTAATATTGAGACTGGTTACCATCATAGGAGCATGCTGAGGACTTTTATAACGATCGATGCTGAGTTCCAGTTAAATAAAATTCAGTTAATTTTCTTGACTCTCCTGACTACTGTGTGGGTTCCTGTGTAGGATCCGGAGGGAACCTAAAGTGAGTAGTGCACACCCAGTCTCCCGAACCCCAAGATCTGCTCATGGAGTAGACCCCAGAGCCTAACCCGGCTAAATAAGAGGAGCGGGTTACACCTGCTTGCTTAGTTAGCTGAAAATTTTCATTACAGATGGCACTTCTTTGAACCACAAGGAAATATTTTGGCCTAATTTGCAGATTTCCTCTTGGACCTCTGTAGCTAACTCTGGTTTCAAAAAGTTGGCCTTCCTTTTTCTAATTGCCTTATGGGAAGGACTGGCTTCTTCTGACACCTTTTGGAAAAGCACAGTCTACAATTCAACTTTTCCTTTACTGAAAAAACATACCACCTTGCAAAATGGAAAACAGGCAGATTTTAGGCTCTTAATAAGTATATGAACACAGTATATAACCTACAAAGACATTCACATTCTGTTGATTTAAGCTTTGTTGCAGTTAGGTGAAAAATAATTGATTTTCACTCAACAGGAAAGCGTTAAGGAGGTTACATAGTGCTGTTTCTTCTTTGCATCCTTTATACTTTGTGCTGCATAAAAGCTTAAATAATCATTTTGCAGCATAAATGAAGCAGGTGTAAAATATATTACATGTAGCTTGCAACAAAAGTCTTTTGGGGTTGATATTCAGCCGATATTCATTTTTGTGTGCTGGATAAAAAAAACCATAGGGGCCCTTTCACTAAGCTGCGCCAAAAGAGGCCCGAGCTATTTTTGAAACCCATTCGCTGAGGCCACTTTTAGTGCATCAGTAAAATGGCCTCAATAACTATTTTCCCCTTAATGGCCACGTACTAATTTCCCCATTAGCGCATGAGCCCTTACTGCTACCTATTTACTAGACAGTAAAGTCTCCCTGCTAATCCCACGCTAATTGGGCAACATGCGGCAATTTACCCAAGCTACCCGATTAGCACAGGGCATGCCTCTCTCTCCTCCCAAACATGCCTCCGCACTAAAAAATATTTTAAATAAATTTTTAGCATGAGATTTTTTTTTGTTACATTTGTACCCCGCACTTTCCCATTCATGGCAGGCTCAATGTGGCTTACATGGGGCAATGGAGGGTTAAGTGACTTGCCCAGAGTCACAAGGAGCTGCCTGTGCCTGAAGTGGGAATTGAACTCAGTTCCTCAGTTCTCCAGGACCAAAGTCCACCACCCTAACCACTAGGCCACTCCTCCACATGTGCCAATCCCAGAACTACCATGGATGCCAAAGCGCATCTCGCTTAGTGCCTTTTAGAATGCGGTAAGCACACGTTAGTGCTTACCGCCGCTTTGTATAAAGAGCCCATATTGATCAGTGAAGTTAAATGTTTTCATGCAATGAAGAAATATTTGTAATATTTATTTATTTATAATATACAAACAAGCAAACTAGTACTTGTAAGGAAATTGACATTGGCATACCACATTATAATATACAAAATTAAGTTTAGGAAAATTTACTGCCAAATTGTACTAAAGTCCACAATCGTGAGATTCAAGATAATAAAATATGGATATAGTTTGAAGAAATGAACCAGGAAAATTAACTGTGACGGTGCTTCTTTACAATACCCCGAATTTACTTCATTGAGAGCTATATTCCAACACCCCCTGTAGTCCCTTTAGCTGCCAAAAAGGTGGAGAGCTGTGAGGGTTCAAAGAATACAAACTTATTTGACTGATATTTTATAAAACACTTGCAAGGGTATTTGAGGAAAAAAGTTCCACCCAATTGGAGTACACCTGGTCTCATCAATAGAAATCTCTGTCTTTGTTTCTGCGTTTCTTTTGTAACATCAGGAAAAAGTTGAACCTTAAGTCCGAGAAAACTCTTCTCTTTATTTTGAAAAAAAATTGTCTCATTAACTAGTTCTTGTCTGGAGCTAAAGCCACCGTAGCTATCAATGTAGATGGAATTATTGAATCACTATCTGAGGCTTCCAACAACACTGAGACGGCTAGATCTGGTTTATTCTTGGATACAAGGTTTTTTGAAGGTAAATAGTATATCTGTGTGGATGGAGGTATTACTTCCTCCTTAACTCCTAGTATCTCGTTAATATATTTTCTTAGCATTTCTCTTGGTAGTATTCCAAATTGTTTAGGAAAATTCAAAAATCTAATATTATTATTTCTTGTCACATTTTTCAGAAATTCATTTCTCCTTCTAAGTGTTGTTAAATCCTTTATCATTGGCTCTTGGTATAAATGTAACTTTAATTTCTTTTTCCATTTCTTTATGTTCATTCACTAATGACTCCACCCTGATATCGGTATTTTGTACTCGTTGATGTAGACTAGCTAAATCTTGAGTAAGTTGTTTTATTTGTGGATTTAGGGATTTCCCCAAGCTGACAATTAAAGTCCAAAGGGTATTAAGTGTTACTTCTTTAGGTTTTTCAAATATAGGAAAATTTAAATTTTTTACCTCAGCATCAATAGTTAAAAAAAGTTGCTTCTGTGTTTCTCCAAGGGTCTCTCCGTGTTTTGGTAGAGTGGCTGATGTTTCTTCCTCCTTCTGGTTGCCCGGATTTTCTAAGGGTCCAGCTCCTACTGCGGATCTTATTTCCTCCCTGTCCCCCCTTCTGCTCCGTGTCTTGGCAGTGGACTAGGGTTCCTGCACTGGTCCCAAAGGGGTGCGGGGGAGGTGCTCTACCATCGGGGCTAAGCGAAAGCTCCAGCCCTGGGATCGCCGAGGAGTCTCCATTCACTCCCAGGCAAGCAAGCGGGCTCCCTCCCGATGTCGTGAGTACCTGGGCTCTCTGAACATAATTTTGTATTGTTAGTTGAGTTAAAGAGGAATTCTGCCGTGGAAGGGCTGCGGAGGGCGGGCGACCCCTTCTCTTCGGCATCATAAACTGAGTTCAGAGAGTCCTCAGAAGCGTCCGGCACAGACAGCGGCCATCTTCAATCTCCGCCCTGAAATATTTGTAATATTTTTATTGATGAAAGAAAAGGTACTATTCAGGGATCCTGCTTTCAGTAATCCTGCAAAAAGTATATATATGAAATTACATTCAAAGAATTAAGAACATAAGATTGAACATAACAGTGTAATAAAATGAAACGTCAGTGAACATTAATATTAAGGGACCTTTTTAACAGACTGCAGTAAAAAGTGGCCTTAGCGCTTTCTTACACGGGTCATTCCCCATTAATGGTCATGCACTAATTTCCCCTTTAGCATGTGAGCCCTCACATGCTAACCACATGCTAATCTGTGAGAACTTTTCCAATATAGCTGCTTTAACTGATTAGGGCCTTATTCTAAAAAGGTTATGATCCTAAATTTACGCTCCTAAAATTTACACTCCTAAATTTATGAGCATAATTTATGCTCCTACATGTATGCTCCTAAATTAAGGGGTCCTTTTACTAAAGTGCGCTGAAAAACGGCCTACAATAGTGTAGGCATGTGTTTTGGCTGCACGCAGAATCATTTTTCAGCGTTCCTGTAAAAAAATGCCTTTTTTGGGCCGAAAATGGATGTGCAGCAAAATGTAAATTGGCACGCGTCCATTTTGGGTCTTAGACCTTACCGCCAGCCATTGACTTAGTGGTCAGGTCTCACACATTAACCGGGCAGTAATGGTTAATGCGCGTTCAAATGCCGATTACCGCCCGCCCGCCAGAAAATATAGATATTTTCCGGTGCGTGCAGTGGACACATGTAAAAAATTAAATTACCGCCTGGGCCATGCGGTAGCCGAGCAGTAACTCAGAATTGACATGCATTGGGTGCACATAGGCACTTACGTGGCTTAGTAAAAGGGCCCCTATGAGCGTAATCTGTGTTCCTACATGTATTTAGGAGCATAAATTACGCACCTAAATTTAAGAGCTTAAATGTAGGAACATAAATTATATTCATACATTTAGGAGCATAACCTTTATAGAATAAGGCCCTTAATTCAGAACACATCCACTCTTCACCCCCAGCTCTAAATAATAAATGTAATCTTGTAGCATGTGAGCAGCGTGCACAAGCAGAAAATTATGGCTAGATGTCTAAGCGCACCACGCAGTACGCCCTTTTTTGCTGCTGTAAGCACGCATTACTACTTAGCACAACTTAGTAAAAGGACATCTAAAAGAGAGATGCTGCTGCTGGCATTTTGCAATGAACAACACTCAAAGCAAGAAAGTAGTGCTTAATAACATGGTAGCTACACGAGTAAACAAACGAATCTTCCTAGTATCTTCCACAATTCAAAATCATGATTAATATCTCTCTATATAAAAAGCAACACCAACGTTCTATGAAGCCTCCAGCCGGAAGTGTGAAGGGGGCGAGATATCCGGTTTCCCTATGAGTGTCTGCCCCGCCCTCTCTGTAACACAGTCAGTGAAGGAAAACAGCAGAGCTTGAAATCAAATCGCTGGCTCTGTAACAGTGAAAGACTCAGAGGGGGGAGGGGAGAGAGGCCAGAGGGCAGGGACACACACACTCCCACATGCACACAGAACAAAACATTGCTAGCCCCCGTTTCATTTGCATTAGAAACGGGGCTTTTTTACTAGTATTAGATAAAAAGTCAGGAGTGACACCTCCAATATAGGCTTGGCATTAATAATACAAAAAGAGGTGAAACCTGTCAATGTTATCTTTCAGCCTGCAAGCAGCATGGGTAATATATTACCATTACCAGTTTCTAGTGTAAAAGGATATGATCTCTAATATTTTTACCATCCCAATACCATGTTTTAATAATCTGTTTTCTCTTATCTAGTTCAATAATATCTTGGATATTGACACAGACATTTCTCCCTAAATAAATTAGTGTCCTAGTAAATGTAATTTACATGTCACTATAAGAGTCTATGGCATGATTTGGATTTCTGCGGTTTCCCTGAAGTAACTATTAGACTTGTATCACCATTCCTCTTGTTTATTACCTGTCAGTATTTGGAGTTTAGCTGTGTGACCCCTTTAGAGAGTTAATATAACCAGTTTGGGGTAAATTATGGCTTATAGACTTCTGGGGAATATTTCATTAGCCACATAGTTGAAAAGGGGGCATGGCCATGGGCATGGAATCGGCGGGTCTTGGGTATTTCTAAAATTTATGCGCGTGGTTATAGAATACACCTGGTCTGCGCCTAATTTAGGCGTTGGCATTTACACCAAGTTAGTTGCATGGATGGATGCTTGGTGTATTCTATAAAATGTGAAGAATTTTAGGCTTATTCTATAAAGTACGCCTAAATCTAGGTTACGTTATAGAATACGCCTAGGTGTATTTCGTTTTGGCATCAATTTTTTTAAGTGTTATATATGGAATCTAGTCCATAGTGCCTATTATAAAATTGCCCTACAATCAATGAGAAGAGTCTGGTGACTTTGTATATAGAAATATAATTTTTCTGACCTAATTTTTTAGGAATTGAGGAAAAGTCCTCAAAATGCCCTACCGATTACTTATGATTTTTTCAGCGGCTTTAATCAGGGGTGTGGTGTTCATCACTGGTCAAAAAACCTCGTTTTTTTAAAATAATTATTTTAATTTTTTTATTTGTCTTTTTTCTAAAATATATTCCAACTTTTACTTTTTAATGATTTTAAGAACTACAATGCTTCATTCTTTTAAGAGCTTCAGTGCTTTCTGAAATCATTCTTTCATTTGTTTCTAATTTTGGACAATTTTTGTCTTATATACTATGAGCAGTAATTTTCATGCAAAACAAGGTCGAGCACTTATCTTTTGCCCTACGGGTCCCTTTTACTAAGCCACACAAGCGTCTACACGCACCCAATGCATGCCAATATGGAGTTACCACACGGCTACCTTGTGGCCCTTGTGGTAATTTTATTTTTGGCGTGTGTCCACTACGCGCGCCTGAAAAATATATTTTTTTCTGGCATACGTCAGCTACGTGCGCCAAGTGGCATTTGACGCACATAGGTCATTACCGTGTGAGACTTTAACTCTAGGTCAATGGCTGGCAGTAAGGTCTCAGACCCAAAATGAATGTGCAGCAATTTTTATTTTGCCACACGTCCATTTTCTGCAAAAATTTTAAAAAGGCATTTTTTGCAGGTACGCTGAAAAATGATTCTGCGCGCACCCAAAACACATGTCTACAAGCAAGCCCCTGTGCAAATTTATGTGCATTCTATGCGAGCTCAGGCTTCCTCCTATGCAGAGTCCCGTTTGGTTTCTCTGGAAGATATCTGCAGAGCCGCTACATGGGCTTTGGTCCATACGTTCACTCGTCATTATCGGGTGGATGTGGCAGCTCGGCAGAATGCGGTGTTTGGCTGATCGGTGATTTCTTCCGGATTGGGGGTGTCCCGCTCTACTTGAGGACTGCTTGGGTACACCCCACAAGTCTCTGGATTGATCTGTGGGACGCTATGGAAGAAAAAATTAATTCTTACCTGATAATTTTCCTTCCGTTAGTCCCAACAGATCAATCCAGAGCCCCCCCCCCCCCCCCCCCCCCCGGATTTACTGTCTGCAGTTTTGTTGAAGTTGGTTAGTTTTTTCGGGTTTCGTTGTTCTGAATGTTCCTTCATTTGATTAAATAATAAAATCAAACAAATTTGGAAGTGGTGGAAGTATGTTGGGCATTTGGTCTGACAATGTCAGGAGAGTTTTCTATTGTTTCCATTCCACTGCTTTGGTATTGTTCATACTGAGGTTTACTTGGCTGCACAGGCCCACATATAGCAAACCTCGGAGGTTCTCTCTATCTCCACCTGCTGGTAGAGGAACACAACCCACAAGTCTCTGGATTGATCTGTTGGGACTAATGGAAAGAAAATTATCAGGTAAGAATTAATTTTTCCATTTTGGTGCCGCCCATGTCCCGCCCAAAACACACCCCCTTAAAATTTGGATGAAATGTGGAGCAAAACATCTAAGGCATGTCAAAAAACAGAACTTGGATGTTTTTGAAAGAAAAATGTCCTTCTGCTACCTTATGGTGTTTTTGGGATGTTTTGATAATGAGCCTTTATTGTGTCTAGGAATATTGGCACTGAGGGGTCCTTTTACTAAGCTGGGGTAAAATGTGGCCTGCAGTAATGTAGGCGCATGTATTGGGCACACGCCGGGCCAGTTTTTACCCCATCTACAAAAAAATGGCTTTTTTTAATGGGACGGGAAAAGGACTTGCGGTAAAAGTTAAACCTGCGCACGCCCAAAAGCGGCTTGAGCCCTTAATGCCACCCATTGATCTAGCAGTAAAGACACATGTACTACACACACTGTAACAGGTCGGTGCACGCCAAGTGCCGATTACTGCTGGAACCAGGAGGAAATAAATAATTCATCGATGCATTATGGGCGCACGCTAAATCTGAAATTACCACCAAGAGGGCATGCTGGCCTGGCGGTAGTCTCATTTGGCCATGCGCTGCACGCATGTAGAGCCTACCACAGCTTAGTAAAAGGGTTCCTTAATGATTAATATTAATATTTTTTGGAAGGTAGAAATGGTCTGGTTCTTTTATTAGTGAATAACAGGGCCATATGGAATGGATATTTGTCCTGGTTTGTATTTTGTATTTTTATTTTATCTTATTGTATATGCCTGTTTTAATTCTTCCCATGATATGGACTCTTGGATGTTCCCTTGTTCTGTTTTTTTTTTTCTTTTTAGTAATGTTTAGTGTACTGTTCCATTTCTGATGATAACTTGTTTGTAACCGTGTAAACTTTCAATATAAAAAAAGTAGTAACAGATAAGGCACAACAATTAACTACACTTTTGCATTAACAAATCACCCTCCCTGCTCCTTCCCTGCCTTGTTTGTGTATGTTTAGTTTTTTAAAGAACTTTTTAAACCACTTATTGAAATTCACAAAACAGTGGTTTACAATACAATCTAAATATGTAGGATATATAATAACCGGAGAAAGTATATATTTATCAATTATAGGGGAAGAAAGAGCCACAAGAAACTGAAGGAACAGAGACCTGAAGCAAGGCACATTATAGACCAAATTCTGTATATACCACTGAAAAATCAGTGTGGAAAAAAATGAGTGCTAAGTGCTATTTATAAACAGTGCTCTGAGTTAGGCGCTGTTCATAGAATAGCGCCTAACACTGGGATCTGCACCTAACTTTTAGGCATGAGGATTTACGCCAACTGAAACCTGGTATAAATACCCAAGTCTAAATTAGGCACGGATCAGGGGTACATAAGTAATGCCACACTGGGAAAAGACCAAGGGTCCATCGAGCCCAGCATCATGTCCACGACAGCGGCCAATCCAGGCCAAGGGCACCTGGCAAGCTTCCCAAATGTACAAACATTCTATACATGTTATTCCTGGAATTGTGAATTTTTCCCCAAGTTCATTTAGTAGCGGTTTATGGACTTGTCCTTTAGGAAACCGTCCAACCCCCTTTTAAACTCTGCCAAGCTAACCGCCTTCACCACGTTCTCCGGCAATGAATTCCAGAGTTTAATTACGCATTGGGTGAAGAAACTTTTCTCTGATTTGTTTTAAATTTACTACACTGTAGTTTCATTGCATGCCCCCTAGTCCTAGTATTTTTGGAAAGCGTGAACAGACGCTTCACATCCACTTGTTCCACTCCACTCATTATTTTGTATATTTCTATCATGTCTCCCCTCAGCCGTCTCTTCTCCAAGCTGAAAAGCCCTAGCCTCCTTAGTCTTTCTTCATAGGGAAGTCGTCCCATCCCCGCTATCATTTTAGTCGCCCTTCGCTGCACCTTTTCCAATTCCACTATATCTTTCTTGAGATGCGGTGACCAGAATTGAACACAATACTCAAGGTGCGGTTGCACCATGGCGTGATATAACGGCATTATAACATCCTCACACCTGTTTTCCATACCTTTCCTAATAATACCCAACATTTTATTCGCTTTCCGAGCCACAGCAGCACACTGAGCAGAAGGTTTCAACGTATTATCGACGACGACACCCAGATCCCTTTCTTGGTCCATAACTCCTAACGTGGAACTTTGCATGACGTAGCTATAATTCGGGTTCTTTTTTCCCACATGCATCTCCTTGCACTTGCTCACATTAAACGTCATCTGCCATTTAGCCGCTCAGTCTCCCAGTCTCGTAAGGTCTTTCTGTAATTTTTTACAATCCTGTCGCGAGTTAACGACTTTGAATAACTTTGTGTCATCAGCAAATTTAATTACCTCGCTAGTTACTCCCATCTCTAAATCATTTATAAATATATTAAAAAGCAGCGGTCCTAGCACAGACCCCTGAGGAACCCCACTAACTACCCTTCTCCGTTGTGAATATTGCCCGTTTAACCCCACTCTCTGTTTCCTATCCTTCAACCAGTTTTTAATCCACAATAGGACTTTTCCTCCTATCCCATGACCCTCCAATTTCCTCTGTAGCCTTTCATGAGGTACCATGTCAAACGCCTTTTGGAAATCCAGATACACAATATCAACCGGCTCCCCTTTCTCCACATGTTTGTTTACTCCTTCAAAGAATTGAAGTAAATTGGTCAGGCAAGATTTCCCCACACAAAAGCCGTGCTGACTCAGTCTCAGTAATCCATGTCCTCGGATGTGCTCTGTAATTTTGTTTTTAATAATAGCCTCTACCATTTTCCCCGGCACCGACATCAGACTCACCGGTCTATAATTTCCCGGATCTCCCCTGGAACCTTTTTTAAAAATGGGCGTTACATTGGCCACCCTCCAATCTTTTGGTACCACGCTCGATTTTAAGGATAAATTGCATATCAATAGCAGTAGCTGCGCAAGCTTATTTTTCAGTTCTCTCAGTACTCTAGGATGAATACCATCCGGTCCAGGAGATTTGCTACTCTTCAGTTTGCTGAACTGCTCCATTACGTCCTCCAGGTTTACCGTGAAGTCAGTAAGTTTCTCCGACTCGTCCGCTTGAAATATCATTTCCGACACCGGTATCCCACCCAAATGTTCCTCGGTGAAGACCAAAGCAAAGAATTCATTCACGCTTATTCTGAATTAATTCTTGGAATGTCCATGACCTGCCCTTGCCCCTCCAATGGGCACGCCCCCTTTTCAGATCCTCACACAAGAATTTATGCATACATTTTGTATAGAATAGCGCCTAACAAGATGTGCACGTAAATTCTAATTATTGCCAAATAGAACCGATGATTATTAGTGCCCAATTATCACCACTAATTGGTTGAATTGTACATGCAAGTTGGGCACCATATATAGAATCTGGGGTTATGTGCCTTGAGAATTTTAGCCAGTTCAGAGGGGCAGGAAAAAAAACTCGCCATACAAAAAGTGAGTGGATTCATGTGAATGAGAATCCAGAGTTCACCTCAAATGTCTGATCAATAAGAGAGAAGATAAGTCATTTTAATACAATGGCCTCAGACCAAGTTCTCAGAATTGAGAAATTAGTAGACAGTGATCAACAAAGTCAACAAGTTCAGTAATACTGTAATAGCAATATTTTCCCCTTGGGTATGGATATCTCTCATTATAGCTACCAGGACTAATTAGATACCTGATTGCCTAGGGAAACGAGCATAAGATTTTTCATGAAAGCTATAAAGATGCTCAATGACTACTTCTTAAAATATTTTAGAAACAAATGATAAATTTGAAACAGGGCAGCAATGAGAGATGTTACCTGGGTCCAAATTGGGATTTGATGGTATGGTTACAACTAAGATCTTGGACAGGGAGGCAGAGTATTTTGGGCCTGATTTTAGAACAGGATGCCTATCTGTGAAGTCCAAAAGGTGCCTATTTTAGCACTATTTTATAAAGGCAACATAACCACCTATATACAATTATAAGATAGTTTCCAGAATCAGTCCTAGTAGCATGCAGATGCCATGCACACATTTATACTGCCTCCAAAGATGGTGTAAATGGGTGTGTGTATTCTAAGGGAGTAATTCTATTTGGGTTCCTTAAAGCCATGTGGTAGATGTCTGTTCTGTAATGAAATCTAGGCATCTAGATTCCATTCAAAAATATTAGTGTAACCCAGTATCAGTGTACCTAACATTTGGGCTTCTGCAGTTCCACAAGCCATAAAGCTGACATAAATGTGGGTATCTAAATGTGGCACGTGTGTGTGCAATATAGACCCCCCATGTCCCGCCCACAAGAACATAAGAATAGCCATACTGGGTCAGACCAATGGTCAGTCTATCCCAGTATCCAACAGTGGCCAACCAAGTCACAAGTACTTGGCAGAAATCCAAGAAGTAGCAACATTCCATGCTACTAATTCAAGGTCAAGCAGTGGCTTCCCCCATGTCTCTCTCAATAGCAGAGTATGGACTTCCGCTCCAGGAATCTTTTTTAAACCCAGAAACGCTAACCATAGTTACCATATCCTCCAGCAATGAGTTCCAGATCTTAATTATTCGTTGAGTGAAAAAATATTTCCTCCTATTTGTTTTAAAAGTATTTCCATGTAATATCATTGAGTGTCCCCTGGTCTTTGTACTTTTTGCAAGAGTCAAAAAGCAATTCACTTTTACCCATTCTGTACCACTCAGGATTTTGTAGACCTTGATCATATTCCCCCTCAGCCATCTGTTTTCCAAACTGCAGAGCCCTAACCTCTTTAGCCTTTCCTCATATGAGAGGAGTACCATTTCCTTCATCATTTTGGTCACTCTTTTTTTTAACCTTTTCTAATTCTGCTATTTATTTTTTGAGATATGGCAACCAGAATTGAACTCAATACTCAAGGTGAGGTCGCACCATGGAGTGATACAGAGGCATTATAATATTCTTTGTCTTTATTTACCATCCCTTTCCTAATAATATCCAGTTTGCTTTTTTTGCCAACTCTGCACACTGGGCAGAAGATTTCATCGTATTGTCTACAATGACACCTAGATCTTTTCCTAAGGTGGTCCCTAGCATCATCTAACTATGATTCAGATTATTCTTCCCAATGTACATCAATTTGCATTTGTCCATGTTAAATTTCATGTGCCATTTGGATGCCCAGTCTTCCAATTTCCTAAGGTCTTCCTGCAATTTTTCACAGTCTGAATGTGTTTTGACAACTTAGAATAGTTTTATGTCATCTGCAATTTAATCACCTCACTTGTTATTCCAATTTCTAGATCAGTTATAAATATGTTAAATAGCACCGGTCCCAGTATAGATCCCTACAGCACTGCACTATTCAGCCCCCTCCATTGAGAAAAATGGCCATTTAACCCTACTCTCTGTTTTCTGTCCAATAGTCAACTCCTAAATCCACAAAAGGATATTGCCTCCTATCCCATGACATTTAGTTTTCTCAGGAGTCTCTTATGAGGAACTTTGTCAAAAGCTTTCTGAAAATCTAGATATACTACATCAACCGGCTTATCTTTATCCACATGTTTATTCACGCCTTTAAAGAAATGAAGCAAATTGGTGAGGTAAGACTTCCCTTGGCTGAACCCATGCTGACTCTGTCCCGTTAAACCATATTTGTCTATGTGCTCCATAATTTTATTCCACTAATGTGCCCGGCACCGAAGTCAGACTTGGCTGTCTGTAATTTCCCAGATGACCCCTGGAACATGCTTTAAAAATCAGCATTACATTGGCCACCATCCATTTTTCAGGTACTATGGATGATTTTAATGACAGGTTACAGATCACTAACAGCAGATCAGCAATTTCATTTTTGAGTTCTTTCATTACCTGGGTTGTATATCATCATGCCCAGGTGATTTACCAGTCTTTCAATTTGGCTCACCACGTTTTCCAGTTCCACTAAGATTTCTTTCAGTTCCTCTGCATCATCACCCTTGAAATCTGTTTCTGGTACAAGTAAATCTTGTAACCAGGCTCCTCCAAGTGCAGCCAAGGATAGAACAATCTCCTCCAGCCACAGGCTCCTGGTACAGTCAAGAAATAAATGTCCACCAGCAACTTCAATCTTACGGACTTTATTCCATGCATGTTTCTAGTAGACCTGATACACAGTTCCAATAGCAGCATTCACCTTCAATCTTAAGCACATGTAAGCCACCTGAAAGTGTGTGGCAAATAGTCCCCTTTAAGCAGCAGGCTATCAGCACCTACCAGGATTCAATACAGGCTCACAGTCAGCTCCAGTCTGGGCTCTTTATCCAGTGCACAGTAAACAGTAGTTCAATTCCAAATAGGCAGTTCATTCAGTTCATCATCACAGTTAAACCACAAAGCAGAAGTTTCTACCTCCTACTCTCTTTACCTTCATGATGGGTTCAATACTTTAGGGACTTCTCATACCCAAGGGATTCCACCTTACATCAGCTTCACTGGTAGATTCAATACTTTAGGGACCTCTCTTACCCAAGAGTTTTCAGCCTGCAAATACTTTTGGGACTCTCTCCCACCCAAGGGATTTCACCCTGCATCTACTTCACTCTACCCTCTTCTCTCCTTCTCCTGGGACTCCTTTCCACCTTCCTAATCAATCCCTGGCTTCTGCTACCACAACCAATCATTCTCCTTCCATTAGCTTCCCCCACACCCATACCAACTGAGTTGAGCATTAGACTAATGATGAGTTCCTGCACACAGGGTTTCCTATCTCTCTTCCCCCCTAGTGGCAGCCAATCTACACGTCCTGCCAGCTTACACCCATATCTTCCCCTATTGCAGCTAGGAGTCCAGTCCGGGTTCTTCATCTCACCCCCTGGCTCCTTGCCTACAGTGCCTTCTGGGACTTGTATTTCAGACTGAAACTGCCTTAACCCAACTGTCCTGGATGTGACTCTATCACAATCTATTACAGAAGCAAAGAATTCATTCAATCTCTCTGCTATGGCTTTGTCCTTCCTGAGTGCCCCTTTTGCTCCTTCATGATCCATCCACATGTATACTCCCCTTGCATTTGATTTTTCTAAACACCAGTTAAGCCCAACCTCTCAAAAGATAATTGAGGAGATTTCTCACTGCCCTCAGACTCTTTCTTCTTTGCAGAGGGAAGATCAAAGGCTGTGGTCAGGGGTGGCACTGATTCAGGAGGAATCTTCAAAACTGTAATAATATACTGCCACAATCCCTGATGGCAGTCTTGTGATACTCATTAGTACTGCAAGGCAGCTGCTAGAGGTCACAACAACCATTTTGTGCAAGGAACCACGGTGAGCAAGACTGAGTGGGCATTGCTTCTGCCTGTAGGACACTGCAAGATCATCAGGGATTAAAAAGGTAAGCCTGGGGGAGACTGTGGGGGTTGGAAAGATGGGGGGACCTGGTTTGGGGTTTACTGTCTTTGGGAGGGAGGGAGAGAGGGAGGTTGAGAATGGGTTCTTGGGGTGTGAGGTAGGTATGTTGTACTTATAATTTCTGGTCGATGTACATCTGGCACCCCATAAATGTCTTCTGTAGGTCCCAGTTGAAAATTGGCTAGAACTTGCATAAGATCCGGTGGCTTGTGCAGTCTGAATTAGCCCCAGATATTCAATGTCCTCTCTGTCCTAACCCTTATCCCTTACTTGTCCTGTCTGTCATAATTTAGTTGTAAGCTCTATCGAGCAGGGACTGTCTCTCCATGTTCAAGTGTGAAGCACTGCGTATGTCCGGTAGCGCTATAGAAATGATAAGTAGTAGTAATGCTGGTGCCTGAACATGGTCCAGCATTGAATATCCAGGGCTAATTCTGCCCACGGTGGTCAGCTTTTAAAATAACACTAACTGCCAGAGACTGAATATTGACCAAGTACTTTTTAAACATTTCTTGAGCAGAAATAGAAGAGAGGCATGGAAAGTTCAAAAGATGTAAATTCCTTCTTTGTAAAACGTTGGCCACCAATTCTGTTTTCCTATGAATTACTCCCAAATCCATCATCAAAACTGACTCATTAGCTTGAACTTCTTTTTGTTGGTCCTCAATTTGTAAAACATTTTGCTTTAGGGACACCTACTCATTTTCCTGGGCTACCATCTCCTGGACTTTCTCATCAAACCTAGCTCCAATAGCATGCATTTGAGCTGAGTGTGACTATTCTGTTGAAGAGAATCTATCCAGCAGTGTCCTAAAATTAAAAGATTTGGCCTGTAGAACTAGGTTGTACTACTGATGAAATAATCAACTTCTGTGGCAATCAATTCTCTGTAGCAGCAACTACTTGTTGTGCTGAGGGCTGAACTGCTACATACTGTGTTCCCCCAGTGTCTCTATGAATTTCCTCTACTGCAAAAGCTATCTCTGTTCCATGAGCAACTGTCAATTGTGAAATACCAGCAAATGACACCAAAACCTCCAAAAATGTTTCCACAGTGCCCTTTCCAGGAGGAATTAGGCCCCCTGGCTGAATGTTAGATCAATCTCAGGAGCCACCAACCAGTGCACCAGATCCATCACTGAGCTGCCTGGACAAATGAAAGTATGCACCAAGCTGTGCATTATAAGCATCTTCTATTTGTGTCCCTTGAGGTAAAATATTAAGGAGAGAAGCCACAGCAGTTGGAGAGTACAGCTCAAGTATGTCCTGTGTCTGCAGTTTTGGCCTTAAGTTTTATGATCTTTGTGAACATGCACACTATTTGAAGTGTGCTTTCCTGAGCATGAAGTAAAGTGGGTGCCTAGCTGAGGACCAAGAAAAGAATGATGCCGGTGAGGTACCAGATGATGAAATCTATTCAGGAACTATGTTAAAGAGAGAGAAGCATTACCAGCAGGTTCACAGAGAAGCCTGCTACTTCTGTTGATGACTCATTTGCTAAAATATTAACCTACCTTGTATGAACTCTTTTGAAAGTGCTTTATTTGGGGATTTCACCTAAGAAATATGCTTTTAAGAAAATATCTCTTGGATTGTATTTGTTTTTTTCTTTAAATGTGGAACAATACAAAATTGTTTTTCTTTATCAAGGGTGATCAGGCATTCAGTGCTTTGGGGCTTTGTCTCCTACTTGCACAACAGAATCTTTTTATCTGAGTTGTTACAAACTCCTTTTCTACCCTCTGGGGTTGGCAGCTCAATACATCACTCTGATCACACCTTCAGCTGCTCCCCAAGATAACTGGTGGAGGGCAAATTTGAAAACTAAAGAATTGTCTGTTTGTAGCTTCCAAAGTTACCTGTATAAATCTTTTGACTATCAACCCTACAGTGTTTGAATGGTAGATTATAGTTTGTACAAGATCTTGACCTCTAAGCCCTTTTAAGTAGGTTCAAGTTCAAATAGCACAAGTAGGATGCAAACTGTGAGCTTTTGGTTATGAGTCCCAATGGACCATCTTTTGGGGAACTGTGTGTAAGATGTCCAAACTCTCAATACAGAATTTTGTATCAATCACATATTAATCTTGCACTACTAAATAAAATTTGGTATACTTCCTTAAATGCGCCTTTCAGTATATATCATGATATTTGCATATTCGGAAGTTCTGAGATCACAAAGGTGACTGTCATAAGCTGATCTAATCTTTCTCTAGAGTACTTTCTGATTTTATTAGGTTTAAAGTTGGCAGTTAAACCAGCGATTGTATCCAGAAAAAGTCTGGCATAATATCTCCTACTGGCAGCCAGAATTATTATCGGTTCCAAGTATTCCCTCCTAGACTTGCAGTTTGGCATGAAAGGATTTGGCATATATTAACTAGAGGTGCACAGCCAAAAAATGTTGGTGTTGTGTTTCCAGAATGTTCGTTTTTTTGGGGAGGGGGGACTTTCTTTCATTTTGTTATAATAGGAGCAATGTTATTAAAAATGTGCACTTTCAGAAAGAATATACACTCTTTAAGAGTGCACACTGTTGACAAAAAATGTTCCCTATTTGTGCACAGTGCACATTCTTTCAGAACGAGTGTGCACACTTTCTTAATATTGCAGACACATGCAAGATGGTTCATACATGCACACACTATTGGGAAAGAGTACTAATGTTCACAAATAGGGTGCACTTTCTGCAATCAGTGCACTTTCGGAATTCACACTATTGATAGCATGCGAAAGAACATAAACTTTTGGGGGGGTTTCCTGCTGGCTTTGATTTGGTAGCAATATGAAATGACATGGGTAATGGACAAACATTTCCTGTGTCCTTTCAAATGAATGCACATTCTTAATATTACAAAGTTACAAATCAATGGGACCAAATTAAAAATGAGGTACTAACAATATATGAAGTCACAATAATGATAATAAAGTACTCAATAGAAAACAAAATTATGTGAACATATAAGAAAAGTTTTTTTGTATGAACATATAAGAAAAATAAAATGTATACTGCAATGTGCTCAGTTCACCAGTATGATCACCTATAATGCAAAAAAGTGAAAACTAATTTGGAACCATCATTGCAAGTCATGTATTCCATATAAACAAATAAGCAAGATACAGACAAATCCACCAAACTCTAATATGCTAGCGCTGTTCGGATTCTGTTGACATATATATAATCTAATTACACCTATAGCAGAGATTTTGTCGCAAATGAGGGAAAAGTCTCAACTGCTACGGCTATTTTCACACATAGGTGTTCATTGTATAGCTCGTAGAAAAAGTCATCACTGACTCAAAAACCCTCAATTTTTGTATTTTCTTTTTTTGTTTCAATTTTAATTACAACATATAAGCGTCTTTTTAAGACTTAGAAAACTTTTAAACATATCAAAAAGCATGGAACTAATTCACTTATCTTGTCCAGTATTGCCGAATGTTTTATTCAATGCTGTGCCAATTTATTCTTGATGAGGCGCTAGATCCAATTTGAGCTAGGTAATGCACTGGTTTCTACGGTCCCGTTTCGAATGCCTTCATCAGGGAACCTGCTCACACCTAGAACACTGCGCCGTGACCACTGGATCAAAGCAAGAAAAGTCAAAATAAATATTTGAAGTTACATGATTTATCCCGTCTAACTGCGATAATAAATACCGTATAGAGCTCTCATAAACTTATAACATAATAGTCCCTCAAGAGCAAGTCATGTCATCTTGCCTTTATGTTCAATCTGAATCTTCTGTCTTCTGAAGAAATCGTATCTTCTGAAAAGGTTCTCGGCGTCCTCACCTGAATTCGATGAAAAATTAAAGGAAACTTTGTCCAATCCCAAGCTAATACGTCACCTACCTCACTGATGACTCACACTGACAGCTTGACTGAATCTTTTAAAGGGCAACGCACTGTTATGTGGAGTTTGTATTGAAAAATTTAAGTTGAAATGTAAATTCATATTGAATAATGAATTTATAGGAATGCTCCCCATTGTAAAGTCGAATTCAAACCCAAAGGTTCCAAAGTTTTTAATCTGTGGATCCATCTTTGTTCTGCTTGTAATAACAGTTTACTACGATCTCCGCCCCTGATGTGTTCTTGCACATGATCTATCACTAAACATTGAAAATGCCCGAAACTGTGATTAAATTCTCTACAGTGAGAAACTAACGGAGCCCCTAATTTTAAAGAGTTCATACAGGACTTATGTTCGCTCAGTCTTATTTTCAAACTCCTGTCAGTCTTGCCAATGTATAATTTCTCACACGGGCATTTGAGAGAATATATCACATGATCCATCTTGCAGGTAGTGAAATGTCTTAATTTGTACATTTTATTATCCACTGGGTTGCGGAAACTGTCCCCTTCAATCATTATATCGCAAAAAGAACATGATCCACACTTTGTGTGAGTTCCATCCCTAGTTTTTATTCTGGGAACAATATCTGCCGGGCATAATAGTTCCCTTAGATTACGTTCCCTCGAAAAAGCTATCTGTAACTCAGATTTATTAAACAAAGAATGTTGTTGTACAATGTCCCAATTTCTTCGAATCAACTTAGCCACCTCTTCCCCACCCTTCTGATATTTTACAACAAACGTGTGTTTGCAGTTTCTATTTTCATTACCTAATTTCGCGTTTTTGGATAACAATAAAGATCTATTATTGTATTTTGCCCTGGTGAATGATCTCTTCAATACATGCGCCGGATAGCCTCTTTGATGCAAAGCATGGGCCAATCGTTTGGCCTGTTGTTTAAAGAGGCTGTCATCTGAACAAATTCTCCTGTACCTCAAGAACTGTGAAAAAGGTAGGATGTCCTTTAATGATCTAGGATGACAGCTGTTGTACTGTAACATAGTGTTTTTATCAGTAGATTTTTTAAAAACAGTAGTTTGAAAAACACCTGCTGTTAATTTTATATCAACGTCCAAAAAATGAATGTTGGATGTAGAACTCTCACTTGTGAACTGTAAGGCTGGATTCAACGAATTTAACCAGATGACAAATTGTTTTAAGGTATTATCATCCCCTCTCCATAGGAGAAAAATGTCATCTATGAATCGTTTCCATACCAGCACGGAGTCTTTCCAATGGTAGTTCGAGAGATATCTCTCTTCGAATCGGGCCATATATAAATTAGCCACCGAGGGGGCAAATGAAGCCCCCATCGCCACTCCTGAAATCTGTTGGAAATATTCATGTTGGAAAAGAAAAAAATTTTTTTGTAAGGCTAATCCGGCCAGTTCTAACAAAAATTCAGTAGGGACATCACATGGTCTTGGACGAGCTTCTAAAACTTCCCTTATAACTTCCATTGCTTCTTCTTGAGGTATTGAAGTATATAACGATTTTACATCTAGAGTTACCATAATGACATGTGCATCTGGTTCCAAGGTCACTCCTTCCAGAATGTTCAAAAAATGAGTAGTATCTTTCAAAAATGCAGATGTCAATGTGACAAAGGGTTTAAAAAAAAAATCCACAAACACTGAGAGGGGTTCAAGCACTGATCCTCTCAATGACAGAATGGGGCGGCCTGGAGGTTTTTCTACATTCTTGTGAATTTTTGGTAACATGTATAGAACCGGAGTTCTCGGATATTTAGAGTTTAAAAATCTGAACTCTTTTTTCGAAAGGAACCCACTTGCTAATCCTTCCATTGTTATTACTTTAATGATGTCTTGAAGTTCCGTAGTGGGATCTTGATCTATCTTCGAATACACATCAATGGCTGATAATTGAGTGAAAACTTCTTCTAGATAACTGTCTTTGTCTAACACCACAATGGTTCCGCCTTTGTCCGCTTTTTTAATGACAATCGATTCATCTGATATCAGATTTTGTATGGACTTTCTTTCTTCCTTGGATAAATTGTCTTTAATCCACCCCTGGGATTCAGAATAATTTGTGATGTCCCGTAAAAGGACATCCTTAAATATTTTGATGATTGGATCCAAAGGTCCAGGGGGTGTCCAGGAAGATTTGATCTGTATCCTTGATTCTTCATAATGCTGATCCGAGTTACCAAAATAGATTCTCTGTAGAGAATTTAATCACAGTTTTGGGCATTTTCAATGTTTAGTGATAGATCATGTGCAAGAACACATCAGGGGCGGAGATCGTAGTAAACTGTTATTACAAGCAGAACAAAGATGGATCCACAGATTAAAAACTTTGGAACCTTTGGGTTTGAATTCGACTTTACAATGGGGAGCATTCCTATAAATTCATTATTCAATATGAATTTACATTTCAACTTAAATTTTTCAATACAAACTCCACATAACAGTGCGTTGCCCTTTAAAAGATTCAGTCAAGCTGTCAGAGTGAGTCATCAGTGAGGTAGGTGAAGTATTAGCTTGGGATTGGACAAAGTTTCCTTTATTTTTCATCGAATTCAGGTGAGGACGCCGAGAACTTTTTCAGAAGATACGATTTCTTCAGAAGACAGAAGATTCAGATTGAACATAAAGGCAAGATGACATGACTTGCTCTTGAGGGACTATTATGTTATAAGTTTTTGAGAGCTCTATATGGTATTTATTATCGCGGTTAGACGGGATAAATCATGTAACTTCAAATATTTATTTTAACTTTTCTTGCTTTGATCCAGTGGTCACGGCGCAGTGTTCTAGGTGTGAGCAGGTTCCCTGATGAAGGCATTCAAAACGGGACCGTAGGAACCAGTGCATTACCTAGCTCAAATTGGATCTAGCGCCTCATCAAGAATAAATTGGCACAGCATTGAATAAAACATTCGGCAATACTGGACAAGATAAGTGAATTAGTTCCATGCTTTTTGATACGTTTAACAGTTTTCTAAGTCTTAAAAAGACGCTTATATGTTGTAATTAAAATTGAAACAAAAAAAGAAAATACAAAAATTGAGGGTTTTTGAGTCAGTGATGACTTTTTCTACGAGCTATACAATGAACACCTATGTGTGAAAATAGCCGTAGCAGTTGAGACTTTTCCCTCATTTGCGACAAAATCTCTGCTATAGGTGTAATTAGATTATCTAGCATAGTAGCAGTGTATCTGGTGTTGGAATTGACATATATATAACAAATATAAAGCCAAATAACATTCAGCACACTTGGCAAATTATCAAGTGATACATCTAGTAAATAAGTCTATAACAGCACACAGCAGCAAAGCTTGATAAGGTAAGAACAGTTCACTTATCTGTCTCAAAGTCACTTGTCCGGTGAAGTTGTATCTAATGCACCAAAACCCATAATATTCCAAACCCAGTTTATAAAATCTTCAAATTATCCAATAGATTCACCGCCATCTGAAAATAGCTGAAAATCTGTTAACCTACCCTCAACTCAGATTTGGTTTCGCATTGTTCTTCTTCGGGAAGAAAGGGTTCTAAAAATGAACACATCATAGAATCCACTAGAATTGAGCTGACAAAGTAAAATTACTTGAAAACCTATTACAATAATTTTTACACAACCAAATCAAAACACAATTCTCAAAACTTTTACTGGGAGGAGAACTTTTGTGAACAGCAGACTATGGGTAACATCAATAGTAATGAGATGTGTGAGTACTTTTTACATCTTCCGTCAATCCAAGTGTTGGTTCAGAATCCCAAAAGGGGTGAAGCCCAAAAGAAGGCAGTAGTGAATGTTTTTAACATTTCCTGTCGCTCGTTCCCTGAAGAAGAAATTTGGTTGTTACATAAGGGCATGTCTTCTGTGCCCATGGTGCCCTATAATAAGTTTATTACCCGTCAATGTTTATATTGTTTTTTTTAGAACTTTGAAATTATGGGTGTTTTTTTTAAGGAAATTATGGGTGTTTTTTTTAAGGATCATGTGACACAATCTGATTCGTTATCTTTTCCTTTACAAGGAAAACAAGTCCACTTCAGTACCACCTGGGGTGGCGGATCCATCCATCAATGCATTATCTGTCGTGTTAGATTATGTGCATAATCACTTGATCAAACTTGGAGCTCGGGGCCTCTGCTATTCAATATAGTATCATCCCCTCATTTTCTCTTTCCTCGAACTTCTTATTAGACTATTGTAACTACTGATATATGGGATTTCCCGAGTCTGCTGTCTTGTCTGCAGTTATTGCAGAACATAGCAGTTATCTTGAGAAAGGAAAGATGGGAGAGAGTGACACATTTGTTGATGACACTGCATTAACTCCCATTCTATTTCTTTTAAACTTCATAAATTCTTTTCACTGGATTGACCTTGAAGATCTCCAACCTTATTATTAAGTACATGTCTCCATACCAACACTGCACTCAAAAACAGGTCTATGATTGGCCATTCTTGCTAGTAGAGATTCAGAGCCCTTTTACAAAGGCGCAGGAGGGCTAATACGCAGGTAGTGTGTGAAGGTAGCGCATGGGCCCAATGGTAATTTCAAGTTTGGCATGTGCCAAATCCCATGGTAGAAAATTATTTTCCGTTTCCTACCATTTGCAAATCTTTTAGTATGCAACTCGAAAGGGGGCATGACTATGGAAAGGGCATGGGTAGGTCAGGGGCATTGACTAAAGATGTGTGCAGTATTACAGAATACTGAGGATCAATGCCTAACTTATGCGTAAAGACTTATATCAGGTTGAAGTTGGTGTAAATCTTTGTGCCCAATGTTTGGCGTGGAAATTGGTTCTACACGCTGTTCTATAAACTAGGAGCACCCTTTATAGAATAGTGCTCCATCCAGATTTTTTTCGGTGTTATTTTTTGAGCATCATACTGGGTTGCACTGGAATTGTCACCTTAGTTCACAGCCTTTGCACTTGTTATACATTAACCCCCCAGATTCTGTATATGGTGCCTAGATTCTGTGTGGAGATATGCGTGTGACTTAATTGACGGAACAAGGTAATCAGCATTTTTAACAGCACTTAAGCAATAATGAGCACCAATTAGAAATAATTACAATTTATACATGGAAATCGCTACGCGCTCTGTACGACTGTACACAAAATCATTCACGCAGATGCCCCACTCTACATGTTAAACCTAGTGGACTTACTGCCCAGAAATGCCAAAAGATCAGCCCGCAAATTCCTCCATCTGAACTTCTCCAGCTGTAAAGGAATTAAATACAAACACGCATATGCTACTACCTTTGTGTACAAAAGCACACAGATATGGAATGCACTACCCATGGCCCTGAAAACCATGGACAACTTAACCAGCTTTCACAAATCTTTGAAGACACACCTCTTCAACAAAGCCTACCAAAGACATCCTAATGAAACTAATCCCTCCTAAACCACAGAAGTGCTTCAAAAACACCTCTCACACGACCTTACCTATCACCTTTCCATTTAAATCCTCATCTACCTTTAGCTTATTACCGACTGTATTTAAGATCATGTAATGACTATATCATAATAACACTCTGTAAGCCACATTGAGCCTGCAAAAAGGTGGGATAATGTGGGGTACAAATGCAATACATAATAATAAAGAACTGCACCTAGATTTCAAAGTGCGCAGTTGAAAATAAATGTGTCTAGATTAAAAGGGACATAGTTATGGGCATTTTGTGGGCATTCCAAAATTTCTGCATGTAATTACAGAATACGGGTCAGCATGCCTAAATCTTTTTGCACGGATTTACACCAGGTTTATAGTGGCGTAAATGGACGCACATAGATTTAGGCACTATGGTATCAACTAAGCATATTCTATATATTACACCTAAATTTTATAGAATATGTTTATCTCCACATAGATTTTTTATGCACCATATATAGAATGTGACCCTAAATCTTGTAGTTAAAGCGTGGTAAGTGCAAAACTTTATTGTATTTTATTAAATAGATCCATAACTTTTAATGTATGGATCCCCTGTATATTGTGATGCCTCTCATTGGACCAGGATAAGAATTGCCCAAAGATGATGATTTGTTTATATGAGTTGGGAGAAAACATTGTTAATTCTTCAGATGTGGAGAATAAACTTTGTTTAGCCTTTAAAGCTTTTGAAGTGTACATTTTTATTAGTAAAAATAGGTCTTTGATTTATTGATGTTCTTGTAATAAGAAATGAATATTTTAAACCAGACTCTGTTGGAAGAGAGACCTTTAATGACGTAACCTGTTTAACATTGATGAATGAACTCTTACAAATGTTTTGATGTGTTTATTTGCTACAGGCACACATCAACTGGAATGAGTCTAACATGCACTTTAGTTACAAAAGTAAACAACTGCTGATGTCATATGCATTAACAGAATAAATCATTTTTCAACATTGATCGGTGTTGTTTCAGACAGAGACAGCCACATGACTCAGTTTCTGCTTGATATCTAAATCAAATGTCTCTAATGGGTGTTAGACTTACTAACAAAAGCTTTTATTTAGTACATCTTGCAAAGTGAAAACTAAGAGCCTTTGTTATCAAGCCATGCTAGCAGCTCCTGGTACGTAATTCCGACAAAGCCCATTTACTTTGAATGGGCTTTGTCGGCATTCCCACATGGGAACTGCTAGTGCAGCTTGATAAAATAGGCCCGAAATAATAAATGACAGAAGAGAACTTTGATGTTCTAGGAAATGTCTTCCAAAACCTGTCTTATTGAGTCCACAAATAGTTGGATTTTTAGGATATCCACAACAAATATGCATGAGACTAATTTGCATATACTTAACATAACAAAATTCTGTGTTACCTATTACTATGTAAGCCGCATTGAGCCTGCTTTTAATAATAGAAAAATAGACTTTACATTTGAAGTGATAAAAATGACAAGAAATGGCTGTAATTCTGACCGTGCACTCTTCAAATTTGGTCAATATCACAGTATTTAAAGGTCACATAGAGGTCAATTTTCAGTTAGTTTAAGCAGTTGACCAAGAGTTAGGCATCTAATTATGACCCTTTGAAAACTGTCTAGAATTAAGGGGATAATTCTATAGCTGTGCACCTGTAAGTGCTTAAAGGGGGTCTAATAGGATCATATTCTATAGGGGAAAATAGCTACCTTCATTATAGAATACTAGCACAGCAAGTATATACTGTACATGCATATGCATTTCTGGGCAAGCACTTACTCATCATAAAGCTAACTGCCAGTGTAAGTGTTCTGCCTAGACTCTGCCCATTCATATGCCTAGCTGTCAAATATGTGCTATGTAAGATATGATTGTATTTACAGAATAGTATTTACGTGGATTTCCAGCATTTATATATGTATGTGCACACATTTATGCATATATGTCAATATTCTAAAGTTTCAGGGGCCCTTTTACTAAGCCACATAAGTGCCTATGCACACCCAGCGTACATCGATTTGGAGTTACCACGTGGCCCGGGTGGGAAACTGGGCAGTAATAGTCTTTCTATGCATGTAGATGATTACCGCACAGTTACCACATGAGACCTTACCACTAAGTCAATTGGTGGCGGTAAGGTCTCAGATCCAAAATAATGCACACCAATTTTTATTTTGCTGCAAGTCCATTTTTGGCAAAAAGTTTTTAAAAAAGGGTCTTTTTTACAGGCGTACTGAAAAATGGATCTGCATGCGCTCAAAACACGTGCCTACAGTAGAGTAGTCCATTTTTCAGTGCACCGTAATAAAAGGACCCCTCAAGTTCAGTTTTATTTGACAAACCTGTTTAAAGAGACTTATAAAACGAATCCTTCATAAAGACTTAACTTTAAATCTACACCTGAACAAACCAACTTTGAACTTTTATAATTTGGTTACTTTAATCACATTATTATTATTGGATGTTATACCTTGTCCTTGATCTCATTTACCGATATGAATTATTTATTTATGTATTTATTTATTTATTTACTTCTAATCTACCTGATATTCTTATGCACTTTAATTGTAACAATACTCTGAATTTCTCATTCCGTTAATGGCGATCGCCATTGCGGCATAATGTAAGCCACATTGAGCCTGCAAATAGGTGGGAAAATGTGGGCTACAAATGCAGCAAAGAAATAAATAAATATACCACTCTTTACTCAGGCGTTCAAGGCAGCTCACAGGTTATGCTTTTACGCAACCATTCAATTCCATATTTTCAATTCCATCTTTTCCTAAGTCTTGTACAATTGGAGATGTGGAGATTCAGTTTGTTCAAAATGAAAAATCATCAGGGGTAATATTAGGTCAGACATAGTAATGTAGGATCAGATACACAAATTGGGACAATTTTTCAAAACTTAAATTTATTAGATGCTTAAAGGGATTTTAACACCAGGAAATTTTTGAATGGTAGTTCAAAGTATTATTATACCACACTTCGATTACTGCACTAGTCTATTGATGGGAGTTCCTAAAGGATTTTTAAAATCTCTTCAATTGGCACAGAATGTTTCAGCATGAGTAATTACAGGACTTTCTAAGTCTGAATATGTTACTCCTTCACTCATTGTTCTTCATTGGTTACCAGTAGAATATCGAATTCAATCTAAAGTATTAATGCTGGTGTTATTGCGTAGTAAGATTTCTCCTGTTATTACTTCTTCATTAAATCTTCATCAACCATTATGACCTTTACAATCATAAATGTCTAAGGGTTTTGATATACCTTCATTCTGTTCGGTATTTTTGGATAAAAACAGAAATTCTATTTTTATATAAAAGGTTCACAATTGTGGAATGTGCTTCCTGATAATATTCAATCTTCACAAGAACTGAAGGAGTTTAAATCTGTACTAAAGACCTTGCTATTTCAGGAGGCATATAATATCAATATATAATCATTTCATTGTATTATTGTAATGATGATCCAGTGATGATATATTACTTTTGCTTGAAAAGATATCTCAGATTTTGGTTTGTTGATGGAACGATATGTGTTTTATTGTAATATTTTTTACTGAAGGAGATAAGCTGATGTTGTGATTTTATTTTATTTTGTTTTTATGTTTAATTTAATGTTTTTATGTTTTGATAATTTTGTATGTAACTATGTACTACGTCTAGAATTAGTAAGATAGAGAGGAATATAAATGCTGAAAATAAATAAATAAACAATGAAAGTTGCCATGAATGATAAAAGCTTATATAAAAACAGAAACCCCCCCCAAAAAAATATTACAATCCATAGAAAGAGAAGACAAGTATCAAAATGAAGAGAAAGTTGCATTTGTCAGCCCAAGATACTAGCAATCACACAACCCCAGGATCTTATGAAAACTGAAGGGAAGAACTATACATGATAAGCTAATTTGAAAAGATGAGTTTCCAGGGATTGTTTAAAAGACTGATGGAACAATATCATACGTAAATCTGATGGGAGGGCATTCCGTAGGGATGGACCTGTAATACTGAGCACAGAGTCCTGATAAATGTCTGCAATGAATATACGTGAGATAGATTTGCATACCAAGGAGGAAGTGCATGCCGATCTATTTCATGCATAATTATTGTGGATATCCTGAAAACTCAATGGGACTTGGTGTATCCCGAGGACTGGGTTGTGAAGCCCCGGTGTAGGTTGTTAAGTAATGACAGAGAGAGAGGTTGATTTGTGAGGTGAATTTTATGAACTAATATTAAAATTTTATAAATAATATGGGATTCAATTGATAGCCAGTGTTCTGCTATCAATAAAGGAGTAACATGATCAAATTTCTTTCTCCCAGTGACAAGTTTTACTGCAGTATTTTGCATGAATTGAAGCTGTTGAAGTTCTTTTTGACACAATCCTTTGAACAGAGCTTTACAGTAATTCAAATGGGTAATCACAAAGGTGTAGAACTGGTGTGTAAATGTTCATGTGATTCTTCCTAGAGTGCTCCAAATTAGGGCAATATTTCTGAACTACCCCTGTAAATGTGTGATCAAATACACTGATATTAAATATGTATTTTTTGATGTCTCTCAACTATCAATGTTTCATGCTGATAAAATACTGATAGGGTCATCTACCTCCCTTTAGGTTAACCTGCTATTTCTCATTTTTTTTATCTAGTACTGATTTTTAAAATTATTGCCTGAACTGAGTGTTAATATGGCCTATTAACATTTATCCCATATGATTGTTCATTACATATAGGACCAAATTCTATATATGGCACCAAAAAAATGAGCGCTAAGTGTTATTCTGTAAACTGTGCTCTGAGTTAGGTGCTGTTTATAGAATAGTGCCAGGATATGAGCCTAACTTTTAGGTGCGAGGATTTACACCAACTGAAACCTGGTGTAAAACCTCACAGCTAAATTAAGCGCAGATCAGATGTATTTTATAACAATGCATGCAAATTCATGGAATGCCCATGACCTGCTCATGTCCCTCCCATAGCAGCACCCCTTTTCAGATCCACACACTAGAATTTACACGTTCATCTTTAGAGAATATGCCTAGCAAGATGTTCATATAAATTCTAGTTGTTGCCAAGTAGTGCTGATAATTATTAGAGCCCAATTATCAGTGCTAAATGATTCATTAATTAAATTGCCCACAGAAAGTGGGCAAGTGCCCAAAGTTCTGCATGCAATTTTGAGCACCATATATAGCATCTGGGGGATATTGTCACGGACTGTCAAGGAGTCCGGTGTACTGAGCCCTTGGGCCACTGCCAGTGACCGGCAGCAGCAGGTGAACCACCCAAACAGGAAGTGAGGCTGAACACAGACAGGCTGGTACAAGCAGGACTGGAACTAGCAGGATGGGAATTGAAGCTGTACATGAGCAGGGCTGGAATAAGCAGGACTGGAACTACCGGAATGGAGCTGAAGCTGTAGATAGGATTCTCAAACAGGATTCAGGATTCTCAAACAGGCTTGGCTGGAAATGGATTCTGGAATGGGCATGGCTTGGTGTGACTGGAACTGGATTCTGGCATGGGCTTGGCTTGACTAGAACTGGATTCTGGAACGGGCTTGGCTTGACTGGAAGCAAGACAATAAGGCAGGAACAGGATACAGGATTCAGGATTCTCAAACAGGCTTGGCTGGAACAGGATTCAGGCAGAACTGGAATGGAAGCTGAAAGCAGACAGGGCTGGAACAAACAGTGGAGGAACTGAAGCTCAAGAGAAACAGGGCAAATGCAAGCAGGATTAGAACTGAAGCTGAACGCTTGCAGGGCTGGAACAAGCAGGGTTGGAGTAGAAGTTGAAGACTGGGAAGACAAGAACTAGCAGGGCTGGAACTGCAACAAACACACACAGACGAAAACTCATCTGAAGACCTCTGTTGCAAAGGCAAGCCTGAAAGTTCCCAGGTGCTTATTAAAGGCAATTACAGATGAGGTCACACGTAAGTCTGGACTGCTGGAACATCAGAATAGGACTGGAATGGACTTGGCTTGGCTGGAACCGGATTCTGGAACATGTTTGGGAAACAGGTAGAAGACAATCCACAGCAGCCATAGGGCCTGGTCACCAGGAGGCGAGGTGAGTGTAGGCATGGGATACAGTCACAACTGTGACAGTTATTGTTCAATCTTCAATACAGTGGACTTTATGAGAATTGAATTACTTATTTACTTACCCCCAAATTCTATATATGGCGCCTTAAGTTGTGCATGCTAATTTGGCCGCACGGCCAAATTGCACACACAACTTAATTGCTAAACAAGCCAATGAACACCAATAATTGGTACTTAACCAATTGGCATCACTAATGGACTTTAATTAGAATTTATGTGCACAACATTCTAGGCATATTCTACAACATGGTGCGCATACATTCTAATGCACACAGTCAAAAAAGGGGCATGGCTATGGGCGTGGAATGGGCAGGTTGTGGGCATTTAAAAAAACTATGTGCACTATTATGGAATACTCTCGATCTGCACCTAATTTAGGAACAGGTATTTAGACCTGGTTTTAGGTGGTCTAAATGGATGCGCCTAAATTTTAGTTGCAAGAATGGCAAATAGGTGTATTCTATAAACTACACCTAAGCATAGTGGTTTTTCAGCGCCAATTCTTAAGGTGCCATTTATAGAATGTGGTCCTTAGTAAATATGGAGGGGCATGTTTGAAAAAATGTCCAAATCAGAATTGAGATGTCCTACCCATGATGTCCAATAAAAACTATCCATCTCACATTTGTCCCAGTATGGCAATGCTTATTTTCTTGTAAGCCAAGAACCTTGTCCTTAGGTGCAAGCTTTTTGTTAAAATTTCCCTGTAATTGTATAATTACATGTGAGGATAAAACATTTACCCCCCCCCCCCCCAACTTTTATAAAGCCGTACTTTTATAAAGCCCACTTTGAATGGGCTGTATCGGCATTACTGTACCAGCAGCCGCATGGCTTTGTAAAAGGGGGGAGGGGGTATATTTTTTGATCCCAAACAGCTCTTAGAATTAGTGAGACTATGTGGCGTGTGTAAAACACTTGCCCTCCTGTTTACTAAGCTATGCGGCAATGCCGACACAGCCCATTCAAAGTGAATGGGCTGCGTCAGCATTAGCACAAGGCAGCTGCTAGCATGGTTTAGTAAACAGGGGGGTTGGAGTAGTATCCCGAAATAATAATTCTGCATAAAGTTAGCTGTAGGGACCATCCTGGTGAACTTTATCTACAAATTTTTCATTTTCTTTAAGATTTATTTCCTTTCTTGCCTCCTCCTTAACTTTGTGGATGAATGATAAATGCTAATTGAAGTTTATTATTCTTTTCTGTTTAAATTTCCAGTTTCCTAAATCAGTATTGTGTGATGCGATGTTTATTCTAAAAAATGTTGATAAACTTTTTAAAAAATACTGAATTTGGCGCTGATGAATATGATTTCTGTATGTTTTTCTGAATTCTCTATTGGTGTCTAGAATAAATAAATGAAATTAGACACCATAATGAAAAATGGTTTTCTGATTTAGCAGTCAAGATGGGAATTAACTAAAGAGGAACAAAAATGCTACAAAGTAATGAGGACATCCTTCAAAGAATATTATTGTTACAAGAAGAACAGAAAGCACATTATGCTAAAAGCTTATAGTATCAAAGGGCAGTGGCACAGGTGGAGTGAGAAATTAATAAGACAGGATGAATGCAAGGACATATTTTAAAGTAACAGAATTAAACAGTAAATTATTTCTTTAGCGGAAACGAGTACAGTTCTAGGTACATAGAAAAAAGCAGGTCATACTCTGGTAGCATAAGTTTACCAATTGTCAAATTTATCTGTGAAAAGAAGTCTTGATTGTATTCTGCTGCTTCTATGCAGAGTTATTTTTATTATCATTGGTATAGCACTAAAACATCTGTAAAAAGCTTAGAGAGAGGCAAGCAAGAAACAAAGACAAAAACACTTGGGGGCATCTTTTAGTTAAAACAGTGGGGACTATGGCAAGGGTTTAGGTCTAATGTGAGTACATCTGAGGAAGCAGTCGATGGGTGAAGTAAGTATGCCTTGTACCAGAATAAGGTGTTGAGAGAGAGAGAGAAAAGATAACATGCATGACACTGAACAGCAATTGAGGGAGACCCCGCTCTCAGTTAAACTTAAAAGGTAGAGAGAGAGTGAGAGATAAGGAGGTTGAGATTGTAAGCAAGTATGTTGGAGAGGCCAGGAGATAGAATAGACAGAGAATGTAGGTATGCATCATAAAGTGGTTAAAAATGAGCTGCAAGGATTGAGGCCTCCTAGGAGTGTGTTTAATAAAATAGCTAGAAAGTTGAGTAGGAGAATAAGACATGATTAGGTGAATTTCATTGATTAATTTAATTTAAGAAAGCAGAAAAAAAATCACTTTTGTACCCCAGAATGAATATCTCTGACCACCAAATAAAGCCAGTCAACCTTCTGCCTGTAAAGGTAATATATTTAAATATTTATTTTATTATAAATGGCCTATCCTAAAAAGGCTATATAAGGCGTTCAATAAGGCAAGCCACTCTTATGGTAGCTGTTGCACAGAGTCATATGCACCTGTTTAAACCCAAACCATGTTTCTCTGTCACAGGAAATTAAGGACTCTTGGCTAAGGCTGCTAACTGGATTCAGGTTCATAGGACAGAGGTGATCCGGCCCTGGGTTTACTCTGCAGCATACAGAGACTTGTAGTTCTAATTTCCGCATTGTATTCCTCAAAATAGGCAAGACCCAGCATGCAGCAGGGTAAACCCAGAATCCTGCCATGTGGAGCTGGATCCAGTTGGCAGCCTTACTCTTGACTCAAATACCTTTGATACTCAGGAATGGCCCTGCCACTAGGCAGACTAGGGGGTCTTTTACTAAGGTACGCTGAAAAATGTCCTGTGCATGTTTTGGGTGCGTGCAGATACATTTTGGGTCTGAGACCTTACCGCCACCCATTTACCTAGTGGTAAAGTCTCACGTGGTAACCGGGTGGTAATAACCTACACATGTCAAATGCCACTTGGCACGCGTAGTAGACTTGCGCCAGAAAATAAAAATGATTTTTCAGATGTACACCAAAAATGAAATTACCGCAAGAGCCATGTGGTGGCCGGGCAGTAACTCCATTTTGACATGTGTTGGGCAATCATAGACGCTTATGCGGCTTAGTAAAAGGGCCCCTAGGTGTCCCCCTAGGGTGGCAGCAGTTTAGATGCAGGAGCGATAGGACAGGAGTGGTACATCTTATTTCTCCTAATTTTTCTCCCTGCTGCTGCTGCTGACCTCCCCCTTCCAGAGGTGAAGAGGAAAGTGGATTCAGTGCCAGTGCAGGGTTTCAAGGTCCGCACATGTGTCCTAACCTATTGCCCTTAGAGGAAGACCTGCATTGGAGGAAGGTGGGATGAAACAGCACTTGGACAAGGACATGTGCCGATGCTGAATCCTCTTCTTTCTTATTCTGCAAAAGAGAGGATGGTGGCAGTGGCAGTGGCAGCAGCAGGCTCGGTAAGAAAGGAAAAGGGGATGATGCTTAATACAGGGAGGGAGGAAGGGGAGATACTGAACTGCTGGTGGAGGGTTTAGGAAGAAAATGGGGAGATATTGGACAGTTGGGAGATGCTGAACTGTTTGGGGGATAGGGGAGGAAAAGAGAGATGCTAGACTATAGGAGGGGGTGGTTCAACTGTATCATCGGATACCTAAGGGCAAGCCCTGTTGATGCTACCATCAAGGTAAATTAATGACTCTGAACTGACAGATTTGGGCTCTACTGTGCTAAATCCTGCTGAAACAAACACTTGATCGCTGATTTCATGTTGCTTCTTTTATTATGTGTTGTGTTAAAGCTCAGTGCTCATTATTCATATTCGGTATTTATATTCGGCCGAATAGTAAAATATACTATTCAGTACCGCTCTAGTATGTATAGTAGGTGTTTGATCCTTTTGACATAGAAAAAAATAGCATATACAAGGCAGGCTTACACTACTGGGTGTAGCATAATTGAAACAGTTTGGTGTGTCTTGCAGATGATTTTGTTTATGACTAAAATATTTAATATTAATGTCATCTTTCTCTGTATGATCACAGTTTTGATGCATTCAGTCCTGTGTCAATAATTGTAGGAAGAATATTATTTGAAAGAATTTTGAAACTGTGAGCATTCTCATTTTCTGTAGAAAAACAGTCCAAACAAGGCAGAAATGTACCACTGCTGTTTTCTCAGTTAACATTACTTATCAAGCATAAAAGATTATGACAGCTTCATGTCTGCTGAACAGATTCTGATATGCACAATAGGATTCAGTCATACATTATTTATAAGGTATCTGCTGTAATTATTTTACACATTGTCCTAATGAGTTTGAGCTTTTTTTTTGTTTTGTTTTCTTCTTTAAAGCTCCCCAGCAGATTGGCGATTAATTTGTGGGGATAATTTTGTTTCGAGTACATGTTAACAAATCTAGAATGACATTCATCAGACTGACTGAATACTTGTGCAGCGGCAACAGTTGCGAGGGAGCGGGTTCAACAGTCTGATGTATAATTTAGAATAGATTCCAGAGCACAACATATGCATTTTTTTTTCTTTTTCTTTTTAGCAAAATGTTATTTGTTTGAGATGTCATGTATTTACCAATTATTTCTATTTTGTAAAACTTTATATTTATAAGATTTAAACAAAATTTGCAAGCATAATGCTTGACAGGAAATATAAGAAACAAATAAGTAATTACATAATCATAAGAAATAACACTATAAAAGGAGAAACTAAAGTGTTTATTAGGTTTTAGAGTGCATAAACCAGCATTTAGGGGCATAGTTATCAATGTGGGCTAGTGTTAAAATGTGTTATTTTAGCACAGATCCAATTTTATGCAAGAAGGCCTAGTTACTAATAACTGGGGTTAGCGGTAAAATAACATGCCTTAAAGGTAGCTCACATTGATAACTTCCCTCCCCCCTCCTTATATGTTTACATTACATAAAAGTCTAAATCCAGACTTTACAAAGCCAGGATATACACAACTAGAACTCTAAAATGTATATAATAGCAACGGGGCATGGTCTGGATGTGTTTTGGGCAGAACTAGGATGGGGCTAAAAGATAAGGGTGTAATATTGAGCCAGCAGCCAGAATTATGACTGGATATTTTGTGCTGGCCATGTTCAGGTACTGGCATTAAATATCTGAGTTTATCAGGATAGCCGACCATCCTCGGACTGGCAGATTCAATTTTAGGGGCAAAAAGGGATATTCAGCAACACTATCTGGGTAAGTTTCTCCTGAATATGTACTTGGGTCTTGGTTAGGATAAGTAAATTAGATAAGAGCCTCACTTAGGGCCCCGTTTACCAAACTGCAGAAAAAGAGGGGTTGCACTGCATCAGCACTGGTTTTATACGCACACTGAGGCCCCCTGGTAAAAGGGAAGTCTCGCCTTCCTGCAGGAAACTTGCCATGCGGCCATTTTGGGGGGGAGCCCTTACTGCCACCCATTGCCCGGTACACTGTATAAGGAGCGGTAAGCCCGCGTTGGGCTTACTGCCGCTTAGTAAAAGGAGCTCTTAACTAGTTAACTCACTTTGAATATTGACTTCTACATGCGTATTCCCTATTTTAGAAGGGGAATGTGAGTCTACAGGGTGAGGCAAAAAAATAAAGTAACCCCCCTGGAGTATTTTGCTGTTTTCTCAGCTAGTGAATAGAACTTCAACATAAAATTTGATAGCTTTATTTGTTGTTAACATCTATGTTTACGTTCTGAGTGGAGTGAGATTATCTTTAAACACGGCAAAGATACAGACTTAGTATTTCACCCTACTGTTAAGATACTCACTATGTTAAGAGATCCCATGATATTACACTTTCCATCATCTAAGGGTGCTAAGGGGATCTTTTACTAAAGCTTAGCTCAAGTTATCTGCCGCAGGGCCCGTAGGAATAAAATGGGCCCTACTGCAGATAACGCGAGCTAAGCTATAGTAAAAGACCCCCTAAGTATCTAAGAATCTTTATATCTTCTTTCACTTATCTGGTAGCAAGTGCTTGGAACAGTTTACCTAGAGACCTTAGATACTTGAGGATCTATCCAAGGTTTAGGAAACAACTTAAAACACGGTTATTCAAACTACACCTTGGCTAAATTATTTGAGTCTTTTTGTATTACTGGAAGTCTTTATTTTCTGTGTTAATATTGGAAGTTTTCATTTTATTTGTACTTCTCTGGGTTATTCCCAGTTCTCTTGATATGTGATCCGCAATGAACTAATCAGGTATATGCGAAATATAAGTAAAAATTGTAATAAATAAGGTAATGTTATGGAGGAAAGGTGGGCGTAGAGGGACAGGAATGGGAAGAGAGGGAAGGGAAAAGAAGAAAGGTGGAGAATGACGATGGTAGCATTGCAGTATGTCTCGGTAGAACCAAGACAGAGAAGGCATTCCCTAAATTAGCAATTGCCAGCCAAACCATCTCCAAAGCAAATGTCCCAGGCTTCTCTAAATGAAACTAAGTTTTCAATAGTAAAGAGTAGCTACCAACTCACCCAACTCCAGCTCTTCGGATGAGGAAGAAATCAGAGGAATGTTAAGAGCAGCATTACCTCCCAAAATTACTGAGCCTCCCAAGGGCATTTCAATGCCAGTGTCCCCCTCCCCCTTCCCAGGGACTCATAGTCAGGAAGTCATCACAGCAGGGGGTGTGATTTGAACAGGACTCTCTCATTCATTCTACCTTTTCAGTTCCACGGGGGTTGTGCTGCCAGCTACATCCAGACTCTCCGAAGCGAAGGACATTGCTGTTTACAGGGGCGCTGAAAGACTAGGCCGGGTCTGGGGCAAGGCCGCCCTGCCTCCGCCCCCCCCCCCCAACCGCTACTGCCCCCCATTGCTGCAGCCGCCCCCCGTTGCCCCCCCCCCCTGCTGCTGCAGTCCCCGGTCTCACCTGCCTGCCTCCACGTCTCCGTGCCCCCTGCATTCAAAGCGGCAGTCGCAGATCGCCTCTCTTCTGGCCTTCCCTCCCTGTGTCCCGCCCTCGTCCGATGTAACTTTCGGTTTCCGCAAGGGCGGGACACAGGGAGGGAAGGCCCGAAGGGAGGTGATCTGTGACTGCCGCTTCGAATGCAGGGGGCCTGGAGCCATGGAGGCACGCAGGCAGGTGAGACCGGGGACTGCAGTACCGGCGGCTGACCCCGGCACCGGTGAATTTTGCCCCTCCCCCTCTCGGCGGCCCTGGCTGTTTATTTTGTGTTCTCTGAATTAAATACATTTCTGGTTTAGAATATATATTGTGTTCTCTAACGAACAGTGCCACACTGGACATTCCTATGCTTTGGGTTTTCTTTTTTGGTTTGTGTTATTCTGCTTCCTGTATGAAGTGTTTATAATTATTATTATTATTGTGATAATGATTATATATTTTGTTCTCTGACCAACCTTGTTTCTGTGCTATCCTGTAGCCTGCATTTTGTATTTCCATAGAGGAAAACAAACATAAAACCCCCTTTCCTTCCTGACTTTTCTCCTCCTAGCTAATATATATTCCCTTGTGGATTTTCTTAGTTATTGGTTCTTGGAGTGCTAGTAGGCAAACAGGGACTTATAGCCTTTGGACATGTATAATCTCTGTTTGGAGCAGCAGGTGGATTTGTCCTAGGTCCTAGGTGATTATTGGCTTATGCCATTAGCAGTGCTCTGGGTATTATACATGTTTTGAGTTTAAAGGTTGCAGTCTTACAGTTTGTAAGCCTGTTGCAAGCAAAAATATTTGAAAAAGCTAAAAGAAGCTGGTAGAAAAGAAAAAATGCAAATGGAGTAAAAAATAGGTAATATAGTAAAATAGGAGGACAAAACATTTTTTAGATATATTAATGTTAGGAAGAAGTGCAAAAGTTGCATTGTGAGGCTCAAGGGTGAAGGGGAGGAATAAGTAGAAACTAGTAAGGATTAAGCAGAATTGTGTAACAACTATTTCTGTTCACTGTTCACAGATCAAGGGCTGGGAGTGGGACAGCAAAAGATAAATACAAATAAGAATGGAAGTGAGATGACCTTAAATAGTATCTCGAATTGTACACAGTACTCTAACTGATGTCTCGTTTATCACACAAGGCAGACACTCACTTCAGGGCCACTACATTAATGTAGATGAACCTGCTCTATCATTCCAGGCATGTAATAAGGCTCGGACACTCAATGTCAAAGCCAAGATACCTAAGGCAATGCTTCCCATCCCTGATCCTCGAATCTGAAACCCTCCACCCTGATGTTGCCCCCTTAGAAAGTCCATCCTCCCCAGGATTGGCCTTATGTGGAAGGTGACCCCCTAGCAGTGGTAGCCCCTCTAGAGGACCAAGGCTAGTCCATGGGTAAGTCCTGAAGTGGGGGAAGTGTTGCCTTGAGAGGAGCATTGTATCAGAAGAGGGGCTTGGGAGAACAGATCAAGGGGTGGGGTTGAGATTTGGGGATTGAGGACAGATTGGAGGGTGTGGTGATTTCTGGATGGGGGGGGGGGGGGGTGCCATAATTTCAATTTTTATGTGTGTCCACTATGCGTGCCAGAAAATAATTTTATTTTCCAGCACACGAGCGGTAATCAACATTTGAACGCAGGTTGACCATTATTGTGCAGTTAATGTGTGAGACCTTACCACTAAGTGAATGGGTGGCAGTAAGATCTCAGACCCAAAATGGACGCAGACCAATTTTCATTTTGCTCCCCCCCCCAAAGGCATTTTTTACAGGTGCACTGAAAAATGGATCTTCACATGTCCAAAACGCGCGCCTACATTAGCGCCAATATTTTTCTGACAATAAACATAATTGTTTGTTCACCCTGCTTGTCTGGACTGATACAAGAATCATGGTGGTTTGTGTGCTGGGTCGTGAGTGCTTTCTGGGAACTGTGGAACCACTGGGAGTGTGGTCCCAGTAACCTAGAAATCATTGTGGATAATTTGAGAGTAGGAGACTCGCCCAGAAGTGGTTATGACCCAGTCAGTGGGAGGAGGGTGCTAGTGTAGAGCACAAGTGGCAGGTGCAGGTAAACCTGAGCTATGCTGGGGTTAGACCCTCTAAGTGGCTGTGGGGTAACCCCAGGCGGGTGATTAGGTGTTTCATGATAGTTGCCTTATTTATTCCATTGTTTTTTTCCCACGTGTTTCTTTTTAAAATGGCCACTCCTTCTGCACATGCCAACAAATATGCATGCACTCCTATGGGTATTTTAGAAAAGCTATATCTTGGCAGATTTGTTTCCTAAAGTACCATAGGAACTGAGCATGTCTTGATCTAGATGTCTAAATTCTGATCTCTACGTTTTATGTAAAATGGGGCGCCACATGTCTTATGTTGCTGTAGATTTCTATTCAAGGATACGTATCTTGATTCAGATTTTTTTTTAATTACATTTGACTCTGTCCATTTCAGGAATTTACTAAGGGGCCCTTTTACTAAATTGCAGTAAAACTGGGCCTGCACTAGCGCCCGCATGAGTTTTTGATGCACGCTGAGGCCCCCTTTTAGCGAAGTAGGTAAAAGTCTGTCCATTTTTGATGAAAAGAAATAGCTGTACAGTAAGGGAACCACTTACTGTATGGCCATTTCAGTGGGGAGCCCTTAGTGCCACCCATTGAGATGGCGATAGGGGCTCCCACGCTAACCCCATAGTAACTGGACAGCAGTTACCTCCTGTTAAGTTCCAGCACTACAAAAATAAAATAAATTCCTGTAGCCCTGGGAATGACGCATGCTGGGGGAGGGAACTCCTGCGGTAGCCTGGCGGTAGTTCCAGTCTAAGCTTTAGATTCTTTGCTTATGAAAATGAAAGTATGCAAATATCATGAAAGGTTTCCCTAATCGTTATGGTATGAAAATCAAGTCTAACCTTTTGCCTCAAATCTTTACTAGCATTTATAGGTCTGCAATTCCAAAAAATAATCCACATTGAAATAGATTTTTCTTGCAGTTCAGTAAAGATACAAGGCATTAGAACCTAGATGAAAGCCAAGTAACAGCTGAGTTATTTGGTTCCAACTGTATTACCTTCTTAAGTTATAGCATTATTAGAAATCAGTTTACTGTAAGATAAATGCACTGTGAAAGATTTTATATAAAATCACAACTGCATTAAATATACAGCTTTAGCTCACACTCATATTCAGAAGAAGAAACGATGAATGTTAGGCCAAAATAAACCAACACCTTTTAGTAAATAGTGTTACAAGCATTATTTGTTTTTGTACTTAATTACTGAGTGCTAATGGGTGCTAGACGCATTTAACTGTGATTGATATACCTAGTCTGTAGTTATAACACCAGTTAGGATTGACATATGGTATTTTTCGTTAGACATGTTCCCCTTTAACTTTTATATAGTGAAAAGTTAAAGTGGGATGGTTTTGAAACAGTAGCTGCAAGGATCCCCTCAGATATATATTCATTCTGATTTTACTTCCATTATAATCATCTTGAAAGTTTGCCAAATATTATATTTTGGTTGTAGTAGGATATCTTTTCCCAAATGCAAAACATGCTTCCTGAAAGAGTATACAGTATGAGGTCAGCTAAAGTCTAGATTTTTAATCCAAGCCAGCCTTTATATAAATACATTTATAACAAAACAAAATACATTAAAATTAATGAGCATCTGCCATCTCAATAGCATTATTTTCATAGAGTGCTTATATGAAAAAGAAATTGTATATACGTAGCTTCTTAATTATGCACATAGCTTCAATATGATGTTGTTCAAATAGATTTGGAGGTGGCATAAATTTGGATTGAAATCTGTCATCTTTCATTCAAATTGTATCTCATAATACTTTAAGGGGTCCTTTTACTAAGGTGCACCAAAAAATGGCCTGCATTAGTGTAGGTGCATGTTTTGGACATGCGCAGATCCATTTTTCTTCGCACCTGCAAAACAGGCCTCTGTTTTGCCAAAATTAGACGTGCAGCCAAATAAAAATTGGCCAACATTCATTTTGGGTCTGAGACCTTACCGCTACCCATTGACTTAGTGGTAAAGTCTCACACATTAAAACCGGGTGGTAATCGTCAACGCGAGTACAATGGCAATTACTGCCCAGTTAGTGCTGCGTGCCGGAAAATAAAAATTATTTTCCGGAACACATAGCGGATGCACGTAAACAATGAAATTACCACGTGGTAGTTGGGCAGTAGTTCAAAATTGATGTGCCTAGGGCACACATAGGCGCCTACACGGCGTAGTAAAAGGTCCCCTAATACTTTAGTGATATTTAGTCCCCACTGTGTTGGAATTATGTCTACCAATTTTTAGGGGTCCTGTTTACTAAGCAGTGTTAAGGGGCGTGCTACAGTTTTTAGCACATGCTAAATGCTAAGGACACCTATAAGAATACATGGGTGTCTCTAGCATTTAGTGCACGCTAATTTTAGGTGCTAGCAATTCTTAGTAAAAGGGCCCTAGGTGTTTTACATTATTCCTTTCAGCCTTATCATGTCCTATTATTACAGAATAATTTATCAAAGGGAGGAGATATATAAACAATGTATCATCAGCTCAGAAAATACCCTTAAGAACTTCAGGAAAACGTTGCCTCAAGAAGCCCCTGGCTCTAATATAGATCTCTACAGAGCTCGTCTATATTAGAGCCAGGGGCTTCTTGAGGCAACGTTTTCCTGAAGTTCTTAAGGGTATTTTCTGAGCTGATGATACATTGTTTATATATCTCCTCCCTTTGATAAATTATTTGTGTAAAAATAGAAGGAGGTTTCCTTTTGTTTTGTTTATAATTTGCCTATTATTACAGAATCCCATGTCAACCAAACAAAATTCATGGATAAAAGGCACCAACTTGGGTGCTGTTTATAGTACAGTCATAGTGCTGGGATCCATATACAATTTTGGACAAAAGGATTTACACCCACTCAACCCTGGTGTAAATCCCCATACCTAAATTAGGCAGAGATCTCCTGAATTCTATAACTCTGTATACTAATCCTAGAAATGCCCTTGACACCTCCCATGGCCACACCCCCTTTTCAGATCTGCTTGGAAAATTTTATGCACACATTGTTATCTAATAGTGACTATTTTTGAGTACATAAATTCCAATTATTGCCAGTTAACACCAATAATTGTTAGCACCCTATTATCAGCACTAATTGGTTCGTTAAGCAGTTAAATTGTGCAAACAATTTGGGCACATGCCCAAATTTGCACTCATAATTTTCGAGCACTATATATAGAATTAGGGGGTTAATGCATTGTTAAGCGGAGTATCTGTTGGGAGATTACATATATCTTTCTTAATATATGCGGGTGGGGGTTTGTTCAGTTATATGTCTGGGGGCATGCATTGGATTGAATGTTTGTGGTTGTGTATGTTCAGCAGATGGTTGGCAATTAAGGGGGTTTTTCAGGGAGTTTAGCAGAGTTCGGTTCTGCTTTTTCTGTTAGATGCTTTTCCTGTTTCTTTTCTATTAAGGTATGACTCACCGCAGATTTGTTGTTCCTTCATTTCTGTCTTTTTCCTCCCCTTTCCTTTGCCATTGTGAAAGCGCCATCGTGGGTGGCACAATAAAAATGTACAGGCAAGCTGGCAGCTAAACAACGAGGAAGCGCTAGACCTCAGCACACGCGCATGGTAAAGGCTGTATGACCTTGCCCAGTTCATAACAAGAAGTCTGTATCAGAGTGGGCAGGGATTCCACAAGTCTCAAACACGTATGTACTGAGGCCCTGCACCTCCTTGTTTAGTTGCCATCTTGCCTGCTTGTTCGCACTGTTTCAATCAGCCTCTATTTGGGAGGGAGAATTTAAAACTTGCTCAGGCTGCACTGTAGGGCAGTCATCTGTTTCACCTAATGGAAGTGTCAGCCTTGATTTTAACTTCAAGATATTTCAATGTATCCATATTGTCATCTTCCTTCCTCCACCCCATTTGGGTATATGTATCAAAGAGGATATTTGGAACATTCTTGAGGTATGGCACTTACTGTTTCAATGCGTAAGTTGAACCCAATTGAGAAAGAGGATACAACCTGAAGTATAACTACTCTCTTCCTTCTGTCTTCCCTCCAGCACAGAAGGGATACAGTGTAATGAAGGAGAGTGAGTGAGAGAGAGATGAAGTTAAAGAAGGGCTTGGTGGGTGAGAGTGGATCAGCTGGGGTTATATAAATGGGAGTGGAGAGCAGTGGCATAGCAAGGGCGGGGCGGTGGGGGCGGTCCGCCCCGGGTGTCAACGGGTGGGGGGGGGGGTGCTCCATCCACACACACACACCCCGGCGCAGTGCCTCTCACTCCCCCCGACAGTCCCCACCTGCCTACCAGCTGAGCTCCGGCTGGCACCTCCAATCTCCAGCGCTGCTGACTTTAAATGAAGAAAACCATCTCGTCGTTGGCCCTTCACTACTGAGTCCTGCGCTCTGATATAACTTCCTATTTCCTCGAGGGCGGGACTCAGTAGTGAAGGGCCAATGACGAGATGGTTTTCTTTATTTAAAGTCAGCAGCGCTGCAGATTGGAGGTGCTGGCCGGAGCTCAGCTGGTAGGCAGGTGGGGACTGTTGGGGGAAGTGAGAGGCGCTGCACCGGGGGGGGGGGGGGGGGAGGGTTAGGGTCCACACCAGGGGGGGTGCCGTTCCATGCCGGGGGGGACACCGTGTTGCACTGCACCCGGGGGGTTGCGTGCAGCGGCGATCCGCCCCGGGTGTCAGCCAAGCACGGAATGCCACTGGTGGAGAGTGAGAGAATGAAGGGCTTAGGTGAAGAGAGAGAGGATCTGTTGGGGTAATGAGATGAAAAAGCAGATTGGTGATGTGTGTATGAGCGTGAGGGGAACAGTGTAGAATGCATTCACGTATATTATCTAGAACACAGAGCACTGCTGTCATGGTTCATTTTGAAAAATTCAATTCCATATGGACTTTGTCTTCTATTTTTCATAAGTATATGTGACATCTGCTTTATCTATTTAAACATTTTTTTTTTAGACTTCCATTCAGGGCTGGTGCTAGACATTCAGGGGCCCAGGACAGAAACTGGAGACGGGGGTCCCAAAGCTAGCCTTCAGTCTATGCCTTCTTCAGGTTGAGACAAGCTTGGGAGCCCCTTATAGTATGGGGTCCCAGGGCAATTGCCCTGTTTGCCACCCCCTAATGCCAGCCCTGCTTTCATTACAGAATATGAGACTTCACAATTTCTATAACTAAACTGACTGTTTAAAAATGGTACAGCTCATGAAACTGCCGCAGGTTGAGCAAATAACTGAAATATGCCTTTCCTTAGGGATTTATTTTTAGTTTAGTTTCACTTCTCTAGGAAACAATTTTACTTTTTCTTTTCAGCAGGGTCATATTGCAAATAAATCAAAGATGGTATAGGAATATAAAGCTACAGGTGAAAAGGTTTCAGTCTTTAACCAATGTGATTTTCCTGTCCTACAAAGTATTTTTTCTATTAATTAGGGCAAAGTGTTCTAAAGAAACCTATGATGGTGATTGGATTGCTGACACTGACAAAAGGTACTATTTGACAGGTGTGATAATATGATAAGAAAACAGGATAAATTAAGAGACCCTAGGTACAGATCCTAGGGTAATCTCTTAATCTCTCACTGTAGAATGATTGCAGCATAGGTATAAACTTCAAAAGTTGGGTTTAGCCCTTCTGATTTATGACTGCCTTATTACAATCGATTTTAAATATAGATCTTGTGGATCCCTCCTAAACTTGAAATGTAACAGCATTTGTTGAAGAATTAGTAAAATACAGATGATGTAAAACTTCTAGTGTACCTATAGATAAAGTACAAAAGATATAAGCCTAGTTCTGTAAACTAATAGCATATATTTTATTTAAAGTATTGTTTTAGTCAGTTTTAAGAGATTAAGGGGGGAATTCATCAAGGTCGCCTTTTACCAAAACTCGATGCATCGCTGGATTCAGAAACCTGTGGGATCCCGGTACTGCAGGTTGCTGAATCCTGGATTAAAAGTATAATGCTGTTTGCAAGCCACCTCTCAAGCAGCATTATTTCTGCGGTCTGGGAACATCGGGCAGCAAAGCTGCAGCCCAGTGCTCCTGGACCAGCATAGCAGGGCTCCCCCCCCCAGCATCAGAATCTCCCCTCCCTCAAACTCCCATAGGGTAGCCCGGCGGTAGTTCCGGATTGGCGCAAGGCAAGCCTGTTGCCACACGCCAACCCTTTAATAAAAGGGGCCCCCTAGTGATTAATGCAGTGGATTTTAAACCAAGGGACCCAGGTTCAAATTTTTTTATTTTTGTTACATTTGTACCCCGCGCTTTCCCACTCATGGCAGGCTCAATGCGGCTTACATATACAGGTACTTATTTGTACCTGGGGCAATGGAGGGTTAAGTGACTTGCCCAAAGTCACAAGGAGCTGCCTGAGCCTGAAGTGGGAATCAAACTCAGTTCCCCAGGACCAGAGTCCACCACCCTAACCACTAGGCTACTCCTCCACTACTTAACTCTTTTATTTTTTGTGAGCCCTCCAGAAACAGAAAAATACCTACTACACCTAAATATACAAGCCACCTGCAATCCTGATGGCTACTGAAGTTGTGTACATTCAGGTACAGTAGGTATTTTTCTGTTCCTGAAGGGCTCACAATTACAAAATAAAAGAGTTACAGTGGGAGTTGAACCTGGGTCCCATGGTTTAAAGTCCACTGCAGTAGTCACTAGGCTTCCCCTCTGATCTGCAGAGATGTCTGTATGGCCATTCTTCTAAGAATGCTGCTAGACCAACATTCTTGTCTCTGCTTTTATGCTAGTCATAGGTTTGACATTCCAGTTTGTAAGATGGTTGTTCGAGCTGGACATTCTCAGTACACAGATGTCCATCTCACTTATTTTTGAACAGAAAATACTGACATATTTCCTTTTGAAAAATACACATTAAATGGATGTCTGTTTTGGATGTTATGCACTGGACATCTCTCTTCTGCCTTGAACATCTTTTCAAAGTTGGACTTAAATGTTATATCTAAACTGCCCCTCCACATCTCCTGGCTGTGTGTTTGTATATAGATAAGTATGATTTTATTAGGCAGACAAACAAAACACCACCAAAATACAGAAGCAAGCAGCACACTGTTTGCCACCAAATTCATACAAATTTAATTTTGTTTGGTGGAAAATAAATCTGTTGGCTGCCTGCTATGTGAATATTCCATCACTGTTTCATTATTGCTACCAAGTATTACATATTATGGGCATTTGATTTAAGCTTTGTTTTAACTCGTTTATCCAGACCTTACATGCACATAGTATTGCTTGTTAAACCCAAAGGCGAAAGTGTGGTTAAACAATTTTGTATAAACTGTGCTGTGCCGTAGAGGTTATTTACTTTTGCAATGTATGTTTGGATGCCTATTCTGGTGTGGACATGTCATAATGTTTGAATAACTGTCTATACTTAGGGCTATGATTTCTGAAGATGCGGCATCATTAAAGGACAGACATTTCAATGCCCAGTTGGGTATATATGCTAATCTCAACTTTGTTAAATGTTTCAACATATCCATCAACTTGCTCCCATTATTCTGTCTCACTGTATTTCCAAACATAAGCTACATTGAACCCGAGTTTGCTTGTGGTATATAAATGTCATATTTAAAAAAAAAATAATTTATCTTGCACCTTTTAAGGCAATGTTGATGGCACAAGGAAAGCAAGTTTGGTCCAGTGAAGACTAACTCAAAATAACCTGTTCCTTAGCTGGGTCTAATATTAAAATATTGAAAATGCGACCATACCATGCTTTTGTGGTTATGTTCCACTAATAAGTTAAACAATTAACTGGCTTTCATGAAACGATTATATGCATGGCTATTATTATTTTACATATATACAGATGATATTGCTATACTTTTACCAGCTCCCAAAGCATATATGGATATTTTGAGTGAAATTCAAAAATGCATCAATATTATTGAAAATTGGGCAAAGGAAATCCAATTGAAACTAAGGGCCCTGTTTACTAAAGTGCGCTAGTATTTTTTAGTGCATGCTAAAAATTAGCGTGCACTAACTGTATAGAGGCCCATAGGAATATTATGGACATCTACTCGGTTAGCATGCGCTAATGCATAGCGTGTGCTAAAAACGCTAATGTGTTTTAGTAAACAGTGCCCTTAATCAGGAGAACACAACATCCCTTTGGCTGGGCTCTCAAAAAAAGATTCAGGATAAAGAAAAATTTTCTATAAATAAGATGCAATTTAAATTAGAATTTTCTTCCAGGATTTTAGGAATTGAAGCAGATAGTAAATTGACAATGATTGATTACATTAATAAGGCAGTAAAACATTCTTATTAAGAAAATTAAGATGGATTCATAAAAACATTGAACCACAGTCTTTTAGATAAATAGTACAATCACTATTATTATCAAAAATAGTGTAGACATGTGGTATATGTGGGCTGCATCAATATTTTATTGAAGAGGTTGCAAACCATGTAGAATTTAGCTATAAGAGTGATTTTATTACTTTAAGATCGGATGTATCTATTACTCCTTATCATTATGAGTTAGATTGGCTCCTAGTTATAGCAAGATGTCATTTTAAGTTGTGTATACTGGTTTATCAGACTCTACAAGGAAATATTCCTGTTTATTAGGTGGGACTTTTCTCTGTATTGAAAAGACAGCTTTTGAGGGGGCAGATATCTTTGTTATTTCCTACAGTTAAGTCGGTTAAATATCTTCTCTGATTCATTTTAAATTTACTACTTTGTAGCTTCATCAAAAGCCCCCTAGTCCTAGTATTTTTGGAAAGAGTAGAAAGACGCTTCACGTCTACCCTTTCCATTCCACTCATTATTTTATAGACCTCTTTCATATCTCCCCTCGGCCATCTTTTCTCCAAACTGAAGAGCCCTAGCCGCTTTAGCCTTTCCTCATAGAGAAGTCGTCCCATCCCGTTTATCATTTTTGTCACCCTTCTCTGCACCTTTTCTAATTCCACTATATCTTTTTTGAGATGCGGTGACCAGAATTGAACACAATATTTGAGGTGCGGTCACACCATGGAGAAATACAAAGGCATTGCAACATCCTCATTTTTGTTTTTCATTCCTTTCCTAATAATACCTAACATTCTATTTGCTTTCTTAGCCACCTCAGCACACTGAGCAGAAGGTTTCAACGTATCATCAACAACGACACCTAGATCCCTTTCTTGGTCAGTGACTCCTAATGTGGAACCTTGCATTAAGTAGCTATAATTCGGATTCCTCTTTCCCACATGCATCACTTTGCACTTGCTAACATTAATCGTCTTCTGCCATTTAGACCCCCGTCTCCCAGTCTCGTAAGGTCCTTTTGTAATTTTTCACAATCCTCTCTTCCTTCTTCTGTTCGCTCTCTATCTCATTTGTGGTCCTTCCATAAACAACTGAAGATGGTTTTATTTTTAAAAATATGTGAAATGATTATATTCAAGGTATTGCTTTTAGGTTTTGTAAATCCCCAGATTGTTGTTCTGGTTCTCTTTTTAAATGTGTTATCTGCATGGAACTGACCAGGTTATTGCAGAATAGAATTTTTTGATGTAATGGTAATGTAATGATAATGATCAGGAAAAAAAATATACACTTCTTTACGGATAGAGTTCACAATGACCTCCTTTTATTATCGACCAGAAAGAAGAGATAAGAGTTTTTCCATTTTGACACAGTATAAGCCATCACAAGAACAAAAAATATAGCCCTTTTAGTTATGTTTAAACAAATGAGAGATCTTTATGAAACAACATATTATTTTTATTATTTTTACTTATAAAGCCACTTTTTCCTGAAAAATACTCAAAACAGAATAATCCATTTGTGCATCTAAAATGTAAACCTCTACAAATGAGTTGAAGTGAAGATGTGATTCCATATGCCCCAATAAAAATAAAGTTTAATTTTACATCCATTTATTTTCAATATATTCCATCTTTATAATACCAGGCTTCCCAAAGCAGATTACAACAGCTAAGATGAACCCATTAGGAAACAGGATATCCTCACTTAAATATGGCCATGTATTACTGTATTCTATAGAACAATGTAGAAACATTAGCACAAAATACAGTGTTTATTACTGCTGCTTTTACCAGCTACAATAATGTTTAAGCTGTTCTAGTGATATTCAATTTTATTTCATGATATATATGTAGATATGGGAAGTTTTCAAATGAATAAAAAAGCTGTCAAATAAGTAAAAACAAATCTTTTATCTTCCGCCTTTTAAGGCACTACCTATTCAACTGAAACAGCTTTAGACTTTTTATAGATGGACCATGCATAGGCAAGCTACATAAGTACATAAGTAATGCCACACTGGGAAAAGACCAAGAGTCCATCGAGGCCAGCATCCTATCCATGACAGCGGCCAATCCAGGCCTAAGGCACCTGGCAAGCTTCCCAAACGCACAAACATTCTATACATGTTATTCCTGGAATTGTGGATTTTTTCCAAGTCCATTTAGTAGCAGTTTATGGACTTGTCCTTTAGGAAACCGTCTAACCCCTTTTTAAAGTCTGCCAAGCTAACCGCCTTCACCACGTTCTCCGGCAACGAATTCCAGAGTTTAATTACGTGTTGGGTGAAGAAAAAATGTATTTCTAATAATCTTTTGCTGTTGTTTTCAATAGCATTTGCTATTATTTTGAGGAACTAAAATCCTAGCAAGCTCCACCTACTGGTTTCTGCTGATATAATTGTACAGATAGGCTCATGTCATTGGCCGGGCAATGAGAGTACTCTGGGCCCCCCCCCCCAAACCGTGCTGTTGCTGCCTCCCACACACACACTACCGCCCCCCCTACCTTGAAGGGTCCTGATGGTCTAGTGGCTTGTTCAGGGGCAGGAAAGAACCCCACTCTTTCCTGCCCGCCTGCTGCCTCCAGTCTGCCTGGTGCCGTGTTTTTAAAATGGCTGCCGAGATTTCCCGAGGTAGTCTTGCAGGTCTCGACAGTCTTTCAAGACTACCGCAAGGAGTCTCGGCAGCCATTTTTAAAACACAGCGGCCCCAAAGAGAATAGCAGCAATAGCAGCCAGTAAACCACCAAGGCCCCAGTGGGGTTGTAATGTGTGGAGGAGAGGGGCGGTGGCACTGCCTGGTTGCCTGAATGGTCAGTCCGTCCCTGAGAAAATCTTTTTAACACTGAACTGGCAGTCATGCTAGGGAACCAGGCCTCTATTGTGTTTGTACTGAATAATCTTTATGCTGAACTTGAATTGATAGCCTGATAAGGAAGACAGGCCATACAAATAAAGACATTTGTTGCTTCTGAGCTATGATTTGGTTGACAGTGCGCAGGCCCTGAACTCAAACAGTCACCAATGGTGCAACATGTTCCCATACTTAGCATGGAACCCAAACTTGCAGCCATACCAATAATCCCTCAGGCTGCTGCCTTAATGTCAGTTTACAGCATAATTCCTTTTTTACATGTTTAAAACTCTCGGCTTTAGTTTTTAGTAAAAAGAAAACTGCCTTTGCAGACACTGCTTGTTGCAAGAAAACAAAGTTAAACAAATTCTTGTATTCAGTTCATAAAGTATCTGCTTTCTCCTAGCTTCAGGTCTGCATGATGAGACTAGGTTTAATGAGTACACCACCGACTGTAGCATTAATAAATTACCATGCTCCAACCACCACCTGTGCCATAAAAAAAGACATAAACTCAGCAGTTAGTCCTTAGTATAAACAGATACCTTATTCCTCTAACTTATCTCATTGGTGTCCAGATCATTAGGGCTGGGATTCTCTCCATTCACCTCCATGCTTTGCTGTGCTTCTTCTGAATGCTTGTTCCCACTGCACAAACTTGGCTGGAGTGGTGGCATAGTCACAGGTGAGTTCAGGTGGGCCTGGGCCCATCCACTTTGGGCTCAGGCCCAGCGAAAATTGAGGCAACCTTGTTTTAAAGATGGTGGGGATCCCCAAGCCCCACCAGCTGAAAAGGTCCTGCTCTGGTGGTCCAGAATGCTCCTGTATTCACTGCAGCTGGAGGCACTCTCTGTGGGCCACTGCTGTGCCAGCTCACTTCCCTCCCACGCATGCTCAGATTCACGCATGGGCAGGAGGGAGGAAAGCTGGCTTTGCAGCAGCACATAGAGTTCCGTCAGCTGTAGCAAGCATGAAAGTGTTCTGGGCCATCAAAGCAGGACCTCTTCAGCTGAGATACTTGTTGAATTTGGTTTAAGGAGGGGGGGGGGGCAGGGGAAATAGTGTGTGCCCACCCATTTTGGACTCAGGCCCACCCAAAATGGCACATCTGGCTACACCACAACCCTCCCCTGCAGCGCTGGTACTAAGGAGTTTTGCATTGTCATGGTTACACAGGTCTGCTGACTCCATGAGTTTGCCCTTCCCCCTTCTTTTAAATAAACTCTTACTAGGACATGTAGGAATCCTTTTGCAACTACCAAAGGCTTTATTCTTCCCTCTGATAGGGGCAGGGACTTTCTCCAACTACTGGTTTATTCCTATTTCCCTCCTTACCACAATATGTTAAGAGACTGCGTAATTAGCATTCATGCAGACTCCATGAAGATTGCCCTCATAAGGAGAAATATGATTACGCTCAATAAATAGCCAGTTTATATGTTAGATATCTCTTTGTGCTAAGACTTTTCTTCACGGACATACTGAACAGAAAATGTAGAAATGAATAAAATGTGGGAATTTATTAGTTCACTCTGTCCTCCTGTTAACGGTGGAGTGCATTGCTGCACTTTCAGAATATTCAGATTCTTGAAGATGGTGTTTTATTTGTTACATTTATATCCCACATTTTCCCACCTATTTCTAGGTTCAATGTGGCTTACATAGTACCGGAGAGGTTTTGCTCCTTTTAGGCAACATGTTGACATAAAATGCCCTTTAAGGAAGTTTTAATAATATAGCATGCAGCTATGTAATGACATGTTGATACTCTAGCTACAAGTAAAATTTTATTTCCTGTTGCTTTTCCAAATTCACAGTGGCAGCAGCATGTTTTCTGTAAATCATTCCATTTCTGTATCTCCTTGAAAGTAAATATAAGCAATCTGCACAGTTGGGGCTTTTGTAAGATTTAATTAAATGGATTAGTTTCTTATGGGCTTTTTTAAATGAAAAGATCAAATGATTTTTCTAAAATAATAGTCCATGGAAAATTATTCCTTTCAATGAGAGCCATGTAATAATCTGACTTGAGAAGGGAAATTGTCAGGGCATTAGAATGATTAAAGAGCCTATACATTCATCACCGATAATATTTTCCATCCAAAATTATTGAAGTAATCACCTGATAAAGTCACTTTGCAAAATGTTCTCTACTGTCAAGGTCATATCTAATCAGTTTACAGATTAAAATGCCTCCTTTAAGTAAGCAATTACTGTGAAATGAAATTGAAATGTGAGGCTCAAGATGTGTTTAACCCTGTGCTAACACTATCATGCAATTGGATCATTCCACTTGATAACTGCTAGTTCCTATGTTGGTTATTCTTCTTTTGAAGTTGTTTTGCAGTGTTCGTAGTCAGTGATCATAGAGGTCTGAGCATATTTAAATTGTTTTAAGTATGAGTATAATGCTAATGTTAAATATATTGTATGAATGAATTAGTGGGTCTTAATGACCATTTTTTATAGAATTTGCACTTAGCATGCATTATCTCAGCAACTAATCTTGGGTGCAATTTACTGAATCTACTCCTTAGCCTCTCCTTCTGTGGCTCTGCTTCATATCTTAATTTCTCATCTTACCTTTCTCCTTCATCTTTTTCATGATTTTGTACATTTTTTTTCTTTTACTAACTTTCTAAACATATTCAAAATTCACTGTTTTCTCTCAGATCCCATCTTAGCCAGTATTCTTACTATAAACATTTAAGCATGGTCAGCAGTGGCTCTGCCATTAGCCAGATCGAAGTGGCAAATTTTATGAGGCAGTAGCAAATATCCTGAAAACACCCCAGTGGTGGCCATCTCACTTTGTTTCTAGGTAGTAGGAGACTCCTTTTTCCCCTCCTTCACCCAGGGCGGGAACAACTTCTGGCACCAATGTCGATGTTATTGTTCTTGTGAGGAAGGGGGAGCTAGGGTCAAGGAAATGACGTCGTAAGAAGGCAGGACATTGAGTGAAGGGAAGACTAGTAGAGACATCGGGAGCGCCGCCTCCTTCACTGACGCTGCGCCTTTGCTGCCAGACGGAGGTAAATTTAAAAGGGATCTTGTTGGGGGGGGAGAAGAGGGCGGGCAGTTGGGATATGGGAGCGGGAGGGCAGGGGAGAGAGGAGCGTGGATGGGAGGGCAGCGATCACCTTCATGGGGAGGAGGGGGCGCGCGTGCCAACTGTTCGTCTGCGGGGGGGCGCTGGGGGCGCCAACTGATCCTCTGCAGGGGGGCACCACAGACCCTTGGCACGGCCCTGGGGGGAGCAGATGGAAGAGCACCCAAACACAGCAAAATGGCAGCAGTACAAGTTAAAAGCAGCATGGGGCCTTTTGGGAGTCTGCGTCAGAAGGAGAGTGGCATGGTAGACCTTCATCATGCAAAGGGGGTCAGAGTTCGTGTGCTGTCTTTTCTGTTTGTTACTGCCAAGGGTGGATGTAACATGGCAGCAGTGGAGGAAGGAGGGGTGATGCTAGACCCAGAATAGAGTGGGAATGAAGCAAGCTAAGATGATGGACCCTGAGGGAGGAAAGAAAGCAAAAGGGAGATGCTTGACATATAAAGAGGTAAGACACAGATGCTGGATCGGGAGGTTGGGAATGGAAATAAGGATAAGATGCTGGTCTCAGGGGCAAGGAATAAATGTGAGATGTCAGACTTGTGAAGGAAAGTAGATAAAGGGGAGATGCTGGATATGGGGGAAGGGGAGCAAGGGGGATATACTTGGCAAGGGATGATGCTAGACTTGGGGTAGGAAGGGAAGCAAGGAGGAGATGCTGATCTTAGTGAGGGGGGTGGAAAGATAAGCAAAGGGAAGAGTGGGAGGAGAAATGAAAAGGGATTCTGGATTTGGCAGCGAGAAGAAAGAGACAAGTTGCTGGACTGGAGGAGAAGTGAGGGGGAAATGCTTGACACCAACATTTTCTCTAAAGTGCTTAGCAGTCCTCCATCAGTGTTCCTATTACTCGGAATGGTGCAGTGATGTTACAGTTTTAGTTTACAACGAGAAGCATGTTTTGCTGGATTTCCATTGGACCTCCCAACCTATTTGCAATTGCAGCAGTAATATTCCTTCAATACTCCAAATCGTTGGAATGAAATTGGAGGAAACCCATGCACCTTAGAGGAAATGTTGCTGAACATGGGGGGAGGGGCGGAAGATGCTGAGCATGGGAGATGCTAGTCAAGGGGAAGGCAGACAGAGAGGAGGAAAATACTGGGCATGATGGGGGAGAGAGAATGAGAGGGAGATGCTGGACACATTGGGAGGAAGAGAAGTAGAAGGAGATGAGATGCTGGTCAGGGAGAAATAGATAAGGGAAAGATAATGAAAGGTTGGGGAAAGAGAAAGGTGGAAAGCTATAGAAAATGTAGTGAAGGGAACATGAAAACTGGTTGGAGGAAAAGGAGGAGTGAAATCTGAGTGAACAGAGGCAGAAAAAGAAGAAAGGAGAAGAGAAATTAAATAGGAAATGGGAAGGAGACACTGAAAACAGTTCAAAGAAGGCACAGTGGAAAGTGGAAATGAGACTGGGACCAACATCATTAGAAAATAAAATTGTCAATCAAAAAATGTAGAAAAATGGGGTCAATATTCAAAATGATTTAATCGGGCAGAAGAACCTCGTGCCTGGTTAAATCACTTGTACTCAGTGGTACTTAACTAGGTAATGCTGCTAAATATCACTAAACTATGGCACTATTCAGGTAGTGCTGGCAAGGTCAGGGGATGGAGTCTGGGTGGAGCTGACACTTGTCCAGGCACTAGTGATATTTAGCGCTGGTGCTCAAATAGTTAGCAGAGTAGATAGGACTGTGGAGTGGACGAGTGGCCTAGTAGTTAGAGCACCAGTCTTGATAAGGTGACTAGTTCAAATCCCACTGCCGCTTCTTGTGATCTTGGGCAAGTCACTTAACCCTCCATTGCCTGAGGTACAAAATTAGATTTTGAGCCCTCCAGGGACAGGGAGCAAAATCCAAATAAATAAATAAATAAAAAGCTGTCCTATCTTTGCCAAGTTAGCTATCCAGGCATCAACACTGAATATCGGTTGGTACCCATGTAACTTCCAGGTAATGATATGATCCTTGAATATTGCCTCCTGATGATTGGGGTTCACTCCTGTTCTAACCCCTTAAACCACCAGGCTTTCTCATCAGGTAGGCTCGGCCCGATGAGTGAGGGGGGCGCTCCAGGAGCAGGAGGGTCTGGAAGGAGTCTGCTGTTCCAGGGGGAGGGGGTTTGAGGAGGGATTTCAGCTATTCTTAGTGTTAGAGTTAGAGACAGGGTCAGAGCTTCTCCCCCTCCCCTCACTTCTTCTTCCCTCCCCATCTGGTTAGCTAACCAGACAGCAGTCTAAATATCACATCTGCCCACAGACATTTAGGTGTCCTTTTACTAAGGTGTGCTGAAAAATGGCCTGCACTTGTGTAGACGCACGTATTAGACACACGCAGGTCAGATATTCAGCGCACCTGCAAAAAAGGCCTTTTTTGGCCGAAAATGGACGTGCGACAAAATAAAAATTGGTGCGCGTCCATTTTGGGCCTGAAACCTTACGCCACCCGTTGACTTAGTGGTAAGGTCTCACACATTAACCAGGCGGTAATGGTCTATGCGCAAAGAATGACAATTACTGCCCGGTTTCTGCCACTCACCGTAAAATACAAATTATTTTCCAGAGTGCATAGTGGACACGTAAAAATCAAAATTACTGCCCGGGCCACGTGGTAGCTGGGCTGTAACTCGGAATTGATGCACGTTAGGCGCGCATAGGTGCCAAATACAGCTTAGTAAAAGGGCCCCTTAGGCTGCAGCCAGAGGCCAACACAGGATATTCAGTGCCTGTATCCACATACTACTACTACTACTACTACTACTACTACTACTATTTGACATTTCTAAAGCGCTGCTAGGGTTATGCAGCGCATTCACATAGATGCTAACACTGAATACTGGAGACTAATTCAGGCCACAGCTGTCAGCATTTCAAAATTAATGCTGGCCACTACCAGATGAATATGGGGGGGGGGGGGGGGGGGATGATTTTATTTTCAATTTAGTGTCTGGAGGCAAGGGATAAATATCAGATATTTTGAATCTAATTCCACCTTACATATAAAGCATTGGTCCATTGGATCTGGTTTTATCCCACTTCCATGGAGAGACAGCTTAGAATTGACAAGGGAAATAAACATCACTCTATAATTAGGACATATCAGGCAGAGTTTATTTAACAAAAGTCACAGAAAGAGGGACAGTGCGTTAGACAAATAAGAGACAACTCTATAAATTGGACATGTACTACACACATGTTATACATTCAAATGTACAGAATGTTAAAGTCCCAGAGTTGTGCTCAGCATTAAAGTCTTTTAACATAAGAACATAAGAGTAGCCATATTCAGACCAATGGTCCATCTATCCCAGTATCCTGTTTTCTAAACAGTGGCCAAGTCAGGTCACAAGTACCTGGCAGAAACCCAAATCGTGGCAACACTCCATACTACAAATCCCACGGCAAAAAGTTGCTTCCCATGTCTGCCTCAATAGCAGACTATGGACTTTTCCTCCAGGAATTTGTCCAAACCTTTTTTAAACCCAGATATGCCTACCGCTGTTACCACATCCTCCGGCAAAGAGTTCCAGAGCTTAACTATTTGCTGAGTGAAAAATTATTTCCTCCTATTTGTTTTAAAAGTATTTCCATGTAACTTCCTTTAGTGTCTCCTAGTCTTTGTACTTTTGGAATGAGTAAAAAATCAATTTACTTTTACTCGTTCTACACCACTCAGGATTTTGTAGCAGGGGCGTAGCCAGACTTCGGCGGGAAGGGGGTCCAGAGCCCGAGATGAGGGGGCATATTTTAGCCCCCCCCCCCGGCGCTGCCGACCCCCCCCCCCGGCCATTGTTGAACCCCCCCACCAACTTTGACCCCACCACCACCATTGCTGACCCCCCCCCACCAACGACCCCCCTCCTGCTGCCGCCTACCTTTGCTGGCGGGGGACCCCAACACCCGCCAGCCGAGCCAAGGTCCTCTTTTTCCCAATCCTGTGCAAGGGTTTGTTCTAGTCTGACGTCCTGCACGTTGTACGTGCAGGACGTCAGACTCACAGAAACAGAACGAAGCCTTGTTTTTAAATGTTAGTAATTCACTTAAGTTTATACAGGAAATAATTATCTATCACTCTACAAACAATGTTTTCATCCTATGAGTAATCTTCATTCCTTTACTCAAGAATTTCGTAGTCCAAATGCTGTTATCCTCAGTTCTTAAATATATGTCCCGTTTTCCTCTATATCAGATTATCTGTTACTCAATTGTTCATCACTCTATTTCCACTTTATCCTGTATGTTGCTCACTTGGCTAGCAAAAATCTCCTTCAAGTCTATGATCCATAGACTCTGCTGTTTCAAACGGCTATCTCCATTGCTCTGTCTCTCCAACTCCTCAATGGCGGTCTCAATGTTTCCGCTTATGATGTTCCTTAAACCCAACGCTATCGAAGCGTTTCACTGCTTGGTATCATCAGGGATTTTTACTAAAAGGACAATAAGAGTATAGCCATAGATATTGTCCCTTCATACATCCTAATTTAATATACTTTAAATCATAATTTTCAAATATTCAAATACCTTCATAGTTTACAACTTTGTCTCTGGCTGCTTCCACAAGTTTGGTTCCACCTCGGGATCCCAGAACTATGGCACTGCTGCTAAAAACGCCAGCGCATGCGCTCTGTTTATATCTCTCACTAGATATTAAACTCCTCCTACCTGATACCTTTACTGCCACTATAGTTTACAGCCCCGACCAATCCACTTCCCAAACTCGAGGCAGAAGAATTTATGTTAGGAATTTATGTTTAGGTTTATGTTTATTATTTGGTAGAATGTGTGGGAAGAATGAATGGAATAGGATTAAATAAGAGGTAGCATATAGGGTGAAATTTTGTGCTTTTGAATAATATAATATTTATTATAAAAATAAAATATAGCATATTTGTACTAAAATAAAAGTGGTTACGAGTGGTAATACAATATAATAGTAAGAGTAACCAGATCAAGTTATTTGAGCCTAGTGATATAGATAAGATAGGATATTTTTCCAGAGATATTTTCTCCTGAAAATCTTTTAAAATAAAGAGCCAGATTCAGTAAATGGCACCACAAAGTAGCTACCGGGAAAAATTCACACTCAGTGCTATTCTATAAAGAGTGCTCTGGGCTCAGCGCTCTTTATGGAATAGCTCTTGGCACATATTTTGGTGTCCAGCTTTGGGCACAAGGTGTAAATCCTGGTACGCAACTTGGGCGCGTAGTCCCCAAATTCTGTAACAATGCATGTAATTCTTAGGAACACCCCTGACCGTCCCATAGCCATGCTCCTTTTGGGTTGCACGAAAGATAATTTGGATGCAGAGCTTTATAGAATTATGTGAAGCCAGATCTGTGCGCAAATCCAAATTAGAGTCAAGTAATGCCAATAATTAGCAACCAATTATTGATTATTAGCCGCTCATTAACTAATTTGCGTGTGGATCTCGGGATCACATGCAATTTTGGATGCCCAAATTTGGGTGCCAGTTATAGAATCTAGGGACAGTATGCTGTTCATCAGTAGCTGGGTTTGGTTTGTGAGCTGCTGTTTCCAATACCCCCTACGTTATAGGAGACTATTTTGGAAGATATAGTATTTGCCTTTATATAATTGGTTTAAAATAGGTTCCTTTCTAGACACCCCCATAGGTGTCTTGTTGTAAACTCAGGACCTTGGTGTGCTTTTGAAAAGTAGCTGTAAGACATACAGGTACACCGACCGGCAGACTGTGTACCTACATTATGTAGCCTGTCTGAAATCTTTTGCTTGCATGGAAGATTATCATTAATTTTAATTTATTAGGATAGGGCTAAATTCTATATATGGTGCCTAAAATATTGATGCCAAAAAATGCCCACATGAGCGGTATTCTATGAGTCGCTGCGCTTAAAGTTCAGTGCAGTATATAGAATAAATGCTTAAGTGGAGAGGTCACATGTAAATTTAGGCACAGGTATTTGCATCAATGAAAACATGGTGCAAATACCCATGCCTACATTTATTTTTTTATTTATTTTTGTTACATTTGGACCCCGCGCTTTCCCACTCATGGCAGGCTCAATGTGGCTTACATGGGGCAATGGAGGGTTAAGTGACTTGCCCAGAGTCACAAGGAGCTGCCTGTGCCTGAAGTGGGAATTGAAGTCAGTTCCTCAGGACCAAAGTCCACCACCCTAACCACTAGGCCACTCCTCCAATTTACATGCAGAGCACCCATATTTTGTAATTAAATACGTAACACAAAGCCATGCCCCGCCTTGAAACACCATGACCCTGCTAATTCCAAGCCTTTTTATATAGACCACATGTAAATTGTAAGCATGGATCCTATGCCTAACTTTATTCAGGTAAGTCCCAATTAAATATAATTAGTGCCAATAATAGCTTGTTAAAAAGCCAGTTATTGGCACTAATTGGCTCATTATTCTATTAAATTGTGTGTGCAAATTGGGAACACGCCTAAACTTGTGTGCTCAATTTTTGGCAACCTTCATAGAATCAGGGGGATAGTGTCTGTCATTTGGTAGTCATTAATATGTCGTGCTACAGGTCGGTAAGCCTAGTTATTCTGGAGGAAGATAACTTACATACATCAATTATATTTATAATAACCAACTTTTACATCAAGGTTTTTACAATTGTTCTCTTTTTTTATCTTGTGTGCAGGTTTCTCTTGGACTTTTACATGCCCATGCCACCTACATCCTTTGGCCTCCAAATCGCTGGCAGAAACTAAAATCTTTTATACCTCCAGACCGCAATCCAGTAGAAAAAGAAGATGAGTACTTACAACAATAGGAAAATCCAAAAAATATCAAAACTGTGAAAAATGAGAAATGAAGACCCTACAGGCCAAACTCAAATCCTTCTGCTGTTTTGTTTACTATACAGAATTTCTTTTATCTTGATGCTCAACTATGTGCCTTTTTGTTTAGAAGTGATGTATGTTTACAGAGAATAGTATGTTAATTTTCATAGTAGCAGTGAAGTTTATGAACCATTCTTTTTGTTGTAATGCCATGCTCTCTGATGCACCAGCAGTGATTACTTTTTATAAAGTGGATGAATCTTTTCCTTTATACTTGTTTTAGCATTAACTCATACTTGACAAATAATACTGTGTTGAAACTAGTTGACCCAGTATAGTATCATTCAGTGTGGAAAATTAAACATAAAGAAGCTTTTTATAAACCTAGAGGGTCTTTTACTAAAGCTTGGCTCAAGTTATCTGCAGCAGGGCCCATAGGAATAAAATGGGCCCTGCTGCAGATAACTTGAGCTAAACTTTAGTAAAAGACCCCCCTGTCTTTTTAAATCTTAACATTTATTTGTCATAAATATAATGACTTACTGAACAGTATAACATTGAGATAAATTCACAATTAATAAATGCTGTGTGGTAATAAACAGTGTGTGCTCATGCTCTATATTCTACAAACAATTTTATATTATAGTACTCAAGAATAATAAAACATATATGTATAGTGGCAATTTATTTTTCTTTTGATAATTACTTTCATTGAAATCAAAATGAACATGGAAGGGAGGGGTAATTAATGAAATGTGGGATGTCCAAAAAAGTGCCTGTTTTAAAAAGGCAACATAAGTGCCAAATCTTTTTCAAGTAAACACTCAGAACTAGACTGAGGAGTGCACAAATCTTCCAGCTAAATTTATACTAATTCAAAGAAGGTGTAAATGTTTGCATATTTTATAAAATATACACGTACAATGCACCTTCACTCTGCCCAAACTATGGCATGGTGGCTCTGTGGAGACAGAAACAGCAGAGTGGCAGGAATTCAGGCCCTACTACCTGAAGGAGCAGCAGATGGAACCAGGGCCTGCCATTTGAAACGATGATGACCCAACTGAGATAGAAGATGCTGGTGGGGTAGGGTGGGTTGGGGTAGGGGAAGAAGCCAGGCTCCACCAAACAAAGGTGATGGTTAAATGGTGATGGTAACTGAACATCATTCTCTTCTTTACAGTTGGAAGAGCAACAGAATGATAGCAGAGCAGATCCTGAGAAGTTTAGAAAGTGTGTGGGTGGGGGGGGGGGAGGGGAAGAGAGTATACCCCTCCAAACCTCCACCCATCCCCCTAAATCCATCTACACAGAGCCCCCACATCCCTCATTCTTACAATCCCAACATGCTGACACACACGCATTCAATTGTGATCCTCACACCCCCAACACACATACACTTCTCCAGCCAGACCTATACCTGCAACCTCTTAATAAGCACAAACATATTATCAGTCTCATATATACTGCCTCATGCTACATATATACTCACACATATTATATACCACCTACCTGCACATACTTGCCACCGTAGAGAAACAGACTTCACAATAGTCTCCCTTAATTTCTCACAAAGATGGCCCTGAGTGTGCAAGGCGAGGAAGGCAAAACATTCCATTATGTCACATACACTTTCCAACTTGTTTACTCTTGTTTAAATACTTTTCCTATATTAAAACCAGGAAAGTCATATCAAATTGACATAATTCAAATCAATTCTTGTATACCGCTAATATCCCCTTTCCAGGGTTCAGCATGGTTTATATTCTAGGTGAGACAAAAGCAAATAGTGTTAGTGTGAGGTATGAGAAACATTAGAAACCATTGGATTAATGCATGAGACTAAAAACATTAAGGAAAGGATAATGGATGATACTAGGAGGTAGTAGTCATGATGGATTGTTATGAAGCAGCCTTTGAGAAGAGAAAGGTTTTTAGCCTCTTCCTGAAGTTGAGATAGCTGTTTTATGTTCCGATAAAAGCACCTTGTCCAAGACAAATGAATATGCATTTTTTGTAGTAAGTTGTAATGTTATAAGAAAAAAGTGTGACCTGGTCTAACTGCGGTCATGTACGTTTGGCGGTGATGTGTGTAACGTACAGTATTCTGCAAATTAAACACATAAGTGGGAGACACATCTATGCCCCGACATGCTCCATGAACACCCCTTTCATTCATATTCTTATGCCACTTATGCCCACCCTCACAGAATAGCATTTAGGTGCCCTGCTGTCACTTCTCACAGGTAAGTGTGCATGTAAATTTAAGTGTGCCCAGTTATAGAGTTTACCTTAACGTGTGTCTAGTTCTACACAATCTGCATTTAGGCAGTCTTGGGGGCATAGTTAGGGCTGCGTAGAGGTAAATTTGTGATGTATGAAAGTATACATCTGTTTTGGAGCAGGTGTAAAATTTGTGCATAGGCAATTAAATGCCATTGGGATATCATATGACATATTTTTTTACATTGTTTGATTTGCTTTTTTAGAAAGGTTTTTGATATTAGATATTGATTGTAACTATTTTGTTTTATTGATATAGTTCTATTGAGACCCCTGAAATAGGTGGTTCTACCGCTGAAACACAGACTATGTCGGGTCCAATCACTGGTGCTTTGAATAAAGGACTTGTTACTTCATCCTGTTGGCTTGTTGTGTTTTGTGGCATCCTCTACTTTTGCTGTATTTCTTGGACTACACATGGAGGTTTCTACCTGTTTGTGTTTTGCTTAATTTATAAAGGCACATAGGTGCACAAATATTCCCACTCAAATTTACATGTACTCCAAAGTATATACATGTGAATATATTCTATGTATGCTCACATGTATTTTATAAAATCCACATATATGCATAATTATATGTGGTGTATAAGTACAGTATGTTTGCTGATATGTACATCTATTAAACCATGAAATTTAAAAAGCCACATTTTGGCATGTAAAACATGCTTTTATATGGAAACTGTTTTATATAATGACCCCCCCCCCCCCCCCAATAATGGCCCATAGTGTTAGGTATGTGATTGGAACTCTTTGGATGTATAGTTGATTAATGGAACACAAAAAAAGGAGAGGCTGGTATATAATACCAGCAGCAAAAACAACAGTAAGCATCTGAAGAGTCACAAGTATCTTGAACAAGTTTATTCAACTTAGAAATTGTGCCCAGCATGGCCATGTTTCGCTTAAATGATCTGCTTCAAAATATAACATCAGAAGGGATACTGTTCACCAAAAATGCTAACTGAAAGAGCACAACTTCAAAGGATGATTTACAAATCTTCTGTAAAGCCACCAATAAGGCTGATAAAATTTGAGGTAAAAGTGGTAGACACTGGGCCCACACTTGAGGAGCAGAACCTCGAGCATACCCACAAAGTAATTTATTAACTAAAAAAGACTCACTGGGATCCCAAAAACCCCATAACTTGTAGAAAAAAAAACAATACCTACCAAAGACTGCACGACTATCCCATAGGACCAACCCATTCAGAAAGACATGGGGAAGCCACTTCTTACCATGGGATTGGTAGCATGGAATGTTGCTACTATTTGGATTTCTACCAGACACTTGTGACTTGGATTGGCCACTGTTGGAAACAGAGTACTGGGCTAGATAGACCAGTATGGCTATTCTTAAGTTCATTTTCTTGCAAATAAAATAAACTCTACCATCAAGCATTCTTCAAAAGGAATTCAGTATTAATCAAGAATCTCTGAAAACATCTCCATTCCAGCCCTATATGATCTCCAGGTACTAGAATCTAAGTCATCTTTTAGGAGTTGCTAGTAATGTTCCAAAAGCAGATCCAGATTTCCGCAGGTATCTCCATCAAGAACCTCGCTGCTCCAGGGGCTAATGCCCGAAAATAAGTCCACAGAAAGTGAGAGAGAATTGGCAATATCATTATAAATACCAGCCACATACTGCCCCCCCCCCCCCCCCCACTGTCAAATTCAACAGCAGGCACCTCAGGACAATGAAACAAAACAACTCCACTTGGAAGGGACAGCACATTGACTGCCTAAACTACAACAATGTTGTCAAAATAGAGGATCACTGTATGGTGACAAAGGTGCTCACCCCAGAGTATCAATGCCACCCATATGGCAACATTCGCACACCAACCATTCTCTTTCTACCACTCAGGCCAGCAATGTGCCCACCAGTCACCCTGAAAATAAATTCCAAAACTGTGACTCCCAACCACATCAGTAAATAATGCTAAGTCACTGTTAGAAACTGGAATCTGAGACCAAACTTTCACCCTGTTAAAGTGACACAAAAAGATTCTCCAAAACTCTCAGTCCTCCCTTCCTCACTGAGGTATATGCACATAGTGACACTACTTTTGCAAGCCTCTGGTCAACAGGGCTTGATGACATGAAAAAAAAACCTGACTCATTGGAATCACCCTATCTGAAACGCCTTTCAGCCACACAAATTTTTAAATGTCCACGTACCGTAAAACTTTTCTCGATTCGCTGGAATATCGTGCTCTGCTGGAAGAGCTTCTTTGACTGTACTCTGCACGAGCTGTGCCCGGGGCGGATACAAAACGTGTGCCTGTAAAATTTCAGGAGCTGCTGCCAGTGTTGCTCTTCTCCTGCCTCCAAATTCAAAAGGACTTCCTGAGCAGTTGGAATTCCTCTCTCCTCCTCCTTTGCTCCTCCCCTTCTTTCCTGCCCCCTCCCCTTGCTACCCCTTGTTTCCCTCCCACTACTACCTCTGCTCTCTAGCTAGGCCCTCCCTGTACCCTCCCCCACACTTCTGTCTTCGCTGGCCTTCAGCCCGGTTGTGGTCGGCCCCCCCATTAATGGGTGTGCCTGGTTCTGACTCATTGGAATCACCCTATCTGCAAAATTAAAGTGACACACCAACAACTGCAGCTCCTGCAGAGTCAACTTATTTTTGTGAGAGGATAACTCAATGGCTTCCAGCAATGCTTAAACCTTCTCCCTGGACAATCTGGACTCCATACTTTCAGAGTCTAATTCCACCCCAGAAAGAATAAAAGAGAGCTAGGACCTTCTGATTTTTCTTCTGCCAGAAGAATACCCACCTTAGCAGCCACATAAAGAAAAAATCCAATACAATGTAAACATTGACCAGAATGGGGTGCCCCCTGCAAACAGAAAATCATTCAAATAATGTACTTTACAAGAAGAACCCACCCGTTGCTCTGTGACCCAATGCACAAAAGTGGAGAAGGTCTCAATGTATGTACATGAGACAGAGCAGCCCATTGGCATGCATTTGTCAAATTAAAACCCATCCTCAAATTGAAAACCTAACAAATGAAATTACTGAGGATGCACCAGTAATAGACAAAAAGCCAATTCTATATTCACCTTCCCCATCAAAGCATCCCACCCAAGGCGCTGCAGCATTTCAACTGCCTGATCAAATGAGGAGGAATATTGTACTGAACAGAAATGTAGATCAATAAAAAATTTGACACTACATCCTTCCATTGCTTCTTCTTAGGTACGACCCCCCAAAAGGGAAATAACCAAGTTATCAAAAGGAGGAGCCCAAAATGGTCCCGCAATCCTACCCAACTCCAGTTCTTTACCCAGCTTCTCACATACCATTCCAGCTTGAGTCTCTGCTGTTCAAGCATTCCTGCAATGACGAGTTAAACGAGGTCCCATAAAAGGTATTATAAAACCCTCCGAAAAACCTTCCCACAATAACAGAGCCTCCTCCTGATTAGGGTAACAGATATACTAAGCATGCAAGGCTCTTAAATTAATGGGAAAGGGGGCCTTGGTCAAAAACCTCAGGTGTAGCAGACCATTCTGACCATAATGACTGTCCCCTACCTGAACCCGCAACACACCGGCTGGCTGGATTGGCCGTTACACTGACTGCATCTATGTCTACACTTGCACCACCCAACATTAAACTAAAAACAAGCATGCGTGGACTGTCCTCCACAAAATCCCCCAGACACTCCTCCTGTATAGATCCAAGAGAGTTTCGCTACACCATATTTTCACTGTGCACGTTTCAAAACACACTTTTCCAGGTATTTGATAATAATTTTAATATATTCCCATCGTATAAGTTATGTACAACTTTCATTTTGTATGGCTATGTTGTCATATCGATAAGGTAATCAGCAATATAGGCAAACAAGCTCAAAAAATATATATAATGATATGTTTTTATTCCATTTATCATTTTATAATTCATTCTTATGGTTCACATTCAGTCACATGTCCTTTTTATAAATGCAATACGTCCAATGTCTTTATTTTTCCAGTCATATATATATATACATATATATAAATCATATACAATTTTAAATCTTTATTTGTATACACACACAATGGTTATTGCCCTTTAATACATATTGACGCATTGCACATTCCACGCGTTTTAATATCCTACATTTGTTAATATGTTAATATATTATATATGTTTCAATTAACAATTAATTGTTAAATATACTTGTAATAATTTTTAATTTTTAATATTCTAGTCAAGTCTTCAGATCATTGTGTTTACATATATGTTTCCATCACAATGCTATGCTCATTTATTATGCATTATCTTTGTCATCGTCTTCAGGTGTCATTTTATTCCACTTTTAGTGTAATTTTACGTATCACTACATTTTCGATTTCTTAGTTGTTATTATTTTCCAATTTCAATGTTATGTTTCACTCTTTTGTCTTCATTTGTTTTATTTTAGATTGCTAAAGACCCCTGAGGCAGGCCTTTGGGCTGAAACACGGCCGTGTCGGGTCATTTTTTATGAGAATTTTGTCATTTTTTATGCGAATAAACATATTTTTGGTATCCTCATTCATTCTCCTCACTTTTTTTCTATAACTCCTCCTGGGCCCCCATAACCAGGCAAAGAATATCCAGCTGGGCCTGACATCTGCTGACTGCTGCCTCAAAAAGATGACCCCCCTCAAGGGCAAAGGAACCCCCAAGGAGGCTCCCATTTGAAAAAAACGATGTGCAAAAGTTTGTCATCTAAATGCTCATCATAGTTGAGCCATGACAAACCACTATATGTCTAATATGCATTCAAAATCAAGTCTGAATAGTGTAATAACCTTAGATAAAGAGCAGGTTTTGACTCACCTGGCATAAATATTAAACATTAATTACAAACTCGCCCCAGTCTATTGTTACAAGTATCTTTATTGAAAAAATGTGCTCCAATGTTAAGCACATATCATATTTAAAAACAATAATAATAATAATACTCATTCACTCATTCCACATTCATTCATAATACCTGTCTAATAGCGTTTCATTTTATGTACTTATGTACTTATAATAAACTGGATTTTTTGCGTTGTACTGCAGTATCAGACTATTAGTATCCTCTTAGATATCATGTCCCAACTTTTCACATGGGTACTTAATACGTCACAATTCCAAGATTGTCTCCATAAAGTTGTTATAATAGTCTCTAACGCAGTTCTCAATGTGAGTGAAACAACTTTCGATTATCCCCAGGTACTCGATGAGCGGAATGAGTTTTTCACTCCCACATTTGATGTCAGAAGAAGGCGAAACACAGCGAAGGGAAGGCTAGAGACGTCGGGAGCGCCGCCTCCTTCACTGACGCTGCGCTGCCGGAACCGCCATGGAGGTAAATTTAAAAAGGAAAAAAAAAAGAAAAGGGATGTTGGGGGGGGGGGGAGAAGAGGGCGGGCAGTTGAACAATGGGAGCAGGAGGGCGAGCGAGGTGAGCATGGTGCGGCGGCGCCCCCCAGAGGGAAGCGCCCCCCTGCCATGCTTACCTCGCTTACCGTGTTGGCACGGCCCTGACTTTGAGTTTAGAGTGGCCGCCCTCCACTTCAGACATGAAGAACCAGTGGCAGCAGACACATCCCCCCCCCCTACCGAACTGCCACCAACCCTTTTATCTTTCTGACCCACACTATTCCAGGTTCTCCCAACACTCATCTTAACTGCCCCTCCAACTACCTACCTGACACCTTTTGCTGCTTGTCTGAACCCAGCAACCTGCAGTGTGTTCCCGACACTGAGTGCCTCACACATAGCCTTGCCACCCTTCTTAAGCCTAACTGAAGTGCTCTTCTGAGGAGCCATCACTGTATAATAAAAAGAACCCACCGAACGAAAACACCCCGGCAGGCACTTAAATGAGTAGTCTGACTTGACTAACCCAATGCTAAGCCCTTGGTTCTGACAGTTGAACTGAAATAAGAGGGAGCCACACAACACAGGCAAACAAAAACATGAACCAGACAAAAAACTTCCAGCAAAACTGCAGACTGCCACTGGCACCGAAAAAACCCCCACTTCCCCTGCACCAATGGTAAGAAATACAAATTAGCACACCCCTCAAACCGCATTCCTACCCATCAACCACCCACCGCCCAAAATGTAATGAAATCCCCCTGCTCATACCAATCTCCCAGCATTCCTGACTTCTGACATCACTGTTCTGTTTCAGCCAATCACTTCATCCCACTTTACTGCAATGGCTTTATATGCCTTTATCATAACTTCATGTATTCCCATTCTCAACCCCCCCCCCCCCCCGCCTCAATTTATCAATATAACCTTACTAAACCATTTTAACCCTTGCAACTTATGCATGCAACTTATATAATACAATAACTTACATAGGCTCTTGCCACATTTGGGTGCACTCAGCTACACCGGGTCTATGGCTGGGGCAACTGCAGGCACCTAAATGTTATATGCACCAATACTGTGTTACACTAGTGATTTGTAACAGAATCTGGGTACCCAGATGCTAGTATAGAACAGACTCTCAATGCATGTCATCATGGTACCTTAAACAAGGTGCCCACCTATCGAATTGCCTCCCTAGTCCTTAATAAAGCAGATTTACAAAATGTATATAGCACAACATCCCTTGTTTGTTCCAACAGCAGCTAGAGTCCAGTACTTTCTTTGATGTTATAATGTGTGTCTCCCATACATTGTATGTGTGAGGTAACCTTTTATTAAAGATGTACTTGGATATCTTGCCAAAATATTGTGTTTAAATTTTCATATTAATTTCCCATGACTAAATATATATATTTTTGTTCAAGAGTAAGAAAATGATATAGCAAAGAAGCATTTCAACTGAACTGATCGAAAAGTCAACTAGGTTGAAATGTGCCCAATTGAATTATATTCCTATTAAGTCTGAAAAGGAGAACATTATATTTTTGATTAAAGTTATTTTGTTCTTGATTCAGTACTTGTTTTATGGCTCTATACACTTGGTTAGCCTTTTTATACCATGTAGAACTTATCTGGAAGTCTCTGTGGATTCATAATAGACTTTATAAGATCTTGGAACACAGCCTGTAAGGAAATAAATGTTCTCATGAAGAACACCAAGCTCAAGGAATATCAGCTTAGTCATGTTCAAGCCATCTAAATCTAATTTGAACAAAAGAAAAACTACTTTCTGTGTGGCAACAACAGTGGTTAAACTTTTCACCACAATAGAGGAAGTAATTTATTTTAGTGGATAATATAGATACATCAGTATTTTGAAGCAAGTACTGTATTAGCTCAACTATAAAATGAATATTTAGTACATTGTGCTAAATAATCATGGCTTAACCCGTCCTGCTGGAGACTACTACTGAGGAAACCTGGCAGAGCCATCCTACTGAGCTAAAGGTTACTACTGAACCCATGGAATTAACTGAAGACTGCAGATGAAGCAGACCAGTAGAGCCCATCTCACCAGATTGAAGACTGCCATTGAGACAGACCAGTGGAATCCATCCTGCAAGGCAACGACTGCAGCTGAATTCATTCTTGGTATTGAAGTCTGAGTCCTGATGGCAGCAGCCAGATAGTCAAGCAATACAAAGAGTGAAAGAGATAACATAACACCGTCCAGACCCGACACGGATCATGTTTCAGCGGTGTGCCTTCCTCAGGGGTCACAACTTAACGGAATACAGAAAGACGATATGGAGAATAACCATAAAATCAAGTCAGCAGATGAATACAGAAAATGCAGCACAGCATGTCTGTCTAATATCATATGTCTTTTGGACAGCCATGCTGTGCTGCATTTGCTGATTGTTGTGTTCATCTGCTGACTTTCTGTTCCTTTCTCCATTTGTTTGGTCATGCCTGCTGTATTTGTTTAGGTTTCATTTTTTGTGGGGCTTTTGGTTCTTCTTCTTTTTGTGTGATCATTGTTTTTCCAGTTTGGGATAGATTTTCAAGTTTTATAAGGAAATGTTTGGGTTCCAGTTTTCATATAACTGTTGAAAATGTGGTTGATGTAGGTTGAATGGTTCTGGAGATTATGTATACACAGTCAAGACAGGCAAAGCATATACACAATTTTTTTAAGTAATAAAAATACTAAACTGTGGAACAATAGATATACACTGACAAGACAAAATCCAAAGCTGAATACTAATTGACAGGCCTTCAATTAGCTAGTGTAATATTTTCAGATCTCTGCAGGACACTTGTAAGGCAGCTACTGAGAGTCATTATTGGGGAATCATTCTAATTTCACTCAGTAAATATACCATGTCATTATTACATAAAGAGGAATAATGCAAAAAGCATTAGCAATCTGATAGGTGCAGAAATAAGTACGTAAGTATTGCCATACTGGGAAAGACCAAAGGTTCATCAAGCCCAGCATCTTGTTTCCAACAGTGGCCAATCCAGGTCACAAATACCTGGCAAGATCCCCAAAAAGTACAAAATATTTTATACTGCTTATCCCAGAAATAGTGGATTTTCCCCAAGTCCATTTAATAACGGTGTATGGACGTTTCCTTTAGGAAGCCGTCCAAACCTTTTTTAAACTTCGCTAAGCTAACCGCCTTTACCACATTCTCTGGCAACGAATTCTAGAGTTTAATTACATGTTAAGTGAAAAAAACTTTTCTCCGATTCGTTTTAAATTTACTACATTGTAGCTTCATCACATGCCCCCTGGTCCTAGTATTTTTGGAAAGCGTGAACAGCCGCTTCACATCTACCCTTTGAACTCCACTCATTATTTTATAGACCTCTATCATATCTCCCCTCAGCCGCCTTTTCTTCAAGCTGAAGAGCCCTAGCCGCTTTGGCCTTTCCTCATAGAGAAGTCATCCCATCCTCTTTATCATTTTCGTCGCCCTTCTCTGCACCTTTTCTAATTCCACTATATCTTTTTTTAAGACCAGAATTGAACACAATATTCGAGGTGCAGTCGCACCATGGAGCAATACAAAGGCATTATAACATCCTCATTGTTTTCCATTCCTTTCCTAATAATACCTAACATTCTATTTGCTTTCTTAGCCGCAGCAGCACACTGAGCAGAAGGTTTCAACGTATCATCAGCGACGACACCTAGATCCCTTTCTTGGTCCGTGACTCCTAATGTGGAACCTTGCATGACGTAGCTATAATTCGGGTTCCTCTTTCCCACATGCATCACTTTGCAGTTGCTCACATTAAACGTCATCAGCCACTAAGACGCCAAGTCTCCCGGTTTTGTAAGGTCCTCTAGTAATTTTTCACAATCCTCCCGTGATTTAACGACTTTGAATAACTTTGTGTCATCAGCAAATTTAATTACCTCACTAGTTACTCCCATCTCTAGGTCATTTATAAATATGTTAAAAAGCAGCGGTCCCAGCACAGTGCCCTGGGGAACCCCACTAACTAACCTTCTCCATTGAGAATAATGACCATTTAATCCTACTCTCTCTTTTCTATCTTTTAACCAGTTTTTAATCCACAATAGAACACTACTTCCTATCCCATGACTCTCCAATTTCCTCCACAAGCATAATCACATAAAAGGGCCTATTTAATAAGGTATTATAAGGTTTTGCACCTAACATATGTAAACAACCATAGTTAAAGTTCATTAAGTATAAAACCTCTGATTTAACTGTGGAGGACACTCCCATCCCTTTGGGGAAGGCAGCCTTGCAGTAAACACAGAAAATGACTGCTAATATACAGTAGATCAATATCATGACTGATGTCAGGGGCGTAGCCAGACCTCGAGGTGGGAGGGGGCTGTAGCCCAAGGTGGGGGGCATATTTTGGTCCGCTGCCCCACTGTTTCCCCCTCTGCTGCTCGCCATCCCCATCTGCCACCTGCCCCCCTCCATTGCCTCGCCGCCCTGCCACTCCCCACCCACTGATGTCACTGTAATCTTGGCTGGTGGGGGACCCCAACCCCCGCCAGCTGAAGCCTTCATCCAGCGCTGGTCTCCAGCACCACCGCATTGCCTGTCCCGCTCTCTCTTCGCCTCACGTCCGGCACACTCCTTTTAGAGAAACTGTGCAGCATATCAATAGGTGCTACTAGAGGGGATTTGGGAAAATTTAAAAACCGCAAAGTGTTCTCCTGGGTTTGATTTTTCCATATATTCCACTTTCTCTGCATGAATGACTTATCCTTCAGTAAGTTAGCATTAACTTGCTAAAGTTTTTTTTACCTCTGGTTTCTAATGAATTTATCTTAGAAGTTGTTGACCCAGCTCTTGAGAATGGGCTTCAATAAGGTCCTTAGAATTAGAAAACTCTCCTACAACTTTTGTCATAGAAATTAGAGTGGAATTGAGGAGCTGCAGTGTCCCACAAGGAGTCCATAGTGACTACCCTAGTCTTCTACAGCCATTGCATATATAGCCCTGAGGCCCTCTGCTCCCCACTACTAGTGGAAGTACTCATAGTTGGCTGCAATGCTGACCCAAATCCACTGGGCCTGACGTGGTCAAAGAAGGATCAGCAGCAGAACCAGCAGAAGCTCCATAGTGGTTTGCCTCAATGTGGGAGCAAGTACCAAAGTTGGAGGTACGTGTCAGACCACTCATTTCCTCTTCTTCCCTATAGCACCGGAGACACCAAAGGCTTCCTGTCAAGAACAGAGCATGAGAAGATAAGGAGCTCCTGCTGGTGCATCTGATCATGCAGCCATCTTGGATCCTCCAGCAAACTTTGGTCAGCTAGTCATTTAGAGTATCTTTTTTTAACTTGGATGTGATTGAAACAGATTTTCCAGGATTGCAGTAAATAATAGTGTAATTTTCTTATATTTCTTATGCATATGTATCTCAGCTGTTCTCAGTAATGTGGACTTGATGTATTCATTTTTCCTTTCCTTTTTTTTTCTTTAGAATTGTCTCTCACATTTGCCTTAATGTTGTGTAATTATTCATAAGTTGGGGTCACCCTAGTACAGTACTATCCACAACACCTCCCCTTGCTATTTGGACAAACTCAGTGGAAAACATCCAAATTCTGCCTATTTGAAAATCACGATTTAGATGTTTTTTGGCAGATGGATATGTTTTGGCCATTTTGAGATGTCTATCTGCTTGGAAAATGAGGGGGTCTTTTACTAAAGATTAGCTTCAGTTATGTGCAGCAGGGACCATAGGAATAAAATGGAACCTGCTGCAGATAGTTCGAACTAACCTTTAGTAAAAGATCCCCTGAGTTATTGATGTGCCCATTATGTACATAAATGCCAAAAATCCACCTAAGTGTTATTCTTCAAATACCTGTTTAACTTACACGTGCACTTTTGCAAGGGGGCATATATATAGGAAGAGCATGGATGGGACTCATACGTACACATGTGAATTATAGAATACTATAATGTATGTGCATATCTATGGCATACAGGTGCTAACATTTATACCACCTTTATAGCTGGTGTGTGCTTATGTCTAAATGTTAAGCATGTATATACCCATTTTGGCTAATATTCTATAAAGGAAAGTAGCTACCAGTGTTCCTTTGTAGAACAGGCTTCTACCAGGCTCACTACCACTGTTCCCTCTAAGCTGAGCCAGAGTCCTCCAACTGAATTGCTGCCAGTTGGGGTATGGTGCTTCAATATTGTATTTTCAGTCGCTAGGGACCCGCAGGTTCCCTGGAGTCCTGCAGATCTTGCCTGCCCCTCACTACTGAAAATGTGATAGTGAAACAGCACCCCCCACTGGCAGGACTATAGGTAAGGACTCCTAATACTAATACTACTAATCATTTCTATAGCACTACTAGACATACGCAGTGCTGTACACATTATATACAGGTACTTTCTCTGTCCCTAGGGGCAATGGAGGGTTAAGTGACTTGCCCAAAGTCACAAGGAGCTGCAGTGGGAATCGAACCCAGGTCACCAGAATCAAAGCCCGCTGAACTAACGAGCTTCCGCAAACTACTGAAGACCCATCTCTTTAACAAGGCATACCACAAAGATCAACCAATGTGAATACACACAACTCCTCCACATATATTCAAGACTTCTTACAATATCTGCTTGTAACATTACTATCATGTTTTATCATTATCATGTTGACCAAGATCCTTCTGTAACACTAAATGTTTATTTTCTAATATATTTCCACCATTCATGTATTGTAAGCCACATTGAGCCTGCAAAGAGGTGGGAAAATTTGGGATACAAATGCAATAAATCTAATATAATAAAAAGCACCGTGAACGTTCTGAAGACAACGTTCTGAAGTCACTCAAACACTCCCTGCCTGTAGGGTTCGTGGATTCATGGTGTGAAGCCAGCCAGCCGTCTCTGCCCCGCCCTCGCGTCAAACGTCATGACGTCGAGGGCGGAAAAAAACCCAAACAAACGGATTTACCTATGTGGTGGCGGTTCCGGCAGCGTCAGGGAAGAAGGCAGCGCTCCCGACATCTCTAGCCTTCCCTTCGCTGTGTTCCGCCTTCTTCTGACGTCAAGGAAGACGTCAGAAGAAGGCGGAACACAGCGAAGGGAAGGCTAGACGTCGGGAGCGCCGCCTCCTTCCCTGACGCTGCGTTGCCGGAACCGCCACGGAGGTAAATTAAAAAAAAAAAAAAGGGATGTTGAGGGGAGAGAAGAGGGTGGGCAGTAAAGTTGAACAATGGGAGCGGGAGGGCAGGGGAGAAACGACAGCATGGATGCGAAGGGGGGGGCATGGATGCGAAGGGGGGGAAAGAGGGCTGGCCAGGCTGGGACATGGGAGAGAGAGGAGCATGGATGCGAGGGGGGGTCATGGAAGGGAGAGAGGGGAATTGCTGGAAAAGGATGAATGGAGGGGGCAGGGGACAGAGGAACATGGATGGGCATGGATTGGGAGGGCAGGGCTCAGGGAGAGAGGGGAATTGCTGGAAAGGGATGAATGGAGGGGCAGGGGACAGAGGAGCATGGATGGGCATGGATTGGGAGGGCAGGGCTCAGGGAGAGAGGGAAATTGCTGGATAGGGATGAATGGAGGGGGCAAGGGACAGAGGAGCATGGATGGGCATGGATTGGGAGGGCAGGGCTCAGGGAGAGAGGGGAATTGCTGGATAGGGATGAATGGAGGTGGCAGGGGACAGAGGAGCATGGATGGGCATGGATTGGGAGGACAGGGCTCAGGGAGAGAGGGGAATTGCTGGAAAAGGATGAATGGAGGGGGCAGGGGACAGAGGAGCATGGATGGGCATGAATTGGGAGGACAGGGCTCAGGGAGAGAGGGGAATTGCTGGATAGGGATGAATGGAGGGGGCAGATGGGCATGGATGGATATGGATTGCAGGGCAGGGCTCAGGGAAAGAGGGGAATTGCTGGATAGGGATGAATGGAGGGGGCAGGTGACAGAGGAGCATGGATGGGCACTGATTGGGAGGGCAGGGCTCAGGGAGAGAGGGGAATTGCTGGATAGGGATGAATGGAGGGGACAGATGGGCATGGATGGATATGGATTGCAGGGCAGGGCTCAGGAAGAGAGGGGAACTGCTGGATAGGGATGAATGGAGAGGGCAGGTGACAGAGGAGCATGGATGGGCATGGATTGGGAGGGCAGGGCTCAGGGAGAGAGGGGAATTGCTGGAAAAGGATGAATGGAGGGGGCAGGGGACGGGCATGGATTGGGAGGGCAGGGCTCACACTCTCTCTCTCTCATATACAATGTCTTTCTGACTCACACTCTCACACACTCTGTCTCACACTGTATCACATTCACTCTCTATGTGCCACACAGTCACTCACACACTCGCTTGGTCTCATACACTCACTCTCACAGAGAATCTGTGTCTCACACACACTCTCTCTCTCGCACACACACACACACTCCCTCTCAAACTGTGTCTCACATACACACTTGCACACACTCTCATTCTCACACACACACACTATCTCACAAACACACTCACACCCAGACTCACTCTCTCTCTCACACACACACACTCACACTTTCACTCTGTCTCTCACACAGTCACTCTCACATACACTCTCCCAAACATACACACTCCGAGGAAAACCTTGCTAGCGCCCGTTTCATTTGTGTCAGAAACGGGCCTTTTTTACTAGTAAATAAATAAATAGGCTACTCCTCCACTCCTGCTTAGCTTTGAGGGAACAGTGCTCCCTACAGGTGCCTAATTTTAGGTGCTTTGCTATAGAATTGACCTGCATGTTCTAGTTCTGGAGGCCATGCCTCTGTAAAGTTACAGACACTTTGGAGGCAATCTGAGATACCAAAATGGTGCAGAATCTACACAAAAAAGCTGTATGATATGATGGAAACTTGAATACTTCAAAGGTATAAATAATGTAAAAAAACAAAAAAGTAAACCTGTTGTACATTCTTCTGCTCTCGAACAATAAGTCAATGTATGAGAATCCAAGAAAGCAAACTCAGGAGCAATTTCAAAAAATATTTCTTGAAAGAGTGGAGGAGACTAGCTGACTTCAAACAAACATAGGATAAGCATGCAAGAACTGAAGGAAAAATCGGAGATCAACTGGAATCTAGTGTTATGTCCCAGAATGAAACTCGGCAGACTATCCTGCTTATAATCGAACGAGAAAAACGCCGAAGTTCCGACCTAAATTGGGAGATGGACGTTTATCTCACAAAAACGAATAACGCGGTATAATCGAAAGCCGAACTTGGACGTTTTCAACTGCACTCCATCGCGGAAGCGTACAAAGTTGACGGGGGCGTGTTGGAGGCATGGTGAAGGCGGGACTGGGGCATGGTTATCACCCAAACAGAGATGGGCGCCTTTCGCCAATAATGGAAAAAAAGTATGCGTTTGTAGCTAGAATTTAGGGCACTTTTCCTGGACCCTGTTTTTTCACGAATAAGGCCCCAAAAAGTGCCCTAAATGACCAGATTACCACCAGAGGGAATCGGGGATGACCTCCCCTGACTCCCCCAGTGGTCACTAACCCCCTCCCACCACAAAAAATGATGTTTCACAACTTTTTATTTTCACCCTCAAATGTCATACCCACCTCCCTGGCAGCAGTATGCAGGTCCCTGGAGCAGTTGTTAGGCTGTGCAGTGGACTTCAGGCAGGTGGACCCAGGCCCATCCCCCCCACCTGTTACAATTGTGCTGCTTAATGCTTAGTCGTCCAACACCCCCCCAAACCCACTGTACCCACATGTAGGTGCCCCCCTTCACCCCTTAGGGCTATAGTAATGGTGTAGACTTGTAGGCAGTGGGTTTTGAGGGGGATTTGGGGGGGCTCAACACACAAGGGAAGGGTGCTATGCACCTGAGAGCTCTTTTACCTTTTTTTTTTGTTTTTGTAAAAGTGCCCCCTAGGGTGCCCGGTTGGTGTCCTGGCATGTGAGGGGGACCAGTGCACTACGAATCCTGGCCCCTCCCACGAACAAATGCCTTGGATTTATTCGTTTTTGAGCTGGGCGCTTTCATTTTCCATTATCGGTGAAAAACAAAAATGCCCAGCTCACAAATTGTCGAATAAAACATGGACATCTATTTTTTTCGAAAATACAGTTCGGTCCGCCCCTTCACGGACCCGTTCTCGGAGATAAACGCCCATGGAGATAGACGTTTTCGTTCGATTATGCCCCTCCACATGAACCATGTGGTTCTCATCTGCTGTCATTTTCTGTGTCCAAACATAAAACAAATGGTTGCTTTAATGTGGAGTATGATTTAAATAGAAGTTATTCTATAGACACAATATAAAAAGAAGGATGCCCACATGATTTTTTTTTCTGTTATACAGTGAACCTTTATGGCTGAACTGTCTATATATGGTGATCTGCCCTTTAAAGCTTCTTGTCCATCAGAAACCTTGGTAATAAGCTTACTTTAGAAAGAAAAAAAAGAACAGATGGTCTCATTAAAATATTTATGAGGTGGGCTCTGAACTTGTACTATGGAGAGCTTTACCATTCTGGGCACACATTTCAGGTAGCATATAGCTGTGCATCAATTCTCTTAAATGAGAGAGGGACGATAAAGAAAAGAGATAGTGTTTGAATGCAGAACTCTTAACAACTAGAAACATAACGGAAAGAAAAAAGCTGCGGCCTCTGATAATAGAAAATTGACTGTCAGTTTAAATGCCTCAAAGATTTTCTTACAGGTTTGACAAACTCCTCAATTTCCAAGACTTATTTTGATTATTGAGCAATTAACATTTGTGTTTGGGCTATTGGCTGATTTAACCATTGAGATATCTATTTATTTAATGCTTTTTATCTATCTATCTATGGAGTATTTTCAGGGGGTACTTGGGGGTACTGAGTATCGGCACCTTTTCCATTGTCCACTCAAAATGACCCATGATCCCTATCAGGCTCATTTTCGAAACAGAAGGACACCCATCTTTTGACGCAAATCGGAAGATGGGTGTCCTTCTCACAAGGTCGCCCAAATCGGTATAATTGAAAGCCAATTGTGGGTGTCCCCAACTGTTTTCCGTCGCAGTGACGACTAAAGTTCACGGGGGTGTGTTGGAGGTGTAGTGAAGGCAGGACTTGGGCGTGCCTAACATATGGGCGTCCTTGACCCATAATGGAAAAAAAGGGCGTCCCTGACGAGCACTTGGTCGACTTTACCTGGTCCTGTTTTTCTTATGACCAAGGCACAAAAAGGTGCCTGAACTGACCAGATGACCACCGGAGAGAATTGGGGATGACCTCCCCTTACTCACCCAGTGGTCACTAACCCCCTCCCACCCTCAAAAAACATCTTTAAAAATATTTTGTGCCAGCCTCTATGTCAGCCTCAAATGTCATACTCAGGTCCATCACAGCAGTATGCAGGTCCCTGGAGCAGTTTTAGTGGGTGCAGTGCACTTCAGGTAGGCGGACCCAAGCCCATCCCCCCCTACCTGTTACACTTGTGGTGGTAAATGTGAGCCCTCCAAAACCCACCAGAAACCCACTGTACTCACATCTAGCTACCCCCTTCACCCCTAAGGACTATGGTAGTGGTGTATAGTAGTTCATAGTGGGTTTGGAGGGGGGTTGGGGGGGCTCAGCACACAAGGTAAGGGAGCTATGTAGCTGGCAGCAATTTCTGAAGTCCACTGCAGTGCCCCCTAGGGTGCCCGGTTGGTGTCCTGGCATGTCAGGTGGACCAGTGCACTACAAATGCTGGCTCCTCCCACGACCAAAGGTCTTGCATTTGGTAGTTTCTGAGATGGGCGTCCTTGGTTTCCATTATCACCTAAGGATGACCTAAATGTCAAGATTTGGGCATTGCCGACCGTATTATCGAAATGAAAGATGGATGTCCATCTTGTTTCGATAATATGGGTTTCCACACCCCTCCATCGGGACGTTTTGGGAGGACATCCTCAGCAAAACGTGGGCGTCCCTTTCGATTATGCTCCTCCACGTATTACTGAAAAAGCCCAACCATACCAACTCTGCCGTTTTTTTTTTTTTAATAACTTTTTATTGTTAACCATTCAAAATACATTGACATCTAAACAAAGTCATATAGCTATTACATAGTTAATCCCCCCATTCCCTCCCCCTAGACCCGTGGTGTTTGATCTTGCTCTTGTAATTGTTCATATAGCGTCCATATTTTCGTGAAGGTCAACATAGTCCCTCTTCATAGTGCCGTTAGCTTTGACATTTGGTAAAGGAAATCCACTTTCTGCGTCACCATCTGCAATGTTGGCATTTCCACTTGCTTCCACGCCCTGGCTAATGCGATTTGGCCGCTGCAAAGTATTGGGTCGCTAGTCTATGTTGCCAGCTAGGGATTGATATCGGCTGCAAGTGGAGTAGGCATTGTTCTGCCCTATTTGGGTAAGGCTTTTGGATTACTTTATTGACCAATTCCACCACTTTCGCCCAGTATACTTTTGCTTTCGGGCATTCCCACCATATATGAAGGAATGTGCCCCTTTGACCACACTCCTGCCAGCATTGTCCCGTCAGTCCCGGATATATTTTTTGTAGTTTAACGGGGGTGTAGTACCACCAATACAACATTTTAAACCCATTTTCATTTACTGACTGTGCTAAAGAAGATCTGAACAAGTATTTATAATTCCTCACCCACACTTCCTTAGGACCAACTCTGCCTTTTCATAGATTCTGTGGCTGGTTGCAGGGGACTTGGCTATTGTGGGGCAGGTCCCTCAGTGATCACCCCATCCGTGATGGATGACATGGCATTTTATTGAGACACCTTTTAGGTGTCATTTGTACCGCCAGGCGGCGAGGACCATGTGAGTGACCAAGAGCGTATCTGGATATTTGATATACCCTGAGAACTATGACCAGAGTTCTGAGGGACCTGTAGTTGCTTAGCATTGACAGCTGAGGCCAGGCTGATACAACCCACTAGTTAAGCACAGAGTAATTTAGTGAGGGTCCTCTGAGCCCTGCCATAGTGAGGGGTGTTTGGAATTTCTAGGAGTGGCTCAGGCTGTCTGGTACTAGAGGTTCTCACATTATGTAAAGGAGACACACAACCTTTGCAAGACTGCTTACGAGGATCATGGAAGATAAATTCCTACAGCTGGGGGAGGGGCAAATAGAGGGGCATAATTGAAAGGAGCGCCCAAGTTTTCCTGAGGACGTCCTCGCAGGACTTCCCGGCGAAGGGGCGGGGAAATCCGTATTATTGAAACAAGATGGGCATCCATCTTTCGTTTTGATAATACAGTCGTGGACGTCCAAATTGTGAAATTTAGGTCGACCTTAGAGATGGTCGTCCTTAGAGATGGTGGTCCCCTATTTTCGGTAATAATGGAAACCGAGGACGCCCATCTCAGAAACGACCAAATCGAAGCCCTTTGGTCATGGGAGGAGCCAGCATTCGTAGTGCACTGGTCCCCCTGACATGCCAAGACACCAACCGGGCACCCTAGGGTCAATGCAGAAATTGCTCCAAGGTGCATAGCACAAGGTAAGGGATTGTGGGCTGAGCCCCCCCCCCCAAAACCCAAACCCACTCCCCACAACTGTACACCACTACCATAGCCCTAAGGGGTGAAGGGGGGCACCTAGGTGTGGGTACAGTGGGTTTGTGGTAGGTTTTGAAGGGTTCACATTTACCACCACAAGTGTAACAGGAAGGGGGGGGATGGGCCTGGGTCTGCCTGCCTGAAGTGCACTGCACCCACTAAAACTGCTCCAGGAACCTATATACTGCTGTCATGGAGCTGGGTATAATACTTAAGGCTGGCATAGAGGATGGAAAAATATTTTTAACAAATTTTTTTGAGGGTGGGAGGGGGTTAGTGACCACTGGGGGAATAAGGGGAGGTCATCCCCGATTCCTTCCGGTGGTCATCTGGTCATTTAGGGCACAGTTTTGTGGCTTAGTCGTAAGAAAAAAAGGACCAGGTAAAGTCGTCCAAGTGTACGTCAGGGACGCCCTTCTTTTTTCCATTATCGGTCGAGGACGCCCATGTGTTAGGCATGCCCCAGTCCTTCCTCCGACACGCCCCCGTGAACTTTGGTCATCCCCGTGACGGAAAGCAGTTGAGGACGCCCAATTTCGATTATGCCGATTTGGACAACCCCGTGAGAAGGACGCCAAACTTGCGATTTGTGTCGAAAGATGGGCGCCCTTCTCTTCCGAAAACAAGCCTGATAGGCTGCCAAACCCATAGTAAGTTGAAGCCTTGAGAAAAAGTTGTTAGGTTTTCTGGCAATGTGCTGAATATTAGCAGATAGACAATTATATTGCGTGATATAACCAGTTTGCCACTAAGTGCTGACCGGGTAAATTTATCAGGAGATAAAAATATTCATGGATAGCTGGTTAAGCACTATTTAACCAGCCAGAAGCCATTCCTGGCTGGTTAAATAGCACTGAATATTGGGGGGGGGGGGGGGGGGGATATTGTTAGTGTGCACAGGGCAGAAGCCATTTAAAAGAGTCTTGCAAGGAAAAACCTGTTTGAATTGAACTGTGAGTACAAATGCTAACAATGAATTGGGATTGGGAGCTACAGCAGAGGTCAAGTCTGTGAGGAATAAAATCAGTGTTTTATCGAGTTTGATAGATGAGGCTAAATCTTTGATGGTTTTACTGAAACCTGGTTGAGGGATGGGGAAGAATCATATTTGTTTCAATGCCTGCCCCAGTATTATGAGGTATTTTCGCTCTTGCAGCCGTCGAGGAAGGGCAGTGTATAGCAGTGGGTTTTATTAGAGGTCTTCTGGCTGTGCAGCTTACCCCATTGAGCCTCGTGTATAAGGAAGTGTTGCTGATTAAGTTATTATTCAAGATCCCTATTTTTTGTATTGCCCTCCAGGTTTATCTGCTTCCATTTGGAATTATATATATCAATCAACTGCGGATTTGGTGTTTCAGTATTCAAATTTGCTTATTTTGGAGATTTTATTGTCCACATGGATGATGCTCAATCATCAAGAACACAATATTTTTCTTCTCTTTTTCAGAATTTAGGCCTGGCTCAATGGATTTGTGTTCCTACCCATAAGGAAGGCCATACTTTAGATTTAGTCATTCCTACTTTGGATAACCAATATGACTTATTGGATTTTGATACTTAGACATTTTCTTGGATGGATCACTTTGGAGTATTGTTTTGCTTATCTTGTGAAGGGACTGGGCTGGTTCTCTCTGATCTTCATTGTTAATCCTCTCAGTCAGTGGGGTCTATCAATCTAGAGTGGATGCCTCCTTTATTTGTAAATTTCCCCAACAAATTTGAAGTATTGTTTTTATCTGAACAGACGGAACTCCAGAATGCAGTTTTAGCACAGGCTTTGGATAAGATTGCTCATTTGCAAGTCAAATGCACAAATTTAAAGTCAAAACCATGGTATCATGAGGACTTGTATTTGATGAAAAAGCAGTTGCGAAGAGCAGAGAGGCAGTCAAGAAAACATAGATCTTTGTCTACTGATGCTCAATGTAAATTTTGCAATGGTATTATAATAGCTAGTTGAAATAAGAGAATAGGACTTCCCTTCTGTATTTATATACTGCTTTAGATCTAAGTGGTTTACAGTTTCATTTTACAGGTACTAGATCTGTCCCTAGTGGGCTCATTGTCTAAGTAGTACATTGTACTACAGTTGTACCTGGGGCAACAGAGGGTTAAGTGACTTGCCCAGGGTCACACGGAGCTACAGAGAGAACTGAGCCTGGTACCCCAGGATCTCAACCCATTGCTGACCATCAGGCAGCCGCAGGAATTGAACCCAGTTCCCCCGGTTCACAACCTACTGTACTAACCATTATACCACTCCTCCTTCTCAATAAGGGATGACTTATTCCTCATCCCTTATTAAGAATACTGCAGTACCAGCAAAGACATTGTTTTCTATTTTTTTATGCCCTTCTTAAAGATGATCGGGGTGAGCTGCTGTGAGATTCAAGATGGCATCGTAGCGTTTTACTGCACCAGATGTGCTCAGATACTTTCCTCAAGCACTGCTGTGAAAGGCTCCGGACCTCCGGGGATAATGGGGAAAAGGAGAGGGAAGGTGCGGGAGAACCCCTCAACCCCCACGGGGACCCACCTTCATCAGCAGACAACGTTGGAGCAGTTCGAGCTGACGTCTGGTCCCAGGCAAGCCTCTTCTCCTGCAGTCGGAGCCAGCGTGTCAGCACTGGCTAGCAGTGTCGACGGGGTCTCCTTGAGCCCTGTCTTACGTGTGGTTCCTTCCTGGTTGTGGGGGAGCCACACGTAAGACAGGGCTCAAGGAGACCCCGTCGACATCTGGAATTTCTCAACCCCAAGTAGGAGATAATATGAACCTCACATCTTTCTTGGAATCCTCACTAGAGGTTATTACCCAGAGGATAACTGTGGTGGTTTCCTTTGCTTTGGAGATGGATTGAGATGCTGTGTTGAAACTTTCTTTTCGTCATTTAGACTCTCTCTTCCTGGGATCTAAAATAAGAATTTATCCTGATTTGGCTAGAGAAATACAGAAAAGGCGTAAAGTCTTTTGGGCTCTACGCCCAAGAACTTTGGCATTAGGTGCAAAATTTGTACTTAAATTTCCTTGCATATGTCGAGTATTAGTTCTGTTTAAACAATTTCAATTTTTTGATCCCAAGCAGTTAGAAGAATTTTTGCTGTCTAAATAAGAGATAAATGTTATAGTCTAGTCACAGATAGTACACTGTATGATTGCTTGGAGTAAACTAGCTGGGTAGCAATAATTATAAATTGATTTCCTAGATTGGGTTTATTTAAGCTCTTGGTTCTAATTTACCTAATTATAGTGGTCGAAAGTGGGGAAAATATTTCTGTTATTGATAAGTCCGGATAATCTTAACATAAAGAAATATTCAGTTTCTTGTATTATCTCTCTAAGAGTTGTATAATATATAATTTGAATAAAAATGAATGAAAAAAAAAAGATGTTTGGGGGTGACTCATTGTAGCTAATGCCTTCTTTTGATGACTTATCCCACTTTTTCTGTTCCAAAGTTGCCACTTTACGTCAGGTTTTTACTATTTGTGAGGATGAAGGGAAGGTTGTTCAGGTTTTAGATACTGTACAACGGAAAAATTTCAAATACGAGACTGAACCTGAGGGAATATCATTTGTTTAGTGCTCTGGGATTGCCCCTGAGGGAATGAGAGTTAATGACTGTTTAAACTGACCTATTGCTGAAAGTTCCTGTTGATTTTGCTATTAGTAAAGTTCACCATTTATTAAAAGCAACCTTTGGAGTGAGAGGGGATTCTTTTGTAGGCTGTGTTCAAGCGACAAGGGTGGTAACAACCCCCTGGCATTCCAGGATTTACCCTGGCCCTGACCTGTGCCCAGTTCAATAGAGACATTACGTTTTGAACTCCTTGGGCAAGTGGCCTAACCCAAAGAACTTAACTGGCATCCAGGACTGCTTGAGCGAGACCAGGGTTACATACATATGTAAATTACACTCTTTGTATTTAAATGGAGGAGTAGCCTAATGGTTAGTGCACTGACCCAGACCCTGGGGAATTGGGTTCAATTCCCACTACAGCTCCTTGTGACCCTAGGCAAGTCACTTAATCCATCATTGCCCCAGGTACAAAATTGAGACTGTGAGCCCACTAGGGACAGAGAAAATACCTGCATATAATGTACATAAACCACTTTGGTTGTACCACAGAAAGATGGTATACCAAGCTCCATGACCCTTTACACATGGATATGGGTCTAACAGTCTACTTTTATATCTAGTTGGTGAATGTTTACCTTGGAAAATGTAGTTTTTAATTTATCTCAGTTGTTCAATTGTGTGCCTTGCTGAAATAAATAAAAATGCATAAAACTTAAGAATAAAGTTTTTAAAAATGATATAATAGAGGGGAGAATGTCTGGAATGGGGCTGGATATAAAAAAATACTCTTATCTTGCTTATTGGCTATTAGTTAATTCAGCTCTCTAAGATGGTATGCCTGTCTCTCACAATTTTCCATGTAACTATTTGAGCTCTCCATTAATGTAAACTTGTAGTCATTTCCTTGTCTAAGCATAAGCCCATGAAATATAGATGGATTAAACTTTTAGCAGACTATAGTTTGTCAAATAAGCACGTGTGATATAATATAATTACAAGCGCTTACCATATGGTGTCCTATCTACTGCTGGGGATGGAAACTGTGATATATTAAATTGCCCTCAATGTAGTCTAGCCCAACTCTCATCCTCAGGATATAAAGACCATTTGGTTCAATTATAGAAAAGACCAGTTTAAAGAAGATTAACTTAAAGGGTATTTTAAGTAAAGAGCAGTGTGCTAGAATGACTCTAAAGCAAGGCTCAAAGTTTTCTACAGTCCATAGAAAGCATCTTGGCAATTTAATAACTATCATGTATTTATATTTTAATTAATGCCTTTTCATGTTTGCAGCATAGCATGAAAGAATTATTCGTTAAGTTAAAGAGAGTCATATTTAGTGTAAGCATCGCAATTTGCTGTTAAATGTTAATTTTTTCCAAGTTATTGAATGCTGCTTCTTGGGGGAGGAATTGTTTTATATTTTTATGTACTGTTTGAGACTTGTAAATGCAGGGCTGTCCTTAGCATTGTTGGGCCCTGTGTGGACTAATTTGGTGCCCCCTCCCCTGCCCGACTCTTAAGACTCTCAAATGAGGTGTCAGGGATTTATCTATGTATTTAAATAGAATTCGTTAATGGCCAACTACTATTTTACAAGCTTGGGATACCCTGTACCAAAAAGGCAATAAAATGACACTATCTTTCTGAGAAGCACAAAACCAAAGGGAGAGGAGGAGTGAGCAGGAAAAGATGTAAGAGCAGTGGGGTGGGAGGAGTTAGAGTGTCAGTGTTGAGAAGCATGATTACCAAGGGGGAGGGGGAGAGAAGAAGAGAGAGACAGAGAGGGAAAAGAACATTAACTTTTGATGAGCTGCCAATTGCAAAGTTCACTCAGTTAAACTTGGAGCTCCTAGGATCAGGGGGCACTGTATGGCCATCCCTGTTGTCCCCTGCTTAAGACTGGCTCTTAAACTTATTCACTTGTCTCATCTAGTATAAAAGTTTCAAAATAGGACTATAGTGCAATTGTATTTTTACTTATAAAACATATTTTCGATTGGAAATTGGATCCACCAGCAACAAGCTCATTACAGGGAGCTGAAGGGAGAAACTGCTCAGATTAATCCATTGTCTTTGAAGTCTGCAATGAAATGCAAGCTAAAAGAACCTAATACTAAGGAATGTGCAATATGCTACTACTGTTAGTCTATTTTATACTGCTGCCAGAACTATGCATGGCTGTACAGAAAAACATCAACACCTAACAAACCAAAGAAAGGTGCCCTATGGAGAAAGTCACAATTAATACCTTTTATTAAATTTAGATATTAGATATGTATCATATGTCAAAGAATAAAGTGGTTGCTCAAAGCATATACTAACCACAATCGTTCAACTGCAAAACACTATGCACATATTTGTGCAAAAACACACTCAGAACCTTATTGTACCATAAATATTACACTGGGCAGAACCTAATACACCATTAGGGGCTTATAGCCCATTTAGTTATGTTTAAACAAAAGAGATCTGCATTAAAACAATATTTATTTTTTTTATTTTGACTAATTGACTTGTTTTAAAACCTTCAGTCTCAGAGTCAGTCAGCAGCACCTTTCTGCCTAATAGTTGAGATCACAGACAGTCTAAGTCATCATATAGGAAAAACCAAAAGCATTAGGGGCTTATAGCCCATTTAGTTATGTTTAAACAAAAGAGATGTGCATGAAACAAAATATTTATTTTTATTTTTGACTTGTTTTAAAAACCAGAGTCAGTCAACTCAGCACCTACCTCTGTCTCCTGAAATCCAATGCGCTGCACCTTCGTGCCAATTTGGAAGGAAGGAAGTGGGAGGGAACATCTCTCAGACATTCTGTCTCTGACTCTGTTCTTGTTCTTCAGCCTTCCCTACGTGAAGCCCCTCCCGCGCGTTCCCACCTATGCGGAACAGGAAGTACATGACGGCACGGGAGCGAGCGCTCGTAGGGAAGGCTGACTGGCTGCCTGAGGGTGACGCGATGGCGAGGCGAAGAAGCACTGCAGGCACAGGAGGACTGCGGCATGCCGGTGTGAGAGCCCAAGCGGGCAAGCGGAACTCAACTGGGCTGATGTCTGATTGGGATGGCGTGTCGTCGGCATCATGTCGCGTCGTCGGTCCGAAACAGATCCTGCGGCTGGGCGGCTGGGCGGCTGGGCCGAGCGGCAAGCCCCGGGCGGGCGGAACTGGGTCGTGCCGGTTGGCGTCGTCACGGGTGACGTCCTCAGGATACGATCTTGTGACTGGGGAGGCTTTGCCTCCCCAAGCCTCTTATACCGGGTGCCTATGGATGTAGACCAAAACCAAACAGTCAGATCTCCAGAGGTTGATTGTAGTGATATATATATTTATAACCAGATACTACAGACGTGACATGGTTCATGTTTTGGCATAAAATTGCCTGCTTCAGGAGTCAAGTATCTCACTGTAAGGTGTCCGTAGTTTCAAAACAAATAGTATTATGCATTTAATTCAATGCCACGCTGCTATTCTGTCCCAAAATGCCAATGACCCTTCCTTTTTAGGACCACATGTAAATTTTAGGCGCGGATCCCATACCTAACTTTATGCACATTGGTCCCAATTAAATCTAATTAGTGCCAATAATTGCTTGTTAAAAAGCCAATTGTTGGCACCAATTGGCTTGTTATTCAATTAAATTGCACATGCAAATCAGGAATATGCCTAAATTTACACAGGCAATTTTTGACATCCTTTATAGAATCAGGGGAAAGCACTATTCTATAAAGTAGCACCTAAGCCCTATAGGGCCAGATTCTATATATGGTACTTAAAAAATCCACATGGAAAACATTTCTGCTTAAACGTATTCTATAAGTGGCACCTAGACATATATAGAATACGCTTAGTCAATATCCTAGCACCTAAAACTATGCGTACCCATTTACACCAATGAAAATGTGGCTTAAATCCTGGCACATAGATTTAGATGCAGAGGACCATATTCTATAACAATGTGATTACATTTTGGAATGCCCACAAAACGCCCATAACCATGCCCATTTTTGCCTGCATGCATTAAAATTTAGTCGCAGTGTGTTACAGAATACACTTATGGAGTTGTGCGTATAAGTTCTAATTATTGTCTCATTATTGCTTGTTAAGTGCTGTTAACAACACTGATTGGCTAATGTGCCTTTAGCACGGCTTAGTAAACAGGGCCCTTAGTGCGTAATATTTAGAAAGCTTATCAACAATACATAATAACCCAACGTCTCAAAACATTCACGCTGTGTAGAGAAGGTAAATTTCTTGAGAATGAATCGCAGTCACAGACCTCAGTGGTGACTCATTTCACAAGGGCAAAACGCTCTTGACTCGCCTTGCCTCTTCACTGGTCTGTATAAATTTTTATTACTTTAAATTTTTTAATATTAGAACATTTCTGTACAGGATAATAATACATATACACTATGGAGGTAGAATTTTGCATGTTCATGTAAAAAAGCATAATATATATCCCATTAAGCTGTAGTTTATCCCCGGATTCTATATATGGTGCCCAGAACTGTGCACCCAAATTCATACCCTCTCCTAAGATGAGCATGCAAATTGATTAACAAGCCAGTTAACAACAATACTTGGGAGCTAACAATCAATTATTGATAAGTGGCACTCATTAAAATTTGCACGTGCATCTGGTTCTGCGCTAATCTATAAGGCATGGCAGCTAACTCTCCTAGCATGTAATTCAAAAGGGGGTATGGCCAGGGCATGCCAGAGGTGTTCTGAAAACTTGCATGCAGAATTACAGGATATGGTATTAGTGTGCCTGACTTGGGTGCCAGCATTTACACCAGGTTTCAGTAGGCTTAAATATGGCGCCTAAAGTTAGGCACAGGAATTGGCGCTAAGTGTGATTTTATAAAGGGCATGTGCCCGTTTATAGAATCGCCCTTAGTGCCATTTTTTTCCAGTGCCAGATTTTGAGCACCGTTTACTGGATGTATCCAAGCTAAAACAATGTAAGCACTAGTTAAATTGACTAGATCTCTTTATTAAACCGAATTTGAGACAAACACAATTATCGCTAATGGTATCTGTGACTCTTTCCCTTGCTCGGCTTTCTTCTAGCATTGTCAGTTCTTCAGTGGAGGAGAGCTTAATGATTAGAGCAACAAGCTGAGAACAGGGAAGCCCAGTTCAAATTCCACTGCTGCTCTGTCTTATGATCTTGGATGTCACTTATCTCTCTATTGCCTTGGGTACAAATATAGGGGCTAATGCAGAAACCTTTCATTAGAGCAATGTGCTAATGCTTAGCCTAGGAGTAACACCAAAGTTTTGCTACTCAGGGTATCTTTTACAAAGCCACACTACCGATTCTTGGTGCGACAAATGAGAGGAAGCCCATTCAATTCCTAGGGGCTTCCTCTCATTTGCCGCGCAGGAATCAGTAGCACGGCTTTGTAAAAGAAGCCCTCAATGCTGTAACCAAATAGTATGCAAATTGGCCCTGTGCCAAAATGTGCAGTAACATGGGAGAGAGCATTGGGCACATGCACACGGGTCTGAATTAGTGAAAGCTATTTCTTGTGCACAAAGCAGCTAGAGTAGCATATATACTCATCTGTGCATGTGCCGGAATGATATCCTGCATGTAAATATCAGTATCATAAAGATTTTATGCACAGGTGTTCCAGCATATGCACAGATATATGTGCATGCAACTTGAATATCTATATAATTTTGTGTATGAAGACCTGTTCGCAGGCCCATTTCTTCCCAAGGTCCGGCAGTTATGTTCTTTGTACAAGCACATCCTCCACATGCTCTAAAAAAAGTTGTGAATCTTTGTACTTATAGTGAAGTGGATTAGAGGGAATGGATCACAGAAAAGTACACCAGTATGGTAAAATCAACTTTATTACATAAGTACATAAGTAATGCCACACTGGGAAAAGACCAAGGGTCCATCGAGCCCAGAATCCTGTCCACGGCAGCGGCCAATCCAGGCCAAGATCACCTGGCAAGCTTCCCAAACGTACAAACATTCTATACATGTTATTCCTGGAATTGTGGATTTTTCCCAAGTCTATTTAGTAGTGGTTTATGGACTTGTCCATTAGGAAACCGTCTAACCCCTTTTTAAACTCTGCCAAGCTAACCGCCTTCACCACGTTCTCCGGCAACGAATTCCAGAGTTTAATTATGCGTTCGGTGAAGAAAACTTTTCTCCGATTTGTTTTAAATTTACTACATTGTAGTTTCATCGCATTCCTCCTAGTCCTAGTATTTTTGGAAAGCGTGAACAAACGCTTCACATCCACCTGTTCCACTCCACTCATTATTTTATATGCCTCTATCATGTCTCCCCTCGGCCATCTCTTCTCCAAACTGAAAAGCCCTAGCCCCCTTAGTTTTTCTTCATAAAAACTCAACGTGGCTATGTTTTGGCAAACACCTGCACCAGGGGAATAACAAATCGGTGCATAAGCAGGTAAAATGGAATTAAAACTTCTGAAGTTGAAAGACAGCATCTAAGTCACGAGCAATGTCATTTTAAAACGCCAAGTGAAATCATCAAAGCCTAGTGCACTTTTCTGCATCAGCTCCTTAGATTGTAAGCTCCTCTGGGACATCAAAAATGCCTACTGTACATGAATGTAAATTACCTTGAGTTACTGAGAAAGGTGTGAGCTATATCCATTCAGCTCTCTCCCACTTTATTGCTTTTCATCTTCTCCTGTTACTATCAGCTCCCCAACTGCCATTTATTCTCTAACAACTGTTAAGTAGCACCAAGCTGTCTACCAAGCTGCACTGGTATATTTTAAGTGAAGACAAACCTGTCTAAGACAAGAAAGGCAATGATTTTTAGGCTGCTCAGCTACAACTATCAGCAATTTTTGCAGCAACAGATAGAACTACATCATTGAAAATGTAGTTTAAAATCCATCGTAGTCATCTCACATTCGGATTGCTATATTCTTTGCAGGATTTAGTGGCATTTATTGGCCCAGTATGAAAATAGTCCAAGGATGTTGTTATGAACTTCTGAGAACACATCTATCTTTTGCCACTTGGCTGTTGTAACCACCTCTTGTCTGGCCTATCTAGTTTTCATAATGCCTCTTTGCAATCGATTCAGAATGCAGCATCAAGAATTGTTTTGCAATAAATCTGGTGAATGGAGGCATCCCTATGATGGAATGGCTTCCTCGAGGTTATGTATCGATTGAATATAAAGGATATTTTAACTTTTGTCTCCATATTCTATTGATAGCTTTAAAGTCAACAAATGTACATAATATTATAGATTAAGGAGTTCACTTTAAAAACCTTATCTGCCATTCATACACACAAAAGTGGAGCTTTTCATATATATACATGACGGCATTTGGAAATTTAAAGGAAAAGCATTCTGGATCTTAGTTATTTATTTTTATTGGGATTTATTAACAGCCTTTATGAAGAGATCCACCCAAGGTGGTGTACAGCAGATACAGCTTAACATGCAATTTTGTTAACAGCATAACAATAGTAAAATGACCAAACATAAGCATAAATACAGTTAGTAAGGTTAACGTGGAAATGGCAAATTGAAACCTAGTAATTATAGGACTAACATGAAACAGTATCAGAAATATACACATTTAGGACTAGATTCTATGTATCATGCTTAAAAAATTGGTGCCAAAATGAAATTCGTCTAAGCGTATTCTATAAAGTATGTCTTAATTTAGGCGTACTTTATAGAATAGGCCTAAATTTTTGCGCAGTATATAGAATACGCTGAGTGCTGCTCCACATGACTAAATTTAGTTGCTGGCAGTTATGCTGAGTAAATCTTGGTGTAAATCCCGATGCCTAAATTATGCATGGACTGGGTGTATTCTATAACAACACGCATAGATTTTAGAAATGTCCATGACCTGTCCATGTGCATTCACAATTATAGACACACTTGTGTTTAAAGGAGGAAAAGCCTCAAGAAGCTTCTAGATTATTAAAGTAATTTTAAAGGAGCTGGACTTCATCATCGGCAAAAACATCCGTGAAATGGTAGTATGATATGTTGACTCATAACTTAATAAACAGTTCTAATAATAAGAACTTTACTTAGTCAGTCGGTCAACGATGGCCAGCGTTTGGAATCTCAGCTTCTGCTTCAGGATCACGGGCCACTTAGATCTGTAACTAAATGGAAAACACAGAAATAACATTATATTAACTCCAATTCACTATCAAGGGTATTCACAATTATAGACACACTTGTACGTACCTAAATTGGGCATGTATCCCCCCTTATTCTATAACAGCACATGTTAATGCTAGAAATGCCCCTGTTCCACCCATGACCCTCCCACTTCTGCACCATTTTGTTTTTACTCATGTGTAAAATTTAGGCGTAGATTGGTTACTTTCTTTAGACTCCCTCACAGAGAAGAACATTAAATAAAAATATATCAGAAGTGAATAAGGGTATTTATTTATTTGGTCCACTTGTATCCCACATTTTCCCAGCTTATGCGGGCTCAATGTGGCTAACAAAGTTACTAGAAAATTATATAATACAACAGGTTAAATTTGTTTCAGTAAAAAATCTTACAAATTAAGTACAGAGTAGCTAAAAGGGGAGAATACAGATGGGAATACAGGAGCAACAAAAGAGAAGCTGACAAAGGATAAAGAGCGGGTAAACTAACAAAACAGGGGGGGGGGGTAAACAGCATTGTTGACTTTGGGGTAGGCCTTATTAAACAAATAAGTTTTTAGTAATTTTTTAAAAGTTTGATGAGCCGATGTCTCTTTCAGGAGCCTCGGCAAAGCATTCCAGGTTTGCGGGCTGATGAACGAAAAGATTGTCTTGTATTTTAGATTTCTGCATGAAGGATAGTGCAGATTAAGATAAGTTCAAGATGACACCAAGGAATTTCTAGCAGGTAAATCAATCAAATCACACATGTAACTTGGTGCTTCGCCGTAAATGATCTAGTGAGTTAAGGCACAGATCTTGAAATCAATACGGTCCTTAATGGGAAGCCAGTGAAGTCTCACACGAGGAGGCTGCGCACTGTCGTAACGAGATTTACCAAAGAACAGTCTGGCTGCGGTGTTTTGAACCGTTTGGAGCTTCGTCAGAATATAGTGGGAGCAACCAGCGAAAATTCCACTGCAGTAATCGATGTGGCTTAAGACCAAAGAATGAATCAGGGTTCTAAATATATCTTTTGGCAGGAGCTGTTTGATGCATTTAAGCTTCCACAAAGATAAGAACATTTTCTTCGTAATCTGCTTAATGTGACTATCAAGCGACAGATGGCTGTCCAGCGTGACCCCAAGAATTTTCAAGCTGTTCGAGATTGTGAGGGTCTTATCAGGAGTAACTAGAGCTTTGGGAATAGACTTGTTATGTTGTGAAGAAAAAACAATACATTGAGTTTTCTTCTTATTGAGTTTAAATTTAAACGCATTAGCCCAGGATTCCATAATGGAAAAGCTGGCTTGTATTGTGCCAGTAATTTCAGACAGGGTGGACTTAAAAGGGATGGAGATGGTTACATCATCCACATAAATAAAAGGATTAAGGGTAAGCACAATCACTACTTCTATATGTATATGGTGCTACTTACATGTAAAAACCTATTAGTGATGGTGCTCTTTTCCAATGATTTTCCCTTTTACGCATAATTTATTTATTTATTTATTGCATTTGTATCCCACATTTTCCCACCTTTTTGCGGGCTCAGTGTGGCTTACAATACATTATGAATCATGGAAATACAATTTGTTACAACTCGGTTATGGATTACATTGTGATGAGTTATGCGAGACAAAGTCAAAGTATCGTTAAGGAATATAATAATGGATAAGAGCACTGAAACATTGAAAGGAAATAACGGGAACAAAAAGGGGCAATATATAATAACAGGAGAACATTTGGTATACATTTTCTGTGAGTAAAGGTATGAGTGTGGTGAGATTACGGGGGATGAGAATTCAGAAGTGGCTGTATTGATGCATTACTGAACAGTGAGTGTGGGCTTTATGTGTTTTGGTTTTTTCCGTAAATTTTCTCAAAAAGATGGGTTACTTTGACAGTACAATACTTATTATATAAAAGGATCCATGTGCGCCAAACCTTTTATAAAATGCTAATGTAATTTTAAACACACAGACCTGGACATCCATTCTCCTGCCTAGACAACCCATGAAAAGCTACCTGCTACATAAATAGCATGGCGTTTTGCTTTTATAATATTATACAATTAGGGACTCAATAGAGCTGCTGGAGCACTCGTATTGTCAATCACTAAATAGCCCCAGTCTTATTGAATACAAAATATCTTTATTAAACACGTGTGCTTCAAAACAATTACAATTAGAGATAGAAATATATGTGAATGAAGCAGTAATGAAAGATATTCTTACAAAAAAAGAAAAACAATTTTTGTGTCATCCTTGTCCTGCTATTCCTTATATCTACTTTATCCCTAAAATCCATAAATCTACCAGGGACCCCCCAGGCCGCCCAATAGTATCCACTAAGAATTCAGTATTAGAGCCTTTATCTAAATACATCGATATGATATTGAACCCCTTGGTTTCGAGGGCAGAATCCTACGTGAGAGATTCTATGCATTATATACAAATGCTTGAACAGCTAGAACCCACATTGAATAAAAAAGATCTTTACATGGTGGGGTTGGACGTAGTTGCCCTTTACACAAATATTCCCCAAGATAGAGCTATACAGATAGCATGTGAGCAATTTGAAAATCTTCACATTTCGCAGCTTAAAATTGAAGTACTGAAGCAATTATTAACGTGGGTGGTATGCTATAATTACTTCAAATTTGAAGATCTATTTTATAAACAGATAAAGGGGGTAGCTATGGGGGCAAGTGTTGCTCCTTCATTAGCATGCCTCTATATGATGTACTTTGAGAAAAGATATGTGTATGAGTCTAGATGGTTTCAATATATTACATCTTGGAAACGATATATTGATGATGTGATAATGTTGTGGCATGGCCCCATGGTAGAATTAAGGTCATTTCTGGAGTATTTAAATAGTGTAGATCCTAACATTAATTTTACTTCTCGAATAGCCCAAAATGAAATAGAGTTCCTTGATATTAAAATAAGTAGAACAATGGAAAAAGGGTTTGCGACTACTATTTTTCGCAAACCCACTGATCGCAACGTTTTGTTACATTATCAGAGTTTTCATAATCAGGGTTTAAAAAAAGGGATACCGACTGGTCAATTATTGCGTCTCAGACGATTATGCTCCTCTATCTCAGAATTTAAGAAACAGGCCGCTGAAATGATAGAAAGATTTAGAGCTCGGGGTTATCCAATGAAGATCCTTAAAAATGCATACAAAAGGGCATTATACGCCCACCGCCCTTGGTTAATGTTACCTAAGTCAAGATCTCCTTCGAAGGCATTGGCATGTGTTATCCCGTTTTCTTTAAAAGCATCTAATATTAGCAGTATTATACATAAGCACTGGCATGTTCTTTCGATACACCCAGAATTTAGGGAACACCCCAAAATAGCTTATAGACGACAAGCTAATGTGGGAGAATTATTAAAGAAACCAAAACAAAGAGGGGAGGCAGGTAGACACTCCCCATGTGGGAGATGTGTATATTGCCGCTTTTCCCTAAACACTGAAAAGATTTGTATACCCCACAGTGATAAAGAATTTATATTAAGATATAACACTAACTGTAATAGCTCCCAAGTGGTGTATTGCATTATGTGTCCTTGTGAACTTTATTATATAGGTCACACTAAACGTCCCTTAAAGAACAGACTAGCAGAGCATGTAAGTAATTTACGTTTGAAGAAAATGATGTGCCCTCTGGTTGCTCATTGGTATGAGTGCAATCATACTGTAGATCAGTTAAAGTGTGTGATTTTAACACAAATTCCCCTTGACAGGAGCCGTGGGGGAGACATCAGTTCTAGATTGTTAGCCATAGAACAGAGATATATTTATACATGGCAAACAGTGACACCTATGGGACTTAATCAAGAGGTAGAATGGATTTAAGAGCCTGTTTCTTTAAGGGAGAAGAAAAAAAGAAAAAAGAAGCGATGCATTGTGGGAGGATATAAGGGTGGGGGTTGTGATTGTCCCTGGTTAGTTCAGAGCCACGGCAGTTGGGTCCCGGCCTGAGAAAGTCCTTTGTTGGCACGCTGCCAAACAGAATTGGTTAAAGTAAGTGCAATTATAATATATAAAACATTGTATTTTGATGAGAAATTAATTTGTTTAAAGGTTTGAATTGAAGGGGTGACAGTGGAATTGTGTAATTTTAGGGGATATGGTGGTTCCTCCTGATGAAGAGAACGAAATGCGGTCCTGCATAGAGGAGCCGATGCTTGCTTAAGGACTAGAGTAACAGCAGTTATGAGATTGAAAAGTCTCATCCCGCTAATGTAGTGCCTGAAATCTATTGCAAGTGGAGTTGTTTACCCCCAGAGAAGTGTGTTGGGGTTTGTCTTGAACTTTCATGAAACTTCATGTGAAACCGGAAACCGGAAGAGCAGAGTGAATGGACATATGCAAAGGTTTCTTATTTCTAATTCTGTGATGCCTCTTTGAGAGACGAGATATCATGAACTTTGACACAGTGTATAATGATATTCAAGAAAGTCATGTATATATAAATCCTCCTTGTTATAGATTTTCTATGCAGGTACTATAAGGTGTGAATGAGCATGAAAGATATAAGAGAATATTGTTTGTGAATAAAGGTTTTAAATACACGTGAGCAGGTTTTGAAGCACACGTGTTTAATAAAGATATTTTGTATTCAATAAGACTGGGGCTGTTTTGCTTTTATGCCAGAAGTTTACAAAACCTTTTCTACCTTACCTTACTGAAAATGAATACAGTATAGTCTGATCAGTGCTATACTTCTTATGTGATTGTTAGTATCAGGGAGAGTAATTAAAAAAAAAAAAAAAAAAGCACATTTCCAGGGATAAAGCAGACATTTGAAAATGCAAAAGGGTTTTGGTAATTGCAAACCCTCTCCCAGCCTTACCCCAGCGAATGCTTCCTCTCACTCTGGCGTAAACTTACTTACACAGAGGCTGTACATGCGTTAGCCATAAAAGGCTAGATTCTATATATGGCGCCTGAAAAATCCACATGGAATAAATTTCTGCCTAAGTGTATTCTATAACCAGTGCCTAGATTTAGGCACAGTATGTAGAATACGCTTATTTGAACCAGCGCCTAGAACTATGCACATCCATTTACACCAAGGGAAATGTGGCGCAAAGACTGGCATGCAGATTTAGGCACAGAGGGGCCATATTCTAGAACAGTGCATGTAAAGTTTGCCTATGAAACACTCATTTCCCCGCCTATAATCATGCCCCTTTTTGGCTCCGCACATTAGAATTTAGGTGCTCTGTATTAGCAAGTCATGCGTGTAAATTCTAATAATTGCCAATTAGTGCTCATTATTGCTTAAGTACTGTTAGAAATGCTGATTGACTTGTTAAGTCAATTAAGTTATGTGTGTTGTTATAGAATATGCTTGGATTTCAGTGCAGAATGCTAGGTGCAATATATAGAATCCGGCAGATATAGGATAGGTAATATTTTGAAGTTCTCCTCTCTCCTCAAAGAATACAACCCCGGAGGTCTGAATGCATGCTACTGAATATAGTGTAGACAGGATCAGAGAAAATAAATATTATTTGTGTGCACTCCTTGGACACAATGAAGGCAATTTTATAAGAGGTCATCTACTTTAATTAAGTCCTAATTTTAGAAGCATCTTCACATGTGAATAGCAATACTTACACCTGTAGATTGAATACAAATATAAATATTTCAGAAAGCAGCTGTTTTCACATGGAGATCCATACCAGACCATGGAATCCATGAGGGCACGGTTTGGGCAGGGCTGAGAGGAACAAAACTCTGCACATGTATTTCCCATTTTGCAAAGGGAATTCACATGTATGGGAATAAAAATTTCCTAGTCAGGTTTTTCACCAGCCCAAAAGCATGTACAAGTTTTTAAAAAGTGCTCCTTTTGGCCACATAGAACCAGGAGGTATTCTATAATAATGAGCATAGGTTTTGGAACATGGCCCACAATCCGCCCATTCCATGCCCATGGCCACACCCCCTTTTTTACTGTGCTCATTAGAATTTACATGCACTGGTTATAGAATATGCCTAGAAAGTTGTGCGCATATGTTCTAATAAAAGCCAATCAATGCCACTAATTGGTTGTTAAGTAGCAATTATCAGTGCTGATTGGTTTTGTAGGGGTCCTTTTACTAAGGTGTGGTAGTGTAGGCGTGGGTTTTAGGTGCATGCCCATCCATTTTTCAGTATGCCTGTAAAAAAGACCGTTTTAAAATTTTTGCCAAAAATGGACATGGCAAAATCAAAATTGCTACATGTCCATTTTGGGTCTGCGAACTTACCACCAGCCATTGACCTAGCGGTAAAGTCTTACACGGTAACTGGGCGGTAGAGATCTAAGCACATCAAATGTCACTTGGCGTGCATCTGATAAGTGCATCTGAAAATAAAAATTATTTTTCGGCCATGCGTATTGAATGCATGTCAAAAAATGAAATTACCGCAAGAGCCATGTGGTAGCCGGGTGGTAACTCCATTTTGGTGCATGTTGGGTGCACGTGGATGCTTACGCTGCTTAGTAAAAGGGCCTCTTAATTAAATTTTGCATGAGGCGCCATATATAGAATTTGGGGAAATGTGTACTTTTATGTACATATTGATAATGTGTACTTTTATGTACATACTGTGTACATTTTTGAATGCCTACAATTTGAGATGTGGCTATTTCCATGGGTATAATAGTGTTTTCCCCATAAGATAACGGTGGTATTCAGAAGCCCAGTCTCTGCACGTGGATTAATTATTTACTTATCTTAATGTCTACTATCAACAGAGCTATCTGTTTAAGTAGGACCATTGAATATGTGTCCTATACTTAAAAGTATAATTTATCTAAGTTAGGACTGCCATTTGTGTGGTCCTGTCTAAACAGATGACTTTATCAGGTTAGTGGTTGAATGTTGTTTCTATCTGAATAAGTTTTGACCTTCCTCATTGCAGACAGATAAATTTTGGCTGGGCATTGCATTGGCTGAATTTATATGGAAGCTTGCAAGGAATTTGTAAAACAAAAGAATCCAGTGCTGATCAAATAAATGCTTTTGGTTATTAACTCCTGTGCTTATCAGTAAAGCCTCACTATCAGCGTGTACAAAACCCTTATCGCTTTGTTTCTACAGTTTATGCCTCTTCTGTTATATTTTAGTATTCCCTTTGAGAATGTCAGATATTATTTCTCTGAGGTCTCCTTGCATGATTGCAATATCTATATCAACCTCCATAGTAAAACTTGACTTTTAAGCTATTTTTGAATGTTCATGTACAAGCAAAATGCCATCTTATCAAAATGTCTAGAATAATAATAATTGTAAAAACAAATATTGAGGAGATATTTTCTAGAAAAAAATTTTATTTGGGATGTGGGGTAGGCCACCATATATGCTCTATTAATACTTTCTACTCTTTCTAAAGATGTGCAGGCCGAGAATAAGTCACCAAATAAACATGTATCATTTGTTAAGTAAAAAAATGATACATGAATGTATTTGTCTAGACCAGAGAGCTATCACTGCTGCATAATTCTATTCATTCACATGGCAAACTTATTATGGGAACACATTTCAAACTATTGTACCTGAGGAAAGTCTGTCGATAGTTTTACCCACTGGCTTTATAGCAGTTATCAAAGAAAAAGTACACACACACTCTCGCTTTGAAAAGTCTCCTTGAGTATAAAGTACCACTGGACATTTACACCTGGGATACTTTTTCATGAAAAATAATTCAGGTAAATAATAAAATGCAATTAATATATATCAATTTCCCCACCAAACTAAATGTGTCGCTAGGAATGCCTCATCGAGGGCCCCTTTTACAAAGTCACACTAGCATTTTTAACATGCGCTAAAAATAAGCATGCACTAAACGTTAGAGATGCCCATATATTCCTATGGGTGTCTTTAGAGTTTGGCATGCACTAAAAATGCTAGCGCATCTTTGTAAACGACCCCCTGAAATTTCCTCTTTCATTTCAAAGGAAAGCACACCCTTACAATTTTCAAGTATAAATTGCTATCCACTCGTTTACTAAAGGGACCTTTTACTAAAGTAAAATAGGTTTTAAAGTTACCACATGTTTAATACAAATATTTATGTGCAGTGACTGCAAAGCCTTTGTGGTAAACATCTGTCATGCATTTGTTGCACACTGCATATGGTTACTACAGTGGAGGATACATAAATATATGCAGATGTAGATAGCATAGGAGCAACTGCACTTCCTGCCACTGCTTGTAGCTTGTAGGGCCAACGGAAATAAATAAATCAATTGCAATGCTATTGCACCTCCTGCACCCCCGATCCATACAGTTGGCCTCCCTCCCCCCGTGCACCTCCCCTCCACATAAACAGAGCCCTCAATAACCCTGCCCCCTATCACACAAACCCCATACCCAGCCTGTTTCCCATCCCCACTACCCAACCCTGGGACTCATCTCGGGGAGCTATCATTGGTGGCCAACATTTCTTCAGGTGGCAACGATCCCCCTTCTTGCTCTCTGGGGAGGCACCCAAATCTAAAATGGCACTGATGATCTCTGGTGATAGTATTGTGGTACAACCAGGACTCATCTTTCCATATAAGGTTTTCCGAATATCCCATTATTACAATACAGTGCAATCTGCTTAAGTGCAAGGGTCTGGGACCAAAGAAATACATGCAGTTAACCGGAGCGTGCACTTAACCATTGTGACCCAAAGAAGCTTGACATCTGATAAACATATGTACAGTACTGTTTATTATACGTACAGTATACAGTCTCTGTTAACTGACGTTAGGCTTTCTTGACGTAATCAGTCATAGTCCTCTGTTCCAGTGGCGTATCAAGGGGGGGGGCGGTGGGGGCGGTCCGCCCTGGGTGCCGCTGGGGGGTGCCGCGGCACGTGCCTGCCGGCTCCGAGTTCGCTAACTTCGCTCTTTCGCTGCAGCTCCCTCTGCTATTATGCCTGATCCATAGGTTGGATCAGAGAGTTAGTGTTTGGTGGCAGGAAGACCACCTTGATGTTAGACAGCCTGACATCATCACTGTGTGCAGCACAATTATCAAAAAGCAACAAAATCTGACGCTTTTGTGCCCGCATTCTAGTGTCTAACTTTAGCCACTGCTTCCAAATTTCCCCAGTCATCCATGAATTTGCATTAGCCTCTTATGACACAGGAAGTCACTTAACATTCTTGAAGCAACGGGGCTGTTTGCTCTTTCCAATGATGAGTGGTTCCAACTTCTCACTCCCATCCATATTGCAGCAAAGGATTATCTTCAGTCGGTCCTTCGACGGTTTACTTCCTGTAGTTTTGGCTTGTTTGAATGCAAGTGTTTAATCAGGAATCGCTCGCCAGTAGAGATAATTTTCGTCAGCATTGAAAATGTCACAAGGTGCAAACTCGTTCAAGATGGTAGGAAGAACTGAAACAACCCAATTTTCAGCACCAAAGTCATCAGCGTCTTGTTTTTCACCATGCTGTTTCTTGAATTTTATGTTGTTCCTCTCCTTTGAATTCAGTTAGTCCAAGACTTTCAGCTAGCCAAGAGCTTTGGCTTGGAAGTTGTAGGTGCATCCTTATATGGGATGCATCGACATCGTGTGCTATGACAGACAGCACTGAGGAGGAGCAGGGTGCTTGGGACGGCACAGCCTGTGGTGAAATAAGAAGGAAGAGGAAGGGAGTTGTGTACTCAGGCGAAGGTTATGATTACAAGTGGTATTTGAATATGTTATGTGTTTTATGGTGGTAAAATGCAATGTTAAAGGTCTGGCTGCGGCCTAAATAAAATCCAAAGTTTTCAAAGAAGAATGGCTTATGGTGTAGTCTTGGATATGAAAGTAGGTATGTCTGAGTGAGTGCCGAATGCCCGAGTTGTGTGTTTATGCACATGTTCAACTGTGAGAAATGAATAGAAGGCACATATTTTTTACTGTATTTCTTCTTTAGTTAGAGTTTCTCAGGTACAATTTTTTTTGAGGGGGAGGGGTGGAATAATGAAAGTATAACCTAATGAAATAAGTCATGAGAAAGGGGGATTTTTGATATGACGTCTAAATCTGATTCCAGATGTTTTACTGCAAACCAGAGAATGACATGGGGACTGGGACCTGCAGTAACCACGAGGATGGGGACGGGGACAGAGCTTGCGGGGACGGAGGGGAGACGGATCCCACGGGGAGGGGAACAGAGCCCATGAGGACGGGAACAAACTTTGTCCCTGTGTCATTTTCTACTTTGAAACCTGTTAATGAACTGGACTGTTATTTATTTTTGAGTGATGCAGACAACAATATTTGATATTTTGGAAAAACAAGCAAACATGCTGGCCACAACTAGCAAAATTTGCATGGGGGATCCTGTACATCCTGTTATCAGCACATCTTCAAAGAAGACATCTTCTATTGCAGGAGGGACTGTGGAAGACAGGAGAGCTAGACTGAATCCTGAGATTGTTGATGACTTCTTATTCATCCATAGATTAAAAAATCATAACAGTGCTTCATAGGGCATATTTCTCCCCTCTAGGGCATACAGAACAGGTTGTATTTGTACCCTGGACATGTTAACAGGGTAAATTAGGATTCCTTAGGATAGTAGAAATCAGCTATTGTTGGGGTTGGAAGGGTAGAGGGTGGTGGTGAGGAGGGTTATTATAAATGCTCACTGTCATTATTGTTTTCTATTTGTAATTTATACATAATAGTTGCACAGGTAGCATATTGTTCCTTTTTATACTTTAATAAAGAGATTTAAATATAAAATCATAATTGTTCGAGGCTTCTGCAGACGAGGACAGAGTCCATGGGGAAGGGGTGTGGATGGGAACAGAACCTGCGTGGATGGAGACAGGGCCTGCAGGGACAGGGCGGGGATGGAGACAGAACCCACGGGGATGGGGCTGGGACAAACTTTGTCCCCGTGTCATTCTCTACTGAAAACATCCAAAAATCAAGTGGTGAACATGGCCATTTTTGAACCAGAAAAACATTCATCTTTTTGTTTTGAAAATGGCCATTTCTAGATGTTTTATGCTCAGTGCATTTTACTTTTGTGATCGTTTTTGAAAAAAGTCCAAGGTAAAAACACACAAAAACAAGCCACTGGGACGTCTTGAGGGTCCATCATTCTTAGTAGACTGGCATCACAAACATCCCAGCAGAGCAGTGGAGCACCCTAGGGGGTGCTGCAGTGGACCTCATATAAAAGGTCCCAGGTACACTTCTCACCATTAAATTCTTATTTTGTATGCTGAGTTCTCCAAAACCCACTTATATGTGGGTACAGTAGGTTTTTGGTGGGTTTTGGAGGGCTCACAATTTCCACCACAAGTGTAACAGAGTGGGATATGGGCCTGGGTCCCCTTCTCTACAATGCACTGTACTGTCCACTAGGGTACTCCAGGGACCTGTTTGCTGCTCTAATAGGAATGGCCATAACATCAGAAGCTGTAATATCTTTAGTTTGGGGGTGGGAAGGAGTCAGTGACCACTGGGGGAGTAAGAGGAGGTGTTAATCTCTCAAGTGGTCATTTAGGGCACCTTTTTGCGACTTAGTTGTGATTGAAATAGATCTAGACCATACCATCTAACTTTTAACCCTGGACGATTTTGCTTTTTCCATTATAGCAGAAAAACATCCAAGTACTGAGAACGCCCAAATCCCACCCTCCAACATGCCTCTAACACACCCCCTTGTGATCTGGATACACTGTATACAAACTGCACAGAAAACCGTCTTCAAATGGGTTTCGAAAATAGCGATTTGGATGTTTTGAATTAAAAATAAACTCCCATGTGCCGTTTTGTGCTGCTTTTTGGATGTTTCAAAAATGAGTCCCTTAATGGCCCAAAACTGTAGTACAAATATGCTTTCTTAGAGTGTGACTGACAATGTAACCAACACACAGACCTAGCAAATTGCGCAGAGTCATTGTATATGAAACACAGACATCTATCCTGCTGGGAATTACCTCCACACAGACATCAATCCACTGCCATAAAATAATTCACTTTCTTCTGCATTTGGCAGATTGACAAAGGTTCCATTTCTTCCCACCACTTTCAAAAAATCAAAAGAAAATAGGAGGGTTGCAGGGGGGAGGGGGGTGCCTTCTGGGCCTCCAAATCATTAAATATGCAAAACTCATACACAGTTGCACAGCACACAGATCTAAATATAATAATAGATTTGATAAAGCATGCACACTTTAAACAGCACTGTGTATGTGAATTTCTATAGGGACACGAGACATCTTTTGATGTATTTGTAACTGAATTAAGTATATTATTTTATTAAAAGCCATATGCCTGTGCAACTGTTTGTCAGGTTATTATCAAATGAAGAAATCTCCATGCTCCATCAAACCGTACAAGTGTGCATTTGGTTCGTTAGCATTCCTTAACAAAAATAATGCATGCTAAGTCAATTTAATGTAATTTAACCTATGAATTATTGCACCTTAAGTCAATTATCACATGTTGAAAAGATGTAATTGGTGCTAAAAATGTTTATTATAATAAATATGTGAAACAAACTGTGAGAAAGTCTGAAAATTGGGAAAAATCCTAAATGAACCAAAAATGAACTGAAAATGTTTGTCCTGTTCACATTTTTAAGATCTTCTCCTCCTCCTGCTAATCACTTATGCAGTACTGTATAAATATGCCTGGAGATAGTTCCTGTTATGATAATGACAAACATATAGGACAAAAGAGACTTTGGGATGTCAATTAAAATAGGATTAAAACTAAAAAGACTGTGAGTGGGGCAATCAGGGGTTAAGAAATAAAGGCAGCCTCAGAAAGATGGGGGTTTTACATTACATTTGAATAAAATTGGAAGGGGGGGGGCATTCAACCATTGGGCAAGACTAGGCTGTCACTGAGGGCAGCAGGTTCTTGGGGGCAATAGTGTAGCTAGGACTGAATGGCGAAAAAATTGAGATGGCCCCCTATAACACCATTACTTCCAAGGTAGTGAGGATCGGGGAGAGGGGATGAAGTTAAACATTTGCACATTTCCTAAAGCAGACATATTACAATTAATTCAGAAAAAAAATACTTTTTTCCTAGCGTTGTTATCCTGCAGTCTTTTGACATTTATTCTCTATGTCTAGCATTCATCTTTTGTGTGTATCCCTATTTCTCCTTTCCAACATCGGCCCTCTATGTCCATGTCCTTATCCTCCCCTCATGCTCAGCATCTCTCCTCTGTGTACCTTTGTGTCCAGTTTTGCATCTCTGTGTCCCTGTCCCCTCTATGGCCACGTCTCTTCTGTGTCCCTGTCCCTCTCAATATCCAGCTTTTCTCTTCCCTTTCTCCTGCACCCCAACTCTGACCCCTCCCTCTGTTGGTCCATCATCTCTCCCACTCTTCTCTGGTCCAGTCTCTATCTGTTCTCCCTTTCCCCTCCCTTTGCTCTAGGTTTCTTTCTTTCTTTCTTTCTTTCTTTCTTTCTTTCTTTCTTTCTTTCTTTCTTTCTTTCTTTCTTTCTTTCTTTCTTTCTTTCTTTCTTTCTTTCTCTCTCTCTCTCTCTCTCTCTCTCTTCCCTCTGCTCCCCTCAAGTCTAGCACCTCTCTCCCTCCCACTCAGTTCTGAATCTCTCCATCTCCCCCCAACTCTGTGCTCAGGTCCAGCATAGCTCCCTCCCCAGGCCTCCACATGCTGCAGCAGGGATTGTAGCAGACACAGTCTGAAACTGCTGCATTGGCTGGTAGGGCCTTTCCTCTACTGCATCCCACCTTTCTGATGCAACTTCCTATGGGCTGGATGCAGCAGATGAAAGGCTCCACTGGCTGGTGTGGCAGCTTTCAGGCTGTCTCTGTCATGATCCCCGCTGCAGCTGGGGGGGGGGGGGGGGGGGGGGGGCTGGAGCGATGCCAGACCTGGGTGACGAATGAAGGGATCAGGTGTGTGCTGCTTCAGACAGCTCCTACTATTGGGTAGCCCTGGGCATTTTGCTGGGGCGCTCAATAGTAGCTGTGCCTGTGTTTAGGGGAAGCAAAGAGCAGCTGCAGTAAAAATGAAACAACTGGTCCTGATAGTCACAGAAACTCATGAACCATCAAGGTGTATTTTTCCTGACGGAATGGTGGGCAGTTTTCAAATAGCTCACTTGCCTGGGTAAATGACTTTTAGAAATTAGCCTCATTATTTGGGTATGTTTGATAGACATACACAACAAGGTTTAGTAATTAGAAGCATACTCCCAGATTTTATATAGTGTGACTTAAGCTGCACACACAAATCCAGTGGTATTCTGGATTTGCATGCGCAACATAATTAGTTTTCAAGTCAATCAGCACCAATAATTGCCACTTAAGCAATTGACACTAATTGGCATTAATTAGAAATTACACGCAGAACTGTCTAAGCATATTCTATAAAGTGATGTAAGTAAATTCTAAGTTAATTAGTTGAAAAAGGGGCTGTGGTCATAGGCATGCAATGAGAAGTCATGGGCATTTCTAAAACCTATGCGAGTGGTTATATGCTATAATTGCCTGTGACTAAATTTAGTTGCGCAGATGGGCGCTCTGCAGATTCTATAAACCACGTGGAAATTTAGGCTTATTCTATAATGTATGCTTAAATTTAGGTGTACTTTATAGAATATGCCTAGGCATATTTCATTTTGACGCTGATTTTGTAGGTGCGATAAATAGAATCTAGTCCATAATGTCTTGGGGGAGAGGGGGAACAGGGGCCTGAAAATTGAAGGAGATGCATAAGATTGAAGGAATACCTAGGGCACCCAATGCCCTTGTCCTGGCTCTGAGCAAGAAGCAACCAACTCAAGAAGTCTATCACAACTGTAAAGTATAGCAAAGTAGAAAGCACAGTGTTGGAATTTGGTAGTGAAGGAGAAGGTGCATGGTTAATTGGGGTTCATTTTGATGGGTGTAAGGAGAGATAAGTGGGAAAGGAATGAGTAAGGTGCTGTAGAATGAATGCACTTGCAGGTACTGTAAATAAGAGGATATTGAATAATATATAGAAATGAATAGAAAGTCAATATAGGACTTGAGCAGAAGTGTTGTATGGGTTAGCAACTTTTGTGAAAGGTAAATAGCACAGTTGAATTTTAGATACATTGTAGTAGAGTGAAATAGTTCACTGAGAGATCTGCGAGGGGCAAGTTTAAATAGTTTAAGCGGGAGATGATGAGGGAATGGACAAGGCAGTGCTTCTCAACCTTCTCCTGGAGGCACATCAGTCAGGTGTCATTACCACAATTAATATACTTGCAATAGACTTACACATGCTAGGCCTCCAATGTACACCAATTTATCTCATGTAGAGTCATTGTAGTATTTCTGAAAACCTGACTAGCTAGATGTGTCTCCAGGAGAGAGTTGTGATGTATTGGAATAAGAGTTCTGGTGGCATATTCAGAAAGGAAGGGACACATTTTGGTGATATTGTAGAAAAAAAGTGACATACTTTAGCACCGTTTTGGATTTGTGTAGCGGAGAGAAGTCAAATATGTGAGGGAATCCATGGGGCCGTTAGATCATGAAGGAGCAAATGAAGGGGCACTCAGGGAGGACAAGGCCATAGCAGAGAGATTGAATGAACTCTTTATTTGGGTCTTTATGGAACAAGATGCAAGAGATCTACCTGTACTAGAAATGAACATAAGAACAGCCATACTAGGTCAGAGTAATGGTCCACTAGCCCAGTATCCTACTTCCAGCAGTGGCCAAGCCAAGTCATAAGTACCTGGCAGAAACCCAATTAGTAGCACCATTCCATGCTACCAATCCCAGGGCAAGCAGTGACTTCCCATCTCAATAACAGACTATGGATTTTTCCTCCAGGAACTTTTTAAAATCCAAATACGCTAACCACCATTACCACATCCTCCACCAACAAGTTCCAGAGCTCAACTATTCTTTGAGTGAAAAAAAATATTTCTTCCTATTTGTTTTAAAAGTATTTTCATTGAGTATCTCCTGGTCTTTGTACTTTTTGAATAAGTGAAAAATCGATTCACCTCCACACACTCCACACCACTCAGGATTTTGTAGACTTCAATCATATCCCCCTTCAGCCTTGTCTTTTCCAAGCTGAAGAGCCCTAACCTCTTTAGCTTATACATAGTAACATAGTAGATGACGGCAGAAAAAGACCTGCACGGTCCATCCAGTCTGCCCAACAAGACAACATATGTGTAAACCTTACCTTGATTTGTACCTTGATTTGTACCTGCCTTATTCAGGGCACAGACCATACAAGTCTGCGCAGCAGTACTTCCCTCCTCCCAACCACCAACCCCTCTTCCCCCCACCTGCTCCGCCACCCAATTTCGGCTAGGCTTATCCTCATATGCGAGCAGTTCCATCTCCTCTATCATTTTGATCACTCTTCTTTGAACCTTTTCTAATGAATTAAATGGTTTTCAAGTGTGACAATGCGGAGGAACTGAAAGAAATCTTGGTGAAATTGGAAGATGTACTGATCCAAATTGACAAGTTAAAGAGTGATAAATCACCTGGACCAGATGGCATACACCCTAGGGTAATGAAAGAACTCAAACATGGAATTGCTGATCTGTTGTTAGTGATCTGTAACCTGTCGTTAAAATCATGCATAGTACCTGAAGATTGGAGGATGGCCAATGTAACACCGATTTTTAAAAAGGATTCCAGGGTGATCCAGGAAATTACAGACCGGTAAGCCTTACTTTAGTGCCGGGGAAAATAGTGGATTGGTAGCATGGAATGTTGCTACTAATTGGATTTCTACCAGGTACTTGTGACCTGGATTGGCTACAGTTGAAAACAGGATACTGGGCTAGATGGGCCATTCGTCTGACCTAGTATGGCTATTCTTACGTTCTTAAAATCCATTTTAATTAAATGCATATTTACTTCATCCAGGACTTTTCCCTATAATTGCCATGTAAAAATAAAGTTTCATAAAGATGAAAAAGGAGCAAAAATAGAAAGGCATCTCCAATACTTTATCCTAGCTACCTTAAGGTAATTATAAGTAATAAGGCTGTTCTGCTTGAATTTAAGGCTGAAAGGCATCAGTCATGACCCTGATGGAGGCTTGAACAATGTTTAAACCAACAATCAGGATGGGTGTCCTAGTTTCCAGACTAGCCAAGAACCAAAAGCAAGCAAAAAAAAAAAAACCTGACAAGAATATTACTTTGAGAGCCCCAAGGTCATAACTCTAAGCATGAGGGACTGAATGGAGTCAATCAAAATGGATTGCTGAGGAATGCGAAATTGTTTGTAGCAGTCCAAATACTAACTTCCTCACTTGCTGTCCTAACTCAGCCTTCTGTTTGCAGAGTTCTTGCTGACAAATCTTTCTGCCTTAGGCTAATGCTTTACCTGGATTCTGACTGCAGGTTCCAGGTCTATTGTTCAGCTTCACTTCCAGCCATTTCTCCAGCCTTGTGACCTGCATGATGACTCTAGTTTCAGGCCTGCTGTTCCAGTTCACTTTCAGTCCCTCTTCAAGCATTATGTATGGCCTGCTGACTCCACATCAAGATTTGTAATCCTGTTCCAGCTCTTACAACCTACAAGTTCCAGGTCTGGGCCTCTGTTTACAGAGAGCAGCTTCTGTTTCCTTTGCATTTCCTAGCTTGTGCTTAATCCAGCTAGACCTTCTGTACCAGGGGCTTGGCACCACCTGCAGCTCCATAAATGCCTTAGGGCCAGTAAACTGAAACAAAGCTACTTTTGGATGGTTCTTGCATACATCAAACCATTCTAACAGCTAACTGAATTGGATAACTTAGATCATGTTGTACACTGAAACCATGCCCTGTATCTCTGTTTTTTTTCTTTATTTCTAGTCATTTATACTTCAATTGGACACTTGTTTCTATTAGCAATGATTTTAGTTTATTTTGGGGGTCATTTTTGAAACAGAAAAATATCCAAAAAATGGCATAACAGCAGATATACATATTTCTTGCAGAAAAATGTCTACAGTGCATAATCAAAGTAACAAAATGGCCAAGTCTGCTAGTCACTGAAAAGAAGACATTCCATGTCATGCCCATAAAATGCCCCCTCTGGGAATGTCTTCTTTTCATGTTGTGCTTTGGAGCTGATAATGGTATATCCAATGAGTATGGGTTAGGGGGCATTACAGACCATCCATTTGAGGGGTAACTGACACTGTGATGACCTGTGGTCAATTTACTGTCCTCTTCGAACACCCCTTTATCAGGCATGTGTTTGGTGTAAGGGTGAGGGCTGTGTGCTCTGAATGTAGGGGATGTGGGTTTGATTTCCACTGTGGGTGTTTAGAGGTTACTGTTTTATTTCCTCTTCTATAGCTGCTGTAATGTGATAGGTAGGTGTGTGTGACATGCTGGGCACTTTTCTATTGGTTGCTGGAGGATGCTGTCCAAAGGGCTCCCCCCCCCCCCTTCCTTTCCTTGTCTTCTCATAGGTTGAAGGTTGGCTGCAACACATTCTTTAAATATGGGGGTGGTGGGCATACTTAGGCCTTGATCGAGGACAGAGCATAGGGGTGTTATGTCTAGGGTTACCATATGGCTCCAGAAAAAGGAGGACACATTAATCCAGTCCAGGTTTTGCCTCCATTGAAAGCAATGGAAGTAAAACCCAGACTGCCTCAATCTGTCCTCCTTTTTCTAGAGCCATATGGTAACCCTAGTTATGTCTACGGTATTTACATTGAGCCCTGAGGTGTTCCCTCATGCACCAGATTAAGGCAGGGTCTTCTCTGTGGATGCACCTGTACTGGTGCTGGAGCAACCCAAAGTCCAAGTGGATACCAAAGCATCTGCAAAATACAATTTGGTGGAGACAGAGTTCAGGCAATGGACCTTCTTGACATCACATACATTAATAATTTTTAATGGGGGGGGTGCTGAGTGGATGGGTATGCATTAAACAGGCACAGGTGCTATGTGAACCGAGGTGACCATGGGGACAGAGGATGGCATGGTGGCCTTTCTGTGGAGCATGTGCCCTGTTGCTGGGAGGTGGCGATGGCCAGTGGGGTAAAGCAGGTGTGCATATGGGTGGCTGAATGTACTCTACTGAACTGCTGCCAATGTTCTCTACAGTATGTAGGCATGGGGTAGGACACGGGGGAGGGGGCCTGATATCTGCAGCCTCTCATTTTAGCATTGAATGATTAGTGGAGGGGACCCCATAATTACTTGTCATTGGATATTCTATACATTTGATTTCAGCAATGCTTTATTATTCCTTCTTATGAAAAATCAATAATGTGTGTTGCAGCAACAAAGGGACCTCAATGTATGTGACCCTCCCCATGTATGGTGCTTACACGAGTGGTGTTGTGATCTTGGGGAGCAATGCTTCACACATTGCCAGGGTGCCTCTGATGGATCTCCAAACCCTCATGGAGATGTTGTTTGGGGGGGGGGGCATTGTGGTGATGCTTTAAAATTTCTCAGGAAGACCAGGAGCTCTGTCTCTGGCTCCCTGCGCAGAGACATAACTCAGGGCTGCTGAGAGATTGAGCCGGGCCAGCGGCAAGGGCGCCGCCGAAGCCCCCCCCCCAGGATCGTCACCACCGCCGCCGGCCCCCCCCCAGGATTGTCGCTGCCCCTGATCACTGCTACCGCTTCCCCCCCCCCCCCAATCGCTGCTGCTGCCCACCTGTCACAACTGTTAAGTACCTTGGCTGGCGGGGATCCCGAGGCCCCAGCAGCAGAAGAGATCATCCTCCACCGCTGCTCTTCTTCGTTCTGTCGCATGGCCTTCCCCTGCAACTGCATTTCCCCTCAGGCCGTCTGCCCTCTCTCTCCCTTCCATCCACCATCTGCCCTCTCTCTCCCTCTGCCCCTTCCAACCACTATCTGCCCTCTCTCTCCCTTCCATCTAGCATCTTCTATCTCTGCCCCTGTCTGCCCTCTCTCTCTCCCCCTTCCAACCATTGTCTGCTCTCTCTCTCCCGTCCATCCAGAGTTTACTCTCTCTCTCTGCTCTTTCCATCCACCATTGACCTCCTCCTCCTCTCCTATCCATCCAGGGTCTGCTCTCCCTCTCTCTCCCTTCCATTCAGGATCTGTCCCCTCTCTCTTTCTCTGCCCCCTCTTTTCAGCCCTCAGTTCCAGCTCCTAGTTTCAGCCCCAGCCCTTTTCTTCCACCACTAGTCCCAAGATTCAGCCCCAGCCACTTTCTCCCTTTCCCCATTTCAGCCACCTTTTCCCACCTACCCTCCTTTTCAGCCCCCAGTTCTAGTCCCCTTCATCCACTTGTCTTGCATTACGACCCCTCTTTTCAGCCATAGCCCCATTCTCTCATCTGCCCCCATTTTCAGCCCCAGACCCATTCTCCCACCTGCCCCAGGCATGGCCCCATTCTCCCTCCTGCCCCGTCTTAGACCCCAGCTCCAGCCCTCATCTCCCATCTGAGCCAGCTCCCTCAACAGCCCCCTTCTGTCTGCCACCCGGCCCCCTGCACTTATAAAAAATCTCTGAATCGGCAGCGCAGCACCAGCGTGCAGCATCTCGCATCCTGGAGAAAGAAGCAGATCGCCTCCTTGAGCCTTCCCTCACTGTGTCCCGCTCTCCTCTGATGTAACTTCCTATTTCCGCAAGGTGCGAGGCTTCACGCTGGCGCTGTGCTGCCGATTCAGAGATTTTTTAAAAATGCGGGGGCGGATCAAACCCCATTGCCCCGCTGCTGGTACGCCACTGGGAGCAGGGCCCGGGGAATTTTGCCCCCTCCCCCGCCCCTCTCCCTCGGCGGCCCTGACATAACTATGTACACTGATGAACATTCCTCCATGTGCAGAGGTATATATGCATGTTTTGTACATTAATGGAACATCCTGCCATTGCGTGGATGTTTTCTCGATGCAGGGACCAGTGCCGTCTTTGCAAGTTTTGTGTATTATATTTCTGATTGGCGGAGATGTTTATCTCCAAACGTCTATGAAGTTTACAGTATGTCCTTTTTCTAAAGGTTGTTTTCCTGTATTTTTCAAATATTGGAAAAGATCTGGTTCTTTCTTCCATTATGAATTTGCATTTTTAGACATTTTCCAATAAACGTTTATTTTGCCATTTGAACATAAGATCAAAAATGCCCCTCCATATTTTTCAACTGTCCTGTTCCTAAAATGACAACCTGTATTTCCACTCATTTTCCTTTCCTTAAGTATCATGCAAGTTATTTATCTAAAATATATGGGCATAATGCTCTCTGAAGTGCTGTACTTTATTTTATCACTGCTTAAGTTTTGAGCACATGTTGCTAGAGCAAATATGTTGCATGGGAAGTTCTGCAGTTTTTTTTAGTATTCTTTATGTGTTTCATAAATGCAGTGGTCCTGCATTTTGGAAACAGCTCAGAGACTTCCTCTTGTTTAAGGCTTTTTTTCTGCTTTGATTGATTCTTGTTTTTGTAATCTGTTTGATTTTGTTTTTGTTTTTACTGAATATTTTTATCGATGTTTTGTTGTAATCTGCTCTGGATAAGGGCAGATTAGAAGAAAATAATAAACCAACAATAATAAATCTACAATTTTTGTTCTGTGCTACAAAGAAGATTCCACAACTTTCCCTCTTGGATTTGATAAAAGGCCAGATGTTCAAAGGCAGCTGTATATTTAGCAGCAGATGCTGAATGCATAAATGCCTTATTTGTGAATAATGGATAGTACAGTTGCAAATTGTAACTGACTGCCCTGACACTATGCATAGTGCCAGTGGAGTGAAGGTTTTCTGTCTAGCTGAGCAGTTTTAAGTTAGGACAGAACCCTGACACAGCACTAGTGAAACATGCCGCATATCGGCCAACGGTCCTTACGTAGAGTTATTCAATTGATTTCACAAGGCTAAGTTTAGCAAAAAAAATGTTTTATATATAATTCTTCAAGCAACTTTGGAAAATAAAGAATTTGTTATAAATCATAAGACGCTGGGCCAAGTGTTTTGATTGTTGAACATATAACTGCCCCCATCTTGCAAATGAGATAAATTTTTAAGTGTATCCGTTTAAAGTTGATTTATTGTGTGACCTGGATTGGTCACTGTTGGAAACAGGACACTGGCGTGATGGACCTTTGGTCTGTCCCAGTATGGCAATGTTTATGTTATTATGTTATGTTCTTAAGTTTATTATTGGTGAGATAAGGGAACTAAAGCTGTACTAAGCTCGATTGATTGGAATGCAGCATTTGCTATGGTGGAGGTTCAAATCTTAATAGAGAGATTTCACCATATTGGACTGGTCAGATTAGTTAGAAAATGGTTGTATTTTTTCATGTCTGATAGAAGTTATAAATTAAAAATCAATGGAGATTGGTCTCAGAGTGAGAAATTGAAATGAGGCATCCCACAAGACTCCCCTCATTTGCCTATGCTAGTCAATATTTATATGTCTCCACTTGGTGAAATAGTAAGGAGCTTTGGTTTCTCTTTTTATGCCTATTCTGACCATGTTCAACTTGTTTTACCTGTAGATGGGACTTCTCAACAAGGGAGAGTTAGTGACTGGTTTACTGCTAGTGGATTGGTTTGGAATATTACAAAATGTTCAGTGCTTTGTTTTGGGGACATTCAATAGAACATTTGGGAATCCAAGTAGCTATGGGAAATGGCAGCTTACCACATGTAGACTCGCTTAACCCTTTAGTGTCCAATGTTCCCGTAATAAGCCATATGGGAACAGATTGATGGGAACATTGGACACTAAAGTTAAAATGCTGGGAGTGATGTTAGAAGAGGATGGGATTTATGAAAAACACATCTCTTTGGTACTTCACCAATCTTATTTTAAACTAAAATTAGAAAATTATACCCCCTACGTGCAAGAAGAAACATTTTGCATTAGATTAGTACAACTCTCTGTACTACTGTAATGCTCTGTGGGGTCCTTTTACTAAGGTACGCTGAAAAATGGCCTGCGGTAGTGTAGATGCATGTTTTGGGCATGCTCAGAATCATTTTTCAGCGCACCTACAAAAAATGCCTTTTTAAAATTTTTGCTGAAAATGGACGTGCGGCAAAATGAAAATTGCAGTGCGTCCATTTTGGGTCTGAGAACTTACCACCAGCCATTGACCTAGCGGTAAAATCCTACGCACATCAAATGCCACTTGGCGCACGCCCAATATGCATGTCTGAAAATAAAAATTATTTTTTGGACACACGAGCCAGGCGGTAGCCAGGCGGTAACTCCATTTTAGTGCATGTTGGGCACATGTAAACGCTTACGCGGATTGATAAAATGGTCCCTATATGTTGGTCTACCCAGTACTATATTAAGTCTAAAGGTTGCACAAAATAGGCAGATTTTTAATGAAGAGTCCCAGAAGAAGTAGTGATTCACTTTTACTTTAACAGCTGCACTGGCTTCTCATAAAAAGAAAGAACTGTTTTTAAACTAATGATATTAGTTTTAAAAATGATAAATAATAATATCCCAAAAATGTGAAGTCAAAGGATAAGATGCTATATGCTTATGAGAGGTTTGTGGTTTTCACAAAACAGCTCTGTTGTTCTTATCTGGCAGAGAAATGATAATGTATGAAAAGTGGAGAAACATTTAAAATAAAAGCTGCTGAGGAATAGGGTAATCCCCTCGAGAGTCTGCAGGGAATGTCCTCATTACTGCAATTTAGAAAAGATCTAAAATCAGTTCTTTTTCCTCCATTCAGTAAATGAGGGATGTCCCACTCTATGAAATATTTGATAAGCTGTTTGTATATTTATTTATTTATTAGGATTTATTTACCGCCTTTTTGAAGGAATTCACTCAAGGCGGTGTATAGTAAGAATATTTGAGTTGCCTTAGCTGTGACATCACTGTGATCTTGAATTGAGTAATTTATCTTCGATTATTATGTATCTTTTCTGATTGAGGTTTTTTGTATTTCTTTTGTTATTTGTGCATCATCTTGATCGGCTGTATGCCATGGAGAGGCTAGACAGATTTTAATAAATAAGTAACTAGAATAACATTTTTAGAATAATGGCATATAGACATGTATTTGGGCATATGTGTGTGTAAATGCCAAATTCTACCTAAGCGCTGCTCTTTAAATATGTGCATAGTTTATGTAGTGTGCATTTGACAGATGGGCATACACATAGGGGTCCTTTTACTAAGGTGCACTGAAAATGGCTTGCAGTAGTGTAGGCGCGGGTTTTGGACACGTGCCGATCCATTTTTCAGCATGCCTGTGTCGTGTGTCCATTTTGGGTCTGTGACTTTGCCGCTAGCCATTGACCTAGCGGCAAAGTCTCACTTGGTAACTGGGCGGTAAAGACCTACACACATCAAATGCCACTTGGCGTGGGTCCGATATGTGTATCCGAAAGAGCCACATGATAGCTGGGCGGTAACTCCATTTTGGCACGCGTTGGGCATGTGTAAATGCTTATGCAGCTTAGTAAAAGGGCCCTCTCCCAAAGTCACCAAAATCCTACTGTAACCACATATAGGTTCCTCTTCACCCATAATGGCTATTGTAGTGGTGTACAGTGGGGGACAGTGTGTTTTGGGTGGGGTTTGGAGGGCTCAGGTGACAAGATAAAGAAGCAAAGGTGAGATGTGTATCTGGTAGCATTTTTATGACGTGCACAGAAGTGCCTCCTAGGGTAGTGCCCCATTCCTCTCCTGGGATATCTGAGTGACCAGTCTGCTAAAAATGCTTACTCCTCCTACATCCCAATGGCTGGATTTTCTATGTTTTGCACTTATTTAGGGTTTTTCTTTTTTGAAAATAGACCAAAAAACAAAACTTTCAAAGCACAAAACCTTGTTCAAAACAGTATTTTGGGGAAAAAAAAAGAAGACATTTTTCTTTTTTGAAAATGACCTTCTTTTCTGTTCAGATGTTGGACGTTTTGTGTAAAACATCCAAAGCTAGACCTAGATATCATATCGAAAATGCCTCTCCACGTCTGTTTTCTTGCCATGGTAACAGCAATAAAAAAAACACCTGCTTGAAAATTTGGCTCTCTCATGTTATTCCAGGGCTAACATTGTCTAGTGTGAGATTTCATTGAGGAACAAACCAAAACAAATAAACCATGATGACTCCAGACTTGTGACAGAAAAATTCATGGCTATCAAAATAACCACTTTTCTTGTGAAACGGAGAGCTCAGTTTCTTGGATATTTTTAAATTGTTCCCCCCCCCCCCCCCCCCCCCCCCCCCCACACACACACCTTAAGACTATATTTTGATAGTTTTTTATGCAGATCTTGATTATTTGTTTTTTAATAGATCACACTCAGATTTCTTTTTACCTTGCCTTTAATTTTCACTTAAATGATGGTTTTTCTTCTGTTTAAAATAAGTCATGCAGTCTGAAATACCCATACATTTTCTTACCTTCTATGCCTGTCAGTTATCTGGCATACACTGCAAATATCTCAACATGTGTTTTGGCAAGCTGTAGAGAAAGCTGCCACTTTGCTGATGATGCATTTCCTTCTTGTGACTGGTACACCAGTGATTTCTTGGGGAGACCTGTAGTGTCTGAAAGTTAGCTATTTCACATCATGATATGACAGCTGTTGAGTCTGCATCAAATTATCTCTACCATACCTTATTCTGTTTGCCCTTTGATTAATTAGCTGTCTGCCAGACCTCTGGTCTTTTATTATTGATTTACTTCTCCTGTACTTGCCCCTTCCCCATCCTTCATTTTTTTTACATACAATTCTGGAAACATTCTACTTATTAAATACTAGTAAAAAAGGCCCGTTTCCGAAACCAATGAAACGGGTGCTAGCATGTGGTTTTTTTTGTGTGTGTATGTGTCACAGAGTTATTTTGTGTGTGTGTGTATGTGTGTGTGAGTGTGTGAGGTTGGGGTGTGTGTGCAGGTTGTTGATGTGTGTCTTTTTTTTGTTTGTTTTGTTTTTTTTGCTTGGGGGGTTGGGGGATGTGCTGTGCTATGCTGGCAAAGTGGGATGGATTGGTGTGTGGCTTTGAGGGTGTGTGTCTGTTGTATTGTGTGTGTGTGGTTTTGTCTGTCAAGGAGGTTTGTGGAGGGAGGTCTTTCTGTTGGTGAAATGTAAATGTGGTTGTAGGGGGGTCAGCCTTTGCTGAGTGCTGGATAGTTTTTTCCTTTTTTTTTTTTGTGTTGTGCTGAGGCAACAGTGTTGTTTTAGATGGGCGGAAGGTAGAGGAGCACGTTCTTGGTCTGTCGGTATTTTTTGGCCATTTCAGGGCTGCTGTAGGGTTACACTGGAAGAGAAATGTGCTGTGGGAAGCAGCGCCATCTTTTTCCGTTGGGCTGGGGTTCTGGGCATCCTGGAGGTGGGAGACGGCTTGCCTGAGGACGGGGATGGTTGTTTTAAGTTGGCGGAAGGGAGAGGAGCACGGTCTCGGGCCATCGGGTGGTGATCCGGTATGTTCGGTCCATTTCAGGCCGGCTGCAGGGGAATGCTGGAACATGCGCTGCGGGAAGCTGCGCCGTCTTTTTCTGGGTGCTCGGGGAATCCCCGAGGTGGGAGACGGCTTGCCTGAGGCTGGGGATGGTTGGGCACGGCCGCTTTGGCAAAAGGGGAAGAGGAAGGGGGTGGGGAGTTACCTGTAGTTGCGTGAGAAAACGGGTATTCTTTGTTTTGTATTATTAGTTTGCATTTCTGTTGAAGAAAGAGTGGATGCCTTTTGAATGATGGAGGTGGTGCGTCGGTGTGCGGTTGTTTCGTTAGTTTGGCAGCCAGTCTCCAGCGATTCCTAGGCAGGGAAGGAGTAGGGAAACACGCTCCGCATGTTTCCCTACTCCTCCCCCTTCCTTGGTCGCTGTTTGCTGCTGGCTGGGTCACGGGTAATCCTTCCAGCTGGGCCGCAGCTTGTCCTGTTCGCCCACGTCCCAGATGGTGATGGGCACGTTGTTTTCCGGCTCCTCTGACTCCATGTCAAGCGATCCCAAATATAGTCTTTGCTATGGGCCCTCTGGCACTCTTCAGTACTGGCATTAGGCATTTAAAAATCCCCCCCCCCCCGGTCTATTTTTGCACATACCCACAGCAGGAATATTCTTCTCTCGTTCTAGCGGTGGTTCTGTGCTCTCCGTGCTGCACAGATAATGAGCCATTCTGCTGGGGAATGCTCCTCCCTTATTGTCATGTAGTTTCCTCTGATTGGTCCGTCTTACATTGCCTAGTGTTGCCTGGGAACGGTGTTGTGGTGGTCCTTTGTGTTTCAGAATGTTGAGGGTGTTTTTTCTGATTGGTCTGTCATGCGAGGGCGGGGCAGAGAGACATGGTCAGTGTTCTGGCTTCACCACCATGAATCCATGAACCCTTCAGGGAGTGACTGAGTGACTTCAGAACGTTGTCTTCAGAATGTTGAGGGTGAGTTTTATTATAGTAGATGCTTTAAACTTAGCAAACAGCAAAGGGAATTTTTAAAACTGGTCACCTAACTTCAAAAGTATGAGTATGATTTTTATTTTCCTTTCTCATATTTCTAATGGCTCTGCTACAGGTTCTCTTCTTGATACTGACTTTTCCCAATCTCTTTCCTCATTCCAAATCACTGCATACCTCAAGAATACATTGCCTACTTTCTGCTTTCATGATTTCACTATCCCTTTTGTCGTGTACCTTCTTCTCAGGTCTCAAGCTCCAACATTTTCTTCTTTTCATTCAACCATCTACTTTCTATCTAAGTGCATCTCATCTTTGTTGCTATCATTGTGCCTCTCTAACCCTTCTCTGTACTCTTTTGCTCCTTCTCCTGCTCTCTGTTGGGAATATCAATCCCAGTCCTGGTCCTCCACATCAACTCTCACCCTACCCATACAGGTCACACACAATCTCCAATCTTATTTCGGTTCCTCTCCTTTCCCCTTCTTCTCTGCCTTTCTCATGTACCCTATGGAATGTCTGCTTTGTCTCCAACAAGTTTGGTTACATCCACAACCTCTTTATCTCTCATACGCTCCATCTTCTTGCTATAACTGAGTCTTGACTTTGCCCTGAAGCCTCTGCTTCAGTTGCTGCCCTATGCTATGGAGGCTACCTTTTCCACCCACATACCTTGCCCAGTTGATCGTGGAGGTGGTGTCAGGCTGCTACTCTCACCTTCTTGTAGATTTCAACCTCTTCTTCCATCTCAGTCTCATTGCTTTTCTTCCTTTAAAGTCCACTCCATCTGTCTATTCACTCTATTACCTCTCCAGGTAGCAGTCATTTATCGACCCATTGATAAGTCCCTTTCTTCCTTTCTCACTGACTTTGACACCTGGCTTTCCTTCTTTTTCAAAGTGTCAACACTTTCCATAACTCTTGGTGATTTTAACATTTAATGACTTCTCTGAGTCTTATCCTCATTCAATCTTCAATTGTACTCCACTATCCCTACTCACCAGAATGGTCACTACCTTGATCTTGTCTTTTTCTCCAACTGCTCATGCTCCAATTTCTCCACCTCAGTTCTTCCCCTCTCTGATCATCATCTGAAATTTTTCACACTTAATCAACCTCCTCCCCAGTCCTACCCAATCTCCACCAATACACTTAGGAATCTTCAGGCTATTAATCCTTGCACTTTATCTACCACTGTTTAATTTGTCTTCTCATCTACTAAGTTATCCAAGTCTGCCAATGAGACTCTCTCTTCCTATAATACTATTCTTTCCTGTGCTCTGGATACACTTACTCCTCTCATTCCCCGTTCTGTAAGGCGTATCAAACCCCAGCCTTGACTGACCTTCAGAATCCTCTACCTGCATTCTTATACCCGATCTGCTGGAGATTTAGCACATAACTCCAAGAATTTATATCAAAGGTAAAATCATAACATATTTGTCCACAACACATGGATCCAAGATAAGAAATTATAACTAATAAAATTTAAATAATAATAGTTATAAAGAAACAACTAGAAGGACGTCGAAATCTTGCAGCCTGGACAGTACTGCTATATGGGAACAGCCATCACAGAAGGTTCACGTACAATCTCCTTAGCTGTAAGAAAATCTTTTAATTTAATGGGGTAGGAAAACAGGTAATTTACCCCTTCTAAGGAAATCATGCATCGCATTTCAAATTCTTGCTGATATCCTTCCAGTCTGCTCTTTCACGCAACAAACAAGGCTACCACATCCATTTGATAGACTCTTTTGATTCCAGCCCTCACTGTCTACCACACTAAGAGGCCCTTTTAATAAAGGGTTGGCGCATGGCAACAGGCTTGCTGCACGCCAATCTGGAATTACCACCGGGCTACCGCAGGAGCCCAGCAGTAGTTCTCACTCCCAGCGTGCGCCATTTCTGGTGCTACAAAAATATTTTCTATTTTTATAGTGCCAGTGCTTACCCGCTAGTTACTGCCGGGTTATCATGGGGGCCCTTACTGCTACTTCAGTAGGTAGCGGTAAGTGCTTCCTTTCGAAATGGCCGCAGAGTAAGTGGTTCACTTACTGCATGGCCATTTATTTTCATGAAAAAAGACAACCTTTTACCTGCTGCAGTAAAAGGGGGCCTCAGCGCGTGTTTAAGCCTAGGCCCCCTTTTACCACAGCTTAGTAAAAGAACCCCTGAACTCTCTTCTCAAAATGTCTTTATCTCCAACCCTCCCTTCACATTCTCCAAAGACTATGAGTGTGTACTTGAATGACAAGGTTCACAGGATTAAACTTGAGTTCTCAATCAAGTCACCTCCACCTCTCCTGCCCCCATTCCATTCTCTCAACCTTCCTTCAACCGCTAACACCTTTTCTTCCTTTTCTAAAATCACTGACTAGGAAACAGCATATCTTCTTTCCTCCTCCAAACTCACTACCTGTTCTTCTGGTCCCATTTCCATCTATTTACTTGGCATCGTATCTCCTGCAGTTGCTGCTTCAATCTGTCAATCTTCCACTTTCCACTTCAACTTTTTCTGATATTTATGTTTATTAAAACTTGATATACCACCTAATAGGAAAGGAGCTAGATGGTTTACAATCTCTACTATAATAAAAGGCACCTTCAATGTTCTGAAGCTGACTCCGTGGCTTCAAATGAAAGGTTCGTTAGGATCGTTAGGTTCGTCGCTCTGTCACCGTCTCTCTTGGCCCCGCCCTCACACCTCTGATAGGTCCGCCGCCCTCAACGTCATCATGTTTTGACGTCGAGGGCGGCGGACCTATCAGAGGCACGAGGGCGGGGCCGACAGAGATGGTTACAGAGCGACGAAAATGAAGAAAAAAAACCCCCTTCACTTCAGCCACCGAGTCAGCTTCACCACGTTGCAGGTGGGTGGCTGGAGGGGAGGGAAAGAGAGGGGGCAACAATGCTGGAACTAACTTGGAGGGGGGCCAGGCGGACACAGAAACTGGGATGGAGGGAGGGAGGGAGGGGGGACCCAGAAACTGGGAGGGAGGGGGAGGGGGAAACCATCCTGAAACAGGGTGGGAGGGAGGACCAGCTGACCCTGGAACTTGGAGGGGGGGCCAGCGGACCCTGGAACTTGGAGGGGGGCCAGGCGGAGCCAGAAACTGGGATGGAGAGAGGGGGGGGGACCCTGAAACTGGGGGAGGGGGAAACGACCCTGGAACTGGGTGGGTGGGAGGGAGGGAGAGCGGACCCTGGACCTTGCAGGGGGGGCAGACCCTGACACTGGGAGGGAGGGGGCCCCTGGCACACACTCTCATTCTCACACACACACACACTCTCGCACACAGTCTTACTCTCTCTGTCACACACACTCACACATTCACTCTTTCTGTATCACACACTCACTCTCACACACACTCTGAAAAAAACACACACACTCCGAGGAAAACCTTGCTAGCGCCCGTTTCATTTCTGTCAGAAACGGGCCTTTTTTCCTAGTAAAAATATAAAACAAAAAACAGGGAGAAAGAGAATTAATCAAAGGCTTGTTGAAAATAATGGGCTTTCAAAAGAACTTTAAACTTTTGGAATGACATTTCGGACCTTAGTGTGTTCGGTAGACAATTCCAAAGAGAGGGGGCCAAGCAGGTAAATGTTTATAACATTCTTCAAAAAACCTTTGTTGGACCCTATCTGCCCTTCCAATTATTGCCCTATATCCCTCCTCCCTTTCTTATCCAAGCTATTTGAACATCCAGTTTTTGCTCTCCACATTTAACATAAACAGCCCTTGCTAAAGTCTCCATTCTATCCTCATCCTTCTTGATCTATCTTCCCTATGAGGAAATGTTAAAGCGGCTAGGGCTCTTCAGCTTGGAGAAAAGGCGGCTGAGGGGAGATATGATAGAGGTCTATAAAATAATGAGTGAAGTTGAACGGGTAGATGTGACGCGTCTGTTCATGCTTTCCAAAAATACAAGGACTAGGGGGCATGCAATGAAGCTACAATGTAGTAAATTTAAAACAAATCGGACAACATTTTTCTTCATTCAACGTGTAATTAAACTCTGGAATTAGTTGCCAGAGAATGTGGTAAAGGCTCGATGGACCTTTGATCTTTCCCAGTATGGCAATACTTATGTACTTATCTGCTGCTTTTGTCTCTGTTGATCATCACCTACTCCTTGATACACTTTCCTCACTTGGATTTTAGGGCTCTGTTTTGTCTTAGGAGCGTAAATTTGGGAGCATAGAGGCCAATGGCGTAGCCAAGGGTGGGCCTGGGTGGGCCTGGGGCCCACCCAGTAGCAGCACACCTATGATGTGGCTGACAGAGATCCCCAAACCCCACCAGTCGAAAACTCCCAACAACTGTCTCTCCTGCATACCTTGTAAATAGCAGATCTTTGTCTGCAGCAAGCAGCGACTGATATATACTGCTCGCACCAGCCCCACAGTCTTCCCTCTCATGCATTCCCACTTATGCGGAAACAGGAAGTTGCATCAGAGGGAAAGCTGTGGGGCCAACATGAGCAGTGTGTATTAGTTGCTTCTCACTGCTGGTGAAAATCTGCTATTTAAGTGGGTATGTGAGGGAGGGGGATGTTTGAGAGACCATATGGCATGTAGGCGAGAGGGGGAGAGACCAAATCACTTGTGGGACAAGGCAGAGTTCTTCTGCCCACCCATCTTGGGCCCAGGCCCACCCAAAATTGGGTGTCTGGCTATGCCCCTGATAGAGGCCGATATTCAAAGCGATTTAAGTGGGCAGGAACCTCTCCCCCCATCTTGACAAAGTTAGTTCTTTTGAATCGAGAACGTTCACTTTTGAATAAACCCTCTCCATGCATGTATTAATATTGAACTACCCCATCCAGTGATTAAATGATGTCAGATGATCACCCACTATAACATCAGAAACACTCTCCCCATTCATAAGCACCAGGACTAGAATGGCCTCATCCCATGTGGGTTCCAATACCAACTGCTGGCACAGTTCTCCAGTTAAAGAATCTAGGATTTCTTTAATTCTAGATGACCCCACAACAGGGATGCAATCACATTCGGCATATTGAAATCTTCTATTAGAAGCACTTTCCTTTTCATAACTATATTATGGCTATCTTTGTCTACTTCTTCTGCCTGTGAAGGAGGTCTGTATATCACAGCAGTTTAATTAGATTTTCTATGATCTCTTTCCAGATTAACCCACAGTGCCTCTTCCTTATCATGCAAGCCCTACAATTCTGTCACTTTAATATTATATTTAACATGCAATGCCATGCCTCTTCTCTTTCTTCCTAACCTGTACTTCCTGAATAGATTATTACCTGATATGACTACACCCCAATTATGAGTCTCCATGAATCATGTTTTTGTGACCACCACTAAATTCAAAGGTGTTAACCAGCCAGGAATGGCACCTGGCTGGTTCAATACACTCAAGCCTGCTATCTGCCGATATCCAGTGGCAGATAACCGGCTATCTCCCACTGAATATCCCGATCAGCGACTATCCCGGTCAGCGGTTATGTCGCGTGACATAGCCAATAACCACTGATTTTCACCAGCTGACCGGTTAAGTTTAGTGGCCAGATAGACTCCCACAAATAGCAGGTCTATCTTTGGCTGCCAGAATGAAGCCGGTCAACTGATAAATATTGACTTACCCGGCTATGTTTGCGGCACAAAACTTCCACTGGAAATTCAATGCCGAGGGAGTTAGCTGGTCTAACTCTCGCTGTCTCAATATTAACCTTAGAGCCCTGTTTACTAAGGTGCGTTAGTGTTTTTAGCGCGTGCTAAAAATTAGCGCACGCTAATCCTAGAGACTCCCATAGGAATATATATGGGTGTCTCTAGCGTTAGCTCATGTTAATTTTTCGCATGTGCTAAAAATGCTAGCATGCCTACAGTGCAACTTAGTAAACAGGGCCCTTAATGTTTTGATTAGTTGAGGGCTTTTAATTGCTTGGGGGTATTTTCACCCACCCCCATAATTCTAGGTTAAGGCTATCTTTAGTAGATCAATCGATCTGCTGCAGAAGACACTTTGTCTCATCTCTGACAGCTGGACCCCCCATCTCTCTTCAGCATTATCAAGTGACATTTACTATTCTACTATATATGCATAGACAATAAGGAGCTAACAGTATATAATAGTACTGTGATACCCACTCTGCTATACTAAGCAGAAATCTGGCCAGTAACAAAAATTCTCCGAAACAGGCTAGTAGTTTTGAATCACTCAGTTTAAAATGAATCCTACAAGCCAAGTGGCAAGATAAGGTTAAAACTGAAGCAATATGAGAGACAACTAAACAACCACCAGTTAGTAAGATACTATTCCAATGGCGATTCAGATGGTTTGGTCACATGAAAAGACAAGCCATGAACTGGAAACCAGAATGGAAAAACAGCCCAGGAAGGCCAAGACAGACGTGGAGACAAATAGTTGGAAGGAACCTCAGTGAGCTGGGAATCCATTGGTCAAAAGCAGCTGATGAAAAGCAAGACCATCATCTGCCTGCTTTATTCACCGAATGGCCTAATAATGATAATAATAATAATAATAATAAGCTGGTGTATATTGGTATGTAAGAGTAAGTGAGAAAAAGAGTTCACAGTTGAAATTTACCTGCCAAAATTCACCTGAGTGAGAAAAGGAGTTCACAGTTTTGAAATGTACCTGCAACATTCACTTGGAGAGATGTGTGAACATGAAGTGAAATGTTAATATTTTATTGTATTTTGATTACTATGTATTCTATATAGATTCATGGTGTGGCTCAGAAAGGATATAGGACAGGGGTTTTCAACCCAGTCCTCCATGACACACCCAGCCAGTAAGGTTTTCTGGATACCCACAATGAATGTGCATGAGATAAATTTGTATGCATTACCTCCATTCTATGAAAATTGATCTCATGCATATTCATGTTTTGGTACCCTGAAAACCTAAGTGGCTAGATGTGTCCTGAGGACTGGGTTGAGAACTCCTGATATAGAAGGTAATATTTAAAAAAATGCTTGATGTGTAAGGGCCTTTTATATGCATTAAAAGGCTTTTATAAAATTACCCTGGGGTTCTGTACATTGAAGTATGCATGGTGGCAAAAATACATATACTTTGATGTGTTTTTTCTCCGGTGTGCTACACATAGCAACTATTGTTAGCTGCGTTCACCTACCTCTTTTGGACCTGTTACTCCAATCTTAGCATTGAGTCTTTTTAAAGATAGCATTTTTTACCAACATAAGTCCATAGACATTTAAAAACTATATAAAGTCCTCTGAAGCAGGCACTTAGCCAAAACACAGTGCCATGTTGGGTCACCTCAAGAATAAAGTATTTTATCCTATAATCGTCGTCCTGTTGTTTTTGGAAGAGCTCTTTTGGCTACACTACTTATTTTGTGAGCACCTTTATGTTTAGTGAGCTGAAGTCTTCTGCTTTTGCGGCTTCCTTTCTTACAGCTTGTGTTTAGCAATCTTTAGTAAAAGGGCCCAATAGAGAGGATATAAGAAAAGGGAAATTTAAGACAAGAGAAAGAAGCAAAACTAATATAAACTGAATATTGAGACATTCAAATAATGAAGCAAGGTAGATAGCTTAAATATGCTTGTTGCAGTTGTCCAGGTCTTGCCGCACCTTAATAAGTGGAACCGATGTTTCAGCTATAGTGCTGTAGCTTAGAAAGCCACAGCATGATGGCCAAAACATCCCTTCCAATCACACAGATGCTTCAATACCCAGACATCTACAACAATCATGACAGCAGCCATGAAAGCCTAAGAGAACAGCTTAAATATGCATTTTAGTTTCCATTATAAGAAATTTTAATTATATGGATGTACAGTTAGTGAGCATTCGGTTTTGTTTTGGTGCCTACACATTTTACTGCAAGTAAATTGATTGTACATGTGTATACCTATGAATTAACATGCATACAATCAATCAAGTTGTGTGTGCAAAATATTTCTAGCACACATACAAAGTGAACATCAAAAATGATTGTGTGAAATGAACTGAAGACTCCAATAATGAACCACTCTTTTTTTGGCTGTACATTTCCCTAGCTAATAGTTAACTGTTGTATTGGGTCCATAAAATTGTGCTGAAGTACAGAGGAAATCCAGCAATCAGAACTGTTCCTGAGAATGGGACTCAAGATTAGGACACTTTTTCCACTATGGATCCTTTGACATCCCTGCTTCACTGGCATATATGCTTGTTGTATGGCAATCTACCTAGTCACTGACTGACTGCAGCGTCTATCTCCTATGCTACTGCACACACCATACTAATAGCCTCCCACAAGGACGCTGATAAAAATCATATTGCTAATAACTTTGGACTAAGATACTTACTGCAGGAAACAGCTAAAGCACTGTGCCACTTTATAGGTTTGTGAGGATGCCTCAGGTGTGCCTCAGGGATCATTACTAGGACCACTGTTGTTTAACTTATTCATTAACAATCTGCAAGATGGAGCAATCAGAAAAGTGATCACATTTACAAAGGATAAAAGTATTCAAAGTTATTAAAACAAAAGGAAATTTAAGGCTCTGCAGGACTTTTCCAGACTGGGGATTGGGGATGACAGATGAAATTTAATGTGAATATGTGCAAAGTGCTCGGCTCCTTATTAGGAGTCACCACCCGAGGAAAGGGTCTTGGAACCATTATGGGCAGAATATGGAAATTCCTTGCTCAGTGTATATTGGCAGTCAAAAAAGAATACTGAATATTAGGAATTATTCTGAAATGAGAATAAAACTGAAAATCTCATTTTCCTCTCTATGGTCTGGCTCAAAAAGGGTAGAAGAGGTAATTTTATAATACATTTTTTGTAAAGGCCCTTTTATGCACATAATGTTACGCTCTGCTACACTCCTCCAGAGGTGCAGTCTGCTTGCGCAGGGTATGGGCATTCGAGGATGCGGTGGCCATCTTGGATGTGGGTACCTCCAGGTTAGGGCGTCCATCTTGGTGATGGGCGTCTCAGGTGGTGGCAGCCATCTTGGAGCTGAGCTGTTTCAGGAAGGAAGCCCATATTTGGGCATTGAGCATCTCCTCTGATGGGGGCAGCCATCTTGGAACAGCTGCACATGGTTGAGCCTAATTCCTGTACTATTTAAAGCCCTGCTTCCGGTCCTTCCATGCTTCGGCTTCTGCTGCATAGAGGTCGTGGTTCTCGTCCCTTGTTCCTGGACGGCTACCTTGTTCCAGTGTTTCCTGTGTACCAGACCTTGGATTGTTTCTTGACTTCGCGTTGTGTTACTGCCTGCCCAGACCTCGGACTGTTTCCTGATTACTCGCTGCACTGCTGATCCCTTTGTTCCTGGACTGTGTTTACTCTCGCCTGTCGGGTCGGTGGCCGTGCAACCCCGCCGGTTCCAGAAGTCCTGGTGGCTGCCCGCACCTGGGGCCTCAACTCTCAGGGAATGGCTGTCTCTTCCCAGGTGAAGCTAGGGGTTGTCTGGCTGCCTGACCAAGTGCGGTGTCACTCCATCTTCGCCGTGCTCAGTCGGGGCACAAGGGCTCACATTTCCCGTCATAACACATAAAAAGTAGCTTTTATAAAATTAATCCATGGGTTACATGTATTAAAGTAAGTATATTGACAAGAATGCACATATTTTTACACGACCTGCATCTAGGCATGTTCTGGGAAGGGTTTGGCTAGAGCATGGGTGAAGTCACAATTTGCATGCACGTTTTATAAAGTACATGTGTGCATATGTACTGTACTTAATATTTGTGTCTTATCCCAAGTTGTAGTAAATGTCCATGGCTTCAGTCTAGCCACAATTACTGCTGGCTAAATGCATGTTGTGTTCTATAAAGACAAATACACACCTATAGGTGTGGAGGAGTGGCCTAGTGGTTAGGGTAGTGGACTTTGGTCCTGGGGAACTGAGTTTGATTCCCACTTCAGGCACAGGCAGCTCCTTGTGACTCTGGGCAAGTCACTTAACCCTCCATTGCCCCAGGTACAAATAAGTACCTGTATATAATATGTAAGCCGCATTGAGCCTGCCATGGGTGGGAAAGCACAGGGTACAAATGTAACAAAAATATAAAAATACACACCTGTGAAGCCTTCACATATAAGCTAAATAGGTGAGAGATCTTCAATCTAAAAAAAGAGAGATCTGAAGGTGTATATGATAAAGCATAATAAAATTATGAGCTGGTCTGAACAGATAAATAGAGAATGATTATTTATACTTTCTAATAGTTCAGGAACTAGGAGAAACTATGAAATTAATTGCTAAAAATGTAAAAACAAGTTGGAGGAAGTATTTCTTTACTCAATGCAGAGTTAAGCTATGCAATTTGTTGATGGAGGATGTAGTCAAGGCATCTAGCATAGCTGGGTTTATAAAAGGTTTGGTTAAATTTCTGAGGAGCAAAGTCATCCAGCTTCCACCCCTTGCTTTGTCACTATCTTCTAGTACATAAGTATTGCCACACTGGGACAGACCAAAGGTCCATCAAGCCCAGCATCCTGTTTCCAAGGAATCCAGCCTAAGCTCCGATGGTGATCAATCCAGTTTGAAGCAGACAATGCTGGAAAAGAAGCCTTACAATGATGGCTATATTTTAAATCTAAAGGTGAAGGAGAAAACAATATACAGCAACTCTTAGACTGACATGGACTAGTAATGGAAAAAGGTCTCACGCTGTAACCGGGTGGTAATAATCTATGTGCATCAGAAAATAACAAATATTTTCAGATGCGTGTAGTGGACGTGTGCCAAAATTGAAATTACCACAAGGGTCACGTGATAACCAGGCAGTAACTTCAATTTGGCGCCCATTGGGCACTCATGGGCGCATATGCGGCTTAGTAAAAGGGCCCCTTTGTGAATAAAACATTACATCTTAAAATGAACTCTGGCCAACACCGGAAGCCAGTGGAAAGACAACAACAATGGATATCAGCACTTAATTGTCCAAGTGTCAATTCCACTCCCTGGGACACCTCCAAAGTAGTTAATTTTCAGTTTGGTAGTAACCAGTTATTTTCAGTGCCACTAAAAATTAGCAGTTAGCCTCAAACAGGAAATTTAACCATTCAGGAGCCATTTCTGGCTGATTAAATCGAGTTGAATATCAACCTGAATGTTTGTTTGTTCATCTTAGTTTGATATGATCCTCTTCGCAACACTAACCAAACATTTCAGGAAAAAAAATGGACATTTTTCATGGTGTGTGGATATAATGTGCTCTTGAGTAATTCTTTTGAACTAGTTCAGGATCCTTGTACAGGTATTGTGGATTTGTTGGGCTTTTCCAGGCATCTACCATCATTTCATTAAAGAGACATTTTCTCATTAAAGAACCATTTTCTTTTAAACTTCCCGTAGGTTCATATCATGATCCCTTGTGCCTGAATTTTCTTATAGTTTCTGAATTTCTGATCCAAATAAGAAGGGTTACCTTCGAAAACTCATTAAAAATCTATTAAGTTAATCCAATAAAAAAGGTATAATCTTATATGTAGTAAATTTTACCTTCCTATACTTTATTGAAGACTGATCAATGTTTATTTCTTTATTTTGTTTCAATGTTGATACTGTGTTCCATACCAAGATGTTTTACAACAAACTGGATATGGTGCAAGTCTTTACCTAAAAGAGTTTACAGTATTACCCCTATGTTTACTAAGCCATGCTAGAAGCTACCGTGCGCTAATGCTGACACAGCCCATTCACTTTGAATGATCTGTGTCGGCATTGCCATGTGGCAGTCGCTAGCGTGGCTTAGTAAACAGGGGAGTTAGTGTATAACTCTAATAGCTTTCTTTATTTGAACAAAGATATCTGTCACTCTCTACCCGCTTCCCCAGTGTCCCTACTATGCCCAGTTTGCAGAAAGTAAACATTTTTCCCTCCAACACCCACCCTGCAAACCTGTCAAACTTGGATTCTTTTTTGAAAAATCACTGGAGCAAGCAACCGTGGGATAACCTCTCTCTTTGACATGGTTTTTCTGCCCTAATCTTGTGCTCTATTTTTCAGCCCATCTGTGGTATCATCACCCATGGGATCTGGATGTCAGGTAGGGACAGGTTCTTTTGGCTGCATGTCAAGGAGTTTCAAGATGATTGGCTGAAGTGCCTTATGTTTCTGGTTTGTCTCCTCATCCTCCCATTCTTTTTGTCCCAGAGTGGCACCACTGTGTTTGGGTCACTTGTGCATGTCATCCTCAAAAAAATGAATGGAACACGTGGAGATTTTTGGAAAACTGTGGCTTCCTAGATTCTTTTAGTCAGCAGAAAAACTAACCAAATATATTGCAGTTTGTCATGTGTTACATAGAACAGGGAAAATAATGGCAGATAAAAACCATAAGGTCTATCAATGTTCCAAGATACACCAGCTACTAATTTTTGCTATCCCTTTCTCTCCATTAGAGATCCTCTGTGCTTATTGCATGTTTTTTAAAATTTCAATAAAGTCCTTTTCTTCACTAGAAGGCTGCTCAATACATCCATCCTTTCTAGTGAAAAAAAAATAATACGCACCCTTAATCCACACAGACAGGGTCAGTCTTATATTCATGTGTTGTATATAAGTTTATAGGTACAAATATTTTGATACCAGAATACAGTTACAATTGCAATCTGTGGTAGGCATCCATGGAAACATTCTCCACTTGCAAAAAATATATATATATTTCTAATGAAACATGAAATTTATGTGTGAATATTCTGCCATCCCTTCCAAAACTATTTCTCATGGTGCTGTTCAAATCATCTCACCCCCAAAGCGGCAATGTCATCTGTCTTTGCCTGTAGCTATCTCCATGCAGCAAACATTAAGATGGAAACGACTTAATTGACATTCAGTTGGTATCTAGAGGCAGCACCCGTGTTCAATTATGTAAACATGTTGGCAGTTGTAAAGTGAGCAAAATTCATAAATCTGCCTTAGAAATCTTACATATAAAAAGATTTTTTTCACTGATGATATAATTATTAATTAGAGTTCCAAATACATAAACATTCACATATTTAACTTTAAAAATAGTGCTATTTTCATTCTGAAATTCTACAACTGATATGTTTAATTGCACCAATAAACCAGTAGATAATTACAGTTTCTTTATAAAATGTTGATTTATTGTACACTACTGACTTGATATCCTGATGCGTAAATTGAAACAAAAGAAACAACAATTTACTATAATTGTTTCTGAGTACCATTAATATGGGTATGGAACCATAATTTGAAAATGTAATCAAAGTTACGGTTTTCAGATTACAACTAGCTTCTGTGATGGGTTGTGTGAATTAATTGTTTGAAGCAGACAACTCACTAAATGAAACTGAATATCTTGTTCTATAATCAGGTCTTCAGGAGAGCCTAATAGATGAGAGACCCTCAAGCCCACCAATAAAGAAATATTTTTTACATTTCATGAAGAGGCTAACATTAGTGCTACCTATCCCTAAGGGACGAGACCAGTATCTCAATTGAAATGTCCCTAGTTTAAATCACTTTATAGAGCAGTACATAGCTGGAATGTTGTTGTTTCCAAATGTATGTATACACATACACATGCACATGTCAATATTCTAGTCATTTGTGCATGTTCTTGATGCCTAAATGTTGGCATCCTCCTTATAGAATAACAGACCCCCTTAAAGATATGTAATGCAGCACTGGTTAGAAATAAGTTATCAATGCAACAGAAGTTGGAAATATTCGAGAACCCATAGTAGAAGACTCAATTTGAAGTTCCTGAATTTTTTCAAGTCTCCCATTGCTTTGCCTTTTGGTATGTTCCAGAGATATTTTAAGGAGATCCTGAAGATTCTTGAGGAATCCATTCTTCCAACTACCAAAGTCCTCTGCCAATTTAAAAACATGGCAGAAATGGTTAAAAGGATGTATCTGGGAAGGCAGATGGCAGTATGGACTTGACTGAATTCCTTGAGAGTTATCTGGAAAAAAAAAGCATTGGTCTCATTTGCCTTGTAGTCAGATACAATCAGGACCATGCACCTTTACATTAGATATAAATCTAAAAAGTTTCTGGGTCAATAGATTTTTGTATTCTTCTAGAGAATCTCACAAGAGATGACAGTCATTCTTCAACTGTGTCAAAGGGTCCTATCCTTAGGGAATCCTTTGAGCTGCATTTTTCTTGTGTATATAATATGGTTTATCAAGGTAACAAGTTTTCCTTTTATGATCCTGTTTGGTTAAAGAATTTTCTAGACAATAGGGCTTCTCCTGCTGTTCTGACTGACCAGGTTTTCAGGGGTGAACAGAGGGAAAGGCGGGATACTTAATCAGAACAAGAAAGGATATTGAGACAGTTCCTTTTTGTTTCTTAAGATTGATTATCTGTATTTTCTTCTGTTTGTACTCCTTTTCTGCTTGTGGATGCTAACAAGTGCACTGCATTACTTTGGTATTTATTTTTGTAATTTGTTTCTTTTTTTGTATATTTTGATGATATATACAGTGCCTTATTAGATAGGTCGTGGATGTGTGAATCTCAACATGTTAGTGAAATACAGAAAATGGAACATATTTTACGAGACCAGGACTGCACGTGTATCTGCCAAGTAAAATAGATGTATCTCTGCCTCCCCCCCAGGAAAAATTCAGTAAAAGGGGAAAAATGTATAGGAGATACATATGGCTAATAGGAAAAATACTGCTACTGTAGGTATGCAAATCCAGATGGCTCATAAAGGGGGTAAACAAATTGAAGGTGGCTCCAAATATAGAAGCATATGCATGGCCCAGTTCTTAGTGGCTGCGGGGCTCTCTCCCTGTGGAAGATGGCTATCCAGCGTATTTTTGAAAGAGAAAGATGTCCATATTTCAACCCAAATCGGGATATGGGCGCCTTTCTCTCATGGGCGCCCAAATCGGTATAATCGAAAGCCGATTTTGGGCGCCTCAAACTGCAGTCTGTCATGGGAACAAACAAAGTTGACAGGGGCGTGTCAGAGGCGTGGTGAAGGCGGGACTGGGGCATGTTTATCGGCCGAGAGATGGGCACGCTCGGCCGATAATGGAAAAAAGAAGGGCGGCAGTAGCGAGAATTTGGGCCGCTTTTTTTTTTTACCCTTTTTTTCACGAACAAGTACCCAAAAAGTGCCCCAACTGCCCAGATGACCACCAGAAGGAATCGGGGATGACCTCCCCTGACTCCCCCAGTGGTCACTAACCCCCTCCCACCAAAAAAAAAAAAAGAACTTTAAAAACGTTTTTCCAGCCTGTATGCCAGCCTCAAATGTCATACCCAGCTCCATCACAGCAGTATGCAGATCCCTGGAGCAGTTGTTAGTGGGTGCAGTGGACTTCAGGCAGGTGGACTCAGACCCATCCCCACCTACCTGTTACACTTGTGGTGGTAAATGGGAGCCCTCCAAACCGCCCCCAAAACCCACTGTACCCACATGTAGGTGCCCCCCTTCACCTATAAGGGCTATGGTAGTGGTGTACAATTGTGGGGAGTGGGTTTTGGGAGGATTTGGGGGGATTGGGGGGGGGCTCAGCACCCAAGTGAAGGGAGCTATGCACCTGGGAGCAATTTCTGAAGTCCACTGCAGTGCCCCCTAGGATGCTCGGTTGGTGTCCTGGCATGTGAGGGGGACCAGTGCACTACAAATCCTGGCCCCTCCCACGACCACATGCCTTGGAGTTGTTCGTTTTGAGCTGGGCGGCTTCGGTTTCCATTATCGCACCACCCAGCTCAAATCCGCCCAAATCCAATGCATTTGCCCGGCACCAACCATATTATCGAAACAAAAGAAGGACGCCCATCTTTTTCGAAAATATGGTCTGTCCCGCCCCTTCACGGACCCGTCCTCGGAGATAGTCGCCCATGGAGATGGACGTCTGCGTTGGATTATGCCCCTCAACGTAGCACATCCATGGAAAAACATGTACTTGGGTCAGCTGGCAGCCATGCATGTGCATAGCTAGACATCTGGTGGCCACACACATGCACTGCTAGTCATACAGCAGCCATACATGGGCAATGCTGTCTATACAATGTCTTCCACCAGCCTCCGGTAGCAGTGATAAAAGTTGAGATGCACAGTCTAAGTGACATGCCGGGCAGCATGTATATGATTTTCCCCACCAATGCCTAGGGCAGCCATAAGGTAGCAGCCAGAGCCATGTGCACATGTCCAGGCCCTACAATATATATAGTGTCCACTATCAGGACCTGTCACATACACCGTGTAAGATGGAGGCCAGAAGGGAGCACAATTTCTCTGACAAGGATAGAACCTCCTCCCTTTCCTTTGGGCCTGGGTCAGGGGTGGATGTAGAGGTGGCTCACAGGTATATATATATATATATATATAATTCCTGAGGCAGGCCCTATGGCCGAAACATAGCTCATATTGATTCAAGCCTTCGTTGATGTAATAAAGTTTTTGTGTGAGCAGTGAACTACTAGTCTGTTGCCAACCCCGCTGTCGTCTATTTTTTCTTTTTTCACAGGTGGGTAGAGACAGGTTGAAGGTAAGTGGTTCATGGAAACAGGCAGGGCAGAAGGGTAAGAGATAGGCTTCAGAGGGAATGTGGCAGGGGTAGTACCAATAAGGGTTTAGCACAGATAGACCTGTGTGGACAGAGATGGCAATCGGGCTCACAGACTCTCATATCAGCTCTCTTCCAGTCAGAATAAATGCATGCAGTCAAAAGGCAAGTAGTGGTGGCACTTATTCACGCTTTACAGGTGGTATAAGTCCTGGTGTTTATCTAGCATTCCCTGCATGTCGATGTGCTACTCAGCATTGTTGATACACATTGGGAATGGCGTACATCACACCCCCTGATGTGTCCCTGACACAAATCTTGCCTATTTCAACATTTTCACTAAATCATCAATTCAGTGCTAACTGGGCATTTTCGGCAGCACTTAACTGGATGGTGTTGGTAAAAATGCCTGATTAGCGCCCAAGCCAAAACTGGCTATTTTGTGGGCGTTTTGGAGCAGAGTCACCACAAAGTGCCAATTTTCAGAACTTAGTCGGCTGAGATCACCACATAAGTAGGACCACATAAAATGCAGGCCTTATCTTTATGCGGTACTTCTTAGCTGGTTAAGTACTGAATATCACACTTAGGGCCCTGTTACTAAGCCGTGGTAAAAGGGCGACTGTTTTTTCCTGCTCTGAGGCCCTTTTTACTGCAGTGGCTAAAAAGGCCAAAAAATATATGGCCATGTGGTAAGATTGCTCTTACTGCTGGCCATTCGAAGGGGGGAGGACACTTACCTCCACTGTGAGGTGGTGGTAAGGGATCCTCCACTAACCCAGAGGTAACCAGATAGCGTGCGGCACTGCCTGATGAATGCCAGGTAACCCCCTGCGGAAATTTTTTTTTAATATTTCCACTAGCACCAGAAATGCCATGTTGGGCCAGTGGTAGCTCCAGATTGGCATGCGGTAAGCCCACAGTGGACTTACTGTCATTTAGTAAAAGGGCCTCTTAATTAGCTATGCATGAACTGGTTCCATATACTTGGAAATTCAGGGGTCCTTTTACCAAGTTGTAGGAAAAGGGCTCTGCGTTAGAGCCAGGGGCCGTTTTTCCTGCACAGTAGGACTCTTTTTACCACAGCAGATAAAAAGCTCCCAGACAAACATGGCCATGCAGTAAGAGAACTCATACTGTGTGGCCATGCGGCGGGTACCCTTACCACTACCACGGTAACCAGGCAGCTCGTGGTGATGCCTGATTACTGCTGGGTTACCACTGCACAAGTCATTTCTGGGAGGGGGGGGGGGTTCTTTTTCCCCCAGAAATGGCATGCGCTCAGGGTAGAACTACTGCCAGCAGCCACGTTGGACCAGCGGTAGTCCTGATTTAGCATTTGGTAAACCGCGTCAAGCTTACCACTGCTTTGTAAAAGATCCCCTTAATGCCAGAGCCTGAACATGGCCTGGCATTGAATTTCCAGGTATAACACCGGTGGCACTTAGCAAAAAGCTGATCACTGCTGACTGAATATTGGGCCCTTAATTTTGGATCTTAAACTCAAGCTTTGAATATCAACCTCTTAGGAGACTGGTGAAAAATTAGTTTCCAGTGCTTCCAGATGAATGTTTTCATGAAAATGTTATCAGTAGATTAGCAAACGTATCTACTGTTAAAAACAATAAAATACAAGCTATATTTGTGATAGCCTCAAGAAATACTGTGATTCCCCAACACCTAAGAAAATGTACCCTAAAACAAACAAACAAAATCCTATGCCATAGCTTAGATCAGTTCTCAAAGTGCTGAAAAGTATTAAAGAGATATGAAAGCACACCATGATACAATTAAGGGGCCATTTTACATAAGTACATAAGTATTGGGACAGACCAAAGGTCATTCAAGCCCAGCATCCTGTTTCTAACAGTGGCCAATCCAGGTCACAAATACGTGGCAAGATCCCAAAACAGTACAAAACATTTTATGTTGCTTATTCCAGAAATAAGCAGTGGATTTTCCCCAAGTCAATTTTAATAATGGTTTATGGACTTTTCCTTTAGGAAGCCGTCCAAACTGTTTTTAAACCCCGCTAAGCTAACCATCTTTACCACATTCTCTGGCAACGATTTCCAGAGTTTAATTACATGTTGAGTGAAGAAAAAATTTCTTCGATTCGTTTTAAATTTACTACTTTGTAGCTTCATCGCATGCCCCCTAATCCTAGTATTTTTGGAAAGAGTAAACAGAGACTTCACATCTACCCGTTCCACTCCACTATTTATTTTATAGACCTCTATCATATCTCCCTCAGCCATCTTTTCTCCAAGCTGAAGAGCCCTAGATGCTTTAGTCTTTCCTCATAGGGAAGTCATCCCATCCCCTTTATCATTTTTGTTGCCCTTCTTTGAACCTTTTCTAATTCCACTATATCTTTTTTGAGATGTGGCGACCAGAATTGAACACAATGTTTGAGGTGCGGTCGAACCATGGAGCGATACAAAGGCATTATAATATCCTCATTTTTGTTTTCCTAATAATACCTAACATTCTATGTGCTTTCTTAGCTGCCGCAGCACACTGAGCAGAAGGTTTCAGAGCAGAGCAGAGCTCTGTAAGCACTAATGTGTGCTTATAAAATCCACTATCGTGAGGCGCGCTCAGGCATCCTACAGTAGTTTTCCGATCTGTTCGTGGGGATGCTAATCGGTTATTGCAGCTACATCTCCGCTCGCTAACTGATTAGCACATGGCAAGCGCTCTAACTGTCTAGAAAATAGATGTCGTTAAGGGCTCCCACACTAATGGCCATGCGCTAATTGAGAAATTAGTGAGTGACCATTAATTGAGGAAATAGAAAATGCGGCATACAGCCACTCTAAAAGTTGCCTCAGTGCACAGGAAAGCCATGAGCTAGTCATTGTGCAGGACACTTTTTAGCGCAGTTTAGTAAAAGGGCCCCTAAGAAAATTAAAGGGTCTGTTTATGAAGCAGCGCTAGTGGCTGTTCTTGAGCTAATGCCGACACTGCTTAGTAAACCGGAGTATAAGTCAGAGCTGGATAGGTTATCCTATATAATAATTCTCACCTCCAACAGGATGTGCTTGGGACCGTGCCTGCAGGAAGTGGTCTGCTAGGCAGGCACGCACTGACCTCAGTGACAGACAATTTGGCAAAGCAAAACAATCTGAGTGCTGGCCATTAGGACACAGGGTTGATAGGAGAGTTTTAAAAGACTGAAGGAACCGAAAGTGTTAAATGGGGGGAGGAGGGGAGTTCTGAACGACTGAAAGACATGAACATTTGAGAAAGGAAAACAATCTGAATGCTGGCCATTAGGACACAGGGTAGATAGGAGAGTTTTAAAAGACTGAAGGAAACGAAAGTGTTAAACTGGAGAAGGGTGGGGGGAGTTGTGAATGACTGAAAGACATGCAAATTTGGGACAGGAAAACAATCTCAATGCTGGCCATTAGCACACAGGGTACTTAGGAGAGTTTTAAAAGACTGAAGGAACCAAAAGTGTTCGGGGGGGGGGTGGGGGGGGGGGGGGGGCAAGTTCTGAATGAATGAAAGAAATGAAAATTTACGAGAGGAACACAATCTGAATGCCGGGCATTTGTACACAGGATAGATAGGACACTTTTTTTAAAAAATGAAGGACGTGAAAGTATTACATCTTGGGGGAGGGGTGAGGAGGAAAGCGGTGGGGTATCCGGATACTGGGCGTTAGGGACACGGGGGTACACAGACTTTTGAAAGCCTTAAGGAACCCAAAGTGTGGGAAGGAGGAGGAAAAGGAGGGGAGGGAATGGGGTGAGGGGCATTAGGAACAGGGGAGGGGGCCCTGTCACACACTCTCATTCTCACACTGTCACACAGACAGTCTCACTCTGTCACACACCCGCACATTCACTCTGGCTCTCTCTCTCAAACATACACACTCCCAGGAAATCCTTGCTAGCGCCCGTTTCATTCGTTCCAGAAACGGGCCTTTTTTACTAGTTTGTAAATATTTGGCAACCTGTGGATACATACAATGCTGTGACTTAACCTGCAATTGATGTCCTCTTAATTTTGTTTGTTGCGCATTTTGTCAGGTAGTTCTTTCCTGTTGTGTTTACTGTTATTTTTTTGCTTGCTACTCTTAAAAATCAATAAAATACTTTGAACTTGGACATTTTATTGAATAGATTGTGGTTCATAGGCTGACACTGTTTGTAATGGATTGATTAGTTAGTAGAAAGGCAGACCAAATGCTTTTTGGATTGTATTAGGAAACTATTACGCATTCGATTTTAAAGATCTAGAAACATTTTCTGTCAAAAACAACCTTGAAATCATCTCATGGGAAAACCTTCAGGCAGGCAAGCCATCTCTCTTAAGGGATATAAAAAAACTGAGCATAAATTAACTGGATATTTCATGTTTTTTGAATATACTTTATGACATATCATCTGCCAGTGGAGCTGAGCAAATTTTGTACTTGATGTAAACTGCTAAAGGGAGGAGTGAATTGATTCTCAATCAATCTGAACCTTTCAGGCTAGAGAAGGAGAAATGCAAAATAGATATACAGGAGTGGATTGTATCATCTGAGCTATAGCTGTCTCTGCAGTGAGGCAGTTGAGAATTTGCTTTGGCCCACCTCAGTAAAATTTAAGGCAACAACAAGTCAAAGAGTTGAGTTTTTTCTCATTATTTAATTCAACTACCAAGTGGACACAGTCAGGCTTATTTTTGAAAGAGAAGGGCACCCATCTTCCGACACAAATCGGGAGATGGGAGTCCTTCTCTCAGGGTCGTCCAAATCGGCATAATCGAAAGCCAATTTTGGGCGCCCTCAACTGCTTTCCGTCGTGGGGATGACCAAAGTTCACGGAAGCATGTTGGCAGCGTAGCAAAGATGGGACTGGGGCGTGCTTAACACATGGGAGTCCTTGGCCGATAATGGGAAAAAGAAGGGTGTCCCTGATGAACACTTGGCCGACTTTACTTGGTAGATTTTTTTCTTGCTACCAAGCCTCAAAAAGGTGCCCAAACTGACCAGATGACCACTGGAGGGAATTGGGGATGACCTCCCCTTACTTCCACAGTGGTCACCAACCCCCTTCCACCCTAAAAAAAAAAAAAAACTTAAATTTTTTTTTTTGCCAGTCTCTATGCCAGCCTCAAATGTCATACCCAGCTCCATAAGTACATAAGTATCGCCATGCTGGGACAGACCAAGGGTCCATCGAGCCCAGCACCCTGTCACCGACAGCGGCCAAAAGAACAAGCAATTTGTCCTGTCCATCCTAGAAATACTGTATTCCCTCGTCCATTCAATAACATTCTGCTTTTTCCTCCAGGAAGCAGTCCAACCCTTTTTTTGAAGTCCGCTAAGTTAACTGCCTTAACCACCTTTTCCGGCAGCAAATTCCAGAGTTTAACTATGCTTTGAGTGAAGAAAAATTTCCTCCGATTCATTTTAAATTTACCACACTGCAGCTTCATCGCATGCCCCCTTGTCCTAGTATTTTTGGAAAGCATAAACAGACGCTCTACATCGACCCCTTCCATTCCACTCATTATCTTATAGACCTCTATCATATCTCCCCTCAGCCGTCTTTTCTCCAGGCTGAAGAACCCCAGCCTCTTCAGCCTATCCTGATAGGGAAGCCGTCCCATCCCCTGTATCATCTTTGTCGCCCTTCTCTGCACCTTTTCCAATTCCACTATGTCTTTTTTAAGGTGCGGCGACAGAATTGAACACAATACTCGAGATGCGGTCGCACCATGGAGCGATACAACGGCAGAATAATATCCTTATTTTTGTTTTCAATCCCTTTCCTAATGATACCCAACATCTATTTGCTTTCCTAGCCACAACAGCACATTGAGCAGAGGTTTTCAACGTATCATCAACGACGACACCTAGAACCCTTTCTTGGTCCGTGACTCCCAGCGCTGAACCTTGCATGACATAGTTATAGTTTGGGTTCCTCTTTCCCACATGCACCACTTTGCACTTGTTCACATTAAATGTCATCTGCCATTTATACGCCCAGTCTCCCAGTCTCGTAAGGTCCTCTTGTAGTTTTTCACAATCTTCCCACGATTTGACTACTTTGAATAACTTTGTGTCATCGACAAATTTGATTACCTCACTAGTTACCCCCATTTCTAGGTCATTTATGAATATGTTAAAAATCAGAGGTCCCAGCACTGATCCCTGAGGGACCCCGCTAATTACCCTTCTCCATTTCGAATATTGACCTTTTAATCTTACTCTCTGTTTCCTATCTTTCAACCAGTTTTTAATCCCTATCCGATCCCATGACAGCAGTATGCAGGTCCCTGGAGCAGTTTTAGTGGGTGCAATGCACTTCAGGCAGGCAGACCCAGGCCCATCCCCCCCTACCTGTTACACTTGTGGTGGTAAATGTGAGACCTTCAAAACCCACCAGAAACCCACTGTACCCACATGTACTTGCCCCCCTTCACCCCTTAGGGTTATGGTAGTGGTGCACAGTTGTGGGGAGTGGGTTTTGGGAGGGGGGGTTGGGGGGCTCAGCACACAAGGTAAAGGAGCTATGCACCTGGGAGCAATTTCTGAAGTCCACTGCAGTGTCCCCTAGGGTGCCCGGTTGGTGTCCTGGCATGTGAGGGGGACCAGTGCACTACGAATGCTGGCTCCTCCCATGACCAAATGGCTTGGATTTGTTCGTTTCTGAGATGGATGTCCTCGGTTTCCATTATCGCCGAAAACCGGGGATGACCATCTCTAAGGTCGACCTAAATTTTGAGATTTGGGCATCCCGACCGTATTATCGAAATGAAAGATGGACGCCCATCTTGTTTCGATAAAACAGGTTTCCCCGCCCCTTCACGGAGCCGTCCTGCGAGGACGGCCCCAGGAAAACTTGGGCGTCCCGTTCGATTATGCCCCTCATGGTAAACAGAAAAGAAAGGTCCCTAACCAGGCATTCATGCTGGGGTTGTTTCACCCTCCACTTTTCAGATAAATATTTATTTGCTCACTTAAACAAATAAAAATACACTTATTGTGAGTTTGAGAAATGTTATTAAGCGACTCTCAGCTAAGGTTAGGATGGGGTGAAATGAAGATTGTCAGTTGGGAACATTGGGCCCAATATTCATAAAGGTTTAACCAGGCAGGAGAGGCTGCCAGTATTCAGTGGCACTTAATTGGACAGTGCCACTGAATATCGGTACTAACTAGAAAACAACAAAGCAGTGGAATCAAATGCATTTATTGGAACAATACCCGACGTGGCCACGTTTCGCCCTCAGGCTGCGTCAGGGGTATAAACTATAAAAACAAAACACAAGTATAAAAACATGTATAACCATACATATTAACAATGTCATAAGCATGATTCAACTAATAAAAGGCAATTATTTAAAAAAAGATTCAACATATATAAAACAATCCTTTAAAAGTTCTAAAAAACATGTATAGACATACATGATATCATCTGTAAAACAAATATTTATAATTATCATTAAAATCATACATCACATAAAAATTTTTATCAGAACATCTACAATTACTCATATCACATTTATAACTCTCAATAAAAAATGTTAAGATCATACAATTAGAATCAAAACAATTCAATGAAGAGGGGAAGAAATTTCTTTATACATACCTATCAAAAGTGTATGTAAATATATCATACACACTAGTAGTTCCAAAAATCTAGTTCTACACAGATATAAAAACAAAAAATAAAAGTATCATCAGACAAGATGCATATCTAAATGTACACAAAACTTTTAAAAGACCACACAAAAGTCTATCCTAACTTTGGTCACTTAGCTATGAGGTTGCTGGAACTGAATATCAGCTGGCACCTGCATAATATCTGGGTACCGGTGTGAAGCATTTTCTGTTCTCCCCTCCCTCCTCCACCCAACTTAAGCCACACACACCCCAAAATAAGATTGATCTTCCTCATGAACTGTTGCCCAACATGAGCCAGGCCCCATCCCAGACCCCTCCTGCAAAAGAACCTCCCTCCCACACCCCAGTAGGTCTCCTGGGCCAACCTTAGCATCCCTAGTGGTCTAGGGGATAGTCTGGGCAAGAGAGAACTCCAATTGCTCCTGCCCATACTGACTCCAGGTGCAAAATAGTGGCTATGACCTCTAGTGGTAGTCTCACGTTATTAGCGCTTAGGGGTAAGTCATTCATATAAGGGCAAAAGTGTCTTATGTGGTTCCTGGCTGAATATCAGCTGGGAATTGCCTAAATACCAGCAGCCAGCACATGTCCAGTTTGACCCAGATGTCTCCAAGTGAGTTCATTTTGTGCATTATTAAAATCTTAGCTTTTTCAATTCTGGGAGATCAAACTGTAAAGAGGAGAAAAAAGGGCCTCAAGTATATTCCCAAACAGAAGTGTACTCTTACAGGGCAAATTTCTTAGTCATTGATCCAAAAAAATGTCTCTACTCTCTTCAGTTGTTTACAACTCAAAACATAATTGTTTTTGCTTTATGTATCTTTTTCAGCTCTTTTAAATAATCACAGCAGTTGCTGTTCATGTAACTATAAAACATAATTCTCTTCTGTCATACTCATACATTAACTAATTAAATGTTCAAAACTTATCAAAAACTTGTTTATCCAAATGTAATCCTCTTCTACCATAATTCAATGCCCGATGGAGACCTTTATGTTACAAACCATTGTTGCTGCTTCAGGGGAGGATTACTTCAGCAGTAACATAAGCTCCTCTCTCAACTACCAGGACAGGAATGAACTTAAGACAGAGTACACCGGAGATAATCTCTCAATTGAATTGCTAATGTTAGTCACACATTGTACCAAATAAAGCCTTCATCTGAGGGGTTTTTTTAATTTACTGAAATTTACATTACTCAAACCAAGCAAATCCACTTGTACAAAAAACAAACAAACAAACAAACAAAAACAATATACCAGTAGAAACAAAGTACAGGCAATCAAATCCAAGCAAATATTGTTTCTGTTTGTTTCCATTTGAAGTTTATAGGGCATAATATATACATACAACATATCAAGGTGTGCTTGGAAATTCTTTTTAATTAGACTGGACTCCATGCTTCGGCTTCTACTTTGGTAGGTGTTTCTAACTCTGTAGTCTGCTTCTTATCTACTGGTCCCTCGTTGCTGACTTTGCCTGTACCTGAATTACCCTTCGGCCTGCCACCTGCGTACTGACTTTCGCCTGTACCTGGATTACTCTCTTGTCTGCCGCCTGCCTACTGACTTGCCTGTACCTGGATTACTCTCTTGCCTGCCGCCTGCCTACTGACTGCTGCTTGTACCTGGATTACTCTCTTGACTTGCTGCCTGCTGGCCAATACATTCTTCACCCCGCTTCCAGCTCCGTCCCTTAAGTCCTGCAGGCCGCCCGCACCTAGGGGCTCAACCTCTGGGGAACGGCGGTCAGCGCAGGTGAAACCCGGGGTTGTCCAGCCGCCAAGCAGAACCTGGTCCAAGTACCAGGCTCAGCAGCGCTCTACTTGGTATAAGAACTCACAAGTCTGACACATATGTTGGTATTTGAAGATCTTGCCTTTCTCCACACATAGTACACAATAGTTTCCTGACAGCAGCACTTTTCTTAGGAAAGCCATTCATGATTTTTGTTTTCCCTTTATCACAGTGCCTAGTTTTCTTGCATTCAGCTTTTATTCTGTAGCACTGGGGATGTTCCAGATGATCACAACTTCTTTGTGTTTAAAGTTTAGTCAGGGTCATGATCCCATTTGTTTTCAGACAGTGCAACATCATTGTATCACATAGCCTTCAGTGAAAGACACTTAGGGGTCCTTTTGCAAAGTCGTGGTAAGCCCAACGCAGGCTTACCGCTTGCTAAAATGGAAGTACTGCCACCCCTAGCGTGCACCATTTCTGGTAGTAGTAATTGGCTGCACGCTGCCTTGTTACCGCCAGGTTAAAGTGGGAGCCCTTACTGCCACCTCAATGGGTGGTAGTAAGTGCTCCCCCCGAAATGGCTGTGAGTCAAGTACTTCACTTGCCACATGGCCATTTCTTAAAAATAATAGACCTGCCTTTTTACTCGCTGCGGTAAAAGGGGGCCTCAGCGTGAATCAAAAACACCCCTTTTACTGCAGCTTCATAAAAGGACTCCTCACGAGTGGAGGACTAGCCTAGTGGTTATTACAGCAGGCCTTGATCCTGGGGAATTGGGTTCGATTCCCCACTGAAGCTCCTTTAGACTCTGGACAAGTCACTTAACCCTCCATTTTCCCAGGTACAAATAAGTATCTGTACATTACTATGTAAACCGCTTTGAATGCAGTTGCAAAAAACTACAGAAAGGCAGTATATCAAGTCCCATTCCCTTCCCCCCTTTATTGGAGTATGTTCTATAAAGCTCTACTGACAAATGCATGTCATACTCAACAATGAGAAGTATGGCCATTTTCATTTCAGTGCCACCCATGTATGCACTGTAGGGATGTACTTTTCATTTTGTTTTGTCTACTCATTTTTTACACACATACATTTGTTTTTTATGGCGCTCATTTTCAAAAGAGAAAAATGTCTCAAAAGCGGCACAGAGCGGCAGTTGGACAAAGTGGGAGATGGAAATTTTTTCACAAAAACATCCAAGTTGTGATTTTTGAATTTCATATTTGAGATGTTTTTCTCATCTAAATCACAAGGTGGCATGTTGGGGGTGTGTTTTGGCTGGTGTTTGGGTGGACCCAGAATTTGGACATTTTTTGGCAATAATGAGCTAAAATAAAAATGTCTAGGGCAAAAATTGGGATGCTTTTATCTAGACTTGTTTCAGGGATTAAGGTACTACTTCCTCTCTCACCCCCTAAGATATGACACTGACAGTACATATCAGGCTCTATGACAGCTTCAGAAGTAATGGCCAGTACTATTAGAGCAGCAACCTGGTCCCAGGAGTAGGATAGTGGACTATAGAGAAAGGGACCCAAGTCCATATCCCATTTTAACTTGCACACTTATGGTAGAAATCATGAGCCCTCCAAAAACCACAAACTACCACTGCACCTATATATAGGAGTCACTTGCAGGCTTGAGGGCTATTGTAGTAACATGGTGACGTAGTAACATAGGAAGCGATGGCAGATAAACACCTGAATGGTCCATCTAGTCTGCCCAACAGTCACATTCATTAACATTTCAAGATTAAATCAACAATGAACTTTATATTACGTACTTGATCATGGTCTTTCTTTATTGTTTCTGGGACATAGACCATAGAAGTCCACTCAGCTCTGTCCTTATATTCCAACTATTGGAGTTGCTGTCAAAGCCCTCTCCAGCCTATCTAAATCCATCTTGTCATTTGTGGAACACAAACCATAAAGTGGTGTTCAGTTAGGTACAGTAGGTTTTGTGGAGTTCCTGGAGGGTGGTACAGTAGACAGTTCTGGCCCCCAGATATCCTAATGGCTTGTTTTTGTGCATTTTTCTCTAGGACATTTTTTAAAAATGGTACCTAGAGAAGGTGCACCGAACAGAACAGTCTAGAAAATAGCAATTTTCCAAACAAAAAGACGAGTTTTCTGGTTTGAAAATTGCCATGTTCAGGATGAGATATCTATATGTTTTCAGCTAAACATCTACAATTTGACTTGGATATCATATTGAAAATGTTCCTCCATATGTTTTAGTCAATTTTATGTGTCTAAAATCAAAATGTATGCACATAACAAGATAAATGAAACCAATCATTCAACCAACTAACCAACCAACCAACCAAAAACAGAGGTGGGAAAGGTGGGGGGGGGGGGGGGGGGGAGGAAGAGAGGCTCCACACCTCTAGTACTTGTACCTCTCCTTAATTAATTAACTCTCCTCCTGTCCATAAAAGTACACAATTGGCAGCTCAGATTGCAAAACTCATTTTTCTTACTCTGAAAAAGGCAAACTTGGTTGACCTATCAGCTCTATGCGGGCAAATTTGAAAACCATTTCTCAAGGTAGACAGCAATTTACTCAGGCAAATCTATCCATCTGAAAATTGTCATCTTCTGTCTAGCTAAAAGCATTCAAGGACTTCCATTGTCTATTTCCACGCTGCCTTCAAAAGTAATTTTTGATGTCAGCCCATTGTCAATGACTTTCATGGGTTTCCCTTTTTTTTTCATTCAAGATAGCCTATAGCTAGGGAATCTTAGCTGTGATGATTTGCTCATCCTGCTTGTCTTTGGATACATAACCTTCCATTTTCACTAGATCACATCACGAGACTGAGCAAGTCCTGCATGGTGAAGTCAGGTGGGGAACATATGCAATAGTGCCTCTTAGAGGCTTCTGGAAAATGTTTCTAAGCTACAGAGGCTTATCTGTGTGGGTTTTGACAGATGGCATCACTCAGGGGTCCTTTTACTAAGGCATGTGTTAGAAATAGCTTGTGGTAATGTAGATGCGGGTTTTGGGTGCGCGCCGATCCATTTTTTAGCACGCCTGTAAAAAAGGCCTTTTTTTTGCTGAAAATTGCCGTGCGCTCATTTTGGGTCTTACTGCCACCCATTGACTTAGCGGTAAAGACTCATGTGGTAACTGGGCGGTAATTACCTACGTTCGCCAAATGCCACTTGGCACGCGTCTGTAACACGCACCCGAAAATAAAAAATATTTTTCAGATGCACATATCGGACACGTGCCAAAAATGAAATTACCGCAAAAGCCATGCAGTAGCTGGGTGGTAACTCCATTTTGGCGTGTGTTGGTCAGGCATAGACACTTACGCGGCTTAGTAAAAGGGCCCCTCAGGTTGTAAGTACTTGGACCCTGTTGTCCACAGGGAAGTAAGTTGATATTATCACATATTTTAAAAATTCCAATTTCAGAAGTGATACCGAATTATACGTACATTGTTCTTGGTACTGTTGCATTCCCAGGCTTTCACTCTAGGCATCTAGCTCAGTTAACAGGCATTTGTCTCAGAGTAAAGTTAATTACTACAAGGACTATCACTTTGAATTGTAAGTGCACCTGAAAAATCAGCACAGCATACACAGTAAAAGCTGGGTCTCTAGGTTTCTTAGTAATGTGTTCAGTAAATAAGCTTTTCATTTGTTATGCACTGGAATGGTTCCATATGGATAATTGTAAACAAGTCATTAACAAATGAACAGGAACAATCCTCCATACAAATTGTCATGAAGCTTTGTGAGGAAGAGCTATGATAATGCATAATGGTTTAAAAGCTAAGTTTATGAGCACAATATTGTGAGTTACTGAGCACACTGTAGTAGAGTATGCTGAATTTTATTCCGTAAATGCGTTAAATAAATCTGATTTGCAGACCGAGGTGTTTAGCATATTTAAAACAGTAGCATAGCCATGCGGTAAGAGCAATCTTACCATGTGGCCATGGCCATTTTCAGAAGTTCTTACCCACTGCGGTAAAAAAGCCGCAGAATCCAACAAAAATGGCCCCTGCCACTAGCGCAAGGTCTTATTACCACAGCTTGGTAAAAGGATCTCATAATTAGAGACATATCTCCCAGATTCGATATATGGTGGCAAATTTGGGTGCTGATCCAAGCTGTGCAAACAACTTAATTGGATAGCCAGCCATTACTACTACTACTACTACTATTTAGCATTTCTATAGTGCTACAAGGCATACGCAGCGCTGCACAAACATAGAATTGGATGCATTAATTGGATGCTAACAACCAATTATTGACTTTAATTGTCGCCAATTAGGATTTGTGTATGCATCTGGCTGCATGCTATTCTATAATGCTGGGCACCCAAATTCATAGCGTGCAACCCAAAAGGGGGTGTGGCCATGGGAGAGGCATGTGTGGGTCAAGGTGTTCCAAAAAGTTGGGCGCAGTGTGATAGAAAATGGGGGACCTGTATCCAACTTGAGTGCCGGGATTTACACCAGCTTTCAACTGGTGTAAGTTTGGCATCCAGAATTGGGCATGGGAATCTGCTTCAAGCGCTATTCTATAAAGGACACACCCTTTATAGAATAGTGCTTAGTGCTGATTTTTCCCAGTGTCAAATTTCGAGTGCCATTTAAAGAGTTCCCCCTATGATATTTACAAGTTTAATACAATACATCTTAATAGACAACAAAAGGATATGAGGAGCTGGTACATATATAGTCCCAAGTTCTTGACAAGATCATGTTTAGATCCTTTCTTGTAAGGAGAAAAGAAACCAATTCTTCAGACATCACTTGCTTATGTTATAATTAAAGTAGTCTAACTTAAAAGTATTGAGTCGATATACAGCCAGTGCCATCAATGGCTTAAGTTAAACCTGACCCCAAAATATACAGAAAAACAGATATTCTTTAAATATGCACCTAAATACTTCCATAGCATGTATTTACGAGTATCCATAGTGTAGGTCCCTCTATGCAAGATTCAAGGTTACATGTATTTGATTATCCACTTAGGGTCAGACCATTAAAGCAGATTATACAGTGGTGGAAATAAGTATTTGATCCCTTGCTGATTTTGTAAGTTTGCCCACTGACAAAGACATGAGCAGCCCATAATTGAAGGGTAGGTTATTGGTAACAGTGAGAGATAGCACATCACAAATTAAATCCGGAAAATCACATTGTGGAAAGTATATGAATTTATTTGCATTCTGCAGAGGGAAATAAGTATTTAATCCCTCTGGCAAACAAGACCTAATACTTGGTGGCAAAACCCTTGTTGGCAAGCACAGCGGTCAGACGTCTTCTGTAGTTGATGATGAGGTTTGCACACATGTCAGGAGGAATTTTGGTCCACTCCTCTTTGCAGATCATCTCTAAATCATTAAGAGTTCTGGGCTGTCGGTTGGCAACTCGCAGCTTCAGCTCCCTCCATAAGTTTTCAATGGGATTAAGGTCTGGTGACTGGCTAGGCCACTCCATGACCCTAATGTGCTTCTTCCTGAGCCACTCCTTTGTTGCCTTGGCTGTATGTTTTGGGTCATTGTCGTGCTGGAAGACCCAGCCACGACCCATTTTTAAGGCCCTGGCGGAGGGAAGGAGGTTGTCACTCAGAATTGTACGGTACATGGCCCCATCCATTCTCCCATTGATGCGGTGAAGTAGTCCTGTGCCCTTAGCAGAGAAACACCCCCAAAACATAACATTTCCACCTCCATGCTTGACAGTGGGGACGGTGTTCTTTGGGTCATAGGCAGCATTTCTCTTCCTCCAAACACGGCGAGTTGAGTTCATGCCAAAGAGCTCAATTTTTGTCTCATCTGACCACAGCACCTTCTCCCAATCACTCTCGGCATCATCCAGGTGTTCACTGGCAAACTTCAGACGGGCCGTCACATGTGCCTTCCGGAGCAGGGGGACCTTGCGGGCACTGCAGGATTGCAATCCGTTATGTCGTAATGTGTTACCAATGGTTTTCGTGGTGACAGTGGTCCCAGCTGCCTTGAGATCATTGACAAGTTCCCCCCTTGTAGTTGTAGGCTGATTTCTAACCTTCCTCATGATCAAGGATACCCCACGAGGTGAGATTTTGCGTGGAGCCCCAGATCTTTGTCGATTGACAGTCATTTTGTACTTCTTCCATTTTCTTACTATGGCACCAACAGTTGTCTCCTTCTCGCCCAGCGTCTTACTGATGGTTTTGTAGCCCATTCCAGCCTTGTGCAGGTGTATGATCTTGTCCCTGACATCCTTAGACAGCTCCTTGCTCTTGGCCATTTTGTAGAGGTTAGAGTCTGACTGATTCACTGAGTCTGTGGACAGGTGTCTTTCATACAGGTGACCATTGCCGACAGCTGTCTGTCATGCAGGTAACGAGTTGATTTGGAGCATCTACCTGGTCTGTAGGGGCCAGATCTCTTACTGGTTGGTGGGGGATCAAATACTTATTTCCCTCTGCAGAATGCAAATAAATTCATATACTTTCCACAATGTGATTTTCCGGATTTAATTTGTGATGTGCTATCTCTCACTGTTACCAATAACCTACCCTTCAATTATGGGCTGCTCATGTCTTTGTCAGTGGGCAAACTTACAAAATCAGCAAGGGATCAAATACTTATTTCCACCACTGTATACATTATTATTAAATAAAAAGAAAAAAGTTTACAATCTGATAGAGGTAGCAGAAAATATAAAACAACATAAAACATCATAAAACTGCTGCGTTGCAATAGACCCCGGGGCATACACATGAGTGGAGAATGTGTGGGACCTAAGGCGGGTTCCCATTCATGCGCATAACTTACAGAATACTGCAAGTTAAGTGCATCACTTGAATTTACACCAGCTCTATAGCTGGCATAAGTATGAGTGCCTAGACGTTAGGTGCCCTGATATCAGGTTATGCGTGTATTCTATAATGGAACCAGAAGCGTAGCCAGGTTTTGATGTAAAGGGGAGCAGACCTTTTGTAAAATAGGCGCCAGTGCGAGGCTGAAGGGCTGAGCCGCATAAGCGTCATTTAATTCAAAATCTATTTGGGGGAGTGGCCGCTCCCATTGCTTCCTGCCTAGCTAAGCCTCTGAATGGAACAAAGTTTCCTTGGTTTCTTTATAGATTAAGCTCTTACCACACAGCCTTGGGGCATCTGAATAGAGGTGCCCAGTTATTGAATTATCCCCAAAATCTATTGTTAGTCCAGTAAAAAGGTATCACCTTAGCTTCTTTAAGTATTGTTTTATTTCTATTTGTTACCTTTAAAGTGGACTAACAGCAACCACATTGCCTGGAGTGAGTGAACAAAAGATTTTACATAACGTGGAAATAAAAGTGATGAAAAGAGGAGGCATAGTTCTATGATATAAAAAACTTACACAAATAGTAATAGTAGAATGGACAGATGAAAAGAAATAGGCACACTCGTTAAGGGGGGGCTGCACACAACCGGGCTGAAGGCCGGTGAAGACAGAGGAGAAAGGGAGGGTATAGTGTGGGGTGGGCCAGCTAGTGAGTATAGGTAGGAGCAGATAGGGCAACAAAGAGTTAACAAGATAAGGGAGGGGGAAGAGGGGAGGAGCAGGAGTGAGGGATAGGAAGGACACAGGGAAATCATTTTTGAATTAGGAGGCAGGAAAAGAGCAGCAATGAATTCATGCAAAATGTAGAGCAAGGTTCACTGTAGAAGACAGGACAAAGAAAAAAAAGTGGTGATGACCATTGGAGGAAACGATGAATAACTCAGGACTTCACCAATGAATCCTATTGAGTACTCAAAAAGGTTCATTGTGTTCACAGAGGCCCAACACAGACCATGTTTTGGTATAATATGACTGCATCAAGGGTCTTCACATTGCATAACATATATTAAAACAGCTTTGGGGGGGAAGGAGTTTCAAGGGACGGGGGGGGGGGGGTTGTTTCTTGTTCTTGGTTCTGTGGTTTATCTCATTGGAACATTACATAATGTTTGTGTGGATAACAATACAGATGATTTGAACATATAAAAGTAATTAAGAAATGACCACAAATATATCATTGCCAGATAAGTCTACCTGATTATTCAACATAATGAAGGCTATCGCCATGCATCTCATTGTTCTGCATTGGAAAGACAATTCAGAATTGGTCTAGTATCTGTACAACTATGAAATATGAAGCTTTAAATGCCCTCCGACTCCATAATATACTATCCAGCTTATAATTGAAAAAGAAAAATGCCTATATTGTGACCCAAATCGGGAGATAGACGTTTATCTCACAAAAACGAATAAAGCGGTATAATCGAAAGCTGAATTTGGACGTTTTCAACTGCACTCCGTCGCGGATGCGGACAAAGTTGATGTGGGCGTGTCAAAGGCGTGGTGAAGGCGGAACTGGGGTGTGGTTATCGGCCGATCAGAGATAGGCGCCTTTCGCCGATAATGGAAAACAAATATGCGTTTTTAGCGAGAATTTAGGGCACTTTTCCTGGACCCTGTTTTTCCACGAATAGGGCCCCAAAAAGTGCCCTAAATGACCAGATGACCACTGGAGGGAGTCGGGGATGACCTCCCCTGACTCCCCCAGTGGTCACAAATCCCCTCCCACCACAAAAATATGCCGTTTCACAACTTTTTATGTTCACCCTCAAATGTCATACCCACCTCCCTGGCAGCAGTATGCAGGTCACTGGAGCAGTTATTAGGGGGTGCAGTGGATGTCAGGCAGGTAGACCCAGGCCCATCCCCCCCACCTGTTACACTTGTGCTGGTAAATGGGAGCCCTCCACACCGCCCCCCAAACCCACTGTACCCACATGTAGGTGCCCCCCTTCACCCCTTAAGGCTATAGTAATGGTGTAGACTTGTGGGTGGTGAGTTTTGAGGGGGGTTTGGGGGGCTCAACACACAAGGGAAGGGTGCTATGCACCTGGGAGCTCTTTTACCTTTTTATTTTTTTTTTTGTAAAAGAGCCCCCTAGGGTGCCCGGTTGGTGTCCTGGCATGTGAGGGGGACTAGTGCACTACGACCTGGCCCCTCCCACGAACAAATGCCTTGGATTTATTCGTTTTTGAGCTGGGCACTTTCATTTTCCATTATCGCTGAAAAACAAAAACGCCCAGCTCACAAATCGTCGAATATAAAACACGGACGTCTATTTTTTCCCAAAATACGGTTCGGTCCGCCCCTTCACGGACCCGTTCTTGGAGATAAACGCCCATGGAGATAGACGTTTTCGTTCAATTATGCCCCTCCACATGTTCAGAAGACATGATGCCCCTTAGAAGACTTTTGTAATGACTTAAACTCCAATGTGTGACCTTTACTTCATTTAAGAAAAGGTGCTGTAGCTACATTTGGTGCATGTGCTTGGCTGAGGAGCCAATGGGGCTATCCCCCCTTTTTTTGTTCTTTCGTCTTCTCCTTATTTTCCTTATTCATTTCATGTACTATGAACTGTTAAAAATGTAGAAGAAAAATTTTCTCTTTTTTAATCATGATTAATCCAATGTTTATGAAAAGTTATTGTTATTTTAACATTAGTTTTTGCCACCCTGTAAATCTTTGACGTTGTTAAAATTTTGAAAAGTTAATAAAAAGATTTATTCACAAAAAAAGAAAGGAAAGAAAAAGAAATGACCACATAAATTGCATAAAAAAGAAAGGCCAGGAGACAGAATCAAGCAAAATACTTGTGAAGTTGTCATAGATCACCCGGCACAACTTGCATCGTTCAGTTTCATACCCATTGAATGCATAGGTTTCTATATTAAATTTAATGGTGGTGAAGGCTGTCAGGCATCTGAATGGTAAGAAGAAAGGGGGGGGAGGGGTGAAAGTTCTTGAGTGAAGGAGTAGCCTATGAGTTAGAGTTCCAGACTTGACACCTAGGAGTGCCCCATTCAAATCCCACTGTTGCACCTTGTGATCTTGGCTGAGCCACTTAACCTTCCATTTCCTCTAGTACAAAATTAGATTGTGAACCTGACAAGGAAATGCCTTATGCCTAGTGTACCTGATGTAACATAGTAACATAGTAAATGACGGCAAATAAAGACATGAACGGTCCATCCAGTCTGCCCAACAAGATAAACTCATTTTACATGGTATGTGATACTTTATTTGTATACCCGAGTTTGATTTGTCCCTGCCTTTCTCAGGGCACAGACCATAAAGGTCTGCCCACTTACTTTGAGCTACTATTGAAAAAGGTGTGAACAAATATAAATACATAAATTAGCATACAGATCTTGAAAAAAAAATAATGCAGCTGCATTTACCACCTCCTATTCAGAACACACTAGCTAGATAGCACTTCCCCACCCATGACATGTGTGAGAGTGCAGGTGAAAGGGGATCCGGGAAGGCACAAAGAAAGGGGGTGCAGGCAGCCGGGGAACCCCAACGGGGCAGATTTCATGTGCACAACACCCACATTCAGAAAGCTGGTCTACCGGAGGCAGAGAGGTTGGCCGGGTTAAGGAAGAAGAGGAGGAACTACCAGTCCCAGAATCCTTCTCTTCCCCACCCGGCTGTGCAAGAGTTAGGGGAGGAGATAGAAGATTGGGAAATGGTCTCGGAGGAAGGTGATGAGAGCCAGCTGGAGAGTTTGGGGGCGGAGGAAGTTGGAGAGGAGGATAAAATGGAGGTTACTGAAGGACTAGGGGAGGAACAGATGGAGATTGGAGCTCAAACCCAAAAAGCTGCTGTAAGAGGGTGGCTAGCTGTACCTTGGAGAGACTGGTGGAAGACCGGAGGAGAGAGGCTGAGGCACTGGGGGAAATCTCTACTAAAGAGGAAACAGGTGCAGCCAGTGGGAGAGAAAGAGAGCTGGGCACAATTGAAACCCCAGCCTGAACCAGGTGGGAATAAAGCTGTGTAACCGTGCTGTAAGAAGGTGCAAGAAAGACTGTGTAAACTGTTTCATACTAAAAAGGTCTGGGCTGCAACCTACCAAGCTATTGGGTTTTTCCCTCTGATACTGTACTGTTCCCTAAGTGAAGTAATCTGAGCTAAAGTGAAGTGAAGTTATATGGACTGTTTTTGAACCTGAATTTGAATGTGCCTCTGTGAAAGGAACAGAGGGAGGAGGAAGTCCTGGGAGTTCACAGGGCCTGGAGCCAAGGCTTAGAGGAGCCAGATTGCTGTGGAGTGAAGGGAACAGTCTTGTGGAGGAAGAGGCAGCTAAGCAGCATCAAGCCTGGCTGGGTCCTGGATGGGCAACCCAGCTACACATGTCCCAAAGAAATAGCATGCAATTAGTGCAAGCTAACAGGCAAGTTACCACAAAACACTAACATATTTTCTACTAACTACAAGTTTAAAAGTAAAGATAGGTTTAGGGAGAGCCTTTGAGTGGTGGGAGGGTTGAAGGGTTAGGGCTGGGTGGCCGGCCAGCCGGCATTCTTCTGAATGGGAGGGGGGGGGGGGGGGGTGTGATGGTGGTGGACCTACGAGGTGCCGTTTTCAGTTCGGTTCTGGTTCTTGAGTGGCAAATTTTAGCTGCAGATTTGGTTTTGGCCATAACCAAAACCACTGGTTTCGGTCGGTCACTACCCTCTGGAGGCAGGGAAATACCTAGTCTACCGGAATGTGGCTTACCTTGAGCTACTACTGAAAAAGATGTGAGCTAAATTTAAAATAATATGCTGTCGTGTAGGGACCAGCCTAAAACCTCAAATAAAGTGGGTTTAGGAAGGTTCTCTAAGTTGCATAAGTCTCATGACAGCGTTCTTGAGACAGAAAATACCAATGCTTATTTTTATTTGATGTAGCAAATATCTGTTGATTGTTTTCAAGCAGGGGTGAATTGAGAGCATGGTGTAGTTTAATGTCACTGGGTAGAGACATGCTCAAAAATACTGCACTTGAAAACTAAGCTGTGAAAATGCCTACGCGCGTCCAACATGTGTCAATTTGGAGTTACCGCCTGGCTACCACGTGGCCCATGTGGTAATTTTGATTTTTACAAGTGTCTGCTACGTGTGCCGGAAAAATAATTTTTATTTTCCAGCACGTGGCGGAAACTGGGCAGTAATTGTCATTCTTCACGCATAGATCATTACCGCCCTTTTAATGCGTGAGACCTTACCACTAAGTCAATAGGTAGCAGTAAGGTCTCAGGCCCAAAATGGACACGAGCCAATTTTTATTTTGCGCATGTCCATTTTCGGCCAAAAAAAAGAGGCCTTTTTTGCAGTTGCGCTGAAAATGGATCTACGCGTGTCCGATACACGCGTCTATACCGCACAGGCCATTTTTCAGCGCACCTTAGTAAAAGGACCCCTTGATATGTAGGATAATGTGTTTTCCACAGACTAATGCAGCTGTTCATAATTTTGTGAATTTCTTTATAAAGGCCTTATTCGTGTTTGCATAAGTGAGTAATCTGTGACTCTGAAAACACACCAAGCGAGATTCAGGGTTCAGTGCAGTAAAGTGCGTTAGGCTTTGCGTAGAGTTTGGCTTGACTTTTGCACACAATTTTGTGTACTCCCTATAGAGAAATGAGTTTGGCTCATGAGCTAACTGTGCATAAAACTTTGTGTAGACTTTGGTGCACAGCACATCGAAATCCATGGCAATCCAGCTATTTGCTATTTTGTGCAGATGCAGAGAAATGCACAGAAGATAAGAAGGTCAAGCACAACGCCAAGGCTTTAACAAAATGTCTGAGGAGTAAAAGGTTAGCTCATTTTTCTGTGGTAGTATTAGGGAGAATTTCATGCCTGGTTCTTCCTTTTATTGCAAGCATAAGGACTCCAATTTGGCTTCCATGAAGAGCATGTATAAAAAAAAAATAGAACTGAGGGAGTACAGAACAAAAAGTAAAGTGCTGAACTGTTGACAAATTGGTATCAGCACTCATCGGAGTTGCATGCTCATACATCCGTGCATGTGCTGAAATGCTGCAGTATTGCAAGAATTGTATGCACAGAATAGCATTCCAGCATATCCACAGATGCATGTGCAAGTGATGTGTCAAATGCTGTTACAATTTCTTTACAAACAAGAAAGTTGCCAGTAATGCAGTCCCTTGTGTGCATTTTTGCACCCAGCCAATTTACATGCTTTTTGCATATTGTATGGAGGACAAAAACTTCTGTGTTATCCTTGTGTTAGGAAACCATGGGGCCCTTTTACTAAGGCTCGTAGGTGCCTATGCATGTCCAACACATGCTAAATTGGAGCTTCTGCCCGGCTACCATGTGCCCTGGGTGGTAATTCCATTTTTGATGCACCCAAAACACACAATAGAAAATATTTTTTATTTTCTATCACATGGCATTTACCCGGTGGTAATTGGCAGTTTACACGCGCTGGCCACTTACCGCCCGGTTAGCGCATGAGAACTTACCGCTAAGTCAATGGGTGGCGGTAAGGTCTCAGCCCGAAAATGGACGTGTGCTGGTTTTAATTTTGCCGCACATTCATTTTCAGCCACAATAAAATGCATTTTTTCCAGGCACGCTGAAAAATTGACCTGTGCACATCCAAAACATGCGCCTACACCAGCGCAGGCCACTTTTAGGTGTGCCTTATTAAGGGGCCCCCATGTGCTTAGCTTTAGTGCATGGCTACAACACGTGGTCTAGACACAGGAAAAGGCTCAATTCTTTTAAATGTGTCATTGGACAGACATTGTAATTAAAATTGTGTTAAAACATCCACTGAAGCATTTTGTAAAAACAAACTATTGCGTTTTTGGATCCAGCGGAGAAAGGGGAAATTTAAACTCGATGGATCATAATGAGGGTTAATTATAAAGTGTATAACTGCTGCAAACTTTAATTACTGCAGACTGTACTCGAGCATTATATAGCTAACATTAATAAAATACTGTAGTACTCTTTTCAAGCCATATAAATATGCAAGTACTCTAAAATAAAATAAAAATTACATTACAAATTATTACGAAGGCTTATGAAAAAATAAGAAAATAACTTTAACCCTTCCATTGAATTTGTCTCTATTTACATTAATGAAATGATAATTGCAGTTCAAACTGTAACAGAAGAACTGGCAATTTTAGCTCACTGAATTGTGTTAAATGGAGAGTAATGTGTTCACTATGTCCTGGTGCTTTATGTCTTGGAAGGACCATAATTGTTATTTTAGTATCTACAAGAATTCTATTGTAGAACACGAGGTAAATGGAAAAAGGCTGAATATATTTACCTTTGATTCTGTAAAGGTCACTGAAAATTGTGCACACATATTTACGCACGGTGCTGATTTGTGTGCACAATTTAATAAGATAACGAGTCAATTAGTGCCAATAATTGGCTTTTTAACAATCAATTATTGGCACTAATTAGCTTTGATTAGGTGTCCATGCGTAAAGTTAGGCACATGATCAGCACCTAAAATTTTCAAGTGGCCCAAAAAAGGGGGAGTGGAAAGGGGGCGTAATGGGTGTTTTGGAGCAGAACAGGGGTGTGGTTTTCAGTTACACGTAATTAGAGAATAAGGGTGCTCTATGTGTAAATTTAAGTGTGGGCATTTGTACTACATTTTCATTGGTGCAAATTGTGGTGCCTAAGTTTACACGTGACCATAATGCTTAAGCCTTTAGGATTGGCTTATAGAATAATGTTTAAGCAGGTTTTTTTTGCGCTGATTTTTTAGGCGCCATATATAGAATCTAGTCCATAATGTCAAAGTAGTAGACTGGAGTCATTTTGGATTATATATATATTTTATTATTTGTATTTAACTTACACCTTTCTCAGTAGTAGTAGCTCAAGGTGAGTTTCATTCAGGTGTCCTAAGTATTTCCCTTTAGTAAAAGGGCTTATAATATTAATAAAATAACTTCACATATGTATTTCTAACACATTAACATGGAGATTCTATATATAACACCTACAAAAATCGGCACTGAAATCAGTGCCAACTAAGCGTATTCTATAATCGGCAACTAGATTTAGGAGCCAATTATAGAACATGCTTAGTTGATATTTCAGCGCCAATATCTGCATGCATCCATTTAAGCCAATGAAAACCCGGTATAAATCTCAGCATGTAGATTTAGGTGCACTGGGCCATATTCTACAACTCAGTGCCTAAATTTTGGAACGCTCATGAAATGCCCATTTCCCACCCCTTTTTGCCTCTGCACATTAGAAGTTCAGTGCACATTGTTGCAGAATACGCTTAGCGACCTATGTATCTAAATTCTAGTCAGTGCCAATTAGTGCTCATTATTGCTTGTTGAGTGCTTTTATCAGCGCTCATTATCTTGTTAAGCCAATTAAGTTGCACACAGTAGGCTGATTTTGGCACCTACATCTAAGCGCACTATATAGGATCGGGGGGCAAGGGGCCCTTTTTGTAAAGCTTAGTGAGCACAAATGGAAATTAATGCATGCTAAATGAATCACATCCTATTTTTTTTATTTGCCAATTAGCACATGGTAATGTTTGTAAGCATGCACTAAGCTTTAGTAAAAGGGCCCCTAAATTAAAAACAAAAATTACATATATGCCTTTTCACTATGCTATGTTAGGCACTAATGTGCACCTAGAGCAACAAAAATGGCCTAACAGGATGTGCTAAAGTGTTCTGTGTTCATTTTACCACATACGTGTGCTAAGTACATGCCAATGGTGTACCAAGAGCGGGACAGTGGAGGAGGTCTGCCCAAGGTGCACATATGGCTATCGGCTCTCTCTGATGTTACTTCTTGTTTTGGAGCATGAAACTGGTGGAGCCAATGGCTGCACGACTGCTCTCTGCACCCCCTGGCCCTGGAGGTAAGAGCGATGCACCGGGGTGAAAATGATGTGCGGGGAGGGGGGTGGAGATGATGCGCCGGGGAATGGAGCTAATGTGCCAGGCGGGGGGTTAATGCATCCAGAGGGGGTGATGGCGGGGGGGGGGGGGGCGCTCCGGCGACCCACCCCGGGTGGCAGTCGACCTAGGAATGCCACTGGCACACGCTATTTTTATTTTTGAGGGTGTATGGCAGGGCTGGAGAATGAACATGGACATGCTAATCAGCTAGTATGCTGACTTTAGCACATCCCTTAGTGCCTCCTAAACTGGAGACAGTAAGTTCTCCCACACTAATTTTTTTAATCACTGCAAACTAATGCTAACATTATTTTATGGCCATAAATGAAACAAATAGGCAAACCATGAGGCATATTTTCAAAGCATTTAGCCTTCCAAAGTTCCATAGGTTTCTATGGAACTTTGGAAGGCTAACTTTGGAAGGCTAAGTGCTTTGAAAATATGCCTCCTCAGAGCTTGCCCCGTATGTCTTCAATTATCTGCTATGCAAAGGGAGCTTATCAAGCTCAGACAGGAACTAGCTGCAATTGAAACCACTACCAGAACTACACAGCATCCAACTAGTTTACCTCCTCTGACACAGAGATTAAAACAAATCAGTAATACATGCCCCCAATATTCAAAGCATTTAACCGGCCAGGATTGGCACCTGGCCAGTTAAATGCCTCATAACCAGCTATCTGGGTGATATTCAGGCGATTTTCAGCCCCACTTCAGCCGCTATATTTGACCGCTTGAATACATGGTATATATTTGACTGGTCTGAACGTGACTGATCAAGGGCCTTGTTTACTAAGGTGCTCTAACGTTTTTAGCACAAACTAAAAATTAGCACATGCTAATGCTAGAGACACCTATAGGAATATGTGGGTGTCTCTAGCATAAGCGTGCGTTAAAAATGCTAGTGTGCATACAGCATGGCTTAGTAAACAGGGCTCTAAGTCTGAATATCAGTTTAGCCGGTTATGTTCAAACCGGTTAAAACTAAAGCAGATATTTAATTCTGGTCACAGGATATAGCCCAGCATTATATCTGGGTTTAGTGTTGACCGCGGGAATTAGCCCGGCAAACTCCATCAGTCTGAATATTGGCCCCATGGACTACAGAAGGCTAATGTAGATTATGACATGTGACAAAGAGGCATCCATCTGTCCAGTTGTTGGCAAGACAAAATTCTTTTGCAGCAATGGAGCATTATGATACTCAGGAAATCAGAACTGTAGTTGAACTAGAGACTAAGAAGATAACTCAGTGCAAGAGGCACCCCCAGAACAAAGGTGAAACAGTTCAAACAGTAAATTCTTGCTGCTAGGTGACTCTATTATCAGAGGCAATTGACCTAGGATCACAGTCTGTGGGTAACAATAAAGTGAAATGCTTTCCAGGATCCTTAGGGAGTAGGAATACAAACCAAATACTGAGGATGTCAGAGAAGATTCGAAGGTTGATGTACTTATCCACCTGAGGACAAATGATCTAGCCAAAAATAGTACTCTCAAAGTACAGAGAGCCTTTCAGAAACTGGGAAACTGTACCAGATTGTAGCTTTTTCCGAACTGCTTTCTGCCTATGGAAAGGGAGAGGAAAGATGACATAATACAGGAAAACCTGGTGTCAACAAGAAAGTTTTAAATACATAAGGGTTTGGGGCAATACATGGAGAAACAAATGATGATGGCCTACATTTCTCTTTGGCAGGAAAGAGGATCCTTGGTGAGAAATTCAGTCAATATATTTCCAAGTGTTTAAACTAGAGGGTGAAGATGGCAAACAGAACCAGGTGAGTTTAGGAAGTCACCCTCAGCAAAAGCAAAAGTTGGACAACAGTGAGAGAAACAGTAAAATAAACCGTCTTAGCAATTCATTTATCGGTGATCAAGTGGAAGAGGAGACTAGGCAAAATGCTATGTAAAAGGTGAGACCGTCAATAAATACAATGAGCACAAATACTCACAGTCTTAACAATAAAGTGCAGTGTCTGCAAGTCCTGATGTTAGAGGCAGACTTAGATCTTGTTGCTATCATAGAAACATGATTTAATGACTCCCATGAATGGGATGCAACCATACTGGGCTATAATCTCTTTAGGAAGGATAGAACTGGCCAAAAAGGTGGAGGAGTAGCTTTTTATGTAAAAAAAAATTCAGGACAACTGAGGGAAGGAGGAAGTGATATGGATCATCTTGGAGAGAGATGATGGAACCTCTGATCACACAAGTGTCATCTATTGACCTCCAACACAAATGGAAATTCTGGACAAAGATATCAATAGGGATGGAAGGTGAGGTGCTTTTGCTGTGAGATTTCAACTTGCCGAATACAGATTGGAGTGTTCCATCTGCAGAATCGGAAAGAAGTAGTCAGATACTGGATACCTTTCAAAGTGTTCTCCTCAGGCAAATGGTGACAGAACTCACCAGAGAAGAGGCAATGCTGGATCTCATGCTCACAAATAGGGAAAATATGTTTAATGTCCAGGTGGTTGCCCACCTAGGCAGTAGTAATCATTACACTGTATGATTTGATAAAGGAGCTAAACGGGAGTGTAAACATACAAAACTCAAAGTCCTGGATTTCAATAAAAATAAAAATGGCAACAGATCTTTATGTAAGGAAAGTAAACAAAAGCAAGAGAAAAAGGAACCCTATAGGGTTCGCAAAACAAGTATTTGAAGGAATAAAGGCAAAACAGGTGGCATTTATGAAGAACACAGGAAGAAGAACATAGAAAAGAATACTGCATAAAACTCAAAGAAGTGAAAAGAAAAAAACAATTAGCAAAAGCACAGATGGAAGAAAAATGGCTAGAGACATAAGAGAGGTGACAAGATTTGTTCAGGTATATTGGGGAAAGGAGGCAGGCTAGAAATGGAATTGTGAGGCTGAAAGCTGCTGAGAACCAATATATGGAGAGTGATGAGAGAAAGGCTGACATACTACACAAATATTTGTTCTGTGTTCATGGAAGAAAATCGTGGAAAAGGGCCTCTGTTGGCTGACAAAGACATATAGTACATAAGTACATAAGCACTGCCATACTGGGAAAGACCAAGGGTCCATCAAGCCCAGCATCCTGTCTCCGACAGCGGCCAATCCAGGCTAACCCCCCCCCCCCCCCAAAAAAAAAAATTAATAATGTTCAATGGACTTTTTCCTCAGGAATCTGTCCAAACCCCCTTTAAATTCCGTAAGGCCAGCTGCTGTCACTACGTTCTCCGACAACGAGTTCCAGAGTCTAACTACACACTGAGTAAAGAAAAACTTTCTCCTATTTGTTTTAAATCTACCATATTCTAGCTTCATCTTGTGTCCCCTGGTTTTGTTGTTGTTTGAAAGTGTAAACAATCGCTTCACATCTGTCCGCTCTACTCCGCTCATTATCTTGTAGACTTCTATCATATCACCCCTCAGCCGCCTTTTCTCCAAGCTAAAGAGCCCTAACCTTCTCAGTCTTTCCTCATAGGGAAGTCGTTCCATTCCCTTTATCATTTTCGTTGCCCTTCTCTGCACCTTTTCTAATTCCTTTATATCTTTTTTGAGATGCGATGACCAGAATTGGACACAATACTCGAGGTGCGGTCGCACCATGGAGCGATACAACGGCATTATAACATCCTTGTGTTTGTTTTCCATCCCTTTCCTAATAATACTCAACATTCTGTGTGCTTTCTTAGCCGCCGCAGCACACTGGGCAGATGTTTTTAATGTCTTATCAACGATTACTCCCAGATCCCTTTCTAGGTCCGTAACTCCTAAAGCGGAACCTTGCATGACATAGCTGTAATTCGGGTTCCTCTTACCCACATGCATCACTTTGCAGTTGTCAACATTGAACTTATCTGCCACTTCCACGCCCAATCCCCCAGTCTCGCGAGGTCCTCCTGTAATCTTTCACACTCCTCCTGCGACTTGACGACCCTGAATAATTTTGTGTCATCTGCGAATTTAATTACTTCACTAGTTACTCCTATCTCTAGGTCATTTATAAATATGTTGAAAAGCAGCGATCCCAACACAGACCCCTGTGGGACCCCACTAACTACCCTTCTCCACTGAGAATGCTGACCATTCAACCCTACTCTTTGCTTCCTATCTTTCAACCAGCTCTTAATCCATAGTGATACCCTACCTCCGAACCCATGACTTTCCAGTTTCCTCAGGAGTCTTTCATGATGCACTTTGTCAAATGCCTTTTGAATATCCAGATACACAATATCCACCGGCTCCCCATTGTCCACATGTTTGTTCACCCCCTCAAAAAAATGCAGTAGATTGGTGAGGCAAGACTTCCCTTCACTAAATCCGTGCTGACTTTGTCTCATCTGCCCATGTTTTTGTACGTGCTCTGTAATTTTATTGTTGATAATAGCTTCTACCATTTTGCCTGGTACCGACGTCAGACTCACCAGTCTATAATTTCCCGGATCTCCTCTGGAACCTTTTTTAAAAATCGGCGTAACATTGGCTACCCTCCAGTCTTCCTGTACCAAATTCGATTTTAGGGATAGATTGCATATTACTAAGAGTAGCTCTACAAGTTCATTTTTCAGTTCTATTAATACTCTGGGATGAATACCATCAGGTCCTGGTGATTTGCTACTCTTCAGTTTGCAGAACTGGCCCATTACATCCTCCAAGAGAATTTGTTTAGTTTCGCCGACTCGCCTGCTTCAAATATGCTTTCCGGCACCGGTGTCCCTTCCAAATCCTTCTCGGTGAAGACCGAAGCAAAGAATTCATTTAATTTCTCTGCTACGGTTCGGTCATCCCTGATCGCCCCTTTAACACCATTTTCGTCCAGCGGCCCAACTGATTCTTTAGCCGGCTTCCTGCTTTTAATGTATCTAAAAAAATTTTTACTATGTATTTTTGCTTCTAACGCTAACTTTTTTTCAAAGTCCTTTTTTGCCCTCCTTATCTCTGCTTTGCATTTGGCTTGGCATTCCTTATGTTTTATCTTGTTACTTTCAGTCGGTTCTCTTCTCCACTTTCTGAATGATTGTTTTTTGGTTCTAATGACTTCTTTAACTTTACTGTTTAGCCATGCTGGCTGACGTTAGGTCTTTTTTCCTCTTTTTCTAATACGCGGAATATAATTGTCCTGTACCTCCAGGATGGTGTTTTTAAACAGCATCCACGCCTGATGCAAGTTTTTACCCTGCGAGCTGCACCTTTCAGTCTTTTTTTCACCGTTCACAGGAGAAATAGTTTATGAACAACTGGAAAAACTGAAAGTGGACAAAGCCATGAGGCCAGATGAGATACATCTGAGAACTTCGATGAAGCTCAAAGAGGTTCTATTGGACCCTTAAAGATTTGTAAGATCCTTGGAGACAGGGGAGGTTCTGTGATATTGGAGAAGAGCAGATATGGTTCCTCTCCACAAAAATGGTGACAGAGAAGAAATGGGAAACTACAGGCTGGTAAGCCTCATTTTTTTCATTTTGGAGGTAGGAAAAATTATGGAGGTGCTGCTGAAGGAAAGGATAGTACAATTCCTAGAATCCAATGGCTAACAAGATCCAAAGCAACGTGGCTTTACCAAAGGAAAATACCGTCAAACAAATCGGATTGATTTCTTTGACTTTGGTGACCCAGAGACCTGAATCAAGGGTATGCTGGATGTGGTCTATTTGTACTTCAGCAAAGCCTTCAACATGGCTCCTCATAGGAGGCTTATGAATGGGCTGATGTTAGGTCCCAAAGTGATGAACTGGATTAGAAACATGTTGACTGACAGATGTCAGAGGGTGGTAGTGAATGGAATTCACTCAGAGGAAAGAAAGGTGAGTAGCGGAGTGCCCCAAAGATCAGTATTGGGGCCTATTGTATTCAACGTATTTGTGAGTGACATTGCCAAATATTCACGCTGAATATTCACATTGAAGAGAAAGTTTGCCTTTTTGCAGATGACATGAAGATTTACAACAGAGTGGACACTCTGGAGGGAATGGACAACATGAGAAAGGTCTAATGTTTGGCAGTTTAAATTTAATGCAGAGAAGTGTAGAGTGATGCACATGGGGTTCGTAAACCCAAAAGAGTTGCATTTGCTAGGGAGTAAGAGGCTGATAAGCACAGACTTGGAGAGGGACCATGGGTTGATAGGGTCAGAGGATCTTAAGACAGCAAAATAATATGGCATGGAGGTAGCTGTAGCCAGAAGGATGCTAGGCTGCATAGAAAGAAGTATATTCAGTGGAAGAAAGAAGGTGTTAATGCCTTTATATAAGTTGTTGGTGAGCCCCCCATTTGAAGTATTGTGTTCAGTTTTGGAGGCTATAGAGGCATAGTTTCAAAGCACTTAGCCTTCCAAAGTTCCATAGGTTTCTATGGAACTTTGGAAGGCTAAGTGCTTTGAAAATATGCCTCTATATCTCATTAAAAACATCAAAAGACTTGAGGCATTTCATAGGAAAGCAACAAAAATGATATGGGGCCTGTGCCAAATGACGTATGAGAAGAGACTTGAAGACTTCAATATGTGTACCCAAGAAAGGAAAAATGGGGGGGACATGATACAGATGTTTGAATATTTAAAACTAGGAAAAAATGCCCGTTTCTGAGTGCAATGAAACGGGCGCTAGCAAGGGGCCCCCTCCCTCCGTCCCTCGGAGCTACTTGCGTTACTTGTTCGGGGTTCGCGTTCGCCTCGCGGTTCGGCCCTCGAGTGTTATAGCTCCGCCCTCGACGTCATGACGTTTTGACGCGAGGGCGGTGCAGACACTCCAGGGCACACCGGATATCTCGGGCGCCTCAACTTCCGTGGAGGCTTCAGAACGTTGGGGTTGCCTTTTATATAGAGAGATATATTAATATGCAAACTAATAATTTTCATAGTCAGGGAAGCATTAGAGGAGATCATGAGTTGAGGTTTGCAGAGTGGGAGACTTAGGAGCAATGTCAGGAAATACTTCTTCACAAAAAGGGTGGTGGATGCCTGGAGTGTCCTCCTGTGGGATGTTGTGAAGACAAAAACAGTAACAGAATTGAAGAATGCATGAGACAAACACAGAGGAACACTATACTGAAAAAGGATGGAATCCAATTTAAGCAAAACTTAAATGACCCATTGAGACAGACATGGAAAGCAACTGCTTGCCCTGGGATTTGTATATATATATTCTTGGAGGGCATAATTGAAAGGGATGCCCAAGTTTTCTTGAGAACGTCCTAGCAAAATGTCCCAATGGAGGGGCGGGGAAACTTGTATTATCGAAACAAGATGGACGTCCATCTTTCGTTTTGATAATACGGTCGGGGATGCCCAAATCTTGAAGTTTTTGTCATACTTAGAGATGGTGATAATGGAAACCAAGGATGTCCATCTCAGAAACGACAAAATGCAAGCCCTTTGGTCGTGGGAGGAGCCAGCATTTCTAGTGCACTGGTCCCCCTGACATGCCAGGACACCAACCGGGCACCCTAGGGGGCACTGCAGTGGACTTCATAAAATGCTCCCAGGAACTTAGCTCCCTTATCTTGTGTGCTGAGCCCCCCAACCCCCCCCCAAACCCCAGTACCCACAACTGTACACCACTACCATAGCTCTTACAAGTGAAGTTGGTTTGTGGTGGGTTTTGGAGGGCTCGCTGTTTCCTCCACAAACGTAACAGGTAGGGAGGGGGATGGGCCTGGGTCCACCAGCCTGAAGTGCACTGCACCCACTAAAACTGCTCCAGGTACCTGCATACTGCTGTGATGGATCCTAGTATGACATCTGAGGCTGGCAAAAAAATATTTTGAAAGATGTTTTTTGAGGGTGGGAGGGGGTTAGTGACCACTGGGGGAGTAACGGGAGGTCATTCCCAATTCTCTCTGGTGGTCATCTGGTAATTTTGGCCACCTTTTTGTGCCTTGGTCGTAAGAAAAACAGGACCAGGTAAAGTCGTCCATGTGCTCATCAGGGGCGCCCTTTTTTTCCATTATGGGTCAAGGACATCCATATGTTAGGCACGTCCAAGTCCTGCCTTCTCTACGCCTCCGATACGCCCCCTTTAATTTGGCCATCTCTGCGACGGAAAGCAGTTGGGGACGTCCAAAATCGGCTTTCGATTATACCGATTTGGATGACCCTGTGAGAAGGACACCCATCTTCCGATTTGTGTCGAAAGATGGGTGTCCTTCTCTTTCGAAAATGAGCCTGTTGGTGAACCAAATGATCGATCAGTGTAGAGAGGAAAGTAAAGGGTCTGTATATATCAAATGAATTGATTTATGATTTTTAATTCTGAAAACGGGAAATTGCCCAGTGCCCAAAACACAGTTTTTTTTCTTGACTTTCAAACCTTTAATACTTCAGCAGAATAACATTCAGTGAAGAATTAACTGTTATCTTGCTGTGGTTAGCAACATCAGGATTTGATAGGTGAGTCACTAGCTTAAAAATGACCTTAACACTGCAGAAGTGTTTAAAAACTGATATGGAAAACTGTGATTCTGTAAATACCAGAGCAGAGGTTACACAGAATGGACATTTCAGTCTAGAATCATCTGTCAGCGGCATTCAGCTCCTATTCAAATGTATCATTGGATAACAAACTTGTACTTTTACAGATTTTGTGAAAATAGTATATTAGATTTATCCAAATAGGATTTGTGGAATTTTGCAATTGCCCTGCATCACATACGGCAGGGGTGCTTAATGTCGGCCCTCAAGGTCCGCAACCCAGTCAGGTTTTTAGGATTTCTATGATGAATATGCCTGAGATCTATTTACATACAATGGAGACAGTGCATACAAATAGATCTCATGTATATTCATTGACTAATTACGAAGAAATCATAATTCTTAATCATATTAATAAAAAATTAACAAACTTTATTGATTTTGACTTTGAGATTATTTTAAGATTGTTTTCAATAAAGTCTGTTGATTTTTGCCGAAAATGGACGTGCGGTAAAATGAAAATTGCCGTGCATCCATTTTGGGTCTGAGGCCTTACCGACAGCCATTGACCTAGTGGTAAAGTCTCATGCGTTAACCGAGCGGTAATGACCTACGCGTGCCAAATGCCACTTGGCGTGTGTCCGATACGAGTGACAGAAAATACAAATTATTTTTTGGCCGCATGTATTGGACGCGTGGTAAAAATGAAATTAATGCAAGAGCCATACGGTAGTCGTGCGGTAACTCCGTTTTGGCGCACATTTGGTGCGCGTAGACATTTACGCGGCTTAGTAAAAGGGCCACTATATCCTTTTGCCCTTCTTCAATTCACAGTAAACAGATTTTTAAATACGATAGTATCTTCTGGATCGGGTAAAATAGCAGTACACACTGACTTATAGAATAGCGAGCTTTTAATTCCATTAGTTAAATCCTACTAATGCATGTGCCTAATGGCTCCGATGGGGGGTGACTTGCTATCTTTTGCTAGTTTTAGGCCTATATGATAATAAAATACAGGATGGAATGTTTCAAAGTGCTGTACCAGCTCCATTTTGATAACTGTAGCTCTAATGCATTAAAGTGGCAGAAAAGTAAATTATACACACAAAAAACCCATTTCCATGCTAATGGGGTGTGCTACATAAGATTGTTAGCACACTTTTAGAAAGCAAATCGACTTTATTTAAGAAACTCACTTTCTGCGATGAAGGTGCATATTAAAATTACAGGCCATAAAGATTCCGGTCAGGAAAAACAGAAACATCTACTCCTTTCCTAATGACATCCTTTGTTTCAGCACAGGGAAACAGGCAGCATCTAATAAACAGTCAAAGATTTTGAACCTCTGTAATCATCATAAAAGCAGTAGTCACTCTAGCTTCTCAGAGAGCTTTACCTTGAAAATCTTTGAAATATCTATTGACCTATCAGAGAGAAAAAAAAAAGAATTCAAAGGAAATAAGTGTTTATTCTGCATGCAGAGGTGATTGCCTGCTTCCCCATCGCCTTGCTGCAAAAATTAAAATCTCCATATAAAAACGAGAAGCAGTTCAACAGAGAAAAAGCTGACCTATTTGAACAAAATAAAAATATCAGATCAATACTGGCGTGTGCGCTGCTGCACTGTTTTTACTTGTGAGACTGTAAGCATTTTGACTACAATATTGCTAAAATCCATAACAGAATCTCAGATTGGTTATTTTCCCCAAAGAAATGATTTATCGAACTCAAATGGAGCCCAGAACAGTAAATGGCACAACCCACAGGGTGCCCACTGATAAGCTTTTGATCTCCTGCTGGCTTCTTTCAGCTTCTTCTTCTTTTTTTTTTCCACTGCACATTACTCATTACTGGCAAATCTTTGCCAAAGTGAATGGGGCAGAGACAACATAGATAACAACAAAAAATAATTTTTAGCATGCTAACCGTGTAGATACTCATAATATTCCTATGAGCATCTATACGGTTAGCACACACTCATTTTTAGTATGAGCTAAAAACACTAGTGTGTCTTTGGCCCAAAATAAAGAGGGAGAGGCTCATATCTAAATGTAAGAAATCTTATCTTGTTTGCAAAAATGAAAATTCTGTGAATGTTTAAGGAGGTAATTTTATAACTGTACACACAGGTAAGAAGTACATTCATACTCTACCAAATTTTCTAATGGGAGGTATGTATGCATTTCTAATTTAAAACTAACCCAGGAAAATTATGCATTTACATTTTTTTCCTGTTATTGAGGGTGAATACATGTTTAGGGTAATATTACGCGCATATGCTTGAATTTTCAAATGTGAGTAACTGTAAACCACTCCCCAACACAGCCCTTAAGAATGCTTCTTGAAACACTTTGACTTCACTCACATATCAGGTAGGTAGTGTTGTAAGTTACCTCTAAAGGTATATCAGTAAGGACACACAGATGTTTCTTTCCATTAGCTATGTGCTTGAATCTTGAATCTAAGGGACCGTTTTACAAAAGCATGATAAGAAATGGGCTTAGTGTGTTTTAAAGCAGGCCTTTTCTATAGACAGCCCATTTTGAATGCTTTCCTAAAACAGGCTTTTTTTTTCCTTTTTATTTTTGCAGGTCCTGTGCTAATTTTTCCATTAGTACCCCAGACCTACAAAAATATCAATGTGGGAGCCCCTACCATCTCCTATTTAGGAGGTACCAAGTGCTCCTACATTAAAGGTCCCTTTTACTATGCTGTGCTATTTTGTAGGCAGAACAAACTCCTATGTTATCCGTGTGCTAACCAGTTAGCATGCAGTAATGTAGATGCGCTAACTAGTTAGCACAGGAATACCCACTCTCTGCCCCTAACAGAATCGAACCAAAATTGGTATCCACTAATCTCTGGTAATTAAATCAATAATGACAAAATACTATAACCAGGATATTGTAGATCCCCTATGGGTGAGGTTTAGTGCAGATGGTAAGAGTATGTAATCACGGTGTAAAAGCCCCACACTCAACACTCACCAATTGAGGAAACACAGAGAAAAATAAGGAAATTCTATATTTGGTATAGTGTGCAATTCAAGATGTTAATAAATGAATTTCCCTTGGTGATGGTTCAAATTTTACCAACGATGACAATATTGCACACTAGACTTGAAATTAACATAATTTATTGTGCAAAGTGTTTCTTTAAAAATTCAATATATAATTGTAATAATTTCATTAATAAAACAGCTGTTCAATTGTATTAAAATATCAAATGTAAAAGATTTGTTTTCCCTTCAGAACAAACAGTAGACATTTATAACCTGCAACATTTTTTCTCACTTTCAGGTAAGTATTTTTAGTCTCTGAACCACTGTAGATGTTTGTACTTAGCTGTTTTGTAGACCTTTCTTGTATAGTGTTAACTTTGGTCTTTCTTTAACGTTGGTGCACTTGTTGCTTTGATGTTGCCAGTACTTTGGTTCAACGCTGCCAGGGAGCAGGAACCTGGAACTTGGATACCTACTATACTATACTTTAATAAACTCAAAAAATACAAAACCCTATACCCTAGCTATTGGCATTGGTACATAACCCCCTTATCCGCTTGCAGGGAGAATTATGTTTTTTTTTCCTAGCTAGCTACCCCAGCCAAAGAAACGGATAATTCTGGGTCCCTATACTTTCCCTCCCATAGCTTCTTTCAGTAGAATATTTAATATGTGAGTATATTAAATTATATTTTCAACACCAGACTTCTCCCTGGAAATTATTTTGACATCAGCTTGCACTGCCATCAGAATGCAGTGCAATTAGTCTTTTCCTTCAATTAGTCATGTATTTTAACATTCAGTGCAGCTTGTCACTTTCCAAACTCTTTCTTAAAATCAATCAGATTTAATAGAATTTTAAAGTGTACTGCAACCAGCACTGTTACAAAAATATTAACTGGAACACCTTATCAGATGGACCAGCCTTTTTAGCACATTATAACTTTAATATCCTAGCAGGATTTATTGTGCTACTTCAATTCCAACACCAAGACTTTTCAAACAGCCATCAATCATTTCCCTAAAGCCCCTAAAATCGCGACAGGCTTTTAAAATTAAGTAATTACTTTCAATTACATTCCTCACACTCACATACAGGCTTTATAACACTTCAAATCTGTCCTAACACAGATTTTTGTATGACAGCTGAGCATATCACTAGCACACGTCTGCTCAGCGTCAAACTCACCTCCCAACTGCCCAGCAAGCCGTTGCCAAGGCAATCAGGCCAGCTTGCTCAGCTGTTCTCCCAGTGATGTCACTTTAGAACCCTCTCCCTAGCTCTAACCCTCAGCACACACACCCAGGTAAAACCCCTTTTAAAGGGGACACACTCTTATTTTTTTCCAACCCTTTACACATCTCCGCCCCAACATAAATGTCGTCCCGACATTTGTCTCTATCTACAATAACATATTATATCACACAACTTCATGGTGAGTTAATATAAATAAAAATTTTCCCTTAAGTATTGTGGTGGTACTCCCCTGTTTTCCCTAAGAAATCGATGCGAGCCAGAAACCGCTTGTCGATCTTCAGAACCAGGAACTCCTTCAACAGACACTTCTCTGATGTCAGGATCTAGGACTGGATTTTCTTGTTCTTCCACCAGCAAGTAGATACAATCGGGCTGTTCCTCTATCTCATCCACACCTTCTTCCTCACAAACCAAATCCGATTCCTCCGAAAAACTTTCAATAGGCAGAGGCATTTTCTTTAGCTGATCCCTGTGCACCCTTTTGACATTAGTATTGTGCTCATTTTTGATCCCAACCACATTCCCATCCAATTGTATTACTTCATAAATTGCATCTTCCCAATCATTTTGGATCTCATGTCTTCCTGAGTACCTCCCAACCTTCAACAGGACTCTGTCACCCAACCGTAGCTGAGAGCCTGCCGCCCACCTGTCATAATATTTCTTCCTCATCTCTCCACTTTTGGCCATGGATTGCGGAGCTATTTGACATGCTTTATCCCATTTTAAATAATGGGTGTTGAGTGAACTAGGCCAATGTTCCTGTTCTATTAGTGTCAACCGCTTGTCTTCAACTTTCTTTTCTTTTACATGTAGGCCTTCACATGCGTCATGGTATAGCTTTGAAACTTCTTCTACTTTCTCATTAGCCAGTTGTTCCCTTTTAAGTTGCTGAATTGTTCGCTGCCTAATATCAAGTTCCTGAGACATCCATTCTTTGCTTTTCTCATATTCATTAACTTTGTTAGTCAGTAATTTTGTCTCTTCCCGCATTGTGGAGACCTCTTTTTCAACTTGCTGAATTTGCTTTTTGGCATCAGCCAGTTTCTCCTTCAAATCTGTATACTCTTCAGCTTTCCTCTGCAGATCTATTGTTAGAGTTTTCATTTGAGCAGAGCTATCTTCAAGTTCCTTCCTCAAATGTTCAATTCCTTCTTTCTTTATTTCCTCCTCTCTGTTCTTCTCTTGAAGGGAGTGTTGAACAGATTGTAATTTATTCTGCAAATCCTCCAGTTTAATTTCTTGTTTATTTAATTCTGTATTTCTTTTCTCTAATTGCTGGTACTTCTCCTGCATACTTCCCAGACCTGTATATGTCTGAGGAGAAGTCAACTGAATTTTCTCCTTATGATCTCTTTCAGATTCCAAAAAGTCTTTCAGATTAATTACATCTACATCTACTAGTTTACCCATTTCATCATTTTTTTCATTCAACCTTTTTTCCCCTTTTGAGCTTAAGCAGGTCATGTCTTGCAGCCAACCCTTAATATGTTGCAAAACATTGGTTCCAATGATCCCGGGTATCTTTTCCTCTCCGGACTGCGCATCCCAAGGGTCATCCCGAATGATGAAAATTCCCGTTTGTGGGATCCTCTGCCCAAAGCACTCCACATCCACCTCCAGACATCCAACGACGGGAATTTCTAACCCATTCGCTGCAGTCAAGGTTATCCAGGCCGCATCCTTCAACCGCTTCCCTTCTGCCAAGTTCTGGTAGAAGAAAGTGGCCGTTAAAGTGGTCACCGCGGATCCGGTGTCGATTAGACAGCGAACCGGAACCCCACCGATCCATACCTCCATTATGGGCTTAGGGCCCACTGCATTTTCCTTTAATCCATCTATAGAGGATGTTTCATCTATAACCACCACTTTCACTCCCCCTCTGGAAGTGGAAGGTCTCGGGGACTCCGATCTCGTCTCCATTTTTTTCTCTACCTTTCGTACTACGGTATGACTTGTCTCTTCGTCATCTTCCTGATTATTTGTCATTTTTTCTTTTTTATTTCCCACTATTTTCTCACTTTGACAAAACCGGCTAATATGTCCCGGCTCGTTACACTTGAAGCAAATTATGTCTCCTCTATTATTTCTTCGGGATCCTCTCCAATCTGAAGATCCATAGTTCCCACTCTGGCGATTATCGTTTCTTCTCCACCTCGAAGATTCTCGCCTGGTATCTTCCTCTCTATCCCGTATCACATTAAATAATTCCTGTTGCTGTAGGCTTAAACTCCTACCCATCTTATCAACTGCCTGAGTCAGCTGTTGAATAGCCAACAGTGTCTGATCTGCTTCCACTGCAGTGGCTCTCACCAACCCCTCATTTCTTCTTGGCAACATTCGCAGCCTATCCCGATCTCCATCCCCAAAAATTCTCTCTTCCTCCTCAGCTCCCTCAATAGCCGCTGCAAGTAGTTCTTGGAACGTGAAACCTGGATTTTCTTTGTTCTTTCTCTTCATCTCCCGATGCAGACTATCGCTTTTTAATCCCATTATTAACTGATCTTTGAGCGCATCCTCCACGTCCAGGATTGCCTGTGGCTTCCGGGCCAAAATTCTATTCATTCGTTCAAACAGGTCACAGCCAAAGGCGCGCACCGACTCCCCGGGTAGCTGTTTCCTACCATAAAACTCATGCTTCCTTAAATTCAAGGGCGCTCGGTCTCCAAATTCCTTCAACAATCTTTGAAACATATCCTCCACATGCCTCTGGTCTCCGGTGTACAATTTCATAACATCACTTGCTGCTCCTTTTAAGTGATCTTGGACCACTTCCCACTGGTCTTCGAGTGGCACTCTCAAAATTTTCAAAGCTGATTTGGTCATCTTTATCCACTCTTCCACGGTTGGTTCCCCCACTTTCAGAGGCTGTCCTGAAAAATCCAATATCCGTTTGTCCCGAGGGATGTACAAAGCAGGATACCGCATACTTTCTTCCGGACGCGAAGTACTAGCGTCCCCCTGACCTCCCCGAAATGTCCGGATTACTTCTGCTTGTTCTCGAGTCAGTCTCTCTTGCTCTCCCAACCGTTGGCGTAGGCTCTCCATCTCAGATCTCCAGTCTTCCATGGTCCTGGCTCACAACAATCTCTCCAAGGAAAACAGGGTTTCACACACTTATTAATTTTCAAAAAGCACCACCACCCTCCAGGAACAAGGGCAAATATGACCTTTTGCTCCCTCTAAGAAAAAAACTTGAATTATAATGTTCAACAATAAAATATTCAAAATCAGAATGTTCAGAAATAGAACATTCTGAATTAGAATGTTCAGATATCCTGTGTCCGTGACGCCATTTGTAGATCCCCTATGGGTGAGGTTTAGTGCAGATGGTAAGAGTATGTAATCACGGTGTAAAAGCCCCACACTCAACACTCACCAATTGAGGAAACACAGAGAAAAATAAGGAAATTCTATATTTGGTATAGTGTGCAATTCAAGATGTTAATAAATGAATTTCCCTTGGTGATGGTTCAAATTTTACCAACGATGACAATATTGCACACTAGACTTGAAATTAACATAATTTATTGTGCAAAGTGTTTCTTTAAAAATTCAATATATAATTGTAATAATTTCATTAATAAAACAGCTGTTCAATTGTATTAAAATATCAAATGTAAAAGATTTGTTTTCCCTTCAGAACAAACAGTAGACATTTATAACCTGCAACATTTTTTCTCACTTTCAGGTAAGTATTTTTAGTCTCTGAACCACTGTAGATGTTTGTACTTAGCTGTTTTGTAGACCTTTCTTGTATAGTGTTAACTTTGGTCTTTCTTTAACGTTGGTGCACTTGTTGCTTTGATGTTGCCAGTACTTTGGTTCAACGCTGCCAGGGAGCAGGAACCTGGAACTTGGATACCTACTATACTATACTTTAATAAACTCAAAAAATACAAAACCCTATACCCTAGCTATTGGCATTGGTACATAACCCCCTTATCCGCTTGCAGGGAGAATTATGTTTTTTTTTCCTAGCTAGCTACCCCAGCCAAAGAAACGGATAATTCTGGGTCCCTATACTTTCCCTCCCATAGCTTCTTTCAGTAGAATATTTAATATGTGAGTATATTAAATTATATTTTCAACACCAGACTTCTCCCTGGAAATTATTTTGACATCAGCTTGCACTGCCATCAGAATGCAGTGCAATTAGTCTTTTCCTTCAATTAGTCATGTATTTTAACATTCAGTGCAGCTTGTCACTTTCCAAACTCTTTCTTAAAATCAATCAGATTTAATAGAATTTTAAAGTGTACTGCAACCAGCACTGTTACAAAAATATTAACTGGAACACCTTATCAGATGGACCAGCCTTTTTAGCACATTATAACTTTAATATCCTAGCAGGATTTATTGTGCTACTTCAATTCCAACACCAAGACTTTTCAAACAGCCATCAATCATTTCCCTAAAGCCCCTAAAATCGCGACAGGCTTTTAAAATTAAGTAATTACTTTCAATTACATTCCTCACACTCACATACAGGCTTTATAACACTTCAAATCTGTCCTAACACAGATTTTTGTATGACAGCTGAGCATATCACTAGCACCCGTCTGCTCAGCGTCAAACTCACCTCCCAACTGCCCAGCAAGCCGTTGCCAAGGCAATCAGGCCAGCTTGCTCAGCTGTTCTCCCAGTGATGTCACTTTAGAACCCTCTCCCTAGCTCTAACCCTCAGCACACACACCCAGGTAAAACCCCTTTTAAAGGGGACACACTCTTATTTTTTTCCAACCCTTTACAATATGATAAACCTAACAATTTCAACAATAATTCTTGTAATTTTTAAAATTTTTTAAGAGCACCCTCAGATATTCCCACTATAAAAAGCACAACAAATTTTTGTTGCTTAGTGGTATAGCACTTCTTTCATCGGGTTACTCATTTTTATTCTTCTTTTGTGAATCACCGGATAAGTGCTAGCAGGCTGGTATAATTCTTCAAATAGTATAATAACAATGTCCTGCCAGCCTTATGTGCAATACAAAAAATATATAACCTACCCCAATGTTCAACAAAATCAGTGATATATAAAAGTAATTCATGTTAAAATATTTAAGGAACACTTATCTGAGTTATGCTATATCCGCATTATTTTTATGCTGTGTCCATGGTCTCCTTGTGTCCAAAAATAAATTTCTAATTGTTTGCCTTCCCCTGAACACGCCTGACACCCCGGGTTTCAGAATTCTTTCTTCAGGGACTAGGGTTAAGATGGCCTCCTGTTCATAACATTATCAAGACACCAGCTGCTTTTTATAGTGGGACTATCTGAGGGTGCTCTTAAAAAATTTAAAAAATTACAAGAATTATTGTTGAAATTGTTAGGTTTATCATATCCTGGTTATAGTATTTTGTCACTCTCTGCCAGTCAGGTTTGGAGGATATACACAATGAATATTCATGAAGAGAACTGCATGAGGTGGAGACAGTGCATTCAAATCTCTCTCATGAACATTCATTGTGGATATTCTGAAAATGTGACTGGCTGGGGTGCCTCCAGGACAGGTTTGGGAATCTCTGTACTAAGCTGTTGTAAGCAGCTAGCTTGAGTTTTACTATGCAGTCAGTGGCATAGCCACAGGGGAGCCTTGGGGGCCTAGACCCTCCACTTTGGGCATAGACCCCCTCCAGAAGTGAAGCACCCCTTAAAGCAGCTAGCAGGGAGGTCGAAGCCCCACCAGACAAAGAAATCCAGTGCTCAAGCAACTCCCCTCCTTCTTGCATGCTTCTTTAATGCAGAAGTCGATGGCATGCCTCCAGCCGCCTGCGCCAGGACTTCTCCCGCAAGCTCAGTTCTTGTGCGAAGAGAGCATTTTCAGAGAGTCCTGGAGTTGGCAGCTGGAGGCATGCCACTGACTGCTGCATTAAAGAAGCAGAGCGATCGCGTGGGGGGTGGGTGGAAGGAGGAATGTGTTGTCCCCAGTACACCCCTGGGCGTCGCTGAAATTGGAGGGCTGGCTACAACCCTGCATGTGGTAGACATTAGTGTGGACCCACTCTAATGTCTACCATGCATTAAAAGCAGCAGCACAGTGGCAGACCCAGCTAGCTGCTTAATGTGGGTATAAGAAGGGAACTGGGTGTCTTATGGAGGTATGGCCATTGGTGACAACTAGCACGCATCTCAGTACTGTGTGCCAGCTGTCATGACTGCCAAAAGCATGGCTGCCTTTATTACCACCTGAAGAGGAGAAATTAAATGCAGTCATACTATCTACAGTCCAGTAGTGGAGGCATAGTAGTGCTCCCCCCCCCCCCCCCCCGGTATTTGATCTCCGACTCGATAACCCTAACACCTGATCTCCCTCCTGACTTCTCCCTGATTTGATTCCCTCAACACTCCTCTGTTCTGATATTCCCTCTGGCACAAACACCACTCTCCAAAGTTCCTGTCAGTCAACCAGTTTCCAATCCATTTTGGGTAACTGAAACCTTCTTCTTTCCACCAAGCTTCAGACCCCTTTTTTTCACGACCAAGCCTCAAAAAGGTGCCCGAACTGATTAGATGACCAGCGGAGGGAATTGGGGATGACCTCCCCTTACTTCCCCAGTGGTCACCACCCCCATCCCACCCCTCAAAAAAATAAAAAACATTTTTTCCAGCCTCTATGCCAGTCTCAAATGTCATACCCAGCTCCATCACAGCAGTATGCAGGTCTCTGGAGCAGCTTTTAGTGGGTGCAGTGCACTTCAGGCAGGCGGACCCAAGCCCATCCCCCCTACCTGTTACACTTGTGGTGGTAAATGTGAGCCCTTTAAAACCCACCAGAAACCCACTGTACCCACATGTAGGTGCCCCCCTTCACTCATAAGGGCCATGGTAGTGTTGTACAGTTGTGGGGAGTGGTTTGGGGGGGGGGGCTCAGCACCCAAGGTAAGGGAGCTATGTACCTGGGAGCAATTTGTGAAGTCCACTGCAGTACCCCCTAGGGTGCCCGGTTGGTGTCCTGGCATGTGAGGGGGACCAGTGCACTACGAATGCTGGCTCCTCCCAAGACCAAATGCCTTGGATTTGGTCGTTTTTGAGATGGGCATCCTCGGTTTCCATTATGGGCGAAAACCGAGGTCGCCCATCTCTAAGGTCGACCATCTCAACATTTAGGTTGACCATCTCTCAGGTCAATCTAAATGTTGAGATTTGGACATCCCCAACTGTATTATCGAAATGAAAGATGGACACCCCTTCGCGGGGACGTCCTCAGAGATGGGCGCCATTAGAGATGGTTGTCCCCATTCATTATCCCCCTCCACGTGTGTTAGTTCTGGTGGTAACATATTCCATAGTCTCGTCCCTGCAAAGGAAAAGGAATTCTCAATAAGGGTTTTGAAGCGAATGCTCTTCAGTGATGGAGAACCTAATTTCAGCATTCTCAGACAACCTAAAGTTCTGCTAGGGGATGGCGCAACACATAGTTCACTCAATCTCTCTGAATTTGATCCAAAAACAGATTTTAAAATTGAGCAAAGTACCTTGAAATGTATACGTTGACGAGTTGGCAACCGGTGGAGATCACGCACTAATGATGATATGCTGTCAAAGCAACTCAGTCCGCAAACCATCCGAAGAACAGTATTTTGCATCATCTGTAGATGGGTGAGCAGTTTGGATCAGCAAACTATTGCAGAATGCCTCAGCATGTCCCCGGCAGTGATTTTTGGTGCATGGTAGGCATACGCTAGTGCCTACCGCCGCTTAGTAAAAGGACCCCACAGTATTCTGTAACCTTACACATTCAATTAGTGCAAAATTGTGGAGCCCTGTATTACAATTGCCCTTACTGTGCATATTTTTACCCACAAATAGAGCATGCGGTTTTATGAATGCTCTCTTCTGCAAGTAATGTACTGTTTACCTCATAGAAATCACTTTTCAAATTGCCCTCTCTACATTAAAATGGTACGAAGCACCATGTACTATGCACTATGAAAGGGCTGATGTAAATAGAATGTGGTAAAATCAGCACAAAGGGGTTGATATTTAATAATATTTGACCTTATCACTTACAAAATCTTACTTCTAGTTTTCAAGAAACACAGTGTAGGAGAAGCATCTTACTTTTCTAGGCTTCTAACTCCTCACTGTCTCTCTAGAGCACTCAGATGTTCATATCACAACAGACTTGTCATCCCTTCTTTTAGAGAGATAGTACTGGCCACCACATGGAGTTCAATATTTTCGGTACAAGAACCCAAACTCTGGAATATGCTTCCCCAACATCTTAGACTTCAAACATTTTTAAAAATATTTAAAACTAATCTCAGAACATTTCTGTTTTTTAGATGCTTTCTCTTGGCTTTTTTCCTTATACAGTAAGTCGGATGTGAAACATGAAAATGTGTATTTTCCCTTTGCCCTCTGTCCTATAAGATATTGTAATTCTATCTTCTTTCCCTCACTGTTCTCATTGTTTGCACAAGTCCCCAACCCCTTACTTAGAATGTAAGCCGCTCAGGCATACCTATTGATGGGCGAGATAGTAAGTCCTTCGATAAACTCTGGGAACTGGATTGAAGGCGGAGAGTAGGCATGTATGTTAAATGGTTAGTGCAGCTACATTGCTGTGTGCTAACTGATTAGCATATGCTTAGCGCCTGAGCCCTTACCATCTACATAATGGGTGGTGGTAGGGGCTTATGTGCTAACGGCCATGCACTAATGAGAAAATTAGCACATGATCATCAATGGGGAAAATAGAAAAATTGTCCATTTTATCGGGTGGAAAAAATGGCCCCGGTGCATAGGAATGACCTGTGTAAGGATGCTCTAAGGCCACTTTTTACCACAGTTTGGTCAAAGGGCACCTTAATTAGTGATGCCCCCCCATAAAGTTCCTCTTGCAGTTAATTGTGCTCTTGAAGGAGGAAGTTCCAACTGTGGTTATGGATAGGGGCCCTTTTACTAAGGTGCGTAAAGCTGTTACTGTGAGAATTTGCATGTGCTGCAACCACACTAGAGTGCCAACTATTAGCACAGTGTTATGCTGGTTACCGTACACAAATTTGCACATTACCTGCATGTTGTTATAGGGGGTGGGACGTAGGCGGAGAATGGGTGAGGATTGCATAATGGAGTTAGTGTGTGATACTTAGCACGAGCTGTTACTTTTGCTGGTAGCTGCCTAATTCCTCCTAATACTGTCCATGTGGCTATCGTGGCAGAACAGGAAACATGTGTGGTATGCAACACAATAATTTCAGTTTCTGAATTTCGCAGAATAGAGACCTGGATGCTTTCATTCCCTAGTAGGAACCAGTAATTATCTGTCTGAGTTTCAACACACTACATCTTTGCTCTTCACATCCAAACAAATTGCTTCCATAAGGATTACTCCTACAAAGTTATTTGCAGTGCACTTAAACCAGATGGCAGCTCTTTATTTTTTAAATTACTTTGCCGATAAAATAGGTATATGATGTATTCATCAGGGTTAACAGAATGTTCATCTGGAACCTTCTGATAACTTTGAGCTTTATGATCTGTTTACATTTTTTAATGCTACTTTATTCTCCCATGCAGTACCTCATGCTGCCAGAGTTGTGCCAAAGTGGAATATGTTCAGAGATGACTTTCAGAAGGTGTGTCCATAGATTTTTTTTTCCTGAAATATTCTATGCCCTGCAAACTCAATGTGGTTCCAGGAGAAAAATGCTAAGCGGGCATTCTATTAATAGAAATGGGAAAATATATCAGACATCTCATTTCTTTAAAAATAATAGCCATGTGAAATAGCCAATTCTGAGGACTCATTCAAAGATAGCTCTCCTTATCTTTGTTCTGATGATGTCTCCTAGCTAACATAATAGTATTATTGGCAAATTACTAAATATTGCATTCCAGGCATCCCTCTAGCAGTGACAAAAGGAAGATTTGAGATTTTAATTGGAAATGAATTAACCATTTTGAACACAGCATTACACAAAGTAAAGAAACTATATACCAATTTTTTTTAAGGTCATACACCATGTTTATGCTATTCTTATTGAAACATTTCAGGCTGTGTTTAGATGAGCAATAAATACAAAACATAGGGGCCCTTTTACTAAGCCATATAAGCATGGCTCTTGTGGTAATTTCATTTTTGGCGCACGTCCATACGCGCGGCCGAAAAATAATTTTTATTTTCAGATACGCATATCGGATGCACGCCAAGTGGCATTTGAAGCACATAGGTCATTACTACTTAGCTACCATGTGAGACTTTACCACTAGGTAAATGGTTGGCGGTAAGGTCGCAGACCCAAAATGGATGCGCAGCAATTTTGGTTGTGCCGCAAGTTCATTTTCAGCAAAAAAAAAAAGGCCTTTTTTAGAGGCACACTGTAAAATGGATCAGCGTGTGCCCAAAACCCACGTCTACACTAAAGCAAGCCATTTTTCAGCGCACCTTAGTAAAATGACCCCATAATTTGACGGTAGAATTTTTCATAGGATCAATGATGTTATCAAAATATACCTAAATACAGATTACCGGAAGTAAATGAACCTTTAATAATATTCTGGCCAATACTGAGCCCATGGTGCTTAGCAGTTTTTGAAATGTTGATCATCATGGGCTTTTCTATCCACAAATATTCAGCCATATCCAGATACCAACATTGAATATCTTGGTGTTAGGCGGGTGCCAAGAGTTACTCAGGGACCCTTTTACTAAGGTATTGTCACGCTGGTGAGGAAAAGTGAGCCCTTGGGCCACTGCCGAGGAGCGGCAGTGGCAGGCAAATCACCCGAACAGGAGGCAAGGCAGACCACAGACAGACGGGTACAGGCTGGACTGGAGCAGCTGGACTGGAACAGAAGCACTAAGCAGAAGCAGGAGAATAGTCCATGAATCAAGCAGAGTCCTACCGGCAGGCAGCAATCAGAAGAATAAACCAGGAAACCAGCAGGGTCAAAAGCAGGCCGCAATCAGTAGAATAAACCAGGAAACAAGCAGAGTCTTGGGCAGGCAGCAGACAGTAGAATAAACCAGGAAACCAGCAGGGTCAAAGGCAGGCAAAGCAAACTTTCAAGGCAGGAACTGCAATAGATCAACACGGACAAGAACACAACTGAAGACCTCTGTTGCCAAGGCAAAGTAGAAAGTTTCCAGGTGGTTAATAAAGGCAACATACAAGGGAGTTCACCAGGTAAGGGTGCTGCTAAGTTCCAAAAATCCCAAGACAGTCTGGAAGGCTTGAAGATCTGGACCGGACCGGCATGACTTCTGGAACATGGGAAACAGCAAACAGACAGTCTATCGCAGCCACCAGGTCTGACCACCAGGTGGCGAGATGAATGAGAGCATGAAACATGGGCACAATCGTGACTGGTATGCTGAAAAATGGCAGAATTATTTTTCAGCGCACCTGTAAAAAATGCCGTTAAAACATTTTTGCCGAAAATGGACATGCGGCAAAACTGACATGCGTCCAGTTTGGGTCTGAGATCTTACCACTAGCCATTGACCTAGTGGTAAGGTCTCACAAGGTAACCAAGCAGTAATGGTCTACGCGCAAAATGCTGATTACTGCCCAATTACCGCCCATGCGACAGAAAATAAAAATATTTTCCGGCGCAGGTAGTGGATGCGCATCAAAAATGAAATTACCACAAGGGCCACGTGGTAGCTGGTTGGTAACTCAAAATTGACGCACGTGGGGTGCGCATAGGCGCCTACGCGGCTTAGTAAAAGGGGCCCTCAGATAGGTAACTGGATAGGTACCTGGTTAATGTAGGAAAGCCTTTTTTCTTTGTTGTTAACCCCCTAGCTACAGAAGCGGAGGGGTTAACAACTGCGCCAAGTTATGCCCAATAAGGGCTACCTCAGAGGCTTAAGGTACCAGAATGGAGTTTAAAAAAGAAAAAAAGCTTGCACCAGAACTGGCAACAGTGTTTCTTTCCCTTAAATACTCCACTTCTGTTGCTAATAAAAGCTTGTTTGGCTCTTTATTGGACTGTCTGGTCTTTTTTTCTGTCTGCTCCTACCCACTGCCGGTCTGGCCCTTGAATACTGTATGCCTGTTTGCTTCCTGGGATTAACTCCTAGACTCAGCCTTTGGACACTTATGTACTTATGTAATTACTGGTATATATACTGCATAAAAATATTTTAACTTATTTCTGCAGTATATATACCAGTAATTACATAAGTACATAAGTACCGCCATACTGGGAAAAGACCAAAGGTCCATCAAGCCCAGCATCCTGTCTCCGACAGTGGCCAATCCAGACTTCAAGAACCCAGCAACCCCCCCCCCCCCCCCAAAAAAAAAAAAAAACAACTTAATTCTTAATAATGTTCCATGGAATTTTCCCTCAGGAATCTGTCCAAACCCCCTTTAAATTCCATAAGGCCAGCTGCTGTCACTACATTTTCCGACAACGAGTTCCAGAGTCTAACTACACGCTGAGTAAAGAAAAACTTTCTCCTATTTGTTTTTTTATTTATTTATTATTTATTCATTTAAACAATATTTACAAGAAACATCTTGCTTAGGAAAGTGTCGTATAACTAGGAACTATTATAAGGAAAATACTCTAAAAAAAAAAAAGCACATAAATCTATACACTTTCAAAATTATAAGACACTCAAGTCCATATTGGGAGATCCAAGATTTCAGGTAATCTAAGGGGAGAATTATAGTAAATGAAAAAAAGTTATTAGGTAAATCCTTCTCTGCTAAGAAATTATACATTATTCTTTAAAGCTTCTCCATTTTAACTGAGGCTACTAATGCTGATAGATGTTCAGGTTCAGTAAATACATATTTCTTCCCCCCCAGCCTTACTATGGACTTGCAGGGGTACCTTAAAAAGAAGGCACCCCCCAAGTGCAGAATTTCTGGCTTAAGGAGTAAAAATTGTTTCCTCCGCCGACGTGTCTCCTTGGAGACATCAGGAAATAACAATATTTTGAGACCCAAAAAAGGGTTCTCTTTATTATGGAAAAAAAGGCGGAAGATCCAATTCTTATCAGGTAGTAGGGCGACAGTCGCTACCAAAGTAGCGGCTGTCACCAATTCGGAGTCAGAAGTCTCAAGCAAAAGAGAAACGTCAATAGGTTTTTCAGTCTCTTGATTCAAGTTCCTTTCTGGGACATAATAAACTTGGGAAAAGGGTGGAAGGTCCTTTTCCTGAACATTCAAATTTTCACGGAAATAACGTTTCAACATATCAAGAGGAAGAACATTTGGAATCCTAGGAAAGTTGATGGATCTCAGGTTATGATTTTTAGTATAATTGTCAAAAACCTCTGTTTTCCACCTGAGATTAGTTACATCTTTTACCATCGAAGTTTGAAACGTTTCCATCTTCATAACCCTTTGATCAATTTTTTCCATTTTTTCATTTAAAACTTTAAACTCTTCCTCCTTTTTTTTCAGGTCAGTTTCAATAGTCTTTACTCTTGGTAAAAACTCTTCAGTTTGCTTAAGAAAACATTGTCCCAGATTAGACATTAAATCCCACAAAGTATCTAAAGTCACATTCTTTGGCTTGGCCACTAACTCTTTAGGAAGTTCAAACCTTACTGAAGACTGTAAATCTGCTGCACTTCGACCCTCAGTTTCTCTCTCCTCAATAGATGGTGGTGATATGGGCAAACTTCCCTCCATTCCTTCCCCCAATGGTAAAGACGCTTCTCCCCGAGGTTCTTCCGGGTCCCCTACTCCTTCCGAGGGAGACCCCGTCGGGTCAAAGAGGAAGGAACTGGCGCCAAGCGGTTGAGGAGGAGGAGTGCGTGCAGTGGGGCTTAAAGTTGTTTCCAGTCCGGGGGAAGCCAATATCTCCCGTTCGCCGGCGTTCCCAATCGGAGGCATTCCGCCTTCTTGTATAAGTGCCCGTGGCCTCATGAATCGATCCAAAGGACCAGGTAATGGGGATAAATGCGGGGAAGCTCTGCCCGCGATTTTGCCTCGACATTTAGGCATCGTAAGGAGCGAGGTCTAAGGCGTCCTAGCAGGGTGCAGTCATCTTGGATCACTTTCTCCTATTTGTTTTAAATCTACCATATTCTAGCTTCATCTTGTGTCCCCTGGTTTTGTTGTTGTTTGAAAGTCTAAACAAATGCTTCACATCTGTCCACTCTACTCCGCTCATTATCTTGTAGACTTTTATCATATCACCCCTCAGCTGCCTTTTCTCCAAGCTGAAGAGCCCTAACCTTCTCAGCCTTTCCTCAAAGGGAAGTCATTCCATTCCCTTTATCATTTTCGTCGCCCTTCTCTGCACCTTTTCTAATTCTAAAACTCTGAGCATTGCTATAAGAAAGTTAGGGAGGCAGGGTGGAAGAGTTAACTTTCAATTTTTTTGACATTATTATATTTCATGTCTGTTTCAACAGGGCAGTCTCTGGTTTGCAGACCAAGGGGCCCTTTTACTAAGTAGTGGTAATCTAACCGCAAGCTTGCAACATGGCAATCCAGAACTATCGCTAGCCCAACGCAGATGCCAGTGGTAGTTCCACCCCCAGCGTGTGGCATTTCCAGTGGTGGAAATATTTGAAAAATATTTCTGCAGGGGGTTACCTTGCAGTAATCAGTACCGCTAGGTTACTGCGGGAGCCCTTACCACCACTTCAATGGCTGGCGGTAACTGTTCCCCCGAAATGGCCGCATGGCAAGTGCAATGTTACCTCACAGCCATTTCATTTTTGACCATTCTTATCTGCTGTGGTCAAAGGGGCCCTAGAGCATAGCAAAAAATGGCCACCACCGCTAGCGCACAGCCCCTTTTACCGCAGCTTAGTAAAAGGGCTCCTTAGAGGCTTCAAAGAAGCCAGCTCAGCTGCTACTGGAGGAAGAGCTAATATATCCTCCCTCAATAAATATTTACTTTGGACTGTCCCAAAGCCAGTGACGCACTAAACATCCAACATTACTTGTTACTTTGAGTGCCTTTCACTATTTGTAAGGATGTTACAATTTAAGGGAAAAGTTTTTTGTTGGTTTTTTTTTTTGTTTTTTTGCAGAGGATACTGATGTGAGATAATTGGTTTTGGATCAATTACAAGCCTATGTATTAGAGATCTTGGCAAAATAAACATATCTGAACACTCAACCAAATCCTAAAAGAGAATCAATTTAAAACTCTGGCTGAACTAAAACAAAAACATAGGTTACCTCCTTCTTAATTTTTCTCATGGATGCAGTAGCAATATTCAATAGTGCATGGTGGAGTGAGCTTTGATGTTTTTCTAAGCAATTGGAAGCTGGAAGATGTCCCCAAGCAGCTGGCCTTGTTCTCTAGTGCTGGATCCAGATAAGAGCATACAAACATAAGAGTTTCCATACTTGGTCAGATCAATGGTCCATCTAGCCCAGTATCCTGTTTCTAACAGTGGCCAATCCATGTCAAAGGTACTTGGCAGAATCACAAAAAAGTAGCCAGATTCCATGCTACTTACACCCCACCCAGGGATAAGCAATTGCATTCACCAGGTCTATCTTAATAATAGTTTATGGATTATTTTACCTCCAGGAATGTGTCCAGGCCTTTTTAAAATAGTACTAGATTAATTTCTATTTCCAAATCTCCTGGCAATGAGTTCAAGATCTTAATAATGTGATGAGTGAAAAAATATTTTCTCCTGTTTGTTTTAAAAGTATTACTATGTAATTTCACAGCATGTCCCCAATCTTGTACATTTGGAAAGAATAAACAATTGATTTGCAGTTATCCATTCCACTCTACTCAGGATTTATAGACCTTTATAATATCTTCCCTCAGCCTTGTCGTCTCCAAGTTGAAGAGCACCCAATGCAACTTAGTAGAAGGGCTGCTTAGTATCTATGCCAAGGAGGTTAGATTGAGAGCAGGAGATGGCATGAGCCTATCTAGCCTATTATGGGGGCTGAACCCAGTAAGGTGTAGCTTGCTACCAGTAGGCAGAGTTTGCTGCCTTTTTAGTTCACCCAAAACAATAACAAATGCTACTGAAAACAATTGCAAAATAACAGACTGCCTATGCACATTTAGACTGCCTCTGGACAGAACTTCTGCATGAAGGAAGCTCTTCTCTCATTATTCAATACCTGTTTTTGAAATAGTAGTAATAAAAACATTAAGTGCATTTTTATAATATACCACTTCATTCTACAAAACAAAAGAAGCAAGTTCCCACATACCATCTTTTTCTTTTGATGAACGCATAGGAAAAAAAAGATGTTAAATGCTCCCAGGTTTCAACCTAATTAAGGTTTAAAAAAACAACAACTTTGCACTTATAAACTCTGAATGCTGAGCACCTGATTCTCATAACATGATGTTTGTTTTGGTTGCCCTTTACTAGGTGAAAACATCTCTGCACGAATACAATGCCTGCTAGGGTGCTAGGGAGTCCCTATAACCAGCTCCTCCAAATGGCACACTGATTACGATTTATAACAAATTAGTACAATAACCAATGACACCAATACTTTCTCTGTTTACATCTATATGCTGCACAAGCTGGCATGTTTGAAAATATAAGTGAGATCAAATAAACATGCTACCAACTATAAAGAATGACAACAGCTGATAGATTTGTTTGCTTGCTTTTGGGTATACAAGGAAGACAGCTGCGTGGGGGAGGCAGGGCTGAGCCGGTTTCAACTTTTTGATGTCATGTCATCTCCTGTTCTCAATCTAACTTCCTTGATCTATGCTATGGCTTGGCCTTCCTGAAATTTTCCTTGAATGCAAAGTAATCACGGATATATGATATCCTTTCCGCATGGACAAATTTTATACGGAACACGTGATGTTCCAAGAGTTGAAAATACTCTGTATATATTATTTTCCTCCTGCAGCTAAGCATGTCCCTAGGAATGCTTCCTTTATATGTGGCTAAAAATATACACATTGGGGATTGAGTGAAAAAGAGCACCTAAATCAGTTTGCGGAAAAGTAGGCAAATATTTTGCATGAGGCCCAGTGAGTGCCAAAGATACACATGTTTATTTACAAATTCACCCAAATAATCTTCTTCTCCAGACAGGGTGTATAGTAGAAGTGTGCAGGATAAAAGTGTTTTAGCTTACCATGCCTTTTTTTTGTGTGTGTGGGGGGGTATTTTTTATTTTTTTAATGCTTTTTGTTTTGGCGATGCCATCAGTAGTACATTCTGTTTTGCACATTAATGCACCTTATTGATCAACAGTGTACACTATTACTCATACAGAGGTCCTTTTACTAAGGCACCCTAACAGCTTTAGTGCACACTAACAAATTTGTGTGCGTTAAGTGACATGCAATCCCTAGGAATACAATGGGCTGCACAGCATTTAGAGTGTGCTGTTAGCCCATGCAAAATCCATTAGCGTGCCTTAGTAATAGGACTCCATAGTGTGATCTTCATTTTTCTATGTGCTGTTTTGATCCTCTGACATTGGCTTACTGTTATCATCCCACTGTTAGTGTCCTTTGTCCCTTTTTTGGTTCTGCTGGGTTTTCATGCTGCTCTTGAAGTCTACAAATGCTGTTGCCTCTATGGTAAATGTCTACTAACAAGTTTGATTAAAGGTGGATGGAAAATCCCACTGTACAACATTTTTTTCCTTATTCACTTTAATGGACTCAAATGATCAGAAGTCTGTAAACAAACCAAACTGTTGATTATCCCGAAGATTAGCAAAACTGAAAATGTTTGCCAAGCATATCCTTAATTGACCAATCTGTAATTTTATGGATGATGCTAAGATCTGCAACAGACTCGAAAAGCCTGAGGGAATTAGATAATGTGAGAAGTGATTGGCTGCTTAGGATTTAAGGTTCAGGAATCCAAGGAAGTGGCACATAATAGAAAGCTGAGATAGGGGTGTCCAGAAAGCAGAAGAGAGACCTCAAGGTGATCACATCTGATGATTTCAAAATAGCAAACCATTAATGATATGCTGTAGGCTGCTCCTGATCCATTATGGGAAAAGGTAGAATATGAAAAGAAAATGTAATGTAATGTGACAAGGAAATGACCAGAGCTAGAAAAATAGTAGGGTGCATATGGCAAAGTATATCTAATAGAAAAAAGGAGGATAGTATTCAATTGTTAAGATTTCTGTAAAGACCCAATCTGGGATATCGTGTCACGTACTGCAGGACCTACAATGGGAAGGAAATAGACAAAGTGGAGGGATCCAATGAATGGCAATTAAATGGTGTGGGTTCTATACAAAAAGAATATGAAAAATAGACTTGAGAGCATAAATGTGTGCACCCTATATAAATAAAACTCCAGCTGAACAATTCAACAACAAATGTTGAGGATGCCATAATGAATGACAACATAAATAATGTGAAATGTGAAAACTCCTAGCAGAAAATTCAGCCAATCTCACAGTCTGTCAGGCAGTGGTGACAGAATTAGCTAGCAGCTGGTTTTATCTGGCAGCCTACGAATACAATGAGAGCTAGAAGTCCTGGTGGACATGCAGGTACTCATGTAACTGGATCTGTCTGAAAGGCTATCCGTAGGTTCTCAGAGGCTAGATATTAAGCCAAGAGTCATGCTAAATTTGGTAGATATTTAGATTAAGCTGCAGTGATAGAATTGAACTAGCATCTGGGTCTGTCTGGAAAGCTGCAAGTATAAGTGATAATGAGAAGTGCTACCAGAAATGCAGGCACTCAAGTAGCCAAGTGTGCCCCACAGGCTACAAACTCCTCTTGTCGGGGATATCAGCACATCAGATTGGTGAAAGCAGCATGACATCCAGAAAGGCCACAGTGCCCTAGGAATATGAATGTCCAGGCATCAGCTACTCTAGTATTGGTAGCTGTTTAGATTATTGCAAAGCTTGTTGCTTAGGCATGAGAGAACAGGATGTTGTAAGTGACCTAAATGGGGGTTTTTGTATATTCAGCTACCCAGCAGGCTAGAGGACATAGGAAGAAGATAAGACTTGGATAAGGAATTCTATGAATGACCATGTTTCAGGGCCTGCAGCTGGGCTATATCGATATCAGTATAGACAGAATAGGCTGCTTGAATGAGCTGGCCTTTTTTTCTGCTATTATCTACTATTACTATATTATGACAGAGGGAGGTATACCATAATTTTTCAAGAGTAGAAAAGAAAGTAATTTAAACAAAATCAAAGGGAAGATACAAAGTAAAAGGGAAGTTCAGACAAACTTAACCCTACTCTAGATAGGAGAAAATATATTCATGGTGGATGCTTCTGGGAGGTGACTCGATCTTTTAGAAACTTATGGGAAAATAATACCTCATAAGACAGGTCAGGAGCAGAAATCAGTAATGGAGCCTCTATGGTGTCTTCACCTCCTCTACTCCCTGAATATATTTATTGAAGCTCTAGTGGCTATCTGCTGAATAAATTCTTTTGCAAGAGTTAATATTTACCAAGTAGATGCCCAAACTACAGGAATGAATTAAATCCATCGGGGTCCTTTTACTAAGGCATGCTAATAGATTTAAGGCCCCTTTAATAAAGGCGTACTAGCATTTTTAGCGTGCGCTAAAAATAAGCATGCACTAAACCTTACAGACACCCATATATTCCTATGGGCGCCTCTAGCATTTAGTGCGTGCTAATTATTAGTGCGTGCTGAAAATGCTAGCGTGCTTTGTAAAAGGGGCCCTTAGTGCGCACTAACAATGAGCACAAATGCTAAGATGCCCATTATATTCCTAGGGGTGCTTTTTCATTCAGCGTGCGCTAAGTCTGTTAGCACGCCTTAGTAAAAGGACCCCATTATTTGTAACTGGAGGCCAATGTAAAATTTTACTCTTAGTGGTAAAATGTGTGCTTACTGCAGGTTAAAATCCATTACCATGGGGCACGCTGAGGCACATCGTGGTAGTTTTGTGTTCAGTGTGCACTACCCAGATGCTAAAAAATAGAAAATAGTTTTAGTGCTGAAGACATGTTTGGGGGTGGAGAGTAGGCATGCCTGGCGCTAATCAGTTAGTGCAGCTGCATTGCCATCGCGTGGTTAGCACATGAGCCCTTACCACTTACTAAATAGGTGGCAGTAAAGGCTTCCACACTAATGGCCATGTTCTAATTGGGAAATTAGCGCATGGCTATTTAATGCAGGAAATGGGAAATGCGGCCATTTTACAGCTGTGCTACAATTGGCCTCAGTGCGAAGGGAAAGCCTCATGCTACTGATACCGCAGGCCACTTTTTAGTGCAGCTTAGTAAAAGGGTCCCTAAGGATGTTGAGATTTCCACTGATAAAAATATATAATTGAAACATTTGATTTCTATCAGCAATACCTTAATTTGTCTTAGTGCTATATTTTCTACGTTCCAAAATTTGTTTTGAGATTTTTATTAAAATCATCTGAGTTTATTACACATGGATGAAAGAGAGAAAAACTACCAGAAGCTAATGCTTGAAAAGAAAACAATCTTTATATGTTTGGAGTCTGCAAGTCAGGTCAATGCATGAAAGTATTGATACCTGTAATATAACATGATGTCTAGCACTGTATCTGTCATCAAAATCCTGTATTGAATGCTAAGAAATGAGTGTTGAGTCTGTAGAGTGAAATCCCATCAGCAACACTTTAGGCCACTGAAATGAAAGTGAAATACAGTTCAGAATAAAATACAGCTCAGTTCAACAAGAGCCAGTGTCAACTTTTAATGTATCCCCTGCAGGTACATGTGGTCTAACAGACGAGATAACCCAAGTGAAGCGAAATGTTTGAAATGTTCCAGCAGCCTCAGGTTTGAGTGAAACAGATGGTTCAAACTAGGTGAATTTATCATTTGCAAGAGACACAGAATAAAAGACAATTTAACACACTAAATTTTATGGAATAGTAAGAGCTGTAGATGCATTAATAATGATCAATTTCTCAATCTATTCATACTGACCTATTGCTATTATTATTAACATAATTTTTATTTTGCCATCATTTGTATAGCTTATTATTATTATTATCATTATTATTTTTGTCCTTACTCGTATAGCGCTATTAAGTGTACCCAGCATTTTAAAGATGCATTACAGCTGATATTGAAAACAAGTTACATGAGTTCAAAACATATACAGAAAATATTCTACTGTGTTGGGATGAGTAGTAGGCCTGAAATAAATGAACAATGGCAGTGTGGTCTCTGCACTATGGGGTCCTTTTACTAAACTGCATTAGGTGTTAAGATGCTTAATGCAACTTACAATGGTGTACCGCAGGAGGAGCTCAGGCGTACTATGGTAACTGCCAAATTTGCGCACACTAAGGGAGGAAATTCATCAAGTGGCATAGGGCTTTAAGTTGCATGAACTGGCCCTTAATGCAACTTTAAACAGCCCTAACGCTGCTTTTCTAAAAATACCACAGTGATATTTAAGCTGCCATGGGTTAGTTAGTAATTAGATGCAAAATGTGTAAATGCGTGTTTCACATCTCATTACTATGCAAATATCCTAATGTGACATGCGGAGTGATACATCGCAAGCAGTGGCGTAGCAAGGGGGGGCGGAAGGGGCGGTCCACCCTGGATGTCAGCTGACGCAACTTCCTATTTCCGCAAGGGCGGGACAGACAGCGTGAGGGAAGGCCCGATGACGATCCTCGCTTCTTTTACTTGCAGGCGCGAGGCACTGCGCCTCGCCTCTCCACGGCTTCCAAAATTTCTTTAAAGGTAGGGTGCACAGCTGGTTGGAGGGAGCTGAGGAGGGTAGGCACTGGGTTGGGGGGGGGGTGTTGATGCGCTGAGGGGGGGCAGTGGTGTGCTGGAGCAGGCTCTCACAGGCTCGCAAGAGCCGGTTGTTAAGTTTTTAAGAATTTTGGGAGCCGGTTGTTAAAGCAGGGCCCTCCATGGATTCTTTAACAACTGGCTCCCAAAATGTGGGCTTGGGCCCCCTGCAAGTCAAGTAAATAGACTACTGCTGCTCCCTGCTCCTTGTTTCCAGCTCTGGGCAGCGGGCTGGGACTTCTTGAGCATGTGAGAGAAGTTCCAACATGCTGCTCAGAGCAAGACTTTGGGAGTGGTGGCAGTCCATTTATTGGCTGCCAGCAAAGGTATGCCCACACTAAGGGAGGGAGGAGAGAGAGACAAGTGTTTCTCCCCCCCCCACCCCGGCCACCCCTGGCCCTTCCAACTACAGAGCTGGCTACATCCGGAGAAAGAGCCTGTTGTTAAAAATTTACCAGCACACCCCTGGGGGGGGGGGGGGGGGTATCCTCGTGCTGCACCCAGGGGGGGGGGGGGGGGGGGTGCAATGGCGAACCGCCCCGGGTGGCAGCCCTCCTTGCTACACTACTGATCGCAAGTCACGTTAGGGCCCAAAAACAACAATAAAATAACCTTGCTTATGGGTTTGTACCATGCACTAGCTGTCACAACTGCCAATAGCAATCAAGGGCTGCTTTATGGAGCAGCTGGTTCAGGAATGAACTAGAGGAACACTTCTAGACCTAGTCCTAGTGGAGCACATGATGTGGTGCAGGAGGTAATGGTGCTGAGACCATTTGATAACCATAGTCATAACATGATCACAATTGATATAATCTTTGGAGTAAGTACACACAGGAAATCCAATACGCTAGCATTTAACTTTCAAAAAGGAGACTATGATAACATGAGAATGGTAAAAAAACAAAAACACCCCCCCCCCTAAATTAGAAGAGCAGCTGCAAAGGTCAAAAATTTATATCAGGTGTAGATGTTGTTCAAAAATACTACCCTGGAAGCCCAGACCAGATATATTCCATGTATTAAAAAAGGTGGAAGGAAGGCCAAACAACAGCTTCCATGGTTATAAAGCAAGGTGAAGGAAGCTATTAGAGCTAAAAGAACATCCTTCAGAAAATGGAAGAAGGATCCGACTGAAGATAATAGAAAACAGCATCAAGAATTACAAGTTAAATTCAAAGCGCTGATAAGGAAGGCAAAGAGAGTCTTTGAAAAGAAGATTGTTCTTTTCCTTTTTTTTTGTTCTGCCCCCCCCCCCCCCCCAACCCCAACCCCATCACCACCTCTAGGGTTATTTTAAAAGTTATGAATTTTTCTAATGTTGCACTACATCTGTAATCACTAAGGCCCCTGAAACGTGTTGGGTACACTACTACTACTACTACTACTAATCATTTCTATAGCGCTATTAGATGTATGCACTGCTATACACAATATATGTAGGTACTTTATCTGTCCCTAGAGGGCTCACTATCTAAGTTTTGTACCTGGGGACTACTAAAGAGCACATGTGACACCATTTGGCAATGTAACTGTGTTTGTAGTGACCTGCCTTTTTGTGTGTTCTGTTGATTGCTTAATTATTTATTAAAGAACATTTAAACTGTTCTAGGTGTTTGAGTCTTTCTACCTGTGTGTTTATTTTCCCCAATTACTCCCTTTGGTACTTGTGAGGCTATCTATAGGATGCTGCCCCTGTCCCTTAAGACTATTCCCTCACAGCGGGGTCCTTTTACCAAGCTGTGGTAAAAAGGGGCCTGTGTTGGTATCAGCATGTATTTTTGGCGTGCGCTGAGGCCCCCTTTTACCACAGCGGGTAAAAGGCAGTCTTTTTTTTTTTTTTTTAAGAAATGGCTGTGCAGCAAGTGAACCACTTGACGTGTGGCCATTTCGGGGGGAGCACTTAAAGGGCTCCCATGTTAACCCTGTGGTAACTGGGCAGCACATGGCACTACTCGGATACCCTATAGTATTCTTGGGGTAACACACTGGTCTGGTTCCAATGCTGTATAAACGTATCAACCAGGAACCGTGATGCAATATAGTCTATAGAGTTTTCCTTATTTTTTGTGTTTTTTATGCTATTAATATGAGAAAAAATTCTAAAATATATATATAAATATATTATAAGAGTGCTCAGTAAAGTGCCAGTTGCTACGGCTGGTCTACAGAATTGCAACAGGCATATTCACCCCATCTTCACACTCAGACCTATCTCCATCCTTTATGTTTAAGATAATTTCAAAACAAAATCGCTACTTAACTTTGGGCTGGATAACTGCTGTTTGACAGTTGTCAAAATGGCAAAACTGTAGACCTGCTGTGCTTCAGTGACGTGCAAGTGCTCGTGATTAAAACATAATTGAACAGTCTATTTCAGTCTTTCTGTCCATTTTCCTCAATCATACTCAGATCCTTTCTCGTTCTCTCGCTCCTCTTGCTTGTTCTCAACACCACGTGTGTTTTGCGATTTACGCGTCTTCAGGAGAACTTAACCAGCTCAGAGCATGATCACCAAAGAATGAAATAGTTCTGCAATACATAATTAGTGGTTCATCATCCTTTTCGAATAAAGCCATACTTTATGTATTGTATTTCTTTCGTTATAATAATACGAAACATGACTTGATAATAATTCCAAGGCTCACCTGCAAAGGAAGGCAGACCATTCCTTATGAGGCCAACCGCCAAAGAAACACCAGCGCATGCGTTCTACAAATATATAGGACTCTAGGTGACATCATTTCCTGTTTATTCAAAGAGCCATTCAACTTCACGATTTAGACCCTTAGGGGCCACGGTATCCCATTGAAATATGGCACTTTACTGAGCACTCATAATATATTTATATATATTTTTCGAATTTTTTCACATATTAATAGCATAAAAAAACACAAAAAATAAAGAAAACTCTATAGACTATATTGCATCACGGTTCCTGGTTGATACGTTTATACTACTCGACTACCGCCAGGTAAACACCAGTGCTACAAAAATAATTGTCATGTACTGGGGGTGGGAACTACCATTGGGTTGTTGCAGTAGCCTGGCAGTAGTTCCAGATTAGCTAGCGGTAAGCCTGTGTTGGGCTTACCGCCACTTCATAAAAGACCCCAGAGTCAGGACCACTTTAAGCGGTATAGTCCAACCCAAAGAGAGTGTGAAATGGGAGGGGTGAAGGCAGGAGCATATCTGCCAGGAAGTATAAAAGGCTGGGCCAGAGTTGTGTTATGGAGGCCCAGGGAAGGGAGAAATGGGTCCACAGCATACGCCTTTTCTACCTATGTGTAACCACCATAACCTTGGTCAGGTAGGTCAAACCTTACCTTGAATACATTGTGAGAATCCTGTTCTTGAGGCCTGGATGGAGCTAGGAGAAAAAGCAAAGAGTGGGAACAGAGTCAGGCTGTTCGAAACAGGCCAGAAACACTAGATGTAAATCAATAAGCTTTAATGGAGGATGACCCAACAGGGTACCATGTTTGGGAACACATGGTTCCTTCCTCAAGAGTCTACATAGATAAAAATGCAAACAAATAAACATATGGGTCTACATAGTAGAAACAGTACAATATATATCTAAATACAAGTGACATTTATAAACATAGTAAAAATATTAAACAAACATATTGCAAAAATGTATAAAATCTATGCAGAAAAATATATTAGAAAGCATATTAAAAACAAATTGAGACTATATGTAAAGAGACATTTGCAATAAACACATGAATCAACACAATAGAAGCAATGTAATGTGTATGAAAATGCAAGTAAGCAAATAAAGTAACAAACACTTTAGAAAAACATATTTAAAAATCTAATAAAGAACATATTAAAAAATATTTCCAGAAATATATAGAAAAGTGTGCAAAAAGCGATTTGGAATAAAGAACCATATGGGCTAATTCGGTATAAGGGATAAATAATAGATAGTAGATAAAAGATGGAGACATATGTCATGTGACAGAAGTATATACATCGCAGAAAATACAACTAAATGAAAAATAAAAAAAATATACTAAGCAAAATGAAACATGCAAATAACCACATACACTCTCAAACACATTTCTTTACTTCCGCACACACAAAAATTTAAGCGGTATACTTAACACTAGTTCTTTTTTGTTCTTCTTTCTTCTCTCTCACACTGGTTGCTTGTATGTTCAATTCCTTCTCCACTTAAATTGGTTATTTGCATGCAATTTTCCCAAGACACCACAAGGAGCAGGAATGAGGGAGCTGTGCTCTTGCCCTCAAGGACCCCGCTGGACCACCAAGGATGTAGGTAAGCCCAGGGGGAGGTGAGGAGTGGAGGGTCCTGCGGGGGAGGGTCTTAATGCGTGGGGAGAGAGGGAAGGAATGAAAGAGGGGACATTGGAATAAGAGGGGGCTTGGGGCTTTTTTTAAACAACGAACAAAACATTATGTGGGTGTTGGCCCGATATTCAGTGCTGGCACCCACATAGCTAAGCGGTTTCATTTAGGACAGCTCTAGAGCTGTCTTAAATGAAGCCGCTTAGCTATGCGGGTGCTGGCACTGAATATTGTCAGCACCCGCATAACCTGGGGCTCCTCCCCAGTGTCACCCCCTAAGCAGGCTACATTTTGTTTGGGCGTTCTCAGGGGACATTCAGCGGCACTGTCCGGTTAAGTGCCCCTGAATATCCCCGATTAGGCACTGGCTGCTTACTGGAATTGCTGCTGGCGAAGGCTTGGAGGTAGACCGGGGAGGGAGAGAGGAGCAGATGCCGGCGGGGGGAAGGGGGAAGAAAAGAGAGGAATGGATATGGGGGGCGGGGGGGGGGGGGGGGGGGGGTAAGAGGACCAGATGGTGGGGTGAAAGAAGAGTGGGTGCTGAGAGGGGGGGAGGGAAGGAGAAGTATGATGATAGAGGGGCAGAGGGAAAGTTTAACAAAAAAAAATGTTCCTGCTCGCTTAAATCACTTTGAATATCGGCCTCTGTGTCTAAACCAATCAGGCTGTCTTGAATCAATTTAAGCTTACTGTCTGTAAAGAGGAATAAACATGGGCTGCCTGTTATTCAGCAATGAAACAAAGGCAGATGAGTCAGAAATCATCTTAGGTGCTTAAGGACACCGAATTAAAATAGAAAGCATAAAGACATAAAATAAAGAATAATGCCTTTGTTTTCTGCCTTAGGCTTATATTCTAAAAACTTGCTCCTGTCGAGTTCGAGTGGTTCACTTTTCCATTAATTTGTCATATCACTCTGTACAGTGCAAAACATAAAATGAAACAAATAGTTTTCCTAGATCAAATGAGCAATACTTTGTATAAAAGAGAGCCAATTACCGCACCAATTTGTTGTGCTATTAATTTTCAATTATGTTTCTTTCCAGTTGTGATCTTAAAACTTTTTTCTCCACTAGCTAGTTATATTTTCCTGAAGATACTGTGTTTATGATTTCCGGCTAATGTATAGCCCTGCAGAAAGTTCTTTCTTTCTTTCTCTCTTTCACAAGTTAATAAACTTTCTGGACCAGGTGTTAGCTATAAGTGGTGGTGTTGTGTTGGGTGGGTGAGGGAATACCCCCCTCACTGAAATCCAGTTTAATCAATGTAAAATTCCTGTACATGTGAGCAGGACCATAGCAAACCAGAATTCCACTTGGTGCCCCACCTGGAGCGCAGCCAGACCTGTTATTTTCGGAGGACCCCAAGTTAACCCAGGTGAGTCCTTCCCACCCCCACCCCTGTCCACACATACATTTTTTTGTTAAACTTTCCCTCTGCCCCTCTATCATCATACTTCTCCTTCCCCCCTAGCTCAGCATCCACTCTTCTTCCCCCCAATCTGGTCCTCTTCCCCCCCCCACCCGCATCCATTCCTCTCTTTTCTTCCCCCTTCCCCCCACCGGCATCTGCTCCTCGCTCCCTCCTTGGTCTACCTCCAAGCCTTCGCCAGCAGCGATTCCAGTACGCAGCCTGCACCAGCCCTGCAGGCTTCCCTCTACAGTGTCTCCACCAGTGAAGAAACAGGAAATTATGTTGTCGAGGGTGGCATGCGGTAGAGGAAAGTCTGCAAGGTTGGCGCAGGTTGATTACAGGAATCACTGCCGGTGATAGCTCAAAGGTAGATGGGGCGGGGGTGGGGAATTTAGAGAAAGACGGGCAGCTGCCATGAGGCAGAGAGAGAGGCGTGAGGCACTGCCCATGAGGTGCTTTGGGGGCCACTAGACTGGGTGGGCCTGAGACAAGTATGGGTGGGCCTGTGCCCACCCATAGCTATGCCACTGTGCCCCATCCCACCCTATGTGTGGGCACACCTGCCTCCCTTGCACCCTGCGTGGCTGCGTCACTCGCACAGCCCTTGCTATGGCCCTGCCTGTGAGTTTTGTCAAAAATTGCAGGCCAGCACTTTCTAACCATGCACATCTCAAGGTCGGCATACTTAGAATCAGCCAGGTCACAAGTTTTGAAAATACTCGTGGGCCATGCAGTGGTTTTAGAGCCACCATGAAAATGGGGATAAAGCTGATCAGTGGCTTTATGCTGACAAAAATGTCTATCCACAAAAGACCCACAAATCAGAAATCACTAACATCAACAAATTCTGAAACTAAGAATTTTCTGCACATCAAATTATAGATCTGCAGAGAGTGTAAGAGAATAAACGTGAATATAGTTTTGTGAAAGTGGTCACTCTCAGTAATAAAAACCGTGGGACTACAGCCCTTGGTGATATGAGGCTTACAAATTTAAATGAATGAGCCCAAAATTGGCTATCATTTAAGCCCCCAAAATACATCCTCGAGTGAATCACCAACTATATACTGTGTCCAATAATATTCAAAAAGTATATGTGAAAATCACTAACTGCTTGAACCATGTCTCAACCCTAAATTTCCAGCATAATAAAGTATTCAAAAGCAACTTCTCTCATAGTCAATTATCTGCATAACCATGCTGTAAGGCAAATATCGGGTTTTTCAGAGCTCCATTTCAGACAAAACTCCGTCCTCAGGAACCCAAAACGTTGATTTTATCAAAAAGAGAATCACATATTGTAAAATCCACCATGCTCTAAGATGGCGGGACCAAAGAGAGTAAAAATGTCTATGCATTGCTGGGAGTTGCTAACTTCTGGTCTATTCACTGCTGCTTTAAAGGGATAATTTTTAAAAGCATTTTTGGCATATAAAACAGTGTTTACATGTAGAAATAGGCATTTATAAAATTGCTTGTGGGTATATATATGCATAACATTATGCCACTTTTGTGGATGTTTGTGGGGTCAGAGGTTAGGTGGAGCTGCGGCAGAGTTGCAAGATATGCAAACAAGTTATAAATATGTATGTATCTTAGCAAAATATAAGACATAAGACATAAGCATCATAGGCGCCCCGTATAGGAGGCTTGGGGAAGCCCAATCGTGGACTTCCAACTTCCCTTAGATGCTGCAGTGCTGCCCTCACAAGCGCAGCGCTTTTGCCAAGCAGCTCTCCCTCCTTCCTTCCTTGCTCTCAGATCAGCTGCTCCCCGATCGGCAACCCCCCCCCCCCCGTGCGTTTAAACCTTTACTTTCCGACATGGCAGGCTGGCAGCGACGTCAATCAATGAAGAAAAAGGCACTAAAGGCTTCCAGCTTCTCTCTTCACACAGTGTCCCGCCTTCAGCGATGATGCATTTCCTGTTTCCGCGAGGGCGGGACACTGTGTGAAGAGAGAAGCAATATCAACCAATTTTCTGCTATAGGACCTCTTTGCAGTGGACAGTGTTTAAGGCACAGTGTGAATTTAAAAAAGCAGCTGAAGATTTATTTTCTAATCAAGCATATGGTGGTGGGTGGAGAGTTGAGTTAAGAGGTGTCTTATTGAGGGACCTGTGTCTCTGTTTTTATAGAGTTTTGTTTTCTATGACTTGATGTAACCCGCCTAGTTGCTAAGCAGGCTAAAAATGTGAACATAAGAATAGCCATATTGGGTCAGACCAATGGTCTGTCTAGCCCAGTATCCGGCTTCCAGCAGTGGCCAATCCAGGTTATAAGTACCTGGCAGAAACCCAGTTAGTAGTACTGTTGGGCAGACTAGATGGACTGTACAGGTCTTTATCTGCCGTCATTTACTATGTTACTATGTTACTACCTCTTGAAGGATCTACATTTGGTCGTTAATAAAAGGAGTTCATTGTGACCACTATCCACCCTAAAAGGGTGTTTTGTGGCTCTACATGAGAATTGTGATATTATGATCCCTTGTTTCATATTGTTGACGGTCTGCATTTTCCCTATGGGTGCTATATTGGTGTATTAGGGTCTGCCCAGTGTAATATTTATGGTACAGTAAAGTTCTGAGTGTGTTTTTGCACAAAGTTGTGCATAGTGTTTTGCAGTTGAGCAATTGTGGTTAGTATATGCTTTGAGCAACCACTTTATAAATTTAATAAACGGTATTAACTGTGACTATTTTATTTTTACTTATTTTTTTCTGTGTTGTCACACAATTATGGAGGTAAGCTCCGCCCATGGCCCCAACCCTAATCCCGCCCCCTTTAACCTCCCCAAACAGTTGGGCCACCGACCGCCTATGATAAGCATCACCACTGGGACAGACCAAAGGTCCATCTAGCCAAGCACCCTGTCTCCGACAGTGGCCAATCCAGGTCACAATCACCCGACAAGATCCACGGAGCAAAGCTCATCCCAGGAATAGTGGATTTTTCCCTACGTCCATTTAATAACAATCTATGGCCTTTTCCTTCAGGAAGCCGTCCAAACCTTTCTTAAACTCTGCTAAGCTAACCGCCTTAACCACATTCTCTGGTAACGAATTCCAGAGTCGAATTACGCGCTGAGTAAAGAAAAGTTTTCTCTTATTTGTTTTAAACTTACTGCACTCCAGCTTCATCGCATGCCCCTTGTCCTAGTATTTTTGGAAAGCGTAAACAGATGCTCCATATCTATCTTTTCCACTCCACTCATTATTTTATATACCTCTATCATATCACCCCTCAGCCGCCTTTCTCCAAGCTGAAGAGCCCCAGCCGCTTTAGCCTTTCCTCTGTCTCTAAGCAGGTGTATTGTTATGCAGCATCTTTCGGGAAGGCTATTTTATAAACCATATACAGTAGGAAAGTAATTCTATAAAGGAGAAGGTGCCTAGCTGGACTCTATAAAGAAAATAAGACAGAGGGCAAATAGGTATGTATAGTGTAGGCGTGACCACTTAAAACAGGCATAGAGCTGGTGTAGATGCTCACATCTGGCTTGCTAAAAAACACACCTATAGAAAATGGATCTTGAAACTTTTCTTGAAATTTAAAGATGTGTTATATCGCATTATGCTATATGTCATGAGTTTATTTTGTTGGGCAGACTGAATGGACCAAGCAGGTTGTTATCTGCCATCACCTACTATGTTATTATTTAGGCTACAGATGTTGCAGCTGGGGTGACTTTTCCTTCACTACTCATACAAATGTGTTCTTACTCTGCATGAAATTTGTATGTTTTTTTTTTTAATCTGGCCCAGCTCTCAAATTTGTGTCCAGTAAGGCTCCAGCAATCTCCAATACCCCTTAATGATTGAGCTTCTGCACTCTGCATAGATGTAATCCAAGGCTAACATTAATCTTTTTATTAAAATGTATCTTTTTCCTTTATATCTCCACATTATGGGCCCCTTTTACAAACCAGCGGTACCTGCCACTTTGCCATGCATCATTTCGGCACTATCACTGGCCCACCACAGGAGCCAGCGGTAGTTCCGTCTCCACTGTGCACCATTTCTGGCGCAATGGATATTATATTATTTTTGCACTGGGGACTTACCTGGCGGTAATACACCTAAAAGGAAGCAAGCGTACATTTCAATTATTGCCAATTAATGGTGATAATTGGTTGTTATCGGCCAATTATCATCACTGATTTGCTCATTACTCAATTAAGTAGTGCATGTACATTGGGCTTGTGCCCAATTTAATGCAGCTACTTGCCGCGCCTTATATAGAATCCTGGGGTATATATAATTAGTTTCTTTATTATTTGTTTAAATGGTTTTGGGGCCCTTTTACCAAACTGCAGTAAAAAGTTTCCTTAGTGTGTGCATTCTAGGTCATTCTCACACGCTAAGGCCATTTTTACACATGGGTAAAATTGCTGCTTTTGCTAGTTTTTCTATTAATAGCCATGCGCTAATTTATCCATTAGTGCTTAAGCCCAGGGCCGCCGAGAACATGGGCTGGGCCCGGGGCAAGGCCACCCGCAGGGCCCCGCCCCTTCCGCCCTCACCGCCCCACCCCCGAGGTTGCCACCGCCAGTCTCCCCCTCCACCCCCCGAGGTCACCACCACTCCCCCCGAGATCGCCGTAGCCACTGCTCCCCCTCCACCCCCGAGGTCGCCGCCGCCGATCCCCCTCCATGCCCCCGAGGTTGCCACCACCACCGCTCCCCCCTCCGTCCGCCACCGGGTTCGGGCCCCCTGCATTGAAATCACAGTCTCACCTCTGTGAAAGCAGTGCTGCAGGCATCAGAATGCCTCCCTTCGGCCCTCCTTCTCTCCTTGTGCCCCGCCCTTGCGGGAGTTACATCAGACGAGGGCGGGACACAGGGAGGAAAGGAGGGCCGAAGGGAGGCGTTCTGCTGCCTGCAGCGCTGCTTTCACGGAGGTGAGACTGCGATTTCAATGCAGGGAGCAGACAGTCGACGACAGAGGGCGGGTGGGACTGCGGCACCAGGCCCCCCTTGGAAGCCCGGGCCCAGGGAATTTTGTCCTCCCTGCCCCCCCTCTCAATAGCTATGCTTGAGCCCCTATCACCACCCATTATGTAGGTAGAGAAGGCTCATGTACTAATTGGTTACCACACAGAAATGTAGCTGCAGTAACTGATTAGCAGAGAAAAAAAAGTACTCTCTGCTCCCATACCCACCCCAGCACTAAAAAAAAAAATCAAATTTATTTTTAACACACGGGAAGTGTGCACTGATGCCAAAGTTACACTGGACACCTGAGTGCACTCCGCGTTAAGGTATTTTAAGCTGTGGTAAGCATGAGTTAGGGCTTACCGGGTCTCAGTAAAATGACCCTTTTATTATTTTCTGACTATAAAGTGATTTCTGGGCATTCTTGTGTTAACTGTAATTATTGAAATTGATAAAAATAATTTAAAATTGATATTATTGTATACTTTATGCCTTCCCTGCCTTTTTGTTTCCCCTAGTCCGTTTGTCTCTCACCTTTGGTTAAATTTTGTTTTATACTTGGAATTTATACTTTCCTATCAAATGATCTGTGGTTCTTTTCTATTAATTGTTTGTGTTTTTAATTTTGTAAACTGCTTTGATCTGCTAGTTAGCAAAGACGGTATAGCAAATCTGAATAAACTGAACTGAACTAAACTCTCTGTTCATGCTCTGCCCAAGAAGTGCAGTATGCAAATCTAGGGGTCCTTTTACAAAGTGGCCTGCGGTGGTGAGGAGGTGTCTTTTTGGCATGTGGTAGGGCACTTACCGTTTCTGGGAAAAAAGGACATTTTATAATGGGCCGGGAAATTGGCCTGCATAAAAATTAAAACTAGCGCATGCCTATTTATGACCCGAGCCCTTACCGCCAGCCATTGACCAGGTGCAAGTGCTATTCCAGTGGTAATGCCGATTTGGCGCAAGCTACCCGTGCGTTAGCCCTCCTGCATCTTTGTAAAAGGGCTCCCTAGTGCAGGCTGATATTCAGCAGCGTTTCTCTTGATAACAGCCTTTGATATTCTCAGAAATGCCTTAGCCAGACCTATCTGTGGTTATTCAGTTGCTGAATATCCTTAGAGATCACCTTGGCACTGTCCAGATAGCTCTGAGGCAATCCATGATCAGAGCCGAGATAGAGTTGACAGCAATAATATTCAGTCCACTAACTATCCAGATAATGTTAGGATAGCAAAAAGGCAGTCCTAACTTTATCCAAGTTCCTGCGCAGCCCCTATGTTTCAATCTACACTGGCTACCTGTAAGAGAACGAATCGCATTCAAGATCTGCACTTTGACACATAAAATAATCTATGGATTAGCACCGGAATACATGATTCCTTTAATAGATCTCCCTCCAAGAAATGCCATCACAACAGCAAGCACCTTTCTACAACTACATTACCCACCTTGCAGGGGTGTTAAATACAAACTTCTTTTTGCCTCTACTTTCTACTACTCCAGCCCGAAGACTCGGAATGCACTTCCCCTGTACCTAAAATCGCAAGCTGAACACCATCTTTTCAAGAAGCTGCTGAAAACGTTCCTTTTTGAAAGAGTGTATTCCATCTGAAATTCTGCTGTTTAGCCATCATAATTGCTGCTAGCGTTTTATCCTTATTCTACTGTAATATTCATGTGTTGTATCTCTTTACTTTTGTAATTCATGGAAGCCACATTGTGCCTGCATTTGTGGGAAAATGTGGGGTAGAAATGAACCATAAATAAATAAACAAACAAATAAATAAATAAATAAAATAACTATCTGTATAGTGGTCTGAATATCACCACCATCTGGACAGAGATGCATTCAGTGCTGAATCCGGATATTCAACACCACACTAAAGGGTTCTTTTACTAAGCTGCGATAAAAAGTGATCTGTGGTAGTGTGGGCGTATGTATTGGGTATGGGCTGGGCCAATTTGAACTGTGGCTGGGAAAAAAGGCATTTTTAAATGGGGCAGTAAATGGCCATGTGCTAAAATTAAAAGTAGCATGTGGCTATTTACTGCCTGAGCCTTACTGCCACTCATTGACCTAGGAGTAATGGCTCATGTGCTACTCGTGCAGTAATCAAGCAGCACGCACCAATGTGGCCATGCTGCCAATTACTGCCAGGAATGCCCCCCCCCCCCCCGGTAGAAAATAGGAAATTTTCTACCAATGGGAAACAGCGCTAACCAACTTCAAAACTATTGCAGGGTGCCTGTGCTACCCCTGTGGCGGTGCCTATTTGGCACACGCTACCCGTGTATTAGCCTTACCACTGCTAAGTAAAAAGGACCCTAAATTTTGAAGGAACCAAACATCCAGGATAAAGAGGGGGGTCACTTCACAGGGACACTGCTTTGATATTTTAATCTCTGTATTTTCCAGGGCTGCCAAAATCTTAAATTCAGCCATGGGCCTCTGGCAAGTCTAAGCATGACAGACTTGTGATTATTGTAGAATTCTATAGGCCATTCTGGTTTTTTATTTTGTTATGTTAAAATATATATTTTTTTTCTTTTTGGCAGTGTGGGGACCTTTTTTGAACACTTTTACTTCATGACTTTATAGAACTCTTCTTTACAGGTTGTGCATTTCATGGGTGGGGAAAGGGGTAATGGAGAGGGTGGAGAATGGGGATAGGACATATTGGTTCACAATAGAACACAATGTTATATGAAAAAGAAGAGTTTATTGTGACTTTTCAGCTTGTATCACTTCACTGGTTATGGTGTTACTTGATTTTGATTTCTTTAATAAAGATGATTATTCCATAAATATTTTTTTCCATCTTGTGTTCAGAATTATTTGAATAAACACAAATGAGCTCACAAACATTGAGCCTGGCATTGATAATCGCGGTGTCCATGCAATTGAATATTCTGTGTATCACATGGAGAGAGAATGAAAATGGTTGAATACCAACAAATGGAGTCAGAAACCAAGAAAATGTGGTAGAAAGACATGAAAATTTTTCTCATCATACTAGATGCAGCTGGCCTGATTAAAAGCAATGTCCAAACACATCTTGATAGGTTACCTCTCTTAGGCATGATGCAAATACTATGGCAACTGATAGCAGTAAATTTGAGAGACCGAGATTATTCTCCACATAGCCTGGCTTAGGAATGAGGCTCATTACTGTCAGGTATGCACAAAACTAACCCATCTGGAGACATTATTCCCATGAAAATGTCAGCTGTAAGGATGTTCATTAGAGGCAAAAATATAGACTATAATGACAGAAATTTCAAGGTCTATCTAGTCTGAATTTCCCTGCCTACATTATAGTAGTTCCATAAAATCTACTTTCTTTTTGATTTTACCTTTGCTTTCCTACTGCTAATGATCCTCTGGACTTCATTCATTTTTCAGTTTGGACATTGATAAACCTGTTTACTAAAGGTCAATATAATACTGTCATTTTTCCATATCTGATACCTGGAGTAGTGATATATACTACTGCAGCCTGGAGATTCACACATTTCTGACCGCTTTAGCAAAGAACGGCAGCCCCCATCCTGGGCTCTCCATAAAGGTCCCTTTTTCAGGAGACTTCAAATCTATTCACCCCACCCCAGTCAAGGGCAAACATGTTAATCCTAGAAGTCTCCTAGGTAAGCTCATGTGGCTAGCCATTCCCTCTTCCAAAAAAAAAATTCTGATTTGGGAGCTCATTGCCTCCTGCTCCCCATGGACCCTGACTTACCCCAAAAGTGCAGAATCATATGGAGGCAGAACATAAGAGCATAAAAATAGCCATACTGTTTCAGACTGATGGTCCATCTTGCCCAGCATCCTGCTTCTAACAGTGGCCAATCCAGGTCACAAGTACCTGGCAGAATCCCAAAGAATAGTAAGGTTCCATGCTACTGATCCTAGGGATAAATAGTGGCTTTCCCATGTCTATCGTAATGGCAGGTTATAGACTTTTCCTCCAGAAATATGTCAGAAACTTTTTAAAACCCAGATATGCTAAGGGCTATATATGGCGCCTGAAAATTCTGCACGGAAAAAAATATGCCTAGGTGTATTCTCTAAAACACGCCTAGTTTTTTAAAGAATAGGTTTAGATTTCCACGCAGTATAAAGAATGTGCCAAGTGCCTCTCCATGTGACCACATTGAGACATGGACATTCATGCCATGTTTTCCTTGGTGTAAATCCTGATGCCTATATTAGCCGTAGAGCAAATTTATAACATAGCACATAGATTTTAGAAACGCCCAAGCCCTACCCACGGCCCTCTTTTCAACAAAGTGACTTAGAAAGTGCACCATGTTACAGAACACACTTAGCAAGTTGTGCACTTAAATGTTAATTAATACCAAATTAGTGCTGATAATTGCTTGTTAACATCCAATTGACAGCGCTGAATAGCTAGTTAACCAATTAAAGGGCCCTTTTACAAAGGCACGTAAGGGCCTACAGGTGTCCAGCACACACCAAATTGGCATTACCACCCGGCTACCAGGTGCCCCGGGTGGTAATTCTGAATTTGGTGTGTGCCAAAAACACGCAGTAGAAAATATTTTCTATTTTCTACCGCATGGCGCTTACGGAAGTAAATGGCAGTGAGCGCACACTGCATGCCTACCGCCTGGGTAAAGTATGAGACCTTACCGCTAAGTCAATGGGTGATGGTATTGTCTGAGGCCAAAAATGGACACGCACTGGTTTTTATTTTGCTGCATGTCCATTTTCTGGCCCTTTAAAAAAGGGCCTTTTTCCAGGACATTGTAAAAAGTGGCCCAATGTGCACCCAAAAGACATGCTCACACTGCTGCAGGCCACATTTTGCCATGGCTTAGTAAAAGGGCCCCTAAGTTACACACATTGCTATAGAATACATTTCGATTTCTGCACAGAAATGAAGGCGTGATATATAGAATCCCGGAGTAAATGTTTATGTTTATATTTATTAAAATCTTGATATACCGTCATTTCTTCATAATAAAGTCAACACACTTTACACAGAATAATAATAAAACATTAAAATACAAAGGAACAAAACACAACTAAAATAGGAAAGAAGAAATTACACCAAGCTGTAGCAATTAACCAACCAACCAATAAGTATATATGTAATTTCTAAATAGACATGACTATCCCTAAATGCTTGTTATTCATCGTGACCAAAAGTCAAACTGAAAATGTTAGGGGCCCTTTTACTAAGCCGCGTGCCAGTTTGGAGTTACCACCCCGCTATCGCGAGGCCTGGACAGTAATTGTCATTCTATGTGCATAGATGATTACTGCATGGTTACCACGTGAGACCTTACCGCTAAGTCAATTGATGGCTGTAAGGTCTTAGACCCAAAATGGACGTGCACCAATTTTTATTTTGATGCATGTCCATTTTTGGCAAAAATTTAAAAAGGCCTTTTTTACAGGAGAACTGAAAAATGGATCTGCACATGTCTAAAACACCAGCCTACACTAGCGCTGCCCATTTTAAGCGTATCTTAGTAAAATAACCCCCTAATTTTTATAAAAGGTTTTTACATTTTACAAAGCTGAATTCTGAGCAAACAGATGCAGGGAGGTTGTTCTATAACAGGAGCCAATAGAACAATGCAAAGTTTCTGGTGCTGATGCAGTGAGCCTTTTTAGAAGGCAACCAGGGAACGGAGAGCATGAGTAGGAGTGTAAGGTATTATCACAGAGGACCAGGTAAAGAGGAGCTAAACATAAGATTTTGAAATGGATATGGAATTTAACCAGTAACCTGTGTAATTTAACTTCTTGGCCTTAAGTAAAATACGAGCAACTGGATTTTGGAGTGTTTGTAGATGGCAGATTTGATAGGAGGGGAGTCTTGCATAAATTGTGTTACAGTAGTCTAGCGAGAGGTAAGATATGCATAAATCAAGTTATGTATCATCGAAAAATCAAGGGATTTAGAAACAGAATGGAGACGACAAAGTGATAAAATACCTAATTGAAGGACTGGAGGAATATGTTTATCAAAATAAAGTTTTGAGTCTATAATCACACTGAGGTAGCAGAAAGAATCAACAGTTGGAGTAGGTAAATTAAAAAGAAGCGGGATAAAGGATGGCTTAGAATGGGTTCCAGTGATCTAGTATGCCTAGTTTTTTATGGATTGAGAATCATTTTGTGATTGGAGAGCCAATGAGAAAATGCAGATAGATCTGGAGAGGATCAATGTCAGGAGAAACAGGAGAGTGGGAAAAATAAGCAGAATGTCCACGGCGCAGAAAAATAACTTAATGTTAAAGTTTTGAATGAGAGTAGCCAGAGAACTCGGGAAGATGTTAAAGAGTAAAGGGGATAACAAAGAACCCTGGGGACACCACAGTTGAGGGTCAATTCTGGGGACGTAGATGCAGCAGTGGAAACCGACAAAGAACGATTGAGTAGATAAGAAGAGAATCATGACAAAACTGTTCCAGCTATACCAACAGAGTGAAGACGTGAGAGGCACATAGAGTGGTTGACCAATTCAAAAGCTGCTGAGAGATCTAAGGATACAAGAAGAATAATATCACCAGAATCCAGAGAAGAGAGCAATTCACTAACTAATGCTGATATTGTAGTTTTTGTACTATGGTAGGCCCTAAATCCTGACTGATGAGTGTGAAGCAAAGAGATCTGATCTACTATGAAAAGAGTTGTTAAAAAACAATTTTCTCAGCAATTTTAGATACAATACATAGGATAGAAACTGAGCAATAATTTTCAGGAAGTAAAGCTCTAGGAATTTTTATTTTTCGGGAGGGGTCGACTATAGCTTTTTTCCACTGCTGAGGTACATAACCAGCAGCAAGGCTTTGATGCACCATATGTAGAATTAGAGGTGCGAGACCACGTCTTAAAATTTTGATCCGGCTGGAAGGCAGCTGGTCAAGCTGGCATGTAGCATATGACAGGCACTAGTTGTGTCCTGACTCAGAGTGGCCTGCTGACATAAGATCTGAGCTTTCCCTACCCATATTTAAGGCAAAACTTAAGTCCTTCTTTTCTACAGCATTTGGATTGGGTTCCAGCTAGGTATTAGCCTTGCGAATTTGTATAGACACACATGCAGGGCATAGAGGTAACAGTGTTGGACCTGCTGGGTAACAGTGATCATAACATGATCAAGTTTGACCTACTATCTGGAGTGAAGCCACAAATGACATCTACGGTAGCAGCATTTAATTTTTAAAAGGGCAATATGACAAAATGAGGAAAATGGCTTAAAAGAAGCTAAAAGGATTAGGGAGTACATGGGGAAGCCGTTTCGCCTTTGCTCAGGTCAAACATTATATTTTACATTTGGATCAACCTAGTTTGCAACAGAAAATAGGTCATAAAATAGAGACTTTTTTCCAAACCTTGGAGCTGGTAGGAATGACCGTGTCCTCCCTATACAAAGCCTTGGTGACGCATAGCCCCTCCCCCCAAATTTTAGCTGCATTAAACATAAATGGGAAAGGGAGTCGGGGAGGGCCCTAGATAGATGGGATATACAGGCCACCTTGAAATCATTACCAACAATTACTATAGAGGAGAGACTCAGAGAATGTGGATATCGGGTGATCATGCGGGCGTATATGTCGGGACAGCAATGGGGCCATATTAACACCACACAGGAAGCGAAGTGTGTTAAATGTGACCATACACCTCACTCCTTATATCATGCCTTCTGGGACTGCCCAGGGGTACGGACCTTTTGGAGCCAGATCCAGGGATTTATGTCCAAAATTATAGGGGCACCAGTGAGTGGAACTTGGGACCACTTTGTGCTAGACACGCAATCTGCATTTAAAAACAAGACTAAAGGTGCTAGGACGTGGTGTCGCAAGGTATGCTTGGTGGCCTGTAAGAGTGTGCTACAGTGGTGGATATCTCCAGAGCCACCGGAGTATTGGCAATGGCGGAACCAAATACACGAACTAGCTACCTGGGAAGCTAGGGAGGCAAAAGGGAACTCGAAAAAGAAAACACACTTCTTACTGATCTGGAATCCATATATACAGGGGTTAAGTCCACGAGGACGCTGCTTATTGTTAAATATGTTGTAGACCTGCATGGGGACCACTGGTTAAGCGATGATGTATCTGCACGGAGTAGGTTGACAAGAGGGGGAGGGTAGAGGCCCACCTGGGTTATCAGAACACAAACCCAGGGGGGACATTGGGGACAGGGGCTCGAGGGGGGAGGGGAGGAAGGGTGGAGATACAGAGAGGGGGAGGGGAGGAATGAGGGGGGAGGATAAAGGGGGGAGGGGGATTCCATAAGGGTTGGCTACATGTTATGACTTGCAAATATTGATGGGGAGGCAGTTTGAATTTGATCCTTGCAAGAAGCTTGGAAGATAATACAAAAAGGGGTGGGTTGGGGATAAAAAAACCTAAAAGATTGGTGCCGGTAAGCAATGACACATAATTGCGCAGTGTACTTTAATATTGGAATTTTTCTTGTGTATCATCAGACTGTGGACATTGTAAATCTCAGTATGTCACCAATAAAAATGTTGAAACATAAGAAGCTAAAAGGATCGGCTGCAAAGGTTAGGACATTAAATCAGGCATGGACGTTCTTTAAAAATACCATATTGTAAGCCAAGACTAGATGCATTCATGCATTTACCAAGGTGGAAAGAAGAGAAAATGACGGCCAGCATGGTTAAAAGAAGAAGTGAAAGAAGCTATTATAGCCCAAAGAACAACCTTCAAAGAATGGAAAAGGGCTCAAATGAGGAAAATAAGAATGGCAAGTTAGATGCAATGCATTGATAAGAAGGCTAAAAGAAAATATGAAGAGAAACTTGCCACAGAGGAAAAAACTCAGAGTAGCAACTTTGAGTACATCAGAAGCAGAAATCCTGCCCAGGGAATCTGTGGGACCATTAGATCATGAAGGAGCAAAGAGAAGAACAAGGCCATAGTGGAGAGACAGAATGAAACCTGGAGACTGGAAGGATAAGGCAACACCAATAATTGGAGTGCTCCATCACCCATGCAGTGATAGGACCCATTTTAATGGAGCCCTTGAAGAGCTAGGAGAAGTATCAGTAGAACAAATTAGTCAGCACGAAGGGCATGGAATTTTAATTTCTATATGTATTCTCCAGGCACTTGCAAGGAATAGAAGTTTCAAAGTTTGAAATGGGATTTAAATTTAAAAATCTGCTGTTCACAAGATCAACTCATGTCTAAGGTCATTGTCTTGATTTAGTTTTGACTGCTGCTTTCAATTTAGTTGATACATAAATGCCTGAAGTCTTACTGTATGGTCTGACCATGGTCTTGCCTCTGTTATGATTGAAATGTATTTTTATTAAAATGCCAGGTGGCATGGTGAGGAAAGTCTCTGGGAAATTACACTCTTTTAATGGATGTCAGGCCAGGTTGATTAATGACTTAGCTTTGGATTTAGAGAGTCAAGATGAGAATTAGAATTGTGCTTTTAGCTGTTGAGGCACCTTCTGGAAAATATGTGATGCTTTCAAATTGGGATCAGCCATGGTTTAACTCAGAATTGTGCAAAGGCATATGAAGGACAAATCAGAAAGGCAGTGGTAGAAGTTAGGAACAGTAGATAGTCTAAATGGTTATGAAAAGCAGTTTTTAATCTATAAGGAAAATATATGGCAAGAGAAAAAAAAGTAAGAAGACTCATCTTTTTTGAGATAGTTGCTTGTTATACTGATGTTAATTTAAAGTCAGTTATTCCAAGATTACTTACTATAGATGATTTGCAGTGTTTTGTGATGAAATAGTTATAGCTTTACAGATAACTTCTGTAAAATTGATATCTGTTGTGCCAGATAAAACACACTGTCTCATCCTCTCATCCCGACACAATATGTACAAACCCACACGTATAAACACCCCAGATTATACACTCCCTATCTCAGACAGCCTGAAAATCCTCGGCATCACTATCGACTGTAACCTTACATTTGAGAGTCAAGTTAACTCCACAACTAAGAAAATGTTCCACTCAATGTGGAAACTCAAACGTGTGAAACCATTCTTCCCGAGGGAAACATTTCGCAGCCTGATACAATCAATGGTACTGAGCCATGCAGACTACTCCAATGGAATTTACACGGGATGCAAAGAGCAACTCATAAAGAAACTTCAGACTGCTCAAAACACAGCAGCCAGGCTTATATTTGGAAAAACGTGATTTGAAAGCGCTAAACCCCTCCGAGAAAAACTACACTGGCTACCAATCAAAGAATGTATTGCTTTCAAAATCTGCACCCTGGTCCATAAAATTATCTATGGTGAAGTCCCGGGCTACATGACAGACCTCATAGACCTACCACACAATCGGAACAACACAAACATACCTAAATCTCCACTACCCAAGCTGCAAAGGACTCAAATACAAATCAACTTATGCATCCAGCTTCTCCTACATAAGCACACAATTGTGGAATGCACTACCAAAAGCCATGAAAACAACGTACCACCACCCACCTAAACTTCCGGAAATCACTAAAAACCAATCTGTTCAAAAAGGCTTACCCTATCGACCCAACCTAAGTACCTAAACCCTGCAACACAACGAAACCAAAGCTTGTTACAGACTCTGCATAACTCTTCCTCTCTATGATTCCTAATGTGTCTACAACACATGAAACTTAATCGACCACAACAACTCTTTGTATGGTGTTTGGTTCTCTATGCCTGAAGGAGGCTTGGGTTAGGCCTGTCTTGAAAAATCCGGATATAGATCAAAGTGTTCTGCCTATTATAGACCAGTCTGTAACTTACTATTACTGTCTAAGGGGTCCTTTTACTAAGCTGTGGTAAAAAAATCTCCTTAGCATGCCCTTACACGGGATTTTCCTACATGCTAAGTTCATTTTACTATTTTTACCTCAACTGTAAAAATGGCCTATTTCTTGTATTAATGACCATCTGCCAAATGTTATCATCAGCAAAAAAAACTAGGGTGTGTGTGCTTACTGGCATTCATTTTGTAGAAGGTAAAGGTCTCTGGCATTATTCCTGCGTTAATTAGTTAGTGAGTGGTAATATAGCTATACTGATTAATGCAGGAATGCCCACTCGCTGCCCCCAGGCATTCCCTCCCCCTAAAAAAAAAAAACCCTGGATATACTTTGCCAGTTACCAGAAACAGCCTGGCATTGAATGTCTGGGCTCAGCACCAATTATGGGATTTAGCCATCATGCCTCCTATGGGCTGAATATTGGTTGGATTGTGTACAGCACTGCGTACATCTAGTAGTACTATAGAAATGTTAAATAGTAGAAGTGCATGTCATGATTATGCATTGGCAAATCCAGGAAGAAAAGCATGCATAATGCATGATTCAAGTGCCACCATGATATAGTATTAATGAAGTGGTAATTTCCAAGAGATGTACAAGTACAAATGTCAACAGGCTCCCTCTTCCCTCCTAGGAAAAAAAAACAAAAAACATGTGAGTGTCTCTTGAGGAATCCCTGTGCCCAGCTCACACAGCCCCTATCCAGTTTTGCAAAAGAGTTTCTCTTGTGATGGTACCTAGCCTTTGGTCCCATATGGTTCCTGTTGCCAAGTGAGGATCAGGGACTGGATGCCACCATAGTGAGGGGAGGTGATTTTTTTGCAAAATTAGGTGGGTTTGGGGTTATGAGCTCAGGGGACTTCCATGAAGAGGGGCAAGTTTGATATAAGTATATTCTAGGGGGAAGGAGAGCCTAAGGGCACATATACTTAACAGGGTAAGTCTGTGAGGGGATACTTCCCCTTTAACATCACAGCCTAATAAGTGAGTTTGAAAGCATCAGCAGTGCATTAGCCTGTCATGTTTAGTTGAGTTGTAGCTAACTCTCCAGGGTTTATTGCAGTTCATAAAGATTTTTGTGATTTGTCATAAGCAATTTAACATTGTCATGGCTCAGGGTAGATGAGCTCTTGGGCCGCAGTCAGGTTTACGCTGCCTGCCCAACCTGAAAGCTAGATGGGCCCCTGCTGGCGGCAGCCAAGTCATGGCCCAGCAAAGACAAGACCAAAGATTGGCTCTTAAAAGAGCCCTTGGGGGCTGATCTGATAGAATTTAAGCCAGGAATAGCTCTTAAAAGAGCACTTGGGGGCACCCCAACAAGTCAGGGTGGAGAGTGGCTCTTAAAAGAGCCCTTTGGGGCTGGCCCAATGGAATCAAGTCCAGGGAGTAGCTGGAAATAGGTTAAAACCACAAACTGGAACAGGGCTGGAACGGGATGGAAGACACAGACTGAAACAAGGCTGAAGTCATGGACTAGAACAAGGCTAGAACAAGGCTGAAGGCATGGACTACAACAAGTATGGAACAGGGCTAATGACTCCAACAGGAACCGAACTGGAAAAAGGCTGCAACTCACTATATAACAGGCTAGGCAATCTGTTGCAAAGGCATTGTTTGGAGTCAGGAACTTTCTCATATATCACTAGACAGGAAGTGATTACATCAGTCAGCACCCTCTTGCAGGGCTATAAAGGAAAAGCAGAGTTTCCAGGAAGTAAATCAGATTCTCATGGCATGGAATGCTGCTAGAGATCACCGAAAACAGGTGAGGGCATGACAAATATAAGTTAAGAATATATCAATGCGGGCCATCATTAAGACATCTTTTACTGTTAACCACATTGGATCACTATATAGAAAAAGTATGGAATCCAATTAAAGCAAAACCTAAATGACCTCATAGTTGGCCAGAGGTTTGATGGCAGCTTCAGAGGTTGGGAAGTAAGACCAATTCTGGGTAGATTTCTATGGAACCATCAACACCTCAGATTACACCCTTCCTATCTCAGACAGCCTGAAAATACATGGCGTAACAATGAATCGCAACTTAACACTAGAGAGCTAAGTGAAATCAACAACAAAGAAAATGTTCCATTCAATGTGGAAACTGAAACGCGTGAAACAATTCTTCCCAAGGGAAACATTTCGCAACCTGATACAATCAATGGTACTAAGCCATATATACTACTGCAATGGAATCTATGTGGGATGCAAAGAACAAACCTTAAAGAAACTTCAGACCGCAGTTAACATACAACCACTGAGCACCTCTTATGCAGTGCTCAGTGGTTGTATGTTAACTGCGTCATTGTGTACAGAAAGTACAGTGTGTAAATTACTGCAACCTCTTCATACCTATTCTTTGCCTATGCCATGCCTAGTTATGCCCCTTAGCAAAAAATACTATTAACATGCAGGTTAGTTCATGAGCACTCAGATGTGGAACGCACTAGCAACTCACCTGAAAACGATCAACAAAGTAATAAACTTTCGCAAATCTCTGAAAACCTATCTCTTCAACAAGCCCTACCACGATAACCCTTAACTAACTATAACACAACACCTACACACCTTCACTCAGAATGTCTCTTTCGATAACTGCTTGACCAGACCCGCGTGTTTGCCTTGATTTCTTTGTAACACCAATTGTACGCTTTACTCTGGTATGGGGATGCCATAACAGGTCTTTGTAAGCCACATTGAGCCTGCAAATAGGTGGGAAAATGTGGGATACAAGTGCAATAAATAATATATTGGCAAAAATACTGCTAAAGTGGTTACCATGTTTCTGCATTGGCTGTTACTGTGTGCTAAACCATGTGTTAACAGCCTAACACACTTTAGTAAAAGGGCCACTTAGTAAAAAAACCTCTTCATGTTAATTTTGTTAATTTTCATTATACTTTTTACTGTGGGTATTTTTTTAGTTTTAAAGGTGCAAAAGATTAGAATGCAGAACATTTATATCTTCCAGCACCCGAGAGAATGCATTGATTTACTCCTGAATGTCATTACCACTATGACAGAGGAAACTAATTGATTAGCAGACTATGGTGAAAGCTGTCAGTAACTGCCAGTTGCTCTGACAGCTGACTTGGCTTTAATCACTGCACCGGTAAAGGCAACCAAACCTCATTCAGAACTCAGTGGAGAAGAATTTCTGGGGGTGCTCAGTTTTTTGGTCCACATTTCTACCTACCCTATGTGAAATATCTTCAACATGACTATCTATATGTACTCTAATCTTGTTTAGAGCTATTAATTGGCTATTATTATTACCATCTCTCTTCTAATTAGGTACTTCAATGATTAATTTGATGATGATAGCACTTGTTATTATCACTCATTAACTAGAATCTGATCGCATGAAGAACACCAGAAGTTTTATTTATTTATTTATTTCCATTTGAAATATCACCATATGGCCTGGGCTAGGCTTCAATGAGGTCCACAAAATTAAAATGAGGGGCAGATATGATAAGAAGGAAGGGAGAGAAAGAAAAATGAAGAAGGACAACAGAAAGAGGAATTAGTTAGCAGCTATGCCAAAGGACTGAGTAAAAAGATGAGATTTCAGGTTTCAAGTTTTATTAAAATTTGATATACTGTACATGGGTAACCATCTAGGTTTAAAAATTAAATTTGCAAAAAAGTTTCAAAAAAAGAGCTACAAAATCAATAGAACAGAGGAACAATAAAGTACAAAGTATAATTGAAAGGATGTTAAAAGAACGGGAATAAAATAAATAAGGTTAAGGGTGTGTGTGTGGGGGGGAGGGACCGCTACTGTGTACTATCATGTCATAATGTATGGTATCAATGATTATCATATGCATCGTAAAATAGAAATGTTTTTAATGCTACTTTAAATTGTAAGAGAGAAATTTCAAACCAAGTTGCAAAGAAAGCATATTCCAGAGAGAAGATCCATTTACACTGAAAATTTTACAACGGATAGTCTCAAAGCAAATTTGGCAGTAAGTTGGTACAATAAGACAATTATGCTGTGATGAATGGAATCTGGCTGGTGCATATGGTATTAAATAATGAGAAAGACAGAAAGGTTCCCAAAGTGATACATTTTATATGTCAATAGTAGCATTTTTTAAGTGATACGATGTCAAAATGGAAGCTGATGGAAGCAATGGTGCAACATGATCAGTTTTACGAGAATTAGTAAGTAGATGTACATCTGAATTTCAGAAGTTTCTTGGAAGCAGAAAGGGTGGGTTGGTTTCTGATGTGGAGTGGGAGATCGTTCCATAATTTGGGACCAAGATAATGGAAGGCAGTATCATGGGGAGTTCTGATAATGATGGCAGTGAAAGAAGGATGCAATATGCCATTCCTCAACTTGCCCCTTTTTTTTTATTACATTTGTACCCCGCGCTTTCCCACTCATGGCAGGCTCAATGCGGCAGGCAATGGAGGGTTAAGTGACTTGCCCAGAGTCACAAGGAGCTGCCTGTGCTGGGAATTAAACTCAGTTCCTTCAGGACCAAAGTCCACCACCCTAACCACTAGGCCACTCCTCCTTGCCCTTTTCTTCCCTTGAGTTATAGATCTTTTCTTTAATTTGTAAACCTTCTCTCTTCGATTAACTCTTTATAGCCTGGGCCACCAGGGTCCGCTTTACCTCACTTGATAGATGTGAAAGAGTGGTTTGGTCAAATTGGCTGACCTATGTTAACTATCTAGGGCTTCTGATTTTAGGTTATAAGTTATAAGCCTTAATGAGACATTCTGGGTTCCAAAAGGTGGGGGGGGGGGGGGGGGGGGATTTATATGTTCAGCTAGCTACTGGCCCTTTAGCTTTAAGTATATAATTTGGACATTCACATGTATACATATTTTCAGAGGCGCTGTCTGAATTTGCCATATGTTTAAACCTGCTCCAATATTTATACACACTACACTTGGAGGGGCATTTTCGAAAGAAATGTCCAAGTTGCAATTTGGACATCTTTGCAAAATGTTGAAATCCCGGGGCGGGGAAACCCTTATTTTTGAAAAAAGATGGATGTCCATCTTTCGTTTCAAAAATACCATCAGAGACGTCCAAGTCCTTAAATTTGGACATCCCTAGATTTGGACGTCCTTGGATCTGGACGTTTCTGACTTTCGGTGATTTTTGAAACAAGTAAGCAAACTCTGTAAGGAAAAACACTTATATAACATGTCCAAAAAAGTGGAGAAAAAAGATCTCCGTGATACCACTCAAGCCACCCGAGGTTCAAGGTGTTGAGAACAGTACATCGTCATAGATCAGAAAAAAAACTCCACTTTCCATAGTGTCCATCAATTTATTTCATTCCCAAACAGAGTAAAAAAAAAACCGCTTGTATATCCACAGGTATAGAGAAACAAAAAAACAGTCACTATAACTCCAAATGGGTGAAAATTTCAATCTTCTTATCTCACGTCATCTTCAAGCTGTATAACTTCAGCTGTCAGTAGAACCCCAATACTCTGTTTGGGAATGAAATAAATTGATGGACAGTACGGAAAGTGGAGTTTTTTTTCTGTTCTATGATGATATACTGTTCTCAACGCCTTGAACCTTGGGTGGCTTGAGTGGTATCACTGAGATCTTTTTTCTCCACTATTTTGGACATGTTATATAAGTGTTTTCCCTTACAGAGTTTACCTACTTGTTGGATAAAAGATCTTTTTGGATATAGATTTTCTTGTTTCAAATTTCTTCAGCTCGTGTGAACTTTTGTCATAGCTGATGCCAGCTGGATCTTCCTTTCAAGGAGGATTTCAGCAAAGTATAAGAATTCACAGTGCTGACACCATGATCCTTTAAGCTGGTCCTAGTTCCTCAACACTTACCACAGGTAACTCAGCGCCTTCCAATCAGAATCTCTTCTATCCATCAGTTCTACCCACAGTCCTTCCTTTTTTCAAAGGGTAAAAAAGGAGGGAGTTGCTGAAGTCTGCCATTACATTAATACAGGTAATGCTTTTGGTCCATATGCTGTTTTTGCCACAGTGTATTAAGCAGAGGTACTCTCTCAGCAATAAGTTGTCGTCATTCTTGCACGATTGGTTCAGGTAAAGGAAAAGGAGTTCCCCCACCCCAACCCCCAACTCTGTTTAATAAAAGTCATTTACCTAATAATTTGCAGGCTTTAAAGTGCTGACTGAATTGTTATCCTAATCAAAAGAAGGCTAAACTTTTGTAAAAACTAGACTGACTGCCCTTCAAACTAATAGCATATGAAGGCGGTTTACAATCACTGATAAAACAAGAAAACCAAATAATCCTGCATAAAATATATATTGCTGAAGAAAATTGAATAAGTACTTGGCTTTGGGGGAATTGCAAGTCTTTTTCCTAAGCCTCCAATTTTAAGACTAGCAATTTCTCTTTTGGGTATTGTTACTTAAAAAGAGAAAGGCAAATTTCATTTAATTCATATCTTTTCTTATCCTGTGAGCAAGAATGTAAATAAGTTTATTGACCCTGCTTGCTGTTCAGTTCAATCTACCTCTGGATAAGGCCATTGAGCTTCTAAGGAATTGTGATCCTTGTGCTTTGATGACAAAATGCTTACAGTGAAACTGCATTTTATTTATTGCCAATTTACCTTGTTTCCTTTAATTTACTTGGGGCTCCTTTTATAAAGCTGCAGTAGCTATTCTGGTGCAGCACATATGACAAAGCCCATAGAAATTGAATGGGTCTCCTTGCATTTGCTACGCTGAAATCGCTAGTACACCTTTGTATAAGTAGCCCTTGTTTTTAAGTTTGAGTCTCAGTAGTTTAAAAAATTGTTTTTGTGTTAAATGTATGATCATGATGTGTTTGATGACTTGTTCACTCTTTGAGGGGTCCTTTTACTAAGGTGCACTGAAAAATGGCCTGTGGTAGTATAGATGCGTGTTTTGGGTGTATGCAGTATTATTTTTTAGCGCATGTACAAAAAATGCCTTTTTTTTGCCGAAAATGAACATGCGGCAAAATGAAAATTGCCATGCATCCATTTTGGGTCTGAGACCTTACCGCAAGCCATTGACCTAGCGGTAAGGTCTCACGCGGTAACTGGGTGGCAATGTCTATGTGTGCCAAATTCCACTTGAAGCGCGTAACTGATGCACGTCAGAAAGTAAAAAAATATTTTTCAGACGCGTGCCAAAATTGAAATTACCACAAGGACCACATGGTAACTGGCAGTAACTGCAATTTTGGGCACGTTGAGCACGCGTAGGCACCTACACGGCTTAGTAAAAGGGCCCCTGAATGTTTTATTTTTTTCCATTGGATAGTGGAACAAGCTATTGGTTGTGCTAATTAATTCACTATCCAGATTATTTTGTTTTTGTAGGCCCAGTAGATTCTGAAATTGGTTACCATTTGGTTTCTGCTTTTAAGGGATTGGCTAAGGATCTGAGTACTCCTTTAGTGGTTGATAAGTTGGCTGGCCCTTATTCAGTTCTTATATTTTTGTGTGTGGAATTAGATTTCAGTTTATATGAAGTGACATCTCCTAGTGGAAAAGATAGAAAAGATAATGGCATCTATTGCTAAGATTCATGGTTTTAGAGATCTCACTCAGGGGGTATTTTACTAATAATTTGTGTATGCTATCTGCCGCTAGATCCATAAGAATAAAATGAGCCCTCTGGCAAATAGCATGTGCTATGTCCATAAAAAATTACTTTGCACAGTATTATACCCACAAAAACACTATACAATAATATGAAGTGTGAGTATACACAATCTCTTTATATGCTTCTATTGTAACAGGGGAAAATATCTCAGATGTCCAGAGCATGTCAACAGCTCACCTTGGACTTCACTTTCTCTTTCATTGGTCAAAATCCCCCATGTTAAATCATTGAATCTTTATCCTTTATTCATATGTGAAAAAAAAATATGATTGAATTATTATCTGCAAGATCATAAACCTAGGTTAAAAAGTTGATTCAACAACTTTAAGTTTATGATTTTTCAGATAATAATTGAATCAAACATTTTTTGTCATATATGCATAAAGGATAAAGATTCAAAGATTTAACAAGGGGGTGTTTGACTGATGAAAGAGAAAGTGAAGTCCATGATTGTTGATCTGGAGCTCTGAGGTCTTTTGCCCTGTTACCATAAGAAGCGTATATAGAGATTGTTTGCTTGTACTTGCCCTTAGCATTACTATGTAGATAACACGTGCTAAATCATGTGTAAAAGACCCCCTAAATCTTTCAGAAATTGCTGCATGGCTTTATTCATTCTGATCAGAGGTTGAATCAGAAGTTAGCTTGATTGCTAATTTTGCATGATATTCTAGTTTTGTTATTTCATCTTTTACCTCAGGTTTGCTACTCTGGTTATGAGGTTCTTCTTTTGTGTGCTGCATTTTGATCACCTTTTATACTGCTCTTCTTTAGTGAACTATTCATTTACAAAAATGTATTACTCATCAAACCAAGATGTATGCCTATCAGGCTTATTTTTGAAAGAGAAGGGCACCCATCTTTCGACACAAATCGCAAGATGGGCGTCCTTCTCACAAGGTCGCCCAAATCGGCAGAATCGAAAGCCAATTTTGGGCATCCTCAACTGTTTTCTGTCATGGGGACGACCAAAGTTCATGGGGGTGTGTCAGAAGTGTAGCAAAGACAGGACTGGGGCGTGCCTAACAGATGGGCGTGCTCGAGCGATAATGGAAAAAAGAAGGGCGTCCCTGATGAGCACTTGGCCGACTTTACTTGGTCCATTTTTTCTTGCAACCAAGCCTCAAAAAGGTGCCTGAACTGACCAGGTGACCACCAGAGGGAATCGGGGATGACCTCCCCTTACTCCCCCAGTGGTCACTAACCCCCTCCCACCCTAAAAAAAATCTTTAAAAATATTTTTTGCCAGCCTCTATGTCAGCCTCAAATGTCACACTCAGGCCCATCGCAGCAGTATGCAGGTCCCTGGAGCAGTTTTAGTGGGTGCAGTGCACTTCAGGCAGGCGGACCCAGACCCATCCTCCCCCTACCTGTTACACTTGTGGTGGTAAATGTGAGCCCTCCAAAACCCACCACAAACCCACTGTACCCACATGTAGGTGCCCCCTTCACCCCTTAGGGCTATGGTAGTGTTGTACAGTTGTGGGGAGTGGGTTTTGGGGAGCTTAGCACACAAGGTAAGGAAGCTATGCACCTGGGATCAATTTGTGAATTCCACTGCAGTGCCCCTTAGGGTGTCCGGTTGGTGTCCTGGCATGTGAGGGGGACCAGTGCACTACGAGTGCTGGCTCCTCCCACAACCAAATGACTTGGATTTGGTCGTTTCTGAGATGAGCGTCCATGGTTTCCATTATCGCCAAAAACTGGGGACGACTATCTCTAAGGACAACCATATCTAAGGTCGACCTAAATGTTGAGATTTGGGCGTCCCCGACCGTATTAATGAAACAAAAGATGGCCGCCCATCTTGTTTCAATAATATGGGTTTCCCCGCCCCTGTCTGGGGATGTCCTGCAAGGATGTCCTCAGGAAAACTTAAGGCGCCCCTTTCGATTATGCCCCTCCACGTGTCTTTATAAAATAGGCTACAGTCATCTCCTGGCCTTCTCAGTCTAATGATGTTTTTTTTAGCCATAGATTGATTTTTTGATCTAAGGACAGTTAGCAAATGGTGGTTGGGTGACTCTTTGTAAAGTCGTGAAAGGCAGTTCTATAAATTTGTGCCTACATGTAGGTACGAAATACCCACATATGTTATAGAGTACTAGCACCTTTGCGGGTTAGAGGTGCCAGTATTTGACACTTACCCATGTATGTGCTAACCGTGATTCTATAAAATATGCGCATATTCAAATTAGCATGTATGTGAAAGGGGAGCTTTTCACATGTCACATAGCCAGTTATTGACATGGTATAAATGATCACAGCTACATGGTTGCACATATGTGGTGTCTTATTTCCATATTCTATAATGGCACTTACCTGTGTAAGTTCCCTTATTGAATACCACTTGGCGCCATCATTTTTGGCACTAATTTTGTAGCATCCTATTGGGCGCTCTTTACTGAATTGCTCCCATGATCTCTTCACATGCTATTCTTGACCCACTACAATCTGGTTTTCGCCCTCTCCACTCAACCAAAACTGCGCTTACTAAAGTCTCCAATGACTGGCTAAATCCAGAGGTCAATATTCTATCCTCATGCTTCTTGATCTTTCCGCTGCTTTTGACACTGTCGATCACAGCATACTTCTCGATACTCTGTTCTCACTTGGATTCCAGGGCTCTGTCCTTTCCTGGTTCTCTTCCTACCTCTCCCTCCGCACCTTCAGTGTTCACTCTAGTGGATCCTCTTCTACTTCTATCCCTCTGCCTGTCGGCGTTCAGGGGGTTTCCAAGTTATCAATAATGTGTTTTGTGTGCTGCTGTTCTAATAGATTAAAGGTTATGTTTATTAATATTTTAATCATCTTTCTTCATGTTCTCCTAATTTCCTTTTCACTGCTGTGAGGTCAAGAACTAAATGTATGATTGTGTTGTCATTCTTTCATCTTCTGGGCCCTCAGACATGCATCTGAATTGTATTTGGGTACTCATTTTGGTCTAGCTACATTTTACCATAGGGGGCAAGGGGAAGCAAAATGGTTTTTAATAAACTGATTATGGCTGATTGTCCAGATTTGTACTACTCTGATGGAGATCATCTTTGAGATTAGCATTTTTCTGAGTTCAAGATATATTGGAATTGACTATTAGCGATTCTAGGATTGAAGCTAGTGGGCTAGCTAGGGTCCCCAATTTAGGTAAGATTTAGTGCTTTCACTCTATTAGCTTAATGATGGTTCCAGTATCATCCTTGGATGGCTACAGGTGATTAAAGGTTGTACTGCAGTGGAGTCTTATGGTCCTGGAACTTTTCACGCTTGGATGGGATCTTGGTATTGTACTTTTGTAACCATATGGCACTATAGATTGAAGAAAAGGTTGCATGTTCTGCATAGTACAGCTACCTCGTGATCAGATTATCATCAACTGGTTGAGTGGCTGAGTTTCGCAGCAGACCTTCTCCTAGCTAGAAGCTATAAAGGGTATTTTGGCTCGTGGTAGGAGCCATATATGGTTTGAAGTTCTTAAACATGCTTGGGTTGTGATGTTTATTTAAGGTTAAGATTTCTTGTTCATTAATTGATGATTGCATTATTAACCAAGTTGTTTAATAAAGCTATACCCCTTTTGAAAATTATTTATGCTTCTGGTTTTTGGATTGAATAGGGCCTGATAGATGGCTAGAAGGGGCTCACTTTCAAAGCACTTAAACTTACAAAGTTCCATAGTAACCTATGGAACTTTCCTGCTTATTTTCGAAGGAGATCGCCGGCCATCTTCCACCATAAATTGGGAGATGGCCGGCGATCTCCTAAACCTGGCCAAATCGGTATAATCGAAAGCCGATTTTGGCCAGCTCCAACTGCTTTCCGTCGCAGGGCCGGCCAAACTTCAAGGGGGCGTTTCAACAGGGTACAGAAGGCGGGACAGGGGCGTGGTTACGAGATGGCCGGCTTCGCCCGATAACGGAAAAAACAAAGCCGGCTCTGACGAGCATTTCGCCAGCTTCACTTGGTCCCTTTTTTTTTAGGACCCAGCTTCAAAAGGTGCCCCAACTGACCAGATGACAACCGGAGGGAATTGGGGATCACCTCCCCTTACTCCCCCAGTGGTCACCAACCCCCTCCCACCCTAAAAATAATATTTTTTGCCAGCCTCTATGCCAGCCTCAAATGTCATACCCAGCTCCCTGACAGCAGTATGCAGGTCCCTGGAGCAGTTTTTAGTGGGTGCAGTGCACTTCAGGGAGGTGGACCCAGGCCCATCCCCCCCTACCTGTTACACTTGTGGTGGTAAATGGGAGCCCTTCAACCTCCCCCAAAACCCACTGTACCCACATATAGGTGCCCCCCTTCATCCCTTAGGATTATGGTAGTGGTGTAGAGTTGTGGAGAGTGGGTTTTGAGGGGGATTTGGAGGGCTCAGCACCCAAGGTAAGGGAGCTATGCACCTGGGAGCAATTTTTGAAATCCACTGCAGTGCCCCCTAGGGTGCCCGGTTGGTGTCCTGGCATGTCAGGGGGACCAGTGCACTACAAATGCTGGCGGGGTTTGAGATCGCCGGCATTAGTTTCCATTATCGCCGGAAACCGATGCAGGCCATCTCTAAATCCGGTGCAAATGCTGAGATTTGGTCGGCTCCAACCATATTATCGAAACAAAAGATAGTTGGCTATCTTATTTTGATAATATGGCCAGCGCCGTTCGATTATGCCCCTCTTTGTAAATCTAAGGGTCCTGTTTACTAAGGTGCGCTAGCATTTTTAGCGTGCACTAAAATTGGGCACATTCTAACACTAGAGACGCTCATAGGAATATATTGGTGTCTCTAGCATTAGCATGCACTCATTTTTGGTGTGCGCTAAAAAAGCTAGCATGCCTACAGCGTGGCTCAGTAAACAGGGCCATAAGTGCTTTGAAAATATGCTTTGTGCCTATGTTATTTTATGTTTTCTTAATTGTAGTTATATTATCTCTTTTACCCTAGCTCAGTCTAAAAAAATTCTCAAAATTATAATTGCTAGATGAAACTTACAGATAGGAACATTTTACCACAGGGGTTATTATTTAATTTTGCTGTGTTACTGTATTTTAAGCATTGTTCTTTTTTGTAAACTTCTCTGCTGTTTTCTGTATGAAGGGAAGTGGATCACGTCAGTAGATAAACAGAAACCGTTTTCTTTGCTAACTGTCCCATGATACCTCTTTAGAAATCTAAAATTGTGTAAATGCTAGAATAGAGCACTAACAATACTTTTGAAAAAAATTTATAGAAATCCTGTCTGTTCCTTAAAAGATTCTTTATCAGATCTCTGTGATTGAGATGGATGAAAATTGCAGAGAGGTGGGACATATTTTAGCTGAAAAGCACTGGGATAAAAACATAAATACATGGTTATGTTAAGCTCCCTGATAAAGTTTTTTTTTTCTCAATGGTATTATTTTTAACACAGTTAAGTAAAAGTAACTGTGTACTAATCTGACAAATAATTAAAAGGCCTGCAAGAATCCACCAAGGTGGAGAACTCTGAGATCCCACGGGAAAAAAACAGAACATGAGACAAAAGTGGGAAAATGACCACAGGCTCCAAAGATGAGAGAAATAACCTTGATACTTCAGAAAATTTTATTCAAAGATTCGACACAGCACTGTGTTTCAGCCTATGGCCTGCTTCAGGAGTCTATGAGTAATCAAATGTCCAAAAAAAGTGTCCTTTCAATACAGATAATGCAAAGAGTGGATCTTTAAAAAGACCTTCGTTGTAGTAAATGCTAAATAGTGACCTGCACTGTGCTTAGCATGTGGGTTTCCCACACACTCCAGCCACTTCTTAGCACATCGTTAAAATGGCCACTTTTCAATATCTGCTATTAATGGCCATGCACTAATTTCCTAATTAGCGCATGGCCATTACCGGGTGACCCCTTACTGCCACCTATTTACTTGACATTAAAGGGCTCACATGCTACCTCTGCGGTAATTTGTCAGAGCGTGCTAATGCCCACATGCTAGCCAATTACCACAGGACACACCTACTCTCTGCTCACCGTGCTAGAAAATATTTTCTGTTTTCTAGCATGGGGATTGGGGCATGATGATCACACACATACTGTAGGACGCCTCTGCGTGCCCCGCAGCCTACCACTGCTTAATAAAAGGACTCCTTAGTCATTCAGGGCCTCTTTTACAAAGCTGTGCTACCAATTCTCGATGCGGCAAACGAGAGAAAGCCCATTCAATTCCTATGAGCTTCCTCTCATTTGCCACGCAGGAATTACTAGAAAGGATTTTTTTTTAATTTTTTATTTTGCAAAATTTTTCATTAATATACAAGTGAATACTTGAAAGCAAAACAGACATATATTTTCTGTATTTAAACAGGAACTGGTAGAATAAGGCAATAAGGAAAAAAACATTATTAGTCTTCTTTAGACCACAAAAGTGGGGGAGGGGTTAACATATTATTCAGGAGAAAAACTTCAAAAATAGTTTCATAAACAAATATAGCTTTGCACTATCTAATCCAGAACTTAATATATTAATCTCAATCACAGATGTCAAGATGTTGCTAATTTCTTGGATTCTACAAAAATTCTTAATTGTTCAGGATTGAAGAAGATATATTTAATACCTGAGTAAGTATTTTATAACACATTTACAAGGGTAGTTAAGATAGAATGAGGCACCTAGTGCCAAAACATCTTTCCTAATAGCAAGAAAAGCTTTTCTTCTATCCTGTGTTTGTTTGGTTACATCCATATACATCCAAATCTTTTCACCATAGAATAAGGATTGAGAATTTCTAAAGAATAAGCATTTGACCGCTTATAGAAAGGATTTGTAAAAGAAGCCCTCATTGTCTAAGTCTTGATGTAAGCTGAATATAGCGCCAGTAATGTTTTGAAAGTTAAAGGCCCTTTTATTAAAGTGCACGGAAATCTGGGCTTAACACATTCTAACTTGGGACATTCCTGAGTGCTAAGACAGGTTTAATGTGACACTTTTTAGAGGTTTTTATTATTATTACTTTTAAATTTGCAAGTCATGCGCTAATGTTGCCATTAGCTTACGAGACCTGCAAAAAAATGAATGCAGGAGCACATACCACGTCCTATTTTGGAGGTGCTAAATGCTCCATCATTAAGGGACTCTTTTACAAAGCTGCAGTAAGCACTAATGTGTGCTGGCTGCAACAAAAATGGCATTCTCTGGGGTGCACTGAGGCATCCCAAAGTAATTTTGCCATTTGTGTGTACTACCCACATGCTAACAAATAACATTTATTTTTTGGCGCAGGGGGCATGTCTGGGGATGGAGATTGGGCATGCTCTGTGTTGATTGGTTAGTGCAGCTACATTACCGCACACTAACCGATTAGCACGTGCTTAATGCATGAGCCCTTACTGCCCACATAATGGGTGGTGATAAGGGCTCACACACTAATCTGTATTAATGGTCACGTACTAATGGCAAAATTGGCGTGCGGGAAATAATCCATGTAAGCAGTGGCGTAGCCAAGGGTGGGCCCCACTTTGGGCTCAGGCCCACCCAGTAGCAACATACCTATGATGTGGCTGGCAGGTATCCCCCAAGCCCCACCAGCTGAAAACTCCCAACAACTGTCCCTCCTGCATACCTTGTAAATAGCAGATCTTTGCCTGCAGCAACTGATACATACTGCTCGCACCAGCCCCAGAGCCTTCCCTCTGATGTATTCCTGGAAACAGGAAGTTGCATCAGAGGGAAGGTTGTGAGGCCAACATGAGCAGGAGTTGCTTCTCGCTGCCAGTGAAAATCTGCTATTTAAAATCTATACAGGGGAGGGGGGGATGTTTGAGAGACCATATGGCATGCAGGCGAGAGAGGGAGAGACCAAATCACTTGTGGGATAAGGCAGAGTTCTTCTGTCCTCCCATCTTGGGCCCAGACCCACTCAAAATTGGATGTCTGGCTACGCCCCTGCATGTAAGGGTACGCTAAGGCTAAATTTTACCACAGTTTGGTGCATGCTAGCATAGGAATGCCTATAACAAACCCTCTCTACAAAAATGTATTAAAAAATAGTTAACATGAACTTAGTATGTGAAAACAGGCAAAATACCATAAAACACTGTAATGTATTTTACAGTAGCCTGTTTTCGCACACTAATGCCATGTTAAGGGTTTGACGCTCTTATGGCCCTGTTTACAAAGGTGAGCTAGCGTTTTTAGCATGCACTAAAATTAGCATGCACTAACTGTGTAGATGCCTATGGGAATATTATGAGCATCTACACGGTTAGTACGTGCTACTTTTTAGCGTGCGCTAAAAACGTTAGCGCACCTTGGTTTCCTTCTGAGTTGACTATGTGCTAAATTATATTCTGTGCTTATATTGATATCTATGTTTAAATGCAGAAGATTTCCTCACCATTATATCTGCTACTGGGATGCATAGAAATATTGCTACTTTGGTAATCTTGAATTTTACATTACTCTAGCAATTATCAGAAAACTATATAGGGAACCAGACTCTATCAAAATATCAACACTTGAATTTGAGATCAGTTACCACCTTGGGCAAGTCACTTCACGTTGCATTGCCACATGCATATATTTTGTTGTTCTCTTTTGGTATATTGCCAGGTACTAGTGGCTTGGATTGGCTACTGTTGGAAACTGGACACTGAGCTTGGTGGACCTTTGGTCTGTCCCAGTATGGCAAGGCTTATGTTCTTGTGTTTTTAAGATTGTAAGCTCATTTGGACAGAGAAATAACTTGTCAAAGTAGATGAGTCAAGAACACTGTTTTTACTTATAGTTCAAGTGCTAACAACCAGAGGCATTCCTAGGGGGGCTGACACCTGGGGCGGATCTCTGATGCGCCCCCCCCCCGGGTGCAGCACCCCCCCCCCGGTGCAGCACAACCTCCCCCCCGGCGAAAGAACCCCCCCCGGGTGCACGCCGCTGGGGGGGTGCAGCGCGCCGGTCAGCTTCCTTCGTTTCCATGCTCCCTCTGCCTCGGAACAGGTTACTTCCTGTTCTGGGGCAGAGGGAGCATGGAAATGAAGGAAGCTGACCGGCGTGCGGCACCCCCCCAGCGACGTGCACCCGGGGTGGACCGCCCCCACCGCCACCCCCCCCTTGGTACGCCACTGCTAACAACATTTATGGAAACAAAACTGTGGATTGTGGCAGTCTTTTTTTGACGTGGAGGGGCATAATCAAACAGGGTGCCCAAGTTTTTCTGAGGGTGTCCTCGCAGGACATCCCCGTGAAGGGGCGGGGAAACCCGTATTATCGAAACAACATGGGTGACCATCTTTCATTTTGATAATACGCTCGGGGACGTCCAAATCTCCACATTTAGGTCGACCTCAGAGATGGTCTACATAAATGTTGAGATGGTCAACCTTAGAGATGGTCATCCCTGGTTTTCGGCCATAATGGAAACCGAGGACGCCCATCTCAAAAATGACCAAACCCAACTCATTTGGTCATGGGAGGTGCCAGCATTCATTGTGCACTGGTCTCCCTGACATACCAGGACACCAACCAGGCACTCTAGGGGGGCACTGCAGTGGACTTCACAAATTGCTCCCAGTTGCATAGCTCCCTTACCTTGGCACTGCACCCACTAAAAACTGCTCCAGGGACCTACATACTGCACTAACTGAATGGAAAAAGCCCTTCCCTTACCGATCCCTTAGCGATTCCGAAAGGAACGGGCATGCATGAAGGAAATCGCATGCAAATGAGCTGCTCGCTGTTAGCTCATTTGCACACGATTTCCTTCCTAAGGAGGGGAAGCCAGTGCAGAGCAGCCAAGCGTTATGTGTGGCTGCTCTGCACATGCTAAAGATGGCTTCATACACAGAGACAAGCTGCGTGTATAATAGCCCTTAAATAAATTGCCATCTATAACCTTAAAAAACACAAGTCCAGGAGAAAACGTCCAAGTGCTCCTCAGGGATGTCTTTTTTTAGTATGGGTAAAGGACGTCCAAGTGTTAGGTGCCTTCACTATGCCTCCGTCCCTGTGATGGACAATTGAGGATGTCCAAAATGTGGATGTTTCTGTGAAAAGGATGTCCATGCCTTTGCTATGCCCCTGACACCCTCTTTATTTATTTATTTGGATTTTGGATCACAAGTAGCAGTAGTGGGATTTGAACTGGTCATCTCTGGATTGCAAGACCAGTGCTCTAACCACTAGGCCACTCCTCCACTCCACTGGAATTTGGCCGTCCCTGTGTGTGTGTGTGTGGGGGGGCAGTTCAGGATGTCCAAAATGTTTGAAAGAAGGACGTCCATGTCTTTGCTATGCCTCTCCTGACACCCCCCCCCCCCAGAGACCCGCATACTGCTGAGATGGACCTAAGTATGATATTTGAGGCTGGCAAAAAAAGTTGCTTTTTTCAGGGTAGGAGGGGGTTAGTCACCACTGGGGGAGTCAGGGGAGGTCATCCCCCGATTCTCTCCAGTGGTCATCTGGTCAGTTCGGGCACCTTTTTGAGGCTTGGTCGTAACAAAAAATGGACCAAGTAAAGTCGTCCCAATGCTCATCAGGGACGCCCTTCTTTTTTCCATTATCGCTCGAGGACACCCATCTGTTACGCCCCCAGGAACTTTGGTTGTCCCCGGGATGGGAAGCAGTTGGGGACGCACAAAATCGGCTTTCGATTATGCCGATTTGGGCGACCCTGAGAGGACGCCCATCTCCCGATTTGTGTCAAAAGATGGGCGCCCTTCTCTTTCGAAAATAAGCCTGATAATATCCATGGAACACTGGGATATCTATAAAATAGAAGAAATATTGGAAGATTAATAATATTTTACCAGGGAGGCTACAAGATGCAAAATGTTGGAGTTCTTTCTAAGTTTGGAATAAAATTTATGAACTAGTATTTATATAGTTAGCACATGACTCCATTCCATTAGAGAGAAGATGAGTGAATCCTAGTTTTCAAGTCATTGTGGAAGTCCTTTTACTAAGGCGCACTACCGTTTTTAGCACACCCCAACTGTATACCACTACCATAGCCCTTACAGGTGAAAGGGGGGGCACCTAGATGTGGGTACAGTGGGTTTGGGGTGGGTTTTGGAGAGCTCGCTGTTTCCTCCACAAACGTAACAGGTGGGTGGGGGGGATGGCTCCGCCTGTCTGAAGTGCACTCACCCACTAAAACTGCTCCAGAGAACTGCATACTGCTGTCATGGACCTGAGTATGACATCTGAGGCTGGCACAACATATTTTTACAGATGTTTTTTGAGGGTGGGAGGGTGTTAGTGACCTAATACTATAACAAACAGCACTCCAGCTAACAGACTCTTAAACGAGCGGTGCTTATATTCTAATGTGGAGAAAAAGCCCTCAGAGACCAGAGGCAATCTGCCAAAAGTTTAAATCGTAGGGCACAAAAAACTCCACAGAATGTCAGAATATATTTTCTCTTGTGTATATTTAGATGGCTTCCATACCACTTTGGAACCGTAACCCTCTCGCCTCCCTCCTTTGTAATGTTAATTTTTGATCCCCGCCTCAAACATTAACATTACAAAGGAGGGAGGCGAGGTGGATTTTTGATTTGAATACATTGGAACCTAATGGACTAAACAGTTCCATTGATTGGCACGTTTTCTATTAGTCATTAGAACCTTTAATGAATGAATCTATTTAAAACAGCTGTTTAGCCGAGCACGCTGAAGCGCCATTTTGAGATTTTGAACGCTTCCGTGAGCAGTGAGTTTCTCCGTGGGTTGTATTCCTTTTGCTGATTTTGTCTTCTAATTATAATTTTTCATCACCATTTTGTTGATTTCTTCAGACCCTCAGCATCATATTGAGGCACTCCGTTCCTGATGAAGCCGTGTATCGGGTGAAACGGTGGTCCCCATTGAACGTTGATCAAAGAGTGCTCTATCAGACAGCACAAGCTAAGTGCAACTTTATTTCTTTTGATGCTGTTGATTTGAGAGTGTTACGGTTCCAAAGTGGTATAGAAGCCATCTAAATATACACAAGAGAAAATATATTCTGACATTCTGTGGAGTTTTTTGTGCCCTATGATAGAAACTGAGCGTGTGCTATGGATAAAAGATTGCTGATTTGTAACCATGCTTTAAACCTTTGGCAGATTGCCTCTGGTTTCTGAGGGCTTTTTCTCCACATTAGAATATAAGCACCGCTCGTTTAAGAGTCTGTTAGCTGGAGTGCTGTTTGTTATAGGTTACACACTTTCACTCTAGATGTATACTGCATTTATTCATAGTGTTCTAGGGTGTTAGTGACCACTGGGGAGTAAGGGGAGGTCATCCCCGATTCTCTCCAGTGGTCATCTGGTCATTTTGGCCACATTTTTGTGCCTTAGTCGTAATAAAAACAGGTCCGGGTGAAAACGTCCAAGTGTTCGTCAGGGACGTCCTTCTTTTTTTAGATTATGGGTCAAGGACATCCAAGTGTTAGGCACGCCCATGTCCCGCCATCGCTACGCCTCCGACATGCCCCCGTGAACTTTGGCCATCCCTGCGATGGAGTGCAGTTGGGGAGTCCAAAATCAACTTTCGATTATACCGATTTGGACGTTTCTGTGAGAAGGATGTCCATCTTCCGATTTATGTCGAAAAATGGGCGTCCTTCTCTTTCGAAAATGAGCCCATAAGTGAGCTGCAGCCCTTCCAGCTGGCAGTATCCTTTTGCTGTGTATACACTTACACACACATTACATAAGATACCATGCACAGAACAGTGGCTCAACCAAGTCCTGTGACCCTGGAGGCAGGCGATAAGTCCGCTGAAAGAAGGACCTATGTCGGGACTTACTTTGGTGCCTTAATAAAGACTGTTTGAGACCTGTTTATTAAGGCGTGCTAGCATTTTTAGCACGCTATAACCATGTAGACACCCGTAGGAATATTATAGGCATCTACACGGTCAGCGTACGCTAATGCTTAGCACGTGCTAAAAACGCTAGTGCGCCTCTAACGTGGCTTGGTAAACAGGGCCCTTCATCTACTACTACCGTCTTGAGAATTGTGAGTCACTTTACTTTGTGTTGCATCTTGCGTTCTTTATAGAGGTTTTCTCCTCTTTTCCTTGTGGATTTTGTTCACATAAAAGTGCATATATTCTGGTCATCATGCATATTTTATGTGTGGGGTAATTTTATAAAAGGCACTTTTATGTGTATACACTATCATATATGTGTTAAAATACCTTTATCAAATTACTGTCCACATATGTAGATATGTGGTTTACTTTTTTACACTTTCAAGTAGGGTACCATGGCAACAACATTACTTTGCGTAAGAGAAAAAAGAAGACTTTTCTGGACACATATGGGCAAAAATTAGTAAATGATGTTTTTGTTTAGACATGAGTAGAATATACTTTTACCATTAGGATAAATATGACAGTCTGGTGTGAATCATCTTTCCATATTTATTTTGACATGACCAGAAAGTAAAAAAAAATTGAAATGCTGTCAAACGAGAACTAGAGCCAAGTAAGGCAAAGTCGATACATTTTTTGAATAGAAACATAACCTATGTGGGTGGGGGGAGAAGGGGGAAGCATATTTTAGTTGTCTATCTGGTAGTTAGAGAGATGCAGATCAAGGCAGAGATACAGGACTGGGAAGATGATTTGACAAGACTGATGAACTATTTAACAAAGCATGAATTTACTCAAGGCGGTGTACAGCAAGAATAAGTCAAACATAGGCAGTAGACAATTACAGCAGTGAAAATATTCAAATAACAATACAAGGTATGGCATAGAGAGGCATTTTCCATATGATGTCTAAGTCCAACTTTGGATGTTTTGCTCAAAACATCCAGAATTCAAATAGAGAATAAAGCAATTTTTGAAACAGGAAAATAGCTATCTTTTTTTTTTAATGGTCACTTGCTAGATCTTTTTGTGCTCTGTGTGTTTATCCTTTTGGTCCATTAAAAAAAAAAAAACAACGGGAAAAACACACAAAATCAACCATTGGGATGTGGGAGTAGCCAGCATTCATAGTAGACTGACCACACAGATGTCCCAGCAGAGCAGTGGGGCACTCTGGGTAGCACTACAATAGACTTCACATAAAAGCTTGAAGATACGCATCTCACCATTACTCCCTTATATTGTATAGGGAACCCTGCAGAACCCAACAAAAACCTACTGTGATGAACTATACACTACTACATTAGCCCTTATGGCTGCAGGTGTCAACTATATATGGGTACAGTAGGTTTTGGTTTTTTTTTTTGGGGGGGGGCTGACACTTTCCACCACAAGTGTAACAGTTAGAGTGGGCTGACTGACCACTAGGCTACTCCAGGGACTTCTTGCTGCTCTAATAGGTCTGGCCATAACATCTGAACCTGTCATAGAGGCTGATATGTACTGTTTCTTTCACATCTTTGGGGGGTGGGAGAGGGTAAGTGACCACTGGGCGAGTAAGGGGTATTCCTTTAGTTCTCCGGTGGTCATCTTGTCAATTAGGGCACTTTTTTTGTGGCTTAGTCATTATTAAATGACTCAACCCTGCAACACTTCACTATTAAAGATCGTATTGGACATTAATGAACTCTTTTACCTCAACGCAACTTGATTGAATCTTATCGTCCCTATCCCAATACAACATATCTTCCCTATCCCAATACAACATTTTGTACCTATCCCGTATCGGATTTGGCGAATGCCTTCACGGTATTATGTAAGCCACATTGAGCCTGCAAATATGTGGGAAAATGTGGAATACAAATGTAACAAATAAATAAATTAACGCAAAATGCCATAGTTTTATTCCTGGACATTTTTGTTTTGCTCCTTTATGGCAGAAAAATATTCAAGTTTTAGGAACGCCCTAATCTTGCCTTTAACACACACCCAACACACCCCGTTGTGATTTGAATGCACTACAGATGAAATGCATAGATAAAGGTCTGCAAAATAGATTTCAAAAATAGTGATTTAAACATTTTGGCAAGCAGTAAGTTGAAATGCTGCTTTATGCCACTTTTAAAACATTTTTCTCTTTCGAAAATGAGCCCAATAGTATGCTGCATTCTAATGTCAACACATTAGGCAGTTATACATTTTAATAGACAGCATAGTTTATATGCAAAGATGTAACACATAGATAGGTAAGACAGAGTAACAGCAGTTAAAAAGTAAGGGGACTAATTTAAAGAAAGTTGCATGTGAAGTCAGAAAGGAGCCTGAATATTATCTCAGCTAAGGTAGGAGTGGATAAACATGTCCTGCTATAGCATATGCAGCCTGGGTCACCCTTTGTAAATGTATGACTAGCAAGTTAGTTACTTCTTCCATTAAAGGCCTAGGCGAACCGCCAAACTTTCACCTGTTCTTTGAAATAGATATAGTCTTGTATTAAGCGCTTTGTTTATAGTAACTAAGTCAATGTAACTAGTTACTGTACTTAGGTAAAAGTTTTGTTAGTTTTACTTGTAAAGAATACAGGATAACATTTGTTACTTTTACTTTTACTGAAGTGATAATTGCATCATTTTTTACTACTTTTACTCAGTTACATCTGATGCTTGCAGTTAAAAATAAAAAGTAAAAGCGGAATGGAGATATGTGACGATTCCTCAGTAACCAAATGAAACAGCAAAACTGAGAACAGGATTTTGCTATTGCAAGCCTTGTCATCCAAACAATGGATCATCTCATCTTAAATTTTGCTGTTCAGTGAATATAACCTATAAGAACAATGGAGTCACCTGTGTTTGTTGAACTGGTTACTGACCTCCGGCCAAACAGAGCAGTGATGAGTTGGGCTACTTTAAAGTGGAGATGAAGCTGAAGCTGGTAGCAATTCTTGGTGAACAGACATATATCTCTACCACAACAAACTGCCAGTCATCCCATGGGAAATTTTACATTGAGGTAACTGTCCACTGGATTGATAAGAGTCTTGTATTAATTCTCAGAAAATAATCAAAACAGAGTTTGTTATCAGATGAAAAATTGTTAGAACAACAATGGACAAAGAGTCCATCTTTGTGAAAGCCTTCTTTGTATTTAGATAGCATGATGATGATGATAATGAAGATAAAGATGAAGATGCAAGTGATGAATTAGGCAGCACTACTTCTAAAGCAGATAATGATAATAACTTTTTGCTATATAGAAGTCAAGTGTTTCAGAGATTCCCTTGATCATAACCTGCAGACCCAGTCAGAAGATATCCGTAATATTGCAACCTGGCCTGATCTGAAGGAACTTTTTATCAGACTGAACAATCCACTTTCTGCTAGTGCAGTTGTTGAACCTTTTAAACTGTGACTCGCAGCACACTTGCATGAGTGACAATCATTTTCAAAAATATAGTTTTACCAACAGTAAAGTGGATAGAATTGCAGAGCAATAACATTGTTGGTATAAAAACATTAACAATAGTTCCATTCATTGTAGTTGCATTACTTTTACTTTTTACTAATAAAAGAGTTATATTAGGTAATAGTTTTTTTTACTTTCAATTAAGTTAATTTTTTGATGTGTTTTTTTACTGTACTTTTTACTTTTACTTTAGTATTAAAAACACATTTTTTATTTTTAAGTACTTTGACCTAGTACTTTGAACAACAGCGAATCCTTTCAGGGAGTGCATTCTAGAGTGTGGGGGCTATTCTGGAGAAGGACACTGGTGGATATCATATAGCATGACTTTGGAGAGGGTGTGGTTAGGGATACTTCTTGAAAGGACATTAGGGGCATTACAATAAGCCAGTCGATGTTATGGCATGCACAGCTGTGACAAGACTTGCTTTCTCAATGTAAGGAGAGAGGCAGTGTAGTTTTCACAAATGATAGAAGCAGCTCGTGAAAGTTGCTTGGATTTGGGAGATCAGCATTAAGTGTTTAGTATATTCCAAAGTTTCTGAATTGTGATTTAAAGGGGAGTTCATATTTCCCAAAAGAGATTTTGATGTCAGATATATACCCATTTGTGTTAGGGACCCAAAGAAGCTTGGTTTTTCTTAGGTTCAGGCAAAGTTTGTTGTTTTAGCCCATTCTTGAATTGAACTTAAACAGGTAGTCAGTTTATTCAGGGCTTTGGGTAAGTCAGGTTCAATGATTATGAGTAACTGCATGACATCCACATAGATGCAGAACTGAATCAATTGTCCATCAACTGAATCAGCTTGGCTAATGGCTTGAGGTAAATATTAAACAGAATAGGTAATAGTATTGATTCTTGTGGTACCATGAAGGTCAGTGCCCATGGGGGCAATGAGGTGCTGCCAAACAGTATGGACTGTTGCCTATCTGATAGATAGGATCTTAACCAAGCAAGTATTGTTCCATTGATACATCTTTCTGCCAGTCATGCTAGCATGATATCATGATCCACAGTGTCAAAAGCCACTGAGAAATTCAGCAGTACAAACACCTAAGCAAACTCCCTGCCTCAGTTTCTGTGAAGATCATCTAGTTGGGATACAAGGACCGGTTCTGTTCCATAACCGGGTCTGAATCCAGATTGACAGGGATCTAGTCAGTTTCTCTCTTATAACCAATCAATGAGTTGAACACAGACTGTTTTATAAATTTTCCTAGAAATGGGATGTTAGATACTAGCCGGTAAGTTTCAAGCTTGTCCGAGTCAAGGTTGTTCTTCTCTAGCAAAGGATGTATCACTGCCCCTTTTAATGCTGTTGGTAGGTGACCATTAGAAAGAGAGGAGTTCATGATTTTTGTGGCATCTTCTATGAGGCTCCTGCTTGCCTGCTACACCATCTTTGATGGACAAGAGTTGAGGGAGCAGGTAGTTGGATGAAGGACTCAGGATTTTTTCAAGGCCCTCCTCTGTTATTGGGTTAAAAGAGTCCCATATGTGTATGTCAAGAGGGGGCGAGTTTCTTTACTCCTGGTTAGCTGACTGAAGATTGAGTGGGACTGCCTGCAAATCCTGGCAGAGACTGTTAATTTTGTTGGCAAAGTATGCAGCAAAATTATTGCAGTTCATTTTTAACTGGGCATTCTGGTTCTGATGTGGGGGTTGCAGTAGGTTGTTTACTATGCTGAACAGATGCTTGGTTGACTTGGCAGCCTATTCAATTCACTGAGAGAAAAATTGTTTTTTGGCTGCTGATAACGCTTAGCAGTATTTTGTTATGTGTTTCCTACAGTTTAGTCTGTCCTAATCCAGGCAAGATATATGTCATCCCCCTGTCCAGTTTCTGTCCTTCATGCTTAAAGGTCTGAAGTTCTGGAGAAAACCAAGGTGAGCATTTGCGAATGGGACATAAGACCTTTCTTAGTGATGCCATTTTCTGTAATGTCTTCGCTAAGTGTGTATTCCAAATATCAACCTGCTCTTGACACTGTAGTTGTCTTTTCTTCCACATGTGGATAGTTCAAGGCCTCTAGGAAATTCTGTGCAGTCTACTTTTTCTTGTCTCTGATTACCTTCCAAACTCTGGAAGGTGCCATTTGTTTCAGGTGGTCACTTAGGGAAAACTTAATTAGAAAGTGGTCTGTCCATGATAGGGGTGTTGTTTTAATACCATTATCCTGGTATTCTGGGATGGCAACCACTTTGTAGAACACAAGTCTAGTATATGGCCCTTTTCATGGTCTGGAGAACTGATCACCTGTATGAATCCTCATGTTGTCATCATGTCCAGGAAAGCAGCTGTGGTAGTATCTGGAGTTTCGATATGCAGATTTGTTTCCCATAATCGCCATCCTAGTGTCACTTGTATAATCAGATCAAGGAGTTCTTACACAGATGATGTGGTGTTATGAGGTGCTCAATATACCATGATCACCCAGATTGGTTTCTCCTCTTCTAACTAGATTAAAAGGGATTCTGATTCATTCAGTAGGGGAATGGTAATTCTATGCAGTTTGATTGTATCTTGAATCAGGACTGCTACCCCTCCACCCTGTATTTCCTGGTCTTGTTTGATGTTGGATGTTGAAACCTGTTAGGCATAGTTCAGCCAATTTTAAACCCCCACTTGTGTCTAGTCAGGTTTTATTTATTCCTAAGATGTCTAGATGCTGTTCTTGGATGACATCATGTATCACTGTGGATTTCTTAGCAGAGATTTGGCATTCACCAGGCCTATGGTTCCAAAGAGTGGTCTGGTGGTGCTGAGGGTAGCTTTGATATGGCAGTGGGGCGATTGTTTAAGTACTGTTATGTAGGTGTTTGACCTCATGCATTTTTTCCTTCACTTTGGTTGGTGGGGATTTTAGTTTTCTCTCCCATACACCACTGGGATCCCCAAGGTCTCAGTCTGCTGGGCCAAGGCATATTCTTTGTGTCTGAAGCTCCTTAGGCAAATTTCACTAGTTGGCACTAGCTGTCGAGAACACTCTAAGACATATCCTCACTGTCTGATTTGATCAACTGATTAGGATACTGTGCCCATGTACTTAAAGCCAACTAATCCAGTCTGTGATTTCTTTTATTAAATTGTTATATGTTGCCTCACAGTTGCCAAATCATATTTTTAAATTATTTTACTTCATATACAATTAATAAATGGACTTAGAAAATTACCTAGCTCTCAAATAAATGTTAACCCCCCCCCCCCCCCCCCCATCTAGCTCCATTAATAAAAAACCTATAGACTGCATAGTTGCCTTAAGGACCCATGATTATAATCAGTTGAGCAAAATGGTTGGGCAGGATGTGCTACAGTGTGTTCTCAGCAACATATGGATGCCCTTCTTGTTTTCTTATGAATAATGAAATATATTTCCACCTTAGACTAAAAAAAGAGAAAGTTGTTGCGTGAAGGTTTAATATATTTGATTACAGGTGAGGTTAAATTGTGAATTATGATTATCATCAAATGTGATGCTTAGGTTGTAATATTTGAATAGAGCTCTGATTACATATGTTACTATTGTTCAGGCTATTCTTAATAAGAGTAAATAGGCATAGAATATCTTTCTTGGTCTACGCAAAAATTGTAAATGTTTAACTCAGATACCATGCTTAACAGAATCCTAGGCTGCATTTCAGATAAAGAATGGCCTGACATTTAACTTCCATGGTTGTTTATTATTATTTTTTAAAATCTGGATATTCAGTCGTGGTATCCAGATAAACAGGTGAGCGGACACACTGTCTAGATGGCGGTGATATTCAAACCATTACACCCATACCTAATTGGATAAAGATAGAATAAACAATTTTCTGTCTCAGCTTTACATGGATAGATATCTCGTTAGTGGTCCGAATATCGCTGCTAACCAGATAAATGCCGGAACGCACATAATCCACCGATACACTTTTCTGGCATTATCTGGATAATGCTGAAGTGGACTGTGAGGATATTCAGTGACACTATCCAGATAGTGCCACTGAATATCCCTGGATAGCTACAGTAGTTGTATATTTGTATATTTCCCTTTGAATATTGACTCAGGAGTTGTTAGCTGTACCTCCAATTGAGGAAAAACTTGCAAAACTGTAGGAAGAAACTAAAACAAGAAGGATATAGGTGAGATTAATTGAGGTAGAAGAAGATTTAATTGATTAAAGTGGTAAGAAATCAGCAGTTTACCAAACTCGAGAGACCTCCAGGACTGCTATCCTAGAAGATTGTTCGATGTAAAACACAGCTGAATATCTGAGAATTGTAGCAAAGTAATAGAAGGTGTTTATCTTAGCTGCAGACTGGAAAGAGGTCTGTTGCCATGGTGATGACAATATCTGGAAGGGTTGCACTAATTGCTACTTTGCTGCTGGTGGGTAGGGCTAGCAGCCTTTACAAACATGCTGTAGAACAGTTGTTCTTAAGGGTGTGCACACAGGGAATTTCATTTTCTTTCTTTCTTTTTTGTTTTGTTTTCTTTCATTATTTTATGAAAGTAAAAGCTCAATTTTGTATAGGTCATCTAGATTAGAAAAGGGGTGTGCAGGTCAGGATGTGCACTAGTCTTTTTCAAAAGATGGGATGAGCATAAGAACCCAAGAACATAAGTGTTGCCATACTGGTCAATCAAGCCCAGTATCCTGTTTCCAACAGTTGCCAATCCAGGTCACAAGTACCTGACATGATCCCAAAACAGTACAATACATTTTATGCTCCTTATCCTAGAAATAAGCAGTGGATTTTCCCAACTGAATCAGCTTGGCTAATGTCCATCTTAATAATGGCTTATGGACTTTTCTTTTAGGAAGATATCAAACCTTTTTTAAACCCCGCTAAGCCAACTGCTTTTACATGGAGCCTTTTATATAAAGACACAGGAAACACACATGCAGTTTGCAGCTTGAACAGCAGGAACAGTCATTTTAGAAAGGGACGTTACCAAAAAAGAGCGGTATCATTCACAGTTTTGAACTTGTAAGGACTGGTACTTACACAGGTAAGAGATCATTTTGCAACTTAGCTTCTAATTGACAGCACTGATGTACTTAAATGCCTGAGCTAATTAAGGAGCCAAGCTAGACAACTCCATTTTTGGATTTTACAGGTAGTTTTAAACACCAGAGATGTCCTCCAATAAGTCCTGATAATAGGTGGTTCATTGAGCAGTTATTTGACACGTATGCATGCCTTCTAGTTGACATCTAGATAAAAGTATGTGTGTATTGTTGCAAAACTGGAAATACACATACTCATGGCATGTCCTCTTCAAAACTGTGTGCTGTTGATATACATGCGTAACTTAGTATTGGCTTTTCTAAAATTGCTACTTACATGCTTAGGGCATTTACACATTTATTTATTATTTATTGAGATTTATATACTGCCCATTGACAGGAAGCAAGGAGAGAGTAATCCGCCTAAGTGGATGAACACTGACTCCCACGTAAATATAACAGTGCAAAGAGAGTGGGAAGTGGACCAATGACTCCAGGGAAACGGGAAATAAAATTTCAGAGTACCACTTTATTCATTGACTCGACACAGAAACTGTGTTTCGGCCACAGGCCTGCCTCAGGAGTCTAAAACAATAAATATAACAAACAAAACAAAAACGTAGGGAAATTGACAGGAAGAATATACGCAAAAAACATTTTGAAACATATATATCCTATAGAGACGGTATAAAATAAAAATATACATGAACCACAATTCCAAAAGTTTACACAAATAAGCAAGTTTACACAATATGCAATATATATATGCTGTTTTTTTTTTTTGGGGGGGGGGGACTTTATAGTATATATTCAAATTATGGAATATATGGAGAGCAAAAGATACTCCTGTAATGTAACCTATATAAGATCAGTAGATATACTGTATATATATATATATATATCAAAATCTCTATACATCCTACTTATATAGCCAAATGTTTACATAATGAGACAAAATATATTTATAAACAAAAACAAAAGAAAGGGTTACATACCTAGTACATACATGAAGAATGAAAAAAATTGTTATATATCCTACTTGTATAGATAAAATCAGCTCATTTAACGAAGAGCTTACATATTTATAAAGAGATAAAAGCTCACGAGCTCTATACAAGTAGGATATATATCAATTTTTTTTCATTCTTCATGTATGTACTAGGTATGTAACCGGACCTCCAGCCCATGCCCCTGTTGCTCGCTGGGTGGGAGGGTGGGAGGGGGCTTGGCCGGCAGCCACTAGACCACCAGGAACCATTTTCTGGGGGTTGGGGGGGGGGCTGGAGACCCACCAAATCTCCAGCCCTCCCTGAACCTGGGGGGGTGTGATTGTCGGGGGGACCAGAGGTCCACCGGACCTCCAGCCCCCTGTTGGCAGGTTTGCTTTGGGGGGAACGGGGTCCTGCCAGCATGCAACTGCATGCTAGATAGGGCTCACCATTCCTCCCCAATGATCTGCAAACCCTAACGCCAGCTCGGAGCTGGCGTAGGGTTTGCTGCGGCCAGCAACCCAAATTTTGGTGCGCTGGCCACTGATCATTGGCGATGAATGCGCTGAGACCTGTTTAGCATGCATTAGCATGCTACTTGCGCAAAGAGCCCTCGAGCGCATTGTTTCACGTGCTCGAGGGCTCTAATCATGGGGCGGTAGCAAACACCGGTGCTAGTATGGCGCTAACAGCCTCTAGTGCCGGCGTTTGCTTTTGATCATGAGGGCCTGAGGCAGGCTCACATGCTGAAATATGGCCGTGTCGGGTCCCAAATGTGTTGAATTTGTGACTACATTAATGGTCCTTAAACTTTGGAAATTCTCTTTTTTTTATTTTTTGCTATTTTTGGCAGTCATTTTCTAGAGCAGACCATGTTGGGCAGGAGCAAGTGGGCATTGCTCCTGCTTGTTTCCTCCTAGACCTCCAGGGACCCACAAAGGTAGGCCAGGGTGGCCTACGGGAGTGGTGATGCTCAGGCCTCCTTATATTTTCTTCAGAGGAGTGGTGGGAGGGAGGATTGGAAGTGGTGGCCCATAGGAACACATGTGCCACTAACCAGAAGTTTAATTTCTATACACAGCCAGATGGCTCACGCTAGTGATTCAATACTTTTTGCTGCAAGTTTGAACCATGATGGTTTTGCTTTGTGTTTTTATATAAAAGTAATATCATCAAATCTGTTGATTTGGAATGTGACAGAGTCATATTAATTCCATTCATTGTATCATCTCTGAATTTATAGACTCCTGATGCAGGTACTAGTGCCAAAACATGGCTCGTGTTAAGTCTTTATGCACATGAAGATCTGAATTTGATGTGTTTCCATTTTAATAAGGACATTTTTGTGAACAAGGTTTCCTCTTCCTCATTTTGCCTATGGGGGATTGGGTAGCACCACCATGGATGTGTGTTTTTCAGCACTTCAATGTGTGTAGCCTGAAATCCACAAACAGATATTGAAGAGCTGAACCTGACACATGGATGTGGCAGGATGACTGCCATCTACTATATGTTACCAATGTGTTATTCACCCGTGCATTACTAAAATGGGTCCTAACATCAGGTATAGCTGCTACATGGAGGCATATTTTCAAAGCACTTAGACTTACAAAGTTCCATGGAGGGGCATAATCGAACGGCGCCGGCCAAATAGCTGGCCGGCCATCTTCGGGGCCAGCGCCGTAAGTGGGCGGAGCCAACCATATTTTCGAAAAAGATGGCTGGCCATCTTTTTCTTCGCTAATACGGTTGGGCCCGGCCAAATGTCAGTGTTCGCCAGGTTTGAGATGGCCGGCATCGGTTTTCGGCCATAATGGAAAATAATGCCAGCGATCTCAAACCTGGCAAAATCCAAGGCATTTGGTCATGGGAGGAGCAAGCATTTGTAGTGCACTGGCCCCCCTCACATGCCAGGACACCAACCGGGCACCCTAGGAGGCACTTCTAAAAATTAAAAAAAAAAAAATAAAAATAGCTCCCAGATGCATAGCTCCCTTCCCTTGGTTGTTTAGCCCCCCCCAAATCCCCCCCAAAACCCACTCCCCACAACTCTACACCATTACCATAGCCCTAAGAGGTGAAGGGGGGCACTTACATGTGGATACAGTGGGTTTTGGGTGGGTTTTGGAGGGTTCCCATTTACCACCACAAGTGTAATAGGTAGGGGGGGTATGGGCCTGGGTCCACCTGTCTGAAGTGCACTGCACCCACTAAAAATTGCTCCAAGGACTTGCATACTGCTATCAGGGAGCTGGGTATGACATTTCAGGCTGGCATGTTTTTATTTTGGGTGGGATGGGGTTGGTGACCACTGGGGGAGTAAGGGGAGGTCATCCCCGATTCCCTCCGGTGGTCATTTGGTCAGTTGGGCCTCCTTTTTGAAGCTTGGTCGTGAAAAAAGGGGACCAAGTAAAGCCAGCGAAATGCTTGTCAAGCCTGGCTTTGTTTTCCATTATCAGGCGAAGCCGGCCATCTCGTAAGCACGCCCCCGTCCTGCCTTCACTACCCTACCGACACGTGATGGAAAGCAGTTGAATCCGGCCAAAATCAGCTTTTGATTATACCGATTTGCCCGGGTTCAGGAGATCGCCGGCCATCTCCCGATTTGTGTCGGAAGATGGCCGGCAATCACTTTCGAAAATGAGCTGGATAGTAACATATGGAATTTTGTAAGTCTACATACTTTGAAAATGAGCCCCACAGTCATTTAGTACTGTGTGTATCTTAGAAAATGATCTACATTCAAAGGACCTTTCTAAAATACTTCTACAATCATAGGCATCATAACCTGGATGTCTCAAATGCCACTCCATGGGTATATAACATAGGCTGCAAATAGGTACTTTTACACCCTTCACATGTAGACCACTTTTATAAAATTAACCTCAGTAAGGAGAATTTAAACTAGTTGCTAAGGTTAATTTGGCAGAAAGTCTTCTCTCAAAAAAGCAGAATTTCTAATAATAATAATTATTATTATTAACATTTGTATAGTGCTACCAGACGCACGCAGCGCTGAACACCTGATACAGAGAGACAGATGCACTGAAGTAAGATTTTGTTTCACTGGTCTAGGCAACAAAATCTGCACTTTTAACATGAAGGAATAATTGTAAAAATATACAAAAACTAATTAAGAATAAACCACAGGGCTGAGCATTAGATCCCAGGGATTCGCATTTGTCACACACAGAGGTAACCAGGTGTTTCTTTGTTATGTTCAGGTCAGGAACAAAAGGCATGCATCAATAATTGGATTTTCATGTATATTCATATAGTTACCTCCCTAAAATCCTAGCAACACAAATGGTACCTGTGCACCTTTAGTCAATTTGCAGAGAGACATAATTAGGGTAATTTCTCTTTAAAACTAGTAAAAACTATAATGCTACACTATGCAGGTTATTGAAATTTCATCGCATTGGAGTTCCATAGATGGAATAGCCCCAGGGTTGATTTCCTTCATTTTATGAGAGGGTGAAAGGGAAAAAAGAAGTGAAAGTGCTAGACAAATTCCTGGATTCTATAAAGTTGCATGCCCAAATATCTGACTAGCACACAAATTTAGGTGCACAAGTTGTAGAATAGTACCATTTGTGTGCCTATTTTACTTGTTAAATTAGGTACCAGTTGGCAATAAATAATAAATTAGTAGCTCTTTAACCCTAGAACGCATGACGTTAAAAATATACATATTAACGTCATGGGGGCCTTTTAGGCCCCCATGCACATAATGTAGAAAAACACACTTAAATAACTTTCACAAGTTTATTTCAAAATTGCTCAATAAAATATGAAAAGTGGACAACATTTTAATTATAATTTTTCACAGAAAACACCAAAAAATCTTTTTTTTCCCCAAATTTCACGCAAAGACATGAAAACACACAAAAATGCATCGAAATCTATAGCAAACTAGCTGCAGCTACATTTTTATTCTAACTTTCTTTTCTATTATATTAGTCTTCCAAACAATTCTGACATGTTATTTTTTCAGAAGAGTGTTCTTTGCAAACAGTTTCCTTACAAGTGGAACAATATCACTCAGTTTTCCTCTCTATGTTTCTTGGACACATGAAACAACGCTTTCGTTTTCTTTCTCCTGGCTCTGGAGTAATCTGAAACTGTACGCCACACCGTTTCATTGCTTCTTTAGTTTTCTTTGGCAAGCATTTCAAGTCGCTTCGCTCTATCATGTGAGGTATTACAAGTTCATGACAAAGGTCCTTCAAGAATAAGCGTCTCCTGTCCTTCCTCTGTGCATGAAATTCAGGATGAGTTTCTGTATAAATAATGAATGAATTTAGGGCTGCTACATCAAGCATATTTGAAAATAGTACTACAGGCCATCGTTTTGTTTGCCTCTTACACGAATATTCTCCCACCATCTCATCCATTTTATCTACACCTCCTTTTGTTGCATTGTAGTGCAGGATGATTTCTGGTTTCAATTTTTGGTTATTGCTGTCAATCGTGATGCATGGTACTGAGTAAAATTACAGATTTCTCCTTCTTTGCCTTGTAAGATACCAAAGTCGCTTTGTTATTGAATCCAAAGACACTCTCATAAAGTGCTCGCTGACGATTGTGTTTGAGTGCTGCTGGAATTTCTCGTCTGTTTTGCTTTATAGTACCAACAAGTGTAATAGCTTTTGCAAGCAGAAAATTGCCTAGTTCAACATTGGTGAAATAATTGTCCATGGTGATGTTTCTACCTGAATTGAATATTGGAACAGCAAGAGTTTTGACTATTTCAGACCCCAGATCCTTCTGTACTGGTGCACCAACCTCTTTGCCACAGTAGATTACGCCATTTATGCCATAATAATTTGCAGAATCACACATCCAGAAGATTTTTATACCGTAATTGGCTGGCTTGCTGGGCATGTATTGTATGAATTTGCAGCGTCCTCTGAACGGTACAAGTTGCTCATCTACAGTAACATTAGTACTAGGATTGTAAAGTTTTGTGCAATTTTTGATAAATATGTTCCAGATATAACTGATAGGGGCTAATTTGTCTGTTTCAAACCTCGCTGCACGAGTTTGCTTATCATCAAAGCGAATGATCCTTCTAATTTCCTCATATCTGCCCACTGACATTGTCGCCTTATAGTGTGGATCAGAAAGTGGGTCCAGAAATAATTCTCGTATTGGGACATCATACGATTTTGACTCCCTGCCAGCAGGAAAAGTCCAATATATGCATAAAGTTCCTCTTTTGAGATATTTTTCCAGGACTTCTTTTTTGCTGAAGCGATACGTCTTCCTTCTAGGTTTGAACATAATAGGACCTCTTCTGCAATATTGTCAGAAAAATAAGTACAGAATACATCTTTAGGGGTAAAGTAACTGGGACTTCCCACAGCTCCTTGAGCCTGTCTCACAATATTGTGTATTGGAGTACGTCCGACTAATGTAGGATTACTGTCCCAAAAAACATTCGTTTTGGATGTTCTACTTATCACTTCTTGAGGATCATCTAGATTCACTTCTTCATCATCAGAAGAATCACTGGATGAGGATGTTTGATTAGCTGGTGGCAGATATTCTTCATCAGACAAAGATAGTTCACTTTCATCATCGCTTTGAAACATAATCGCTTCAATCTCTTGGTCAGTCAGACACTTGGAGGAAGACTGTGCCATTGCTGACTAGATGTTAGAAAATGAAACAGATTTCCTCTCAACAGCTTATCTTATCACAGGTCCTTCAGCAATTAGCTCACAGTGTATACTGTCCTCAGTGTTCAGAGGACCTGAGGTGATGTCATGGCCTTATCACTCCCTCCAAAAATCACATGACATCCTCACATGTTATTATCCACACCCTGGCCCCTCCACCAGCATTACTGAGTACAAATAAAGTAACTTGAGACACAAACACTTCTGAGAACATGATAAAAACAGCGGGGGCCTAAAAGGCCCCCAATTCGTACAGATGTAGTTTTCACCAAACAAGCATTGTTACACCATAATGCCTATGAAAAAAAATTATATGAACAACTGGATATTATCAACAATGACATACTTGAGTAATACCTTGAGTTTCAAAATTCTAACTAAAGTAATTTTGCAGATAATAGCAAAAATGTAAGCATGGGGGCCTAAAAGGCCCCCAATATGCGTTCTAGGGTTAAGTGGCATTAGTTGGTGTTGATTGGCACTTATTTGTAGTTACATGCATAAACAAGGACAAAAGATAAAGGAAACCGAGATAGTTCACCAAACAAGTCACTGACAAAATAAAGGCAAAAGAGGTGGCGTTAATGAATTACAAAAGAACGCAAGAAGAGGAACACAGAAGAGATTACCAGATAACACTGAAAGAAGAGAAGAGAGAAATACGGCTGGCAAAGGTGGAAGAACAAATCGCTAAAAACATAAAGAAGGGTGATAAGACTTTTTCAGGTATATTAATGAATAAAGGAAAGATGGAAATAGAATTGTGGGACTTAAAGATGATATGAACCTCTATGTGAAGAGTGAAATGATAAATCAAATATGCTTATCAAATACTTCTGTTCTGTTTTCACCAACGAAAAACCTGGCGTATGACCTCGTTCGGCTGATAAAGGTACCTACGAAAATGAAGTTGATATTACACTGTTTATAGAAGAAAGTGTTTATGAACACTTTGAACAACTGAAAGTGGACAAAGCCATGGAGGCTGAATGGGATCCATTCCAGGTTCCTGAGAGAGCTCAGAGAGGCTCTGGCAGGTCCTCTTAAATATTTGTTTAATATATCCTTGGAGATAGGGGAGGTTCCACAGGATTGGAGAAGAGTGAATGTGGTTCTTCTCCACAAAAGTGGAGACAGAAGAAATGGGAAACTATAGGCCAGTAAGCCTGACTTCAGTGGTTGGAAGTGTAATGGAGATGCTGTTCAACGAAAGGATAGTGAATTTCCTGAAAGCAAATGGGTTATAAGATCCGAAGCAACATGGTTTCACCAAAGGAAAATTTGTCAAACAAATCTGATTGGTTTCTTTGACTGGGTGGCCAGAGAATTGGATAGTGGACATGTGCTATATGTAATCTACTTGGATTTCAAGGCCTTTGACATAGTTTCTCATAGGAGACTCATAAATAAACTCATCAGGCTAAAATTAGGACATAAATTGGTGAACTGGTTTAGGAACTGATTGACTGACATATGGCAGAGGGTTGTGGTAAATGGAATCTACTCAGGATAGAAATGTAAATAGTGGAGTGTCTCGTGGTTTGGTACTGGGGCCGATTCTATTCAACATATTTGTGAGAGATATTGCTGAAGGGTTAGAAGGAAAAGTTTGCCATTTTGCGGATGACACTAAAATTTGCAAAAGAGTAGACTCATCGGAGGGAGTGGGCAACATGAAAAGGGATCTACAAAAATTAGAATGGTTGAAAGTTTAGCAGTTAATATTTAAAGCAAAGAAGTTCAAAGTGATGCACTTGGGGCATAGAAATCCAAAAGAGCAGTATGTGCTAGGGGGTGAGAGACTGACACGAACAGATCAGGAGAGGGACCTTGGGGTGATAGTGAGGGGCATAATTGAACGGGGACGACCATCTCTAAGGGTGCCCATCTCTAAGGACGTCCCGGCGAAGGGGCGGGGAAACCCGTATTATCGAAACAAGATGGGTGTCCATCTTTTGTTTCGATAATACGGTCGGGGACGCCCAAATCTCAACATTTAGGTCAACCTTAGAGATGGTTGTCCCCGGTTTTTGGCGATAATAGAAACCGAGGACGCCCATCTCAAAACGACCAAATCCAAGGCATTTGGTCATGGGAGGAGCCAGCATTTGTAGTGCACTGGTCCCCCTCACATTCCAGGACACCAACCGGGCACCCTAGGGGGCACTGCTGTGGACTTCACAAATTGCTCCCAGGTGCATAGCTCCCTTACCTTCGGTGCTGAGCCCCCCAACCCCCCCAACCCACTCCCCACAACTGTACACCACTACCATAGCCCTAAGGGTTGAAGTGGGGCACCTACGTGTGGGTACAGTGGGTTTCTGGTGGGCTTTGAAGGGCTCACATTTACCAGCACAAGTGTATCAGGTAGGGGGGAGACTGGGCCTGGGTCCGCCTGCCTGAAGTGCATTGCACCCACTAAAACCGCTCCAGGGACCTGCATACTGCTGTCATGGAGCTGGATATGACATCTGAGGCTGGCATAGAGGCTGGAAAAACATTTTAATTTTTTTTTGTTTAGGGTGGGGGGGGGGGGGTGGGAGGTTGGTGACCACTGGGGGAGTAAGGGGAGGTGATCCCCAATTCCCTCCTGTGGTCATCTGGTCAGTTTGGGCACCTTCGTGAGGCTTGGTCGTGAAAAAAATGGACCGTTGACCAAATGCTCATCAGGGACGCCCTTCTTTTTTCCATTGTCGGCTGAGGACGCCCATCTCTTAAGCACGCCCCAGTCCCACCTTCGCTGCGTCTCTGACATGCCCCTGTGAACTTTGGTCATCCCCATGACAGACTGCAGTTAAGGGCGCACAAAATCGGCTTTCGATTATGCCGATTTGGGCGACCCTGAGAGAAGGGCGCCCATCTCTCGATTTGTGTTGGAAGATGGGCGCCCTTCTCTTTCGAAAATGCGCCTGTGTGTCTGAGGATCTCAAGGTGGTGAAACAATTTGACAAGGTGGTGTCTGTTGCCCAAAGAATGCATAAAGAGAGGCATAACTAGCAGAAAAAAGGACCCTGTACAAGACATTGGTGAGGCTCCACTTGGCCAGTTTTTGGAGGCCGTATATCTTGAAGGACATAAAAAGACTTGAGGTGGTTCAGAGGAAGGCAACAAAAATGGTACAGGATTTGTTTCATAAGACGTATAAGAAGGGACTGGAGGACTTGAATATGTATACACTAGAGAAAAAGAGAGAGAGAGAGAGAGAGGTGATATGATACAGACTTTAATACTTCAAAGGTATTAATATTCAAACAAACCTCTTCCAGAGACATAGGGGCGGTAGAACTAGAGGACATGAATGGAGGTTGCAAAGAGGTAGACTTAGGAGAAGCATGAGGAAATACTTTTTCATAGAGAGGGTATTAGACATCTGGAATGCCCTTCCAGGAGAAGTGATAGTGTCAAAAAATATGCATGAATTCAAAAATGTATGGGATAGACCAGGGGCATAGCCAGACACTCAATTTTGGGTGGGCCTGGGCCCAAGATGGGTGGGCAGAAGAACCCCACACCGTCCCACAGGTGATTTGGTCTCTCCTTCTCTTGCCTGCATGCCATATGTTCTTTCAAACATCTCCCCTCGCCCACATACCTTTTAAATAGCAGATTTTCACTGGCAGCGAGCAGCAACTAATGCACAATGCTCATGTTGGCCCCACAGCCTTCTCACTGATGCAACTTCCTGTTTCCGCATAGGCGGGATTAAGGCTATGGGGCCGGAGAGAGCGGTATGTATCAGTCGCTGCTTGCTGCAGATGAAAATGTGTGCAGAAGGGACAGATGTTGGGAGTTTTCAGCTGTTGGGGCTTGGGAATCCCTACCAGCCACATCATAGGTGTGCTGCTACAGGTTGGGCCTGAGCCCTAAGTGGGTGGGCCTGGGCCCATCCGGGCCCACCCTTGGCTACGCCACTGGGATAGACAAAGGGGATGCTGAAGTAGAAAGAGGATAGAAACACAAGTTGTCATCTTGGTCAAAGAGTACTGGGAACTGAGGCCGATGCCAGACAGACTTCTATGGTCTGTGTCCCACAAATGGCAAAAGACTGAAAGAAGATTTGGCAACTCCAGCATTGGGAGAGCCAAGGCCAATGCCAGACACACTGGACTTGAGGAGTCTAGTGCAAGCAACCTTTATGCTTTCAATGTCCTAATTTAAGGTAGTTCCCTTTCCCCTATTTATTTATTTTCCATGCCCTTTTAATACTGAGGGCATCTTTTACCAAACTGCTCTTTGTCAGCATTGCTGTGCCGGGAATCGCTAGTATGGTTTGGTAAAAGAGGCCCTGAGTGCGTTACTTTAGATACATGCCCACACTTAATATGAATTTTAGTTCTTATGCCCATTCTTTATTTTTATGATTATTACAATTTTTACTACTGTATCTGTTCTAATTATTATTATTGTACCTGTTCTGGTTTGTTTTATTATTTTTAGGTGTGTTATATGTCCCTATGACAAGGACCTTACATGCCCCTGATGCAGGCAGTCTGCTGCTGAAATGCGTTGGGCTTCTACTAACATATCTGTATAGTAGGACAATACAAACAAACTCTATTATCGAATGTTGCTCTTTTAGTGGCCCTTTTACAGAGCAGCAGTAAGCCAACGCGGGCTTACAGCTCACTCTTTCGGGACTACCGCCAGTCCAACGTGGCCGTGGGCAGTAGTCCTGCCTCGAGCATGTGCCATTTCTGGGAGAAAAAGAAACCCCCTGAAAATGGCTTGTGTGGCAGTAACCCGGCGGTAATCAGGCATCGCTGCGTGCTGCTCAATTACTGCTGGGTTAGCACGGGAGCCCTTATCGTCACCTCAATGGGTGTCGGTAAGTGTTCCCTGACGCATGGCCATGCGGTAAGAGTTCTCTTACGGCATGGTCATGTGTGCTGGGGGCTTTTTTTTCCCACTGCAGTAAAAAGGGCCCTGGTGTGCTGGAAAAATGGCCCCTCCCACCAGTGGAAGGCCCTTTTTACCGCAGTGGATAAAACGGCCCCTTAATAAATTTCATTGAACTGTCCAGCCACTGGTTAGTTTGTTTAGCTGCTTCCTCTCTGACTTTTGAATATAGGGGCCAATATTCCTTCAAAACTGTGTGGCACGGTTCATAGAATAACTCTTAAGCAGAGAGGTCACATAAGTACATAAGTATTGCCATACTGGGAAAGACCAAAGGTCCATTGAGCCCAGCATCCTGTTTCCAACAGTGGTCAATCCAGGTTACAAATACCTGGCAAGATCTCAAAAATGTGCAAAATATTTCATACTGCTTATCCCAGAAATAGTGGATTTTCCCCAGTCCATTTAATAATGGTCTATGGACTTTTCCTTTAGGAAGCCGTCCAAACCTTTTTTAAACTCTGCTAAGCTAACTGCCTTTACCACATTCTCTGGCAATGAATTCCAGAGTTTAATTACACATTGAGTGAAGACAAATTTTCTCCGATTTGTTTTAAATTTACTACATTGTAACTTCATCGCATGCCCCCTAGTCCTAGTATTTTTGGAAAGCGTGAACAGACGCTTCACATTTACCCATTCAACATGTAAATTTAGGTGCCACCGTTTGTACCAATGAAAAGGTGGTGTCAATGCCTGCATCTAAATTTCCACACGGAGTGCCCATATTTTATAATTACATGCTTAACTCAAAACCGCGCTCCTGATCTGCTTTAAAATGCCCATGACCCTCACACCCCCTTTTTCAGGTCACATGTAGATTTTAAGTGCGTAAGTTCCATTTAAATCTAATTAGTGCAAATAATTGCTTGTAAAAGAGCCAATTATTGGCACTTTCGTTATTCTATTAAATTGCATGATCAAATAGGGCACATGCCCAAATTTGCACACTTAATTTTTTGGTAACTTTTATACAATGAGGGGGGTTGTAACTATTTATTTGCTATAGCTATTAGATTGTAAGCTCTTAGAGCAGGGACTGTCTTTTCTTCTATGTTTGTGCAGCGCTGCGTACGCCTTGTAGCACTATAGAAATGCTAAATAGTAGTAGTAGTAGTAGCATAGTAAACATAGTAGGTGACGGCAGAAAAAGACCTGCACGGTCCATCCAGTCTGCCCAAGAAGATAAATTCATATGTGCTACTTTTTTTATTTGTACTGTCCTCTTCAGTGCACCAGGGGCGTATCTGAACTGCGGCGGTAGGGGGGGCCAGGGCCAGAGTGAAGGGGCACATTATAGCTGTTTCTGAGTCTGACGTCCTGCACGTACAACGTGCAGCGACGTCAGACTCAAAAGAAACTTTCGTCGGCGCCAGCTTCAGTGGAAAAATGAAAGGACCTCGGCTTGGCTGGCGGGGGTTGGGGGTCCCCCGCCAGCTGACGGAATTCTTTAAAGGCAGCCGGCAGCGGCAGGAGGACGCGGACCTCGGCTGGCGGGGGTTGGGGTCCCCCGCCAGTGAAGGTAGGCGAGCAACGGAGGGGGAGGGTTGGCAGCGGTAGGGGGGTCCAGGCCGAAATCTGCGGGGGCCCAGGCCCCTGAGGCCCCACGCAGATACGCCCCTGCAGTGCACAGACCGTATAAGTCTGGCCAGCCCTATCCCCGCCTCCCAACCACCAACCCCGCCTCCCAACCACCAGCTCTGGCACAGACCCTATAAGTCTGCCCAGCACTATCCCCGCCTCCCAACTACCAGTCCCGCCTCCCACCACCAGCTCTGGCACAGACCGTATGTCTGCCCAGCACTATCCCTGCCTCCCACCACCGGCTCTGGCACAGACCGTATAAGTCTGCCCAGCACTATCCCCACCGCCCAACCACCAGCCCCGGCACAGACCGTATTAAGTCTGCCCAGCACTAGTCCCGCCTCCCAACCACCAGCCCCAGCACAGACCGTATAAGTCTGCCCTCTTGTGATCTGAACTGTGCAGGTCAGCTCTGCCCTATGCAATTCACACTGCAAGGCAGCCATGAAAAATGATCTAAATGTATCCTTGTAATTTTACTATATTATCCCTTTAAGTTTTTGAAATATTTCTGCCATTTTGTAATGAACCTACTCAGTACATAATGATATTGTGAGGACATCTGGTTAATAATAGCAACTTTAGAAAGTAAAACATTTACATTTTGAAGTTGCTATAGTATTAGAAATTTCATTTAATGTCTCATTTAATTATTTTTCTGCCCAATGAACCTTTTATATGAAATTACACTTGCATAGTCAATCATGTAATTCTTACAGTGGAAATGCATTTATATTTGCTAGATAGCTTTCTATTCAGGTGCTAAAGTAATACATGCATATGTAATGATGCTAAGAATGGACTAAAGTAAAATAAACATTTTCAGCAACACATTTTGAAAACCATTTCATGAAAAAATAGCCTCAATACAGTTGCAAGTTACTTGGGGCCTCATTTGCTAAACTGCATTCAATTTCTGCATTGCCAAAAATAACACAAGGTATTTACAAAACCTGTGTTAATTTTTGTGAGCTTTCCCAGCATACTGTACAGTTAACACACATAAAATTTATTACCACATATTAATATTAGGCAGATAATGTGAGGTATTATTTTTATTTAGATTCTGCTCACACCTTTTTCAGTAGTAGCTCAAGGTGAGTTACATTCAGGTACTCTGGATATTTCCCTGTCCCAGGAGGGCTCACAACCTAAGTTTGTACTTGAGGCAATGAAGGGTTAAGTAACTTGCCCAAGATCACAAGGAGCAGCAATGGGATTTGAACCGGCCACTTCTTGATTACAAGAGCGGTGATCTAACCAGTTAGCTACACCTCTTCCACTGGCATTAACTGATTCACATTAGAGCTCACTTTTGAAAGAGAAAAACATCCAACCAGCATTAGGATGGATTTCTTCTCAAAACATCTGAATCAGTGTTTTCAAAACCTATTTTGCAGACGTCTATATACGTATTTTGTTTGCAGTGCATCCAAATCACAAGAAGGTATGTCAAGCGGCATTGTGGAGCTGGGATTAGGGTAGTAACATTTGGACAGTTTACAGCCATAATTGAACAAAATGAAAATGTCTAGTGCGAAAACTTCAACGTTTCAGTCTAGACCTCTTTTTTAGTAAGGCAAAAAAAGGTGTCCTAAATGACCAGAAGACCACTGGAGGAAATCAGGAATGACCCTCCTCTTACTCCCCAAGTGATCACTGATCCCCCTCCCACCCCTCGAATATGTGAATAAAAATAGTACTTACCAGACTCTATCACAGCTTCAGATATTATGGCCAGGTCTATTAAAGCAGCAAAACAGGTCTCTGGAGTAGTATAGAGGTCAGTGCAGTGCACTGTTGAGAAGAGGACTCAGGTCCATATCTCCCTCTACCTGCTAATCTTGTGGTGAAAAGTGTCATCCCCCCCCTCCAACCCTACTGTACCCACGTTTAGGTGACCACTTCACCCATAAGGGCTATTGCCCTGCATGCTACGTACAAAGCTTGTATTCAAGATTTCAAATACGAGTATTTAGAATAAGTTAAAGTAACAATGAAAGTTTTTTAAAGGGTTTTTGGCCAATGATTGATAGAGGTCTAGTGGATACAGCTCATGTTATGCTCAATTTGAGCACTATTTGAGCATTCCACGGTCCGTGCTGTATTACCAGGGACTTCTGAGGCCTTTTCCCTTTCTTTTCTTATTCCTTTTATAAGGTTGCACAATAAGTGGTTCGATATTAGTTTTGATATCCACTTGGTAGAAGGTTTGTTCTAATTGTATGTGGATTGAGAATCAATTTTGTTGAAATTATTTTTACATACAAATAATAATAATAATAATGATAATAATCATCATCATCATCATAGTCCTATGGATGTAAATTCTTCCTCCAATAGGTCAAAAGCTCCTGTTCCTGATTTCTATTAAGACATACAAAACAATGAAAAAACAATTGTACAGGGGGAGAATTTTCAAACGTTTTAAGTGATGAATTTTGATAGTTAGCCAGTTAAATCTAACTAGTTGAATATCATCCTCTTTCAACAAGCTAAATTTATTCAGCTAAGGGGGTAATTATTACTTTGCATTAAGGGGATAATACATGATATTTGCCTCCTACTGTGCTTTAAATAGCTAAATTGTTCATTTTTTTTTTATTTAAATTTTCAAAAATTTTCAAAGCATACATTGGGCAATATTTAAAACCATTCAACCGGCCAGGAACTGCTCCTGGTCAGTTAAATGGTGCTTAGCCAGATATCTGACAATATTCACTGGGAGATAACTGGCTATTTCCTGCTGAATATTGCTGGTTAGTTCCTAGTGGCTGATATTCAGTGCATCGCTGGCTAAGAGCCCTGTTTACTAAGCCGTGCTAGAGGCATGTTAGCATTTTTGGCATGTGCTAAGCATTAGCGCACACTAACTGTGTAGAAGCCCATAATATTTCTAGCACACCTTAGTAAACAGGACCTTAAGTTTGGTAGCCAAATTTGGCCACTAAAATAGCAGGTTTATCTTTGGCTGGTTTAAACTTAACCAGCTTGCAGTGAATATCATCTTGGCTGGTTAAATTTAAACTGGCCAAAATACACCTGAATATTCAATACCAGTCACTGGAAATGGACCAGCATTGATTATCCAGGCTCAGTGCTGACCACGGGAGGCAGCCAAGTTACTTCTCACAAATATCGGGCCCACAGAAAATATAAGAATGACAATCCAAATATAATAAGTACAAAAGGAATAGTAAATGATATCTAATAATGTAATACCATCAAGCCCATGTCGCGAGAGAAGATTCAAATCTAAAAAGAAAGGCAAATGTTTACAATAATCAAGGCTATTCTCTCATATGTTGGTGCTAATATCAATATTAAACTCCACTTAACAAAAGTACATCATTTCTTATGACCCTTAAGGAAAGTTTCAAGCTGTAAAGAATCCCCAAAATTAATTCTTTTCTTTGAAAAGCAATAAGATTTTTTACAAGGATACTTAAGGAAAAAGTAGCCCCCAGGGCCAGAACTCTAGATTTCAAAGCCAAAAAGGCTTTCCTTCAGAGTTGAGTGGCCCTAGTGACATCTGGAAAAACATTGATTTTTTTTTTCACCACAGAAACTCATATTTTTTCCCAAAATATAATTTCATAATTAAAGATTTATCACTTTCATTTGTAAATGTAACTGATAAGGTAGATCTAGTACTTATAGAGGCATATTTTCAAAGCACTTAGACTTATAAAGTTTTGTAGCAACCTATGGAACTAAAATCTCTTGAGTATCTTCCAAAAATGCAGACAAACATACCTCAGGTGTTACCAATTGATCTACCTCTTGCTGACTCAATTGGAGTTTCTATTTACCAGGCAAATAATAGCAATTAACTAAGGAAATAGTCTCAGATGTTGACAAGCCAGAACTTCCTTGAAGAACATCTCTGTTGAAAGCAAATAAATTGAAGGAAAATATGCAAGTTACATGCCCTTATGGCACTTTCCATCAGCTCTATTTTTGTATGAATAACATGAGAATCCTTAATAACAGAGACAGAAACAGCCTTAAGAGCAGGAACTTGAGTTTCTAGACCTGAGATACATTCTTGTTTTTCCGTTTCCCCACAAATCAGCCAGAATGGACTTATTTTCTTCCGTCACTGCAGGGCAGTACAGGTATCAGAAAATAAATGGCTACAGCTTTTCAAAAAAGTGCATACAGGAAATTCTGTTAGGGCCAATATATAGGAGAATGGGTACAAAATCCTCTGTTAGTGGAATTATATCCCTGGGGTTAAACAGAACGCAGAGCACCAGAGTCATATGGGTGTAGCTGTAGAGAGTAGGGAATGTTTTACCATATATTTTAAACATATTGGTTGGGGATTATTTTTTGCATTTATAGAATAACTAATTCTTGTTTCAAACGACCTGTTAGTCCTATCAGAAGGTCTTCATTGTCTAATATTCTTTGTATAACCAGGAAGGAAATTCCCTTGATAAATCATCTATTTGTTGAGGGTAGGCATAATGGGCTGGATTTTCAGGGGGACTTCCTAGTGCTTATTTTTCTCATTTCATTCAGTGGTACTATCTATATAAGTAGCACCCCTGAATATACATGCAGTGGTGACTGCCAGTATAAGTTATATGCAGAGTGGCTTGATTTTGATGCTCTGTGTAAACTTTGGGTCTGGCCCATCCACACCTTCAGTCTATTCTCCTCAAACACAGGTATCCTCTATGCATATAGGAGGTAATCTTTTAAAGTCATTCCTGCATGTATAGTATCCCCCAAATTCTATATATGGCTTCTTAAGTTGTGCGTGCTAATTTGGCCACATGACCAAATTGCATGCATAACTTAATTGATTGACTGTTACGTCTGTGCTTACCTCGCCCTCTGGTGGCCAGAACCGGTGGCTGCTATGGACTATCACCCATTCCAGATTTTAGCCCAGTCCAGTCCGGATCTTCTAGGCTGCCGGATTTGTCTGTCTTGTTTGACCCTGCACAGCTCCCGTAGCTGTCTGGCGATTGCTGCAGCTGAGCCTCCGTTGCTGCTGGGCTTATTAGCCATTTGGAAACTCTCTGCCTTTGCCTTTGCATCGTCTAAGGCCCTGAGGTTTGTTGGGGTGCTGTTTGCACTTCTGCTCAGTCTAGTTCCTTGCCTTACTTCTTGTCTGTTTTAGTTAGTCAGTGGGTAGTTAGATTAGGTTGTTGTTTGTTTGCTAGTCCTGTCTCTGGGTTATAGTTTTGTGGTTAGTCTTTGTCTGTTTGTGTCTTTGTGGCTGTGCTGCAGTTTTCAGTTCTGTGTCTTGTTATCAGTGTTTTGTTCCCTGTGTTAGTGGCTGCTTGCAGCTTTCAGTCCTACCCTTTAGCTTCCCTTCCTTGCCCTGCTGTCCCTGTATGTTCCTTTCCCATCTGGCCCTCAGTCCTGGTTCAGCCTAGTGGGTATCCAGTCCTGCCTTGCCCAGTAAGTCCTGCTGGCCACCTGCAGCCAGGGGCTCAACTCCTGGTGAAAAGCGGCCAAGTGCAGGTGAAGTTTAAGTGTGCCTGCTCTGCTTATTCCTGCTTGTTTGCCTCTGCTGCAACTCCAGTCCGGGGTTCCAGTTCTGTTCTGCCTAGTCTCCGGTGTGGGGTGGTTTTGCCTGCCACTGCCGCTGCTCGGCAGTGGCCCAAGGGCTTACAAACCTAGTTCCTGCTTTTGAAAAAGTGACATTGACAAGCCAATCAGTGCCAGTAATTGGTACTTAACAACCAATTAGTGGCAATAATTGGCTTTAATTAGAATTAAAGTAAACAACTTTCTAGGCATATTCTATAATGCGGTGTCTGTAAATTTGAATGTGCACAGTCAAAAAGAGGATGTGGTCATGAGTTGGAATACACAAGCTGTGGGCATTTCAAAAAACTATGTACACTATTATAGAATACACCCGATCTGCGCCTAAGTCAGGCTAAGGTATTTAGGTCCGGTTTTAGGTGGCCTAAATGGGCTTATCTGAATTTTAGTCTCAAGAATGGCACGTGAGCATATTCTATAAACTACACGTAGCATTAGACATAGTTTATAGAATCAGGCTAACTGTATTGTTTTACAGTGCTGATTTTTAAGGTGCCATATATATAGAATTCCCCCTTATGTGACTACATGCATGCATAAATGAGCTCTTATACCAACTTAAGTAAAAGTATGCACCATGACATAATTGTATGTGCTTTGCTGATGAGTGTACACAGGGGCAGAGTTTGGGAGGAGCGCAAACTGAGCTAGCATGCACGTGTGTAAATTATAAGCTACCTTAATCTGCGTGCTTTCATGCGGGTGTGTGCCTATTCTATAATGGCATCTGTATACCACAATGCCATTATAGCAGGGGTTCTCAGCCCATTCCTCAGGACACCCCTAGCCAGTTAGATTTTCAGGACACCCGCAAGGAATATGCATGAGGTAGATCTGCATACAACGGAGGCAGTGTGTGCAAATATATCTCATGCATATTTATGGAGGATATCCTGAAAATCTGATTGACTAGGTGTGTCCCAAGGACTAGGTTGAGGACCCCTGCATTATAGAAATCTAGTGTAAGCTGCCATTGGCCATAGAGTTGGCGTAACTGCTGGCGCATATGTGCGCACATACAGTATTCTGTAAGATACGTGTGTACTGGGAACCTAGCCCATGATCTGTCCATGTTATATGCCCCCTTGCAGTTGCGCACCATAGTACTTATGCTTACTCTTATAGTATAGTGATAAGAGAACTTGCCCATTATGTGCATACCCCCTGGATTCTATTTAGCACGCCTAGAGATCCACTCTGAAATCCAGGCATATTATATAACAACGTGCATAACTTAATTGGCTTAACAAACTAATTAGCGTTGATAACAGCACTAAGTAATGAGCACTAATTGGCAATAATTAGAATTTACACAAACAATTTACTAAGCATATTCTGTAATGCAGTGCACCTAACTTCTAACGCACAATTATGGGCATTTCTTGGGCGTTCTGAAATTTACACGCGTAGTTATAGAATATGGCCCTCAGTGCCTAAATCTACACTCTGGAATTTATGCCACATTTTTGTTGATGAAAATGCAGGCACGTTGTTTTAGGCGCTGGGATATTGACTAATCATATTCTACACACTGCACCTAAATCTGGGAGCCGCTTATAGAATATGCTTAGTTGGAAATGTTTTCCACATAGAATTTTTAGGCACCATATATAGAGTCTGGTGCTACAAAATTTAAAATATTTTTGTAACGCTGGAAATGGCGCACTTGGGGTGGGAACTACTGCCAGGCTGCTGTGGTAGCCCAGCCGTACTTTTGGTTTAGCAAGCGGTAAGCCCACTTTGGGCCTACCGCTCTTAGTAAAAGATTCCCTTAGTCCGCAGCTGTCCAAAAATGAACTGAAAATGTTTGGTTGTGCACACCCCTAGAAAGAACTTAGAAAGAAGGTCTCACCGAAAGTAATTTATTTTTGTTTTGTGTGCTATGATTTCTGTTTTTAGTGTATGACATCCCAAAGCTGTCCTTGTGACTTCACAGCTGGTTAGGTTTTCAGTATATCAAAAATTAATATGCATGAAGTATATTTGCCTATACTGCATGTCCACTGCATGTATATTTATTTAATGAATATTCATTGTGGATATCCTGAAGTCTTGAGGATAGGTTTGGGAAGTTCTACCCTAGTACATATTTCATCAGTGCCTTTGGACATAGAGTACAACACTAAACCACTTAAATAAAATAACTGATTAGAATAAGAGAATACTTACTGTCTTTTGAAATGCTCTACATATTTCTTTAAAAAGTATGCAGAGGAGGATTGTGAGCTGAGAAACAACGCCATAGAATTGTTATGATATGCTCGGTCTTTCAGGATAGCGTTCTAAATGTTTTTTTTAAACTATAAGCAAACAATTGTATTTGAAGATTTGAGAATAGGGAATAGCGTTGCATTATGAATAAATTTGCATATATTGGAATATGAATGCACCTTTATGCTGACTTGTTTGAAATGCAAACTAATTTACAATACTGTCAAGAACTAGGAATTTATTTTTCTATACATAACATTTATCAAGGGACCCATTAAGATTGCACCTCCTTACTGTCTGTTAGTGACAAAGAACTTGGCTTTGATAGCATCTCTGTGACTTTGAGCTTTTATGCTAATTCCAGATAAAAGCTGAATGTTGAGCTGCACTTGCTGGTAAAGCACCAATTTTGTTTCCAAGGTTGTATTCAAAACAGGATTAAATATAGGACACACCAGTAATTAGTTGGGTGCTTTTAAAGAACATGTTGAAATGGACATCATTGACAATTATTTTGAAAATGACAAGAACTGATTCCTGAAGGTTTTTTCCCCCCACAGACACAGAATTTTTGAAAGCCTTGGTGAATCGACCCTTGAGGTATGTTTTTAAAATTGATATTAAATGCTGAATCTGTGTTCTATTTCTGTCATCAAGAAGCCACAGGATCCCACCATTTTGTTTATTTAATTGGATTTTACTCACATCGTTTTTAGTAAAAGTTCAAGGTGAGTTATACTCAGCTTTGCTAGGTATTTCCCTGTCCCTTGGAGACAGTTGATTGACCTTTATGGTATTTAGGGACACTATTAGGGGCATTTTCAAAAGAGAAGGGCGCCCATTTTCGACACAAATCGGCATTCTTCTCTCAGGGTCGCCCAAATCGGCATAATCGAAAGCCGATTTTGGGCATCCTCAACTGCTTTCTGTCACGGGGATGACCAAAGTTCCCGGGGCGTGTCGGCAGCGTACTGAAGGCGGGACGGGGGCGTGCTTAAGAGATGGGTGTCCTCGGCCGATAATGGAAAAAAGGGCGTCCCTGATGAGCATTTGGCCGACTTTACTTGGTCCATTTTTTTTCATGACCAAGCCTCGAAAAGGTGCCCGAACTGACCAGATGACCACCAGAGGGAATCGAGGATGACCTCCCTGTACTCTCCCAGTGGTCACCAACCTTCTCTAACCCCCAAAAAACATTAAAAAACATTTTTCAAGCCTCTATGCCAGCCTCAAATGTCATACCCAGCTCCCTGACAGCAGTATGCAGGTCCCTGGAGCAGATTTTAGTGGGTGCAGTACACTTCAGGCAGGCAAACCCAGGCCCATCCCCCCCTACCTGTTACATTTGTGCTGGCAAATGTGAGCCCTCCAAAACCCACCACAAACCCACTGTACCCACATCTAGGTGCCCCCCTTCATCCCTAAGGTCTATGGTAGTGGTGTACAGTTGTGGGGAGTGGGTTTTGGGGGGCTCAGCACAAGGTGAGGGAGCTATGCACCTGGGAGCAATTTGTGAAGTCCACTGCAGTGCCCCCTAGGGTGCCGGGTTGGTGTCCTAGCATGTCAGGGGGACCAGTGCAATACGAATGCTGGATCCTCCCACGACCAAATGCCTAGTACAAATTCTGCAAAAATCATGAATAGATTGAAGATACAGACCTTACACCTGGTCTCAAGTAGGAGAACATATTAGCATATACTTTGTATATGTGTACACTAACTTGCACTGTATGTACTTTTAGGTGGGACTTTTAGAAGAGACCTTTTTCACATATAAATTAACATATTCCTTGAAGAAAAAACTCATAAAGTTACCCCCTATAAGCCAGGAAAATGATATGGTTGGAAATAAAACATAAAGTTGTGTATATTATGTTCTTATGTTACACTAATTTGCTAAATTAAGTCTACATTGGACAGATTAAAAGTCAAGTGTCAAACTAGGGGTTGTATTTCCATCTGGGTGCAAATACACAGTAAAATAAATATTACAAGTTTTTTTTTGCACATTAGGAGACTATCGCATTAATTTGTGCAGTAAATTAGTAAATAAAATATGTCTGAATGCTTTGGTTACTTCATATTGAAACATGGGAAGGACTTTATCTCAGAATCAAGCATAATATATTTATACTTGCAGCGTGGTCATATCAATGGCTGAGCAAAATGATATAAACCAAAATACAATTAAAAAGCATAATCAATATGCCCTCAAACTATCAAATTAAAATCGAGCAGCATGAAACTTGCTTGTTATTTTGTGAGGCAGTGAAAATAAAGATCAATTAATGCTCAGTCAATTTTCATTTTCTCTGCATTTCCAAAGCACAAATTGCATATTAGAGTTTGAACTTTGCATGATGGTTGTTTCAGGTCACATAAATTAGACATTGCAGTGCTTGGAGATTTCAGTGTTCTATCAGTCAGTCTTTTGCTGTCTAAACTGGGCTGCTACTATGTTTCTTTTTGCTAGTCTTGGGAGGATAATTTTATAACAGATTGCGTAACTTTTGCAGCAGATAACTTATACTTGTTTTCTAAGGTACAGGATACACACATTTTCTCTTTCAAAAGTACCAAACAGAAAGGAATGGAGGAGTAGTCTAATGGTTAGAGCAAGAGTCTAAGAACCAGAGATGTCCAGTTCAAATCTAATTGTGGCTCCTTGGGATCTCTAGGCAAATCAATTAACCCTCCATTGGCTCAGATACAACTGAAAGCCCTCCAGGAACAAGAAAATACTTACTGTACCTGAATGTAACTTGCATTAAGCTGCAATCGAACAAGGCATGAGCTATTCTAAAAAAGTATACACACACATGTTTACACCTACTATTTATTATATATAAGCTTCTTTGTTTATATTACATGCATACACACTCAGTGTAAAGGGTTCTCTAAAGAAACTATGAACATATAGGTTGTTATTGGAGGAAAAGCCTTGAGAAGCTCCTAGACTTTTAGAGTTGTCTTCACGGAGCAGGACTTCCTCCTCATCGGCAAAAACCTCCGTGAAGCGTATTGCTTTCTGCTCTTATTACTATCTTAGTAAGGAACTTAGTTTAATAATGAACTTAGCTTCAATCAGTCGGTCTCTGTATATTTCTCTGGGTCTCGACCATGGTCAACGGTGGCCAGTGTTTCGAATCTCTGCTTCTGCTTCAGGATCACGGGCCAAAGAGATATCCGTTCAACTAAGCCGCTGGCCAGCGTTGATCACGGTCAAGACCCAGAGAAATATACAGAGACCGACTAATTGAAGCTAAGTTCATTATTAAACTAAGTTCCTTACTAAGATAGTAATAAGTGCAGTAAGCAATACTCTTCACTGAGGTTTTTGCCGATGATGATGAAGTCCTGCTCCGTGAAGACAACTCTAAAAGTCTAGGAGCTTCTCCAGGCTTTTCCTCCAGTAATAACCTGTGTTTCCATAGTTTCCTTAGAGAACCCTTTACACTGAGTGTGAATGTTGGCAGACGTGGGTATCTCACCCCCCACAACCACTATTTAGTTTATATATTACATGCATATACAGTATGACGCCAATTATCTGGACATTGATCAACCAGATGTCCAGTTATCTGGACTGGCGGTCTGTGTGTGTCTGTTGGTGTCGGAGTTCTTGCCAGTGAGTCAGCTGGTGTGGTGAGAGCTTTGGTGCCACTGCAGCGAGTGGGTCCTTGCATTTCAGGAGGTGGACGGGCCAGTCTGGTAATGTGGAGCGTGGGAGTTTGTTGAAAAGAGTGCAGTACCACGAGTCCTTGCATTCATGTTTTTTTTTTTTTTTTTTTTGCAAAGTTAATTAATTTATTAATTTTCAAGTTTTTGCTGCTTTGGGTATAGGTTTGTTCAATCATCCGTATTTATGATTATCTGGACCACCTCCTGCTGAAGATGGTCTGGATAATCGGAATCATACTTTATAAATTTTGTCAGTATACACCCTGGTCCAACTTTGTCACCCAGGAACATTTCCACACAGGTTTTATGTACATGTTTACATCTTCATGGTCAAAGATATTTTATAAACAACTATTGAGTTCACTTTAGAAGCCCTGCGTGACATCTACTTATTTAAATTGCATCATTTACATGTAGATTGTGTAATTTCCCATTATATGGGGGTGTATTGAACGGTGTCAACTTTCCTTGGAGTCATTGGTGGTGGTGGTGGGGGGGGGGGGGGGGGAGCATGTGATGTCCCTGGGTGGAAAAGGAAGTCCAGTTCAAGAAGTGTGTTGCTGGAATAAACTGCAGAAAGAAAGTGGGTTTGTTATTTGATGGACAAGGGAGGAGAAGCTGGAAATAATAAAGGCTTCTGCTTGGGGGGACAAGTGGTGTTTGGTTGCCTTTACCCCCGCTGGGACCCTTGGACAAGAGGGGGACCCCAAAGTGGCTAAATAAACTCAGACTGAATTGAGGAGTAGTTCCTACTCCATTAAGTGGCAACTGTGAAGGTCTGAGAGCTGAGGGTGGGTAAGGGGAACCTAGCCTGAGGCAGGAACCTGGACAAGGGAGGACTGTTCAAGGCCAGGTTCCAACTCAAGAAGTGCATTGCTGAAAGAAGGACAGCCTAAAGGGTTTGTGCCTGAGAGAAGTGGATTGTGATCAGAGAAATTCAGGAGCAGCCTCTGGGGTGGGTAAAGGACAGGCAGTGTTTGTAAATGTGTAAATACTAAAGTCACTAAGCAGATCAAGTTTGGAAAAAGTGGGCCGAGATTGGAATACATAATCTTGAATGGACAAGATGAGCTCTTCTGTACAGATGGAGTTATAAATTTGATTTGACTGTCTATTGGAGTGCTGTGTGATTTCTTTGAAGCGGGAGTGAGGACGCTTGCTCCCTGGGCTGGTGAGGTACTGAAAAGCCACCCCACTTACATTCCCAATCCCTAGTGGTTAGGGTGGTGGACTTTGGTCATAGGGAAATGAGGAACTGAGTTCGATTCCCACTTCAGGCACAGGCAGCTCCTTGTGACTCTGGGCAAGTCACTTAACCCTCCATTGCCCCATGTAAGCCGCATTGAGCCTGCCATGAGTGGGAAAGCGCAGGGTACAAATGTAACAAAAAAAAAACTGGAGGGGCTGTGATGAATGGAGAATAAAAAGTGCACAAGAATGTGGTGTGTGGAGAAATTATTATCCCTGTGACCCGGGTTGGAGGTTGGAACTGAGCTAGTGGTAGTGGTGAGACTGGGGTTACATTTATAAATGCTGATTTTAAAATGCTGCTATTAGTGTGTGTATATATCATGTAGGATGCACAAATTCCAAATGGGCAGGTTCCAGGTGTTAAGGTGGTCCAAAACTCATACATGTATTTTTCATCTTCCTAAGAATACATACATATTTTAAAATATCCCTGTATCTGTTTTGCATAAGTAGTGCTAGCAAAATGCTCATTCTAGCCAAAGCTTGAAATGAGTGATCGAGGGAGCAATTGTGCTTAACCCTCTGGCCATTTGTAGAGCTCTTAAACTGTTTAAAAGAAAAGAGTGCTTTTTAGAGCTTCACTGTTTAATTGGGTGCACATAAGTATAATTTTCTGGCAGCTCTTATAATTGCTGGCACTTGGGAAGTACCAAAAGTAAGCACTTAGAACACAAGAACATAAGAATAGGTTAGACCGATGGTCCATCAAGCCCAGTATCCTGCTTTCAACAGTGGCCAAGCCAGGTCACAATTATTTAGCTGATTCCCAAAAAGCAGCCTTTCCTCACATAAGAGGATTTCCATCCCCTTGGTCATCTTGGTTGCTCTTCTTTGAACGTTTTCTAATTCTGCTATATCTTTTTTGAGATATGGCAACCAGAACTGCACACAATACTCAAGGCGAGGTCGCACCATGGATCAACACAGAGGCATTATATCATTCCTTGTCTTATTTTCTATCCCTTCCTTTCCTAACAATCCCTAGCATTCTGTTTGCCTATTTGGCTGCTGCCATACACTGAACAGAGCAGAGCAGCTGAAATTTCTGGCACTCCCATGTAGAAGCTGCAAAGTGATGCTGCTCGTTTGCTGAACGTGTAGTTTCATGAAATGGTTGCTGTTGCTGCACATATAGGAACATATATGTGCATTGCATGTGGCTCTGTACATATTTTACAAAAGGCTATGCTTCAGCAGACATTTTTTTAATAGGCTAGAAATTGTTAATGCCGTCTGATCTAGCTGCCCTATGAAACATGGGGCTTCACCATCTGTTTTTCCTGTGAAAATACTTTTTAAAATTACCCCATTAGAGAATAATTGTATATGAATCATGAGAGAGCAACATATTGTTATATACATTCACCTAGGCACTTATAATAATTCCTGGGGATATATGTATATAAAAGCAGATAGAAAATGCAGCACCAACTTTTATGCAATATGGACCTGAGGTTTTTTTTTTTTAATTTTTATTTTTCAATTTATTTACAACTTCCAAAAATTAACTTGTTACAGAAAATAAGGAGTATAACACTTCACTTTAACAAATCCTTCCTTATAAAGGAGAGAAGAAAAAAAAAGAAAAAGACAACACATATATTTATAATCCTATTTAGTCCACAAACATTAGGAGAGAGCAAGCACTATACTAATAGGAAAAAAAAACTGGAATCTTAAACACTATTGGTAGCATGTAGGAGAGTCACAGGAGTTATCGTAACTGATCATAGTGTAAATGTCATTATCACTTCTGAATTTGGGGGAAGTGTTGTTACTTTTTTGGATTCTAAGAAAGAACTGAAATGCATTGGATAAAAAAAAAAAAAAAAACTTATTTCACTGATTGCAGCTTCACCACACATTTACATGGAAAGTTAAACCAAAACAATCCACCTAACTGTACAACCAATGGACGTAATATAAGAAAATTTTTTCACCTCTTTTGGGTCATTTTAGAGACACCAGGAAATATTCTGATTTTATAACCCAAAAAGGTCTCCTCTCTATGTCGAAAAAATTGTTTAAGTGTCCAGTCCCTATCTGGTTGCAATACAAAAGACACAATAAGGGTTGTTAAGTTTATTCCAGCTTTGTCGTCTTCAAGTATTTGTGTTAAATTTAAAGTCTCAAAAACAGCTTCAGTTCCTCCAACCACTGTTAGATCAGTTAATTCCTTTTTATAAGGCTGTAGGTAATAAATCTTTGCAATTGGACCATATGCTTGTTCTGGTATTCTTTGTACTTCCAACATATATTTTTTAAATGTTATTATAGGTGCTACAGACACCTGTCTGGGAAAATGTACTAATCTTAATGTTTTTAATCTTTGCTGATTCTCCAATGCTTCAACTTTACCCTGCAGCCATTTATTTTCTTTAATAATATTTGTTTGAATTTGTTGAACACTTTTTATATCATTACTATTAGTCTCGGTTTTTCCTTCAATCACTAATATTTTCTTTTCCAAAGCTGAAATCCTCTCTTGGGGCTTTTGACTTTGCTGTATAAGTGAGACCAATTTCTTAGAAAAAGATATCTCTAATCCCAATAAGGCTTCCCAGATAACTTCCAAAGTTATAACTGTAGGTTTAATTGGCAGGAATGACTTACTCAATAAAGATAAATCCATCGAAGAAACTCCAAACGTTTCCAACTCCTTCCCTGAGGTTGTTCCATCAGAAGCTCCGCTGCCTTGTTGTATCACCCCCGTATCCACAGAGGTGATCGGCAATCCACTGTTCGGGTCTGTCCGTGCTTCAGGGAGAACCATTTCCTCTTTGGGCCATGGGAAACCCTGTCCAGACGTTCCTTGCGTGGTAGCTGGCATTGGCGGCAACAGTCTGATCTCTGGGCTGAATGAGATGTCAACTTCTGGCTGTAGGAGCGGTTCACCTCCCGCTGCTCCTAACAGCAATGAAGAATCACAGCGTCCCGGAAGTCCCGATATAGTGAAGCGATCCATGGGCCCCGCTTTCGGTAGTACAGGTATTGCGGGGCTAACATGCTGTCGGCCTTTCCGTTTAGGCATTGGGTATTTAAGGAAATGTTTCGTATTTGATAAGAGTCTAGCGTGAATCCAGGAGCAGCCTCACAAAACTCCTATCACGCCGCCATCTTGCCTCCCCCTCAATATGGACCTGAGTTTATATAATAGGAATGAATTCCATTGCAACTATGGAAATAGCAACTATCTTTGCATTGCACTCAAACTCTTGCTAATTTTTGTAAAGTGCTTGTCAGGGGCTAACTGGTCATATACAATGACACTTAACCAGATATTGCTGCTGACAATGTCTGGTTAGCGCCCACTGCAAAACTGGCTATTTTGAGGCGGAGTCAAAACTGGCTATTCCAGGGGTGGAGTCAGCACTTAACTGGGCAAGGTAACTGCATAAATAGGACTGCATAAAAGTCAGTCCTATCTTCATGTGGTTTGCCACAGCTGGTTAAATGCTGATTATTGCACTTAACCAGTTATTTTTTCGCTGGCTCTATATACCAGAAATTTAATGCTGGAGCCTGGACATGGGCTGACATTGAATTTCTGGGGGCAATGCAGTCAGTAAAACACTGAATACCACCTGCTGAATTTCAGAACCTAAGATTTCAGCCTTTTTTAAAATTGTTTGAAGTTTGATCCAGAAGGAAGGTGAGGGGGGAATGCATTCCATAAGATTGATGCAAGATTTATTTTTTAAGCTGAATGCTGAGCAGTGTCCAATCTGGCAGTTGATAGTGGGGGAATCCATCCACCATCTCTTTAATTTAGTGTGCCTAGTCTCAAATCTCCTGTAGTAATGTCGATTATGGACAGCACACAATACAAACTTTACATGGAGTTTACCCTGTATCTCACACATAGGATATCATTGTGCTTGTACTTATTATCCCAGATCAGTGGCATAGCTACGTGGAGCCACGAGGGCCTGCCCCCCCCCCCAAATTTCCTCTGAAAGCGTTGTCCAGCTCTGGTCTCTGGCGCTGCCACGTTGTCTATCCTGCTCTGACTTCCTCTCACATCCAGCAAACTCCTTTTAGTGAAACTGAACATGAGGGGAAGACAGAGCAGGGCAAGCAATGTGGCTGCGCTGGAGACTGATGCTGGACAACGCTTCAGCTGGTGGGGGTTGGGGACTGCTGTTGTAGCAGTGGGTGGGGAGTAGCAGGGCAGTGAGGTGGCGGGGGGGGGGGGGCAGTGGCTGGGTGGCAGACCAAAATGTGCCCCCCACCTCGGGCTCTGGCATCCTCCCACCTCGAGGTCTAGCTAGGCCCCTGTCCCAGATAATATGTAACACTGCCCAAAGCCTAGGATCTCCCCCATTAAAGCCCAAAGTCTTAGCACTTACTTGTTCTAATAACAAGTTGTCGGAATCTTCCTCACTCTTCCCCACCTTTACCTTTCCCCAACCCCTCTTTTCTCACTGTCTCTCATTCCACAGTTACCAGAGGTGCATACAGACCCCTCACACCAACATTCTCTCTAACAGCCCCTTTCCGTTCAAGCCTATGACTCTCCAGCAACCCTATCACACCACAGACAGACACTGTATCACCAATTCCACCTTCACCACTTCCTCACCAGCCCCTGCTCACCTCCTAAAAACAACACTGATCTTTATCAGATGTACCAAATCACTCATGTCACACTCAAGACACTGAATAAATCTCAAACACACCAAAGATGAAAAAGACATTTTTTAAAAAATGTCTCAGGGAATCCTGAAAATCTGGGACCACTGGCCCAAAATAACACAATTCCCCAATACCAGAATGTCTCGGTATCTCACTAGGTCAGCTGAGCTGAGAGTTCTATGTACATAGTTTATAAGCCATTGCATTGTACAGCTGCACCCATCATTCTTATGAGGCCTCCAAGTCTTCCAGGAACTTCTGAGTATGCAGTGGAGAAGAGAGCAATTCACTTTTATTGTTGAGATTGACTTACAGGCATGCTGTGTATAATAGCATAAATCTGATTTGCTTATCATAGAGATTTGAACAAACAGGAGCAAACTATCTCCTTCTGGCTGCAACTTTCCCAGAGTAGTCCTGGAAAACCCAGATCTTTCTCTGATTCTGAAAAGCTACCCACAATGCCATCTTTTTGTGCATTAAATTGAGGAATCAGGCCAGCACCATGCATGTCCTATTTTAATCCAGATGCCATGAATTCATGTGGTGCACCATTCAATGGTAAACAGATATATGTGCTCTCCCAGCTTGAGCTTTGAGGATTCCCTGAGCTTCTTGTTCATGAACGTTTCAGACAAGCCCGCTAGTCTGAAGTTATTGAGACATCATGCTCACTTCTTACAGTTCTTGAGTTTTTCCTCACAACAAGGCCTTATGATACTGGTGATATGTGCTGTCCTCAATAGCAGACACTTTTTATTCCATTTGCAATTAACCTCTGGACATATAAGAACATATGAACATGTATTCACAAACTGGATCAGACCAAGGGTCCTTCTAGCTCAATGTCCTGTTTCTAAAGTAGTCAATGTAGGTTATAAGTACCTGGCAGAATCCCCATAAGTGGCCTAATTCCTATTACTTATCCCTAGGAATAAACAGGGGCAAAAACACACTGGCTCTGCAACATGGCATTAATACCACAAAGGTAACCTGGGTCCCAGGGGGAAAAGGCAACTAATAACAATAATGATGAGAATGGGTTCAGGGCCTGGAGTGCTAGGAATTTACCTCTTTTTCAGGCTTACCACAGTATCAGGCTCATTTTCAAAAGAGAAGAACATCAAAAAAGCAACAAAAAAGGCACATGGACGTCTTTGTAAGAAGAAAGATGTTCAAATCCAATAATCGAAACAGCGACGAAAAGACGTCCTGGCCACAAGGACGTCCATCTATGGAGGTCTCTGCAAGGGGTGTGTTAGAGGCATGTTTTGGGCGGCGTTACGAAATGGACGTCTCCAGCATATAACGGATAGCAAAATGCTTTTGCCTTGGATGTCCATAGTTAGACCTGATATAAAAGTGTCTAGGGTAAAAGGTAAGCTGTCTTTACACCCATTAGCGATTTTCTGGAGTTGGAGAGTGGAGGATTAGTTGTTTGGAAAGAAAGTTGAGAGTTGTTCAGTGCACTGTTACCTTTGTCTGTGTGCCTGGTTTCCTGTGCAGGCACACTGGTTTGCTGCTCTATCTGCCCTTCCGTGTGCTGGGGCTGGTGGCCACTAGGACCAGCTTCTGCCATAGGCGCCAACTCCGTGGGTGCTGTGGGTGCTTGAGCACCCCCAATATTTTCACCTGCCCAGGCAGGGGCGGGGGCGCCGACCTCTGAAGGGCACCGCCGCCGCTTACCCCTCTGACGCGACGTTGCAGCAGCTGCCCAGCATCAGTCAAAGCGCTGCCCCCTAGCTAGGGTTACCATATGGCTCCAGAAAAAGGAGGATGGATTGAGCCAGCCGGGTTTTACTTCCATTGCTTTGAAAGCAATGGAAGTAAAACCCAGCTGGCTCAATCCGTCCTCCTTTTTCTGGAGCCATATGGTAACCCTACCCCTAGCCTTCCCTTCGCTTCACTCGTTCGTCGTTCCCTCTGTGCCCCGCCTTCTTCTGACATCATTTCCGTGAGGGCGGGACACTAAGAGGGAACAACGAATGAGCGAAGTGAAGGGAAGGCTAGGGGGCAGCGCTTTCACTGACGCTGTGCCTGCGCAGGCTCAGCTGCTGCGAGTCTGCGATGGAGGTAAATTTAAACAATTTATTTAGAGAAGATGGGCAGGTAGATTTTTATGGCTTAGGAATTGTTTTGCAGATATCACTTTTGAGACATGTCTAGTTGTCTTAGTAAACTTCCTTGTAGAGGGAAATCGTTTTTGGGGGAGGATTTAGAGAAGCTAGTTAAATCATTGTCTGAATCTAAGATGCCTTGGCTTCTGGAAAATAGGTCTATCTAGATTTATGACTAGAGGTTTTTCTGGTAGAAGTTGCTTCAGAGAGTGTAAACATTTTTAGGCTGGGATGAATCAGTGGAACACTGGGTAGCCATTTTCCTTTCAGATGCCAGCCCTTTTCATGGCAGTCATAGAAGGGGTCACCCAGCCTCCTCCCCCTTACCATACAGCCATGCAGTTTGGAAGGAACAGGTGGCCTTCTATATGGCCACACGTATGACACATATGTACCAAAGTTTCTCTGTCACAGTTGACCTGTCATGCAAACCAGAATGCTGCCTCCTCTCACATCAACCCCAGCATTTGATAATACCACATATGTAGTGCACAAAGTAGAGACACACACCCTGGTAGGTGAAAAAGTTATATGTTGTAATATATAATAAAATCTAAACTATGCACAATTCTTTTTTTGTCAAAACTCATTGAGGGTTCTCCCTTCCCTCTATGACCCTTCTTAAAAATTGTATCAGCAGCAGCAGGAGATGATCCTGTATTTGCAGCCACTGCTGGACAGAGTCTTCAGGAGTCTTGGTAAACGTGTCAAACAATCCTTATAAATGATATCTTCTGAATTAAAACTATAAAGAATTGTGGTCTTTAGAAAGACCTTTGTAAAGTGTAGCAATAAGGTATTGCTAATGGTGTGGCTTCTAAGCGCCGCTGGAGTGCTGAAGAAGGCACTTTTTAGTGCTGTAACATGGTACCGTGTTGAGTCATCTCTTAATAAATAGTTCATATCTACGCCTTTGGTCTGTTCTTTGAAGAGCCTGATTCTGTTCCCACTCCTCTCTTATTCCGTTATCTAGTAGTCTACATAATTATGGTATCTTACCATCTTATATGATAGATCTCATTGAGTTATCAGCACAAAGTGCCACTTCATCATCTAGAGAATATCTCATATTACATTTCCCAAGTTGTAAAAACTTAACCTACAAAACTATCCATAATGCTAATTTTTCTTACCAAAGTACAAAATTCTGGAACTTATTACCCAAGTATATCAGACACTCAGTTGATTATATGTCATTTAGACGTTTGCTTAAAGCCCACTGCTTTAGATCTGTGATCAACTAATATGAAAAGACTATTTTTTAATAGTTGTATTCTTATATTAATATTGTCTTGTAATGCTTCTTCTTAGGGATCTGTTTATGATGCAATGCTAGTGGCTGTCCATGCAGTCGTGTTGACACGGCTCATTCAAAGTGAATGGGCTGTGTCGGCATTAGCGCATGGACAGCTGCTAGCGCTGCTTAGTAAACCGGTGCGTTAATTTGTTATGTAAGTCGCATTGAACCTGAGCTTTCTTGGGAAATGTGAGGTAGAAATGTCATAATAAATAAAATAAATAAATTATGACATATTCAGAAGAATACATTTAATTTATTTAGAATAGTTGTACCTGCCCTGGAGAAAACATTATTTACAATGTTGCATAAGCAATACCTTTCAATATCTGAAGAAAGGATTAACTAAGTTATTGCTCAACATAACATTTGGATTATGAAATAGTGTTTAATAAAAATGCAAATTAATTTTTTTACTGGAAATCATTTCAGGAAATCTGATCTTTCTTATAGGGCAATTATGAATTTGGGGGCCACTTGCTGTGTGTGAGAAGAGTTCTGTAACAGATCAATTCCTGAAATAATACTGGGGTCAAGTCTCAGGAGCAAATATTCCCATTAGCATAGCAGTCTTGTTTTCATAATTACTTTAGAGCTTATTTTTCACAATTCTTACATTTTAGTTTGATATGTAACCTTTGCTACACTGACAAAGAAAAAATCATGATGCTCAAAGGGAAGTCAATGGGATGTGTCATTTGTGAAGACAGCATGATACGAATGAATATTTATGAGTAAGAGGACAGAAAAACAAATCTGCCAGATGGAACCAAGTTAATTTTACAAAGAAAAAGAAACCGGGCCCAATACCACCTTTTATACATCTAGTGAAAAGAATTCTTTTCAGGTAGATATTAAACAGTTTGAAAGGCATGTGGTGTATTCAGACTGACATTGCAGTAACATCTTTAAATATTGACATCTATTACACATTGACCAACCTTAATCAGCTTTCATATCTTAGAACTGATGGCTTTTGAAAATTGTCCCATGCTTCTGCTAGATTATGGGGTTCTTTTACTAAGGTGCGCTGAAAAATGGGCTGCGCTACTGTAGGCGTGTGTTTTGGGCGTGCGCATTTCAGCACGCCTGTAAAAAAGGCCTTTTTAAAATTTTTGCCGAAAATGGATGTGTGGCAAAATAAAAATTGGCGCACATCCATTTTGGGTCTGAGACCTTACCGCCACCCATTGACTTAGTGGTAAGGTCTCACGCGGTAGCCATGTGGTAATCATCTATGCACCTAAAATGATGATTACTGCCTGATTTCCGCTGCGTGCAGGAAAAGAAACATTATTTTACAGTATGCGTAGTGGATGCGTGTAAAAAACAAAATTACCACCCAGACCATGCGGTAGCCGGGCGGTAACTCTAAATTGATGCACGTAGGATGCACATGTGCACCTATGCGGTTTAGTAAAAGGGCTCCAATATTTGAAAAGATTGTCGTATCCATAATCAGCGAAGGGCCTAAGAAACTAAAGATGGAACAAATGAAAGCAATACATTTAGCTGGCTAGAACTGTATTTAGCCACCTTGAGCTGAAAATCAGACTTTGGGATTGTAGAGCTGGCAGGTTACTCAATTCCTGGAAGAAGATTCTAGACCTGTATTAGATTTCTAGTGATCTTATCTTAATGCATTATTGGCATGCACTTCTAATACCAATGGATGGAATCAAAGACTACAAATAATACACTGCTTTGGGATATAAGTTCAAATGCAAGTCCAACCAAATATTGTCCCCCTCTAGAAGTAAGAAATTTGGCGGTCTGGGATTGATATTACTGAGAATGAGCACCAGGGAAATGATAATCCCCTGGGGATCTGCTGGTTATTTCAAAGTAGTAAACCAAACTACTCAATATAGTTCCCAACTGTTTCTCTGGCAAAAATAATATAATAAAATACAAAACAAACCAGAGTACTATCACACAGAGAAATGTGTGTAGACTGACCTCAAAGAGTATAAGCAAAATATAACCAGAAAAATATTTATAAGTGAAGGAGAGGTTCTCAGAGTGTTAACTCACCCAAGCAAAGCAGTACACAAAGGTAGATCCTGCTTCTAAGGGTGGACAAGTTTCTCGATCATTGAACGTCTCCAAATGTTTTTTTGAATATAACGTGAGCAAACAAAACCAGTGCTCTCCAATTTATAGTGTTAAACCTTAACCAAAATAAAATATTTGAACTATAAACTTCAAGGTCTATCCTCTCACATTCTCAGACAATCTCATACACACTATTACTCTCTTCTCTCTACTTACAGGAATATGTTTACTCCCTGTTACATCGTTCATTTTGTATGTATCATCAGTCCTAGGAATATATATGCAAAATTAAACTATATATTACTCTCATATAATCTCATAATATACATTCCCAAACTGAGATATTTGAACTCTGAATGTGCCACAAATTCTAAATAAACATTACATTACTTTACATAACCAAGTAATGGAAAAGGCGCACTTAATACCGCTGGGTGTGTGTACTGCACCCTGTGGATTCTAACTGCTCACAGCGTCTCAGCATCTCAGCTTTTCTTGATTAAAGTCCAACTTTTATTCGCCAGGGTCATGATGAGTTCTACTCTGCAGGGTTTCAAATAATCTTCTTCAGGAACTCGAAATGTTATATCCTGAAAACCAAAATGAAAAAAGCGCCCCTGTTCTAATTATTTCAATGTGACCAGGACTAGCACTTTAAAAAACAAAATATTAGGCTCTGGGATCATTGGTGTAACCCAGCATGACACTTTTATGTAAATGAGAATATTTTTCACATGCTGACTAGTAAGGTAAATTACCATGTTTCTGACCAACATTTATGGCAAGTGTACTTCTTCCTCTTGTATTTCACATCAGGATTTCCATTCCCAGATAATTTCCCAAACCTTACCGCTTTCTTGAAATGTTGCCTCCATGACCTCACTACACGCCTCCTCCAATTTTCCTTCTACTGCCTTCTCCTTCTAAGGATGGTAGACTTATCCATTAGGCACAATAGGCTCGATGCCTAAGACACACGAAAATGTTTTCATATTTTTTTTTAATCAGAAAGAATTAAAATAAAGTAAAAGTTATTAATTTTCATGACTTGTCTTTTGTCCTTGAAAATACACACAATAAATAGAGTATAAATGCATAAAATACAAATAAAAATTAAAAGCTCAGTCATATATCAAATGCTGCTGAGGGAGAGGCCCACAAATTGCCTAGGGTCCACAAAAGTCATAATATGGTCCTGCTTCTAAGCACGAAGTCAATTCCTCTGGTCTTTTTTTTGCAATCATAACATTTCCTCTGTACCAGAGCTCATATTAAGCCTCTCCCCAGCTGCACTCAAGACACCTAGATTTTCACATGACTGCCGTGTTCAATTGTCTTCAACAAAAGGGCAATTTTCAAAGATATTTACTTGGGTAATACGACTGTCTTTTAGAATTGATCTTACTTAAAACAGCTAAAAGCATGCATGGGATTCCATAGGTTGCATGTTTTTAACTAGGCTTATGAGAGGCACCTGTCTTGGTATGTTTTGGACAGGATCAGGAAGTAACTGACAAAAATGTTGCTCATGTTATTTTTGTAAGAAACTTTACTCAAACACAAAGCAGGTGCAAAGGTCTACAATTTTCTTGTTGTTGTGGCAGTTTTCGCAGGACTTTCCCTTTGGAAATTGCCCCAACTACAAAGAAATTGTGGACTTTTGCACTTAGTTGGGCAGTTTGGAAATTGATCTATGTTACAGATCAATTGACTGTGTTTAGTATGATTGCAATTGGTGGCAAATCATCATTATGCTAGAGTTGGCGTTTCCAAAACCATTTCTTTGTTCCTATAAATTAACTTGAGAAGACAAGTCACTGTGACAGTAACTGTTTTCTTTCAGAATAATTAATGGCATATTACTCAGGTCATATTAACATGCCTTCACTACTTAATTTATGTAGAGTTACGGAAGGCATTTTAGTGAAGAGCACACACAGGAAAGTGTTCATGCATTAATGACTACATAAACACAGACACACTCAATTGGACTGTGATAGATTTATTAAAGAAAAATCAGAGTGTATGTATGAAAGACACAGGGAAAGATACACTACACGTGATGGCAGTCATTTGTTATAGTTTATTTATACATTCCTGTAAATCATTAAGCAGCTGCTGTGTGTGATGCTAAAATCTATCAAGTACATGGATAGATTTTGTAACTAAATTTTGGCACTGTACATGGCAGGGATTTTATAATTTATAGCCATATATGAAGCTGTGGTAATTCAGGTGGTTTTTTGTTTGTTTTGAAAGTAACTTGAAATATGAAAATATGAAAATGAAGCATATATGATCAGAAAAACATAAGAAAAAAATTACAGGGAAGAGAAACACCTTATTTATTAATATAGGGAACTGAAATTTCTCCAATAATCTTATGTATCTGTCTGGTATCCCTCAGTAAAGGTGGGGAATCCAAGAAACTTACAGGAACTCAATAAATGAATATCATTATAATAAAGGCTTATTTTACTGAGTGCATGCATGTGTATGAGTGAATATGCCTTGATTCATATATTAAGCAGTGATATGGCCACAGGTGGACCGGGTGGGCAGGGCCTCACTGACTTGGGGCTCATGCCCACCCAATATCAGTGCACCCTTGTAGTATCTGACAGGGATTCCCAAGCCCTGCCAACTAAAGATCACCCAGAACTCCCTGCTGCCAAGCTAGACAGTTGGCACCTGCATTTCTGCACCACCAATGCCAGTACTCCCCGTAAGCCAGGGATGCTGCTGCCAATTGCCGAGCTTAGCATCAGTTCTGGGCACCTTTGAAGAAGGTCTTTAGATGAAGGACTTGAGGATCCCTGCTAGCTCAGGTATCTATATTGTAAGTTGAATTGGGGTAGTGGATGCTGGAGAGTGTGGTGAGGAGGCTAGAGAGGACATTTCTTGCCCACCCACTTTTCCAGTAGGCCTACCTAAAATTTGCCATCTGGCTGTACTACTGGGCTGATGTACATTTTATGTGTTTTGTAACAGGGTGAGCTGTGTGTCATTTGCTCAGGAGGGCTGGTGCACAGGTGGTTTGGGGGAGGGTGAATGGCAGGTTGTTGTGAAAGTGGTGGGATAGGTATCAAAAAGGGTGCTTGTGTGTTTCTATGGAAGAAGGGAGAAGTGATTCAGTTTTCCTCCTTTCCTTATCTTTAATGTTCTCATTCTTTCCACTTTTGTTTTTTTCCTCCTGTCCTTCCCTTTTTCATTTTTCTTTTCTTTCCTATCTCTATCAGTTCCTCTATCACTTCCCATCCGCTTAACTATTCTCCTTAGTTTTCTTTTCCTGTGCACTTCTAATTAGCTGTGGTAATTTCCTCTTCTGTGCCACAGGGTTGGGTCCTTGCCAACACACCTCAGCGACAGACCTGGTACTCTCCTCTTCTGCAGGTGTTGGATCTCTACTGGCACACTCCCATCTCAGATGCTGTCCCAGTGCTGTTGGATTGGCACTTTCTAGTCTCAGCCACGGCTTTTTTTCTGCAACTCCTATATTTCCCTCCATAGGCATAGCTTTCTTTATAGTTGCAAAAAGCTATATGTATGGAGGGACAAACTAACCCTTGACAGTGCCTTTGCCTAATGCAAAACATGCCAAAAAAGGTGAAAAATACCTTGGCTGCAATAGTACCACATTATTGAGTGCTGTATTAAGGAGTTGCCATATCATCCACCTCCTTCCTTATCAAACATTTACTAAGAAAATAGCTGTCCTAGCCATGGGACAGATAAATATTGTCACTACATATAAATTATGCATATCAAAGGGAATGCTAAAGGAAGAGTCTAAGCATGACTGCAATGTTTTATTAGAACTGTATGGCACCCAGAGAGCTTTCCCTGTTCCTCTTTTACTTTCTCCTTTTGTGGCTTGCTTAAATTTAAGGGGAAAGTATTCTACCCTATTGTGATTCTGGGCTCTGTGGTGGGATCTCTGGATGCCTGGGTTGCCACTTCTGCTGATCATTCTCCCAGGATGGGTCTTGGAAAGATATGTGAGACTGATTGATTCTTTGCCATTGCCATTTACTGTGGCTGTATCAGCTGCCCCTAGAGAGATGTTCAAGCAAGTACTCAGGATATAAACCAATCTTCGAATTTAGCATGACATATTAAGCTCCCTTTCAGTCCCTGAATGTGAGGCTATGAAGCTGCTGGAATGGATGGGGTCAACTAAGGATGGTTGCTGATTGGTTCTCAGAAACCATTCTTGGTATTGTCATCCAAGTGATGGCTGCAAACCCCTTCACAAATGATAGGATGAGCCTTTGATGCATGTTGAAGGTATTCTTTCTGGGTACATCTTTAGAGCAGCTGCAAATTTGCAGATTTGTGTGCTATTAGAGTTAGTTCTGGGTGCCTATGTTATGAAGGCACATAGGCACCTATATTGAGTTTATAAAATAGGCACTTGTTTGGACATTCCACATAGGTGCCCTTTTACCACATAAACCCCTGTATGTATCCAGACACAATTTTATTTTAATGCATATGTGGCAAAAGAGTGGGTTTTTAAATCTGTAAAACTATATTATTTCTTGAAGTGTATTTCTCTAGTTTGGCCAGCAGGTGGAGCATGTTTATGTTTACATTTGTTACAGAGAACTGACTGTTCCTTCTTTAGGGGCCCTTTTACTAAGGCATGCCCAAAAGTGGCCTGTGCTGGTGTAGGCGTGTATTTTGAGAGTGCATTATTACATTTCCTGAGTGTGCCTGGAAAAAGGGATTTTTTTAATGTGCCGGAAAATGGACACGCAGCAAAATGAAAACCAGTGTGCATCCATTTCTGGCCTGAGACCTTAATGCCACCCATTGACTTACCGGTAAGGTCTCACTTGCTAACCGGGCAGTAAGCGTCCAGAGCGCGCCAACTGCCAATTACTGCCAGGTAAGCACCCCGTGGTAGAAAATAGAAAATATTTTCTTCCGTGTGTTTTGGGCACACGTCAAAAATAGAATTACCACTCAGGGCATGCAGTATTCGAGTGGTAGTGCCAATTTGACGTCCATAGGACACACGTAGGTGCCTATGTGCCATTGTAAAAGGGCCCCTTTATTAACACAGATAAGAGGTAACCTGCAGTGATATGGCCTGCAACTTTTAAAACTTGCTATTCTGGGCTTTGATTGACCCAGGAACTCAATTTGTCTAGGATGTACTGGCTTTTGCCCTAGTCTTAATCAGGGAGAAAAGAGAGAAGAATATCTTTGCTGAGGCCCTGTGAACAGTTATATTTAATAACCTGTGAACAGCTATATGTCCTGATCTTCCCAGGTACTATTTAGATAGTAAGCAAACGTTTAGTTAGTTTTATAATTGCTCCATATTCAGTTACTTGTTACTGTTTGCTGATTGCACCTTTTCTGTTCATTGTTCTAAATTTTTATGACACTAAACATTTTTAGTTTATTGTCTCTGCTTTTCTGGACTGACTAAGAATCCTGGTGTTTGCGTGTTGAGTCTGTGGGTGCTTTCTAGGAACTGTGGGACCATTGGGAGTGTGGTCCCAGTAACCTAGAAATCACTGGGGATAATTTGAGAGTGGGAGACTCACCTAGAGGCAGTTAGGACCCAGTCGGTGGGAGGAGGGTGCTAGTGTAGAGCACAAGTGGCAGGTGCAGGTGGACCTGAGCTGTGCTGGGGATATACCCCCTAAGTGGCTGCAGGGTAGCCCCAGGTAGGTGGCTAGGTGTTCCGTGACAGTATAGAGATCAGATTAGGAGCCCTTTGCAGACGACACTTACTGTGACCTTTTAAAAATATGAGTGAAGTTTAACCTTTCTCAATGACCTACTCACCCTATACATTAGTTCAGTTTCCTCTGGAAGATAATAAGCCCTGGTAATAGAGGGCACAACATCTAATGGAATATTCAAAATCTATCATAGATATTTCCTCAACATTTCCTGGAGATATATTATCTCAAATGTTTAGGAATGTCACTTCTCATGTTCCCAACATAATTTATGCTTCGCTTTCCATTTTCAGAAACTGTTCTATGGGAATGAGGTTCTCTGTAAAATAATATTTTCCTGTTCAGAGAAAATGCACATTTAGCCAGACTGAGCAACTTGAAATGATTTATAATATAGCTAGATTGTTTGCATTTTGCTGATATTTCAGTTCAGTCAGCTATTTCGCCTATTTTTTAAATACTGTGGGGATATTGCTCATAGATGGCTACAACTTTGGTCATTCATCTTGTTCTTCTAATTCTTACATGAAAGCTTGACTACAGGATAAACCATTATTTTAGACTTCAGGGTTGAAAGAAGTACTATAACAGAATGGCCTTTAAAATCAAGGTTTTCCATTGGTATATTTTTTAGGCATGTTTCCTGCAAAACCATGAGTGCCTATTGTGAAAGGTCAGTCTGACTGTTTGTTTGCCGCACTGCATATGTAAAAACAGATATATATGGAGTAGAAAAGAAACAAACTAAGGATCAATGAGTGGCAGGGTGGGAGGTACACCAGTGTTGTGTCCAGCCTCTTAAAAAGTATAGAAGCCAGCATGGACTGTGGAAGAAGTGGCACAGTATCAAGAACATAACATAAGAATAGCCATGCTGGGTCAGACCAATGGTCCATCTAGCCCCGTATCTTGCTTCCAAAAGTGCCCAATCCAGGTCACAAGTAACTGGCAGAAATCCAATTAGTTCCAACATTCTATGTTACCAATCCTGGGGCAAGCAGTGGCTTCCCCCATGTCCCTCTCAATAATAGACTATAGACTTTTCCTTCAGGAACTTATGTAAAACATTTGTAAACCCAGATACGATAATTGCTGTTATCACATCCACTGGCAACGAGTTACAAAGCTTAACTATTTGTTGAGTGAAAAAAATATTTTCTCCTATTTGTTTTAAAAGTATTTCCATGTAATTTTATTGAGTGTCCCCTGGTCTTTGTACTTTCTGAAAAAGTGAAAAATCAGTTGACTTTTACCTGTACTATACCACTTAGGAATTTATAGACCTCAATCATATCTCCCCTCAGCTGTCTTTTTTCCAAGTTAAAGATCCCTAACCTCTTTAGCCTTTCCTCATATTGGAGGAGTTCTATCCGCTTTATCAGAAGGTATTAGGGAACTAGCCAGGGTCAGGAAAGATATGGCATGATGGGGGGGGGGGGGGGCCCAGGTCCTATTACCAGAAGATCTGGAGGAGTGTGGAGAGGAGGAGGAGAGAGAGGAGGGAGGGAATGAGTGCAAGAGGGACACAGAGAATGAGCATGGGGAGAGAAAGTGGGTGCAAGGGGAAGGGCAATGTGGGAAGAGTTCAAGGGAGGGTGAGGAGATATGTGAAGGGAAATTGCAGAGGGAAAGGAAGGAGAGAGAACACCCTCATTCCCTACATACTTTCATATATTCTACACATCACTATACAAACAAACACAAACATACCCTCCATATATCCCCCACACTCCCAACCTCCCCACATACAACTCCAACCATCCTATCTCACCACCTTCCCATACACATTGCCTAGGATGCCTCATTTTGAAGGCATCAAATACCCAGACCAACTACCTACTTTTGGGCTGTATGCATTCGCTGATTCAATGTGGTACCACTGTGACATTACGGCGTTCCTTTACTCAACTTCTGGCTCTCTAATTTCTGGGATCTCTGACACTCCTCCTGCTTCCTCCTGCTGTCTGGTCCTGCTTATGGATGTCAAAACTTTAACTCCGGCCCTGATCACAACCATGCATTCTTTTAGGATTTTCTTAGTATACAGCGTCTCCAGTGAAATATAACTCACCTTAAATAGACTGTCAAACACACAAAAGTTTCATCTCATGGACTGTAGTTCCAGATGGTTCATCCTCTGTTGTTATGGAAAAAGTTCATGCTAACTTGTTGCATTCAAAATGTCTTAGTGATGCAGGCTCACGGGATTCTATATGTCCAAGGACCAACAACCCCACCAATAAGCATGCCCAAAGAAGATACAAATTACAGATACCAATGGCAAAATATCAGCTCCTAGATTTATGCAGATGTATATGCTTTGTTTTCATTTCAAACAGGTTTTAAGCACCCAGAAGCTCACACTCCTATAAAGCTGAATGGATCATGCAAAACACAGGGACAGATGTTTGGGGTTGTTTTCTAATACCCTCTGACAAAACAAACAAACAAAACCTTTCCTTGTCTGGTCCTTTTCCTGTCTTTAGACTAAAGCCCACAAATTTTTTTTTTCTATCTGTCTCTCTGTGTCTAAGACTTGTCAGGGAAAACAGTTTAACCACTGGCTGGTTTGTCTTTGTCAATCATAATGATTGATTCAATCAGAATACCTATCAGTCTGTCACTTAATCAGTAGTTCTGCTTTATTCTTTCAGTACAAAGAAATTAACAGGATCTGTCAGAAAGATGTAAACAGAAATTCCTCTTGCTATGGCTACCCCCTCCCCCTTAGAGTCACTGTTGCATAGGCTACCTAATTGTGTCTTCACCTCACTGCTTGTCCAGTAACTACAGAGGTCACAGTCAAAACAACAAGATTGTTTCAGTCTGAGCAGCCCTGCAGGCCCTTGCACAACTTTTTCTTGAACACTGACTTGATGTTTAGAATGATATTTACATTCATACATTTATCTGTACTTCAAAATAATACATTTTGTCATATACTGAGGTGATGAACAAGCGACTAGCATATGCAGCAAAACAAATAAAAAGACTGCTAAATAAATCATGAATTCTATTTAAAAAAACATATAAAGTTTTTAAAAGTATGAATGCCCTTACAAAAATATAATGTGAGGAATTAGTCAAAATATAAAACCACCGATAATCATATAAAAAAACCCCAAAAATAACAAAAAATCCATAGAAAACAAGAAATAATTAACCAGTTGTACTAAGCAGATTTTATGTTTTAACTTTCAAAAAGTTCAATCAGGTAAGATGGCGCCCAAGAGGTAGGATGTGAACACTGCATATCATGACTTCCTACGATAGGCTTAACAAACACTATGGGAAAGTTCAAGTCCAAGTTCCCTTTATTATTTCATATACTGCACCAGTGGCGTAGCCAGACCTGAGATTTTGGGTGGGCCCAGAGCTAATATGGGTGGGCACTATATATATATATATATATATATATATATATATAAATGGATAGATAAATAAATTTTAAACTAGGCACTGCAGAGACCATCCCCACCCAAAAACCCACTAAAATGAGAGAAAGACAACTTTTTTTAAATTAAGCTAGCTTGGCACTATTAAAATTTATTGTTGGGGAATTTTTGGGTGGGGATGGGCTCCTCATTGCCCTAGGCACCGGCACGTCTACCCCCCCCCCATCCAGAAGCCCACTAGCAGACCACAGCCATCATTTTGATTTCAAAAGAATAATCAAAATGCTGGCAGGTCATGGTGGTGGGCTTCAGGGTGGGCTCTTCACTGCAGGGCAAAAAAAAGGTATATTTTAATCATTAAATATATACATTTTTTTGCCCTAGGCAGTGAAGTGTTTACCCCACCCAGAAATTCCACAACAATAAATTTTAATAGTGCCCAGACCCCAGCTAGCCTTAATTTAAAAAAAAAATTACATGATGATTATAATGGAAAATAAAAAGCATTTGCAATTTTATAACCTGCTGGCTGATGCTGGGCTGGGTTGGGCTGCTGGCAGCAGGCAGCTGCTGCTTACCTTGGCACTGGTAGTAAAGTTATGGAGGCAGACACTACTGCTGAAACTTCTGGAGTGATCGCTTGTGAACTTCCAGGTCCTCCGATGCCAATTCCCATGTCCAGGGCCAGGCTGAGGCTCGCCTCGCATAGTGCACGTGCGCACGTCCAGTCATTAGCGCCGCTGCTACTACCGCTACCGCCGTGCCATGTAGGATCCGGATGGAATCACGATGGGAAACTACGACGCAGCGCGCTGCCTGCACGGCCCTGCAGTGCATTCACGAAGGTAGGCGTCGGCGGGCTGATGTTTGGAGCCTACCCTGAAGACCTACGCGGATGCCTGGCTACCGCGACGGGGCTGTTGCTGCTGCTGCAGACTGCAGCAGTGTGTGTGTGCACTTGGGTGGTGGTGGGCGGGCGGCGGGCCTGAGCGAAATCGGGCTGGAATGGATTCCTCCGTCGTCGTGCCGTGCTGCTGCTCCTGCAACTGTGTGCGCTTCGGTGGGTGGGCCTGGGCCGAAATTGGGTGGGTCTGGGCCCACCCAGGCCCACCCGTAGCTACGCCCCTGTACTGCACATCGTAGCTAAAAATTTCTATGCAGTTTACAAAGTGATTTTAAAAAGGAGATAATTATGGGAATGGAAAAGACAAAAACAAAGCACAATAAACAAAGCACAATAGGGGGACACATAAAGGCAAAGTTACATTAGTAATCAGGGTAGGGGTAGAGAGCAAGAAGCAAACAAAATATATATTTAAAAACATATAGGGGTCCTTTTACTGAGGTGCGCCAAAAAATGGCCTACGCTGGTGTAGATGCATGCATTGGACAAGCGCAGATCAATTTTTCAGCAAACCAGCAAACCTGCCTTTTGTGGGGGGGGGGGGGGGGGGGGGGGCGAAAACGGACGTGCAGCAAAATAAAAATTGGTGCACTTCCATTTTGGGCATGAGACCTTACCGCCACCCATTGAACTAGCGGTAATGGTCTACGTGCGTACAATGACATTTACTGCCAGTTTAGCATCACATGCTGGAAAATTTCTGGTGTGCTTACTGGATGCACTTAAAAATGAAATTAGTGCCCGGGCCTCACGGTAGCTGGGCGGTATTTCAATATTGAATCACGTAGGATGCACGTATGTGCCAACGCAGCTTAGTAAAAGGGCCCTAAAGTTTCTTAAAGTCAAGGCTCCTTTTATACAGCCGTGCTAGTGATTCTGATGTGGAAAATACGATGAAGCCCACTGAATTCATATGAGCTTTGTCACATTTACCACACGGGAATTGCTAGTGCGGCTTTGTTAAGAAGTGAAAATAATCAGCCATGGATAGGTGAGGGGAAAGCCTAGGGGAAAAAAGTCTTAAGGGTACTTTTAAACTTCTGAAATAATGGGTCCAGCCTGATAGAGGGAGCTCATTCCAAAGTTTAGGAGCTACTGCACTAAAGCAAGTTGTTGTTAATACTATCTAGCTAAATATGTCATAGTCTGGGGGTAGGTATCTAGAAGACAGGCCGTATTCACATCTCCAAGACAATTTTTTTTTAATGAAATATTCATTCAAGCACCCAAAGGTTTCCCATTCAGTGTGTTTGGCGGCTCTTACCTCTACTCCAAGGCTTTTTCAGACTCAAATGGAGAATTATGCAGTTGGAACATCTACCAGGGGCCCATTGAGATTTGGAGTGGATGAAGTATCGCTGTCCTCCAAGCTGCAAGAACAGCTGTTAGATCCAGCTGATCAGCGAGAGAAATCCGTCACAAGAGTAGCAACGCATGCTGATGAGGTTGATCAATCTGCAGTTCAAGCTGTAGCTAAAAACCCTGCAAGGTCTGTAGTTGGAAATCTGAGTGGCTATGGAGCAGCAGGGTAATTGACCAGCAGCAGTACTATCAAACATAGCTTTGGTGCAGTGAAGGAGGTTGGTAGACCCCTACCCCGAGTATTGGAGTCTCAGACTGTGTCTGATGTTACTTTCTCCCTGGTAAGAATAGAAGAAATACAAGACTATAGTAGCATTGGGTCATTCTGGTCAGTCTATAACTACACAGTTGGCTTCTGAACATTTAACCCCAGATTCTATATAGTGCGACCTAAGTTGCTTATGCAAATTCAGTTGTATTCTGGATTTTCACGTGCAACTTAATTAGTTAACAACTGATAATTGCCACTTAACAAGCAATTATTAAAACTAATTGGCATTAACTAGAATTTGCATGCAGAACTGTGTAAGTTGCATAGTTGAAAAGGAGGCATAGCCTTGGGCGTGGAATGGGCAGGTCATGAGCATTTCTAAAATCTATGCATGGTCAATGCGTAATTTAGGCATCAGCATTTATACCAAGTTTTACTTGGCATAACTGCCCGCAACTAAATTTAATTGCAGACAGGCACTCATTCTATAAACTGCATGGAAATTTAGGCTTAGTCAATAGACTATGCCTAAATTTAGGTGTACTTTATAGAACATGCCTAGGTGTATTTCGTTTTGGCACTGATTCTTTTAGGCGTGATGTATAGAATCTAGTCCTTAAGGCTTAATAATTTGGAGCAGAGGCTGGACTTTCAGGAGTCCTAAATGTCTTTAATAAATAATCCTTTACAATCTTTGGAAACTGAGAGTAAATCATTGCAAACTCTTTCTGCTTCTTTATCAAAACATAACACTAATTTGGAGTTTAAAAGTGAGGATAGTTTGTATTTGATGGCTTTCCTGGAGTCTTCCAGGGATGAATCTGCTATACCTTCCACTCTTTTGGTCATATTGACTTTAGATTATGATAGAAACTAGTTGTTTAAGTCAGGCCCGTGCCAACATGGTAAGCGGGGTAAGCACCGCAGGGGGGCGCCTGTCTTCAAGGGCGCCGCGCTTACCCCGCTTACCGTGTTGTACTAGACTCCCGACAAACAAGACCTACGCTGAACCTCTGCTGCCGCCGGCGCCGCTTCTTTCAACAGCCAGCATAACAAGAAAAAGAAGCGTGGAGCCACCCGCAGCAGCCTTCAGACATGCGCTGTCGGCTCTGCCGGTTCTCTGCCCCCTGACGTCAATTTCTCGTTCCGGGGGCAGAGGACCGGCAGAGCCGACAGCGCATGTCTGAAGGCTGCTGCAGGTGGCCCCGTGCTTCTTTTTCTTCTTATGTCTGCGCCTTCCTCTGCCAGGTACTGCCACATGACTTCCTGTTTTTTTGGGGGTAGAATCGGAGACAGCCCGGGTGGAGTGCTGCCACCGCCATTAATCTAAAGCAAGCTTTGAGTGGGGGAGGGAGTGAGATGACTGGATCAGTGCACAGCAGAGAGAGTGAGAGATTATTGGACTGGGGGGGCAATGATGCTGGAACCTGCAGGGGACATACTAGACCCACAGAAGGAGGGGAAGTGGGAACAGGAGAGAGAGAGAAGAGATATGGATATTTATTGGATCCCAGGAGGAAGAGAGGAAAGACAAATAGTTACTGAACTCCCAGAGAGAGGGGTGGGAGCTGGGAGGGAAGGAAGAGAGAAGAAGACATGCTGGTCCCAGGGTTGGGATTGGGAAGACAGGGGAGAGCCAGAGAGAGATAGGGAGAGAAAGAGGGGACATGGAAAAGAGCAGGGGAGAGCCAGAAAGAGATGGGGAGAGAAAGAGGGGCCATGGAAAAGAACAGGGTAGAGCCAGGGACATGGAAAAGAGCAGGGGACAGCTAGAGAGAGATGGTGAGAGAAAGAGGGGACATGGAAAAGAGCAGGGGACAGCTAGAGAGAGATGGTGAGAGAAAGAGGGGACATGGAAAAGAGCAGGGGAGAGCCAGAAAGAGATGGGGAGAGAAAGAGGGGACATGGAAAAGAGCAAGGGACAGCTAGAGAGAGATGGTGAGAGAAAGAGGGGACATGGAAAAGAGCAGGGGACAGCTAGAGAGAGATGGTGAGAGAAAGAGGGGACATGGAAAAGAGCAGGGGAGAGCCAGAAAGAGATGGGGAGAGAAAGAGGGGCCATGGAAAAGAACAGGGGAGAGCCAGGGACATGGAAAAGAGCAGGGGAGAGCTAGAGAGAGATGGTGAGAGAAAGAGGGGCCATGGAAAAGAGCAGGTGAGAGCCAGAGAGAAGATGCTGGATGGAAGAGGGGTACAGAGAGAGAGAGAGAGAGAGAGAGAGAGAGAGAGAGAGATGAGTTTAAAGATGGAGAGAGAAAGAGGGGACATGGGCAGGAGAGAGAGAGCGAAGCTGCTGGGGAGAAACTGGGTGAGAACCTAGCAGCCAGACTGAGAAATGCTGGATGCAAGAAGGGAGAAAGAGGAAAAATGCTGGAAGGAGGGGGCAGAATGAGGGAAGATGCTGGTAGGTAGAGAAAGAGGAAAGACACTGGAAGGATGGGGTGAGAGAGGACATGCTGAATGGAAAAGGGTCGCGATAGAGAGAGACAATGGATGGAAGGATTGGGAGAGGGTAATGGGTGGAAGGATGGAGAACTTAACCCTCCATTGCCCCATGTAAGCCGCATTGAGCCTGCCATGAGTGGGAAAGCGCGGGGTACAAATGTAACAAAAAAAAAAAAAGAGAGAGGGATGACACTGGATGGAAGGGTAGGAGAGAAAGAGGGATGGTGCTGGACATGGATGGAGGGAAGGGAAGTATATGTACATGGATGGAGGGGAGTGAGGAGAAATGCTGGATATGGATGGAAGATAAACTGCTGAATTTAAGAGCTGGATCGGGACACTGAAGGATAGGGACAGGGCTACAGATGGTAGGCAGTACGCATAAGGACACAGGAGGATGATGGACATGGTGAGAGAAAAAATATCAAATGGAAAGAAGAGACTGCATAAAACAGAAGACACTGGGACCAAAGCGAATAGAAAAACTAAATGATCAGACAACAAAGGTAGAAAAAAGTATTTTATTCAGAATTTATTAACTGGACTATGTCAGCTTTTGGAAATATGCATTTTGCATGTAAGTTTCAATTTTTCTAGTATTGCTGCATGCTGAGTCTGAGTTCTTGAGGTAACTAGCTTGTAGTATTTTCAGCCCTTTTTGGTGTTTTTTTTTCACTAGGTTGTGTACTGGTGTTTTAGAGAACGGTGTAATTACAGTGCTGCCTTTCCATGCATAAGGTTGTAGCTCATTCTGTCCTTGGAATTAGTGCTGTTATGGTTTGGTGAGGTTTTGAATATGTTTTTGCACAAGTTTGTGTATAGTGTTTTGCAGTTGAGCAATTGTGGTTAGTATATGCTTTGAGCAACCACTTTATTCTTTGACATCCACACGCCTTGGAGCCTCGCTAGCGGATGCGGAGCACATTGCCAGGCAGGTCTGGGGGGGGGGGGGGGTGCCAACTGATAGTCTGCAGGGGGGAGCCATAGACCCTAGGCACGGCCCTGGTTAAAGTTATACTTTAAAATACTGTTCTACTTTTTGTGCTTTGAAGGTTCACGTTTTTCCTGATGTTGCAAAGACAACACAGAAATGTAGGCATCAATTATTAATAATGCCTCCTAGGTTTTTGGGTTAGGATGCATATTATTTTTGAAATTTCCATGTAAGTGTATAAATAAGTATCAGTCTCAAACCTATACATATATATATATATTTAACCTTCTCAATTGACCCTGTTTCTGAGTAATAAAACTGTTGCTTCTGGTCAGAGTGCTCCTACCAGATAGAAGAGTCTCAACCATGAGCTTACCCACTTAACTTGTGTAAATTTTATATTGACTAACTTGGGGTTAGTTTCTTAGTACAAGTGTAAGTGGAATTCCTAACACCATGGATTCCTTTTACAAAGCCATGCTAGCGATTCTGGTGTGGTAAATGCGATGAAGCCCGTTCAGTTCCTGTGGGATTTCTCACATTTGCTGCGTGGGAATCGCTAATGCGGCTTTGTAAAAGTAGCCCTAAGTGAAAATAATCCACTATGGGTAGGTGAGGGGAAAGCCTGGAGGAAAAATGTCTTAGGGGTACTTTTAAACTTCTGAAGTAATGGGTCAAGCTTGATAGACAGAGGGTGCTCATTCCAAAGCTTAGGAGCAACACTGAAGCAAGTTGTCCTAATACTATCTAGCCAAATATGTCATGGTGATGGATCAGTAAGAAGTTTCTGGGATGATAAATGGAGACTGTAACAAATTTAGCACGCATTAGCTAACAGCTCATAGCAATAAAAAGGGCTTCTTAGCATTCAGGATGCTCTAATCGTTAGCGCATGCTACATCTGTAAGCGCACCTTATTAAAAGGAACCCTATGTTATTTCCTTATTTTTCAATAATCTTATGCCCAACCACCACTGAGGCCTTGAATCAGTTACTAATCGATTATAGTGGTTAAAATGCCCCCCTCCTATTTTTCCTTTATTTTCTTTGTTATTATCTGATATACTCTACATGTTTATGTACTATATTACTGTACATTAACATGAGCTTTTTACTTGAAGCTTCATTATAAAATGATTTATGGCTTATTGACAATTTGATAAGCTATCTTTCAAAACTGGATTATCAAGGCAGTGTATAATACTAATGGGTCTTTTTACTAAGCTGCCTTAAGAAGTGGACTTAGTGTGCCCTTATGCGGGCCTTTCCTACACACTAAACCCATTTCTGGTGCAGTCGTCAAAAAGGGCTTTTTTTCAGTTTGTTCCATTAATGGTCATGTGCTAATGTTGACATTTGAGCAGGACCATTAAAAACTATTACCATGGGATCACTTTCCACCTCCAATTTAGGTGGGGTTAAGAGCTCCTGCCTTATGGACACTCTAATCAGTTAGCGAGGTGATAAATTGTATGTGCTAGCTGATTAGTACATCCACACCCATTCTCCACTCCTGAGATGCCCCCACCAAAAATATACAATGAAATGCACGGTTAGCTCAAGCAGATGGCAAAACTAACACGGAACTCTTTAACATATTCTGTGTTATGCTATTTTTGCTATATTAGGCAAGTATTAGCATCTAACGCAGCGGAGTAAGAGGGACCCTAAATAAATTAAAAGGAAAGGAAATCCACTAGTTTAGACAGAAGAGTACTCCAGACATCCATGAAACACTCAAAGTAAAATCTATCAGAAACACAAAAGACACGTGATCAACCTCACCCCCACCAGCCCTTACTAACCGTAATCCCCCAAACAGAAGAACATCATTATCACCATCCTAATTCAGCAGCACATTTTAGTAATTCCAGTTTGAGAAGGCTAATTGCTTCTCATTCAATGTGCATACTGCTTCACATGAGATACTACACGGCACTCATTTTCTAAAGAGAAAAACATCTCAAAAGCGGCACAAAGCAGCAGATGGATGTTTTCCTTGCAAAAACATCTAAGTCAGAATCTTTGAAACTCAGAATTGGTAAATTTTAATCTGCAGTTCGTCTAAATCACAAGGGGAGCATGTTGGAGGCCTGTTTTGGTGGGTCTTGGGCTGGCTTAAATTATAGACATTTTTTAGCGATAATGGAATAGAAAAAAAGGTCCAGGACAAAAACATATGCTTTTATCTAGACCTGTTTAGGTGGGATTTGTACCTGGATCCCTTTAAGTGAAGTCCACTGCACTGACTGCTAGACTGCCCCTCTGCACTGCTGGAATGTGAGATGGACTTTTTTTTTTTTTTTTTTACATATAAGCAGGACGTCCCATTTCTAACATGGACATTCTTTCAAAAATGCCCCTCCACATCTAAACCTTAGGAACCTGTTTACTAAACTGTGGTAAGCTTAGTAGAGAACTTAAGTTGTGATAATTCCAAAGCCTGTGTGGTAACTGTGGTGCGCTTGGAAATCATATGCCCTGCATTTGCCACCCAGAACAATTATCACAAAGGCCTATGTTACAGGCCGCAGCAGATAGCAGAGAGGCACCCATACTATCTGCTGAGGCATGTAACATGGGCCTTTGTGGTAATTGTCCTGGGTGACAAAAAAAGATCATATAGAGGAGCAACCCAAGCCCCCAATAACAACAATCTCCCCAACACATAACCTCTTGAACAACATCTTCCCCAACAAGTAACCCCCAAACAGTATCCTCTCCATCAGATGAACACCCTCAAGAGATCCTCTACAAGCAAACCTCCCCTTAAGACAGTTCGCCAAGCAGAAGCCCCTCTGAATAGAATTCCCCCCCCCCAAACAGAACTCTCATGGGGTTCAAGGGTTATTGATGGGGGCTTCTATGTGTGTGAATTTGGTGTGTGTGGGGGGGGGAGTGTCTTCATGGATTATGGCTTTTGTCTCACCTAGAATGTAAACTGCACTGAACCCTGGAAAGGGGATATTAGCGGTATACAAGAATTGATTTGATTTGATCATGGAGGTTTTGATGTGTGTGTGTGTATGTAGGGGGGGGGGGGATTCCCTTGAGGGGAATTATTTGCAATGCTCCCTCTAAGCTGAGCTAGTGTCCTTCAACCACATTAGTTCTGCAGGATTCCAGAGAATCTGCTTGTCCCTAATAATTGAAAATATGATATCGAGCAGCACCTTCCATGGAAAGCAGTGCAGCTGGAGGGCTCCCACTCAGCTTAGAGGAAACATTGGTTACTTGTTTAGCTGGATGCAGTTTGTATGTAGAGTTCTTTTATTTATTTATTTTTATTGAATTTTTAAGTACATTTGTAGGAACAAGTCCTTACAGAAAATTAGTAAAATGTCACATTTAAAATGAATCATGAAAATAGCCTAACATAATATTTCTATTTCAACCAACACACCAGTCCTCAATAGAAAGAGATCCAAGTACACAAACAGTATGAGCAACTCTATCTCAAAGGATAAATATAAGAATTACCCTAATGAAAGGACTAACATTAATAAAATATTAACTCGGGAAGTTAATCTAAAAGAGCAACCTATACCGGTTCAGTCGACTTAGGTAGTTGCTGATAACCTGCCTCAACAGTTTTATTACTCAAAAACATTACTAATTGATTAGGTTCAAAGAATATATAAGTATTAGTATGGTGTTTTACCACATATTTGCAATGGAATTTAAGTACAAAAGCAGCTCCAGTATCTACTACTCTAGGATGCAGCAGCAAAAACTGCTTATGATGTGTTTGTGTAGCTTTAGTAACATCATGAAACATTCTCACATTCAAAGAGAAAAACTCATTTGTATGTAAAATACAGTCTCAATAGCCAATCCTTATCAGGGTCCAGTGCAAGAATAACTAACAATGTAGAAAGAATAACTAATTTGTCCTTTGAAGACTCCAGAAATGCCATCAAGTCTAAACTGTCCTGAGAGATAGGAGATAAAACATCCTGCCCACCCTCACCAGCCTTCTTAAATGGCGGTACGTAATGAGCTTGAACAATAGGAGGTAACGATTGGGAGGGTACTTGTAAATGTTCCAGCATAAATTTCCTGAACATATCTTGATTAATTTCTTGAGGAAATTAATCAGGCGCAAATTCTTGCATCTGTATTCTCCAAGTTTTGACATTTAATAAGGCAGAATTGTCTTTCGCCAAAACAGTTTTCTTGACTACTTCCTCTGTCTTCTGGATACGAGTCTCACAAACAGTTAAATGTGATTCATGATTTTCCACTAAAGACTCCAACTTCAAAACTTGAGAACCACTTTGCACTAGTTGCTTAGATAGACCTTGTCCCAATGAGACTATCAAAGTCCATAGATCATCCAAAGTTAACAAAGACGGTCTTACTGAATTAAATTCAAAAACTAGTGTTGTTGCAATATTGCCTGCCGAACCGAGAAAGGTTGTTCCTGCCAAACTTCCTGGGTCAGAGAGTCGCTCCTGGGACACCTCCAGAAAATGCAGTGTCAAAACACTCACTGGGGCAGCAACCAGAGTGGTGTCCCATTGCAACAGGATTGAAGAACAGGAAGTGAGATCTTTCCCCTGCGCCTGCCCAACTGCAGATGCTACTTCCCTCACAACTGTGAGGTTAACAGGATGATTTCTCTCTTCAGGAGTCAGTGAACCACTGTGGTCCAGGCACATCGCCATCCGCTATCCTCATCGACCCATCCCCAGATAGTAAAGTTTTTATCACAAAGGCATCCATCGCTGCTGAAATTGGAAGGGGAGGTAAATGGGTCTCTGACAAAGCAGAGCCCAATTTCCCCTTCCGTTTCATATGTTTTAGCTTAAGGAAAGGAGCTCAATGTGTACATGCTCTCACATTAGGGAGCCATCTTGGATCGATTCTTTTTTTTTTTTTTGTAAGAGCTATGGCCACACTTCCTGACTGCCAATACTATAGCACTCTCAAGGTGGTGTTAAGTACAGCAACACTATTACACTTCTGACTGCTAGCATGCAGTAATGTCCCACAGGCTACATAACAGGGCTGGCTGTGCAACATCTCTAACCATGACCTTTCCAGATCCCATCCTAATCCCACTAAACATCCAGCATGGGATTTTTACCAGGCTGACAGGTTTTAGCATGGGTTCTGTCTAATAGCTAATGCAGTCCAACACCTGTGCTAACTATTTAACATGGCTTAATAAACAATCTCCTTAATCATCTCATTCTCTCTGTGTTACATCATTTCTTTCAATTTCTTAGTCTTTGGTCAAGGCAACACTATAGAATGTAGAAAGACAAAAAATAATATTATTCTTACTATCTTTATCTGATTCAGCAAAACTCCTGCCGCTCTACAAACCACTTAAAATGTTCTCCTTTCTTTTGTCATTGCATAATCTTCTTTGTTTTTACTCCTAACAAGAGCCATGTTATGCTGGAGTGGTTGCCTCAGGGAACTGTCACAAATCTTCTCTAGTACTTTAAATAATTGACAGAAGAAAGGGATCTTCCATTCTCCTAAAGACTTTGAAACAGTTCCAATCTCAAATTCTACCAGACTTTTATATCATAGCTACTAGAGAACTGCCAGCACCCACTATATAAAAGTGTGATTGAAATTAAAATTTAAAATCTATTTTTTTACAACGGGTTTATTATTTATTACTTGCTTATAGTTCTTTATGAACTCATAATTGGCATTTAGAGTTGTTATTGACTGCAACAGCCAATTTTGGGGTCCTTCTACCAAGCGGTGGTAAAGCTATAGTGTAGGTAGCGTGCAGCAAAACAATACTTCCTCCGGGCATGCCCAGGTACCCGGTGGAAGTTCAGAGTTTTCCGCACACTATTTCCCATGGGGGGTGGGGAGTAGGCATTCTTGGCAGTAATCAATCAGAGCGGGCATATTGCTGTGCACTGCCTGATTACTGCTGGGTTAGTGTATGAGTGGAGGAGTAGCCTAGTGGAGTGGAGGAGTAGCCTAGTGGTTAGTGCAGTGGACTTTGATCCTGGGGAACTGAGTTCAATTCCCACTGCAGCTCCTTGTGACTCTGGGCAAGTCACTTAACTCTCCATTGCCCCTGGTACAAAATAAGTACCTGAATATATGTAAACCGCTTTGAATGTAGTTGCAAAAACCTCAGAAAGGCGGTATATCAAGTCCCATTTCCCTTTCCCTACCACCTACTAAATTGGTGGCAGTAAATGGCCATACACTAATTTTTATATTAGTACATGGCCATTAATGACTCCAATACAAAAAAATTACCTTTTTTGTGCTGTAGTAAAAAGTGATCTCAGTGTGCGGCAATTCCACGCACCAACACTATCGTAGGCCTACACTTCCTACTGTTGCTTGGTAAAAGGGCCCCTTTGATTGTTTGTCTTTTGTTGACTAAGATATCTAGTGCTAAGACACTATGGCAGAAGAGATTTCGCACAGGATGTAAAAGTGATAAAGAGGCTGGTAACACCTTATAGATTAACCAATTTGTTGAAGCATGAGCATTGAAGAACAAGAGTCCACTTTGGTAAGCAAGACTTGTCCTCAAAATTCATACTTCAATAAATTGATTGCTGCCCAATTTTACATAAGTCATCTAGGTAGGACATCCAATCCAGGATATTTATACTGTCCCGTGAATTTCACAAAAGGCTCCGCTGAATGTAGAGGGGAGAAGTTATCAATGTGGGCTATCATTAAGATGTGTTGTTTTACTATTTTATCTCAGTTATTAGCAACTAGGGGGGCAAATATTCAAAGTGATTTAGCTGGCTGCTGACTCGTTAACTTGCTTGGTTGGAGCTAACCACTATGTGCTGCTGAATATCATGGTTAGCACTGAATACAATGCTGGCTATCTTGAGGGTGTTCTGGGGGCGGAGTCAGGACTTGAACACTTAAGTTCTGATATTCAGCACTTAAGCGGCCAGGATTAGTGCATACATGGGATCACATAAATGTCTGTCCTATTTTAATGTGGCAACTCGTGGCTGCTTAAGTAATGAATATCTACTTAAGTGACCATGAGGCATATTTTCAAAGCACAGGCATATTTTCAAAGCACTTAGACTTACAAGTTAAATAGTAACCTATGGAACTTTGTAAGTCTGAGTGCTTTGAAAATGAGCCCCTATGTGTTAGCTAGCTTAAAAATAACCAGACCTGCACAGGTCCCAGCTTTGAATATCTGAGAGTAATGCTATTGGCTGTGAGCAAAATGCTCACCGCTTATGGCTGTATATTGACCCTAGGTCTCATTGCATAAAATGGGACATGTGCTAAAATAGCTCTAATTAGTGGTAAAATAACATATCTTAACAGTAGCCCACATTGATAACTATGACTCAGAGCCTTCTGTAAAATATGTATGAGGATGTGGGGTGAATACTACTACTACTACTACTTAACATTTTTAGAGCGCTACTAGGGTTACGCAACGCTGTACAATTTAACAAAGAGAGACAGTCCCTGCTCAAAGAGCTTACAATCTAATAGACAAGTGAACGGTCGGTCCGATAGGGGCAGTCAAATTGGGGCAGTCTGGATTCACTGAACGGTAAGAGTTAGGTGCCGAACGCAGCATTGAAGAGGTGGGCTTTAAGCAAAGACTTGAAGACGGGCAGGGAGGGGGCTTGGCGTAAGGGCTCAGGAAGGTTGTTCCAAGCATAGGGTGAGGCGAGGCAGAATGAGCGGAGCCTGGAGTTGGCGGTGGTGGAGAAGGGTACTGAGAGGAGGGATTTATCCTGTGAACGGAGGTTACGGGCGGGAACGTAAGGGGAGATGAGGGTAGAAAGATAGTGAGGGGCAGCAGACTGAGTGCATTTGTAGGTAAGAAGGAGAAGCTTGAATTGAATGCGGTATCTGATCGGAGGCCAGTGAAGTGACCTGAGGAGAGGGGTGATATGAGTATATCGGTTCTGGCGGAATATGAGACGTGCAGCAGAGTTCTGAACAGATTGAAGGGGGGATAGATGGCTAAGTGGGAGGCTGGTGAGGAGTAAGTTGCAGTAGTCCAGGCGAGAGGTAATGAGAGCGTGGACGGGAGTTCGGGTGGTGTGTTCAGAGAGGAAAGGGCGAATTTTGCTGATGTTAAAGAGGAAGAAGCGACAGGTCTTGGCTATCTGCTGGATATGCGCAGAGAAGGAGAGAGAGGAGTCAAAGATGACTCCGAGGTTGCGGGCAGATGAGACGGGGAGGATGAGGGTGTTATCAACTGAGATAGAAAGTGGAGGAAGAGGAGAAGTGGGTTTTGGTGGAAAGACAATAAGCTCGGTCTTGGACATGTTCAGTTTCAGGTGGCGGTTGGACATCCAGGCAGCAATGTCAGATAAGCAGGCCGATACCTTTGCCTGGGTCTCCACGGTGATGTCTGGTGTGGAGAGATACAGTTGGGTGTCATCAGCATAGAGTTGATACTGGAAACCATGAGATGAGATCAGGGAGCCCAGGGAAGAGGTGTAGATTGAGAAGAGAAGAGGTCCAAGGACAGATCCCTGGGGAACACCAACAGATAAGGGGATGGGGGTGGAGGAAGATCCATGAGAGTGAACTTTGAAGGTGCGGTGGGAGAGATAGGAGGAGAACCAGGAGAGGACAGAGCCCTGGAACCCAAATGAGGACAGTGTGGCAAGAAGTAAGTCATGATTGACAGTGTCAAAAGCGGCGGATAGATTGAGGAGGATGAGGATGGAGTAGTGGCCTCTGGATTTGGCAAGGAACAGGTCATTACAGACTTTAGAGAGTGCTGTTTCTGTTGAGTGAAGAGGGCGAAAACCGGACTGAAGCGGATCGAGGATGGCATGAGAGGAGAGAAAATCAAGGCAGCGGCTGTGGAGTGCGCGCTCAAGTATCTTGGAGAGGAAGGGTAGGAGGGAGATGGGGCGGTAGTTGGAGGGACAGGTAGGGTCTAGTGATGGTTTTTTGAGGAGTGGCGTGACTACGGCATGCTTGAAGGTGTCGGGGACAGTTGCAGTGGAGAGAGAGAGGTTGAGGATACGACAGATGGAGGGGGTGATAGTAGGAGAGATGGTGTTAAGTAAGTTGGTGGGGATGGGATCAGACGAACAAGTGGTGCATTTTGAGGAGGAAAGAAGGCGGGCGGTTTCCTCCTCGGAGATATCAGGAAAGGAGGAGAAGGAGGTCTGGGTTGGTTGGTTGAGGGAGAGGGTTGAAGAGTGAAGAGGAGGAGGTGGCTTGGTAGTGAACTCAAGGTTGATCTTTTGCACCTTGTCGTGGAAGTAGTCAGCCAGTGATTAAGGAGAGAGCGAGGGGGGGATGGGAGCGGAGGGCACTTTGAGGAGGGAGTTAAGGGTGGCGAAGAGACGACGAGGGTTAGAGCTGAGAGAATTAGTCAATTGGGTGTAATAGTCCTGTTTGGCAAGGAATAGTGAGGACTAGAAGGAGGATAGCATGAATTTGTAGTGAAGGAAATCTGAATGGGTGCGAGATTTCCTCCAGAGGCTTTCAGCAGATTGGGCGCAGGAGCGAAGGTAACGGATGCAAGGGGTCAGCCAGGGCTGGGGATTAGTACGCTTTGTAGGATGGGAGGTGAATGGTGCAAGGGTGTCCAGAGCAGAGGAGTGAGTGGCATTGTAAGTGGAGACAGCCTCGTCGACAGACTCGGAGGACACAATGGAGGGGAGGAGATTAGAAATACTAGATGATAAGGTGGGAGGGTCAATAGCCTGGAGATTCCTGGAAGTAGTGGTTAATGTTGGGCGGGGCTGAGGGAGAGGGTGAAGAAGTGTGAAGGTGATCAGGTGATGATCAGAGAGAGGAAGAGCTGAGGCGTGGAAATTGGAGGGTGAGCCCGAAGAGGAGAGGACGAGGTCAAGACAGTGGCCATCATGGTGAGTAGGGGTGGTGGAACACAGCTGGACGTTGAAGGAGGATGTTAGAGTGAGGAACTGAGAAGCGTGAGAGTTGGATGGGTCATCAACGTGTATATTAAAGTCTCCGAGAATGAGGGATGGAGATGAGGGTTCAAGAAAAACAGAAAGCCAGGTATCGAAGTCGGTGAGGAAGGAAGAGAGGGATTTATCAGGGGGGCGGTAAATGACTGCCACTCTGAGTGGCAACGGGTAGAATAGACAGATGGAGTGGACTTCAAAGGATGAGAAGCAGTGAGACTGTGGTAGGAGAAGGGGTTGGAAACTACAGGAGGGCGAGAGTAGTAACCCAACGCCTCCTCTGCGGCCAACTAGGTGGGAAGTGTGGGAGAAGAGATAGCCTCCATGGCATAGAGCCACAACTGAGGCAGAGTCATCAGGGGAGAGCCAGGTTTCAGTTAGGGCAAGCAGGTGAAGGGAATGAGAGATGAAGAGATCATGGGTGAAGGGAAGTTTGTTGCAGACCGAGTGGGCATTCTACAGTGCACATGAGAAGGGGAGGGAAGAGGGGGGGAGGAGGGGAATAGATATGAGATTGGAGACATCCCGGAAACGTTTGCATGGATAGGACGAGGAATACATGTGTTAGGGCCAGTAAATGCAATGAGAATAGCCCTTTTGGTAAGAAACATATCTCAGAAAAAGCAGCACTCAAGATTTTGCCTATCCAAATGTCAATTTTATCCTTGTAAGTACTGATTTTGCAACCTAAGTATGTAAATGTCAGTGAACAGCTGAGTGATATTCAGCTGCTTGTGGTAGTGACTGTTGCGACCCGAATTTGACCTGCATATTCAATGCCAGGCCATATCTACAATGAATATCTGAGTCATTGGAAGACCCCAAAATTACGCAGGTGCCAGCTGATATTCAGTCACTGGAAAAACAAGGAAGGATACCTTATGGAGTAAAGTCCATTCAATGAAGTAGGGAAAGGACGTAGGTCAACCAGTTGAGTAGGACTCCAGAGGTGGATCAGTATAAGATCTTTATTGTCATAATGGATACAATGGACTCAGACCCAGATGCACAAAACGTAATGACCCAGCAATGTGCTTTTTATACTGGTTCTAGCCAGTTCAGAAAGCATGGAGATGAGCGAGACATGCACAAAATGGTTCTGCTGGCTCTTTTCCTGTCATGGTAGCAGCTAATGAAAATTAAGTTATTTATATTTATATTTTTTTTCGTTTTACAAAATAACAAAAGTAACCTCCTACAAAGGATACAACAGAATTCAGAAACTAAGAACAAAGGAAATTACCTCCCCCCCCCCCCCCCCCCCGTTTACTAAAGCTTAGCTCGAGTTATCTGCAGCAGGTTCCTACTGCAGATAACTCGAGCTAAGCTTTCATAAACAGCCCCCTAAATATCCAAAAAGAAATAATAATAATAATAATACCAACTTCGTCCACAAGTGAAGAAAAGTGGATCCAAGAGAAAGTAATTATTCATAAAGAAAAAATGAAAATTGCAAAGTTATTTTAATGAGCCAATTACTATTCAAATGTGCATTCCAAGTGATACACAGCTGTTTTCCTAGCTATGAACAGAGAGGACTACCTACCTTTAGGAAGAAATCTTTATGGCTGGTCAGGATCTGCTGGTACTGCTGTTTTCTTCCCATTACTGCTGAAATAGCAGCTGCTGGATGGCTGAGGAGAGCTGTGGCATCTCTAGAGCCTACCCCTTCTGCTTACCAAGCATGCACGGCAGCCCTTCACTCTCTCCCTTGCTTTTCTCCCTGCCTGTACTGCTGCTAAGGGTCTGGTGGTGGTAAAAAAAAAAAGTTTAAAATCAACAACATAAAGGCTACACACTGCTTTCATACACGCAGCATGTATGCATGTATGAAAGATGTATGCAGCATGCGCTTGGCATTGAAAACACATACCAAAAAAGCTACACACTGCTTTCACGCATGCAGTAAAGGTGTATAACACTGTTCAGGTCTTGCTTGGAAATGTAGAAAAACACAAAAATGTGTCCTTTTTGTTTGAGGATGATACTGTGCACTCTTTAGAAAGAGTGTGCCCTCTTTGGAAAAAGAATGCACTCAGTGCATCTTTGTGTATGCGCAAACCATTGTGCAAGCATCATTGCGCATGCATGAATAGCACGTGCATATGTCCGCCATTGGAAAAAAGTGTGCGATCTTTCAGAAAGAGTGCACCCTTTTTACAAATAGTTCACACTCTTTTGAAAGATTGTGCACTATTGGACTTTGCTTCTGTGATGCAAAAATGGTCACTCGAAAATGATCAAAACAAACATTTCTGGAAAGGACACAGGGAACAACACAAACATTTTCTGGCTGCCCATCCCTAATAGGTAGTAGCACATTGAGGCTAAGGTAACCGAGAGAAAGATCTGATACAAAAACCCAGGCATATAACATGGAAACACCTTTAAAACAAAGAGGAGGAAATATTTTTTCACTCGAACAATACTTAAGCTCTGGAACTCGATGCTGGACGATGTGGTAACAGCGGTCAGTGTACCTGAGTTTAAAAAGATCCTGTAGGAAAAGTCCATAGTTTGTTATTGAGATGGCCATGGGGGAAGCCACTGCTTGCCCCAGAATTGGTAGCATGGAATGTTGTTACTAATTGGGTTTTCACCAGGTACTTGTGACCTGGATTGGCCACTGTTGGAAGCAGGATACTGGTTTAGATGGACCATTGGTCTGACCCAGTATGGCTATTCTTATGTTCTTAAGTTACATGAATACAAAGCCTTCCAGAAAGGTCTGTTCTTTGCCCATGTTACAGGACCCCAAATAGTGCTTCTCATAAGCAAGAATGTATCTATTAAGGGGCCCTTTTACTAAGCAGCGATAGGGTTACCACGCGGGTAGCACGTGGCAAAACAGCATTACCACGGGGTGTGTCCAGGTGGCCTGCAATAGTTTTGTGTTTACTGTATGGAGTTTACCATGTCATAAAATATTTTTCTTTTTTTCTAGTGCAGGGGCGCGGTGTAGGCGTGCCTGGCAGTAATTGGCCATCATTGCATGCCATCCAATTACCACAAGGTTAGAGTGTGAGACCTTACTGCCTTCTAAATAAGTGGCGGTAACAGCTCAGGCAGGAAATTGCCACATGCCAACATTTTTATTACTGCAGGGCCATTTACGACTTCTATTTAAAATAATGGAAATTCCGGCTGTGGTAAAATGTATTCTTGGTGCACAGCAATTTCACATGTCTTCACTACCACAGGCCACTTTTTAACGTAACTTAGTAAAAGGACCCCTAAACCTCTTATTATTAAATGTTAGGGACTAGGAAGGCCTACATCAGCCATTAGAAAATAGAACCGCATACCAGTAACACTCTGTATTTTTTTGTCTGTAATGCTCAAAGGTACAGGTGCACTGCAAAAGTGCTTTTATATTATAATGAAGTATGGAAGGACAATCTGAATAATAATTAATGTTGGTTTGCTCCGAGTTCCCACCTCTATAAAGGGAAATTGCTTGAGGGGCAGTTATAACAGCTATGTGAGCAGTATCCCTTTAGGATAGGAAATAGGCTTTAACTATTATTCTGATTATCTTTCTAAAGCTTATCTTGATATAAAAATAGTGCATTTTGATAATAACCTTATATTCCAGGCAGCCAGGGACACAGGCATGTCTGAATGTACAGGAAACTATTATAGTAATTAAGAAGGACATGTTGTACATGAGTTTTGAAAAACACATAGGTTTTTTTTTCCCAGACATCAGTGCATTAGAATGGACCTGTGTTGTCTCAAAGCTCATGTACAACATTATCTTTATATAATCCTTTTGTTGAGACAATGAAAGATTTCATAATCAAAAACAAAAACAAATCTAATCTTTTCTCTGGCTTGTATAGTTACTTGAATTATGCTCTATAATGAAATTATACAGAGCAATACTCAGATTTGCAGAACTGACTGTTTTCCTCTAAAAGGTGAATGGAGTCACTTCTACTAACATAGGATATATCGGCAGATAGATTCTGTGAAGTCTACCTGCTTTCCCTTCACATCATTATATAGTAACTAGGGATCCTTTGGGCATATCACATGTTTTCATGAATTCTTTTCCTGTTTGTTGTTCTTTCCATCCTAATGAAAGTTGGAAAGAGCTATATATAAGGTGTTGATAACATCTGTCAGCTGAAGACAAAATAGCTCACTATAAAAAAAATTTGTATGGGGGAAAAGCAGGTGAAAAGACTCAGGGGCCGATATTCAGACCACGGGAGGCAGCCTGGCTAACTCCCGCAGTCGGTGGTGAGCCCAGATATTCAATGCTGGACTGTTTCAGGCAAACGGCATTGAAGATCCGGTTTATTTTTGCCCACTATAAACTTAGATGGCTGAAGGGGTCTTTTACTAAGGCACGCTAGTGTTTTTAGCAAGCACTAAAAATGCTAGCGCGCCTTAGTAAAAGACCTCAAGTCAATATTCAGTGCTGGCTGAGTAAGTTCATAGTGACCAAAGATAGGCCTGCTATTTATAAGCCTGATTTGGCCATAAAACTTAGGCAGCCAGGGTTTGAATATTCATGGCTAGCCAGCTATATCGCGTGATATACCCAGTTAGCAACTATGTGCTGACTGCGAATATTGAGCCGGAGATACCTGGCTATCCACTGCTGAATATTCGCAGATAGCCAGTTAAGTGCTATTTATCTAGCCATGAGCCATTCCTGGCCAGTTAAATAGTGCTCAATATCGTTCTCCAATATAGAAACGTACATACAGTGAAACTTCTGAAAAGGCATGTCTCATTCATTGGAAACTCTGTAAACATTACAGATGATCATTCTGATGATCCCACAGAAAAAGATACACCCTCTATATCACCAACCACACCACAATGCAGACCACTTTGGGCTGATTGCAACTGCCTATTAGAGATGTACGGTTGTTGAAAGTTTAAAACTTTAAATGCCAGCCTTAGCCATTTAAACTTGATTCTCCCCTGTATGGGTCCAGTTCTCTATAGTGCACTGCACTGACCACTAGGCTACTCCAAGGACCTTCTTGCTGCTCTGCTAGGACTTCTCATAACATTTGAAGCTGTCATAGAGGCTGGTATGTACTGTTTCTTTTATATCTTTCTGGGGTGGGAGGGGATCAGTGACCACTGGGGAGGTAAGGGGGGGGGGGGGGGGGGTCATGCCTTATTCCCTCCATTGGTCATGTGGGGCACCTTTTTGTGACTTAGTTGTTATTAAAACAGGTCTAGCCCAAAATGTCTAGGTTTTAGCCTTGGATATTTTTGCTTTGTTCCATTATGGCAGAAAAACATCCACGTTTTTGGGCATTCCTAAGTGTTAGGAATGCCCAAATCCTGTCTCCAACACGCCCCTGATATGCCCCCTTGGAAGCACTGCAGATGAATTGCATAGAAAAAGGTCTTTAAAAAGTGCTTTGAAAATAAAAATTTAGTCATTTTTGCAAGAAAAACATCCATCTACAGCTTTGTGCCTTTTTTTGGTTGTTTTTCCATTTTGAAAATGAGCCCCAAAGTGTACTTATATACCGTATTTTTCGGACTATAAGACACACTTTTTTCCTCCCAAATTTGGGAGGAAAATGTTGGTGCGTCTTATAGTCCGAATGTAGCAACCCCCCCGTTACAGGCACCTCCCTCCCTCCGTTACAGGTTCCCTCCCTCCCTCCATTACAGGCACACCCCCCTCTCTTCCTCCTTCGGAATTTTAAAAATCCTCACCTCGTCGGTGTGACTCGCGGTAACAGCAGCGCTTCAGCGTGCATGTTGCTCGGCGATCTTCACTCAGCCTTCTCTCTCTCAGCTCTCTGGTCCTGCCCTTTGAGGGCGGGACCAGAGAGCTGAGAGAGAGAAGGCTGAGTGAAGATTGCCGAGCAGCATGCACGCTGAAGCGCTGCTGCTACCACAAGTCACACCGACGAGGTGAGGAGTTTTAGAATTCCGACGGAGGGAGAGATGGGGTGTGCCTGTAACGGAGGGAGGGAGGGTGCCTGTAACGGAGGGAGGAAGGGGGGTGCCTGTAACGGAGGGAGGGAGGGTGCCTGTAACGGAGGGAGGGTGCCTGGAACAGGGAGGGGGGCCTGTAACTATTTTTCGGACTATAAGATGCACTTTTTTTTTCCTCCAAATTTGGGAGGAAAACCTAGGTGCGTCTTATGGTCCAGTGCGTCTTATAGTCCAAAAAATATGGTAAAAAAAGATCTGTCATTGTCTCTGATAAAGTTTAGAAATTGTAGAATTATGAATGATAATAAAAGTAATTACACTGCTTTTGTTTGCATTCTTTAGATTAATATTGCATCTACTTCAACTTCTAATTCTGACCTCCAGGATACCTCTTATTTGCATTGACACCTGCCATTGCTCTATAATGCAGCTGAGAGGTGCAGTTTTTTAATGGAGACATTTCCTACATATGGACCATTGGTCCATATACTACTACTACTTATCATTTCTATAGCGCTACAAAGCATACGCAGCGCTGTACATCATACACAAAAGACAGTCCCTGCTCAAAGAGCTTACAATCTAGATAAGACAGGTAAACAGACAGAACAATTAAGGGTAAGGGAATAAAGAGGTGAGGATAAAGGACAGGGTAAGTGAGTTAGGAGTCAAAAGCAGTGGTAAAGAGGTGGGCTTTGAGTTTGGACTTGAAAACGGCTAAAGTCGGGGCTAGACGTACAGGCTCGGGAAGTCTATTCCAAGTGTGAGTAGTTCATTCTTTAGCCCAACCACTGCGATGGTTTGCCTTCTTCCAGTGTGTATGGGGAGGGAGTGGTGGGCTGGAGCTCAGGGTGAAGAATCTACATTAACTTATTGATGGGTTCAATGATTTAAGTTATAATTTTTTTAAGTGAATTGTATAAATGTCTCAAATAGGATCAAATATTATACAGTTTTTATACCCAGTAAATACCTCCCTTTTAACTCAGGGTACTTCTACTCATAATTCCCTTCGTTATTGAAAATGGTGTGTTCACCAACTTTTGTTCAACGGCTAAAAAAAAAAAGATCAAAAGGGCAAAGGTGACAGCTGGCATAAGAGTGTATAAGATGTTTTTGGAATACAGTCTACAATATATAACAAATGTTAAGAAAAAAAATCTATTGAAATGAAAAGAGAGAGAGAGGGTACAATGCAGCATTGATTTCTAATCTTTAGCTGTCACAAGCTTGTCAGAATAGCTTTTTGTTATATCTTGAAACGGACAATCACTCATAATACAATTTTCCCAGGCTTTTTAGAGTAAATGAGCATCAGATGTTTTGTCAACTTGAATTCGTCTGATCATTGCAGCATTTTCATCATAGCTGGCTTCATCTTTTCACCTGAATAAGTGATAGATAGAAACACCTGCACCATTAATAGATCTTCTACAGTGCTTAAATGATACACACGCAGAGTGATGTTCAGTGTCATCAAATACATTTCCCTGATCCAGTTCAATTGCAGAGATAGTAAAATAGAATCTGAATTATAAGACAAGTAAATGGAGAGAAAACTGCATAAACTTGACATGAAGCAGTGAACCCCCATGGGTGCTAGAATGATTCAATTTGTATTAAAACAGGAAAGTTCTCCAGGAACACATTTGTAAGAGGTAGGAAAAGAATAGCATTTTATGGCCCTCGTTTGACAGACTGGTTCTGATAAAAGACAAATTACTAGAAGAATCTATTCTCAGTCTTCTTTATTTTTTTCTCAGACACTAGTGGGGTAATTTTAAAAGACATTTTTGTAGTAAAAGAGTGTTTTATATATAGGAATAGTCACTTATAAAGTTGCTCAGACTATATGCATGCAAATGTATGCTCCTACTGCCTGGGAGGGTCATTTTATAAAGGGCAGCTAGGTTAAAAGGCTGTGGAGCTCATTTTCAAAAGAGAAAAACATCTCAAAATTAGCACAAAGCGCCAGATGGACATTTTCAAAGGAAAACATCCAAGTTGTGATTTTGAAAACTCAGAATTGGGACAGATTTTTCCACAATTCATCTAAATGGCAAGGGAGTGTGCTGGGGGTATGTTTTGAGTGGGATTTGAGCAGTTCCAAAATTTGTACTTTTCCCGGGATAATGGAACAAGATAAAAATGTCTATGGCAAAAATTGGGACATTTTAATCTGAACATGTTTCAATCATGACTAAGTCACACGAAGGTGCTCTAACTGACCAACTGACCACTGGAGGGATTAAGGCATGACCCCCTTTCTATCCCCCAAACATGTAACAGTGATAGTACGTACCAGGCTCTGTGACAGCTTCAGATATTATGACTATTCCTATTAGAACAGCGAGCTGGTCCCAGGAGTAGGCTAGTAGTCAGTGTAGTGGACTGTAGAGAAAGGGACCCAGGTCCATATACCATTCTAACTAGTACACTTGTGGTGGAAATTGTGAACCTTCCAAATCCCACAAAATACCAACTGTACCTATAGATAGGAGATGCCTGCAGACAGTGGTGGCTGTAAGTCTCGGCAGCCATTTTAAAGAAGATGCAGCAGGAGGAGGGTCAGCGCTGGTAGCAGGCAGGAAAGACTGGGGATCTTTCCTGCCCTGAAGAATCCACTAGACCACGAGGGTGGCTGCCTTCAGGTATGCACGGGGGACCGGAGGAGCGGGGAGGAGGTCTGTAATAGGTGGGTTGAGTGGGGAGGATACTGTAAAAAAAAAGTAAAATTTTTAAACATGCCGCCGGCTTGTGCATAAGGATGTACACAGAGGAAGTATAATAAGGGAATAACTTTTCATAGGTAGAGTAGTACTTTGATAGAAATTGTAATCGTTCTGTCATTTGGAGGGGCTGGTTTTAGGGACACCCTAACCCTGTTATTGGTGCAGAGAGTTTTCTTTCTCCTGGTAAAGGGCTTCTAAAACAGACATCATGTTATAAAAAAAGGTGCTCAACATTCAGAGTTTCTATTTATAAATGTGCTTATTTATGGTATTTTATCCCACATTAAACATAAATTAGAATGTAACCTGGGAGCATTTAAATTTTTTTTACCAGAAACAATAATGCATTGCTCCCCCAGGCTCTCTCCCTGGGTATATCCAGCTCTGCAGTTTGGGGGGGGGGGGGGGTGCAGAGGTGGCCAAGGGGGAGCAGAGGTGGACTGGAGAGAGAGCCTGTTGTTAAAATATTTACCAACACACCACTGCCTGCAGACCTGAGGGCTTTTGTAATGGTGTACATTTAGTTATAGTAGGTTTTTAGGTGTTCCTAGAGGGCTCTTAATACAAAATAAGGGTGTTAAGATGGGATTTGTACCTGGGTCCCTTTATTTGAAGCCCACTGTGTGCTTCATGGTCGGGTTTGCCTGGCGCATGCGTACAAAAAATGTGCTTAACACAACACTCTTCTACGTATGCACCAAACATGTTCCCCCCCCCCCTTTGTTTTTGCTTTTATAGCACGCATATAATTTGAATATCATTTCCTTTGAGCATTGGAGAGCTATTATTCTGCATTGTTTGGCAAGATGGGACCTGGCTGTTGGCTTTACCACAGGAATTGAGTCGGTCTATCAGTACACTGAGCCTCTTGTCTCCCTAGTGCTATTTCATTGTCTGCATTATTTCCCCCACAACTAAGAAATCTAACTGATCTCTTGACTTAAGAAACCTTTCCTCTGCCACAGTTTTCAGCACAGAAATATTGTAATGCTTCCTATTTCAGCACAAGATGTTCTTTATATGGTTGTTCTTTTAGCTGTATAACTGATCCACGTACTTAGGACATGAATAATAAAACAGGGTTAGCAAATACTAATTTACAGATAAGTTTCATAAATCATGATAATTGCTTCTCTCAAAAGAGGCCACCTTTACTTTGGTAGTCAATAAATCAGGGTTTGGTGCTGTGACTGCTATCCTTTGAGGATCTGCCAGGATAGTTTTTTGGGGGTATTCTCTACTTCAACACATCCAGTAGTAAACTCATCAAGCATCTCCACCAGTCAAATACTTTGTTCACAATACTTTCAAAGCATGCACTGACATTTTAATTAAGAGCTATACAAAAAGAAAACCTTTATTGCATCTGCAGTCTAAATGCACTTTAGTTGACTTTAACCCTTTTCAGCTCTGGAAATTCTCTCTACCACAGAGCTTAAGCAGAACATCCAGATAAACTGATTGACAATCAACACCGTATCCCTCAGAGTGGGTAAATATACTGGCTTATGGAAAAATGCAATAGCTTGGTGTCCATATTTAGAATATTTAACCCATGTTAAAATAGCATGTCATGCAATAAAAGGGCATTTCTATAAATTGGCATCTAAAAAAAGGCATCAATTGTGCTCATAAGTCTTAAAATAACAGCATGGTTGTCATCACTAATTGGCAATTACACAACTAAGTTGCTAGCCGTAATTCTATAATATACGTTCAGCAAAAATATCCTTGGCGTGCCCTTACATGAGAGGTAAATAAACATATGGAAAGTGAGCCTGTTGATACTGTGTAGTTGGATTTTCAAAAGGCATTTGACAAGGTACCTTATTTATTTTATTTATTTGTTGCATTTGCACCCCACATTTTCCCACCTATTTGCAGGCTCAATGTGGCTTACATAGTACCGTCAAAGGCGCTTGCCCAGTCGATTGATAACAAATACAAGGTTGTGAATGACTTCTGAGAAAATTAGAAAGTCATAGGATAGGAGGTAATATTTTATTGTGGATTAAGAACTGGTTAAAAGATACATAAACAGAGAGTGGTGTTGAATGGCCAATATTCTGAATGGAGAAGGTAAATAGTGGCCATTCAACACCACTCTCTGTTTATAAATTATCTGGAAACAATTGTTAAATTACAAGAGGATTGTGAAAAATTGCAATCTGCTAGTACTGGGCAGACTTCTATGGTCTGTGCCCTTAAAATAGTAGATCGAAATCAAGGTCAGGGATACATATAAAGTAGCACATACGAGTTTATCTTGTTGGGCAGACTGGATGGACCGTACAGGTCTTTTTCTGCCGTCACTTACTATGTTACTATGCAAGAGGACCTTATGAGACTGGAAGACTAGGTTTCCACATGGCAGATGACATTTAATGTAAGCGAGTGCAAAGTGATGCATGTAGGGAAGAGAAACCTAAACAATAGCTACATGATGCAAGGTTCTACATTAGGAGTCACTGCCCAAGAAAACAATTTAGGTGCTATGTTGAAACCCTCTGCTCAGTGTGCAATAGCGATTAAGAAAGCAAATAGATTGTTAGGAAATATTAAGAAAGGAGTGGAGACAAAACTGAGAATATTATAATGCCTTTGTATTGCTACATGGTGTGACCACACGTTGAGTATTGTGTGCAATTTTGGTCACCACAACTTAAAAAAGATAAAGAAGAATTAGAAAAGCACGTCATGTACAGAGAAGGGTGACTACAATGATAAAGGGAATGGAACGACTTCCTCACAAGGAAAGGTGAGAAAGGTAGGTGTATAGCTAGATAAAGGGGAATGGGACTTGATATACTGCCTTTCTGAGGTTTTTGCAACTACATTCAAAGTGGTTTACATATATTCAGATACTTATTTTGTACCAGGGGCCATGGAGGGTTAAGTGACTTGCCCAAAGTCACAAGGAGCTGCAGTGGGAATTGAACTCAGTTCCCCAGGATCAACGTCCACTGCACTAACCACTAGGATAATCCTCCACTCCTAGGCTAAAAAGACTAGGGCTCTTCAGCTTGGAGATGAGATGGCCAAGGAAAAATATGATAGAGGTCTATAAAATACTGAGTAGAGTGGAATGGATAGGCATGAATCAGTTGTTTACTCTTTCCAAAAATACAAGGACTAAGGGGTAGTCATTGAAGTTACTAAGTAGTAAATTTAAAACAAATCAGAGAGAACATTTCTTCACTCAACATGTAATTATACTCTGGAATTTGTTGCCAGAGAATGTGGTAAAAGCAGTTAGCTTAGCAGGGTTTAAAATGTTTTGGCCAAGTTCCTACAAGAAAAGTTCATTAGCCCTTGCAATACAATAAGTTATAATCACTGGTTCATAACATTTTTATCTATAGTGCTCTGAGTAGTCACTTCAGTTCTGAGGTCTTTTCTCTTCCCTAAACCTAAATATTTATTTGGCAAATATTATATTGAAAGTTGATTGTAGTTTATAAAATTCTGCTGCCCTCCCCCATTTTCTTGGCCTCAGTGCTACAACATTTTCAGTATACATTTTTGTGGATTGGCCTTAAAAGAGGGGATCTCAACCCAGTCCTTGGGATACATCTAGCTGTCAGGTTTTCGGGACACCCACAATGAATATGCATGTGAAAGATTTTCATACAATGGAGGTAGAGCATGCAAATCTATCTCATGCATATTCATTGCGGGTATCCTGAAAACCTGACTGGTTAGGTATATCCTGAGGACTGGGTTGAGAACCCCTGCCCTAAAGTGAGAAAAAAAAAAAAGCCTTCAAAATGGCCACATCATGGGGCTGTGCCTATTTTTAGGTGCCAAGAGGGGACTATGTGAAGCCTATTTTCTAAAGGAAAGTATGTACCTACTTTTCTTTATAGTATATTAGCATAGCAAGGCAAATAGGCATCAACTGTGCCCTAAGTTTTATAATAATAGCATATTATTTAATTAGCATATATATATATTTAAGGTGCGCGCATCTACACCAGTCAAAAAGCTGGTGTTAATGCTCATGCCTAGGTTCCAAAATACACAACTACAATTACAAAGGGAACTTATAGCCTGCATATACTAAACATAAATTAAACTATTCTATAATTCACACATGCAACTGTCTGCCTGCTCATGCTCTGCCCAGACTCTGCCCTCTGCCCATCTATATACACAGGGCTAGATTCTGTAAATGGAGCCCAAAGATTGACTCCAAAATGATGCATGTTAAACCAGTATTCTGTAAAGGGTGCTCTGCATGAAGTGAACTTTACAGAATACTAACTTAGCACACACCTTAGGGAGATTCAATATATGGTGCACAAAAAAACTGGTGCGGAAATCAGTGCCGACTAAGTGTATTCTATAAGCAGCACCTAGATTGAGGTGCAGTATATAGAATACATTTAGTTAATATCTCCATTTACAACAATGAAAACATGATGTAAATCCTGGCTCGTAGATTTAGGAGCACCGGGCTATATGCTATAACTACATGCATAAATTTCAGAATGTCCATGAAATGCCCATTTCCCTACCCATAACCATGCCCCTTTTTTCCTGTGCACGTTAGAAGTTAGGCACACTGCCGGTGGAAGCTACAGAGACCCGGCAGTACTGAGCGGGAATAATTTGCCCAGAGATCCTGAAACAGAAAGTGTTGATTTGAAACCTGGCCACCGTTGATCACGGTCAAAAGCTTGAGAGAAAGACGCAGAGATCTACTAAGTTGAATTACTTGTTTAGCTGAATTTAAAGCTTAAGGCTAAATAATATATGGAGGTTTTTTTGGCCGATGATGAGGAAGTCCAGCTCCCCATAGACTGTGCTACAGTGGGGGAAATAAGTATTTGATCCCTTGCTGATTTTGTAAGTTTGCCCACTGACAAAGACATGAGCAGCCCATAATTGAAGGGTAGGTTATTGGTAACAGTGAGAGATAGCACATCACAAATTAAATCCGGAAAATCACATTGTGGAAAGTATATGAATTTATTTGCATTCTGCAGAGGGAAATAAGTATTTGATCCCCCACCAACCAGTAAGAGATCTGGCCCCTACAGACCAGGTAGATGCTCCAAATCAACTCGTTACCTGCATGACAGACAGCTGTCGGCAATGGTCACCTGTATGAAAGACACCTGTCCACAGACTCAGTGAATCAGTCAGACTCTAACCTCTACAAAATGGCCAAGAGCAAGGAGCTGTCTAAGGATGTCAGGGACAAGATCATACACCTGCACAAGGCTGGAATGGGCTACAAATCCATCAGTAAGACGCTGGGCGAGAAGGAGACAACTGTTGGTGCCATAGTAAGAAAATGGAAGAAGTACAAAATGACTGTCAATCGACAAAGATCTGGGGCTCCACGCAAAATCTCACCTCGTGGGGTATCCTTGATCATGAGGAAGGTTAGAAATCAGCCTACAACTACAAGGGGGGAACTTGTCAATGATCTCAAGGCAGCTGGGACCACTGTCACCACGAAAACCATTGGTAACACATTACGACATAACGGATTGCAATCCTGCAGTGCCCGCAAGGTCCCCCTGCTCCGGAAGGCACATGTGACGGCCCGTCTGAAGTTTGCCAGTGAACACCTGGATGATGCCGAGAGTGATTGGGAGAAGGTGCTGTGGTCAGATGAGACAAAAATTGAGCTCTTTGGCATGAACTCAACTCGCCGTGTTTGGAGGAAGAGAAATGCTGCCTATGACCCAAAGAACACCATCCCCACTGTCAAGCATGGAGGTGGAAATGTTATGTTTTGGGGGTGTTTCTCTGCTAAGGGCACAGGACTACTTCACCGCATCAATGGGAGAATGGATGGGGCCATGTACCGTACAATTCTGAGTGACAACCTCCTTCCCTCCGCCAGGGCCTTAAAAATGGGTCGTGGCTGGGTCTTCCAGCACGACAATGACCCAAAACATACAGCCAAGGCAACAAAGGAGTGGCTCAGGAAGAAGCACATTAGGGTCATGGAGTGGCCTAGCCAGTCACCAGACCTTAATCCCATTGAAAACTTATGGAGGGAGCTGAAGCTGCGAGTTGCCAAGCGACAGCCCAGAACTCTTAATGATTTAGAGATGATCTGCAAAGAGGAGTGGACCAAAATTCCTCCTGACATGTGTGCAAACCTCATCATCAACTACAGAAGACGTCTGACCGCTGTGCTTGCCAACAAGGGTTTTGCCACCAAGTATTAGGTCTTGTTTGCCAGAGGGATTAAATACTTATTTCCCTCTGCAGAATGCAAATACATTCATATACTTTCCACAATGTGATTTTCCGGATTTAATTTGTGATGTGCTATCTCTCACTGTTACCAATAACCTACCCTTCAATTATGGGCTGCTCATGTCTTTGTCAGTGGGCAAACTTACAAAATCAGCAAGGGATCAAATACTTATTTCCCCCACTGTATATGTCTGGGGGCTTCTCGAGGCCTTTTTCCTCCTAATATTAACAAGTGTGTTTGCTGGTTGTATTTTGAGAACCCGTTAGTTTGTGCATATGCACTAATTTCCCCATTAGCGCGTGACCATTACCACAGGAGTCCTTACTGCTACCTATTTAGGACGTGGTAAGGACTCCTGCGTTACTACCATACTAATCGTGTAGAGTGCAGTAATGTACCCACGCTAACCGATTAGCTCAGGCATGCCTACTCTCTGCCCATCGGCATGCCTCTTCACTGGAAAACATGGGATTAGTGAGTGCTGAGTGGGAAACTACCATGGGATGCCTCAATGCATCCCAAGATAGTGCCATTTTAGCGTGCAGTAGGTCCGCATTAGGCCAACTGTGCCTTAGTAAAAGGGCCCCTAAATGTGGGTACATTGCTATAGAATTTCTCTCCATGTTTCACTGACGTCAACATATTTCCCTTGTTACGATATGTGCTATGAGAACTATCCCCCCCTGTTTACAAAGTTGCGCTAGCAGTTACCACGCAGCAATGCCGATACAGCCCATTCAAGCTGGATGGGCTGTGTAGGCATTAGCTCACGGCAGCCGCTAGTGTGGCTTTGTAAACAGGAGGGTATGTTTCTTCTGTCTGCTGATAAAGATCTCCTGTAGCAGTTATTGTATCACTGTGATTGCAGCTTTCTTCATTTTAATATTTCTAAGCTAATCACCAGACCCTGTTTATTAACTAGTGTGTGCAGTCTTCTAGTTTTCACATATTTCTATCATTATCATTTCAGGCTTAATGCAGTTTATGGCATATTACGAAATGGCACTATACACCTCAGTGATCTGACTGCTGTCACTCCATTTCATCTAATTAGTTTGCATTAATTCGCTCACCATTTTTTCCTAAGCAGGAATACGTCTGTTTTGTGACAAAATGCCTTATCTCTCTATATAAAAGGCAACCCCAACGTTCTGAAGCCTCCACGGAAGTTGAGGCGCCCGATATCCGGTGTGCCCTGGAGTGTCTGCACCGCCCTCGCGTCAAAACTTCATTACGTCGAGGGCGGAGCTATAACACTCGAGGGCCAAAACGCGAGGCGAACGCGAACCCCGAACAAGTAACGCAAGTAGCTCCGAGGGATGGAGGGAGGGGGCCCCTTGCTAGCGCCCATTTCATTGCACTCAGAAACGGGCATTTTTTCCTAGTATATAATAAAATATTTCTTGCCCAAATATAACAACATTTTTCTACTCGACTATTTAAATATTCTTGTATCCTCTGGTTATAGTCAATTTCAAACCTTAAAAATAATTACTGTAAATGAAATGATTCAATTTGTTGTTCGTTTTAATTCGTCACATTATTTCCACAAATTACTATTGGTCTATTTATCTTTATCCATTTATTTTGCCAAACAAACAGTTTCCTTGTGCTCTGGCCTAATGGCTCCATTGGAGCTGGCCTTTACTGAGTCTGAGTGCCACCATGAACCTTTATTTAATCATAGTTTTCCCCACTTATAACCTACCTTTCATCTGGTCCTATTATAACCACCATGGTACTTGGCCAGGGGTCACACATTATCGTCCCCTGTGGAGTATGGTATGCTTGGATGTTTAGCCTGACCAAGTGAATGATATCTTTGGATGGCTTTTAACCTGTGAATTCTAGCTTTGCAGGATATTTGGACCTAATTGACAGAGGAGCAGACACACAGGATTTCAGAAAAAGTCCTCTGAAGAGGAAACTGCTGTTGCTTTTGGATGTATTTCTGTGAGTCAGTAATTGGTAAAGATTGCGACTTTTTACTGTGGCAGTTAAAAATTAATGTGTTTGTTTTTGTATTTTCTAAGACATTAGAGGTTAGGCAAGACCCCCTGTGTGCGTTTTAATTTATTCTTTTTTTTTTTAACAAAGATTATTTGTTGCTATTGTACTTAATTTACAGGTTGTGGGATGTAGGCATTAAAACAGGGTTGCCATAGGCAAAATAATAGCTACTGATTTGTAAACAGGGAGGAATAAAACCTCAACACAAGCGCACACAATGGCTTGAAGATGCTGGATGTCACTAAGCTAATCACTGTTGACTCATTCTGCACCTCTGGCATCCCTGCTGAGGCTGCTTATCCTAAGAGCTGGCTGATGGGGTTATGGGTCCCTGAGTCAATGTCTCTTCTTGGGGCCAAACTTGCTATATGAACCAGGCAGATGCCAGGGCTGCTACAGTGAAAGTGACCCCACTCACCAGAAGAAAGCTGGTGCTTTAACTTGAATGCCATTGTTTGCCCAGTTTTTGGACTTATTCTGCACATTTACAGTAGACCCCAGAGCTCCTTTTATAAACACGCATCTTCTGAGCTTCCAGTGTTATACACATCTTCCGTCTCTCTGTCTTCCCCAACTCCCATTCTTCTGCCCCCTCTCCATCTTCCTCTGCAGATACTCTTACTTCTCCCCTCACATTATTTGCTTTTCTCTTCCATCTTATTTTCCCCACTTCCTGTCAGCATCAGCCCCCTTATCCCCTCCCTAGCAACACCTTTTCTAGTCCCAGCCCCAACCCCCTTCCATCCCAGCCCTTCCTCCTCTTCAAGCCCAGCAACAACAGCTTTCCACCCTGGCTTTAGCAGCTTAACAGCCCCAGATGCCTTTCAGTCACAGTGAGGGGCAGTTTCCAACATTAGACATTTTGCAAAAAAAAAAAAAAAGACCAAAATCTGAATGAGAAAGAAGTTCAATTTCCAAAAAGAAAAACGTCTGTCTTTTGTTTTTGAAAATACTGTTTCTAACAAGGTTTTGTGCTTTGGTCCAAGTGAAAAACAGAGAAAATCAAGCCACTGAGATGTAGGAGGGGCCAGCATTCTTAGTAGACTGGTCTCCCAGACATCCCAGGAGATAAATGGGGCACCCTAGGGGGCATTGCAGTGAACTTCAAAAACATGCTCCCAGGTACACATCTCACCTTTGCTCCCTTTTCCACCCAAAACCCATTACCCAAAACTGTACCTAATAGCCCTTATGGATGAAGGGAGCACCTATGTGTGGTTACAGTGGGTTTCTGGTGAGTTTTGGAGGGCTACAGTTTCCACCACAAATGTGACAGGTAGAGGGAGATAGGGACCAGAGTCCCCCCCCCCCCACCTCATGGTGCACTGCACTGACCACTACACTATTCCAGGGACCTGCAAGCTGCTCTAATAGACCTGGCTTTAACAGCTGAGGCTGTCATAGAGGCTGTTAAATCATATTTGTATTCACGTTTGTGGGGTTGGGAGGGGGTCAGTGACCACTGGAGGGTATTGGGGGGGGTCACCCCTGATTCCCTCCAGTGGTCATCTGGTCATTTAGGGCACCCTTTTGTGCCTTATTTATTATAAAAACAGGTCTACCGTAAAACATTTTCGATTTAGTCCTGGACACTTTTGTTTTGTTCCATTATGGCTGAAAAACATCCAAGTGTTAGAAACACCCAGAGCCCGCCCTTAACACACCCCTGACATGCCCGCTTAAGATTTGAATGCCCTTCTGACTGACTTCATAGAAAAGTGTCTAAAAATTGGTTTTGAAAATACCAATTTGGACGTTTTTGTGAGAAAACCGTCCAAATGCAGATTTATGCCACTTTTGGACATTGTTCTCTTTTGAAAATGAGCTCCAGCATCAGTTGCCTTCCAGCCCCATCCACCTGATTAATACTTGACAGAGTTGGAACCTTGTTCCTACTGTGCCATTCTATAGCCGACACTGCTGCAGGTTTGGAATATGAGAAAAGGCACTTCCTGATTCTGCTCTCACATTTTAAACTCTCCTATGGTTACAGTGCCAGCTGAAGAATGGCATAATGGCAGGAGCAAAAGATCAAGTTCCAGCTGCTGTGCCACAGTGAAGGTGTAAGCTGGTGAGACAGAGATTTTGGCACCTTTAAGCTTTTGTTTTATTTTCATATTTGCATCTCACAATGTCTGGTAAAAATACAGTGAAAAGAGAGGTTTTTTTTAACCAATGATATCAACTAGCACTAAATGTAGTGCCGCCTTTGTACTGAATATAGAGTTAACTTTCTTTCTGAGGCTTTTCCTCCCTATTATATATATTTGAATGTTTGTTGTATATGCTTCCAACCTGTGACGGGGATGTAAGTTGAATTTTATTATATATGTATTATTTATTTAATAAAAAATACACATATGCACTTATTTCAAGTGACACAGACATCAGAAAGCTACATCTGCCTTGGAGCAGGTGTAAATGTGTGTGGGAGATTTTTGGTATCTTTATTTTATAAAGGTGCATGCATTTGGAAAATAGATGCAACACATATGCATTCCTTGCCTAGGTGCCTTGCTATAAAATTATTTGCTAAGTGGTAGCACTGTATGATGACCTTGACACTCTCTCACCATTTGTTATGAATGCTGTCTCCAAAGCAGCACCTGCCTCAGCTGACAGCCAGTGGCCAGCCTGACCTGGGAATCAAATGCAGATCTCTCCTTGTGCCAGCTCTGTCACTGAGTCACCAGACTGGTCCTTCAAGTTTTACTAGATGCCAAATTCCTCCAGATGTCCTTCAGTGCAGAAGGAGCAATAAAATCTCCAAGGTTTTTCTCTTCATTCCTTCTGACAGATGAAATAAGGCTACAGCAGGAGTGTTAGTTCAACTCTGGGGAGTTACCCTGACATGGTACATTAAGTCATCCCATAGTGATGGATTGCCTGATCTCCTCATGGTAGTAGAGTCATAAAATTTACTTCTTTTCCATATCAGCATCTCTTTCCTGTTAAAAGAAATGGGAATTTGGGATCCAAGGTATAGGTAGATATGGCTATACTATTTTTTTTTTTTTTTTGCATCAAGCAGAAGTAAACATGATGCACATTCTCAGAGAAACTAAATAGAATTGTGACTTTCAAGAATTTTATTTCCCTGATAATAGAATACATAAGTAAATTATATGTTGATTCTAGCATTTGACATTCATTATCAAACCTAGCAGGGATCCTTAAACTTTTCTAGATAAGGGCCACATAGGAACATCCTGGCATCCTGGGTTCAATTCTTGCTGCAGCTTCTTGTGACCTTAGGTAAATCACTTAGGGGTCCTTTTACTAAGGTGCGCTGAAAAATGGCCTACGGTAGTGTAGGCAGGGGTTTTGAACACGCTCAAATCTATTTTTCAGCGTGCCTGTAAAAATGTCTCTTTAAATGTTTTGCCGAAAATGGATGTGCAACAAAATAAAAATTGGCGTGCATCCATTTTGGGTCTGAGACCTTACTGCCAGCCATTGATTTCATGGGGGCGTGTCAGAGGTGTAGCGAAGGCGGGACTGGGGCGTGCCTAATTCATGGGCATCCTCGACCGATAATGGAAAAAAGAAGGGCGTCCCTGACGAACACTTGGACGACTTTACCTGGTCCTTTTTTTCTTATGACCAAGCCATAAAAATGTGCCTTAAGTGACCAGATGACCACCGGAGGGAATCGGGGATGACCTTCCCTTACTCCCCCAGTGGTCACTAACCCCCTCTCACCCTCAAAAGCATTTTAAAAAATATTTCTTCCAGCCTCTATGCCAGCCTCAAATATCATACCCAGCTCCATGACAGCAGTATGCAGGTCCCTGGAGCAGTTTTAGTGGGTGCAGTGCACTTCAGGCAGGCGGACCCAGACCCATTCCCCCCACCTGCTACACTTCTGGTGGTAAATGTGAGCCCTTCAAAACCCACCAGTAACCCACTGTACCCACAGCTAGGTGTCCCCCCTTCACCTGTAAGGGCTATGGCAGTGGTGTACAGTTGTGGGTAGTGGGTTTTGGGGGGCTCAGCACACAAGGTAAGGGAGCTATACACCTTGGAGCAATTTCTAAAGTCCACTGCAGTGCTCCCTAGGGTGCCCGGTTGGTGTCCTGGCATATGAGAGGATGAGTGCACTATGAATGCTGGCTCCTCCCACAACCAAACGGCTTGGATTTAGTCTTTTCGGAGATGGGCGTCCTTGGTTTCCATTACCGCTGAAAATCGGGGACTTCCATCTCTAAGGACGACCATCTCTAAGGTCGACCTAAATTTCCAGATTTGGGCGTCCCCGGCCGTATTATTGAAACAAAAGATGGGCGTCCATCTTGTTTCGATAATACGGGTTTCCCCGCCCCTGTCTGGGGACGTCCTGCGAGGACGTCCTCAGGAAAACTTGGGTATCCCTTTCGATTATGCCCCTCTACGTGTCTAAATCAACACATGCACAATTGTAAAACTTGATATGTACAGTAAAAAAATACCAACATTTTCCTCAATCGATGGAGATAAAAGAGCAAACCTTAATTTATTGGGGAACTTGTTGCTTAAAAGATAATTCCCATCAAACTCACCCCCATAGTGCATACTAATCCTTTACCTCCAGAACGATATGTGGGGTGGCACACTCTTATTTAATTTGGGATGAAGGACTTCCAAATTAAAATGAAGAGTGTGCCACCCCACATGTTGCATGATTAACCCAAAGAACCTGTCTGCTTCTTTTATCCCTCTCCTTTCTTTCCCTTTCACACCCTCCTCCATCCACCTCCTTTTCTGCCCCTCTTCTCTTCTCTTCTCCCATCCTTCCCCTTTCTCTAACTCACACTTCATTCCTTCAGAAGTTCTCCTCTCTTTCCTCCCTTCCTTCCCTTTACTGTCATCCATAACTTTTCCCTACCCCTTCTTCCCGCTCATTCATTCACTTCCCACTCTCCATGTGTCTTATTGATCTTACACTGGCAGGTCATGTTCTATCTGCCAGGGCCGCCGAGAGGGGGGACAAAATTCCCCAGGACTGGCCTCCAAGGTGGGGGGGGGGGGGGGGGCTGGGCCCAGTGCCAGCAAGCTTCTTCCTGTCTACCTGCTTCTGGGACTGTCCTCTCCTGCTCCTGTGTGCCCTCTAGGACCCAGATGATTGCATTAGCGTGATATCACAGTATAGGGGGTGTAGTGCTTCAGTGTGCGAAGGAAGAGTGGGACTTGGGGGTGATTGTGTCTGATGACCTTAAAGCTTTCAAACAGGTAGAAAAAGCGACGGCCAAAACCAGAAGGATGCTTGAGTGCATAAAGAGAGGCATGACTAGCAGGAAGAAGGATGTGATAGTGCCGTTGTATAAGTCTCTGGTGAGGCCTCATTTGGAGTACTACTGCAGTTCTGGAGACTGCACCTACGGAAAGATATAAACAGGAGTTGGTCCAGAGGGCGGCTACGAAATTAGCAAGCGGTCTTGAATGCAAAAATTATAGGGACAGGCTTATGAACCTCAACATGTATACACTGGAAGAGAGGAGGGAGAGAGAAGACATGATAGAAATGTTCAAATATCTCAAGGGCATTTATGTACAGGAGAGCTCTGGAATGAGGGGGCATATGACAAAGTTAAGAGGGAATAGGCTTAGGAGTAACCTAAGGAAGTATTGTTTCACAGAAAGGGTGGTGGAGGCGTGGAATGGCCTCCCGGTGGAGGTGGTGAAGTCGAGGACTGTTCCAGAATTTAAAAGGGCATGGGATAAGCATGTGGGATCACCTAAGAACAAGAAGAATTAGGGGTTACAGAGGATGGGCAGACTGGATGGGTCATATGGCTTTTATCTGCCGTCATGTTTCTATGTTTCTTTCCGGGTCCCGACTCCTGGCACAGACAGGAGCAGGAGTGGACAAACCGTGGGAGCAGGCAGGCAGGAAGAGGTTTGCTAGTGCTGAGCCCAGGGCACCCCCTTGGAGGCAGAGACAGAAAGGTAAGGGAGTGGACGGGCATGAGGGGGCAGTGGTGCGAGTGGGGGGAGCAGCATGAGTGGAAGGGGGTTCTGCCCCGAGCCCGGCTGTGTCTCTCGGCAACCCTACTACCTGCCAGTGGGAGGCCTGTCAGGGATGTGGAATTTTATGCAGAAACTCATTGTAGGACCTAATTTAGATAAACATTTCCATGACTACAGGGTTTATTTGCATAAATATTTGCATAACTGACTTACCTACTCTGGCCACTATTAGAGACAGGGTTCTGGACTCAATGATGCTTACTTTTGAAGCAGATAGATGTCTCAAAATGACCCTCCCAAAAAATGTCCGTCAAAAACCTCTAAAATGCAATTTTCGAAAGGCAGAATTTGGACATCTTACACTGCAGTTTATCCAAATAGCAAGGGGGCATGTTGGAAGCATGCATTGTGTGGGACTAGGATGGGAACAATAGAATGGGAAGAAATGGTGAAGGCAAAAAAGAAGGACACTTTTATCTAGATCTGTTTCATTCACATCCAGGGTACAAAAAGGCACCCTGATTAAGCAGCTGACCACTGGAGGGATGAAGGCATGATCCCTCCTTAATCTCCTAGTGGTTACTGACCCCCTCCTACTTCCTAAGAAGTGAAAGTGTCAGTGGATACCAAGCACAGGTATTATGGCCATTCCTAATGGAGCAGCAAGTGGATGGAGTATCCTAGTGGTCAGTTCAGTGGACTCTGAGCAACAGGATCCAGGTGTAACTCCCGCTTTAACTCTTTTATTTCTTTACAAATATGTGAGGCCTTCTGGAACATAGAAATACCTACTGTACCTGAATTTATAAGACGCCTGCCAGTGTAATGTCTATTGCCATGGTGTATCTTTAGGTACAGTCGTTTTTTTTTAATCTGTTCCTGAAGGGCTCACAAAAACATATAAAAGAATAAAAGTGGGATTTACACTGACCACTAGCCTGCCCCTATGCTCTGCAGGGATGTCTGTGTGGCCATATTAGTACAAATGATGCCAGACAGATGTTTTTGTGCCTGTTTTTTTTTTTCTCATTTGTATTTTGGACATTTAATTTTGGATGGCTGTTTATTTTGGATGTTTTTGGCGCAAGAACATCCTTCTCACATATTTTTGAACAGGAAAAACATTGGGAAAAAGGCTGTGAGATGAATGTTGGGTTTTTTTTTTTTGGTGTTTTAGGCAGGCCGTCCCAAATCTGACTTGATATTTTTTTTGAAAACGTGGATCATTGTTCTGACCTAGCATGACACGTCTTATGTTCCTATGACATGGTATGCTATTAAGTGCTTCCTCTTACTATTAACCATGTAAAAATGAGTACTAAAATATTGGGCTCAATATTCAAAGGTATTTAAATGGGCAGGAGAGGCTCCTACTCAGCTAAACCCTGCCGAACTGGATGTCCACTGATATTCAGTGGTACTTAACTAGTTAATATTGCTGAACATCTCCACTAACTGGCCATTCCCTAACCAGCTAGGTTAGGGATAGTCTGGACAGAGCTTGGGTGACGACAACTTACAGGCTTATTTTTGAAAGTGATCACCGGCGATCTTCCAACATAAATCGGGAGATGGCTGGCAATCTCGCAAAAGCGACAAAATCGGTATAATCGAAAGCTGCTTTTTGGACACCATCGCTGCTTTCCCTTTGCCGAGCTGGCGAAAGTTCAAGGGGGCGTGTCAGCGACATAGCGAAGGTGGGACATGGGCGGGCATGGGCATGGCTACCAGATGGCCGGCTTTCGTGGATAATGGAAAAAAAAAGCGTCGTTCATCAGTATTTCGCTGGGTTTACTTGGTCCTTTTATTTTCACGACCAAGCCTCAAAAGGTGCCCCAACTCACCAGATGACCACCGGAGGGAATGGGGGATGACCTTCCCATACTCCCCCAGTGGTCACCAACCCCCTCCCACACTAAAAAAATAAAAATAAAAACCTTTTTTTGCCAGCCTGTATGCCAGCCTCAAATGTCATACCCAGCTCTCTGACAGCAGTATGCAAGTCCCTGGAGCAGTTTTTAATGGGTGCAGTGCACTTCAGGCAGGCAGACCCAGGTCCATCCCCCCCCTCCTACCTGTTACACATGTGGTGCTAAGTGTTGAGCCCTCTAAACCCCCCCAAAACCCACTGTACCCACATGTAGGTGCCCCCCTTCACCCATAAGGGCTATGGTAATGGTGTAGAGTTGTGGGGAGTGGGTTTGGGGGGGATTTGGGGGGCTCAGCACACAAGGTAAGGGAGCTATGCACCTGGGAGCTATTTGTGTATTTTTAAAAAATTTTTAGAAGTGCCCCCTAGGGTGCCCGGTTGGTGTCCTGGCATGTCAGGGGGACCAGTGCACTACAAATGCTGGCTCCTCCCATGATCAAATGCCTTGGATTTTGCCGGGTTTGAGATAGCCGGCATTTTTTTCCATTGTCACTGAAAAACAAAACCGGCAATCTCAAACCCGGCGAACTCTGGCATTTGGCCGGGCCAAACCGCATTATCAAAAGAAAAGATGGCCGGCCATCTTTTTCGATAATACGGTTCCAGCCAGCTGTTCGATTATGCCCCTCTTAGTCTACTAATACTAATCATTTCTATAGCACTACTAGACATACGCAATGCTGTACACATTATATGCAAGTACGTTCTCTGTCTCTAGAGAGCTCACAATCTAAGTTTTTGGTACATGGGGCAATGGAGGGTAGAGTAACTTGCCGAACATCACAAGGAGCTGCAGTGGGAATCAAACCCACTTCCCCAGGATCAAAGTCCACTGCACTAACCGCTAGGCTACTCCTCCACAGTCTGTCCACTAACCAGCTAAGGGGCCTTTTTACTATTCCGCATAGGCACCTACCCGCACCCAACATGTATCAATTTGGAGCTACCGCCTGGCTACTGTGTGGCCCGTGTGCTAATTGATGTGCGTCTGCAGTGCATGCCGGAAAATAATTTTTATTTCCTGGCACGCGGCAAAAACCGGGCGGTAATCATCATTCTACATGCGTAGACAATTACCGCACGGTTAAAGCGTGAGACCTTACCGCTAAGTCAATGAGTGGCGGTAAGGTCTCAGACCCAAAATGGACTCGTGCCAATTTTTATTTTGCCGCACGTCCATTTTTGGCAAAAATTTTAAAGAGACATTTTTTATAGGCATGCTGAAAAATGGATCTGTGCGCGCTCAAAACCCATGCCTATACTACCGCAGTCCATTTTTCAGCGCACCTTAGTAAAAGGACCCCTAAGCAATTTACTTAGGGTCACAAGAAGGGTCTCAATCCCAAAATGGATGCGCTGCAATTTTCATTTTGCTGCACGTCTATTTTTGGCAAAATTTTTTAAAAAAGACCTTTTTTACAGGCACACTGAAAAATGGATCTGCGCGCGCCAAAAACACGTGCCTACACTAGCGCAGCCCATTTTTCAGCGCACCTTATTAAAAGGATCCCTCAGTAAGCACATAAAGATAGGACAAAAAAAAAAGAGGATGTCCTAAGTTTTTGCGATGAGTTATCTATCTGCAAGGGCCTGGTTAATTTCTGAATCAATGTACCTCCCCTATTTGGGGTTATTTCAACCTGTGGCTGTGAACAGCTTACAAGCTGTTTACTCCCAGGGGCTGAATATCAAATCTATTATTGCCATCACAGTTACAATGACACAAATTCCTCACTTTGCAGAGTAACACAAAATCCCTGAAAAACATACCTGCCACCTCTTGCAGGGATCCTATCATTCAAAAACTCTCCCAGCAACAACTCTACCAGTGAAAGGAATCAATATAAATATTATACAAGATCCTGGAACAACACTACATACAAAAAAGCAAGCTGGCAGAATGCTGCATTTTGGCCATGTACATAAGCTTTTTTTTCTGTTGTTCTAGATCTTGCAGACTGTTTGCCTGTGTGCTTTTCAGGACCAAGAGACATGCAGTGTGTGGGTATGTATGTTATTACAGGGGTAACAATCATCCACAATGAGGGTAAATTCTATAAAGGTGCACCTATTTTTAAGCACCAAGAAGGCACTTATTTGGAATCTATTGGGGGGATTCTATGTATGGCGCGGAACGTTAAGCATTCTAACAGATGCAAGGCACTGAAACAGGGCAGAAACAGCAGATTCACACAAAAACACATGCAAGCACCCGTTTAAAGAATAATGCCTAAGGGGGTACTTTTACAAAGGCGCCCTGAAAAATGGCTTGCGGTAGTGTAGGCGTGGGTTTTGGGCACGCGACAATCCTTTTTTTAGCGCACCTGTAAAAAGGTTTTGCTCAAATCCATTTTGGGTCTGCCATTGACCTAGCGGTAAAGACTCACGTGGTAACCGGGTGGTAATGACCGCCTGCCAAATGCCACTCAGCATGCATCCGTTACGCACATCCAAAAATAAAAAATATTTTTCAGACACGTGTATCGGACGCATGCCCAAAATGAAATTACTGCAAGAGCCACACGGTAGTCGGACGGTAACTCCATTTTGGCGCACATTGGGCACACATAGATGCTTACGCGGCTTAGTAAAAGGACCCCTAAGTGTTTTAATGAGGATCTGCAAAAAGGGCGTGGCCATGGGAGAGGCATGGATGGGTCAGGGGCGTTACCCTTAAAATGCATGCATTGTTATAGAATTTAGGGTATCTGCACCCAACTTCCACACCAAGATTCACATCTGGCTTCAGTTGATGTAACCCCTCATGCCCAAAATTTAGTATCGATTCCAGTGCTACCCCACCCCCTAGATTCTATATAGTGAGCTTAGAGTTTTGTGACAAAATCCAAGCATATTCTATAACAACACGTGTAACTTAATTGGCTTTAACAAGCCATTCAGCATTGTTAACAGCACTTAACAAGCACTAATGAGCACTGATTGATAATTAAAATTTACGAATGCAAATCGCTAAGGCCCTCATGATCAAAAGCAAACTCCGGCGCTAGAGGCTGTTAACGCCATACTAGTGCCAGAGTTTGCTGCCGACCCATGATCAGAGCCCTCGAGCGCCTGAAACAACGCACTCGAGGGCTCTTAGCGCAAGTAGCATGCAAATGCATGCTAAACAGGGCTCTTAGTGCAAGTAGCTTGCAAATACATGCTAATCAGCGCTTAACGCATTCATCCCCAAAGATTGGGTCGCTGGCGTTAGACTTTGCGGATCATTGGGGAGCAATGGTGAGCCCTGTCCAGCTGCTGGCAGGCCCCCATTCCCCCCCAAAGGAAACGCGAACAGGGGCCTGGATGTCCGGTGGACCTCCAGTCCCCCCCAACGCTCCCTTATATGGTCTGTAGCCCCGCCCAGCGCATCCCAGGATGCAATGGGCGGGGCTGGGCACCGCCATTTTACGACGGCTTCGACTGGAAGAGGAGGGAGGCAGGCTGCATCCCTCCTCCAACGAAAGGTAGGGGGGGCCGGGAGGGGGGTTGTCACCAAGGACCACCAGGGATTGAAAGGAGAACGCTGGGGGGGAGGAGTTGGGGTGGGCTGGAGGTCCACCGGACCTCCAGCCCCCACCCCCCCCCCCATCGCTGGGTGGGAGGGTGGGCGAGCGTTTGGCCGGAGGCGGCCACTTCACAATTTCTGGGGGTTTGGGGGGGCTGGAGACCCACTGGATCTCCAGCCCTCCCTGAACATGTAGGGGGTGGGATCATCGGGGGGACTGGAGGTCCACCGGACCTCCAGCCCCCTCCCCCTCGTCGCTGGGTGGGAGTGTGGGAGAGGGTTTGGCCGGCAGCAGCCACAACATTTTCTGGGGGTTTGGGGGGGGGGGCTGGAGACCCACTGGACCTCCAGCCCTCGTTGTTGGGGCCTCGGGGCAGGCTGTTTGACAGGTTTGGGTTTTGACAGCCCAGACCTGTCAAACAAGTGCGGGAGGATTGTGCTGAGCGCATGCTCGGCACAATTCGCCCGCACTTCTACATGATAATCAAAGATAATTGCACTGCTTAGATTTGCATGTGTTATCTTTGATCATCTATGCAGTAAAGCCCTGCGCTGTTCCAGCACTATTTTTAGAGCGCTGTTCAGAATAGCGCAGGGGATAGTGCTGGGCAGACTTATACGGTCTGTGCCAGAACCGGTGGTGGGAAGCGGGGGACTGGTGGTTGGGGAGGCAGGGATAGTGCTGGGCAGACTTACACAGTCTGTGCCCTGAAAAGGACAGGCACAAATCAAGGTAAGGTACACACAAAAAGTAGCACATATGAGTTTATCTTGTTGAGAAGACTGGATGGATCATGCAGGTCTTTTTCTGCCGTCATCAACTATGTTACTATGAGGACCTAAGTGTATTCTGTAATGCATAGCACCTAAATTTTAATGTGCACTGGCAAATAGGGGCATGGTTATAGACCGGGAAATGGGTGTTTCATTTCCTTTCCAATATGGCACTCTGTGCCTAAATATATGTGCCAGGATTTATGCTATGTTTTTGTTGGTGTAAATGGAGGCGCATAGATATAAGCACTAAGGTGTCAACTAAGCATATTGTATACACCACACCTAAATCTAGGTACTGCTTATAGAATATGTTTAGGCATTTTTTAGGTACCATATCCTGGAACACTCATTATAGAATACTTTTCAGTGCTGATTTTTTTCAATGCCAAATTTTGAGCACCATTATACAATTTCCCCCTATATCTATAAAGAAATGTAGGCACAAAATATGAATATATAAACACGTATGTTGTTATGCATGAGCACATATGCCAGTCACAGAACTGGTGAAAATGCTCATGCCTAGATTGGGGAGATACACATGACATTATAAAACTCTATAAATTATGCACACTCAGACTCTGCCCATGTGAATGCCCTCCTGTAAAGTACGCACCATTGAAGACCGCCACATAGTTACGGAATAGCATGTGACATAGAACCTACATAAAAACATAAGAATAGCTGTACTGGGTCAGACCAATGGTCCATCTAGCCCAGAATCCTGCTTCCTGCAGTGGCCAACTCAGGTCACAGGTACCTGACAGAATCCCAAATAGTAGAAAAATCCATGCTACTGATCCCAGGGACAAGCAGTGGCTTCCCCATGTCTATCTCAGTAGCAGACTATGGACTTTTCCTCCAGGAACTTGTCCAAACCTTTTTTAAACCCAGATACACTAACCACTGATACTACATCCTCTAGAATGAGTTCCATAAGGCCATAGAGCTGGTGTAACCCAAGGGGTTAAATAATCTCAACTGGGCTGAATAAGGGTTCTATTCAGTGACATCACTCTCAGACATCACTCAACTGAGCAATTGGTTGGTTGGGAAACGGCTTGCTGGGCAGTTGGGAGGTAAGTCTGATGCTGAGTGGTGTGGTGCTCAGCTGATATTAGAAATCCCTGTTAAAACGGATTAGGAGTATTTTAAGGGTGGTTTATGAGTGAGGTGAGAGAAATAAGCTTAATTATTTAACCTGAACAGCCATCGCGAGTTTAGGGGCTGTTAGAGAGGTGGTCTGCAGTCACCAGGAAGCGGAGGAGATCAAAGTGAAAGGAAAATATGCTTTTAGATGGTTAAATGTTTTTAAGGCGAGAGTAAATTGAAAACATCCTTGCCAAGTGCCATATGTAAAATATTTAGAAGCTGGGCGAAGGGCACTTGGACATTCCAATTACTCCAACAGGTTTCAGAGGCTACCTGGAACTAAAGCTTTCAAAGTAATGATTATTTAAAGAAAAGTAATTACACTGTGATTAAATGATAGTGTAGGTAAACAGCAGCTGGGGTTACTTTGATCCCAACGGGTTTAGGTACCCTGAAGTTTTAAGAGGGACCTCTCACTCTCTCTGCTAATACTCCTGTTACCTAATTTGTGGGAGGTATTAGATTAGGGACAAACAATTTTCATTTGTGTTTAATGGGAAAGCTAGTTAGGGACGTGCACTCTTAAGTTTGGTGGGATAACTGAATAGTGACCTTAGTTAGGGGTTAGGGTTTTTATTATTGATTTTTTTTATAGCTTAGAGTAGGCAGGCTCCGGATTCCTGACATCTGAGTCAGTAACACGTACAAGTTGAGAGAGGAAAAGAGGAGGCGGGACAGCGTTGGAATGCTCCCACAGCCACTGAGAGACTGGGCCTCCACGCAAGAAAGAGAACATTGATGGGAGAAAAGGACTGAGCTACATGGGTGATTCAAATAAATAAGTAAATAAAAACAAAAATACTTACCTGAGATCCAGCGAAGAAAGAACATTGGTAATTGCATTTACAGCTACCTGCAAAATATAAGTGAGTGCAAAGAATCAAATTCTTTGGGAGAGAGAAGAACTGTTTTATTTAAATAAGAGAAAGGTGTTAGTAATAAGTATATAGAAAATATACATACCTGATTCTGGGGAGAAGCTTCTGTTGCGGGTGGGTTTTGGTAACCAAGTAATACCTGTGAAATAGAAATTAGTTAGTATCGAATTTAAATGTATTGTAATTCATTGTTATAGGAAACATATGCATTGAGGTTATGTCAATTGAAAGTATTAATGATTGTTTTTAAATAAAAATCTATACATTAGGTTTTTTTTTTTGTGTTGGAGTAAATGGAATGTCCAAGTGCCCTTCGCCCAGCTTCTAAATATTTTACATATGGCACTTGGCAAGGATGTTTTCAATTTACTCTCTCCTTAAAAACATTTAACCATCTAAAAGCATATTTTCCTTTCACTTTGATCTCCTCCGCTTCCCAGTGACTGCAGACCACCTCTCTAACAGCCCCTAAACTCGTGATGGCTGTTCAGGTTAAATAATTAAGCTTATTTCTCTCACCTCACTCATAAACCACCCTTAAAATACTCCTAATCCGTTTTAACACGGATTTCTAATATCAGCTGAGCACCACACCTTTACACAGGTTCACTCAGCATCAGACTTACCTCCCAACTGCCCAGCAAGCCATTTCCCAGACAACCAATTGCTCAGTTGAGTGATGTCTGAGAGTGATGTCACTGAATAGAACCCTTATTCAGCTCAGTTGAGATTATTTAACCCCTTGGGTTAAAGCTGGTATAAGTGCTTGTGCCTAGATTGCTAAAACATCTGAGTAGATTATAGAATTGTATAATCTATAAATGTGGATCTTGCCCACACTGTATCCAAACTCTGCAATGTAAGAGCAGCACAAGGAGGGTGAGGTGGCACAATTGAATGCCAGTTGCACACACTTGCAATTGCTCCCATACAGCCAAAATGAAAATAACAGCAGTGAGGGATGTGCTCTAGACTAAAATTCAAAATGGAAACTCTTCACTGCAAAGGAAAACACATCAGGAAATCTCTGGTGGTACACGTCAGCATCTTACAAAAATCACCCAGGACCATTAAGTATATTTGACATTGACACTAGGACTGTAGGAAAAGATAGCAATGACATGACAATATTAAAACAAGACAGGAGGCAACAGTGCTTATCCTTATTGACTGAGAAGACAGCCCTACCTCTGCTTTTCCTTCTTTTACTGACATACCTGAAAAAAGGCTTATCACTTCCCTTTACCTCTCTAGTTATCTTTTTGCCTTTTGAACATTTGTCACCCTGACAGCTTTCTCTGCCACTACATCAGATATTTTCTCCTATGCCTTTGTTTCTGAGATCCATTGTATAATTTGATTATGCATTCTTTTCCTTTATTTTTTCAGCCATTTTTTGACAACCATACCTATTTCTTTTTCCTCTTGACGTTTACTTACTGTGTTTAACATCAAACTGTGCTGTGATTTCAATAGTTTCTTTAAAATGCCAAGTGCTTATGTGACTTTTCATTATATATAAATGTTATTTAACTTAAAGATGTCTGTGGACCTTTGAAATGAATTTATAGAAATTGTGTTGTATATTGCTTGGAAACTGTCATTTAATTTCTTTTGCACTATTTGGAATTTCCACAGAAATATAATTAAGAAATGAATGCTTGTGAATATAATTACAAACATCTGGGATGCATGCTGTTTAATGATTCCCCTGAATATTATATAATTTTCTCTTTTTATATGTAGGGACCTGTTTACTAAGCCGTGCTGTAGGTACACTAGCATTTTTAGCATGCACTAATGCTAGAGACATCCATAAGAATATATGGGTGTCTCTAGCATTAGAGCGCTAAATTTTAGCACATGCTAAAAATGATAGTGTGCCTTAATAAACAGGGCCCATACCTTTTAACATCCTATAATATAATTCTCACCTCCAACGTTCTGTGCCTGGCACCGTGGATCTGTGGTCTGCGAGGCACCATCAGTGAGGTTCCACCTCACGCCCCTCCCACACTCCGCCCCCTCCGCATAATCTAACCGCCCTTGCCGCCCTCCTGACGCTGCCGCCCAGCTGAGCAGAAAACCGCCGCCCCGACACTGCCGCCCTCCCGAACCTGTCGCCCACCTGACCCGAATACCGCCGACCTGCTCTCCCACACTAACAACAACAACAAAAAAAGAGAACAGACAGCTGACATCTCTGCAGCCGCTCCTCCTATCCCCTTACGTCGCTGCCCCTGGAGAAGACCCCGGAGGAGCGCTGTGACATCAGAGGGGAGAGGAAAAGCAGCTGCAGAGGTGCGTTTTAGTTTTAACAACTTAAAAAAAAAATTTCTTTATGTTCCGGCTGCTGCTGCTGAACAGGAGAAGCAGCAGCAGCCGGACAGAGTTAGCATTTGCGGGTGCCAAGGGGGTTCATGTGGGCGGGGGGAGGGGCTTTGTTATGCGTCCGGGGGGGGAGTGGGCCGGGTGATATCGCCGGGGGGGAGGGGCTTGCAAATCGAGTGCCCACACCGAAAACCTGCAACAAAACCTATTTTAACGCCCTGACTTCACTACTATAGCCTACTCTGAAGCCTGCCTGCCACTACTGCAAAATACGAACATTCATTGGTACAGGCAACCCGCATCGACTCTATTGAAGGTAAACTATGCAGAGGGGGGGGGAGGGCAGGTGAGGGGGGTCCCTAAGACCACAGAGGGGGGAAGGGGAGTCCTCAAACCAAAGAGAGGGGGGTCCTCAGAGCACAGAGAGTGGGGGTCCTCACATCACAGACAAGGGGGGGGAGAGGAGTCCTCAGACCACAGGGTAGGGGGTCCTCAAACCTGAGAGGGGGAGAGCGAAGGACACTCACTGTCACACACACACTCGCACACACTCATTCTCACATAAACACACACTCTCTCACAGACACACTTGCACCCACTCTCACTGTCTCACACACACACACTTGCACATTCACTCTCTCTCACACACACAGTCACTGTCACAGACACTCTCTCAAACATACACACTCCGCCAAAAACCTTGCTAGCATCCGTTTCATTTAAGCAAGAAACGGGCCTTTTTTACTAGTTTATATATAATTCACAACCTAATTAACTTCCGTAAGGCACTGAAGACACATCTCCTTAATATGACATACCATAATGACTTATAATTGGAACTGTAATTCACCATCCTTTATTTAACAATAGGATTACTCTCTTCCTATACTGTATTGTTTAATTTTAATATGCAATTCTTGTTCAATATGTGATACCATTTGTATATTTTCCCTTTTTTACCCGACTATTCATTTAGCATTCATGTTCTATATATATTACCAATCGTATATATATTCTGAAATGACATAAGTCATGATGGAAAAATTGTAAGTCACATTGAGCCTGCAAATAGGTGGGAAAATGTGGGATACAAATGCAACAAATAAATAAATAAATAAATAAATATAATTTATAGAACCATCAACATGTATATTTATTGTAATCTAAGATCAAAAATTAAAAGAAATTAAGTGAAAGATGTTATAGAAGTAGACAAGAAGATCCTCTGGGATACCGGCTAATAGTGAGCCATTAGTACCAGCTGGAATAAAAGGAATGATCCTGGCTCTCTCAAAATGATTTGAGCAGGTCTCTGAAATCAGAGACAAAAACCCCATTTGTGGCTTTGCATAAGTATATTTAAAAAGAGCCTCTGACTGCATCATACTTGTTGGAATAAATTATTTCGGTGAAGAACCAGCTTTATAAATGATGCAAAGTTAGCAGTAATGAATCCTAATTTATTTTAATTTTAGCTATCCTTTGATTATAAAGAAACTCTCATTGCTACAGGAATTCAAATATCATAAGGTTAAATGTAAATCTGCATTAACGTATTATAAACAAGTTAGGGTCAATATTCAAAGCTATTTAACTAGTCAAAAATGGCTCCTGGCCAGTTAAAACACTTGTTCGGAGTTAACTGGTCATTATTCATCTGCACTTAACCAGATATTGCTGCTGAAAAATGTCCAGTTAGTGCCTAATGTGAAACTGGCTATTTTGGGGGTGTTCCACAGACAGAATCAGCACTTGGGAGCCTTTTTACAAAGGTGCGCTAGGCTCTACGCATGTGCAGCATGTGCCAAAATGAGACTACTGCCAGGCTACTGTGCCCCCCCCCCCGTAGTAATTTCAGATTTGCTGGACGCCCAAAACACCTGGATAATTTATTTATTTATTTCCTCCCACACATGGCATTTCTGGCAGTAATTGGCAGTTGGCGTGTGCCGACTGGTCACCATGCGTGTAGCACATGAGCCCTTACCGCTAGATCAATGGGTGGTGTTAAGGGCTCAGGCTGGTTTTAGGCGCATGCTGATTTCAGTTTTACCACATACCCTTTTCCTGTCCCCCTCCTCCAACTTGAACCTTGGCTCCCCATTTCAGCTTATATTAAATTTAAGATTCTAACTATGTTCTTTATGGCTGTCTTCCCTCTGCCCCGCTATTACATCAACAGACTACTCATTACCTATGCTCCCATCAGAACTCTTTGCTCCGCCAATGCAGGTCAACTCCTTGACATAACTCGTGCCTCTGCTCTCGGTTACAGTGATCTTAAGCTCTGGAACTCCCTTCCTCTTAACTTCTGCTTAGAAGCTTCTTAACCCAAATGTAAAACCGCCCTCCTTTTCTCTCAAAGTTTTTCTAAGGTTACTTAGACTAAAAGTTGCCACCCCCTCCTATGCCTTTCTCATGATCGTTTCTTTTCTTTCTTCTTTGTCCCTGTTTACTTCTTTCATTTCCCTCTTAGCTCTTCATTGTTTTTATTATTGCAAACCGCATCAAAGTCAGCAATGGCCATTGTGGTATATAAAGAGACTGTAAATTAATCAATCAATCAATAAAGTAAAATGAATAAACTCAACTAGCTGCGTGGTCCCAGAATAGCTTGCTGTGCTGAAGTGTTAGCAGGTTTCTTAGCATGAACATATTGAGAGTAATTTTGGTAATAGGATATTTGGCTGTCAAGCCACATGGGTGCATATGTTTGGCTTATTTTATAAATGTAACTCATGCCCCTATGTGCTTTTATCAGTGCTTTTTTTGTAGAAAAAAAGGTGCTGGTACTCATTATGGGCGGGGTCACCACATATGGCGCCGCCCCTGTTCTAGCCACACCCACATTAGCCACACCCCTTATACCAGCCATGGCGCATATAAACAGACATCATTGAAAATATTATACTAGTATAGGAGAAAGAATAATGTGTTTTTTTTTCATTATAAATAATTTCTGTAAGCTGTTACAGCTCCAGTATACCTAGTGCAAAATAAGACAAATTCCAAACACTAAAATGAAAATAAAATGATTTTTTCTACCTTTGTTGTCTGGTGACTTTGTTTTTCTATCCATATTGGTCCCAGTCTCTGATTCTGCTGCTCTCTATCTGTTCTCTTAACTCCATTTCCAGGGCTTCCTTTCCATTTATTTCTTTACTTTCCTCCTTTCTTCTTCTTTTGTTGCCCTGCATCCATAAGTAAAAGCTGGGTCCTCCTCCATGGAATTGACTGGAGGAGGTATAATGTGGATCCAGCTTTTGCCTATTTTCTCCATCCATGTGCAGTTTTTCTCCTCTTCCCTTTCCCTCATCTCCATCCATGTGCATCTTCTTTTTTCTTTCCTCCTCTCCATTCATGTCCAGCACTTCTCCTCTCTCCTCCCCTCCATCCATGTCCAGCATTTCTCATCTCTCTTCCCTCCTCTGTATCCATATAAAGCAATAATTCTCTCTCTCCTCTCCTCCATCCAAGTCAGCATTTCTCCTCTCTCCTAGCCAACTCCTCCATCCATCCATGTCCAGCAATTCTCCTCTATCTCCTGCTCTCCTCTCCATCCATTTCTAGCATTTCTCCTCTCTGCCCTCTCATCCATGTCCAGCAATTCTCTCTTCCCTGTCCTCCCCTCCCTGTCCAGCGAGTCTCCTCTCTCCCCTCCATGTCCAGCAATTCTCTCATCCCTGTCCTCCCCTCCCCGTCCAGTGATTCTCCTCTCTCCCCTCCATGTCCAGCAATTCTCTCTTCCCTGCCCTCTCCTCCATGTCCAGCAATTCTCTCTCCCCTGCCCTCCCATCGATGTCCAGCAATTCTCTCTCCCCTGCCCTTCCCTCCCATCCCATGTCCAGCAATTCTCTCTCCCCTACCCTTCCCTCCCATCCCATCGATGTCCAGCAATTATCTCTCCCCTGCCCTTCCCTCCCATCCCATGCCCAGCAATTCTCTCTCCCCTGCCCTTCCCTCCCATCCCATCGATGTCCAGCAATTATCTCATCCCTGCCCTTCCCCTCCCATGATTTCCAGCGATTCTCCGTCTCTCCCATGCCCTCACCTCTCCCATATCCAGCGATTCTTCGTCCCCGAGCCATCCTCCTTCACTGCCTGCCAGCCAGCGTCGGACTCAGAAGCGAACGGTGCAGGCAGCAATTGGCTGGCAGTGTCGTAGCTTCCCTCTGCGAGTCCTGCCTACAACTTCCTGTTTACGCATAGGCGGGACTTGCAGAGGGAAGCTACGATGCTGCCAGCCAATCGCTGCCTGCACCGTTCGCTTCTGAGTCTGACTGGCTGGCAGGCAGTGAAGGAGGACGGCTGGGGGACGAAAAATCGCTGGATATGGGAGAAGTGAAGGCAGGGGAGAGACGGAGAATTGCTGCACGTCGATGGGAGGGCAGGGGAGAGGCGGAGAATAGCTGGATATCATGGGAGGGGAGGACAGGAGGAGAAAAAGGTGCCAGTACGCCGTACCGTTGTGTACCGGCACAAAAAAAGCACTGGCTTTTATACAAATGATTTCCCCATACTCCTGCACAAAGTTGCACTTGCTCCAAGAAGGAGTAACTTTGTTCATGTACATGTTGATAACAATAAGTCCATATATCTGAGTAGCTTCATGTGCTACCTGGAAAATCTTAGCCTTTCAAACTTGTCCTTCTCTGACTGAGTACGGTCCACACCCTGCCTTATATCTGCCCAGGTACTCTGGGGAAATTCTATAACAGGATTAGACATGTATGTGCTCATTATGATTGTAAACATTTAGAAAAATTTCCCTAAGCATTATTCTATAAATACCCACAGGGGTATACACATGGGCAGACTTTGGGTGGCGCATGGGCAGGGCTCAGATTTGCATGACTAAGTTACAGAATACTGTAAATTATGTGGAGGGGCATAATCAAATGGGGGCCGGCCATCTATATGGGCGGCCATCTCTAAGGCCGGCCCTGGAAAGTGGCATACCCGACCGTATAATCGAAACAAGATGGCCGGCCATCTTTTGTTTTGATAATACGGTTGGGGCCGGCCAAATCTCAACATTTGGGCTGGCATTAGAGATATTGCCAATTGCAAGGAGCCGAGAGCAGGAGACAAGGCTAGGCTGCCATTTCGTGCGGTGATGTCACTTCCTCCCGGGCCTTAAGTTTTATAAGGCATGCTAACAAACCAAATATGTGCTTATATACACATCGCCAGTGTAACTGCATTGTGTGCTTCATCGATATAAAAATTGTTGTGTACAGTTACACGTAGATAAACTGTAGGGATGTAAAGTTTTGAAGTTATTCTAAAGTCAGTTAAATTATTTGTTTCCTTTCCCTGTTATGAGATTGGTTCTTCATTCCCTTTCATCTCGCACAGTAGTTATACACTTGTTGACAATTTAGTAAGAGTATAAACAAAAAGGTGAATTAATGAATTTCCTATTTGTGTAAATCAAGAAGACCTATAAATTGTTTTCTAGGTGCAGAATTCCATTAGTCCTAATGCATGACTCAAATGCACAGATATATAGCTTTACTTTAATTAAGATATTTTATATTTGTGTTCTAATTTGCATGCTTTCTAAAATACAGTGTAGACCAAATGTTGTTTCTAGCTATTATATACACTTTATACTGTCTTTGAAAATATATAGGTATGTATTTTACTGTTTTATAATTAAGAATTTACAGTGAACAATTTATGAAACTGAAAATCATCATAAATTAGAAAGATTTCAAATTCTGATGCTTTGCTATGTGAAAGAATTGTAGAAGCAAAACTGTGCCACTGTTACAAGATAATTAAAACATAAGAGTCTTAACTAGATCAGTTATCAATTTGCCTCTATTTAGTAAAACTTTAAATATAAATTTATAAATAGAGCATATCATTTTGTTTTAAGATCATATTTTCATTCTGGTTCAACAGTTTCCTATAGATCCCTTAGGGTTCTGCTAGCATTTGTTTCTTTTGGGGCAGAGCATTATGAGCCTTTGTTCATAACTACCCATGATTATTTACCGATTTTAGAACTTAATCTTGATCCCTCTGGTATGAAGATCTCTTGACTCTTGACAAAAGAAATCCCCTCAAGGCCCAGAACCCCCCACTCCCTGAAGTAATATTATGGGGTTACTTCTAGATGACCTGGAACTGAAAGAGCACGAGAGTGGCCATCAATTTACACCAGGGACTCTGATAAGGCCAGGGATTGGAATCATGGGGTGGGGGTGAAGGGTCTCCTATGGAGGTCTCGGCTGTGGGGATCTGCTAGAAGTGGCATTGGGGTGGCAGGGTTCTACTGTGGGGCGGTACAAGGTCAGGTGGAGGAGCTTCTTGCCACAGAGATTTGGATACTTGAGGGGTACCGGTGGTGAGAGGATAATTTGAGAGTGATCATATTGGGAGGAGTTGTTCAAGGGGAAACAGGTGATTTTCGAAAGCTGCTTCCATGCATATGTGTGCATGGGGGGGGGGGGGGGGGTAGGGGGATCAACTTTTTTCCCTTTGTACAGCTTTTCAAAATTGCTGCTCCCACAGCACATGGAAGAACATGCACATGTAGTCCTATACCTGTTTTCAAGTGACTGTATGGTGTGTAGGAGTAGCCTAATAGTGCAGCAGGCTTTGATCCTAGTAACCTGGGTTCAATTTCCACCACAGTTCCTTATAACCTTGGGTAAGCCACTTAACCCTCCATTGTGCCAGGTACAAAAACAGATTGCTCAAGGATGACGTCAGAAGAAGGCGGAACACAGCGAAGGGAAGGCTAGATGTCGGGAGTGCCGCCTTCTTCCCTGACGCTGCGCTGCCGGACCTGCCACGGAGGTAAATTTAAAAAGAAAAAAAAAGAAAAGGGATGTTGGGGGGGGGGGGGAGAGAAGAGGGTGGGCAGTTGAACAATGGGAGCGGGAGGGCAGGGGAGAAACGAGAGCATGGATACGAAGGGGGGGCATGGATGCGAAGGGGGGGGGGAAGAGGGCGGGCCAGGCTGGGACATGGGAGAGAGAGGAGCATGGATGCGAGGGGGGTCATTGAAGGGAGAGAGGGGAATTGCTGGATAGGGATTAATGGAGGGGGCAGAGGACAGAGGAGCATGGATTGGCATGGATTGGGAGGGCAGGGCTCAGGGAGAGAGGGGAATTGCTGGATAGGGATGAATGGAGGGGGCAGGGGACAGAGGAGCATGGATGGGCATGGATTGGGAGGGCAGGGCTCAGGGAGAGAGGGGAATTGCTGGAAAGGGATGAATGGAGGGGGCAGGGGACAGAGGAGCATTGATGGGCATGGATTGGGAGGGCAGGGCTCAGGGAGAGAGGGGAATTGCTGGATAGGGATGAATGGAGGGGGCAGGGGACAGAGGAACATGGATGGGCATGGATTGGGAGGGCAGGGCTCAGGGAGAGAGGGGAATTGCTGGAAAGGGATGAATAGAGGGGGCAGGGGACATAGGAGCATGGATGGGCATGGATTGGGAGGGCAGGGCTCAGGGAGAGAGGGGAATTGCTGGATAGGGATGAATGGAGGGGGCAGGGGACAGAGGAACATGGATGGGCATGGATTGGGAGGGCAGGGCTCAGGGAGAGAGGGGAATTGCTGGATAGGGATGAATGGAGGGGACAGAGGAGCATGGATGGGCATGGATTGGGAGGGCAGGGCTCAGGGAGAGAGGAGAAATTGCTGGACATAGAGGGGAGGGAAGAGAGATGAAGGAGATGAAATGAGGGAAAAGGAAGAGAGGAGAAAAACTGCACATGGATGAAGAAAATAGGCAGAAGCTGAGGACCAGAAATGAAGAAGAAAGGAGGAAAGGAAAGAAATAAATGGAAAGAAAGCCCTGGAAACGAAGTTAAGAGGACAGATAGCAGCAGAATCAGATACTGGGCCAGCATGATCAGAAAAAGAAAGTCACCAGACAACAAAGGTAGAAAAAAAATAATTTTATTTTCATTTTAGTGTTTGGAATATGTCCACTTTGAGAATTTACATCTGCTATCTTATTTTGCAATGTATAGCAATTTGTTTCTAAGAATATTGCTGACAATTCCTGTCAGTGTGGCAAGTGGTGAGCGATCATTTTCACGGGGGGGAGGGGGGGGGCGCCGCCGCCAACTGATAGTCTGCAGGGGGGGGGGGGCGCCAACTGATAGGCTGCAGGGGGGCGCCAGAGACCCTAGGCACGGCCCTGTCAATAAGTTACTGATATGTGAGTGCCCTGCATACTCTACCTAGCCTACAAGCATTCATATGCCTACTAGTAAAATACATGTTATATGAGATATGCACATGTGCACAGAAACGCACATAAGCAGCATTTTGACATGTATGTATATTTACACATATGCCAGTATATACCATTATTTTAATCATTTATATGTGTAATCAGTGTTTAAAGATTGGCACCCACTTTATAGAATCATGTCCAATGTGCCATAGATGCTAAAAAAACAAACAAAATGTTTATTTATTTGTTGCATGTTGCATTTGTTTTCCACCTTTTCGCAGACTCAATGTGGCTTACATTATGCCGTAATGGCGATCGCCATTTCCGGAATGAGAAATACAAAATAGTGTTACATTTAAAATGTTGGGGATACTTAAAAAGGAATGAAGAATAAAACTAAGAATATCATTATGCCTCCTTATATTGTAGGTCTGTAGTGCAACTGCACCTCTAAATACTGTATACAGTTCTGGTCATCCCTTCTCAAAAAGGTTATTGAGGAACTAGAAAATGTTCAGTGAAGGATGACAACAATGATGAAGGAGATGGATAGTCTCCCATATGAGTTAAAACAGGTTAGGGCTCCTCAGTTTGGAGAAAAGCTGACTGTGAGGGGATATCAAAGAAATGTATAAAATCATGAGTGTCGTGGAACAGTTAAATAGGGAACAGCAGTTTAACCTTTTAAGGAAGACACACAAAAACAGAGCTCCAGGAAGCTAATGTCAGCCAAATGGAAACAAACCATAGAAAGTTGTTTTTAATGAAGTGCATTATTAAGCTGTGGAATATCTTGAAGGATGTGGTCAAGGTAGCTAACACAGCAGGATTCAAAAGGGGTATGGACAAGTTTATGAAGGAAAAGAACATAAAAAATTATTGGCCATGGCAATCCACCTCACTCAGCATGATGATGGTCTGCCAGTTTGAACAGAACGTCGTGTCACCCAATTCCCATTCATAAGCTAAGAATGAGCAACTTAGAGGCAGAGAGTTTGAATTCTTAGCCATGGTGTAAGATCACTGGAGATAAACTGCCTCTTTGTATCCAGCAGTTCAGGGTCAGACTAGTGGACAGGATGATTGCACTCCTTTGAGGTCCAATGGTTGGGTCCCTGCTGAGCTGAATGCTCTGAGCAGCATTTGAAAGTTTATGAGAATCAGATCATGAATAACAGGGGATGTTTGTTTTACTAAGCCTTAATCAAATTTGAAAAGGATTCCTCATATCATTAAAGCATTCTAAATCTAATTAAGATAAATCATTATGTCTAAACTTTGTTGTTTTGTCTATAATTTCGACTTGGCTCAGTAATTATTTCTTCACAGTGTCTCTGCCTCATCTGCATATTTTCATACTTTTCTCCCTGTCTTATCACTTTTCTGGTTGTATTTTATGTTCCCTTCCAAATCCTTTCTTTATTATTGTATCTACGGCTCCTTCATTTCTGTCCATCTTTTTCCTTTAACATTTTTTCCTTATGTACATCAAATTTTGTATACTACTGCTGACTCTCCACATATTATTTTCCAACTGAGAACAACATGTAAACGAGCCCCCCCAGAAAACAGCATGTAAAGTTTAGTTGCAAATATTTTTTGCACACTTTAATTACATCTCCATTAGGGGTAGTCAATGTTTGGCAAAAAGAGCTTTATAATGTCATTTTTCACACATTTTTTGTTAAACAGTAATAAATAATAAGCTGGTTTGCTTTGCTGCGCTCATTAGCTATTCCTTTAAATAAAATGTATGCAGAATGACACATGTGAAATGATATTTATTGCAAATGTGTGCAAATTCAGAAATAGTGTGCTAAAATGCCAAAAAGTAATTGTATATGAGAGTAGAGAGGTGTGGTAGCCATGTTAGTCCACTTTTAAAGGTTATCAATAGAAATCAAACAAAATAAAACATGGAAAAGAAAATAAGATGATACCTTTTTTATTGGACATAACTTAATAGATTTCTTGATTAGCTTTCGAAGGTTGCCCTGCTTCGTCAGATCAGAAATAAGCAAATGTGTTAGTTGATAGTGTATATATAAGTGAAGCATCAAAGCATTTCAATGACAGTCTAGCAAGGTGGGGGTGGGTAGGAGGTATGCATGGGTACATCAAAGCATTTCATTTCATTGATAGTCTAACAGGATGGGTGTGGATAGGTGAGAGGAGAGTGATAAACAGAGAAATACAACTTTATGGTTTATAATGGGCTAGAAAACCCAGATCCTTGTTAAGTCCAATATACTCATATCACTTCTCTTCTCAAGTCACTTCACTGGCTTCTGATCAGGTACCGCATACAGTTCAAGCTTCTCCTACTAACCTACAAATGCACTCGATCTGCAGCCCCTCCTTACCTCTCTACCTTCATCTCCCCTTATGTTCCTACCTGTAACCTCCGCTCTCAAGACAAATCCCTCCTCTCAGTACCCTTCTCCACCACCACCAACTCCAGGCTCTGCCCTTTCTGCCTCACCTCACCCCTTGCTTGGAATAAACTCCCTGAGTCCATACGCCAGGCCCCCTCCCTGCCCATCTTCAAATCCTTGCTCAAATCCCACCTCTTCAATATTGCCTTCGGCACCTAACCACTACACCTCTATTCAGAAAATATGACTGCCCCAACTTGACATTTCGTCCTTTAGATTGTAAGCTCCTTCGAGCAGGGAATGTCCTTCTTTGTTAAACTGTACAGCGCTGCGTAACCCTAGTAGCGCTCTAGAAATGTTAAGTAGTAGTAGTAGTAAGTCCTGTCTGTTGGGTGTCAAAATATTCAATCATTCTGACTTCAAAGGTCTTACGTTCCTGTATTGTTTTAAAGTTACCCTTCAGGATTCTTACTGTGAAATCACTGGTGCAGTGTCCTGGTCCTGTAAAGTGTTGGCCCACAGGGGTGGGAATCTGACTGGCACCAGCTTTCTTCATGTATATGTGAGTAAAATCATGTTCATTGTTTTCAAAATGTATGGTTTTATTTGCTTTTAATGAAGAATTCCTAGGGCCAAGATTGCAAAAACAAGCATACTTTTTTTGCAGCTTTTTAATTCATACAAAAAAGACAAATAAAAAAACAAACAAGCAAACAAAACCAAACAAACAAAAAAAGAAAGCAGCAGTAAGACAGGAATCCTATGAAAATCATAAAAGAACTATCCCAAACCTCTACTGCTTACATAGTCCTCAATTTAAAGAAGAGTAATTTTTTGAATGGATAATTCTCACTGCCTATCATTCAAAGTAAAGTGATTAGGAGCTACTCAGCCAAAAAGAAACCAGAATGTTCTGAGAAAGTGATGACATTAATACATTGAGTTCCAAAGAGGTGCTAATCACAGGCCTAGAGTTCACAAAAATAGTTAAGTGAACTGTCTTATAGAATAAATAGTTCTTAGAATTCATTTTAATTATACAAGAAACTCAAGCTGGAGCATCACCACTACCAGAAACTACAATACTGTAGGCCAGGGGTGGGCAACCATAGTCTTCAAGGGGCTCAACCTAGTCAGGTTTTCAAGATTTCTTCACAGACTTTTCACAGGCTAGAGTAGATGTATGGTGGTATTGTGGAACCCACACCATCCACCATACACTTCACAGAAGTTGGACAGGCAGATGTGCCCTAGTCAAATTGGTAATTCCAATCATTATAGCATCTTTGATTCCTCCTCATAGCAGATCTTTTGATGATCGGGTCTATATAGATGCAATTGGAGTTCCAAGAGGGGTCCCTGATGAGTTCAAAGCCAGAAACCAGATTGCCGCAGGGTTCGAATCTGCCTTCTTTTGGTGGTCTACGATTAACAAAAATGTAGATTGGATCAACTATATATATTACAACCAGCAGAGATTTGTAAATTATACCAGAGATGCGGTTCAAGGAATTGCAGCGCAGTTAGACGCCACTAGCAGAATGACGTTAGAAAATCGATTAGTGCTTGACCAGATGCTAGCGGCCGATGGCGGGGTGTGCCACAAAATAGGTACACAGTGTTGCACCTTTATCCCCAACAATACTGCTCCAGATGGATCAATTACCAGAGCTTTGAAAGGCCTTACCTCACTGTCGAAGGAATTGGCTGAGAACTCTGGTGTTGATACATCTTGGACTGGTTGGATGGATAAAGCCTTTGGTAAATGGAAGACATTTATCATTTCTGCAGCCACCACCATAATCATAGTGGTTGCAATTTTTGTATTAGTAGGATGCTGCATAATCCCTTGTGCTAGAGGCTTAGTAGAACGCTTAATTGAAACTGCCATAACAAAAAAGACAACCACAGGACAATATGTCCTGTACGAAAATCTCCTTCCCAACACCACAGGAGATAACACATTGGACTATCTCCCTATGAGATGGACCAATCGCTATGCAAATGCTAGAGACAATGTAGAAATGTCTGCAACTGTATAATCAGGTAATAGCACACAGGGATGCAATATAAATAACGTAAAGCTTTATAAAATGATGTGATCAATAATCGATATGACTATGTAATCCATGCAAATGTATACACAAGATATAATCAGTATATAACCAAAGAATTAATGATTGTTAGCAATATATATACACACATATGTAAGAGTAAGATTAAACCTGCATATTAATAGGTTGAAAGATATTATTGTTGTAATCATAGTATGTTACTTAATCGCAGATATGGGTAAGCCCCAAGAAGGATTGAAATAACCGAAGTAGTGCCTATGTTGTGACCTGAATTCCAAAAATTTGACCATACCGGTTTTCAATTAGACTCTCCAATTCGATAGTTTTATAGGATACCTTCTGGAATGGATGGTACCATGGAACGTTAACCCTGGTGTCACCCTATGAGATAGGGTGAAGAGGGGAATGTTAATATGTGTTCTAGCTTGAGGCCTATCCACTGGAATGGTGGTGGGCCAAGCTACACAGCTTAAAACAGCTGAAAAGCACTAACTAGGCCTGATAACCAGCTGATGGCCTTATAGCAGAGAGCCTGCAAGAGCAGGACTGCTTGGTGAGTCTTATTGAAACCTGGTACAACTTTCAAATTGAGTGTAACACTTACGATGTAGAAATTAATGACAAAAATGGTAAAAAGTTTGGTTCTTAAAATGGAGTTTGTCTTTATAAAATGGCTTCCAGTATCACAAGATATGAAGACACAGATCTCTCTCAGTATTAGGAAAGAGGTTTTAAAAGTGTTGAAATTGGCACTATGAAGAAATCTTTGAGAGGAGGGGCAGGTGGGCACCTGATCTGCGGTTAAGTGTGATTCAGAGATGAAGCAAGATTAGAGAAAAAAGTCCCTCTCCAATTGACTTGTATGTACTGAAAATGCTATATAAGAAGTGGGCACCAGAGCTATCGTTGGAACATTTTTCCCCAACGAATCTCCAAAGGGCAAAGCTCTGGCCGGTTGAATCCAGAATCTGTCCGATGAATGTACCAAACTGAAGTCCTGATTTGGGTGAGAATAAAAGACTATTTCTTTCACTAAACTGTTTCAGTCTTGTTTCAATCTATTCTCTCTCCTCCACCTGTTTCACAGAATACTACACACACAAGTAAGATTCTTTCTTTCTCACTCACATAGATTTCATGTGGGAACATAAATGGCCAAAGATTCACTTAGATCCAGATAGACAGAAAGCTGTGGTCATGGGAATTAGATTTGAACTGCGCCTTCTGTCACCCCCCCTGCGCCTCCATGACCGGAGGCGCTCCTTAGAACCCCGAGACATAACGCCATGGAATGGGGTGTCACTGGAATTCAAGGAGGGGGTGATTAACAAGATCTTAGAAGAGCAAACCCTCTGTACACCTCCATGGGGAAGGGTCCTGCGGGGGTCTAGAGAGGGGTAATTAAAAACAATGAATACGTATAAGATTGATTTGCATGTACTGCTTCCATTCTATGCAAATAGATCTCTGTATATTCAGTGTAGAAATCTTGAAAACCCGAATGGGTTGTGGCCCTTAAGAACCCTGGTTGCCCACCCATGCATTGACCTTAAAAATAGAAATTACGCCTTTCTTTGTTTTTGTAGCCCTAGCAACTCCCAGAAATGTATATGCTTTTCCCTGGATTCTATATAGGGCACACAAATACTCACACCCAAATATGGGCATGATTCAGACAAGTTCGCAGAACCTAATTGATTAATCAGCAAGTTAGGGGGTTTTATAGAATAGCACTGAGCACCGATTTTTCCTGGTGCCTATTTTTCAGCACCATTTACTGAATCTGGCCCTTTACATTTACATTTAAGGAAGTGAGTTATACATATATGAAAATACAACCTTAGGACCAAGTCCCTATCTGATTCAAGAATAAAATTTACAGAGTAATGGATTCATTCTCTTCCTTCTTTAAAGTAAGTCAAAAGAAGGTTCAGATCCTATAGCTTAGGGGTGCTCTTTTTTTTCCATATAAGGTGGTAAATAATAAACTCTAAAAAATAGTAGGACATGCGGATAATTTCAATGTCACTAATACATATCTAAGAAATAAGGATGAGCTGTCATTTGGCAGTGACATAGGAAACGTCAACAACATATCCTATGTTCACCAAGGACAGTCTATTGTGCAGGATGTGTTTTGTCATTCGCTAATAATGGTGTGCACTATTGGAACTAGTGTGAACTATGTGGAAAGAGGGCACACTAGTGCAGAAAAAGCGCACATTCGTCCAATAATGGAACCAGCACACGTGTGAATCATTGTGCATGTGGAAATTCGTATGCAAGTGCAAACCTGTGTGCACATGCTCACTCTCCCTGGATTTGAGCAATTTGTTATGCTTTTCTGGTGTAGAGAACAACACTGTTGTTTTGATGATTTGTGATGATTGTTATGCTCTGTTATTATTTTTTATGTTTGTTCTTAATTATGTATGGCTTTTTGGAAACCACCTAGGATGCAGGCAGGTATACGTTTTTAAAATAAATACATTTTCTGTATGGCACCCAGATTTGTACACTTAAATTTGAGAGCGATCCCAAGATGAACACAACTTAATTGGTTAACGAGCCATTAACGAGTAATAATTGTCTGCTATACAACCAATTATTGATGTTAATTGGCACTAACTAAGATTTGCATGAACATCGGGCTGCATACTGTTCTATAATGCTTAATGCCCAAATCCCATAACGCAACTCAAAAGGGGGCATGGCCATGGGAGGGGCATGGGCATGCCAGGGATAGTCTGAAAAGTTGAGCGTATGTTTACAGAAGAATGGATCAGGGCACCCAGATTGAACTTCAGCATTTAGACCAGTTTTCAGCAGGTACAAGTCTGGCAACCAAAGAGGGTATAAGAATGGCGCTAAGGGCGAGTGCCCTTTATGGTATCATATTTAGCATCAATCTTTTCCAGTGCCCTTTTTTGAGCACCATTTATAGAATACTGCCCTCTATGGGGAAAAGAATGTGCCTTCTTTCTAGTGTGGATTTGTAAAAGAGGCCCAATGTTCCTTCTTTCTACATAGCAGCACTATTTCTAAAGAGTGTGCACTATTTTTGGAAATTGACTAAATGACAAAATAAAAACAAAAACTCAAATAAAAATAAAGCAAAACGCAAACTAAAATAAAAACAAAGAAAAATAAAACAAAAATTCCCATAAATGACACAAAGCCATGGGAAATGATACAAAATTAAATGAACATTTTCTGGCTGCCCATCCATATGAGAGACAGAAATAGTTTTTGACAATTTTGAAAATTAGTTTTTGAAAATTAATTTGTCTGACCAGATTCTCCAAATTTTCCATGTTACAGTGCAAACCATCATTAGCACTTACTAATAACGTCTCAATCTCAGTAGCTTTCTCAATAGCTATTTTAGGGGCCCTTTTACAAAGGAGTACTGAAAAATGGCCTATGGTAGTTTAGACGTGTGTTATGGGTACGTGCAGAGTCATTCAGTGCACCTGTAAAAAATGTATTTTTTAAATTTCTGCCAAAAATGGACGTGTGGCAAAATGAAAATTGCTGTAGATATATTTTGGGTCTGAGACCCTACTGCTAGCCATTGACCTAGCAATAAGGTCTCATGTGGTAACTGAGCGGTAATGGTCTACGCGCCTAAAATGCCAATTACAGCCCGCGTGCCAGAAAATAAAAATATTTTCCGGCGGACACGTGTCAAAAATGAAATTACTGCAAGGGCCACAAGGTAGCCGGGCAGTAACTAAAAATTGACACATGTTGGGAGCACGTAGGTGCCTAGCCAGCTCATTTTCGAAAGTGATCACCGGCCATTTTCCGACATAAATCAGGAGATTGCAGGCGATCTCGGAAAAGCGGCCAAATCGGTATAATCGAAAGCCGCTTTTTTGTCAACATCGCCGCTTTCCCGTTGTGTCGCCGGCCAAAGTTCAAAGGGGCATGTCGGCGGTGAAGCGAAGGCGGGACATGGGCGGGTGTGGGCGTGACTACCAGATGGCCAGCTTTCAGCGATAATGGAAAAAAAAACGGCGATAAGCAGTATATTGCCGGGTTTACTTGGTCCTTTTAAGCCTCAAAAAGGTGCCCCAAATGACCAGATGATCACTGGAGGAAATGGCGGATGACCTCCCCATACTCTCCCAGTGGTCACCAACCCCCTCCCATACTAAAAAAATAAAAGTAAAAACTTTTTTTTCCAGCCTGTATGCCAGCCTCAAATGCCGTACCCACCTCCATGACAGCAGAATGTGTTGTATCCTTCGACAGCCCTTCCCTGGTTGTGATGTGGCTCTCAGGTGAGTGTGACACCTTTTCTGTTAGGTGTCCTGCAGAGTCACATCAGCAATGCATTGTGGTGGGTGTAGGGTACTGAGCTCTACTCCCATGGTGCTTTTCCCCCCTGCTAACTGGGTTCAGAGTGTGCCCTGTTTTGTTTCTGCTAGTCCATGAGGTAGTGGCCATTTTTGTAAGCCAGTTTTAGATCCCTTTCATGTGTCACCCACGTTAGGGAACGTTATTACCTTGAATGTGGCTGAAAGAGGGCATTGTACACCATTCTGCCAGCTCTGACCTACTGCTAATCTCAGTACCAGGGAGACTCTTTGCCAGTGGGGCACAACCTCTGATCTGCAGTTAACTGTGAGTAAACGTGCTTATTCAAATAAAGGACTTTTTCAAAGAGATTAGTCTTCAGGTGTCAACCGGTGTGGCAAGGTTATACAGCAGCAACAAGTCCTAGAGGCCTGCGTGTATGCAGGTCCCTGGAGCACTTTTAGTGGGTACCGCAGTGCACTTAAGGCAGGCGGACCCAGGTCCATTCCCCCTACCTGTAACACTTGTGTTGGTAATGGAAGCCCTCCAAAACCCACTGTACCCACGTGTAGTTGCCCCCTTCACCCCTAAGAACTTTGGTAGTGTTGTACATTTGTGGGTAGTGAGTTTTGGGGAGGGGGGTTGGGGGGCTCAGCACCCAAAGTAAGGGAGCTATGCATGTGGGAGGTTTTTCTGAAGTCCACCGCACTGATCCCTAGGGTGCCCAGCTGGTGTCCTGGCATGTCAGGGGGGACCAGTGCGCTACAAATGATGGCTCCTCCCACGACCAAATGCCTTGGATTTCGCCGGGTTTGAGATGGCCGTCATTTTTTTCCATTATCACTGAAAAACAAACTTAAGGCATTTGGCCGGGCTAAACCGTATTATCGAAAAAAAAAATGGCCGGCCATCTTTTTCGATAATACGGTTCCGGCCAGCTGTAGCGCTGCCGCCAACATAGATCACCGACGATCTATTTGGCCGGCGACGTTCGATTATGCCCCTCCACGTGGCTTAGTAAAAGGGCCCCTTAGACACCTCCAAACAGTGTGTATCATCAACTATTTTATTCTCCAAAAGACTAAAATTTAATTAGAGAGGTTTAACTGGCTTCTTCTTAGATTTCCCTAAGGTTTGATTGTAGTTGGCAGCATGCTCGACTGGCAATCAAACTGAAGCTCATTCCATCCCATGGCTGGCTGGATCTGCTCTGCCAGGACTTCAACATCATCCATCCTCATCCAAGAGGCTCACTAAGTTTCTATTTACATTTGCTAATTAAGAAATCAAATAAAGAAATAGAATTAATAAGGTAAAGGCTAAAGAAAGGTAACAAAAGTCCATGAACCAGAGCATGTCCCTTTGTCCTTTACCATTTTCCCCTCCTTTATCAAAATGTGCATACGTTTGTGCTTTCAAAAGTGGGCATTTATTTTTGACAAATTTCCCTTTGAAAATAGGTGGAAAGTCAGTGGGTAAAGTACTAATGGGATTTATAGCTATGTAAGCAATAAAGCACAAATGAAGCAAAGTGAAAAAAACCCAAAACAAAAAAATCCCAGAAACAAGATGAAACAAATTACATTATATAAATATAGTATTGTTATCTATATATGCTCATATTTTTAAGTATATCTAAAATGTACGCGTTATGATATTTTATCTATTATGTAACGTTTTTTATAATTTGTTTTGTGTGTTTGCTTATTGTAGCCTCTGACGCAGCCCCTTTGGGCGAATCACGGCCTGTGTCAGGCAACTTTCTGGTATTTGGTATTATTAATAAAATAATATCAACGAAAGACCACAAAATATACAATACCAAGTCTGCAACCTCACTACCTACTATACCTTGGATAAACAATATACTTTTTAATTTTTTATAATGCAATTATATAGTGTTTCAATGTGCTCAGACCATACCCATTCCAACCATTATAATTTGGTATTATTAATAAATCTCTATATATTATACTGATCTGCTGTGTTGTTTTCCACATTGGAGTTTGCAGATCAGTTGCCTTGTTTTTTGAAAAAAATGTTCATATGCACATGGTAAAATATTTATCTTCCATTCTATAATTTAGTACCTAAATTTATGTGCTGCATACAGACTTAAGTTATAGAATTATAGCACTCACGTGTGTGTCTGTTACAATTATGCATTTAAGTGCTAGCTGGGCACTAAGCAATGTTCTATAACTTCAGTGCACAACTGAGTACAGAGAAAGGCATGAGCAGTACATGGGTGTGTATAACATTTACACGCTACAGTGCCGCTAAAGAAATTCTAAAGAAATTCCAAACCGCCCAGAATACAGCAGCCAGATTAATCTATGTAAAATCAAAATTCAACAGTTCTAGACCACTTCGTGAGAAACTACACTGGCTTCCAGTAAAGGAACAAATTACTTTTAAAATTTGCACCCTGATCCATAGAATTCTTTATGGTGAAGCCCCAGGTTACATGGATACCCTTATCAATCTGCCATCTAGGAATTCTTGTAGATCATCCCGTTCATATTTAAACCTTCATCATCCTACCTGTAATGGTCTCAAATATAAATCCACTTATGCTTCCACCTTTACCTTTATTAGCACTCAACTATGGAATGCATTACCTAAATCTGTGAAAATTTTATCATGATCATCTGAACTTCAGAAAATCTCTTAAGACCCGCTTATTTGGAAAGGCTTACCGTAATGGACCTGTCTTAAATCCATAATTCCTGGAATACAATTAATTTATGGACCTGATGGACTCTATTACCCTTCCCCTCTTTTCCCTCTTCCCTTGTAATTACTATCCTTCCTATTCACCTTTCTATACTTTGTTTGTTTACTGGATTGGCGGTTGCCTTTATGGACTGAGGTTAGCCACATTGAGTCTGCCAATGGGTGGGAAAATGTGGGGTATAAATGTTATAAATAAATAAATAAAATGTGTATTTATGCTTCCTATTGACATGACGTAAATAGGTGCGTCTAAATGTAGGTGTGTAGATGCCAACTTAAAATAATAGTATTCTATAACAGAATCTGGGTACCATGTTGCCACTATAGAATTAGTGCTTATCACACTGCATCTAGGCACAAAATTTGTGGCACCCAGTTATAGAATTGCCCTAATAATTATGTGTACACAAACTCCTGGATTCTGAGTATTGTGACTTAAGTTGCATGCGCAAATCCAGTCATATTTTGTATGTGCACGCGCAATGTAATTAGTTAACAAGCCTATCAGTGCTAATCAACAAACAATCAACACTAATTGGCATTAACTAAAATTTACATGCACAACTGTCTAAGTGTATTCTCTAATGTGATGTGCGTAAATTCTAAGTTGCATAGTTGAAAGGGGGCGTGACCATGGACGTGGAATGGGTGGGCCATTGTTATAGAATACACCCGGTACATACCTAATTTAGGTGTCGGGATTTACACCAAGTTTTATTTGGTGTCACTGCCCGTGACTAAATTTAGTCAGGTGGATGGGTGCTCAGCATATTCTATAAACCGTATGGAAATTTAGGCTTATTCTATAATGTATGCCTAAATTAAGGTGTAGTTTATAGAATACGCTTAGACGTATTTAATTTTGGTGCTGATTTATTAGGTGTCATATATAGAATCTAGTTCAAAATGTCACTAAACAGATTCCCCCCCCAATATTCAGTGCTATTTAACCAGCCAAAATGGCTGCTGACTGGTTAAACAGCACTTAACCAGCTATTCGCTGATATTTAGCAGGGGATAACCGACTGTCCCATGCTGAATATCCCTGGTTAGAGGCTAGTAGATAGCTGGTTATATCGCCAGATATAACTGGCTATCTGCTGATATTCAGCCAGGGCCTGCATAAGAGAGCTATGTGGTCCCTGGCTGAATATCATTCAAGGCTCACAACTTTTATTTTACCTCCACAATTCCCCTCCTGTGCCCAGCAATGCAGCCCCTTTCCTTCACTTTCCCCTCCCCCAGCCCATGATAATCACAACCCGCTCCTCCCTGAAATGTCCCACCAACCCCCCAGTCTAGATAGCCCCCCCTGGGCCTACCCAAAGCCCACTCACTCCTGCCCCTTGCAGCTACCTGAATAAAATGACTGCTGTGAAAGGGGTAAGTATCACTTAGCTATGCAGGTGCCAGAACCCACATAACTGCCAGCTCCTCCCCAATGCTGCCCCCTGCACCACACATGATCTGCCTATTTTTCTAATGTGCTGTCAGAACCAATATTTAATGGCAATGCCCAGTTAAGTACCACTGAACATTTATGGTTGGGCAGCAGGAGCGATTTAATTGGGCCATAGCTTCTCCTGCCTGAAAGAAATCTCAGTGAACTTGGAAGATGTACTGAGCCAAATTGACCAATAAAAGAGAAGTATGTTTGTGCAGCGCTGCGTACACCTTGTAGCGCTATAGAAATGCTAAATAGTAGTAGTAGTAGTAAATCACCTGGACTGGATGGTGTATATCCTAGGGTAGTGAAACAACTCAAATATGAAACAGAGCCTGTTGTTAAAATTGTCCGTATTACCTGAACATTGGAGTTTGGTCAATGTAACGCCTACTTTAAAAAAGGTATCCATGGATGATTCGGAAAATTACAGACCAGTAAGCCTGGTTTCAGTGCCGGGAAAAATAGTGGAAACTATTCTAAAGAATAAAATCACTGAACACATAGACAAACATGGTCTAATGGGATAGAGTCAACATGGATTCAGCCAAGGAAAATCTTGCCTCACCAATTTGCTTCATTTCTTTGAATGCGTGAATACACACGTGGATAATGAGGTGATTAAATTTGGAGATGACACAAAACTATTCAAAGTTGTTAGAATGCATGCAGATTGTGACTCTTCAGCTTGGAAAAGAGACGGATGAGGGGGGATATGATAGAGGTATACAAAATACTTAGTGGTGAAGAAAGAATAAATGTAAATCAATTTGTTTACTCTAAAGTGCAAAGACTAGGGGACAATCACGGAAGTTACATGGTACTACTTTTAAAATGGAGAGGAGGAAATATTTTTCACTCAACAAATAGTTAAGCTCTGGAACGTTTTGTCAGAGGATGTGGTATCAGCAGTTAGTATATCTGGGTTTAAAAAAGATTGGGCCTAGTTCCTGGAGGAAAAAGCCATAGTCTGCTATTAAGACAGAGATGGAGAAAGCCACTGCTTGCCTCTGGGATCAGTTGTATGAATCTTGCTATTTGGGATTCTGTCCGTACTTGTGACCTGAATTGGCCATTGCTGGAAGTAGGATACTAAGGCTAGATGGTCCATTGATCTGACACAGTATTGCTATTCTTATGTTCATATGTTCTTAAATCTCTTTGAATATTGGTGGAATCATAACGCACTATTGTTTTTATATTAACACAATTTTATATATGTCTGCTAAAAAGACTATTTTAGTGTCACCAAAAAAGTTAAAAACAACCTATTTTACATGGATTTTTAGCATATAAGCCTGAGTTATAAAGCACAGGCTCCTTGGACAAACCAATTATTCATAAAGATACGGATCTGTTAAGAAATCACCGATGTGAAAAACATGCACCACTGAAAAAAGATGGATGGTCATTTTACTTCACCATTTAAATGAATATATCCACTGAACGTGTTTGAAATTGTTGATGAAAAATATATATTAATGGAGTGTAGCCTGAATTGTTAAATGTGCTTTGTATAAAATGTCTTAAGAATCCAGTGAGTTCAATAAACAAACATAAAATATGAACTTGTTTATGTAATTTGTACTTGTTTAGGATTTCCTCTGCATGCACTGTTAGGTCAGGAAATAGAAATTGGCCAGGTTTTAGAGACTGCAGGGAGGATGGCACCATGGGATGAGAGTGTTATCTTTTCAAATATTTAATACTTGGTGCAGTTCAACAGGCAAGACAGATATATACATTTAGTTCAGCGAGCTGGGAATTTTAAAGACGAGTTTCAGTATGCTGAAATTTTAAATATACAGTTGCCTGAGATCTTTCAAGTATTACAACAGAAGATGAACCTGTGCCATTCCTAATGCTGCTAATCTATTGAAATACCTTTCTTCCAAAACAGAGTTTTTTTTTCTTAATGTAACACAGTTTAAAAGGGCACATCAGTTGATATGAATATCTATATAAATGGAATAAATATCACAAGACCTGCATACATATTTTTAAAAATAAAACCCTCCTGATCCCCCTCCCAGCCTCTCTAATACCCTTCTCCAGTCCATCCTACCCCGCCACGATTTCCTAAGTATCTCCCCCCTCCCCCCAAATGAACCCCCCACCCTTGCCCTTCCCAATATCTAGGTAGGCTCTCCTGGGCCTACCTATCCCCATGGTGGTCCGGTGGGGGTCTTTGGGGGTAGGAGCACAGCCCCCCCCCCACTCCTGCCACCTCACAGCTGCTTTTCAAAGATGAACACCCATTACAGAATAGCGTTGAATGCCAGGTTGGGGGCAGATCCCCAGCATTCTGTAACATTGCACATAAATTTTAGGAGCGTCCTGGATATTACAAATTTCTTGGAGACATCAGATACTGAACAAGCCACCGCGGCAACTCTGGTAGCCACGGTAGCTTTATTCCCAGACAAGCAATGGTTGTTCAAAATGATTTTTAAACATAAGGATAAACTGTTTTTGGGATTAAAGACACTATTATTTCCAGATGTCTCGAAGGACACACAAAAGAAACGTAAACAATTTCTGTTATTGAAACCAGAGGTATTGCGGCTAGGCGGAACATTTTATCTTCGATTTCCCTGTAAATGCATAGTAACCTATAATGCTCATAAATATGTTTTCATGGATCCATCTCAATTAACATTTGTGGCCTCTAAAAGAACTGAAGGAGCGAAATAATATTAACCTTGCTTACATTTCTCCTAGATGTTAAATATCCTTAAAAGAAATATTTCCTTTTTATCCTCCTGTATAATCGATATCTCTCTCGTATAATGTGGACTTGAGTGTTGAAGATGCTAATGTATTTTTCCTTTTCCTTTTTGTTTATTCCTAAAAGTAACACTTTCCAATCAAGTGCAATTCCTTGAAATAAATGTATATGCATAGAAATAAAAAATAATAAAAAAATTTTTAGGAGCGTCCTAGACCTGTCCATGCACCTCCTAGGATCACACTCCCTTTTGAATTGTGTGCTATAGGATTTGGACGCACATTTTTATAGAATATCGTGTAGCAAAATGTGCACCAAATTCCAAATTGGTGCCAATTAGCACCCAATTATTGGCATTAATTGTCTCCTTAGCTAATTTAATTGGTGCACATCTTGAATCAGCACCATATACAGAATTTGGGGGAGTGTAAATTTGAACTCTTGATGTTGCTTTTTTTAAATCCTGAAGATCTGGAGACTAACAACCAGCTATTGCTAGGGGGTTCCAAAAACAAATAAAAAAGGGGGTGGGGGAGAGTAGGAAGCTTTGTCGAGTACCTCTTGATAAATGAATAGGGGCAGATAAGTGACTATTAGCAAATATTCTGAATGTAGGACGTAAGTATAATAATACTATTATTTTCACAAAATGAGATCCAAATCCAAACCACTGTAAGACTTGGAAAAGATATTACCATTCCACACGAGAAAAACAGCTCCATACTTTTGGAGCATGGGTATCATTCATGAACAAATTTGAATAAGTCATCTGTCAAACAAGGCCGACAGATCCCGTTCAAAGTGAAGAGGCTTTATCAGCATTACTGCACCGGGAGACACTAGCGTGGCTTGATAAAAGAGGCCCAAAGGCAGTAAATATCCACTTAGATGTTGATATTCTAGACATTTACACATATACATGAACACATACATGCATAAATTAGAATCCAGCTACATGCTATTTTGTGGGTATGCATATATTTTACCCAGCCTGTACTTTTCAGGTGGATACTCACAAAGGGCAGATTGAGGGCGGAGCATAGGCAGAATAGCACACTTATGCATGTAAGTTATTGAATACCATAAATTGCGCAGATATATCCTTAATCTAGGTACACACTGTTATACCAGCTCAATGGCTGGTGTAGATGCTCACACCTAAACACATAAGCATAACATACCCACCTATACTACAATTCTATAAAGGAAAACAGGCACATATATTCCTTTATAGAATAGGCTCCAAATAGGTATTCTCTATTTAGAGAATTGCCCTCACTGTGCTATATAGTACGAACAAATCCACTATACATATGGTTCTATATGTACAGCAAATGGGCTTAGAAAGGACATTCCAGGGGCACAGCCACATACACAAATAAATGATATGTATACACATTCTATATACATTTACTCTCCAATATTCAGCTGGTGGTAGGCAGTGCGGTTAGCTGCACTGCCAGTGTTGACCCTGGATATTCAATGCCGGCCCTATCTGGCGACTGGCATTGACTATCCAGTTTCAGTTTTCGCCGTGGCAACTTAACCGGCTAAACAAATATTCAGCACTAACTGGTTAAGGGATCTTTTTACTAAGGTGCACTGAAAAATAGCCTGTGGTAGTGTAGGCACATGTTTTGGGCGTGGGCAGATCCAATTTTCAGCATGTCTGCAAAAAATGTCTTTTTAAATGTTTTTGCCAAAAATGGACGTGCGGCAAAATCAAAATTGGTGCGTGTTCATTTTGGGTCTGAGACCTTACCACCAGCCATTGACTTAGCGGTAAGGTCTCACGTGTTAACTGTGCAGTAATCGTCTAAACACATAGAATGACGATTACCGCCTGGTTTCTGCCAAGTGCCAGAAAATAAAAATTATTTTCCAGCGTGCATAGCAGATGCACTTCAAAAATGAAATTGCTGCAAGGGCCACATGGTAGCCGGGCGTTAACTCCAAATTGACACACATTGGGCTCACGTAGGCACCTACACGGCTTAGTAAAAGGGCCCCTTAGTTAATAGTGGTTAAAGATAGGCTGCTTAACTGCTCAACTTAGCTGATTTATCACTGAATATTCACGCTTAGCCAGCTGAGTCACGTTATATAGCCGGTTAGGGCCTTATTCTGTAAAGGTTATGCTCCTAAACTTATTCTCCTAAATTACAAGCATACTCTATGCTCCAAAATAGATTATGCTCGGAATTTAGCAGCATAAATTTAGGAATATAAATTGTGCTCATAAATTAGAAGCATACATTTTAGGAGCATAAATTTAGGAGCATAATCTTTATAGACTAAGCGCTAATATTTAGTGGGAATAATTGGCTCTCACATTGAATATTAGTGCTTAGCCAGCTAAGCTCTATGTAACTTGCCAGAAGACGTTCCTGACCAGTTAAATAGTGCTGAATATCAGGTCCTTAGATTATATATCTGACTCAGACATGAGAAAACCAGGTATAATTTGGGCCACCTGAACCAAATGTATAACTTATCCATACAGCACTAATATTTGGGTCTTATACATCTATCCTATATGTAGATACCATCATCTATCCTATATGTAGAGACCCTGATATTCTACATATATGTGTATGACATTTAGTCAGTGAATCTTCTGGTATTATGTGTAGGAAAAATAAGGTACTGAAAATATTTTATCTTACTGTATATATGCAAAAATACTCTGACTTAGATTAATTGTGAGTGGGTAAATGTTGCCTTGACATTTACTGGCCAAATTTCAGTAAAACATTTTGGACATAATTAGAAATTCTAATCTAGATGTTTCAAATTATTCTTTTATTCAGTGGCATCATACATATTGTTGGTGCTTCTGAATATGAATATGTTAGCAAGGATGACATCAGAAGAAGGCGGGACACTGAGCGAACCAATGGAAGGCTAGAGACGTCGGGACTGGGAGCGCCGCCTCCTTCACTGACGCTGCGCTGCCGGAGGAAGGTAAATTTAAAAGAAAAAAAAAAGGAAAGGGATCTTGGGGGGGAGAAGAGGGTGGGCAGTTCCTACATGGGAGCGGGAGGGGCAAGGTAAGCACGCAGCGGCGGCGCCCCCCAGAGGATAGCGCCCCCCTGCGGCGCTTACCCCGCTTACCGCATCGGCACGGCCCTGCACACATGGTGATGCATCGCCTATGCAGATGATGTCACATAGTGATCAGTAGCAAGGAGCAAGCTGAGCGAGTTCAGACCTGGATGGCAGATTACACACAGGCCGTGGGGGCCCGGATAAACCAGGAGAAGAGCTCCACAATTTGGGTAGGACAGGGCACACCAACTTTCAAACTTCCCAGTCAGTACCCAGTAGCAAGGGATGAAGTATGGATCCTGGGTCTCTGGGTAGGCAGACAGGACTATGACACAGTCAACTGGGAGAAGGGGCTGGGGAGAGTCGAGGAAAGGGTGGCTCAGTGGAAATCATATAAGTTGTGGTTCGTGGAAAAACTGCATGTCATTAAGACCTATCTGATACCCCTTCTCCTGTTCATATCCAAGGTATGTTTACTGCCTATATCGTTACACACCAGAGTGTACAGCTTGTTTTTCCAACAGCTGTGAGAAAACAGGATGAATATTATCTGTAGGGAGGTGACTTATTGCCCAAAAGGAGGGGGGGATGAGAATGGTCAACCCTGTTGTACATTTTAGTTGTTTCTTTTTCCAACAAAATCTGGGAGGGGTCTTGCGGGAAGGGAGGCCGGCTTGGGCAGACAGCATGGCCTCCTGGCTTCAGTGGTACTTGAGGGATTGGGTGAGGGGAGGCCAAGCAATGCCCCTGCGAGGGAAGGTGGGATACTTGCCACAGTACATCTCACCTCTGTTGAGATTGGTGAAGAGATGGGGTATCACAGTACAGGAAATCCAGAATGAGGGCAGGAGGCAGCTACAACGCCGCATTATTCAGATACACTTTTCAACACGTCTAGCCTTGAGGGACTGCCTAGGTTCAATACAGGAGGAAGGTCTGGATTTCCTCAATTCGTCACGCCTGCCCCGGAAGATCGCAGATGTGGCTTGGCTGACCTTCCACAGCCGGCGTTATGTTCGAGCTAACATGAAAAATAGGAACAGCGATGATCGTAAGTACCCGAGGGGGGAGTGCGTGATGGAGGATGAAACAATGGACCACTTCCTCCTCAAGTGCCCATTCAATCAACAAGTATGTCAGGCAGTAGCCCGCCAATTAGGGATCCCTTTCTTCCACTATGCAGAATGGGCCTATGGAGGGTTTCCCAAGAGACGAAAGGGTGGTATAGGGAGATACTGTATATCATCACTGCAGCCCTCTGTTACTTCCTGTGGCAGGCACACTGCCAAGCTTCATTACATCGGAAGTGGCTGTCTGTACAGAAGGTGGCAGGGGATGTGATACATTTTGTCCAGCAGCTGGCAGTGAGGAAGAGGGAGCATTGTTCTGGACTACGGTGGGCAAGGCATTGGAGGGGATTTTCATTTCAGCCTCTCCGAGTGGGATGATTTGGAGGGGGGGGATGGGTTTTGGCCAGTAAGGTTTTCTTTATGTATTAGTCAGCAGGTTTTATTGCGTGTTTTATTGCTTGTTTGTATGCTTGTTTTGTCTTGTTGCAAGTTTCAATAAAGACAATATGACATATATATATATATATATATATATATATATATATATATATATATATATATATATATAGAGAGAGAGAGAGAGAGAGAGAGAGAGAGAGAGAGAGAGAGAGAGAGAGAGAGAGAGAGAGAGAGAGAGAGAGAGTTTATACTTACGTATTCAGAAGCACCAGCTATATGTATGATGCCACTGAATAAAAGAATAATTCGAAACATCTAGATTAGACATTTCTAATTATTTCCAAGATGTTTTACTGAAATTTGGCCAGTAAATGTCAAGGCAACATTTACCTACCCACAATTAATCTAAGTCAGAGTATATTTGCATATATACAGTAAGACAAAATATTTTCAATACCTTATTTTTACTACACATAATACCAGAAAATTCACTGAGCAAATGTCAAACAGGTCCATTTTTGATGTGATGCCTGGTAGTTTAACAGTTCAGGTCACATCTCTCCATGAGACAAGCTGAAAAGACATCACTGTCACAGTGGTCTTAGGTGACATTTACCTTGACAGCAGCAAGTCTGTCATAAGTAAATTGTGGGTTTTCCTGACCAAGTGATAGTCGCATTTTAATTTAAAATAACTAGAGCAATACAGTTACAGGTGAAAACAGTGGGGAAATGAAGGTAAAGAATAATGTTCCCTCTGTTCCTGTCTCTGAATAAAAAGCAGTTGCAGAATAACAAGCACTTCTGTTCTTTAGTGTTAAGAAAAGATTCCCATGCTTTCTCTTTGCAGATTCACTACATATTATGCTACATATTATGGAGTTTTATAAATACCTAGCTTACTAAAAAGTGTTCCCACAGTGATATATAAGAGAAAGTGCTCTATATAAGTTAGAGAAGGCTGCATTATAGTAAACTGAAAAAAGGAATCTGTTTTCTTTGACTACTGGGTTATTACAGGATTAAAATAAACATTCATGCATATATATCCCAAAACAATGACATTTTAGCAGGCATATTCTTTAAAATATACATTTAAATATGTGCATACAATTTCCTACAATGCTTCTGGAATGATTCCCATCCTCCTGGAATGTCCTTATTCTAAAGCCAAAGGTACAACTACTATGAAGTGGAATAGCCTATTGGTTAGTGTAGTGGACTGAGAACCTGCGGTAAATTCCCACTACAGCTCCTTGTCAGAACTGAAGAACTGAAAAAACTAAAAACACAAGTCAGGAGACTCGAACGTGCATGGCAAAAAATGAAAAATGAACACACACTTAAAGCTTGGAAACAAATGCAAAGAAAATACAAACATACAATAAGACAAACCAAAAGAGCATACTACAAAACCAAAATAGGACCAGACTACAAAGACACACATAAACTCTACCAATTCGTGAATAAATTAATAGACACGACACTGGTCACCACAGCCAGCACAGGCACCCCATCAGCAGATCAACTTGCCAAATACTTCAATGAGAAAATTATAAAACTTCGAGCCACATTACCACTCAACACTACTGATCACGAAAAATTTATGGATTGCCTGGACCCTACTCCCAGTGAATACCCAGCAGATAGAATCTGGAATGACTTCGATCTGCTAACCGAAGAAACCATAACTCAAGCACTCAACAAATTCTCCAAAACCCACTCCATGCTGGATATATGCCCCAGCAGCCTAATAAGGTTCGCCCCCAAATGCTTCATAACAGACGTAACGTCACACCTGAACTACATGCTACAACACGGACTCTTCCCCAAGGACAAAGGAAATATATTACTTACACCCATACCCAAAGGCTTAAAGAAAAAATTAAATGACACAACCAACTATCGACCAGTAGCATCCACCCCCTGATAGTAAAACTAATGGAAAGTATGGTAACCAAACAACTCACCAATTACCTAAACAAATTCACAATACTACATGAATCACAGTCAGGATTTCGATCCAACCATAGCACTGAAACAGTGCTAACCACTCTCATAACCAAATTTAAACAATTAATTGCAACTGGAAACAATGTGCTACTACTACAATTCGATATGTCCAGCATGTTCGACATGGTCAGCCACCAAATACTCTTGAACATCCTAGACTACTTTGGGATCGGGGGAAACGTATTAAGATGGTTTAAAGGCTTCTTAACAGCAAGAACCTATCAAGTGATTTCAAACTCAAAAATGTCAACAACATGGAAACCTGAATGCGGAGTACCATAAGGATCACCGCTATCACCAACCCTTTTTAACTTAATGATGACACCTTTAGCCAAATCGCTATCCAACCAAGGACTCAACCCATACATCTATGCAGACGATGTCATGATATACATCCCGTTCAAACAAGACATAACCAAAATCACAAATGAAATTGCACACAGCCAACAAATAATGAACTCATGGGCGGACGCATTCCAACTAAAGCTAAACGCAGAAAAAACACAATGTCTCATCCTGTCCTCACAATATAACACAAACAAACCCAATAATCATCCCATATTACACCCTTCCGGTCTCAGACAGCCTGAAAATTCTGGGAGACACAATTGACCGAAATCTCACATTCGAAGACAATGCGAAAAATACAGCAAAGAAAATGTTCTACTCAATGTGGAGACTTAAAAGAATCAAACCTTTCTTCCCAAGGGAAGTATTCCGCAGCCTGGTACAATCAATGGTGCTAAGTCACCTAGACTATTGCAATGCCATCTACGCCGGATGAAAGAACAAATCATCAAGAAGCTTCAAACCGCTCAAAACACAGCAACCAGACTCATATTTGGGAAAGCGAAATACGAAAGTGCCAAACCCCTAAGAGAAAAACTACACTGGCTCCCGCTAAAAGAAAGAATTGCGTTCAAGGTCTGCACCCTGGTCCACAAAATCATTCACGGAGAAGCTCCGACCTATATGTCAGACCGTATAGACTTGCCTATTAGAAATGCAAAAAGATCACCACGCACATTCCTCAATCTCCATTATCCCAACTGTAACGGACTAAAATATAAATCCACAAACACGACCAGTTTCTCATACATCAGCACGCAAGCACGCAGCTATGGAACGCACTACCGAAGGCCATAAAAACAATGCAAGACATAACCATCTTCCGAAGGCTACTGAAAACAGATCTTTTCAAGAAGGCATACCATAAACATCCATCTTAAATACTAAATAATAACACTATACACGTTCTAGACAAAAACAAACTCTTATCACATGACTGATTAAACTCTTGGATATTAATGATCAAGCAATACCACTTTAACCTTATGTTGAATAGGGTCTCTCTATATTTGATGACCAATGTCTGTTACAATCCAATCTATCACTCAGGAACCTTCATGCAATACCATAATTTATTCTTCTTTACCATGTATGCATGCACATGGTGTATATATATATATATATATACAGTGGGGGAAATAAGTATTTGATCCCTTGCTGATTTTGTAAGTTTGCCCACTGACAAAGACATGAGCAGCCCATAATTGAAGGGTAGGTTATTGGTAACAGTGAGAGATAGCACATCACAAATTAAATCCGGAAAATCACATTGTGGAAAGTATATGAATTTATTTGCATTCTGCAGAGGGAAATAAGTATTTAATCCCTCTGGCAAACAAGACCTAATACTTGGTGGCAAAACCCTTGTTGGCAAGCACAGCGGTCAGACGTCTTCTGTAGTTGATGATGAGGTTTGCACACATGTCAGGAGGAATTTTGGTCCACTCCTCTTTGCAGATCATCTCTAAATCATTAAGAGTTCTGGGCTGTCGCTTGGCAACTCGCAGCTTCAGCTCCCTCCATAAGTTTTCAATGGGATTAAGGTCTGGTGACTGGCTAGGCCACTCCATGACCCTAATGTGCTTCTTCCTGAGCCACTCCTTTGTTGCCTTGGCTGTATGTTTTGGGTCATTGTCGTGCTGGAAGACCCAGCCACGACCCATTTTTAAGGCCCTGGCGGAGGGAAGGAGGTTGTCACTCAGAATTGTACGGTACATGGCCCCATCCATTCTCCCATTGATGCGGTGAAGTAGTCCTGTGCCCTTAGCAGAGAAACACCCCCAAAACATAACATTTCCACCTCCATGCTTGACAGTGGGGACGGTGTTCTTTGGGTCATAGGCAGCATTTCTCTTCCTCCAAATACGGCGAGTTGAGTTCATGCCAAAGAGCTCAATTTTTGTCTCATCTGACCACAGCACCTTCTCCCAATCACTCTCGGCATCATCCAGGTGTTCACTGGCAAACTTCAGACGGGCCGTCACATGTGCCTTCCGGAGCAGGGGGACCTTGCGGGCACTGCAGGATTGCAATCCGTTATGTCGTAATGTGTTACCAATGGTTTTCGTGGTGACAGTGGTCCCAGCTGCCTTGAGATCATTGACAAGTTCCCCCCTTGTAGTTGTAGGCTGATTTCTAACCTTCCTCATGATCAAGGATACCCCACGAGGTGAGATTTTGCGTGGAGCCCCAGATCTTTGTCGATTGACAGTCATTTTGTACTTCTTCCATTTTCTTACTATGGCACCAACACTTGTCTCCTTCTCGCCCAGCGTCTTACTGATGGTTTTGTAGCCCATTCCAGCCTTGTGCAGGTGTATGATCTTGTCCCTGACATCCTTAGACAGCTCCTTGCTCTTGGCCATTTTGTAGAGGTTAGAGTCTGACTGATTCACTGAGTCTGTGGACAGGTGTCTTTCATACAGGTGACCATTGCCGACAGCTGTCTGTCATGCAGGTAACGAGTTGATTTGGAGCATCTACCTGGTCTGTAGGGGCCAGATCTCTTACTGGTTGGTGGGGGATCAAATACTTATTTCCCTCTGCAGAATGCAAATAAATTCATATACTTTCCACAATGTGATTTTCCGGATTTAATTTGTGATGTGCTATCTCTCACTGTTACCAATAACCTACCCTTCAATTATGGGCTGCTCATGTCTTTGTCAGTGGGCAAACTTACAAAATCAGCAAGGGATCAAATACTTATTTCCCCCACTGTATATATATATATATATATATATATATATATATATATATATATATATATATATATATATATATACATACATATCATGATATGTTCTCTATATGTTATGTTCCATGTATATTATCATGTATGCATGCACCTTAACGCAACACCATCTGTAATTCTACTACCCGGAAATGGCAACCGCCATTACGGCAAATGCAAGCCACATTGACACTGCAAATTGGTGGGAAAATGTGGGATACAAATGCTACTAATAAATAAATAAATAATTAATTAAAATCCTAGGCAAGTCACCTAACCCACTATTGTCCCAAGTAAAAAACTTAGATGATGATTCCACTGGGGACAGAGAAAGTACCTGCATAAAATATGTGATAACCACTTTGGCTGTATCACAGAAATTTATCAGATCCACGACCCTTTACTCTTTAAATGCAGGCATACTTTCAGATGACTAACATTTCACTAACTTGGATGTGTATGACTTAATGTGGGTTAGCTCTAATTTTATCCACAAAAAAAAAATCCTAAGCCTTTAAAATTATATCTTAAAATCCAACCACATACACTATTTTGTCAACCACCAAGACGGAAGAACAGAGGACACTATGAATGTAGCAGGAGTCAAGGGAGTAGTTTGAAGAAATGTCACTTCCTTGTAGACTCGACACAAAATATTTTAATCGCTTTTATTCCAATATATTATTTTTAGACACCTGATGCAGTTGTGGCTAGTGCCAAAACACAGCTCTATGTTGAATCCATAAGGTGTATTCCGAGAATAAAATTCTGTTTATGATATATCTTTGACTCCCTTGTGTTTTTGAAAGTGCCATTTCTTAATACTATTCCACATACACTATCTCAGTAGATCTTTCTTGCAACATTCCTGGAAAGACATCTATAAAACTTCTAAGATGGTCTGTATTTTAGCACAATTGACACTAAAACATGACTACGTTTTACTATAAACTCTAATAAACAAGAAAGGTAACCCAGTCTAGCCTAACATAGCAGCAGATTGAGCACTAGGGAAGCCTGGCTCAAATTCCACTGTGGGTGGAAGAAGACCAGGTCCAAATGACCAGCCCAAACAAGGAAGTAAGAGCTTCAGACAAAGTTTATTGGGTCTTAATAAACTTTGTCTGAAGCTCTTAATTCCTTGTTTGGGCTGGTCATTTGGACTTGGTCTTCTTCCACCCTCGGTTTGTTTTGCTTGCGCTTTTGTGGAAGGAGTGGACCTCCCCCTTTTTTTTCTTCTGGTTCAAATTCCACTGTAACTCTTTGTGATGTTGGGCAAGTCATTTAACCTTCCATTGTCTCAGGTCCAAACTAGGGGCCCCTTTACTAAGCTACATTAGAATATGGACATAGTGTTTTTTTTAATGGAGACTTTCTGGCACACTAAACACATTTCTAATGTGGTAGTATTGTAGGCAGTTTTCAATTATTTTTTCCAGGTCATGAGCTAATGTTCACATTAGCATGCGTTACCTGAAGAAAGTGAATGTGGGAGCAGTTACCACCTAATATTTAGCAGGTGCTAAGTACTGCCGCATACACTTTCAGGCTTATTTTCGAAAGTGATCGCCGGCCATCTTCCAACATAAATTGGGAGATGGCTGGCGATTTCACAAAAGCGGCGAAATCAGTATAATCGAAAACAGCATTTTTGACACCATTGCCGCTTTCCCGTCTCTGCGCCGGTGAAAGTTCAAGGAGGCGTGTCGGCGGCGAAGCGAAGGCAGGACATGGGCGGGCATGGGTGTGGACGGCTTTCGCGGATAATAGAAAAAAAAAGCGGTGCTAATCAGTATTTCGCCGAGTTTACTCGGTCCTTTAATTTTCATGACCAAGCTTCAAAAAGGTGCCCCAATTGACCAGATGACCACCGGAGAGAATGGGGGATGACCTCCCCATACTCCCCCAGTGTTCACCAATCCCCTCCCACACTAAAAAAATAAAAATAAAACACTTTTTTGCCAGCCTCAAATGTCATACCCAGCTCCCTGACAGCAGTATGCAAGTCCCTGGAGCAGTTTTTAATGGGTGCAGTGCACTTCAGGCAGGCAGACCCAGGTCCATCCCCCCCTACCTGTTACACTTGTGGTGCTAAGTGTTGAGCCCTCCAACCCCCCCCCCCCAAACCCACTGTACCCACATGTAGGTGCCCCCCCTTCACCCATAAGGGCTATGGTAATGGTGTAGAGTTGTGGGGAGTGGGTTTGGGGGGCATTTGGGGGGCATTTGGGGGGCTCAGCACCCAAGGTAAGGGAGCTATGCACCTGGGAGCTATTTGTGTATTTTTAAAACATTTTTAGAAGTGCCCCCTAGGGTGCCCGGTTGGTGTCCTGGCATGTCAGGAGGACAAGTGCACTACAAATGCTGGTTCCTTCCATGACCAAATGCCTTGGATTTTCCATTATCGCTGAAAAACAAAATCAGCCATCTCAAACCCGGTGAACTCTGGCATTTGGACGGGCTAAACCATATTATCGAAAAAAAAGATCTTTTCAAAAATACGGTTCTGGCCAGCTGTTACGCCGCTGCCAAAATAGATGGCCGGTGACCTATTTCGCTGGCGACGTTCGATTATGCCCCTCTCTGTGTTAACTAGTTAGCATGTGATAAGGTGAATGCACTAGCTAGCTAGCTAGCTAATGCTTTCATGCCCATTCTCCATCCATGATACACCCACAGGAAATAAATATATATAAAAATGTGGCTAACATAAGAGGTAGCGTGCACCGAGAGGAAAAATAGTGCAAAACACTTAACGCATTTGGTGCTTGCCAAACTCCACAAGCAATTTAATTGTTTAACAAGCCAATCAGTGCTAACAATTGTTGGTGCTAATTGGTAACAACTTGCAATTACACATGCAACTTACTATGTGCTATTCTATAAAAATGTGTACATAAATTTATTAGCGTGCAACAGAAAAGGAGGCATAGCCATGAGAGGAACATGGGCGAGTCAGGGGCATTCACAAATAATACGTGCAGTATTATAGAATTCGGGGGGGGGGGGGGGGGGGGGGGGGGGAAATCAGTGCCTAAGTTAGGTGCAATTTGCACCAGGTTTGTACAGGTGTAAATCCTTTTGCCTTAAAGTTCAGTGTGGATTCAAGATTTACGCGCTGATCTAAAAATGACATCCAACTCGGAATGCCATTTACAGAGTAGCCTTTGGTGCTGATTTTGCAGTTGCTATCAACAGCATTCAAGTTACATATATCATTTGGACGTTAGAGAGTATGTTCTTGTGTTCTTCCAATGAGAAGCTTAGAGTTCAGCCTGCTGTTGTAGTCTAGTGGTTTGTACAGCAATCTCAAAAATTACAGAACCAGGTTCAAGTCCCACTGCAGCAGATGTACTAGCTTCAATCATTACATGTTTTTCTTTGTACCACAGAACCATCAGTGGGAGCTGTTCTGTGAGATGTCTCTGTAGCAAAGTTTGGCAAAGAGGTCCTGAGTAGATTGTTCTGAAGTTGTTGTCTGTAGGCTCAGGCATTTGATAGAGAACCTGTGCATGTGGGCCTAATAGGGTGTGGATATTGCTGCCCTTTGGCCTACCTACTAGGTCCAGTCGAGGTATAAGGCATGGTCTTATGTGACAAAACAGCAGATCATACAGGTTAAAAATAGAGAATGACACAGGGACGGGGACCCACTGTAACCACGGGGATAGGGACAGAGCCCGCAGGGATGGGGACAGAGCCTGCGAGGATGGGGCATGGATGGGAACAGAGCCCATAGGGATGGGGACAGACTTAGTACCCATGTCAGTCTCTGCTTTGAAGGCTGTTAATGAAGGCAGTTATTTATGTTCGAGTGATGCAGACAGCGATGTTTTGATCTTTTGGAAAAACAAGCAAAAGTGTTGGCCACAACTGGAAAAATGTGTATGTGGATCCTGTACATTCCTGCTACCAGTCCATCCTCCAAGAAGACATTTTCTATTGCAGGAAGGACTATAGAAGACAGGACAGCTAGACTGAATCCTGAGATTATTGATGGCTTATTATTCATCCACAGATTAAAAGTGCTTCATAGGGCATAGTTCTCCCCCCCCCCCCCCCCTCCAATGCATACAGAGCTGGTTGTATTTTAACAGAGTGGATTAGGGTTCCTTGGGATAGTAGAAGTCAGCTATGGGATTGGGAGGGTAGAGGATGGTGGTGGTGGGGTATTATAGTTGCTTGGAGTTATTATTGTTTTCTATTTGTGGTTAATAAAGAACAGTTGCACAGAATATTGTTTCTTTTTGTACTTTAATAAAGCAATTTAAATTTAAAATCATAAGTGTTTGAGGCTTCTGCAGATGAGGACAGAGCCTTCAGGGCAGGGCCCATGGAGATGGGGTAGGGATGAGGACAAAATTTGTCCCTGTGTCATTCTCTAGTTAAAAACCAAAACTATCCCAAATGTATTCACCACACATAAAACAATTTAAAACCTGATATGGCCATATTTTACCCTACCTAGGGCTTTGTCAAGAGCTGTTAAAAAACTGTAAATAGATACATAAAAATATAATAGTATAAATCATAAATAATAAAAATGTAAATAATACAACTACAAAATGGTGGTATAAATCAAAAACATATTTAAAAAACTGTTGATTAAAAAATACACAAACTCAATATAAAGGACATGAAAATATGAAGGACATGGAACATTATAGTGTAAATCATAAATACCAATAATCTCAAAGAACCAAACAAAAATGATAACAAAAATCTAATCACTTAAATATCAAAAATAAACTTTTTGTTAAAAATTGGCTGTGAGTGTTAGCTCCCTGAAAAAACTAAGGACCCTGTTTACTAATCTACGCTGTTTTTGAGAGTTGTTTTCTGTGTTCTTTTTTCCAGAAATGCCAACTGAAACCTGTGATAAAAGCCCAATTCAGGACGGCTACTATATAGTGCCTTCCGGGCAGTTCAGATTTCATTTATTTAATGCTATTAGCTTTTACAGTGAGCTAACACAGGCATTTTTTAGCAAAATATTTATTTTTTATATTTAGTAAACCATAAACAAACATATTAAAAGGCTGATCATAAACCAAAGATCATAGACAAAGAGCATGCATATTAAAAGATACAACGGCTCCATATAAAGCACATGCATAAAAATATACAGAAAAAAAACACTCACATATTCCAGAGGTGTCTTCAAATAATAAATAAGTAACAGACTTATTACTTTCAAAAATCTCCCCCTTTCTCTGAAAAAAGTCTGTAAAACAGCATTAAGACAAAAATCAAAATATAAAACTTCGCACACATACCTTCTCTCTATGTAGCAGCATATGGTGAATCTGCCATTGAAGTATTACAGCTGGTTTTATTTTCTGGCTGCTGAGGGGACATAGGTCACAGCACAAACAAGGTTCTTTTAGAAAAAGTCACACATTTGACTTTATGTATCAAAAAACATATGAGGGTATGTTCTATATATGGTGCCTGAAAATTCAGTGTGGAAAAAAACCCCACCCAGGCGTATTCTCTAAAGTACGCCTAAATTTTATAGAATAGGCTTAAATTTCCAAGTGGTATATAGAGTACATCGAGCGCATCTCCATGCGACCAAATTTAGTTGTGGCCATTTATGGTATGTTTTACTTGGCATAAATCCCGATGCCTAAATTAGGCACAGAGCGGGTGTATTCTTTAACAATGTACATAGATTTTAGAAATGCCCACACCCTGCCCATGGTCATGCTCCCTTTTCAACTATGTGACTTGGAATTTATGCACACCATGTTACAGAATACACTTAGCAAGTTGTCCGTGTAGATCTCAATTAATGCCAATTAGTGCTGATAATTGCTTAACATCCAGTTGACAGTGCTAATTAGCTAGTTAGCCAATTAAGTTATGCACATTATTATAGAATACGCTTCGATTTCCGCATGGAAATTATGATGCAATATATAGAATCCAGCAAATAATGCCACACAATCAGGCTCACCACCACTACTCACTGGAAGTGGTGGCAGTTGAATACACCACCTAAGAACCTGGAACCAATTAGACAGAAAATGTACTAGACATCACTGACCTGTTCACCTATGAAGTCACTGTCCCAACTAGTAATCAAACAGCATTGACCACAGCTAAAGCCTTATACCAGTTTGGTGCACCATGTTACATTCACTCAGATAAGGGAAGAAACTTTGAGGCTGCCATAATCTAAGAGCTATGTCATTTACATGGAATAGAAAAGAGCACAACAACACCACACCACCCTCAGGGTAACAGGACTTGCAAGAGATTTAACTGCATTCTCCACAAAATGTTGTGAAGCCTGTGTCTATCGCCAAGGAATGTAGATGGATCAAATATCTTACAGAACTTACATTTGCATAAAACATGCATGAGCTTGCAACTACAGGCTATTTCCTATTTTATTTGATGTTTAGCAGGGACCCCAGATTACCCCAGAATACCCATGATAACGATGAAGAATGCAGTAGTAAAATTTCAGATGAGTGGATAAGAGAACATCTGTAGACGTGCCATTAGAATTGCTGTAGAGGTGAGTGAAAACACTGGACATAGGAGAAAGCATCTGTATGATCGGAAGTCCAGGAGATCTGAGAATAGGCGACAGAGTGCTATTAAGGCAATTACAGTTCTGGGTTCGTCAAAAAGTACAGGATCGACTTTTACTTGATTGTTTTTGGAAATCAAACACTGCCTTCCAAAATAAGAACTTCTTTTGACTGTCAAGCATAGTAATGGAGGTAGCATAGTGTGCGGTTGCTTTGCTGTATCAGGACCTGGACAAATTGCAATTATAGATGTAACATCAATTCTGCTTTATATTGGAAAATTCTAGAACAGACAGACAGGCCTTTATCCATAAGCTGAAACTGAGCCAAAAGTGGGTCATACAGCAACACACAGACTTTAAATATGAAAGGGCATCTTCTACAGAATGACTGAAGAAGAAAGTCAAAGTCCCAGCCTAAACCCTAATGAAATGTTATGACAATACCTGAAGTGAACTGTGCATGTAAGGAAACACTTAAATGTCACAAGTTTGAAAAGTTTTTTATGAAAGAATGGGCCAAACTTTTTCAAGGGTGATGTGAGAAACTGATCAACAGTTACTGGAAACATATAATTGAAGTTTTGCTGCTCAAGGAGATGCTACCAGCTATTGAATGAAAAGTTCAGATACTTTTTCCAACAAGGATACTGGTTGTTGAACCACTTTGTTGAATCAAAATATATCAGTTTTTATCTCAGTTATTTATTCATTGAGGTTAGTTTTCTTGTAGGAGCTGAGATTAGATCTCAAGTACAAATGTTGCTAAAATACAGATAATTCTTTCTCAGTATCGTATGTTGAGGTGATCAAACAGCAGTGTGAAATGTTGTGCATTTGCAAAATGCCTCTTAGTCATTGCCTCTTTTTCTTTGCTTTTGTGATCACAAATAATGCGTAAAACCCCAGCCATTATGTGGTTTTCTTCCACAACATCTTAGTGGCATAATTGGTACCTAGTCTTCCCTTTTGCTTCTCCTTTCCTCCTACAAAAAACTCAAGGACACACTTGTTTCAGACAAGAAATGTCCCTTTATTGAGGTGATGTCACAGCAAACATAATATGAAGAAAATATGTATGAGTTACAAATGCAATACAAACATAGCATAACAATTATCTAACTATCCTAAATTATCTATCATTTCTACATTGGCATACAGCAGAGTACAGGGTCATGGATTTGATATACTACTTTTCTGTGGTACAACCAAAGCAGTTCACAAATATTATTTATTATATATTTATTTAACAAACTTATAGCCTGCCCATCCCACCATCTGACCAGGTTAAAATAAAACAAACAAATCAAGCAATTGATAACAAATATGCAGCAATGACAAACACCCACAATAAAACCAACAACCCAACCCTCCCAAGTATGATCCAGCAAATGCTCTGCAAAGCAAAACCTTCAACTGCTTTCTAAACAATAAAAAAGAAGACGTTTGGTGCAAAGTGGAAGGAAGGGCATTTCACAGACTTGGGCCAATGACAGAAAAAATACAAGAGCAAACTGTCTGCAAACGAACACGATAGAATGAAGGGGCATCCAACAGTTCCTGAATCTGAGACCAAAGAGGCAGTGCAAGACAATACTGCTGCAACCTCTTGCAAAACCATCTTGCAAAGTCTTAAAAACCAGAATTAACAATTTAAACTCAATGTGCCATACAATAGGTATCCAATGTAATTTCTGTAGCTGTGGGTTTATATGATCAAACTTACTCATCCTTGTGAGCAGTCGAGCCGCAGAGTTCTGTGCCACCTGTAGAGCCCATAATGTTGTGCGCGGAAAACCACACTAAAGAGCATTGCAATAATTAAAATACGGCAACACAAGTCTCTGCAGAACAGTATGAACATTTTGCTCAAAGAAAAAAATCTTTATTTTGGCAACCATCCGCAATTTTAAAAACACTACTCGAATCACTGATGCAACATGTGGTTTAAAAGACAGGGCAGTGTCCAAAAATCACACCCTAGTGGACTCATCATCTACCCCCCTTGTTTACTAAGCCGTGCTAGCAGCTGCCATGTGGCAATGCTAACACAGCCCATTTTGGGCTGTGTTGGCATTGCCATGCAGCAGCTTAGTAAAAGGGGAGGTAAGTTTTGTACCTGGGGCACTGGAGGGTTAATGCCTGGATTAAGTAAATCCAGTTTCTCTGGTATCAGTATTATATTTCATGGCGGGGGTTTCTTATATATAGATCTTATGTTATTACCCAACTCTCGTTTTATTTTAACATCCTCTATAAGTAACTTTGACAGGTAATATTGTATAGGATCAAACAGATACTTCTGTCACCACCAATCAGGCTGTAATGTGAGCCAGGCACTTTTTATGGTAGGCAGATACTCCTCATTTGATCCTGAGTTTTAATTTTAATTTTCTTAAATGTAACCGTCTTTAACTTCATATAATCCTTTAATCCAAATAGTACTTAGCTTAAAATGTAGTAGCACTTCCTTCGTTTTTCTATAAAAAAAAAAAACGATACGATCACTCATCTCGGAAGTGGGGGTCCTCTGAGGATCCAGGGGGCATTCTGGGGTCTGGGGTTCCTCTGGGGTCTGGGGGGACACTTTAGGCAGGAGCAATGCCCAGATGTCCTGCCCTGTTCAGCACCGCCTTCAAAATGGTGCCCTAGTGGTAGATGCCAACCATGTGGTGTTGAATCCTTCAAAATCTTTTGCTGTCTGGGTTTCTGGCCGTTCCTTTACTCCTTACCTTACCCCTTCCCTCCTTAACATACCAGTTTAGTTAGTGTGGACTCTCAAATACCAACTTTCCTTCAGTCCCCAGATTTCTTCTACCGTGAAGGCATCGTTTAATTCACTTCAGCTCTTCGCTCTCTCCGCCTATATCTTGATGATCTTTCCTGTGCTACTCTGCTGTGTTCTCTGGTTTCTTCACGTCTTGATTATTGCAACACTATTTATTCCGGTCTTCTCAAAGTTCCCCTTAAGCGGCTTCAAACTGTTCAAAACAAAGCTATCCATTTACTTTCCTGCACACACAGATCTGATCATGTTGCAACTCTTCTTGCTTTCCAATGTTGGCTACCTGTCTCTTTTCATATACAATTCAAGCTTCTTACCCCGGTCCACCTGGTATTATATACTAGTAACCCTCCCTATCTGTCCACTTTAATTTCCCCCTACTTCCCACCTAGGATACTGCACTTTGCTCTTACTTTTCATCTGAGTCTTCATCTTGTTCACTTCTCGTGTCTCAAGTCCACTTGGCATTCTGCATTCTTTTGCACTGCTCCCTACCTTAACGTATGGGAAAGACCCATCTTGTGGCACACTAAGGCCAATTTTTACTGCAGCTTAGTAAGTGGACTTTGCAGTGAGGAATTTCCCTTTGGAAAAGTGCTTATAGTCTAGTGATTCTGAAAGGCCTGTGGGGACAGCGCTCATTACTACCGTCCCCATGTGTTCAATGGAAAGAATATTTTCTGCAGCATATTTTTTCTACAGCTTATTTTTAATGCTATAACAAATAATATACTATAAAAATGGATTGCTACAGTTTAATATTAAATTCCTCACAATCCTTCCATAATTTACCTTTTAAAAAGGAATATAATTGCAGGTCAATCAAATAATTTTGATATTATGGAAAAGGAAGTAACAACATTCAAAAACCAGTCAGCTATGTATTAAACCTTGTCACAAATATGTCATGCACTAAGGATATTTATGCTTCTTTAACTTAATCACACAGGCTGATGAAAAACAGGAAAAGGTAATCTTGTCTAGCCAGCTGTGGTAGAGTTTGATTTACTACGATATATTTGCTCATGCTGTGTAGTGAAGTTATTGTAATTTTTACTCCCTACCTTAAAAGGTGCACTCACAGAGAAGGCACAATAACTGTGATATGTGATATACAGTAGCAGGAGACAGTATATTGTAGGGACATTGACAAATTATTGTTCAATACCTGCAGGATAGATTCACAGAAATTCCAGGTTTTAATATATTTGTACAGTGGTGTAGCCAGACAGCCAATTTTGGGTGGGCCTGAGCCCAAATTGGATGGGCACACCATTTTTTTCCGCCCCTGTCCTACTCCCACATGTCACCCTCTCTCCTACTTCTATGTCCAACATTTTTTTTTCTCTCTCTCTCTCTCCCTGTCTCTTCTTCTGCATCTCTCCCTCCCATCCCATGTCCAACTTTCTCCCTCACTCCTTACCCCCCTGTGCGGCCCTCTCTGATGCACTTCCTGTTTTCGTAGGGCCGAATGGACGCTGCAGTGGGGAGCGGAGCGGCCTCTGTGAATCGTAGCGCTGCTGGTCACGGGCGAAAAAAAAGAATACTGCAGGGATCGAGGCAGCAGCGGGGAGAAGAATTTCAGGCAGGCAACACTCCCAGCAGCGATGTTGTTGGGTTGGGGCGGGCCTAGAGCAAAAGTGGGTGGGCCTGGGCCCATCCAGGCCCACCCGTAGCTACGCCCCTGTATTTGTAGCAGAGATATCTTTGAATTTTTTAATACCTTTGTAGCAGGGATATCTTTGAAGCAAATTTTAAAGAATTCACTTACATTAAAAAACAAAGCAAAATAAAGCAAAACATACCACTGCTGAGAAGAAATGCATTATACTGTTCTTTTATGTAACACAATTTTATATCTGGTTTTATATTAAGGACATCCACACTGGAGCTTCAGAATCCATTGATAGACATTTTCTGTGTACTTCATGCTACACCTACTTCTGAAGTTATTCTCTCATATTGATGTAGCAAACACAGCATTACAAGCAATTACTCTCTACATCCAGCAAATATCATCTGGTATTGAAAATTTGAAAACCACTCTTCAGTATTTAAGGAATAATTTTGATATATTCTGGGCAGAAACAAAAGAACAGGCAAACATGCTGAATATTGATGAGCCAGTCCTGCCCCGAAAGCGCAGAGTTCCAAAGCGGTCAGTTAACAACATACAATTTCTGCAGTAGAAAATTTCTACAGGTGCCAGTACTTTGAAGTTTTTGATTATTCACTGACTGCGTTGCATGACAGATTTGTCAAAGAAAGCTTGTATTTGCTTATATGTCGAGAAATTTGTGATCGGGGAAGATTCAGGAGAAAGTGTGCTTCAGTTCTATGGAAGTGATGTTGACAGTAGTAGACTAACCTTACAATGCAATATCATACTGGATATAATATGAGCTGGATAATCCCTCAGCAACAAAACATTTACAGAACACTGTGATATTTTTCAAGTCTAATCCAAAATTTCCAGTTATGTATCCAGAAATGTTTAAGCTTACTTGACTAATTCTAACAATCCCAGTTACAACCTGCTCCAGTGAATGATCTTTCTCTGCACTACACAATCTAAAAACATTTCTACGGTCAACAATGAGTCAAGTAAGACTGAACAGCATTGCTGTTCTCCAGATTCACAGACAGTCGAATTCTGTAGACATTGAAGGGGTGGTAAATGAATCCATCAGCAGAACTGCTGTACGAAGGAACACATTCTCCTTGACAATATAAAAATACTGATTCCCTCATCTTTTGTGGTTTTGTTTTGCAATAATACTTTGTCTTGGATGTTGGCCAATATTTTGTGAATCTGTCAGCAATTTGTGGAGCAGTTACAGTAATACACAGCTTTTGGGTTTTCTGGATTAAAATCTTGTTTTTAAGCAGTTTGCACCTCAGTCAAAGCAGAACACTACTTCGGTGCCTTTTACTTTGATAGTCTTTTTAAAGACTGCATCCATTTTTTTCGCAACGTTGTGAAGCACTCTTTGCTACTTTTATATTGTATCATATATACAGTGGTGGAAATAAGTATTTGATCCCTTGCTGATTTTGTAAGTTTGCCCACTGACAAAGACATGAGCAGCCCATAATTGAAGGGTAGGTTATTGGTAACAGTGAGAGATAGCACATCACAAATTAAATCCGGAAAATCACATTGTGGAAAGTATATGAATTTATTTGCATTCTGCAGAGGGAAATAAGTATTTAATCCCTCTGGCAAACAAGACCTAATACTTGGTGGCAAAACCCTTGTTGGCAAGCACAGCGGTCAGACGTCTTCTGTAGTTGATGATGAGGTTTGCACACATGTCAGGAGGAATTTTGGTCCACTCCTCTTTGCAGATCATCTCTAAATCATTAAGAGTTCTGGGCTGTCGCTTGGCAACTCGCAGCTTCAGCTCCCTCCATAAGTTTTCAATGGGATTAAGGTCTGGTGACTGGCTAGGCCACTCCATGACCCTAATGTGCTTCTTCCTGAGCCACTCCTTTGTTGCCTTGGCTGTATGTTTTGGGTCATTGTCGTGCTGGAAGACCCAGCCACGACCCATTTTTAAGGCCCTGGCGGAGGGAAGGAGGTTGTCACTCAGAATTGTACGGTACATGGCCCCATCCATTCTCCCATTGATGCGGTGAAGTAGTCCTGTGCCCTTAGCAGAGAAACACCCCCAAAACATAACATTTCCACCTCCATGCTTGACAGTGGGGACGGTGTTCTTTGGGTCATAGGCAGCATTTCTCTTCCTCCAAACACGGCGAGTTGAGTTCATGCCAAAGAGCTCAATTTTTGTCTCATCTGACCACAGCACCTTCTCCCAATCACTCTCGGCATCATCCAGGTGTTCACTGGCAAACTTCAGACGGGCCGTCACATGTGCCTTCCGGAGCAGGGGGACCTTGCGGGCACAGCAGGATTGCAATCCGTTATGTCGTAATGTGTTCCCAATGGTTTTCGTGGTGACAGTGGTCCCAGCTGCCTTGAGATCATTGACAAGTTCCCCCCTTGTAGTTGTAGGCTGATTTCTAACCTTCCTCATGATCAAGGATACCCCACGAGGTGAGATTTTGCGTGGAGCCCCAGATCTTTGTCGATTGACAGTCATTTTGTACTTCTTCCATTTTCTTACTATGGCACCAACAGTTGTCTCCTTCTCGCCCAGCGTCTTACTGATGGTTTTGTAGCCCATTCCAGCCTTGTGCAGGTGTATGATCTTGTCCCTGACATCCTGAGACAGCTCCTTGCTCTTGGCCATTTTGTAGAGGTTAGAGTCTGACTGATTCACTGAGTCTGTGGACAGGTGTCTTTCATACAAGTGACCATTGCCGACAGCTGTCTGTCATGCAGGTAACGAGTTGATTTGGAGCATCTACCTGGTCTGTAGGGGCCAGATCTCTTACTGGTTGGTGGGGGATCAAATACTTATTTCCCTCTGCAGAATGCAAATAAATTCATATACTTTCCACAATGTGATTTTCCGGATTTAATTTGTGATGTGCTATCTCTCACTGTTACCAATAACCTACCCTTCAATTATGGGCTGCTCATGTCTTTGTCAGTGGGCAAACTTACAAAATCAGCAAGGGATCAAATACTTATTTCCACCACTGTACACAGACTCCTGAGGCAGGCACTTTAGCCGAAACACGGTGCCATGTCAAGTCAGCATTTTTAATATCATCTCATTTATGGAATAAAGTGTATATGACATTTTCTGTCTCCATGGTATTATGCTACTCTTTTTGTCTGTCACTAACAATAAACAAAAAGTGGCTCCTGTGTGTATGTGTCTGTGTGTCTGTGTGTGTATATATATAAATAAAAATAGATAGATATGAACATTTATGCCTTCTTTCAAGCAGGTGTAATGTTTGAAGACTCATTTTGGTTCTGATTTCTGAAGCCTTGCTGGACAAGTTTATAGACATAGAACTCTATATAAAATAGTTACTCTCTGCTACTATATAAACCACATCATCTGTTTGTGATCTTAGAGAGTTGCAGTTCCTATCTGAAACATATCTTTAGGTCAATTTTATATTACTGCAGAGTTCACAACACGTGCAAACCATTTCTTAACCACCAGCTAGATTTCTGCCACCACAATACCAATGCCTTATTCGCCAGAAGTAGCAGCACAAACCATTCCTCACTCGGAATGCACATAGTAAACAACTAAAGAAGCAAAAATTCTATATTCACCATATACACCATCCACAAATTCCCACACTCAACTGAAACCTACCTCCTCATCATTGACCTTAGACACAAACAGTTCTAGTCTCTATACAACCCTACTCACCAACTCAGGAAAATAGGTTACACACTATAGCTGGCCTATTATCTGATAATAACCTGGCTAATTTGTCATCCAACAAATGCCTTTAGCAGCAGTTAAAACATACCAATCTTGTTAACACAAAGAGCCTGCCTGCGAAAAACAACCACAATAGCCTATTTGCTAACACCTGATACAGAACAACCACCACCAACTGAAAAAACACATTAGTAAATGGTAATAATGGGATCAAACGTCAATTAGTCCGAGTAGACTGCGTAAAATAGAATCCGGTTCTATACTACCAATACCCATTGGGTGTATCAACGCAAGGTTCATAGTAAAAAAAACAGATACCATCAGAGACTGGCTAGAGAAGTTACAACTGGGCCTACTGTTCATAACCAAAACATGGCTAAGATCCCTAGATGACCCAGTGATCAGGGATATTTGCCCACCAGGTTTCAAAATCACACACAAAACCTGGGCCACTAAAAGAGGGGCTGGCATTGCCATTATCTACAAATCATTCTTTAACCTCGAACTCACATCAGACCTCATAACCCCATATCTGAAAATCATGACTTGTAAACTCAACAACCATACATTCCAGGGAAATATCTGATTTACCCTGTTCTACCAACCACCTAGAAAATGGACAAATGCACAGGATGATTTCATATCTCAAACACTTGCACTCACAACAACAATGTGGTTATACTGGGTGACTCCAACCTACACTTGGACTGCCAGAATGATAGATACACCCAAGTCCTACTGGATTTCCTGAACATGTGGAACTTCTAACATACAACAACCAACATCATCCACAACACAAGGAGAAACAGGGGTGGCATGATATAGATGTTCAAATATTTGAAAGGTATTAATCCGCAAACAAACCTTTTTCGGAGACGGGAATGCGATAGAACTAGAGGACATGAATTGAGGATGCAGGGGGCAGACTCAGGACTAATGTCTGGAAGTATTTTTTCACAGAGAGGGTGGTAGATATGTGGAATGCTCTCCCGTGGGAGGTGGTGGAGATGAAAACAGTAATGGAATTCAAACATGTGTGGGATAAACACAAAGGAATCCTGTTTAGAAGGAATGGTTCTGCGGAATCTTAGCAGAGATTGGGTGGTGACGCCGGTAATTGGGAAACAAAACAGGAGCTGGGCAGACTTCTACGGTGTACACCCTGATCGTGACTAAATAGATAGGGATGGGCTGGAGTGTAAATTTTAAGGGGCTTCGACATTAGCTTCAGAACTTAGTATAAGAACAGTGTTGGGCAGACATCTATGGTCTGTGTCCTGAGAAAGGCAAGGACAACTCAAACTCGGGTATACATATAAACTATCTTGTTGGGCAGACTGGATGGACCGTACAGGTCTTTATCTGCCGTCATTTACTACGTTACTAGATCACGCATGACATTATATCCAACTACAGGCCAGTGGTTTCCATCCCCCTACTTACCAAGGTAATGGCGGGAATAGCCACAAACCAACTCATGAAATACATGACGCACTTTTCCATACTGCTCAGCACTCAGGTTGTCTTCCGTCCAAACCACAGCACAGAAACCGTATTATCATCACTGGTGTCAGACTTGAGTAAAGAGATCAGCGTGGGTAGCAGGGTCATGATCCTCCAATTTGACATGCCATCAGCTTTTGACCTGGTAAATCAAGGGCTGTTACTAAGCATGCTGGACAACATAGGTATTGGAAGCAAGATCCTATCCTGGTTCGAGGGATTCCTGAGCAGCAGAGCTACAAAGTGAAGATGCCAGGATCCTTGTCTGCGGAATGGATTCAAGAATGCGGTGTGCCTCATAGGTCGCCCACCTATTTAACATTCTGATGGCCCTCTTGGGCCACAAATAGGAAGCAGATTTAAAACATACATCTATGTGGATGATGTAACCATATGCATACCCTTTGCTGATGACATCATGACTGCACAAAGTAAAATCAAATGCACACTTGATCTGATGGAAACCTGGGTCACAACATTCAAGCTGAAACTCAACAGAGAAAAAACAAAGTTCATGATGATAACCAGCCCTTCCAAACCAACAATAAGCAACAAACGGAATACACACTAGAAACAAATATCAAAGTACTGGGAATACTGATTGATCAACACCTGACACTAGAATCACAAGTGTCCGTTCTAACATCAAAAGTATTTATATCCCTCTCGAAACTATGATGAATAAGAGCATATTTTACAAAAACTGCCTTCTGAATTCTAGTCCAGAGCCTTGTTTTGTCCCAGATACTACTGAAACACGGTCTACGTGGAATGCAGAGAATACATAATCAAAAAACTTCAAACAGCATAAAATACCTCAGCATGCCTAATCTGCAGTGCATCCAAATACGACCATGCAACACCATTGCTGCAGTATCAACACTGGCAAGAGCAAGAGTGATCTTCAAAATTTGTTCTTTCGTGTACCAGATTGTACATGACACTGCACCAAGCTACATGATGTCAGTAGTTGAACTACAGCACCCTACCCTCAAGGAGAAACTGAGAGACTACCTCATCATAAGCCATACCAGTTGTAAAGGGGTGGCCTACAAAGCAGTCCACATCGCAAACTTCCCATTCAACTTGGCCAGATGGCGAAATGCATTGCCAAGGTACACACAACATGACATCACCTATGAAAGTTTTCGAAAAAATTAAAAACATTCTTGTATAAAAAATTCCTGATGATCAATACAACCTAGCATCAAACGACAGACAACACAACAAATATACCCAGATCACGATAATGCACTACCTCCCAAGACATGTCAACTGTCCATTTTCTCTATTCTCCCTTTTCATGCCCCCCCTGACCTGTTATTGACACATCTGATCTGTATATCTGATCTCTATTGTATCTGACCTCCATTTGTATATCTGAATGAAACTAATGTAAGCCACACAGAACTAAGTCCCAGACTTGGATGTGTGTGGGGTGTAAATCCAATAAACTAAAGTAAGTAAAGATGTATTGTTGCCCTCTCAGCTCAGGTGGCTTGCTATAAAATTACCCTCTTATAGGGTTCCCAAGGAAATCACAATCTCTGGCTTCTGGCCAAGGGCTAACATTCAAGTTCCAAGTTTCAAATGTATTTATTATTTGATTAACTGCCCATTAAAAGATTTCTGTGCAGAGTACATATCACATCTAATAAAGCAAATTAAGAACAGAGAGGATGAAAGAGAAATTACAATCAGGAGAGCAGAGAAATTAAGGCACTATGCTTTCCTTCAACAGTGTCTCCAGCCTGTAGTTTCCCACCTCTTCATTGTTGCCACTTTTGTGAAGTGGAACCATATTAGGTTGAGATTTAAAGTACATGTACTGCTCTATGAAAAAGGGGACTTCAGGTTTTGAAAATCCTGTGTTTTTCTGAACTGTAAGATCAAGGGTTTGGCTGCCATTGTACCTTAATTAGTTGTCTTGAACCTGTGACTAGCAAAGAAGGGCCATTTCTTGGGGTGCTTGAACTGTATGGAACAAAGTTTTGGAACCGGATGTGCTTTGCTACACTGCACACCTCTGAAAGCTAATTTATTCTGAATTATATATTTCTGATTTTGTTCTTAATATATAGCTTTTTATATTTGCCCATTTCCTCTTCACCTTCCTATACTGCTTCCTTTCACTCAGGCTTACTTGAGTTTCCTAACTGTGACTAAATCTCTCTTAGACAGGATTTTTTTTTTTTTAAACCTCTGTTCAATTACTGTTTTGGGTAGTTTGGTTCTCTTCTGATTTGGTAAGGCCTGTGGCTTTTTCTGAAATACTGCCAGCATATGGAAAGGGTGAGGAAAGACTACACAATACAGAGAACATTAATAGGTGGCTCAAAACCTGGTGCTAAAAATACATTTTTAATACATAGGAGGATGGGGCAATTTATGGAAAAAACATATTCATCCCCTTCACTTTTGAGTCTCACAATGCCACTTTTGCAGTTTCTCCTATCACTAAGATATCTAAAATATTTCTCCCCCTCCCATTTTACCATATTTGCTATTTTTTTCCTTCCATTTGCATTTTTGCTTTCCTGACTACTCTACTGACTTCTCTTAGGTTTTCCAGATATTGTCTCCTGTCTCCTTCTTTCTGCGATCTCTTGTAGTTTATAAAGAATAAGCTACTACTTTTGAGAACCAAAGCAGCCTCATTTTTATTTACTTTCCTTATAAAAAGGTTTGTTGCCCTTACAATAGCTCCTGTCAGTTTTGCCCACTGCTTTCCAACTTCTTTCAGATGTTTCCATCCACACAGTAGTTCTTTGAGGTAATCCCCATATGAGTAAAGTTATTTTTGTTTAAGTCTAGAACCTTCACTTTTGAATGAACCCTCTTCCATACCTATCTTAATATGAAACCACATCATCTTGTGATCACTGGATGCCAGATGCTCACCTACTATAACATCAAAAACACTTTCCCCATCAGTAAGCATTAAGTCCAGTATGGTCCCATCCCGTGTGGATTCCGTTACCAACTGCTGGAATAGTTCCTACTTTAGAGAATCCAGGATCTTTCTGCTTCTAAAAGACCCTGCAATGGGGACACCTCAATCAATATCTGGCATACTAATAGTACTTCCCCTTTCACAGCTCTATTTTGAATGTCTTCAATTAAAATCTCTGTCCACTTATTCTAGCTGTTAAGGAGACCTGTACATCACACCATTGTAAATAAATGTGCCATTCCCTCTTTCAAGATTGACCCACGGTGCCTCTTCCTTACTCTCTAGGTCCCGCAATTGTGTGGCTTTAATATTATCTTTAACATATAAAGCCACTCCCCCTCTCTTTTTTCCTACCCCTTCTTTCCTGAACAGATTATAGCCTGTCTGCAGTCTGCAACAAAATACATTCATTTTGGCCCTAGCTTCAGTGCGATTTTCCTCAGTTGTCATGTGGAAAAATTCAAGCAGCTCACTGTAATTGTCAATAACTGATTTTAAACTAGCTGCACAAAGTGTCCATCTGGTGGGTGCAAATGGTCGCAGGTTATGTGCATCAGATGAATGTTTCAGATTTTAAAATTTTGCTACTCGTTTAGGAGATGCACTCAGAAAATTAGTCAGTTCCCTAATTTCATTGAGCAAATTCCTACAGTTGAATCAGTGGTGTAGCCAAGGGTGGGCCTGGGTGGGCTCAGGCCCACCCAATAGCAGCACACCTATGATGTGGCTCCCAACAACTGTCCCTCCTGCATACCTTGTAAATAGCAGATCTCTGCCTGCAGCGAGCAGCGACTGATACATGCTGTGGGGCCAACATGAACAATGTGTATTAGTTGCTGCTATTTAAAAGGTATGCAGGGGTGGGGGGGATGTTTGAGAGACCATATGGTATGCAGGTGAGAGAGGGAGAGACCAAATCACTTGTGGGACAAGACGGAGTTCTTCTGCCCACCCATCTTGGGCCCAGGCCCACCCAAAATTGGGTGTCTGTCTATGCCCCTGAGTTGAATACGTTTGCTAGAAAACCCTGAACAACCAAATTGAGGGAGTGCGCCAAACAATGAACAAAATAGCATAAGACTCCATTTCCCAAACTTTAGCTTTCACACCATTCCTTATTCCTCAGACATTACTGGCACCATCAAAGCACTGTCCCCCTGCATGTTTTAAAATCTAAACCACACCTTGTTAAGCCATCTTTAACAATATTGAAAAGGTTTTCTGCTGTTGTTTCACCTGTTTCATAAAATCTGTTGAAGTCTTCATGAACCTCTAAACCATCACAACCCAACGAATGCAAACTGAAACTTGCGTTAGCTGTTTCATCAATCATGATAGAAAGAAACTCACAAATTTGAATGCTCACAAGCACTTTTCTCAACACATCCTGATACATGATCATAAGAATTTTATTGATCACATCATGTGACAACCATTTCTAGTTAGTTCGTTATAGCTGTTGGTTTATTTCAGGAACATCTTCATCCTTTCAAAAAATTAAACCTGTCATCTGTATGGCCACATATAGCCTGGCCTTGCTGAGCAAAGTATCTCAGTGATGTGAAGACTTTTGTCAGAACCGGGCATACAATCAGCATGTCATTTTCTTGGCTTTACTCATCATGGCAAATACATTTTGTGTACTCACTAATTTGATTGTTGCTTCTCGGTGGCACTCTGATTTTTCATGCTTAAGGAATCTTTTCAATGCATGATGCCAAGTGTCAAATCCATCAACAATGAATTAAGACTCAGCTTTTGTAGCAAATTGTTTTAAACCTCTTCCTTTTGCATTTTGGCAAGTCTTGCAAAATGCCTTTTCTGTTAACTTGCAGTACGTGAGCCAGCTGAAATTTAACATCCACTTTTCTTGAAATGAGTGTCCTTTGTTTGATTTTGCACCATTGCTAGTGTTGGGTCTCTCATCTTCATCTTCATCCAACTCTTCAGCAGTTTGTTTTGTGGTATTCTGATTAACTCGAGATGCTGAGGGTGTGTTATGTTCCATTTCTTTTTCTGCTGTGATACGAATTACAGATTTATCCATTTTAGAACTGTGGCACAGTTTTCCACAATCATTTTCAATCTGTAATTTAAGAATGTGCTGCATTGGGTATTTCTGTGCTTAGAGGAAACAAAACATAATGACATGAATGTCCAACTGTTTAACACTACCTTAACAAAGCGCAGCTGCCCCAGGATGGGTGATGTGCTGGGGGCATAGGACGATAGTACAGCGAAATGTCATAGTATGACATTCAGTGAGGCTGCTACCCAATTAATTTTCAAAGGGTTTCTGTGGTTCTAGTTAACATAAAATCTGAAGGCAAGACCCTCAGAGCATGGAGAGTGCTACAAATTGACATATTCTGTACCTCTAGACTAGTCTGCTGCTAAGCAGCATCACCAGAAGGATGAGACTCAAAATCTGCAAGAGAGAACATCATGGAGAACTCACTACAAACTGGGATGATACCTCAAAAATCCAGTGCACATCAGAAGCAGTAAACAAACTATTTACACACTATATAGCCCCAGTATGAAATACAAAATCCTTCAAACACACTTAGCACCTTTAAATCAAACTTGTCATGCTATTACAGAACTGAAAGAGCTCAAACAGCAACCCTGTTTATGCTTCTCCTAATTTCCAGGAGTTTTCTTTTTCCTTCGGAAATGGCACACGCTCAGGGCGGGACTACTGCCAGCAGCCGTGTTGGGCCAGCAGTAGTCCCCGAACAGCGAGCAGTAAGTAAGCCTACGTTGGGCCCCTCAATTTCACAATCACTTAACAGTATATTAGAGTAAGCTCTACATGCAGGAACAGTATGTGCAATATTCAAGAAAATATTTGTGACATTTAGGTGCTCATTTTCAAAGCAGATGGACATCTTAAAATGCCTAAAAAATATTCATCTGCTAAAAATGATCCTGATTTTAAAAAGTCAGAATTTGGATATTTCACAGTGCAGCTCATCCAAATAGCAAGGAGGTCATGTTGTGGGTATGTTTTGGGTGAGTCTTGGGAAGGCCCAAAAGTAGGATATCCAACTGGAATTTTTGAATAGGAAGAAACATCCATGTCTAAAAAAGAAGGACCTTTTTATCTAGACCTGTTTCAGTCATGTCCAAGTTATAAAAGGTTGCTCTAGTTGAGCAGTTGACCACTGGAGGGATTAAATCATGACCCCTCCTTAATTTCCTAGTGGTTATGGTTCCCCTCCTTGTCCCTTGAGAATGAAACTGGAAAGGAAAACCAGGCTCTGTACTATACTGTAGCCATTCTGAAGACAGCACTAGCCAGGTTAGAGGAGTAGCCTAGTGGTTAGTGCAGTAGGTAGTGAGCCAAGGGACCCAGGTTCAAGTCCAACTTCAACTCCTCTCTTCTCTCTCTCTCTCTCTCTCTATATATATATACAGAAAAATTCCTTCTGTACCTAAATATATAGGGCACCTGCAAGCTTGAAGGCTATTGAAGTGGTGTTCATTCAGGTGCACCACATATGTTACTATGATAAGAAACAGATGCTATATCCATTTATTTGAGCACCCGGACGTGTTATTATTACGAATAAGACACAAAAAGGTGCTGGAAATGAACAGATGACCACCGGAGAGAATCGGGGATCACCTCCCCTTACTCCCCCAGTGGTCACTAACCCCCTCCCACCCTCAAAAAACAATGTTAAAAATATTTTGTGCCAGCCTCTATGCCAGCCTCAAGTGTCATACTCAGGTCCATCGCAGCAGTATGCAGGTCCCTGGAGCAGTTTTAGTGGGTGCAGTGCACTGCAGGCAGGTGGACTCAGGCCCATCCCCCCTACCTATTACACTTGTGGTGGTAAATGTGAGCTCTCCAAAACCCACCAGAAACCCACTGTACCCACATCTAGGTGCCACCTTCACCCGTATGGGCTATGGTAGTGGTGTACAGTAGTGGGTAGTGGGTTTTGGGGGCTCAGCATACACGGTAAGGGAGCTATGTACCTGGGAACAATTTGTGAAGTCCACTGCAGTGCCCCCTAGGGTGCCCGGTTGGTGTCCTGGCATGTGAGGGGGACCAAAGCACTATGAATGCTGGCTCCTTCCATGACCAAAGGGATTGCATTTGGTCCTTTCTGAGATGGGCGTCCTTAGTTTCCATTATCGCCAAAAATCAGAAACGACCAAGTCTAGGGACGACCATCTCTAGGGACGACCTAGATGTCAAGATTTGGGCATCCCCGACCGTATTATCGAAACAAAAGATGGACGCCCGTCTTGTTTTGATAATACAGGTTTCCCCGTCCTTCAGCAAAACTTGGGTGTCCCTTTCGATTATGCCCCTCTAAGTATTTTTCAGGTCCTGGAGGGATCACATTTAAAAAAATTTAAGTTTTAGTGGGGTATGAACCTATGTCTTGGTTTATAGTCTACTTCACTTATCACTAGGCTACTCCTCTGTTCTGCAGGAGTGTCTGTATGGCCATACAGACATTCATGTCCCTGTTTTTTTTGTTGGATGTTTCACTTTAGAAAATGGCTATTCATTTTGGACATGTTTAGTGCAAAAACATCCAGCTCACAGCCATAATCGAACATGAAATCTAGACAAATCTAGACATTTTTCCTTTTTCATTATGGCTGTGAAATGGATGGGGTTTTTTTTGGACATCATGAGTAGGACATTTTTCTTGTTTTGTTTTTAATGCCTCTCCATAGGTTAGGTCTTTGAAAGTACAGGTTTAGTTTATGAGGAATACATTGTTTTGTTTGTTTTCTTTTTGTTTATGTTGTTTTTAAAATGTACTTGAAAATGTCTTCACATCTCTAGGCAATCACAGCTAGGATTATCAATGGTGTGTGATTAATTAATTGACATTTCTGGTTGTAGCAGAATTGATTATTTTTCCATTGTAATTTATCCAAACTGTTTTGTATATAATTATAAAAATCTAATAAAAATTATTTGCAACTTGAGCTTACCTTTCACTAATTCTCAACTGTAAAACAATAGATTAAAGTGCTAATATAAACTTTTATTTGTTTAGATATATACAAGTTAATTAGAATGCAGCTCCTAAAACAAAGTTGAGTGTGGTACCTATTGCAAATGCTTATTTGGAAAATCCTTCTGATTAACTTATAATAATTTGCATGTTCCTACTTCTAATATTGTCAGTTTATGCAATATAGTTCCCAATAGCAACGTAACTTTTCCTTACCAAGTTGAAAGATATATATCAAATTTAAATACATATTCATGCCAATTGTCTTTTGTGTAAACAGACTATTAGTGTGATGATCATAATGCACAATCGTTAACCGTAATGGGTTTTATGGTAAGACTGTAAATGGATTGTTAAACTTTGGCTCAAGGGCACAATAACTTTCAAATCGGCATAATTTAATCATCACCATTATTAGCCAATGGAAAGTTGAATCTAATGTTCACAATCTCATTTTAGTCTTCTTCATATGTCACTTGCATATAGATTATGCAAATGGAACATCTAATATAATAATTTGCTCTTGCAACGTTCCAATGTCTCTGGCTGCGTTCATAACCATCTCCTGACGTCACTCCCCCACAGTAGAAGCCTGCTTGCTCGACGTCAGGAGATGCTACAATTTGAAGCCGAGAGGCGGGAAGTGCGCGACCCCCCCCAAAAAAACAAAACGGGCTCAGACATTGATCTACAGCAAACTTCTGTCAAACTGTAACACTTACCACGTCGGGGTTACGACGGCAGGCAGCAGTGGCACAAAGCGTCCAGTCTCAGCCCCTCTCTCAGCTCTGGTCCCGCCCTCATTTCCTGTTTCCGCAAGGGCGTGACCACAGCTGTGAGAGAGAGAAGGGCTGAGCCTGCACGCTTTGTACTGCTGCTGCTTGCCACCATAATCCCGACGTGGTAAGTCAAGATGAGTTTTAAAAATCGGAGGGAGGGGGCCTGGAACTGGAAGGGAGGGACGACAACCCTGGAACTGGGAAGGAGGGTGGGAACCTGGAACTCGAAGGGAGGGGGGCCTGAAACTGGGAGGGACTGGAAATGTGAGGGGGGCCTGGAACTGGGAGGGACTGGAAATAGGAGGGAGGGAGGGAGGGAGGTGGAGGGAGAAGGTGGGATGCACATGTAGGGGGGAGGGCAAGGGACAGTGGAAAATTGCTGCACTGGCAGGGGAGAGATGCTGCACATGGGTGGATGGAGGGGGCAGGGCACAGCAGGGGAGAGAGCATAATTGGTGCACACGGGATACACACTACACTCTCTCACCCACACAGACAGACACACACATTCTGTCTCTCTCTCAATCACACACTGTCTCTGAATCACACACTTTCTTTCTCACACATACTCACTCTCTGACACATACTCATTCACTCTCTCACACATACTCTCTCCTAACAGTTCCCTTAAAAACATAATTGCCATTAGAGGACAACCTTGCTAGCCCCCGTTTCATTTCTTTCAGAAATGGGCCTTTTTTTACTAGTTTTATACAACGTCAGGATGGATGTCAAAATTGTAATTTTTTTTAATAACCTCAATGTGTATGATTATATTTTCCAATCTGTCATCAGAGTGGTAGAAAGAAACCATAACTGAATGTAAAGCATTTTATCAGTGTCACCACTGCAGTTGGTTCAGCCTCCTCCAACAGCAAGTTGCATGACAGAGATGCTGGACTTCTCCACCAGTTCAATTTTCTGTCACCACAGTTCTGTTCTGGGGACTTCCCTTCAAGTATTTTTATTTATTTATTTGGATTTTGTTCACACCTTTTTCAGTAGTAGCTTAAGGTGAGTTACACTCAGGTATACTGGATATTTCTCTGTTCCAGGAGAGCTGATAATCTAAGTTTGTACCTGAGAGTTAAGTGACTTGCCCAAGATCACAAGGAGCAGCAGTGGGATTTGAACTGTACACCTCTGGATTTCAAGACCAGTGCTCTAACCACTAGGCCACTCCTCCACTCCCTAGTGCCTGTAACAATGCTGGTATAAGTAGAGGCTACAGGTAGAGATAAAATGGGGACTGGAAGAAAGAAGCTCATGGGAGGCTATAGGCTGAAACTGGGTCAAGGGAGGGAAGTTTCTGGAAGAAACTTAGAAGGCTCAAAGGAAGGGGGAATGTTGTAAAATCAATTATACAGAAGGGTTCAAGAATGTCAGTTTGTTTATCTCAGACTGAAAACTTAGTGGAAAGTGATCAACTTTGGCAGGGAGTAAAAACCAGTTCAAAAATGGCAAGATTGGATCAGGAGCTCCAGAAAAATAAAGGGCCCTTTTACTAAAGCTTAGCACACGCTAACAGACATTAGGGTGTGCTAAATGCTGTACATCCTATTTTAGTATATAAGGCTTAGTCGCTATTCTTCCAGAACAGTCAATATTATGTATTCAAACACTTATATCTTCAGTCTGATCACATATCTCTCACTTGATTTCATATCAATTTCGCTAGAACCTCAGTGATGTGAATCGCTGCCAATTTAGGCTCCCGCGATGTATACCACATCAAAATCTTCACCGGTTCATTTTTTATAAATATAAATGTATATATACCATCTCCAAAAATTTACAAAAATACTTGAACTTAGCTTAGTTTGTCTTTAACTTGGACCCAGGGGATCATCTGCCCGACATGCACGTTTCGCCCAACATGGGCTGTCTCAAGGATATTCCCCTGAAATGCAAACAATCTTATAACATGGATATAAATGATCAGAATACTGGCATATATGCACATATATGCCAATATTCTATCTTTGCACTATCTATAAAATGGTGCCTAAATGTAATAGTGCATAGTTTTGAGATGGATGTACAGAAGGGTGGAGTCTGGGTAGAGTATGGGTGGGATAGACAGGTTTTCAGCAATTGAGGTGCAATCACAAGCAGTATGATTGGTGTAAGTTGTCATGCTTAACTTACACACATATTTGTGCTGCTATGCTAGTATTCATTAAAAGAGAGTAGGCACCTACTTTCTCTTATTGAATAGGCTTCAGATAGGATTCTTCTTGTCACCTAAAAATAGGTGCATCTTTATAAAGACTAGTAAAAAAAGCCCCGTTTCTGATGCAAATGAAACGGGGGCTAGCAATGTTTACTTCTGTGTGCATGTGGGAGTGTGTGTGTCCCTGCCCTCTCTCCCCTCCCCCCTCTGGGGCTAGCAATGTTTTCTTCTGTGTGCATGTGGAAGTGTGTGTGTCCCTGCCCTCTGGCCTCTCTCCCCTCCCCCCTCTGAGTCCTTCACTGTTACAGAGCCAGCGATTTGATTTCGTGCTCTGCTGTTTTCCTTCACTGACTGTGTTACAGAGAGAGCGGGGCAGAGACTCATAGGGAAACCGGATATCTCGCCCCCTTCACACTTCCGGCTGGAGGCTTCATAGAACGTTGGTGTTGCCTTTTATATAGAGAGATACCCTCCTTGTGGCTGAAAAAGGTATGGATCTGATGTTCAGCTGGCAGCGATCAGTGTTTTGCTGACCGCCGCCAGCTATAGTGAACTGCATAAAGATAGGACTGACTTTTATGCGGTCCTATCTATATAGTTACCTTGGCTGGTTAAGTTGGGCACTACCAGACGTTTAGAGCACGGCTATCCAGTTATTTGTCACTGAATATGACTAGTAGCTCCAAACAAGCTGTTTAACCAGCCAGGAGCCATTTCTGACTGGTTAAGTCGCTTTGAATATCGATCCCTAGCTTATTTTCGAAAGAGAAAGACGCCCATATTTCGACCCAAATCGGGAGATGGGCGTCCGTTTCCCATGGGCGCCCAAATCAGTATAATTGAAACCCGATTTTTGGCGTCCTCAACTGCAGTCTGTCACGGAGACAAACAAAGATCACGGGGGCGTGGCGAAGGCGGGACTGGGGCGTGGTTATCGGCCGAGGAGAGGTGGGCGTCTTTAGCTGATAATCGAAACAGGAAGGACGTTTTTGACGAGAATTTAGTCCGCTTTATTTGGACACTTTTTTTCAGGTCCAAGTCCCAAAAAAGTGTCCCAACTGACCAGATGACCACCGGAGGGAATCGGGGATGACCTCCCCTGACTCCCCCAGTGGTCACTAACCCCCTCCCACAAAAAAAAAACACTGTACAAACTTTTTTTCCCAGCCTGTATGCCAGCCTCAAATGCCGTACCCACCTCCATGACAGCAGAATGTGATCTATCCTCTGACAGCCTTTCCCTGGTTCTGATGTGGGTCTCGGGTGAGTGTGACACCTTTTCTGTTAAGGGCACTGCAGAGTCACATCAGCAATGCATTGTGGTGGGTGTAGGGTATTGGGCTCCGTGATTCCACTTGCTTGTGTTAAATGCTCACGATGTTGGTAGTTGGTAGGTTCTACTCCCATGGTGCTTTTCCCTCTGCTTACTGGGTCAGAGTGTGCCCTGTTTTGTTTCCGGTAGTCCATGAGGTAGTGGTCATTTGTGTAAGACACTTTTAGATCCCTTTCATGTGTTAGCCACGTTACAGCACTTAGTTCTTACCTTGAATGTTGCTGAAAGAGGGCATTGTACACCATTCTGTCAGCTCTGACCTACTGCTAATCTCAGTACCAGCGAGACTCGTTGCCAGTGGGGCACAACCTCTGATCTGCAGTTAACTGTGAGTAAAGGACGTTCAAATAAAGGACGTTTTCAGCGAGATTAGTCTTCAGGTGTCAACTGCTGTGCCAAGGTTATACACCAGCAACAAGTCCTGTCCCTGGAACACTTTTAGTGAGTACTACAGTGCACTTCAGGCAAGCAGACCCAGGCCCACCCCCCACCCGTAACACTTGTGATGGTAAATGGGAGGCCTCTAAAACCCACTGTACCCACATGTAGTTGCCCCCTTCACCCCTAAGAGCTATGGTAGTGTTGTACATTTGTCCCTCCCACGACCAAATGGCTTGGATTGGGACGTTTCTGAGCTGGGTGTTTTTAGTTTCCATTATCGCAAAAAAAAAACCCCAAAAAAAACCGCCCATCTCAGAAAGGACCAAATCCATGGCATTTGGTCTGTCCAAACCGTATTTTCGAAACGAAAGATGGACGCCCATCTTTTTCGATAATGTGGTCTGTCCCGCCTCTTCACATACCCGTTTTTGGACATAGACGCCCATGGAGATGGGCGTTCGCGTTCAATTATGCCCCTTCACATGTACTCCACCCTAACAGTAAAACAAAAGTGCTACAGTACCTGTGACACTGTTTTGTTAAACTATAAAATCCATCCTTTGAAATCTGTTGACAGTAACATTTAGGTTCCTATGCACTAACCTGCAAATATATTCATGGAGTACTTGAATTCACAAAATTTAACTAAGAAATATGTTAACTCTTGACTCATTTAAACCTTTAGCCACATTCTATTGGGGTTTTCAGACATATTGATATAGCCAGGACCTTAACACATTCCATGCTGTGGCAATGCATGACAATTTTTAAAAAAAAATATCCCTTCACATGGTATCTGGCATCTGGTAAAAATTAAGGGGCCCACTGGTCTGAATTGTAGGTTCCTCTGGACTCCCTCCCTCAGGGATAATTCAGCTCCCTGATAGCCCATTGGGCACAACATCACTTGCCCAGCCTTGATCAGGGGCTAAAGCATTGTAATTTCCCCTTCCCAAAGCCCCACCCCATTACATATTACTTCAGAAAATTGGACCATCACCACCTGCCCAGCATCCCCATCGCAACCTCATTGGGTGGCGGTAAGGGCTCCTTGACGCATTGCCATACACTAAGAGTTCTCTTACCGCATAGCCACTGCAGGCTTTATTACCCGCTGGGGTAGAAAGGGTCCTGGTGAGCAGGAAAAACAGCCCCCACTGCTAGCGTAGGGCCCTTTTTCCCGCAGCTTGGTAAAAGGACCCCTGAGGGATCTCCCCAGGTACTCTGTGAGTATTGCTAGATTTCTCAAAAGTCTACAGAAACTTATCTGGCAGATTTTTTTTATTACAGATCTTGAGGAAATCTGCAAATTATTCCTTGATCTAACTAAGGTGAAATCTTATTAATTTAATTTGAATCAAACAGTTTCAGATCGCTTTAAATGACTAAAACCTTCAGGTAGTCAGTAAGCTTTTATCTGGATTAATAAGAAACACTCAATGTGTATAATGTAATATAATCTCAAAACACTTACTCATCATAATGCAGGGTTAACATTTTACTACAGATGAATGCATTGAACTGCTGGACGATATAAGAAGCAGTCATTAAATATGGCTTTAGGGACATATTCAGAATGAAAGTAATAACATTTAAATAGGACTTGAGTCTGGAAGAAACATTATAAAGGTTGCCTTTATTAACATTTAGTAAGTGGTGCTATATATCACTTGCACGTAATATGACCAGTTGCTTCTACAAACATTTTAACTAAAGCTATATTTCAGTGGATTATTTGTGACTATACTGCATTCTTATTATAAGGAATATAGCGAATCAAGCTCCTATTACATCCAGAGCAGTGTTTATATGAAAGAGATTTGCATATAATGGAGTCAGTGTGTGCAAAACAAGTTCATGCATGTTCATTGTGAATATCCTAAAAACCTGACTGGCAAGGGATACTCCAGGACTTGGGAAACACTTATTTAGAGGGTCGTTTACTAGCACAGCAGAAGCTAATGGTGCTAGTGTCTGCTACCTGCTACAGTGGCGTAGCTAGGGGAGGCGCCAGGGGAGTGGTCGCTCCCCCAAATGGAGTTCTGCCGGCACCGTCGCCTATTTTTTTCTCAATGTGTTGCATTGAAAATGTGCACTGGTGCCGGCGGAAGTCCGCTCTCGTGCCACTTTCGCTCCCCCCCCCCGCGCCGTCAACCTGGCTCCGCTTCTGATCTGCTAGAGGGCTCCTTGTATTTCTAAAGATATTGTACATTAATAAGGGGGAATTGTATAATTGGTGCTCAAAAATGGACACTAGAAAAGATTGGCACATGCCCTTTATTGAATAGCACTTAGTACCGATTCGCACACCTATACCTGCTGAAACCTGGTGAAAATCCCAGCGCCCACATTGAATGTGGAGATGTATTTTTCTATACCACTGCACACAACTTTTTGGAATGTCCCTGACCTGCTCATGCCTCTCCATAGCCACGCACCTTTTGGGTTGCAGGCTGCGGGATTTGGGCACTAGCATTATAGAATAACGTACAGCCATGCATGCACAAATCCTAATTGGTGCCAATTAATGACAATAATTGGTTGTGAGCATTTATTGATGGTTAACAGCTCACTAGCCAATTAAGGGGCCTTTTACTAAGCCCTGTAGGTGCCTACATGTACCCTGGCTGCCATGTGGCCCTTGCGGTAATTTCATTTTTGATGCATGTCCGCTACACGTGCTGGAAAATAATTTTTATTTTCTGGCATGTGGCAGAAACCGAGCGGTAATCGTCATTCTGCGTGTGTAGATGATTATCCAGCTTATTTTCGAAAGAGAAAAGCGCCCATATTTCGACCCAAATCGGGAAATGGGCGTCTTTCTCCCGTGGGCGTCCAAATTGGTATAATCGAAAGCCGATTTTGGGCGTCTTCAACTGCAATCTGTCAGGAAACGGCCAAAGTTGACGGGGGCGTGTCAGAGGTGTGGTGAAGGCGGGACTGGGGCGTGTTTATCGGCCGAGGAGAGATGGGCGTCCTCGGCCGATAATAGAAAAAAGAAAGGCATTTTTAACGTGAATTTGGGTCACTTTTTTCGGACCCTTTTTTTTCATGAACAAGTCCCAAAAAAGTGCCCTAAATGACCAGATGACCACCGGAGGGAATCGAGGATGACCACCTCTGACTCCCCCAGTGGTCACTAACCCCCTCCCACCCCCCAAAAAACAACTTTAAAAACGTTTTTTTCCAGCCTGTATGCCAGCCTCAAATGTCATACCCAGCTTCATCACAACAGTATGCAGGTCCCTGGAGCAGTTGTTAGTGGGTGCAGTGGACTTCAGGCAGGTGGACCCAGGCCCATCCCCCCTACCTGTTACACTTGTGGTGGTAAATGGGAGCGCTCCAAACTGCCCCCAAAACCCACTGTACCCACATCTAGATCCCCCCTTCAGCCATAAGTGCTATGGTAATGGTGTAGAGTTGTGGGGAGTGGGTTTGGGGGGGGATTTGGGGGGCTCAGCACCCAAAGGAAGGGAGCTATGGACTTTAGAGGTAGTTTGCTTTGTTTTTTTAATTGTTACAAGTGCCTCCTAGGGTGCCTGGTTGGTGTCCTGGCATGTCAGGGAGACCAGTGCACTACGAATCCTGGCCCCTCCCACAACCCAATGCCTTGGATTTGGTCGTTTTTGGGCTGGGCGCCTTTGGTTTCCATTATCACTGAAAAACGATACCGTCCAGCTCAAATCCGCACAAATCCGATGCATTTGGCTGGCACAAACCGTATTATCGGAAAATAGATGGACACCCATTTTTTTTCGAAAATACGGTTTGTCCTGCCCCTTCACATACTCGTTCTCGGAGATAGACGCCCATGGAGATGGGCGTTCACATTCGATTATGCCCCTCTATGCATGGTTAATGCATGACACCTTACCACTAAGTCAATGACTGGCGATAAGGTCTCAGACCCAAAATGGACACGCGCCAATTTTTATTTAGCTGCACATCCATTTTTGGCAAACATTTTAAAAAGGCCTTTTTTACAGACGTGCTGAAAATGGATATGCGTGCGCCCAAAACACATGCCTATACTAGCGCAGCCCATTTTTTGGTACACCTTAGTAAAAGGACCCCTAAGTTGTGCATGCGTATCAGAAAACCTTATATATAATCTGGGGGACAGTGTTTGTGTGCTCCAACTTAATAAATGAACCCCTAGGGAATAATTTAATAAAGTGTTTTTTCACTTGGAAAGAATGATTTGCAATTTGAAAATGTTTACAAATCTTTGTGTACTGAAAGGTAGCACCTGCTTTTAAGTAATCAGTTCATAGCCATTCCCAGTAGTGTAATTTGGGTGGAACAAGGGATATTTGTGATGTACATGCATACCTTATAAAATATATACATATTTGTTTGGATTTTGCTCATGCCTTTGCAGTTGTAGCTTATGGCGAGTTACATTTATATGCACTGAGTACATTTACAGTTGAACATTGCTTGTTGGCAGATATATATTTGTATAAGAGCATTTGTTTGTTATTGAATATAGCTCCTGTTAAAATTAGATCATGTAGGCTTGCCTGGTGCTGTTTTTTCATGGTTTTCAGAGATTTGAAAAATCAATATGTCAGTGTCAATATTGTTCTTATTAATTGCTATTTCCCCTGAAATAAGGGTTCAAAGTGATGTACAAATAAAAATAATCTTAAATTAAACATAGCAGAATTGACATAATAAATGATTAATAACAAATATAGGCCCCTGTTTTCAAAGCCGTGCTCGCGTCTGGTGGTGTTGTACTGCCGACACAGCCCATTCACTTTGAGACCTTACCGCCAGCCATTGACCTAGCGGTAGAGACTCACACAGTAACCGGGCAGTAATGACTTACTCGCACCAAATGCACTTGGCGCGCGTCCATTATGTGCACCCGAAAATAAAAAATATGTATCAGATGCACGTATTGGACGTGCGCCAAAAATGAAATTATTGCAAGAGCCACGCAGTAGTCGGACGGTAACTCAATTTTGGCGCACATTGGGCACGCGCAGATGCTTACGCGGCTTAGTAAAATGGCCCCTAAATGAGGTCTCACCAGAGGCTTATACAGAGGCATTATTCCTTTTTTTCTGTTGCCATTTCTCTATCTATCCACCCAAGCATCTTTCTGGCTTTCATCATTGCTTTTTCTACCTGTTTGTCCACCTTAAGGTCATCACATATGATCACACCCAAATCCCACTCCTCCTTCATGCAGAAAAATACTTCATCTCCTTATCTGTACTGCTCCTATCGGTTTTTGCAATCCAAGTATATAATCCTGCATTTTTTAGTATTAAATTTTAGTTGCCAAATTTCTTCTGGATCATTCTTCAAGCTTCATTAATTTCCTCCTCATGTTATCCATACCAACAGGGGCATCTACCCTATTATAAATTTTGGTATCACCTGCAGAGGCAAACTTTACTAGACAGCCCATTGGCAATATTGCTTACAAAAATGTTAAGAACTGGCCTAAGAACCGAACCATGCGGCACACCACTGATAACTTCCCTTTTCTCAGAGTGAACTCCATTTACCACTACTCTCAGTTGCCTTGCACTCGACCAAATCCTAACCCAATCACTTACTTTAGGACCCAAACCGAGGGCCACAGTTTATCTATAAGTTGTGTATGTGGAAATGTGTTAAAGGCTTTATTAAAATCTAAGTACACCACATCTAGCACTTTCTCTTGATCCAACTCTATGGTTACCTAGTCAAGGAAATTAATCAGATTTGTATGACAAGACCTACCTGTAGTGAAACCATGCTGCCTCAGGTCCTGCAATCCACTGGATTCCAGAAACATCACTATTCTCTGTTTTAGAAGCATTTTCAATAAAACAACATCTTGTTTTTTTGTGACTGCTTCTTTAAGGACAGCAACATCAACAACAACAGTTTCAGGACTCTGCTTTTAATCTGGCTCAGGTTTTCCAGCCAAGTTATTTAATACAGGTTCTGAATCATATGACTGTTCCTTGGCAGACTGGGACATCTTAGCTAAAGTGGTTTCAGAACTTGATTTATACTCTACCTCACCCATTGGTGAGTCCCAAGTTATTGGCTGAGGACAGATTAATAATAAAGCAATCCTTCCAGTATATGCCAAATAGCCACTTACTAAGAATAAAAAGAGACTCACACAGGACAGATTTCTGGAAAACATCCTAATTCCACAATAAAAAAAGATTCAGGATATTCTTATAGATCACCACAGCAGCCAGGATTCTAATAATAAGACATGCAGGGTGTCAAATACCAACAGCATGCAAATGCTATTATCACATGGTATCTGCTACAGATCCTCTTTATGCAATGCACCCCATGGCAAATATAATTATATAGATGCGCTAAGCAGTTAATGCAATAATGTAGATGTACTAACTGGTTAGTGAAGGGTACCCACTCTTTGCCCCTGACATGCCCCTCCAAAAAGTAACCAAAAATTATTCTCTCTCTTAGGCAGTGCATTTTGTCTAGCAAAAAAGGTGCCGGTACTCAAATGCCAGGCCATCCTTCAGGGGTGGAGTGATCATTGAGGGACCCACCCCAGTGGCGTAGCCAGATTGCCAATTTTGGATGGGCCTGAACCCAAAGTGGGTGGGCACAAAATTTTCTCTCTACCCCCCCCCCCCCCCCCAGCAAAATTTAGTCACGCTAATCAGATGCATTTGTCACACAGGGTAAAGTGCTGCTTTTCAGTGCATCAGATTTCAGAAAATTTATTTAATAGCCTAACACCCTTTTCAGTCAGCTTTCAGAGGCCAAAACCTCCTGCCTCAGGTCAGTATAATGCTGTTACGGTATCCTCGTCTGACCTAAGGAAGGAAGTATTGGTCTCTGAAACTTCATTAACACAGGTACCATATTACTTTATCCTAAATTAAAAATAAAATTATTTTCTTTACCTTTCTTGTATGGCCATTTACTTTTTCTCATTGTGTTGCTCCTGGTCTCTAGATTCTGCTTTCCTTCGTTTTCGTTTAACTCTTCTGCCAGGTTTTCCTGGCCATTTGTCATTTTTCTCTCCTTTTTCTTTGCTTTCTTCAATATTTTTCTGCCTCTCTCTCTCTCTGTCCTGATTTAATTCATTCTTACTATCCATTCTTTAATTTCCTTCATCTACTTATGGCTTTTCATCTTTTTCTCACCCTTGTTCTCCCCATGCCCCTTCCTCTTATTCTCCAGTCTTTCACTACTCCCCTTTTCCATCCAGCAGCTCTCCTCTTTCTCTCCCCATCCTTCCAGCCTCCCCTCTCTCTCCCCATCCTTCCAGTAGTCTCCCCTCTTTCTTTCTGCATCCTTCCGTCCAGTGTCACCTCTTTCTCCCTACCCTTCCATCCAGCATCTTCCCTCTTTCTCTCCCCATCCTTCCATCCATCTACCCTGATCCTTCCATCTAATGTCTCTCTCTCCCTCTTTCTAACCAGTGTCTCTGTATCTCTCTACCCTTTTCTGTTCAGTGTCCCTTCTCTCTCCACATCCTTCCAGTCTCTCCCCTTTCTCTCTGCATCCTTTCACCCATCTCCCCTCTTTCTCTCCCCATCCTTCCATCCAGTCTCTCTCCCCATCCATCCATTTTCCCTCTTTCTCTCCCCATCCTTCCATCTGTTTTCCCTCTTTCTCTGCCATCCTTCCATGTTTTCCCTCTTTCTCTGCCATCCTTCCATCTGTTTTCCCTCTTTCTCCCCATCCTTCCATGTTTTCCCTCTTTCTCCCCATCCTTCCATGTTTTCCCTCTTTCTCCCCATCCTTCCATGTTTTCCCTCTTTCTCTGCCATCCTTCCATCTGTTTTCCCTCTTTTCTCTGCCATCCTTCCATCTGTTTTCCCTCTTTTCTCTGCCATCCTTCCATCTGTTTTCCCTCTTTTCTCCCCATCCTTCCATCTGTTTTCCCTCTTTTCTCCCCATCCTTCCATCTGTTTTCCCTCTTTCTCCCCATCCTTCCATCTGTTTTCCCTCTTTCTCCCCATCCTTCCATGTTTTCCCTCATTCTCTGCCATCCTTCCATGTTTTCCCTCATTCTCTGCCATCCTTCCATGTTTTCCCTCTTTTCTCTTTTCCTCGAGGCCTGCCCTCCATGCCAGCGCCAGCCCCAGCCCCAGCTCCCATTGCCGGCCACTGCTGCTTTTCCTGTTGAGCAGCAGGGCCGGCATTACAAAAAGAAGAAGCGCTAACGCTAAGGACGAAAAATGTTAAAAAAAAAAGCGCGGCACCGGCAGGCACTGTCTAGGCAGCCTTGAGGCATTGGCTGCTAGCTCTGCAGGCTCCTCGTCTCTTACGTTACTGCCCCTGCGTTGCTTCAGGGGCAGTGACGTAGGAGACGGGAGGAGCCTGCGAGCCAGCAGCCAATGCCTCAAGGCTGCCTAGACAGTGCCTGCTGGTGCCGCGCTTTTTTTTTTAAGCATTTTTCGTCCTTAGTGTTAGCGCTTCTTTTTGTAGCGCCAGCCCTGCTGCTCAACAGGAAAAGCAGCAGTGGCCGGCAATGGGAGCTGGGGCTGGCGCTGGGCGGGCCTGGGCTGAAATTGGGTGGGCCTGGGCCCAGCTAGGCCCACCCATAGCTATGCCCCTGACCCACCCTACAATAGCCAGGACCCCTGCAACCAGTCATAGAATCTATGACAAGGCAGAATTTGTATGTAGAACCTGAGCTCTTTCATTAAAATACAAGAACAATGGGTCAAGGTTAGCAGACAGTGGAAAAGGTGCCAGTACTCAGTACCCTCAAGTACCCCCTCAAAAAAAAGCCCTGCTCTTAGGGCTGAATTCTATTTATGGCGTCTATAGAATCAGCATTGATAAAAAAAAAACACACAGCGTGATTCTATAAGGGGCATGCCTCCTTTATAGAATCGTGTTTAGCACAAAACTATGACTAAATGTAGGTATCTGGATTTAGGCTTGCTATGAGCAGGCCTAAATGCAGGCACCTAAATTAAGGTGTGATTATAGATTTATGTGCGCAAATCCTGAGAACACCCCCAGAAATTCCCTAACCATGCCCCCACACAGTTACATGCAATTGAAGTTAGGCGCATGACAGATGTGCGGGTAACATCATAGACATATACCCGATGTGTGCCTAACTCCCAATTAAGTCCAATTAGTGCTGATAACTGGTTGTTACCACCTAATTATCAGTGCTGATTGACTCATTATTCAATTACGTTACATGTGTATATTGGGCGCATGCCCAATTTAACAGAAGCAACTCTAGGCATATGGGGGTTAGTGCAAGCACATGCCAAAACAAATATGGAACCATTATGATCTGCTACTAAAGGATTGCTGGAAACACAATTGTTTAGATATACTGGCCCCGATACTCAGACCACGGGAGCCTGGAGAACTTCAGGTAGAAAGAAATGTGGACTCTTGGCTGCTTGGTGCAAACAATATGGAGGGGTCCCCTGAATGTGCCCTGGCTATCAATATCTTATATATTGTACAATCAGGGACTCAAATATACTACCGGAGCCTCGTGTTATAAATTACAAATTTGCTCCAGACTGTTGAAATACAAAACTCTTTATTGAACACATGCGCTTCAAAGCCTGCTCATGTGCATTTTAAAATCTGTAAATACACACACAACTCTCTTCTGTCTTTCATACCCATTCACTCCTGTAGCGTGTCTGCTTAGTGACTCTATAAGCGTTTAAAGTTTTATACAACTTGCTGTTTTGAATATTATTGCACTGCACATTATATTTCACATTTTACATTCCTCAAATAAATATCACAGTGTTACACAAAATTAAAGGCAAACATTCTTTGTAATTCTGCTGTCTTTGATCTTCCAGTTTCCCTTTCTTACAATGTCTATTTTGAGGGTTTGCAAAAAGTCTCCAGTGCTTTCCTCAATAAGTAAATGAGTCTGATTTCAATACTCTTCAGGCACTACGTTGGAGGAATGAGTTACTCATGGTAAAATTTGCTGTGGTCCTTAACCAAACGTCGGTTCCTCTATGCAGGACCGCATTTCGTTTTCTTCCTCAGGAGGAACCACCATATCATCTACAATAATACAATTGCATTATCACTCTCTCAATTCTAGTTTCCAAATCTACTTATTATGCTTTAACTATTATATACTATACATAAATCTTCACTTACTTAAGCTGATCTGCTTGGCAGCCTGCCAGCATGAACCCTTCTCAGGTCAGAAATCAACTGCCGTGGCTCTGAATGTGTTGTGAGAAGTAAAAACGCCCTGACTTATATTCTCCCAGAATGCCTAGCCTCACCTCCTTAGCTTAAAGAGACAGGCCCTTATATCCACTCTACTTCCTGATTTAACCCCTTAGGAGTCACTGTTTGCCACATGTAAATATATCTCTGTTCTATAGTTAACATAATAAGTTAATATAATTAAAGCATAATAAGTAGATTTGGAAACTAGAATTGAGAGAGTGATAATGCAATTGTATTATTGTAGATGATATGGTGGTTCCTCCTGAGGAAGAAAACGAAATGCGGTCCTGCATAGAGGAACCGACGTTTGGTTAAGGACCACAGCAAATTTTACCATGAGTAACTCATTCCTCCAACGTAGTGCCTGAAGAGTATTGAAAGCAGACTCATTTACTTATTGAGGAAAGCACTGGAGACTTTTTGCAAACCCTCAAAATAGACATTGTAAGAAAGGGAAACTGGAAGATCAAAGACAGCAGAATTACAAAGAATGTTTGCCTTTAATTTTGTGTAACACTGTGATATTTATTTGAGGAATGTAAAATGTGAAATATAATGTGCAGTGCAATAATATTCAAAACAGCAAGTTGTATAAAACTTTAAACGCTTATAGAGTCACTAAGCAGACACGCTACAGGAGTGAATGGGTATGAAACAGGGGCGTATCTGACCTGCGGCGGTAGGGGGGGCCAGGGCCAGAGTGAGGGGGCACATTATAGCCCCCCCCGCCGCCGCCGCCGCCGCCGCCGCCGCCATTGCCGATCCCCCTCCCCCCAGCCGCTGCCATTGCCAACCCTCCCCCTCCGTTGCTCGCCTACCTTCGCTGGCGGGGGACCCCAACCCCCGCCAGCCGAGGTCCGCGTCCTCCTGCCGCTGCCGGCTGCCTTTGGTCCTTTCATTTTTCCATTGAAGCTGGCGCCGCCGACGACGAAAAAGTTTCTTTTGAATCTGACGTCGCTGCACGTTGCACGTTGTACGTGCAGGACGTCAGACTCAGAAACAATTTCTGAGTCTGACGTCCTGCACGTACAACGTGCAGCGACGTCAGATTCAAATGAAACTTTCGTCGGCGCCAGCTTCAATGGAAAAATGAAAGGACCAAAGGCAGCCGGCAGCGGCAGGAGGACGCGGACCTCGGCTGGCGGGGGTTGGGGTCCCCCGCCAGCGAAGGTAGGCGAGCAACGGAGGGGGAGGGTTGGCAGCGGTAGGGGGGGCCAGGGCGAAATCTGCGGGGGCCCAGGCCCCTGAGGCCCCACGCAGATACGCCCCTGGTATGAAAGACAGAAGAGAGTTGTGTGTGTATTTACAGATTTTAAAATGCACATGAGCAGGCTTTGAAGCGCATGTGTTCAATAAAGAGTTTTGTATTTCAACAGTCTGGAGCAAATTTGTAATTTATAACACGAGGCTCCGGTAGTATATTTGAGTCCCTGATTGTACAATATAATAGATATACATATATACAGGGAAATGGCAGCCGCCGGATGGGATTCGAAGGCAGGGTTAACAGAAGACCGTGTAGCTGAATTGTTGGGAGGAGTACGCCTATTCTCTGGTGGTGTTCAAGAGCAGGCAAGCAATTGGGATGAAGTTCTCAGGGTTCATAAAACGCTGATTAGAGCGGAATTACATTCGGCGGCATTAATAGAATATTGTCACGCACAACGAGTCCCTCGTGGACTTAGAATTACAAAAGAGCCTAGATTTTTAGGCAATGATAAATATGTTGCCAGATGGAATACCGTAATTACGCAGTGTTCCCTTGATCTCATGCTACTTACAATAGATGCGTTACAGGAAGAAATACAGGGACATAGAGATGAATTATTTCAAAAACAAAATGTTATAAGAGGTGCTCAAGACAAGGGGACATTTGAGAAAAATTTGAAAGAACATAACTTAAAAATAGAAGAATACACCGATAACCAAAGAGCTATGAAGATTGCGAAATTTCGAAGAGATGAGCATGACTACACAAAGGGTTATGTCTATAGTTGGATGGATAAAAAACGTCATACTCGGAAAAATAAATTCGGTGGTAGAAAAGTACAATTTAAATTATCTTCTAGTGAATCATCAGGTGATGATGAAAGAGGTTATACACGTAGAAAAATAGAAGATATAAATGTATGTAAAAATTTAGAACAATCTGATAACTTACCAGAATCTTTTTTAAGAATAGGAGATCAGGGGATCAATACAACAGGCGAATTAAAGGGAGGTATCAAAGGACCCAAAATCAAAAAGGCACCCAAGAAATAAATACAGTTATTAATATCTCGAATGACACATTGTCTCCAACACAGAAGGAGGTTTTGACTAAGGGATTATCTTTTGTTCCATCTAATAGATATGATGCTTTTGATACCAGGCGGGGCTTATATCGATTTTTCAGAGAATTAAGATTACGATTACATTTTGGCAACACAGAAAATGCTAACCAAGACCCCATATTTCCACGCACGGGTCATATTTCCAGATGGGTCCCCCCGGGAACAATAGATCCTATGATCCAAGCTTTTCAGAAATTGGTTTTATATGATCTAGCAAAAATAGAGGAAAGTAGAGGTAAAGATTGGAGTAATATATCAGGCTTACAACGCCGAAGCATTCAAGAGTTAGCTAATAATGATAATATAGTAATTCAAAGGGCAGATAAAGGGGGATCCGTGGTGATTATGGACAGGGACAAGTACAAACAGGAAGCAAATGGACAGTTGGGTCAGAACCAGTATTACACATTACTGGATAATGATCCCACGAAACAATTACAATCTGAGATAGAAATATATATAAATGAAGCGGTTATGAAGGATATTCTTACAAAAAAAGAAAAACAATTTTTGTGTCATCCTAGTCCTAACATTCCGTATATTTATTTTGTCCCTAAAGTCCATAAGTCCACCACCGATCCCCCAGGTCGTCCAATAGTATCTACTAAGAACTCAGTATTAGAACCATTATCTAAATACATTGATATGATATTAAACCCCATGGTTTCTAAAACAGATTCATATGTAAAAGATTCTATGCATTACATCCAAATACTTGAACAGCTGGAACCTGCATTGAGAGAACAAGATTTGTATATGGTAGGTTTAGATGTAATTGCACTTTATACAAATATTCCCCAAAACAGGGCTATACAGATAGCTTGTGAGCACTTTGAAGCTCTTCATATCCCGAGTTCTAAAATTGAAGTATTGACACAACTATTAAAATGGGTGGTGTGTTGCAATTATTTCAGATTTGAAGGACAATTTTATAAACAAGTGAAGGGGGTCGCTATGGGGGCAAGTGTGGCTCCCTCATTGGCATGTCTTTATATGACTCAATTCGGGAAAAATATGTGTATGAGTCTAGATGGTTTAGAAATATTGCTTCTTGGAAACGATATATAGACGACGTCATAATGCTTTGGCATGGCCCCATGGCAGATTTGAAACTATTTCTGGAATACTTAAATAATGTGGATCCCAATATAAAATTTACTTCTCGCATAGCCCAGAATGAAATAGAATTTCTTGATATTAAAATAAGCAGAACCCTGGAAGGAGGGTTTGCGACTACTATCTTTCGCAAACCCACGGATTGTAATGCTCTGTTACATTATCAGAGCTTTCATCATCAGGGTTTAAAAAAAGGGATACCGGTGGGCCAACTATTGCGTTTAAGACGGTTATGTTCTACCACCTCAGAATTCAAAATACAAGCGGGAGAAATGATAGAAAGATTTAGAACTCGAGGTTATCCTATGAAGATTCTTAAAAATGCTTATAAGAGAGCACTTTATGCTCACCGCCCCTGGTTAATGTTACCAAAATTAAAATCAAAATCTCCTTCAAAAGTGCTGGCATGTGTCATTCCGTTTTCTCAGAAAGCACCCACAATCAGCAGTATTATATACAAACATTGGCATGTTCTGTCAATACACCCAGAGTTCAGGGAGCGCCAGAAAATAGCTTATAGGCGACAAGCTAATGTGGGAGAATTATTAAAAAGATCAAGAAAGAGAGAGGAGCAAGGCAAACATTCCCCGTGTGGAAGATGTGTGTATTGCCGGTATTCTTTAAATACTGGAAAGATAGCTATACCTCACTGTAATAAGGATTTCATATTAAAACACAACACTAACTGTAATAGCTCCCAAGTTGTATACTGTATCATGTGCCCTTGTGGATTATATTATATAGGTCACACCAAACGCCCTTTAAAACATAGGTTAGCAGAGCACATAAGTAATATCCGATTGAAAAAAATAATGTGTCCTTTAGTTGCCCATTGGTATGATCATAATCACACTATTGAACAACTAAGATGTGTGATACTGATACACATTCCCCCTGATCAATTCAGGGGGGAAGGAAATATCAGTTCCCGATTGTTAACTATAGAACAGAGATATATTTACATGTGGCAAACAGTGACTCCTAAGGGGTTAAATCAGGAAGTAGAGTGGATATAAGGGCCTGTCTCTTTAAGCTAAGGAGGTGAGGCTAGGCATTCTGGGAGAATATAAGTCAGGGCGTTTTTACTTCTCACAACACATTCAGAGCCACGGCAGTTGATTTCTGACCTGAGAAGGGTTCATGCTGGCAGGCTGCCAAGCAGATCAGCTTAAGTAAGTGAAGATTTATGTATAGTATATAATAGTTAAAGCATAATAAGTAGATTTGGAAACTAGAATTGAGAGAGTGATAATGCAATTGTATTATTGTAGATGATATGGTGGTTCCTCCTGAGGAAGAAAACGAAATGCGGTCCTGCATAGAGGAACCGACGTTTGGTTAAGGACCACAGCAAATTTTACCATGAGTAACTCATTCCTCCAACGTAGTGCCTGAAGAGTATTGAAAGCAGACTCATTTACTTATTGAGGAAAGCACTGGAGACTTTTTGCAAACCCTCAAAATAGACATTGTAAGAAAGGGAAACTGGAAGATCAAAGACAGCAGAATTACAAAGAATGTTTGCCTTTAATTTTGTGTAACACTGTGATATTTATTTGAGGAATGTAAAATGTGAAATATAATGTGCAGTGCAATAATATTCAAAACAGCAAGTTGTATAAAACTTTAAACGCTTATAGAGTCACTAAGCAGACACGCTACAGGAGTGAATGGGTATGAAAGACAGAAGAGAGTTGTGTGTGTATTTACAGATTTTAAAATGCACATGAGCAGGCTTTGAAGCGCATGTGTTCAATAAAGAGTTTTGTATTTCAACAGTCTGGAGCAAATTTGTAATTTATCAATATCTTAACCAGGTTCACTGAATGCTGCTGCAGCAACCTGGTACTTCCTATAAATCGAGCATGAGGCCTGATCAATTGTACACCAAACTGCTGCAGGTCAGAACTGAGGAGACAGGGCGGCTGTTTGCCCTGAAGTATTTGAGACCTTGAATACCATGCCTTGGTGATCACATTTCCATTAAGGGAAGGTCTCTTGAGATTCCACATGGAAACAGCCCACAGACAATTGACCACTATCCCACAGTTTGTTTTCCAGCCTCAACGACCTGAACATTTTTCTTTAGAGGCAATTTGGAATGTGGTTACACAGCTTGGTCAAACCTTATCAGTGCCATTTAATTCATTGAACCTTAAACTTCAACAGCAAGAAATGAAGAGTAAATCTTTGGAAGGTAAAATATAAGATTTACAATCAGCAATTAAGAACTCTAAGGTAAATTTATCTTCGATAGCACAAGTGAATAAATCTTTGATAACAGATAACTCTAAATTAAGATTTAAAGTTCAACCCCTTGAAAATCAAGCAAAGGCTTTAAAATTGAGGGTAATTAATTTCCGAAGAGTATTTCTAAGATCACCATGGGAAATCTTGTATTTAACCGAGATATTGAGAATTTCTAAAGAAGCAATACCTCCTATAGTTCAATTATATTATCTGCCACCATCAAAAAAGAAGAGAATGGAGGAGCCTTTGGTTGAAAAAGAAACTGTAGCTTTAAATGCTTCTGAGATTGCAACTTCAGATTCTGATTTCAAAGAATTGATGACCTTGATAGTGACTTTTGCCTTAAAAGCAGAGACCTGGTTCTGTGACTTTTCATCAAGTATAAAGAAGTTTTGTTTATGAATAGTAAAGTCAGGATTTATCCTGTTGTATCAATGGACACCCAAAAACAAAGAAGAGACTTTCTTTTGTTGAGACCTGGGGTCTTCCAATTGGAGGCCCTTTTCTTTATAAAATTTTCATGTAAATCTATAATCAAGTTTAAATTAATCAAATATGTTTTCTTTCATCCCACAAAACCAAAATCTTTTTGGCTGCAAATAAGAAACTTGGAGCTGATTTTGAATCTCCAATGTTAGTTTAGTGTCAGCTAGCTGCTGGAGTTAATGGTTTGGAGTTAGTAAGCCGCGTAGGCACCTATGCACGCCCAACATGCGTCAATTTGGAATTACCACTTGGCTACTGCGTAGCCCGGGTAGTAATTTCATTTTTATGCGCATCCACTATGCGCGCCAGAAAATAATTTTTATTTTCTGGTACAAGGCGCTACCGGGTAGTAAAAGACATTCTATGCCATAGACCATTAATGCCCAGTTAATGCGTGAGACGTTACAGCTAAGTCAATGGGTGGTGATAAGGTCTCAGACCCAAAACGGACGCGCGCCAATTTTGCCGCACGTTCATTTTAGGCCAAAATTTAAAAAGGCATTTTTTACAGGTGCACTGAAAAATGGATCTGCGTTTGTCAAAAACACACGCTTACACTAGCGCAGGCCATTTTTCAGTGCACCTTAGTAAAATGACCCCTGAGGTTTTTTCTTTTTAAAATTTTTCTTATAGAATGATATAGAGGGGCATAATCGAACGGCGCCGGCCAAATAGCTGGCCGGCCATCTTCGGGGCCGGCACTGTAAGTGGGCGGAGCCAACCGTATTTTCGAAAAAGATGGCCGGCCATCTTTTTCTTCGCTAATACGGTTGGGCCCGGCCAAATGTCAGAGTTTGCCGGGTTTGAGATGGCCGGCATCGGTTTTCGGCCATAATGGAAAATAATGCCAGCGATCTCAAACCCAGCGAAATCCAAGGCATTTGGTTGTGGGAGGAGCCAGCATTTGTAGTGCACTGGCCCCCCTCACATGCCAGGACACCAACCAGGCACCCTAGGGGGCACTTCTAAAAATAAAAAAACAAACAAATAAAAATAGCTCCCAGGTGTATAGCTCCCTTTCATTGGTTGTTTAGCCCCCCAAATCCCACTCCCCACAACTCTACACCATTACCATAGCCCTAAGGGATGAAGGGGGAGTATCTACATGTGGGTACAGTGGGGTTTGGGTGGTTTTTGGAGGGTTCCCATTTACCACCACAAGTGTAACAGGTAGGGAGGGATGGGCCTGGGTCCACCTGTCTGACGTGCACTGCACCCACTAAAAACTGATTAATATCGAGATTATTGTTTTTCCCACAGTTCCAGGTATGACTCCTAAAGTTTTCCTCATAAATATTTCCTCAATTATTACTTTAAAAGGAGTGAAGCCTGTGAAAACTGGGATTACTTTAATCAGTGGGATCTGAGTTAGAGACTTAAGTATATGTATTGTTAAATACCTTCTGGTTTTTAAAAGAGAAAGAATGTAATCAGATGTATTATTTCTAACTAATATTGAATAATAAGTATGTTTTCAATGAAATTAATTGACTATACACCGTATTGGGCTTGAAGAAGCCAACCAGATGATCAATGTGGAATAATGAATTAGATGAGTAATATCTGGGAATAAACAGGTTAATACCATGGTTTTTTTTTTCTGTTTACTGATTAATTGATCTCCTTGTCTTGTTTCACTCTCCCTATTTAGTGATCTAAGGAAGAGAATAGAATTACCTGATTGAAATAATTCCTATATATTACCTTCTCTGTATTTCTGGCAAGTTGTTTTATCGCTTGTTAAATTTTAAATGGTTATAAATAAAATTTAAATGGTTATAAATAAAATTTAAAAAAAACTGCTCCAGAGACCTGCATACTGCTGTCATGGAGCTGGGTATGACATTTCAGGCTGGCATAGAGGCTGGCAAAAAATGTTTTTTATTTTTATTTTTTGGGTGGGAGGGGGTTGGTGACCACTGGGGGAGTAAGGGGAGGTCATCCCTAATTCCCTCTGGTGGTCATTTGGTCAGTTGGGGCTCCTTTTTGAAGCTTGGTAGTGAAAAAAAGGTACTAAGTAAAGCCGACGAAATGCTTGTCAAGCCTGGCTTTTTTTTCCATTATCAGGCGAAGCCAGCCATCTTGTGAGCACGCCCCCATCCCGGCTTCACTACCATACCAACACGCCCCTTTGATGTTTCGCCGGCTCCACGACGGAAAGCAGTTGAACCCGGCCAAAATCGGCTTTCGATTATACCGATTTGGCCGGGTTCAGGAGATCGCCGGCCATCTCCCGATTTGTGTCAGAAGATGGCCGGCGATCACTTTCGAAAATGAGCTGGATATTGGATTAATTCTTTTTCTGTACATGTGGCATATGCTTGGCTATTATGTTTGCAATCATTCTATATGCTATATATAAAAAAATAGATTTGTTAAGCTTAACATCTATTAAGAGTCTGTCTTTAGATTTGCTGGACCAACTTTATGGAACGCTCTACCAGATACACATCTTTATATTTAGCTTTCAGAAAACTACTCAAAGCACATTAGTTTATATAAGCTTTCCCTAGATGAGAATATTGACAGTACACTCAGGCAGTATACTCAGATGTTATATATGATCAGATTTCCTATTTATGTTAGGCTTTTGTTTTAAATGTATGCAATTGTTATATTATTTTATTATGCATGTGTTGTTCTAATATGCCCGGATTTGGAGAAAATTTGGAGATGATGCAGGATATAAATATTTTTAAATAATAATAATAATAAAATAACACTTTAGCCCGCCCTGCATTATATTATTTTTACTGCATTAAAGGGTCATTTTAAAAGGTGCATTGAAAAATGGTCTGCGGTAGTATAGATGCATGTTTTGGGCGCTCCAGTGGAGTGGAGGTGTGGCCTAGTGGTTAGGGTGGTGGACTTTGGTCCTGAGGAACTGAGTTCAATTCCTCAGGACCAAAGTCCACCACCCTAACCACTAGGCCACACCTCCCACTTCAGGCACAGACAGCTCCTTGTGACTCTGGGCAAGTCACTTAACCCTCCATTGCCCCAGGTACAAATAAGTACCTGTATACAATATGTAAGCTGCATTGAGCCTGCCATGAGTGGGAAAGCACAGGGTACAAATGTAACAAAAAAAAAAAAATTCAGTGCATCTGCAAAATATGCCTTGTGCGTTGGACGTGTGTAGACGCTTACACAGCTTAGTAAAAGGACCCCTAAGATCATATTAGCGCTTAACGCAGATTAGTAACAGAGCCTCTTAATTTTTATGCAAGATTGAGTAATTTCAAAATAAACAACTATCATGAGCCAGTATGATGTTTGCTTTAGTAAGACTGTAACTTTGTTTACAGTACAAGACACAGCTGTAAGTGAATGATAAAACATGGGATCACTTAAAGAAACATTTGAAATCAAGCTGAGTATTTGCAATGAATGCTACACTCTCATGAAAATGCTGCATTATTTTCCTCTCCATTCAGGGAGCAAATTTATTTCAGCAAACAGCCAATTAAACATTATAGGATCAGAGATTAAAACATTATCTGTCTCTATGCAGTGACCTAGAACATTTTGGGAATTTCAGGGTGTAAACAGAGAGATAAAATTCAGATGTGGAATAAAATTTTGACCAACGCTTCAAGTTGGTTTATGATAGCTTGGAATAACTTCGTGCTTCAAATTAAACAGTAATTCAACTCAGTTGCATTATCTTGTTTTATTACTGCATCATAGCAATCAAATGTAGTAAGACAAGGTCTGACTAACAAAAGAAATTGTATTCTCTATAGACAAATTAAAGTAAGCTATAATAATCTCCAAATAATTAGGTTGTCCAACAAAACACCAGTCTTGAGTACTCTAATTACTGAGAATGTTGGTGGTTTTAATATCATAACTATAAAATTAATATATAGGAAGCCCAATTTTCAAAGACTATTAATGGGGGTAGTTTTATAAGGGACTTCATCTTGTAGGACAGAATTTTACTGTTCAAGTAGGCTCTTATAAAATTGCTTCAGGGTATACACATACACAAGCAGGCATTCCTAGGGCTATAGGTAGAGCAGGGGTGGAATTGGCTCTTATGTTGGTACCTTGTAAAATACCCTCATTTTCAGATTTTCTTTCCAGTACATATATGCACAAAATTATACCTGCCTTAAGGGCTCTTTTATTAAAGGGTTGCTGTGTGGCAATGGGCTTGCCATGCGGAAAATCGGAGCTGCCATTGGCCTAATGAAGCCACTGGTGGTAGTTTCGCCCCCAGCACAAAGCATTTCTGGCATGACTGGAAATTTTTGTTAATTTTTTTTTTATTATTATTCTTTATTTATTCAATTTTCAATACATTTCCAAAGCATACTTTGTCAAGTAACATGCCATTAATTCTCAAGAAACAATTTTTAGGGGAATAATACCCCAACCATTTTTAAATTAGCCCTGCAATAGTCCACAAGCTAGGGGGAGACTGACTGTAATACCTTAATAGAGGATAAGGCTTCAAAAGAAAGAAATAAACTACAATAACAAAAAGATGGATATCAAAAGTTATGATTACACATTATTATTCCAACTTTAAATAAACAACTCTGCTAACATTTGGGGAGCCTTGCATCTATAAATGTACGTAACTGAGATGGTTCAAAGAAATGATACATTGTATTGTCTAATCGTATAACACATTTACATGGACATCTTAATTGAAACTTAATTCCCAGGGATAAAGTCTCTTGTCTCATAGAAATTTCTTCCTTCTTTCTTGTGTCATCCTTGACACATCTGGAAATATCTGGATCCTTTCTCCCATAAAAGAGACTGAAGCTTTTTGTTTTAAGAAAAGTCATAGAACTGCCTCCTTGTCCTGAAGAAAAACGAATGGAACCAATAAAGTAGACCGAAAGTCTACTATTTCTTGTGAAGTTTCGAGAATAGCAGAAACATCTAAACTTTCAGAGGAAACATTTGCAGGTAATCGGTCAGAAGCTCTGTTTTCTCGATTGGGCAGATAATAAATCTTTTGCAATGGAGGAAATGTATCTTCAGAATAATGGAGAATTTCTTTTAAAAATCTTTGAAATATTTCTTTAATTGGGGAATATTTAACAAATGGGAAAATTCAAAAGTCTCAAGTTTAAAGCTCTTGCCCCATTTTCCAAATTCTCCAATTTTCGTTGTGCTATCTCAGCATTTGAAAGCAATTTAGTCTCCAGTTCTTTTACTTGGGTTAAGGACGTATCAAATTTTTAAATATTAGATTCCTGAAGACTAGTTTGAGACTGAAGAGAGTCTATCCTTACAGTGTTTGAATTTGTTTTGGTAACAAAAGCAAGGCATACCTTGTGCAATGACTCCACAGCAGTCCACAAAGAGTCTAAAGTTATCGTTGGTGGTTTTTCCAGAGCAAGTAGGGCTGTCTCAGGTATAAGTCGCATTTCCTCCTACTGCATCGCGACAGATTTCTTCTCTGAGGCAGGTTCTCCTTCTCCTACTTCCCCAGTGGTAATCAGAGGGTCGGTAGTCTGGGCTGTAACCCCCGGCTGGGGCAGTGTCAAAGACCGAGGAAGATTCTCCTCCTCGCGAGTCTCCGCCGTTACGTCCGACAGTTTGTTGCGTTGCTCTCCTGGTTAACTTCCTGCCACCACCTCCCTCCTAGTTGGACTTCGCGGACTGAGTGAAATTTCACTATCCAAGCCGAGGCTCCTCTCCGCTCCAGCTAATGGAACATCCCTGGTGTTGATCGTGGTCGCGAAAGCCGTGATCTGTGCCTGTCTCAAAGGAGTACCAGGGGTTGAGGAGAAACCTCCCCCAGTTTTCCCCTTCTTTTTAGGCATAGAGAAAGTAATTAGTACTTTAAAAAGAACAAAAAATAAGATTTCCTCTCAGAGCTCGGTAGACGCGACCGCTTCTGACGCCATCTTGGTCAGTCTCAATTTTTGTTAATTTTTATCACAGGGGGTGAACGCCAGGTTAGCGTGGGAGCCTTTATTTATTTGTTTATTTATTTATAATATTTCAAACCTATCAGGCACTCAGTTGTAGTTTTTATGTTTAAATCATTTTTATTAGTTGTGACAGACAGATAAACAGTTCTTTGTCAAGAAAAAAAAATATATACAAGAAATTGTCAACCAACAGGCTTAATCAACATATCAAGTTACAATATGATATTTGTATTTTCTCCCCTTCCTTTCCCTTCTGGGTACCTTGGTACTCCCTATGTCTTATCGCATCCCAGTATTGCAAATATAACAAGAACAGCAATTGACAATCATCTGGCTAAATTATTCCAGAATAAACTCTTTTATTCGGCTTCGATTTGTGTGAGTTATTTAACTATGTTAATCCTGGGGTGTGCCCTTCCCTACCACCCTACCCTTCCCCCCCCTTTGCTCCATTACAAAGTCAACTGTATTTGTTATTCGGTTCTCCCAGAGGTCAGTATCAGATGCAATGGTGTCTCTCATTATATATTGCATGCCCCGTCTATCAGTGGGTATTGTACCATCCATACCGCCATCAACAGCCACTCTACTTATTGACTGGGCCTATGGTGCACCGGGGAAGCCTCAAAAATTCAACAGTAAACTTCGTGCCTTGGCCGGAAGAGTGATCCAAAGCATTTCCCATTGTGCCCTGAACCTAAGGCCCGCGGGGCTTTCCAAATCAGTCACCCCACACCGGTCTATTCTCATTTGTTGCACCAACTGCGCACGCCATGTCTGTAAAGGGGGTGTTTCTTTTGCCCTCCAAAATTGCAAAATTGTAGTTATTCCAAAATATATAGCCATCTTGGCAAATGCCCTAAAGCCCTCTGGGGGTTCTGCAGTGAACTTAAAGTGATTAAATAAGATTAGGGGTTCACAAATAAGGGTGCAATTCCATAATTGGTTTATTCCCGTCACAATCTGCCTCCAGAATCGCTCCACAAAGGGACAACTCCAGAACATATGCCCCAGAGAGGCCGCCCCTTGGCTACATTTGGGGCAGGTTCCTTCGGCAGGAAACCCCGCTCTTTGCGCTCTGTGAGGAGATATGTGTGTTCTCAACAGCCATCTATATAACCTCTCTCTCTGGGGTATGGAGAGCCATTGCTTAAAAATGGATTTCAAATATGATCTGCACTCTTCTTCCGTGAGTGTACAGCCCAAATCCCTTGACCACTCCCGCGCAATCTGCCAAAAATCTAGTTCTGCTGTCGTGTCCTTCAGTTGCCGATGGTGGAATCTCAATGGTATTGGGAGCTGTGCTCCCAAAGTAAACTCCTCTGAGAGAACCTCTACCACATCCTCTGTAAGATCTGTCCACTCTAGGGAAGCAACATAGTGGCTCAGCTGGCGATATGCAAATTGACATGTCGGGGGGATCCCGTACCGGGCCTGAAGCTCTAGGTATGGGAGAATTTGTCCCTGTTCTGTGACTATGTGTGCCAGGTACACTATCCCCTTTTGTGCCCATCTGCTAAATATGCTAACCCCTTGGCCTGGTGGAAACGCTGGATTATCGCATATTGACAGCCACGGGGATGTACGGGCAGAGAAGTGATAACGTCTACACACCCACCTCCACGTTTCCCTGAGAGATTTCAAAAGAGGGTGCCTTCGGAATGCCGCAGTAGGCAGGGGCGTCCCGGAGTGGAGCAGGTGGCTAAAGTGTATGTCTGGGAACATCGACGTCTCCACTGGTGTAATAGAAAAATCAGACGTCCCCCGATACCAGTCATTTATGTGTCTCATGGAACTTGCGATTGCCAAGAATTTGACGTTTAGGAGTCCCATGCCTCCCCCCTCCCTTGGGGCCGTCATCTGGTAATAAGGAATTCTAGGTTTCTTCCCTTGCCAAAGATACGTTTGTATTAGGCGCTGCAACAGCTTTTCGTCTTTGCGTTTCAAGAACAGTGGTAATTGTTGAAAGACATATAACCACTTGGGGGCAACCATCATATTGAACAGCGCTATTCTACCCCAGATTGTAAGTGGTAGCTCCCTCCACATAGACAACTTATTTCTAGTCATCTCTATCAATGGGCCTATGATCTCTCTGTACATGGAGGTCCCATCACTAGTTATGTACACCCCTAGGTATTTCATTTTTGTTGTCTCCCATCTGAGTAGAGCCTCCTCTTGCCAGCATAATTTAGTGTCACTATCCATGGGCATCGCACAAGATTTAGAAAGGTTAAGGCCAAACCCTGACAGCTGCCCGTATTCCTTAATTAATGCCAGGGCAGCCTTGAAGGACTCCTGTGGGTTGGTCAGAACCAGGAGGACGTCATCGGCATAAGCCAGAGCTCGAACCTCCTGCTCCCCCAACTGTACCCCCCTGATTCCCGGGTCTGAGTTTAGAAGATGTAATAGTGGTTCTAGTGTAAGATCGAACAGAAGTGGGGACAAGGGGCAGCCTTGACGCGTTCCCCTGCCTATCTGAAACCTCTTTGAGAGCCCCCCATTTGCTGTAACATATGCTTCCATACCAGTATATAGAGCCCCAATTGCTTGCCTCACTCTGGCAGGGATTCCTATCCAGTCTAGCATATAGAACAGAAAAGTCCACCCGACCCTGTCAAAAGCCTTTGTGGCATCGAGGCTCACCAAAATCCCAGGGTTTTCCTCATGCCGGCACTGTGCCATTGCCAGTAAGACTCTCCGAATATGTGATACAGAGTTCCTTCTGGGGATAAATCCCACTTGTATGGGCTCAATCACACTAGGGAGACATGTGTTGAGCCGAGTGGCCAAGATCTTTGCTAACAGTTTGATATTGACATTAATTAGCGAGATAGGCCTATAGGATTCGGACTCCTCTCTGCTTTTTCCCGGCTTCAGCAATAGTGATATGCAGGCAGTGTTTTCATGCAGTGGGAATTTCCCTTCCTGTATTACTGCCTGGTGATATTCAAATAATGGGCATAGCAATTGGGGCTGTAGCAGTTTGTAAAATTCTCCTGAGTACCCATCCACCCCGGGAGCTGAGAAAGATTTTAGCCCTTTTATTGCTTCTGACAGCTCCTTAAGCTGAATAGGGGCCTGTAAGCATGCTATCTCTAACTCTCCTAGTTTTGGCATTTTTGCCCTATTGAGAAAGTCGCTCATATGAGCCTCCTCGGCAGACCGGTCGGCCCTATACAGGTGACTAAAATGATCCTGCAATATTTGAAGGATCCTATCTGGGTCATTAGTAAGGCCTCCCGTCTTTTCCTTCAGGGCCGATATAGCTCTATTTCCTTCCCGTTTCTGAACTAGCCGGGCTAGCATACCCCCTGCTCTGTTTCCAAATCGATGAAACTTATATTTTTGAAAGGTTCTATTTTTTAGCATTCTTTCGTGCAACAGGGAGTTTACAGCGGCCTGTATAGACAGATAGGCCTCTCTGGTAGCCGTGGTCTGCCGCTCGGTATATTGAAGTCTAGCATTCCGCAGCCGCCTGTTCAGCTGCAAAAGGCTAGCTGCATTCTTTTTCCGTTTGTTTGCTACATACGCTATCAGGTCCCCCCGCAGTACCGCCTTTCCGGCGCACCAAAACAGTTGGGGGTTCGATTTGTGTTCTTTATTAAACAATTCATATTCTTCCCACATTTTTACTAGGAATTTTTGAAAGGATTTATCCTTTACCAAGTGGCCAGGGAACCTCCACCACCTGGCCGGCTGGAAGCCACCTGGGGCCTCCAGCTCCAACCAGACGGGGCTATGGTCGGATATCAAAACTTCCTCGATTTTCGTGTCCTGAACACAATGGAACAAGGCTGCTGAAATAAATATGTAGTCTAATCTTCCCCATGTCCCGTGTGCCCTGGACCGATGTGTATAATCTCTTAAATCGGGGTGTAAATTCCGCCAAGCAACCACCACAGAGAGGGAATTGGCGAACTCTCTTAGCATCTGTGACCCCCTTCGACCTTCCACCCCTCTGCCTCCCTCCCCTGAATAATCAATCTTAGGGTCTATTGATATGTTCATATCCCCTGTTATGATCAAATGTTTGCCTTCATATGGGAGCAGTCGTCTTAACAACCCAGGGAAGAAGGAGTTGTCAGGAGGGGTGGGAGCATAGATATTTAGCAAATATAGTTCCCTCCCTTGTAACCATAGTTTAACCAAGAGGAATCGCCCTTTGGGATCCTGGAGGACTGTTTCTACTTTACAGGCCAGTCGACGGTGAATGTAGACTGCCACTCCTCCTCTCCGCCCATCTGGGGATGCATAGATCACCTGGCCTACCCAGCCCTGTTTGAGCTTTTCATGTTCTGCTGCAGTCAGTTTTGTTTCCTGTAGACACGCTATATCTGCATTGAGGTGTTTTAAATGTGCCAGGATCTTTTTCCTTTTAATGGGAGACGTGATGCTCCCCACATTCCAAGTGACTAATTTACAGTGTGTAGTCGTATGGGTATGCTATCTTCCAGTATGTAAGCTCGGAAAACTCAGCCCCTGGGTCCCAGCCCTTCCCCAGTAGCTGTACATATAGCCCTTTCCCTATCGTTCCCGCCATCATAGGCATGCAGTACCAATGTGTTTCTTCCTTTTGCTTGACCTGTGTGTGAGACTCTATCCGTATAGATCTGGAGCACCCCCCCCCTTTGGACATTGATTCTTTTCAGATCTCCATCTTCCCCCCCCTTTACCCATCCCGTTACCTAAGCCCCCCTCCCTTTCGGCCCTAATCATTGCTTCTCTCCTTCCAGGTGACATATTACCGCTACAAGGGTCCCCTTCCCTCCCCTTCCCTTCAGCTCCCCCCCCCCCGGTCTCAACGGAAGCTCCTCCCCCTTTTGGAAATCGAGTCAGATCTAGGGTGACACTCAAGTATGCGAACTCCCTCCACCACCACTCTTACTACTGAAACATATAACATATTAGTACTTTATCAACATTGCACCAACAAATGAATTACATAACCTTAGCAGATCACACCATCGTCTCTTTCTTGTGTGCTTGAAGATGGTGCATAAGCCTTTAACAAGAGTCTTCTGGTCTTATAATCAAGGTGGTGCAGCGTCTGGCGCCTGTAGTTCAACGTCTATAAACTGTTGGGCCTCCTGGACTGAGTGGAAGGAACGCCATCTGTTTTCGTGCTGGATCTTCAAAACAGCCGGATAAAGCAGCAAAAATCTTGTTTTTCTGTTGACCAATGTTGTGCAAAGCGGGTGAAATCGGCGCCTTTGTTCTTGTACTCCTGCTGAGTAATCTTGAAAGATTTTTATCTGGGCTCCGTCGTATCTCAGAGTATCTCTTTTCAATCGGAAGCCCCTCATAATTTCTTCTTTATGCAAGTAGTTATGCACTTTGATTATCACCAGTCTAGGTCTTTGCTGTCCTTGTTGCCACCGGCCCAGCCTGTGAGCCCTTTCTATGCACAATTCTCAATAACTATCTGACAGAGCCAGCTCTTTTTTAAGCCACTGTTCCAGCAGATGCCCCAGTGATTTCTCTGGGATTGCCTCTGGCAGGCCAACAATTCGCAAGTTGCATCTCCTTGCTCTGTTCTCCATGTCTTCGATCTTATCTTGCAGTGCCTTGAGTTGATCCATCATCCGGGTGACATCTTGGGTATTCTGTGCCCTGGTATCTTCCAAAACTGAGATTCTGCTTTCCGCTTCTCCCAATCGCTTCACTGTATCTGCCATGGTAGCTTCCATGCTGCTCATTTGGCGTTCTAGTAGGTCAAATCTTGGGTTAAGTGCGGCACTTACTGCCATGGTGATCTGAGCCAATTGTTTTTCAGAGAAGTCCCCAAGCTTTTCAAGCTTTCCTTCTGCCATTTGGGCCCCTGTATGTGGAGGGGTACTTTTCCCCTTGTCGTACTTAGTGCCGCTTCGGGTTGTACCAGCAGACTTAGGCCTCAAATATTGCTCCATACAGTCCGTGTATCGCCCTTTGTTGGGCTTAGCGCGCCAACTTAGTGGCGCGGGCACCCTTATCTGGGAATGGTGAGTGAGCAGAATATCCTGTTACCAATGAGCGTTACTACTTCACTTCCTATGATAGTTTAGCTGCTATAAGTAGGGTAACACTCTCCCCGTTGCATTTACTTTGGCCAGTCTGTGTAATAATATTGATATTGGCACAGTTCCTCTCCTCTAATAGCTGTTATCTTATCTGTAAAGTTCAAGGGAACTGCTGTGGCAAATTTCTTGGGTTACATGAGCCACCAGTGCGGCGCCTGCTTTTTCACTATTGTGGGCTTAATTCGCCTTTCCCCCCGATTATGGGGATTATTGTAGACCGGGTTAGCACCTTCGTCGAGGCGGGGGGAGGGGCAGAAGGGAGGTATTATCGCTAAGTAGCTCCTGCTTCTATCGCCCTTCACTCGTTCTTAAGCCCAACTCCTTATGATACCGCCACTCGCCGCATTACCCATGCTGCTGCCCTTCTTCTGCCCATTCCGGAGTTCCTCCGGCCGCCATTTTGGATCACGGAGCACACGGTTCAACTGCCTTCGGCTACGGCTCTATGGGGCGCGTCGGTAAAGTCCCGCAGGTATCTTCTTGCCCTCGGGGCCTTCGGGCAGTGCTGGGTTGCTGCGGGGGGGTTCTAGCGGGTGGGGAGATGGGAGTCCCTCGCGCGGTGTGGCGGAGCTCTCTAAGCGGCGGCCATCTTCCCGCTCGGCTCCACTGGAAGTCCCAGTTGTAGTTTTTAATGAACTTAGTTCTTGTTGGAAAAGTATTTTCTGGCTATCAGTATCTTGCTTGATTTTTTCTACAGAGTCAAACAAAAGATCAACTTTAATCACCAAAGAAGCAGTGTCCAAAGCAGCTTTTGTAATTGTCTTATTCAAATGCTGTAACATTATCCAACTGCTTCCTAGGGTTACCTCTGTGGGAGCTAATAGCTCCTGCTGTAAATCATCTTTAGCTTCTTGGGCGAGGTTCTGTCCGTCGAGGATTCCTCAGCTCCCCCTTCGGAAGCTTCTGAAAACTCTGCCTCACCTCTTGTGCTTGCAGGACACAGAGGAGGGTTAAGATCTGGTGAGGAAAGAGTTGCTACTAGTTGTTACTAGCCCCAGGGGAGTCGTCGCTCCTCCACACTCTCCCACAGCAGGGCTCCTCGCCTCCTTCTCCCGTGGCGTGCTCGTAGCAAAACTATCGAGGGTCGACTGGACTAATTGGGTGATTCCTGCCACGGATGGTAAGCTTTTTACCACCCCTTTCCTTTTTGTATGAGGCATCTTTCAGAGAAAACTGTTATGTTTAAGATAGAAAAGGAAAAAAATCCAGAGAGCCTCGATGCATGCTAACAGGCAAGATCTGCCATCTTGAAATGCCCCCTCATCAGCGTGGGAGCCTTTATTGCCACCTTAATGGGTGACGGTAAGGACTTCCCCTGAAATGCCCATGTGGCAAATACATACCACACAGCCATTTAATTTTTCTTCACTTTTACCTACTGTGGTAAAAGGGACCTCTGCGCACCTCAAATCCGGATACCACTACTACCGCAGGTCCTTTTCACCGCAGCTTAGTAAAAGCGCCCTTAGAGCAGTGTAAATGTGTATGTCTCTGTTTCATGGGGTAATTTTATAAAAATAAATAGGCTCATATTTTGCCTTTATAAAAGAGGTCCAATATCCCCAAATTCTATAAATGGCAATTAAAATTGTGCATGCAAATTTAGGTATTCACCCAATTCACGTGTGCAATATAATTGATATATGAGCCAATTAGCGTCATTAATCAGGTGCTAATAATCAATTTTTGCTTTCTAAATATTCATTTTCACGTTGTTTATTGGATCCCTGCCCCAGCTATTTACTGAAAACTGTTCCCGACTGATTTCTTCATTGTTTCACATCAAATCTGTCCTTCATGCTATCTCAAGGTTTTTTCTCTATAGATATGGGCTGTATAATTCTTACTCCTATCCCAAAGAACACCTCAGCTGGTGGAGTGATGTCTCTAAATACAGACCAGTGGCCTCAATTCCATTGTTAGTAAAGGTGATGAAAGGTTTGGTGTTCTCTCAACTCATGGAATTCCTTCACTCACATTCCATGCTACATAGCTCTCAATCTGGGTTCAGGCCTGCATATAGTACAGACACTGTATTAACCACCCTGATAGCTAGTTTCAGGAAAGAACTGAGCCTAGGTAGGAAAATTGCAATTTTGCAGTTTTACATGTCTAGTGCTTTTGATACAGTTGATCATTGCATTTTATTAAGCTTGATGGGTCATTTTGGTATTTGTGGTACAGTTTTGCAATGGTTCAGTGGATTTCTAAAATCTAGACACTATCAAGTAAAGCAGGTTGGTCATTTGTCTCCGTCCTGGCCCTTTGTTTGTGGTGTTCCTCAGGGCTCCCCCCTTTCCCGTACCCTGTTCAATTTGATGATGGCTCCACTAGGTAGTTTACTGGAACCTAGAGGTTTTAAGGTCATCATATGTGCTAATGATGTTACCATTTATAGTCTATTTTTTGAGAATTTATCAAATATCTTGCCTACCATCAACTCTGGCTTGAATATGCTGGAATCCTGGGCCACTAAATTCAGACTTAAACTTAACAAAGACAAAACCAAATTCCTGATTCTGACTAATCCCTTTCACCCTGTGGTTATTCAGAATTTAATGATAGATAATATATCTTGCCCATTAGCTACTACTACTATGAATAACCATTGACCAATATCTGTCCTTTGAACCTCAGGTGCCTAAGGTGGCTTCTTGTGTCTTCAATACATTGTGGAGATTGAAGCGATTGCACCTTCTTTTTGAACGCTGTCTTCCGTTCTTCGGTCGAAACATTAGTCCTTTCCAAATTTGATTACTGTAATGCTGTTTACTCAGGTTTGAAGTGCTTCTTAGTCAGGAAATAACAATCAGCGCAGAATACTGCAGCCTGTCTTGTATGTGTTGCTATTCTAGGGCAATTCCACTCCTGGTTAAATTGCATTGGCTTCCAATAAATGCTTGGATCAACTGTAAGCTTTGCATACTTTTTTTACCAAATTTTGTATGGCCTATTGCCTAGTTACATGCAGAACTTGACAGACCTGCCTTCAGGAAATGCTTTCCCTAGACAGCAGCACAGAGAGAGTCCAAAGCACAAATAAAGTCCAAGAAACAAAAAAGCACTAGGAGCCTTCAAAAATGGGACAAGTCCTTTAATTGCACAACATGAATCTTATATATCAATCTTGCATTATGGACCTAACACGGGCTGTGTTTTGGCACAAAGTGCCTGCATCAGGGTTCATTCAGTCTCTGTTATTTAGTATAAGAAAATCAGCTGAATGCTGGATGCACAACAAACGGAACTTTGTGCACACACACAATATGAATGAAGCATCATTTCTTACTCTGCACAGTAGAATCTGTGTGGTCCTTCATGCTTCAAACTCTTTGCCAAATGCAAAATAGTAATTTTAATATAAATTGGAGAAAATGTTTCTTCACTCAAGGTGTAATTAAACTCTGGAATTCATTGCCAGAGAATGTGGTAAAGGCGGTTAGCTTAGCAGGGTTTAGAAAAGGTCTGGACGGCTTCCTAATGGAAAAGTCCATAGACTACTACTACTACTACTACTATTAAACATTTCTATAGCGCTACTAGACTTACGCAGCGCTGTACAAATCAACATGAAAAAGACAGTCCCTGCTCAACAGAGCTTACAATCTAAATTGGACAAATGAACAGACAGCTAGGGGTGGGGAAATTGCAGTGGTAGGGGTGATAAGTGAGGGTGTTGAGTAAGAGAGTCATGGTTAGGAGTCGAAAGCAGTAGCAAAGAGGTGGGATTTAAGCCTAGACTTGAAGACAGCCAGAGACTGAGCCTGACGTACTGGCTCAGGGAGTCTATTCCAGGCATAGGGAGCAGTGAGATAGAAGGAACGGAGCCGGGAGTTAGGAGTGGGGGAGAAGGGGGACGACAGGAGACATTTACTCAGCGAATGGAGTTCACGGGGAGAAGTGTAGGGAGAGATGAGAGCGGAAAGGTAATGAGGAGCTGCGGAGTGGATGCACTTGTAGGTCAAAAGCAGAAGTTTGAACCGTATGCGGAAGCGGATAGGGAGCCAGTGAAGCGACTTGAGGAGAGGGCTGTTATTAAATTGACTCAGGGAAAATCCACTGCTTATTTCTGGGATAAGCAGCATAAAATGTATTGAACTTTTTCTGGATATTGCCAGGTATATGTGACCTGGATTGGCCACTGTTGGAAACAGGATGCCGGGCTTGATGGACCTTTGGTCTGTCCCAGTGTGGCAATACTTATTACTTATGAGAAGTGTTAGGGAATATCTATTATTTTATAAATTGCTGAAGGCATTTCTATTTGATCAATCCCTCACCTGCACTAGTGTTTGTTAGTGCCTGAGCATGTTAGGTATTCTGTTTTGCTTACTGTACAGAGGTGATTTTGTTTTTCGGTAGTCCGTTTCTTGTGTATGTTTACATTACATGCATTGTACTGTAGTAACTGTTTCCTGTTAGCCACATTGAACCCAAACTTGTTTGGGATAGAGTGGGATATAAATATTTCAAATAAATATAAATGAATTATTAGCACTAATTGGCCTAAATGAAATTTATGTGCACATATTTAGTCATAAGGAGAGCATGACCTAGGGAGGGTCATGGGCGGATCAGAGGCATTCCTAAAATGTATGTGTGCTGTTACAGAATAAGGGGGATCAGCACCTAATTTAGACATGAGGATTTACACCAGGGTTTACTTGGTGCATTTGAATTGAATAATAAGCTAATTAGCACCAATCAGTGGCTGTTAAACAAGAAATTATTGGCACTAATTGGATTTAGCTAACATTTACACGCACATTTTTTTGGCGCAGGATCAGTACCTAACTTTTACATATGAGTCGGAAAATGGGGTGTGGAAAATGGGAGGACCACAGGTGGATTGGGTGGATCAGGGGTGTGACTTTTAGTTACACATGCAATTATAGAATAAGGTGGCTCCACGCCTAAATATAGACGCGGGCATTTGCACCATGTTTCCGTTAGTGCAAATAGTTGTGCCTAAATGTAGGCATGATCCCTGAGCTTAAGCGCTATTCCATAAAATGTGCCTAACTTTAGGCACAGTCTATGGAATACTGCTATACGCTTTCTTTTCGACACTGATTTTTTTTAGGAGCCATTTATAGAATTCCCCCCTAAGCATATTCTATAAACAGCACTTAACTTTCAGTACCGTTTATAGAATAGCGCTTAGCGCATTATTTTTTCAGTGACAATTTTTCAGTGCTATTTATTTATAGAATTTAGTCTTGTAAATGCTTATGTGCCTTGCTGGGCACCCTATTATAAAATTACCCTTCGTCTGTGCAAATGGTTATTCACATAAAATAATAATTTAAAAAATTAGAAGAGCAAAAGCAAAATTGTCCTTATGTTACATATGTGTTCTTATGTATGTCTATTATACTGTTTGATTTGTATGTATATATTTTTTTTTCTTTTTTTTCACCCCTAATGCAGCCTGTGGGTGAAATACAGCTGTGTTGAATATTTTAAATATACTTCTGTTCAAGCTGCCACTTCTTGCATTACTTGTTGTCTTATTTCCCTTTTTTTCAAGACCTAGGCTGTCCTCCATTTTCATGCTCATTTTGACACACTTCCTCACCACTTCTTTTTCCTCTTGTAATTTGATTCTGTCATGTATTGTGGCTCGCACTCCATGCTCTACTGCTTCTTTTCTCTTCAACAGCATCTTGATGTTGATTAACACTAATTGGCACTCAGATGTAATGTCTTCACCTGGGAAGTTATGGTTGTGGGTGATTTATTTTTCAACTAAAATCAAGTTGATCCTGATTGTTGCAGTTGTCCGGGTATTCCTGCATCTGATAAGTGGAGCCGACATTTCAGCCATCGTGTTGTGGCTTTTTTCAGTTGATCATCTTCATTATCAAACCATCTGGTGATTCCCATATCCACTTATGCTTTCCTATACCCTGGAATGTGCTGTTCAGCACATACAGAATGTTTTGCTTTACAAAATCTAGGAATCACTCACCTATTTAATTCCTCTCACCAATTCCTTATTTTCCAATCATGTCTTCATATCTGGTGTTATCCCCCTAGAGGAAAGGAGGGATAGGGGAGTTATGATACATAAAAGATATTAATATGTAAACTAATCTTTTTCAGAGATGGGAAAGCGATGGAATAAGAGGTCATTAGTTGAGGTTCAGGGGGGAGACTTAGGAGCAATGTCAGAAAATACTTTTCCATAGAAGGGGTAGTGGATGCTTGGAATGCCCTACCATGGGAGGTTGTGAAGACAAAAATGATGATGGAATTCAAGAATGTAAGGGATAAACAGAGGATCTCTATGTAGAAAAATTGTCTCATAAATGGATCTTTGATGACAGCTTCAGAAGTTTGGAAGTAAGACCAATTTCGGGCAGACTTATAGAGTCTGGGTCTCATAAATGGCAAAAACAGATCAGGATCAAGGCTGGAATGGGCTTTGATAGCAACTCTGGTAGTTGGGAAGTAGGACCAGTGCCAGGCAAACTTCTACAGTCTGTGCCCCAAAATTGGTAATGACCTTCTAAGTATACCAACACTTAATCATGAAGAAGTGGAACTGGTACAGAGTGCTAGATTCAACTCTGTCCCTCTTTTTGGACAGACTGGATGGACCATGCTGGTCTTTATTTGCAAACATTTAATATGACATTCATTTTCGAAGCAGATAGATGTCTCAAAATGGCCAATAACATGTCCATCTGGATGACAGATGGATTAAGATTTGACCCCTCCTTAATCCCCCAGTGAATGCTATCCTCCTCCCATTCCCCAAGAACTGAAACTGAAAGGGGATACCAGATGCTATGTCAGCATCAGATATTATGGGCATACCCAACAGAGCAGCAAGCAGCTCCCAGTGTTATGATCGTGGTCAGAACCCCTCTCAAACTTACCTTTTTTCTGGGGGTCAGCTTCTTAGCTGGCTTCTGTTTCTCTTGTCTGTCCTTTCTGAGCTAGCTCTCTCTATGCTGGCAGCTTCCAGCAGCATGACTCTAATTGTTTCACTTTACTATAGCTGTGTGGGTGGACTGAGTTAGCTCTACCTCTCTTTGGGTGTACTGGCTTCAAGAGCTTCACGGTGCTGCATTGGTGTGGGTTGGGCCTCTCGGGGTTTCAGTGTGCTGTCTGCCTGGCTCTAGGGAGTGTGACATCATCTGAGAAGGCCTTGATAAGGAAGTGGTGTTCTTCCTTTCAGGGCCTTTGCAACATTTGCTTTAGGTAGGGTGGTGCAGTGTGCACTTCTGACTTTGTGTCTAGTTTCCCTGCTTGCTTTTGCTAAAGGTCCAGGTTAGTGTTAGTGCAGTGTGCACTGGTGACTGTGTGTTTAGCTTTTCTCCTTTTCCCTTGTGGTTCCCCTGCTTTTCCCTCTTGGTGCTTTGGAAGCACTGCTGTGTGTAGGGCTTTGGAAGCTCTGTTGCTGATAGAAGTACTTCAGGTTTTGGTGTTGTTAGGAACACTGCAGATTTGGCTGTTAGAAGTACTTCTGGTGTTTGTGCTTTTGGGAGCATTGCAGTCTTTGCTGCTTGTGTTTGGTGCTTTGGAAGCATTGCTGTGTGTAGGGATTTGGAAGCTCTGTTGCTGATAGAAGTTTCAGGGTTTGGTGTTGTTAGGAACTCTGCAGATTTGGCTGTTAGAAGTACTTCTGGTGTTTGTGCTGTTGGGAGCATTGCAGTCTTTGCTGTTTGTGTTTGGTGCTTTGGAAGTACCTTTGGCTTACGTGTTTAGCTTCCCTGTTTTTTCCCTTGTGGCTCCCCTGTCTTCCCTTTTAGTGCTAGGAGCTCTTCTGGTTGGTTGTTGCTTGGGAGCACCTTAGTTAGTTTAGAGTTGTAGAGCTTCTGTAGCTTGGTGCTCAGAGCACCTGTGTTAGGTCTGCTGAAGTTTGGTGCTTAGGAAGCACCTTTATTAGCTTATGTGTTTAGTTTCCCTGCCTTTCTCTTGTACTTCCCTGCTTTTACTTTTGGTGATGTGAGTAGCACTCCTGTTAGGTCAGTGCCTAGGGGCACTCCTGTTAGTATAGGGCTTAGGAAGTCTTTTTGTTAGTTTACTGTTAGGAACACTTCTGTTGGTTTAGGGCTTGGGAGCACTTAGGTCAGTTTAGGATTTAGGAGCACTTCTGTTTCCAGTCCTGGTCCCTGTGTCATCCGGTATCCGGTAAGTCCTGCCAGCCACTCAAACCCAGGGCTCAACCCTTGGGGGGCAGTGGCTAAGTGCAGGTGAAGCTGTATGGACCAGTCCAGTGTGTTCCAGTCCGGGATGCTCCAGTCCAGTGTATTCCGGTCCGGTGTGTGCTCCAGTCCAGTGTTCCATTCCAGTGTCCTCCAGTCCAGGGGATTCCAGTCCGTGTGTTCTGGCTCGCTGGGCAGTGCCTGCAGTCCTGCCGGTGCCGGTGTGCTTGCCCAGCATTGGTTGGTGGGTTTTGCCTGCTGCTGCTGTCGCTCTTCGTCAGCAGCCCAAGGGTTCACGTTTGCTCCAGAGCCCGGCCCCGCTGGCTCTGAACCCGAGAACCTGACAGATTGCAAAGGCCATGAGCCCGGAAAGATCATCCGCCCAGATGGGGTCCAGCTCCATCGTTGTTCTTGATGCTTCCATGACACGTCATAAGTATCATGGTAAACGTTTGTCTCATCCTGTTTTGAAGAAGATCCCTGAAGCGGCAGCTGAGAGAAAATGTGTCCGGCTGCTCGGGATCGTAGAAAACCCCGTTTCATACATTGACCCTTTTATCATGCTCTCTGAGTATCGCCGCAACCTTGTCTTGAATCCAGCTTTGTGGGATACTCCTGAAGCTGTCGCTGAGTGGAGACGTCTTGGGAATTCCACGCTCTGGGCCCAGCAGGGGTCCATTCCAGTCCCAGCTGCGCGTCCAGTCAAGTCTACAATTCCAGTTCAAGGGGTGCTTCCACTCAAGCCTCGGAGCCTAGTCCAAGGGACGCTCCTAACCGAGTTGCCGACTCCATTTCAAGTTGCGCTTCCACTCAAGCCTCTGAGTCCAGTCCAAGGGACGCTTCTGACCAAGCTTCCGATGCCAGTTCAAGTGGCCCTGCTAGCCAAGCCGCTGCCAAGTTCCAGTGGCAGCCAAGATGCCGAGTCCGGATCGAGTTGCAGCAGTGGCAGCCAAGATGCTGGGTCCGGAGCAAGTTGCAGCAGTGGCAGCCAAGATGCTGAGTCTGGAGCGAGTTGCAGCAGTGGCAGCCAAGATGCTGAGTCTGCAGTGAGTTGCAGCGGTGGCAGTCAAGATGCTGAGTCTGGATTGAGTTGCAGTTCCACTCAAGATGCTGAGTCTGGATCGAGTTGCAGTTCCAGTGAAGATGCTGAGGCTGGATCGAGTTGTAGTTCCAGGCAAGATGCTGAGTCTGGATCGAGTTGTGGTTCCAGTCAAGATGCTGAGTCTGGATCGAGTTGCAGTCCCAACCGGGATGCTGAGTCTACACTGAGTGATGAGTCCATGATGAGTGCTGAGTCTACACTGAGTGCAGAGCCCAGCCGAGATGTTGAGTCCACGATGAGTGCTGAGTCTGCACCGAGTGCAGAGCCCAGCCGAGATAATGAGTCCGCGATGAGTGCTGAGTCTACACCGAGTGCCGAGCCCAGCCAAGATGCTGAGTCCACGATGAGTCCTGAGTCTGCACCAAGTGCAGAGCCCAGCCGAGATAATGAGTCCATGATGACTGCTGAGTCTGCACCAAGTGCAGAGCCCAGCCGAGATGCTGAATCAGAATTGAGTTGCAGCTCCGGTCAAGATGTTGAGTCCAATGAGGGTTACAGTCCCGGCCAAGATGCTGAGTCCGGTGAAAGTTGCCGTCCCGGTCAAGATGCTGAGTCCAGGTCAAGTTGCAGTCCCGGCCAAGATGCTGAGTCCGGGTCAAGTTGGAGTTGCAGTTCCAGGCAAGATGCTGAGTCTGGGTCAAGTTGCAGTCCCGGCCAAGATGCTGAGTCCGGGTCAAGTTGGAGTTCCAGTCCCAGGCAAGATGCTGAGTCCGGATCAAGTTGCAGTCCCGGTCAAGATGCTGAGTCCGGAGCGAGTTCCAGTGCCAGCCGAGATGCTGAGTCTACGCTGAGTACCGAGTCCAGCCAAGAGGCAAGGTCCAGTCTGAAGTCCAGTTCGAGTTCCTGTCTGGCTTCAGATTCCAGGATGGTTGTTGGCTCTAGCCCAGTTCTGGCTGCTACAGTGGAGTGCCAGGAGGTCAAGGAAGTTGTGGACTCCTTCAGGAGAGGGATCCTGTTGAATTGGATGCCACTTGTTGCATCCAAGACTCTGATCCTGCCTAGCAGCTGTCCTAGAGCCTCATGGCGGCCAAAGCCACTCTGGTTTCCAAGTCCCAGATGTACTTGTTACTTCCTGCCCAGCCATCCAGATTTATGTTGTGAAACCCATTGGGAGATTTCATCACAGTTACCCATGGAGACCTAAATTTTCTTTGGAGACCTGGAGCTCCCGTGGGGACACGGGAGCCTTGAGAGGGAGGTGCTGTTATGATCATGGTGAGAACCCCTCTCAAACTTACCTTTTTCCTGGGGGTCAGCTTCTTAGCTGGCTTCTGTTTCTTTTGTCTGTCCTTTCTGAGCTAGCTCTCTCGCTCTATGCTGGCAGCTTCCAGCAGCATAACTCTAATTGTTTCACTTTACTACAGCTGTGTGGGTGGACTGAGTTAGCTCTACCTCTCTTTGGGTGTACTGGCTTCAAGAGCTTCACGGTGCTGCATTGGTGTGGGTTGGGCCTCTCGGGGTTTCAATGTGCTGTCTGCCTGGCTCTAGGGAGTGTGACATCATCTGAGAGGGCCTTGATATGGAAGTGGTGTTCTTCCTTTCAGGGCCTTTGCAACATTTGCTTTAGGTAGGGTGGTGCAGTGTGCACTTCTGACTTTGTGTCTAGTTTCCCTGCTTGCTTTTGCTAAAGGTCCAGGTTAGTGTTAGTGCAGTGTGCACTGGTGACTGTGTGTTTAGCTTTTCTCCTTTTCCCTTGTGGTTCCCCTGCTTTTCCCTCTTGGTGCTTTGGAAGCACTGCTGTGTGTAGGGCTTTGGAAGCTCTGTTGCTGATAGAAGTACTTCAGGTTTTGGTGTTGTTAGGAACACTGCAGATTTGGCTGTTAGAAGTACTTCTGGTGTTTGTGCTTTTGGGAGCATTGCAGTCTTTGCTGCTTGTGTTTGGTGCTTTGGAAGCATTGCTGTGTGTAGGGATTTGGAAGCTCTGTTGCTGATAGAAGTTTCAGGGTTTGGTGTTGTTAGGAACTCTGCAGATTTGGCTGTTAGAAGTACTTCTGGTGTTTGTGCTGTTGGGAGCATTGCAGTCTTTGCTGTTTGTGTTTGGTGCTTTGGAAGTACCTTTGGCTTATGTGTTTAGCTTCCCTGTTTTTTCCCTTGTGGCTCCCCTGTCTTCCCTTTTAGTGCTAGGAGCTCTTCTGGTTGGTTGTTGCTTGGGAGCACCTTAGTTAGTTTAGAGTTGTAGAGCTTCTGTAGCTTGGAGCTCAGAGCACCTGTGTTAGGTCTGCTGAGGTTTGGTGCTTAGGAAGCACCTTTATTAGCTTATATGTTTAGTTTCCCCTGCCTTTCCCTTGTACTTCCCTGCTTTTACTTTTGGTGATGTGAGTAGCACTCCTGTTAGGTCAGTGCCTAGGGGCACTCCTGTTAGTATAGGGCTTAGGAAGTCCTTTTGTTAATTTACTGTTAGGAACACTTCTGTTGGTTTAGGGCTTGGGAGCACTTAGGTCAGTTTAGGATTTAGGAGTACTTCTGTTTCCAGTCCTGGTTCCTTTGTCATCCGGTATCCGGTAAGTCCTGCCGGCCACTCGAACCCAAAGGCTCAACCCTTGGGGGGCAGTGACTAAGTGCAGGTGAAGCTGTACGGACCAGTCCAGTGTGTTCCAGTCCGTTGTGCTCCAGTTCAGTGTTCCAGTCCTGTGTCCTCCAGTCTGGGGGATTCCAGTCCGTGTGTTCCGGCTCGCTGGGCAGTGCCTGCAGTCCTGCCGGTGCCGGTGTGCTTGCCCAGCGTTGGTTGGTGGGTTTTGCCTGCTGCTGCTGTCGCTCCTCGTCAGCAGCCCAAGGGCTCACGTTTGCTCCAGAGCCCAGCCCCGCGGGCTCTGAACCTGAGAACCTGACACTCAGGAGTAGCCTAGTGGTCAGTGTAGTAGACTGTGAACAAGGGGATGCAGTTCCAAATCTCCCCCTCCAGTACATTTATGGTAAAAATTGTGAGCCTTCCAAATCCACCAAATTACCTACTGTACCTAAATATAGGATACACCTGCAGGGTGGAAGGCTATTGTAATGGTGTACAGTTTGATACAGTAGGTTTTATTCTGCTCCTGGAGGGCTCACAATACAAAATAAAGGATCATGTGGGAACTGTACCTGGGTGCCTTTGTTTAAAGTCTACTGCATTGACCACTATTCTGTCCCTCTGATCTGCAGGGATGCCCGTGTGGCCATTTCTCTCAAAATGATGCCCTCTAGACACCTAAATATATGTACACTGTTACGGAATTAATCCCTATAGTTAATTTGAGGGAAAAATATTTCCTATGCATGTAATTAAATTGTTTAACAAGCCAATCAGCACCAATAATTGGGCACTATCAATCAAATCTTATATTGCCTAACTCAAAAGGGAGCATGGCCATGGGAGGAGCACGGACGGGTCAGGGGTGGTCACTAAAAATGAATGCAGTATTACTGAATACAGAGGATCTGTGCCTAAATTACACACCAGGATTTATATCAGGTTTCAGTTGGTGTAAATCCTCACATGCTAATAAAACTGTTTACTAAGATGTGTTAGTATTTTTAACGCGCCTACAATTAGCGCGTGTGCTAACTGTGTAGGCGCCTATAGGGATATCGTAGGCACGTACATGGTTAATGCATGTACATGGTTAGTGTGCATTAAAATAAGCCAAAGCACCTATAGCGCAGCTTAGTAGCCACGTAAGCATCTACTTGCGCCCTATATGCGCCAAAATGGAGTTACCACCTGATGACCGCATGACTCTTGCTGTAATTTCATTTTTGGCATGCGTCCGGTACGCGCATCTGAAAAATATATATTTTCATGCACGCATAACAGTGGCATTTCACGCGCTTAGGTCATTACCACCCTGATTCTTTACCGCTAGGTCAATGGCTGGTGGTAAAGTCTCAGACCCACAATGGACACGCGGCAATCTTGATTTTGCCGCACATCTATTTTTGGCAAAAAAGGCCTTTTTTACAGGCCTGCTGAAAAATGGATCGGCACACGCCCAAAACCCATGCCTACATTACCGCAAGCCATTTTTCAGTGCGCCTTAGTAAAAGGACCCCTTAGTTTGGCACAGATATCAGCTCTAAGCACTGTTCTATAATAGCACACAACTCAGAGTGTAGAATAGCGGTCTGCATAGATTTTCTTGAGGTGCCGTTTTTTAAGCGCCGTTTACTGAATCTAGTTTAACCGTATGTGAAAATGCTGGAATGTTTCCTAACAATGCAGAGCTTTTTCAATCCCCATGTGTTAATTTACATTAATGCAGGGTCACTGCAAAATTTATCACACTTCAGAAAAAAGGCTCCATGATACGCCAGACTTGAGAGGCCATAAGGTCGTTATCTGCTGTCATTTTCTATTTTTCTGTATTGATAAACGCGTGTGAATGCTGATCACATCACGCACTATCATGTACCGAGTTCCTAACTTCTATTTTTCAGGGATTTACATTTATTTTGCATAATAAAGATTACTATGGGGCCTGATCTGACCAAGCTTTCAATCTGTAGGTGTGAAATGGAAAATGAAAATCTGATTAAATGAGACTCAAAGAAATGAAAATAAGTTGTTTTGAAAACAAAACATCATAACTTTTTTATTTATTATCTCTTCAGCTTTAATTTTCTAAAGCAGCTTTGACACTAGTTTTAAAAGTGGGTGACTTACATTTAAAAAAGGAATAAATCTGAAAATGTTTACTATAGCTAATATGATGGTATGCTTTAACATGTAGCTGTTTGCATCAACTAAAGGGAAGGCAGACTTATAATCCCCCCCCCCCCCCGTTATATTATAATTAGTGATGGAAGGTGTTAAGGTGGATGAGGAAACTAGTGATGAAAGTTAATCTGTGTGTGTGTGTGGGGGGGGGGGAGAGTTTCTCTTTTATATTAAAACATTTTGGAAAAGTTTATACTCGGGACTTAAGCAAATATTCCTTGAAGTTGACTGGCCATACTGGTTCAGAACAATGGTCCATTTAGCCCAGTATCCTGTTTCCAATAGTGGCCAATCCAGGTCACCAGTACCTGCCAGAAATCCAAATAGTAGTAACATTCCATGCTACCAATCCGAGGGAAAGCAGTGACTTCCCCATATTTGTCTCAATAGCAGACTATGGACTTTTCCTCTAGGAACTTGTCTAATCCTTTTTAAAACCCAGATATGCTAACCGTGCTATTATATCCAAAGAGTTCCAGAGATTTACTATTAGTTGTCTGAAAAATATTTCCTCCTATTTGTTTAAAAAGTATTTTCATATAACTTCATTGAGTGTCCCCTAGTCCTTGTACTTTTTGAACGAATACAAAAATCAATTCACTTCTACTCATTTTACACCGCTCAGGATTTTATAGACCTCAATCATATCTCCCCTCAGCCATCTTTTTTCGAAGTTGAAGAGCCCTATCCTCTTTAGTTTTTCCTCATATGAGAGGAGTTGCTCTTATTTGAAACATTTCTAATTCAGCTATATCTTTTTTTGAGATATGGCAACCAGAACCGAACGCAATACTCAAGGTGAGGTCGCAGCATGGAGTGATAGAGAGGCATTATAGTATTCTTGGTCTTATTTAACATCCCTTTTCTAATAATTTCTAGCATCCTCTTTGCTTTTTTTGGCCAGCACCGCACACTGGGCAGAAGATTTCAGTGTATTTACTACAATACCACCTAGATCTTTTTCTTGTGTGTTGATCCCAAGTGTGGATTCTTGCATCATATAACTATGATTTGGATTATTCTTCCTGATGTGCATCAGTTTGTATTTGTCTACATTAAATTTCATCTGCCCAGTCCACCAATTTCCTAAGGTCTTCCTGCAATTTTCACAGTCTGCATGTGTTTTAATAACCTTGAATAGTTTTGTGTCTTGTGCAAATTTAATCACCTCACTTGTCGTTCTGATTTCCAGATCATTTAGTACTGGTCCCAGTACAGATACCTGCAGCACTGCACTATTCACCCTCCTCCATTAAGAGAAATAGCCATTTAACCTTGCCCTCTGTTTTCTATCCAATAACCAATTCCTAATCCACAACAGAACACTGCCTCCTATCCCATGACTCTTTAATTTTCTTATGCCACCAATCTATTAAATGTTGCCTTGGAGGAAAGGAATGATGGGGTGATATGATACAGGCATTCAAATGTTTGAAAGGTATTAATCTATAAACAAATCTTATACAGAGACGGGAAGGTGGTAAAACTAGAGGATATAAATCGAGGTTGCAGGAGGGCTGACTCAGGAATAATGTCAAGAAGTACTGTTTCACAGAGAGGATGGTAGATGCCTGGAATTCCCTCCCACTGGAGGTAGTTGAGGTGAAAACGGTAATGGAATTAAAAAATGAAGGGGATAAACATAAAGGAATCCTGTATGGAAGGCACAGAACCAAACAAGCTTAACAGTGATTAGATGGCAACACCATTAATTGAGAAGCAAAGCCGGTGCTGGACAGACTTCTACGGTCTGTGCCCTGATCATGGCTGGACAGATTCAGCTTCAGTAATTGGAAAACAAAGCCAGTGCCAGGCAGACTGCTACGGTCTGTGCCCTGACCATAGTGGGACAGATTTGGATGGGCTTCAATGGCTGGAAAACAAGGCCAGTGCCAGGCAGATATCTATGGTATATGCCCTGAAAATGGCAAGGACAAATCAAGATCAAGTATATGTATGCATTAACACATCATGCCTTATGCTATGAGTTTTTCTTGTTGGTCAGACTGGATGGACCATACAGGTCTTTATATGCCATCATCTACTATGTTAACATTTTTTTATGTTCTTGAGCACACACTATTTTTCAACAATTCATGCATGCACACGTGGAAAAGAGTTCACACTCTTTGTGAAAACTGTGCACTCTTTCTGAAGAGTGGCACTATTTATAACAAAGAAAAGTCACATAAACGACATGGGAATCTAAACAAAATGGAAATGTTGTTTTGCACACTCCTACTTTACACATGGATAAATCTTTACGAAATTATCCCCTATGTAGGTAGAATGTAGAGTGCTATTTCACATGCACTTTTAGGTGTTGTAAGTGAAGGTATTTCTGGGAGAAGGATTGAGACAGAGTTTGGAATGACAGATGTACTTTTGAAAAGTATGCACATATTTTAATTCAGGAATATTATCTAGCAAGTGTAAATATGTACAGATAATTTCCTTGGGATTATTTTCAGATTGAAACTACATTCATAATTTTGATTTAATAAGCCACACAGCAAACAGTACATGGAAGGATTTATCATTCACATTCATTAGCTCACATTCAGTTCATTAGTGTGCATTAAAATGAATTTATTGTAAATCAGTTTAATTGCATGCTCACCTATGAATTAAAACTGTTGGTTGCCACATGTTAAAAGTAGAGAGGTGTGGTAGCTGTATTAGTCCACTTTATTTTGTTTTATTTCTATTGATTACCACATGTTAAAAGAAATTCTAACACATATTTTTTACAGAAGTCTGAAAATTGAGATAAAAGCCCAAATGAACTGAAGATACTGTTGCTTGCAGGAGTATGCCTTGTGCACATTAGTTTTTAGCCATGCAGGCAGATATAAAACTATCACCTGTATATATAATAATTACCTACTTCATGAGCTGCCTTCTCATACCCTGTAGCCATCTCCTGTTGCTTAGAGCTCCAGAAGCAGCTTGATTATTTAACTCATTGGGATCCAAGTTGTATTTCCTTTCCTTTCATTTCATGTATAAGGTTTTATAGATCTTAATTTCTATAAATAATGAGCAGGGTGAACATAGAACATACACAGTTCAGTATTGTTCTGTACGAATCCATGTTATCACAATAAGATTTTTAGAAACATATTAAAGAATGGATAGCCATTTGAGAGCTGGTTAACAATGGGGTGAGGCACCCATTATTAATTAAGAAGTGGACAAAAGAGAAGAAGAGAAACAAGCTGAAAAGTGAACAGTTACTGTGTGACAAGAACGTACATAAGAATAGCCATACTGGGTCAGACCAAATTGTTCTTCTAACCCAGTATCCTGCTTCCAACAGTGGCCAATTCAGGTCAGACAAAATGAAATGTTTCCCCTTCCGCTATTTGCAAAGTCATGAATGTCAGTTCAGGCACCGAGTGTAAAAAGACATGCCTTCGGATTCTGTAGAAGCCTCCAAAATTTGGGTGCAAATCCCAGATCCACGCGTAAACTAGTCAGTTGTGCAATCAATTATTGGAGTTAACAAGTACTTAATTCCTAATAAATAAATCCCAATAAATACATTGGCAGTAATTAGGAGTTACGTACAGATCTGCCCTATGCCTATTCTGTAGCGTGTGTGTCTAAATTTCATAGTGTGCAACTCCAAAGGGGGTGTGGCCATAAGAGGGGCATCCCCAGAAATTGGGCACAATGTTATAGAATACCTGGATTTGTGTGCCTAACTGCCATCAGTTGGAGGCCAGCATTTATACCAGCCTTTGGAAAGCATGTGCTTACACCCAAAGTTAAGCAACCTTTACAGAATACTAGCTTAGGCACATCATTTCAGTGCCTAACTTTGGGTGCCATTTACAGAATCTAGCCCAGGGATATCCAACCTCCACCATCAAGGGCCTCAATCTAGTTGCGTTTTCAAGGTTTGCTTAATAAGTATGCATGAGATCTATATGTATGCATTGCCTCCATTGTGTGAAAATAAATATCACACATAGTTATTGTGAAAACCCTGGAAACCCGACCTGGAGAGGGCCAGGGTTGGACATCCCTGATCTAGCCCATAGCAAAGTGTATCTCATTAGAATGACAGAGGTTATATGAGGAATGTATGTTTGTGCCTTTGTACTTATGCATGGATCCTTGTGTCTCTGTCTATATTTTTGTGCCGTGTACAGACAGACAAGTGGAGCCTCTTCAATAGATGTTATCATTTGGGCTAAACATGCCTGAAAAAGAAAGAAAATCTGAGAAGTATATTGTATGATGTAATTCAGAAGCCCAACATGCAACTACTATCTACTAATTTTGTTGGCGAATTACGATATCAAAATTTTAAATAAAGTGTTCAGTAGGAATAGTGGGAGATCCTTGCCCCAATAAATTCATAGACATGAACAAGGCAGGTGTTGGGTATTGCAGATAAATTGTGCTTGGTCAGAAAGCAGATTATTGTCTCAAACCTTTTTAACTATAAGGTTTTACATGGGTAATTGGTGACTTTGCATGAAAATATGTATGTAAATAAGCTTCATAGCATTTTCTTCTAAAATTTTAGCATCAGGACTATGCATTAATTATCTTGCATTTAATTTATAAGTATGGCTTTAAGAAGTTTGTGTTTTCTTAAGATGATTTAAGGCACATTAACCTATACATTAATGCCTGTCTAGTCACTTAGCATTCCACTAAAAATTCTAGCATACATTAGCATTTATTAATTAAAATGAAGGTGTGAAATAAACCAAGAAAGCAGCTGAAAAAAATCAGGGAAAAAGCCCAAACGAACAAAAAAATGTTTGCCTTGTGCACACCCCTGTTTTGCATGTGAAAATTGGTTTAAAAAAAAACCTCATTGGCATATAATTCTTTTTTTTTTTTTTGCAAAATCCAGCCCTCCATAGCCTTTTTTACTTGGTTTTCAAACAGTTCTAAATGATTGAGCTGATTTTTCATCACAGCAGTTTAGTTACTTTGAATTTAATGTTTCATGCATATTGCATTATGGGGACATTTTACTAAGCTGCAGTATAGAGTGGTCATAGTGCGCCCTTGTGTGGGTATTTTCCGCAGCTGTAAAAAATGACTGTTTTGTATTTTATTTATTAATGGTCATGTGCTAATGTTGCCATTAGTGCATAGCCATTAAAAACGTTTACTGCATGAGGACTTACTGCAACCCATTTTGTAGGCGGTAAGAGGTCATATGGTATTTCTGCATTAACTAGTTAGCACACAGTAATGTAGCTGCACTGACTGATTGGAGCTGCAATGCCCACTCTCTACCGCCTGATACACCCCCTAAAAAAAGGTTTACCATGTAGTTAGCACACGCTAATTTGGTAGTTACCGCAGGACACCATATAAATGCCATTTTATGCTGCATTAGGAGTGCATTAGTGCCTAACGCAGCTTAGTAAAAGGGCCCTATGTACAAAAGTTTACTACTTTGAAAATTAAAATTTACAAATATTTTCACAATAGTCAAGAAATCCTGTGCAAAAATGCATAGAAATCCATGACATTTCAGGGTGTTTCTACATTTGGGATATTTTTGTATGTTTGGATATTTCTTCCTGGAGAGCCCCATTTGCAAATAATATTTACAAGATAGTACATCAGTATCTGTATTTTTGGTGTGTTTGTGCAGGGCTGTATATGCCTGATAACTTTAGAAATGATAAATACTAGTATTAGTCAGTGGTGTACCTAGCTTGGCTGCCACCCAGGGCACAGCACCTCCTCCTCCAGGGGCGTCCCTCCCACCATCCCTCCTCCAAGCAAGGGGGTGCACTGAGCAGTCATGCAGCTATCATTTCGGCTGGTTTCCTGCCCCATCAGATGAGACATCAAGTTCCTGTTCTGGGGCAGGGGACCAGCAGACCTCCCCCACCACCCTACCCATGGAATGCCACTGGTAGTAGTAGTAGTAGTAGTAGTAGCACCGGTTGCAAGCAGGACATGTTTATCCACTCCTACCCTAGCTAAGATAATGTTTAAGCACCTCTCTGACTTCATGTGCAACTTTCTTTAAATTAGTCCCCTTATTTGCTAACTCCTCTTACTTTTATTTTACATATCTATATGGTCCATCTTTGCTTATACCCTACATTGTCTATTAGAACTTTTTTATTATGTATTGTGTTGACATTGTAAGTAGTATACTGTGCCATACTTTGTATTGTTATTTGAATATTTTTACTGCTGTAATTGTCTATTGCTTATGTTTGACTTATTCTTGTTGTACTCCGCCTTGAGTGAATTCCTTCAAAAAGGCAGTAAATACATCCTAATAGATAAACAAATAGTAGTATTCTCTATATTTACTTCAAAAGTGAGCAATTCATCCAACACACACATGTAATAACATAAACAGAACTAAATTAAAGATCCAACAAATATAAATAAATACAAAAGTGGAGCAAGGAAGACACCACAAAGGAAACATCGATTTCACTCTTACAGTACCCTTTATATACCATAACAGGTTTTGTCAAATTTAAATAATGAGATAATGTTGGTACAATTTACCTGATCTATTCATCAAGTAAAATAGAGGATAACATCTTTTTAATATGTCTGGAATACCAAATATGTCTAATACCTCAAAGAGATAACCCAGGCCACCCTGTCAAATGCTTTCTCAGCATCAAAACTTATCATTAAGTAGGGGACCCTTTTCCTTTCACATGCCTCCAAGGTTGTTAACATTTTGCAGGAATTCTAATAAACCTAACCTGGTTATCCTAAATTAAAATCTGCGATATACTCTCTCTCTCTCTCTCTCTCTCTCTCGCTCTCTCGCTCTCTCTCTCTCTGAGAATGTTCTTGTCACTTGACCAAGCCAGTCAATAGTGGACTGAGATGCAGTGTGCAAAACCTCAAGACCACCTGGCAGATGTGTTTCTGGACATATGTCGATTATGTATTCCATTGCCTTGTTGACCCCATAGGGGCAGTGTGGATCACCTCTGAAGCCCCAAAGCCATTCTTTGAATGTGCTCTGGTAACAGCTCAAATGAAATTAGTTTTGCTATGACCACAATTGATGTGGAAGATCAAAACTAGGTTGTTGACTTGCCAGACCTTCTACAAGAATAGAGTTGATTGTGTTTGTGATCACCATCTCTTGCACCACAAACTATCTATGATGAGGATTGGGTCTGGAAAGTGAACACAGATTGGATTTCTCAACAGCAGGTATCTTGAAATAAGGGTCATAAAACAGATGCTCAAGTATTTCTTAGATCCAAGCAAATAAACTTGATTTGGTGCTCTAATGAAAAAAAGGCCTTGTGGGATGATATTACTCAAAACTGGCAACCACTAGGTATCATTGGGTTGCAGAGTGCCATTTATGATATTTCCTGCATCTAAAAAGGGAGAAAATGCTTGGGAAATTGGGGGGGAGGGAATAATATATCTTGAAGTGATCCATAAAACATGGGGTTTATAGATACAGCAAGGACTCCTTCCTCTTTCTTCCCATTCAGGGGAATATGGATTTGAAATGGGCTACAGAACGAGGGAAAAGACCAAACACAGTGAGTGAATGGATTCAACTTGTAAAACCAGACAGTCTTTATTCGAACCAGCATTAACAGCACAAATGAGATGACCCGACACGGCCATGTTTCAGCAAAAGCAATGCCTGAGTCAATGGTCGATAAAATCTAAAAATACATAAACATTGTGACATAAATCAAAAGCAACAACCAGTCACATAAACAACAATGAGTCAAATAATAAAATAGATTCATTTAAAAATAGATAATGTCATGACTAATTAAAATCAATACACAAATAAATTAGTCTAAAACAATAATCAAAACATCTATAGCAGTAAACATCAGCTCATGGCAGTCGTCATCTTTAAAACCACTGACCACCATGAGCTGAATACTGGACAGATAATATTTAGATGCTTTAAGGCAGTTCTGAACCTGTCTGGTCTGGATACATATTTTGAACTATATGTGAATAAAAAAATCCCTAAGCAATAAATGATAGGCAATGAAAATATTTTCAACTTAATAGAAGGACTAGATGGTAATGAACCCTATTTTCACTTCTATTTGCTATGATAATGAAACTTTTTATATACAGAATTAGGAGCTACCATCATAATATGAATTGCAGCAAAAGATGGAATTGCAGATAAATTGATGCTTTTCAGGGATAATGTGTTACTTTGATATATATAATCCCATATTTTTGTTTGTGACACTGCAGCTAGTTATAGAGGAATTCAGTTATATGCAGGGATAGAAAAATCAATAAGTATAAAACAGAAATGATGCCAGTGAAGATGTCACGCTATGTTAAAGGGCTTACTGATGCTCTGTTCTCCTTTAGATCACATTTGAAATACCTGGCAGTCTGTATTTCTAGAGATATTGAATGCCTGTATTCAGATAATTTTCTTCTTCTACACCATTTAAAGAGTGTAGTTTTATAACAGGGTGCCTGGTTTAACAGGCCAATTATACAATATGCTACTTGGGTGCTATTTGATAAAGATAAAATAGGGACCTAAGGGGTCCATTTACAAAGGCGAGCTGAAAAATGGCTTGCGGTAGTGTAGGTGTGGATTTTGGGTGCATGCCGATCCATTTTTTAGCATGCCTGTAAAAAAGGTCTTTTTTTGTCGAAAATGGACATGCAGCAAAATCAAAATTGCTGCGCATCCATTTTGGGACTGAGACCGTACCATCAGCCATTGACCTAGCGGTAAATAATCCGGGTGGTAATGACCTACGCGCATCAAATGCCATTTTGCACGTGTCCATTACACGTGCCCAAAAATAAAAAATATTTTTCCAATGCGTGTATTGGATGTGCACCAAAAATGAAATTACCGCAAAAGCCAAGCGGTAGTTGGGCAGTAACTCCATTTCAGCATGTGTTGGGCGCACATGGACGCTTTCACGGCTTAGTAAAAGGGCCCCTAACCTGCTTATAATCGAACGAGAAAAAACGCCCAAGTTCCGACCTAAATTGGGAGATGGACGCTTATCTCACAAAAACGAATAACACGGTATAATCGAAAGCCAAACTTGGACATTTTCAACTGCACTCCATCGCAGAAGCGTACAAAGTTGACGGGGGCATGTCGGAGGCATGGTGAAGGCGGGACTGGGGCATGGTTATCACCCAAACAGAGATGAGCGCCTTTCGCCGATAATGGAAAAAAAGTATGCGTTTGTAGCTAGAATTTAGGGCACTTTTCCTGGACCCTGTTTTTTCACGAATAAGGCCCCAAAAAGTGCCCTAAATGACCAGATTACCACCAGAGGGAATCGGGGATGACCTCCCCTGACTCCCCCAGTGGTCACTAACCCTCTCCCACCACAAAAAATGATGTTTCACAAATTTTTATTTTCACCCTCAAATGTCATACCCACCTCCCTGGCAGTAGTATGCAGGTCCCTGGAGCAGTTGTTAGGGGGTGCAGTGGACTTCAGGCAGGTGGACCCAGGCCCATCCTCCCTACCTGTTACAATTGTGCTACTTAATGCTTAGTCATCCAACCCCCCCCCAAACCCACTGTACCCATATGTAGGTGCCCCCCTTCACCCCTTAGGGTGATAGTAATGGTGTAGATTTGTGGGCAGTGGGTTTTGAGGGGGATTTGGGGGGCTCAACACACAAGGGAAGGGTGCTATGCACCTGGGAGCTCTTTTACCTTTTTTTTTGTTTTTGTAAAAGTGCCCCCTAGGGTGCCCGGTTGGTGTCCTGGCATGTGAGGGGGACCAGTGCACTACGAATCCTGGCCCCTCCCATGAACAAATGCCTTGGATTTATTCGTTTTTGAGCCGGGCGCTTTCATTTTCCATTATCGCTGAAAAGCAAAAACGCCCAGCTCACAAATTGTCGAATAAAACATGGCCGTCTATTTTTTTTGAAAATACGGTTCGGTCCGCCCCTTCACGGACCCGTTCTCGGAGATAAACGCCCATGGAGATAGATGTTTTCATTCGATTATGCCCCTCCACGTGTCTTTATTACTTACTAGTGTAGTTGCAACTATCTTGCAGATGTGGAGACTTGTATCTGTTCTCCAGCAGGTCAGGTGCGCCTGCATCTGGGTCATGCAAGACGGTGCATAGATTTGGGTATTTTATTTATTTATTTGTAACACTTATACCCCACGCTTTCCCACTTATTAGCATAACAGGTTTACAAAGTAACATAGAATGGATAACAACTGTAATATAGTGTATAAAGAGGTGGACAATTAGATGTGGGTAAGTAAGATGGGTAAGGGATGAGGGTGGTAGAGGTAGGGAGTGGGAGGAGGGTGTGTATTGGGATAGTGTGTTGTTAATTAAGAAAGAATGTAAAGTGAGGGTTGGAAGAGGGATGAAATTTAGAAAGGATTAAGTAGGGAAGTATATTTCATGTTCTGTCTTATAGTCTGATCCGGGTAGCGCAGATGGACTTCTAATTTAAGTCAGGTCATTTGAATAGGCTTGCTTGAAGAGGTAAGTTTTTAGCAGCTTCCGGAAGGGTAAGTGGTCATTGACTATTCGAATCGATCTTAGAATTTATATGTATACTTGCAACCACTGCCCAAACTCTACCCCTGTACATGTCTACTGGCAAAGTACACACCATCATGTCACAGAGCATACTTTATGCCAGTGTATTTTTGAGTTCATTTATACATGTAAATCAGTATTTTACACTTGAAAATGGTATGTAAAATTATCCTCAGGATAGATATTTCCCTATGCAGAAAATATTTGCTCGTAATCTAGGTTCCTGATGATTTTACAAATTTCAGATTTGTGGATTAGGTGAAGAAACCTGGAATCTCTTGAAGGTTTTTTCCTGAGGCTAAGGAGGCTGGTTCCATCACTATCACAGATACTAAGACGTTTTGTTATGCAGCCTGTTTGAAGTCTATTAATGCCCAATGTAAAAGAAAGGTGGAAAAATACTGGGTGTCACTGAAAGAAAACCTTTCAATAAAAGGGACATTATGGGTTTGCTGTGGATTTCAGATAACTAAAGGAAAGGGTTACTGCCCTTGTTTTCCAGATTATTATCTGATGGCCACTGCCCCTACATGATTTATGGCTAGTGTTGATGGATTGGACCTGAGGTGGTTGCAGTTAGAAAGGACTCTAGTGAGTCCCTTTCTCTTGTATAGTTTGGCCATGGCTCAAGCTCAAAATGCTGTGCCTCATTTTCCGGTAATGCTCGCTACATCAAAAGTCTATGGTGTGTGGCCAAATGTTTGAAATTATCTTGGCCTGATATGAGGGTCTATGTCCCTTTGGTTCAATCCTGATTTGAGGACAAAAAATAAAGTGTTTAGTTGGGGGTGAATGACAGGATAGGGGTATTTGGTATGTATACCTGCTTTTGCATGATGGTAGGGAGTAGAATTTTAGCTGCAATTGAGGCACTGTTTACTGTGCTTGAAAGTAAATGTTCAGTCTCTGGGCTCAGCCTCTAAGTTAAGTGATTTTTGTGTTGATCTTGCAGATTCACCTAACAAGGCATCAGTTGTGGATATGCATGTGATGCCCTTAAGAGGGTTTGGGAGTACGATTTATAGGGGGGCGTTTCTGAGATACAATGGAAATTTTTGGTCTTGAGTCTGTAGACCATCATTGTTGGCCGCGGTCACTCAGTCTTTGTATTATGTAGTCCATTGGGTTTTGTGAACCCTTTCAAAGGTTGCAAAATTAACTTTTAGTGGCTTTAATAGATGGTGGTCTTGTGGGTCTCCTGTGAGTAGTTTGTCTTGTTTGTTGTATGCTTATCTGAATTTGATATAATTTTGGTTTCAGTGTGAGAGTAGATTACTAGTGTTAGAAATTGGGTCTGATCTGAATTATAAAATAGTTATTTGGAGGTCACCTGCTTAATCTCATTATGGAGTCCTTTTACTAACCCACATTAAAAAGTGGCCTACAGTAGTGTGGGCACGTGTTTTTGGTGGATACTGGGCCATTTTTCACTTCAGCTTGAGAAAATGCATTTTTAATGGGGCAGTAAATGGCTATGCGCTAAAATTAAAGGTAATGTGTAGCTATTTACTGCCTGAGCCCTTACCACCACCCATTTACCTAGCGATAAAGGCTCACGCGCTACTAATGCAGTAATCAGACAGTGTGTGCCAATGTGGTCACACTGCCGATTACCCCGGAAATGTCCCCCACAGCAGAAAATTGAAAATTATGTTCTATCATATGAAATAGCACATGCCAACTTTGAAACTAATGCAGGGTGCCCGCACTAACCCTGCAGATTTAGGGCACGCTACCTGCACATTAGCTCTACCACTGCTTAGTAAAAGGGCCCTCTGTGTTTGTATAACCTCAGGTTGTTGGGGGGGGGGGGGGGGTTGTATTGTTTATGTTTTATTTGTTAATAAAGAGGTTGAACTAAAAAAGGAAAGGATTACTTCTGAATCACCTAGTCATTCTCTGTTTATTGTTTGAAGAAAATGTCACAAAGTTTGAGATAAGTTTATTCTTCTCTCCTTTGAGGGAGTAATTTTATAAAGCATTATTCTTGTGTAAATCATGTTTCACAATAGAAAATGGCTATTATAAAGTGGCTATTAGAAAATAGCATTGGGGGACTAAGATGACATCTTGAGAAGAGGTGTGGTGAGGAGCTCTCGGTTTGCTTGGCACATTTTGAGACTGAGATGGGGACATAGAAGGTCAAGCTTCATGTCTACCCCTTGGAACCTAGCAAGCCCCCTAGAATGGTCCAATCTACCCTGGATTTTACCTTGAGCTGACCACAATAAGTTGAGCTGACAGCTTCAGGTGGCCCTGAGAATAATGGGGGGGGGGGGGGGGGGTACAGTTTGGAAAAAGCATTGTTGAGCCCCATAGCAATTGCAGGGCCACCTCAACTTGGATGTGATACTGCAACGACGTAGGCAGAACTCTCAATCTCCAAGAGTGGTATCATTTGCTGAGGAGGAGGACTCCATTAGTGATTTCTTCCCTGATTTAAGAGGGAAGCTTAGGTGTGTAGGGAAAGCATATTAATCTCTCCCCCAAGACCTCTGGATCAACCTTCCTCTGTGGTTGTTGGATGTATGCTGAAGAAATCTGCAACAGTCACTCTGGATTTTCTTTTATATTTCAACAAGCCAATTCAAGAAATCTTGATCTTCCAGTTGATTATCTAAGTTTATGTGGAGGGGCATAATCGAACGGGGACGACCATCTCTAAGGGCGTCCATCTCTAAGGATGTTCCGGCGAAGGGGCAGGGAAACCCGTATTATCGAAAGAAGATGGGTGTCCATCTTTTATTTCGATAATATAGTGGCGGACGCCCAAATCTCAACATTTAGGTCGACCTTAGAGATGGTCGTCCCCGGTTTTCGGCCATAATGGAAACCGAGGACGACCATCTCAAAAATGACCAAAATCCAAGCCCTTTGGTCATGGGAGGAGCCAGCATTCATAGTGCACTGGTGCCCCTGACATGCCAGGACACCAACCGGGCACCCTAGGGGGCACTGCAGTGGACTTCAGAAATTGCTCCCAGGTACATAGCTCCCTTACCATGTGTGTGCTAAGCCCCCCAACCCCCCCTAAAACCCACTGCCCACAACTGTACACCACTACCATAGCCCTTAGGAATGAAGGGGGGCACCTACATGTGGGTACAATGGGTTTTGGGTGGGTTTTGGAGGGTTCACATTAACTGATGGGGGGGGGGATGGGTCTGGGTCTGGCTGCCTGAAATGTACTGCACCCACTAAAAACTGCTCCAGGGACCTGCATACTGCGCTGATGGAGCTGGGTATGACATTTGAGACTGGCATAGAGGCTGGAAAAAATGTTTTTTTAAATTTTATTTTGGGTGGGAGGGGGTAGATGACCACTGGGGGAGTAAGGGGAGGTCATCTCCCATTCCCTCCAGTGGTCATCTGGTCAGTTCGGACACCTTGAGGCTTGGTCATGAAAAAAAGGGACCAAATAAAGTCTACCAAATGCTCATGAGGGACGCCCTTCTTTTTTCCATTATGGGCCGAGGATGCCCATCTCTTAACCATGCCCCCATCCCGCCTTTGGTACACTGCCGACACGCCCCCGTGAAATTTGGTCGTCCCCGCGACAGAAAGCAGTTGAGGATGCAAAAAATCGGCTTTCGATTATGCAGATTTGGGCAACCTCGGGAGAAGGACGCCCATCTCCCGATTTGTGTCGGAAGATGGGTGTCTTTCCCTTTTGAAAATAAGCTAGATGATGTCTGTTTGATTTTATAAGAAGTCCATTAAATACCTTTATGTATGTGACTCTCAGATTGTAAGCTGAGCAGGATAGACTTTTTTTAAATAAATAAAATAAAATAAATCAAGGTACTGGATAATTCTATGCATGTTTCAACACATTTTTTTCTAATCGTTTGAACAAGTTCTTGAGCAGGTACAAGAAGCTACTCATTTGGACCAGCTAGAGCTTCAATTAATTGCCATGCAAAAGTTAAATCTGTTTCAAGTTAAAAAAGGAATCATTACTAAGAAAAATAGAGTACTTGGAAAATTATGGGAGAAGGAACAATCTTTGTTTCCTAAGGGGGTCTTTTACTAAAGCTTAGCTCGAGTTATCTGCAGCAGGACCCATAGGAATAAAATGGGCCCTGCTGCAGATAGCTCGAGCTAAGCTTTAGTAAAAGACCCCCTGAGTTTCCCTAGATCACCTATCTATCACCTACCTATCTGTTTACTAAAGCTTAGCTACAGTTATCTGCAGCAGGGCCCATAGGAATAAAATGGGCCCTGCTGCAGATAACTCAGGCTAAGCTTTAGTAAACAGGGTTGTAGGAGTACTGAAACCAGGTACAAAGAATTCTAGGCTTTAAAGTCAAGAGTTCAGACACTGGGGGGGGGGGGGGGGGGGGGGGGGGGAGTACTTTTGTTGCTAAATTTCCATGTTGTTGTTTAGTAACCCATAGTGGTAATAATTATTTGTTTTTTGATCCCAAACAGCTCAAGGATTTTTTTAGTTGCTAAGGAAACTGTTTCAGTATCTTTAGCCTTTCTATAATGTTCCTTAACCAGCTGTTGCCTGCTTGTTTCCTTCTTCTCCTTAATGTACTTTATTTCATTTGAATTTCTTTTTCTTGTGGGCTAAAGATGGTGTTAATTTCTATAAATGCAACAAATAAATTTCTCTTTTTTAATCTTTATATTGAGTTTTTTTTTTAATGATTAAACAGTAAATTAGCAAGTAGTCCTTCACAAATGGGTCCTTTTACTAAAGTGCACTTAAAAATGGCCTGCAGTAGTGTAAACGTGGGTTTTGGCTGAGCGCAGAATCATTTTTCAGCACACCTGTAAAAAAGGTCTTTTTTAAATTTTTGCCGAAAATGCACATGCAGCAAAATGAAAATTGCTGCACGTCCATTTTGAGTTTGAGATCTTACCGTCATCCATTGACCTAGTGGTAAAGTCTCACACAGTAACCAGGCAGTAATGACCTATGTGTGCCAACACATCCATTACGCAAGCCAAAAATGAATTTATTGGCCGTGCATATCGGACACATGGCAAAAATGAAATTACAGCAAGAGCCACGCGGTAGCCGTGCAGTAACGCCATTTTGGTGCATGTTGGGCACGCTTAGACTCTTACACGGCTTAGTAAATGGTCCCCAAAGAGAGATAATAGATACAATGGGGCTCATTTTCAAGAGAAGAAAAGTCTTAAAATGTCATAAAGTGGTATTTGGACATTTTTCTCCAAAAACATCCAAATCACGATTTTCAAAACTCAGAATTGAGATGTTTTTTTCTGCAGTGTGTGCAAATCACAAGGGGGCATGTTGGAGGCGTGTTGGGAACGGGATTTGGGCATTCACAAAACTTGGGATATTTTTCTGCCATAATGGAACAAAGCAAAAATGTCCAAGGCTAAAATTTAGACGTTTTGGTCTAGTTCTGTTTCAATCACAACAAAGTCACAAAAAGATACCCTAAATGAGCAGATGACCACTGGAGGGATTAAGGCATGATCCCACTTACTTCCCCAGTAGTCACAGACCTCTATCCCACCCCACAAAGATGTGAAAAAAACAGTACATGCCAGCCTCTATGACAGCTTCAGATGTCGTAGTCAGTCTTATTAGAGTAGCAAGCAGGTTCCTGGAGAATCCTAGTGGTTGGTGTAGTGCACTGTAGAGAAGGAAACCCAGACCATATCCCATTCTAACTGATAACACTTGTGATGGAATGTGAGATCCCTCCAAAACCCACCAAAAACCTATTGTACCTACATATAGGTGACACCTGCAGGCAGAAGAGCTATTGTAGTGGTGTACAGTTGGGTATAGTAGGTTTTTGGTAGGTTTTGGAGGGCTCACCACACAATATAAGGGGGTAATGGTGAGATGTGTACCTGGGGATCTTTTATGTGAAGTCCACTGCAGTGCCCCCTAGGGTGCCCCACTGCTCTGCTGAGATGTCTGTGTGGCCAGTCTACTAAGAATGCTGGCTCCCTTAATTCCTTAATCCCTGAGCACAAAAAGTCTAGAAAATTGTCATTTTCAAAACAAAAAGTTGAATGTTTTTCTGATTTGAAAATGACGATGTTTGCTACTGGATTTCTGGATGTTTTTCCAAAAATGTCCAAAATTGGATTTAGAAGTCATATCTAAAAGACCCCTCAATACATACTACTGTTGTCAAGTCATATAACTGAAATATTATAACGGTGAAAAACAGACCCCCCCCCCCCCCCCAGAAAAAAAGTTGTAAGAGGAATGAGATCTCTCCACCCACCATGATCAAACTTTCATAATATACTGGGTACTACAAATCTTCAAACCGAGTAAATGAATACCTATGGTCTACGTATCCCTGATCCAGAAGATAAGGTCAATTCAGATTATGCTACCACAACAGCTTAACCAGTTCTTTTAAACTTCAGCAATGGTTGCCAAATCTGCTCAAACTTTAATACTGTACCCCTATACTTGGCAGCCATTTATTTCTTAGACTTAATTCTTCAGTTTTATATTCCTATTTCCTTTGCATTTTGTATTGAGTGTTATAATTTAAAGGTACAGTACAGTCTCGATTATCTGATCTTTGCTATGCAGTGTTTTACATATTATCCAACTTTTTACTTATCCTACAATGGGTCAGTCCCATTTACATTGGATTATTGAGACTGTACTGTATATGATAAAATGGAATACATGGATAAAAAGTAGGTGCACCAAAAGTTAGCACCTACATTAATGCTATCTGTGCAATGGTGTTCCTAGGGGCAGAGCTTTATAAAATACATGTGTGCATACATAGAGATCATGCATAGATTTATATCTGTCTCAGAGCAGTTATGAATTCATGCAAGTTTTTATGTGCTATTAGGCATAGTCCTGGATAATATAGGCATAAATGACCAGATTATATATATGGCGCCATAAAAATCAGTACCGAAAAAAATACACTTAGGCATATTCTATAAACTATGCCTAATGTTAGGCTCAGTTTATAGAACAAGCCTAGCACCTGTCCATGTGACTAAATTTAGTTGCAGGTATTTACGCCAAGTAAAACTTGGTGTAAATGCCAGTGACTAAGTGAGGCATGGAGCAGGTACATTCTATATCAGTGTGCATAGATTTTAGAAACGGCCATGACCCACCTATTCCACACCCATGGCAACACCTCCTTTTCTGTTCTGTGACTTAGAATTTACACATAAAATTTTACATAATATGTTTAGCAAGTTCTGCGCGTAAATTCTAATTAATGCCAATTAGTGTCAATAATTGCCTGTGAAATGGCAATTATCAGTGCTGATTGGCTTGTTAAGATAATTAATTTGCACACACAAATCAGAAATATGACTTGATTTGTGCATGCAACTCCAGTTACACTATACAGAATCCAGGGGAAATGGCTACTTAATAATAATAATAATAATAATAATAATAATATCCCCATATACAGTGGTGGAAATAAGTATTTGATCCCTTGCTGATTTTGTAAGTTTGCCCACTGACAAAGACATGAGCAGCCCATAATTGAAGGGTAGGTTATTGGTAACAGTGAGAGATAGCACATCACAAATTAAATCCGGAAAATCACATTGTGGAAAGTATATGAATTTATTTGCATTCTGCAGAGGGAAATAAGTATTTGATCCCCCACCAACCAGTAAGAGATCTGGCCCCTACAGACCAGGTAGATGCTCCAAATCAACTCGTTACCTGCATGACAGACAGCTGTCGGCAATGGTCACCTGTATGAAAGACACCTGTCCACAGACTCAGTGAATCAGTCAGACTCTAACCTCTACAAAATGGCCAAGAGCAAGGAGCTGTCTAAGGATGTCAGGGACAAGATCATACACCTGCACAAGGCTGGAATGGGCTACAAAACCATCAGTAAGACGCTGGGCGAGAAGGAGACAACTGTTGGTGCCATAGTAAGAAAATGGAAGAAGTACAAAATGACTGTCAATCGACAAAGATCTGGGGCTCCACGCAAAATCTCACCTCATGGGGTATCCTTGATCATAAGGAAGGTTAGAAATCAGCCTACAACTACAAGGGGGGAACTTGTCAATGATCTCAAGGCAGCTGGGACCACTGTCACCACGAAAACCATTGGTAACACATTACAACATAACGGATTGCAATCCTGCAGTGCCCGCAAGGTCCCCCTGCTCCGGAAGGCACATGTGACGGCCCGTCTGAAGTTTGCCAGTGAACACCTGGATGATGCCGAGAGTGATTGGGAGAAGGTGCTGTGGTCAGATGAGACAAAAATTGAGCTCTTTGGCATGAATTCAACTCGCCGTGTTTGGAGGAAGAGAAATGCTGCCTATGACCCAAAGAACACCGTCCCCACTGTCAAGCATGGAGGTGGAAATGTTATGTTTTGGGGGTGTTTCTCTGCTAAGGGCACAGGACTACTTCACCGCATCAATGGGAGAATGGATGGGGCCATGTACCGTACAATTCTGAGTGACAACCTCCTTCCCTCCGCCAGGGCCTTAAAAATGGGTCGTGGCTGGGTCTTCCAGCACGACAATGACCCAAAACATACAGCCAAGGCAACAAAGGAGTGGCTCAGGAAGAAGCACATTAGGGTCATGGAGTGGCCTAGCCAGTCACCAGACCTTAATCCCATTGAAAATTTATGGAGGGAGCTGAAGCTGCGAGTTGCCAAGCGACAGCCCAGAACTCTTAATGATTTAGAGATGATCTGCAAAGAGGAGTGGACCAAAATTCCTCCTGACATGTGTGCAAACCTCATCATCAACTACAGAAGACGTCTGACCACTGTGCTTGCCAACAAGGGTTTTGCCACCAAGTATTAGGTCTTGTTTGCCAGAGGGATTAAATACTTATTTCCCTCTGCAGAATGCAAATAAATTCATATACTTTCCACAATGTGATTTTCCGGATTTAATTTGTGATGTGCTATCTCTCACTGTTACCAATAACCTACCCTTCAATTATGGGCTGCTCATGTCTTTGTCAGTGGGCAAACTTACGAAATCAGCAAGGGATCAAATACTTATTTCCACCACTGTATATTCCAAACTTCCCTAGCCCATGGTTAGTATAATAGCATTTTCAAAGCTGTGCTGGATTGGGCTCCTGGACTGGCTCAGCATGGGGGACTTAGGATAGGGGGGGGGGGGGCTAACCAGAGACTCTTATCAGCATATTGTGTACATAGGTTGAGTGGATGAAAAGCAGGCTGGTGAGGGGCTCTGTCCCAACAACTTGTTTATCAAGGGAGTGCTGAATGAGGATGACTAAGTCTTGGAGTCGAGATAATGTGCTCAATCTCATCGATCTACCTTCAAGAAATGCGCTAATAACTGCAAGGACCTACCTCAATCTTTATTATTCCTACTGTAGGAATGTAAAATACAAGACCCTTTTTGCTTCGTCCTTCCCCTACATCAGTCCAAAATGCTGGAATGTTCTGCTGAGACAACTAAAAGAACTAGTCGGCCACCAGCTGTTCAAAAAGTCTTTGAAAACATTCTTATTCGCCAAAGCTTATTCCAATGATATCTCCTATGTTTAACCTCCCTCCCTTGCTGACTGTGCATGGTTATCTGCTGGTTGCTTTGCCCCTAACGTTCCCCTCGTGTTGTCCCCTGTTCCATTCCCTGCCTGTCACCATCTGTAACTGTGTCATCTTTGCATTGTATTGTTTCCTCTTGAATTCATGTAAGCCACATTGCGCCTGCACTTGTGGGAAAATGTGGGGTAGAAATGCACCAAAATAAATAAATAAATAATTTCTCAAAAGGTCATCTGTAATTATATTAAAAAACATAACATTCTATTATGCGATTTATGTAATTTGAGATGCAAAAAGGACACAAAAAATTAAAAATATTGTTGACATTTTCTTATCATTTGGAAATGACAGCACATCCATAATAATCTGACTATAAATCTGAGATCGTGTTCGCATTTCTTATCTATGTCTATGACGGTTACTAGACTGTGAATATGCACATATGGTAGTTCTGTTGCTCTCTTCTGTTTTTCAAATGTCTGTGTGTATGTGTATATCATTTGTGTGTATGTGTGTGTGTTTTAAAACATTTTACATTTTGAAATAATCTGCAAGTTAAAAGACAATTTCTGTTGCATAAACTTTAGATGCAGCACACAATATTTTACTCTGTTGGTATTTTCTTTACCAAGGACACTGTTTTTTAGTTTTTTCATATGCCTTGTAAAGTGTCTGCATGAGTCTGTGTACACTCTAGATTGATTTGTTGATTCTTGAAGCAGGTGCCCCCGGCCGAAACGTAGATCTGAATCGAGTCCAACTAATAAAATTGCTTTTTACCCTTGAGTTGGAACTGTATTGGTCCTCCCCTACTTTGATTTTTGTTCTGTGCCTTGAATCATAGGGGTTTTCTCTTCTTCTTTTTTGTTTTCATGTAAACATGTTATCCACTTGGTTAAATTATTTATTACTGTGCACGAAGTTTTTGAATTTGCCACACTTTAACAGCAAATATTAACACGCAGTAAGTGCAGCGGCTATGCTTATTCTCTGCAGTTACTCCACTGAAATAGCCTTTACTGCACATTAAGACTATTCATAGTGTTGATCCACTGAATGCCTCCTTTTGAGGAGGTAATGTGCACCACTGCAATGTAAAGGGGGTTGAATTTTTTTTTATTAAAAAAAGGCTTGCTTGGGCAGGGGAGCCCTGGAGGTCCTGAGGTGCTACTGGGCTGGTCCCAGGTCAGTCTGGGTTGATCTGGGGCTGGATTTGCCCCATCATTGTTGGGAATCATTTTGGGTCTGGGTTGGTTCCGGGGGTGAGGAACAACCATAACGTGGCAGGTATAATAAGGTGCACTACCACAAAATGATGTCAGTAGGGAGGAGAGCCATTAGGAAAATGACTGGCTTCAGCTCAGGCCTGCCAGAGATCCTGTGTGTCATGGTCTCAGTGTCTTAATAAATGTCATATACTCAGGAACAACGTGAGCTCTTGCGCTGCTGTCAACAAACAGCAGCAGCAGGCAAAACCTTCCAACCAGGACTGGACTGAACAAGCAGGACTGGAGCAGACTAGATGTGCAATAAGCACACAGGCAGAAACAGACCAGAAGTGCACAGAGCACACAGACAGTACTAAAACACAAACCAGGACTGGACTAGGCAGCGAACACAGAGACAGAACCATGTAAAGCCAGAAGAGAAAACAAACGGGTAGCAAGGCCAAAATGGGAATCCGTGCACACTGAGCCCTCTCATTCAGCTGCAAGGCCAAACTGGAACCCAAGGACAACGGCAGAAGGAAGAAGAGACTAGACAGAGCTCTAGGCAAGGCAGACTAGGCAGAGCTCTAGGTGAGACAGACCTCAAGGCTAGGCCACAAAAACAAACAACAGATCAAACAGGCAATAAGCAAGACAGACGTGCTAACACTAGCACACAGACAAGCTGAAGAACTAAGGCAGAAGTGCTAACCCTAGCACACAAACAAACAGAAGAACTCAGGCAGAAGTGCTAACCTTAGCACACAGACAAATAGAACTAATGCAGAAGTGCCACACAGGCACACTATCTAGGAAGAAGTGCTACACAAGCACACTGACTAGGACACAGGGCAGAAGTGCTACACAAGCACACTGACAAACCTGGAGACCTTTGGCTTTGCAAAGGCCCTGAATGAATGTCCTCACCTTCCTTATGAGGGCCTTCACTGATGATGTCATGACTACAGGAAAGAGACTTGGAACACAAAGAAAGTGGTATCAGAGGCAACAATACAAAGAAAAGAAAGACTGGAGCCACCTCTGAAGCTGACCACCATAAGACAAGGTGAGACTGAAAGTGGAATCACAACTACAGTCGTGACACTGTGTATGCTCAGTGACTCACGCATGCACATTTGTGCTTGTTGAAGCTCTGGTAGGCCTCTGGAAAGCTAGGGCCTCAATTTTCAATGCCTGGCAAGATGCCATGTCAGGCCGCGGGCAGCCACTGCCAGCAAGGGAAGCCAGTCCGCAGTCATTACCAGTGGAGGCAGCCAGAAGGACATCAAGAGAACAAGGTAGGAGGTTTCCTGACCGCAGGGTTTATTTATTTAATTTTACTTAAGTTGTTTTTGGCCTTGGGATTCAGAGTTGTTTTCAAAAAATTATTTTTTATAAATTGGGGGGGGGGGGGGTCTGAGGGTCTCTGAGAGGTGGGTTCTGCTGCTGTGGACCCTTAAAAATATTTTGAGTGTTTATTTTAGTCATTCTAGGTGTAGAGTGTCTAGCTTAGTTTAAAATGCGAGTGTTCTGATTCTGTCAGGTGTGTCTACAAATGTAAATTATTTCAACCCTTTTTGTGAGTTTGGAGAGGTTTCATTGAATTTTGCAAATGTGTAAAGCGGCAATGAATTGTGATTTTTACATTTGAAAAGCATTGTCTGGATTTTACTGTTATAGCATTGTTGTATGGGACATTTTTATGGAAATTAAGAACCTAAGAATAGCCATATTGGGTCAGGCAAATGATCTTTCTAGCCCAGTATCCTGCTTCCAACAGTGGCAAATCCAGGTCACAAGTACCTGGATTAAACCCAATTAGTAGCAACATTCCATGCTACCAATCCTCGGGCAAGCAGTGGCTTCCCCATGTCCATCTCAATAACAGACTATGGACTTTTCCTCCAGGAACTTGTCCAAACCTTTTTTAAACCCAGATACATTAACCATTATTATCACATCCTCTGATAGCAAGTTCTAGAACTTAACTATTCTTTTGAGTGAAAAAATATTTCCTCCTGTTTATCTTAAAAGTATTTCCATATAGTTTCATCGAATGTCCCCTGGTCTTTGTAATTGTCACTTTATTTTGTAAAGAACAGTGATTTTCCCATTAAAACATATGTGAAATTATAGTTTCAAAATGGAAATTACCATTGTAAAATCTGAGTTCAATGCTTTGGGCTCCAACTGTAAGCTTTATAATGTGGAAGCTGATTGGCTGGTGGGGAGCAGGTGACTCAAGCCTAGTCCTTGTTGTCTTAGGAACAGCTTGGGAACTCTGGTCTGAGGAATTGAAGACTGAGAGACAGTTGTGTGTGCCAAGGTCTCTGTATGAGAGAGTGAGAAAGAGAGAAAATTGGTGATTGAAAAGTCAGAAAAAGTTTATTCATGGCTTTATTTTATTGAATTGAGTGATCATGAAAGCAAGCGTGTGAAGAAAATAAATTTTTAACACAAATTTCATTAACTTTTAAATTCTTGGTAGCTGCTGAGGCTGTTTGAAGTCACAAAGGTGAGGGAGTAGATTGAGATAGAGCTTGCAATCTAAGGGGGGGGGGGGGTTACTAAAGATTAGCTTGAGTTATCTGCAGCAGGGCCCATTTTATTCCTATGGGCCCTGCTAATAACTTGAGCTAATCTTTAGTAAAAGACCCCCTAAGCTTTTGAAAGCAGTGCTTGAGTTTAGTTGTAAATCCAATTCTGACATGGTTTGGCCTACCACTGACTGACTGAAGTTCATCCACTCAATGTGATAGTGAGAGAGAGAGAGAGAGAGAGAGAGAGAAAGAGAGAGAGAGAGAGAGTTCAACCATGAGCTCCTCTTTAGTCAGGGAATCAGTACAGTTAGGATGCCAGTAGAGAAAATAATTATTTGTTTGATTTAGAACAGTTATCCAACCCTTAGTATTTTTCTTTCTAATTTAAAATATTGAGAGTTCCATTGACAGAAAGAGGGACACAGGGTTTTTTTTTCTTCCCCTTTGAGTTTATTTAAGCTAACAGGTGCTAAAGAACTTCCTGAGGAGGCTTTGCTGATGACTTTGGGCACCATCGTCCAAGAAAGACCAAAACCCAACTCAAGCAGTACCTTCAGCTAAGTGATTCCACACTGCAGCACATAACACCAGAAAGTTTGTCATACTTAGGGGTGGGAACTTACACTACTTACCTGAATCCACATACCGGGAGGTTAATGTTTAGGTAACAAGTTTAGGTAACAAGAGGTTAACAAAGCTAAAATACTTATCTGGTGGTTATGTATGTTGAGCATTTCTGGTGTCACAGAGTCATTCGAATCTGCAACTTGGATGCATGATTCCTGGTTATGAAGAGGAAAAGAAAACATTGTTGTTAGTTACTTAGGGGCCTGTTTACAAAGGCACAATAGGCTCTACATGCATGCCGCGCATGCCAAAATGAGACTACTGCCAGGTAACCACACCCCCTGGAAGTAATTTTGGATTTGGCACACGCTCATACTGCCGGAACAAATTATCTTTTTATTTCCTACCATGCACGGCATTTCCAGTGTTAATCGGCAGTTGGTGCATGCTGACCAGTCATCACACATGTAGCACGTGAGCCCATACAGCTAGATCAATGGGTGGTGTTAAGAGCTCAGGCCATAAATAGGTGTGTGCTAGTCTCAGTTTTCCTGGTCCATTGAAAATAATCCTTTTTTCCCAGACACGGTAAAAACTGTCCAGGCACGCACCAAAAGCATACGCCCACACAACCACAGGCCACTTTTTGCCGTGGCTTAGTAAAAGGACCCCTTAAATTGTAAACAGCACTTTAGTTCAAACTGCACAGTCAAACATCTTGAACACTTTATGCAAACTGGTTTCAGTGCAGCTGTGAATTTTTAATCCTAATTTTAAAAATACATTTTAATTATATTTATTCATTTCCATTTTAACAGCTTTTAAAGTTTCATGTGTAATAAAGTGATTTTAAAACAACTGCAAATCTGGTCTTAATGTTGCAGTTGCTGCGAAGTTCCCACTTTCTCATATTTCTTTGTAAATTCCCTAAGTGGCTAGTTACAGTGGGAAACCCTAATACTGTGACAAAAATTTCAATTAAGTTGTAGTAACACCGGTCTGCTACTAGGGTCATTTACAGTAAACTGCTCAAGTGGCAGTACACAGTAAGTACCATGTGCCAACTTCAGTTACAGTCTACACCCATTCTCATAATTCACCCAGTTTCTTCCGCCGAACACAGCAAATAGTTTACACAAAGGACTCAAATACAAAACAACCTATGCATCAAGTTTCTCCTATTTAAGCGCACAAATATGGAACGCACTCCCAAAAGCTGTGAAAACAATCCACAACCACCTAAACTTCAGAAAATCACTAAAAATTAACCTCTTCAAAACGGCCTACAATACAGATCCAATGTAAATCCCAACATCCGGCCACACAATAAACCAAAGACCATACTGGACAATATACAACCTCCCTCCTTTCGACCCTAATGGAGCTTGGAATATATCTCAGACAGCTTGAAAATTTTGGGAGTCACAATTGACCGAAATCTCACACTCGAGGAACAAGTGAAAAATACAGCAAAGAAAATGTTCTACTCAATGTGGAAACTTAAAAGGATCAAACCTTTCTTCCCCAGGGATGTATTCTGCAGCTTAGTACAATCAATGGTGCTAAGCCATCTAGATTACTGCAATGCCATTTATGCCGGATGCAAAGAAAAAATCATTAAGAAGCTTCAAACCGCTCAAAACACAGCAGCCAGACTCATATTTGGGAAAGTGAAATACGAAAGTGTCAAACCCCTAAGAGAAAAACTACACTGGCTCCCATTAAAAGAATGAATTGCGTTCAAAGTCTGCACCCTGGTACACAAAATCGTTCACGGGGAAGCCCCGACCTATATGTCAGATCTCATAGACTTGCCTACCAGGAACGCAAAAAAATCAGCACGCACATTCCTCAATCTACACTACCCTAACTGTAAAGGGCTAAAATATAAATCCACATACGTGACCAGTTTCTCATACATTTGCACGCAGATATGTAACGCTCTACCGAAAGCCATAAAAACAACGCAAGACCTAACTATCTTCCGAAGGCTATTGAAAACTGAGCTGTTCAAGGAGGCATACCATAAACATCCATCTTAAACACTAAATAATAAGATCCTACATGAACTAGACAAAACCGAAATCTTATCACTTGACTGATTGACCTCTTTGCTAGAAATGAACAACCACTAATACTTTAATCCTTACGTCGAATATGAACTCTTTAGTCGATGACCTAATGTATGTTACAATCCGAGTTATTATTCGGGATGCTTCATGCAGTATCATAATGTATTCTTCTTTACCGTGTATGTACGCACATGTTATATATATATACGCCTTGATCTATTCCATGTATATCACGTTCTATGTATGTTACCATGGATATATACACCTTGACACAATACCATTTGTAATTCTGTTACCCGGAAATGGCAACCATTTTGGCAAATGTAAGCCACATTGAGCCTGCAAATTGGTGGGAAAATGTGGGATACAAATGCTACAAATAAATAAATCTACCTTATTCAAACACAACATAGCCTTGTATCTGTTCTCTACCGGATTTGGAAAACGCCTTACGGTACTGTGTAAGCCACATTGAGCCTGCAAATAGGTGGGAAAATGTGGGGTACAAATGCAACAAATAAATAAATAAACCATTGCTTGCTATCATTCCACCACGGTAATATCACACTGGTGTGGTAAATGTGCATGCTAATTCATATGTTAACTGCTTAACACACTTTAGAATAGGAGCTTAAAGGCCATGTTTACTAAGCCACACTGTAGGCACACTATTGTTTTTAGCGTGCACTAAAAATTAGTGTGTGCTAATGCTAGAGATGCCCATAGGAATATTTATTTTATTTTTATTACATTTGTGCCCCGCACTTTCCCACTCATGGCAGGCTCAATGTGGCTTACATGGGGCAATGGAGGGTTAAGTGACTTGCCCAGAGTCACAAGGAGCTGTCTGTGCCTGAAGTAGAAATCAAACTCAGTTCCTCAGTTCTCCAGGACCAAAGTCCACCACCCACCCTAACCACTAGCCCACTCTTCCACTCTAGCATCAGCATGCACTAAAATTTAGTGTGTCCTAAAAACGTTAGCGCACCTTAGTAAACAGGGCCCTAAGTTATTTTATATCTTTTGGGAACAGATCCATCAGCTAGACAAATAATAAATTATATGAATTTATAGTCATGGTTTTGTTTTGAATAGCATAACATAACACTGTTTTAGTGACCTTTTTCACAAAGGTCAAGTTTTAAAGGTTATCTGGGGCCACCTTCTAAATCTGACTCCATTCAATAAACTGCTTCCTTACAATTGCTCCAGTACAAAAGGTATCATATGTATCTCATATGAACATTTATCATGTTACACATTTTAAGCTAGGATCTTGTTGTTTTGGATATTTTAAAATACTGCACATCTGTTCTCTGCATAATCTTTAATATAGGTTGTAGAACTGATATGTTTTAGGATTCACATTGCTCATAAATTATGAAAGCAGCCAAAGGAGCACATTTTCAATCACTTCTGTAGTTGCTGAAATCATGTATGAGCTAAAATCCAGGAAGAAATCCATTAGCCTTTTATAGTTCTCTCTGGCCTTTAATTGCTCTATACAAAACAAAACCATGACTATAAATTCATATAATTTATTGTTTATCTAGCGGATGGAACTGTTTCCAAAAGATGTAAAAACAGTATTTTAAAATATTCAAAATAACAAGAACTTAGCTACCATAGAACCTTAAATAATGCAACAAGATACATTTGCATGCAAGATGTATATCATATCTTTTGTATTGGAGCAATTGAGAGGGGACAGTTCACTGAATGGAGTAAGATTTAGAAGGTGGCCCCAGATAACCTTCAAAACTTGACCTGTATGAAAAAGGTCACTAAACACAGTGTTATGTTTCTCTCCTCAATCACTGGCTGACTACTTCCGCGACAAGGTCCAGAAGATCAACCTTGAATTCACCACCAAACCCTCCCCTCCTCTTCATCCCATTACCCACTCCCTCAACCAACCAACCCAGGCCTCCTTCTCCTCTTTTCCTGATATCACCGAAGAGGAAACCGCCCATCTCCTCTCCTCCTCGAAATGTACCACCTGTTCCTCAGACCCCATCCACACCAACTTACTTAACACCATCTCTCCTACTATCACCCCCGCTATCTGTCATATCCTTAACCTCTCTCTTTCCACTGCAACTGTCCCGGACACCTTCAAGCATGCCGTAGTCACACCCCTCCTCAAAAAGCCATCACTTGACCCTACCTGTCCCTCCAACTACCGCCCCATTTCCCTCCTACCTTTCCTCTCCAAGATACTTGAACGTGCCGTCCACAGCCGTTGCCTCAATTTTCTCTCCTCTCATGCCATTCTCGATCCGCTTCAATCCGGCTTTCGCCCCCTGCACTCGACAGAAACGGCACTATCTAAAGTCTGCAATGACCTACTCCTTGCCAAATCCAAAGGTCACTACTCCATCCTCATCCTCCTCGACCTATCCGCCGCCTTTGACACTGTCAATCATAACTTACTTCTTGACAATCTGTCCTCCTTTGGATTCCAGGGCTCTGTCCTCTCCTGGTTCTCCTCTTATCTCTCCCATCGTACCTTCAGAGTACACTCTCAGGGTTCGTCCTCCTCCCCTATCCCACTCTCTGTTGGAGTCCCCCAGGGATCTGTCCTTGGACCCCTCCTTTTCTCAATCTACACCTCTTCCCTGGGCTCCCTGATTTCATCTCATGGCTTCCACTACCATCTCTATGCTGATGACACCCAGCTTTATCTCTCCACACCAGACATCACTGCGGAAACCCAGGCCAAAGTATCGGCCTGCTTATCCAACATTGCTGCATGGATGTCCAATCGCCACCTGAAACTGAACATGGCCAAGACCGAACTTCTTGTCTTCCCACCCAAACCCACCTCTCCTCTCCCTCCACTCTCTATTTCAGTTGATAACACCCTCATCGTCCCCGCCTCATCTGCCCGCAACCTCGGTGTCATCTTCGACTCCTCCCTCTCCTTCTCTGCACATATCCAGCAGATAGCCAAGACCTGTCGCTTCTTCCTCTATAACATTAGCAAAATTCGCCCTTTCCTCTCTGAGCACACCACCCGTACTCTCATCCACTCTCTCATTACCTCTTGCCTTGACTACTGCAACCTACTCCTCACTGGCCTCCCACTTAGCCATCTATCCCCCCTTCAGTCCATTCAGAGCTCGGCTGCACGTCTTATCTTCCGCCTGGACCGATATACTCATATCACCCCTCTCCTCAAGTCACTTCACTGGCTTCCGATCAGGTACCGCATACAGTTCAAGCTTCTCCTACTAACATACAAATGCACTCGATCCGCAGCCCCTCCTTACCTCTCTACCCTCATCTCCCCTTACGTTCCTACCCGTAACCTCCGCTCTCTAGACAAATCCCTCCTTTCAGTACCCTTCTCCACCACCGCCAACTCCAGGCTCCGCCCTTTCTGCCTCGCCTCAAGCGTGGAACAAACTCCCTGAGCACATACGCCAAGCCCCCTCCCTGCCCATCTTCAAATCACTGCTCAAAGCCCACCTCTTCAATGTCGCCTTTGGCACCTAACCACCACACCTATACTCAGAAATCTAGACTACACCAACTTGACATTTTGTCCTTTAGATTGTAAGCTCACCTGAGCAGGGACCGTCCTTCTTTGTTAAATTGTACAGCGCTGCGTAACCCTAGTACCGCTCTAGAAATGTTAAGTAGTAGTAGTAGTAGTAGTAGCTTTACTTATGTATTGCTTTTTATATGTCTGGTTACTCCCACATTGGTCATGCCTAATTTATAGGCCTAATTAGGGCAAGGGAAATTCTCCCTGACAACATCCCAATCCACCTTATAATCAAAAGAGAAAAACGCCTAGATTTCGACCCAAATCGGGAGATAGACGTTTATCTCACAAAAACGAATAAATCGGTATAATCGAAAGCCGATTTTGGATGTTTTCAACTGCACTCCGTCGCGGATGAGGACAAAGTTGATGGGGGCGTTTCAGAGGTGTGGCAAAGGTGGAACTGGGGCGTGGTTATCGGCCGAGGAGAGATGTATGCGTTAGGGCGATAATCGAAAAAATAAAGGTGTTTTTAGCGAACATTTAGGACACTTTTGTTGGACCCTTTTTTCACACGAACAGGTCCCAAAAAAGTGCTCTAAATGACTAGATGACCATCGGAGGGAATCGGGGATGACCTCCCCTGACTCCCCCAGTGGTCACTAACCCCCTCCCACCACAAAAAAATGATGTTTCACAACTTTTTATTTTCACCATCAAATGTCATACCCACCTCCCTGGCAGCAGTATGCAGGTCCCTGGAGCAGTTGTTAGGGGGTGCAGTGGACTTCAGGCAGGTGGACCCAGGCCCACCCCCCCCTACCTGTTACAATTGTGCTGCTTAATGCTTATTAGTCATCCAACCCCCCAAACCCACTGTACCCCCATGTAGGTGCCCCCCTTCACCCCTTAGGGCTATAATAATGGTGTAGACTTGTGGGCAGTGGGTTTTGAGGGGGATTTGGGGGGCTCAACACACAAGGGAAGGGTGCTATGCACCTGGGAGCTCTTTTACCTTTTTTTTTGTTTTTGTAAAAGTGCCCCCTAGGGTGCCCGGTTGCTGTCCTGGCATGTGAGGGGGGCCAGTGCACTACGAATCCTGGCCCCTCCCACGAACAAATGCCTTGGATTTATTCATTTTTGAGCTGGGCGCTTTCATTTTCCATTATCGCTGAAAAACAAAAACGCCCAGCTCACAAATTGTCGAATAAAACATGGACGTCTATTTTTTGCGAAAATACGGTTCGGTCCGCCCCTTCACGGACCCGTTCTTGGAGATAAACGCCCATGGAGATAGACGTTTTCGTTCGATTATGCCCCTCAATGTCTTTCAAAAATCCACCATCCAGGTAACACAGTCCCTTTGATTTGTTCTTTCATCAATAACAACAGATCTGAGTTTCAAACCCTTGCAGAACAATAGGTGAAGCTAATGGAGCCATTTTAAAATCAGGGCAAAACTGCCATAAGGTTGGTGCTTCTTCTCCTGCCAGTAGAGTGGAGATGGAGAGAGAGAAAGTCTTAATGGGGGGGGGGGGAGGCTTCAAACAATCTGCATGGATGGAGGAGGAGGAGGAGGAGGAGGAGGAGAAGGGTGCTCAGTCTTGTATGAGAAGGAAGAAGAAAAATCTGAGTTCTCAGAGGGAGGAAGTTTCAGGTTTCTGACTTGATAGAGGAGCTGGATTGGGATTGTGATCTATTGAGAGAGGAGGATCAAGAATGCTGCACTGGCTTTTTTTTTTGTTGTTGTTAAGATATCAGATTTGTAGTTAATGTTCCTTCTAAGATGTGTGGGAGTTCTCTATCTACATTCCTGCCAGTGGTGGTGCTGTTTCAATATCATATTTCAATAGCAAAGGGCAGGTTAGTTCATTAGAACGCCACAGGACCTGCCCGTCTCTAATGATTAAAAACATGATATTGAAGCATCACCTAGCCCTGGCAGAAATGCAGTAGGATGGCTCCTGCGCAGCTTAGAGGGAATACGGGTGATAGGTTTAGTAGGGGTGAAAAGTCTAGATAAGGAGCTAATGTGAAATTCACCAACTAGCGATTTAAAACTTTTCCTGCTTTAGTGAATAGACGGAAATGAGCTAATGAGCTTAATATGTCCCAAACAGTTAATTTAAATATGTTGCCATGTTTTAGAAAGGAGGCTGTAATGTGAGTGTTATTTATAACTGTACTTGGGGTGGCAGACTCTCTCAATTCTTGTGAGAATAGATAGTTGGCCGGCTGTGACCCTACAAGTTTGGTGACAGAGGAGGCATCCCATTTCAGGTGTGCTTAAGTTGCATGTCTGACACTTAGTGCTTCCCTTAATGTACATATTCATGAGCTTAATTCGTTATTAAAAGTAATTAATTAATTTTATTTGGAATGAGTTTACTGTATACTATGTCTCGGGGTACACTGACTGAGATTCCAATCTGTATGGGTAGAAGTAGGTATGGGGTAAAGTGTTCCAAGTGGAGAAATTCAAACCAAAGGAGAGTATTTTAGTATCAGTTTAACTAGATTTCACTAATTCAAATATTTTAAAGTATGATTCTTCTATTAGGTTGTTGAATGTTTCTTGTTGGGAAGAAACCATTTTTGGTTAGCAATATTATTCAATATTATTGAACATGCAGAACAACTATATGTTATCCATGTATTCATTATGAATGACTGTTCAGTAAGAATTGGTGTTTTCTATCTTTGTAAGAGTGGTTGTTTTAGTTTGCTTTCCTATAAATTCGACGGGGTTCTTTTATGTTAGTTTTTATTTTGATTTTATATCAACATGTAAACCGTTTTTGTTTTGTAACCACAATTTGAAACGGTATAGTAAAATGAATAAATGATAAACGATGATTTAGATTTGATGTACATTACAGAAACCAGGGATGGGAGGGTGATACAGCACCTCTTATTCAGTCTTATTCAGCTGGATTTGTTTTTTTACCAGTCAACATGGGTGAGAAAGAAAGGAGGTGCCTTATTGCTTTCCTGGGATGTCTGGGGGACCAGTATACTAAAAATGCTGGCTCTTCCTACATACCAGACTTGATTTTGTGCATTTTGCACTTGGACTTTTTTTTTTTTTTTGAAAACCGAACAAAAACCAAAACATCCAAATCATGAAACTTTGTTCAAAACAGTATTTTCAGAAAAAAACAGACGTTTTTCTGTTTTGAAAATGACCTTCTGAAAATGCCCCTCCACGTCTCCCAAGAAGCTGCTTCAGTGGTTACGACGAGTACAAAATTCGGCTGCTAGGTTGATCAGTGGCAAGAAACATTATGAACATATTTCTCTGATTTTCTTTCATTTGCCTCAGTTACCCATTGAGTACCAAGTTCAGATCTTATACGTGTTTTTTTGAGTAATACATTATGATAAACTACAATATTGGCAGTGCTTGTGCGATCATTTGTGATTTATAGGATTGTTCATTTCTCACAAGAGCTTTTATTGTGCCTCCCTAATCAAGCTCTGCTACAGTGTACTAGGCCAAGTGCTTTTGCCTATGTTGGTCCTAAGCTGTGGACCTCTTAGGACCAACATAGCTAATTAGTCCAAAGTGAACTATTAAAAATTTTGAAACATGATTAAAATGCTATAATTTACTCATGGAGGGGGATCACTGTGAATTCATTGTTCATTGGAGGAGATAAAGGATGGGGAGGAACTAAGTAGGTGGATTGGGATTGAGGTGGGTAGATAAGGATTGAGGACAAGATGGGTTAATATGGATTGTAAAGTGAGGGTGAGGAGGGAATGTGTACACTAATTTCATCTTCTGCACCTAAACAGTCCTCAGAGAATGCTTCCAATTAAAGTATGCAAGGTATGGAAGACCAAAGTCACTTCATTCACTGGAACTAAGGGCCCCTTTTACTAAACCACATAGAGGGGCATAATCGACCAGAAACGCCTATCTCCATGGGCGTTAATCTCCGAGAACGGGTCCGTGAAGGGGCGGAGTGAACCGTATTTTTTAAAAAAAAATAGACGCCCATGCTTTATTCGCCAAGGTGTGAGCTGGGCGTTTTTGCTTTTCACCGATAATGGAAAATGAAATCGCCCAGCTCAAAAACGAATAAATGCAAGGCATTTGTTCGTGGGAGGGGCCAGGATTCATAGTGCACTGGTCCCCCTCACATGCCAGGACACCAACCGGGCACCCTAGGGGGCACTTTTACAAAAACAAAAAAAAGGTAAAAGAGCTCCCAGGTGCATAGCACCCTTCCCTTGGGTGTTGAGCCCCCCAAATCCCCCTCAAAACCCACTGCCCACAAGTCTACACCAGTACTATAGCCCTAAGCGGTGAAGGGGGGCACCTACATGTGGGTACAGGGGGTTTGGGGGGGGGTTGGACGACTAGTAGCATTAAGCAGCACAATTGTAACAGGTAGGGGGGGGATGGGCCTGGGTCCACCTGCCTGACGTCCACTGCACCCCCTAACAACTGTTCCAGGGACCTGCATACTGCTGCTTGGGAGGAGGGTATGACATTTGAGGGTGAAAGTAAAAAGTTGTGAAACATCATTTGTTGTGGTGGGAGGGGGTTAGTGACCACTGGGGGAGTCAGGGGAGGTCATCCCCGACTCCCTCTGGGGGTCATCTGGTCATTTAGGGCACGTTTTGGGGCCTTATTCATCAAAAAACAGGGTCCAGGAAAAGTGCCCTAAATTCTAGCTACAAACGCATCCATTATCGGCGAAGGGCGCCCATCTCTGTTCGGGTGATAACCACGCCCCAGTTCCGCCTTCACCACGCCTCCGACACTCCCCCGTCAACTTTGTCCGCATCCGCGACGGAGTGCAGTTGAAAGCGTCCAAAGTTCGGCTTTCGATTATGCCGCTTTATTTGTTTTTGTGAGAAGAACGCCCATCTCCCGATTTAGGTCGGAACTTGGGCGTTATTCTCGTTCGATTATAAGCAGGATAGGCGCCTACGTGCGCTGAATGCATGCCAAATGGGAGTTACCGCCCAGTTACCGTATGGCCCTTGTGGTAATTTAAATTTTGGCGCGTGTCCGCTACGCGCGTCTGAAAAATATTTGTTATTTTCTGGCACACATAACGGATGTGCACCAAGTGGTATTTGACACGCGTAGATCATTACCACCCAGATTCTTTACCACTAGGTCTATGGCTGGCAGTAAGGTCTCAGATTCAAAATGGATGTGCAGCAATTTTAATTTTGCTGCATGCCCATTTTTGGCAAAAAAAAGAGGCCTCTTTTACAGGCATGCTAAAAAAATGAATTGGCGAGCACCCAAAACCCGAACCTACACTACTGCAAGCCATTTTTCAGTGTGTCTTTGTAAAAGGACTCCTATAAGAGGATACTAATTAATGATGAAACAAGACCTCAGCAGTGCGATTTAATGGACTAAACTTATGTCATCGAGAATTAAACACCATTTTCTTCATTGGTTTTTAAAAATGTAACTTTTCTTATTTTATGTGTGTATTTCATAAATAATTTACAACTTATTAATGATATTACATGTATCTGTGTTGGCTCGGGGGCGATTTATCTGACATGAGTCATGTTTCGTGATCTGCTTTATCGAGGACAAACCCCCCTGTCACTTAGCCAGATCCATCTTACCGACAGTATCAATAAAATTCTGATAAAAATTTCCAACACACACTAAAGAAGAAATACACGGAAATACTTTTAAAACAAATAGGAGGAAATATTTTTTCACTCAACGAATTGTTAAGCTCTGGAACTCTTTGCTGGAGGAGGTGGTAACAGCAGTTAGCGTATCTGGCTTTAAAAAAGGTTTGGACAAATTCCTGGAAGAAAAGTCCATAGCCTGCTATTGAGACAGATATGGGAAGCAACTGCTTGCCCTGGGATTTGTAATATGGAGTGCTGTCATGATTTGGGTTTCTGCCAGGTACCTGTGACCTGGCTTAGCCACTGTTTGGAAAACAGGATACTGGGCTAGCTGGACCATTGGTCTGACCCAGTATGGCTACTCTTATGTTCTAAAAACAAAGGAGAAGGTATGATAGAAGAACATAAGTTTTCAGGACTCTGAACACAAAACCAGGAAATTATAGAGTAAAAGTAGGAATAAAAACCAGTTTGCTGTCTGGCTCAGCCCTCAAAACAAGGACATAAAATATGTTATAGCTATAACAACCTAGTAACAGCTTGACTAAACAGCCAAGTCTTTACAGTGCTCTTAAATTTCTTATAAGAACTGAAATCGAACAATCAAAGATAAATTTCAGATTGTGGATGCAAAGAAGCTGAAAGAAATCCTCTGTGATGAATCTAATCTTAATCTGGCTGCCATCAGAATAATCAAATAATTAACCTGAGAAGATGATAAAGAGCATTGAGGAGAGTAAGGAATGAGAAAAGGAGTTAAATGAACTGGAATTCTAGGGTAATAGGCATGATGGGCAAAACAAAAAATGATGAACTCAGTTGTACGAGAGATGGGACACATGATCAGATCTCTTGGTATTGTATAACTATTTCATAGCTGTGTTTTGTACAAGTTGTAATCTTTTCAATTGACAGGGAAAATTAGAAATCAAGAGGAGGTGAGGGATGGGAGAGAAGTGGATTGGAAGAGTGGGGATAAGAGGAACAGAAAATGCACCTCTGTGTCAAACTAGCAGCATACATAGCTTCAACATCTTTAAACTTGTAGAAATCTGTCTTCATTTCATTGGATTTCAATTGATCCATGAGGGACAATAGAATAGAGGCATAGTATTACTTCTTTTAAACAAAGCTTAAATGAATAGTGAGTGTCATCTGCTAAATCATAGCAGAAACATGTACAATGAGGTAGATGCTTAGATTTGTCATGGAACACTATGGTTGTCTTCTCCAGATTAAGGGGTCCTTTTACTAAGCTGCGTAAGCTTCTACGCATGCCCAATACGTGCCAAAATGGAGTTACCGCCTGACTACTGCTTGGCACTTGCGGTAATTTCATTTTTGGCACGTCCGATATTATTATTAGCATTTGTATAGCACTACCAGATGCATGCAGTGCTGAACACCTGACACAGAGAGACAGTCCCTGCTCAATATAGCTTACAATCTAAAATAACACAGACAGACAAGACAATTAAGAGCGAGGAAAGTACTGGGTGAGAAGGAACAAGGGTGGGGGGGGGGGAGGCAAATGAGTCCGATATGCATGTCTGAAAAATATTTCTTATTTTCGGATGCTCGTAATGGACACGCACCAAGTGGAATTTGGTATGCAAAGATCATTGCCACTCGGTTACAATGTGAGTCTTTACCGCTAGGTCAATGGCTGACGGTAAGGTCTCAGACACAAAATGGATGCATGGCAATTTTCATTTTGCTGCACGTCCATTTTCGGCAAAAAATTTAAAAAGGCCTTTTTTACAGGCACGCTATAAAATGGATCGTCACACGCCCAAAACCTATGCCTAAACTACCGCAAGCCATTTTTCAGGGCACCTTTGTAAAAGGACCCCTAACTGATTTATATAGCACTGACTCTAGACTTCCCTAACCGATTTGTGGTCAAGTTCAATTTTTCTCCATGTTTTTAACAGGGATGTGCTTGATTTGAAATGACATGGGAAATGTCAACTAAATACAGAAACCCTCTCACCCTCCCCTAAAATTTAAGATATTTTTCTGTGTCTTTAGTAATGTGTACACAATAGGGTGCACTATTTGAGCAATAGGGTATACTATTGATTAACAGTGAACAGTATTGTGTAATAGTATGCACTATTGATTATATTCCCCTCTATTTCAAAGCTATGTAACTGGCCAGACGTGGCTGCTGACTGGTTAAATAGCATATCAGCACTTAACCACTAGAATTCAGATGGAGATAACTGGTTATCTCCGCTGAATATTGCCAGTTAGTGCTTAGCACATAAATGGCTATCGTGACTTATCCAGTTAGGCATTGATATTAAGCACCTAGCAGAATGTTTAGTGGTCAAATAGGACCACATAACTAGCTGTTCTATCTCTAACCACTAAAAAGTTAACTGGTTAGAGCTGAATATTGGCATAACCGGTTAACTTTTTAGCTGTTACAAAACTCCAGATATTCAATGCCAGTCACTGGAAATGGCTTGGCACTGAACATTGGGCCCATTGTACCCCCGAAGATGAAAAAAGAAATAAAAATAACCTAGAATTAAATTAAAAATCCAATAAGTGGCATGGGAAACAAAAAAAAAAACAGACGTTTTTGGCCTGTATAACCCTAGATTTTAACAAACTGTAAATGTGAAGAGGAATATCAATCTAAGCTGAATGGTAACGTACAATACAAAGCTGATTCCAACTCATTCCGAAAGCATCGTCCTGATTTTACAATATATTCATGTCCTGATGCATTGATACAGATGGATGCATTTTTGAACTAATTGTCTTGTCATAGTTGCCAACACTTTTTTTTAAAATCTGTAACAGAAATGGCTTCTGCAAACTTTGATGTGTGTGTAAACTATAAACATAACTATAGAAATACTGGTGACAGTTTTATGTAGATTTGTATTGCTATTCGTCCAGTGACCAGCTGCAAGCTATTTTTCTCCTGGTCCTCTAAGTGCTTATGAAACAGCTGATCAGCTTTTCTGCTCCATCTGATATTCTTAGTGCCAGTTGATTCTCTGTATGGAAATGAACACCTATATTGTTAATATACTTTCTAGCTTGCTTTTTTTTATTTCTCTTGTCCTTAATATATAGTTATTCTTGTAGAGGCAATGTTAAAAAAAACATTTTGGGGGAAGTTATCAACGTTAAGATGGATTATTTTACAAGCCAATTTTATTCAGTGTGACTTGTTAGAATGATTTGAGGTAAAATAACCTTCTTTACAAGTAGCTCATGTTGATAATTTCCCCCTTTCTTGGGTAAATGGCTATTTTACATGTGTAAATAGTTTCTCTGAAAACTGCCTAACCTTTCCCCAGGTAAAACTACCTATTGAAATTGACATGAAGTGTATTTTTCCTTGCAGAAAAAAGGTGGTAGGCTCAGGGCAGGACTAGATCAGAGTAGGCAGTAATGCACATAGTTAAACTCACAGGTTCATCTTTAGAAATACTATATAATAATATTTCACTCTGTGGAAATGATCCACTGCAGAGATAAATGAGTTGCAATGGCTGAATATCTGACATATTTATTTGCATTTCACTATAATTACCACAATCCAGAAAAGAAGCAGAATAGGCTCTCAACAAAAGGTATAAGTGTGCTTTATTAATGACCCAACACAGGCTGTGTTTCGGCGTGAAACAACGCCTGCCTCAGGGGTCAATTAAACAGAACAGCAAAACTATTTCAACTTAGAGAGTTATCAATCTGCTTTTAGAACGGTAAACCATTGACTTGATGTGGAACAAACCACCATAAAAGAACGACAAAAAGCTGCATTTGCCCATATTAAATTTCATCTGCCATTTGAATGTCAATCTTCCAGTTTCCTAAGGTCTTCCTGCAATTTTTCATAATCCGCATGCATTCTATTAACTTTAATAGTTGTATGTCATTGCAAATTTAATTACCTCACTCGCCATTCTGATTTCCAGATCATTTACAAATATGTTAAATAGCACCAGTCCAAGTACAGATCCCTCCAGCACTCCACTATTCACTCTCCTCCATTGAGAAACATGGCCATTTATCCCTACCCTTTATTTTCTGTCCAATAACCAATTTCTAATCCATAGAAGGACATTGCCTCCTATCCTATATTTTTTAAATTTTCTCAGGAGTCTTTCATGAGGAACTTTGTCAAAAGCTTTCTTAAAATCTAGATATATTACATCTACTGGTTCACCTTTATCCACATATTTATTCATGCCTTCAAAGAGATGAAGCAAATTGGTGAGGCAAGATTTCTCTTGTATGAACCCATGCTGCCTCTGTCCCATTAAACCACACACATAACTATTTTTTTAAAAAGCCTCCTGATCCCCTTCCTACCCCCCTCCATACCTCTTCCCCCTTCATGGTTTCTGAAGTCCCTCCCCTCTGGAGACAGTTCTAAATTTGTAGTTGCTTTGACGAGTATGTTGCTAACCTAAGAGTTATTAACTGTTGACTCAAGCTTGTATTAGCCAGACAGGGATTCACTTGTCTGATAGAGGGCTGGATATTTTTCTGAGTATGGTACAAGATTTATTGGAAGCATGTTGAGGAGATGGATTGGAGTTTGAAGTTGTCACCGCTAGTGGTGGAATGATGAGTTTTTAATCCCAGATACACTATTGAATTGGGCATTGGAATGAGGAAGAGATGTGATGATTTGGTTTTCTCAGCTTGTATGCATTACTGCTACGAGTGGTGGGGGCTTGGCATTATCACAGATCTTTCAGGGATGTGGATGCATTTTTGTAAAATTGGTTAATGGTTTTATCCTTTGGAAACTAGGTTGCCACCGATTAGTTAATGTAAATGCGACTGGGAAAAATGGGCTCTTTGGGAGCGGGATGTGATTGGTTTAGGAATGAAAAATAATTTTTCATGGTTTAATGTGTTTTCGCAATTGTTTGAATGAAGCTGCAACCAATGTTCTATCACAAATATAAGTTTATATTTGAGTTTTGTCCTTGGACCCCTTCTTTTTTCAATCTACACCTCTTCCCTGGGCTCGCTGATCTCATCTCATGGTTTCCAATATCATCTTTATGCTGACGACACCTAGCTTTATCTCTCCACACCAGACATCACTGCGGAAACCCAGGCCAAAGTATCGGCCTGCTTATCCGACATTGCTGCCTGGATGTCCAACCGCCACCTGAAACTGAACATAGCCAAGACCAAGCTCATTGTCTTTCCACCCAAACCCACTTCTCCTCTCCCTCCACTCTCTATTTCATCTGCCTGCAACCTCGGAGTCATCTTCAAGTCCTCCCTCTTCTTCTCTGCCCATATCCAGAAGACAGCCAAGACCTGTCGCTTCTTTCTCTATAACTTCAGCAAAATTTGCCCTTTCCTCTCTGAGCACACCACCCGAACTCTCATCCACTCTCTCATTACCTCTCGCCTTGACTACTGCAACCTACTCCTCACTGGCCTCCCACTTAACCATCTATCCCCCCTTCAATCTGTTCAGAACTCTGCTGCGCGTCTTATCTTCCGCCTAGACCGATATGCTCATATCACCCGTCTCCTCAAGTCACTTCACTGGCTTCCGATCTGGTACCGCATACAGTTCAAGCTTCTCCTACTAACCTACAAATGCACTCAATCTGCAGCCCCTTCCTACCTCTCTACCCTCATCTCCCCTTACGCTCTTACCCGTAACCTCTGCTCACAGGACAAATCCCTCATCTCAGTACCCTTCTCCACCACCGCCAACTCCAGACTCCGCCCTTTCTGCCTCGCCTCACCCTATGCTTGGAATAAACTCCCTGTGCCCATACGCCAAGCCCCCTCCGTACCCATCTTCAAATCCTTGCTCAAAGCCCACTTCTTCAATGTCTCTTTCGGCACCTAACCATTGTACCTCTATCCAAGAAATCTAGACTGCCTCAATCTTGATTGACTGCACTTTTTGTCCTTTAGATTGTAAGCTCCTTTGAGTAGAGACTGTCCTTCTTTGTTAATTGTACAGTGCTGCGCAACCCTGGTAGCGCTTTAGAAATGTTAAATAGTACTAGTAGTAGTAGTAGATGTGTGTTTGAGGAGGTGGTATGAGTGCTCATGTTTGGAGTGCTCTCAGGCTGGGCTGTGGGCACATAACATGGCCACGTCCTACTTCTTAAGTCAGAAGCTAATTTTGGATGGGGACTGAAGGGAGGGAAGAAGCAGGTGAGTTAAAAGTTGCTATCTAGAAAAGGAGAGGAAAAGTTCGGGATTGGACTGGATGTGAGAAGGATTGGAGGAGGAGCTGACTGTGTGCATTGGAGCCAGTTGTGCTAGTTTTGGTAGGCATAAGGCATTGAGTGGATTGGCAGAGGTAAGGTTGGGTGTTTAGTATGACTAGGCGTAAAATTTCCTGCTCAACCCATCCAGGGTGGAGGTATGAAGATACGAGGGATTTTTCAAGTAGGGGCACAGTAGTCAGTGGAATGAAGATGAGATGCAATAACTTGATGTTTTCAGCTTATGTATGTTACTGCCATAACTGGCATTTCTGTGGATTTCACAGAGATGTGGATGCATTTTTGTAAAATATATATCTGCATTTGGCACCTCAGCTATATGGTAAGTCATACTGTAGAAAAGCATTAGTATCATAGCAATTTTATTTGAATTTTCTAATTGTGTGCTTATTAGATATTCCATCACTATTATGCTTGCATCATATTATGTCTCTATTACTTGAATTCAGTGCTGTTAAATGTCTTTATTTTTTATCCTGTTTCATGGTAGTCTTATTAGGTTTCAATTTGCTGTTTTCAAGTTTTCATCTTTCATTGTATTTATGTTTATTCATGTACATTTTGCTATTGTCAACAAAATTGTAAGTTTGATGTTAAACTGTACCTACTGTATACCTCCATGGGTGAATCTCTTTATAAATCACCAACGAGATCAACCAAAGCCTCCAAATCATGCACTCCTGGGCGGATGCATTCCAGCTAAAACTTAACGCAGAAAAAACACAATGTCTTGTACTCACCTCACAACACAACAAAAACAACTACTCCACCATAACCACACCATACTGTTCTCTCCCCGTTGCACAAAATCTGAAAAATTCTTGGAGTTTCCATTGATCGAAACCTCACACTCGACGCTCACGTGAAGAACACGATGAAAAAGATGTTCCACTCCATGTGGAAACTCAAAAGATTAAAACCTTTCTTCCCGAGATATATTTTCCGTACCTTGGTACAGTCAATGGTAATAAATCAACTGGACTACTGCAATGCACTGTACGCTGGCTACAAAGAACAGACTATAAAAAAACTCCAAACAGCCCAGAATACCACCACCAGACTCATATTTGGAAAAACTAAATATGAAAGCGCAAAACCCCTAAGAGAGAAACTTCACTGGCTCCCACTCAAGGAATGCATTGTGTTCAAGATCTGCACAATTGTACACAAAATCATTCACGCAGACGCCCCAATCTACATGCTAAACCTTGTGGACCTGCCTCCCAGAAACGCCATAAGATCATCCCGCAAATTTCTCAATCTCCACTTCCCCAGCTGTAAAGGACTAAAATACAAGCTAACACATGCCACCACCTTCTCTTACATGAGCACGCAGTTGTGGAATGCATTACCTACAGCCCTGAAAACTACTGATGAAATAACTAACTTCCGCAAATCTTTGAAGACACATCTCTTCAACAAGGCCTACAAAGAGAGCCCATAGCCTACAAAACAACCTCACCAACCCACCCAGTTATTAAAGTCCACCTTCTATACTATCCTGCCTAACACCTTCCTTCTCTCTTCCCTTACTTAATCTTTCTACATTACTAATTGTATCTGATATCCTGGAATGACTATGTCATAACAAAACTCTGTAAGCCACATTGAGCCTGCAAATAGGTGGGAAAATGTGGGATACAAATGCAATAAATAATAATAATAAAAGCAGTTAATAAATCCCAATAAATAAATATAATGATGTCTAGGTCACCACTGAATATGTGACTTAAAAGTGACTGGGGGAAAAGGGCTGTTCTGAGGAGGGTGCAACATAGTGGGACATTTTTGATATGATGTCTAAAATCCAAATAGAAAAGAAGGTCATTTTCGGAAAAAAAAACAAAAACCCATCTATCTTTTGATTTCGAAAATATTGTTTCTAACAAGGTTTTGTGCTTTGGACGTTTTGTTTTTTGGTCCATTTTCAAAAAACAAGTCTAAGTGAAAAACGTAGAAAATCAAGTCATTTAGATGTTTATAGGGGCCGGAATGTTTAGTAGATAACCCAGGAGATAAAAGGGGCACCCTAGCATGCACAGCAGTGGATTTCAAAAACATGCTCCCAGGTACACACCTCACCATTGCTCCCTTATCTTATCTTATTTATTTATTGCATTTGTATTCCACATTTTCCCACCTCTTTGCAGGCTCAATGTGGTTTACAGTGTGTTGTTATTGGTAGATAGTAGATTAGGAGATTACAGTTAGTGTTATTTACAGTTAGTGTTAAATAGCAAGTAGTCTCATCGAAAGTTAAACAAGTAAATATAGGTAGAAAACATTACTAATAATAGTTGGGTGAAGATGTCATAGGAAATGACGTAATCGAAATTCAGGCAAGTAGATATAAGCAAGAATATTGTTGATGATAAGTAAGGTTGCGATGTGTTACATTTCTATTTGCTGCTCTTATTGAACCCCCTAAAACCCACTGCCCACAACTGTACACCACTACAATAGCCCTTATGGTTGAAGGCAGCATCTATATGTGGGTACAGTAGGTTTCTGGTAAGTTTGGGAGGTCTCATAGTTTCCACCACAAATGTGACAGGTAGAGGGAGCTAGAGATCTTGAGTCCTCCACGCCATGGTGAACTGCACTGACCACTACCCTAGTTCAGGGACCTGCACGCTGCTCTAATAGACCTGGCTCTAACTTCTGAGGCAGTCATAGAGGCTGGTAAGTCATATTTTTATTCATATTTTTGGGGGGCAGGATGGGGTCATTGACCACTGGAGAGGGTATTGGGGGGTTACCCATGATTCTCTCCAGTGGTCATCTGGTCATTTAGGACATCCTTTTGTGCCTTATTCATTATAAAAACAGGTCTAGCTCAAAATGTCTTAGTTTAAGTCTTCGACGGTTTTGTTTTGTTCCATTATGGATGAAAAACTCCCAGATCCTGCCCTTAATGTGCCCCCGACATACCCCCTTGTGTTTTGAATGCACTTCTGACAGACTTCATAGTCTAAAACTTGGTTTCGAAAATATCAATTCGGACGTTTTTGTGAGAAAAATGTCCAAATGCTGCTTTATGCCACTTTTTAAACATTTTTCTCTTTCGAAAATGAGTCCAATAGTAACATAGTAGGTGACGTCAGATAAAGACCTGTATGGTCCATCAAGTCTGCTCAACAAGATAAATTCATTACATAAGGTGTGATGTTATACTTCATATGTATACCTGATCTCGATTTGTCCTTGCCATATTCAGGGCATAGACCGTAGAAGTCTGCCTGGCATGGTCCTTGTTCTAGAACTTCAGAAGTTGTCATTCAAGCCCCTGAAAAGCTACACTTCAACCAATCCACATCTGTTCAGCCACGATTATGGTACAGACTGCAGAAGTCTGCCCAGCACCAGTGTTGCCACCTAATCTCTGCTAAGCTTCTTTGGATCCATTCTTTCTAAACAGGATTCCTTTGTGTTTATCCCATGCATTTTTTAATTCCATTACCGTTTTCATCTCCACCACCTCCTGCAGAAGGGCATTCCAGGTGTCCATAGGCAGTCGGTGGCCCAATTGTTTGGGGAGGCTAAAGGGGGCGGGGTTAGGGGTGGGGCCAGGGGTGGAGCTTAAATCCATAATTGTCTGATAACACACAGAAAAAAATAAAAATAAAAGTCACAATTAATACCTTTTATTAAATTTAGATATTAGGTATGTATCGTATGTCAAAGAATAAAGTGGTTGCTCAACTGCAAAACACTATGCACAAATTTGTGCAAAAACACACTCGGAACCTTACTGTACCATAAATATTACACTGGGCAGAACTTAGTACACCAATATACCACCCAAACGGAAAATGCAGACCTTGAACAATATGAAACAAGGGATCATAATATCACAATTCTCATGTAGAGCCACAAAACACCCTAATTCATGTTTAATGTGAGATACAATGCCATAAATAAGTAAATAAATATAAACTTTTAATGTTGAGCACCTGATTCTCGTAGTGGACATATTCCAAACACTATAATGAAAATAAAATGATCTTTTCTACCTTTGTTGTCTGGTGACTTTGTTTTTCTGATCATGCTGGCCCAGTATCCGATTCTGCTGCTATCTGTCCTCTTAACTCCATTTCCAGGGCTTCTTTTCCATTTATTTCTTTACTTTCCGCCTTTCTTCTTCGTTTCTTGAAGGATAGGAAACAGAGAGTGGGGTTAAATGGGCAGTATTCACAATGGAGAAGGGTAGTTAGTGGGGTTCCTCAGGGGTCCGTGCTAGGACCGCTGCTTTTTAATATATTTATAAATGATTTAGAGATGGGAGTAGCCATTTGGATTTCAGTTGGATGTGCCGGCCCAGTGTTCTCGTCTGCCAGTGGATAAAATTAGACGCTTGCTTGAGGCAGTGCGGGCGATGCAACAAGTTAAAAAAGCTACTCTTAAACAGTTTCAGGAGCTCTTAGGTTTGTTATGTTTTGCTACCAGGGTAATGCCAATGGGCCGCATTTTTGCCAGAAAGCTGGCTTTAGCGACAAAAGGGGTACTGAAAGCTCACTATCATATTCGAGTGACACAAAGTATTAGGCAGGATCTAGAGGTCTGGGGTGTATTCTTAGAGCAGTTTAATGGTAGAACTTTTTGGCATGACCTTCCGCAGCCCGCAGATGCATTGGAACTGTTTACAGATGCGGCAGGGGGTGAAGGTTTTGGTATATATTTTCAAGGAGCGTGGTGTGCGGAAAAGTGGCCGGAGTCATGGATTCAGGCAGGGATTGTACGGGATATAACCTTTTTAGAGTTATTTCCCATATTGGCGGCCTTACATATTTGGGGGTCGGGTTTGGCAAATAAAGCTATTGTTTTTAATTCAGATAATATGGCAGTGGTAGAGAGTTTGAATAGATTATCTGCCAATACAGTGCCAGTTATTAATTTGATAAGAGCAATAGTTTTGCAGTGTCTGCGTTGGAATATATCCTTAAAGGCGAAGCATATTCCTGGGAAGCAGAATATTATAGCGGATGCTCTTTCTCGCTTTAAGTTTGCAGATTTCAGATCCAAGGCTCCCATGGCAGACAACAGGCCGACAACAGTGCCAGACATCGTTTGGACTTATGGCCCCGTGAAGTGTGGGAGTTAGCTCTTCAGGCATTGTCGCCGGCAACAAGGAAGAAGTATATCTCAGCTTTTCTGTTTTATATGCAGCACATGATGGAGTCTGGTAATGGAGGGTTGTTCACCACTGATGCATTAGTGGGCTTTATATCAGCTGCTCGAAGGGAGGGTCGCAGTAGGGCACAGGTGGCTATTACGATTGCTAGTATTAATTTTTCTCCAAATTGTTTGGCTGGGAGAATCCCACCAAGGCCTTTGATGATGAAAGGGTGGCACAGGGTAGTGGGTTCCTCAGTGGATAAGCGTCAGCCTATTCTACATGGTGATCTGTGTGCCTTGTTTGCAGTTACGGATGAGGTGTGTGACTCGCCATTTGAGGTGCGGCTATTCCGCTGTGCCTTCGCATTGGCGTTTCATGGGGCCCTTAGGGTGAGTGAGTTGGTGGCCCAGTCTAAGTCTGCGGGGGCTGACAAGGGTTTGTTAATGCGGGATGTGACTATTACACAGACGGGGATTGATTTACTCATACGGAGCTCAAAAACTGACCAGTTGGCTAGAGGTTCACACATGTGGATTAGACCACACTTACCGGAAACTACATGTCCTTTATACAATCTGCAACAGTACCTGCAGATTAGACCAACGGGGGGTGTCTGGCTGCTGCTTCATGCTAATGCGTCCCCATTGACGCGATTTCAATTCATCAAAGTATTGCAGTTGTGTGTTACTCGGGCGGGCTTGGAATCTGCAACATTTAGTTCGCACTCATTCAGGATTGGGGCGGCGACTTCGGCTGCTCTGAATGGAGTTCCATGCGAGCAAATTAAACGGTTAGGCCGGTGGGGATCGAATGCGTACAAAAGATATATTCGGCCTCCACGTTAGTAGCCTTGTTAGGGTTAGCCCTCTTAGGGTGCGTGCTTTTTTGCAGTGGGGGTTTACTGGGGTGGGCTTTCCTGTTGTTGCCATAATTGATAATGTTAATTGCATGTGACTTGCCATATTTGATAATATGTTAATTGCATGTGACTTGCAGGTGACGTGGTGGAACAGTACCAGATATGGATCTGTGGTCACTCTTATGTGCATTGGGCACATAAGAGGGCAGCGGTACGACCTGATGGGGTGAATTTGGGCTTCCCGAGGGGGAAGGTGGCTGTACGATGGTTGGGTAAGAGAGGGATGCTGTGGGCTCAATTGTTGCCAACCATAGAGTGGGAGTTGATGACTTCCAGGGCGCCACAGTTTCTCATCCTGCATTTAGGGGGCAATGATTTAGCGGGGATCAACAGTGTGCTATTAGTAAAAACAATACAGAATGATTTATTAAAACTGGCATGTTTGCTGCCTCGGACCAGACTCGTCTGGTCGGATATTATTCCACGACGAGTTTGGAGGGGCGAGAGGTCGCATACAGCGATCAATGGCACACGCAAAAAAATTAATAGGTGGATGGGTAAATTTATGGGGTCAGTTAAAGGGCAAGTGATTGTGCATGAGTTCCTTAAAGAATCTTGTGCGGGTTTGTATAGATCGGATGGGGTCCACCTGTCTGATGTGGGTCTTGATATATTCAATTTTGATTTGCTGAATTTTATTGAAGCCGTTATGTTGGTAGTAGGTCGCAGCCAGGGTTTGGGGGGAGCCCGCGGCGAACGAGGAGTCGTTGCCGTGGGCTGTGGCATAAGCTATGGAACTTAGGTAACATTAGCGACGAGTACACAGCACCTCAGCGGATAATATGGCAAAGTGAGTTACTATGTATATGTTAATGACCTGTTGAAAGTTACAATACTGAGCGAAATGTTATGCCTGCATGCGGGCAGGATTACAGAACAAGATGGACACGGCTAGTCTCCTGGCTTGGACGGCCAGGGGGCCAATAGCTTTGGTTAAAGTGGTAAATGCATCCTTGTACGGGATGCATTTGATTGGACAGCGTGCTATAGCAGACAGCACTGAGGAGGAACAGGGTGCTTGGACGGCACAGCCTGTAGTAATATAAGCAAGAAGGGCTGTGTACTCGGAGGGAGATGTTTATCAATGATGTTTATCAATGATGTTTACCAATGATTGTTTATGTGAAGGTTTACGGTAAATAAAATTTTGGGACCTGGCTGCGGCCTAAATAAATCCACATTCGTTAAAGAAATTGGCTTCTGGTGTGGTGTTTGGATAGAAGGGGGTGACTGAGTGAATGCCGAATGCCCGTGTTGTTAAATCTGCTGATGACACAAAGTTATTCAAAGTCGTTAAATCGCGACAGGATTGTGAAAAATTACAAGAGGACCTTGCGAGACTGGGAGACTGGGTGGCTAGATGGCAGATGATGTTTGGTGTGAGCAAGTGCAGGGTGATGCATGTGGGAAAAGGGAACCCGAATTATAGCTACGTCATGCAAGGTTCCACGTTAGGAGTTACGGACCAAGAAAGGGATTTGGGTGTCGTCGTCGATAACACACTGAAACCTTCTGCTCAGTGTGCTGCTGCGGCTAAGAAAGCGAATAGAATGTTGGGTATTATTAGGAAAGGTATGGAAAACAGGTGTGAGGATGTTATAATGCCGTTGTATCGCTCCATTGTGCGACCGCACCTTGAGTATTGTGTTCAATTCTGGTCGCCGCATCTCAAGAAAGATATAGTAGAATTGGAAAAGGTGCAGCGAAGGGCGACTAAAATGATAGCGGGGATGGGACGACTTCCCTATGAAGAAAGACTAAGGAGGCTAGGGCTATTCAGCTTGGAGAAGAGACAGCTGAGGGGAGACATGATAGAGGTATATAAAATAATGAGTGGAGTGGAACAGGTGGATGTGAAGCGTCTGTTCACGCTTTCCAAAAATACTAGGACTAGGGGGCATGCGATGAAACTACAGTGTAGTAAATTTAAAACAAATCGGAGAAAATTTTTCTTCACCCAACGTGTAATTAAACTCTGGAATTCGTTGCCGGAGAAAGTGGTGAAGGCGGTTAGCTTAGCAGAGTTTAAAAAGGGGTTGGACGGTTTCCTAAAGGACAAGTCCATAAACCGCTACTAAACGGACTTGGAAAAATCCAAAATTCCAGGAATAATATGTATAGAATGTTTGTACGTTTGGGAAGCTTGCCAGGTGCCCTTGGCCTGGATTGGCCGCTGTTGTGGACAGGATGCTGGGCTCGATGGACCCTTGGTCTTTTCCCAGTATGGCATTACTTATGTACTTATGTACATCTGTAAGTAAAAGCTGGGTCCTCCGCAGACTTGACTGTCCAGTGGATCCAGCTTCTGCCTATTTTCTCCATCCATGTGCAGTTTTTCTTCTCTTTTCCTTTTCCCTCATCTCATCTCCTTCCTCTCTCTTCCCTTCCCTCTCCTCTATGTCCAGTAATTTCTCCTCTCTCCCTGGGCCCAGTCCTCCCATCCATGTCCATCCATGTTCCTCTCTCCCCCCTGCCCCCCTCCATTCACCCATATTCAGCAATTCCCCTCTTTCCCTGAGCCCTGCCATCCCATCCATGCTCCTCTCTCCCCTGCCCCCCTCCATTCACCCATATTCAGCAATTCTCCTCTTTCCCTGAGCCCTGCCATCCCATCCATGCTCCTCTCTCCCCTGCCCCTCTCCATTCACCCATATTCAGCAATTCCCATCTTTCCCTGAGCTCTGCCATCCCATCCATGCTCCTCTCTCCCCTGCCCCCCTCCATTTACCCATATTCAGCAATTCCCCGCTTTCTCTGAGCCCTGCCATCCCATTCATCTCACTCTCTCCCCTGCCCCAACTGCCCACCCTCTTCTCCCCCCAAGATCCTTTTACTTTTTTTTTCTTTCAAATTTACCTCCAGTCCGGCAGCGCAACGACAGACAGCGTCAGTAAAAGCACTCCCAGTAAAAGCGCTTCTCTTCGCTCAGTGACTCGCCTTCTTCTGACGTCATGACATTACTACTACTACTACTATTTAGCATTTCTATAGCGCTACAAGGCATACGCAGAAGAAGGCGGGGCACTGAGCAAAGAGAAGCGCTTTTACTGGGAGCGCTTTCACTGACGCTGTCTGTCGCTGCACTGCCGGACTGGAGGTAAATTTTAAAAAAAAGGAAATGGATCTTGGGGGAAAGAGGGCGGGCAGTTGGGACGAGCGTCGTCGTCGTCATCAGGATCCGATCTTCGGCTGGGGAGGCTTAGCCTCCCCAAGCCTCCGATACTGGGCGCCTATGCTGGTATCTACCACTTTTTCAGTGAAAAAATACTTCCTGATATTATTCCTGAGTCAGTTCCCCTTCAACCTCTATTCATGTCCTCTAGCTCTACCATCTTCACGTCTCTGGAAAAGGTTTGTTTGCGGATTAATACCATTTGAATGTTTGTATCATATCATCCTTGTTTCTCCTTTCCATCAGTGTATACATGTTCAGGTCATCAAGTTTCTCCTCATATGTCTTGCTATGGAAACCCCATACAATTTTTGTTGCTTTTCTTTGAATTGTTTCAAGTCTTTTTACATCCTTAGGAAGATACGGCCTCCAAAACTGAACACAATACTCCAAGTGGGGCCTCACCAGCAATTTGTACAGGGGCATCAACACCTCCTTTCCTCTGCTGGCTATACCCCTCTCTATACAGCCTAGCATCCTTCTGGCCATGGCCACCGCCTTGACACATTGTTTTTTTCACCTTGAGATCCTCAGACACCATCACCCCAAGGTCCCTCTCCAGAGCTGAGCTTGCTAATCTCTCCCCTCTTATCTGGTACATATCTTTTTTATTTCTGCACCCCAAGTGTATCACTCTGTCCTTCTTGGCATTAACTTTTAACTTCCAGACCTTTGACCATTCTCATTTTTGGAGATCTCTTCTCATGGTTTCTACTCCTTTCGGGGTATCCACTCTGTTGGCTGTCTTCATGTCATCTACAAAAAAAAGGCAAACTTTTCCTTCTAACCCTTCAGTAATATCTCTCACAAATATATTAAACAGAATGAGCCCCAGCACTGACCCCTGAGGCATTCCACTGCTCATCTTCCTTTCCTCCAAGTGGATTCCATTTACCACCACCCTCTTTCGCCTGTCTATCAACCAGTTTCCAATCCAGTTCACCACTTTGGGTCTCTAGATCAGCCCTCTCAGCTTATTCATGAATCTTCTGTGAGGGACTGTATCTTACTGAAATCCAAATAGATTACATGTAGCACATGTCCTTTATCCAGTTCTTTGGTCACCCGGTCAAAGAAGACAATCAGATTCATTTGTCAGGATTTTCCTTTGGTAAAGCGATGTTGCCTCAAATCCTGTAACCCGATGGTTCTAGACTATATTTTCCTTCAGCAGCAACTCCATTATTTTTCCTAACACTGACGTGAGGCTTACCGGCCAGTAGTTTCCCACTTCTTTCCTGTCTCCGCTTTTATAAAGAGGGACCAAATCAGCTCTTCTCCAATCCCATGGAACCTCTCCCATCTCTATATATCTATTAAATAAATCCTTAAGAGCTCCCGCAAGGACTTCTCTGAGCTCCATCAGTATCCTGGGTATCCCATCTGGCCCATAACTTTGTCCACTTTCAGATTCTCGAGCTGTTTACAAATGCTTTCTTCCCAGATATACCCTCAGCAGCCAACCATGGTCCTTCTTCAGGAATTTCTTCCATGAACACTAAAGTGAAGTATTTGTTTAGCTTGTTTGCATTATCCTCATCATTCTTCGCATAGCCATTCTCAGCATCTCTCAGTCTTACAATTACATTCCTATCTTTTCTTCTTTCCCCGATATATATGAAAAAGGTCTTGTCACCTCTCTTTACATCTTTAGCTATTTTTCTCCCATCTGTGCTTTCGTTAGCCGTATTTCCCTCTTCACTTCTTTGAGTTTAATCCAGTACTCTTTTCCATGATCCTCTTGTTATGTTCTTCTGTATTTCTGGAATGAAGCTTCTTTTGCCCTTAGTTTTTCAGCCACTTGTTTGGAGAATCATATAGGTTTCCTCTTGTTTTTGTTTACTTTCCTTGTGTAAAGATCAGTTTCCATATTTAAAGCAGTTTTCAGCTTGGACCACTGTGCTTCCAGACCATCAGCTCCATCTTCAGGTATTCCCCTATTTTACCAAAATCGGTACATCTGTAATCCAGAGTTTTGTGTGTCTGCACTCCACTTTTGCTCTTATATCAAACCATATCATGTCATAATCACTATTTCCTTGGTGGGCACCTACCCAGACTTTGGAAACACTTCATTTGTGAGCAGTAGATCCAGAGTTGACCCTTCCCTCTTGGGTTCCGTCACCATTGTCTAAGCATGGATGGATAATTAGATGGTTGGATAAGGAATGAGAAGTAATTGTTAATGGATAAAGTGTTTTGAAAAAAAGCTGTGGCCAATCTTTTACTACAATTATTATTGTTTATTTATTATTTACAAAAAATAGCAAAACACAAAAAATAATCAAGCAACAACACTTGTACTGTATAATTATGATACAGCCAGAGACCCCCCCACTGGAATGGTGGTGGGCCCAGTCATAGAGCTCAGGCCATTACAGACCTTGGCTGAGTCAGAAATCTGATGGCTGACATAACTGGGAGCTTACTGGAAAAGTATGGCCTAGTTTGTAGCCCGGATTGAGGCCTAAAAGTTAAGTTAATAGATATAGAAACAAAATGGAGGATTTCAGCACAAAATGGAAGCCCGTATCTGTTACAAAGTGGAATTTTCTCTAATGTAAGTTAGAAAAACAAGTTGAGCAATGAGTGAGTCATGCCAGGTGCAGAGAAAATAGGGAACTAGCTATCCAAGAGAGGAGGGAGACTTTCCTGTGAGCAGGGTCTTGCTTAAGATTTGTGATCAAGCGAGCTAAAGACAAAACCATGTTAGCAAGATAGAAGCTACTCATTAGCATGAGCCAATCAGTGACAACCATGACATTAGCATAGATCCAATCAGGTATATCTACTGTCATATTATCTATATCCTGAGGGCACCTATAAAAATCAGGGTATTTCCTGGTTTGAGTTAGAGAGAAAAGGGTTGGCACTCTCTCTCCAAGGGAAACCAATGTGTCCAGCAGAATTAACAAATTACCTAATTGCTTTTCCTTGTAAAACCTCTAATTGGTAAAAGAAATTATAAAAGATTAGCAAATAATTAACACCTGTTTGCAGCTTATTATATTCCTATAATGAATTGATTGTACATGCCTGTTGTCAATCACTGATTTGACTTATACCTTAGCAAATAAACTCCTCATTCCAAATGATGATTTGTGGGCTTCACTTAATGATCAAAGGCTGTAAGTATAAATGCATTGTATAACTTGTAATCTAAATCCAGTTTGTCATAAGGCTGGTATCTTTTCCTTAGACCTAACGTCTCCCTTAGAGGCAATAACTCCTTGATTACCCCAGTACTAGTGTTATTTAGAGATGGAGTCAGATTAAGGTCACTCTAGCCTTCTTGGGGGGGGCTCGGGACCCCTAAATTCTCAACAGTACAGAAGAACAACATTAATTAAATATAATTAACATAAAGAAAAAGAAGAAAAACTAGCTTCCAAAGAAATTCATTAAACTAACTTCACCCACAAAAGTTTTCAACATGCAGAGAGAGGAATCCAAATATTTTAACAATACAAGAACCATTAGGCAAAGGATTTTTTGCATGCCAATTTTTGCAAAAGATAACAAACCTCAATTCTATTTTGTTGAATTATCTGTAGGAAACTTCTGTACATGAATTTTCTACCAAGCTCATTGCACAAAAGTTCTAGCAGAAAAGTTGCTTGCAGAAAATATTTACTTTTGCATGAAATTCTGTGCTTTTTAGTACATCAGCCATTTAGGTTAATGTAACTATAGCTTATATAGTGAGCTGTCTGTAAGACTTTCATAATCGTGTCATGATGTATTCTTTTTTAAAAAGCAGCTTTCATCTGTGGTTCAAAGTCACACCTTCTAAGGCTCGCATAGGACATACTGCATTAGATCAACTGAACCTGGAAAAATTCATAAGTAGCTGCTGTCAATTCAAGTAGCATTGAAACTTATTTATTTGATTTATTTATTGGAAAGCATTTCATATTCTGTCTTTAATTCAGAAAAAGGCAAAATGGGTTACAATCTCAATCAAGGAAAAACAGACTCCACAAACCAGAACACAAGAAAACATAATAAAGGGTTACAATAAATAGACATTAGACAATAACTGACTAATGTATATAAGACTTAAACATATCTCCATAATCTACTAATGCACTTCCAACTGATCAAAAATTATTACATAAGTACATAAGTATTGTCATACTGGGACAGACTGAAGGTCCATCAAACCCAGCATCCTGTTTCCAACAGTGACCAATCCAGGTTATATGTACCTGGCAAGATCCCAAAATAGTACAAAACATTTTATACTGCTTATCCTAGAAATAAGCAGTGGATTTTCCCCAAGTTCATTTTAATAATGGCTTATGAACTTTTCTTTTAGGAAGCTATCCAAACCTTTTTTAAACCCTGCTAAGCTAACTGCGTTTACTACGTTCTCTGGCAATGGATTCCAGAGTTTAACTACACATTGAATGAAGAAATATTTTCTCTGATTTGTTTTAAATTTTCTTCTTTGTAGCTTCATTGTGTGCACTCTAGTCCTACTAATTTTGGAAAGAGTAAACAAGTGATTCATGTCTACCCATTCCACTCCACTCATTTTATAGACCTCTATCATATCTCCCCTCAGCCATCTTGTCGCCAAGCTGAAGAGCCCTAGCCGCTTTAGCCTTTCCTCATAGGGAAGTTGTTCCATCCCCTTTATGATTTTCGTCACCCTTCACTGTACTTTTTCTAATTCCACTTTATCTTTTTTAAGATGCGGTGACCAATAATGAACACATTATTAGAGGTGTAGTCGCACCATGGAGCGATACAAAGGCATTATAACGTCCTCATTTTTGTTTTCCATTCCTTTCCTAATTATACCTAACATTCTATTTGCTTTCTTAGCCATCACCACACACTGAGCAGAGGGTTTCAACATATCAACAACCACGATGCCTAGATCCCTTTCCTGGTCGGTGACTCCTAATGTAGAACCATGCATTACATAGTTATAGTTCAGTTTCCTCTTTCCCACTTGCTATACACAGTAGTACAGTGAGAATACCCTACTTTCTATACTTCAAGCAATGTCATAGAACATCTCACTTTCTTTGCATCAGACACAACAACTAAACTTTAGGCTACTGAATGATTTAGGGGCCTTTTTCTAAGCTGTGGTAAAAAAATGTCCTTAGTGCATCCTTACACACGTCATTCCCACTCACTAAGGCCATTTTTTCCACATGGGTAAAATGGTAGATTTTTCTATATCCATTAGCACATGGCCATTAGCCCACAAGCCACTAATGCACCCTATTTTGTAGGTAGTAAGGGCTCATTTACTAATCATTTAGCACATGACAAGGTAACTACACTAAATGATTAGTTCAGAGTAAGCCCACTTTCTATCCCACACCTAAAATAAAAATATTTTATTTTTTAGCATTGGGTAGTGCACACCAATTCCAAAACTACCACGGAACACCTGAGCTTGCCCTGCAGTAAGGCATTTTTAGGGTAAGCATGCTTTACTGATTACTGCTGCATAGTAAGAGGGCCCCTTAGAGATTAACATGACAAGGCATTAGACTAGGGGCCCTTTTACTAGGCCATGTAGGCAGCTACGCGCACTCAACGTGCTTCAATTCGGAGTTACCACCCGGCTACCGCATGGCCCATGCGGTGATTTCATTTTTGATGTGCATCCACTACGCGCGCCGGAAAATAATTTTTATTTTTTTGGCATAAGGCAGAAACCACGATTTAAGCACTGTGAGAGTGCAGGTGAAAGGGGATCCGGGAAGGCACGAAGAAAGGGGGTACAGGGAGCCGGGGAATCCCAACGGGGTAGATTTCATGTGCACAACACCCACATTCAGAAAGCTGGGCTACCGGAGGCAGAGAGGTTGGCTGGGTTAAGGAAGAAGGGGAGGAACTACCAGTCCCAGAATCCTTCTCTTCCCCACCCAGCTGTGCAAGAGTTAGGGGAGGAGATAGAAGATTGGGAAATGGTCTCTGAGGAAGGTGATGAGGGCCAGCTGGAGAGATTGGGGCAGGGGAAGTTGAAGAGGAGGATAAAATGGAGATTACTGAAGGACTAGGGGAGGAACAGATAGAGATTGGAGCCCTGGCTCAAACCCAAAAAGCTGCTGTAAGAGGGTGGTTAGCTGTACCTTGGAGAGCCTGGTGGAAGACCAGAGGAGAGAGGCTGAGGCACTGGGGGAAATCTCTACTAAAGAGGAAACAGGTGCAGCCTGTGGGAGAGAAAGAGAGCTGGGCACAATTGAAACCCCAGCCTGAACCAGGTGGGAATAAAGCTGTGTAACCGTGCTGTAAGAAGGTGCAAGAAAGACTGTGTAAACTGTTTCATACTAAAAAGGTCTGGGCTGCAACCTACCAAGCTATTTGTTTTTTCCCTCTGATACTGTACTGTTCCCTAAGTGAAGTAATCTGAGCTAAAGTGAAGTGAAGTTATATGGACTGTTTTTGAACCTGAGTTTGGAGTTATATGGACTGTTTTTGAACCTGAACTTGACTGTGTTGAACCTGAATTGTGCTCTGGGCTGCTAGCCTAAACAACCTGGAGTGAAGGGTGTTTTGTTGATTTGAAGCAAGAAAATAAAAGCTCTTACTTAAAAACATTGGGCTTTGAATGTGCCTCTGTGAAAGGAACGGAGGGAGGAGGAAGTCCTGGGAGTTCACAGGGCCTGGAGTCAAGGCTCAGCAGAGCCAGATTGCTGTGGAGTGAAGGCAACAGTCATGTGGAGGAAGAGGCAGCTAAACAGGGTTGAGCCTGGTTTGGTCCTGGATGGGCAACCCAGCTACAGCACACTAACACAACAATCATTTCTTCAGCTTAAATCTATTCTTCCATTCCTTGCAGTTGCCTTAATTTGCTTTCTCATCCAAAATCAGTCCACAACCTTTCACCCCACCTCATATCTCTCTCTCTCTCTCTCTAAAGCATGACATCCCCATATCTTTCTTTTCCTCTTCAGGCTTCAAAGGCAGGTAGGATTGGATAATAAACCATATTATTACTCAGTTTGCAGTAGTTTGTAGTTTGCCATTAGTCAAAAGAAATGGATAGGTCAAGTATCATCTAATTAAGTGATGGAGGCACAGTGTCACTAGTCCGTTTCTAGTTTAAATCATAGGAGAGCCAGCTTTTGAACTTACATTCCACAAAAGTGTGGCGCTTGTAGTCCAGTGATTTGTAAGTCATTATTTGATGTTTGTGGCTATGATCTGCAACATGGTATGAAATAACACTTTTATTTAAAGCTACCCATGAGACTGTGAAAATGCTTGATAATATGGATACCAACATTTATCCACTTTACTATGATAACCTAGCCATAAACCTAAAGTTTATTACCTGAAATCTTGTCTTTCGGAAGAATATGGAAACAAGATTCATGATTTTCTACTCTCAGTTGAGATCTATAACTATCCAACACCTAAACAGTTATTGTAAATACCTACATATTGCTGCATAGCTACTCAGAAATTGACTTTTCAGTATGGGAATTAAAGTTTGCATCTGTTTTCTTTATAACAAGTTCCAGTAGAGGCAATTATAGCAATATCTCCATAAGAAAACAATTGTTGATTACATCAAAGGGCAGAGTAATTTGATCCCCCCCCCCCCCCCCCCCCAATCACTGTGCTGCAGGTAAACACTGCCATTACCTTAAAGGGAAAATGTGATTGATCTTTCTAAAATTGCATCCAGTCTGAAATAATTAGCTAAAATAATTGCTTCTAAGTCTCTCGACTTGCTTTGCTTCTCTCTGAGAATTAATATCATCTTTCATATTACCTAGCCCCACTAGAGTTTCCTGCGTAACCTTTAGAAAATTCCAAAAACAAATCCCCAACTCTTCAAATGCTTGGACAGTTTTCTGTGTTAAATGGATGATATCCTCTTTGGAGAAATGCAAACTCAACATGAACAGCATTTTCTTCTGCTGGTATTGAAACATCTGTGAGTTTTCGGACAGTGAGATTAAGGTATTGGTCCAGACTTTTCATTATATGGGGTCTATTGTAATCCAGAGAAAATTGCTCTTCTCCTGCTTCCAAATTCAAAAGGACTTCCTGTGCAGTTCAAATTCCTCTCTCCTCCTCCCTTGCTCCTCCCCTTCTTTCCTGCCCCCTCCCCTTGCTACCCCTTGTTTCCCTCCCACTACTACCTCTGCTCTCTAGCTAGGCCCTCCCTGTACCCTCCCCCACACTTCTGTCTTCGCTGGCCTTCAGCCCGGTTGTGGTCGGCCCCCCTTTAATGGGTGTGCCTGGTTCTGACTTTTCATTATATGGGGTCTATTGTAATCCAGAGAAAATGGAAGTCATTTCCAGAAGTTGGTACCTTAGGAAATCAGAGTATGCTAGGGAAACATTCATATCTAAGCTATTGGAAGAAATATCTGCCAAACATTTACTTATCTACTTAATTTTGCAGTTTCCTTCAGAGGAGAAAGAAAAAAAATTCACTAATAGGAGAAAAAGCTTCTACCAATATAGCTAGTGTACCTCTTAAACTTTACCATGATGAGGCATTTTCCCAATTAACTATTTCTATAGTATAGCACCCCTACAAACTCCTAGTACTGCCCCCTACATTTTTATGATAAAGAGGAAATGTGGTTAAAACCAAACAGCATGAACAAAAGAACAATGAACAAAAAGTTATAAAAAAGAACGTAAGGAGCCCAAAGTATCATATGGTAGGTCCGCATTTAGGGGTCATTTACTTATGGATAGTGAGTGTTCCCTGCAGCAGGACCTGTTCATTTCCATGGATGCTGTAATGGATAAGAGCCATTATTTTAGAAACACATCCATATGTAAAAAGCACCATTTTATACATGTATATTGCATATATGTGTGCATACTTATTTCAGAAAGGTGCTATTTACATGTGGTGATTCTTACCATACAGAGATATCTAGGGGGCATGGCTTGAGTATGTTTTGAGTGGGGCTGAAATCTACACATGCATTCTCCATTTTACAAAGGGAATACATGTGTGTAGGAAAAAAATCCCCATGATGGATATTGCACCAGCTCAAAGGCAAACACTTTAGGAAATTAGAAGACTGGACATCCAAATGGCAGATGAAATTTAATGTGGACAAATGCAAGGTGATGCACATTGGAAAGAATAATCCAAACCATAGTTACCTGATACTATGCACTTTGGCGGGCAGCGCTCAAGAAAATGATCTGGGTGTCATTGTAGATAATACGCTGAAATCTCCTGCTCAATGTGCGGCGGCAGCAAAAAAAGCAAATAGGATGCTAGGAATTACTAGGAAAAGGATGGTGAATAAGACCAAAAAAATTATAATGCCTCTGTATCACTCCATGGTGCGTCCGCACCTTGAGTATTGCGTTCAGTTCTGGTTGCCATATCTCAAAAAAGATATAGTGGAATTAGAAATGGTTCAAAGAAGAGCAACCAAAATGATAAAGGGGGTGGAAGTCCTCACATATGAAGAAAGGCTAAAGAGGTTAGGGATCTTCAGCTTGGAAAAGAGACGGATGAAGGGAGATATGATTGAGGTCTACAAAATGCTGAGTGGCGTAGAACGAGTAGAAGTAAATCGATTTTTTACTCATTCCAAAAGTACGAAGACTAGGGGACACTCGAGGAAGTTACATGGAAATACTTAAAAAAAATTTTCACTCAACGAATAGTTAAGCTCTGGAACTCTGTGCCAGAGGATGTGGTAATAGTGGTTAGTGTATCTGGGTTTAAAAATGGTTTGGACAAATTCCTGGAGGAAAAGTCCATAATCTGCTATTGAGACAGACATGGGAAGCAACTACTTGCCCTGGGATTTGTAGTACAGATTGTTGCCACAATTTGGGTTTCTGCGAGATACTTGTGACCTGGCTTGGCCACTGTTTGGAAAACAGGATACTGGGCTAGATGGACCATTGGTCTGACCTAGTATGGCTACTCATATGTTCTTAACATAGGTTTTTAAAATGTGCTTGTTTTGTCCAGGGCTTTACATGAGGGATTAAAGGAGTCATTGTCCTTAATCTCCTCAGATACTGCCAAGGTGGTCAGAAGAAATATTTAGCAGCATTATCCAGATAAATACCAGTGAGAGGGATATTCAGTGATATTAATTTGATAGTGTCGGGGCAGTCTGTGGATAGAGCTTGGGCAGAACCAGAGGTTATCCAGTAAGTGGTGCTATTCAGACGGACAATTATCTGGAAAAGGTTAGGTATGCAAAAAGGCTTTCCTAACTTGATCCAGATATCTGTCCAGTTAATAGTCTGATTATCATAGCTAACCAGATAGAACAACTAGTCAGTGCTGACTCTGGATATTTAGTTAACAACCAATGCAATTTTTTGTGGATCATCAGAAGGTGAGACTTACAAAAAGAGTCTATCACCATAAATCCTCATTGGTCCTAGTTTTATCCTATTCAAAAATTCTCTAGCTTATTCCAAAAAAATTCAATTGGTTAGAAAAACATTTTCAAAAGAATAAATAAAATTATTTAGGGTCCTGTTTACTAAGCTGTGCTGTAGACACGCTAGTGTTTTTAGAGCATTCTAAAAATTAGCAATGCTAACGCTAGAGACACCCATATATTCCAATGGCTGTCTCTAGCTTTAGAGCTCGCTAATTTTTAGTGCATGCTAAAAACGCTAGCCCACCTTAGTAAACAGGGCCCTTAGTGTAAATGACTTAAGAGACTGACTGTTGACACAAATCATATTTTGACAATGCTGCGTCAGGGAAGATGGTCACCTTCAATGAAAATTCAAAGATTTCTTCATAGTGGCTGCCTAAGAGAATGAGGATTTATGGTGAAAGACACTTTTTTTACAAGTCTCACTTTCTGATGGTCCACAAAAAAATGTATTGATTAACGACTGGAATGTTTGGGGGTAGTTATTTGAATTGTTACTCTCGAGGGCAATGTCTCAAAATGGGATGTGGTAACTTTAGTGTTGGACTTTATCTAGATATTCAGCGGCAGTTATTATTTGAATACTGCCTCTACCAGCAGCCATTATCCAGTTGTTTATTTTTTTTTAATCTGCTGCAGCTGGAATTTAAAAAATGATGATCACCATGGGCTCAATATCAGGGATAATAGATAACATACAATAATATAGAGAAGTCTTTAAGATTATGTTGTATCTATGGTTCTCATTTTCAAAAGAGAAAAACATCTCAAAAGTGGCATAAAGTGGCAGATGATGTTTTCTACAAGAAAATGTCCAAGTCGTGATTTTCAGATTTCAGATAGTTTTCTCTGCAGTAGAGAATGATGTGGGGACAAAGTTTGTCTGTGTCCCTGACTCGTCCCCGCGAGCTTTGCCGGATCCCATCCGTACAAGCCTCAAACAGCTCAGATTTTATATCTCATTTTATTAAAGTATAAAAAGAAACAATATTCTGTACAACTGTCGCTTTATAAATCACAAACAATACAGAACAAGGATCAACAAAATCCCTGTTTGCCCTCACAAATATCCCCTCCACTATCAGGAAGACTGAACAAGCTAAATTACTACAGAACGCCGCATAGAAAATTCATGCTGGAACCCTCTTTCTGATGCAACTTCCTGTTTTCACTAAACAAGAAGTTGCGTCGGAAGACAGGACCTGGCAGAGAGAAGGTCCTGGAGCAAGCCTGTGGGGATCGGTGTTGGCTCAGCTGGCTGGATGCTGCATAAGGTAGAGCTACTGCAGGAGGGAGAGAGGAAGGCAGGGAGGCAGTTACGGAGATACCGGACCCATAGGAGTGGCAATTGCTACTTTTTCTTTTTTTTGTTTTTTACTGCGAGAGCAAAGCCTTTTACTGTTCCCGTGGCGGTAAAAAGTTTTGCTCCCACACCACCGATAAATGGGCCAAAAAATATTTACGGCAGATTTACTGCAGAACACTGCAGTTTACTGCAGCTCCTTGTCCCCGTGTAATTCTTTACACTGCAGTTCATCTAAATCTCAAGAAGGCATGCTGAGATCGTGTTGGGGGCATGTTTTAGGCAGGCCCAGAATTTGGACTTTTTCAGGGATAATAGAACATGATAAAAAAAAAAAGTCTAGGGCAAAAATTTGGACTTTTTATCTGGACTGGTTTCAATCACATCTAAGTCATAAAAAGGTGCCCTAACTGACCAACTGACCCCCCACCCCCTTAATCCCCCAGTGGTCACTTACCCCCTCCCACCCATCAATGATTTGACAGTGACAGTACATCATTATCTGTAAAAGTTTCAGATTCTATGACCATTCCTATTAGAGCAGCAAGCTGGTCCCAGGAATAGGCTAGTAGTTAATACAATGGACTCTACCGTTAAGGTCTCAGGTCCATATCCCATTCTAACTAGTACACTTGTGGTGGAAATTGTAAGCCTTCCAAAAACAACAAAATACCAACTGTACTTGCAGACCTGAAGTCTTTTGTAATGGTATGCAGTTAGGTACAGTAGGTTGTTAGGTGATCCTGGAGGGCTCACAATACAAAATAAGGGTGTTAAGGTGGGATTTGTACCTGAGTCCCTTTATGTGAAGTCCACTGCACTGACCAACTAGCCTGTCCCTCTGCTCTACTAGGATGGCTGGATGGCCAGTTTTTTAGGAATGGTGCCACACAAACATTTCTATGGCGTGCTTTTGTGCATTTTCCTCTAGGACGTTTTTTAAAAAATGGTGCCTAAAGAATTAGGTACTGAGCACAAAAATGTCTGGAAAATAGTGATTTTCAAAACACAAAAATAGATGTTGTTCTGGTTCAAAAATTGTTATATTCAGGATGAAAATTTTAGATGTCATTGTCAAAACGTCTACAATTGGACTTCGATGTTATATCAAGAATCCCCCTCCATGCTTACAGCATTTTCAGGGCAATTCTATAAAGCACACATGAACAGTTATGCACCGATTAAGAACATATGTCACTGAAATAATGGCATACATATGTACATATATGTCAATATTCTGCCTATGCACTATTCTGCCTAGGGGTAGAAATAAAGCCCTCCACTATGAAACAGCATGCATATTTGTAACCATGGGGTGGGTTGGACATGGATAGGAAAGGGAAAAAGAACTATAAATTGGTACTTCAATAATCCTTGTGTGTGCCTCCTCACATTTACAAAACAGCAGGTGCAAATTTCATGAGTGCTTTGGTATCCTTTGTGTTTACTGGTCCATAATTATCATTGGGGACCTTTGCATAGAGTTCTCTTTCACATTTAGCTTGTAGATCTATGAGTTGCTGCCGGGTCTTACCTGTGAGGCAGAACTGTAAGCTGTAGGTCGCTGCTGAGCCGAGCTGACTCGCGGGCATACACCGGGAATGGGTCACGATAGCGCAGCGCTGCCCTGCTGGGTCCAGCGCCTATCCGCACCTCCGGAGTCGCCAGTTGAACAGCGGCGCCCCCACCTTCATCACATACTGATGTAAGCGCCGACCAGCCGGATGCTCACCGAGGATGGTAGGAGAGGAGAGAGCGATGAGCGAGGCATTCACCCACACCCTTGCGGTCAACAACAAACAGTGGCGCCCTCACCCTCGCTGCACACAAAGGAGAGTGATGTCTGACTGAACACCCATCCAGAACGGCAGGGCGAGGAGAGAGCGGTGAGCGCAGCATTTACTCAGACCTCTATGATCAACGGCTGGACAGCAGCTCCCCTGACTCACTGCGTATCGAGTGGAGCGCCAACCGACCGAGCAGACGCCCAGGATGAGGTAAGCGCCAACCGGCCAGACACTCACCCAGGATGGTAGGAGAGGAGAGAGCGACGATTGTGGCATTCACCCACACTCTCATGGTCAACAAATGAACAGTGACGCCTTCGCCCTCGCTGCACACAGAGGGAGTACCGTCTGACCGAACACTCATCCAGAACGGCAGGGTGAGGAGAGAGCGGCGAACGCAGTGTCTGCCCAGACCTCTACGATCGACAGTTGGACAACTGCGCCCCTGACTTGTGGAGTATTGAGAGAAGCGCCAACCAACTGAGTGCACACCCAGGAAGACAGGGAGAGAATACTCCAGGCTCAACAGTAGAGAAAGGGAAAATTGTGCTTTGGGACAGGGTGCGCTTTTGTTCACCATCCCATGAACTAGGACCAACAAAGCAACCATCATACCTGATTATCTAATAGCCCAAAGGAAAACCAACATCAAAATGAACACCACCAAACTGCTCCTAATAATTTACTCCTTATCCCTAATTCACCACACACTAACCACCCCTCTCACAGATATCAACAACATGCCCACAATACACAAGCTCAACAGACTACCCAGATACAACACATCTCACCAAAATAATAACAACCAAAACAATGGAAGAACTACCATACGCGGACAAAATCAATACAAAGGAAAGAAAGGACACAACAAACCCATACCACAAGAGAATAGACAATTAACAAAAATCATCACAACTTCGAACCCAACTGACCCCTACCAAACAATTCAAGTGGAATACATAAACGCCAGATCAGTAGTCAACAAAACAACAATAATAACAGACTGGATTACAGCAGAAAACCTCGACCTACTATTCATCAGTGAAACCTGGATCCACGATCATAAGGACCCCACAATTTTAGAACTATGCCCCCCAGACTACAAAATCACTAACTGGACAAGAAAAGAAAAAAGAGGAGGAGGCATAGCACTAATCCATAGATCCCACTTCACCGTAACAACAACAGCCGAGTTCATAACACCCCAACTTGAAACCGCCTCAGTTAGAATCCACCATACAACCTTGCTCAACCACCTAAACGCTGTCTTGTTTTATAGACCACCAGGTAACTGCATGAATGCCAACCACACTTCATGGATTTCATCTTGAATACATGTGTATCTAACTCCAATCTACTTATAATAGGGGACATAAACCTACACCTAGAAGATCCTAACTCAACCAATGCACGTGAATGCAAAGATTTCCTCCAACTATGGGACCTCAACTGGCCAAATATGCAAGCAACCCATATCAAAGGACACACACTTGACCTCATCACACACAAACTGTCCTCAGACTTAAACCTAATACTAACAGATACAAAATGGACAGACATACCATGGTCAGACCACCACAAATCAAACCTATTCCTACAATGGCGAAAAAAAGGCTCATTCCACAATCAAGAACGCATAACCTACACCACGAAAGGCCAAATTGACCCTGCAACATTCTGGCAAAAGATCTACAAGAACAGATGGACAGCACAAACAGGCTCGAAACACACTATCTCCTAGATTGGGACAACAGATGCAGCATATTAGACAACATAGCACCACTATAAACAAGAACCTCACGAAGACACAACTTGATACCATGGTTTAACGAAGAACTGAAAAAACTAAAAACACAAGTTAGGAGGCTTGAACGAGCATGGAATAAAATAAAAGATGAATACACACTTAACACATGGAAACAAATGCAAAGAAAATACAAATATGCAATAAGATGAACCAAAAGGTCATACTACAAAACTAAAAAGACATGCATAAACTTTTCCAACTTGTGAACAAACTACTAGATACCACACCGGTTACCACAACGAACACAGACACCCCATCAGCAGATAACCTTGCTAAATACTTCAATGAGAAAATTATAAAGCTACGTATCACGTTACCACTTAATACCACCGACCACGAAAAATTAATTGACTGTCTGGACCCAATTGCCGATGAATATCCAGCAGACCGAATCTGGACAAACTTCGCTCTACTCAATGATGAAACCGTCACCCAAGCGATAAACAGGTTCACCAAATCCCACTGCAAACTGGACATATGCCCCAACAACCTAATAAAATCCGCCCTTCAACGCTTCAAAACTGACCTTACATCTCACCAAAACTACATGCTACAAGACGGACTCTTCCCCAAGGATAAAGGAAACATACTACTCACCCCAATACCTAAAGATTCAAAGAAAAAAGCAAATGACATAACCAACTACTGCCCGGTAGCATCTATCCCTTTGGCAGTCAAACTAATGGAAAGTATGGTAACCAAGCAACTTACCGACTACTTAAACAAATTCGCAATACTACATGAATCACAATCAGGATTTCGATCCAACCACAGCACTGAAACAGTACTAATCACTCTCCTAACCAAATTCAAACAAGCAATTGCAACTGGCAGTAGTATACTTCTCCTACAATTCAACATGTCCAGCGCGTTCGACATGGTAAGTCATAAAATACTATTAAACATCCTAGAATACTTCGGGATTGGAGGAAGCATACTTAGTTGGATCAAAGGCTTCCTAACCACAAGAACATACCAAGTGATATCAAATTCGAATACATCATCACCATAGAAACCAGAATGCGGAGTACCTCAAGGATCACCGCTCTCACCGACCTTTTTCAACCTAATGATGACACCTCTAGCAAAATCGCTATCCACCCAAGGCCTTAATCCCTATATCTATGCAGATGATGTCACAATCTACATCCCGTTCAAACACGATCTAACAGAAATCACAAATGTTATCAATCACAGCCTCCAAATCATGAATTCATGGGCGGATGCATTTCAATTAAAACTCAATGCAGAAAAAACTCAATGTCTCATCCTCTCATCACAATATAACACAAACAAACCCACCACTATAAACACCCCTAACTACACCCTTCCTGTTTCAGATAGCCTGAAAATTCTCAGAGTCACAATTGACCGAAACCTCACACTAGAAAGCCATGCGAAAAATACAACAAAGAAAATGTTCCATTCAATGTGAAAACTCAAAAGAGTAAAACCTTTCTTCCCAAGGGATATATTCCGCAGCCTGGTACAATCAATGGTGCTAAGCCACCTAGATTACTGCAATGCAATCTATGCCGGATGCAAAGAACAAATCATTAAGAAACTCCAAACTGCCCAAAACACAGCAGCCAGACTCATATTTGGAAAAACGAAATACGAAAGCACCAAACCCCTAAGAGAAAAGCTACACTGGCTCCCACGTCAGACCTCATAGACTTACCAACCAGGAACACAAAAAGGTCAGCATGCACATTCCTGAATCTCCACTACCCCAGCTGCAAAGGACTAAAATATAAATTAACATATGCATCCAGCTTCTCCTACATAAGCACGCAACTATGGAATGCACTACCAAATGCCATAAAAACAGTGCACGACCTAACCAACGTCCGAAAATCACTAAAAACCAACCTATTCAATAAGGCATACCACAATGATCTATCCTAAACATCAGACAACAAAACATACCAGAACTGGACAAAACCGAACTCTCTACACCTGACTGCTTCAGTTTTACTTTGTCACTAATGAACTTTAACGCAATACCACTCTATTTCTCATTCTGAATATGAATTCTCTACACTTGACTGCTTAATCTATTCTGTCACTAATGAACTTTAATGCAATACCTCTCTGTATTTCTCATTCCGGAAATGACGATCGCCATTACGGAACAATGTAAGCCACATTGAACCTGCAAATAGGTGGGAACATGTGAGATACAAATGCAGCAAATAAATAAATAAATAAAAATGTCCATTCCTATATTAGAATTACTAATTTTTGTAAGAAATATTTTTCTTTCATGTGCAGTATTCCAAAAATGAACCGTTTTCCTCTTAAAACTGTATTTGTCTGTACATGTACTAAAGTGTTGTCTTCCCACTGAAAACTACCCATAATTCTGAATATGCATTTGCTAGTTAATTGTTACTGCACAAAGAAGCAGTCATAAGCGATTAGTATTTCCAGACCTATCTGGATAAAATTGTACAATGTAGCAGCAATTTACGCTTTTTAATAAGTATATTGTTCTGCTGAAAGAGATTATTGTGTTCACTGACAACCAATTTTCTAGAGATGAATTGTCTAAAAAGCCTTCTTCCTGATATATTTAGCAGTCAGCTAGCATGTAACTGGCTCAGTTTTATGTTTTCCTTTACAGACCAAAGCCCTCTTTTAATTATACTTTTTTTTTCACCATGTTTTCTGATAACTACCTCAATGAAACATGTAGTGTTTATATACCAATAAGTTGTTAGAAACAGCTGCTTACTCAGTGCCATATGGATATTTAAAATACTTGTTTCTCTCTCTCTCTATTAATTTTCTCATAGCGCCCCCCCCCCCCCCTCCCCAATCCATACATCTTGTCTATCTTCATCTTTCCCTTCCTTTTCCCTTAAGTAGTGACAAACTGTCCTTGCTGGTGAAATGTACACTCTCTCTTTCTCTCTTTCCTTTGGCTTTTCATTTTCTATTATTTTACAGCAAAGATATCTTCAGTTTTTTCCTTGGAGCTTTCTTTCCCAGTCCACAGCTGATGTGCAAATCCTATGTCTATCATTGATTTCAATGAAGTGAGTCAAAAGCAGAAACCTTTTTTCATTGTCTGCTCCCTTTGTATCAATTGATTTTTAGTCACCCATTATTCAGTTGGGTCTAGAGATATACACTTTCACTCACTTTTTACCTACCTAATAACACTTTAGTTTGCTGTGAGCTGCTCACAAATTAGATTACATTTATTCCAATCTGTTCTTATCTGTGTGGTCAGTAAACTTACACTAACTACATGTGACTATTCCTGCTTTTTGTATTCTTCCTGGCGCTAGTTATGGTTTTTAACTTAGGGACCATTTTACTAAGCTGCGTAAGCATCTATGCGTGCCCAACACATGCCAAAATGAAGTTACCACCCGGCTACCGTGTGTTCTTGCATTAATTTCATTTTTGGTGCATGTCCGATACATGCATCCAAAAAATAATTTTTATTTTCAGATGTGCATTTCAGATGCACACCAAGTGGCATTTGATGCACGTAGGTCATTACCGCCCAGTTACCGCGTGAGACTTTACCACTAGGTCAATAGCTGGTGGTAAGGTCTCAGACCCAAAATGGATGCACGCCGAATTTTATTTTGCCGCATGTCCATTTTTGGCAAAAATTAAAAAAGGCATTTTTTGCAGGCGCACTGAAAAATGGATCTGTGTGCACCCAAAACACACACTTACGCTACCGCAGGCCATTTTCAGTGCACCTTAGTAAAAGGACCCCTGAAGTACTTTGATCTCTGGCATAGACATTTTATGAAAATTTTGAGACTGTAAAACATAAAACATTAGACAGACAAGAGCCTGCCACTGCTTGATTTAGTTTTAATGGCTATCTGTTCAATCCGAGTATACTTTAAATTACTATTGTTGACATGCAAAATTCTGCTAACCCTTGGCACTCTTGGCTTGTTATGTTGTATAATGCCAGTGATGTTGTTCTAATATATTTAGGCCATTATTTTTAGAAACATTTCCCTGTGTAAATCGCACCATTTCACATGCATATCAAACATACATGCAAATAGCAATTTCGGAAAGCTACTATTTACAAGGAAAAGAAATTCAAACCAAATATTCAATACTACTGTTACATATAATTTATATAGCACTATTAGACGTTCACAACAATGTAGACAAAACACATAAGAGAAAATCCCTGATCAACACAGTTCACAATTTATTTAGGGTAACTAAGGGATTAGGGAGTTATTTATTATGGGTACTGAATAGGTGAAAGGGAGGGGGAGGGTTAAGAGTTAAAAGCAGCCTCCCGGCACAGGCAGCTCCTTGTGACTCTGGGCAAGTCACTTAACCCTCCATTGCCCGCCGCATAGAGCCTGCCATGAGTGGGAAAGCGCAGGGTACAAATGTAACAAAAAAAAAAAGGTTGGCTTTTAGCCTACAGTTGAATAGAGCCCGAGATGGAAGCATGACATACTGACCCAGGAAGTCTATTTGAAGAACATGGAACAGCAAGATAAAAGGAGTGGAGCAGGGGGGTTGATAGTGGAGAAGGATATAGATAAGAGGAACAGAATTCCCAGGGATGGATGTAGGAAGAGGTAAGAGAGGAGAGATACTGAACAGCTGCAGAATGAATGAACTTGTAAATCAGTAAGAGGAGTTCCAACTGTATACAGAAGTGACTTGTAAAGAGGGGTTATATGAATGTTACGACACTGGTGGAAGATAAGTCATGCATCAGAATTTTGAACAGCTCGAAGAGGAGAAAGATGGTTTAATTGGAGACCTGTGAGCAGCAGAGATTTCAAGGGGACATGTTTTTTTGTGGTGGTGGGGGGGGGGGGGGGGGGGGGAGGCTAAAATCTATACATGCATCCCCATTTTATTTGGAAATATAGTATTCTGCCTTGGGTGAATTTCTTTAAAAAGACAGTATATAAATCCTAATAACTAAAAAAAAATATGTATGGGGAAAAATCTCATGTCAGGTTTTCCATAAGCTCAAAGGAATGTGAAGATTTTTAAAGACGTGCTCGTTTCAGCCAGGGCTTTAGATAAGGAATTAAGAGAGTCATTTTCCTTAATCCCTCATTGTTTTTTCCACCTCAAAATATAACCAAATTAAAATTTTGGTTCACTACTTAATTGGTGCCACTTATATGCAAGGCTTTTTTTGAGGGGGCACTTGGGGGTACTGTGTACCAGCACCTTTTCTATTGTTTGCTAAAACTGACCCATGGTCCCCAAGTTATAATGAAAGAGTTTAGGCTCTACACACCAATTGTGCCTTGTCATAGATTCTGTGACTGGTTGCATGGGGCCTGGCTATTGTGGGATGGGTCCCTCAGTGATCACCCCACTCTTGAAAGGTGGACTGACATTTGAGTCCTGACACCTTTTTTGCTAGAAAAAATGCACTGCTTATATGTATAGATTTGTAAAATGGGGCAGCTGAATGGGTGGTGCCACTTACATATGGAAGTTGTGAAATTGCCACTTCTGGGCCCCTTTTACTAAGCTGCGTAGGTGCCTACGTGTGCCGAACGTGTGCTAAATTGGAGTTACCGCCCGGTTACCACATCACACTTGTGGTAATTTCAATTTTGGCACGCGTCCACTATGCACGTCTGAAAAATATTTTTTTATTTTTAGGTGCATGCAACGGACATCGCCAAGTGGCATTTGACGCATGTAGGTCATTACCGCCCATATTCTTTACCGCTGGGTCTATGGCTGGCAGTAAGGTCTCAGACCCAAAATGGACACGCAACAATTTTGATTTTGCCGCATGTCCATTTTCAGCCCCCCCCAAAAGAGGCCTTTTTTACAGACGCGCTAAAAAATGGATCAGCGTGCACCCCAAACCTGCGCCTACACTACCGCAAGCCATTTTTTGTGCACCTTTGTAAAAGGACCCCCTGTGTTTATGTGCTGATTCTTCTAGCCTGATGCTCCCAGGCAGCATTGTAAAGGGGCTAGGCAATCAATGGTAAATCAGCCCCCCAGTCTCCCTCAACATCAACTGCCTCCTAATGCCCAATCATCAACCCCTTGAATACCCCTTCATCATCAAACCCCTCACAGAGAGCTCCCAGTCATAAAATAGATTCCCCATCCTCCCATAAACCCACACTTACCTCTTTTTTTATTATCTCTTTATCGACAAAAACAATATACAGAAAAAGGCCAACCACAAGACAGCAACTACTGCATATATAGGTTGACATGATAAAACAAATATCTTGATATTAGCACTGCTCAATATACTCATCCAGTTGTGTCCATCTGTTTTATTTAATATTGGAATCAACTAATATTAATATGCAACTACACACAGGTGCTTAGATCTTAGTATAAACTTCAAATAATCAATTGCCAATGTATTGCCAGATAAACCATGTGCTGCATAGAGGCGTTACTTATTGCTCTTCTGACACCTTAAGAGGAGAAAAGACCTCAGAGACCTCTTCCAGGTCTAACTACAAATGCAATAGCAAAAAAGGTGCATTCTCATCACCAGCCAATGCTCAATCTGGTCATAAAAACTCCTCTTCATTTTTTTTAAATTCTATTTTTTTCTTTGCTTAGTACAACAACATGATTCAAGGACACTGCACAGCACTTATCTTTTAAAAGCCCAACAGGGCCGCTATTTGACTCCCATACACACAGTCAGGGGCAGTGCTGGTTGTTGCAGTGTTATGAAGTCTACAAACAAGAGAGAAGAAGTGAGCTCATAAAAGAAAAAAAGGGGTTATCTGGACTTACAAACTTAAGATTCCCACTAGAACTCACAATACAGGTACTCCACTTCTATTTTCAAAATGGCGTCCGTGATATCAGATGCTTAGAGAGTACTACTACTACTATTTAGCATTTCTATAGCGCTACAAAGCATACGCAGTGCTGCACAAACATAGAAGAAAGACAGTCCCTGCTCAAAGAGAGCTACAAGTAATGCCTCTATATAGCGTGTGATTTATCTGGCATCACACTGGCATTTAATATCGGGTCATGCCAGTTTTTCATAGTCTGCACCCTCGTATTTTCTATTCAGGCATAACATATTCTACCATAGATTCATTTCTGGAGGGTCAGAGCTTTTCCAGTGATTGATCCGGAGTTTGATGGCTATTGTAAACATGACACTACATAAAGGAGACACCTTGCTTCTAGAATTCATGTCAATTGCCAGTGATTTCCAGATTAAAATTTTAATAGTAAAAGGATCACCACTATGCAAAATATGTACAATCTTTGCCCAGAACTCTTCCAATACAGTTGCAAAAGGTCACAGAAATATAGCGTATGAAGCAAAATACCAGGCTCTGTATTGCAAAGCCAACATTTACCACCAGAATCGACAGCAAACTTTGCTATTTTTACTGGTTGGTTACATTGAGGGGCATAATTGAATGAAAACGTCTATCTCCATGGGTGTTTATCTCCGAGAACGGGTCCGTGAAGGGGCGGACCGAACCGTATTTTTGAAAAAAATAGACGTCCATGTTTTTTTCGACAATTTGTGAGCTGGGCGTTTTTGTTTTTCAGTGATATTGGAAAATGAAAGCGCCCAGCTCAAAAATGAATAAATCCAAGGCATTTGTTCGTGGGAGGGGCCAGGATTCGTAGTGCACTGGTCCCCCTCACATGCAAGGACACCAACCGGGCACCCTAGGGGGCACTATTACAAAAACAAAAAAAAAGGTAAAAGAGCTCCCAGGTGCATAGCACCCTTCCCTTGTGTGTTGAGCCCCCCAAATCCCCCTCAAAACCCACTGCCCACAAGTCTACACCATTACTATAGCCCTAAGGGGTGAAGGGGGGGCACCTACATGTGGGTACAGTGGGTTTGGGGGGGTTGGACGACTAAGCATTAAGCAGCACAATTGTAACAGGTAGAGGGGGGGATGGGCCTGGGTCCACCTGCCTGAAGTCCACTGCACCCCCTAACAACTGCTCCAGGGACCTGCATACTGCTGCCAGGGAGGTGGGTATGACATTTGAGGGTGAAAATAAAAAGTTGTGAAACATCATTTTTTGTGGTGGGAGGGGGTTAGTGACCACTGGGGGAGTCAGGGGAGGTCATCCCCGATTCCCTCTGGGGGTAATCTGGTCATTTAGGGCACTTTTGGGGGCCTTATTCATGAAAAAACAGGGTCCAGGAAAAGTGCCCTAAATTCTAGCTACAAACGCATACTTTTTTTTATTATCGGCGAAAGGCACCCATCTCTCCTCAGCCGATAACCACGCCCCAGTTCCACCTTCACCACGCCTCCGACACGCCCCCGTCAACTTTGTACGCTTCCACGATGGAGTGCAGTTGAAAACGTCCAAAATCGGCTTTCCATTATACCGATTTATTCGTTTTTGTGAGATAAACGTCTATCTCCTGATTTGGGTCGAAATCTAGGCGTTTTTCTCTTTCAATTATAAGGTGGATAGTGTACTCAGTATCCCAGAATAGGATTTAGTTGAAGAGAAATAAAATGCAACTAACCCCTTATGTGCCACACAGAGGGGCCCTTTTACAAAGCTACGGTAAACTCAGCACGGGCTTACCGTATGCTATCCCGGAACTACTGATGGCCCAATGTGGCCGCCAGTGGTAGTTCCAGCTCCAGTGCGTACCATTTGTGGCAAGCCAGAACATTTTTTATAGCGCGGCGCTAACCTAGCGCACTGCTCAGTTACTGTCTAGTTACTGTGGGAGCTCTTGCCACCACCTCAATGGTTGGTGGTAAGTGCTCCCCACCACATGGGCATGTGGTAAGAGTTATCTTCATATAATATCATAAAGAGCTTAATGGGATATCGCATATAATCCAAGTTCACATCACATCCAACAAAGATATCCTAACCAGTCCTGAAAATTTTTTAAGTAATAGGAGGAAAAAACCTCAGATTGTAAAGGCACACTCCTAGTGTTGGTATCACCAACTATTGGGAGGTCCTTCAAATCATCACAGGTAAAAAACCTCCTTCTTTTTTGTTATTTTCTAATTATTAATTTGTTCACTCTATTTAAACAAAAATAACAAACCCGTCTATTTCTAGTACGGGGAAAGGCACTTATCTTATCCAATTTACAGTCAACTCGACACCTTCCACGGCCCGACTAGGCCTCAGTTTCGTATCCTTCCTCAGGGTGCCGTGGTGTCTGACTGATCGAATCTGTAGAAAAAGTGCATCCAGATTTCCACATGACTTCGCTAACAAGGCTACTCAGAATAATAGTATAATACTTAAATCTTTTTTCTTACAGAGTGCTCTCCGATCTGTTCACGCTTCCACAATCATTTTCAAAATGGCTCTGCTTTATCTAGAGGTGATGTCAGACGCCTTCACATTACGCTCCTGGATCCTCTGTGGTTTCCCTCCAGTAATATTTTGCCATCCTGAATATAGTTTTTTTTCTGAGAGGTAAACATTATGACCAATTTGAACTCATCATTAGATGTTTGATAAAATTTAAGAAGCTACCACTTCTGTTGAAGTACAGAAGCAAAATGAATAAGCAGTTCAGAGCTCTTTTCAGGTCAGAATGATCACCATAATGTGAGACGTTAAACATAGTGCCAAAGACAAACTTGAGTTAACTTTTTCTTTTCTTGGGACAGGGAAATACTTACCTGCATGTAACTTATCTTGAGCTACAACTGTAAAGGCATGAACTAAATCATAGTTCCCTTCCTCCTTTCTTCTCTTTTGAATGCAACAGGCATTGCCTTCTTTATCTCAAAAAGATGATTATTTTGTTATTGTGAGGAAATATTCTTATGTAGTCAAACAGTTTATTTGATGGGTCATTGTACCATCTTTCTATGGTATAACAAAGCGGCTTACATATTATAAACAAGTGCTTTTTTTTTTATTTGTGGGGTAATATTATATGAAGAGTATAGACACCATTATACAATATTGACATTTACAAGTGTATGGACTCTGTTGACTAAGCCATGCTATTGATGTGATAACGTTTTTAGCGCGCGATAAATGCTAGAGACACCCATATAGGTGTCTTTAGCATTTATCACACTCTTATTTTTAGTGCTAGCTAAAAATGCTAGTGCACCTTAGTAAACATGGCCCTATATGTGTATGCACTACCATTACTGTAAACTCTTTCCAAAAATACTAGGACTAGGGGGCATACGATGAAGCTACAAAGTAGTAAATTTAATATGAATTGGAGAAATCTTTTCTTTACTCAACGTGTAATTAAACTCTGGAATTCATTGCCAGAGAATGTTGTAAAAGCTTAGCAGGGTTTAAAAAAGATCTGGATTGCTTCCTAAAGGAAAAATCCATAGACCATAATTAAATTGATTTGGGGAAAATCCACTGCTTATTTCTGGGATAAGCAGCATAAAATGTATTGAACTTTTTCAGGATCTTGCCAGGTATTTTTGACCTGGATTACCCACTGTTGGAAACAGGATGCTGGACTTGATGAACCTTTGGTCTGCCCCAGTGTGGCAATACTTATATACTTATGTACTTACGTACATTTATGTGTGTACCAGGCACATACATGTGAGCCCCTAGTTTATAAAACTGCCCTTTTAGTGCATAGATAAGCATGCAGTAAATATTACCAGGGTAAATGCTATTATACTGACATAACAGTGTGAGCTAATTTACATGCTAAATTCATACCCTGTTATGGAAATGGAAGACTTATATGTGAAGAATGGACTGAGCAATACAGTGAGTGCACAGTACTTTATCACAATGTCACTAGTATAGGTGGAAGGACATTTTGGAAAGGACATCCAGGTCATAGCATCCAAAACAGACATCCATCTCACATGTATTGTCCAACAGAAAATACATCAATATTTCCTGTTTGAAAATACGCAAGATGGATGTCAGTGTGCTGACATCCAGCAAAAACAACCATTTTGCAAACTGGAATGTCCAACATATGAACAGCAAAAAAGCAGGGACAAGGACATCTGTCTAGCAGCATACTTAGAAGAATAGCCAACAAACCACCCTGTAGAGCAGAGAGACAGTCTAGTGGTTAATGCAATGGACTTTAAGCCAAGGGACAGGTTCAAATCAGAGCTGTACCGAATAGCGTATTTTACTATTCAAACCGAAAACATTGGCAGATCTATAAGGTATGTCATGTATCCTGGGACTACACCGTATATGATTTTGTGGACTAAGATGCAGATTTTGAAGGTGATCCGTTCTTTGATTGGGAGCCAATGCAGCTTTTCTCGAAGGGGTTTGGCACTTCCGTAGCATGTTTTGCTGAATATCAGCCTGGCTGCTGTATTTTGGGCGGTCTGCACTTTTTTATGAGTTGTTCTTTGCAACCCACGTAGATTCCGTTGCAATAATCTGCATGGTTTAGGACCATCGATTGTATTAGATATCGAAAGTTTGCTCTTGGGAAGAAAGGTTTTATTTGTTTGAGCTTACACATTGAATAGTTATATATAATGAGCCATAGTTAAATCTCTGCCACACTCCCTCTACCATCCTTCCCCTCGATCCCCCATTTTTCCTCTAATTGTGGGTGTAGTTATGATGATGTTTATGGCTGTTATTTTTTTTTGTATGTTTACATTTTGCGTTCTATTTTCTATATTGGAGGATATTGTCTCTCTACTCTCATAATTACTACGGCATATATTTTCTCTTCAAGTGGTGTCACCTTTTTTTAATCTTACAGCTCAATTTTGGATGTGCCTCAGTACTGCTTGCATAGTTTGCCTTTTTCTTTTACACTACTTGGGATTTATTTGCCTTTCAAGAAATATTCTTTTCTAATCACACACCTCTTTCTGGATGTGCCTAAGTAATGTATGCCATAGTCTGCCTGTCCTTTATACTACTTGGCAATTATTTTCAAGGGATACTTCCCTTTCTAATCACACAGCACTATTATAGATGTGCTTAAGTAATGCATGCCATAGTTTGCCTTCCTTTCATGTTGTATGGCTAAAATCTCAATATTCTTTCCTTGAATGTAAAGGGAGTCTCCCATCCAATTAAAAGAAAAAAAAAAAACCTACTTCTATATTTCAAGAAATTCAAACCTGACATAGTTTTTATGCAAAAAAAAACCCCACACCTTTCTTCTCGTGAGGCTGTGAAACTGAAACAGGATTGGGTTAATGATTTATTTATTGCATTTGTATCCCACATTTTCCCACCTATGATTGCTTTTTTCCTCCTGTTTTGGGAAAAAGAATGGGGTTGCCATTATTCTAGCTAAATCCCTTTCTTGCTCTGTTGTGTCACAATTACAAGATTCTGAAGGACGGTGGGCAGTGGGTACTATCCAGCTTGCTGGTCAAAAATTTGCCCTGTTCAATGCATATCCTCCTAATATTGATAACCCTGGTTTATTCAATTCAGTATCATCACAACTGGTCTTATTGAATGTGGAATTCATTATATTTGGTGGAGGTATGAATATCCCTTTAGACCCCATTCTGAACTGTTAATCCCAAGTGTGGGCTAAGCCTTTCTTTGTTTGACCTGATTACATCCTGGAACCGTATTGATTCATGGAGAATCACACACCCCAGTGAACTGGCTTTCGCTTTTCACTCCATACCACATGATTCTTTCTTAAATTTGGATTATCTGTTCATATCTAAAAGTTTGGTCCCTGGTATAGTAAAATCCCCTATTGAACCCATCCATATTTCTGACCATGCATGTATAACACTTTCCTTGTCCACAGATATGTCATCTACCACCTCTAAAGGGTGAAGATTTAACTCTTCCCTATTACAGGATGAGGAATTTTGTCAATCTGTTGTACGTTGGTCATCAGAATATGTTTTGGTAAATATTTCTACAGAAATAGCTTTTCATACTGTTTGGGATGTTTACAAAGCTTATCTGAGAGGAGAAATTATTAAATATAGCTCTATGAAAAAGAAAAAGGAAGAGCAGAATGAGATGGAGTTAGAAATTTAAAAAAACTAGAGTCTGAGTATTTTTGTAAGCCACACGCTTCCCTACTTTTAACTATGTAAAAGATGAGGTTCCAATTGAATACGTTAATGAGTGATTCAGCTGGTTTAATGTTTTTTTTCCTAACAGCTTACATAGTAAACTGGTTCTAATAAGGCTGGAAAGCTGTTAGCCAACTTTTTAAAAGTTAAACAAAAATCCACTCAGATATCAGCAATTTGAAATAAACAAGATAAGCTCCTTACTAATAGTGATGCCGTCCTTAAATATTTTGTAGAATTTTATCCTGACATTTATAAATCTAATAGATCTCCCTCTCATACTCAATGTTTCAATTTTCTTAATGGGCTACAGAAAACTAACCTCCTTAAATCCGATATTGATAAACTGAATGCTCTCTTTGATGCAACAGAAATCTCATCTTCTATTACCTCTCTGAAATCTGTTAAGGCTCTTAGAAGTGATAGCTTCACTATTGAGCTTTACAAACAATTTTCATCTATGTTAGTACCCAAACTTATGAACTTATATGACTATTTATTGTGACCTCACAAAGTACTGGTACTTTTTTCTGAAGCTAACATTGTGAAATAAAAAAAAACCTGGTTGTGATCCTGTATACGCTAAAAATTATAGGCGGATCTCCTTAATAAATTATGGACCCCTTTTACAAAGCTGCAGTAAGCCCAACACAGGCTTACCACTTGCTAAAAAGGAATTACTGCCGGGCTACCGCAGCAGCCCGGTGGTACTTCCCACCCCCAGAGTGCCATCATATCTGGCACTACAAAAATATATTTATTTTTGCAGTGCCCATGTGTACCTAGTAGTAGTCAAGCAGTGCCGTGTGCTGCCTGGTTACTGCTGGGTTAGCACTGGATCCCTTACTGCCACCTCAATCGGTGGCAGTAAGGGCCCCCCCCCCCCCCAGAACTGGCCGCGTGGCAAGTGCACGTGCTTTAATTATCGCACGGCCATTTCCTGCGGAAAAGCAAGACCTACTTTTTATCCACTGCAGTAAAAGGGTTACATAAGTACATAAGTATTGCCATACTGGGACAGACCAAAGGTCCATTAAGCCCAGCATTCTGTTTCCAATAGTGGCCAATCCAGGTCACAAACACCTGGCAAGATCCCAAAAAAGTACAAAACATTTTATACTGCTTATCCCAGAAATAGTGGATTTTCCCCAAGTCCAATTTAATAATGGTCTATGGACTTTTCCTTTAGGAAGCAGTCCAAACCTTTTTTAAACTCTGCTAAGCTAGCCACCTTTACCACATTATTTGGCAACGAATTCCAGAGTTTAATTACATGTTAAATGAAGAAAACTTTTCTCTGATTCGTTTTAAATTTACTACTTTGTAGCTTCATCTCATGCCCCTTAGTCCTAGTATTTTTGGGTTCTTCTCTTAAGCTTTTAATGGAAGAAGCAACTAATTTGCTGGTCACATTCACACAAGGGCTAACACTGGTCGCACATACTGCAGCAGGATTTGCTTACTCATTTCTTCCCTGAGATCATATTCATGCACCTGTCTCACATCATATGAAACTTTGTTAGTCCCCTTATTTTCTATGTAACTCCTGCTACTCTATTTTATCTGTCGATATGTTCCGCCTTTGATTCCACTTTATACTGTCTATGAAGATGATTTATTGAGTATTGTGTCATCATTCTAAGTAGCATACCATGCCAAAATATTTTTCCTGCTGATATTCTCTACTGTCTATACCCAGATTGCTCTTGTTGTACAGCACCTTAAGTAAATTTCTTCAATAAGGCAGTAAATAAATCCTAATAAATAAATAAAACAAATAAATGTGGCCACTATCCCTCAGATTCTATATATCAGGCCAAAGGTTGCACACTGAATTTTGGCTGAGCCAGAGAAACACCACACAAAGTGTGGAGGTGCACTTAATCTCCAGGGGACAAATAGGAGGGAACAGAGAAAGGGTGGGGAAGATAGGCTCTATACAAACAATGGGGGAGACGTATAATATAATTAAACAATGATATTTATTGCAAATGGTTGACTCAACACAGCCATTTTTTCTCTTTGTATGTAGGAACATACACAGTGACTCATGCCTCTTCCCTGAAGAAGAATATCGAAACCTGGCCATGTCAGCAGACATTGTTGCCAGGGTTGCGGTCTTCCCGCAACACTGGGCGGGTTTTCTTTGAGCAGCTGCGGCAAAATTTTAGCGGCTGCGGGGTGCAGGTTTGGGCTCTTCTCCTGTGGCCGCTGTGTGCTTTTTTCCGGGGCTTCTATTGGTCCAATTTGGTCCAATAGAAGCTTTTCCAGGGCTTCTATTGGTCCAATTTGGTCCAATAAAAGCTTTCCCGGGGTTTCTATTGGTCCGATGTGGTCCAATAGAAGCTTTTGAGGGGCGTGGTCGATATCAGGGGTGGGGATAACGACATCAGGGGTGACGTCAGGGGGTGGGGCTGGTGACGTGGGAGGTGGGGTTTGACGTTGGGCTGGTTTTGGGCTGGTTTAGGGCTGATTTGGGGCGGGGAAAATTTTTCCCATCTGGCAACCTTGTCAGCAGAGGTTTGAGTTGGGAGGAAAAGTGCTGCTGAAATACATTTAAAAGCTAAATAATAGCACAAAAGTTAATTTCTATAAAAAGTCATCATGAATTGGTTGGTACTGAATCCTGAAGCATATTGGATTTAAAGTAAATGAGAAGTTGTAATGACAATAAAAAAAGAAAAAAAGACAAAAAAATTTGTAGAAAAATAGAAAATCACGGGTTGATCAATGACGATGTAAGCAACACCACTAAAATACTGAGGCATAGTTCCCGGATTGTGGAAGCTGTTGACAATCTGAAGATCCCCGTTTGATAAATTATGATAAATGAATCATTATACTGTGATAATACCTGATGAATATTTTAAATGAAGGAGTGTCTGGGATAACTAACCAGCATAAGCAAACAGATTTTGACATAATAGTGTATACTTTATTGGTAGGCATCAGTGGTGTAGGAAGGGGGGGCAGTGGGGCAGTCCACCCCGGGTGCACGCCGCTGGGGGGGGTGTCGGCTCCGCTGGTTCCCTGCTCCCTCTGCCCCGGAACAGGTTACTTCCTGTTCCGGGGCACCAGCGGAGCCGACGCAGCTCCCACCGACGTACACTCGGGGGCGGCTCGGCCCTCTCGCCCGCCCCTCGCTTCCTAATTCATGTAAGAATGCGCTCCGGGGGAGGGTGCATGCCGAGGGGTGGGGGCGCCGTGCTGTACCTGGGGGGGTGCGCAGCGGCGACCCGCCCCGGGTGTCAGCCACCCTCGCTACGGCACTGGTAGGCAGGTACAGTGCTAGAGCATGGGCAGAGCATGCATGTACATACATAGATTATAAAATAAACTAATCTACATGCATATTTGCAAATTACAGGTGCAGACATTTACATCTGCTCTAACCATCCAGGTGCAATTGCTTCCACTTGCACTAGCGTTCTATAAAGACATGCAGGTACCAACTTGTCTTTATAAAACTGACCTAAAATAGGCACCTGGAAACACATTTACACCAGATGCCACACTATGAAATTACCCTCTGTGTGTCCATTTGATTCTAAAATGTATGAGTACTATTGTGCCCCCCTTCCTCTATTGCCCCAAAACATCAGGTACAAAGCACGAACATGACAGACACAATAAAAACGTGGTTGTCAGACAATAAATTAAGGCTTAATCCTGCAAAAACACCAATTCTGTCTATCTGCCATATTCCCCAGATTATTTTCCTTTCAATGGAATTGAAATTCTTATTTTAAGAGAAATGAAATATCTCAGAGTATTATTAGACACACCATTATTGATGAAACCTCATTTGAAAAGTGTTGTCCAACATGTATTTTTTAAAATTAAAAATGCTGAGAAACTTAAGGAACCTTTTGAGCTCTGTTAATTTCTGTACAGTAGTCCAGGTTTATGGGTATCCGTATTTAACTACTGTAATTGCTTATTCTTAGGACTATCAAAGTAGTCATTGCAAGCTCTTCAGATTGCTCAAAATGCAGCTGCTCAATTGATTGTCAGATGTTCACATTTTACACATATTTTCTGATTGAACTACATTGATTACCCATAATTCTTGACTTTAATTTTTAAAGTATTGCTTTATAAAATTCCAATTTTGTGCTGCCGCTTTGTGTGTGATGACTGTTTGTTGGCGGTGGAAGAGTGACCTGTGTGCTGGTGCCAGGTCTCAAGAGGAGCAGTAGGTGGAGGTGTGCATAGTGGTGTTTCTGGGGTTAGTGGGTTTATGAGTAGCCTACCCTATCCAGGTATTCTGCTTGCCCCCTTGGAAAGAGTTGAAGGCCCTTCATTGAGTCTCCCTATAATGTTCAGCAGAGTGTATAACTTCATCTACTCTTTTAACTTCCTGTTTAATTAACCAACCTCTCATCTGAAAGGGTATGGCCATTAGGAATTGTTGAAAAATAACTTCCTCCATTATTTGGGCCACAGTCTTAAACTCAGGCTCCAACTACTTCCCCACTAAGTTCTGTTTGGCCACCCCACAGAGTGAGCCACATGTTCAAAAGCAGCTATAAAAGAGTCTGGGTCATCATGGTCACTCATTTTTTCCCAATGCCACCTGTCCCAGTCCAAAAGGTCCTTCACATATGCCTTCTGCAGTGCTCGGTCTGTATCTATTGGTGGGATCTCTCTCCAATAGCCGCTCTAAAGCCAATACTTATCCATGTAGTAGATCCAGTAAGGGCTGCTGCTGTTGTCTGCCTGCCTCCAAGGCCTGTTGAAACATCCATTGGGACTTCTCCTGGTGTTTTCTCATTTAGTGAGCATTCCAGGGCAGCACTTCTTTTGGCTCCATGCTGGCTCCGCACACACTGACATGGAAAACTACAACAAAAATCACCAATTGTAGCTGCTTTTACTTTGGACCCACAATACTGTCCACCCCTTTGGATTCCAATACTGCAAGCCTTCACCAGTCCACAAACAATATCTCTCAGGTACCCTTACCTTAGGAGGCTGCTGGAAAGCACTTGTCACTTGGGGTGGTTCTTGTCCCTGGTCACCGGATCTTCTGGTCTGTGACTGGCTTGTAAGTGGTGCTTATCTCAGGCCATGCTGCTCCACATGTGACTCATTAAACCCTCCCTCCATACAAGCCACCATTTATGTCACAGGCAGGTCATTTCTGGCACATTTTATCTCCCTCACTCCTCACTTCTCTCCAGTAGCCCCAATCTGCTACAACAGTTCATGTAAGCCAGCCTCTTTTTAATAGGAACACAGTGCTTTATTGTGGTTGCTATTAGTAGTAAACATAGTCTTAGCTTAGGTAGCCAATTCATTCATGCAGTACTCTGGCTATGGTATTAAACACTCTATCCATACAGTCTCTTTCTTTAGGCTTCCTTCATCTCAGGCAACCCTTTGGTCACTGGACCTGGCAAAAGGGAATTGGTGCCCCCATATTCCCCCATAAGGCCTTTCACACTGGCCTGCCTGCCACTGCCTTGTGCAAACAAAAAGCACAATGTGTTAAGGTTCTGGACAAAAGGCATGTCAGATCTGTAGGTAACTCCTAATTACTGTCAATTAAGTGCTTGTTAAATCCAATGATTGATTGTTAGCGCCTAACTCATAAGAGATGTGTTTCATCGCCTTTATCATTTGTATTGCCCCTCTCTGAATCTCTCTAGTTGCATTATATCTTTTTTGAGATGGGGAAATTAGAACTGTACACAATCCTCATGGCATGGATGTATCGAGGATCTATACAGATGATAATGATATTCTCAGTTTTGCTCCTCATTCCACTTCATTCTACCCCCTAATATTCTATTTGTCTTTTCAGGAGCTATGCAGACAAGGCTGAAAATTTCAAAGCATCATTCACAGTGACTCCTAATCCAAAACCTTGCTTTTGTACCTATAGTTGAGATTATTTTACCCCAAGTCCTTCACTCTACCCTTGGCCATGAGATTCATTAGAGGCTATTGTAGGAGATGGACCAAAATGAAAACCTTTCATTGAACATTTTGCCTTATATCTTGAGGTGCCACAGCAAGTGGTAAAAGGCAGTTACAATAGCTAGGGTTTAAAATGGTTTGGACAAATTCCTGGAGAAAAAGTCCATAAAATGTTTTTGTTTTTTTTAAATTGAAATTTCACTTATAATACAAACAAAAAGTACTAGAAATTTAATAGCCACATTATGGAACAAAAAGTAGTATTAATGTCACAAATAAAACTCAAGAAAAAAAATCTCTAAAGAAATTCTAAATAACATCATTTAACTGACTATATATTAAGGCGCTGACCATATGTTAAGGCGATATTAAATACACTAAGCCACTCTAGCTGACTACTTAGCTTCCCTATCTAACAAGAACCTCTCCAGCTGATCTGGTTCAAAGAAAAATATTGAGCATCAAAAAAATAAATCAAACATTTAGATGGAAACTTTAAGAAAAATTTATCTCCCAGAGCCAATACTAGATTTAAACTGAAGAAACTGCTTACGTCTAGCCTGAGTGGCTTCAGAAACATCAGGAAATATTTGGAGCTTACCTCCACAAAAAAGAAAATGTTAAGGTAGACCTGGAGAAAGCCACAGTTAATCTCTTGAGTTAAGTAACATGGAATCATGCAACTTCATGGGACTCTGCCAGGTACTTATGACCTGGACTGGCCACTGTTGGTCTGACCCATTAGAGCAACTGTAATGTTCTTAAGTTATGTTCAGTAAGAAACTCTTGAAAGCAGATATTTTTATAGGATCCTGTTTTAGTTTAGAAAAGTAAAAGGGACCTTTAAATTCACTGTTTTACATACAAAAAGCAAATTTTGATTAAAATAAGCTACAGGTTTTAGTAAGAGGCCTGTGGGACACCATTTTAGTACAGCTGTGTGTGTTGACAGAATTGAATTAGAATAATTTCCGTCAGTTGTCAAAAATGTTTCTCTAGGGAAAAAATCCAAACCAAAAATTAGTAGAAACAAATTTTCACTCATTAGCTGTGGGAAAATTAAAACAGATCTTACTCATTTTTTAAAACTAAGATTCATTATCTTGTGTTGTTATTCAAGGAATACCCATGCTAGTTACAAATAATACTATAACTTTATGCAAAATCCATCTGAACAATGGCATTTATAAATACTAATAAAATGTACCCTAACTAATTCATGTAAAAGTGCTGCAAAACAAGACCAGTGCAAATAGTTTATAGTTTATAATTTATTAGGACTTGCTAAACTGCTCTACCTGTCATGGCAGCTATACTGTATAGTTTAGAAAAGAAAGGAGCTATAATAATACAGTAAAATATACTCTCACACAAGACCAGGAGAGAGACCAAAGGGCACATACCAAGGAGAATAAAATAACCACCTCATGCTGGAGAGTCCAATCAGGCTGTCTCGTCATAAGCTTATTTGAAGAGCCAAGCATTTAGGTTGGCTTTAAAACTCTTTAGTGAAAGCTCACTGTGGAGGGAAAGAGGAAGATTATTCCAGATGTGAGGGGAGAGGAAAAAAAGGCGTAGTGTCTAGTGGATTTTAGGTGAGCAAACTTAGGGAGTCTTTTACTAAGCCAAAGTAGCATGTTTAGCTCGCAGTGGAAATCAGCTGGTGGTAAATGCTGAGACGTCCATTATATTCCTATGAGTGTCTCGGTGTTTACTGCCAGCTGATTTCTACTGCGAGCTAAAAACAATACTCCGGCTTAGAAAAAGGACCCCTTAGGACTTGGGAGAACTAGTTGATGATCATTTATGGAATGAAGAACTCGAGAGGGGGAGTAAGGAATCGTAAGACAGGAAAAATAACTGGGAATACCAATTCTAAAGGCTTTAAAAGTTAGTGATGCTATCTTAGAAGTAATTCGATATTCAGCAGGGAGCCAATGGTAATGCTTCTATCTGTGTATTTCAGGCTTACCTTGAGACAGTTTACTGGTTATTCTCCCTCAGGCTGCCGCGATGCAAGCCCCACCCACTCACGAAGTGACCTCAGAGGTAGTACTGAATATCTTGTAGACCCTTAGCATTGCACACCATATAGGTGTGCACCACATGTGCATGCTGAAGAAGCGTGCCCAAAGAGCAGAGTGTGCTTCTTTATGCGCTCCTTCATGGACATCCTGAATGCGCACATGCCTTGTCGCTTTGCCACTATGCCTCACCAATTCCTTTCACAGGTTGTACTTCTTTTTTATTTCTGAAGTCTCTTTCAGGAATGTGCTTTGCACAAAATATCCCTGTGTTCTGGGGACGGCGGCCACAGTTCCACACTAAGGGCCCTGTTTACTAAGCTGTGTTATAGGTGTATTAGCATATTTAACGCATGTTAACCATGTACAAGTGTTAACCGTGTATGCGTCTACAACATCTCCATAGATGCCTACACGGTTAGCGCACATGCTAATTGTAGGTGCATTAAAATCGCTAACGTGCCGTAGTAAACAGAGTCCTAAGTCTGTCCTCTCCCCACACCTCCAGGTATGATGTCTCTGCCCTATCCCCACTGTGGAGGATTTTACTTCTCTCAATACTGTTCTTCTATTTACAAACTAAAGCTAGGCCTTCCTAATGCTCATTCTCTAGGGATTAATTAAAGTTCTCATTACTGAATATAAATTAGATATTCTTTGTCTGATTGAAACATAGCTCACAGACGCTGATATCTCTTATTTAGCCTTGTCATTACCCCCAGGTTACTCTTTCCTAGTTCACAATAGTAAAGATTGTAAGGGAGGAGGGATTAGCAGTTATCTACTCTACTCATTTTAGGCTTAAAATACTAACATCTACTACTCATCCTTCCTTAGAATCACTTTTCTTTCATCTTATGGGTTCTCCATCACTTAATTTTCTTTTACTTTATCATCTTCCACCCCCTTCAACTTACTCTTTCCAACTTTTGCACAATACCTTCATTGATCATTACATTTACAATCTCAATCTGATTATCCTAGGCGATTTTAATATGCATTTTGATGATCCAGCATCAGTTTTTTACACAGCTATTAGCATGCTGATTTCTGATCTCAGTCTTGCCCAATCTACTCTCTCACCCATTCATCTAGCAGGGCATACTCTAGATAATATTCTCTTCCCCTCAGACCAGAATCCACACTTCACTCTACCTTCATCCTGTCCCCTTCCTTGGACAGATCACTTCTTACTTACTGTATCGTGCACAAATTTTAGCATTCCAACCAGATCCCAACGTTTCTCAACCATTCACCATGGTCTTTCAAAATTATCTTCTCAGACCCTGGAACCTAATCTTAATTTACCCATCCCTAAATTCCTCACTATCCCCCTTTCTGAACAAATCTCACAATTCGACTCTGCCTTGAAAGAGACCTTGGACACCATTGCTCCCCTAACATTGATAGCTCAACTCAACACATCTAAGAAACCTTGGTATACACCTAATTTAAAACTTTTTAGGGGTCAACTTCATCATGTGGAATGACACTGGCACTGACATTGAATAACTTCTTCACTTTATGCCTTCAAAACTGTGGCCCCTGACTATAAAAAGGTCATCTTAAAGGCTAAACACAATTACTACTCATAGCATATCACTAAAGCACCAAACTCTTCTGTCTTATATGCCATAGTGAAATCACTAACCACCATACCATTCCCGGCAGAAAATCAGTCTACAACACCCTCTGCCCAGGCTCTTGCTGACTTTTTCACTGATAAAATTAATACCCTACTTCTTCTCTCAGTATACTTTCAGCAACTTTTAGTGGCTTTAATAGTCCTTCTCTTTCAGCAATTATTGCTAAAATCAAATCTATCAAGCAAATTACAGCTCCAGATGATTCTATTCCTTCTGCTATTCTTAAATACCATGCTACTACTCTGGATCCTTATATTCATAGGATGGTCACAACCAGTACCTAGTATTGAAACTTGCTGTCATATGTCCAAAAGTGAAATATATCAGTCAGTCATCTACTTCTTGTGCTAATTTTCACCCAATATCCAATCTGCCTTTTATTGCCAAACTGACTGAACACATCGTCCACTCTCAACTCATAGACTTTATTGACAAAACTAACATACTTCATTCAAATCAGACTGGCTTTAGACCAGTGATGATCCTTGGTCAGCTGCCACCTGGGGCGGAGCGCTGCTGCGCACCCCCCCCCCCCTACCAGGTGCATCGTGACACCCCCTCTGGCGTATCACCAAAGCCCCCCCTGGTGCAGCATGACACCCCCCCGGCATATCATCCAAGCCCCCCCCCCCAGGTACATTTTTACCGGCTGGGAGCAGCCGCGCAGCTATCGGCTCCGCTGATTCCCTGCTCCCTCTGCCTCGGAACAGGAAGTAACCTGTTCCGGGGCAGAGGGAGCAGAGAACCAGCGGATCTGACATCCACATGGATGCTCCCTACACCCTTCCAGCAGCTTGCACCCGGGGCAGATCGCCCCCACCTCTCCGCCCTCGGTACACCACTGCTTTAGACCACACTACAATACAGAAACCTCACTGCTAGGGGTGACCATGTTTATACGCTACCACCTAAACCAACCCAAATCGATGCTTCACTTATCTCTAGATCTCTCGGCCGCATTTGATCTTGTAGATCATACCATCTTACTCCAGCGATTTAATCACATAGGCATAACAGGTTACATACTAAACTGGCTTCATTCATATTTGTCATCCCAGGAATACCAGCCAGCTTATAATCGAAAGACAAAAATGCCTATATTGCGACCTAAATCGGGAGATAGGCATTTATCTCCCAAAAACGAATAACGCGGTATAATCGAAAGCCGAACTTGGACGTTTTCAACTGCACTCCATCGCGGAAGCGTACAAAGTGACGGGGGCGTGCCGGAGGCGTGGTGAAGGCGGGACTGGGGCGTGGTTATCACCCGAACAGAGATGGGCGCCTTTCGCCGATAATGGAAAAAAAGTATGCGTTTGTAGCTAGAATTTAGGGCACTTTTCCTGGACCCTGTTTTTTCACGAATAAGGCCCCAAAAAGTGCCCTAAATGACCAGATTACCACCAGAGGGAATCGGGGATGACCTCCCCTGACTCCCCCAGTGGTCACTAACACCCTCCCACCACAAAAAATGATGTTTCACAACTTTTTATTTTCACCCTCAAATGTCATACCCACCTCCCTGGCAGCAGTATGCAGGTCCCTGGAGCAGTTGTTAGGGGGTGCAGTGGACTTCAGGCAGGTGGACCCAGGCCCATCCCCCCCTAATTGTTACAATTGTGCTTCTTAATGCTTAGTCGTCCAACCCCCCCAAACCCACTGTACCCACATGTAGGTGCCCCCTTCACCCCTTAGGGCTATAGTAATGGTGTAGACTTGTGGGCAGTGGGTTTTGAGGGGGATTTGGGGGGCTCAACACAAAAGGGAAGGGTGCTATGCACCTGGGAGCTCTTTTACCTTTTTTTTTGTTTTTGTAAAAGTGCCCCCTAGGGTGCCCGGTTGGTGTCCTTGCATGTGAGAGGGACCAGTGCACTACGATTCCTGGCCCCTCCCACAAACAAATGCCTTGGATTTATTCGTTTTTGAGCTGGGCGCTTTCGTTTTCCATTATCACTGAAAAACAAAAACGCCCAGCTCACAAATTGTCGAATAAAACATGGACGTCTATTTTTTTCGAAAATACGGTTCGGTCCGCCCCTTCACGGACCCGTTCTCGGAGATAAACGCCCATGGAGATAGACGTTTTCGTTCAATTATGCCCCTTCAGGTGTATCATTAAGGTGCATTCTCCAGATCTCATTCTCTTAAGTGTGGAGTCCATCAGGAATCTATACTTGCACTAACTCTATTTCACATCTTTATGGCACCTTTCCTAATGTTATTATATTCTGTAGATCTTACAGGTTTTGTTTATGCAGAAAACATACAAATATTGACACCATTAGATCCAATTAATTAACAGGAAATCTGCTCCCTAAATGAAAATGTTTTACAAGTAACTACATGGCTAAGCAATCAAACTCAATCCAGAGAAATCTAAAGCACTCTTGTTTTCAGATCCTCCTAATAAGATGCTTCCTACACCACTCTTACTCTGTGGATTCCAGATCCCCTTAGTCTCCTCTTTAAAGCTATTGGTCTGACCCAGTATGGTTATTCTTATGGATTACTGATTGGATTACTGATTGGAGTCTGTTTTTGGAAATATGCAGCCCCAGGTTTAACTTTTTGTACATACTCAGTACAGGAACACTGGGTTAAGGTCAGAACAGCCTTATTATCTCACCGAGGAAAGGAGAATCATTAAATTATAATAAACCATAAACCATTGATGTAGCTTAGGTGGGAAGTTATCAAGGTGAGTATAATTGAGTTTTACAACACCTTGTTTTCACATATGATTCAGCAACCTGAGGAATACCAATCCCACAAGTTGTTGAATTCTGTGGTTGAAAATAAATAAATAATAATACTTGTGAACCATCTCACAAACAATGTTATTCCAAAGGTCCAAGAACATTGGGCCTCAAAGCCATGACCTGTTGCTCATGGTTTGGAGACTGAGAGCTGTCAGAGCTTCCCCCTCCCAATCACATCTACAACCCCAAATCCCAACCCCCCACTTTCCTGAAGCACATCCCCAACTCCTGATCCAAGCCCTCTACCACCATGGAGCACTTCCCACTCCCAGATCCAAGCCCCCCCCCACCCCCAAAAGGGTCCCCCACTCTATTAAAGGACCTACCAAAGCAATTCCCTGGTGGTCCAGTGATGATTGGACAGGAGCAATCCCCAGTTGTTCTTAACCTGTCTGGCACTGTATCCAAAATGGTACTTCCAATTGTATTAGCATGAGTCTACCACTAGGAGTGCCATTTTGGATACTGGACAGGGCAGAAGCAACTGGAATCAATTTGGTAGGTACTTTCAGGGGGTAGGGAAACCTTTTGTGGTGGGAGGATTTGGATCAGGGGTTGAGGATATGCTTTGGGGGAGGCTTGGCTCAGGGAATTGGGCATATGCTTTGGAGCATTGGGGTTGTGCTCTGCAGGTGGGGGACTTGGATCGGGGGTTGTGGATATGCTTCAGGGTGTGTTGGGGATGTGCTCTAGAGAGGTTGGTGAGCTTGAATCATGGAGTTGGGGATTTGCTCTGGAGAGGGGGTTGGAATGTGATCAAGGGGAAGTTGGTGATGTGCTTTGGGATGGGGAGAAGGCTCTAAAAGCCCCTAGTCTTCCAGCCCAACTTCCAGCCCGATGCTCTCAGGCGATAAAATAATTGCTGCAGTAAATTAAATCAAGAGGCATTAGGGCTCTTTAAGTGGTGTCAGCATGCAAATAATATGACTTAAATCCCTAATGGATATTTTATTGTAATCGTCATAGATATTTTGATATGCAAACCATAAATATTTAAAATAAATAAATAATAATACAGCTTGATAATTTTTCCCCTTAGTGATGCATTACTAAGTAGGCAATTTTAAAACAGGCCACCTAATTTATAAGTTGAATATATGAATAAGGTACATCAGTTTTCAAAGGGAACGTATGGGCAATCTTTCCCTTTGAAACAAATTCTATGAATAGTGCAAGCACACATTTACACCTATAATTTAGTGTACATATCTTTCTCGTTTTGTTTTACATGCATATTTTATAAAGTGTGTGCATTAAGACTAACCCCTCCTTAACCCTGTCCTAGAATGTCTCAGCTTAGTTTGCAAAACATTTACATATAGGCACAGAAGTTTACATGCAAAAAGGAATGACAGTTTTGTCAATGTTTATTTCCAAAACTCTGTTTTTCCCACAAAAATGCCCTTTAAGACTCTGTTTCAGTTAGCCAATCAGAGATGAACATTTGTGGACTAGTGTCCTTTCTTATAAAAGCAATTCATTTGGCAATTACTTGAGCTTATGATTTGCTATTTTAAAGGGCCAGGGTAATAACCTGTGCTATTGAACAGCCCTAGTTTAGCACAATGTTTTTTCTCAGTTAAGTGCTAAGTACTGATGCCAGTAACTGTGGAAAAATAATGCTAGCCTTGCTGATATAATGATACTTATTGATGAGGAAATAGCATCCTCTTTAATTACCAGTTTATGTCTCCCTGTTCTTTAATAGGTACCTTGCAATTCTGATAATGACTATCATCCCATAGTCTTACGTCACTTCTGTTCTGTGAATATTTTTAGTCTTAATTTATCAAAGCATTAATGAAGCATACTGAAAGAAAAAATAAGCCTTAATAAATCAGCCTCATCACTTAAGGTGGTACATGAAGGAGGACACATTCTTTGAGATAGGTGGGGGGGGGGGGGGGGGAAGGGTTTCTTTGTTTATTTTTTTAAACCATGTGTCCTTGCATTTTGAACTCCCCCCCCCCCCCCCCACACTGTTGGATTGTTTGCATTATGTTCTTTTTTGGGATCTTATATCTACATCTATCTGTCTATATCTATCTGACATCTCTGGCAGTATGGGTATTGTATTTGCTGTAGATTTTTCTGTTTGCCGGACCCTTGTTTGTTTGGATTATACTGACCAGATATTGCATATACAGAACATGGAATGTGGATTTTGGATTGCTTCAACTGTGTGCTTAAGAAGATAGGATACAGGTTTAAAATAACATTTAAAAACATTTTTAAACTGTATAATAGTCCACAGCAATATTTCTATTTAACAGGCCCTTAAAGGAAATGGCCCCGAGTTCCTGAAGAATAGGATTTTTATTTATTTATTTGTTACATTTGTATCCCACATTTTCCCACACATTTGCAGGCTCAATGTGGCTTACATAATACCGTGAAGGCATTCGCCACGTCTGGTACGGGATAAGTACAAAATGTTGTAGTGGGGTAGGGAAGATAAGATTCAATCAAGTTGGGTTTGAGGTAAAAGGGTTTGTCAATGTTCAATACGATCTTTGATAGTGAAGTGTTGCAGGGTTGAGTCACTTAAGTTGGGTCATTCGGATATGCCTTTCTGAATAGGTGATAATCCTCTACATACCTTTCAAGGACTATGATAGGAGCCAACTTTTCAGAATTATTGGGGGTGCTAAGCCCAGTGTAAATAGCCCTTCCTTGGACACATACAAGGGATTTTCTCAATATTGGGGGTTCTCAAGCACCCATAGCACCCACAGAATCGGTTGCTATCACTAACCACACCCTCTCCAAAAGACATTACACAATATGATACCCACAAGTGAGCCTTCTCTGGAGTACCCACACACTCTGGAATGCAGTGCACCATGAGGTGGGGGGAGGGGATTCTGGTCCCTATCTCCCTCTACCTGTCACATTTATGGTGAAAACTGTGAGCCCTCCAAAACTCACAAGAAACCCACTGTACCCACATATAGTTGCCCCTTCACCCATAAGGGCTATTATAGTGGTGTACAATTGTGAGCAGTGGGTTTTGGGGCCTCAGCAGACAAAATAAGGGAGCAACGGTGAGATGTGTACCTGGGAGCATGTTTTTGAAGTCCACTGCAATGCCCCCTAGAGTGCCCTATTTATCTCCTGGGATGTCTGGGGGACCAGTCTACTGAAAATGCTGGCTCATCCTACATCCCAATGGCTTGATTTTCTATATTTTCCACTTGGATGTTTGGGGGGGGGGGGGTTCGAAAATTGACCAAAAAACTAAATTTCCAAAGCACAAAACCTTGTTAGAAAGAGTATTTTCAAAAATAAAAGATAGACATTTTCTTTTTCGTAAATGACCTTTTCTATTCGGATTTTGGACATTTTTTGCAAAACGCCCAAAGTTGGACTTGGACTAGGTGGTCCATAGTCTCTTTGGTTTCTTTGCACAGGTGGCATTTGCTGTCATTGGTTGTCATTGACTATCCATATTTATTGCATTTGTTTGAAGTGCTTGTTCCTGTGCTGCCTTGATAAGTCCTTTATATATTGCTTTCTTCAGCCACTGCCATATTTTGGATTCCTCAACTTTTCCTTCAGTGTCTTTTATATACTGTTTATTGTGCCACTTTGCCCTTTGGTTTCTTCCTTGGTATTACTTAATCATCATCATCATCTTCATTAAGAGAGATTTGTCTGGTATCACTGGAGAATTTGAGCTTCACCCAGAAGAATAAAAATTTTCAGGTATTGTTGCAAAATGTTGCTTGAATACGGTAAAACATTTTTTTTTGTAAATTCTCTGTTCTCAAATCTGAAAGTTCAAGGTTTTGTAGAAATTTGTCCAGTCTTGGCATAATGCTGCCTAGGGCTCCTAAAACATAGGGCATAGCTAGTTCCAGAACCTTGCCATTTTTATGGTCAGATCTCTATACTTTGTTAAATTTTCCAATTCTTTGTCTTTAATTCATTTTCAAGCTGTACCCCTTTTACTTCCTCAGTTTTGCCCTTCTTTTCTTTGCAGTGAATGTTATTAGTTGATTCAACTCTTCAAGCACTTCTTTGATCATTTTTAGGTGTAAAGTGTATGATTTTCCTAGACTCTCCTTGATCTTTTGGTCTTAAGGTTTCTTTCCTTCGTGGTTTTCAAGTTGCTACTACTACTACTACTACAACTTATCATTTCTATAGCGCTACTAAATGTATGCAGTACTGTACACTTGAACATGTAAGAGACAGTATCTGTTCGACAGAGCTCATAATCTATGCTGAAGTCAGTTCATAGTTTCTTGTCTTTCCTTTCAAGACACACTTTCCATTTTGGGATTTGTTTTTACTGATTTGCTTTTACACCACCATCCCCTAATTCTGATGTTGTCACTGCTGCAGTATTATAAATGAATTGGTTTGTTTCAGTTGCTGTCAATACAACTGATGCCATTGCTGTATTGGTATCCTTTATGATTTAGGAGTGTCTGCCCAGCCCATGCCTGAATTTAGATGCGTCTAATAGAATATGCCTAGGCGTATCTATCAGACGCGCCATATATAGAATCTAGACCTTAGCAGTTAAAGATAGGCCTGCTATTTATGCTGCCCCTTTTAACTGCTAAGCATAGTCTGTTTGGCACTGAATATCTGTGCCTAACTGGCTGTGTCATGCGATATAGCCAGTTAGCAGCTAGCTGCTAACCGTGGATATTCAGTTGGAAATAACCGGTTATCTCCTGCTGAATATCTATGGTTAGGCAAAAAAAGTGTTATTTAATTGACCAGGAGTTCTTTCTGGCTGGTTAAATAGTTTTGAATATTGGGCCCTAGGTTTGTAGAAAAGTGCCTAAGGGGTCCTTTTACTAAGGTGCGCTGAAAAATGGCCTGCGCTGGTTTAGATGCATGCATTGGACGCACACAGGTCCATTTTTCAAGGTACCTGCAAAAAAGGCCTTTTTTGGCCAAAAATGGACGTGCAGTGAAATAAAAATTGGCGCGCACCCATTTTAGGCCTGAGACCTTACTGCCACCCATTGATTTAGCGGTAAAGTCTCATGTGTTAACTGGGCGGTAATCCTCAGCCCGTGTACACTGCCGATTACCGCCCGGTTAGCGCTGCGCACCAGAAATTTTTCAGTTCGTGTAGTGGATGTGCATAAAAAATGAAATTACCACCCAGGCCACATAGTAGCCGGGCAGTAGTTCCAAAGTGGTGCACGTTGCTTGCCACCTAGGTGGCTTAGTAAAAGGGCCCCAAGTGCAGTTTATGTTTATGTTTATTTAAAATATTTGATAAATCTCCATAAAATTTGGACTGGTCAAGTCAAACCGATATACAATAAAATTTCAGATAAAACAGGAAAAGTACCCCATTAAATATAGAAAAGTGTGCCAGTTACACTAAAATAAAATAAAAGAGTTTTTAAAAACCCAGTAGTATAAAATCTAGCATATGATCTCTTCCCTCGTCCACACTCCAGGATTAATTAATTTACATCTGCCCAAATGCACATGGAAGTAAGTGAGTTTTAAGGCCAGACTTAAATTAGAATAAGAGAGGCAAACCATTCCATAGAGAAGGGACTAAAAAGAAAAAGACACTGGCCCTAGTTGATTCCCAATGAGCTCTTGCCAACTGAGGGAGAACCAGGCAATGATCATTAAGAGATCATAGTACCTGTGATGGAACATAGGGAATGGAATGAGTAGAAATATATTCTGGAATTCTTTCATGGAGTGCTCTAAAAGTCAAAATTAAGACCTTAAACTGTATCTAAAAGCAGTAGGGAACCAATGCAGTTTGCAAAGAAGTATAGTGACCTGATCATGATGTTTTGTATTGCATAGAAGACTTGCCCCAGTATTCCACAGAGACTACAGTCTCTTGATGACTGACTGAGATAACCCTGCATACACAGCATTACAATAGAGCCAATTAGTGCTAATTAGACCAAATAATACCACTTAAGTTTTATTGTTGGTACTTAAGGACACTTGGCACCTAATTTATCAATTAATGGGGTTTTTTTTTTTACTAAAAATTCAGCTGGTGCTAAATGCTGAGACACCCTTAGGAATTTAATGGGCAGCTCAGATGATGTCAATGATGGGGCATTACTTCTGAACTAGGCACAAGTTTAATGCCTCACTTTAATGAGATTGCTCAGAAAATGAGAGTTTTGGAATCTACAGTAAACCCCTAATTCTATGTCACCAAAAATTGTGCACAATTTAATTGAATAATGAGCTAATTAGTGCCAATAATTGGCTTTTTTTTGGCACTACTTAGATTTAATTGGTATTCATGTGCATATATTTAGGCATAGGATTTGTGCATGAAATTTACACATGGCACTGTATATAGAATCTAGCCCATTATGTTTAAAGCTTGAAAAGTTGGAAAATATAATGAGAAGTTGTGTTCTTCATTTAATAATTTTCCCACATTTACCAATAATGTTAACAAGAGAAATGTTGAAGAAGTATATTTTTAATATTCCTCTGGCAGTTTACCACCAATAGCCCGAGCTTATTATTTGCCATCTGCAAAGCATGAATCTGAACCCCAAGGAAAGGCTGCGAGAAGCTGCTTTGGATATAGATGTCTTAAATGTAACAGCATTATTGGAAATGTCAGATTCTGAGCAAGTCTCTGTTGCTACTGGATAGTGACTTTTGCATTGAATTCTGATTGAGATTTGTTGCTTAATCTTTTTTTTTTTTAGGAATAGAGAGGAGTTGTTCTTGAATTACAGGTTTCTAGATGTAGCAAGGGAAACCTGGGGAAAACAAAGGCAGTTTCTATCAATGCATCCTGGAGTAGTTCAGCTAATAGTTGTATTTTTCTTAAGTTTCCCTGCAAATGCATTATCAATTTTCATTCTGGGGTCCTTTTAGAAAAGTGTGCTAGCATTTTTAGAGCATGCTAAAAATAAGAACGCACTAAATGTTTGAGTCGCCCACATATTTCTATGGCATCACTAGCATTTAGCACACGCTAATGATTAGCGTGCCATAAAACCACTAGCACGCCTTTGTATAAGACCCCTTATGCGAAGTACATTTTCTTTGAACCAGTTCATTTGACTACCTTTTTGGCATCTAAGAGATTGTCACGTATCTCTTCTATTCCTTTCTGAGCCATTTATAGTTTTAGCTCTCTAAAAGCTTATTTTGGGTTCTTTGCCAAAATGTCTAGAGCAGGGGTATCCAACCTCAATCCTCGAGGACCGCAATCCATTTGGATTTTCAGGATTTCCCCAATGAATATGCATGAGATCTATTTGCATATAGTGCCTCCATTTTATACAAATAGATCTCATGTATATTCATTGCTTCAACCTTAAGTAACCACTATTATGATGATAGATGCTTATAATTCTATTTTACACTTGTATCAAATCATTTGTATACAAAACATTTTTTCCATGACCAATATCATATCATATTTTTCCTCCACCAATCATTCTATACATTCATTCTATTCAATCATACCCTATACCTTCTAATTATATAAATTCCAACTGTGATACAAAACCTTACAGTTTTCCAGGACCTGGATAAGTGTATTGTAAAATTGACACATCTTTGTCTCCAGACCAAGATGTCAAAAAGCCTTTGAAAATTGTATGGCACTTGAATGGCTATGTCTCAAAAATGTTTCAATATGAAACATAAATAGAGAAGTATATCCAAGGGTCCCCATGAAGCTGAAACTGGCCCACATGAGTCCACACCATCATGCCCTTCTTTCTATGGGACAAGTAAATTGCATCCATGAGATTTCTGTGACATCTCTGGTGTCCATTCAGTGCCTGCAGGGGAAAACATGTATCACTACCTATGGCAGCGGTACAAAACATTTAGGGGCCCTTTTACTAAGCCACGCAAGCGTCTATGCGCACCCAATGCATGCCAAAATGGAGTTACTGCATGGCTACCATGTGGATCTTGTGGTAATTTCATTTTTGCTGCGTGTCCGATATGCACTTCCAAAAAATAATTTTTGTACACAAGTATCAGATGCGTGCTAAGTGGCATTTGACGCACGTAGGTCATTACCACCCGGTTACCATGTGAGTCTTTATCATTAGGTCAGTGGCTGGCGGTAAGGTCTCAGACCCATAATGGATGCACAGCAATTTTGATTTTGCCACACATCCATTGTCGGCAAAAATATAAAAAAAGGTCTTTTTTAAAGACACACTGAAAAATGGATCGGTGTGCACCCAAATCCCACACTTATACTACCGCAAGCCATTTTCAGCACACCTTAGTAAAAGGACCCCTTAGCACCCAAGGGCAGTAGTAAACATTTTGCTACCCAGGCAGTGCACAACACTGGAGCCAACTTTTCAAAATTATTGGGAGTGCTAAGCCCAATGGAAATAACCCCTCCCTGTACACATACAAGGACTTTTCTCAATATTGGGGGTGCTCAAGCACCCACAGAGTCAGCTCCAATGCCGTGGGGTGCAAACCTGTAGTCAGTTTTGTAAAATGGCAGCATATACATTTTGCAGCCCTAAATATTTAGAGCTGCCGACAATTTCAGGAACTTGGATATACCAAATATCAACATTTACAGCCCTCCCACCTAGATGTTTTTGTAAGGCATATTTAAATATGATGCTTGCCATTTTACAATTTTTCGCAGAAGCTACATGGAAAGGTTTATACTGGCTCCAAAGCAGAAGTTCTTGTCCCTCAAAAGAAATCTCACTACAGAGGAGGTAAACATATGTGGGATGGAAATGCTGAGACACCACAAATATCTTTTAGTGGTGGCAGAAAAAGGCTCAGCACCACACCACACAAAAGTAATGGGTTGGGATCTGCCAGGGTGATGGAGGACTGTTCCAGTGCCTCCACCTACCCTCCTCTCTTCCTTCCAGTCCACATTAATTGATTTGATTTGCTTACTTTATTTATTTTTTTTGTCTATTAGATTGTAAGCTCTTTGAGCAGGGACTGTCTTTCTTCTATGTTTGTGCAGCGCTGCGTATGCCTTGTAGCGCTATAGAAATGCTAAATAGTAGTAGTAGTATAGGGGACTGTATGCAGTGTTGAATATGCTGAGTACCAGACAGAATCACGGCATCCCAGAGGGGGAGAGGAGGAAAGGGGAAGGTGAGGGACAAGAGGTAGTTGGCATGGTATTGGAAGGGCGAGTAGGTTGTGGGCGCAGGTAATGCAGTGCGGTGCTAGCTGACAGGGGGTGGGCAGGTAGCAGATGTGGAGATGGAGGAGTTTCAGATGATAGACCTGTGTGAACAGAAATGGCAATCAGACTCACAGACACTCTCTCTCAGTTCTCTTGCAGTCAGCACCAATGCAGTCACAAGGAAATGTGGTGGTGACATTTACTGATTATTTAAAGGTGATCTAAGTCCTCACATAGATATTGTATTGTCTGTTTGTCAATATGCTATCCAGAATAAGGGATAGACGTAGAGAATGTTGCACTTCCCATGACATGCCCCGTACTACCCTGACACACCTCCACCAATCCTAGACATTTTAGTGGCTTATATATTTTGTCCTACACGTGTGTAAAATACTGGTTTACATGTTTTGGCTGTGAAAATATATATAAGTGCAGTGACTGGGATGTTTAAAGCATGAATACCCCATAATTGTGTTATACCCTGGTATTCTCTAAATTGTAATTTTGTTTCATTCTGGATTTATTCTTTTAGCTTGGCTTTTCTGTACAAGTAGATTGCTTGAGCGTAATTCAAAATATTATATAAATAAAATAAAAAAGATTGTAAGGTATTGCAAATTTCAATTACTTGAATAAATAAGGTACCAGCAACATTTGGCCACTAAGAATGTGGTCTAACAGTCTACTACTACTACTACTTATCATTTCTATAGCGCTACTAGACGTATGCAGCGCTGTACACTTGAACATGAAGAGACAGTCCCTGCTCAACAGAGCTTACAATCTAATTAGGACAGACAAACAGGACAAACAAGAGATAAGGGAATATTAAAGTGAGGATGATAAAATAAGGGTTCTGAACAAGTGAACAAGCGTTAGGAGTTAAAAGCAGCATCAAAAAGGTGAGCTTTTAGCTTAGATTTGAAGACGGCCAGAGATGGCACTTGACGTACCAGCTCAGGAAGTCTATTCTAGGCATAAGGTGCAGCAAGATAAAAGGAACGGAGTCTGGAGTTAGCAGTGGAGGAGAAGGGTGCAGATAAGAGAGATTTACCTAGTGAATGGAGTTCCCTCGGAGGAATGTAGGGAGAGATGAGAGTGGAGAGGTACTGAGGAGCTGCAGAGTGAATGCAGTGAATTCAGTCAGTGGAAAAATAATCTTTATACAATACATCCAAACTTGGCTGACTTCCTATTGACTAAGGGACCCTTATACTAAAGTGCACTAAGCAAATTGAGGGGTCTTTTTACTAAGAACCATTAAGCAGCTAGGTAATGTCTCCTGCACTAAAAAAAACAGCCAGCGTGATAAAAATCTTGTGTTAACTACCTTATGCAGGAGAGGGCAGGAGTTGGGCATAACCACACAAAAGAACAAGAAGTAACAAAACTCAGAAGAAGCACACTAGGGACAAAAAAGAGTGGAAACGGAGTGAAGAAATAACCACAGGAACTTGGCTGTCTATGCTCTTTTTAGTCTCAGGAATCGGGCATGATGGGGGAGATTCTTTATATGGCACCTAAAAAATCAGAGCGGAAGTCAGTAATGACTAAGCATATTCTATAAGTAGCACCTAGATTTAGATACGACATATAGAATATGCTTAGTTCATATCTTAGCACCTAAAATTATGCACCTCCATTTGCAATGAAAATGTGGCATAAATCCCGGTGTGTAGATTTAAGTTCACTGGGCCATATTCTATAACTATGCATGTAAATTCAAGAACAGCCACAAAACACCCATTTCCCTGCCCATAACCATGTTCCTTTTTACCTGCGCATATTAGAAGTTAGACATACTGCATAACAGAATGCACTTAGCAAGATGTGCATGTAAATTCTAATTATTTCCGATTAGTGCTCATTATTGTTTAAGAGCTGTTATCAACGCTGATTAACTTGTTAAGCCAATTAAGTTATACGCATTGTTATAGAATATGCTTGGATTTCAGCATGGATCTCTAGGCGTGCTATATAGAATCTAAAAGGATATGGGCAGGTGAAGGAGTGGCTGGCTATAACAGCTAGCACACAAGACATTTCTGCATTCTAGCTGTCACAGCTGCTGATAGTGTACCTGCACTTACTGCTATCTCAAGAGAAGGCGGTACAAGCAGCTGCGCTGCTAGCAATCTAGTATCGTGTAATAGCTGACATTTGAAGATGCAGCAACATTTCTTCTCCCCTGTATTCCCCCTCAACAGTGACAGCACTCTTTAGATCCCCCCCCTCCGAGAACAGATCTTCCTCTTGATCCCCTCCAACAAAGAGCACCACTTCAGTCCTTTCGCTCAAAGTGATACCACCTTCCGATCCCTCTGTCCAAACCCCACCCTCACCAGCAAAACCCTGCCCTTAGAGTCCTACTCTTACCCCTGACCTCCAGCACCTAACCAGCAATGAAGGTCCAGTGGTCTCTGGATACAGCAATCCCTCTTGCTCCGGCCCAGGTCAGCACCAGGATCGAAAATGGCACTGATGATCCCAGTGGTAGTCTTGCAGTATTATTGCTAGGGGGCATCCTTCCCTTATAAGGCTGCTACTGTGGACCACTAGATCACCAATGCTGATCCCAGTTAGGTCCCAGGGTCAGGGGTGGGTGAGAGTAGGACTCTGAGAGAGAGGTTTTGCTAGACTACCCCTTAATAGCTATGGAATAACAATCATCACTATCATTCTTCTAAGTGCAATAAACAGACTAATGCAATGGTATTCACTCCTAGTCCTTGAGGACCATCAATGAGCCAGGTTTTCAGAATCTCCCTAAAGAATATGCAATAACTACTATCCTGGCAGTTACCATAAGCAACTATTAAGTATTATCATATAAGTACCCTAAAATCATTGACCTCAATATCCAACTTATTCTATATGTTTAGTCAAAAATTTTTAGAATATGTATAATTAACTTTTAAAAGGCCTGCCTCCTCTAACCTTTAACTAACTGTAATCACATTACATTAGATCACATGGGCATATGCAGCACCAATTCCTGTTCTAGACACAATGCTACTGCTCTAAATGTTTTCGGTCCAAATCTTCTATAAATCAACTCCAATCATTGTTACTTGAATCTTTGTGTGTCATGAAAGTTGAGCAATTATATTCTCCCAATCATGCTTGAGCACTATTGATGTTGCTGATTAATAAGATGCCAAACTAGTGGTCCTCCATCTCCAATAGGTTCAAGGGACAGGCTGCTCCCAATCAAACTTAATTGGCCACTATTTAATCTCAACTGCTTCCTTAGTCTCTACATGACTGCGTGTTTCATCTTTCAAATGGTGTCATTAGGAGACTAAACTAGAAAAATATGAAAAACAGAAACAAATCTCTTACCACCCATTACATTTCTAACCTTTCAAGTCATTTTAAACCATATGTATCAAACTCACCAAATTAAATATTCAAACCTCTTATTCAGTATTCACCGGTTTCAGGAATTCCCCAGCAAGATAGTACCACTCTCCTTGGCCTATCCCCTGGCGACTGATACACTAAATGGAACTAACATCAATTTATAAGGCTCCCTATAATATATAAAGCTAAACAAGAATACTTTGTCCATCAGATAAACTCTTGCGTCCAGCCCTCGCCATCTCTTTACCATACTGAACTCTGCTCAAAGTGTCTCCTCCATGTTTTAATTAGGGTTTGTTAGACCCACGAAGACCCTCTGTGGTGTGTTGGCAAACTAGCCATACACTGGAGAGGTTCCTCACAAGGCTGTCATCTATAGAGTGCCAGCGCGTATCTGACTCATTTCTAATGTCCACTAACATATGTGTATTCTTACCAAGCATTTTAACCAGAAGTTTATTTAATTCTCTAGATATTCTATAGAAAGGAGTGAGAGGAGAGGCTATAAGGATAATTACCTTTATTATAGCTTACCACAGCAATACAGCAGGATCAGGAATACAAGCAGATGGGTGTCCAGTCGGACAGCAGTTCGTGTAGCAAGTCAAAAGGTCTTCTGGCACGCCCAAAATCTACCCACCTTATATATTCTCATATCTCCATTCTAAGTAATGGGGCCCATAAGCTGCCATGTTAAGTTGTTTATCCCAAGCTAGCTGACCACAATATTGCCCAATTGGAAAGTTGACACCCCTTTTTCTTAATCATTTCCTTGCACCTGGCATGACGCATTCATTTCTCAACTTGTTTTTCTAACTTAGATTAGAGAAAAGTCTACTTTGTAACTGATAGTTTCCATTTTAATTCTCTAATCTTCCATTTTGTTTCATTTTTTCCCTTGACCTAACTTTTCAATTTAAGTCATTCAGGCCTTTTCCTAAGCCTGACAACTACACTTGGCTTTACCATCAGGCCTCTATCTGTGCTAACCAGGCCATACTTTTCCAGTAAGCTCCCAGTTATGTCAGCCATCAGATTTCTGACTCAGCCAAGGTCTGTAATAGCCTGAGCTCTATGATTGGGCCCGCCACCATTCCAGTGGGCGGGGGGGGGGGGGGGGGTCTCTGGCTGTACCATAATTATACATTCCCCACTTGTCACCCCATCTGGGGGGGGGGGGGGGTGACACAAAGCTCATCAAGCTTGTCATCATCCATTCCAGAAGGTGGCAAGCTATCAAACGAGGGCGAGTTTTGGTCTTACGAATTGCTGGAAGGTATGGTGCAGGTTAGGAAACTTCATTCTCAGGTGATATATTATTTGGGGCGTATTTTAATTTATTTATTTATTTATTGCATTTGTATCCCACATTTTCCCACCTTTTTGCGGGTTCAGTGTGGCTTACAATATGAGATGAATGATGGAAATACAGATTGTTACAAATTGGTTATGGATTACATTGTGCAGAGTTATGCGAGACACTCAAAGTGTCGTTAAGGAATGTAACAATGGAACACAAACATTAAAAGGTTGGAAGGAGACAATGAGAGCTTAAAGGGCGATAATAAGGTATAGAGACATATGGTATGCATATTTCTGTGAGTAAAGGTATGAGTGATGTGAAATTACGGGGGATGAGAGTTCAGAAGTGGATGTATGATGCATTAATGAACAGTGAGAGTGGATTTTATGTGTTTTGGCTCTTTCCGTAGATTTTTTCAAAAAGATGGGTCTTCAATAATCTGCAGAAGGAAGCTTATGGAATTCCCTTTATATTACCCAATCCCTTGGGCCTCAATCATGATGTCACCCCTCTTGAGACTTGCTCAAACCTTTGGTAAGAAAGGTTTTATGAATGGGACAGATCTATGGGTTCATCTACAAAATCCATCAGGCTTAACATAATTTCACTTTCTGTCCAAACTATAGCTAAGTAGAATAATCACCTCCATCTCCCTTTCCCCCACTTCATTCTTACAACCTTCCTTTAACTCCTATCACCTTTCTTCCTGTTCTAAAATTATAGAAGAGGAACCTGCACATCTCTCCTCCTCCAAATTCAAAACCTGTTCCTCTGTTCCCACTCATCTACTCAGCTCTAACCCCACTACTATCATATCTTCAATCTATCACTTTCTACTTCAACCATTCCTGATGTCTTCAAACATGCTATGGTTACTCCAATCCTCAAAAATAATCTTCACTGGATCCTAACTGCCTTTTCAAGTCTTCTCCCATCTCCTTCCTCCCTTTCTTATCCAAGTGAGCATGTTCACCTCCGCTGTCTTGATTTTCATCTCAAGATATTTGTGACTCTTGCACTCTACATTCTACAGAAACAGCCTTTGGCAAAGTCTTCAGTGACCTCTTCCTGGCTAAATCCAACATCCTTTACCCAGTCCTCATCCTTCTTGACCAATGCAGTGCCCCCTAGGGTGCCCGGTTGGTGTCCTGGCATGTCAGGGGGACCACTGCACTATGAATGCTGGCTCCTCCCATGACCAAAGGGCTTGCATTTGGACGTTTCTGAGATGGGCGTCGTTGGTTTCCATTATCGCTGAAAATCAGAAATGACCAAGTCTAGGGACTACCATCTCTAAGGATGACCTAAATTTCAAGATTTGGGCATCCCCAACCGTATTATTGAAATGAAAGATGGACGTCCATCTTGTTTTGATAATACGGATTTCCCCACCCCTCCATTGGGATGTTTTGCGAGGATGTCCTCAGGAAAACTTGAGCATCCCTTTCGATTATGCCCCTCCACGTGTGTAAAATGTTTTAATCTCAAGTATAATTCCTCTGTAACCATCAGATATTAAAGGGACCCTCTGGTAATAAATGACACTTGGCAAAGATGAAACTTTAGTAGAGTTGATTGTGATTTTTCAGTTTTATTTCTTCCATAGTGATTCCCTCTAATTGAACAGCCCCTTTTACTTATTATCAGATTAGTTTAGCATTTATTTTATTTGTTGCATTTGTATCCCACATTTTCCCACCTCTTTGCAGGCTCAATGTGGCTTACAATACATCATGAATGATGGATATATCTGATATATAAGAAAATATACATTTAGTATTACAGAAGGATCTTGGGTAACATGATAGTGATAATTCATGATAGTAGTTTAACAAGCACGTTTTGTAAGACAGTACTAGGTATATGTATAGGAATTTACGTTTGTTGATCTTTGTGGTATGCCTTGTTAAAGAGCTGGGTCTTCAGTAGTTTGCGGAAGTTGGCTAGTTCATAGATCGTTTTTAAGTTGCGCGGCAGCGCGTTCCAGAATTGTGTGCTCAGGTAAGAAAAGATTGACACATGTGTTAGCTTGTATTTTAGACCTTTACAATTGGGGAAGTGAAGATTAAGGAATGTGCGGGATGATTTTTTGGCATTTCTGTGTGGTAAGTCTATCAGGTCTGACATGTAGGCTGGGGCTTCTCCATGAATGATTTTGTGAACTAGGGTGCATATTTTGAATGTGATACGCTCTTTAAGTGGGAGCCAGAGTAGCTTTTCTCGGAGGGGTTTAGCACTTTCATATTTTGCTTTACCGAATATGAGTCTGGCTGCAGTGTTCTGGGCTGTCTGAAGTTTCTTGATTATTTGCTCTTTGCAACCAGCGCAGCAAAATATTTGTGAAAGATTGATTATATTAACAAATATACATAAAGAGGGGCATAATCAAACGGGGATGATCTTCTCTAAGGGCGTCCATCTCTAAGGACGTCCCGGCAAAGGGGCGGGGAAACCCATATTATCAGAAACAAGATGGATGTCCATCTTTCGTTTCGATAATACGGTCGGGGATGCCCAAATCTCAACATTTAGGTCAACCTTAGAGATGGTCGTCCCCGGTTTTCGGCGATAATGGAAACCGAGGATGCCCATCTCAAAAATGACCAAATCCAAGGCATTTGGTAGTGGGAGGAGCCAGCATTCATAGTGCACTGGTCCCCCTCACATGCCAGGACACCAACCGGGCACCCTAGGGGGCACTGCAGTCGACTTCACAAATTGCTCCCAGCTGTATAGCTCCCTTAGCTTTGGTGCTGAGCCTCCCAACCCCCCCCAAAACCCACTCCTCACAACTACCATAGCCCTTATGGGTGAAAGGGGGCACCTAGATGTGGGTACAGTGGGTTTCGGGTGGGTTTTGGAGGGCTCACATTTACCACCATAAGTGTAACAGGTGTGGAGGTGTGGGGGGGGATGAGTCTGGGTCCGCCTGCCTGAAGTGCACTGCGCCCACTAAAAACTGCTCCAGGGACGTGCATACTGCTGAGATGGAGCTGGGTATGACAATTGAGGCTGGCATAGAGGCTGGAAAAAATGTTTTTTATTTTTTTGGGGGGTGGGAGGGGGTTGGTGACCACTGGGGGAGTAAGGGGAGTTCATCCCCGATTCCCTCCGGTGGTCATCTGGTCAGTTCGGGCACCTTTTCGAGACTTAGTTGTGAAAAAAAAAGGACCAAGTAAAGTCGTTCAAATGCTCATCAGGGACACCCTTCTTTTTTCCATTATCAGCCAAAGATGCCCATCTCTTAACCACGGCCCTGTCCCGCTTTCGGTACACTGCTGACACCCCCTGTGAACTTTGGTCGTCCCCGCGATGGAAAGCAGTTGAGGATGCCCAAAACCGGCTTTCGATTATGCTGATTTGGGCGACCGTGAAAGAAGGACGCCCATCTCCTGATTTGTGTCAGAAGATGGACGTCCTTCTCTTTTGAAAATGCCCCTGAAAGTATAATTCAAAATGTGATTTTCTAATAAAAACCATTACTTAATAACGTTCTGTTCTAATTAAATATAAGAGTTTTAATTTACTAAAAATTGAGGCAAAACATTTTAGAGATCAGCTCTTATTAAATAAATGTACCTGCATATTAACAACATCAGATGAAAAAGAATTATTATAATTCTTAAAAAAGTAAGTTTTAAAAAATTCTGTATTTTTGGTATGAGAACATTAGTTCAGTAGTTCCAAATGAAATACTTTTATTTCTAGACTAGCTGCTAATAATTCACAAGAATATTCTGCATTATGTTGCCTCAAGAAGAAATTTAATAGACACATCAAGGAGGTTAAATTTCCCTGGTTTAAAGCTCAGGACAATTTATATTCATATGGCAGAATAAACAGATTCGGTGGCTAAAGTAGAAATAATAATTTATCCATACTATGAAAATACTATATTAATCTCACTTTCTATAGCTATGAATGCATGAATTCTAAATGGCTATGTATTCAGAATGTGCACTGTGATATATTTAGAAGCAAGTGAAGCCAACAGCCAAACTTTAAAGCTGAGAAACACAGCATGAAATCTCTCCAAGAAATTGCAAATTTCATACTGATTCATGGTTAAATAATTCAAATAGAATTGTTGTTTGTATTTTTTAAACCAGCACAGAAGGCATCTTTCACTTAATTTGCTTTAAAACAGTATGGCACAACCATTCCAGTTTTGAAGCAACAACATCTCTATCATAGGCAACAAAAGCAACTTTACTTTTGATGATATATGAAAAGAGATTGGGGCCCTTTTACAAAGCTGCTGTAGCATAGGGGAAACACTCGTGTAAGGGTGCACTAAGTCCATTTCTGGCACAACTGGAAAAATGGCCGATCTTTCATTTTCTGATGTAATGGCAATGTGCTAATGTTTCCAATGGGATATTCAATGCCTAGAGAAGTGCTGAACTTGTAAGAGTGATAAGTTGCTTCCCTAATGCAGTAATAGCGAAACATAGCACTTTGTCGGGTAGAAGTCTAATTTAATTCAAACTCTGACTGTGATACGCATTGATTAATCTCTCACCCGCTTCAAAGATAAGTGCAACATATTTGAATATTGTACAGCAAATGAATTATCCCATGTACATTTTTTCATGAGATATATAAGAGTAAGAAGAATATAAATGATAAGTATGAGGCCCTTTTACAAAGACGTGGTAGGCTCTACATGTGTGCAGTGCACGCCAAAATGAGACTACTGCCAGGCTAGCGTGTTCCCCTGGTGATAATTTCAGATTTGGCACGCGCCCATACTGCCAGGATAAATTACTTTTTTATTCTCTAGTGCACGTGACGTTTCGGGCATTAATCAGCATTTGGCATGCGCCGACCGGTCACTGCACATGTAGCATGTGAGCTCTTACCACTAGATCAATGGGTGGCATTAAGGGCTCAGGCCATAAATAGGCACGCACTGGTTTCATTTTTACTACAGGCCTTTTTCCTGGCCCATTGGAAAAAAAGCCTTTTCCCAGACATGGTAAAAACTGGCCCTGCACACGTCAAAAACACAAACCCACACTACCACAGGCCACGTTTTGCCATGAATTAGTAAAAGGACCCTTAAGTATTTTCAGTATTTTGAATTGAAAAGCTTTATAAGATATTTTTTTTAAAAAAGGACTGATGAGGAGTTTAAGTGTTGGTGAGCGAGTGTTCTGCCTCACACTCGACAAAAAATCACCCACTATCTGATGGTCCACCAAAATATGTAAGAAGTATAGAGTTGGAGTGAACCTTTTTTGGATGTTATTCTATTAGCACTCAGTCATTAGCAAAAATTAGCACGTGAGCCCGTATCACCACCTATTTTGTAGGCGGTAAGGATTCAAGAGCTAATACTGCAGTAATCATTTAGCGTGCAGAAATGCTGATGCACTAATTAGTGCAGACATGCCCACTCTCTGCCCCTCCCCAGACACACCCCCTTGGCTAAAAAAGATATGTTTTTTAGTGCGTGGGTAGTGTGTGCAAATTTGCAACTCAACAAATGATGCCCCAGTGTACCCTGCAGTATGCCATTTTAAGGTGCAGAAAGCACACATTAATGCCTACTGCAGCTTAGTAAAAGGACCCCATTTTGAGGGAGAAATTCAAAAACTTGGTTTTCATTGGACAAATATTTAGCTGACCCTAAATATGGTCTGTCAAAATTATCTATCTAGATTTTATTCCACTGGGTTCTCCTGGTAAACATAAGGGTCATTTTACTAAAGTTAGCACACAAATTAGCATGTAGTAACTGTTAGTACTTGGCCACGCTGACAGCTACCACATGGTTCATAAGAGGAGTTAGTAAGTGCATTCACACTGTCTGCAACTGCATTTAAGAGTCCTTTTACCAAGACATTCTAAAAAGTGTCCAGCTCTGGTGTCAACATGTGGGTTTTCCACGCATTGCAGCCACTTTTAACATGGTGGTAAAATGGCTACGGAGCTATACTTTTTTGTAATGGCCATGCCCTTATTTGCCCATTACTGTGGGAGCCCTTACCATACTTATTTAGAAGGTGGTAAGAGCTCCTATACTACTCCCATGCTAATTGGGAAGCATAGAGTAATGTGCTAGTGCTACCTGATTAGCACAGGATGCCTACTCTCCACCCATGGGCACATCTCCAGTGCTGGAAAATAAAAAAATATGAGACTCTGTGTTAAATATGGTGCTAAGAAAAAAAATTCAGAGTGAGGGGTCGATTTGTAGTGGGCTGATTTGGAGGCCAGGACTACTAAAAATTAGCATCCAAGGTACGGGGGGGGGGGGGGGGCATGGGAAGGAGTATAAGGGATAATAAGTGATGCAAGGTAAGGGGGATTGTTGGTGTGGAGAGTTTTATGAGCGAGAAGGAGAACTTTAAATTGCATACGGTAAAAAAGAGGGAGACAGTGCACTTTTGCTAACAATGGAGTAACAGAGTCAAATCATTGAACCTTGAACAATAGATGTGTGACTGAGTTTTTTAGAATCTGGAGATGACGGAGTTAAGACTGGAGTAGACCAGCATAAATTGTGTTGCAGTAATCGTGCTGTGATATAATGAATGTGTGGAGTAAGGTGTGAAGTGAAGAAAAGTCCTATAAATGCTTAATGGAACATAACCTACGGAGCCAAAAGAAACCTTTTTGCATGACTTGAGAAATTTGTTTTTTGAAATGCAAGTTTGGAATCTTTGATAATACCAAGGTACTTGAATGAATCCACAGAGCAGGGCTGCCAAGAGACTGGACCAGGCCCGGGGCAAGGCCGCCCCCGCCCCCCCCCCCGAGGTCGTTGCCGCCGCCGCCCCCCCTCCACCCACCTCATAGCGCCTCACCTCAACCTCGCTCCGTGTGAAAGAAGCACAGCAGCGGCAGTCTGCAGATTGCCTCCCTTCGGGCCTTCCCTCCCTGTGTCCCGCCTTTGCACAAGTTACGTCATATGACGGGGGGACATAAGGAGGGAAGGCCCGAAGGGAGGCAATCTGCAGACTGCCGCTGCTGCGCTTCTTTCACATGGAGCAAGGTCGAGGTGAGGCACTATGATTTGAATTCAGGGGGGCCCGGCCTGGTGGTGGACGAAGGGGGGCGGGTGGAGGGGACTGTGGTGCCGGGCCCCCCTTGGAGGCCTGGGCTCGGGGAATTTTGCCCCCTGCCCCCCCCCCCCTTGGCGGCCCTGCCACAGAGGTGACTGGGAGATCAAACAATGAAAATGGGCTTGTGGGTTTAGAAAAAGGACCAGTAATGCAGCAAGCAGTTGTTTTTTCTGGGTTGAGAACAAGTTTGTGTGAAGACAAGCAGTGAGATAGGTGCTGTAAAGTGGATTGGAGAGGAACTAGGTCAAAGTGAGAGGAAAATACTGGATAGATCAACAAGATATCATCCACATAGATATAGAAGTCAAAGCTTCCCAAATAAAATCTAAAGTAACCATAGAAACATAGAAAAATGTAGGCAGATGAAGACCATATGGCCTATCCAGTCTGCCCATCCATGCCATCTGCTCTCCCTATCACTCCCTTAGAGATCCTATGTACTTGTTCCAAGCTCTCTTGAATTCAGGTACTGTTTCGGTTTAGTAGGTAATGCAGATTTCTGTAGCTGACCCACATTTGTACAGGAGAAATTTGCAGTCCCTTGATAGATCTCTGTTCTGTCTCTCCTTGGTCCAAGATCGTCTGCCCTGACACCAAAAACATCAAAGACACCAAGGTGCCATCTTCCAGCAGGACTCTCAGAGAGTCAGACCTCACTGAAGCCTGATCTTTCGCCACTTTGAGTTTTGATAAGGCCTCCTGCCCTTCCATCGACATCACTAGATTTTGAGGAGAATCCCTGACTTCTTGACTCAATGAGGTGTCAAAGTTACATAGGGAGGATGGCTCTCCTTCCTCCATACCCCCTTGCAGCAACAAAATCGATCCAGTTCCTCCACTCAAAGTAAAACGATCCATTGGCCCCACTACCACTGGGGCTGACTTTTCCATGGGGTATGTCTGAGTCTGGACCTTATGCTTCTTGGCTAAAGAAGTTTATAGGCTCCTGTTACAAAGCTACTATAGTGATTCCTATGCAGCAAATGCGATGAAGTCCCTAGAAATTGAATGGGCTTCATTGCATTTGCCACAATGAGAATCACTAATACAATGGAAAAGAACAAACCGTCAGTGAATGTGCATTATTGTTTGCTCCTTCTTCTGCTGATAGTGTTCACTTTCTATATATACAACCTGTATCGGCATCTTCATAACATTCTGCGTGTTTTCAAACTGCAGCACACCAACCAAAGGGTGGAAGAGAACCAAGTCCAAGTGACCAGCCAATAAAAACACAGGAGTAAGAGTAAATAAAACCTTGTTTGGAGCTCTTACTCCTGTGTTTTTATTGGCTGGTCACTTGGACTTGGTTCTCTTCCACCCTTTGGTTGGTGTGCTTGTGTTTTTGTGGAAGGAGTGGACCCCCTTCTCTTCCCTTCAAACTACAGCACCATTTCTTAGTGAAACCATGGTGGTCTCATAAAGACTTCTGAGGAAGGCCTAGTGGCAGAAACACAACTCGCATTGAGTCTTGATTCTGGCAATCAATAAAGTTGATAGTTACACCTTGATATTTTGACTATTGTCTTTCGTCACCTTTGCTGTGTCTGGTGCTCTTTTACAAAGTATCCCAGATCCAGTAGTACATTAATGCAATACAAACCTTCATGATGTATATAGGGTCATCATTACTGAAAAAAAAAATTCACTCACACCATCAAAGATTCTAAGCAGCTGTGATCCACTCATTATACCTGTTCTGAGGCAGGTGCATGTGTTTGATCTTATGCGATGATCTTAAGGTGGTCGAACAGGTAGAAAAGGTGATGGTGGAAGCTAGAAGGATGCTTGGGGGCATAGGGAGAGGAATGGCCAGTAGGAAAAAGGAGGTGAGATGCCTCTATATAAGACTCTTATGAGACCTCATTTAGAATGTTGTATACAATTCTGAGCATTGCACCTTCAAAAAGATACAAGCAGGATGGAGTTGCTCCAGAGGAGGGCTACTAAAATGGTCAGTTGTCTTCATCATAAAGCATATGGGGACAGACTTAAATAACTCAATGTATATACTTTGGAAGAAAGGTGGGAGAGGGGAGATATATTAGAGCTGTTTTAATACCTTTGTGGCATAAATGCACAGGAGGCAAGTCTCTTTCAATTGAAAGCAAGCTCTGGAATGAGGGGGCATAGGCTCTGGAAGCTCAATGCACTTATTTCTGCTTGCCGCTTAGGAAGAAGAAATAAATATGTATTTGTTCATGGGTTTTTTTTTTGTTAATGCATTGTCTTTTTTTTATGTTCACATACAAATCACAATTGAGATACCAAGGTGGGGATGGGTCAAACTCTGCTAGTATTTTAGCAAAGGATCTGTCAGTGTTGAGCTTTTTCTAAAATTCAAGCAGGAATGGACATTAATGTGTATGTGTAGCAGCAGCACCCTTTTACAACAGTCAATGTCTAAACAAGGTTGGCCCAAGGGTATCAGATGTCTAGATGAACCTTCATCAATGCACCTTACCCTTCCTCATCATAGTACAGCATCTTTCCTTTCGTATTCACCAAAGTTAAGCACCTCCCCTTTTCCTGCAGCCCCATCCCATAATTCAAGATTTCCCCTTGCCCTTATGTGCCCCCAAATTGTCCAGAATCTTCCCTTGCCATCCACCCCCTCTAATATTGTAGCATCTCACTTTGCCCTCCAATCTTCCCATAGTCTAGCACCTTACTTTGCCCTCCACACACCCCCAGAGTCCAGTATTGTCATGCTCCCTATAGTCCAGCATCTCCTCCTCCACTTCCAACATTACCCATATGGCCAGCACCACTCCTTCACTAACCCCCTCCCCCACCAATTTCACCTTCAATATCTCTCCCTTTTTTCTTTCCTCCTACCAGGCCTTCTGGGCCACAGGGACAAATGGTTTTAGCACAATGTAAGGACTTTAACCACAAGTCAGTGCTGCCACATTATGTTTTCTCTCCAACACAAGACTTCCTATCAAAGAGGAAAGGGGACAAGACGTGGGCACGTGTTTATGTTTATTAAAATGTTTAATATATTGCTTAGCTAGAAAAGATCAAAGCAGTTTACAAAAAAAAAATCAAATAATACAGAAAGAAAGGAACACCAGTTGAAAATAGTAAAATCACACACTCATTCAAAGTATCATCCAATACAATTTAAGACACACTTCAACTCCAACTGCAGATGTAGTCAGCAAGACCCAATCCCCTACACATTCAAAGTAAAAGCTTAAAAAATGTGCCTTCAGCTGGTTAAAAACCCTGGACCAGCACTGAATCATTTTGTCCATTTGGCCCTAGAAAGAGAGCGAGAGTGATGACAGCAGTGGCACTCCTGCTGCTCTACCACCTAGCCAAATACTGCCACCCAAGTCGGATACCTAGTCCATCTAGAGGCAGGGCCAACCTTGCATCTAAAATATCAATGGGGCCATCACAATAACATACAGTTCACCTGTATGTGTGGCACTTACACATGCATATTGTCTTGGTTGATATTTCAAATCATATATATATATATATATATATATATATATATATATATATATATATATATATATATATATATATATACACACACACACATATATGTGTCGGCACATACACATGCATGTCTGCCATTTTAGAAATGTACACGTCTATGTTTTCTTAAACTGTCAAAGGATCTGACATCAGTTGCCATTATTGCTTTCTTGTGGTGGTGACAAAAGAACACTGAGAAATGAATGGGGTGACCTCCCCTACTCCCTTCAGTAGAGTGCTGCACAAAACAGGCACCTTAATACAACTTAGACATCCCTGGGAGCAGCTGTAAACCCTGACATTGATCTTGGTACACATAAATGTGCATTCCCCACGTAATCCTAATCCAAACACACCCAGACCATACCCCCTTTTAATATGCTCATACGCACTATTTGGATATGGATATCCCAGCTAGTGATTCCCGGATTCCTCTCATTTGCTGTGCGAGAATTGCTAGCATGGCTTTGTAAAAGAAACCCTAAAATTGGTGATTTAGATGATGTATATGCCAATTTATGCACATCCAAATCACAAATAGAGGGGGGGGGGGGTACAACTCGGGATACTCCTGCTACAAAGACACCACTAGACCACCAGGGCCCTTAGCACGGGCGTAGCCAGACTTCGGCGGGAGGGGAGATCCAGAGCCAGAGGTGAGGGGGCACATTTTAGCCCCCCCTGCCATTGCTGCCACCGCCACCACCAACAACTTTGCCTCCCCCCCCCCCGCTGACGACCCTCTCGACCCCCCTCCTGCCACCAACCCTTCCCTTCCGTCGCCGTCGCCTACCTTTGCTGGCAGGGGACCCCAACCCCCACCAGCCGAGGTCCTCTTCTTCCTTTGTTCTGTTTCTGAGTCTGACGTCCTGCACGTTGTACGTGCAGAATGTCAGACTCACAGAAACAGAACGAAGCCTTGCAAAGGTAGCAGATGGCGATGGTGGGTTGGCAGCGGGGGGGGGGGGGGGGTCGAGAGGGTTGTCGGCAGGGGGGTCAAGGGCCAAATCTATGGAGGCCTAGGCCCCTGTGGCCCCATGTAGCTATGCCCTTGGCCCTTAGACGATAGGCCCGGGGAAGGCCTATGTCAGAGAGGAGAGCAGGTAGTGGTATGCCAGGAGGGGAATGTGTTTTGTGTCAAGGAGATAGGGGTGGGGGAGGCTGGCTGGCTGGCAGCAGCAACAGCTATGGTGGTGGAGGACAGGGCCACAATTTTGGTTGTGGTTATGGTTCAGGCCGAAACTGAGCTGCAGATTTTGGCTGTGGATTTGATTTGAGCCGGAACCAGAACCACTGGTTTTAGTCAGGCTTTTGTTGCTACCCCTGAAGTAGCCTGCAATAGGCAAAACATGGCCATGTTGGGCTAATTTTAATAAAAGTGCTCTATTTCATCTTCTGCGAATCATTCTCTTCTTTTATTACTAATTTTTATGTATTTAAACTTTAAAAATGGATATATTAAGCTTAAAATGTACCTTTCTAGAGAATTGCTTCCAGTGATTATAAGAAGGAAAGACAAGAAGTGAAACAGAAGATATGCAAATAAAACTTATATTAATTACATTTCACTGCATGACAGTGACTAATAATATTACTAACAGTGTTACTTGTGAACTAGTGTTTTGCAACTGACATTAATTGTCATGGTAATTTTATAATAAGGCTTAATGATATTATATTCACTGAATAAAATGCTAACTCCTTCTTATTGTTATCTTGTGTTTGTAAGTGGAAAGACCGATGTTTACGGAAAGAAAGGTTGTAATGGCAGAAACACAGAATACCATAGCAAATAAGGACCATATAGGGATGTGTCTAGGACAAAACCTTTTGGTTTGTTTTTGATTTTTTTCCTCATTTTCTACTATTTTTGTTTCGTGTTGTACATTTGTTTTGATTAAAAGAATTTCAACATGTTAGCGTTTAATGCATACTAATTGATATAAAATGCATTAATTAGTAGATTAACATGAATTAAATTAATTTAGCATAGACTAGGGGATCCTTTTATTAATTTGCAGTAGAGTTTTGCACTTACTGCACAGCAAATGTGTTAATTATTGTGTACTAAATGTTAAACCTTGTAGATTAACTGTTAGGGATATACCCATTATCTTCTCATGCAGTTACCGAATAGGGATGGGCAGCCAGAACATTTTTGTTTCATGTTTCTTTTGCAGTTTAGAGGAATATACATTTTGTGCTTTTTCATTTGTCCATTTTTTCATTACAGGCACAAAGTCATAGAGTATACACCTAAAAAGTTGGTGCCGAAATAAAATTTGCTTAAATGCAATCTATAAAGTATGCCTTAATTTAGGTGTACTTTATAGAATAAGCCTACATTTCTGCACAGTTTATTGAATCTGCTGAACACCGGTCCATGTGAATAAATTTAGTCATGGCACCTATGTCAAGTAAAACCTGTTATAAATGCCGACATCTAAATTAGGCACAGACCGAGTGTATTCTATAACAACAAACACACAGATTTTAGAAACTCCCATGACCTGCCCATTCCACGCCCATGGCCATGCCCCCTTTTCAACAATGCAATTTAGAACTTGCACGCAACATGTTATAGAATATGCTTAGACACTTCTGCATATAAATTCTGATTAATGCCAGTTAGTGTCAATAATTGCTTGTTAATTGGCAGCACTGATTGGTTTGTTAACCAATTAGGTTATGTACATTGTTATGGACTACACAATTTCTGTACAGCAATCTGTGATATATAGAATCCGGTGGACTATATGCAAAGAAGGCACACTCTTTCTGAAAGATTGCATACTATGGACTAGATTCTATAAATAGTACCTAAAATCAGTGCTGAAAAATTTAAGTACTGAGCGATATTTTGTAAAGGCCTTTTACAAAATTGCACTCTGCACCGATTTCCACGCCATTTGCAGAACATGCTTAAATAGCTGTTGTTTTTTTTTTTTTTTTTTTACAGAATACACTTAACCAGTGTTGTGCCATTTATAGAATCCACCTAAATCTCTGTGCCCTTTAGAGAATCCTGACTTATTGGCAATGAACTTTTGCCACTGATTTGACATCAGCATGTAATGATGTCATGACTTTATGCACACGGGAACACTGAGAAAAATGTCATCAAGATGTCGGCAGCCTAATTTCTCCCGAGGATTTCCTGCTGTTAGCAAGGCTCTTTCACCAGAAGGAGAAAAGATACTTCATCCTCCCAGGCCACAGGAGATCATACCTGAGATGCATGAGAGCCTGGGAGAGATTGACTGTCTTCTATAATTCCCAAGCCTTATTCCCCAGAGATGTAAGTATAAAAAGTAAGCAGGGTACTGTGCAAAAGTTATGTTCCTGATTGTACTGGCCAGCTGCCCCTAGGATGGTGCAGGGAGAGGTGAACAGCTCAGGTATCAGTGCAAGGATCTGAATTAACCACTCCTGAATGATAACCCAAGCCTTCTAACCACTAGGCTACCTCCTCCCCTACATAGCTATGTCTCTTAGAATAGGAAAGTCTGCCACACTGTGGTGGGAAGTGCAAAATGAAAGCAGGTTGGGTAAACAGCCCTGTGTCATAGTTGTTAGTGCTGGGACTTGAATAGGTCACTTCAGAATGGTAACCCAATCCTTCTAACCACTAGGCAACCTCCTGCACTCCACAATCTCTGCAGTGTTCTGTAGGAATTGACTATCACAACAGCCTCTTTATCTATGTCATGAGGCATATATACTGTGAGATGGAGAAGGAGGAGGAGGATGAGGAGGAGGCAGGAACAGGCATGTCATGTCAAACAGCTGTATGAAACCTCTGTCATGTACCCGGCATCCAATCTCCCTCCCCCTCTCCCTTCCCATCCCCTGTGGATCCTTGAACTACAAATTGTCACAGACAACTGACTAGCTCAATTCACACAAATTAGCTTTCAACCCAGACAAACCCAGACAAATCTAAATGTATTCTGTTCTCCACTACAGAGACCCTCACTTTACCATCACCAATACTTCTTACAAATATAGCCCCCCCCCCCACCCCCCCCCCCCCCCCCCCCCAAGTTCAATGTCTTCACATTCTCGGAGTCATTTTAGAGTCTAGCTTTTCCTTGAAGCCTCAGATTTCACAAGTTGTCTGGTGCACTTTTCACAAATTGCGCTTATTCTGCTTGATCTGTTCATTGGTTTTTGTCATCTGCTCTTAATATATTAGTTTATTCCTTGGTTATTACACTACTACTACTACTAACGCGTGCTAGAAATAGGTGTGTGCTAAATGCTAAAGACCCCAATGTATTCCTATGGGTGTCTTCAGCATTTAGCATGTGCCTATTTTTAACACATGTTAAATACACTAGTGTGCCTACGTAAAAGACCTCCTTAAATGATTATATACTAATAAAAAAGGCCCGTTTCTGACACAAATGAAATGGGCACTAGCAAGGTTTTCTTCAGCTCCCCTGCAGCCACCCATGTCCAGTGACCCTCCTCTCCCCCTGCACCCACTGCAGCCACCCATGTCCAGCGAACCTCCTCTCTCCCCTGCCCCCCTCCTGCCACTCATGTCCAGCGACTCTCCTCTCTCCCCTGCCCCCCAGCCACCCATGTCCAGCGACCCCCTGCCCCCCTGCAGCCACCCATGTCCAGCGACCCTCCTCTCTCTCCCCTGCCCCCCCTGCAGCCACCCATGTCCAGTGACCCTCCTCTCTCCCCTGCCCCCCCTCCAGCCACCCATGTCCAGCGACCCTCCTCTGGACATGGTTCAGCTGTGAGGCATGTTTCCCCCCCCCCCCCCCACCCCGGGTTCTGAAGTTGACATCATAATGGCTATGGTGATGTCAGCCTGATCTATGGAGCCTAGCAGACCAACTCGGAATGAGCCACGGTCCCAGGCAAGTCAGAACGTTGGAGGTGAGAATTATTATATAGGATATTCTGGCTTGTATACTATTTGAATGATTCCAAAAAATGTCCATGCTCTGTTGGGTATGATGAAGATGCAGCATTTTAATCAAACTTGTGACATGCAGAAGCTAGACACTATGAGAAAAGAACCCGCAGTGATTGTTTTCAAGTACAAGTACTACTTAGCTTATAGTGTTAGTAGGGAAATGATATTGCAATGAAGTGAAGTTTATATATTAGAAAATAATTTGAGAAATGATTTTAATTTTAAGTTTATATATTAATATTATGCTATTGACCTCTGCTTGTTTATAGAATACTTCCAGTCTTAAATAAAACAAGCTAACTCTATAAGTATGTTTGCTTCGCTTTTTGACATTTTTTTATTCTATGGATGAAAAGGCTCCAGAAGCTCGGCTATTATTTAATTAGATAATCTGCCGGTGGGCATCCTCATCAGCCTAAAAAACCTTCAAGTCGAATGCTTTTTATAAGTGTTTTTGTATTTTGTGTTCCAAAGGTATTTTCTTTACATTTATTGTAACCACAATTTATATCTGTATAAGGACGCTTACCTGCTTATAATCGAACGAGAAAAACGCCCAAGTTCCGACCTAAATCGGGAGATGGACGTTTATCTCACAAAAACGAATAACGCGGTATAATCGAAAGCCGAACTTGGACGTTTTCAACTGCACTCCATCGCGGAAGCATACAAAGTTGATGGGGGTGTGTCGGAGGCGTGGTGAAGGCGGGACTGGGGCATGGTTATCACCCAAACAGAGATGGGTGCCTTTCGCCGATAATGGAAAAAAAGTATGCGTTTGTAGCTAGAATTTAGGGCACTTTTCCTGGACCCTGTTTTTTCACGAATAAGGCCCCAAAAAGTGCCCTAAATGACCAGATTACCACCAGAGGGAATCGGGGATGACCTCCCCTGACTCCCCCAGTGGTCACTAACACCCTCCCATCACAAAAAATGATGTTTCACAACTTTTTATTTTCACCCTCAAATGTCATACCCACCTCCCTGGCAGCAGTATGCAGGTCCCTGGAGCAGTTGTTAGGGGGTGCAGTGGACTTCAGGCAGATGGACCCAGGCCCATCCCCCCCTACCTGTTACAATTGTTCTGCTTAATGCTTAGTCGTCCAACCCCCCCAAACCCACTGTACCCACATGTAGGTGCCCCCTTCACCCCTTAGGGCTATAGTAATGGTGTAGACTTGTGGGCAGTGGGTTTTGAGGGGGATTTGGGGGGCTCAACACACAAGGGAAGGGTGCTATGCACCTGGGAGCTCTTTTACCTTTTTTTTTTTTTTTTTGTAAAAGTGCCCCCTAGGGTGCCCGGTCGCTGAAAAACAAAAACGCCCAGCTCACAAATTGTCAAATAAAACATGGACGTCTATTTTTTTTCGAAAATACGGTTCGGTCCGCCCCTTCACGGACCCGTTCTTGAAGATAAACGCCCATGGAGATAGATGTTTCCGTTCGATTATGCCCCTCTTAGAAAATAATTTGACAAATGATTTTAATTTTTTCAGAGCATATAGTTCTCACATTCAGTGACATCAATGTGCTTTTTTATTCTAGATACTACACCAGGCTGGTATAATATCCGCAGTATAGACCAGTGTCTGGACTCCTTTACCCTATTTTACTAAGAATCTGTGTCATGATTGTCCTTAATCAGTTTTATAACCACATACAAAATGAGAAACATCTCAGTGATATTTTCCCTTGTAACTTGTGTACAGTTTGGGCAAGCATAAATAGCTGGTAAACATGATTTTTTTAAAATACATTCTCACAAAGTTTCCATCTCAGGAGATATTTAACTACATCTTCATTGACTTGGGACTTAAATGTGCCAGACTTGTTGAGAAGTATGTGTTAAAATGGCTCTCCCAGTTGTCAGCCTCTACTTGCAGTTACTGGGACTGGAGGGTAATAATCTCTTGTGGATTTGGCAGATGGCTGCCAACTGCAAGCTCTGACAATCCCGTGTGTCTCATTGGTTCACTTTTATACAACTAATGTTCAATTTTCGGTTTCAGCTTCAGCTAAAACCAAGCGATAAGTTTTGGCCGCAGTTTCAGCTTCAGCCAAAAGTGTTTAGACAGCTTTGGTAGCAGTTTCAGTTTCAGCCAAAACTTGGCCAGCCTCTATAAGAGGTCTGTCTCCCCTAATGCCCCCAGCAGAATGCTGCACTAAAACCTAGATGTTTTAGAGATCAAATATAAATAATCGACGTTGAAGTTTTTGGTCATAGACATGCATCCCCCCCCCCCCCCCCCCCATCTAGTTTGTTTCTGGACTTTAGGCATATCTATATCTATATTTATATTTGATATACCACCATTTGTAAAATATCATAGCAGTTTATAACATAATTTAAACAAAAAAATAAGCAGAAGAAGAGAAAAGAGCAATCAAACTGTAGGTTTATGCTCCTCTGACCCCCAGGAGGGCACCTTACCTTCCTCAAAATCTTGCTGAAATAGTTTTTTAGAAAGGCTTTAAATCTTGATAAAAGAAGTCTTCAAGAGCAGATGCTTGGGAAGAGAGTTCCAAAGTGATGGGATCAAGATATAAAAAGCAGAATCACAAGTGAAATACCTACTGAGGTATTTAGACTTACAAAGTTACATAAGAATCTAAGGCCCTGTTTTCTATGGTACACTAGCGTTTTTAGCACGCACTAGGAATATACGAGTGTCTCTAGTGTTAGCGTGTGCTAATTATTAGCAGGCACTAAAAGCACTAACATAGTAACATAGTAGATGACGGCAGAAAAAGACCTGCATGGTCCATCCAGTCTGCCCAAGACAAACTCATATGTGTATACCTTACCTTGAATTTGTACCTGTCCTTTTCAGGGCACAGACCATATAAGTCTGCCCAGCAGTATTTCCCGCCTCCCAACCACTAGTCCCGCCTCCCATCACCGGCTCTGGTACAGACCGTATAAGTCTGCCTTCCCCTATCCTCGCCTCCCAACCACCACCCCCTCTTCCCCCCTTTCTTTCCGAGCACTCTACCAAAACCCTCATCCACACCCTTGTCACCTCTCGTTTAGACTACTGCAATCTGCTTCTTGCTGGCCTCCCACTTAGTCACCTCTCCCCTCTCCAGTCGGTTCAAAACTCTGCTGCCCGTCTCATCTTCCGCCAGGGTCGCTTTACTCATACTACCCCTCTCCTCAAGACCCTTCACTGGCTCCCTATCCGTTTTCGCATCCTGTTCAAACTTCTTCTACTAACCTATAAATGTATTCACTCTGCTGCTCCCCAGTATCTCTCCACACTCGTCCTTCCCTACACCCCTTCCCGTGCACTCCGCTCCATGGATAAATCCTACTTATCTGTTCCCTTCTCCACTACTGCCAACTCCAGACTTCGCGCCTTCTGTCTCGCTGCACCCTACGCCTGGAATAAACTTCCTGAGCCCCTACGTCTTGCCCCATCCTTGGCCACCTTTAAATCTAGACTGAAAACCCACCTCTTTAACATTGCTTTTGACTCGTAACCACTTGTAACCACTCGCCTCCACCTACCCTCCTCTCTTCCTTCCCGTTCACATTAATTGATTTGATTTGCTTACTTTATTTTTTGTCTATTAGATTGTAAGCTCTTTGAGCAGGGACTGTCTTTCTTCTATGTTTGTACAGCGCTGCGTATGCCTTGTAGCGCTATAGAAATGCTAAATAGTAGTAGTAGTAGTAGTAGTAACTGCTCCGCCACCCAATTTCAGCTAAGCACGGCTTAGTAAACAGGGCCTTTAGTGCTTTGAAAATGAGCCCCTAGATTTTCAGAAAGTGTATGACAAAGTCCCTCATGAGAGATGCCTGAAAAAAATTAAAAGCCCTGGTTAAGGTGGCAGTGTTCTGTTGTGGACTGATAACTGGTTAAGAGATTAGAAAACAGAGGGTAGGGTTAAACGACCAATTCTCTCAATGGAGGAAGGTGAATAGTGGCATGCCCCAGGGATCTGAACTGGGACTGGTTCCATTTCATATATTTATAAATGATCAGGGCATAGGAATGATGAATTAGATAATTAAATTTGCAGCTGGCATAAAACTATTAAAAGTTGCAAAATCACATGCAGACTGTGAGAAATTGCAGAAGGACCTTAGGATATTGGAAGTCTGGGCTCCAAATGACAGGTGAAATTTAATGTGGGCAAATGCAAATGAGGACAAAGAATCCAAATCATAGTTACCTGATGTTAGGCTCCATATTTAGAAAAAAAGTTGTAAATGTCATCATAGACAATACTTCAAAATCTTATGTTCAGTGTGCAGTGGCAGCCAAAAAAGCAACAGGACGCAGAGGGGCAGCCTAGTGGTCAGTGCAGTGGACTTCAAACAATGGGACCCAGGTACAAATCCCACCTTAATTCATTTATATGTTATTGTGAGTCCTCCAAGAAATGGTAAAAATCTACTGCAACTAAAGGTACACCACTTCAACAGCTATCACACTTACAGAGGTCTTATAATTCAGTATGTATTTCTACGTTCCAGGAGGATGCACATATTTGTACAGAAGTAAACAAGTTAGGGCCCTGTTTACTAGTGTGCACTAGTGTTTTTAGAGTGTGCTAAAATTAGTGCATGCTAAATGCTAGAGACACCCATAGGAATTTATGGGTGTCTGTAGCATTTAGCGTGCGCAGTAGCTGGGCGGTTATGTCGATTTGGTGCATGCTGGATGCACATAGGTCCTTATGCACCTTTGTAAAAGGGCCCCTGAGTTTCTTATCCTGCATCAAAATTTTGATAGCATCCAGATATGACGTTTATACATGGCAAAAACACTGGGGACTGTATAACCAAGCAGGAAAGCCAAAAACCCCACAAAGATCCTTCAAGAATGGGGGGGGGGGGGGGAAGCGCCTCTAAATGAAACTTTATTGAACAGACCCGGCATGGTCCGTGTTTTGGTGAAACTACCTGCGTCAGGGGTCTGGGCAACAAAACATGCACAGATATGAAAAATTGCATACATAATATAATGAAAAGTTAAGCATAAGTATTGCCATACTGGGAAAGATCAAAGGTCCATCAAGACCAGCATCCTGTTTCCAACAGTGGCCAATCCAGGTCACAAATACCTGGCAAGATCCCAAAAGAGTACAAAACATTTTATACTGCTTATCCCAGCAAACATTAAATAAATAAAAAGGAATATAAAAACATTGAATGCATATGAGATTGAATGACAGACAAAATATAACATAAACTTAAATATATGATCATATGAATGAGAATCAAACGAATTACAAGAACTAATTTTTATATCTATGCATGTTTTGTTGCCTAGACCCTTGATGCAGGCGGTTTCGCTGAAACACTGACTGTGTCGGGTCTATTCAATAAACTACTGTTTTGACTCCTCCCATTCTTGAAGGCTCCTTGTGCTTTTTTGGTTTTCCTGCTTCTTTTGGGTGTGCTTTGGATTTCCTCTCCCATGTTGACTGTATAACCAAGTCAGCTTTACCATGTCAGGATATTATGTAACAAAATATTCTAAAGGGACATTTCCCCTGTGGTCACTGTGCCTTCTATGCACAAACAAAGAAGAGAAGAGAAGAGAATATTGGATGCATCCTATGAAAATCCACTCATGTCTTGGTCCAATAATACATGTGATTTATATTAATTTATATGATATTTAAATAATTAATTTATATTAATACAATTTATATTATAAAATGTCAATGTCTTCTCTGATATATGGGATGCAGTAGCAGAAAATGTAAAAGCACACTTACAGGACATCGATCATGTCTGAACACTCAGAATTTTTCAGCCACTGTAGTGAAACATTGTCTCCAACAACAATATCCGTTTCAGGACTTGAAATGAAGGATAATCAATCATATTGACATAACTAGGAGGGAAGGTGATTGGGAGAGCATTTTAAATTACTGGGAACAGTATTGGATCTATGCATTGAATACAATATTTCCAAGGGGTACAAATGCTGTAATTGAATGAATCATTTTGGTTTGACATCTAGAAATGACCTTACATGTATCTCTGATAGGTAACGGAAGTTCATGTAATTAATTTAAATGTTAGCTGAGTCCATTGGGAAGGTGCTACTGAGAAGAAGAGTTCACACAACAGAATATACAGTGTTATGCAAGTGCCATCAATCACATCAGATAAGAGATTTTTTTTTTGTCCTTGATGCAGAACACTGTTCAAACCATTGTGTCCTGTCGAATAACTTGACATTTAAGGGCAACATTGCTAGTGTGCATCTATAAGGTCCATGAACAATTTGGTGATAAAGATTTCTTTAAATAAATTCCTTGTGGAATTTTAGGAATCAGATATCTACATTGAGTGCTATTACTTTTGTGGAAAAAACACATTGCATTTCACAAATAAATGGGCTTAAGATAATAATATTCTTGAACAATATTTGCCATATGCTTCAAGAATATCACGGTCATAGAAATAAACACAGGCAATAAATTGTTTAAAATCTCCAGTAGAATAAATTAGTATTTTTTCGCTCGATCATAGTATTTTTAGAGAAGTAGCCTTGTGGTTAGAACAACAAGCTAGGAACCGGAGAAACCAAGGTTCAAATTTCACTGACACTCCTTGTGATCTTGGGCAAGTCACTTAACCTTCCATTGCCTCAGGTGCAAAGTTGGGTACTCAAATTTGGGTGCGATGCTGAGATGCACATACAACCTAATTAGGAGGCCCCAAAGCTTAATTCTCAGAGCAAATAACATGGCCAAGCCTGCTGTAGTGAGCAGGAGCTTCTTGAGCTAATTAGGGGTAAATGGGCAAAATAGTAAATGGATTTTATGCTTAAAAGGGGTACAGTGAGTAAAAGGTGCTGGAATCAGCACTACTCGCCAGGGGCATAGCCAGACTTCGGCGGGAGGGGGGTCCAGAGCCCGAGGTGAGGTGGCACATTTTAGCCCCCCCCCCCCCCCCGGCACCGCCGACTCTGCCCGCCATTGCCACCACCCCCCGCCGCCACCACCACCACCAACTTTGACCCCCCCCCCGCCGCCGACCCTCTTGACCCCCTCCCACCGCCAACCCTCTCCCGCTGCCACCATCGCCTACCTTTGCTGGCGGGGGACCCCAACCCCCGCCAGCTGAGGTCCTCTTCTCATCTGCAAGGTTTTGTTCTGTACAACGTGCAGGACGTCAGACTCAGAAACAGAACAAAGCCTGGTGCCGGAAGAAGAGAACCTCGGCTGGCGGGGATTGGGGTCCCCCGCCAGCAAAGGTAGGTGATGGCAGGTTGGTGACCGGAGGGGGGGTCAAGAGGGTCATCGGCAGGGGGGTCCAGGGCCAAATCTACAGGGGCCCAGGCCCCTGTGGCCCCACGTAGCTACCCCACTGCTACTCGCTATTCTATAAAGGACATTCAGCCTACAGTGCCCTTTAAAGAATCGTGCTGATCTTTTTGGGCCAATTTTTGAATGCTGTTTACTGAGGAGTCCTTTTACCAGTCTGTGGGGGGAAAGGGCCCTGCAGTAGTGGTGGGGGCTCTTTTTAGCGCAGTGGGTAAAAATGCCCCCAGACACACGTGGCCATGTAAGAGAACTGCGTCAGGGAGCTCCCGTGCTAACTTGGCAGTAACTGGGTAGTGCCTGCTGATGCCAGATTACCAGATTACTGCCAGGTTATCATCGCTCAAGCAATTTCTGGGAGTTTTCTTTTTCCCCCAGAAATGTTATGCATTCAGGGCGGGACTACCGCCAGCAGCTGTGGTAGGTCAGCAGTAGTCCAGGGCAGGGGCTTAGCTACGGGTGAGCCCAGGCCCGCCCAGCGCCAGCCCCAGCTCCCATTGCCGGCCACTGCTGCTTTTCCTGATGAGCAGCAGGGCCGGCGCTACAAAAAGAAGAAGCGCTCAGCTGATTGAGCTGAGCGCCAACGCTAAGACTCGACGAGAAAAAATGTTTTTAAAAAAACGCGGCACCGCAGGCAGCCTCGAAGCATTGGCTGCTGGCTCTGCAGGCTCCGCCCATCTCTTACGTCACTGCCCCTGGAGCGAAGCAGGGGCAGTGACGTAAGAGACGGGCGGAGCCTGCAGAGCCAGCAGCCAATGCTTCGAGGCTGCCTGCGGTGCCACATTTTTTATAAAACATTTTTTTCTCGTCGAGTCTTAGCGTTGGCGCTCAGCTCAGTTAGCTGAGCGCTTCTTCTTTTTGTAGCGCCGGCCCTGCTGCTCATCAGGAAAAGCAGCAGTGGCCGGCAATGGGAGCTGGGGCTGGTGGGCCTGAATCGGGAGAGGGAAAATGGATGGCAGGATGGGGAGAAAGAGGGAAAATGGAAGGATGGGGAGAGAAAGAGGGAAACAGATGGGAGGATGGCAGAGAAAGAGGGAAAACGGAAGGATGGGGAGAGAAAGAGGGAAAACAGATGGGAGGATGGCAGAGAAAGAGGGAAAACGGAAGGATGGGGAGAGAAAGAGGGAAAACAGATGGGAGGATGGCAGAGAAAGAGGGAAAACAGAAGGATGGGGAGAGAAAGAGGGACAACAGATGGGAGGATGGGGAGAAAGAGGGAAAATGGAAGGATGGGGAGAGGAAGAGGGAAAACAGATGGGAGGATGGCAGAGAAAAAGGGAAAATGGAAGATTGGGGAGAGAAAGAGGGAAAACAGATGGGAAGATGGCAGAGAAAGAGGGGAGTTGGATGAAAGGATGCAGAGAAAAAGGGGAGAGACTAGAAGGATGTGGAGAGAGAAGGGACACTGAACAGAAAAGGGTAGAGAGATAGACACTGGTTAGAAGGAGGGAAAGAGACATTAGATGGAAGGATCAGGAGAGAGGGTAGATAGGTGGAAGGATGGGGAGAGAAAGAGGGAAGACGCTGGATGGAAGGATAGGGAGAAAGAGGTGACACGATGGAAGGATGCAGAAAGAAAGAGGGGAGACTATTGGAAGGATGGGGAGACAGAGGGGAGATACTGGAAGGATGGGGAGAGAAAGAGGAGAGCTGCTGCATGGAAAGGGGGAGTAGTGAAAGATTGGAGAATAAGAGGAAGGGGCATGGGGAGAACAAGGGTGAGAAAAGGATGAAAAGCCATAAGTAGATGAAGGAAATTAAAGAATGGATAGTAAGAATGAATTAAATCTGGACACAGAGAGAGGCAGAAAAATATTGAAGAAAGCAAAGAAAAAGGAGAGAAAAATGACAAATGGCCAGGAAACCCTGGCAGAAGAGTTAAGCGAAAACGAAGGAAAGCAGAATCTAGAGACTGGGAGCGACACAATGAGAAAAAGTAAATGGCCATACAACAAAGGTAAAGAAAATAATTTTATTTTTAATTTAGGATAAAGTAATATGGTGTTAATAAAGTTTCAGAGACCAATACTTCCTTCCTTAGGTCAGGAGAGGATACCGTAACAGCATTATACTGACCTGAGGCAGGAGGTTTTGGCCTCTGAAAGCTCATTGAAAAGGGTGTTAGGTTATTAAATAAATTGTCTGAAATTGGACGCAATGAAAAGCAGAACTTTACCCTGTGTGACAAATGCATCTGAGTGTGAATAAAATTTGCTGAGGGGGGGGGGGGGGGGGGAAATTTTGTGTCCACCCACTTTGGGTTCAGGCCCACCCAAAATTGGCAGTCTGGCTACGCCACTGGTCCAGGGAGAGTGAGCGGTAAGCCCGCATTGGGCTTACTGCCACTCTGTAAAAGGGCCTCTGAATCTGGCCCTTAAACTGTAAGCCCTCTGGGGACAGAAAAATACTACTTTACCTGGATGTAACTCACCTTGAACTACCACTGTAATGGCATGATCTAAATACTAAAGGGTTCTTTTACTATAGCTTAGTGCACACTAACAGACATTAGAATGCACTAAATGCTACAAATCCTATTTTATATCTATGGGCTGCATGGTAGTTAGCTCACATTAATGTCCTTTAGCATGCTCCAAGCTTCAGTAAAAGAAACTCTAAATAAATAACGATATTCTTAGACTACCTGTCGACACCGACTGGAAATTTTGCAAAGGTTTGACAGTGTCTTCTCCCAACGTTTTGCATTCATTGTGTTTTTCTATTAATTTTGCTGGAAATGAAATCCATGGATCAAACAGGCACAAATTCAACTCATAAGGATTAATCTTATTTTATTGTTTTCAAAAATATTCTGTCAATATTCAGCCAGTGGCAGTCAGCTTTTTAAAGCGTTGACCGTCACCAGCTAAAATAGCACCAGATATTCAATGCTGGTCCATGTCCAGTTACCAGCATTGGATATCTAGGGCTACCCAGCATGTGCAGGTCACTAGATGTTATGCGGGTCCCAGCTGAATATTAGCCAGGACACACATACGCGGATATCAGATCTCCCTAAATCTATCAATTCTGATCCCCCCTCCCAGACCCTCAATTCTGATCCTCTCTTCTGGATCCCTTCTCAGCATAGACATCCTTCCAGTATGAACCTACCCCTTCATAGACCCCCTTAACAATAGAAGCCCCCCCCCCCCACACCATATCCTAGTAGCTGCACTAGGTCTACCTTAAAATCCATGGTGGTCTAGTGGATCTTTGGGGCAGGAGTGAAGCCCACTCACTCCTGCCTTTGGTGGCTCTGACTTAAATGGTGGTCACAATCTCTATTGGTAGCCTCTAAGGGCTGACCCTAGCAGTAGTATTGAGAGACTACCACTAGAGGTCACAGCTGCCATTTTTAAACCAGAGCTACCAGGGGCAGGGACTAGTGGGCTTACCTTATGGACCAACGACTTACTGTACCAGTATGTAAGTTAAGAAAGGCATGGTGTGGGTTTGCTGGGATGTTGGAGGTGGGGCTTCTATGACTGGGGGTTCAGAAAGGGGATAGGGTTATGTTTGGGGGTTTCTATGCTTCAGGGTGTCTAGGGGGGGATTGAAATTAGGGGGTGGCTTGCTATGGTGGTGGAGCTCAGGATGGGGATCACAATCACAGGGGGTGTTGTTACGATGGTGGGGTCAAAGAGAAAGGAATTAAAATCAGGATGAGGGAGACAGCTTGTCACAGTGGTGAGGTCTGGAAGGGGATCTGATCATGTGAGATGGGAGGGTCAAGAGGGACAGGAGAAGGAGAGGGATGCAGATTGCTACCCAGAAGTTTTGCAGGGGTCTTTGTGCGGTTCTATTTGGCACCTAAATTATGTGGGCACTGGCACAGAATATTGCTGTCATATGTGTAACTCTTGGCTCCTCCTCAATTCCTCTCCCATAATGCCACTCTCTGGCCAAAATTTATATGGCTGGAGAGTTCTGATATTCAGCAGCACTGCCCAGTGAAATTATTCTGAACATTGGTAGCTGGCCATCTGAGCGTGATTTCAGTGAGCAGGAGCCTCTCCTGCCCACTTAATTCATTTTGAATATCTACTCCTATAGGTTTTTTTTTGACTTTTGTCTTTTGTTTTAAGAAGTGATTTAAAAAAGAGCCTGCTAATTTATTGTTGGAAACTGTGATAGCACAGAATCTTTTATTATAACTCACCAAGTCTGTCTCGATACAATGTGTGAAGTCTACTTTCATCATTTTCCTCCTTCCGCTCAGAATAAGATTAGTTTGTAAGTGAAGAGTTTTAAAAAGCATATTAAAAGCCTCCCTAGATCAAAAGATCAAAATAATTTACTGATTTGGGAAAAAACATGATGAAAGCCTCTCTCATATTCGATGACATGTATTCAAGTGTCACAATTACAGTTACAGATGTTCACATTATGAAAAGAATTGACACAGCTATTTTTTTTTTACAGAGCAATGTACTGCTTATATTCAGATTGCATTATTTTTTTCTATTTGCAGTATGAATCATACCATAGTGACTAGTTTGTGCTTGGGAAGGGAAATTTTCCAAACAATAGAGATGGATATAAATCCTTTTACCTGAAAATTGTCTATGCTGTCTGTGGATAAAAGCATGTACTGTACAGAGCTTCTTACTGCTCATTCAAGCTTTCTACTGCAGTGAGTCTATCTCCAGTTTGGGTAGGGTCCTTTATTCCCGTTCACTCTGTTCTCCACTTCTGTTCTTACTGGGTTAGATGGACCACCAGCATGGCTATTCTAATGTTAAAGAGAAGGGAGATAGCAAGCAGTTTGTATCCCGCAGTGTAGGGATTTTACGCAAGCAAACATTTTGATGTCTTTGGCCTTTTCCCCCCAATTTTTGAGCATGTTTTAGTTTGTTTCATACATTTTTATGAATTACTTTGTTTAATCGATTGAATGTATTATTTATTTATTTGTGGCATTTATATCCCACATTATCTCAAGGAATCTTGAGTTCAATGTGGTTTACAGTATTTCATCAATACAGATGTGAAAGGAACAGAGTAGAACTGGATATATTGAGCGATTGGGAAGGTTATAGCAAGTTAAGTATAAGAAAAAATATTGACTGTAATGTACATTCAATCACTATAACAATGAAAGAGGAGATATTAACAACAATACATTAGAGATTATTATCATGAGTAGCATACAGTTTAAGTTGGTGCATGGACTTATAATTATAATACCACCCACTCTGCTGCTGCAAATAATCATTTGTTGCACAGTTCTATAACCTAAGTGCTCACATTTACACACGTTACCCACATAAATGTTAAGAATAATAGCACTTATGTGCATAAGTGCTAGCAAGGGGAGCATACACAGGGGTGTAGCATGGACAGGACATAGGTGGGGCTCCTACTAACTTACATCTCTCTGTAAATTACATATCCATGCTGCAGTGGTGAGTGGAAGAATAGCCTAATGATTAATGCAGTGTGCTGAGAACTTAGAGAACTGGGTTCAATTCTCACTGCAACGTCTTGAGAGGTTGTGACAGCCATTTTAATGATGCAGCTGCTATGGGCAGGGGCGAATGGGGTTTGCTTCTGCCCCATCACCCTCATTAGATCACCAGGGATCTGAGGGAGGCCGGGGTGGGGTGGGAGGGGGTCGATGTCACTGGTAGAGGGAGGGGATTGGATGGGCTAAAGGACCATATTGAGGGTTATGAGGATTCTAGCAGGTTTTCGTCCTGGGGCCTGCATAACTGTCTTATGTAGACCCTGGCTGAATATCGACTAGGACCTGCATATGCTCTAGTGCCAGTGCCGGTATGATTAGCACCAGAAATTCAATGCTGGTGCCCAGCATTGACTATCTGGGGCCAGTTTAGCCAGAGATGGTCAGCTTTTAAAAAATACACTGACCACTACCAACTGAATAATGACCAGCGTATTCCTTTATTGCCTAAATTCAAAGTAAAATTGAGTGAGATAGTTTCATATATTCTCATAATGATATAAACTAGATATAGAGTCAATGAAGAATATGTTCTCTATTGAGAAATATCACAACTTGTGTGGTGTTGATTTATTAGAAAATCCAAAGCCTGTGCTATTGGAGCATATTTCTTATAGATCACAGTAAATAGCAAGGATTAGTAATTATGGAAAATGCTAGGATTATTAGAATGGAAAGATACTTTTTCAGTCTCCAAAAATTTAGATTGGTGAAGATTATTATGTATTTTGGTCTATGGTGATGATGTTCAGATATACTATATCCTATTTGAGAACTGTTCTGTTTCCTGCTTAAATGAGTTTCTCATGTCTATTTTTATTTGTTTGAGAATGTGGAAATTATCACTTTTATAATTATATAATCCCAGATTTTTCAGTACCAGGTAACAGACTACGAACCTAGAATTCAAAAGTTTGTAATCTGTTATTTCCTCCTCCCCTTCCCCTCCCAATCTGCATTTGCAGGTGTCTTTCTTCATAGGGATCACCAGCTATGGCAGTAATCAATATACACTGTCTGTGGCTGACTCTGAAGCCTTCCCTTTGCTGCATTCCACCCAGGCAAAAATAGGAAGTTCCATTAGAGGGGGCGGCAGGACATGGCAGAGGGAAGGCTTTCAGTTCAGGTGCAGGAAGGGTGAGTACATTGCTGCCACTACCAGTGACTCCCTATGAAGAAAGACACTTGTTAAGGTAGGTCAGTGGGGGGAGGGATATACCAGATCTCAGAGGCCTCCTGTAGCTGTAGGTCCCAGATGCCCTCTCCAATGCCAGCCCTGGCAAGTGTGCACCGTTGCTGGGTGGGCCTGAACCCAAAGTGGGTGGGCCCATGAACACCTGGGCCCACAGAGGCTATGCCATTGTTTCTGTTAATCATGGTATATATATCAAATCTACGATACACATTTAAAGTTATTGCATGTAAACAAAACATCAGAACATGTAGCATTCATTGTAAACAAAACATCAGAACAAGTAGTGTTCATTAACATCAAATCTACCAAAAATGTACTGGTTGAATAGAATAAATTCCAAATTTGATTGTTGAGGCAAGATGGTGCTCTGTGCCTTCTGTCTTTCTCTCCTTTTCTAGGTAATACAGCTGGAGCTGGAGATGCTAATAACAGGTAGCACTAGAATCTCAGTCCCTAGGACTTCTCAGATATTAATTGGTGTGCAGGTTAGAACAGGAGTGGCAGGCCCCACCGCAGTTTTGCAACAGCAGCAGCAGTGGTATCCACAATTGCATTTCTTCTTTGTTTTCAGTCTTTGTTTTGGCTTTTTAAAGATTGGAAAACGCGTATTAATGTATTTTGATTAGGGTTTCTTTTATTGGTCCACTGTATTCTTCTCGAATCATTCACGGACCAGCCTACCATAAAGTGCATATTTATAAGAGGCATAAGTAGAGGTCAGCTGAGGTTTCTCTGTCTTATTCTCTCTGCAAGCTAGTGATAATGCTGCATGATGCTATTCCCATCTTGTCATTGGCTTTGCTCGTAAAACATTTGTATGGAATGGGTTGAAAATTATTCCTGCAAGCAGAACTAACTTAAGTGCAGAAATATTTGAAGGGTTTCCCCCCGCGTTCTGTATAGGGTGTGTAAAATTTTGCAATTTGCATGCAAATTTGGGCGTACGCCTAATTCGTGCACACAAGTTAATTGAGTAACAAGCCAATCAGCACTGATAACTGGGTGCTAACAATCAATTGTCAGTGCTAATTGGCAAGCATTATTATTTTCAAGCACATCTTGTTTGGCACAGTTCTATAAAGATGCATGCGTAACATCGTATGTGTGCATCTGAAAAAAGGGCATAGCCATGGGAGGGGCATGGGCGAGTCATGGTGTTCAAAGAATTTTCATGCACTGTTACATAATATGGCAGATCTTCACCTAATTTAGGCACAAGGATTCACACCAGCTTTCTGCCTCATGCCTAAAAGTTAGGCACAGATTCTAGCACTTAGTTCTGTTTTAGAAATAGCGCCCAACTCGGAGCCTCAATTATAGAATAGTGCTGAGTGTTCATTTTTGTTGGCACCATGTATAGAATTTGGTCCTTTATAGATGAGTAGATCACATATAACCTTAAGTTCAGTGATTTTGGAAGGCCTTTCATTGAAATCTAAGATCAGTAGTCTCAGTGTAATATTGTATTCCTTGTAAAGTGAACCAATTGAAATCATTTTTATCTCTGAGAGTCATCCTTCATTCTTTGATTGTAAGTCAGCAAAGTTGTTTTTAATGTACATCATGTACCTATCCCCCCCAAAGCAGGGGCGTAGGCAGACACCCAATTTTGGGTGGGCCTGGGCGTAACATGGGTGGGCAGAAGAACCCCACCCTGTCCCACAAGTGATTTGGTCTCTCCCGCTCTCACCTGGATGCCATATGGTCTCTCAAATATCCCCCTCCCCCGCATACCTTTTAAATAGCAGATTTTCACCTGCAGCGAGTAGCAACTAATACACACTGCTCATGTTGGCCCCACAGCCTTCCCTCTGTTGCAACTTCCTGTTTCCGTATAAGCGGGAATACATTAGAGGGAAGGCTGTGGGGCCAGTGCGAGCAGCATGTATCAGTCTCTGCTCGCTACAGATGGAGATCTGCTATTTACAGGGTATGCAGGAGGGACAGCTGGTGGGGCTTGGGGATCCCAGCCAGCCACATCATAGGTGTGCTGCTACTGGGTGGGCCTGAACCCAAAATGGGTGAGCCTAGGCCCACCCGTGGCTACGCCACTGCCCCAAAGTACTGTAGAGCATTTGTGAAATGTTCAGAATACTGCTGCCTGATGAGTTTTCAGATTACAGTTTCACAGCTCTCTGTGATCTTCAGTGGTTACTGATTTCTTTCAGAGTAATTTTTAAAATATTTTCTTTAATAATTAAAGCCTTACATAGTTTAGGTCCAGTAAAAGACTGGTTGGAGAAATATTAGCCTAGTTGGATGCTAAGAGTTTCCGAGGATTTCTTACTGAAGATTTCACCCTCAGGTGTTTTATGACACATCAGTTTTTCTCAACCATCTCCTTGAGGCAGGTCTAGCCAGTCAGGTTTTCAGGACTGCCACAATGAATATGCAGACGTGCAGAAAATGGGTCTCCAATGATATGCAGATTTATCTATCTTAATTTAAAACTTAGCTTTTTCCACCAACATTTAGGGGGAAATTCTAGTATAGTAACGAAAGTAACATAGTAAATGACGGCAGATAAAGACTGCCCAACAAGATAAACTCATTTTACATGGTATGCAATACTTTATATGTATACCCGAGTTTGATTTGTCCTTGCCATTCTCAGGGCACAGACTGTAGAAGTCTTGTACTAAAAGCTCTGAAGTTAAAGTTGAAGCCCCTTAAAATTTCCACTGCAGCCCACCCATATCTATTTAGCCACTGTCAGGCACAGATCATAGAAGTCTGCCCAGCACTGGTTTTGCTTCCCAATTACTGGTGTTGCCACCCAATCTCCGCTAAGATTCCGTCAATCCGTTCCTTTGTGTTTATCCCACGCATGTTTGAATTCCATTACCATTCTCATCTCCACCACCTCTCACAGGAGGGCATTCCATGTATCCACCACCCTTTTCATGAAAAAATACTTCCTGACATTACTCCTGAGTCTGCCCCCCTTCAACCTCAATTCATGTCCTCAATTCTATAGCTTGATGACTCAGGTTAGGTGCCTTGATGCCATTCATTGAATGGCAATTCTATAATGGCATCTAAGCACCAAGATTATAGAAGACTAGAACAAGTCAGGATTAGTGTGCCCACTTATGACAGGTCTACAGCAGTTGTAAGTTGGCACACCAAAGTGTGCCATGCAGTGCACACATCTTATAGCATTCTATAAGCTGCATGTACAAGCAGAAGACATGCCCATATTTCACCCATACTCGCCCACATGTACGCCCCTTTGCAGTTATGCACTGTCCCATAAATTCTATAAAAGCTGTTAGAAACTGCACACACAAATTTGAGCATGCACCCAATTTGTGTGTGCAATTTAATTGAATAACAAGCTAATTAGTGCCAATAATTGGCTTGCCAACTAGCAATTATTGGCACCAATTAGATTTAATTAAAATATATACTCGTAAATTTAGGCAACGGATCCTTGCCTAAATTTTATGTGTGAGCTCAAAATGAGGACATGGAAATGGGTGGTTCATGGGTGGAAAAGGGGCATTCCTAAAATTTACGCAGGTAGTTACAGAATAATGGGGCTATGCGTCATACTTAGGTGCAAAAGATTTGTATCACATTTCAGTTGTTGCAAATGGCCACACATAAAGTTAGGCATGATTTCTGGGTGTAAGTGCTATTCTATAAGCTGTGCCTAACTTTAAGGTGCCCTTTTACTAAGCCACATAAGCATCTATGCGTGCCCAATGTGCTCCAGTTCCAAATTGCCGCCCAGCTACTGCGTGGCTCGGGCGGTAATTTCATTTTTTATGCATGTCCCCTATGCGCCAGAAAATAGTTTTTTATTTTCTGGCACACGGCGCTACCAGGTGGTAAAAGGCATTTGACACGCGTAGACCATTACTGCCCAGTTAACGCATGAGACCTTACTGCTATGTCAATGGGTGGCAGTAAAGTCTCAGAGCCAAAATGGACGTGCACCAATTTTCCTTTTTTCCGCACGTCCATTTTTACATTATTACAGATGCGCTGAAAAATGGATCTGTGTGTGTCCAAAACATGGGCCTACACTACCGCAGGCCATTTTTCAGCGCACCTTAGTAAAAGGACCCTTGAGGTTTATACAATGCTGCTTTTTTCAGCACCAATTTGGGCGTCATATATAGAATCCCCCCCTTATAGCACTTTTGCCTTACTTATGGAATAGTGCATAGAACACTTGTATGCATAAGTGCCAGTTAAAGCACCACTTACGCATACAAGCAACTGAGCATGCCCAGTTGTAGAACTGATGTGTTAGTTCTTTATTAGCTGTTTATTTTCCCTAGATGAGATTTTTGACAGTACATTCAGATTGTATACTCAGAACGTGTAACATGTTCTGAGTATACAGTATATGTTCCATTATTTTATTATGCATGTATTGTTGTAAACTGCCCAGATTTGGAGAAGGTACAGGATATAAACATTTGTAAATAAAATAAATAAAAGTTTCTGAAAATATTTCAGAAATATGATTTTTTAATTTTTATCCTTTCTCTTGGTTTTCTTGAATTTGATGTTATATCTTTCATTTTGCTTGCCATTCTTGCCTTGTAGATATAGGGCCCTGCTTAATAAGTCACGCTATAGGCACACCAAAGTTTTTAGTGTGCATTAAAAATTAGCATGTACTAATGCTCGAGATACCCATATATTTCTATAGGTGTCTTTAGCATTAGTGCACGCTAAAAACCCTAGCACACCTTAGTAAACAGGGCTCATAGTTCTGTTTGCCATATTTAGAGCCCTGTTTACTAAGCAGTGTTATAGGCGCATTAATGTTTTTTGCAGGTGCACTTGATCCCCCGTGTGTTTTTTCTCTGACCAGCATTAATGTTTTTAACATGCGTTAACCATGTACGTGCCTACAATATCCCTATAGGCATCTACATGGTTAGCACGCACGTTAAGTGTAGGTGCGTTAAAAACACGAACGCACCTTAGGAAACAGGGCCCTATTGATTGTTCACTGTGGTTGTAATCTACTCTTTATTTCACTTTGTTTTATTTTATTATTTATTTATACTACTGCACATCAACTTGGGGGTTGTGCAGATAAAGTGATTTTAAAATGTTATTAAAGTCTTGTGTTAATAAAAATCTTGAAACAGTAAAGAATCTATTGTGGAACTATCACTTAAATCATTGCCAGCTTCAATGTTTTTTTCTTCTCTGTCAGCAATCTGTTTTGCTTAAATTAAAGAACACTAGCAATTAACCCATGAACATCTTTATAAACTTCAAATACAATGAAAGATCAGACAAGAACATTTTAGTATAATTGAACAATTTTTTCTGAATAGCTGGTCTAGACTGAAGAAATTATCAAATAATTACTGAGATTGGTTAGGCTGCTGTCTGGTACATCAGAGCCATGAAGGAACAAAACCTATTTAGGTATATATTTTATTTGAATGCTTTATTTATCTCAACAGACATCAGAATATTATTATTAGGGATGCACGTTTGAAATAACATGCAAAATGTCAGAGACATTACCCACATTGATGTGTCAATTACTGCCTGAAACAACAGGGGGAGGGGGGGAAGCATGTGACATTAATAGTGTGGACTTTTCCAAAAAGAGTGCACACTTTTCACAAAGAGCATACACTATTCATGAAGAGTGCACACTCTTTCCAACAGATGGTGCCTTTTTATCTCATGTGTGCAGCATTGTGCATGTGTGCACTATTGGAAAAGAGTGAGTCCTCTTTTATTTATTTATTTATTTGGTTCACTTGTATCCCACATTTTCCCAGCATGTGCGGGCTCAATGTGGGGCTATTAATTGGAGTTAACAGCCAATTATTGGCTTTAATCGATGTTTATTGGCATAATTGGCACCAATTAGCAGTTGCTCATGCAACAGCCCTTAGTTGAAATTCTAGAAGCTGTGTACACAAATTCTATCATGTCCATCTACTAGAGGGCATGGATGTGGGAGGGGCATGGGTGGGCCAAGTGCTTGCCTAGGAGTTAAGCATGCAGGTTATAGAATCATGGCTAGCTAAACCTATGGACCAGGTGAGCACTGGTCCAGAATTTCATCCTCCACTGCCTCCCTTTCCTTAGGAGTGGAGGAGTAGCCTAATGGTTAGTGCAGTGGACTTTGAGCCTGGGGAACTGAGTTCGATTCCCACTGCAGCTCCTTGTGACTCTGGGCAAGTCACTTAACCCTCCACTGCCCCTGGTACAAAATAAGCACCTGAATATATGTAAACTGCTTTGAATGTAGTTGCAAAAACCTCAGAAAGGCGGTATATCAAGTCCCATTTCCCTTTCCCTTCTCTTCCTGCGATCCATTATCTCCTGAAACCCCCTCCATCCTGGAGGAATTACTGAGTGCAAGAAATAGACTATACAAGATCATGTATACTGTACTATGTGAGTAAGCCGCATGAGACAGGAAACTCCCGAAAACTCTAAACAATAAAACAACATTGAACTCCCTCCAATACCAAAATAAGTATAGAAACAGTTAGATTGTGAGGTTGATGCAAAGGGTCCAATATGATTGGCCTGCATCAATTGTTGCACTTCAAGACTAAAGTTTCTAAAAGCCATTATTGCAGAGCCTAGGAAATAGACACAAAGAAGAACAGAGGCTATTGTCAATCCTCTATCCCTTAAAATGTTTGTAAAGGCTTAGTGCATGTCTAGACATATAGACAAGTATCTATTACAGCAAGATCCTCATGCTGCAGATAATTCTGCAGCTTAGCAGGGTCATCAAAATCCTTTGTAACATTATTGTACCTTTAATGTCTTCAATTCCTGACACATGGCTAAAAATAGTTTTTGTTTCTCTGCCATTGCCTTACTAATATCTGGCATAATAATGATCCTCTGTCCCTGCCACGTTAGCAGGGCCTTCACTTTGGCAGTGGTCAAAATTTGCAATACCTGAGGGTAATGAGAGCATTAGGCAATGGAAATTTCTGTTGTGCAGTGCGGTAGGAGGAAACGCAATGAGTGCGTTCAGTTTCAAAAGGCCTATCTGAAGTGAGAACCAGGAGTTCCAATAGAATTTTTCACAAAACGCTGTGGGATCTTTATTCTCCGAGACCTACGGGATCCCTAACATTCTCAAATTGTTTCTGCAGTTATGATTACTGAGGTCTTCAATGTCATTTTGGAATTTTTGAATCTGTCATGTGTGAGTAAAAACAGGACTTACCTTCTCCTCAAACGCAGCAGTTTTTTGCTCTAGGTTAGCAAACCGTTGTTGAAATTCTTGAAATGTATTTAGCAGTCTGTGCTGTCATCTCCTGTTGTAGATCTTGATTGCTGAATGATTTGTGGATAGCATTTCCTGAATATCTTTCAGATCATCCAGGACCATGGTAGTGAATTACTGTGAAAAAACTGGGATCCTTGGCTGGTGCCATCTTCTACAGTGATGGGGCATTATGTTTTAGCAGTTTAATGCCCGAAGTAGCAGCAAAAGAGGCTGCAATCCTGATAGGTTTAATATTAGCCATTACAGAAATACAGCACTATAAAGAATGCAAATTTAGCACCAGAATGCTGTTTATGAACAGTATTTGTAGCAGGCCTCACCAGAGCTCACATACACAGCACAGCAGCATCCCTGGAAGTCTGCAGTTTCATTCCTAACTTTAGGTGCAGGTTCTTATGCCATGTTAAAAGCTGCTATAAGTGCAAATGCCTAACTCTTGGCAGTTAGGCATATAGGACTGGACTGTATATATGGTGCCTGAAAAATCCGCGCCAAAAATATTTACACCTATGTGTATTCTGTAAACCGTGCCTAGATTTAGGAGCTGTTTATAGAGTACATCTAGCGGAGTCCATTTACACCAAGTAAAGGTACAGAGCAGCTATATTCTATAACCGTATGCGTAGATTTTCCAAACTTCCATAGTCCACCCATTCCACGCCCATGCCCTCTTGTTGACAGCTCACATTTGAATTTGCATGTGCCACTTTACAGAATACGCCTAGCAAGTTGTGTGCGTAAATTCTAATTAATGCCAATTAGTAAAAATTATTGCTTAAGTGCAATTATCAGCACTGATGGACTTGTTAAGTAATGACATTGTGCGTGCAAATCCAGAATATGACTAGATTTGTGCACGCAACTTCAGTCATGCTATATAGAATCCAAGGGATAACATCTAGTATTCTATAACCTGCACACATAACTCCTAGACACGCCAATGACCACCCATTAACACCAAGTTTAAGTCAAGAATTGGCTGTTAACTTCAACTAACTGCCAGTTATTAAATTATGTTGTGTACACAACTAACCTTATTCTATAAATTGCATGCATAATTTTGTATGCTACGCATAAAGTTAGGTGCCCAATTTTATAGAATTAGGGAGTAAAGGGGTAATTCTATTGCAGTGCACTTATATTTAGGCATCTGGATGAAAACTATGTGGTGCCTATTCTATAAAGGAAAGTTGGTATCCTCCATCTAATAAACAATGTTATAAATGTCAGTTTTGCAAGTTTAATCCTCTAGGTCATTTGAGTCTCTCTAAAGAGATCTCAAAAGGCTATTCCCCTTAGTGCTTTGGTGTCCTAATGGCAGTACCATCAGTGACTGGCTGCTCTTAATACTGAAGTCCTGGCAATGGCATTATTCAAGGGAAAGAAACAAAAACGGTACCGGTACCAAGCAGGGGTGTAGCCAGAACTTGATTTTTGGGAGAGGCCTAGGGGTGGACTGGGGAGGGGGGGTGGGACAAACATTTCCTCTCAGTCTCCATACCCCCTACCATTGCTGCCATAGCCCCCCATCACACCTTTGATGGCAGGGATGCTCAAGCCCCACCAGCCGAAGACATTCTCTGCCAGACCCAGGGACTGCTGCCTGAGGAACAATGAAGCAAGCAGGCTGTTCCAGCCTCTGACGCCAGCTTCAGGGCATGCTTAGTTTTAACTACATTAACTGAGCATGAACAGAAGTGCTGGCATTGGCGACTGGAGCACCCCATCTTCTTCCTGCTGCTCAGACAGCACAGGCGGGGGCTCTAGCAGAGAATCTTTTTGGCTGGCAGGGCTTCAGCATCACCGGCAGCCATGCATTCAGTGCTGCAATTTTGGAGAGTGCCTGAGCCCAAAATGGGAGGGGGGCCAAGCTCCTGAGCCCACTCCCCCACTCCCCCACTCCCCCCTCCCCCGTGGATAAGCCACAGCTACCAGGTAAGCAAAAAACCTCTGATGAACTAGTACATGCATTGCTGTCCACAGTGCTGAGCCTCTGTTAAACCCACAATGGCAACAGGCAGAGTGAAGATGATATTGCATAAGAAGGAAACCTCCAATGAACAACTCGATGATTGTAAATTACAGACCTTCAAAGTGCCAGTGCAGAACTGAAAGCAAAGAGTAAGAGTTAGCTGTAGTGTCCACAGTGCTGCCTTGAATGTGGGTATAACCTCTCCTACTCAATTTTGTACATGTGTGCATATGTCATATTTTAACAATCCCTTCCTGCAATACTCACGTCTCTAGGGGCTCTCAGTCTATAACGTGACTCTTTTCTGCTCATTGAACAATTTCACATCCAGTTCACTGCATGTATGTAATAATTCTGCCACAATAGAGCATAATTTAAAGGCAAAACATATGAACATTTCAAGCCAAGAAAAGCAGATATTCAGTCAAACAGATGCCTGGAATAGCCTATCAGCAGGGATGGCAGTAAACAAAACTAAGAATTCATATATACTGAAAGATGAACCAAGGTTCATAGTATGTATTTATTTATTAGGATTTATTTACAGCCTTTTTGAAGGAATTCACTCAAGGCAGTGCACAGTAAGAATAAGTCAAACATAAGCAATAGACAATTACAGCGGTAAAAATACTCAAATAACAATATAAAGTATGGCATGGTATACTACTTACAATGTCAACACAATACGTAATAGAACATTTTAATTGACAGTGTAGGGTATAAGCAAAGATGGAACATGTATAGGTAAGAGTGTAAGAGGAGTTAGAAAACAAGGTGACTAATTTAAAGAAAGTTGTACATGAGGTCAAAGAGATGATTAACATGCATGGGAGAGGAAAATATAGCATAAAAATTAATAAGGGTACATGTGTTTGGTGTAGATGTGAAGAAGGATACATTATTCCCATCTAACCAGTACAGGGGGGAGACAACAAAATCAACTTGCAAAACATGTCATTATATAGTTGAAGCATCAAGGTGAGAGAAAAGGGTGACCAAGGTCAACCGGTATAGATCTACAGTTCTCAAAAATAATAGAAGAGGTGACAAGTTGCCTAGCATGGACAGCAGGATAATTTGGCTATAGTCTTCAGCTTATGGTAATAAGGGTAAGGCACAATCTCTTACAGGCAGTCAAGCTTATATGGCAGACAGCTGGATGCTCTCCTTATTGCCAAGGATTGTAAAAAAAAGCACAGAAGAGCAATAGAGTCAAAGTAGGGTACAGCCAAGTGGGTACTGGGTGTGCCAAATTATACTTCTCTGTCAACATCTGTGATATTATAATTCAAAATTTCAAACACAAATCTAAACCAGGATCAACCCTATCCAAAGCTGCAAGCAACAGCAATACACTTTAATGACATGCTGATTTCTGTAGTGCAAGTGCAGAATGTCTACAAATCACTTCAAATATCTGTATATGACAGCAGAGTATCAGCTGTTGTGCTATAAAATCTGTTTTTTTAATATACAGTATGGAGTACACTCATTTTTTATCAGTGGATTAACTCATAACAATTGTGTACACTGTGGAAACATATCTCTGTGAAATTACTCTGTTGTCTGAGACTCAAGGAAAAAGAGTGACATAGGGAAATGAGAGAGAAGAAAAACTTAGGAAAAGATTTGGGGGAATATACATTTATAATGGAAACAAAAAGCAAAATAGGAGAGACCAAGATATAAGAAGAGAATAAGAGAGAGAAATAAAAAGACAAGAGAAGGTTTCAAGCTGAGAGGTTTGGAGAAGGAAACGATAGTTTTCAATTTTAATCCTGAGACCGAAGATCTATTGGGACCATGCTATTATGGATAAACCATGTAAAAAAAAAAAGTTATCTGTCCATTTACACTAGAAAATTGCCAGGTTGGGATGAAACAGCTATTGCTATTTTGCTTTATAGAATTCATATAGAAAGGGTACAACCAAGCAAATACGTCCATAAGAATTTGGAACAAAATATGTACCTGAAAATATTTTTGAGTCTAAGAATGATTGCTTCACATTTTTGAGCTACAAGAAGAAATTGTGATGTAGGGCTATGGTTTATTTGTATCACTTAAATTAAGAAGTTCGTAACTGGTGCTCAAGCTTATTTATCAAAGATTAATGCCAGCACATAAAGGTTTAATGTCAGTACAAAGTATTTGTTTTTTCACCAATCAACCAGGGCTAATCCATTAAAGTGGGGAGTTGTGCTGTATTTTGTGGAGCAGCAAAATAGTGTTGGTTTTGTGTGTGTGTGGTTTTTTTTAGCCATATTTTCCCTAAGCGACAGCACCTGTCAGAGAGGCTTCATCCTTTTAATCCGTATATCTCCCCATATGCATAGGCAGAAAGACACACACACAAAGACACCATCTCTCTCACACACACAAAGACACATACATATGCACACACAGAAATGTATACACATGCAAAGGCTCACATACACAAACAAAACACACAATGACATGCACACATACGCATGCAAAGGCACACAGACATCACATACAAAGACATTCTCATACATACACATCCTCTCTCTCTCTCTCTCTCTCTCTCTCTCTCTCTCTCTCTCTCTCTCTCTCTCTCTCTCTCTCTCTCTCTCTCTCTCTCTCACACACACACACACACACACACTCACTCATACACACATAGTAACGTGGTACCATAGTAAATGATGGCAGATAAAGACCTGAACGGTCCATCCAGTGCACCAACAGAAATGCACATATATGCAGAGGCTCATATACACAAACAAAACACACAAAACACACAAAGACATACAAACATACACTTGCACACACAGAGATACACCAAAGATACGTACATGCACAATATGCACACACACACACACACACACACACACACACACAAAGACATCTCTCTTGCTCTCACACACACATGCACACATATGCAAACACACAGAAAGACACATGCACACACATGACATGCACAAGGAGCCAGCTCTGTTGGGTGCTATGGGTGCTTGAGCACCCCCAATATTGAGAAAATTCCTTGAGTATGTTCAGGGAGGGGTTATTTCCACTGGGCTTAGCACCTCCAATAAATTTGAAAAGTTGGCTCCCAAAAGGCACACATAGAAGGCACATCTCATTCATCCCCTATTACCCTAACAAGAAATACTTTACCATCTTTTCAGACCCAGTCCCCAAACAGACATACATGAGTTTTCAAATGGAAGAAATGGAAACCCACCATTGTGTCACACTTTAACCTTGCCATTGTAAAACAGGTTACCTAAAGTTAGGTGCCAGTTTGCACACTTAAGTTATGGAATACTACACGTGTGACTGTTATGCACCTAACTTTAACACACAACTTGTTTAGTGCATAAAAGCAAGGGGATGTTTACAGGGGGAGGCACATGTGTAGGGCATGGGTGTGTCCAATTATTATGCACTTAACTAGAAGTTGACCCTGCGTTAAGCTATTGAGTACCATCATAGTGATGAATGGGAAAAAATGGTCATAACAACAGCACTATTGTTGATGGAAAAGAATCTTTGTGAACCATCATGGAATGTAATGTTTGCAACACCTGTGAAGCCATTGAAGGTAAAATAAACCATGACAGAGTAGTACAACACAGATCTAGATTTCCAGAGGGGGTCTGTACAGTGGGAGATGATGTCAATGTAGAGTATGTAGATTTTGCTATAGTGTATAAATAGAAATCAAACAAAATAAAACATGGAAAAGAAAATAAGATGATACCTTTTTTATTGGACATAACTTAATACATTTCTTGATTAGCTTTCAAAGGTTGCCCTTCTTCGTCAGATCGGAAATAAGCAAATGTGTTGGCAGATAGTATATATAAGAGAAACATCAAAGCATCACTTTGACAGTCTGACAGAGTGGGAGGGTGGTGGTATGCATGGGGACATCAAAGCATTTCATTGATATTCTAACAGGATGGGTGTTGGTAGGTGACAGGAGGGTAATAAACAGAGAAATAAACAGAGAAATACACCCTTTCTCTGTTTATTTCTCTGTTAATAGACCAGTAATGTGTACTATTCAACAAGTCTGCACATTATAGACCAGATTCTATATATGGGGCTTAAAAAATCCACACGGAAAACATTTCCGCCTAGGTGCATTCTATAAGATTTAGACGCGGAATATAGAATATGCTTAGTTGATATCCCAGTGCCTAAAACTACATGTCTCCGTTACATCAACAAAAATGTGGCTTAAATCCCTGCATGTAGATTTACGTGGACTGGGCCATATTCTATAATGATGCGCATAAATTTGGGAATGCCCATGAAATGCCTATTTCCCCACCCATGGCCATGCTCCTTTTGAACTGCATGCTTTAGAATTTAGGTGCAGTATATTACAGAATATGCTTAGCAAGTTATGTGTGTAAATTCTAATTATTGCCAATTAGTGCTCATTATTACCTGTTAAGTACTGTTAAAAACACTGATTAGCTTGTAAAGCCAATATAAGTTACGTACGTTGATATGAAATATACCTGGATTTCAGCGCAGAATGCTAGGCACTCAAAGGTGTTGGGAAGAACTGGTGCTAAATGCTAGTCTATAACAGTGGTGTAGCTACATGGGACCACGGGGGCCTGGGCTCCCATAGATTTGGCCCTAGACCCCTCTGCTGACGACCCTCTTGACCCCCCTCCCGCCGCCAACCCTCCCCCGCCGCCAGCCGAGGTCCTCTTCTTCCGGTGCAAGGCTTTGTTCTGTTTCTGTGAGTCTGACATCCTGCACGTACAATGTGCAGGATGTCAGACTCACAGAAACAGAAAGAAGCCTTGCAGATCAGCCAGTGGCCGTGTTGCTGGATGATTTGCAAGGCTTCGTTCTGTTTCTGTGAGTCTGACGTCCTGCACTTTGTACATGCAGGATGTCAGACTCACAGAAACAGAATGAAGTCTTGAGCCGGAAGAAGAGGACCTCGGCTGGCAGGGGTTGGGGTCCCCCACCAGCAAAGGTAGGTGGTGGCAGGGGAGGGTTGGCGGCGGGAGGGGTGTCGAGAGGGACGTCGGCAGGTGGGGGGTCAAAGTTGTTGTTGGTGGTGGTGGTGGCGGCTGCGGCGGGGGGGGGGGAGGGGTCAAAAATGGGGGGGGCTAAAATGTGCCCCCTCACCTCGGGCTCTGGACCCCCCTCCCGCCGAAGTCTGGTCTATAAAGGGTGTTCTGGGCTGAACACCCTTTATAGAATAGTGCTGAGCGCCGATTACCACACCCAACTTTAGGCACAAAGACTTACATCTGCTGAAACCTGGCGTAAATCTTGGCACCCAACTAATGGCAGTTGGGCACATGAATGACCATATTCTCTAAAACTGTAGCTAAATTTTGGGCTATGACCTGCCCATGCACTTCCCATGGCCATGCCCCCTTTTGAGTTGCACATGGGACAATTTAGATGCGCAGTGTTATAAAATAGTGTGCAGCCAGATCCATGTACAAATCCTAAATAGTGCCAATTAACATCAATATTTAATTATTATGTCTCATTACCTAATCACTTTACACATGGATCTGGGATCCATGCCCAAATTTGGGTGACCTTTATACAGGGGTGTGCTGGTAAATTTTTAACAACAGGCTCTTTCTCCGGACGTAGCCAGCTCTGCAGTTGGAAGGGCTAGAGATGGCCGGGGTGGGGGGCAGCAACACTTGCCTCTCTCTCCTCCCTCCCTTTGTGCGGGCATGCTAGGCATACCTTTGCTGGCAGCCAATAAATGGACTGCCACCACTCCCAACGTCTTGCTCTGAGCAGCATGCTGAAACTTCTCACACATGCTGGAGAAGTCCCAGCCTGCTGCTCAGAGCTGGAAACAAGGAGCGGGGAGCAGCAGCAGTCTATTTACTTGGCTGGCAGGGCTCAGCATCCCCACCAGCAAAGAATTCAGCAGGGGACCCAAGCCCACATTTTGGAAGCCAGTTGTTAAAGTAGCCATGTAGGGCCCTACTTTAACAACCGGCTCCCAAAATTCTTAAAAACTTAACAACTGGCTCTTGCGAGCCTGTGAGAGCCTGCTCCAGCACACCACTGCCTTTATAGAATCCTGGGGTATCTGACTTAGCACACATAAAATCAGATGTAGTATCAGTTAAAAAATGAATGCTACATCACATTCAATGCATAGAAATTAGCTTATTATTACAAGGGACAAGAGAATAAGAGAATTAGATGTAAGGGCTCAGAAGTGAGTTAATAGGTGGGTTAAATTAAGAGCTGTGAACAAAGCTTGAAGAATTTTGGGTATTGGGTCATAAACCCATCTATATCAGAAAAAAGAGAGCAGGGGGATGGGTGGCAAGGATGACGTATTATCTCCCGGATTCTACATAGCGCGACTTAAGTTGTGTGTGCAAATCCAGTTGTATTCTAGATTTGTGCACACAACATAATTACTTAATTGCCAATTAGCAAGCAATTGACACTAATTGGCATTAATTTGAATTTACACACACAACTGTGTAAGCATATACACAGCAAATATTTTCCAGTGGGTGATTAGCATGCGTTAAGCAGAACACTACCGCGGGATTTCTCAATGAGTCCCGTGACAGTGATTTTTTAGCACATGATTGGCCTGTGGTAGTCCTACCGTGCTTTAGTAAAAGGGCCCCTAAGTCATTCCAGTAGTTCAAATATTCTCTCCCTGTAAAAGAAACTTGTCTTGAGAAAATTTTCCAGCTGACATGGAATGGAATACGGGTGGGGAGGGGGAGGTAAGAGAAATGGGGGAAGAAGTGGGAAAGGGATTGGATGTTACTGAAGGGATATGGGGTAGGAAAAAGTATGATGTAGGGAATGTGGAGCATCAAAGGTTGAGTGTGTGATGTCAAAGGTAGCACAGATTGCTCCTATTGGATAGTGGGCAGGATGGGTGGGGTATGATGTGTTTGTAGGGAGCTGCGTTAGGCAGGACGAAATGTATTTTTGTGGTAGGTGGGAGGCAGTGGAAAGGTCCGTGATTGGAAAAAGTTGTCCCACCATCCCTTCCTCTTGCAGGTGTGTGTGTGTGGGGGGGGGGGGGGGGGATCTACTCAGTCGGAGCTAGTGGGTGGAAGAAGACCTGGTAATCAGCTGGAATTAGTTGGAAAAACTGAATGTTGAGGAGAGATCTGAGGTATGTTTGGGAGCACTCGTGTGCACCGCTGCTACGAGTCTGGGGCATGACCCAGTGACACCATGAGTCAGGCATTTGTAACAAGGATATGTAAAGGTCTCTGCTTTATTTACAAGGGCCAGTTCATAACCGGCAAGCTGGACAGTGAAGTGTGAAGGGATGTTATTGTTTATGGTTGGTTGTTATGTTATGTAACAAAGCTGAAGTCAAGGTCTTGCCAACTAATTTATTCTTGTTTGCTGTGTTTCCTTTATGCTTTGACTTTGGCATGTATACCAGTTGCAAGAGAGGTGGTGTGAATGCCAATGTTACTAAACATTTGCAGGGGCAACAAAGGAAGAAAGTTGTAATGTTAGCCACAACATGAAAGTTCAGCTGAAGGAACAACTTTCATTGTGGCTGTGTGGCTTTAGATACATCAAGAAATAATGTTATATGCAATGAATGCAAAAATAAAATAGAATCCACTATTAGAAGTCTAAAACTCGCCATTGGGAGTTGAAAAATGTATAAAGAAGGGGGTGGGGTTGGTAGGTGAGGAGAAAGTTAGGTTTTATTCACCTTTGTCCATCCTTCTGACTCTTGAAGTCTGCTGGTCAGGCACAGATTACCTAGAGAAGGCTAAATTTGAGCCTGGAAGAAAAACAGAAGCAAAGGATCAATCCCTACTACTGCCTGGCAAATCTCTGACTTGACCTAATAAAGGGCCTAGAACAACAAATTCATATTTCCCACCACTCTATTTCCTAATTCTGGTACCTCATGCTTCATAGGATGGTGTTTTTCAAGGTGTCCTGGAGTGCCTCTAACCAGTCTAGTTTCAGGTTAACCACAATGAATATGCATAAGGGAGATTTGCATTAAATGGAAAGAATGCATGTACATCTATCTCATGCATATTCATTGTAAATATTCTGAAAAACAAACTGGCTAAGGGATACTCCAGGAACAGTTTGAGAATTGGTTTCCTAGGAAACCACATTTGATGCCTGAAGCACAAACCCTCTGATATTAATTGTATGTAATTTGTTAACTGATGCAGGACATTTGCATGTTGCTGTTCTGTGCTCCCCTCACACCCATGAAATACCTAATACTGGCAGTCAAATGAGCCTTCCACATATGACATAGCAGTAGCCTCATGGGGCATTTGATTGAACTGCATCTGAGTTTCATGCTAAGCCTGTTAATTTTGATGAGCAGTCATAAAAACTCGTATCAGCTCAGCATGTTGATCAAATTTCTTTTAAATAGCATTTTGTTCTAATTTGTGGCCTGTGTTACTCCCCTGAAGGTGAAACTAGAAAAATAAATGTTCTGAAATGTCTATGGGCCCTGTTTACTAAGCCACGCTGTAGGCTCACTAGCGTTTTTAGCGAACGCTAATGCTAGAGACACCTATAAATTTCTATGGGTGTTTCTAGCATTAGCATGAGCTAAAAACGCTAGCACACCTTAGTAAACAGGGCTCTATGCTTTTATTTTGTAATTTAGGAGTCCTTTTACCAAACAGTGGTAAAAGGTGCCAGGCTTCTGAGTGAGCCCGGTGGTAGAACCAATTTCCCATGTGCAAACCCGGCGGTAGCCCTAGCACGGGGTAGTAAAAGGGCCTCTCAATGAATAAAATTAAAAATTTAATGAATATTTTACTTCTTACCATGTGCAGGTAGTAAGATTGTGTTGTTGATTAGTAGATACCAGAGATAGCATACCTACCCAAAACTGTCATTGTTAAATACATTTATAGGCATGGTCCAGTATTTTAAATTGTTTGGGTATACCACTTTGAATATTTTTCAGAATGTTAAAGACAATTGAAAATTAAACCTGTACCTTTACATATTCTCAATTTAAATGGATGTTTTACAAGCGTCTGTAATAGTTTCAAAAGAAATTCCTTTGCACTCATTCATTAACTCTCTAAAGATATCATCTATGCGACCCTACTCTTCTAGTTTAATTTTAGCACATTTTATTTTTAGCAAGCAAATCTGTGAAATCTTAAATAGGTTATGAAAACATTTTTAACATGAATTGATTTTTTTTTAGCTAATTCACTTTAATGATATTCCACTTGGAGTGCACCACTGAATACTGAATAATGCTTTTGCAACTAAGGGGATCTTTTACTAAAGTGCAGTACAGTTTTACACTCAATGCATGCTAACAGAAAAAATTAACCTGAGGTAAGTACAAAACCTGTACAGTAAATGCAGGGAGCATGCCCTGAACTTATCCCACATGGCGGTTACCACATGGGCACTGTGTTATATGTCTGGGAAGATAGTACCTAAACCATGTAACATGCCTGGGCCAATAGTGCAGAGGGCCCATACTACATAAGTACATAAGTATTGCCATACTGAGAAAGACCAAAGGTCCATCAAGCCCAGCATACTGTTTCCAACAGTGGTCAATCCAGGTCACAAATACCTGGCAAGATCCCAAAAAAGTACAAAACATTCTATACTGCTAATCCCAGAATTAGTGGATTCTCCCCAAGTCCATTTAATAATGGTCTATGGACTTTTTCTTTAGGAAGCCATCCAAACCTTTTTTAAACTCCGCTAAGCTAACCGTCTTTACCACATTCTTTGGCAACGAATTCCAGAGTTTAATTCCATGCTGAGTGAAGAAATATTTTCTCAGATTCATTTTAAATTTACTACATTGTAGCTTCATCCCATGCCCCCTAGTCCTAGTATTTTTGGAAAGCGTAAACAGACGCTTCACATCTACCCGTTCCGCTCCACTCATTATTTTATAGACCTCTATCATATCTCCCCTCAACTGCCTTTTCTCCAAGCTGAAGAGCCCTAGCCACTCTAGCCTTTCCTCATAGGGAAGTTGTCGTCCCCCCTCACGAAACCATGCTAGCATAACATAACAGGTACCTGCAATGATGCCACCCATTTTCTAGCCTCCATAATCAGGATACCACTCCATCTTCCCAATCTCACCATTACAACACCCTCCATTGCAATATTAGCACTTGGACATTAATTTGGAAAACGGAAAATCAGCCATTGCTAAAAAATGTTCAAAACTGTATCCAGACTCAATTTCAGCAAAACCCAATGTTCATAGCATACCAACAAGCTGAAATTTGTTTTGTTCAAATTTCTTATATGTTAATAAAGCCTCTTTTCCATGGATATAGCTATCACCAGTACTGTCACCAGTGTTTTCAACTTTACACATATAATTCATTGGTTATTTGGATGAAAATACCTCAGAAGTCCCAGCTTAACAGCAAGTATAACTTCTTCAATGTCAGCTCTTGTTGGACTCTGTTCTTATCATTGGTCATAAAATCCTCCAAAAGATATTTTATAATTAGTATTTGGTATTATTTTGTTTGTATATACCGTACACTAAATCTCATCCAAAAAATGATTGAACACGTAGCTCACTAGTGCTCAACGGGTCTCTCCATTTCACTTCTTCAAACAAGCTTCTTCAGGGGGAGTAGGTGCTCCAATCATTATTTTATATTTCCAATGGCTACTCAACAGGAATGCCAAAGCAAGGCATAGTTATCCTGGAGAAAACTAAAGTGAGGCACTCAACAATACTTACATCCTTTGATGAATAAACCAGATCAGTGTCTATAAATAGATGGATAAATAAATAATTAGAAACCATGCATTGCTTAAATCACATTTAGGATAACATTTATTAAAACCATATAAAACCAAACATAGCCATTTTTTTGAAATAAGCAAAGACACATAAGGTATATTTTACTAAAGTGTAGCACATGCTAAATGCTAAAAAGCTAGTTTTATACCTATGAGATTCTTAGCATTTAGGGGATAATTCTATAAATGGCACCTAAAAAATCAGCACAAAAAAAACCCCATGTAGTGGTATTCTATAAACCACACCTAAAGTTAGGTGCAGTTTATAGAATGGCACTTAAGCCCAGGGATCATGCCAATATTTAGGTGTGGAGCTCTCTTATTCTAAATTACATGCATAACAAGAGGTCACATCCCTGATCTGCCACAATCTGCCCATGGCCCTTTCATTTCTGCACCCCCTTTTCTGACTCGCACATATAATATAGGCATAGATCCTGCACCTAAATTTACGGCCATATATGTTAATTGATCTCAGTGCCAATAATTACTTGTTAAAAATCCAATTACTGGTACTAATTAGCTGATTATTCAATTAAAAGGTGCATGCAAATTGGGCATGTGCATTTTTTTAGCACTTTTTATAGAATTAAGGGGTTAGCGTCCCTTAATTCTATTAGTGTGTGCTAAGCTTTCGTATAGGGACCCCATAGAGAGAAACAGTCCCAAGTCCCTTCTTTTCTGAAGGAGGTCTAAGGAAAGAAGTCTCTGTGGGTAAGTGTATATTACTTTTCTCTGTGATTTGATGAGTTAAATTTTGGGATAGAAGGGAACTAGTAGTTTATCGATCAAAACTGTTCAAATTTCATAAAATAAGAAAACATAATTACATTATATTATATGCTTCTATACTGCAGTGTTCCCGAAGATTTCTCTGTGGTGCACAATCTATAAGAAGCAAGATAAACGCTGAAAATACAAATATTTAAGAGAACAGACTAAAACCAATAAGTTTTCAGAGCTTTTTTAAATGAAGAATAGTGAGATATTTGCTGAATATCTAAAGGTAATAGATTCTACCAATGTGAGGGCTGAAAAGAAAACGTACCGCTGAATAAAATTTCATAAATCTCACCTTTCAGGCTTGGAAATTTTAAAGGAAGGGACAATCTGCTACCATTGGCAACGTTCCTAACTGACAATTGAATTAAATTCCCCAAATATAGGGGCTCTTTTACTAAGCCGTGTTAAGTGTCTACACGTGCCCAATACATCCCAAAATGGAGTTACTGTGTGGCCCTTGTGGTAATTTCATTTTTGGCATGTGTACGCTATGCACGACTGGAAAAGAGTTTTTATTTTCTGGTGTGCGTCAGCTATGCACATCAAGTGGCATTTGGCGTGTATAGATCATTACTGTCCGGTTAGCATGTGAGACTTTACCGCTAGGTCAATGGCTGGCGGTAAGGCATCAGACCCAAAATGGATGCGCAGCAATTTTGATTTTGCCGCACGTCCATTTTCGGCTTTTTTACAGACACGCTGATAAATGGATTGGTGCATGCCCAAAACCCACGTCTACACTACCACAAGCCATTTTTCAGTGCACCTTAGTAAAAGGACCCCATAATGGGGAAAAACTATAAAGAAGTAAACAAATCGATTTGTGTCGAAAGATGGGCACCCTTCTCTTTTGAAAATAAGCCTGATATTGTATAAGATCTAAGTCCATGTTATTAGTACCCAAATGTACCAAGACAGCATGCTCCTCCCTAGCACTGTCTAAAATATTATCTAGGTGATCCTCAGCTATGCTCTGTACTGTACACATCTATTGATCACACCATTCAGCTGTTATGAAGGCTTGGTGACAAACCCCTCGCTAAAAAAGATGACTTTCAGTCTGCCTTCAGGCTCCTGCTCATTCATCAATACTCAATTTTACTTAATAGGTTGCAGTTTTGATAATGTATTTTATTTTGATAAAGGTATTCCCATGGGTTGCTCCATCTCTTGTAGGTACTTTGAACAGTTTAGTACATTCATACAAATGGTAATGGAACACCTAATTGGGTGTTATTGAGGGGCATAATTGAAAGGGGCGCCCAAGTTTTCATGAGGACGTCCTCGCAGGACGTCCCGGCGAAGGGGCAGGGAAATCCGTATTATCGAAACAAGATGAGCGTCCATCTTTCGTTTCGATAATACAGTCGGGGGTCACCCAAATCACAAAATTTAGGTCGACCTTAGAGATGGTTGTCCTTAGAGATGGTCGTCCCCGGTTTTAGGCGATAATGGAAACCGAGGACGCCCATCTCGAAAACGCCCAAATTCAAGCCATTTATCATGGGAGGAGCCAGCATTCGTAGTGCACTGGTCCCCCTCACATGCCAGGACACCAATCGAGCACTTCAGTGGACTTCAGAAATTGCTCCCAGGTACATAGCTCCCTTACTTTGTGTGCTGAGCCCCCAAACCCTCCCCCAAACCCACTCCCCACAATTGTACACCACTACCATAGCCCTAAGGGGTGAAGGGGGGCACCTAGATGTGGGTACTGTGGGTTTCTGGTGGGTTTTTAAGGGCTCACATTTACCACCACAAGTGTAACAGGTGGGGGGGATGGGCCTGGGTCCGCCTGCCTGAAGTGCACTGCAGAACCCACTAAAACTGCTCCAGGGACCTGCATACTGCTGTCATTGAGCTGGGTATGACATTTGAGGCTGGCATAGAGGCTGGAAAAAATATTTTAAAAGTTGGTTTTTTTTTGGTGGGAGGGGGTTGGTGACCACTGGGGGAGTAAGGGGAGGTCATCCCCGAATCTCTCCGGTGGTCATCTAGTCAGTTTGGGCACTTTTTTGAGGCTTGGTTGTAAAAAAAATGGACCAAGTAAAGTTGCCCAAGTGCTTGTAAGGACGCCCTTCTTTTTTCCATTATCGGTCGAGGATGCCCATGTGTTAGGCATGCCCCAGTCCCACTTTTGCTACGCTTCCAACAAGCCCCCGTGAACTTTGGTCATCCCCGCAATGGAAAGCAGTTGAGGACGCCCAAAATCGGCTTTCGATTATGCCGATATGGGCGACTCTGGGAGAAGGACGCCCATCTCCCGATTTGTGTCGAAATATGGGCATCCTTCTCTTTCGAAAATAAGCCTCATTAGATGATTTACTTTTCATAGATAAAGGGTCAGTGGAATGAAGGGAAGTTCTCCTTACTTTCCAAACTGTTGCACATCAATTTTGTATCCCTTTAGCCCCAGACAAAACTATAGGCCCAACAAAAAAATGTACATTCTTAGGTATCAAATTAGATATTGCTCAACAACCTCTAGACTCCCACATGAAAAGTTAGCAAAACTTAGAGAGGATATCAAAGTTATTAGTCAGTCCAAGAAGGGTACACTGCAGCAATTTTAATTGCTTTTGTGTTCCTGCAGGATAATTCCTATGGGGTAAATATTTTTGCAGTAATTGACCCTTGCAACTGAAGGAATTAGAAAGAAATACCATTGGATTAGAATCACCAGGGCTATTAAGCAAGATCTGCAGGTTTGGGATCAATTCTTATGCTCTTTCCATGACTTTGGCATTTTGGCAGCCCCCCTCCACCATACATAAAAAGAAGATTGAATTCTCTGAGAGGTGTTGATTTTGGTGTACATTTTCCGGGAGCTTGGTGTTCAGAACAGTGGTCCAATAGTTGGCACAAGGCAGGGATTATCTGAGTTATTAACTTCTTGGAACTTCTCCTTATTCTGGCTGCTTTGCACATGTCAGGCAGTTAGATTGTAAACAAATATTGCATTTTCAGGTCAGCCAATATGTCAGTAGTCAAGACCATTAACAGATTATCTGTCAAGACATAGGGAACAATTATTTTGTTACGTGACTAGTTCTACAATGTAATTTTAAAGGTACTGCATGTCTCGGGAGCACAACAATATTGCTGATGTCCTCTCTCATTTTAAGTTTTCAGCATGTCTATTGGCCGATGATGTCAAAACAGTGGTCCCATAAGTGGTATAGAGATTTGGCTTCTTGATGCCTGGAATCTGGTTCTGTCCTTACTATCTAAAGGCATCAGAAGGGTTTACTTGTGATTCATGTTAAAATTTTCTGAATTATGTATCTTGGAGAGAATAAGTGAGGACCTCCATTTCTGTTCTAATTCAATTATGCATTTTTTTGTTTAAAATGCAAAGGGAAGGATGGGTGTTAGTTTTTGTTTGAAAACTCTGGGTATCAATAACACAATCAATAGCTTTGCAGTTAAGCAACTGATGAAGGGATGGGCTTCCTTATCTGCCAAATCCCAAGATTTGTGCTGTCCTATCACACATGATGCCTTAGCCAGTTTCCTAAGTGCCCTCCAACATTCTTATTTTAATAGATATGAGGTGTTATTATTCAGATGTGTTCTCCTTGGCATTCTATGGGGCTCTTTGGGTTGGGGAGTTGGTCCTTAACAGTGTTTGCTCCGATAACGTGACTGGTCTTTTGCATTCAGACATCTCTACCAATGACTAACCAGTGTGCAAAAGGTCAATCCATAACCTTATACAAATTGATAGGTATCTCCATTTGTCTGGTAATTAACTATCTGAATTATTTGATACTGTGGCCCCTGGTCCCATGCATTCATGTGGTGCATGAGAATACCCACTCATTGATCTGTTTCCAATTTCTGAAGGTCCTCCAATTTAGGCTTGTGGTGACGGGACAGGAGATGTGATATTATGGAACACACTCCTTCAAGGTAGGCGCTGCTTCCACAGCAGATGCTATTGGCCTTTCCAGAGAACAGATTGTCTATTGGTTGATGGCACACTGATAGATGTAGGCTGCATTTGAGACATGGGTACAACTGCGATTTGAGAATTATGCAGCATGGGTAGTCAGCTTTTCACATTTTCTTCTACCATTCTTATGTGTCCACATCAACCAGACCTCTTTTTCTTTACCTAGGTACCCTTTGAAACTTGCACAAAGTCTGGATCTGTGGACATTCATTTGTGCACTGAGCACCAAGGCAAGAATCACTAAGAGTTTATGACAGCAATCTGGAGTTTTCTGTGAGGGAAGCCTTGGTGACATGTCTAGGGCATCATAGGATGAGGTGGGAACAAATGTTGCCATCCATCTATGAAAGGTTACACTCCCTCCCCAGCTCCCCCCATGAATCCTAATTCTTCATCTTGGGGGCAATGGCTTAATGAACATGCACAATGTAGAGTTGATCCAAAAGATGCAATGGGATGTAGTCAAAATATCAAAACTTTTTTTTTCTACAGTGCATTTGGTCTGGTCTTATATCATCCCATGAAGGGTGTGGAAGGGTGAGAGATTGCATTGCTCTGTAGACAAAAGCAGACAAAAAAATAAATAAGTGAATATTTGAGTATATGTTCTCCATACAGGGTTCTGTGGTGTCACATGATTTACTAGTAGAGTTGTGTGCTGGTTTTTACCACCTTGACAGTGCTCACTTATCTATTGTCAGTTTGGATATATTGAATATTTATTGCAGGGCACTATCAATGTTTTGTTTTTATGGGAGAGCCTCAGTGAGGAGGCCCATGGCTGAGGGTAGTCATAATTGAGTATACTTGTAGTTAATCTAGGCACATTATGGTTAACAACAGCAGAGTTAGATAGAATTGTCTTCAATAGAGGGTGAACCATAGTCACAGATAAATAAGATCATGACTAAAAAATGATTATATGCCACCCATTCAGTCTGATAGAATAAAGCACCTAGGAAAGTGCTTAGCTGAAGAGATAGATGCTTTTAGGGCAACCCTATCAAGATCTGGTACATCAGGATGCCGAGCTTCTAAAGCTGGTACCAAGGGTCGCTGGTTGACGTGTTAAAGATGTGTGGTGTAAGGCATTGGCAGGGCATCAATGGATATGTAACTTGAAGGCTACTAAGTAGTTAGATATTAAAGTAACCATGTTTTATGCAAATGTTTTCTTCTGTTTGGAGTGTTGAACTCACTGATTGATAGATGTTGTGAAAAACTGCAGCCACAATAAACCCGCACTATTTTATCAAATTTCTGTTGTGTGCATCAGTTTTAATAATGAATATTTCTTTGTTATTTAGAAAAGGGGGAGGTGGAAGGATGATTTAATGGATGCTGTCTACCCTGTTTTGTGATCTGCATAGCAAGAAACCAAATAAGAATTAAGTCAGTAAATTTTAGGAATTAGCTTCTTTTATGCATTTGAAGCTGTCTCTGGAGAGGAGCTTATTGAAAACATAGACTTTAAAGAGCAAGAAATTGGAGTAGGTGAAAGACAGTTCAAACCTCAAAGGAATATATTGTAGTTAGTTGTTTGACACATGAAACGATTCTGCATTTCACTATATGCCCTTTCTGACATCTAAAATCAGAGACAACCTCGGTGAATTCTTATTACTGGAAATAAATCACTAATAGGATTCTGTGTTGATGTTTTTGGCCATGAGACAATGAATTTGATATACATAGCCTGATATTCAGTTAAATACCAGCTCCACCATTTCTGTATAGCCAGTGTGGATATCCGTATAGGTAATGGCACTGAGTATACAGATAATGCAGTGGCCTTACTGGTACTATCCATTTACCTTAAGCTTGCTGAAGACCTAAACTAAAGATAAAGGGAACAATATTCAGCCTCCAGGGTGAACATTTTTTAAATTGCTGACCATCTCAGGCTGATTAGATCCCAAGTATTCAGTGCTGGGTCTAATCCAGGAATTAGCACTGAATATCCAAGACTTTTCTAGCCACCAGAAGTTATCTTAGTCCTGCCAATATTTACAGTAGTGCTATTCATCATTATTTCTCTTTTTATACTTCACATATGTTGCTCCATACTTTATTATTTTCTAAGATAGATTATTGTAACATTATTTATGCAGGAGTCCCAAATTATAGGCTCAATCACCTACAGACCTTTCAAAATACTGCTGCACATTTTCTGTTTTGCGCTCGCCACTTTGATTGGGTGAGCCCTTTGCTAACCCATTTGTATTGGTTGCCGATAATATGTCATTATTAATTTAAAATTTTGTTGTCAACTTATCGGGCTTTTCCTCTACATACTCCTGGCTACTTGTCCTTGCTTGTTATCCCTTATCAACCTTCATGCACGTTACATTCTTTGCAAGAAAATCATCTTGTTCTTCTCTTTACAGCTCTTGCTACCAGATACTACCAGACAGAGTGCCTTCTTTATTTTGGCTCCATGGTTATGGAACCAATTACCAAAGGACCTTAATGCAGAGGAATGATTAGATTCAAGGGGTTATTGAAGCCCATTATTTTCAGATGGCATTTCGTTGACTGGTTTGCGGGCCTAGGTTGAGTCAAAAACCTGTATATATATATTTTTTTTTTCAAATTGCATTACGAACAGCGCATGCAGCGCATCTGACGGTAACCTTTTCCCAAATACAGTCTTTTTAAAGACTACAACGTTACGTCTGAAGGATTATCCTCAACGTTATTTTGCAATATTTTGCCCTAGAGACTCCTGATGCAGGCCTGACGGCCGAAACACGACGTTGTGTCGAGTCTTCAAATTATTAATAAAACTGTTTATTATCGAACATCCTCCAGTTTCTGGTATCCTTGGTCGCTCTCCCACTTCTTTTGCACTATTGTCTTTACCGTGGGGTGTTTGAGTTCTCCGCTTTTCTGGCGGATTTTCTCTCATATAGCACGTATATGTACATTGTTATTACCATGTTTTTTTGAATAATAGTTTTATTTTTTGCATATTGTGTGAATGCTTCCTAACCTATTCAGCATTGTAGTTCCTTTCTTTTATCAAGAATTGTTATTTTTGTAAACCACTCAATGAAGAGCAGTATCTAATATAATAAAACGCACCCTCAACGTTCTGAAGCCACGTTCTGTGAAGCCACAAACTTGAAGCCCGAAGCCTCAGTTCTGTGAAGCCGGAAACTTGAAGCCGGAAGCCTGAAGCCTTGAAGCCTGAAGCCTTGAAGCCATCTGACGTCACTCCCAGGCTGAGGCTGAAGGGTTCAGCCTGCCGTCTCTGCCCCGCCCTCGCGAGAAAACAAACAAATCCGGAAGCGAAACGTCAGGGAAGGAGGCGGCGCTCCCGACGTCTAGCCTTCCCTTCGCTGTGTTCCGCCTTCAAAACAAGGCGGAACACAGCGAAGGGAAAGCTAGACGTCGGGAGCGCCGCCTCCTTCCCTGACGCTTCGCTGCACGAACCGCCACGGAGGTAAAGTTAAAAAGAATAAAAAAAAAAAACAGGATGCATGGATGCGAAGGGGGGGGGCATGGATGCGAAGGGGGGGGGGGGAGAAGAGGGCGGGCCAGGCTGGGACATGGGAGAGAGCGTAGCATGGATGCGAAGGGGGGGGGGGAACATGGAAGGGCGAGAGGGGACTTGCTGGAAAAGGATGAATGGAGGCGGCAGGGGACAGAGGAGCATGGATGGGCATGGATTGGAAGGGCAGGACTCAGGGAGAGAGGGAAATTGCTGGATAGGGAAAAATGGAGGGACCAGGTGACAGAGGAGCATGGATGGGCATGGATTGGAAGGGCAGGACTCAGGGAGAGGGGAATTGCTGGATAGGGATGAATGGAGGGGACAGATGGGCATGGATGGATATGGATTGCAGAGCAGGCCTCAGGCAGAGAGGGGAAATGCTGGATAGGGAAAAATGGAGGGGCCAGGTGACAGATGAGCATGGATGGGCATGGATTGGAAGGGCAGGACTCAGGGAGAGGGGAATTGCTGGATAGGGATGAATGGAGGGGACAGATGGGCATGGATGGATATGGATTGCAGAGCAGGCCTCAGGCAGAGAGGGGAAATGCTGGATAGGGAAAAATGGAGGGACCAGGTGACAGAGGAGCATGGATGGGCATGGATTGGAAGGGCAGGACTCAGGGAGAGGGGAATTGCTGGATAGGGATGAATGGAGGGGACAGATGGGCATGGATGGATATGGATTGCAGAGCAGGCCTCAGGCAGAGAGGGGAAATGCTGGATAGGGAAAAATGGAGGGGCCAGGTGACAGATGAGCATGGATGGGCATGGATTGGAAGGGCAGGACTCAGGGAGAGGGGAATTGCTGGATAGGGATGAATGGAGGGGACAGATGGGCATGGATGGATATGGATTGCAGGGCAGGCCTCAGGCAGAGAGGGGAAATGCAGGATAGGGATGAATGGAGGGGGCAGGTGACAGACAAACATGGATGGCCATGGATTGGGAGGGCAGGGCTCAGGGACAGAGGGGAATTGCTGGAAAAGGATGAATGGAGGGGGCAGGGGACAGATGGCCATGGATTGGGAGGGCACGGCTCACACTCTCTCTCTCATATACAATGTCTTTCTGACTCTCACTCTCACACACTCTGTCTCACACTGTATCACATTCACTCTCTATGTGCCACACAGTCACTCACACACTCGCTTGGTCTCATACACTCACTCAAACAGAGAATCTGTGTCTCACACACACTCTCTCTCTCGCCCACACACACACACTCTCACTCACACTGTGTCTCACATACACACTTGCACACACACTCATTCTCACACACACACTCCCTCACAAACACACTCACACCCAGACTCACGCTCTCTCTCACACAATCACACTTTCACTCTGACTCACAAACAGACACTCTCACATACACTCTCCCAAACATACACACTCCGAGGAAAACCTTGCTAGCGCCCGTTTCATTTGTGTCAGAAACGGGCCTTTTTACTAGTATTAAATAAAAAACGCACCCTCAACGTTCTGAAGCCACGTTCTGTGAAGCCACAAACTTGAAGCCCGAAGCCTCAGTTCTGTGAAGCCGGAAACTTGAAGCCGGAAGCCTGAAGCCTTGAAGCCTGAAGCCTTGAAGCCATCTGACGTCACTCCCAGGCTGAGGCTGAAGGGTTCAGCCTGCCGTCTCTGCCCCGCCCTCGCGAGAAAACAAACAAATCCGGAAGCGAAACGTCAGGGAAGGAGGCGGCGCTCCCGACGTCTAGCCTTCCCTTCGCTGTGTTCCGCCTTCAAAACAAGGCGGAACACAGCGAAGGGAAAGCTAGACGTCGGGAGCGCCGCCTCCTTCCCTGACGCTTCGCTGCACGAACCGCCACGGAGGTAAAGTTAAAAAGAATAAAAAAAAAAAACAGGATGCATGGATGCGAAGGGGGGGGGCATGGATGCGAAGGGGGGGGGGGGGAGAAGAGGGCGGGCCAGGCTGGGACATGGGAGAGAGCGTAGCATGGATGCGAAGGGGGGGGGGGAACATGGAAGGGCGAGAGGGGACTTGCTGGAAAAGGATGAATGGAGGCGGCAGGGGACAGAGGAGAATGGATGGGCATGGATTGGAAGGGCAGGACTCAGGGAGAGAGGGAAATTGCTGGATAGGGAAAAATGGAGGGGCCAGGTGACAGAGGAGCATGGATGGGCATGGATTGGAATGGCAGGACTCAGGGAGAGGGGAATTGCTGGATAGGGATGAATGGAGGGGACAGATGGGCATGGATGGATATGGATTGCAGAGCAGGCCTCAGGCAGAGAGGGGAAATGCTGGATAGGGAAAAATGGAGGGGCCAGGTGACAGATGAGCATGGATGGGCATGGATTGGAAGGGCAGGACTCAGGGAGAGGGGAATTGCTGGATAGGGATGAATGGAGGGGACAGATGGGCATGGATGGATATGGATTGCAGAGCAGGCCTCAGGCAGAGAGGGGAAATGCTGGATAGGGAAAAATGGAGGGACCAGGTGACAGAGGAGCATGGATGGGCATGGATTGGAAGGGCAGGACTCAGGGAGAGGGGAATTGCTGGATAGGGATGAATGGAGGGGACAGATGGGCATGGATGGATATGGATTGCAGAGCAGGCCTCAGGCAGAGAGGGGAAATGCTGGATAGGGAAAAATGGAGGGGCCAGGTGACAGATGAGCATGGATGGGCATGGATTGGAAGGGCAGGACTCAGGGAGAGGGGAATTGCTGGATAGGGATGAATGGAGGGGACAGATGGGCATGGATGGATATGGATTGCAGGGCAGGCCTCAGGCAGAGAGGGGAAATGCAGGATAGGGATGAATGGAGGGGGCAGGTGACAGACAAACATGGATGGCCATGGATTGGGAGGGCAGGGCTCAGGGACAGAGGGGAATTGCTGGAAAAGGATGAATGGAGGGGGCAGGGGACAGATGGCCATGGATTGGGAGGGCACGGCTCACACTCTCTCTCTCATATACAATGTCTTTCTGACTCTCACTCTCACACACTCTGTCTCACACTGTATCACATTCACTCTCTATGTGCCACACAGTCACTCACACACTCGCTTGGTCTCATACACTCACTCAAACAGAGAATCTGTGTCTCACACACACTCTCTCTCTCGCCCACACACACACACTCTCACTCACACTGTGTCTCACATACACACTTGCACACACACTCATTCTCACACACACACTCCCTCACAAACACACTCACACCCAGACTCACGCTCTCTCTCACACAATCACACTTTCACTCTGACTCACAAACAGACACTCTCACATACACTCTCCCAAACATACACACTCCGAGGAAAACCTTGCTAGCGCCCGTTTCATTTGTGTCAGAAACGGGCCTTTTTTACTAGTATTAAATAAAAGTAACCTTATCTAATCTATCTGAGTATTATCAAATATTCCCTGCAAATCATGATATAATTATGACATCATTATTTACAGTTGGTCAACGTGGATTTTTTGCTAGAAAATAAGCACATAATAACATTTCTGAGACAAACAAAATGTTTCCTGAAAAACAACAGTCTCTTGGTGGACTAAAGAAACATATTTGCAGTATCAATATTGCTGCTGAGATGCCAATGAGTATATCCTGTAGAAGTGGGAGCACTTTGACCAGCATGTCATTGACAATATTGTTAAGCAATGTAATAAGCATTTCTGTGCATGCATTGCAGCAGTGAATTTTGAACCTGCACCTTAAAATGTAAGTGCAAATAATTTAAAGTTGGAAAATTTTTGTATGCAAATTGATTTTGAGCTTAATTATTTTAGCATTCACATTTATCATTTGTTTTAACGTGAGGTTTCTAATTACTTTAGGATGTGAAGTTTGCAAAGAATATTTAACATGCTATATATTTGTAGCCTGATCAATTTATAGCTCTGTCATAAACTGATTTGTGAGCCAAGATTTATTATTGCACACACAGCCATTTATTAGGTATAGAGAAAAATAAAAGGGGTCCTGTTATTTCAAAACCTGGGGCTAGATTTGAGATATGGTGCCTAAACAATTGGTGCCAAAAATGTTTAAGAGGTATTCTATAAGCCTCGCCTAAAGTTCAGCATGGTCTGTAGAATTAATACTTAAGCGGAGAGATTGTGCATAAATTTAGGCATCACCATTTGCATCAATGAAAAAGTGGTGCAAATGCCCATGCCAAAATTTATGTACAGATCACTACAATTATGTACGTAACTCAAAACCATGCTCCTCATCACCCCAAAACACCCATACTTATTTTATTTATTTTTATTTATTTGTTGCATTTGTACCCCACATTTTCCCACCTATTTGCAGGCTCAATGTGGCTTACATAGTACCGTCAGAGGCGTTTGCCCAGTCGATGGATAACAAATACAAAATTGTATAGTGATCGTATGAGGTATAAGTGGAGGGTCGGAATGGATGAAGATTGATCTTAGGGGGCTCACTGTCCTGGATACAATTACTCCTTTTATGGAAGGATGATACTTAGCAGTAGTACTGCAAGTCTATCACTAGGGGTCATAGGTGTCATCTTGAGTTCCTGTGGCTAGTAGGACCACTGCCTCCCTGCTTTACTAGACTACCAGAGAAACTATTGGATGAGATAGATTCCTAAAGGACAAGTCCATAGACCGCTATTAAATGGACTTGGAAAAATTCCGCATTTTTAGGTATAACTTGTCTGGAATGTTTTTACGTTTGGGGAGCGTGCCAGGTGCCCTTGACCTGGATTGGCCACTGTCGGTGACAGGATGCTGGGCTAGATGGACCTTTGGTCTTTCCCAGTATGGCACTACTTATGTACTTATGTACTTATGTACTTATGTACTTAAGTCTTGAGGGGGTTTGGGGATGGAGGGAGGGTCAGAGTATGTTGTTGACTTCTGTTTGGGAGAGCCTTATCTTAGAGAGGAGTTGTTAGGGCAGATTGATCTTATGGTGTTATTTTAGGAGACTATGAGGACCTTGATTGGGGGGCCTTGATTGAGGGGTGGTAAGTGCTGTATGAGACGGTAGCTGCTGCTCAGAGGGAATGACCAAAGGGGGTATGAGTGGAGGAGTAACCAGAGGAGGATTGGATGAGAGGGAGTATTCAGGGGTGGTAGATTAGGGGAGGAACCTTCATGTAGGTATTTGTTTATTTTTCTTTTGCTTTGTGTAGTTTTTACAGCAAGTGCATGGAACCATTTCGTGTTAGGTGTCTGCTTGCCACACCCTGTTGCTGCCAATGACCTGCCCAGATCCTGTCCTTACCCATACTATGCATATAGAGTGGGATTTTAACCATGCTGTTTCTGGTTTTAGCATGCAGTACCCATTATTTATGTTATGTTATGTTATGTTATGTTATGTTATGTTATGTTATGTTATGTTACACTTTGCTTCTATTCCGCAACAACCTATCAAGTTCAGTGCGGGTTACAAAATCAAAAAAATTTGACACAATCTCCCGGATTCTATAGAGCACGCCTGGCATTCCTCACTGAAATCTAAGTGTATTCCATAACAACATGTGTAACTTAATTGGCTTAACAAGCTAATCAGCATTGATAATACCACCTAACAGGCAATAATGAGCACTAATTGGCTATAATTAGAATTTATGTGCAGAACTCACTAAGCGTATCTGTAATGAACTGTGCCTAAATTCTAAAGCACACAGTTCAAAGGGGTATAGTCGTGGGTGGGAAAATTGGTACATTGTGGCTGTTCCAAAATTTATATGCATAGTTATAGAATATGGCCCAGTGCGCGTAAATCTATGCACAGAGAATTATGCTACATTTTCGTTGGTGTAAATGGAGGTGAGTAGTTTTAGAGGCTGGGATATCAACTAAACATATTCTATATACCGCACCTAAATCTTATAGAATACCCATAGGTGGAAATGTTTTCCGCACAGATTTTTTAAGCACCATATATAGAATCTGGCCTAAGAAATCCAAGAATTACAAAAGCAATATTCTGTCAGTTAAAAAAGATACGTTTTGAACAGCCAAGTTTTAAGGCAGTTACGGAATGCAATGCGAATATGAATTGGCAAAGAGTTCCATATCATTACAGCTCAATAATAAATTGACAATGTAAATATTCTACAAAATTTAACTCCTCTAACTGTTGGAAAAAGCAATGCATCTGATTTCTTGTTTTCCCAACAGAACTCTTATGAAGATGAATAGCCCAATTAAATAAATAAGAAGGGCCAAACCATTTAAGATTTTTAAAATAACTGTACACATCTTAAACTGCCTCTACCGGAAGCTAATGCAGATCAGTCAATAATGGAGTTATCAAATCAAACTTACAAGCTGAAAAAATTACTCGGGCCACTATGTTTCAGATCAATTGAACTTTTTTTAGCGATGTTCCAGAACTTCACGCTAACATCTATAATACCCACACTAGCTATTTAGCTCAGTTTAGTAAGCTTAAAAGTATACTATAAACAAATAAGAGGCTAGGCTCTACATCAGTAATATGTAACAAAAAAACAGACCCTCTAATTTATTAAAAAAATGTTTATTAAAATTCCAATTTAAAAACATTTGTAATAAACATACCCATAAAATGCATAATATGTGGAGTTTAGAGGGGTTTCACATTCTAGGGGAGATTCTATATATGGCGCCTAAAAATCTTTGTGGAAAACATTTTTGCCTAAGCGTATTCTATACGTGGTGCCTAGCACAGCATCTAAAACGACGTGCATCTATTTACACCAATGAAAACATGGCATAAGTAAATTTTAGAATGTTCACGAAATGCCCATTTCCGAACCCATACCCACACCCCTTTTTGCCTGCATGCATTAAAATTTTGGCGCTCTGCATTACAGAATACGCTTAGCAATTTGTGCGCGTAAATTCTAAATATTGCTAATTAGTGTTCTTTATTGCTTGTTAAGTGCTGTTAACAATGCTGATTGGCTTGTTAAGCCAATTAAGTTATGCATGCTGTTATATAATCTGCTTGGATTTCGGCACAGAATGCTAGGCATGCTACAGTGGGGGAAATAAGTATTTGATCCCTTGCTGATTTTGTAAGTTTGCCCACTGACAAAGACATGAGCAGCCCATAATTGAAGGGTAGGTTATTGATAACAGTGAGAGATAGCACATCACAAATTAAATCCGGAAAATCACATTGTGGAAAGTATATGAATTTATTTGCATTCTGCAGAGGGAAATAAGTATTTAATCCCTCTGGCAAACAAGACCTAATACTTGGTGGCAAAACCCTTGTTGGCAAGCACAGCGGTCAGACGTCTTCTGTAGTTGATGATGAGGTTTGCACACATGTCAGGAGGAATTTTGGTCCACTCCTCTTTGCAGATCATCTCTAAATCATTAAGAGTTCTGGGCTGTCGCTTGGCAACTCGCATCTTCAGCTCCCTCCATAAGTTTTCAATGGGATTAAGGTCTGGTGACTGGCTAGGCCACTCCATGACCCTAATGTGCTTCTTCCTGAGCCACTCCTTTGTTGCCTTGGCTGTATGTTTTGGGTCATTGTCGTGCTGGAAGACCCAGCCACGACCCATTTTTAAGGCCCTGGCGGAGGGAAGGAGGTTGTCACTCAGAATTGTACGGTACATGGCCCCATCCATTCTCCCATTGATGCGGTGAAGTAGTCCTGTGCCCTTAGCAGAGAAACACCCCCAAAACATAACATTTCCACCTCCATGCTTGACAGTGGGGACGGTGTTCTTTGGGTCATAGGCAGCATTTCTCTTCCTCCAAACACGGCGAGTTGAGTTCATGCCAAAGAGCTCAATTTTTGTCTCATCTGACCACAGCACCTTCTCCCAATCACTCTCGGCATCATCCAGGTGTTCACTGGCAAACTTCAGACGGGCCGTCACATGTGCCTTCCGGAGCAGGGGGACCTTGCGGGCACTGCAGGATTGCAATCCGTTATGTCGTAATGTGTTACCAATGGTTTTCGTGGTGACAGTGGTCCCAGCTGCCTTGAGATCATTGACAAGTTCCCCCCTTGTAGTTGTAGGCTGATTTCTAACCTTCCTCATGATCAAGGATACCCCACGAGGTGAGATTTTGCGTGGAGCCCCAGCTCTTTGTCGATTGACAGTCATTTTGTACTTCTTCCATTTTCTTACTATGGCACCAACAGTTGTCTCCTTCTCGCCCAGCGTCTTACTGATGGTTTTGTAGCCCATTCCAGCCTTGTGCAGGTGTATGATCTTGTCCCTGACATCCTTAGACAGCTCCTTGCTCTTGGCCATTTTGTAGAGGTTAGAGTCTGACTGATTCACTGAGTCTGTGGACAGGTGTCTTTCATACAGGTGACCATTGCCGACAGCTGTCTGTCATGCAGGTAACGAGTTGATTTGGAGCATCTACCTGGTCTGTAGGGGCCAGATCTCTTACTGGTTGGTGGGGGATCAAATACTTATTTCCCTCTGCAGAATGCAAATAAATTCATATACTTTCCACAATGTGATTTTCCGGATTTAATTTGTGATGTGCTATCTCTCACTGTTACCAATAACCTACCCTTCAATTATGGGCTGCTCATGTCTTTGTCAGTGGGCAAACTTACAAAATCAGCAAGGGATCAAATACTTATTTCCACCACTGTATATAGAATCCGGGTGTCTGTGTGCAATAAATATCTTATTCTCAGACTGCTGCAAATATCCTGACAGTTTGAAAGCAAACTGAATAATTTCTGAGTATTCCTTTTCACCACAATATATAAATATGGGAAAGTCCAAAACAAATGGAAGTGAATCAGCCTTATATAATGACATTTTGAAAGGTTAAGGCTATATATCAAATGGAAAGATTTGGTGGGCCAGTTCAGAAGCTCAGTGTCAGCCCTGTGCACTACTATGGCAAGGATCTGAGGTTAATTCCTGGGTCAGGTCTTCTGCTCTTTCAGCCTGGCAAGGCTGAAGGTGCTGCAGAGGCAGCATTCATTGCACAATGACAACATGTAATGGCCAAGTTACAGCTCCTGATTTCAGGTTTCCCAAAGCAGCCCTTGGTGCATAGCTTCAGGCTAAGCACTGTCGCTATGGTGACTAGGCTAAGCAAGTTGAAAGGGAACATAAAAGGGGAAAAATCCTCAGGCAGTTGCAAATGCAGGCTCAGGGCACAAGATCCCAGCTGTCATATAGAATAATCTAGGAACCCAAGGGAGCAGAGGAAACTTAAATGGCCTTCTCCTTAAACAAAAACAAAAAAAGAAGATAAAAAATGTATCTGATTTTACTTTTTAAGATTATGGCTCCTTTAAGACATGATTGTGTGACATATAAACATAAATACAAAAATATAAAGAGTTCCAGGCAATCAATAAAAACATCAACTGGAATATTACATGAACCAAAACTGCTCTGAAAATGTTTTCCTCTAGTGTTTTCACCACATCTTTGGCACAACAATTATAAATTTTGCAGGGGATGACAGTTTCACAGAACAATAAATTAGGAAACAGTTTAGAGTTTTTAAGGTTGCATGACAGCTTTCAGGCTCCCACTCTGTTCTACTTTCAGACATTCTTCCTTATGTCATAGGTATGTCCATCCATTTATATGTCTCTGATCCCCTTGCTGTATGAAAATAAATTAAAATTTGGTGGATGGTGCATGAAGAGCATTGAGACTTTATCTGACCTAAGGCAAATTAATCCAGCAGCAGCTGCCAACTTATCCTGGGATTTTACTGGAAGCAGCTTTCTACCTATGTGTTGCATTATTATGACGAGAGAGAATATCTAGGGAGGGTGATGTGGCTGTCTACACGGGGTTACTGAATTGGGGATTTCTGTTATATATTGTATTTTCCCCTAATTCTGTAAAAGTCACCAAAAATTGCATACACAATTTAATTAAATAAGCTAATTAGCACCAATAATTGGCTTTTTAACAAGAAATTATTGGCACTAATTACATTTAATTGAACTTTCCATACGTAAATTTTGGTGTAAAATTTTACAAGTGATCTGAAAAAGGTGGCACAGAAATAGGACAGTCATGGGTAGAACAGGGATGTTCCTAACATATACGCACATAGTTATAGGATGAAGGGGGATATGTGTGTGTCTAATGTAGGTGAATAAATTTGTACCACGTTTCAGTTGGCACACATGGCCACGCCTACAGTTAGCTGTGATTCCCAGGCATAAGTACCATTCTATAAACTGCGCCTAACTTTAAGTGCAGCGTTTTGGCGCCATATATAGAATGTAGTCCTTTATGTATGTTTTATTATAATCCCTATAGGCCTCATTATAAAGACAGAATAAATATACAAATATATCATAACATCAAATCCAATAACAGACCATCAGAGACAGAGCAAAGACCAAGTACCAAACAGACAAGAATATCAGTTGGAGGGATTGCAGGGCAAAAGCAATAAAGGGTGACTATAGATTGTGTGAACATAGATCAGAAGGAAAAGTTTTCAGAAAGAGAAAGGTAAAGTTTGCTAATGAAGCACCCAAGAGAAGGAGGGTGGATGGAGAATAACTAAAAAAAAAACAATACAGTATTGTTTGGATCAGTACATGCCTGTGCAGTAAAAACAGACATGAATTGAAATGAATCTACAAGAAGAAATAAGATGAGACCAATACTTATGCACAGAAGTAATTGCAAAGAAAAAATGTCCTTGCACAGAAACAAGAAAAGGCCTGAAAATTGGAGCCAGAGACTTCAACAACTAGGATAGCATATGCCTCTTTATGTAGAAGCAGAAATCAGTTCCATAATGCTTGTGCAAAATATAAGAATGAGTAGTATCTGCAGCCTTCAGTCTCCCATTTGAAAAGGAAGGTACCCTGCTGACCTTGATATGAAGAACTTAAAGGTCCCTCTGCTACATAATAGGGCAGTCAGAAATTTTTCATTTCATGTTATTTCTCTTGTTGTTCCTGGGGATGTTCATGTTATTTCTTTTCATTTGAGCAACATAGAGAGGGTTCAAAGCACAAAACACACAATCCAACGCACAAAAGCACCAAGAGACTTCAAAAATGGAACAAGTTTTTTTAATTCACAACATAGATCAGTCTTGTACATCAATGACCTGATGCGTATAGCCTTTATAAACTACAAGAGATTGTAGAAAGTAGAAGACAAGCAACAATATCTGGAAAAAAACCAAGAGAAGCTGGTAGAGTAGTCAGGAAAGGAAAAGTGCAAATGTTAGTGATAGGAGGAAGTGCAAAAGTAACAATGTGAGACTCAAAGGTGAAAGGGAAGAATATGTAGAAGCTGATAAAGATAAGGCGGATTTGCTTAACATATATTTCTGTTTCAGAAAACAAACACAAATAGGAAAGGGGGGAGTGGTTGACCCTGAACAATTTCAGAGGGCTGTGTTCATGAAGAGCTGGCTAAACTAATGGTGGACAAAGCAATTAGGCTGGATGACATACATCCAAGGGTACTGAAGGAACTTAGTAAAGTTCTAGCAGCTCCACTAGCTGACCTTTTTGATGCTTCTCTAGGGGTGTGAGTGGTCCCAGAAGACCGGAGAAGAACAGATGTGGTCCCTCTCCACAAAATGGAATTAAGGAAGAGGTTGGAAACTATGGGCTGGTAAGTCAGTCTCTAAGCAGCTTCCAGCACTGCTCAGATTCCAAGCTGCCTCTTTAGTTTCAATGCAGCACTGAAGGTTCTATGCTGCTTCCAGCACTGCAGACCCCAACATTCTAAAGCTGCCTCAAGCTTTAGGTCACTTCAGCTTCAATGCAGCACTGGGCATTCTAAACTGTTTTTCAGCTCTGCTTTCCCCTTTCTCCCAAGAAACTCAGGAAAGTTATCAGAAATCACTTTTTTTAAAAACACAGTTTTCCCTAAAGTTACTCTTCCCTGAATCAGGTCTTTAAAAGGCTCTCTTTTCTTTAAAACCAGCTTCTCAAAACACCAGCTTCTTTTAAAAATTAAATCATGAAATTAATGACTTTCTTTAATAATGCCCTGTCATATCCTTCAGGAGAATATTGTTTCTCTGAGATCCAAAGCTCTTCAAACTCTTTTCAGAGCTCTGACATCAACTGAAATAAATTTCTAGTTCACAACGTTTTTCTCACTCCCTACAAACAGAAGTTTTCTTTCCACTTTCTCATTAAAACAATACCCTTGGGGCATAATCGAATGGCGCTGGCCAAATCGATGGGCGGCCATCTTCGGGGCCGGCTCCGTGAAGGGGCGGAGCCAAGCATATTTTCGAAATACGCTTGGCGCCGGCCAAATCGCTCACCGGGGTTAGATGAGATGGCCGACTCTGATTTTCAGCCATAATGGAAACCGGAGCCGGCCATCTCAAATCCGGCGAAATGTAAGTCATTAGGGTGTGGGAGGAGCCAGCATTTCTAGTGCACTGGCCCCCGACATGCCAGGACACCAACCGGGCACCCTAGGGGGCACTTAAAAAAATTAATAAAAAAAACAAAATTAGCTTCCAGGTGCATAGCACCCTTCCCTTGTGTGCTGAGTCCCCCCAATCCCCCCAAAACCCACTGCCCACAACTCTACACTATTACCATAGCCCTAAGGGGTGAAGGGGGGCACCTACATGTGGGTACAGTGGGTTTTGGGGAGTTTTGGGGGGCTCCCATTTACCAGCACAAGTGTAACAGGTAGGAGGGATGGGCCTGAGTCCACCTACCTAAAGTGCACTGCACCCACTACAAACTGCTCCAGGGACCTGCATATTGTTGTCAGGGAGCTGAGTATGAAATTTGAGGCTGGCATACAGGCTGGTAAAAATGTCTGATTTTTTTTTTGTGTGTGTGTGTGGGAGGGGGGTGGTGACCACTGGGGGAGTAAGGGGAGGTGATCCCTGCTCCCCTCCGGTGGTCATCTGGTCAGTTGGGGCACTTTTTTGGGACTTGGACCTAAAAAAAAGGGTCCAAATAAAATGTACCAAATTCTCCTGACGGCCGGCTTTCTTTTTTCCATTATCGGGCGAAGCCGGCCATCTCAACGCACGCTCACTTCCTGCCTTTGCTACCATGCCGACACACCCCCTTTCAACTTTCGCCGGCCCCGCGACGGAAAGCAGTTGAAGCCGCCCAAAATTGGCTTTCGATTATGCCGATTTGGGTGGATTCAGATCACCGAATTGTGTCGGAAGATGGGCGGCGATCACTTTCGAAAATCAGCAGGTTAGTCTCCCAGACTACTAAAAAATCCTGAAATTAGAGACCTATAACCCTTTTTTCTCTTAATTTAATCTAAAACTCAGAGTGCAGCCACACTTGTCTCTGTCTCTCTTCAGGTTTTCCAACTGACTCCTACAACTGAATTTTTCCTGGTGACATCACACATTCTACCAGTCTCATGCACGTGTAGGTTCCAAACCATGCACATGCCACATCTTCAAACCTTGTACAAATAAACTCTGTCTCCTTTTAAAGACACAGATTTCTAGTCCTTTCTTAAAACAAAGAAAATAATAATAATCATCTATCTCTCACACAGCATTCTTCAGAGCTCTGATCCATGCACACAACTAATATGTCCACACATCCACACAATACCTTTCTTGCAGCTAAACCTGTATATTTCTGCAGCTCAGTCACACCAGTTCTCAGCACACAGATCACTGATGGATAAATCTCCTGATCCTCAGCATTAACACTGCCATTGCTCACCTCTCACCACAGCAGTCACTCTGCCTTGCAGCATCTCAGACAGCTACAGACTGCTCCTGACTGCCCCTGAGCCTGAAAAAGCATCAAGAGGACTTTAAAAATTCAGCCACACCTAATGTGATTGTGTTAATCAACCTTTCCCCTGCTACTGAGCTCTGGCTCCATACACTAGATCCACTAACACTCTCTCCAGCCCACCCTTGTTGATGGGTGCCTCTGCACCAATCAGAGCCGTTCCTCCAGGCATTTTTCACGCCCTTGACATCTGGGGACTTTCTCTTTCCTTGACTCTGCTGCTGGGCATGTGTGAACCATTCAGAGCAGCGCTCCTCCGGCGCTCTTCATGCCATTAACATATGGGGACTTGAGCTTGCTCCACTGCTCCTCACACCCTCCCCTCGCGGAGACCTCACTGCTCTCCCTCTGTGCATGCATGCTGATCACGCATGCACCAAAAATATGCCTCCCGAGGCCCCAGCATCCAGGACCGCCACAGCACAAAAATGCAGCTTTTCCCCGAGCTCCTCCTGCTTCTGGGAACCACAACTAAACCTCCCTTTGACAGAGCCCAGGTCCCGCAAGCCCAGAGTGCCTCCCTTCACCGGCAAGGGAGCACTTCCAGTTTGTGGGTACCCACGACTCTGCCCCCATGCCGGCTCCTGTCAGCTCGGGATTCTTCACAAGCCCCAGGTAAGTAGCTCTTTTAAATTATTATTTTTTTTTAAAACATGGATCCTTTACAGGTAGATATGATAGACGTTTAAATGCCTACGCGGCATGAATGCACAGGCAGCAAGTCTCTTTCAATTGAAATGAAGCTCTGGAACGAGGGGCAAAGGATGACGGTGAAAGGGGATAGACTCAGAAGTAACCTAAGGAAATACTTCTTCACAGAAAGGGTAGTAAATTTGTGGAACGGCCTCCTGGTGGAAGTGGTGGAGATGAAAACAGTTTCTGAATTCAATAGAGCTTGGGACAAGTATATAGGATCTCTAAGGGAGTGATAGGGAGAGTAGATGGCATGGATGGGCAGACTGGATATGTCATATGGTTTGCCTACATTTTTCTCTGTTTCTAAGTAGAATGGAAGGTGTGGAGGTTTGGGGACAGTGAGGATTTGATACAGAGCAAGGGATGGGTGTGGTTGATGGGTAGTAGATGTGGCAAGGTCTTGAGGAGGTGAGACACAGAGGAGGCAGAGCAAGAAATGTGAGGGTCAAACGGTTCAGAGTGGGGCAAACAAACAAAGGTGATGTGTAACCAACAATTCTCTACTATTTTTCACAAATGACCACTTCCACTTCTCCACTCTCCAACTCAGAAAATCCTCAAATGGGTCCAAAGACAGGTTTGGCCTTGAACTAGATGTTTTTAAAGCAGGTCTAAATCACAACATTTTTCTTTCTGGCCCCAGGGAGTCATTTTGCTATCCGTTATCGCAAAAAAATGTGTAACATGTAACACTGCCCATCTTAACACCCCCAAAACACCCCTTTTGAAGATTTTTGTTTTCATCATATATCGGGCTTAAACATTCTTTTCAAATGTTTGATTTTATGGTCTAAAACATTTTTGTGCAAGAAACACATCTATCTGCCATTTATACCATTTTTTTGAACATCTTTTGATTGTGAGCCCCAAAACTTTCAAATATGAAAGCTGCCCTTCCAAACATTTTTACAGCCTTTATCTCTGTTATTTGTAAGCCCACTTTTGGCACCTTTTCACTCACTGGGTCACTATTTATACTTTGAACTGAATAGCATGAATAAAAGAATCCATTGTGCAATATGTAAAATAATATAAAGCATAATTTAGAAACTGCTGCTTTGGGGAAAATTTGAAGCAATTTATCACCAAAGCTCATTTAAATACAGCATTTCTCTATCGATTTTCTGTATTGATGGGAGGATGGATTATTGTTCTGTTTGACCAAGGTCCAGTACTCAAGGCTCTGCATTACTCTGTCTGTGTTCAACCTTGTGCCTTCATTGTATACAACAAATGATTGCTAATGTGTTTGTCGGATCTGTGAGAAATCTCACATACCCAATTCTATCTTGACTAGCTCTAACATTGCACTAAATAGGCATATTGATTTTAGTGGAATTATTTAGCCGTGATCAAAGTAAATTGTTTGTGTATAATTCTCCAACATTCAAATATAGCACAAAGCAAAGTTTAAATATCCAGTCCTTTTTTTTCTTATTAAATGCGTTCAATACTTTTGCGTCTTCTATCCATGTCTGATCTATAAACAAATGAATGGAAAATGAGCCTAATAAATCATCAGTGATAAGTCTCAGAACCCCACTGTTTCTTCTAACTGAATACTAAATGAACCTGGTTAAAGATAAAAAGGGACTGGGCAATGAGTGAACATTATTACTGTGAACTGTTTATAACCTTTTGCAGTTCTTTTGTAAATTTTAATGAAAATCCATTGCCTACTTTATTGTATTGAAATCAGAATAATCAATTAACTGGCAGCCAAGTTTAAATTTATCTTGCAATCGCTCCATTGTTTTGTTGGCTTTTATTTTTCAATGTTTTAGGTATTTATTTATTTTTAAAGTAAGACCTAGTTGAAAAAGACTTAGAGGATGTGGCTTGATATAGATGTGGATAAGGATGCTACTTTATTATCCAGGCTTATTTTCGAAAGAGAAGGGCGCCCATCTTTCGACACAAGTCGGGAGATGGGCGTCCTTCTCTCAGGGTCGCCCAAATCGGCTTAATCAAAAGCCGATTTTGGGCGTCCCCAACTGCTTCCCGTCACGGGGATGACCAAAGTTCCCGGGGGGCATGTCGGAGGCATAGCGAAGGCGGGACTGGGGCGTGCCTAACAGATGGGCGTCCTCAAGTGATAATTGAAAAAGAAGGGCGTCCCTGACGAACACTTGGCCGACTTTACTTGGTCCTTTTTTTTTACGACCAAACCACAAAAATGAGCAGATGACCACCGGAGGGAATCAGGGATGACCACTCCCTCAGTGGTCACTAACCACCTCTCACCCTGAAAAAAACAACTTTAAAAACTTTTGTCTTTTTCTTAGAGTATGGGTGAAGGATCTCCTTCGCTATGCCTCCTTCCCTGCGACGGCAGTTGAGGGCGTCCTTCGCTATTTATTTAGTTAGATTTTGCTCACACCTTTTTCAGTATTAGCTCAAGGTGAGTTACATTCAGGTACACTGGATATTTCTATGCCTCCGTCCCTGCAACGGCAGTTCAGGACGTCCTTCAATATGCCACTGTCTGCGCGATGGCAGTTGAAGACATCCAAAATGTGGATGTTTGTGAGAAGGATGTCCATGCCTGGATGTTTCTGTGAGAAGGATGTCCATGCCTGCTATGCCTCTGACACCCCCTTTATTTATCTGGATTTTGGATCACAAGTAGCAGCTGTGGGATTTGAACTGGCCACCTCTGGATTGCAAGACCAGGGCAATAACCACTCCTCCACTCCATGCCACTTCTCCACTCCACTCCCTTGAAATTTGGTCATTCCTGGGGGGGGGGGCAGTATGCAGGTCCCTGGGGGGAGTTATGTGTGTGTCAGCAGAGGCATAACGAGGGCGTGGAGGTCCTTCTTTCAAACATTTTGGACGTCCTCAACTGCCCCCCCCCCCCACAGGGATGGCCAAATTTCAAGGGAGTGGAGTGGAGGATTGGCCTAGTGGAGGAGAGGCATAGCAGGCATGGACGTCCTTCTCACAGAAACATCCAGGCATGGACATCCTTCTCACAAACATCCACATTTTGGACGTCTTCAACTGCCATCGCACGGACGGAGGCATATCGAAGGATGTCCTCAACTGCCGTTGCAGGGACGGAGGCATAGAAATATCCAGTGTACCTGAATGTAACTCACCTTGAGCTACTACTGAAAAACGTGTGAGCAAAATCTAAATAAATAAATAGCGAAGGACATCCTCAACTGCCGTCGCAGGGATGGAGGCATATCAAAGGACATCCTCAACTGCCATTGCAGACACAGGAGCATAGAAATATCCAGTGTACCTGAATGTAACTCACCTTGAGCTATTACTGAAAAAGGTGTGAGCAAAATCTAAATAAATAAATAGCAAAGGATGTCCTCAACTGCCGTTGCGGAGGCATAGCGAAGGACATCCTTTACCCATACTATAAAAAAAGACAAAAGTTTTTAAAGTTGTTTTTTTCGGGGTGGGAGGTGGTTAGTGACCACTGCATGCCTTTTTCCATTCAGTTAGTGCATCAGTTAGTCCACTACAGTGCCCCCTAGGGTGCCCGGTTGATGTCCTGGCATGTCAGGGGGAACAGTGCATTACGAATGCTGGCTCCTCCCATGACCAAAGGGCTTGCATTTGGTCGTTTTTGAGATGGGCATTCTCGGTTTCCATTATCACCGAAAACAGGGGATGACTATCTCTAAGGTCGACCTAAATGTTGAGATTTGGGCGTCCCCGACCGTATTATTGAAACGAAAGATGGACGCCCATCTTGTTTCGATAATACGGGTTTCCCTGCCCCTTCACCGGGACGTCCTTAGAGATGGGTGCCCTTAGATATGGTTGTCCCCGTTCGATTATGCCCCTCCATGTCTCTCAGTCTTAGTACAGTTGTGGCTTATGATTTTCTCTGTGTTTCTGCAAAAAGCCTACATCAGGAGTCTTGACAAAGATGTTATCCTGGAGCGGATGTCAGCATATGAGTACACAATACATGTGCTGATGCTAGCAGAGGCCCCCTTTTAGTGCAACTTAGTAAAAGACCTCATAATGTGCGTTTATGCCCTTTCACACATTAGCCCTGGGATTCTATATAGCACGCCTAGAGACCGGTGTCAAAATTCAAGCAGATTCTATATCAGCATGTGTAACTTAATTGGCTTAAAAAGCTAATTAGAACTGATAACAGCAATTAACAAGCAATAATGCACACTAATTGGCAATAATTAGAATTTACGCTTACAACTCACTAACCAGCTTATTTTCAAAAGAGAAAAACGCCTATAGTGGGACCTAAATCGGGAGATAGACATTTGTCTCGCAAAGGCGCCCAAATCAGTATAATTGAAAGCTGATTTTGGGCGTTTCCAACTGCACTCCATCGCGGAAACGAATAAAGTTGATGGGGGCGTGTCAGAGGCGTGGTGGAGGTGGAACTGGGGCGTGGTTATCAGCCGAGGAGAGATGGGCGTCTTTAGCTGATAATCGAAAAAAAAGGCTTTTTGACCGTGATTTTGGGTCACTTTTTTTGGACCCTTTTTTTTCACGAACAAGTCCCAAAAAAGTGACCCAACTGCCCAGATGACCACTGGAGGGAATCGGGGATGACCTTCCGGACTCCCCCAGTGGTCACTAACCCCCTCCCACCAAAAACCCCCCACTTTAAAAACTTTTTTTCCAGCCTGTATGCCAGCCTCAAATGCCGTACCCACCTCCATGACAGCAGAATGTGTTCGATCCTGTCACAGCCTTTCCCTGGATCAGATGTGGCTCTCGGGTGCACTACAGGGTCACATCAGCATTGCATTGTGGTGGGTGTAGGGTATTGGGCTCTGTGATTTCATTAGCTTGTGTTACAGTCTCACGATGTTGGTAGTTGGTAGGCTCTTCTCCCATGGTGCTTTTCCCCCTGCCTACTGATTCAGAGTGTGCCCTGTTGTGTTTCCTGTTGTAGTCCATGCGGTAATGGCCATTTTTGTAAGCCAGTTTTAGTTCCCTTTCCTGTGTTAGCCACGTTACAGAACTTAGTTCTTACCTTGAATGTGGCTGAAAGAGGACATTGTACAGCATTCTGCCAGCTCTGACCTACTGCTCATCTCAGTACCAGGGAGACTCGTTGCCAGTGGAGCACAACCTCTGATCTGCAGTTAACTGTGAGTAAAGGCAGTTATTCCAATAAAGGACGTTTTGGAGAGATTAGTCTTCAGGTGTCAACTGGTATGCCAATGTTATATAGCAGCAACAAGTCCTAGAGGCCTGCGTGTATGCAGGTCCCTGGAGCACTTTTAGTGGGTACCGCAGTGCACTTCAGCCAGGTGGCCCCAGGCCCATCCCCCCCACCTGTAACACTTGTGCTGGTAAATGGGAGGCCTCCAAAACCCACTATACCCACATGTAGGTGCCCCCTTCACCTCTAAGAGCTATGGTAGTGTTGTACATTTGTGGGTAGTGGGTTTTGGGGGAGGGGGGTTGGGAGCTCAGCACCCGTGGTAAGGGAGCTATGCATGTGGGAGCTTTTTCTGAAGTCCACCGCACTGACCTAGGGTGCCCAGTTGGTGTCCTAGCATATCAGGGGGGGGGGGGGGGCGAGTGTACTACGAATTGTGGCCCCTCCCACAACCAAATGGCTCGGATTAGGACGTTTTTGAGCTGGGCGTTTTTAGTTTCCATTATCGCTAAAAAAAAACAAACGCCCAGCTAAAAAACGTCTGTTTTTTCGAAAATAAGGTTCGTCCCGCCCCTTCACGGACCCGTTCTCAGAGATAAACGCCCATGGAGATAGGCGTTTCCATTCGATTATGCCCCTCTAAGCGTACTTTGTAACACACTGCATCTAACCTCTAACGCATGCAGACAAAAAGGGGCATGGTTATGGGCAGGGAAATGCATGTTTTGTGGGCGTTCTTAAATTTGTACATGTAGTTATAGAATATGGATCAATGTGCTTAAATCTACATGCCGGGACTTCTGTCATGTTTTCATTGGTGTAAATAGATGCATGTAGTTTTAGGTGCTGGGATATCAACTAAGCATATTCTATATACTGCGCCTAAACCGAGACACCACTTATAGAATATGTTTAGGCGAAAATGTTTTCTTCACAGATTTTTTAGGTGTCATATATAGAATCCCCCCCCCCCCCCCCCAGGGGCAAATTATCAAAAATTTCTTCAATTTACTCTTTAAGCACACTAATGATACCTTAAAATGTTCCTGCTCCCTGTCAGTCCCCTTTCTTTTTCACCTCCAAAATTTGGCTGTTTTGTTAATCTCTGCTCAGGTTGGTCTCTTCCTACATCTTTCTATCTCTTTCTCTGGTACACTACTGCTGTGCATAAAACTCTTAGGAAAATGATGATTTTACAAACTCTTCAAATACGATTCAATCCCCCTCCTTGGAACTTATATAAATAGATGCTGTAAATTAGTGGCATGTTAAAACTAGGTACTTCGTTATATGAAGCGTTTGGTGGTTGTTGTGCTATTTTTGCACCTGCCAGTCTTGTTAAATGCCAAAGCAATTTTTTTTAAAGCAGACATGAATCCTGAGTTATATATCCAGCAATATATATGCAAATTTTAAAAAATTCAAAGAGTACTTACATTTCTTTTTTCTTGAACTATATGACACATTACTAAAGTCTGGCATAGCTGTGTTTGTGCAAATCCTCGATAAGTCATCGCCTTAAAGAAAATAAGTAAAAGAAGTAAAAATATTAAGCTAAAATATTCAGCAACATATAGTTTTTCATTTTCATTAGTTCTACTTACAGATTTCTGAGGAAATCTCTCTTTGCCTTAGCATATTGAGCTTTTCAGAAAAAAAAAAACCTGATTTATCAAGGGTGTTTCACAGGCTCAACATGGGAGAAAAACCTTGATAAAATAGGTGCAATATTTATTTTTATTTTGAAGAAGGATACTGCTTATCATGAAAAAGTAATGTTGTGATTGAGTCCTTTCTTTGTTTTAGATGTGTTCAGTCCTTTTGCCAAGGTATTGAGGGTCTGATTCAGACTTGCTTTTATGCCATTACAGACTGGATAAAACAAAGTTTTCCTTTAGTGGTGTTGGTGGGGGTAGAGATGGGTTTGTTACTTTTTAAAAGTACTTAAGTAAAAAGTAAAAGTACTGGCTTCAAAAGTAGTGAAGTAAAAGTAGGAAGTCTTATCCAAAAAATGTACTCAAGTAAATGTAATACAGTAGAGCTCTTAAAATTACTTTTTTACTACAAAGTAAAAAGTATTCTTAACAAGTTGGATCACAGAGGGTCCTGTTTACTATACTGCGCTGTAGGCGCGCAAAAGCTTTAGCGTGCGCTAATGCTAAAGACACCCATAGAAATATAATGGGTGTCTTTATCGTTAGTGTGCACTAAAAAGTTAGCACACCTACAGCGCGGCTTAGTGAGCAAGACCCAGAATCTAGTAAGTATTCAAGCTAACTTCCAGGGAGTCACACAAGGGCCCTCCTAGAAAAAACAAAACAAAAAACAATACCCTAAATGTTGCAGTGGGCAGAAAAACATTAATACACCTATTGGAAAACAAAACAAACTGGATTGGTACAGATTAGTCCTACGCAGACAGTTGATGCTAACAGAATACCTGGCCTTTTTCACACATGAACAGAGGAAGCCCCTCATGAAGTATAGAATAAGTAACTACAAATTAAAAGTAGACATATGTACAAGAAAATTAACCTGAACCCCTGAGAAACCATACTCTGCATACAGTGGAAAACCAAAGAAACAGAAAGAGTGGCATGTCCCTTTGAACCTTGCGAAATATAAAGAGAGCAGATGTAAATTTCAAAAACTTACATATTCAATTGCTATATTAAAAATTAACAAATAAAACAAAAGCAGAAAATAAAGTGATACCTTTTTATTGGACTAATGGATTACATTTTTTGACTAGTTGTTAGTGGTCAAAACTTTCTTCCTTAAGTCAGGACAAGCATACTATTACAGCGGTATACTGTCCAGACCTAAAGAAGTATGGTTTGGTCTCCGAAAGTTAGTAAAAAATGTATATATTCCAATTTCAAGGTGTCACCTTATTATTTTTTTTTGTATTTTTCCATGTGTCATTTTCTCCATTTTTCTTCACCTCTTCCACTATAACCAACTCCAACATTGATCTGTTCCAGCTCTGAAGTTTCTTGAACACCCCCAATACTTTGACTGTGTCCAGAGAGGTGTAATTTATATTGGGTTTAGCATCCCCAATCATTTTGAAAAGTTGACTCCAATGCCCCCACCTATCCAGTCTTGCCCAAATTCCCTCATTCTACACATCCCATAGCCTCTCTCCCCCTTTTATCCAGTATCGCTCCATCTCTCTCTGTCACTCTCTCTCTCTCTTCCCCTCCCCTCTCCTCCAGCCTTCCATATTTCTCTCTTCCTCCCCACCTATCCAGTCTTGCCCAATTTCCCTCTCTCCCAGCCCATAGCCACTATCTCGTCCCCCCTTTATCCAGTATCGCTCCATCTCCCTCTGTCACTCTCTCTCTCTCTTTCCATCCCCATCCATTGTGAGAAAGGGGGTGGCAAACCGGAGGGGTGGTGGAGGAAAGGGCTATCTGTGCCCGCCAGGGATCAAAAGAAGAAAGAGTGGGACTATAAGAACTACAAGTCCCAGAAGCCCGAGCTGAGCAGGAAGCAGGAGTGGGAGGAGAAGTCCTCTCAGAGGGGGAAGGGGGAGGAGGTTGATTGGGAGATGAAGTTAGAGGGAGGGGATGAGGAACACCTGTGGGAGAAGGGAGTGGTGGAACAGATGGATTGGCAAGGGGGGGAAGGGGGAGGGGAAACAGAGGAAATGGATATCTCAGCATTTGCTCAGGGCCATGAGGAGAGGAGAAAGAGGGCTGTGCATACTGGATCACAAAAGGTATGAATTCTTTAACCCAGTGGGTGGTTGTCAGGAGTTAGTGCTGACAAATGAGGGAGGTGGGTCTCTGGGTGTAGCCAGTATGCAGTGCTAAACCTAGAGGAATTCATACCGTAGGGGAAACTTTGGAACTTTATAGTGTTGCTTGAGAAAGCTGAACTGTGTGATAAGCATTTGATTCTGAATAGAGACTCTAAAGAAAGGGGCCTGTGCCAGGAACAGGTCCCGGTCCCGAGGCCTGGTCGGGGACTTAATAGCCGGACTGGAAAGAACCTAGGCGGCTAGTCTATGAGGAGTGGGACTTCACCAGGAAACAGATACTTGCCAGTAGCCGGTAGGGGTTGAACTAGGGGGTGGGCTACTGGCTGGAGAGAACACAACGGTGTAAGCCTGAGGGAGGTTTGCATAACTTGCAAGGATTGCAGACAGCACGGAGAGGTGCGGCTGGATGGTAGACAGCACGGAGAGGTGCAACTAGAGAGCAGACAGCCCGGAGAGGAGCAGGAGTCTGACAGTGGTGCGGCTGGAGTACAGACAGCACGGAGAGGTGCAGCTGGATTGTAGACAGCACGGAGAGGTGCAGCTAGAGCGCAGACAGCCCGGAGAGGAGCAGGAGTCTGACATTTGGTGGCAGTGGTGGGATCGGTCGAGCCCGAGTTCCAGTAAGCCGAGGAGGAGGACGGAGGATCGAGACGGACCAGAAAGCTGGGGAGCTTGAACCCGAAGGCGAACAAACCTCCTGCTTCCGGTGAGCATAGTGGGAGCAGGGGGGGATTGGAGGGCGAAGTGGAAGTGTTGTGAAAGTCCACACTTGGGTTTTGTTTTCTCTTGTGTTTTCTTATAGGAAGAAGATTAAAGTTATCGGGATGGATCCGAAAGAGATGTTTGCCTTTATGACTCACCAATTTCAAAAGCAACAAGAGATGGCACATAAACTTATGGAGGAGTCGTTGGCAGCTTCCCGAGCACAGCAGCAGCCACTTTTGGACCTATTTCAGGAATTTCTGCGGACTGGAGGACGAATGTCCGGACCTAACGAAAATGGGACAACCGTGCGGGGCGAAGGGGCTGCTGGACTGGTAGGACCTGTGGGGGTGAACTGGTTACCTTGGGGAAAATTAACTGAAGCAGATAATATCGAAGATTATCTGGGGGCCTTTGAGAGGGTGGCGGTGACAGCAGGATGGCCTCAGGAGCAATGGACCCTAAGACTAGCTCCTGCGCTGGCTGGGGAAGCTTTAGCGGCTTTTCGGGCCCTACCTACAGGACAAATAACAGACTACCCAAGGCTGAAAGCCGCTATTTTGGATAGGTTTGGGCTAAGCAAGCATACGTACCGAAGGAGGTTTCGGGAGTTCAGGTGGGTGGAGGGAGAGACACCTAGGGTACTTGCTCAGAAACTAAGTGATTTGGCAGGAAAATGGTTAGAGCCTGAAAGACGGTCCATGCAACAGGTAATGGAAGACCTGGTGCTGGAACAGTTCTTGGAGTCCTTACCTAGAGGGCTTCAGGTTGACTTGATTAAGCGAGGCTGCAGTACCCTCGAGGAGGCAATCCAGAGCATGGATTGTTTCCTAGAGTCGCAGCATTGTGCCCACAGGGGAACCCCGCCGGGAGGGGGAAGGGGAGGTCCGAAAGGGCATCAGGTTCCCGAAGGTAGGGGCATGAGAGTGTGGGAGGGGAGTAAAGGGGAAGAAAGAATGTGTTATCGTTGTGGGCGGAAGGGCCATGTGAGGAGAGACTGTGTGGTGAAGTTACAATTGGTGGCTGGAGGGGGAAAGGGGGGCAGGGAGGAGTTCTGCCAACGGGTAGAAGTTATGGGGGTGGGGGTGGAGGGGCTGTTGGACTCTGGAGCAGACCAAACTATGCTAGCCCAGTCCTTGTGGGAGAGGATCAGGGAAAAGGGGGTTGGGGGAGGGGGGAAGAAAGGGCGAGAGGTCACCATACAGTGTGTGCATGGGACTTCCAGTAGGTACCCGTTGCGGCAGGTGAGGATCGTAGGCCCTTTGGGGGCTCATTGGGTCTGGGTGGCGGTACTACCTAGGTTGCCTCAGGCCCTTATCTTGGGAAGGGATTGGCCCCCATTTTCGCAATATTTGAAAGAGAGAGAGGGGTTAGTAGTTACCCGGTCCCAACGGGGTGCGGAGGGAACGGAGCAGGAGCAGGCTTTGGCCCAGATATTTCCGTTTCAGATGGAGATATTGGGGAACCCGGGGAAAACCAGGGATTCGGGGGGCATAGGAAGACGGGGCAGCGTCAGCGGGCTCAGTCTATGAAAGACTTGGAGCAGACGGCGGATTTCCCTGAGGAGGCAGGGGAGGTGCAGGAACAATTCCCCTCTTTTAAGAGGGAACAGCAAGCCGACCCTACTCTGCAATATGCTTGGACGCGGGCAAGGGAGGGGGACAGGGAGGTGCAGGGACCTGGGTTTGTGATAGAGCAGGGCCTTCTGTTTCGGACACCTGCAGGAAACGGAGGAGAGGGGGGACGGAGCCAGTTAGTGGTGCCGAGGGGATTTAGGAATCTACTGTTACGGGTAGCTCATGATCACCCTCTGGGGGGACATAAAGGAGCTCAGAATACGGTTTCCCAATTGTTACGGCGCTTTTATTGGCCCGGGATATATAAAGAGGTGGAAAAGTATTGTGAGTCTTGTCCTTTATGTCAGAAGGTGGCCGAACAGGGTCCAGGGAGAGTCCCTTTACATCCTTTGCCCCGCATAGGGACACCCTAGGCAGGATTGCGATGGACATAATTGGTCCTCTTCCAAAATCGACTCGGGGGTTCTCCTATATCTTAGTAATTATGGATATGGCCACCAGGTTTCCTTGGGCCATTCCGTTACGAAGCATTTCGGCTAAAGTTATTGCTGCGGAACTTATTCACATTTTCTGTGAAGTAGGATTCCCTCGGGAGGTGCTGACTGACCGGGGGTCTAACTTTAGATCACGGGTTCTAGCACAGGTATGGGAGGCCTTCGGGACTGTTCACATTTGTACGGCTGCATATCACCCGCAGACCAATGGCCTGGTAGAACGTTTTAATAAGACCCTAAAGACTTTGCTTAGGAAGGGAGTGGGCTCTTGCACGGAGAAATGGGATCAATTGCTGCCCTTTGTCCTGTATGTCACGAGGGAGTGTGTGCAGGCCACCCTAGGGGTGTCGCCCTTCGAGTTGTTCTTTGGGCGGGCACCAAGGGGGGTCTTAGATATAGTGAGAGAAAGATGGGTACCCCCGGAAGCCGAGGATAACACTGTAATATCTTATCTGCATGATTTAAAGGGGCGCTTGAGGCGGTTGGGGGTTTACTCTAGGGGCCGATGGCAGGCGGCTCAGCAGTATCAGAAGGCCGCCTATGATAAAAAGACCCGAGTCCGGGAGGTGGCGATAGGGGATAAAGTGCTGATCATGGTCTCAGATAGTCCTCATAAATTTAGTGGGAACTGGAGGGGTCCGATGATAGTTACGAGGCGGTTGGGCCCAGTCACGTATGAAGTGAGGAATGAACGGGGGAAGAGGCAGACTTATCATATAAATTTGATCAAACCTTGGCAGGCCCGGGAGGTTTGTTGGGCGACTGCAGAGGATTTAACGGAGGAGGATCTCGGTCCTCAGATATCGGAGATGGATTCTAAAGGGGGGTTGCAGGTGGGAGAGGATTTAGAGGGACCCCAAAAAGATCAGATAAGGGCTCTTTTGGGAGAATTTAAGGATGTGCTGACTCCTTGCCCCGGGGCAACGAGATTGATTACGCACGATATTGTAACGGGGGAGGGAAAGGTAGTAAGGCAAAGACCGTATAGGTTATCACCCATGAAGCAGCAAGAGGTGAATCGGCAGGTTAAGGAAATGTTGGAATATGGGGTGATTGAGGAATCACACAGCCCCTGGGCCAGCCCGGTAGTGCTGGTGCCCAAGACCGATGGAACCTGGCGGTTTTGCATTGATTTTCGGCAAGTTAATGCTCTATCGGACCCGGATGCTTATCCAATGCCGAGGATAGAGGAACTACTAGACCGACTAGGGTCAGCCCGGTTTCTGTCAACGCTGGACTTAACAAAAGGCTATTGGCAGATTCCGCTCTCTACTGCAGCTAAGCCCAAGACAGCCTTTTGTACTCCTCTTGGCCTGTTTCAGTTCAAGCGGATGCCATTTGGCTTGAATTCAGCGGCAGCCTCTTGCCAACGCCTGTTAGATCAGGTGTTGAGGCCTCATCAGGCATATGCCGCCGCGTATCTAGATGACGTCATCATACATAGCCAAGACTGGGGGTCTCATCTTCTACAGGTGGGGAAGGTATTAAAGGCTTTTCGGCAAGCTGGGCTTACACTGAATCCCCAAAAATGTTATTTTGCACAGAGGGAGGTGAAATATTTGGGTTACAAAGTAGGAAATGGCCAGATAAAACCATTACAGGGTAAAGTAGAGAGTATCCAACTGTTTCCCCGCCCGGAGACCAAGAAATTGATGAGGGGTTTTTTGGGGCTAGTGGGATACTATCGGAGATTCATTCCTCACTTTGCTACATTGGCCGCTCCTTTGACCGAGATGTTAAAGAAGGATAGGCCCAACCGGTTAAGGTGGGGGGAGGTGGAGCAGGGAGCGTTTGTGGCCCTACGGCAAGCCCTGTGTGAGGAACCTGTACTTAGGGCCATAGATTTTGATAGAGAATTTATTCTACACACGGACGCTTCGGGCACTGGGTTGGGGGCAGTGCTGTCACAGGTTTTTGAGGGGGAGGAACACCCAGTATTGTATTTGAGCCGAAAGTTGCTCCCTCATGAAACGAGGTATGCCACTATTGAAAGGGAATGTCTAGCCGTGAAATGGGCCATACAAAAATGTCAGTTCTATCTGGAGGGACGGACATTTAAATTGTTTACAGATCATGCCCCTTTAAAGTGGTTGTCCCGGATGAAAGATAGCAATGCCAGATTGATGAGGTGGTATCTGGCATTGCAACCCTTTCAATATCACATTGAGCATAAAGCAGGGAAGTTGTTGTCTCATGTAGATGTCTTGAGTCGGGTTGCTAGCCCGGGGAACGAGGGAAGGTTGGAAAAATGGGCTAGCAATCGCTTAAAGAGGGGGGTATGTGAGAAAGGGGGTGGCAAACCGGAGGGGTGGTGGAGGAAAGGGCTATCTGTGCCCGCCAGGGATCAAAAGAAGAAAGAGTGGGACTATAAGAACTACAAGTCCCAGAAGCCCGAGCTGAGCAGGAAGCAGGAGTGGGAGGAGAAGTCCTCTCAGAGGGGGAAGGGGGAGGAGGTTGATTGGGAGATGAAGTCAGAGGGAGGGGATGAGGAACACCTGTGGGAGAAGGGAGTGGTGGAACAGATGGATTGGCAAGGGGGGGAAGGGGGAGGGGAAACAGAGGAAATGGATATCTCAGCATTTGCTCAGGGCCATGAGGAGAGGAGAAAGAGGGCTGTGCATACTGGATCACAAAAGGTATGAATTCTTTAACCCAGTGGGTGGTTGTCAGGAGTTAGTGCTGACAAATGAGGGAGGTGGGTCTCTGGGTGTAGCCAGTATGCAGTGCTAAACCTAGAGGAATTCATACCGTAGGGGAAACTTTGGAACTTTATAGTGTTGCTTGAGAAAAGCTGAACTGTGTGATAAGCATTTGATTCTGAATAGAGACTCTAAAGAAAGGGGCCTGTGCCAGGAACAGGTCCCGGTCCCGAGGCCTGGTCGGGGACTTAATAGCCGGACTGGAAAGAACCTAGGCGGCTAGTCTATGAGGAGTGGGACTTCACCAGGAAACAGATACTTGCCAGTAGCCGGTAGGGGTTGAACTAGGGGGTGGGCTACTGGCTGGAGAGAACACAACGGTGTAAGCCTGAGGGAGGTTTGCATAACTTGCAAGGATTGCAGACAGCACGGAGAGGTGCGGCTGGATGGTAGACAGCACGGAGAGGTGCAACTAGAGAGCAGACAGCCCGGAGAGGAGCAGGAGTCTGACAGTGGTGCGGCTGGAGTACAGACAGCACGGAGAGGTGCAGCTGGATTGTAGACAGCACGGAGAGGTGCAGCTAGAGCGCAGACAGCCCGGAGAGGAGCAGGAGTCTGACATTTGGTGGCAGTGGTGGGATCGGTCGAGCCCGAGTTCCAGTAAGCCGAGGAGGAGGACGGAGGATCGAGACGGACCAGAAAGCTGGGGAGCTTGAACCCGAAGGCGAACAAACCTCCTGCTTCCGGTGAGCATAGTGGGAGCAGGGGGGGATTGGAGGGCGAAGTGGAAGTGTTGTGAAAGTCCACACTTGGGTTTTGTTTTCTCTTGTGTTTTCTTATAGGAAGAAGATTAAAGTTATCGGGATGGATCCGAAAGAGATGTTTGCCTTTATGACTCACCAATTTCAAAAGCAACAAGAGATGGCACATAAACTTATGGAGGAGTCGTTGGCAGCTTCCCGAGCACAGCAGCAGCCACTTTTGGACCTATTTCAGGAATTTCTGCGGACTGGAGGACGAATGTCCGGACCTAACGAAAATGGGACAACCGTGCGGGGCGAAGGGGCTGCTGGACTGGTAGGACCTGTGGGGGTGAACTGGTTACCTTGGGGAAAATTAACTGAAGCAGATAATATCGAAGATTATCTGGGGGCCTTTGAGAGGGTGGCGGTGACAGCAGGATGGCCTCAGGAGCAATGGACCCTAAGACTAGCTCCTGCGCTGGCTGGGGAAGCTTTAGCGGCTTTTCGGGCCCTACCTACAGGACAAATAACAGACTACCCAAGGCTGAAAGCCGCTATTTTGGATAGGTTTGGGCTAAGCAAGCATACGTACCGAAGGAGGTTTCGGGAGTTCAGGTGGGTGGAGGGAGAGACACCTAGGGTACTTGCTCAGAAACTAAGTGATTTGGCAGGAAAATGGTTAGAGCCTGAAAGACGGTCCATGCAACAGGTAATGGAAGACCTGGTGCTGGAACAGTTCTTGGAGTCCTTACCTAGAGGGCTTCAGGTTGACTTGATTAAGCGAGGCTGCAGTACCCTCGAGGAGGCAATCCAGAGCATGGATTGTTTCCTAGAGTCGCAGCATTGTGCCCACAGGGGAACCCCGCCGGGAGGGGGAAGGGGAGGTCCGAAAGGGCATCAGGTTCCCGAAGGTAGGGGCATGAGAGTGTGGGAGGGGAGTAAAGGGGAAGAAAGAATGTGTTATCGTTGTGGGCGGAAGGGCCATGTGAGGAGAGACTGTGTGGTGAAGTTACAATTGGTGGCTGGAGGGGGAAAGGGGGGCAGGGAGGAGTTCTGCCAACGGGTAGAAGTTATGGGGGTGGGGGTGGAGGGGCTGTTGGACTCTGGAGCAGACCAAACTATGCTAGCCCAGTCCTTGTGGGAGAGGATCAGGGAAAAGGGGGTTGGGGGAGGGGGGAAGAAAGGGCGAGAGGTCACCATACAGTGTGTGCATGGGACTTCCAGTAGGTACCCGTTGCGGCAGGTGAGGATCGTAGGCCCTTTGGGGGCTCATTGGGTCTGGGTGGCGGTACTACCTAGGTTGCCTCAGGCCCTTATCTTGGGAAGGGATTGGCCCCCATTTTCGCAATATTTGAAAGAGAGAGAGGGGTTAGTGGTTACCCGGTCCCAACGGGGTGCGGAGGGAACGGAGCAGGAGCAGGCTTTGGCCCAGATATTTCCGTTTCAGATGGAGATATTGGGGAACCCGGGGAAAACCAGGGATTCGGGGGGCATAGGAAGACGGGGCAGCGTCAGCGGGCTCAGTCTATGAAAGACTTGGAGCAGACGGCGGATTTCCCTGAGGAGGCAGGGGAGGTGCAGGAACAATTCCCCTCTTTTAAGAGGGAACAGCAAGCCGACCCTACTCTGCAATATGCTTGGACGCGGGCAAGGGAGGGGGACAGGGAGGTGCAGGGACCTGGGTTTGTGATAGAGCAGGGCCTTCTGTTTCGGACACCTGCAGGAAACGGAGGAGAGGGGGGACGGAGCCAGTTAGTGGTGCCGAGGGGATTTAGGAATCTACTGTTACGGGTAGCTCATGATCACCCTCTGGGGGGACATAAAGGAGCTCAGAATACGGTTTCCCAATTGTTACGGCGCTTTTATTGGCCCGGGATATATAAAGAGGTGGAAAAGTATTGTGAGTCTTGTCCTTTATGTCAGAAGGTGGCCGAACAGGGTCCAGGGAGAGTCCCTTTACATCCTTTGCCCCGCATAGGGACACCCTAGGCAGGATTGCGATGGACATAATTGGTCCTCTTCCAAAATCGACTCGGGGGTTCTCCTATATCTTAGTAATTATGGATATGGCCACCAGGTTTCCTTGGGCCATTCCGTTACGAAGCATTTCGGCTAAAGTTATTGCTGCGGAACTTATTCACATTTTCTGTGAAGTAGGATTCCCTCGGGAGGTGCTGACTGACCGGGGGTCTAACTTTAGATCACGGGTTCTAGCACAGGTATGGGAGGCCTTCGGGACTGTTCACATTTGTACGGCTGCATATCACCCGCAGACCAATGGCCTGGTAGAACGTTTTAATAAGACCCTAAAGACTTTGCTTAGGAAGGGAGTGGGCTCTTGCACGGAGAAATGGGATCAATTGCTGCCCTTTGTCCTGTATGTCACGAGGGAGTGTGTGCAGGCCACCCTAGGGGTGTCGCCCTTCGAGTTGTTCTTTGGGCGGGCACCAAGGGGGGTCTTAGATATAGTGAGAGAAAGATGGGTACCCCCGGAAGCCGAGGATAACACTGTAATATCTTATCTGCATGATTTAAAGGGGCGCTTGAGGCGGTTGGGGGTTTACTCTAGGGGCCGATGGCAGGCGGCTCAGCAGTATCAGAAGGCCGCCTATGATAAAAAGACCCGAGTCCGGGAGGTGGCGATAGGGGATAAAGTGCTGATCATGGTCTCAGATAGTCCTCATAAATTTAGTGGGAACTGGAGGGGTCCGATGATAGTTACGAGGCGGTTGGGCCCAGTCACGTATGAAGTGAGGAATGAACGGGGGAAGAGGCAGACTTATCATATAAATTTGATCAAACCTTGGCAGGCCCGGGAGGTTTGTTGGGCGACTGCAGAGGATTTAACGGAGGAGGATCTCGGTCCTCAGATATCGGAGATGGATTCTAAAGGGGGGTTGCAGGTGGGAGAGGATTTAGAGGGACCCCAAAAAGATCAGATAAGGGCTCTTTTGGGAGAATTTAAGGATGTGCTGACTCCTTGCCCCGGGGCAACGAGATTGATTACGCACGATATTGTAACGGGGGAGGGAAAGGTAGTAAGGCAAAGACCGTATAGGTTATCACCCATGAAGCAGCAAGAGGTGAATCGGCAGGTTAAGGAAATGTTGGAATATGGGGTGATTGAGGAATCACACAGCCCCTGGGCCAGCCCGGTAGTGCTGGTGCCCAAGACCGATGGAACCTGGCGGTTTTGCATTGATTTTCGGCAAGTTAATGCTCTATCGGACCCGGATGCTTATCCAATGCCGAGGATAGAGGAACTACTAGACCGACTAGGGTCAGCCCGGTTTCTGTCAACGCTGGACTTAACAAAAGGCTATTGGCAGATTCCGCTCTCTACTGCAGCTAAGCCCAAGACAGCCTTTTGTACTCCTCTTGGCCTGTTTCAGTTCAAGCGGATGCCATTTGGCTTGAATTCAGCGGCAGCCTCTTGCCAACGCCTGTTAGATCAGGTGTTGAGGCCTCATCAGGCATATGCCGCCGCGTATCTAGATGACGTCATCATACATAGCCAAGACTGGGGGTCTCATCTTCTACAGGTGGGGAAGGTATTAAAGGCTTTTCAGCAAGCTGGGCTTACACTGAATCCCCAAAAATGTTATTTTGCACAGAGGGAGGTGAAATATTTGGGTTACAAAGTAGGAAATGGCCAGATAAAACCATTACAGGGTAAAGTAGAGAGTATCCAACTGTTTCCCCGCCCGGAGACCAAGAAATTGATGAGGGGTTTTTTGGGGCTAGTGGGATACTATCGGAGATTCATTCCTCACTTTGCTACATTGGCCGCTCCTTTGACCGAGATGTTAAAGAAGGATAGGCCCAACCGGTTAAGGTGGGGGGAGGTGGAGCAGGGAGCGTTTGTGGCCCTACGGCAAGCCCTGTGTGAGGAACCTGTACTTAGGGCCATAGATTTTGATAGAGAATTTATTCTACACACGGACGCTTCGGGCACTGGGTTGGGGGCAGTGCTGTCACAGGTTTTTGAGGGGGAGGAACACCCAGTATTGTATTTGAGCCGAAAGTTGCTCCCTCATGAAACGAGGTATGCCACTATTGAAAGGGAATGTCTAGCCGTGAAATGGGCCATACAAAAATGTCAGTTCTATCTGGAGGGACGGACATTTAAATTGTTTACAGATCATGCCCCTTTAAAGTGGTTGTCCCGGATGAAAGATAGCAATGCCAGATTGATGAGGTGGTATCTGGCATTGCAACCCTTTCAATATCACATTGAGCATAAAGCAGGGAAGTTGTTGTCTCATGTAGATGTCTTGAGTCGGGTTGCTAGCCCGGGGAACGAGGGAAGGTTGGAAAAATGGGCTAGCAATCGCTTAAAGAGGGGGGTATGTGAGAAAGGGGGTGGCAAACCGGAGGGGTGGTGGAGGAAAGGGCTATCTGTGCCCGCCAGGGATCAAAAGAAGAAAGAGTGGGACTATAAGAACTACAAGTCCCAGAAGCCCGAGCTGAGCAGGAAGCAGGAGTGGGAGGAGAAGTCCTCTCAGAGGGGGAAGGGGGAGGAGGTTGATTGGGAGATGAAGTCAGAGGGAGGGGATGAGGAACACCTGTGGGAGAAGGGAGTGGTGGAACAGATGGATTGGCAAGGGGGGGAAGGGGGAGGGGAAACAGAGGAAATGGATATCTCAGCATTTGCTCAGGGCCATGAGGAGAGGAGAAAGAGGGCTGTGCATACTGGATCACAAAAGGTATGAATTCTTTAACCCAGTGGGTGGTTGTCAGGAGTTAGTGCTGACAAATGAGGGAGGTGGGTCTCTGGGTGTAGCCAGTATGCAGTGCTAAACCTAGAGGAATTCATACCGTAGGGGAAACTTTGGAACTTTATAGTGTTGCTTGAGAAAAGCTGAACTGTGTGATAAGCATTTGATTCTGAATAGAGACTCTAAAGAAAGGGGCCTGTGCCAGGAACAGGTCCCGGTCCCGAGGCCTGGTCGGGGACTTAATAGCCGGACTGGAAAGAACCTAGGCGGCTAGTCTATGAGGAGTGGGACTTCACCAGGAAACAGATACTTGCCAGTAGCCGGTAGGGGTTGAACTAGGGGGTGGGCTACTGGCTGGAGAGAACACAACGGTGTAAGCCTGAGGGAGGTTTGCATAACTTGCAAGGATTGCAGACAGCACGGAGAGGTGCGGCTGGATGGTAGACAGCACGGAGAGGTGCAACTAGAGAGAAGACAGCCCGGAGAGGAGCAGGAGTCTGACAGTGGTGCGGCTGGAGTACAGACAGCACGGAGAGGTGCAGCTGGATTGTAGACAGCACGGAGAGGTGCAGCTAGAGCGCAGACAGCCCGGAGAGGAGCAGGAGTCTGACACCATCCAGTCTTGCCTAATTTCTCTCTCTCTCTCTCTCTCTCTCTCTCTCCCATCCACTGCGGCTCTGCAGCACAGTCTCACTCCCTCCCTCCTGTGCACCTCTGCTGAGTCCCCACTAATAAACTACCATAGGAAACATGCAGGACCCAGCTTTCTGCAGCTCTCCTAGTGCTTCCTGTGCCAGTCCCGGAATTTACGTTAGAGGAGACGGGCCTGGTCAGGAAGCACTAGCAGCGCTGCGGAAAGCCAGGTCCCACACGTCTCCCATGATAGTCTATTAGCGCGAGTCTGGCAGAAGTGAAATGGGAGGGAGGGAGCCAACTGTGCTGCAGGGCCATGGTGGATGAGAGGGGAAAGGGAGCAGGCCCTGCACATAGTGAAGGTGCGGTTCAGGCTGCGGAAACAGCTGAGTCTAACAATAACAAAATAATAGCTAATCAAGAGCTGTTCTGGGCAGGTGTAGAGGGCAGGGACTAGGATTTCCAGGTGATGTCAGACCCTGGCTTGCATCTAATTAGGCCTGAACTTCCAGTCCCAGCTCAGTTGTTTTTGGGACCAGAGGTTCAGGCCAAATCAGCTGCAAGTCGCATCTGATATCCTTTGGAAAGTCTGAAGAGGGGGAGAAGCAGAGAGATAGAAACTACTTTTTTTTAACTACTTTCCAATTTTGTACTTTGTTACTAAGTATAAAAGTACAGCATAAATGTCACTTGTTACAAGTAAAAAGTATTGCAAAAAAATGTAACTCATTATAAGTAAAAGTACTGCCAATTGTACTTAAGTACTATAACGAAGTACAAGTACTTCGTTACTACCCATTTTTTGGGAGGGGGTAGGGAATGGAGCTAAATGGGTTTGTTTTATGCATGTTGGCAGTGAACCACTAGTGTGAGTCAAGTGCAGAGATGGTCAAGAGAAGTGATGGAAGAACAATCAGGTTGTCATCAAAGGCTTTATGCATACCATGACTGCTGTGACTGGCTCAGGCATTGACAAGTGATATTTTAAAAATAAAGCACATGAAATTGTGGACAAGCACACTGTGGGTTTTGCATTCCCCCCACCCACCTTGCTCCCTGACCCGATGCTCTGACAAACCTCCTCCAAACTCGACACCTCTTTCCCCAGTGTGCAGCATATCTGGCACTAGTGTTTACATTGACATCTGCCCATTAGGTTTTGCCTTCTTGAGTTAACTGACCTGAAAAGCAGTGTTAATGATTTTATAGGTATTTAGTCTAATGAATACTGCTCTCTGTTTTGTATGGCTCTGCCCTATTTTTAATGGATTTCTGTTAAGAAACAGTGTGTTTTAAACCTGTAAAAAGTATTGGATATTTTTGTGCCTTAATTCATTCCTGAAGTGTATTTCTTCTAGTGACCAGCAGGTGGTGTATGTTTTACATTAAAGCTGTTATAGAAAGTGAACGCTCCCTCTTTTAGTTTCACTCAAGGCACTGTTTACTAAGGCGCGTTAGCATTTTTAATGCATCTACCATTAGTGTGTGTGCTAACCGTGTAGGCGCTTATAGGGATATTGTAGGCACGTTCATGGTTAACGTGCGTTAAAGACGCTAACACACCTATAACATGGCTTAGTAAACAGGGCCCTCAGTGAAGAAGTGATCTACAGTACTGTGAGCAGTATACTTGTAAAACTTGTTGACTGGGCTCTGATTGGCCCAGGAGCTCATTTTCATTTGAAGAGTACTGGCTTTTGCTCCAGTCTTAGCGAGGAAGAAAAGAGAGCAGGATCTCTTTGCTGAGGATAGTAAACAAATAGTTATATGTCCTGATCTTCCCAAGTACTGTTTAGACAGTTAGTTTTCAAACTGATCCATTTTTCACTTACTTGTTACTGTTTGCTGATAGCACTTTTTCAGTCCACTATTCAATATTTTTATGAGAATAAACATAATTTGTTTGCCCTGCTTGTCTAGACTGATAAAGAATCCTGGTGGTTTATGTGTTGGGTTTGTGAGTGCTTTCTGGAAACTGTGGGACCACAGTAACCTAGAAATCAGTGGGGATAATTTGAGAGTGGGAAACTTGCCCAGAGGCCATGGGCGTACTTTGACAGTTTCATTTGGGGGGGGGGGGGGTCCAAAGGATGGGGCGGGGCATATTACCATATTCATTTATATATATAACCTTAGAAATGCATAAGCTCTATATGTAGATCCTTCAAGAGGTAATGTGTCATGATTTAGGCTCTAAAACCCTTTCTGATGGTTTGGTGCCACCTCAGTAAGGCAAACACACAATCTCTCCCCTGCAAATCACTATACACAAACTTGTGCAAAAACACACTTATAACCCTATCAAACCATAAAAGCACTAATTCCAAGGATGAGCTGCAACCTTATACATGGAAAGGCAGCACTGTAATTACACCAGGCTCTAAAACACCAGTACACTACTTAGTGAAAAAAACAAAAAGGACTGCAAATACTACACACTAGCAGAATACTGCACCTTGATCACACATGAAAATCACAGGACACAAGGAACTAGAAATAAGAAAAGATGAACGCAAAATACTGAACTGGAAAGTTACCTCAAGAAGTCAAACTTGGCATGCAGCAATACTAGAAAAATTTAAACTTACATGCAAAATATCACAGATGCTCATTTCCAAAAGCTGACATATTCCAATTAATAAATTCTGAATAAAATACTTTTTTTTCTACCTTTGTTGTCTGATCATTTAGTTTTTCTATTCGCTTTGGTCCCAGTGTCTTCTGTTTTATGCAGTGTCTTCTTTCCATTTGATATTTTTTCACTCACCATATCCACCATCCTCCTGTGTTCTTATGCTTCCTGTCTACCATCTGTAGCTCTATCCCTATCCTTCCTCCAGTTTCAGCATCTGCCCTCAAAGTGTTCCGATCCAGCCCTCAAATTCAGCAGTTTTCCCTCCATCCATATCCAGCATTTCTCCTCACTCCCCTCCCCTCCATCCATGTGCATCTACTTCCTCTGTCTTCACTCCCCTCCATCTATGTCCAGCATTTCTCCTCTCTCCCTTCCCCTCCATCTGTGTGCATCGCCTTCCTTTGTCTTTCCTTCCCTCCATCCTTGTCCAACATTTCTCCTATCTTCCCTGCCCTCCACTCCATCCATGTCCAGCATTTCTCCTCTCTTCCCTCCCCTCCATCCATGTGCATCTCCTTCCTGACTTCCCTCCCCACCATCCATCCATGTCCAGCAACTCTCCATTCTCCCCTGCCCTCTCCTCCATCCGTCCATATCCAGCAAATGTCCTCTCTCCCCTGCCCCCTCCAGCCATCTATCCATGTCCAGCAATTCTCCTCACTCCTCTGCCCTCTCCTCCATGTCCAGTGATTTCTCTTCTATCCCCTGCCCTCCCCTCCATGTCCAGCGATTCTCCTCTGCCCATGCCCTACCCTCCATGTCAAGCAATTCTCCTCTGCCCCTGCCCTCCCCTTCATGTTCAGTGATTTTGCCTCTCTCCTCTGCCCTCTCCTCCCATCCATGTCCAGCGGTTCTCCTCTGCCCTCCCCCTTATCCACATCCAATGATTCTCCTGTGACCCCCACCCTCCCCTCCCATCCATGTCCAGTGACTTCCCCAGCTCCCCCTTTTCAGTCTCCTTCAGTTCCAACCCAGCCCCACATGCCCACCCTCAGCTCCCCGACAGCCTTCCTCTCTGTTCCTTCTTGCCCCCCTGCACTTAAACCTTTTATTTTAAGTTGTAGCGACGGCAGTGAAGAAAACAGCACAGCAGGCTCGCCTCGGAGCCTTTCCCTTCCCTCACAAAGTGTCCCGCCCACGCGGAAACAGGAAATACATCATCAGAGGAAGGCGGGACACTGAGTGAGGAAAGGAAGAAACTGGAGGCAAGCCTGCTGTGCTGTTTTTTTCACTACCATCGCTACAACTGAAAATAAAAGGTTTAAACACGGGGGGGGGGGGGGCGTGAAGGAATGGAGAGAAGTGCTGTCGAGGAGGTAAGGGTGGGAAGGAGCGACTGAGAGCTGCCTGCAGTGTTGTGCTGGCCCTGTGTGTGTGTGTGGGGGGGGGGGGGCAATGCCCCCTCACCCCCCCCAAACTATGCCCATGCCAGAGGCAGTTGTGACTCAGTTAGTAGGAGGAGAGTACTATTTTAGAGCACAAGCAGCAGGTGCAGGTGAACATGAGCTGTTCTGGGGATAAACCCTCTAAGTGGCTGCAGGGTAACCACAGGAGGGTGGCTAAGTGTTTCATGACAATTTCCTTTTCTTCTTTTTTTTATAGTTTAATTGTTTTTTGTTTTTATTGTAAACTGCCCTGACTATTCAACAGAAATTGCAGTTTAACATGCTTTTAATAAACATAAATACATCAGTGGAATAATTAATGAAAATTATTTAAAACTACTACTACTAGTACTACTACTACTTAACATTTCTAAAGTGCTACTAGGGTTACGCAGCACTGTACAATTTAACATAGAAGGACAGTCCCTGCTCAAAGAGCTTACAATCTAAAGGACACGTGAACAGTCAATCTGATAGGGGCAGTCAAATTGGGGCAGTCTGGATTTCCTGAAAGAGTTAGGTGCCGAACGCAGCATTGAAGAGGTGAGCTTTAAGCAAAGACTTGAAGATGGGCAGGAAGAGGGCTTGGCGTAAGGGCTCGGGAAGGTTGTTCCAAGCATAGGGTGAGGCGAGACAGAATGAGCGGAGCCTGGAGTTGGCGGTGGTGGAGAAGGGTAATGAGAGGAGGGATTTGTCCTGTGAACGGAGGTTTCGGGCGGGAACGTAAGAGGAGATGAGGGTAGAGAGGTAGTGAGGGGCAGCAGACTGAGTGCATTTGTAGGTAAGAAGGAGAAGCTTGAACTGTATGCGGTATCTGATTGGAAGCCAGTGAAGTGACCTGAGGAGAGGGGTGATATGAGTATATCGGTTCTGGCGGAATATAAGACGTGCAGCAGAGTTCTGAACAGATTGTAGGGGGGGTAGGTGGCTAAGTGGGAGGCCGGTGAGGAGTAAGTTGCAGTAGTCAAGGCGAGAGGTAATGAGAGCGTGGACGAGAGTTCGGGTGGTGTGTTCAGAGAGGAAAGGGTGAATTTTGCTGATGTTAAAAAGGAAGAAGCGACAGGTCTTGGCTATCTGCTGGATATGCGCAGAGAAGGAGAGGGAGGAGTCAAAGATGACTCCGAGGTTGCGGGCAGATGAGACAGGGAGGATGAGGGTGTTATCAACTGAGATAGAAAGTGGAGGAAGAGAAGAAGTGGGTTTTGGTGGAAAGACGATGAGCTCGGTCTTGGACATGTTCAGTTTCAGGTGGCGGTTGGACATCCAGGCAGCAATGTCGGATAAGCAGGCTGATACCTTTGCCTGGGTCTCTGCAGTGATGTCTGGTGTGGAGAGATACAGCTGGGTGTTATCAGCATAGAGATGATACTGGAAACCATGAGATGAGATCAGGGAGCCCAGGGAAGAGGTGTAGATTGAGAAGAGAAGGGGTCCAAGGACAGATCCCTGGGGAACACCAACAGATAGCGGGATGGGGGTGGAGGAGGATCCAGGAGAGTGAACTCTGAAGGTGCAGTGGGAGAGATAGGAGAAGAACCAGGAGAGGACAGAGCTCTGGAACCCAGTGTGGCAAGAAGTAAATCATGATTGACAGTGTCAAAAGCGGCGGATAGATCGAGGAGGATGAGGATGGAGTAGTGGCCTCTGGATTTGGCAAGGAACAGGTCATTACAGACTTTAGAGAGTGCTGTTTCTATCGAGTGTAGAGGGCGAAAACCGGATTGAAGTGGATCGAGGATAGCATGAGAGGAGAGAAAATCAAGGCAGCGGCTGTGAACGGTGCGCTCAAGTATTTTGGAGAGGAAGGGTAGGAGGGAGATGGGGCGGTAGTTGGAGGGACAGGTAGGGTCAAGTGATGGTTTTTTGAGGAGAGGTGTGACTACGGCATGCTTGAAGGTGTCAGGGACAGTTGCAGTGGAGAGAGAGAGGTTGAGGATATGACAGATGGCGGGGGTGACAGTATGAGAGATGATGTTAAGTAGGTTGGTGGGGATGGGATCAGAAGAGCAGGTGGTGCATTTCGAGGAGGAAAGAAGACGAGTGGTTTCCTCCTCGGTGATGTCGTGAAAGGAGGAGGAGGAGGAGGAGGCCTGGGTTGATTGGTTGAGGGAGAGGGTTGAAAGGTGAAGAGGAGGAGATGGCTTGGTAGTGAACTCAAGGTTGATCTTTTGCACCTTGTTGCGGAAGTAATCGGCCAGTGATTGAGGAGAGAGCAAGGGATGGTGGGAGCAGAGGGCACTTTAAGGAGGGAGTTAAGGGTGGCGAAGAGACGGCGGGGGTTGGAGCTGAGAGAATTGGTCAATTGGGTGTAATAATCCTGTTTGGAAGGAAATCTGAATGGGTGCGGGATTTCCTCCAGAGGCGTTCAGCAGATTGGGTGCAGGAGCGAAGGTAACGGATGCAAGGGGTCAGCCATGGCTGGGGAATGGTACGCTTAGTGGGATGGGAGGTGGATGGTGCGAGGGTGTCCAGAGCAGAGGAGAGAGTGGCATTGTAAGCGGAGACAGCCTTGTTGACAGACTTGGAGGACATGATGGAAGGGAGGAGATTAGAAATACTAGGGGATAGGGTGGGATGGTCAATAGCTTGGAGATTCCTGGAGGTAGTGGTTAAAGTTGGACGGGGCTGAGGGGGGGGGTGAAGAAGTGTGAAGGTGATCAGGTGATGATCGAAGAGAGGGAGAGCAGAAGAGTGGAAATTGGAGGGAGAGTCAGAAGAGGAGAGGATGAGGTCAAGACAATGGCCGTCTCGGTGAGTAGGGGTGGTGGAGCATAGCTGGAGGTTGAAGGAGGATGTTAGAGTGAGGAACTGAGAAGCATGAGGGTCGGATTGGTCATCAACGTATATGTTAAAGTCTCCGAGAATGAGGGACGGAGATGAGGGTTCGAGAAAAACGGAAAGCCAGGCATCAAAGTCGGTGAGGAAGGGAGGGATTTATTAGGGGGGCGGTAAATGACTGCCACTCTGAGTGGCAATGGGTAGAATAGCCAGATGGAGTGTGCTTCAAAGGATGAGAAGCAGTGAGACTGCAGTAGGAGGAGGGGTTGGAAACTACAGGGAGAGAGTAGAAGCCGGACGCCTCCACCGCGGCCAGCTGGGTGGGGAGTGTGGGAGAAGAGATAACCTCCATGGCAGAGGGCCGTGACCGAGGCAGAGTCATCAGGGGAGAGCCAGGTTTCAGTTAGGGCGAGCAGTTGAAGGGAACGAGAGATGAAGAGATCGTGGGTGAAGGGCAGTTTGTTGCAGACCGAGTGGGCATTCCATAGGGCACATGAGAAGGGGAGGGAGGAGGGGGGAAGGAGGGGAATAGAGACGAGATTGGAGACATCATGGAATCGTTTGCATGGATAGGAGGAGGACAGGTGAGGGGGGCCTGGATTAGGATTAATATCTCCCGCGGATAGCAAGAGGAGGAGCAAGAGAGTGCGGAGGAGGGTGGGGGAGGTCGGGCGACGAAGGCGACGAAGACGGGATGCACTTAGGAGGAATAGTGATGGGTTAATGGCAGGAAGGAAGTGTTGAAGATTAAGAGCTAGGAAGGAGGAGGAGGGGGACAAGAGAGATGGTGAGGTGGTGAGGGATTGGGGTGAATAGGGTATTGCCGTAGCGAGCAGGATGGGAGGGGACATGGGTGGGCAATGATTTCCAGCTGTAGGGGGAGGGTAAAAAGATTAGGAAGGGACAGGGCAAGGAAGAGAATGTGGACAGGGGCCATAAGTAGTGATTGAGGTGTAACAGGTGTATGTGTAGTGACTGGGGTGTGAGGCAGATGTGGAGGCTTGGAATTGGTGGAATTGATGGAATTGATGGACTGGAAAGCAGGTAAGTCAATGGCTGACAAGCTAGCAGGCGGGCTGGAATAAGCTGGTGCAGATGGACAGGAACGAGCAGGGAGAATTGATGGAATTGATGGACTGGAGAGCAGGTAAGTCAATGGCTAACAAGTTAGCAGGCAAGTAAGTCAATGGCTGACAAGCTAGCAGGCAGGCTGGAACAAGCTGGTGCAGATGGACAAGAATGAACAGGGAGAAGCTGGATCAGGCGGGCCGGAACAAGCTGGATCAGGCGGACTGCAACAACTGGAGCGGAGGGATTGGAACAAGTTGGTGCAGATGGACAGGAACGAGTAAGGAGAAGCTGGGAGAAGCTGGATCCAACGGACTGCGGCAAGCTGGAGCAGGACGCTGATCAGGCGGGCTGGAACAAGTTGGTGCAGATGGACAGGAACAAGCAGGGAGAAGCTGGATCCGACGGACTGCGGCAAGCTGGAGTAGGTAGCTGAACAGGCGGGCTGGAGCAAGCTGGTGCAGATGGACTGGAACGAGCAGGGAGAAGCTGGGAGAGGCTGGATCCGACGGACTGCGGCAAGCTGGAGCAGGTAGCCGATCAGGCGGGCTGGAACAAGCTGGTGCAGATGGACTGGAACGAGCAGGGAGGAGCTGGAAGAAGCAGGATCCGACGGACTGCGGCAAGCTGGATCAGGTAGCTGGAACATGCAGGGAGAGGCTGAACAAGCTGGATCAGGCGGGCTGGAACAAGCTGGAGCAGGTGACTGGAACAGGCAGGGATAAGCTGGATCCGACGGACTGGGACAAGTTGGAGCAGGTAGCTGGAACAAGCAGAGAGAGGCTGGATCAGGTGGACTGGAACAAGCTGGATCAGGCGGGCTGGCACAGCTGAAGCAGAAGGACTGGAGCAAACAGGGAGAAGCTGAGCAGGCGGGTTGGAACAAACTGGATCAGGCGGGCTGGCACAGCTGAAGCACAAGGACTGGAGCAAACAGGGAGAAGCTGAGCAGGTGGGTTGGAATAAGGTGGATCAGGCGGGCTGGAAGAAGCTGGAGCAGATGACTGGCACAAACAGGGAGGAGCTGGATCAGGCGGACTGGAACAGGCTGGTGCAGATGGACTGGGACGAGCTGGATGAGGTGGATCAGGCGGACTGGAATAAGCTGGAGTAGATGGCTGGAACAAGCAGGGAGAAGCTGGATCCGACAGACTGCGGCTGGAACAAGCAGGGAGAAGCTGGATCCGATGGACTGCGGCAAGCTGGAGCAGATAGCTGCAACAAGCAGGGAGAGGCTGGAGCAGGTAGCTGGAACATGCAGGGAGAGGCTGGACGAGCTGGATCAGGCGGGCTGGAGCAAACTGGGGCAGATGGCTGGAACAAGCAGGGAGAATCTGGATCTGACGGACTGGGACAAGCTGGAGCAGATGACTGGAACAAGCAGGGAGAAGCTGGATCCGACGGACTGGGACAAGCTGGAGCAGGTAGTTGGAACATGCAGGGAGAGGCTGGATCCGGCGGGCTGGATGGACTGGCTGGAACAGCAGGGAGGAATTGGGTCAGGTGGCCAGGAACACTCCGAACAGATGTACCGGAACAGGCAGGTGGGTTGGAATAGGCCGATGGATCAGAGCAGGCAGGGAAAAGTTGGGTTGCAGACTGGAACAAGCTGGGGCCGATGGAACAAGCTGGGTCTGCAGACTGGAACAAGCTGGGGCCGGTGGACACTGCATCTGTCGGCCCGACACAAAGGGTGCTGGATGCAGCCAGACGCAGGCCGGGGCTGATGGACTCTGCCTCCCTCTGTTCTCGGTCGCATAAAAAATGCATTGCATTGTGCTTAAATCCAGAAGTTTTAGAACTATTTTGAAATACACTCTAATTATCCAAATTAATTCAAGTGTTAATAGGAATTAACATTGATTCTAGCTAGGTTGCAGAAAAATCTTCCAGCTCCCCCCTCCTCAAAAAAGAAAAGAAAGAAATACCCATTAATATAAGCAAAGTAGAGTTAAAGTGTTATGTAAAGCTGAGTGAAAGAACTACAAAGCACAAATATTTCTATCCAGCTGTAATTAGATCATGAGAAATAGTGGTATTTTGCAATAAGTTGAAGTCAGCACATTTGTAATTTTACTGCAGTGCCCATTCACATATTCCTGGGAGGACAATAATGCCAGAATAATTTAATGAAGATTGACCCAAAACTGCTATGAAGCAATTTCAAGAAAGCTATAAGACTGTTGAGATAACTATAGCTTTGCAGGCGTCAAAGACTTCTATCACTTACTGTAAATAAACTCAAAACAGATTCAATTAAAAGGAGTTGAATTATGGTGCTAAGAATCTGCTATCCATGTTTTCCATATAAGTCTCTTCACAGAAACTCACTGATGGATTTTTTTTTTTCTTATACAGTAAAATGGAAATGCTGATATAAGCCAGCACATGTGAGCTACAAAAAAAGCAGCTTCACTTTGCTTGATTAGTTTTTATGGCTCTGATATTCAGCAGGGCAAATCTGGAGTATAAAACCAAAACTGGTTATGTCACTGGTTTTAAATATATTTGATTAAAGTTAACCAGATAAAAATATCCACTATAGCACAGGAATTTGTATTTACTAGCATAACTACGGTAGTTACAATCCAACTGATATTCAAAGCTCATTAACCAGCCCGACGCGGTCACTAACCAGTTAAATAGCATATCATCTATTTATTTATTTATTTTATTACATTTGTACCCCACATTTTCCTCCTAGTGGAAGGTTCAATGTGATTTAAAATTAACTTAGGAGAAAACAGGTTACATGTTAAAAGCCATATAGTGCAACTTTGCCAGGTTCAGAACAATTCGAGTTTGTGGCTAAGGAGTGTTGACCTGTTAATTCTTAGACTAGGTAGATTCATTGGGGAAGGATGATTTGAAGAGGTGGACTTCCAGGTGCTTTCTGAATTGTAAGCAGCTGTTCATGGTTTTTAGACCTTTTGTAAAGCGTTCCAGATTTTGGTGCAGATGTGAGAAAAGCTTGTTGTGTGTGTGGTTTTGTATTTCAGGCCTTGGCATCTGGGGAAGTAGAGGGTAAGGTAGGATCTCGCTCTCTTGGTTGCATTGCGTAGTGGTAGGATTATTTGGTCAGTCATGTAGGCCAGAGAGAGGCCAAAAATAATTCTGTAGGTCAGGGTACAGATCTTGAAAGATATACAAGATTTGATTGATAACTAGTGTAGGTTTTGGAGTAGGGCTCTTGCACTTTCAAATCTATTTTTACCAAAAATAAGTCTTGCTGCAGTGTTTTGCACTGTTTGAAATTTCTTTAAAGTTTGTTTCTTACATCCTGAGTAGATTACATTATGATAGTCTGCATGGGCAAGTACCATGGTTTGGACAAGAGTACGGAAGATGTCCCATGGAAAATAATTTTTTATGCATTTGAGTTTCCACATAGGCTGGAACATTTTCTTAGTAGTGCTTGCTACCTGTTTGTCGAATGATAATTCACGATCTATAGTGATTCCTAGGATCTTCAGGTCATCTGCTATCAGAAGAGTGGTTCCCATAGCATTGGGAATTGATTGGTATTGTATGGTGATGTATCAAGCACTGTGTTTTTCCCTATTCAGTTTCAGTTTGAAAGTTGATGCCCAAGATTCCATGATATTTATACTGTCTGTGATTTTGGCAGTAATTTCGGATATACTTTTATTGAAGGGGATAAAGATAGGTACATCAACAGTGCATATGAAGGGACTGAGACCTCCATTGGATAGGGATTGTGCAAGAGGGACCATCATTAGGTTGAAGAGTATTGGTGAAAGTGGAGAACACTGGGGTATGCCGTATTCTGCTTTCCATGGGTTGGAGATCATAGAGTCTTGTTTCACTTGGTAGGATCTGGTGGTCAAGGATCCCATTAGCCATTCAAGCACCTTCCCTCCTATTTCTGTTTTGTTGAGAATTCTTTGTAGGATGATGTGGTTAACCATGTTCAATGCACTAGACATGTCAAACTGCAATAAGAGAATATTTTTCCCAGTTCATATTTCCCATTTGAATTTAGCTCATAGTGTGATTAGTACCATTTCTGTGCTGTGGTGAGGCCTGAAACCTGATTGGGGTTCGTGTAGAACAGAAAATTTGTTGAAGCATTCTGTGAGTTGTTTGTCTATGAAGCCTTCTATTATTTTAGTCGTTAGAGGTATAGATGTAACTGATCTGTAGTTTGATGTGTCTATAATATTTTTCTTGGAATCTTTTGGGCTTGACGTAAGTAATATGTTGCCCTTTTACTTTGGGAACCAGTCTTCTTGGAACATGAAATTAAGGCAGGAGGTAAATTGGTCAATGAATTGGTCTGGGGGGGGGATTCATAATGTAGTTAGGACATATGTCTAGTGAGTAGTATGCGGTTGAGAATTTTCTTATAGCTTGTGTTACTGTTTTGTTGGTGAGTTGAATGAAGGTCGTCCAAGTCCTGTCTGCTGGTGATTCCTCTGCGGGGTAGTCAAGTTCATCTAGCAGATTTTCAAGATTGGTATTAACCTGTGACTAACCACCAATAATCAGCATTGACTATCTCCTCTGAATATTGCCAGTTAGCACCTAGCGCATAACTGGCTATATCGTGCAAATTATCTGGTTAGGCACCGATATTCATGGCCTAACAGGATGTTTAGCTTCAAATTGCTCAACTGGTTAACTTTTTAGTGGTTAAAAAGCCCCTGATTTTCAGTGCTGGTCACTGGAAATGGCCTGGCATTGAATATTTGAGTATAGCGCCTACAGCAGACAGCAAAAGCACTGCCTGCCACTGGCAGCTTTTGAGCTATCCTAAATTAGACCACTTAGCTATGCATGTGCTGGCACTGAATATTGCCAGTACCCACATAACCCCAGGCTCCTCCCCAGTGCCGCCCCGAGCACTGCCCCTGATCTGCCCCCTTTTTTCGTTGGGCAGTCTGTAGGGATATTCATCGTCTCTCTCCAGTTAAGTGCCACAGCCCGCTAAAATCGCTTTGAAAATCATCCAGAATATCTTTAACTGGGTAATGCTTGATCTTGGCATAATGAAGGTAATTCTATAATAGATACTTACAAACTAGTGCATAGATGTAATCTGGTCATTTACACGTGTATGTATCCACTTAGGCATGTTGAGTAGAATAACAGCATTTAGGCACATTCCTGCAACCTAAAACTAGGTGGCTCTTTATTCCTTTATGGTGAATTGATAACTGGATGCACACCTCACACTGCTCCCCGATATATAGTAAACAGTTAAACTTTAACTGGACAACTAGTTGTTTCTTTACAATACTTTAATCAAACAGCCCAACATTCGGTACATACCTGCATCAAGAGAATATTCTAGTTATATCAAAGCACATCATAAATTATGCAACAAAATACGGCATATTACTTATCCAAGAATGTCATACTCGCCAAAGATAATTCTAAAAATGTAATATTATTGCACCAACCCTTCTCTTTCCATTCTTTAGGTCACTGCTCACAAAATCCCTTAAAAGAGAATCTTAAGCCTCATATTTATAAATGTATCCAAGAATAGTCCCAAATCCCCTTTGGACACAACCAATGACTGCCAAACCCTAACTCAGTTAAACTGATGCAGAAATGCCTTCCACAACTCCAAATTCTCTCTAATTTCTTTTGTTACTGTAATAAAATGATGCCTTTTTTTTACCCCTCACGTCATCAAAGCCAAATGGCCCATAAAAACCCTTCCCATTGTGATTACATGATAGGCGTAATGAAAATGCCCCAGTGAAAACTAGACCTGCCCTAAGATCAGTTTTGGACAAAAGTATACCTTGCCATCAAAGTACACTTACCTAATAAAGCTGGCTCCACAAATAAAATGATCCAAAGGTAACCCGGGTTTCACTCTCGCTCCAGTATCCTCAGGCACCAACTAGCTCTCAGGGTCGGACACCCTGGACCCAGGCCACAAACAAACAGATTTCTTTTACAACTCTCAACACTCTAGGCTGGGCGCAGGCCAGGGCCAGATAAAATCTAATAGGCTGTAGGGTGCTAGCCAGGTCTTTTACCCTTTACTCTTTCTTTGGTAGTCTAGGAGCAGACACTTTCACTCTCACACAGCAAAGAAAACTCCAGAACAGGGTTTTTGTAATCCAAACTCAAACTTTACTGAAAACACTTCAACAAAGGATTCATCCAGATCTCAAGTATTCTGGAGGCTTCAATCCTTTCAAAGTAGAACAGTGGGTTCATTTTCAAAACAGAAAAACACCTAAAAAGTGGCATAAAGTAGCATTTGAACATTTTTCTCAAAAACATCCAAATCAGCATTTTCAAAACCTATTTTTAGACATGTTTCTTTGAAGTCCGTCAGAAGTGCATCCAAATCTTAAGGGGACATATCAGGGGTGTGTTCAGGGCGGGACTTAGGCGTAACTGAGACTTAGACATTTGTTAGCCATAATGGAAGAAAACAAAACTGTCCAGGACTAAAACATTTTGAGCCAGACCTGTTTTTATAATGAATAAGGCACAAAAAGGTGCCCTAAATAACCAGATGACCATTGGAGGGAATCAGGGATGATCTCCCGTTATGCCCCCAGTGATCACTAACCTCCTCCCACTCCCCAAACATGTGATGAAAAACATTAGTTGTCAGCCTCTGTGCCAGTCTCAGATATTATACACAGGTCCATTAGAACAGCATGCAGATCCCTGGAGCAGTCTAGTGGTGGGTGCAGTGTAGGCTTCTACCTCCCCCTACCTGTTACACTTGTGGAGGAAATTGTGAGCCCTCCAAAACTCACTAGAAACCCACTATACCCACATATAGGTGCCCCCTTCACCTGTAAGGGCTATGGTACTGGTGAACAGTTGAGGGTAGTGGGTTTTGGGTGGGTCAGCACACAGGGAGCAATGGTCAGATGTGTACCTGGGAGCATTTTATGAAGTCCACTGCAATGCCCTCTAGGGTGCCCTATTGCTTTCCTGGGATGTCAGGGGGACCAGTGTACTAAAAATTCTATCTCCTCCTACATCCCAATGGCTTGATTTTGTGTGTTTTGCACTTGGATAGTTTTTTTTTTTTTTTCAAAAATGGATGAAAAAAATAAAATGTCCAAATCACAAAACCTTCTAGTTTCGAAAACAAAAGATAGACATTTTTCTTTTTTTAAAATGACATTCTTTGCTATTCAGATTTTGGAAATTTTTTGCAAAACGTCATATCGAAAATGCTCCTCCAAATCAATTTAATCCAATGAGATATCCTGTACAAATAAGTCAGAGCCAAACTCACTTTTTGTAAATCTTGCAGTATGAACATATTTACAGTTTCTCCTGTTCATAACTCATCCTTTCTGGGCAAAACAATCCATGGCTGTGCATGCAAGCACTGATACAACAAGCAATCTTCTTTCGGGACCAGACCTCCTTGTCTGTCTGCCTCTCCCAAAGAAGCAGCTCTCTGGGCTACTATCTTTGGCTCCAACAGGCTCTTTCTCTATTTCTGCTCTCAGGCTGCGCTTCTCTTCTTCACACATGGATCACTCTCCCACTTCATGGTTACTGCTTGGATTGGCAAACACCTCTCCTTGGTTCAGCCTTAGTTTATTAATCTCACCATCACACCCCCTCTCCTCCAGAGTCCTGGCAGGGCTAGAGGCAACCAAAGACCTTGTGCTCTCCCCAACAACAATATTTAATAACTCAAAACTCCACCCCTACTGTCATTCAAAGACCATAAACATTTCCCTCAGCACCTTTCCATAAATACTCCCGTTAAGGATGGACTTCTCACTTCTCCCATACAACCCACTTCCCTCTCCCCAGTGACTCTAGGGAGGCCTGCCATCACTTAGTAATCCCCATTATATTGGGGGATTGCACAAATAATGCCCTGTAGAGTAGGTTTCAGCCATCTTTGCCATTACCCAATGAACAAAAGTGGCCAATGCTTAAAACAGGTGCATGATATTGAGCAATCCATTGGCACAAATTTATCAAAATAAGCTTGCCCCTCAAAAACTCAAACGATGGAACAAATCAAGATTAGCTGGCAGCAAGCAGAATGCTGTCTCATATCACCTTTGGTGTATGGACATTTCATCACATGAGAACTGGCTTCAACTTCCTCTGTGGTTCCTTGTAATCCTGGCCAACTCATTTAATACTCCATTGCCTTAGGTTCAAAAACATAGATTGTGAGCTCACTAGGGCCAGAAAAAGTACCTACACATAATAAATGTAAACGGTTTTGGTTGTACCACAGAATGGCAGTATATCAACTCCATGACCTTTTACCCATAATGGATTGGCACCTGTTCTTTTTGCACCTAAATGTGATCCTCATTAAAACTTCTTGCACATAAATTTTTTTTGCAAGGCTCATATTTAGGCACAGAACAACGTTTTCATCACCCAGCATTTTATAACTTGAAAATCTAAATGCACTCAAGTTATTTGCACACAAATTGAGCAGAGATATGTACATATATATCACATATTGGCATCATTTCTGCAAGCCAAATAAAACATATCTTTCTTTTGCATAGGCAATGAACTACAGTACTGCATTTTTATCAGTATACCATGTGCAAAAAGAGAATTTGACTGGGCAAAAAGAGGACCCCACTGGTTATTCAAACAATTTTTTTTAATTTTACACAAGAGTCCAAAATAGAGAGTTAATGTTTATTAACAAGGGACCACCCTTAACACTGGAAGGTACTACCTGAACTAAATCTGTTAATATTTATGGTTTTTTTTTTTTTTTTTTGCATTGACGTCATCATTGTCTGTTAATGTTGAGTTTTTGGTCTGTTGTACAGACATTTGATTTGCATTTTGAGCTCAGAAGAGAGTGATTGAGTTCAGATGGGGACCACACTTGGGCCTATGTGTTGGGAGTTCAACATCTGCTATCTTATGCCAACCTTTGAACTTATGCTACAGTGCATAATCACACCTTTGTTGGATTATTGTAATTTTCTATATTTAGGATTACCTGCAGGTAGAATCAATCTTTACAAGTACCATTGTGAATTTACTTACTGGCACACCCAGGTTTTCTCATATTGCACCTATTCTTAAAGATTTGCACTAATTGCCCATTCAATGGAGGATTTCATTCAAAATTTTAACATTGATTTTTAAAGCATGGGATAATTATTGTCACAAGTTCCTCAAGAATTTATCACCCTTGGAACAAGATGGCGGCCAGAGAGGAAGTAGATCTCTGAGCTCCCGATCTCTGCTAAAGTCGGCGGTGAAGTGAACTTTCTACCCGATACCATCATGGGGAAAAGAAAGGGGAAAGCGGTGAAACCAACCTCCTCTGGTCCCGTTAATTCCACTCCCCGCCAACAGACGCTCGAGAATTGTGGAATTCAGAGACTGGAGTTGCAGACGCCCACGATGGCCAGTTTCGATGTTTCTTCATCAAACTACAGCATGGAAGGCGTCTCGTTGAGTTCGCCTTCATTCACTGCCCCTCCTCGACCCGGAACTTCTTTTGCAGTCGGAGAACAGCTAGAAGAGCGGACCGAAGTGCCTAGCTCCCAAGCTGTGTTAGGAGGTCCCGCTGCAAGTGTGCCCTTAGAAGCGACTTCCATCGTGAAAGATGGGGGAAACCCCACTTCTGCTAAGGCTTCGAGGGACGTATCCGGAGAAGTTCGGGGAGTAGTTAAACCAGCAGTGATAACTTTAGAGAATCTCTGGGACGTCATGCAGAGCATGAATAAGAACCTGATCCAGGTAATTGATATTCTAAGAGAAGATTTATTATCAGCTAAATCTATGCAAACCCTGACAGCCTCTCAAGCTCAAAAAAATAAGGAGAACATTGAAAATATGGATGGGGAATTGAAATCTTTACAAAATCTTACGACTTTAATAATTAAAGATAAAGAGACTCTGGTAAAAAGAATCGAGTATCTTGATAATCAGAATAGGAGGAATAACCTGAGATTCCTTAATTTTCCTAAAGCACCTTTAATACCACCTATAGATTTGCTTAAGAAATATTTTGAAGAAATCCTAAAAATTCCTAAAGAAAGTTTTCCTCCTGTTGTTAAGACTCAATATATATTCGGGAAATCTTCTAAACCAGAATGCTCACCTGAATTGAATGTAACAGCCTTTCTAGAAGACTCTCTTGAGACAATTACACAAAGATTGACTTTATTAGTTACTTTTGCTTTTGAAGTTGACAGGAATAATATATTCCGCTTATATTTCAAGAATATGCAAGCCACTTTTTTGGGGGGTAAAATTCAGATTTACCCGGATCTTAATAGAGATACGCAACGGAGAAGGCGAGAGTTTTTGGCTCTTAAACCGAGGACTCTCGCCTTAGGAGGGACTTACATCTTGAAGTATCCATGTAGATGCCTGGTAACTGTTAGTAATGTTACTTATGTTTTTCTTGACCCCCAAAAAATGGCTGAATTTATAATTGCTAAGGAAAAGGGAACTGTTCAGCCCTGAATGGCCCCAATGGCATGCTGGTTATACCATCTAGTGGATGTCTAATACTCATCTCTCTGAGTGATTGTAGAAGGAAATGTATTTTCTTTTCCTTGTTTTCCCTTAATGTTTTGTTTTCCTATATCTTGTTCCTCCAAATTATGGTGGTCAATATGTATATGTTTTGTTTCCTGTTTATTAATCCTAATAATGGAGAGATTTATCTCTGTTTGTAATATATCTTTAATCCTGCATTTATATTAATATGAATGTAATTTGTTGAAAAGCATAAATAAAATAATAAATAAAAAAGAATTTATCACCCTTGTGCTCTGCTGATAAATTATTTCTTTTCATCACATCAGATTAACAAAATATTGATATTCTATATTTTATGTTGGGAGGGTGAAACAATGGAATTCTTTACCTTTTAGTTTATACAGTATTACTTCACTCCTTCAGTTTCATAAATATCTGGAAGCACATCTTTTTAACCAAACTTTTGCTGCTATTTAGAGGCAGATTTATGAGTCGTTGATGTGAATTGTGTTATTACTGCTTCTGGAACTGATAGGAGTCCATCCTGTTTGTTTGTTTTTATGCATTGATTATGTATGTGAGGTTGTGATCCATCTAGAGGTGCAGGATAGTGTGGAATATAAATTTGTTTTAAATAAAAATGAAGTGGCTTGGATGACTGAGAATGTGGTGGAGTCACCTGCTACATTTATTTTTTTAAGCCAAGTAATCATCCAATGTATATTGATTAATCTAAGTGGAATCTATCTCTGTTCTATTCACTGGATTGATTTAATATGGCAGATTAAATGGGACATGATAATTTATTGCTACTTTCTAAATACTTTGATTATAGGGTCACAGATTATACCCTGGAAGATGTAGAGGGGTGCTGTCAAACCTAAGGTGTTAGAGAAATGTAGGAAGAGGTTAATTTATTTGTTGCATTTGTATCCCACATTTTCCCACCTATTGGCAGACTCAATGTGGCTTACAATAATACATCCTAACAATCGTCAATCAAGAGTAGATAAAACCATTGGTTACATAAAGAACAAGTGTAACATAATGGATAAAATCAATTCAATAAATCAGAAATCTGATTAAACAATTTGATAACTCAGAAAAACAGACAGATTCTCTAGTAAGTAATGATATGTTGAGTTCCTGTTATTGATTATTATGGTAAGTCTTGTTTATTATAGAAATGGAAACGTTTGCAATTTTATTGAGGGGGGAGGGTGGTCATAGTACAAGAGTTGATTTCAGCTGTTTGTGCTGGATTACATTGGCTAGATGGGGTGCACGGTGCACCTTTCTGATAGTGAGCAAGACATATTTCTTAGTACAATTCAGGATGTTTTGGAAGGTTGTGGTAAAGATTTTTGGACCCAGAATTTTGGTGGGAGTTGGAAACATGCAATTAACAGTTCCTGCTTTATTTGTGGATATTGCATTGACTTGTTTTCTGGCTTTATAGGATTGTGATTTAGTGAACATGGGTAATGCCATTGTAAAAGCACCAGGGTGAGATCTAGAAAGTGAATGAGTGATCATATATATTCTTGGCCACATGATGCCACCACAGGTTGGACAGATAGAGTTTTGGATTTGATGGGTGATGGTATGAGACTAGGATGACACCCTCTAGTCTTGCTTACAAGGCAATTTGGGAGGGGAATAATGTTGTAAATTGCACAATTATTTTGGTTGTATGAATAAAGCTGTGGCCAGTTTTTGCTACAAACTGATGAGTTGTTTTTTTTTTAATGAAAGAAGAGTATATGGGGTTCTTTTACCAAGCTACGCTAAAAAGTGGCCAGTGCTGGTGTCAGTGAATAGGTCTTCCACATGCTGCAACCATTTTTAGTGTGGCAGTAGAAAGGCCACCGTGGCCATACATTTTTGGAATGGCCACATGCTAATTTTCCCATTTGCATTACCACGGGAACCCTTTCTGCCACCTATTTAGAAGATGGTAGGGGCTCCTGCACTACTCAAGTGGTAATCGTGTGGCACACGGTAATGTGCCCACACTACCCAAATAGAACTGGCACACCTACTCTCCACCCATGGTCACACCTCCAACACTGGAAAATAAAACATATTTTCCAGTGTGGGATTAGCATGCGCTGAGCAGGAAACTACTGTAAGACACCTCAGCATGTACCATGGGATTGCCCTTGTAGTACATGTTAGGGCCACGTTAGGCCTGTCGCATCTTAGTAAAAGGGCCTCATGGTGAGGATAGTTGAGAAGAAGAAGGTCTGAATTCTAAAATTCTAGGAGTCTAACTGACAATTCAGCTTCTACCAGAAATATGAATACAGGTAGGAACCTGGAGGGTAGGAATACATTCGTAACAGAATTGAAAGAGATTTGTAAATACCAGAGTATTCTGTATGAACAATTGTTTGCTGCAGTGTACTACATGGAAAGATTCTTGCTAACAGTAGATCCATCTGCTATTCCCAGCATTTTTTAATGATTTCAAATAGAAATTGTGATATGTTTCAAACCCTTCTGATTAGATGGATTGTTTTTTCCATTTTGAGACCTTCAATACCTTGGTTGTTTAGTATTAGCACCATTCTGAAGTTGTTGTCTTTAGCTTTATACATGTATTTTATCATTAAAGCTACAACTACACAGAAGAATGTATTTTTACTTGAAATTGGAATTGACATTTCTGATCTATGAAAATCTTTTTTAAAAAAAGGAAGCTATTGAATCCAGTCACAAAGGGGCCTTTCAACTAAGCTGCATAATGTAGCTTAAAATGGCATACTGTGGGATGCACTCAGGCATCCTTCAGTAACTGACAAATAAGCAACATTTACATTTTACAATATTTTACATTTTTTGAGGGGGAGTATTAGGGGTGGAGAGTGGGTATTTCTGCACTGATCAGCACAGCTACATTACCATATTCTAACTGGTTAGTGCAGGAATACCGCATAAGCTTTTACCATCTAATAAATGGGTGGTAGTAAGTGCTAACATGGTAACAACAATTTTTAAAAATATTTTAATGGCCATGCGCTAATGGCAACATTAATGCATGGCTATTAATACAAAAAAGGTCATTTTTATGGCTGCATTTAAAATGCCCTTACTGTAATGGGAAAAATCCACACAAGGTCACGCTAAGGCCACTTTTCGCCATAGCTTAGTAAAAGGACCCCAAATTATTGTGTTATATATCATGTTATCAGAGAATATAAAATTCAGATGTTTTCATGAATTTTGTGATGCATTATAATAAAAAATTAATGCTACTCATAATTTGGTCCCCATAAATTAGATTCAAAATGTGCTATGGAGGAAATGACATCGAAATAAATTGGAGAAAGGGGGTCATGCATATTTTTATGATAGTAATGAAGCCTTGTCTAATAGTTTTGTAACATAATGGATGAAATATGCAATAAATTCCAGGCACTGAAGGGCAGACTGAATGGAATAGTAGAATTTATAAGAAGGTGTAATAGAAGCTATGTTGTTTCTCTTGTTAACATTTAAATACTATATCTGAACTACAACATGAAGCACAGGGAGAAAAAACACTGAAGTGGAAGAACAAGATAGACCTTACAGAGTACACAAGACAGTAGAGCAGTAAGGTCAAAGAATGAGACTTCCAGTGCTTAATCGCTCATGGAACTGTTGAATTCCTTAGAATGATTGTTTAATGAAGGATAATAAGGAACTGACACAGGTTGTTCCCATGCTTGTGCCGGTTACAGCATCGAGCAAATGAATACTTTCTCTTGGATGTCCTCGTGTGTTTAAATATTTTATTGGTTTTGTTATAAAGAGGGAATAACAACATGTGACAACAAGAAACAATGTTAAACAATGCAAACTATAGCAAACTGCAAATCTTCAGGTACATTAACAGGGGCACATAGAAGAAAAAGGAAGAAGAAAGAGAGGAAAGAAAAAAAAGAAAGAAAGAAAGGAGGATGTCCTCTTTAAGTTAATGTTCTGCAAGATATATTCCAGATCTTGACTACAAAAGACCCCTGAGGATAATAAGGATCCAACATGGTCTCATGTTGGATCCTTATTATCCTTCAATAAACAATCATTCTAAGAAATGCAATAGTTCCATGAGTAATTAAGCATTGGAAGTCTCATCCTTTAACCTTAATGTACAACATGAAGCTCATTTTGCATAAGGTCTATATACGGGACATGGGCCATACAGAACAATATGTTCACATTTCCATGATATTTTATAAAAGGTTCTGCTAAATGCAGAGCCTTTTATGAAATATTTATATGGATGCTAGCAAATGCATGTGTATTTTCCAGTATTACAGTGGGAGCAGTGATTTTACAAAGCTACAAGTAGAGAAAAAGAATATCACCAGACAGCTTCCACATACAAATGCTGGCAATCATACATGAAAATGGCATTTTTGGAACTTCCACATAGAAATGTCAATACTTATACATATAGGGGCAATTTATACTCCTGGGCCCTGAAGACATAAATTAGGAGCTTATTCTATAATGGAATATAGGTATCCAGATTCAGTTATAGAATGCTAGCATAATCCAGTATTGGTGAGTCTAATATTTACATGTTCCCACACACAGTAGGACATAAGTTGGACCTAGTATATGTATCACCAGCATTATTTCAGTCCCTGATCATATCACTGGTCGTCCAAGAAATTGCATTGTCTGACTACACTTTAGTAATGTTTGAATTCTCAATGAAGGACTTAAAGGAGAAAAAAGAAAGAGAAGTCAACACGCTGCAAACAAGGCCCAAATTTGAATTGGCAGATCTCAGAGCTTGTCTGGCAAATAAATTGTCAGTTGATATAGATAAGAGTCAAAACTGTATAGTCGATCAATGGACAAAATCATTAACAGATGCGGTAGATCAGATAGCACCAAAAAAGATGGTTAAATTTAAAAGCTCAGGAAAGACTGCTGTTGGTTTACACCAGCACTGAAATTAGTAAGAAAAGACCTGAGAACTTCAGAGAGCGTATGGAAGAAAACAAAAATCAACAATAACCTGGAGACATATAGAATTAAAATGATGGAATACATGCGATTGTGGGAAAAAGCAAGGGATACATACTTGAAGGACAAGATCAAAACCTCACTAAGTAAACCCAGGGAATTATTTCATATAGTGAACTACTTAATCGAGGGAAGGAAAGATGAGTTAACACAGAACATTGATCTCAGGATTATGCAATTCAGCTACTTCAGAAACTGGATACCAAAGTATCAAACTCAGAATCTGACAACTTAGTTATGCCCATATCAAGAGAAGAAATAAGGGATCAATCCTGGAATTCTTTCCACATGGTGGATGAGAGCTTAACACCCACCAGACTTCAGGCAGATCCCTGCTCTTCGATAATATTCAGATCAATGCCAGAGATTATTGTTCCATTTTTAAAGAATCTAGTGAATATATCTCTAGAAGAAGGTATGTTACTGGACTCACTTAAAGAAGCAACTGTTAAACCATTACTAAAAAAATCAACACTTTACCCCAAAATAATGAATATTTGCAGACCAATTTCCTTTCTTCCGTTCTTAGCAAAAACCATTGTGAAAGCAGTGTTGCACCAACTAATGGAGTTTGTTGAGGATAATCACTTGTTAAATGATTTTTAATATGGCTTCAGACCTATATTGAAATTACTGTTGCTATCAATGTTAGATGAACTAAGGATCGGAATGGACCAGAACATTAACTTCTGCATTATCACATCAGCTTTCAACACCATTGAGCATCAGCTCAAAATTAACACATTGTCAGATTTTGGCATAAGGGGGTCAAGTCTTATCTTGGTTTCTTTTGTACCTGCAGAGAAGAAAATTTCATATCAAAGTGCAGGACTCTGTCTCCACAAGCTTTCCAATAATGCATGGTGTACTGCAAGGTTCAGCCCTATCGGCAGTACTGTTCAATTTTTACTATATTCTCTAACAACGAATTCCAGAGTTTGATTATATGTTGAGTGAAGAAATATTTTTGTTTTAAATTTACTACTTTGTAGCTTCGTTGGACAGTCCCAGCCTATTTTCGCAATACCCTGCAATCATATAAACTGAATCAAGCACTGAGATCTGAGACGTCATATCAGCTCCGTTTATCACTCACAAAGTCATATAACTATGTAGAGACAAAACTATGGGCTTTCTCTATCACTGCCCCATCCTTGTGGAACGCTCTACCTGGATACCTGAGATTATGTGAAGATACTCAACAATTCAAGTGATTGCTAAATATGCATATGTTTGTAAAGGCTTTTTCAGCCACATGAGGACTTATCTATACGACCCTTTTCAATTTTTTTTCTTACTTCTTTCTCTCTTTGCTTTAGTTATAACCAGTTTATTGAGCATAGTTCTTCATCATATGATTGCAACTGCTACCGATCTAAGTTTATGTATGTGACTATTGTTTAAGAATACGTATGTGACTATTGTTACCTGCCTTGGATAGAGGTGGTATATAAATGTAGTAAATAAATAAATAAACAATATGAAGTGAAGGGATGTATGATATGCTTTGGTAGTAGATAGATTTATTTTATTTTAAGAATGTTCTGAATTATACTTTTATATGGAACATATGAATGACATAACTATTGGCAACCCCTTTATCATGTGACCAAAATATACTCACTTTTGTTTATCTGAAATGCTATGAGAATGACTTACATGAGTTTCTGTTAATAATGAAAGTTTTTTTCAGTGCATGGTTTGTTCTCTATTAATTTTATACATTTGCTTACCTTTCACATTTGTTTCTCTATTCATGGTCACATTAAGTAGATATAAAAAAAAAACTCAATAAAATATTTTATGCAATTAAAGAAAGGAATAAGAAAAAGGAAAATATGATTGTGTTGTCATTTTCAAATATGCAAATGGACATTATAACCATACAAAATAATACAATTAGGTAATAATAGATTTAAAATTATGCATGATATATTTATCAAGTTGAAATGCTAATTACAAATATGAACATGTTCCTTCCAATAATATTTCAGAATAGACTGATCTGTGCAAGTGAAAACTGTGAAAGTTTATTAAGCTGATTCTAAAGCTTGCATTTTATATTTATATGCATTATGATAAGATGTGACTATAGACATCAACATGACTATTATGCATATGTCAATGTCTAGTATAATGTCCTGAAATATAGCATGCTCAACATAATTACACTAAAACCATTATCTATAAATGTAGGCTGATGTCTTTTCTCGCTCTTGAACAATATCACCATCGATAGCATTTTGAAGTTTTTCAGGCAGATATACTTAATATACAGTACATGCATTATTCTGCAGAATAGTAATAACTTATGATAAAGGCTTGGGAATATGAAGTACCTTTCATCTAACAGATTCTCAGATCAATTTAACAGTTTATGAGATCAGAAGCATACATATAACTAGAGCTGGGGATAGATTATTTGACTACCAAACTGGCCAGTTCAAATCCCACTGCTGCTCCCTGTGATCTTGGGCAAGTCACTTAACCTTCCATTGATTCAGGTACAAACTTAGATTGTGAGCCCTCCTGGTACAGAGAAATATCCAGTGTACTTGAATGTAACTCACCTTGAGCTACTACTGAAAAAGGTGTCAGCAAAATCTAAATAAATAAAAACTTGATTGAGTAATAGTATTTAAAAACAAAAAATATTTTGTATAGTATCCCATCACAGGGCACTATTTAATAATGTGCATTAATGCAGTTCAATGCACATTAAATAATGAAGCCTCATGATTCTTAAGGGAGTCTATTTACTTGAATTAATGTGCTTTAATGTGCTTTAACACACATTAACAAATGCAGCCCATAGATTGGTGAAGTGAACCACTGTTTATGTTCAAACAGGAAGTTCCTATGTAGGTTCCTATTCTGTAAAGGAATGTAGGCACTTACTTTCCTTCACAGAATACTGGATGAATCTAGATTCTCAGCTGGCTAAGAGGTCCTTTTTCTAAGATATGGTAAAAAGTGGCCTTCAGTAGTGTGGGTGTGTATTTTTGGTGTGCACTGGGCCATTTTTTACCACAGCTGGGATAAAAGGCTCTTTTTAATGAGGGCAGTAAATGGCAATGCACTAAAATTAAAATTTGCACACAGCTATTTAGTTCTTGAACCCTTTACCGCCATCCACTGAACTAGCAGTTAGGGCTTACACATTACGCACACGGTACTCATGCAGCTCACACCAATACGGCCACGCTGCCGGTTACTGCCGGGAATGCCCCCTGAGGTAGAAAATTTTCTACCATGGGAAACAGCACACACCAACTTCGAAATTATCACCAGGTGGGTGTGCTAACCAGGCAGTAGTATCAATTTGTCGTGTGCTACATGCACTTTAGTCCTACTGCTGCTTTGTAAAAGTGCCCCTATTTTAGCTGTGATTGTGAGTTCCTTTATTGCCAGTATGGCAAAAAGCTATTTACCATGGGTCCAATATTTATCCGGAGGCAGGCAGCACTTTTGCTGTCTGCCACCAGGGTGAAACCCGATTATTCAATGCCAGGCCATTTCTAGCGACTGGCATTGAATACCTGGCGGGGGGGGGGGGGGGGGGGTTAACCGCTAAAATATTAACCAGTTATGCTGATGTTCAGTGCTAACTGGTTAACTTTTTAGCAGTCAAAGATATTTATGATGTCCTATTTGACCACTAAACTTATACAATTAGGTGCTGAATATCAGTGTCGAACTGGATAAATATAGCCAGTTATGTACTAGGCGCTAATCGGTAATATTAAATATTGCTGGTTAGGTGCCAATATGCTATTTTACTGGTCAGCAGCTGTTCCTGACCAGTTAAAAGCGCTGAACCCGGGGGGGGGGGGGGGAGTAAACAAGAATTCAGCTTCTATTTTAAAAGAAACAAGCATCTGTGCTTAAGGTTTCTAAGTGTGAGGCTATTTGGTTTTCCAGAAGATGCTTTTGTTTTCTTCCATTTCCATTGTTTTAGGGGTCTTTGTTCTTACTTGCTGTTTGGTTTCACGTGGAGTTTTTCTAGATTCTGAACTCTCTTTTAAGATTCACATCAATTCAGTAATAAAATCATCTTGTTTTGCCTTGCTTGAGATTCATGCTATTAAATCATTTCTGTCTGATGAGGATCTCAGAATTCTGTTACATGCTCTAGTGATTAATTGCCTCAACTACTGTGATGTGCTTTATGTAGCTCTAACTTTGAATTCACTGAAGCATCTCCAGCTTATTCAGATTACAGAGGATATGCTGCTGATTAAGGCTCCCACGTTTGCCAACATCTCCCCCTGTTTTTTCCCTTCACATTGGCTATCATTAGCCTTTAAACTAAAATGTAATGGATCAATATTCAATAGCATTTTCCAGATAGCAGCACCTACTATTCAGATAAGTGCAGCTGACCGCGATATTCAGAGACATTATCCGGATAATGTCGCTGAATATCCTCACAAACCATCTAGGCTATATGCAGGTAGTGCCAGGGCGGAACATGGGTGGAGCCAAATTGATGACAGAATTTATCTGGATAGCAGTAATATTCTGTTTTCTTTTCGGATAACTTAGGATAACTATCTGGATAGTGTGGCTGAATTTCTGGGTATTTGTTGACCTTCACAACAGAATTAAAAAAAAAAACAACAGCTGCAGCAACAACAAAAACACAGACTATGGTGGCAGAATATTGAACTGTATCATTTTATTCCTAACTACATTTTCTGTGTTCAGTTAGCCAAATCACCTGGCTAAATGGCTTACCCCTTATTCACCTGCTCAATCCTTTCAGTCTTCTGGGGAACATCTTTTAGTAGTCTCTAATCTTTTTACAATCTGGTTAGAATGCATTTGGCAGATGCACGTCTCCTACCTAGCGCGCCTGCAATCTGGAACAGCTTCTTTTTCTTTGAGAACTGAAGCTTTCCAAACCAAGTTTAAGCCAAATTGTTTGGCTTTCACATTGGAGCCAATGGATCTTTATTTGTTCCTGTTCTTTTCTTCTGTTTCCCTTGCCTTGTTCTAGTGTTGTAAACCCCCTCTGTATATATATTTCTTCATATGGAAGGATGTCCCTTAGTGCTAGTTCTGCAAGACTAATGCTAGGAGGCATCAACCCTGACCTGGGCAGCAGTGGAGGTGGATTGCTGTCACGTAGGATTATTGCCCCACCAATGCTGATCCCTGAGTAAGTCTGAGAGGGGGGTTGGGGAGTAGGGGGAGGATAGGTCTGTAGAGAGTAAGGTTGATCAGGAGCTAGGTTTGTCATTTTGGAGTTGAGAGATGTGATCAGGCATTTGGGTGTCTGTTTGAGGGGTTGGGATTTTGATCAGGAGTTGGAGTTCTGCTCAGGGAATTGGATTTGTCATCGGAGAGGTTGGGGATCTTGATCGGAGGGTTCAGTTTGACATCAGATAATTGATGGAGGTTTGGCCATCTGATCAGAGGTGCCAAGTTTGGGATGGGGGGGGGGGGCTGGGAATGGGTAGAGCCACCACAGGTAACTTAGGGCCCTAAAGTGACTGACTGGTTAGGAACTGGTTGAGTGGAAGGCAATAGAAGGTAGTGGTAAATGGAGCTCATTCTGAAGAAAAGGATGTTACCAGTAGTATGCCATGAGGTTTGGTTCTTGGGTTTGTTTGTTTTTTATTTATTTATGATTATAATCTTAATTGATTAAAAAAGTGTCACTAGTCTGAGGTCCTCTCCCCCTCTGTTATTTATTCACAATCGATTTGTAATACCCTCTGTTTTTTGGTTGTTCTGCATTTATATCCCACTTGTTCCCACCTATTTGCAGGCTCAATGTGGCTTACAATATAATACAACTACAATCATATTGATGGAATAGAAAATCAGAGTATATATAACAGATAAGGTGTATAGGAATATTGTGGCAATCATATTAACGGAGAAGAATTTCAGAAATATTGCTATTAAAGTGCATACAAAAATTTTGTTGAGTAAGAAGTGGATGAATGGGTAACAACATAACATAATGATATCAGGACATGGTGTAATTATCAGTAATTAGGGTGTAAATAAAATAGGCAAATTAAAAGCGTTCCAATGTAACTTGTGTCTGGTGTAGTTTAACATTTCTATAAGCAATGCTAAAGGGCTGTCTGGTAAGGTTTGCAACTCTTTGCAGATGATGCTTAAATCTGCAATGGAGTAGACATCCCTGATGGTGTGGATAACGTGAGGAAAGACCTAGCGAAGCTTGAGGAATGATCTGGAATTTGGCAGCTAAGATTTAATGATAAAAATGCAGGGTCATGTATTTGGGCTGCAAAAACTTGAGGAAACGGTACAGTTTAGGGGGTTGAAAAACTTTTGTATACAAAAAAAGGAACGGAACTTAGGTGTGATTGTATGTGATGTTGTTAAGGTGGCCAAACAGGTAGATGAGGTGATAACGAAAGCTAGAAGGATGCGTGGGTGCATAGGGAGAGGAATGGCCAGTAGGAGAAAGGAGGTGATGATGGCCCTGCATAAGATTCTGGTGAGACCTCATTTAGAAAATTGTGTACAATTCTGAAGACAGCATTGTCAAAAAGATATGAACGGGATGGAGTCAGTCCAGAGGGTGGCTACTAAAATGATCAGTGGTCTTCTTCATAAAGCATATGTGAACAGAGGGGATATGATAGAGACATGTAAATATCTATGTGGCATAATGCACAGAAGGCGAGTCTCTCAAATGATAGGAAGCTCTGGATCGAAGAAGCATAAGATGAAGGTGAAAAAGGATAGACTCAAAAGTAACCTGAGGAACATGGAACAGCCTTCTAGTGGAGGTGATGGAAATGAAAACATTATGGGACCTTTTTACAAATGCGTGGTTGGCTCTACAAGCATGTGACATGCACTGAAACGAGACTACCACCAGGCTAGCATGCCCCCTGGTGATAATTTTGGATTTGATGCACCTATACTGCCGGGACAAATACATTTTGTATTTCCTACTGTGTACGGCATTTCCAGTGTTAAACAGCAGTTGACACATGCCAACCGGTCACTGCATGTGTAGCACATAAGCCCTTACCTCTAGATCAATGGATGGCATTAAAGAATCAGGCCTTAAATAGGCGTATGCTGGTTTCAATTTTACCACAGGCCCTTTTCCTGGACCATTGAAAAAAAGACCTTTTTTTCCAGATGCAGTAAGAATTGGCCCAGCGCATGGAAAAATCACGCGCCCCACACTATCACAGGCCACGTTTTGCTACGGCTTAGTAAACGGACTCCTATCTGAATTCAATATAGCTTGGGAGTGAGAGAGAGAAGATGGCATGGATGGGCAGACTGGATAGGTCATATGGTCTTTATCTGCCTCCATTTTTTTCTGTTTCTATGTCATATTGTGTGTTATGCCCAGCAACCACATTCCACGCCCCAGCCAACAGAACATAGTTGGCTGGGGCATGGAATGTGGTTGCTGGGCATAATTGGCCCAGGAAAATGCAGGGCAGATTCAGGACATGCTTCCTGCATTTACTGCAAGGGCCCTGCACTTACCATATATTAAGTTTTAGTGCAAAGCTTATTGCATTTTAGGAAAAGGATCCCTTAGTCTCTACTCTTCGCCGCTGTGTCCTTTTGCTTCATCCAATCCACCTCTGTAAAGTTGCTTGTTTTTCATGATATATGAACCCTTTTTGCTTCCTTTTTTTTTCTCTCTTCTTTTCTTTTTTCTCTTTTGCCAATTAATGGTTTTCTGTATTCATCTACTATCTTTGACAGTTCAATACATAATGAAAATTAATATATTGCAAGCAATGGCGCAGCCACAAGTGTGCCAGACTGGTTAAGAGCCCCACCCATTTTGGTATCAGGCTCACCCAGCAACGGCAGGTTCCCATGGTTACTGGCAGAGATTCCCAAACCCTTGTAGCTGAAGACCAGCAGCGTTCCTGAGTTGCCAATGGCGGCACCCTGTGGATGCTTAAGAATGCTGCCTCCAACTACTGAGCTTGGCAGCAGAGAATTCTGGGATTCTTTGAAGAAGGTGGAGCTTGGTTATCCCTACCAGCTTAGGTATTTATATTTTAAGTTTGTGGGGGGGGGGGGGGGGGGGGGGAGGAGGTGGAAAGGACATTTCATGCCCACTCATTTTCCTCTAGGTCTGCCCAACATTTGTTATCTGACTATGCTACTGATTGCAAGGCTATTTCTTCAAAGTTCCAGAAGCTCATCACTTTCAGATGGGGGCCAGATTCCCCTTTCAAATAGAGGGATTGTTAGAGTAGACTTTGAAAGTTGTGTGGTGTTAATCAACTGCAGAATGCTAGGCTAGCAGTTTATATGTAATACAAGGACAGGGTGGTAGCAACCATTAGATCAGAGCTAATAAAATCTATTGTGCCTAATTTACTGGTAACAGTTAGGACTTGACTGTAATTGGCCTGTCATTTTTTATCACTGTATTCCATTCTCATTATAAGACTTCTTGTTGCAAGGCAGTTTCTAGTTGCCTTATCTTGATTTATTACTTTACCGGTTCTATTAGATATATTACTTCTCCTTTTACATCCTCTCTCCAAAAAAAAATCTAATTGTTTTCTAATTTTACTATGCTATGTTTCAAGACAACTCAATTTACTATACTTAGAGATCTCACTGCAGTTCACAATGAGCAGAGTGGAACAGATCAGACTAAAGGGATTCTTTACTTCTGAAACCCCTCTTCCTATACCCTATATCCAGACCGACTCTCAATTGATAGCTACATGGTGAGGGAACTTGAAAACTCATATTGTTTGGTGTTTATTATGCACATATTCTTTTCAGTACAGAATTATTAGTTTCCAGGTGTGGAAAGATGCTTTCACATACAGAATCAATTTTGTAGGCTTTTTTTTCTACCTTATGGTCCCATTTACTAAACCATGTTCCAGTTTTGCAGTTATCACATGGTACTAGCCAGAATTAATGCACATAACTGTAAAATCTTTGTGATGTTTTAAGGAAGGCAGTAGAGACATTAATGCAGACAAGAGTTCATTATCATGTATTAGCAGCACAATAGAAAATGTATAGTGCAGTTAGATTCACCGACAAGGAAAGGGATCTCGGTGTCATCGTTGATGATATGTTGAAACCCTCTGCTTAGTGTGCGGTGGCGGCTAAGAAAGCAAATAGAATGTTAGGTATTAATGGGAAAGGAATGGAAAACAAAAATGAGGACGTTATAATGCCTTTGTATTGCTCAATAGTGAGACTGCACCTTGAATACTATGTGCAGTTCTAGTCACTGCATCTCAAAAAAGATGTGGAGGGGCATAATCGAATGGAAACGCCTATCTCCATGGGCGTTTATCTCCGAGAACGGGTCCGTGAAGGGGCGGGTTGAACCGTATTTTCGAAAAAATGGACGTTTTTGAGCTGGGCGTTTGTTTTTTTTAGCGATAATGGAAAATAAAAAAGCCCAGCTCAAAAACGTCCTAATCCGAGCCATTTGGTCATGGGAGGGGCCAGGATTCGTAGTACACTGGCCCCCCTGATATGCCAGGACACCAACTGGGCACCCTAGGGCAGTGCGGTGGACTTCAGAAAAAGCTCCCACATGCATAGCTCCCTTACCACGGGTGCTGAGCTCCCAACCCCCCTCCCACAAAACCCACTACCCACAAATGTACAACACTACCATAGCTCTTAGGGGTGAAGGGAGCACCTACATGTGGGTACAGTGGGTTTTAGAGGCCTCCCATTTACCAGCACAAGTGTTACAGGTAGGGGGGATGGGCCTGGGGCCACCTGGCTGAAGTGCACTGCGGTACCCACTAAAAGTGCTCCAGGGACCTGCATACACGCAGGCCTCTAGGACTTGTTGCTGCTGTATAACATTGGCACACCAGTTGACACCTGAAGACTAATCTCTCCGAAAATGTCCTTTATTGGAATAACCGTGTTTACTCACAGTTAACTGCAGATCAGAGGTTGTGCCCCACTGGAAACGAGTCTCCCTGTTACTGAGATTAGCAGTAGGTCAGAGCTGGCAGAATGCTGTACAATGTCCTCTTTCAGCCACATTCAAGGTAAGAACTAAGTTCTGTAACGTGGCTAACACAGGAAAGGGAACTAAAACTGGCTTACAAAAATGGCCACTACTGCATGGACTACAACAGGAAACACAACAGGGCATACTCTGACCCAGTAGGCAGGGGGGAAAGCACCATGGAAGAAGAGCCTACCAACTACCAACATCGTGAGACTGTAACACAAGCTAATGAAATCACGGAGGCCAATACCCTACACCCACCACAATGCAATGCTGATGTGACCCTGTACTGCACCCGAGAGCCACATTTGACCCAGGGAAAGACTGTGACAGGATCGAACACATTCTGCTGTCATGGAGGTGGGTACGGCATTTGAGGCTGGCATAGAGGCTGGAAAAAAAGTTTGTAAAGTGGGGGGTTTTTTGGCGAGAGGGGGTTAGTGACCACTGGAGGAGTCCAGGGAGGTCATCTCCGATTTCCTCCAGTGGTCATCTGGGCAGTTGGGTCACTTTTTTGGGACTTGTTCGTGAAAAAAAAGGGTTAAAAAAAAGTGACCCAAAATCGCGGTTATAACGCCTTTTTTTCGATTATCAGCTAAAGACGCCCATCTCTCCTCGGCTGATAACCACACCTCAGTTCCGCCTCCACCACGCCCCCATCAACTTTATTCGTTTCCGCGACGGAGTGCAGTTGGAAACGCCCAAAATCGGCTTTTGATTATACCGATTTGGGCGCCTTTGCGAGATAAACGTCTATCTCCCGATTTAGGTCGCACTATAGGCATTTTTCTCTTTCGAAAATAAGCAGGATAGTGAAATTAGAAAAGGTACAGAGAAGGGCGACAAAAATGATAAAGGGGATGGGACAACTTCCCTATGAGGAAAAGCTAAAGCGGCTAGGGCTCCTCAGCTTGGAAAAAAGACGGCTGAGGGGATATATGATAGAGGTCTATAAAATAATGAATGGAGTGGAACAGGTAGTGTGAATGACTTGTTTACTCTTTCTAAAAATACTAGGACTAGGGGGCATGCAGTGAAGCTACAAAGTAGTAAATTTAAAACAAATCAGAGAAAATGTTTCTTCACTCAACATGTAATTAAACACTGGAATTTTTGCCAGAGTATGTAGTAAAAGCAGTTAGCTTAGCGGGGTTTAAAAAAAGGTTTGGCTAGCTTCCTAAAATAAAAGTCCATAATCCATTATTAAAATGGACTTGAGGAAAATCCACTGCTTATTTCTAGGATAAGCAGCATAAAATATATTGTACTGTTTTGGGATCTTGTCAGGTACTTGTAACCTGGATTTGCCACTGTTGGAAACAGGATGCTGGGGCTGATGGAGCTTTGGTCTGTCCCAGAATGACAATACCTTTGTTCTTATGTTCACTTCTTGAGGTGTTGTTACCTGTTCTGCACTATCCACTGTGTTTGCGACTAACATGCAACAATAGTCTCCATGTTAATTGTAAAGTAAAATATCTACCCATTCCCTGTCCATTTCACACTGCTTCCTTGTGAGCTGCTGAACATAACCGTGGACATGTATTAATTCCCAAATTAAATATCTAACTCAACTTGTGGTTCCGAGCTTTGGTCTGTCCCAGAATGACAATACCTTTGTTCTTATGTTCACTTCTTGAGGTGTTGTTACCTGTTCTGCACTATCCACTGTGTTTGCGACTAACATGCAACAATAGTCTCCATGTTAATTGTAAAGTAAAATATCTACCCATTCCCTGTCCATTTCACACTGCTTCCTTGTGAGCTGCTGAACATAACCGTGGACATGTATTAATTCCCAAATTAAATATCTAACTCAACTTGTGGTTCCGAGCTTTGGTCTGTCCCAGAATGACAATACCTTTGTTCTTATGTTCACTTCTTGAGGTGTTGTTACCTGTTCTGCACTATCCACTGTGTTTGCGACTAACATGCAACAATAGTCTCCATGTTAATTGTAAAGTAAAATATCTACCCATTCCCTGTCCATTTCACACTGCTTCCTTGTGAGCTGCTGAACATAACCGTGGACATGTATTAATTCCCAAATTAAATATCTAACTCAACTTGTGGTTCCTGCATTGCAATAACTTTGAAATTTCTATGTCAGGAATCAGGTTTGGTTAACAGAGTTTTAGAGCTATGCTGTAGGACCATGTAAAGCTAACTCACATGCTCATGCAATTACAGAGATCCACATAACATAGTAAACACTGGCAAAATATCAAAAAATAGGCAAACCAGTCTGCATGAAATATAGTTTCAAAAAACATAAGTAGAATAAACAGCAGCCCATTTACAAAAACGATTTATTCTTTGTTAATGCAAACTTGAAAACAAGAATTGCAGTTGCGGCAGACCAGTTTCTAGTGTTTATCTTTGTACTGACATCCCCTTGACCCAAGCCCAGGATTTTTCAGTGTTCTGCCTCCATCAGGGGCTTGCTTCAGAAAATATTATACAGTCTTGCTGGGCATCTGGTCACTCAAGGAACTGTAAAGAAACAACCCAAAGAATAACTCTCAAAACGTTATGGAAAGAACTGAAAAAATCCTCTGAGAGCTTCTAAAAATTATTTGTGGCCACTCCAAAGCCAGAAACCTCTCAACACCACATCAGTTAGGCTTCCAGAGTCAAGTCAGGCATTGGTTAGACATATTCCAACTGATATTAAGCCCACAGCAGTTAGTTTTTTTTTAAAAAATGCCATTCACTAAAGGTGGGAGAAAAAAAACACACACACCAGATATTTTGCATCAGTCTGGATACAGGCTAGCACTCAGTATCCAGTATTCAGCATTGACTGGCAGCGCTATCCAGTTAGCAGCGATATTTAGACTGTTAACCGATAGCTAACTGGATAAAATTGGGACAATCTTTTTATTTTCCTGACTTTATCCAGTTAGTTATCTGATTAGCAGTCTAAATATTGCCACTAACTAGATAACCATGCTTTTGTCACCACCTGGCTAGACTACTGTAATATCGTATATACAGGGCTCCCTCAGTCTAGTCTAAAATAGTTACAATTCTTGCAAAACACGGTTGCTCACTTTTTGTGCAGAGCAAGGCGCTGGGATTCTGTCACTCCACTTTACTTTAATTGCATTGACTTCCCGTTCGGGCCCACATTCAGTTTGGGATTCTCCTGCAAAATTCAAAAGCATTTAACCAGCCAGGCTCGGCACTTGGCTAGTTAAATGCCCCATAACCGGCTATCCAGCAATATTCAGCGGGGGATAACAAACTATCCTCTGCTGAATATTGCTGGTTAACAGCTTGTGGATAACCAGTTATATCGGGCGATATAACTGGCTATCTGCCAATTTTCAGCCTGAGATTAGCGGCAAAATATGGCTGCTTGAAAACATGGGTATTTTTGGCTGGTTTCAAGATAAGCAGCTAAGTCTGGATATCTGTCTAGCCGGTTATGTTGAAACTGGCCAAAAATAAAACAGATATTCAATGCTGGTAACCGGAAAGGCCTAGCATGGAATACCCGGCATCACCTTGGACCACGGCATTGAATATCAGCGGCATTGAATATCCAGTCTCTAATATTCAAGGCCATACATGATAATATTCCAGATCACCTATCTCTTTTTATTCCTTATTCCCCTTCACAACTGTTGCAATCTCTCAATGATCATAGCCTGGTTCTTCCTTCTCCATTTCAGGCTCTTTGGGAATCTACGAGATCCTCTGCCTTTTTCTTCCTGTCCCCTTGCCTCTGAAATAATTTACCTCTACATTTGCAAGCCGCTCAATCCTTTTAATCCTTTAAGAAAAAACTCAGGACCCATCTTTTCGCTGTGACTTTTAATATGTGTTAGTTCTGGTGAACTTTTCAGCAACAACAGTTAATTACAGTTTTTATGTGTTAAGTTTTAGTCACCCCTGCTTTCCTCTGTAGCTTTCTAAAGTTAGTTTTGGATGTGTCTGTTTTCTGGTATACCTGGAATCTGTCCTGTCACTCAATGGTGTTTTCTTTTCTTTTCTTTTCTTTACATAATTGTAAAATTTTGTAAATCACTTAGATATGGAATTTCTCAGGATTTGGTGATTCATCAAATCACTAATAAAAATAAGCACAAACATAACCTCTGGTTCTGCCCATGCTCAGGATTGCATAGTGCCAAGGTGAACAGTGAGAATAATCAGTGTTACTGTCCAGTTAATTCTGTTGAATATACCACTCAGCAGTAGGTGGAGAGAGGATTGGATGGTGCTCAGGGGGACAGGAGGGGGCATTGGAGGGCTATGTGGACTCAACGTATATGGGTCCTATGGTATGCTGGATCTGGCTTGCACTAGCTCTTTCTTAATTTTTAAATAATTTTTGGAACTGGTTGTTAAAGTAGCTGCTTTATTAATTTAGATTTTTGCTCACACCTTTTTCAGTAGTAGCTCAAGGTGAGTTAGATTCAGATACACTGGATATTTCTCTGTCCCAGGAGCGCTCATAATCTAAGTTTGTACCTGAGGCAATAGAGGGTTAAGTGACTTGCCCAAGATCACAAGGAGCAGCAGTGGGATTTGGACTGGCCACCGCTGGATTGCAAACCAGTGCTCTAACCACTAGGCCACTCCACTGCTATTTTAACAACCAGCTCCCAAAATGTGGGCTTGAGAGACTCAGGTCTCTTCTTGGCGTCATTGTCCTCTTCCTCCCCTGGGCTTGTGCTATGCATCTTCTCTCTCTAGTTCTCACTGCCCGCCCCCCCCCTCTCCCTTCCCCATACAGCACCTCTCTGGCTTTGTGTTCTTTCTTTGTTCTTCCCTCCACACCTTCTTTTTGCTGCAATAAATGTTTTTTAAGCAGTGTTGGTACATGCCAGCAGGAATAGACTGCTTCAGCCAATCCCAGGGGCCTTCCTTCAGCTCTCGGGAGTTGGACAGGCTGAAGGAAGGCCCCTGGGATTGATTTAAGCAGCCTGTTCTTGCCAAAGTGTGCCAGCACTGCTTTAAAAAAAATTAAATGCAGCAGAACAAGAAGATGCAAGGAGGAGTGAGTGAGTGAGTTGATCTATCCACATTGTTGTTCTTTATTGTTTTTAGGCATTTTTATTTGATCTCACACTTAAACATTTTAAACATGCCTGCTTGTGCAGCATAGGGATGTACATAGAGGACGTATTGGTTTCATCGTTTAGAGTACTAATTTGTCCCAAATTTTACATCATTGTGTCATTGGGAGAAGCTGTTTATTGGGACTCTCTGTATTAGTGCAGAGATGTTTTCACCTAGTAAAGGGCCACCAAAACAGACTGTTATGAGAATCTGGTACTTAACAATCAGACCTTCTATTTATAAGTACAATTTAAAAAAACCACTAATTAGGTTGAAACCTATGAGCCTTTAACATCTTTTTTTTCTTGTGCCTACATCAAAAGAAAAAGATAGCATGTGGGAACTTGCTGCTTTTGTTTTCTGGATTACAGTGCTATATTATACAAATGCACTTGCCTTTTTTGTTATTACTACTATTTCAAAGAGAGATATTGAATAATGAGGGAAGGGCTTCTCTCATGCAGAAATTCTGTCCAGAGTCAATCTAAACATGCCAACATTATCCAGTTCAGCTCACTATTAACCGCCAAGTTCATACAAAGTTAATTATGTTCAATGGAAAATAAATATGTTGGCTCAGGCTGCTTGCTATTTGAATATTCTATCACTGTTTCATTATTGCTACCAATAAATACATATTAAGGGCATGTGCTTTAAACTTTTTAAAATTTGTTTATCCAGTCCTTAATGCACATGGCTTTGCTTTTTAAACCCAAAGGTGAATCCTAAAGGTGGTTGAATAATTAGGTATAAACTGTGTTTCTGACTTTACTAGTTTTGGACTGATTTGGGTCCTGCTGATCTGTACAGCTGCTGCTGGAATTTTGGAAGATGGAAATGAGACAATAACAATTAAGTTTTGGATGTATTATGTATATGTTAGTTTTTGAATGTGCATCTGCCAGAACTGGTTTTAAAAATGGCTGGAGACCACACAAAAAACCTCACTCATTGGCCTTCAATCTCCAGAATAGCAGTGGTAAATCTCCAGCTTTGAGATGGGCCACCCTTGCTATCTCTGAAATCCTTTACCTTTGCTGGTAGGGATACCGAGTCTGCCAGCCAAATAAATGGACAACCGTTGCTCCCCGCTGCTTGTTTCTGGCTCTGAGCAGAAAGCCAGAACTTCTCGTGCAAGTATGCAGGAGAATTCCTGGCATGCTGCTGAGAGCCAGAAACAAGCAGCAGGAAGTGACGGTAGTCCATTTATTTGACTGGTGGGGCTCTACATCCATGCCAGCAAAGGTATGCCTAGCATGCCCGCATGGGAGGAGGGAGGAGAGGGAGGAATGTGTTGCTCCCTTAGTCCACCTCAGGGCCCCCCACATTGCAGGCTGGTTATGCCCAGAGAGAGAGAGCCTGTTATAAAAAATTTCCCAGCACACCACTGGTCACAGCTGATATTCAGCAAGGACCTGTGTATTTTATGTTGGCCCCAGCTGAATATTGGCCAGGACCTGCATAAGTTTCACTGGCTACCTTCAATCCTGTCAGGCCTGGATATTCAATGATACCTGCATATGGCCTTGCATTGAATATCTGGGACTAATTTAGCCAATGACAGTGTTTTAAAAAAACTGATCATTGCCAGCTAAATATTACATAAGTACATAAGTAGTGCCATACTGGGAAAGACCAAAGGTCCATCTAGCCCAGCATCCTGTCACCGACAGTGGCCAATCCAGGTCAAGGGCACCTGGCACGCTCCCCAAACGTAAAAACATTCCAGACAAGTTATACCTAAAAATGCGGAATTTTTCCAAGTCCATTTAATAGCGGTCTATGGACTTGTCCTTTAGGAATCTATCTAACCCCTTTTTAAACTCCGTCAAGCTAACCGCCCGTACCACGTTCTCCGGCAACGAATTCCAGAGTCTAATTACACGTTGGGTGAAGAAAAATTTTCTCCGATTCGTTTTAAATTTACCACACTGTAGCTTCAACTCATGCCCTCTAGTCCTAGTATTTTTTGATAGCGTGAACAGTCGCTTCACATCCACCCGATCCATTCCACTCATTATTTTATACACTTCTATCATATCTCCCCTCAGCCGTCTCTTCTCCAAGCTGAAAAGCCCTAGCCTTCTCAGCCTCTCTTCATAGGAAAGTCGTCCCATCCCCACTATCATTTTCGTCGCCCTTCGCTGTACCTTTTCCAATTCTACTATATCTTTTTTGAGATACGGAGACCAGTACTGAACACAATACTCCAGGTGCGGTCGCACCATGGAGCGATACAACGGCATTATAACATCCGCACACCTGGACTCCATACCCTTCCTAATAACACCCAACATTCTATTCGCTTTCCTAGCCGCAGCAGCACACTGAGCAGAAGGTTTCAGCGTATCATCGACGACGACACCCAGATCCCTTTCTTGATCCGTAACTCCTAACGCGGAACCTTGCAAGACGTAGCTATAATTCGGGTTCCTCTTACCCACATGCATCACTTTGCACTTGTCAACATTGAACTTCATCTGCCACTTGCACGCCCATTCTCCCAGTCTCGCAAGGTCCTCCTGTAATCGTTCACATTCCTCCTGCGACTTGACGACCCTGAATAATTTTGTGTCATCGGCGAATTTAATTACCTCACTAGTTATTCCCATCTCTAGGTCATTTATAAATACATTAAAAAGCAACGGACCCAGCACAGACCCCTGCGGGACCCCACTAACTACCCTCCTCCACTGAGAATACTGGCATGTATTGGCTGGCATGTATTAGCTCCGCCCATTCTCTGCACAAAATCGGCCCCATACTTAACTGCAAAGTACATGCCATCATGTCATAGCATGCACTTTTACACCATTAGTATTTTATAAGAAGTCATTTTCATGCATTTGTGGTCACTTATGTTCAGGAATGACTTTATAAAATTATCTCTCTAGTGGTTCAATATTCCTCTAAATGTATAAGTGTTGGCTGTAACTTTGCCCTTCCCCAGTGCTGCCTCCTTCTTCTACAGATAAATTTAGCAATTTTATTTTATTTTATTGTATTTTATTTATTCATGACATTTATACCCCACATTAGCCCAAAATAGACTCAAGCTCAATGTGGCTTACAAACAAACAATAAAGTGAATAAAACATAATAATTTACAGTCTCATCATCATCAGGTGCCGTTTTTGATAGAAAAGTTGATATGCCAGTTGTCTCAATCAAAAATTTCCTATTTGTTTCTCTCTTTTCCTGATATTGTCTATTTGTTAATGTCATTGCCTTTCTGCATCTTTTCTCTCTGATTTGCTTCATGATCTCCATTAGCTGCTAGGGCCTATGAGCAGATGACCAGTACATCTCCCCCTTTTGTTCACCTCTTCTGTCGGGGTCTCTCCACCTCTTATCATTCCACTGTCAGACATTTGTAATGATTACATACTCATGTAGCACTGCCATAGACAAAAAGAGATAGCTGCTGTCATAATCTTACAAGATTGATTTTGGAAGTATTCCCAGAAAATGATTTCCGAATGTTATGTTAATGTTTACAGTCTATATTAGAGGTGATGCATGAGATAAATATTAAGAAGTAAATATTCAGCACAAGTTAACTGGGTAGGAGAAGCTGTATGAGTCCACACAAGATGTGGAGGGGCATAATCGAACGGAGCGCCCAAGTTTTCCCGAGGACGTCCTCGCAGGACGTCCCAAGAAGGGGCGGGGAAACCTGTATTATTGAAACAAGATGGGTGGCCATCTTTCGTTTCGATAATCCAGTCGGGGACGCCCAAATCTCAACATTTAGGTCGACCTTAGAGATGGTCGTCCTTAGAGATGATCGACCCCGATTTTCGGCGATAATGGAAACCGAGGACACCCATCTCAGAAACGACCAAATCCAAGCCATTTGGTCGCGGGAGGAGCCAGCATTCGTAGTGCACTGGTCCCCCTGATATGCCAGGACACCAACTGGGTACCCTAGGGGGCACTGCAGTGGACTTCAGAAAAAGCCCCAGGTGCATAGTTCCCTTACCTTATTCAGAGCCCCCCCAACCCCCCCAACCCCCCCCCCAAACCCCACTCCCCACAACTATACACCACTACCATAGCCCTTAGGGATGAAGGGGGGCACCTAGATGTGGGTACAGTGGGTTTCGGGTGGGCTTTGGAGGGCTCACATTTACCTCCACAAGTGTAACAGGTAGGGGGATGGGCCTGGGTCCGCCTCCCTGAAGTGCACTGCAGTACCCACTAAAACTGCTCCTGGGACCTGCATACTGCTGTCATGGAGCTGGGTATGATATTTGAGGCTGCATTTTTTTAGGGTGGGAGGGGGTTAGTGACCACTGGGGGAGTAAGGGGAGGTCATTCCTTATACCCTCCGGTGGTCATCTGGTCATTTAGGGCACATTTTTGTGGCTTGGTCGTAAAAAAATGACCAACAGACTTATTTTCGAAAGTGATCGCCGGCCATTTCCCGACATAAATCGGGAGATGGCCGGCGATCTCTCAAAAGCGGCAAAATCCATATAATCGAAAGCGGCTTTTTTGACAGTATTGCCACTTTGCTGGCGCCTCGCCGGCGAAAGTTCAAGGGGGCGTATCGGCGGCGTAGCGAAGGTGGGACATGGGCGGGCATGGGCGTGGCTACCAGATGGCCGGCTTTCGCGGATAATGGAAAAAAAAGTGACGTTAAGCAGTATTTCGCCGGGTTTACTTGGTCCTTTTATTTTCACGATCAAGCCTCAAAAAGATGCCCCAACTGACCAGATGACCACCGGAGGGAATGGGGGATGACCTCCCTGTAGTCCCTCAGTGGTCACCAACCCCCTCCCACACTAAAAAATACAAATCAAAAAAACTTTTTTTGCCAGCCTGTATGCCAGCCTCAAATGTCATACCCAGCTGCCTGGCAGCAGTATGCAAGTCCCTGGAGCAGTTTTTAATGGGTGCAGTGCACTTCAGGCAGGCAGACCCAGGTCCCCCCCCTACCTGTTACACTTGTGGTGCTAAGCGTTGAGCCCTCCAAACCCCCCAAAACCCACTGTACCCACATGTAGGTGCCCCCCTTCACCCATAAGGGCTATGGTAATGGTGTACAGTTGTGGGGAGTGGGCTTTGGGGGGCTCAGCACCCAAGTGAAGGGAGCTATGCACCTGGGAGGTATTTGTATATATTTTATTAATTTGTAGAAGTGCCCCCTAGGGTGCCCGGTTGGTGTCCTGGCATGTCAGGGGGACCAGTGCACTACAAATGATGGCTCCTCCCACGACCAAATGCCTTGGATTTTGCCGGGTTTGAGATCGCCAGCATTTTTTTTCATTATCGCTGAGAAACAAAACCGGCCATCTCAAATCCGGCGAACTCTGGCATTTGGCCGGGCTAAACTGTATTATAAAAAAAAAGATGGCCAGCCATCTTTTTCGAAAATACGGGTCCGGCCAGCTGTTGCGTCGCCGCAAAAATAGATCGCCAGTGGAGGAGTGGCCTAGTGGTTAGGGTGGTGGACTTTGGTCCTGAGGAACTGAGTTTCGATTCCCTCTTCAGGCACAGACAGCTCCTTGTGACTCTGGGCAAGTCACTTAACCCTCCATTGCCCCATGTAAGCCGCATTGAGCCTGCCATGAGTGGGAAAGCGCGGGGTACAAATGTAACAAAAAAAAAAAAATGTTCAATTATGCCCCTCCATGTCAGTCAAGTGTTCGTCAGGGACGCCCTTCTTTTTTCCATTATCGGCCGAGGACGCCCATGTGTTAAGCACGCCCCAGTTCCGCCTTCACTATGCTTCTGACACGCCCCGGTGAACTTTAGTCGTCTCCGCAAAGGAAAGCAGTTGAGGACATCCAAAATCGGCTTTCGATTATGCCGATTTGGGCGGCCCTGGTAGAAGGATGCCCATCTTCCGATTTGTGTCAAAAGATGGGCACCCTTCTCTTTTGAAAATAAGCCTGCTTGTAGCACATAAGTGGATAGTGCCCTGAATATCCTGTCTTACCACCATGATACTATTCAGTTACTGCCGGAGTCATCTGGGGGCAGAGCCAGGAGAGAGCCGGGAGTCACCCAGGCACCATTAATATTCAGCATCAGTATCCAAGTTAACTTTGGAAGACAAAAAGACTGTTCTAAAGTATCCAGGTAGCTACTGAGCTTCTGTCTTTGAATATCGGTAATACCTGGTAACGCTCTTCAGGCTGCCGAGTACCAGGATAGGGACCAACAATAAATGCCCATGTCTAATGTAACTTCATGCAGCTAGTGTTTAAAGAAATGCTGACCACCACCAGATGAATATTGCCCCATAAATATATTCAGGTTGCTATTCAAAAGTATGTAAGTAGTCAGCAATGGAGGCTAACGCATAAGTGCTTTTTTTTCGATCTCAGACCAGAAAATGGATACATATTTTCTGTCCAAATCAATATTTACCAAAATTTATGCATTTAAGTATAGGAAGGGGCCAGGACATTGCAGGAGGAAGACTATTTATGCAGAAAGCAGCAATAATCAGCTGCTCTCCAGATACATTTTTATGGTTAAGGTACCACAGAAATAGCAGTCCTAACTTTAAATGGGTAACTTATCTATTGAAACTTAGGAATACATATTCAACTTAAACATATAGGATAGCTGAAAATCTGTTTAAGAATATTGATCCTCAGTTTGTAACTATTGTCACTTAAGAACAGATCAATGGTTCATCTAGTCCAGTATCCTGCTTCCAACAGTTACAAATACAGATCACAGGTACCTGGCAGAATCCCAAACAGTAGCAAGATTGCATGCTACCGACCACAGGGATAAGTCTTGGTTTTCTCCATGTCTACTTTAACAGCAGTTTATGGATTTTTCCTCCAGGAACTTGTCCACACCTTTTTAAAACCCACATATGCTAACTGCTGTTACGATATTCTCCAGTAACAAGTTCCAGAGTTTAAATATTCATTGAGTGAAAAAAAATATTCTCTCCTATTCGTTTTAAAAGTATTACTGTGCAACTTCATGGAGTGTCCCTCATCTTTATAGTTTTTGAAAGAGTAAACTATCAATTTACCTTCACCTGCTCTGCTCCACTGAAGATTTTGTAGACCTCTATCATCCCCCCCCCCCCAACCATCTTTTCTCCAAGCTGAAGAGCTCTAACCTCTTAAGCCTTTCCTCATGTGAGATGAATTTTATCCCCTTAATCATTTTGGTTGCCCTTCTTTGAACCTTTTCTAATTCCACTTTATCTTTTTTGAGATACGGTAACTAGAATTGCACACAATACTCAAGGGGAGATTGCACCATGGAGTGATAAAGAGGCATTATAATATTCTCTGCCTTGTTTTCCATCTTTTTCATAATACTTCCCAACATTCTATTTGCTTTTTTGGCCGCCGCCACACTGAGCAGATTTCAATGTATTGTCCACGATGGCACCTAGAACTTTTTCTTCAGTGGTGATTTCTAATGTAGAACCTAGCATCCAATAACTATGATTTGGATTATTCTTCCCAGTGTGTATCACTTTGCATTTGTCCACATTAAATTTCATCTGCCATTTTATGGCCAGTCTTCTGCAACAGTCTGCATGTGATTTAACAACTTTGAATAGTTTTTGTCAGCTGCAATTTAATCAACTCATCATTCCCATTTCCACATCATTTATAAATATTTTAAATAGAACTTTTTTGAGAACAGATCCCTGGGACATTCTACTGTTTACTTTCCTCCTTTAAGAGAAAGGGCCATTTATCCTTTTTTTCCCCTATATTTTAGCTGCTTCTTGTTTAATAATTTGCTTAGCTAGTGGTACAATTACAAAATAGTTATTTCACAGTGACATTTTCAAATATATCATAACACCCCAGAAATCATTCAGATAATAATATTCTGTGATATTATATAAATTCTAACCTCCCAAATACAGATAAGGAAGTGCAAACGATCAGAGAATTTCAAAAAGTAATTGAAAGTACATTTTAAATTCTCATGCGGATAGCTGAGATATAGAACAAGCAAAATCTTTTGCTATACAAACCTTGGTGGGCAAGCAAAAGCTGCATTAAAATAATAATGAGTTCTAAGATTGTCAAAGTAATTCTTTATAAAGTCTACTACAGCACTTCTAACTTAGCTTCGATACGCATCATCACATCACATCACAGATGGGATAACCTCAAGAGTAAATATTCACTATTTTAATAGTTTTAGAGCATTCAAAGCTGCGCTTTTTCAGATCATTACAATGTCTTATTGCTTGAATTACTCAGTCTTTGGCCTTGTCTACTCAAAGCAAATGAAGCAAGCTTTAATAGGCAGGTAATGCATTTGGTGTAATGATTAATAATATAATTAAATGCTTAATTATAAGAAACTGTTAGAAACCTTAGTCAGTAACTTAGAGCACTGAGCCATCTAGGATTCCAATTCACTGGTGCATTTCAGATAGATCTCACTTTAATAGCTTTTAAAGATTAGGAAGTAGTAAATAAGTCTTTTTCTAATACCATGCAAAATATAGTAGAATGTTGGTTCACCCTGGCGCTCATTTTCAAAGCACATAGACTTACAAAGTTAGAAGGGCATTTTTCATATGATGTCTACATCCGGCTTTGTTTTTTGCTGAAAATGTCCAAAAATCAAGTGGTGAATATTGCCATTTTCAAACTAGAAAAAGGTCTCAAAAATGGTTATTTCCTAGATGTTTTCTAGATGTTTTGTGCTTAGTGCATCTATCTTTGTGGACCATTAAAAAATAAAAAGTCCATATGAAAAATGCGCAAAATCAAGCCATTGAGATGTAGGAGGAGCCAGCATTCTTAGTAGACTGGCCACACAAACATCCCAACAGAAAAAAAGAAGGAAAAACATACCTTCCACAAACAATCAATAATCAAAAAAGAGGAGTGGAAGACACCATGAAAAAGTCCCAGGATAGCCAGTGGCTCTATTTTATTCTTCAAATCTAATGTGTAGCGTATACAAACAAGATGTGTCCACAGTTTATTCTTCAGATATAGTACACAGGATACACTGAGAAGAAATCACCAATACGGACCATGTTTCAGCGTACAGGCCTTCATCAAGGGTCCTGTCAACACTGTAACTGCTTCTTATTTGTCCTGCTGTACAATGATAAACCTGTATAGGCATCAAGTGCACCACACAGAGGGTGAGAGAATAGCTTCTGCAATAGCAAAATAACGTCTTCTCACATAGAAAGCATCTTCTTTATATTTCTTAAATATGAAAAATTGTTTTTCAAGATTGTATTTTGTTGATGTAATAATTGAAAAATTAATAAAGTAAAAAGGAAATAAGGGGAGGAGGAAAAGGTCCATCCCTCCCATCACTGATCTAAGCTTCCTAGTCCCTACCACTTGTTTCCACTCCCCAAACAAAGCAGGCAAACTATGACTATGCTTTCTATAGCCTTTATACACAAGTCTCATTATACCAAAGTCACTTTATCTGTATGTTGGATATGCCAGTCAGTGTATGGTTATTATACTCTACATTTTTCAAACTTTGAATTTCTTTTTGATGCTGTTTTTAACTCCTAACCATTACTCACTTGTTCCTGGACAATGGATATTACTGAATACTGAAAACTGCCACTTAAGAAGCGATTATTGACTCTAATCAACATTAATGACAATTTACATGTACAACTATCTAAGCATATTTTACACAGTAATGTGTGTAAATTCTAAGGCGCATAGTTGAAAAGAGGGAGTGGCCATGGGTATGGAATGGGCGGATTGTGGGTGTTTCTAAAAACTATATGACTTGTTATAGAATATACCTGGTCCATGCCTAATTTAGACATTGGCATTTATACCACTGTAACTGCCCGCAACTAAATTTAATCACATGGATGGGCACTAGACATATTCTGTAAACAGCACCTAATTTTTAAGACACCATATATAGAATCAATCCCTAAGTGCCATGTGGCCCAAAGGTATAAAATAGGACATGTAGCAGTTACCCCTGGATTCTATATATAGTGCTAAAAATTGCACATTCAAGTTTGGGCAAGGGCCCAATTTGCATGCACAACATAACTGAGTAATAAGCCAATTAGTGCCAATAATTGGCTGCTAACAATCAATTATTGGTGTTAATTGTCAACAATTTGTATTTGCATGAGCATCCCGTTCACGCTATTCTATACAGATGCGCATGCAAATCTTTTAGAATGTAGCTGAAAAGAGGGCGTGGCCATGAGAGGGGCATGGGAGGGTCAGGATCATTCACTAACGATGCATACAGTATTATAGAATTTTGTGGATCCGTGCCGAATTTACACAAGATGATTTATACCAGGTTTCAGTTGTTGCAAATCCTCACACTCAAAAGTTGGGCATGGCACACATTTATTTTGGTGCCCAAATTTGGGCACCATTTACAGAATCTAGCCTATACTGTGTGCTAATTTCATTAGCACATGCTAAGCTTTAGTAAAAGTGCTCCTAAGTGAGGGCTCCTTTTACCAAGCTGCAGCAAAAGGGGGCCTGCTCTGGCGTCGGTGCGTGTTTTTGATGTGTGTCGAGGCTCCCTTTTACTGCAGCAGGTAAAATGTAGGGCTTTCTTTTTTTTTTTGAGGAAATGGCTATGCGGCAAGTGAAGCACTTGCCCCGTGGCCATTTTGGGGGGAGCCCTTACCGCCACCCATTGAAGTGGCGGTAAGGGTTCCCACACTAACCCAGCGGTAACCGAGCAGCACGTGGCACTGCCTGATTACTGCTGGGTACACACCTGTGCTACAAAAATAAATATAATTTTGTAGCTCTGGATATGAGGAGTGGGAACCACCGACGGACTGCTGTGGTAGCCTGGTAGTACTTCCTTTTTAGCAAGCAGTAAGCCCGTGTTGGGCTTACCGCTGCTTTGTAAAAGGGGCCCTGATTTAGGAACACTTATTTTTAGAATACTACCTAGCACTTATGTCTGTAAATGGCAAATAGCGACATCATTATGTGCATATGTGCTGTTATTCTATAAAGTTGTGTGCACAATTGGCACTTAAATATGAGCACCATTTATAGAATTGCCCTTTATATTTTTTAGAACTTTGGGGGGGGGGGGGGGCTGTGTCCTGGAATGCCAGTTTTCTAACAGTTGTCATTCATTGATAGCTAAACGTTTTTCACTATTTTCTCTCCTGAGGCCAAAAAGATTTGGGGTGAATCAAGTGCTAAATGAATATATATTGATAATAACAGAAGAATACAACAGAACTCAATTTATCTCGATAACATACCAAATGCCATCTGAACATATCATATTTATGGCTGTATAAATTGAAGCTGACATTTTAAAATAAAATTAATTTCGTTTCAGATTGCTTTCTGATATTGCTGCTAGATGGAGAAAACAAAAAGTGCACTGCAGAGTAAATTTTTTTTTATATTGTTTGTGATTGGTTAAACATGTAGAGGAGTTCATTAATGGAGCAGGTGTGCACTAGATAACATTTCATTTCATTGTGCCTTTTGTTGATAATGCTTTCAATGCAACTCTTGTTTATTATCACATCTGCTCCAAATAAAAACTGACATTACTAAATAGAATTACCCAATTCCTTGTATTTTGCTTCAATGATATTTCTGCTTGACTGGGAGAACAGTAATTTTCAGAAACACATGCAATTTTAGGCAGATAAATGTGGGAATACTTTGCAATATGATACATTAGAGCACTGAATGTTTTAGAAAATCTCAGTTTATGTAATTTGTTACCTATAATGGAGATTATTCAGTCGTAAAAAGTTGTTTTTCTCTGATCAGTAGTGTGTAACCAATATAAAATAGTTGAGGCTCTTGGGCCAGGCTGATGGTTCAGCAGTAGTGTTGCATGCTGCCATGTGAAGGATTCCTTGTTCAGTTCATGAATCAGATCTTCCACATCCCAGGTGAGCTCGAGCTGTAGATGCTGCAAAGGTAGTTCTTAAAGGCTTTGCATGGGGGGGGGGGGGGGGGGGACAATGAGCCAAGGTCATCAATAAGGATGTCATCTGGTAACCAGATGAATAGCCCATGATGTAAGGCTCCATAAGGAGACTTGTCACATAGCTCCCAGTCTTAAGGCTGTTGCTGTGATGACCACATTTGGAAGAGTAAGATGGAATGTTCACCAAATAGAGGGAAACGTCTCTGGGTAGTTGCAAATGAAGGCTTATGGTACCAACATCCCATCACTGGAAGGAAAAGCAGAAAGGAGGAATTACTAAACAAAAAAAAAAAAGAAGAAAAAGAACACAGATGAAAAATAAACACTTATAGGCTTGCCTCTGTAGAGAACTCAGTGGTGAGAGATATGAAAAAATACCAATTGATTCAGATGCCATGCATGAGCAGTAGAATGATTTACAACCAGAAACTGCTCCAAATAGCTTAATGGATCTTCTGCAATGCTGGAACTGAGCATTAAGGGGTCCTTTTACAAAGGCACACTGAAAAATGGCTTGCGGTAGTGTAGACGCGTGTTTTGGGCGCAGCAGAATCATTTTTCAGTGCACCTGCAAAAAAATGCCTTTTAAACATTTTTGCCAAAAATGGACGTGCGGCAAAATGAAAATTGACGCGTATCCATTTTGGGTATGAGACCTTACCACCAGCCATTGACCTAGCAGTAAGGTCTCAAACGGTAACCGGGCAGTAATGACCTATGTGTGCCAAATGCCACTTTGTGCGCATAGCTGGCGCACTGCAGAAAATAAAAAATATTTTTTTCACCAAAACTGAAATTACTGCAAGGGCCAAGCAGTAGCCGTGCGGTAACTCCATTTTGGCACACTTTGGGCACACATAGACGCTTACGTGGCTTAGTAAAAGGACCCCTAAGAGAGGCTGTGGATATTGTTGCTCTGTTGAAAGAGTTTAGAAAGAGAAGAATGAGGGTATTGGTACCTTGGTACACCATGGAGGTCTGTGAAGCAAAGCAGAGGTTGAGAAAGATGGAAAGAAAATGGTGAAATAAGCATTTAGTGCAAGTATACATATACATTATTAATAACAAAAAACATTATTAATCATTTTTGAATTAGTCTCATCCTACCATCTATCAGCATCCTCCCTTATATCTCTCTCTTCCTTCCTCCCCAAGCCAGCATCCCTGTCTCCCCTTCCTCTACATGGTCCAACATTGTATAAATTCTATCATTTTATATGACGCTGAATAGTAATTAATCATCTGCCATTCTAATCTGCCTTGAGCGATTTGTGTCACAGTGAACTATAAATGCTCAAATTAAAATGAACTATTACAGATGGTCTGAGGAGGAGGAGATTCTCCTTGCTTTGCCTAATCGGTTATTGAGTTACATGTTTCAAATGAAATCTATCACCTGCAGTTTAGATCCATGTTTCACCTGGCTTGTGAAGATGAAACAGGATATTAAGGTGCTTATTTTAAAAGTGCTACTCAGGTTTTAAATGTGCATAAAGTGGCATATGGATGTGGCATATGAATTGTGTAAATGCTTAAATCCCAGTTTTACAAAGCCAGTATATACACATCTAAGGGGCATACTTATTAATGTGGACTGCCATTAAGATGTGTTATTTTATCTCTTACTCATGCTTTTTTAGCGCAGGTCCCATTTTAATGCAATGAGACTTAGTTACTAATAACTGGTGTTAACAGTAAAATACACAATAGAAGGAGAAAAGCCTGAACCACATGAACATTGAGATGATGTCAAGGTACTGAGGGAAAAGCAACAAGGATTTCAAGAGTATAAAAGACCTTTAATATAGCCTTTAGTCACAAATACAGTATATCTGGGACCTGACTGCCATGATTTGGAATGTTTGCCTGCCTCAGGGGTCAGCAAACCTGTAAACATATGTTGGGAAAGATACAGGGAAAATACATTGGTAAAAATATGGTCCTATTTTAAATATAATAATTTGTACCTCAACATTCTCTGGCTGGCTGGCTGGCTGGGATCGTAACATCCTGACGTCAGCAAGCCTCCAGTGTTCCCTTCCCTCTCACTGTCCCCACCCTCGCGTAAAGACAAAATGATGTCAGAGGAGGGCGGGACATTGAGAGGGAAGGGAACGCTGGAGGCGAGCTGACATCAGGATTTTACGAACGCAAGTGAAAGCAACAGAACGCTGGAGGGGATGCGAGCCCAACCTGCCTGCAGGGAATGCTGGAGGCAACACGAGCCCAACCAGACTGCATGGAATGCTGGAGGCGATGTGAGACCAACCTGCCTGCCGCTGCTGCAATCTGAGGTAAGATGGACGGCTTACAAGCAAGGCGGCAGGAAGGACAGAGTCACTGGCCATGGAGGGGAGGGGAGAATTGCTGCACATGGATGGGATGGGAGGGCAGGGCAGGGCACAGGACAATCGCTGCACATAGATGGGGTGGGAGGGAAGGACAGAAGCGAATGGCTGGATTTTGAAGGGATGGGAGGCGAGGGGACAATCGCGGGACACAGGACAATCACTGCACATAGATGGGAGAGGAGGGCAGAGGAGAATCGCTGGACATGGAGGGGAGGCAAAAATCACAGGGGAGGGGAGGGGAGAATCGCGGGACATGGATGGGAGGGCAGGGCACAGGACAATCACTGGACATGGAGGGGAGGACATAATTGTGGGAAATCGAGAGGAGGGCAGGGCAGAGGAGAATCGATGGGCATGGATGGGAGGAGAGGAGAGAGTCATGAGACACGGATGGGAGGGCAGGGTAGAGGAGAATCGCTGTACATGAAGGGGATGGGAGGCAAGGGGAGAATTGCGGGACACGGAGGGAGGCCAGGGCAGAGGACAATCGCTGGACATGGAGGGGAGGCCAGAATCCTTGGATACGGAGAGGAGGGCAGGGAAGAGAAGAATTTCTGCACATGGAGCAGGGGCGTATCTGGAATCCGGCGGTAGGGGGGGCCAGAGCCAGAGAGGGGGGGCACATTTTTGCCTCCCTCCCCCTCCCCCCCGCCGCCTCTCTCCACCCCCTCCCCGCCGTCAACCCTCCCCCGTTGCTTACTTTTGCTGGTTGGGGGCCCCAACCCCCGCCAGCCGAGGTCCGACCCGCAATCTCCATATTTCGTCTTCCTCCGTGGCCATGTGCTTCAAGGAAGTAACGCTGCAGTGCTGATTCGTTGAATCCAGTTCGGCGTCTGACGTAAGCAGCGGGGGAGGGTTGACGGCGGGGAGGGGGGCCAGGACGAAATCTGCGGGGGCCCAGGCCCCTGTGGCCCCACGCAGATACGCCCCTGACATGGAGGGGAGGTCAGAATCGCGGGACACGGAGGTGATGGGAGGAGAGGGAAGAATCGCGGGACATGGAGGGGAGGGCAGGGGAGACAGGAGAAATCGCATAGGAGAGCCTTCCTAGGGCCCAGTTCATTTTTGATGAAACAGGCTTGGTTGCACTAGTTTTAAATATATACATGAGAGGATAAATATTTCAATAACTGAAAGGAATAATGTATGATATATATTCTCTATAGTTCCCTAGAATAATTTAGACTGTAAGCATTGTCAATGCTGATATCTTATTTTTAGTGTGCTCATATTCATATTGCTCATAGGACTAACACTGACCACAAGGGTCTTTCTTTGTCCTGTTGTTTTCAATCATTGCAAACTATGAAGCTAGAAAATTTGATTTTCTACAACATTTCCATGTTATTTAACTCTTTTTGTATTTTCTTTGTCGATTTATATTACACCTTAAACTTTGTATAAGTGTCAATTGACTTATCTTGAATATGGTTCTTGGATCCTGATATGGACCACGTTTCACTATCACTTTCTCAAGGCACCCAACCAAACAATATTTTGTGCCTGTGTTGGTCTTTCACTCAATTCTTTCCATTTTAACGAGTGAAAGATGCCTCAGAGGTCAACAAACCTGTAAACATATGTTGGGAGAGATACAGGTAAAATATGTTGGTAAAAATATGGTCCTATTTTTTTTTTTTTTTTTATTTATAAGATTTTAATTTTTACATCAAGTATACATCTTGAATATAGAAAAGATGATCCTATTTTAAATTGGTCACAATGCCTCGTGTAAAAATGAAACACTATGCTCTAATCAGCATAAACTGCCCCAGAAAAAAACAGCAAAGGTTTGAATGCCATCTTTGAGTCAGTGATGATGGTATAAAGTTTTCTTCTGTTCCTGAAGCAGCAATGAAATTTGAGAAACAAGGCGCTCTTGTTGAGGAAGACGAAATGTACCTGTGCCTTATGTGAACCTAAGTGCACTGCTTAGTGTCGGAGGAGGAGACTTATGTCCAGTATCGGAGGAGGAGACTCATGCTGAGCCATATTGAAGGATGTTTGCTTTGTTAAGGAGCAGCTCTGTCCAGCTAAGTGACTCTTTTGGGCTGTTGAGGACATCTTTGCATTGCTCATTGAAGTTTTGTATGTTGTCCTTCAAAATATTTTTTTTCTGACACTATGGGCAGTAAGCTTGCTTGCATGGGTGAAGTTTCACAATAGGCAATATTTAGTGCTTTTTTGATATACGTTTTGGTGTATCTTTACTCATTTTTTGAAAAAACATATTTATATTCTAATTTTTGTATATTCATTCACTCTGTTCATTTTTTGTGGATGGAAGGGTTTGTTTTTAATCAGTAGTTTTTCTCCATGTTTTGAGAGTTTTTTTTGTACTGATTCTTTTTTTCTCTTCTATATTGCTTTACTGACTAATGATATAATGATAATATCTTACTCCCACTTAAGATAGTGGTATGCTTCAATACCTTTGGTATTTATCCCTATCGGGAGATTTGAGTTCTTGTTTGTTTAAAGTATTCTTGATTTGAACAGGTTAAAGTTCTACAAACATTTTCAAACTGTTTTTCTTTTGGGTTTTCTAAGTTTTTATATAGTTTGAGGTCTCTTTAAGCAGAATAGATTTACAATTTAAAATAGGGTCATATTTTTTATTTTACCTGTATCTCTCACAACATACAGGTTTGTTGACCCCTGAGGCAGGCACACATGCCGAAACACAGCCATGTTGGGTTCCAGATATGTTGTATTTGTGACTATGACTATATTAAAGATCCTTTATACTCTTGAAATCCTCGCTTTTTGCTTCACTACCTTGACATCACTAACAGTAAAATAACACTTCTTAATGGTTGCCCATGCTGACAACGTCTCCCCTAAAACTCTTAAATGTACTCAACTGAAAGGATTAAGGGATATTACTCAGTGTTTGATACATCCATGTCCCCCAGACAAAGGTAACTCTGGCAAGGGATATCAGGATTTGTGACAACTTCAAGATAAATAAAAGTGAGTTTCAAAAATGGCTGACAAACATTTGCTCTGGTACATTTATGTTTGTGTTTCATAACAGAAATGTAGCTGTGCTGGCACATACTCATTTATGTGCCCAAGCTGACCCATTGACCCTTTAGACATCCACAATTTTAAAATATATGCTTCTGCTGAACATATCCAGTGCATAAATGTCCTTTACACTATATAACAGCAGATCCTGTTCTAAAATACTAGCAGAACTTGATATGACCCGACCTGGACATCTCTTTTCTGATTTGTGTGTCCTTTCTAAAATGTGCCTTTACTTGCTGCTTTATCAAAGAGAATATTTAATGGGGGGGGGGGGGGGGGGTCTTTCACTAAAGTGTGCTATGTTTTTACACTTAACATACCTTAATAGAAAGAATTAAAATGTGCTAATTGCAAAGGCCATGCAGTAATTGTTAGGGGTATGCTCAGCATGTCCTCTGCAATTATCATACTGAAAACTTTATCAGTACATGTAAACTTGATTGCAATTAATAGAGGCACTTAGCACCTTCTATTGAGGAGGTTCTAAGTAAACCCACACCAGAATGTCCAAGTGTCCTGTGGTTCTCTGCCTGGCAACCACAGATGTCAGACAAAAGGCAAAGTCATGTTAGAGTGCAACCAAAACTGGGTTTCTGGTTTTGCTGAAACAGATCGGCAGATGAAATTCATTAGATAGTTTAATCCAAAACTGAAGCCAAAACCAAAACTAGTATGGCACAGCTCACCCCACCACCACCACCACCACCACCAAAGTAGGCTGCACAGCCCTCTGGCCCCCATAATAGAAAACACCAATCTCCCACCACCCATAGGCCCGTCCTCCTTGGGCCTACCTTAGAAGCCTTGGAGGTCTAGTAGCCTAGTTGGGGCAAGAGCAATCTCCAGTCGCTCCTGCCCATGCCAACTCTATGTTCAAAATGGCTGCTGGGACCTCCAGTGGCAGGAAGCCTATTGTTTCAGAATAAAAGTCAGTTATCAATATTTATCAATGAACTTCCCAGCTTCTCTTCTATCCATTTCTCCTTGTATGTATTTTTCCTCTCCTGTGAATCCATCCTGTTGACCATCAATTTCCTTTTCAGATTGCCCAATATACACTCTTTGATTCCAATCCTAGCTACTTTTTCCTGCTTCTATCTCTGCTTTCATTTTGTTTCTTTCATCTTTTCAGAATCTGTTTTCGTCTCTCTCCTTTTCTCCTTTTTTGTTTTGTTTTGAAATTTTACCTCAGTCCTTTAGAAAGATGGGGGGGGGGGGGGGGGGGAGGGTGCTAGACCTACAGCTCTAGTTGAGAAGAATCCCAGGACTTCTATAGATGTAGCCATCAGAGTGTGGATGAGAACAGAACCAACAGGACAAATATAAAGCCTACTGGTAATAACAGAGGTTAAGGGCAGGGCCATGCCAACACAGTAAGCAGGGTAAGCACTGCAGGGGGGCGCCAACCTCTGGAGGGCACTGCCGCAGTGCTTACCCTCGCCGCTTACCTCAGCTCTGTGCCGCCCTGGGGGCTTTAAATCTTTTACCTCCGACGTCGCAGCAGCTGAGCAGTGTCAGTGATAGCGCTGCCGACGTCTTCAGCCTTCCCTTCGCGCTTGTTCATTCCCTCAGTGTCCCGCGCTCACAAGGAAATGATGTCAGAAGAAGGCGGGACACTGAGGGAACAAACGAGTGCGAAGGGAAGGCTGGAGACGTCGGCAGCGCTTTCACTGACATTGCGCAGCTGCTGCCACGATGGAAGTAAATTTAAATTAAATACAAGAAACCAGACTCAGAGGGTGGGCAGATGGACTTGGGAGGATGGATGGATGAGGGAAGGGCAGAGAGAAGCATCGTTGGACAAGGATGGACATGGATGGGAGGGCAGGGCCCAGGTAGAGAGAAGAAATTGCTGGAAATGGAGGGGAGGGGAGAGAAGATAATTGTTGGATGTGGATGGAGGAGGGAAGGGCAAAGAGGGACAAGGATGGACATGGATGGGAGGGAAGGGCCCAGGGAAATTGCTGGAAATGGAGGGGAGGGGAAAGAGGAGAATTGCTGGTTATGGATGGAGGAGGGAAGGGCAGAGAGGGACAAGGATGGACATGGATGGGAGGGAAGGGCCCAGGGAGAGAGGAGAAATTGCTGGAAATGGAGGGGGGAGAGAGGAGAATTGCTGGAAATGGATGGAGGGAAGAGCAGAGAGGGACAAGGATGGACATGGATGGAGGGAAAGGGAGAGAGAAGAAATGCTGGGCATGGATGGAGGGGAGGGAAGAGAGAGGAAGGAGATGAGATGAGGGAAAAGGGAGAAAACCTGCACATGGATGGAGAAAATAGGCAGAAGCTGGATCCACTGGATAGTCTGCAGAGGACCCAGCTTTTACTTACGGATGTAAGGCAAGAAATGAAGAAGAAAGGAGGAAAGTAAAGAAATAAATGGAAAGGAAGCCCTGGAAACAGAGTTAAGAGGACAGATAGCAGCAGAATCAGATACTGGGCCAGCATGATCAAGTCATCAGACAACAAAGGTAGAAAAAAATCATTTTATTTTCATTTTAATGTTTGGAATATGTCCATTTTGAGAATTTACATCTGCTATCTTATTTTGCAATGTATAACAATTTGTTTCTAAGAATATTGCTGACAATTCCTGTCAGTGTAGCAAGTGGTGAGCGATCATTTTCACGGGGGGAGGGGGGGCGCCAACTGATAGTCTGCAGGGGGGCACCAGAGACCCTAGGCACGGCCCTGGTTAAGGGCTCCTTTACAAAGCCATGCTAGTGATTCTGGTGTTCCAAATGCAATGAATTGCATAGTAATTGAATGGGCTTTGTCGCATTTGCCACACCGGAATGTGTAGTGCAGCTTTGTGAAAGGAGCCCTAACTGTTTAGAACCTTGCAAAATCTTGCAAAAATAATGCAGTGTAGTGAAAATATGTTTTCCAAAAACATACAAACTTACAAGTCAAAGCATGTGTTTCTGACAGAACTATACATGTCCTTTTGTCTTAATTTCAATTTATGTCACCTTAACCCACACAATATAATTTGATTTTAATTATGCTAGCATAATGAGTGCATTATTTCTTAATTAAGACATTCTTTAATTTGTCAGATTGAAGACCAATCATAGATCACTACATCCATATTAATTATTGACTTGTACTTTAAAACTGATATTGCTGGTATGCATGTCAGAATGTTATGAATATTAAGTATATGCAAGGTATTTAAACCAGAAAGTACATTAGCAGCTATTAAAACATTTTTTAATTACCTTTTGTTAAACTGGAACAATTTGGCAAACTGTTCAGGAACAAAACAGGCATATGTGCAAACCACCCCTTTCTTCCAAAGGACTAGAAATAGCTGAATAGAATGGGAGGGTGTCTGCAGAATGCTGAGCTCCTGATTGTTTTGCAAAAATTCAGTCATTATTTTACCTTCATGAGGCAGTTGTTAAAACTATAGGTGCTAATCAATATCATTTATTTTAGATGCCATTTCCTCTGACATTTTACTTTTGCATTAAATGTGATGGATGTGATTTTTTCTTTTTTTGAATGTGAATTTCATATTAAAAGATGGCAATGCTATGAGGCCAATTTTCAAAAAGTTCATCTGGGTTACTTCTATGGTTATCTGAACCAATCTTAGATTTTAAACATTCCATCCCCCACCCTGACCAGATAAAAGCATCAGGATAAAATTGGCAGAAATCCAAGTCTAAAGTCTCTCTCCTGTAACCGATGCCATGAAAGCTCCGGGGTTGGGGTGCCTTCAGCTACTCCAAAGATTCCTAATGATGTGGTTCTAAGAAGTAGTTTTAAACCATCTACCTGGTATTCCAATAGAGGTTACACCTACCTTTTCTTTAATGCTTCCTGCTTCCAAGACTTCAGCTCCTGGTATTCCTGTTCAGGGGATACAGCTACTTTTGTTGTCTGATGAATTAATTTTACTAATCATCTTGTTCCTAGTCTCTGGTTGTGCTTCCTTTTTTTTTCTGCTGTTAACTCTATTTCAGGGAATCCTGTCCATCAGCTATTTCTTTTCTCTCCTTTCTCCATGCAGTAGATTTTCCTTTTCCTTTACTGTTCTTTTCTTTTGATTTATTGGCGTTCTTTTCATATTTATTTTGTATATTTAATGTATTGTACTCTGCTTTGATGGATTTGTCTTTTAAGCAGTTAATCGAATAAATAGAACTTAAACTTGAACTTTCTTTCTCACTGTGGCAAAAAGGGGCCTCTGCTGGCATCGGTGCTTCTTTTTCACATGCACCAAGGCTCCCTTTTACCAGAGAAAATGGTCATGCAGCAAGTAAAGCACTTGCCATGCGACCATTTCGGGGGAGCCCTTACCGCCACCTATTAAGGTGGCGGTAAGGGCTCTTGAGCTAACCTGTCAGTAACCAGGTAGCCCAATTACCGCTGGGTACACCCCAGCACTACAAAAATAAATATATATTTGTAGCGCTGGATATGATGGCACGCTAGGGGTGGGAAGTATCACTGGGCTGCTGCAGTAGCCCGGCAGTACTTTCTATTTAGCATGTGGCAAGCCCACAATGGACTTACTGCCGCTTAGTAAAAGAGGCCCTTTCTATCTTACATCCATCTTTGGCATTGATTTTTTCATATTCAGCTTTTTTCTATTTTTCTGTCTCTTTTCAAATTTACTTTACTATTTCTTCCCTTCCCCTCTATCTTTGAACAGAATCTCCACCCTCAACAGTCCTAAATAAATGTAGATGAAGAAACACTGATGGAGGATTTCAATTTTTGATATTCAGTCTTGGACAGTATAGTTTCCTGCAGACCTACAATGCCCACCCGAAGCCTAGCCAAAAGTTGCAGTATCTTAACTCTTTTGATAGGAGAATTTTTTCTAGAAACATTCCAGGAGATCATTCGCATTGTAGATTTAAACATTCAGATACCCAAATAATATCTACAAGATATCAAGCAGATGACAGACAGTACCCTCATCTCAGGGTGCCCAGCCTTTACCCCAACAGTCCCAGAAAAGACAAGACTTCTGACCCACAAGGAAACCTCCTTCTATACCCTATCTATACCCTCAACTTGAATCTGTGAGCAACCCCCTGCACCCCCACCCCCTACCACACCCTCCACCTACAAAACCAAACCCCACCATTCACTCAAACCACACATTCCTACTACAGTCATTGCAACATACACTTAGAAATACCATCCTCCCAAAATCTGAAACAAATAACACACAGAATCATATAATGTCCAAAAATCAATATATAAGTCAAGTATAGCCAGTATGCACACATGGTGCATGATCCAAAAGGCAAAAACAAGTGATCAGAAATAAATGCCCACAGGAGTAAATCAGGCAAGAGAGTAGGCAAGTATCCGCAAGCTCCACAAAAATCATGGTCCTCCAAATGAAAACACTGAAGTCTCCAAAAGAGGTCCAAAAGCACAGCTGAGACAGTCCAAAAATGGCACTCTCAAAGCAGTAGAGTATCAGATGTTGTGCCCCAATCAGATGCCTACTTCCCTGTCCCACCACCTAAAACCAAGGCAAGAGCCCCCGCCCACTAGATAAACCTCCTCACTCCTCCCCCTTGGAACAGCAAGCCCCCTCCCCCATTGCTTGGGTCTTACCTTCCTGTTCCTTGGTGGTCCACTGGCAAAATGAGCAGGAACAATGAAAACTTGGGCGCTCTGTTCGATTATGCCCCTCCACATAACTTTGTAAGTCTAAGTGCTTTGTAAATACGCCTCCAATTGGTGTCCAAAACAGTCCTCAAATAAGGGGCAGGGGGAGTAAGAGATAATTAAAAAAAAAAGGAAATTAGACAATTTTATCAAAATAAGGAAATAAACTGAAAAGTCTTGACTAATTATTACTTCTTAGTGAGAATAGCTGATACGATTCACAGTTAGGGGTCTCACATCTCAGTGAGAGGGTCCTGACCATTAGCAAGAACCTTGTTACTCCAAAACAGAGAAAAAATATAAGTTTGAGACTGATACTTCCCAATACATTTGCAGGGAAATTTCAGAAAAACAAAGACGGCCTTTTTTTCTGACCTACCTTTGGACCTCTTTTATCAAGCCATGCTAGTGGTTCCCACGCAGCCATGCCAATGGAGCTCATTCAAAGTGAATTGGCTTTGTCGGCATTACTTCACCAGGAACCGCTAACACAGTCTATTAGATTGTAAGCTCTTTGAGCAGGGACTGTCTTTCTTCAATGTTTGTGCAGCGCTGCGTACGCCTTGTAGCGCTTTATAGAAATGCTAAATAGTAGTAGTAGTAGTAGTAGCTTGATAAAAGAGGCCTTTTATTCTGTTACTCATATGGTTAGCAGACTGAATATCTCTGCTAACCGGCTAGTTTTCTGAGCCACCCTTAATTTACCCAACTGCACCTCTACACCATCCACAACCTAGCTGGTTTCAGCATGGGTGGTTAGAGGAGATATTCAGTGGCACTGTTGGTTAGCCTCAAACATATGATTTAAATGGCCAGGAGCCTCTCTTGGCCATTTAAGACACTTTGAATATTGACCCCTATATTTTTCTAATGCTGATTTGGAAACGGTTGTAGTTCTTGAGTCATGATCCATTTTCTGAGAAAAGCTTGAGTTGCACATCAGCTATCATATGCCAGTGTCTCAGCCTTACAATCAGATGATGGCAGGTGATGCATCTATGTAAGATCAACAGTATTTCTGCCTTCTAGTTTTGCATTTCTGGTAGTGGAGAACCTAGCAGAAAAGAAGTAAAACAAAAACTGATCATACTATACATTGTTCCTGTTGATACACAACCTGAAAGATCAAAAGCTTTACTCGTTTTCTATTCCCCTCACTTCTAGAAGTTGTGAGCCTACTGATAAAAGAGCCAAATTTCACTTAAGTTCTAAAAATCAGAGATCAGCCCAGGAGTAAAAACAAAAGAAGTATTTGCTGTTAATTCAAGAGAAAATGAAGATGCTTAGAAAAAAAAATAATCATGAGACAAATGTTACTGAATTCCTGCAAGAATATGGTGATGAGCAAATGATGAATTCTAAAGTTTTATGTAATGGAAATGATTAAACATAAAATATTATGACAGTTTCAGAGTTTGGATCTGGACAATGTGTTATACAAGTGGTTCTGCCAGCATCACTGTGAAGGTTTGCCTGTTTCAGAGTCAACATTAATTGAGGATGCCAAGTTATATCTCATGAAATGCCAGTACCACAAAATTTATGAGGAAGAGTGTGAACATAGAAGAGTCCTGTTGGCTGCATCATCAGAAATAGGGATTCTGTCATAACAAACATCCACAGCAGACTGGCTAATCTACTAAAGAAGACTTTCAAATAAAATCACTGGAGATGGGTGAAAAAAAGTCCCTGTTCATTAATATCCTTCAGGAATGTAAGACATCAAATACCTTTACAGAAATTGGAAAAAAAAAGGATATTATCTGGAGAGCTTTCTATACCAGTGCCTGTAGTATTAGAAACACGTTTCTAGATCTTAAGGCTGTAATGGTACTAGCTCATTTGGATTTAGTAGTGATCACGGAGAACCACGACAGGGATACAGTTATACCAGGCTATAATCTATTCAGGATGGACAGGGTAGGAAGAAAGAGTAGAGGGGTGATATTTTATGTTAAGAATATTACTAAACCATCAGAATTTCAGGACTTACAGGGTAAGGAAGAAGCGTTGTGGATTAATCTGGAAAGAGGTAATAGACAATGTATTTACATTGGTGTGATATACAGGCCTCCTTCACAATCAGAAGAAATGGACAGAGAATTAATATAAGAGATTCACAAAATAGCTATGAAAGGGGAAGTAAAACTAATAGATGGTTTTAATATGCTGGATGTTGATTGGAGTGTCCCTGTTGTGAGGTTGTTTAGAAGTAAGGACATCTTGGATTTTCTACATAAGCAACTGTTCCATCAGATGGTAATGGAATTCATGTGGGATGGAGCTATACTGGACCTGGTTCTTATAACTAGGGAGAGTGTTTATGATCTTATAGTGGGTGATCATGTGGCATCTAGTGGTCATCAGATGGTGTGGCTGAATATTAAGAGACACAAATGATCACCAGATGGTGTGGTTTAATATCAAATGACACTAGGAAAGGGTTCATTAAAAACTGAAGGTTCAAGACTTCAAAAGAACTAACTTTGTCAAGATGGGGGAAGAAGTTGTTAGTTGGATGGAACAACTGGTGGAAGAAGAAAAGCAGTGGGTAAAACTGAAAGGAGCAATTTTAAGGGTGACAAACTGTTTTGTTAGGTAAGTAAATAAAAGTAAGAGGACAAGAAGGCCACTTTCATTCTCAAAAATAGTAGCTGAAAAGGTATAGGAAAAGAGGTTAACCTTCATAAATTACAAGACACCACAGTAAGAGGAAGACAGGAAATAATATTCATGAGAAAAGCTAAAGGAAGCTGGGAAAATAGTCATGAAAGCAAAGATGCAAATGGAAGAGGAAAATAGCCAATACAATCAAACTGGGGAATAAGACTTTTTTTTTTTTTAGAGATGTAAATGATAGGAGGAAATGCCAAAGTGAGATTCTGAAGCTCAAGGGTGAAGAGGAGCAATACGTAGAAACTGATAAGGATAAAGTGGAATTGATTAACAAATATTTCTGTTCTGTATTCACAGATGAAGGAAAGGGAGTAGGACCACAGAAGACAAACTAAAAGTAGACAGAGCAATGAAGCCTGATAGGATACACCAAGGATATTGAAGAAACTCAGAGAAGTACTAGCAGCTCCGCTGTCTGAACTTTTCAGTACTTCTTTAGATTCTGGAATGGTCCTGGAAAAGGGAAGACATGATTCCTCTTCACTAAAGCTTAAGTAAGGAGGAGGTTGGAAAATATAGGTCTGTTAGACTGACCTCTGTGTGAGTAAATTAATAGAAACCCTTCTAAAGCAGAGGCTTATGAAGATTGTGAGGTGTTTGGAATCAAATAGATTAAAGGAACCAAGGCAGCATGGTTTCTCTAGAGGATGCTTTTGTCAGATGAATCTGATTAATTTCTTTGGGTGACCAAACAGTTGGATTTACAGGGCGCGCTTGATGTGGTGTTTTTGAATTTTAGCAAGTCCTTTGACATGGTTCTGCATAGGTGACTGGTAAACAAATTGAGTGTCCTCAGTATGGGCCCTAAAGTGACTGACTGGGTTAGAAACTGGTAAAGTGGAAAGAGACATAGGGCAGTGGTAAATGAAGTTCGCTGTCATGAAAAGGATATTATCAGTGGTGTGCTTGGTCTGTTTTTTCCTTTTCAACATCTTTGTGAGTGATTTATTTTATTTAAAAATATTTATATCCCATACCATCTCCAAATATAGGCAGGTCAAGTTTCTGGTGAGGCCCTATTTAGAGAATTCTGTGCAATTCTGGAGGCTGCATCTTCAAAAAGATATTAACAGGATACAGTTGGTCCAAAGGGTGGCTACAAAATTGTGAAGCTCAAGGGTGAAAGGGAGAAATAAATATGTAAAGGGCATGGGGAAAGACTTATAGATCTCAATATGTGTACTCTTCAAGCAAGGCGAAAGAGAGGAGACATAATAGAGACATTTAAATATCTCTGTTGCATAAATACATTGAAAAAAAACTCTGAAATGAGAAGGCATAGGATGAAGTTAAAAGGTTTTAGACTCAGGAGTAATCTAAGGAAATAGTTTTTTTTGTGGATACTTAATGACCTCTTAGTGGAGGTAGTGGAGGCAAAGACTGTTTCTTAAAGAAAATGTGGGACAAACATGTGGGATCTCTCAGGGAGAAGAACAGATAGATGGTATGGATGGGCAGATTGAATGGCCTTCATCTTTTGTCATGTTTTTAATATTTCTGTGTCTCTATGTAACTAATACTATATGCTATAGAGGTAAGTAACATCAGTCCAGCCATAAGTAATGCAGATATTGATAATTGTATTGACTGCAAAATAAGTTCCACTTTTGTTACATCTCACTGGCTTTGAAATTATGAATATTATTCTGAAGACTGAGGATGCAAACAGTAAAGAGAATAAAAGAATGAAAAAGAACAGCCAGGTTTGAGAAAGATGACAATAGATCAGGCTAATACACGTGGTGGAGCAGAAATATATTATTGTTCAACAGGAATCATGCAGATATTCAGGCTACAGGAAAACTTATAAAAAAGAAATTTAACTTGTATTAAAGCATATGACACTTATTCTAAGAACAAATGACAATGCTAATATCAAATAGTTTGAAATTTGTGTCTCATTCACTTCCTCTAGACAATTATTGTTTTAAATAACACTGACCTCAAATCTCCTGAAAGGGAATAATACACCACATATTGAAAAAAACACTATCATAAATGGGAGTCAGTTATTATCATAGGTCCATTTTTAAAGGAAAGAAAGAAGGAAAAAGAACCAGCATAAAAAACTCCCTATTCATGAAGAAAATCTACTGATTCAAAAAACCTCTTCTTTCAAAGTGAATGAACATACAAAATTTAATAAATTGTAGACAAATCCACAATCCTAATAATACTTAAACTAGACCCAAACAAATAAGCTTACTGCATTAAATGTCCATTACAAAAGAATCAGAGGAGCGTAACCAGCAAAGTGTCATTACATTTACTTTGCTGCAAAAAATGTCCATGAACCCATCAATGTAGCTCCAACCAAGCCTGCATCCACTGGTAGTATCCGCAATTCCGTCTGTGTAACACATTGAACAGTGCACTGCTAGTTCCATTTAAGATTTTTCTTCAACAAGAGCTCCTTGTTTTGCTTATCCAAATGCTGCTTCAGGAAGAATCTCAAAATGCTCAACGGATTTCACACAACATTATTTGGCATAAAGATGGTGCCAGGAAATAAAAAGACACCAAGGACTTGAATAGCCAATCCAGTTCGTTGGACAAAACCATATAACATAGTAACATAGTAGATGACGGCAGAAAAAGACCTGCACGGTCCATCCAGTCTGTCCAACAAGATAACTCATATTTGCTGCTTTTTGTGTATACCCTACTTTGATTTGTACCTGTGCTCTTCAGGGCACAGACCGTATAAGTCTGCCCAGCACTAACCCCGCCTCCCAACCACCAGCCCCGCCTCCCACCACCGGCTCTGGCACAGACCGTATAAGTCTGCCTAGCACTATCCCTGCCTCCCAACCACCAGCCCCTCCTCCCAACCACCGGCTCTGGCACAGACCGTATAAGTCTGTCCAGCTCTATCCACGCCTCCCAACCACCAGCCCCTCCTCCCAACCACCGGCTCTGGCACAGACCGTATAAGTCTGTCCAGCACTATCCCCACCTCCCAACCACCAGCCATGCAGAATAGGGGGCCAAACATTAACTTCCACATATTTAATTAAGACATGAAACAGATCTACCTTTCAAACTATTAAGACCGCCAGGGAAAAATTAAAAATAAGCATTCCATTCCACAATTCTATTCAGTCCCTGCGGTTTAACTGTATTCAATCTAAATATACACTGTTGCTCCTTGACATCTATCCTCTTGTTATATGTGACCGCTCTGGGAAAAGGTGACCAAAGTCTCAAGCCCAAAATGTTGTGAATACCCAATTTTTCATGTTATGATTTATATATTTATATATGACACCTATTTGTAAAGTGTTGGCTGGTCCTGGATTGCATTATAAACTTTATGCAGATGACTTACAATTTTTCTTCCAGGTTGAAAGCACTATTGAATCCTCTCTGGTCCAGCTATTGGATGTAATTAAATTGATTCAGAAATGGATGACAGCGAATAGATTGCACACAAATTTTGTTGCTGTCAAGGCTGGGGGTGACAAAAAGTCCTTTGAATTTTCAGGTTGATGGCTGTATGAATTCTATTTTGAAAGAAATTAAGTATTGGGGGTTTGGCTGGACACTACACTGTCCATGAAGAGTCATATTAGCTGTGATATTAAGAAGGTATTTTTCAAATTGAGATTATTAAGTAGGCCGCAGGATTTGCTTTCATCTGAGAATTTTCAGTCAGTTTTGCAAGCCGTGGTTTTTCCACATTTTGATTACTGTAATGAGCTGTTGTTTGGTTTGCCTGGATATATGTTGAAGGTGCTCCAGGTTGTTCAAAATGTGGTGGTAGAGGTGCTTGTAGGTAAATCAATTAGGGAGCATATTACAGCTACTTTAGCATCACTATACTGGTTATTGATTGTGTATAGGATTGAATTTAAGGTACGCACTTTGAGTCAGGGGTCCTTTTACTAAGACGTGGGAAAAAATGGCCTGCAGTAGTGTGGGTGCGTGTTTTTGGCATACCAGGACAATTTTTACCACATCTGGGGAAAAGGGCTTTTTTTCAATGTGTCGGGAAAATGGCCTGTGGTAAAATTGAAACCAGCACGTGCCTATTTATGGACTGAGCCCTTAATGCCACCCATTAATCTAGCCAGAAGTGATACCCTTATAAGCTTTTTAAATAAATAAATATGGGACCTGCTCACTGAGCTGCATTATGTGCTATGTGCACCTAACACAGCTAAAAATGGAGTACCGTGGGACATGCTCAGGCATGCTGTAGTAACTTCAAAATGTGTGTGTGCAAAAAAGTTATTGTGGGTTTTTTTTTGAGGGGGTGTATCAGGGATGGAGAGTAGACATTCCTTCACTAACAAATTAACACATTACTGTGTGCTAACCGGTTAGCGCATGGATACCGCATGAGCCTTTACTGCCTACAAAATGGGTGGTAGTAACAGCTCACACAGGGAGTATTTTACGAAGCGGCGGTAAGCCCAATGTGAGCTTACCACTTGCTAATCTGGAACTACCCGGCGGTAGTTCCCACCCCCAGTGTGCGCCACTTCTGGTGCCACAAAAATATTTTTATTTTTGTAGCACTGGTGTTTACCTGACAGTAATCAGGAAGTCAATTATTTAACCTTCGGGGTAACTATTACCTAATAGAGTACAAATATTCTTACCCAACTTACAAAGTACTTTACAAAGTAGATTACTTGCCACATGGCCATTTCTTAAAAAAAAGACAGTCTTTTACCCACTGAGGTAAAAAAGGAACTGAGCACATGTCAAAAAACACGCTGATGCCATGTTTTTACCGCAGCTTGATAAAAGGACCCCCACAGTAATTTTAGAAAATGGCAACATTAGTGCATGGCCATTAATGCAGAAAATAGAAAAAAAAGGCATTTTTACAACTGTAATAAAAATGGCCTTAGCGCACAGGAAAGAACCACGTAATTGGCATGTTAAGGGTCACTTTTTACTACAGCTTAGTAAATGAACCTCAAAAATGAATAAATATAATTGGCATTCTGAGCACCATGTTTAGAATAAACTATAGCCTAAAACATCTTGGACTATCTTCTACATATGGCTCCAAACAAAACCGCACTTAACGCTATTCTATAAACCATGCCTAAAGTTAGACATGGTTTTAAAAATATGCATAGTGCCCATTCCTGCAACCTAATTTAGTCACTGACATTCATACCAAATAAAACCTGGTATAAAAGCACACAACTAATTTAGTCGGGCATATTCTTTAACATTGTGTGTAAATTTTAAGAATGTCCATGACATGCCCATGCCCCTCCCATAGTCACACCCCTTTTTGATATCAGCATGGTCCAATTTACAGGCATCATTTTATAGAATACACTTAGCAAGTTATGCACGTAAATTAGTGCCAATTAGTACTGATAATTGCTTGTTAACATCCAATTATCAAGTGCTGATTGGCTAGTTACCTAATTAAATTCTGTATATAAATCAGCTACATCAGCATGCAGAACTTCAGTCACCGTTTATAGAATCTGGAGGCTTGTGAGGAAGGGGAATATACACATGGGTTAATATTCAGCTGCCAATGGTCAGCATTTTTGTTAATTTCTGACCATCGCTTGATAAATTAGCCCAGATATTCAGTGCTGGGCTATGTCCAGCCACTGACACTAAATATCCACTAACTGTCCCTTTGGTGGCCACTGGAGTATATGAGGGTCCATGCTGATATTCAGTCAAGGCACTTGAAGAAGACTGAACAAGGCCCTGTTGTGCCTTCTAGAGGCTATCTGTTAATGCTGTAGACTGTAACAGTTAAAGTTTCAACCTCTGACAGAAAGGTTATATGTTTAAAACTATGGGGAAAAGGTTTTTGCACTATTTAAACTAGTTAAAAAAAATAAAGTTTGCTTTTTAAAAAACAAACTGATTTTATCGATGAACCTACAATTTCTCTTTCATGCCAGTCTTTATATCACCAAAGCACAGAGCAAAATAATGCTCACTTACCCAGAGAAATGTCCTCTTCTCTCAGAACTCCTCAGATAGGTTACTTGGGACCTTTCCTCTCTGTATAGGTTTGACGGTTAAAACAGTTATCAGATTGCCCTAGTGTCCTTTGCAGCTATCTACCTTCCTCACAGTACCTTAATTAACACCAAATTCAGATCAAAAGCACTGGTTCCTCTTCTTCTGGCAAAGAACAGAAAATAACCTTGAGTTGTTACTGAAAAGGGTTTATTAAACGCAAAATCACCTAAAGGATGCAGATTGATGTTGCAGTTATGTGAACAGTATGAAAATTGAAAAGGGCATTGCCATCTGCATTGGCGAAAGAAGGAAGACTGTAATACTGCTTTCAGATCTATCAGGTTCAGTCATATATCTTTCTTTTTCTTTTCTTTTTTTCCTTATTTCTTTTTATTTTATTTCTTTTTTGCCAAGTAGCAGCTCTGTTTTGTCCTTATTACTACCACACCTGGCTACAGCTTCCAGTCAGATTACTGGCTGCACTAGCTGCTATGTTGTTTAGAATTTCTCCTTTCTCATATTGAGAGCCTTTGATTGCTCTCCATCCGCTGCTGGATTGACTTCCCAACAAAAATTGATGTCTGTTGTTTTCCATTAAAAGGATTCACTGTACCAAGCAATACATTCAGTCTCCCCTTCATGACGTTGTATGAATACCACATTTCCTTCTTACTATTGCTCTCACATCTTTTTCTACTTATGTTTCCAAATAATTGTGTGTGGTGGCGGGGGGGGGGGGGGGGGGAATGGGGCCTGATATACTGCCTTTCTGTGGTTTTTGCAACTACATTCAAAGCAGTTTACATAGTATATATAGGTACTTATTCATACCTGGGACAATGGAGGACTAAGCGACTTGCCCAGAGTCACAAGGAGCTGCAGTGGGAATTGAACCCAGTTCTCCAGGATCAAAGTCTGCTGCACTAGCAAGTAGGCTACTCCTGCACTCCTAGCAAAACTCTGTGGATTCTGTTTTTCTTTTTCTCACATTCTTCCTTCTTTGCTGATTGTGTTCTACTTTTACTAATCGTCTGCCTTGCTCATTGCTTGCTCTATCTGTCCTTCTCCCTCATCACTCCAACTTTACTGTTGCACTTGTATTTTTGCTTTAACAGGCTGCCAGGCTCATTTCTGTGCTTCATGGAACCAGTGACCTCCAATTTTCAGCCTCTGAGGATAGCTTCCAGGCCCACGGGTAGTTTGATTTCACTGAAAGGAAACTTCACACGGACTTTCCTTTTTAAAAAATCACCATCACCACCACCAACTCCACCATGGGCCACCTTTTACCACCACTTCGTAAACAGGCTTCCAAATGTGTATTCCTCATCTCAGAAGGGGCATGTATATCTATATCCCAAAAAATTGGTGTCAGGATTTACACCTGATACACGGGACACCAAAGTTTCAAAAAAAGTGCTCCTGTTGAGCAGTGTTCTGCTGGAGGAATTAGGAGAGATCACCTCCTTAATCTCCCCATGCTTGATGTCCCCCCGCCTCCACCCACTCTCTTCTGAAAATGAAAATAGCAAGGGGTTCTGCATGTTTAGGTTTTTAAAATGGGTAACAGAAACATATAAGTCCTGCCACATAAGTGTTTGTTTGGCTATTTCATAATATAAAGGTTTATGTGCCAGTGTTGACCTGTTGATATTTTAGACATTTATTTTGTCTAAAATGGATGTTTCTGCCACACATTTTTCTAAGGGGTCCTTTTACTATGCTGTAGTAAGTGCTAGCATGTGCTTACTGCATCTTAATATGGCTTACCATTATTGTATAGCTATTAATAGACAAAAATAAAAAAAATGGCCATTCTCCGGCTGTGGTAAAAATGGTATTGGCACATGGTAAAAACCTGCACAAGGGTGCATCATGACCACTTTTTACCATTATTTTAGTAAAAGCAACCCTATGTATTTTACAACATGATCTACATCAACAGATCCTGTTTTAAAATACAATCAGAATTTGAGAGGTTCCCAGCCTTAACATCTCAGTTCTGATTTGCACATCCTTTCTGAATAAAGTATAGCTGTGTTAGCCCACTTTTAAAGGTAATACATGGAAATAAATCAAAATGTAGAAAAGAAAATAAGATGATACATTGTTTATTGGACTAACTTTTTTTTTTAATTTGCTTTTGAAGGTGACCCTTCCTCTTCAGATCAGAAATAAACAAATGTTGACAAATATCAGAATATATAAGTGAACACAAAAGCAATTCCAATTATAGTCTCACAGGAAGACAGTAGGGTGGGTTAGGTGAAAAATAGGGGGAGCTGGGTGGATGAGAGACAGGGAAAGATGGATGACGGATAAGAGGCTGACAAAACAGTATAATTGTATACTTTATAGTGGGATAGAAAGCTCAGATCCCTGTTAAGTCTTGTCTCATGGGTGTCAAAATATTTCATCATTTTGACTTCAAAGGTCTTATGTTCCTGGATTGTCTTGATATTCCTTTAGTATTCTCACTATACGATCATTGATGCAGTGTCCCACAGTGGTGGCATTCTAACTGGCATTTGAATGTTTAATATTATGTCTATGTAAATTGAGTCTCATCTTTAGCATCTGGCTTGTTTCTCCTTTCTATCCCTCTAAAAACCATAAAATTATACTGCTTTGTCAGCCTCTTATCAGCCATCCATCTCTCCCTGTCTCTTACCCACCCAGCTTCCCCTGTTTCTCACCAAACACACCCCACCTTTTTCCTGTGAGATTATCATTGGAATGCTTTTGTGTTTCACTTATATTTTCTGATCTGAAGAAGAAGGGTTACCTTTCAAAGCTAATAAAAATGTATTAAGTTAGTCCAATAAAAAAAGGTATCATCTTATTTTCTTTTCTAGGTTTTGATTTATTTCCATTTATTACATCCTTCCTGAAATAGCACTCAATCCCCTGGACTCTATATATGATTAAGTTTTCACGTGCGAATCAGCATGCATTGCTAATTTGCACACACAAACTAATTGATTATTGAACCAATCAATGTCAATAATTGGCTGCTAACAAGTAATTATTAATCTGAAATTTCCTCATCAAACACACATCATAAATAACACACATATCAGAGCTACTTTTCAGTATTAATTTGAGCATGCAGTCATTTTTTTAGGGATCTTTACAGATAATCGCGGAGATCCTTGATATGCATCCCTCGCCCCAGTGGATTCCTAAGCAATTTTTGATGCAACTCGCCTATCTGGTCTTAAAAAAAAAAACGATTTCTTTTTTTCAAAATGACTTCTATGAACAGATACAAGGGGTAACTATGGGGGCATCTTTAGCCCCCTCAATAGCCACACTGTACTTAGCACAATTTGAAGAAACTTTTGTATATGGCTCTGACGAATTCAGGCAAATTTCCCTCTGGAAGCGTTATTTAGACGACATTTTCTTTATTTGGAATAGGTCCTCCCAAGCCTTGCTGCAATTTATAGAGAAGTTGAATTCTCTTCAAGCTAATTTGAAGTTTACCTCACATCATCATTCTCAAGGCTTGGAATTTTTAGATGTCTGGGTGCATCGGATTGATAATAGGATACATACCACTCTTTTTCAAAAACCTACCACACGGAACACTTTACTCCACTTTTCCAGCTCCCATCCTTACCATCTTAAAGTCAGTCTGCCTATTAGTCAATTTGTAAGACTGAGAAGGATTTGTTCTAATGACACAGCTTTTGAGATTCAAGCATCTGAGATGACTGCATGGTTTCTGGAAAGAGGATATCCCAGGACCATAGTTAGAAAAGCATATCTGAGAGGTAAATTTTCTCAGAGGCAATTACTACTACAATATCAATCTAAAAGATAAGATAAATTAACAATGGTGGTTCCCTATTCCTCTGAGTTCTAGAATTAATAACAGCATTCATTCTCATTGGAGGATACTACAAATGCATGAATGCTTTTCTGGCCATCCAATCTGTGCCCTCAGGTGGAGCAAGACTATAGGGGAGCTACTTACCTATAAGCGCCTGGATTATAATTGGACTCATTCTGATACCTTAGGGCACTTCAAATGCGGTGCATGTCAGTGGTGCAAATTGACCATTGAAGGGTCAGTATGGAAACATCCTGTTACTTCACACCACTCTTTTTCTAACTGTATGACCAGCAATGCAGTATATGCCATCATTTGCCCGTGTCAATTAATTTACATAGGACGATCAAGCCGTCCCATCAAGGCTCACCTTAATGAACATAAATCCAGGATTAAAAATCATATATTGACAGCTCCACTAGTTCAGCATTGGCTGGATATCCACCATCACTTAGTGACATTAGCTGGGGGTTTTTTGGATAGTTTCCAACTAGGTTGGGAGGGTGGGGATGTTGAACAGTTGTTAAATCATAAGGAACAATGCTGGATTTTTCAATTACAAACACTATATCCCTCGGGTCTAAACTCCGAGATTGACTGGCCTTTGATTTGATTGAGTGAATCTGAAGTGAAGTGGTCCAGTCAAAATGGACAGTTTGGCAATCAGCTGGAAGCTATTTAAAAACTGAAACCACGCTTAGATGCTGCGGCCATTTTCTTCCCTATGCAGGAGTATTGTGTGCCATGAATCTGTGAGTGCTACTTTACTGTTTATGAATATAAGTTAAGGGACATTATTCAGAGTTATAATTTTTGCTGTTGACATTTCTTCTCGAGGTACTGGAAAGTAGTTCTGATATGTTAAACGCTAATTGTGGTTTTGCAAATTATTTATGATGTGTGTTTGATGAGGAAGTTTCAGACAAGTGTTTGGGACATCAGGACTAAACTTATATATACGGAGTCCCCACACAAGTAACTGTTTGAGGTCTCTAGAATTGTATTGAACAACTAATTATTGGCATTAATTGAACTTAATTGGGATTTACAAGTGTTTCAAATACTATAACAATATGCATAGACATCTTATAGCTCATAAATTCAAGGGGGCTTGGCTGGGGGCATTCCCAGAATTTACACACATTGTTACAGAATAGACCTGATCAGCACTTAACTTAGGCACCAGCATTTACACATGCTTTCAGCAGACAAAATTGCCAATGCCTTAAGTTAGGCGCCATTTATATTTATGTATTTATAACATTTGTATTCCACATTTTCCCACCTATTTGCAGGTTCAATGTGGCTTACATAGTTTCGTAAATGGTGATACCAGTTCCGGAGAAGAGAAATACATAGGGTAAAGGAGACAGTCTAGAGTGGATTAGGTTACAGGTAAGGAAAGTTCATCTTATGACAATAACTGAAAGGTATTAGGTTAAACTTCATTCATGAATCCTTTATAAAATAGCACTCAGCGCTTAAATTTTTTTCTTCCAATTTTTCGGTGCCATTTATAGAATCTAGTCCAATAAGTGTTCTGGTTAAAACTGGAAGGTCTGTTAGTCATTTAGCCTATAGGCCTCTCAGCATCACATCACTTCTCACAGCCCTATTTCTTTGGGTTCCTCCAAATAAAGTTGGATGTTCTGCATCCAAGAACCTGAAAATGAGCTCATCTTTTCCTAACAAAATGTAACAAAATATTATCTCTATCTTCACTACAAGCAAAGGTAGTCATTAGGGTACCCCTTAGTGTAGCTTCTTGTATAAAAGTTTCCAGCATTGTGGAAAGGTCTACCTCCTTTACCTCTTCAACTCCTCAACTTGAAATATTTTTAACAGTAGAAGAAATACTTTTGAAACTTATGAGAGGGCAAAGGGGTCCATACTGTTTCAACATCTCCATTGTGGAAATCATATTATTATATTGAAAATTCAGAAAGTGTGAATTATTAGTCCATAATTTTTTTAATGGCTGCAAGCTAATGACAACATTAGTGCATGACAACATTAGTGCAAGCCCATAGATAAAGAAAAAGATAAAGAAATGTGGAAACTCAATTAAAGTAAGCCACTAGGTAAGTAAATTTTAATATAACAGGAGGAAAAACCTCAAGAAGCACCTTCTTAATTTTTAAATAAATAGAATGGCTAGGGCTTCTTCATCATACGAAAAAACCTCCTGAAGCTAATTAAATCTTAACGTCTAAAAGTTCATAACATCGCTGATATCCAAATCTAAATCCGATGTTCAGAAAAAACTTTACTTAGTTTTCAATGGCTGAGACTCTATTAGTTTCAAAGGCTCCTTCGTATTTATTCAGACCGTGGTCAAGGTTAGCTTCCATTTCGCCACTGCTGCATCAGAACCTCCGGTCTAGAACTACTCCGCTCAGGCTGCCAGCGGACACATGAAGGGCCATTAGTGCATGCCCATTAATATAAAATATAGAAAAAGGCTATTTCTACTTCTGCTGTAAAAATGGCCTAGCACACGACAAAAACCCACACAAGGGAGCTAAGGCCACTTTTTGCTTTAGCTTAGTAAAAGGGGCCCTTTTACTAAAGTGCAGTGAAATCTGAACTTAATGCGTTTTAACGTGGGACTTTCCAAAGCAGTAAGCACAGATTAAGCATGTTATTTATTGAGGTTTAAAACTATGTATTTTATTGCAGGTCATATGCTAATGTTGCCAGTAGGTGCTCCCAGGACAACTCTGCGTGATCCAGTTAGTGCACACTAATTATAAAGCAGGAAGCCTCACTCTCCGTTCATGACACGCTTCCTCCAAATAATATTTTTTGTTAGATAAGGCACTGGCTAGCACACACAAACAGGCAAATTACAGCAAAATGTTTTCATGTGTTCTGTGGTAGCCTGTTAGTGTTGGCTAACCACACTAAAAGCTTAATGTCCTTTAGTAAAAGGACCCCTAACTATGTGGCCTTTTTACTAAACCTTAGCGGGCACTAAATGCTGTACATCCTATTTTATACCTATCATCCATATACATCAAAATTCTATATATTGCACCTTTAATTTTCATGTGGGATACCTTTCCATTGAGAAAGAGTGAAGCAGGGTAGGGCTATTCAGCATGGGAAAGAGATGACTGAGAGATATTATAACATTTTCGCTTTGACCACATTCTCTAGAAACAAATTTCATATTTTTGACGTTTCAAATGATTACCCTGACATCCTGCTCAGTATCAGGCTCTGGATCTATAAAGAAAGAACTTCAACTCAAACAATGTATACATAATTGTTATGAACATGGCAAGCAACTGGGCTGCTTTTTGGCAGTTGAAAAGGCAAACAGCCAACTTTACTATTTCTGAATTAGAAACTCCGAAGCATAATTTAATGAATAATCCCATCAACATTGTAAAAGCATTTGTGTCTTTTTATAAAAATTTATATACCCGAGGTTAATGTCCCTCAGAGTAATATCACTAGCTTTCAATGTAAAATTAATCTTTCCTTTCTATCTAGAGAAAGCAGAATTGTATTAGAAAAACCTACTTCAGTGGAAGAAGTACTTAAAGTTATTAACAGAGCAATGTACCTGGATAAAAATGCCTGACTGAATGATGTCCTCCTCTGTAACAGCAAATGTGCACATAGACTTCCACAGCAAGTATACTTTATAGATAGGCTTAAAAAGCAGTATTTCCATAGGTGTTTACATTGAGAATCACATTGCACATACATACATACATACATACATACATATCTATATACAACTATTAATTTTGCCCAGATCCATTGTCTTCATGAAAAACAGGTATGAAATATGGTGGATTGGTTCTCAAGTACCTTTGAAAGCTTGAAAGAGAAAAAAATTATAATTATTTGTGCATCTTTGAAGATGTGGAAAAAAGGAAAAATTGTAAGCTTAATTCAGTGAGCATAGAAGGATGGCATTTGCTGCATAAAAGTTTGCAAAAGGGTATTGTCTTGCTTTGAGAAGGGAAGAGAGAGCTTTTTAAATAACCTGGTGTTTGATTTTCACCTCTTTCCCCCATCTCTCACATCTCTCACCTACTTCAGGCACATTCTTTGATTTATAGATCTTTACTTCAATCATGAGTTCAGGAAGATAATTCTTCACAAGAATCAATTAGGAATTCACATTCACTAATGATCAGCCATAACTTTAACAGTAGACTAATTGTAATTCTTTTTACAAGTCATTAATAAACTAATAAAATGCACCAAATAAAATTGTGGGATTTTAAATTAGATTAACCATTCCCCACTCCCAAAAATATTCTTGTAATTTTAACAATTCAGTAATAATATGCACAAAACAGTCCTGCAACTAGATGGGATCTATCCAGTTTTTTGCACCAAAGCCACATTTATGATTATCTACCAGTTATGTGAGGTTTTATGTGTGCATCTGGTCAAAGAGCTCAAGGCCCTTAGAGATAGTCTCTGGAGGTTAGAGTAGACTTGGAGGAACGGAGGCAAACAGAGACATATTCCAGCAGATTCAGTGCTATTTAACCGGTCACAAACAGCCGCAGACTGGTTAAATAGTGTTTTGGTGCCTAACCACTAATATTCAGCATGAGATAACTGGTTATCTCCACTGAATATTGCTAGTTAGCGCCAAAAGGTTAACCAGTTGTATCACACAATAATCAGCAATATTCAGCACCGACTGGCTAAGTTTAGTAGCCAAATCAGACTGCCTAAACAGCAGTCCTATCTTTGGCCACTATAAACTTAACCGACCAGTGATGAATATTGACATAGTCAGTTAAGTTTGAGCTGCCTCCCCCCCCCCCCCCCAAAAAAAAAGGATATTAATGCTAGTCACTGGAAATTTCCCAGCACTGAATATCCTCAGTCAGCACTGATCACGGCACTAAGGCGGGCTGCCTCCCACAGGCTGAATATCAGTGTCACTGTATATAAGGAGTCCTTTTAGGATAAAATAGTACCAGTATGGCAGCCCCAGCACTTCCTTAAAGAAGCAAAGTCACTTGAATAGAGACTATCACCCTGATGTGGCAGGAAGTGATCTTGCAACTAGAATCTGTAATCCAGATGCTGTACCATCTGTCCTCTGGTACTGACAATGTAGCTTCAGCGGTGTGCATCCAAGATGGAAGGGTTAGAACTGCAGTTGTTGTTGGCCATTTAATAATTAGGAATGTAGGGTTGTGGCTACATTCCTAACGATTACATTCCTAGGTGGCTTGTGGGCATCAATATTTCTTGGAAACTTTCCTTCTTAATGAAAAGATAGTCAAGAGCTGTCTATCATAGTACATATGGGTATTGACTGCATGGGCAGGTACCCTAGAGAGGTAGGAAATTGAATTCCAGAACCTTAAGGATAGCAATCTCAGAAACGCTCCCCTCTATATGCAGTAACTCAGAGGCCCTTTTACTAAGCTGTGGTAAAAAGGACCCTGCACTAGTGGTGGGGGCCGTTTTTGCCTTGCACTGAGGCCCTTTTTACCACAGCGGATAAAAAAGACCGAAAAAAGACATGGCCATGCAATAAGATTGCTCTTACCATGTGGCCATGTGGGGTGGAGCACTTACCATCACCCATTGAAGTGGCGGTAAGGGCCCCCGCACTAACCTGGCAGTAACCTGGTGGTACTTGGTGCTGCCCAATTACCATCAGGTAAAACCTGCGGAAATATTTTTTGAATATTTCTGCTAGTGCCAGAAATGCCGTGCATTGGGGGTGGAACTACCGCCAGCACCCATGTTGAGTCAGTGGTAGCTCTAGATTGGCGTGCAGTAAGCCAATGGTGGGCTTACCGCAGCTTAGTAAAAGGCCCCTTAGAGAGAATCTGAGTTCTGGTGTCTCAATATGTGGTGAAGCAAGGGTGCAAGGAAGAAGGCTTTAGATTTGTTAGCAACTTTGCAACATTTTCAGGAGGGGTTGAACTATTGCAAAAGAGGACCATCACCTTAATGAGTGTGGAACTAGTGTACTTGAACTAACATTTAAAAAGGAGATAAAGCAGGTTTTTAAAGTAGTTCATTGGGGAAACCAATGATTTTGATTTAAGTATATTCAAAGGATACTGGTAAAATGGGGAAGTTAGATTATCCAGGTGGAATGAAATTTTATAATAGGTCACCTAGGAAAAACGTTGTTAGTGTCGAGTGGCTCGAGGGGAGGAGTCAAGATGGCGCCAAGACGCTGAGCGATCGAAGTTCGTGGAGAGTGTGAATTGCTTTATCGTTTTTTTTCTTCTGAAGCAATGCCCCATACTAAAAGAAAGGGAACGGTGAGAGCCTTACCCCTCCAGGCTCGCACATCTTCTCCAAGGCAAGGAACGCTCGATGACTTCGTGGCTCAGCGCACACCAATACCAACAGGAGGAGAAAATCCGCTAGACGCTGGTGCAGGGATTTTGGCGTCGTTGGAGTCTGAGATCTCTTTGTCTCCTCCAGATACTGGAACGCCACTCTGTCCTGCCGCGAATCGAGAGGGGAGAGCTGAACTACACAATCCGGAAGTCGGTGAAGATGTGGTCAGCGGAGAGTGTCCCCTCTGGAAATGGACGCGGCAGTTGAAGGTAATCCAACGCGGGGAAACCTGCCTAGAGTGGTAACTCTTGATACGTTGTGGTTGGCAATGGAGAAAATGCAAAATCTTATTATTACCTCTACACAAGAGACTAAAAACCTTGCAACTACTGTTGATCAGCTTTCTAAGTCTATGGAAAAAATGAAACAAGACTTAAATGATCAACAAAAGAGCTCTCAGGAAGAAACTGGAAAACTTAAAGAAAATGTTTCAGCAGTGATAAAAGATAATATAAATATGCGCCAAAAGATTGAACAAATTGAGAATTATAATAGAAGACTGAATATGCGAATTCTCAATTTCCCCAAACCAATAGGAGTCTCACCATATGATATGTTTAAAAAATTTCTTGTGCAAAATTTAAAATTTTCATCTCAAAATATTCCACCAATAAATAAGATTTATTATTTACCTTCTAAGAAGAATCAGGTGGAGACTCCTTTAAATTCGGAGAAAATTGAGGAGTTAAAAGATATTTCAATGATTTTGGAGGACTCATTATCTGAAGTAATGACAAGAGCGACTCTTCTAATATCATTTGTATTTGAGCAAGACTTTGACGCAGTATTAAAACTTTACTTTAAGAATACTCAATTAGAGTTTTGTGGTCAGAAACTTTGGATCTTTCCGGATGTGACTAAAATTACTCAGGAGAGAAGGAAACAGTTTCTGGAAATGAGAGTGGAAACTAGATCTTTGGGGGCAACTTTTTTACTTGCCTACCCTTGCAAGTGTATTGTAAAATACTTAGGTATAAAATATGTATTTTTTGCACCACCTCAACTGAGAGAATTTATAAATTTGAAAAAGATTGTTAAGTTATGAATCCAGTATAACTTAAAGAAAGAAATGGTGGAAGTTAGGCTATGCCTTTCCTGTAATTATATTTTGACTAGATTCCCTGAATCAGTTTAGACCCCTCTCCCTTTCATCTGCTTTATTGTGGTCTAAGGTAGACATGGTGAAGTAATAATGTTTCTTTTTCTTTCTAGTTATATTGAAATTATATGTTTCATTCATGCCTAATATTTCTTGTAACAAGCTTAAATACTTGTGAATATATAAAATGCATAAATAATAGGTCACCTAGGTTGGGAGGTCAAGTAGTGCCTATTTATAACCTATTTTATAAAGACACGTGGAAGGGCATAATCGAACGGGGCCGGCCATCTACAAGGGCGGCCATCTCCGGGGCCGGCCCCGCAAAATGGCGTACCCGACTGTATTATCGAAAAAGATGGCCGGCCACCTTTCATTTTGATAATATGGTTGGGGCTGGCCAAATCTTAACATTTGGGCCGGCCTTAGAGATCGCCAATGTTAGAGATGGCCACCATGGGTTTTCCCCGATAATGGCGGCCATCTCAAATAACTCATGGTGGCCATCTCAAACCCGGCCAAATCCAAGGCACTTGATCATGGGAGGAGCCAGCATTTGTAGTTCACTGGTCCCCCTCACATGCCAGTACACCAACCGGTCACTCTAGGGGGCACTGCAGTGGACTTCACAAATTGATCCCAGGTACATAGCTCACTTACCTTGGGTGCTGAGCCCCCCCAAACCCCACTCCCCACAACTGTACACCACTTCCAAAGCCCTTAGGGATGGGCCTGGGTCCGCCTGCCTGAAGTGCACTGCACCCACTAAAAACTGCTCCAGGGACCTGCATACTGCTGTCATGGAGCTGGATATTACAGTTGAGGCTGGCAAAAAATGTTTTTTATTTTTTTTTTGGGTGGGAGGGGGTTGGTGACCACTGGGGGAGTAAGGGGAGGTCATTCCCCATTCCCTCCAGTGGTCATCTGGTCAGTTGGGGCACCTTTTTGAGGCTTGGTCGTGAACAAAAAGGGATCAAGTGAAGCCGGCAAAATGCTTGTCAGGGCCGGCTTTCTTTTTTCCATTATTGGGCGAAGCCAGCCATCTTGTAACCACTCCCCCGTCCCACCTTCGGTATACTGCCGACACACCCCCTTGAAGTTTGGCCAGCTCCGTGACAGAAAGCAGTTGAAGCCGGCCAAAATCGGCTTTCAATTATACCGATTTGGTCGGGTTTAGGAGATGGCCGTCCATCTCCCGATTTGTGTCAGAAGATGGCCGGCCTTCTCGTTCGAAAATAAGCAGGAGAGATGCCTATGGGCCTTTATAATATCACAACATAAAGACAGCATAAATTGTGGCTAAAATGAAACCATGGATATTTATGCCTGCTCAGGAGCATGTGTAAATGACTGCATGTAACGTATGCATGAATGCATGCATTTTATAAAGTACATGAATAAATTATAACTCCACACATGCAGGGCTGGCCCTGCCACTAGGCAGACTAAGTGTCTGTCTAGCATGGCAGCATTCAGGGGGTAGTGCTGTGCCAGGAAAGCATCCTTCTACTTCTCCTTCTCTACCTTGGTCCTATAACCAGTACACTCCCTTTCATCCCTTCCCCCTGTTACTACTGTTGCCCTATCTTTTCCTGGGCAGGTGGGGGGACTTCCAGTAGAGCTCCATGCTCAAGCGTGGCTGCATCCTGCTCTTCCCTCAATAGGAAATGCATTGAAGGTAGCACATGACCCATCAGAGCTTGGATGTGGACTTCTACCGGAAAGCCCCACACCAGTGATGGGTATCTCTGTAGTGGCCCAGGAAAAGGTAGAGCCACAGTGGCAGTGACAAGGGGAAGGGAAGGGGGAAAGTTGCTGGACAAAGAACTAGAGTAGGAAAAGAAAGATGGATCTGTGGGGATAGGGAAGGGAAGGAAATGGGAGATATTGGACCTGGGGGGCAGAGAACTTAGGCAGCAATTTATAAGAAGTGGCAACACAAAGAACCGATGATGAAGCTAAACTAAAATTTAAAATTAATGTCCAGTTTCCTAATGCCAAAGAGCCCCCTTCCCCCTGGTCTACCTCTGTTTGCTGCCGACTGCTGCCTGTTCTCTCTACCATGTCCTGCCCCTGAGGAAACAAGAAGTTATGTCAGGCAGGATAGGATGTGGTAGAGAGAAGACTCAGCAGGTGGTAGCAGACAGCGAATGGGAATCACCACAATCTGGCAACCTCTGGAAAGCAAGTGGAGGTAGACTGGGGAAAGGGGTCTGAGAGAGAGGGGGGAAAAGATATCAGACCACTTGGGGGAGAGGTAGTGGAAAGAAAGATGCTCATCCGATGATGATTTTAAAACATAAGCCAAAGTATTCCATCAGAACCTGCAACAACGTAATTATCCACATAAAATGCTCAAAAAGACATCTTGGGGCTAAATACAACAACTGAGACCTTCTGTTACAGAACAAACAACTGACCAGATCGGATGACACAAATATGGTCTTTGTGATACGGTTTATACCTGGAGGGGAAGCAGTAGCCAGGATAATCTGTCGGCACTGGGACATCATGAAAACACACTCTGTTTTTGCAAACACACATCTGAGAGTGGCGAATCTGAAGGAATTACTCAGCCCTACGCATATGCCACAGAAGCATGCCACCATGCAGAATGAAACATTTCCGGTGGGCCACTTTAAATGTAATACATCCAACTGCACAACGTGTGAAATCACCATACAGACTGGCAGTTTCACCAACCATCATGACAATAAAACGTGTAAGTTACAGTACCATACCACTTGCCAATCCATGAATGCGATCTATGTGATTAAATGTCCTTGTAACAAAGTGTACATAAGCAAAATGAGCAGAACATTGCACACCTGTATGAGAGAGCACCATTCATGGATTACTACAAGATCCCTAGGGGCGCTGTTGGTAGAGCATTGTATACTGAATTTGCATGAATTTAAAGATCTGAGATGTTTTGCCCTGGAACAAGTTATGCTGAGGAACCGGGGCTGTGATCTCAATAAGAAGTTATTACAGTGTTTTGGACATATCACCTCAGTTCATTGGAACTGGTGGGGCTCAATACGTGTCCACATTGGGGATGCTATTTCCGGTGTGGACTATCATCAATATCTAGCAGACGAGCCGTTAAAAGACGCGGCCGCCATTGTTTTTGATTGCAACCCTAATGAGAAGAGGGTTGTAAGGATGCAAGTAAGCGCCAGGAGTATATGAAGTGGTTTTATTGGTTACTTTGCAATTTTTTTTCTTGTTTTGGGGGTTTTCACTTTTTTGATGCTGGCTGCCCATCTTGACAGATCTGCAACAATCCAGATCCCTTGGTAAAGCTCTGGCGAAACAGGAACCTGTCGGGGTCTGGAGAATGACCAGATTGTGCAGATAAGTGATTATCCTTTTTCCATAATTAGTATATCATTCTGATGGTGATTCAGTATTGCTAAAAAAGCAAATAAAAGAAAAAAGTAAAAATATCGCAAATGAGTTATGCATGTTAAGTTGTATTGACGCACTTCTGCAACTAAAACACAGGAGGAGGTGGTTTTTGTCTGTGATTATACAAGTCACGAATGTGAAGGCTTGCTCAGATTGTGAGCACTAATCGTGACCACAAGTAGCCTATCAGGCTCATTTTCGAAAGAGAAGGCCGTCCATCTTTCGACACAAATCGGAAGATGGATGTCCTTCTCTCAGGGACGTCCAAATTGGTATAATCGAAAGCCGATTTTGGACATCCCCAACTGCACTCCATCGCAGGGACGGCCAAAGTTCAAGGGGGTGTGTCGGAGGTGTAGCGAAGGTGGGACTTGGGTGTGCCTATGACTTGAACATCCTTGACCCATAATCGAAAAAAAGGACATCCCTGACGAGCACTTGGATGTGTTCACCTGGACCTGTTTTTCTTATGACTAAGGCACAAAAAGGTGCCCGAAATGACCAGATGAGCACCGGAGAGAATCGGGGATGACCTCCAGTTACTCCCCCATTGGTCACTAACCCCCTCCCACCCTCAAAAAACATCTTTCAAAATATTTTGTGCCAGCCTTTATGCCAGCATCAGATGCTGGCTCCTCCCACGACCAAATGGTTTGCATTTGGTTGTTTCTGAGATGGACGTCCTTGGTTTCGATTATCACTGAAAATCAGAAACGTCCTTGATGGTATTTTCGAAACAAAAGATGGACATCCATCTTGTTTTGAAAATACGGGTTTCCCCGCCCCTGGATCGGGATGCTTTGCGAGGACTTCCAAATCAAAACTTGGACGTTGTTATGTGAATATTCTATCACTGTTTCATTATTGCTACTAGTAATTACATATTAAGGGCATTTGCTTTAAACTTTGTTTTAATTTGTTTATCCAGTCCTTACATGCACATGGTTTTGCCTTTTAAACCCAAATTTGAATCCTAAGGGTGGCTGAATAATTAGGTATAAACTGTGCTTCTGACCTTACTTATTTTGGACTGCTTTGGGTCCTGCTGATCTGTACATCTACTTTCTGGAATTTTGGAAGATGTTAATGAGAAGTTATTAATTAAATTTTGGATGTATTATGTATATGTCATTTTTTTGAATGTGTGTCTGCCAGAACTGGTTTTAGACATAGCTGGAGCCCACAAGAAAAACCTCACTCATTGGCCTTCAATCTCCAGAATAGCGGTGGTAAATCTCCTGCTTTGAGATGGACTATCCTTGGCATCTCTGAACTCCTTCTTTACCTTTTCTGACAGGGATACCGAGCCCCGCCAGCCAAATAAATGGACTGCTGCTGTTTTCTGCTGCTTGTTTCTGGCTTTGAGCAGCGTGCCAGGACTTCTTGCACAAGTATGCATTTATTCAGCACCCCCAATCATTTTGAAAAGTTGGCTCCTATGACCCTGTTTACTAAGGTGCACTAGAGTTTTTAGTGTGTGCTACAAGTTAGTGCGTGCTAATGCTAGAGACACCCATAGGAATATATGGGTGTATTTCTAGCATTAGCACGCACTAGCTTTTAGTGTGTGCTAAAAACACTAGCGCACTTACAGCGCAGCTTAGTCAACAGGGCCCTAAACCTCAACTTTCACCCTTAGTAAAAACCTCATTACATTTTGTAAAAAACCACATTTTCAAATGACATTGAAACATCACATATAATTAGTTATATTTCTCAAATCTCCTGGAAGAGAATACCATAATTCAACTCCTTTATCCAATAATGTCAGTGTTTCTGTACCTACCAATTGACAAATATTTCTCAATGGTCTAATTAGTTTCAAATCATGGATAGATTGTAAATTTCTGTGAGGGGTATATATTGCCACAAAATCTTTTAGGTAGCTGGGTCTTAAACAATAAACAATTTTAAAAATAAAAAGGAGAACTTGAAATTCAATTCTGGCCAGTAATGGCAACCAGTGAAGTTGCGAGGACTCACACGGTTGTATTTCCTTCTCCCAAAAATCAACTTGGCCACTGCATGCTTAAACTATCTGTAGCCTATCTAGCTGCTTTCAAGAAAGACTCATAAACATTACGTTGCAGTAAACTAGTGTAATTAGATATAATTTTTCCCACTTGAAATCCTACTATTGGAGAGCAGTGAGTCAATTGGGACATTATTATGTATATTTTTTCAAACATAATATTCAAAGTTTAATTATAGGAAGTCAGGTAACATATTTCTTCCCCTAATAAATATGTTTCACCAAATCTTTTCTCACTTTCCCCCCTCCACCCCCCCCCCCCCAACACCATTCCATGGGGGCAAGGAACCGGAGGAAGAATCACAATCCATGTTTTAATATATTTCAGTCTTCATCTTTTATATTTTGAATACTTTAAAATATGAACTGTAGAAAGATAAAATCTATGAATATATAATTAAATGGGCCTCAGGCAGAAATAAATTACAGTAAGCATTTGCCATTTACCATAGTAATTGCATTACTGTTTAACAATAAAACAATTCCCTGCAATTCTACTTTGTTTTCACAAAGAAGAAGGGTTATTAGTTTCAATAACAGCACATAAGCCTAAACTTTATTCAGTCAATGGACAATTAAGAAAACAGTAGAAGGAGGGAATGGTTGTAAACATGTCAAAAAGATAGTTGCAGATAATTTGTGGTATAAACATAATAGGAAAAGCATTTTTTTTATTATTGCCTTTTTGTATGTTATATTTATAATGATGTTCACAATGTTACAAATGTTGCAAAACCAGGGAGAAATAACCATGTACAGAAACTAATAAATGAAAGCAGTAAGCCAACAGCATCCAAGCTTCAATAATACTTACAGTGAGGAAAATTTATGCAGAAGTATAGTACAGAAAAATTAGGTGTGGGCACTTAAACCAGCCATAGAGCTGGCATAAGTGTGTGCATCTAAGTGACAGAGATGCACATATAACTTACAGTAATCTATATATTACGCATATGTGTGAGTCCTGAACTCTGTCTAGAAATCAAGCTGGCTCAATCGCTGTTTCCTCAGCATTGGCCAACCCTGTCTCTGCCAGTCTAGATACATATCAAAAAAAGCACACCAGAGTAGCTTCTCCTTCAGTCTGTGGTCACCACAGGACTCAGCAATGAATCACAATACCTCAGCAAAAGCAACTCAAGAACAACATCCCTAACTCTGGTGAGAAGAGCTCAAAAATGTTATTTAATCCTTTAAAAGGAATTTATAAAGGGAAAAAAAACTGTGCTTGGCTCCTCAAACTTGGACTTTCACAATTACTTTCCTACAGGTCAATATTTAAACCCTGTGGACACTGTTATAGAATTTGCCTGATCCATGTCTAATTTAAGTGAGGTCATTTACACCAGGTTTTAGTTGGCATAAATGGTTGCATCTAAATTTTAGTTGTGGGAACGGTTGCTGTGTGTGTTCTGTATTCTATAAACTGTGCCTAACTTTAGGTGATGTTTTTGGGTTTTTTTGGTGCAATATATAGAATTTACCCCATTTCCAAGATTCTATATAAGGTGCAGTGAGTTGCTCAATTTAAATTAGGCACGCACTCAGTTTATGCACGCACCTTAATTGAGTAATGAGCCAATCAGTGATGATAATTGGCCGATAATAACCAATTGTCAGCATTGACTGACAATAATTGGAATTAATGCCCACTTCTTTTTAGGCATATTCTAAAAGTAGATGCACAAAAATTCTAACGCGCATAGCTGAAAAGGGGAGTGGCCATGGAAGGAATGTAGGTGTGTCAGGAGCATTCCTCAAATTTATGCGCGTTGTTATAGAATTCAGGTGAATGTGCCATTTAGGAATGGGTATTTCCACCAGGTTTTCAGTGCATAAATGGCTGTGCCTAAATGTAGGTGTGTTCCATGGCCCTATGTGCTATCCTATAAAACACCCCTAACTTTTTAGGCTTGGTTTATAGAATAGCACTAAGGGCTATTTTTGGATACACCTATTTTTCAGCCCTATATATGTAAATTCCAGCAGGCACATCTGTATTTTGACATCTGCTATGCAGCAGTAAATAAATATACACTGCATTTGTGCCTTCCCCTTTCTACAATTGCCAGTATTTACATGTACACTGGCCACTTTTCCGATTATGTGGTTCATTCTTCAATAAGCCATACCTGTGTTCAGCCCAGCAGGATGAAGTGCCTCTGGACCTTACTTTTGGCAATATTCAGTAATACAAAGCAGTGACGATCCTAGGTCAGCTGGCACCTGGGGCGGATCGCCGATGCGCACCCCTCCCCCGGGTACAGCACGATACCTCCCCTGCGGTAATGACACCCCCTGGCGCATCAACCCCCCCCCCCCCCCCCGGGTGCATTCTTAGCTGCTGGGAGCAGCTCCACGGCTCTCGGCTCTGCTGGCTCCCTGCTCCCTCTACCCCGGAACAGGAAGTAACCTGTTCCGGGGCAGAGGGAGCAGGGAACCAGCGGAGCCGACGGGCGCGTGGCTGCTCTCTGTACCCCTCCAGCAGCGTGCATCCAGGGCGGACCGCCCCCAGCGCCCCGCCCTTGGTACGCCGCTGATACAGGGGACCTTTTACAAAGAGGCAGTAAGCCCACTGCATGCTTACTACACACCAATCTGGAGCTGCCACTGGCCCAACGCGGGCGCCGGTGGTAGTTCCACCTTCAGCGTGTGACATTTCAGGCACTAGCAGAAATATTAGAATAATATTTCAACAAGCGGTAACCCGGTAACCCGGGTTAGTGCGGGAGTCCTTACTGCCAGCTCAATGGCTATGTGGTAAGAGAATTCTTACTTCATGGCTATTTCTTTTTTGGCCTTTTTATCCACTGCAGTGAAAAGGGCTTCAGCACACAGCAAAAACAGCCCATTCTGCTAGTGTAGGGCCCCTTTTACCACAGCTTGATAAGAGGACTTCACAGTGAGTGGCAAAGTTACCCTGATATTTGTATACAGTCAACTTGATCAAAATATACTCAGTGAGAATTTTACCTGAATATTCTGTTAAAGTTATTCGGGAACTTTATCTGGTTAATTTAGCTACTCTCTAGCTTACTGAATATTGACCTCAAAGCACAATATTCAGCAGGACAGTACCTGAGCTTTGGGCACTTCCATTTTGATGCCAGCATTTTAACGCCACTGTCAAAGCGCAGCTATTTTGGCCACAATAATATTGGCTATGCTGGACTTTTAGATGCCAGCATCCAAAATCCTCCTCCACACCTTAACATACTGGCCTCTGGTACTTGGGAGCAGGCCCATGTGTGCTCACTGCTGGAGCTGGGGATTCCTGAGCAAAAGGGAAATGTGGGTTGTCCCAAGTGATGCTTGTGAGAAAGGATGGTTCTTCAGGAAGCCTGTTCTGTCATTCCTCACAGGCATCTCTTGGGGCAGCCCACATTTCTCTTCTGCTCAAGGACCCCCAGCTGTAGCAGTGAACAAGCAAGCAGTCACAGGCCCTGCTCCTGAGTACAGGCTGCAAGGCGGGGTAGGACTTTTGGATGCCAGCATCCAAAATTACAGCACAGCAGTACTGAAATGCCAGCGCCAAAACAGCAATGGCCCAAAGTCCTGTTTTGTCAGCAGGATAGTAACTACTACAGATGTTTGCAAAAGTTATCTATATATCTTTTATGACTACATTCAGTCAATATACAAGTCAAACTGTTGAATATATAGTTCTAACCTTACAGAAAACATAAGTGTATAAATTTTGCACTGTCTTCCGACATACAGGTAACAACCAAATAGTGGCTAATAGTGCAGCTTTGTAGATAACTTTTAGCCCCACCTCCCATCAACCCTCCATTCCTTTCCTGCATTATCCACATAGCGTTTGGCTGTATATCAACATATAGGCAAAAGTTATCTATTCAAAAGGGCAGAAATTTCAAAGAAAAGGATTAATCTATGTAACTTCAGTAGTTATGTGGATGAGTGATAACTATTTTATTTGATAGTTCAGAAGATATTTTCTTGATTCATAAAATCTTGAGGTAATAAATTTTCCCTTTTGATTTTGGATGCCATTTTTGCAATGTTTATGTTGACCTTGAGCAAAACATTTTTGGATCACAAAATTCTTTTATAAATTAGTACTTATAAGCATCAAGTATTAACTTCAGAACAATAACTTAAATTACAACAGATGTATATGAAAGGGCAGGATGGTCCACAGATTGCTAATACATAAAATATGTTTTCTAATTTCCTATATAGACTGTGGGGATTAGAAATCTGAGAGTCTCTTCTATCTGAACAGTTGTCACTAAGCTAGTTAAGGACCATCTGGGAGTTTTAAAAAAGTGTATTCAGTGTTTGTATGAAGTAATTTTTTCACCACGCCAATTACATTATTAGTGGAAGAACATAGAACAATCTGGCCAAACCTCTAGAAAGATATTTCAAAAGATCTTAACTCTTATTAGCTTGTTTATGATTTCAAAACTAACAGCAGCAGCTGCTCTTCCACATGTTATATTTTACATTCTTTTTTTTTCCTAAATTGTGATCAGAAGGAATAAATGAGGGAAGAACACCCATATGGGTAATAGACGAGTTTAATTGCAAGAGCGATTTTAAGAAAAGGCAGTTTATTTTACAAAGAAATTGCAAGTTCTTAATTTTTCCAAAATGACTGATATGTTTTACATACATTGGGCTAGATTCTATATATGATGCCAGAAAAATCCACACAGTAAAAAAAAATATGCCTAGGCCTATCATCTAAAGTACGTCTAAATTTTATAGAATAGGCTTAATGTTCCATGCAGTATATAGAATCTGCCGAGTGCCTCTCCACATGATCAAATGTGATCGTGTCCATTTAGGCCATGTTTTACTTGGCGTAAATCCCAAATTAGGTATAAACCCCCGGATTCTATATAGCGTGCCGAGAGATCTGCGTCAAAATCCAAGCGTAGTCTGTAACAACGGGCGTAACTTAATTGGCTTAACAAGCCAACCAACTTTGGTAACACTTAACAAGCAATAATGAGCAACTAATTGGCAATAATTAGAATTTATGTGCACAACTTGCTACGTGTATTCTGTAATGCACTGCGCCTAACTTCACAAACAGAAAAGGGGCATGGTTATGGGTGGGGAAATGGGTGTCTTGTGGGCATTCTAAAATGTACACATGTAGTTATAGAATATGGCCCAGTGCACCTAAATCTATGCGCCAGGATTTACACCGTGTTTTCATTGGCATAAATAGATGCGCATAGTTTTAGGTGCTGGGATATCAACTAATCGTATTCTATATATCGCACCTAAATCTAGGTGCTGCTTATAGAATGTGCTTAGGTGAAAATGTTTTCTGTGTGGATTTTGTAGGTGCCATATATATATAGAACCCCCCTCCCTGAGTGGGTGTATTCTATAATAATGTGCATAGATTTTAGAAATAACCATGCCCCGTCCATGGCCACACACCCTTTTCAACTATGCAACTTAGAATTTAGTTGCACCATGTTACAGAATATGCTTAGCGAGTTGGGCGCATAAATCTTAATGCCAATTAGTGCTGATAATTGCTTGTTAACATCCAATTAATTTACATGCATTGTTATAGAATATGCTTCAATTTCTGTGCAGAAATTAAGGCAGCTGAGATGTATAAAGTAATTAAAATAACCCACTTTCCTTTATCAAAACCTGCCCTAACAATATCCAAAATTGAAATGTGTTTCTGTATCGTGTTTTGCCCTAAAGCCAAATTGACTAGCATTCAAAATATTGTCAAGCTGTAAAAAATCCAATAACTGATTGTAAACCACCTTTTCAATATCCCTAGAAAGAAAAGGCAGTGCAGAAATAGGTCTATAGTTTTCCACCAAATTAGGATCTAATGTACGATTCTTGAATAGCAGTTTAATTGCAGCTTTCTTCTATGAATCTGGTAAAATACTTTCAAAGCAAGAGATTTAATTATATGGTAAAAAGGGGGGGGGGAGACAGTGAGCTCTTTAAAAGAAGGATTGCAAGGGTCTACTATATAATAAGAATTATTGATCCTAGAAAAAATTGCTTTTAATTGCTGAGGAGAAACTGAAAATTCAACCCAAGTTCATCATCTGGTAAAGTACAAAACATTTCAACTGGAAGATTTTGAGACTCACATTGGTAACAATCAAGACCTGTGATACGAATCCTATTACAAAATCTTGACAAGTCACAGTAACATCTACTGATCCAGAAGATTTACAGCTGGAAGTTAATTGATTTACTACTACAAATAACTACTTAGATTGTGAAGGTGCAGATTCAGTAATAATATAAAATAGAGCTTTTTATCATTCAAATTGATTGTTCTAAAACTGTGAGCATTAAGATTGTACTGTTCAAGTGTGACTCTTGATGGATATTTTCTCCATTCCCTTTTGCTTTTTCTAAGTTTTTGCATATCAGTATATCACTCAGTATATCAATTGAGGCTAATATCATTTTAACGAATGTTCTAATAAGGGATAATTATGAGATTTGAAAGGGAGGTTTATTGAAGTTGAGGCAGTATTAAGTTATGAGATGATTTACTGATATGTGTGAACTATTTTTGAAATTTGAAATGAATGTGAAGACTGAGGTATTTAGTTTTATTTTCTTTTTTTTATCTGAATTACTTTTAGAGCTTTTTTGTTTTGTAAACATCATACATTGGAGCATTGAATTAAGCACCGGCATTATAAAAATAGAAAATATTTTTGTAGCACTGGAAATGGTATGTGCTGGGGGTGGGAACTACCACCAGGCTCCTAAAGTAGCCCAGTGGTAGTTCCAGATTGGCATGCGGCAAACTTGATATTACTCAAATGTTGAATAAACCTATACTTAATTTTATTTGTTGTTTCTCTTATATACCATAATTGGCATGGACATCTAATGCCATATAACCAGGGGTGTAGCCAGACAGCCAATCTTGGGTGGGCCTGAGCCGAAAATAGATGGGCATGGAATTCAGCCCCTCCTGGCCCCCCTCAACTCTGCTCTCCTCCTACCCTCAAACACAAAATATTAAATACCCGAGCTGGTGGGGATTCACAAACTGCACCAGCTGAAGATTTCCTCCTCCTCGGGCAGCCAGTGCTCTTCCAAACAGCAGAAGCAAGACACCGCTGCCAGTACTCCGTACATGCTCAGTGCTTCCGCCTGGTGAAAACTGAGCACGTGCAGAGGGGCTGGTGTGTGGCAGAGCACTGGCTGCCTAACAAGGAGGAAATCTTTAGCTGTTGGGGTTTTAGGATTCCCACCAGCCACACATCAAGAGAGTCACAATTTTGGGTGGGCCTGGGTGCAAATTGGGTGGGCCACAGCCCATCCAGGCCCACCTGTAGCTACACCACTGCATATAACACCTGGTGGGAATTACAGTTTTGAAATGTAACAAAAACTTGATTTATATATTATTAACCCAAATTTTATCCACACATGTGGCATATATATACAAGACACATAATGGGAATGAGGACCATGTCCCAATGATTGATTTTGTATGCTTCTATTCTTTTTCTGCTGAAGTAATATTTCCCCATAATTTTTCCCTCTAATGAAAGAAAACCTGGTGATACTCTCTAATCCCGAATGTAAAGACAATATAGACCAATGTTTATATATTTGAATTTGAGAGGTTTGGGCATAATAAGGCAATATACAAGTTAATTGTGAATCATTTTTGCTATTAGATTTCTGTAACAATGAACATCTATGAGTATTACTGACTATAATTCCCACCAGGTGGTATATGGAATTAGATGTCCATGCCAATTATAGTATATAGAAGAAACAGCAAGAAAAATTAAATATAGAATTGTTCAACATTTAAGTAATATCAGATTACAACTTGTGAATCATTGGATCAGAGCCCAACATTCGGTAGAAGAATTGCAATTTATAGCCCTAGTCCAAATTCTAACTAATCAAGGGGTTGATGCTGAAAATCTGTTGGTATTTAAAGAACAGAGATTGATTTGTTTTTGTAAAATGGTAGAACCATCTGGTTTAAATAAAGAGGTAGACTGGACGTTGCTTATGGGGACTTGAAGTGATAGTAGAGTTATAAATAAGATGCGAATGTGTTGGCATCTAGTGAGCAAGACGCCAAGTCTGAGTGGCTTGTGGAGCCTTAACTGATTGTAGAAGTCGAATTTGGTATGTAAAAAGATATTTTATAATACGTCAATTTGTAAGTATTAGTTGGTAGGTAGAGAGTGCTGTCTATTTTTATTTTCAGTATGGTCTCCTGATGAAGTGAAACCAAAACACAGCCAGTGTCGAGACCCATGAGACTAAACAGATTGTACAAGTGCATAAATTAAAAGGACTCTACAATTTTTGCCTTTTGGGAATTGAATGAGTTTTGAGAGTCAAAGAATTCTACAACTTTTATCTTTTGATCAATTGGAATGTAGAAAACCCACAGTGGTGTTATTCAAGCAAATTAATTAATTGTGTATCAAAAGCAAAAGTTTAGTGGAAGAACTTAGGGGGTCTTTTACTAAGCCCACAGTAGCATTTTTAGCTTGTGGTAGAAATCAGCTGACGGTAAACACCAAGACGCCCATAGGAATATAATGGGCATCTCAGCATTTACTGCCAGCTGATTTCTACCATAAGCTAAAAATGCTACTGTGGGCTTAGTAAAAGACCCCCTTATTTTGGGAATGAAAATTCAAGGAAATGTAAAGTGTCAACGATAAAGGAATTTATTTGTGGAACAGATATTCATGAGAGGATGGTAATAGTAAATTTGCTTCAGATGGAAGAAGTTAACCACTAAGGGGATCATTTGACAGTCTGAATGAAAAAAATATTTTTATAAAAACATTTTTATATATTGAAAGGATAGAGTGCCTCAGAGTAAATTAAGTTGTGTTAGTTAGATTTATATCATTAGATATGAGCTCTCTTTGAAGTCGTAATAAATTAATGGGAAGTGGGATTTAGAGAGATACTGCATGTGGAAGACTCCTAAAAAAATCCACACTGGACCATCAATACTCACCAGAAACTACTACAAAATTAATCAAATTCATTTTAACTCACAACTACTTCCACTTTAACAATGATATCTATCTACAAATAATGGGCACTGCGATGGGCACCAGTACAGCACCCCAATATGCCAACCTTTTTATGGCTGAGCTGGAAGAGACATTTCTGAATACACACCAGACCAAACCTCTAAAATACTACCGGTACATCGATGACAATTTTATGATTTGGACGGAGGGTGAAGAAACTCTGAAACAATTTTATTCTGCCTTCAATACATACCATCTTACAATCAGATTCAAAATTGACTACTCCCCAGAAAAAGTCAATTTTTTGGACACCACGGTCTCAATCAGTGATGGCTGTATACAAACATCTATATACAAGAAACCCACAGACAGATGCAGCTACCTCCACAACTCCAGCTTCCATCCTTCACATACAAAAAGATCCATCATTTACAGCCAAGCCACAAGATACCACCGTATCTGCTCTGACCCAGGGGACAGAGACAGACACCTTAAAAGCCTGACTGCATCCTTCAAACAGAAAGGCTACAACCCCAAAATAATCTCCAAGAATATTGCCTCCTCCCTCAAAACACCCAGGGAGAATCTGCTACAGTACAAGGAGAAAAAATCCACAGACAGAATCCCCCTTGTAGTGACATACAATCCAGAGCTGGAAAAACTGAGGAAATTCATAAGAGATCTAAAACCTATACTCCAGGAGGATGAATTACTGAAAGAGATATCCCCATCCCCACCAGTACTGGCTTTCCGACAGCCACCCAACTTAAAACACAAGATAATCAGAAGTAAACTTCCATCACAGACTGAAAAGGAACAGAAGGGCACACTTCCCTGTAATTTATCCAGTTGCAAACTATGCCAAAATATTTCACAGGACCCCAAAGTCATCCACAAAGGAAAGATATTCAACATAAAGGGATCTTTCACTTGCTCATCTTCCAATGTAGTATATATCATTCAGTGTAAAAAATGTAACGAAGGATGCTATATTGGAGAAACAGGCCAGATGCTTAAGACAAGATTCAATTTACATAGACATCACATGAATAATACTGGTGCCAGTAGGGTTCCCACACCTGTTGGTCAGCATTTTACAGGACCAGGACACTGTACCAGTGACTTCACAGTGAGAATCCTGAAAGGTAACTTTAAAACCATACAAGAACGTAAGATCTTTGAAGTCAGAATGACTGAATATTTTAACACCCAACAGAAAGGACTTAACAAGGATCTGGGGTTCCTAGCCCATTATAAACCATAAAGCTGTATGTCTCTGTTGATCACCCCACCCCTCACCTATCCACACCCATCCTGTTAGAATATCAATGATATGCTTTGATGTCCCCATGCATACCTCCTACCCACCCCCATCCTCCCACCCTGTCAGACTGTCATAGTAATGCTTGAATGTTTTCACTTATATACACTGTCAGCTAGCACATTTGCTTATTTCCGATCTGACGAAGAAGGGCAACCTTCGAAAGCTAATCAAGAAATGTATTAAGAGTTATGTCCAATAAAAAAGGTATCATCTTATTTTCTTTTCCATGTTTTATTTTGTTTGATTTCTATTGATAACCTTAAGAGTGGACTAACACGGCTACCACACTCCTCTACTTGAGAGATACTGAGAATTGGATTTATTTGAATTCTATATATTTTAATATGTTTAGATAATAAATTTGAGAGTTATAATATTTATAGTGCATACTAGTCATATTGAGGGATTGATATTGAGTCTTGACTAATATTGATATAGACAGCCTTTGTGTTTATTGATGCATATTCATTAGAGATATCCTGAAATCCTGACCTACTTGCAGCCCTTAAAGATTGAATGTGGACAAGCTTATGTTAGGGGAATGTGTTGAATGGAATGTAAGAGGGACCTCTGGGAGGTTCTGTGCTTGAGGGGATCTTCATTGGGAGGTGTATTTGAGATGTCTTGTTTGGGAGGTTTTCAGGAACCTTGTGGTTGGGGCTCGATTGGAAAGGCACTTCTGGGTGTCATGCTTGGGGTATCCACTGAAGGACCTAGATGGTGGTGGAGGGTCTTGATGGAGGTCTTGATGGGGGCTGGTGCTGTCCAGGGAAGGATACTGATTGGAAGAGGGAGGTAATGGTGAGGGGTGATCAAACTGGGTAGTATGCTGACGTGGCCATGTCTGATTGCAGAGAGGGAACAGATTGGGAGGAATGGGTGGAGGGGGGAATTTAGTGCTATGCCAGTTTTTTGTTTCATTTTTGCACCAGTAACCACTGCACATGCCCATCTGATAGCACCGTGAGTGTTTGACCTGTACAGTAAATGCAATAAGTGCAAAAACTTGACACTTTAGTAAAAGGGTCCTTTTGTTTTGTAAATTTCTGCAGTCATTTTGAACAAATTATTTTGTTTACTCACATCTGAAGACATCTGACATTTGAAAGAGAAGCCTTTATAATTTAAAAAGTTCATGTACTACATTTTTTTGTTGTCCTTTCAGATGGTATTAGACATTAAAAATATGCCACAAAACTCTATGCTAAGCATTCACAAGTTGAGTTACCAATGTAATACATCAAGTATACAATCTGAAAATATGGAGATGTGAGGACTTAATGGATTTCTGCATTAGTAAAAGCTTTGGGAAAAGAAATGAGTCATCAGTTGGCTTTTAAGTCAATAGTAGAGCAGAATAAAAAAAAAAAAAACAGGATTACTGGCTCTACCATAAAGCCAAATGAACATATATGAGAGCAAACATAGTTAAGGTCATCAAACAAATCTGATTATTTCTTTGGTTGATCGGAAAACCATGGGTAAAGAACAGGAGAGCAATGTGTGTGTTCACATATAGTAACTGTGAGGCAATTCTATAACTGTGTGCTTGCACTTTAGTGTGCCTAGCGAATGTTAAGTGCAGAGTAAATTAGCATTTATGTGCACAAGATTCCTACATGTTATACTATGTGGGCATGCATAAGCGATATTGCACACAATTTGCAAGGGGACATACACATGGGCAGAGCATAGGTGGGACATCGGCATGTTTTCCAGAACCATGCCCAACTAATAGAATACTTCAGCACACTCATCTATACCTGCCATTATCCAGGCACACCTATGTGGGTTTACGCTAATATTCTATAGCGGATTTGTGCCTAGATGGTGTTATAGCAAGGGTTCTCAACCCAGTCCTCAGAACACATCCAACTAGTCAGGTTTTCAGGATATGCATAATGAATATGCATGAGTTAATATTTGCACATCTATCTCATGCATGTTCATTGTGGGCATCCTGAAAACCTGATTGGCTAGGTGTATCCTGAGGACTGGATTGGGAACCCTTATGTTATACAAGAGGTGCTCCAGATGCTGCATCAGGGCACCTACATCTAGGTGTCCCTTTACAGAATTGCCACCTAAGGGCTTTGATACTGTCCTGCCCAAGGTATGCATAAATGTTCTGGTCACCTGGAGAGGAATCGTAGGGGTCCCCTTCTTCCCCTTTTAGTCCCTGCCCACCTTTACCCATAGATATCCTTTTAATCTTTTACCTCCCTTCTTCAATGCACCTTAATTTTATTAATTCTTCCTTCTGAGCCTTACTCATCCTCCCCTAAGTGGTCCCATATGCCTCATCCTTCCCCAGGGTTCACCCCAAGTGTCACCTGTACTTCACTACACCTCAGTCACCCTCCACCCTCCCAGTATCATTCATTCTCTCACTAGTTCTGCCACACATCCCCATCCATCTTTCTCCCTTAGTGCTCTCCCACTCCAGATCCTGGTATCCTTTCCCAATATTTATGTCCAAGCCTCTCATCTCCCCAGTAGCCTGTATTACAACCTTAGTCAGCCTTGCTGCAGTGCTCCCCTAACTTCACTCATCCTTTCGCTCTCACTCATCCTGCCTCCCCAGTGTTTCCCCTATTGTTAGTCACTTAATTTCTCCACTGCTTCCCCAGGTATCTCCCTTATACTCTCCACATCCAGTGACTCTCCCCTCTTCACCTCCCTCCAGCATCTCTCCCTACCCTATCCCTCTATGTCCAGTATCACCCATCTCTCAATGGGGTGGAGCTAGGGTGGCGGCGGGGCTAGGGTGGGGCCCCACCAAATTGGTCTGCACAGGGCCCTGCTAAGACCGGCCCTGCTTAAATTCTAAATATTGCCAATTAGTGCTCATTATTGTTTAAGTGCTGTTAACAACACTGATTGGCTTGTTAAGCCAATTGTTATGCACATTGTTACGGAATATACTTAGATTTAGGCACAGAATGCTAGGCATGATACATAGAATCCGACAGTATATTCCTATGGGTGTCATCATTTAGCATGCTCTAAATCTGTTAGTAAAAGGACCTCTTAGATTGTAAACTTGGTTAGATACAAACTGAATGACAACTATGTCTGGCAGAACTTTGAGTTCATTCCATGAAGGTTGTTCAGTGGGGTATGTCATGTACATGAGGCTGGCCTACTGAATAAGTTGGTAAGCTCTGATGTGGTCATTCACAGCAATGTAGGAAGAGCATTACTCACTCAGGTATGATAGGTACGAAAGAGTATACCACACTGGTTCATAAGGTAATTTACATTGTATTCATCAAAGTAACAAAAAATGGATATTCCTTTGAACAAGCCAAGCTCTTTAACACCATGAGCCTACTTTGCAGAAGATGGTATTGGTCTCACACTCAAATACAGCAGAAAGAAGAAATATCAGTTAAAATGGGCAAGGCTGCTTGTAAGCTCCATGGCACAGCTCTGAAGCCAGGCCCTTTTATACCAGCAAAATGGTCTTTTTGAGTCCTGTAGCATGTAGTAAAAAGAAAAAAAAAAGCTTTTTAAATAGGCAAAGCCGTTTTTAAACTCCATTACATAACTCTGCAACCAGTGCCTTCTATCACAGCCAAATGCCCTTATGTCCTGTTGTCCCAATGCAGCAAAAAGAAATGTTCCTTTAAACTGGCAACGCTGCTTTTAAAAATCTTAGTGCAACTCTGCAGCCAGTGCTTTTATTTATCAAGCCCTTTAGTCTTGTGTTTTCTCTTTTAAATAGTTCTTTCTACATTATAATTATTATTTATTATGTATTTATTAAGATTTTTTAAGTGCCTTGGACATTCTTTTGAAAATACCCCTCCATGTACCCATGGATGCCTTGTATGCCACGTTTGATTCAGTTGAACATTAAGAACCTATGTTGAAACAGCTATGTTGATATTCTAATAAATGTTGTTAGCCTCATAGATTTGCAAGGTCGATAGTGGATTATAAGGCATATTGTTCATTTATGTTAAGATAGTTAATAACTTCAGAAAAAGTTATGTGGGTACAGTTATACTTCATTGTAAGTGTAGTAAAGGAATTGTAAATGATTGCTCTACGAACAGCACCTATGATAGGTCAAGACATCTTCTTGAGCTGAAAGGAGATATTAATGAAGTTCTTTATGGATTGAATATTGATTCTTTGCTACATTCTGAATGGACAAAGATGGAGAAACTTTGCAGTTTGTTGCTAGCATTTGCTATACAGACAGGTATTTATTTTTATATTTATTTGGATTTTGCTCACACCTTTTCTAGTAGTAGCTCAAGGTGAGTTACATTTAGATACACTTGGGCATTTCTCTGTTATGTTGCAAAGTGATTCATGCTTCCTGTCTTACATTATTCCTTCCCTATTCAATTTGCAGTGTCACATTGAAATGTACCAAGGAGCATGAAGGAGAAATGTATAAAAGAATTCAACAGCCAATTTTCCTCCATTTTGACACCTAGCAGTGCCTTCACTGATGACAACACTACTTTCAATCCTCTTCCAAGTTGCTGCATGCCTTCTCGATCTTTCAGTTGCAGCGGTTTTGATACTTCCTGAAAAGACTCCTCTACTTCTAGTTGCAAAACAATTTGTAGTTGATTGGGCAGCACAGGAAACAATAAGCAATTAAGCTGTCACAGAAAATGAACCACCTGTTGCAGCACAGAGTTCATATGTCAACCCCTCCCCTCCCCCAGCTCTCTTGTAGGACTGGAAAATTTTACTTATATTGCCAAGAAGATGAAAATTACAGACGTAAGAAGTCCTGCTCCTGTTCAAAAAAACATTGAAGTGAAAATAAACAAGTACATTGCAGAAATTAGACTTCTACAAATAATACCGCAGAATGTTTTTCAATTTTGGCATACCGTCTTGTGTTCTATCCTTTCTAGACCGATATCTTGGCTTCAATACTATTAATACTATATTTCATTTCTAAAGCACTACTAGACTTCCAAAGCAATGTATGCAAACATGTAAAAGAAAGTCTGTGCTTGTCAGAATTTACAATTTATTCAAAACAGACAAACAGGACAAATAGGGGGTTAGAGAGTTTCCTTTATTCTGGGAATAATTAAAACAAACAAGTACTGAACAGGTGAATAATGGGTTAAGAGTGAAAAACAACCTCAGAAAAGTGGGCTTTTAGCCTGGATTTGAATAGCATCAGAAACAGAGCATGACATACTGATCTGGGAATGTTATTCCAGGCATACAGTGCAGCAAGATGGAAGGAACAGTCTGGAGTTGGCAGTGGAGCAGAAGGGTACAGATATGAGTGACTTTTCAGATGGACTTAGTTCTTGGAGAGGGGGATAGGGAGAAATACGAGAGGAGAGGTACTGAAGAACTGCAGAATAAATGCACTTGTAAATTCAGTAAGAGGAGTTCGAACTTTATACGGAAATGGATACGGAGCCAATGAAGTGACCTGGATTATCCTATATAATAATTTGCACCTCCAATGTTCTATGTCTGGATGCCTGGGTTCGTAACATCCGTAACCACTCATTGCCCCGCCCTCGCGTCAAAACGTAATGACATCAGAGGGCGGAACAGTGAAAGGGAAGGTAAGCCAGCGTCAGCCAACCAGAGAACGTTCAGGTACAAAATGAGGGGAGGAAAGAATCATTTCCTGTTTACGCAAGGGCGGGACCAGAGGCAGAGCTGAGAGAGAAGGGAAGGAAGGCTGAAGCGCCGAGCCTGCTCGCCTTTCACTGCTGCTGCCGGACCCCGAGGTAAGAACTTTTAAATTCTGGGCGGCATGCAGGAAGGCGACGGGCAGGCGGAGGACTGGGAGAAGAGGGCGGCCAACGCAGGTCGGGCTAGCACTCGGAGGAGAGGGAGGGAGGGGCCTGAAATTCGGAGGAGAGGGAGGGGGGCATGGAACTCGGAGGAGAGGGAGGGAGGGGGCCTTGAACTCAGAGGGGGGCCTGGAACTCGGAGGAGAGGGAGAGAGGGAGGGCATGGGCCTGGAACTCGAAGGAGAGGGGGGCCTGGAACTCAGAAGAGAGGGGAGCCTGGAACATAGAGGAGTGAGAGGGGGGGCTTGAACTCGGAGGAGAGAGAGGGGGCCTGGAACTTGGATGAGGGGGAAGGGAGGGGCCAGGCTGGAACTCGGAGGAGAGGGGGGGCAGGAACTCGGAGGGAGGGTGGCCTGGAACTCTGAGGAGAGGGGGGTCTGGAACTCAGGGGGGGGTCTGGAACTCAGAGGAGAGGGAGGGGGCCTGGAACTCGAATGGGAGGAGGGAGGGAGGGAGGGGGCCAGGCTGGATTTTGGAGAGGGGGGCCAGGAACTCGGAGGGAGGGGGAGGGGGCCTGGAACTCAGAGAAGAGGGGGGCCTGGAACTCGGTGGAGAGAGGGGAGGGAGGGGGGCCTGGAACAAGGAGGAGACAGAGGGGGGCCTGGAACTCAGAGGAGAGAGAGGGGAGGGAGGCCTGGAACTCGGAGAAGAGGGGGCCTGGAACTCAGAGGAGAGGGAGGGGCCTGGAACTCAGATGAGGGGGGGAGAGAGGGGGCCAAGCTGGAACTTGGAGGATAACCTTGTTAGCACCCATTTCATTTGTGTGAGAAACAGGCCTTTTTTACTAGTGTGAATATAATTACGCTGGCAGAAGATAACTCATGCAGCAGATTTTGGAATAGATTGAAAGGAAGAGAGATGGTTTAGTGGGAGATCTGTGAGGAGAAGTTGAGTACTCTAGGTGGGAGGTGATGAGAGCATGGATAAGAGTTTTGGTAGTGTGCTCATAAAAGAAGGGACAAATTATACTATAGAGAAATAAACGACATATTTTAGCAGTCTGTTGAATATGTGTAGAGAAAGAGAGAGAAGGGAGTCAAAGATGACCCGAAGTTTATAAACTGAGGAGGTAGGGAGGATGACAGTGTTATCTACAGAAATAGAGAATGGGGGGAAAAGAGAGGTGGGTTTTGAGGAGATAAGAAGCTCAGTCTGCCATGCTCAATTTCAGATGGGCCTGTAAATACCTTGGCTGGCGGGGATCCCAAGGCCCCGCTAGCAGAAGAGTCTTCCTCCAGCACTGCTCTTCTTCACTCTATCATATGGTCTGCCCCAGTGGCTGCTTTTAACCAAGCATACATGGCCTGAGAGGAAAAGCAGCCGCAGGAGCAGGCAATGCAGCAGAATGAAGAAGAGCAGTGCTGGAGGAAGACTTTTCTGCTGGCAGGGCCTTGGGATCCCTGCCAGCCAAGGTATTTACAGTCGCGATGGGCAGAGGTGGCAGTGGTCCTTGGGGGGGGGGGGGGGGAGCGTCATCAGCAGTGGCAATGATCCTGGGGGGGGGGGAGGGGGGCAGCCCTGTTTCTGGCCCGTTGGTGGCGGCCCTGCCCCGGTTCTGGCTGCTGTGGCTCTGCCCCTGGCCCGGCTCAGTCTCTCAGCGGCCCTGAGTCAAATAATGATTCAATAAGAGAACCATAAGAGGGATGAAAAAGCTGTTGGGGAGACATATACTATAGTATCCATTCAAGGTCAGCATGAGTCCTGTGATTGACAAACATCCCTAGTGGAAAAGAAACAAAGCTCACATGCAAGACTACTCAGCACAATTCAGTTGTGCTGGGTTCTGTCACATAGGGACTGCATTTTCTGTTAAAATGTTTTGTTTTGTTTTTAAATCATGCAATATAACTAACAGCATAAAAATGATAACCTACTGATAACAGGTTCTTGCATTATAATTGGTTCTTCTGAATCTGCTGTTGTGAGTAGACAGCTCATGTTTTCTCTTCACAGTCTAATGACATCAGTAAGACATAGAAGTTATAACCTACTATCAATGAGTTACCATCCATCAGCTGCTGCTATATTATGAACGTGTTTTTGGTCTATGCTTGTTATGTTTACATTTATCTGTTCCATCTATATAAATTCCAGTTTTTAGGTAGCAGTCTTCCATATTCTGTATTAACGAGTCTAAAATATTCACCCATTTTGAAGCTAGAAAGGGGAGTGAAGTAGGGCTGGGCAGTCTTTTAAACAAATGTTATTTACTGTAAGAGTGTGTACTCATAGTAAATGTTTCTCTTACAGAGTATGTGCTACATGCACATAAAAAGCTATGCTTAAATTTTAAAATCCTTCCTGTGGTGCAGAGATGTCAAAAAACATAAATCATTGTCCAAAGGGGATGTCATCGCAAAATGTTTAGGATGATTGGTATCTAGCAGTAACATCTGTAGGCACTGACGTAGGTGCCCGGGTGATGTTATCAAGATTCCCCACTGGAACATCATGAAGCATGCAATCCTTGACTGTTTGTGGAGAAACTTGTACTGGTGTGATTGCAATTGGCAATGGGACAGTGAGCCTACCCAATTGAAGAGCTGGTATCATCTGGTGGTAACATTTGCAGGCACTAATATGAGCATCTCTGTGACATCAGCAAGGCCTCCAACTGGAACATCATAAAACGCTACAAGCTTTTACTGTTTGTGGGGAGAACATACTGATTTGAGTAAGATTGGTGACAGTAGAGTGAGCCTATCCAGTTGGAGAGCTGGTACAATTTGGCAGTAAAATCTGCTGGCACTGACAAGGAAGCCCAAGTGATGTCCACAAGACCCTTTTGGAATCCCTTCAGACACCACCAGAGAACTGACGGAGTGTAGAGATTTTGATTATATATAAAGATCCTCTTGGTAAATGTTCTGTAACCAAGAATCACAAAAAAGGATGAATGTCTTCCACAAAAAGTCAACAGAGAAACAGAAGAAAGGAGAATGTCACCAAAATACAACTGGTCAAGACTATAAACAAAACACAGTAACATAGTAGATGACGACAGAAAAAGACTTGTATGGTCCATCTAGTCTGCCCAAAGAGGTAAACTCATTACATAAGGTATGAGGTAATACAACATATGTATACCTGAACTTGATTTTTATCCATGCTATTTTCAGGGCAAAGATTGTAGAAGTCTGCCTGGCACTGTCCTTATTCAAAAACTTTTGAAGTTGTACTGAAGCCCTTGATAAGCTCCATTCCAGCCCATCCAAATCTATCGAGCAACGTAAAAGTCGATAGACTCAAAATGATGTCAATAAGATTTATTCATCCATACTTGATAAAACCTCAATGAGGCTAGAAGAATGTGACTTAACATGAGCCGTGTTTTCGGCATTCAAGCCTTCTTCAGGGGTCCTATATTCGTACCGCAAATAAAGGAGGTATCAACTGAAAAAGGACAATCTTAAATGCCTTCTTAACTGCAACAAAATAGCCATTTTATTGTCTTGAACAATTATATTTTGGTGACTTCCACTTTTGTTCTGTTTGAGTGTTCAGAAACATCATGGGGAATAATAATCTAAGCTACCTACAGTATCTACCCCTACTGTAAACATCCCCATAGATAAGTTTACTGTTTCAGTGCCTGGAGGTAATCTGGGGCTCTTCTGGAGATGGATCTCTTTGACCATATCTCTCCACCCCCTCCAGTGACCTCCCATATTTCTACTTCATTAGTGTTAGTGGCACAGTCAGCAAGGGATCTAAAGAAAGAGACATCAGCTACTGATCCTGAGGGAGGAGCAATACCAACATCAGTGAATTTTACTGTTGTTTTAATGGAATCAGAAGCATCTGAAATTAATGTTTCTTTAGTAGGTATATGGCAAATAGTTATAAAGACTTACTCAATGCGTGTCAGAACTGTTTCTCAATTATATTCTTTCAGTAAGTGGAAGGACTAGATGCTGTAAATGGCGCCCAAAGAAAGATGCCAAAATTATGTGCGCTTAATTGCTCTGTCTGTTTGTCTGTCCTATTTAGATTGTAAGCTCTTTGAGCAGGGACTGTCTTTACGTGTATGGTGTACAGCGCTGCGTATGCCTTGTAGCGCTATAGAAGTGTTAAGTAGTAGTAGTAAAGCTAGTATTCTATAAAGCGTACTCTGCAAGGAACGAACTTTACAGCACTAGCTTAGTATGCATTTTGCACCTAACTTTGGACACGAGCAATTACACCTGTCAAAGGCTGGTGTAAATACTCACACCCTACTGATTTAAGTTAGGGGCACAAACGCAGATATTCTGTAAGATCACCCCTGACCCCTCCATGCTCTACCCATGTCCATGCCCCCTTTGGAGCTGCACACTATGAAATATAGGCACACATGTTATAGAATAGGGTGTAGGGGAGACTTGCACATAACTCCTATTTAATGTCAATTAAGTGCTTGTTAACGCCAATTAGCACCTATGATCCACACTCAAATTTGCACTGTAAACTTTGGGCAATCTATACACAATCTGGCAGTGTCTAAACTTAAACAGACAGGCCCCGATAATCAATTCCCTACACTGTTCCGAAAAGGCACCCTAAATAAAGTGCCAGAATAGCGTGGGGAATTAACTTCCCAATAATCAACACTAATAACATGCAAATTTAGGCGCATTGTTAGCATTGATCATCGGGGAAAGCACGGGAGGATTTGTCTGGGCATATCCACATTTGTTTGACAGGTCCAGGCTGTCAAAAGCCCGGGCCTGTCAAACATGGAAGTGGGACCCTGGCACCCCCCCCCCCCCCAAAGGCAAAGCCTGGACCTCTCAAACCTTCCCGAGCTAGAAGTTTTTGGGACCCCCTGGCATCCCCCTATAGGCAAGGTCCTGGTGGGATAGTGCACCCCCAAGACCCCGCAAACCTTCCTTGGATAGCGACATAGGGGCTGGAAGTCTGGCGAACCCCCAGCTCCATGACACAATGGCTCAGGGGGCTGGAGGTCTAGTGGACCTCGAGGCCCCCTAACCCCCCTGACATAAAAAGTAATTCTCTGGTAGCCCAGTGGGCTACATACCCCACCCCCTACCTGATCTCGTGGTCTAGCTGTCCCCTCCCCATACCTTGTAGTGTGACAAAGGAGGGAGTAGCACTCCCTCCACCTTCCAGCGCTGCCTCCAAAATGGTGACACCCTGCCATGCCCAGGTGGGGGTGGAGTATGTAGTCCAGTGAGCCACCAGGGAATTACTTTTTGTGTCGGGGGATAGGGGGCCTAGAGGTCCACTGCACCTCCAGCTCCCCCATGCCTCTGGGTCGGGGGCTGGAGGATCGCCAGACCTCCACCCCCCTGTGTCACCATCAAAGGGGGGGTGTTAAGGTGTTATTTGTCCCGTAAGATCAGAGTGGTATTCCCTGTGTGCTCATTCCAGACATTTGCTCATTGGTGCTGGGTAAATGTGAGCGCTAGCCCAGCGCTAGTGGCCTCTAGTGCCCACATTTACTTTTGATCATCGGCCTGTCAGTTTGTTGAAGTGGACAAGTGTTTCCAGAAGGTGGAATCTACACTTGTTTCTGTACAATCAGTTGGGCTATTTACAATTAAGAATAGTGTGACTTTCTATTAAAAAATGGAAATATTTAAGAATCCTCAAAAATTCACATTTACTTAATTTTCCTAAAACTAGTGTGCTTAATGTTGATACTGTACTGATTAAATATTTGCCGAGAGAGGGGGTTGTAGAATATCTCTAAGCGTGAGGACATTTCAGTTTCTCATATTATATTTCAAGTGGGTGCCCTGTTGGCTGCCCTTCTCTCTATGCACCTTGTCCTCAGGTCAGACGTTAGTCTACAAAATAGTGAGTGGTGTAGAATGGATAAACATAAATTGATTTTCTAGTCCTTCAAAAAGTAGAAAGACTAGGGGACACTCAATGAAATTATATGGCACTACTTTTAAAACGAACAGGAGGAAATATTTTTCCACTCAATGAATATTTAAGCTCTGAAACTCATTACCAGAGGATGTAGTATCAGTGGATAGTTTATCTAGGTTCAAACAAGGTTTGAACAAGTTCCTGGAGGGAAAGTTCATAGTCTGCTACTGATGCCACTGCTTGTCCCTGGCATCAGTAGCATGAATCTTGCCACTACTTGGGATTCTGTCAGGTATTTGTGACCTGAATTGGCTGCTGTTGGAAGCAGGATACTGGGCTAGATGGACCATTGGTCCGACCCAGTATGGCTGTTCTTATGTTCTAATCTTGTGTGATTAATGAGGAAGAGGGAGCTTAAATTTGACAGTTTTTGGAAAGCACCAATGATGTAATATCAACTAGAGATACTTCCCTACATGCTAAGCACACTTTTAGTGCGGATCTCAACAAGGGCTTTTTTCCATTTGTCGAATATACAATCGTGCGCTGTTAGCATTATGCACAGCGATTTAAAAAAAATGACTGCTGGAGCACTTACCACCTCCTATTTAGGAGGCGCTAAGGGCTGCTCAGTGGTTTGCTGGTAAATGTTTAACAACAGGCTCTCTCCCCGGTCCACCTCTGCACCCCCCCCCCCATTCACCTCTGCGCGGCTGCGCCCCTCGTCCGCCTCTGCGCCTCCCGTCCAAATCTGTGCCCCCCCGTCCACCTCTGTGTCCCCCCAAATTGCAGAGCTTGCTATAGCTGGGGAGAGAGCCTGGGGGGGAGCAATGCATTACTCCAGGAAAAAAAAATTAAATGATCCCAGGTTCCAATCTAATTCATGTTTAATGTGGGATAAAATGCCATAAATAAGTAAATAAATAAATATAAACTTTTAATGTTGAGCACCTGATTCTCAAAGTGGACATATTCCAAACACTATAATGAAAATAAAATGATTTTTTTCTACCTTTGTTGTCTGGTGACTTTGTTTTTCTGATCATGCTGGCCCAGTATCTGATTTTGCTGCTATCTGTCCTCTTAACTCCGTTTCCAGTCTTCCTTTCCATTTACTTCTTTACTTTCTGCCTTTCTTCTTCATTTCCTGCCCTACATTCGTAAGTAAAAGCTGGGTCCTCCGCAAACTTGACTGTCCAGTGGATCCAGCTTCTGCCTATTTTCTTCATCCATGTGCAGTTTTTCTCCTCTCTTCCTTTCCCTCATCTCATCTCCTTCCTCACTCTTACCTCCCCTCCACCCATGTCCAGCATTTCTTCTCTCTCCCTTCCCTCTCCTCCATCCATGTCCAGCAACCCTCCTCTCCCCTGCCCTCCCCTCCATCCACCCATGTCCAGCAACCCTCCTCTCCCCCTGCCCTCCCCTCCATCCACCCATGTCCAGCAACCCTCCTCTCCCCTGCCCTTCCCTCCATCCACCTTTGTCCAGCAACCCTCCTCTCCCCCTGTCGTTCCCTCCATCCACCCATGTCCAGCAACTCTCCTCTCCCCAGCCCTCCTCTCCATGCACTCATGTCCAGCAACTCTCCTCGCCTCTCCCCTGTCCTCCCACCCTCCATCCATATCAGCAATTCTCTTCTCTCCCCTGCCCCCTCTATCCATCCATACCCATTGATTCTCTTCTCTCCCCTGCCCCTCAGCCACTCATACCCAGTGATTCTCTTCTCTCCCCTGCCCCCCTCCAGCCACCCATACCCAGCAATTCTCTTCTATCCCCTGCCCCCCCTCCAGCCACCCATACCCAGTGATTCTCCTCTCTCCCATGCCCCCCTCCAGCCACCCATACCCAGCAATTCTCTTCTATCCCCTGCCCCCCTCCAGCCACCCATACCCAGTGATTCTCTTCTCTCCCCTGCCCCCCTCCAGCCACCCATACCCAGCGATTCTCTTCTCTCCCCTGCCCCCCCTCCAGCCACCCATACCCAGCGGTTCTCTTCTCTCCTCTGCCCCCCTCCAGCCACCCATACCCAGCAATTGTCTTCTCTCCTATGCCCCCCTTAGCCACCCATACCCAGCGATTCTCTTCACTCCCCTGATTACCTCCGTCGAAGTGGCCACGTTATTGAAAGCCCTGCCCGTCTCTAGCCTTCCCTTCGAGTTCGTTCCCTCAGAGTCCCGCCCTCGCAGAAAGAGGAAATTACGTCAGAAGGCGGGATTCTGAGGGAACAAACTCACGAAGGAAAGGCTAGAGATGGGCAGGGCTTTCAATGACGCGGCCGGATGGAGGTAATAAAAAAGATTTAAACCCCCTGTGGGAAAAGGGAAATAAAATACCTAAAGCTTGCACTAAATCCAAAATTCCTTCTTTTCTCTAATGCACCTGGATCTAACTTGTCTTGAATGACTATTAAAAAGTATGAGTTAAATAAAAGATTAGAAGGGTTGATTAATAGACAAGAGGGTAATAGTAAACAGACTTACCCTATGGAAAAAGGGGAAGGAACCTGCGAGAATACCTCGGCATTCAGTTTTAGGGCTATTTATTCAGATGGACTTATAAGCCTTATACAGACATCACGCCTGCACACAACAGTACAACAGTATTTAAAGAACCCTGCCAGATCCCACAAGATTCTCTGGTCTCCAATACGCCTTGTTTCATCTGCTCCGAAAAGCTGTAGGAGTGATGACTGGTGAGAAATTATTGCTCATTGGATACTGACGCGATGTGTTGTTTTTATGATTGGCTCAGAAAAGAAGCCTGTTTTGGAATTCGAAAGACAATAGGGAGCGGACGGAACAATACCCAGAACAGTGAAAACTGCTGAAACACTGTTGATGTAAACTCGGCTGACGTCATCTCACTCTAAAGAAGTTCCAGGGGTTGGCAACGATCTAGTGCAGGGTGGCGCAGGCAAATGAGGGCAGTGGTGGGAGGTGAGGTAAACGGGGTAAGCATGGCTTGTGGCGCCCTCCTGCCATGCTTACCTTGTTTACCGGAGCCGGCTCGCCCTGCAGAACAACCGACTTGCAAGATGTTAAAAAATGTAACAACCGGCTCCAGCACACCACTGGATACGCTAACCAGTTAGTGTGGTGGTAATATCAGTGCACTAGCTGTCTCCATTCAGACAAATCCCTCCTAAAAATGCCACACTTTTAGCATGTGCAGGTGGCAAAACTAACGTGGAACACTTTAGCATGTCCATTTTTGGTGACTTAGGTATGGGTTAGCACCTAACGCAGCTTAGTAAAACCTGTATTTCACAGTTGGATTTTTGTCCAATAATCAAATAAGTTCCAAGCATAAGTGTGAATCCTGCACACGTCTGCCAAGACTCTACCTATGTTTATGCCTACCTGCAAATTACACACTACGTAAGATAGGCATATATCTTAGGCAGAAATCTGGAAGATATGCACATTTATGCCATGGTAAAATTTTGCACTTCTCTCAGGTAAGTACAAACTGTTTCTTAACCCTTTTTGATAGCATCTGTTTCTATGTATTTTATTTTTAACTGTAGTTTGAAAGTGTTAGATGGCTCATTCTTTAATGCCCTTCTTCCATTTTTAAAAAGTGTCCTTTTTGGCAAGCTCCATTTGTATTACCAGCATTTTATATTCACTTGTATAGTGTATACAAAAAAGTAAGCAAAAAGGTTGGTTCATGTATTTATCCTATTGCCTCATTTATATAGCGTTATTTTTGTTTTTGATTTGTAAATATCTGTTTATATATTTGATGCATTAATTCAGTATTTTTAATGCATGTCCTCTTTTTACTTTCACATTTATAATCTATTATTAATTTGGCTAATATATACATATGTTTTGCTATTTTTATATGCCTTTATATATGTATTTACAACTAATTATTCATTATTAATTCTGAGCATTGTTGTGGCCCTGTTTACTAAGCTGCGCTAGAGGCGCATTAGCATTTTTAGTTGTGTAGATGCCATTCCTATAGGCGTCTACACGGCTAAAAACACTAGCTTACCTTAGTAAACACAACCCTTGGTCTTTTATCTCACCTGTTTTTGACATACGTGTATTGGAATATTGTTTTTGTTTCTATATGTAGTTGTTGTGACTCCTGAAACAGGCATTTGATACTGAAACATGGGTCTGTGTTGAGTCCATGTTTAATATTATGTTTTAATAAAGATTTTCCTCTGTTTTTCAATGGATCCTCATCGTTGACTCCATTTAGAAGGCCCATTGCACTACCTTACTTTTTTTCTGTTGGATTTACGTAAAGTTGTTTTTCTTCCTCTCCTTGTGTGTTTGGATACATAGGGCCATACCCTTTAAGCACTCAAGTTTCTTTCTGATATTTTTACTGTATTGTATCACAATCACATGTTCTGTTCTTCTTTCTATAGTCATGCATCTCTAGAATGGTAGAATAAACTGTGTGAAGCTCTGTATCCATAAGCTTCCCACTTCATTTATCAGCTTTGAAGTGAAAGCAAGACTTGCTAAGAAATCTTGACCTATGTCTCTAAGCAAGAAAAAAAAAAATAGAAATTAGAGTGAATTCAAGTGTGGTTTCTGATTTACAGTAACTTGGTAAAGTGGCCTTGAATATATATGAAGCAGTTTCTAATTAGAGGTAGAAGTGACTTTGATAGCTGATATGTAATCAAAATTCTTTAGGTTTTTGCCTAATTAAAACCAGAAAACAGGCTTTTTCTCCCCCCTGCCCTAACTTATGTAATAAGGTGACTAGAGAACCACTGCACTCGTAGCATTCTCTGTTTAGGCATAAACTGAAAGTCTTGGGGTTGATATTCAAAGCAATTTAAGGGGCAGGAGAGGCTCCTGTCTGATGAAATCTCTCCTTGCCAGCTATATGCTAATATTCAGTGGCACATAACTGGGTAGTGTTGTTGAATATCAGCACTAACCAGCCATACTAAATTCAGGAAGGAGAGAGGCATTATAAGGGGAAGCCTCAGCAGCCATTTTTAAAATACGGCGGCGCCGCCCGTGGCACAGAAGAGCAAAGCGGAGACAGAGTAGCAGCAGAAGGCAGGAAAGAGTGAGATTCTTTCCTGCCCCATAGCCACAGAGGCCAGTACACCACTAGGGCGGCCTTCAAGGATCAAAGTAGGTCTTAGGAGGGCTGTAGTGTGCTGTGGCAATGACCAGTGGAGCGTAGCGCACGGGTAAGCATGGCAGTTTCTGGCACCCCTCGAATGTTGGTGCCCCCCTCGAATGTTGGTGCCCCCCTGCCATGCATACCCTGCTTACCGCATTCTGCTGGCCCTGATGAAGGGGATTGAAAAGAGTTACTTGCAAGGAGAGAGATTTCCACTGTGAAAGTTTGCAAGAGGAAGAAAGACTGGGTGATGGAAACAACTGAGTGTAGCTGTAGAAAGAAATAGGAAGGGGTAAGTGAATTGTAAGGGGTTGTGAAAGGCTGGAAGAAAGAGGAGATGTAAGGGGGAGAGGTGCTGGGTGATGAGGATATGCATTGGAAGTGCAGCTGTGGGGAGAGGAAGGAGTGAAGGGGATTTAAAGGGGTTTCTGACACTGAAAGAGAATTCTCCTGTGAAGGGCTGGAAAAGGCAGAAAGAAGCTGTATGGGAAGAGAGGTGGGGTGATGGGGACAAGCAGAGAGCGGGTAAGTCACCTGAAATGGGGTTACTGCCTGGGAGAGAGAGTGCCACTGTGAAAGGCCAGAAGAAATAGAAAGTGACTGTAAGGAGGAGAGGGACTAGGTGATTGAGGCAAGCACTGGTAGTGGAGCTGTGGGGAGAGGAATAAATGGTTTTGGGAAGGGATAAAGTGAACTGAAAGGAGTTACTGGCAAGGAGAGAGAATTTTGCTGTGAAGGACTGGAAGAGACAGAAAGTAGTTGAAAGGGGAAGAGAGGCTAGGAAATGGGGAGAGAGGCTGGGAGTGGAGTTGTGGGAAGGAAGGGATGAAGGAAATTGAAAGGGGTACTTAATTGGGAGAAAGAATGTTGCTATAAAGAACTGAAAGTGTCTGAAAGCTCTTAAGGGAAGAGCGACTGAGTGATGAGAACAACAACTGAGAGTGGAGCAGAGTGAGTCTTGAAGAAACAGTTGTAAAGATGAGGGGAATTCAGAGAGAGCATGGGCTATGAAGGAAGGGAGCGGGGAGAAGGAGACATGATTTGAGAGAGAGGAGAAAGGGCAAGTAGAGGGGATACCAACTGCAAAGGAAAGAGTTACTGAACAAGATGGAGTGTAACTGTGTGGGACTGGGAAAAGAGGGGGCCGAGAAAAAGTTGAGAGGAAAGAGAGTTCATGATGGAGGAAAGAGACATGAAAGTGAGAAAAGGGTAAGAAGTGGCATTAGGGGTTGACACTACAAGTAAGTGAAATGAGAAAAGCTAGAAAAACAGGCTATGGAGTGGCAAACACATGGAGGAAAGAGAAAATAAAGAAATTAGAAGAATGGAAAGATTTCATAAAAGAAATCTAGCCCATTATAAATCATAAAATTGTACTGCTTTGTCACCCTCCTGTCTCCATGCATATCTCCCTGTCCCTCATCCACCCGACTCTTCCTGTCTCTCACCTATCCACCCCCATCCTGTTAGACTGTCACTGGAATGCTTTGATGTTTCTCTTATATGTACTGTCATCTACCAACATTTGCTTATTTCCGTTCTGACGAAGAAGGGCAACCTTCGAAAGCTAATCAAGAAATGTATTAAGTTATGTCCAATAAAAAAAGGTATCGTCTTATTTACTTTTCCATGTTTTATTTTGTTTTTATTGATTACCTATAAAAGACAAAGAACATGAAGACAGAGAAGAAGCATAAGAGAAGACCAAAATAAGCAGAGACAGGGGATATAAGACAAACTATAGACACAAAGATTTGAATGTTGTGTAAGTTTAGTAACTGGGCTGTGTCAAAGATGGGGAATAGCTGGTATTTTGCTAAAGTCACCAGGATGTCATTTTATTCAAGTACCGGTCAAAACCTTTGGAAGACTCCTGAAGAAGGTGCTATGGCACCGAAACACGGCTGTGTTGAGTCAAGTTGTTGTAATAAACATTACTTTATACTTATAATCATACGTCTTCTCCATTGTTTGGAAAGAGCCTATTTCCCCCACCCCTCCTCTATTTTACTGAAGGAACATGGAGGAGCAAAAGGCGATTTGGCAATATGTGATGCCATGGTCTGAAAATGTTCTGTAATGGAGAGGACCTATAGTCAAATCCTTTTACACACACAAAAAAAAACCCCAATCATCCCTCCTGAGACATGAGTGTGGGTGGAATGACTAGATCAAGCTGAACTTGAAGGGATATGACTGTGGTATAGATGGGCTGTGGGGAGGAGGGGGAAGGAGAATAAAAGTGAGGTGGAGTAAATTGGTTGGGATGAGGTGGTAAGTGCTCCCATGGAGGGGCATAATCGAACGTTGCTGGCCAAATAGATTGCTGGCGATCTAAATTGGCGGCGGCACTACAACTGGCTGCAACCATATTATCGAAAAAAATGGCCAGACATCTTTTTGTTCGATAATATGGTTTAGCCCTGCTAAATGCCTTGGATGTTGCCGTGTTTGAGATGGCCGGTTTTGTTTTTCAGCGATAATGGAAAAAAAATGCCGGCCATCTCCAACCCGGCGACATCCAAGGCATTTGGTCGTGGGAGGAGCCAGCATTTGTAGTGCACTGGTCCCCCTCACATGCCAGGACACCAACTGGGCACCCTAGGGGTCAGTGCGGTGGACTTCAGAAAAACCTCCCACATGCATAGCTCCCTTACTTTGGGTGCTGAGCCCCCCAAGCCCCCCCAAAACCCACTACCCACAAATGTACAACACTACCGTAGCTCTTAGGGGTGAAGGGGGCAACTACATGTGGGTACAGTGGGTTTTGGATGGCTCCCATTACCAGCACAAGTGTTACAGGTAGGGGGGGGTGGGCCTGGGTCCCCCTGCCTTAAGTGCACTGTGGTACCCACTAAAAGTGCTCCAGGGACCTGCATACATGCAGGCCTCTAGGACTTGTTGCTGCTGTATAACTTTGGCACAGCAGTTCACACCTGAAGACTAATCTCTTTGAAAAAGTCCTTTATTTGAATAAGCACGTTTACTCACAGTTAACTGCAGATCAGAGGTTGTGCCCCACTGGCAAAGGGTCTCCCTGGTACTGAGATTAACAGTAGGTCAGAGCTGGTAAAATGGTGTACAATGCCCTCTTTCAGCCACATTCAAGGTAAAAACTAAGTTCTCTAACATGGGTAACACATGAAAGGGATCTAAAACTGCCTTAAAAAACGGCCACTACCTCATGGACTACCTGAAACACAACAGGGCACACTCTGACTCTGACCCAGTTAGCAGGGGGAAAAGCACCATGGGAGTAGACCCCACTACCCTACACCCACCACAATGCATTGCTGATGTGACTCTGCAGTGCACCTAACAGAAAAGGTGTCATACTCACCCGAGAGCCAAATCACAACCAGGGAAAGGCTGTCAGAGGATAGAACACATTCTGCTGTCATGGAGGTGGGTACGGCATTTGAGGCTGGCATACAGGCTGACAAAAAAGGTTTTTATTTTTTTTAGTATGGGAGGGGGTTGGTGACCACTGGGGGAGTATGGGGAGGTCATCCCCCATTCCCTCCAGTGGTCATCTGGTGAGTTGGGGCACCTTTTTGAGGCTTGGTTGTGAAAATAAAAGGACCAAGTAAACCCGTCGAAATACTGCTTAACGCCGTTTTTTTTCCATTATCGGCGAAAGCCGGCTATCTGGTAGCCACGCCCATACCCGCCCATGTCCCGCCTTCACTTCACCGCCGACAAGCCCCTTTGAACTTTCACCAGCGAGGCGACGGGAAAGCGGCAATGCTGTAAAAAAAAGCAGCTTTCGATTATATCAATTTCGCCGGTTTTCCGAGATCGCCGTCCATCTCCCGATTTGTGTCAGGAAATGGCCGGCGATCACTTTCGATTATGAGCTGGATAGTCCTTTTTCTAAATGATATGTGCTAATGCTAACATTACAACATGGTCAGAAATAAAGGGACCCTTTTACCAAGCTCCACTAAAAAGTGGCCAGCGCTATCCTCAGCACAGGTCTTTCCTGCACGCTGAGGCCACTTTTAGAGCAGGGGTAAAATGGCCCCATTTTCCATTTTTACTATTAATCGCCACATGCTAATTTCCCTATTGGCGTGTGAGCCCCTACTGCCACCTATTTTTTAGGTGGTAAGGACTCCCACGCTAACCACCTTCCAATCGGTTGGCATATGGCAATGAAGCCTGCTCTCTGCTCCTGACCCACCCCCAGTGCTAAAAAATAAAATCATATTTTTAGTGCATGGGAAGCATGTGCCGATCAGAAAACTACCGCAGGACGTCTATGTGCCCCATGATAGTGCTTTTTAACCTGTGTTAAGGACAAGTTAGTAAAAATACCTCAAAACAAATAGGAAAAAGTTTTGTACTGCTGTTTTTTTTAGAACAGACAAATATGATTTCTTCATGCTTGCTGCCTTATTTTTCTTTAAATAACAATAACAATCCTAAAGAGTCAGTTGCACTTGGAGGCCCTTTTACTAAGCCGCGTAAGCGCCTACACCTGCCCAAAGCACACCAATTTGGAACTACTGCCTGGCTACCGCGTGGTCCGTGTGGTAATTTAATTTTTTATACGCACAGACTGAACAGAGAGGGTAAACAGCATACATAGAAAGTATACAGACAAAAAAAGCAACACTGGGCCTTCAAGACTGAGACAACAGGAGTAATTTATTGATAGGTGACCCGACACGGGCCGTGTTTCGACGTAAAACAACGCCTGCCTCAGGGGTCAGGGTTTAGATATAAGTGGTTTATAATGTGTATCTGTCCAATGCCTCCAAAGATAGACGAGTAAGACCTTTAAAACCAAGCTCGCCTGTTGGAAAGGACAGCCACGATGTAGAGTATAAAAACTCCTGTATTAACCTTGTCGAGTCACCTATCAATAAATTATTCCTGTTGTCTCAGTCTTGAAGGCCCAGTGTTGCTTTTTTTGTCTGTGTATTTTTTATACAAATCCACTACGCGTGCTGGGAAGCTTTCGGCACGTGGCACTAACTGGGCGGTAATTGGTAGTGTACGTGTACTGACAAATACTGCCTGGTTAATGCGTGAGACTTTACCACTAAGTCAATGGGTGGTGGTAAGGTCTCAAGCCCAAAATGGACGCACGCCAATTTTTATTTTGAAGCATGTCCATTTTCGGCCAAAAAAATGACTTTTTTGCAGGTGCACTGAAAAATGGACTTTCACATGTCCAATACACACGTCTACACCAGTGCAGGCCATTTTTCAGTGCACCTTAGTAAAAGGACCCCTTGATCCTGACCCAAGCAGGAATAGATAGATTAATATCTGCTGACTGATGGTGGTAAATAGGATTGTATGTATTTATTTGAATAGATGTTGTCGACATGCAGGAACAGAGAAAAAGGTGTTGATTGAACTGTCTATAGTGACTCCAACTCTTACATGGTCTGTAAATCTTCCTTTAGTCCATGACAAATATATGCTTCTTTTTACTGAAAATCCTTTGAGTATACAGCCAGGGTAATGTGGGCTTTTTCAATTATTTGCCCACTAGATAGCAAATAGAACTTGTATAAATAGAACACAAAATACTTTGGCCATTATTTTATACACCTATCCATGTGTAAATAGTGCCACATAAAAATGTAAATACAGATTTCAGAAAGCTGCTATCTACACGTGGAGATCCATATCACAAGAAGACGTGGTTTGGGTGAGATGAAAATTTGCACATGTATTTACCCATTTTACAGAGGGAACACAAATGTTTGGGGAAATATTCAATGTTAGGGCTTTACACCAGCTCAAATACATAGAGAAATTTTTTAAAAAGTGCCTGTTTCAGCCAGAGGTTTTCACAAAGGATTAAAGGAGTCATTCTCTTTAGTCCCAATTGTTTATTTCCACCTTCAAAATGAAACCAAGTTAAATTGTGCTCTCACCACTTATTTGGTTACACTTACAGGTGCAGATCTGTAAAATGGTACAGCTATATATGGAAGTTTTTCAGTGGTCTGCTGGTAAATTTTTACCAACAGGCTCTCTGTCTCTGGGCATAGCCAGCTCTGCAATTGGGGGAGGGAGGCTAGGGGTGGACTGGGGGGGCAACACATTCCTAGGGTTACCATATTTTGTCCTCTGAAAAAGAGGACGCATGTCCCGCCCCTGCCCTGTCCCACCCCACCCCCTGTCACATATTCCCCTCCCCCCATGTCACATATTCCCCTACCCTGCCCCCCCCATCACCTCCCCTCCCCCAGGTCACCTCTCCTCCCCTTACTTACTATCTGCTGCCCTGGTGGTCTAGTGATCTCTTCGAGGCAGGAAAGAGCCCCTGTTTCCTGCCCGGAGCTCTGTCCTTGCCCTGCGTCCTGTTGCTGTGACAGTCTTGGGATTCAAAATGGCCACCGAGAGTTGAAGCGACCTCGCAAGACTTCAACTCTCGGTGGCCATTTTGAATCCCAAGACCGTCACAGCAACAGGATGCAGGGCAAGGACAGAGCTCCGGGGAGGAAAGAGGGGCTCTTTCCTGCCCCAAAGAGGTCACTAGACCACTATAGCAGTAGAGAGTAAGTAAGAGGAGGAGAGGCTAGGATAGGTCTGAGACACAATAAGGATGTGCGGCAATTTTGATTTTGCTGCACGTCCATTTTCAGGGGAAAAAAAGAGGCCTTTTTTACAGGCATGCTGAAAAATAATTCTGCACGCACCCATAACCCATGCCTACCCTACCACACAGGGGCGTAACCAGACAACAGATTTTGAGTGGACCTAGGCAAGAAGTGGGTGGGCACCAAGTGTTTCCCCCCTTCACCACCACCCGTGGCTTAGTAAAAGGACCCCTTAAAAATTTAAAAAACTGCTTTTGTGAGCTGGTGAGAGCAGTCTCCAGCACACACCACCTAAGTGGTTCTGCTTACACATAGAAGTTGCAACATCATCACTTCCACGTGTAAATGCTGACACCTCCATATGGTAGCTGCCAGGTTCATGCCATTCATTTTTCAATATGTATATTTGTAAAATGGCTGCTCCCTCTGCACATGCTGTCACTGCAGGTACTTTAGGGGGTCTTTACTAAAGCTTAGCTTGAGTTATCTTCAGCAGGGCCCATTTTAGTAGAAGACCCCCCTAAGGTACTATGTTGCGTTTTCTATGCAGCTGTGTTATACACTGGCAAAGGAACAATTTTTTTTTTACTTTTTTGCATTTTGAAAAATTTGTTTTGGAACAGGAGGAAAAGAATAAGATTTAAGTATGGTGTATTAATGATTTGGGCTAATAGTTTTTTTTTTTAGGATATCAATTCCATTTGATTATCTTTGTGATCTTTTCTTTCCTTTTTTATTTTTCTCTCCATCTATCTCCATGATGTGGACTTTAGGATCATTTTTGATTTGAGTTTACCTGTGATGTTGGATGGAATTTCCTTATCCTTTTCCTGATTACACATGTTATATTGTATATTAAAGTTTCAACATAAAAAAAAGAGAATGAAAAGGCTCCATGGGGTCCTTTTACTAAGCTGCGGTAAAAGGGGCCCTGCGCTAGCAGCTGCTTTTGCCATGCATCAGGGCCCCTTTTACCACAGCAAATGAAAATAGGCAAAAATGAAATGGCCATGCATTAAGTTCGCACTTCCCACGAGGCCATTTTGGGGGGAGGGCGCTTACTGCCACCTATTGAGGTGGCAGTATGGGCTCCCGCGTTAACTCGGTGGTAACCTCCTGTGGAAATATTTTTCAACATTTTTGCTAGCACTGGAAATAGCATGTGCTGGGACAGAACTACTGCCAGCATCCACATTGGGCCGGCAGTCATTCTAGGTTGCTGCGCTGCAGTGATTTAGTAAAAGGGCTTCTATGTCAGCAAATACTTTTCCTAAAATACCACTGGAATTGAGCACATTCCAACTTGGACATCCCAATTCTGATCTTTTGTTCTATCTAAAATAAGGTTTGATATGTACCAATGTACACTATTTTGTAAAGAATAGAACTTCCCAAACTATGGATCAGGAACCCAAATGGGGTCACAGAACTTGCATTTGTGATTGCAACTTGGGTGGATTCTCTAAAGGTGCATCATTATTCTGCACCACTTGGAGGGAAGGGGGTGTTGCAAAATTTTATTTGGCAGAGGTCATGGGATCATGGGCCACATAAAGATTGATAAACACTGATAAAGAAGGGCCATAAAATGAAACTGCTGTACATGAGAAAATGTCAAGGAAGGGGCATAGAGTGATTGCAAAATTAGTTTTCCTTTTTTTGCCTCATGTTGAGATCATTAAACATTCTTGGGGACAAGTGAGAGCAATATACTTAAGACCAAGATAAATACACTTGGCAGCTCCAGAAGCTTGTTCTCTAACAGGACTGCCTGTGGCAAACTTCCAGTCTAATTCAAAATAATTTTATCCCTTTTTCAGCTGAATTAATTTACAGGAGTAATTTTTTATTGCATGATCATAAGTGTTCATCTCCTGAAAGAACATAGTGATAATTTGCTGCTGTGGATTATCAATCACACATTATAATTCAGCTCTATTGGATTCTGTGGCATTATAGCCACAAGCACTTGACTAATAATAATCCTAAATAAAATTGTAATGATAGGATGAGTAATAAATTATAGTACAGTAGAACACCTTTTATTTGAAGACCTATTATATGAAAACTCCTAACACAGAGAAAATATTGCAAACCTGGACCATGCACCATAATCTAGGAAGCTTCGATTGTTCAGACTTAGGAGGCCATGGAAATATCATAAGCCAGCTTCTCAGTCACATTTTACAATGTTCATAAGAAGGGGAATTCTATAACTGGGTGTACACATTTATGTACATATAATATTAGCATTTATGCATGCAACAGTGCCAGCGGGGCAACTTTAAAAAGGAAAAAAAAATTTTCACTCAACTAATAGTTAAACTCTGGAAATCTGTGCTGGAGGATGTGGTAACAGCGGTCAGCGTATCTGGGTTTAAAAAAGATTTGGACAAATTCCTAGAGGAAAAGTCCATAGTCTGCAATTGAGACAGACATAGGGAAGCAACTGTTTGCCCCGGGATTGGTAGCATGGAATGTTGCTGCTAATTGGGTTTCTGCCAGGTACTTGTGACCTGGCTTGGCCACTGTTTGGAAAACAGAATTCTGAACTAGTTGGACCATTGGTCTGACCCACTATGGCTACTCTTATGTTCTTATGTAACTAAGCACTATTCTGTAACAGCATTTGCAAGTGGCATAGCAAATAAATGAAAATCAGGGTCTGGATGTTAAAATACCACCATGACCTTTGGGAATCCCGACTCAGGCAGGCAGCTACTCACAATTTTCCTGATGTGCCTGAAAAAGATACCATAGAGCTAACTTCACCTCAACTCACAGCAAAACTACTGCTGCGCCAAATGAACTCACAGACAGGTTTATGGCTTACTTTACTGAACTCCTGCCTGACCCTTTGCAAATTTCGGCCTGCGTGCTAAAAACCAGGAACCTGGACACTACGACCAAAAAAGTCTGCCACAAAACGAACACTGCCACACTGCAAAATACAGGTAATTTTAGAAAAATACAAGGAACCCTCACTGCCTAGGCTCCCCACAAGAAGAAAGCCCACCCAAGCTTCCTGCTCACACTCCAACCTCTTTCCAGCTTTAACTGGAGCTCTGGAATCTTCTCAGTTGCCATTCATAATGCACCTTGGTGCTGCTGTTCTTCCCATTCTTGCCTATTCCCCAACCAAACACAATTAATTGCCCCTCCCCCTGGGTGAGGTTATCGGGCAGCTCAGCCATGTTATACGCACCCAGTGGTGTGCTGGTAAATTTTTAACAACAGGCTCTCTCTCTGGTCCTCCGCATACTTGACTGTACAGTGGATCCAGCTTCTGTCTATTTTCTCCATCCATGTGCAGTTTCTCTCCTCACTTCCTTTTCCCTCATCTAATCTCCTTCCTCTATCTTCCCTCCTTGTCCAGCATTTCTTCTCTCTCCCTTCCCTCCCCTCCATCCATGTCCAGAATTTCTCTTGCTCTCCCCTCCATCCATGTCCTGAAACTCTCCTCTCTCCCCTGCCCCTCTACCCATCCATGCCCAGCAAGTCTCTCCCCTGCCCCCCTCTACCCACCCATGCCCAGCAAGTCTCTCCCCTGCCCCCTCTACCCATCCATGCCCAGCAAGTCTCTCCCCTGCCCCCCTCTACCCATCCATGCCCAGCAGGTCTCTCCCCTGCCCCCTCTACCCATCCATGCCCAGCAAGCCTCTCCCCTGCCCCCTCTACCCACCCATGCTCAGCAAATCTCTCCCCTGCCCCCCTCTACCCATCCATGCAATTCTCTTCCCTGCCCCCTCTACCCATCCATACCCAGCGATTCTCCTCCCTCCCCTGCCCTTCCCTGCCGCTCTGAAGCATGTGCAACGATGTCCTTCGCCCCCACCCTCCCCTCCCGCTCCCATCCGTCTTTTTTAAATTACCTCCGTCGAAGCGCGCGCTATTTAAAGCCCTGCTGCATGCTGGCCATCCCCAGGCTTCCCCTGCTGGATGATGTTCGTGCTTTAGTCCCGCCTTTGTAAAAAAAGGAAATGACGTCAGAATGAAGGCGGGACTAAGGCATGAACATCATCCGAAGCAAGCAGGGGAAGCCTGGAGACGGCCAGCACGTATCAGGGCTTTAAATAGCGCGCGCTTCGACGGAGGTAATTAAAAAAGACGGATGGGAGCGGGAGGGGAGGGTGGGGGCGAAGGACATGGTTGTACATGCTTCGGAGCGGCAGGGGAGGTAAGCATGGCCTGTGATGGCGCCCTTCTGCTATGCTTACCTCCCACAATGGAGCCGGCTCGCCCCCAACAACAGGCTCGCAAGAGCTGTCAAAATTTAACAAGCGGCTCTTGCGAGCCGGTGCGAGCCGGCTTCTGCAAACCACTGTACGCACCCCAGTTTCAATTTGGAGGGTGTCACTGAAAAATGCGCAGATTTTAAGTGCACCCAAGTCCTGCCCAAAACACACCAATACGCCTCCTTGTGATTTAGATGAATTGCAGAGTTAAATGTCCCAATTCTGAGTTTCAAAAATTGTGACTTATGAGGAAAAACATCCATCTGATACTTTGTGCCGCTTGTGAGACATTTTTATCTTTTGAAAATGAGCACCATGGGCACCTATATATCTTTACAAAGTACTGGCACAAAATCCTGCAGAAATTGTGCCTATGTTAAAGGTGTTGACATTTACACTTGCTCAGGAGCAAGCATCAATGTTGACATGCAAAGCCTGCATGTAAGCATGTCTTTTATAAAATACATATGTAAATCATAACTTCCCCCAATAGACTACCCATACTTCTCCCATTCTCTATAAATACTTATATAGTAGCATAGTAACATAGTAGATGACAGCAGATAAAGACCTATATGGTCCATCCAGTCTGCCCAACAAGATAAACTCATTACACAAGGTATGATTGATTTTGACTCGTTTAACTCTTCACAATGTAATCCATAACCTGAATTGTAACAAACTGTATTTCCATTATTCATAATGTATTGTAAGCCACACTGAACCCGCAAAAAGGTGGGAAAATGTGGGATACAAATGCAATAAATAAATAATAAATAAATAAATAAATATTTCATATGTAAACCTGATCTTGAGTTGCCCTTGCTATTTTCAGGGCATAGACCATAGAAATCTGCCCAGTAGTATCCTTGTTCTAAAACTTGTGAAGTTGTCATAAAAGCCCCTGAAAATCTCCACTCCAACCCATCTAAATACTCCTGTACTCCACCTCTATAAATACATGCCTACTTGCATGTATATTTTTTATGTGGCCTAATTTTATGAGGTCTTTCATGCATGTGAATCAGTGTTTTTCACTGAAATGAGGTTTATAAATTATCCTCTACATTTTCTTGCTGGCTTGTTACTACCCTGAGTGCAAATGTGTTTCCCAGTTTTCAAACAACAACTATGACAGCCTTACTATTAATGTCTTTCTTTTTACACGACTGCTCCTGAACAGCATATAGCAAACTAAACTAATCTTTGAATTCTTGTTAGCATTCATATTTGGTTAATGTCATTTTATCATCCTATTAGAAGTGCTGAGTTTTGAAAGCAGCTCATATTTGTTGTCAGAAATAATTAGATAAGGTGGCAGTTGATTCAAGCTTCCCTGAAGAGGAGGTTAAACCTTTTGGTTAACAATGTCCAAAGTGATATTTTGCATAATAATAAGCATTTCAGTTAGTTTATTTTCCTTGAGATTTTGTATTAAATAATTAGAAACATTTTACCATCTTAGTCTTCAGTGGAGTTTTCTATGCCTGAATTTCTCTTTTGATCTTCTACAATAGGGAAACGCTAAATAATATTTGCCACTTCTGTGGTCAGCAGCAGGTTCTGAATGCATAACTAGCTTTTATATAAAGTTGCAACCTGGAGAATAGATCATTTTTTACCATTTAAGTCACCATGGGATGATTTACTAACTTGCAGTGTTGCACCTATCATGTTTTAACTGCAAAGGTTAACCCACGGTGGCTAAAAATGCATTAACTGTTGGGGGATTTCCACGTATTTTGCGGAAGGTAGCCATGCACGGCCAATAATGTGGAATGCAGTTAGCTATACCCAGTGGTGTGCTGGTAAATTTTTAACAACAGGCTCTCTCCCTGGTCTACCTCTGAGCCCCCCCCCACCTCTGCGCCCCCCCCCCCCATCCACCTCTGCGCCCCCGCCAAAAAAACATTTGCAGAGCTGGCTATACCCGGGGAGAGAACGTGCTTTCAAACAATCCTTACATCCACATTTACCTTCTTTTAATGTAAAAAAAATCCTTTATCCTCCATCTTTTAAGACACTGCCTACCTGCTGGATAGTGATGGCACAAGGAAAGCAAGTGAAGACTAACTCAAAATAACCTGGCTGTTCCTTAGATGGGCACTAGTATTACGATATTGAAGATGCGACCATAAGATGACTCTGCGGTTATGCTCCACTAATAAGTTAAAAGATTAACTGGATTTCTTGAAAGGATTATATAAACTTAGGATGCAGGACTAGGGACACCCACATACACGTATTTAGTCAATATCATAATTCTTCATGTACAGCCACAAAACAACCTTTTAGGGTGGATAGTGTTCACAATGAGCTCCTTTTATTATCGACCAGATAGAGACAAGAGTTTTCAGTTTTGACACAGTATAATTTATCACAAGAACAAAATATAAGAAAACCAATGGGCTGCATTAGGGGCTTATGGCCCATTTATGTTTAAACAAAAGAAATCTGCAAGAAACAAAATATTTTTATTTTGACTAATAAAACCACTTGCCCCTGAAACATGTTCAAAACAGAATAATCCATTTGTGTATCTAAAAGGTAAACTTCTACAAAACAGATTAAGATCTGATTCCATGTGCCCCAATGAAAGGAGAGTTTAATTCTACTTCCATTTAATTTCAATATATTCCATCATCATCTTTATAACACAAGGCTTCCCAAGGTAGATTACAACAACAGTTAAGATGAACCCATCAGGAAACAGGATATCCTCACTGAAATTTTGCCATCTGTATTGTATACAGACAGTGTATTTATTTATTTTAGTGTAGAAAAATGAGCACAAAATACAGAGTTTAAGATTGCTGTTTCTACCAGTTATAATAATTTTAAAAGATGTTTTAGTGAGATTCAATTGTTATTTCATGATATTTATATTATATGGGAAGCTTTCAAATAAATAAAAAATCGGTCCAATAAGTAAAAAACAAAACAAAAAAAAACTTTTGTCCTCCACCTTTTAAGGTACTGCCTATCCAATTGAAACAGCTTTAGACTTGTTACAGATGGACCAAGAATAATAAAAAAAAAAAACAACCAAGAATGTGGATGCAGCAGCTCATAGGTTTGATTGCTTTGTTTGGTTTTGTGTGGATAACTGTGGGGTCCTGTGAAATATTTTGGCATAGTTTGCAACTGGATAAATTACAGGGACGTGTGCCCTTCTGTTCCTTTTCAGTCTGTGATGGAAGTTTACTTCTGATTAGCTTGTGTTTTAAGTTGGGTGGCTGTCAGAAGGCCAGTACTGGTGGGGATGGGAATATCTCTTTCAGTAATTCCTCCTCCTGGAGTATAGGTTGTAGATCTCTTATGATTTTCCTCAGTTTTTCCAGCTCTGGATTGTATGTCACTACAAGGGGGATTCTGTCTGTGGATTTTTTCTCCTTGTACTGTAGCAGATTCTCCCTGGGTGTTAAAAGCTTGACTGCATCCTTCAAACAGAAAGGCTACAACCCCAAAATAATCTCCAAGAATATTGCCTCCTCCCTCAAAACACCCAGGGAGAATCTGCTACAGTACAAGGAGAAAAAAAATCCACAGACAGAATCCCCCTTGTAGTGACATACAACCAGAGCTGGAAAAACTGAGGAAAATCATAAGAGATCTACAACCTATACTCCAGGAGGATGAATTACTGAAAGAGATATTCCCATCCCCACCAGTACTGGCCTTCCGACAGCCACCCAACTTAAAACTCAAGCTAATCAGAAGTAAACTTCCATCACAGACTGAAAAGGAACAGAAGGGCACACATCCCTGTAATTTATCCAGTTGCAAACTATGCCAAAATATTTCACAGGACCCCACAGTTATCCACAAAGGAAAGATATTCAACATAAAGGGATCTTTCACTTGCTCATCTTCCAATGTGGTATATATCATTCAGTGTAAAAAATGTATTGAAGAATGCTATATTGGAGAAACAGGCCAGATGCTTAAGACAAGATTCAATTTACATAGACATCACATGAACAATACAGCCAGTAGGGCCCCCACCCCGGTGGGACAGCACTTCACAGAACCAGGACACTGTACCAGTGATTTCACAGTGAGAATACTGAAAGGTAACTTTAAAACCATACAAGAACGTAAGCCCTTTGAAGTCAGAATGATTGAATATTTTAACACCCAACAGAAAGGACTTAACAAGGATCTGGGGTTCCTAGCCCATTGTAAACCATAAAGCTGTATGTCTCTGTTGATCACCCCACCCCTCACCTATCCACACCCATCCTGTTAGAATATCAATGATATGCTTTGATGTCCCCATGCATACCTCTTACCCACCCCCATCCTCCCACCCTGTCAGACTGTCATAGTAATGCTTGAATGTTTTCACTTATATACACTGTCAGCTAGCACATTTGCTTATTTCCGATCTGACGAAGAAGGGCAACCTTCGAAAGCTAATCAAGAAATGTATTAAGCTATGTCCAATAAAAAAAGGTATCTTATTTTCTTTTCCATGTTTTATTTTGTTTGATTTCTATTGATAACATTATGGATATAGAATTTCTTTGGTATCTTTTTACTAACATGCACTAACAGATCTAGTGCACGTTAAGTGCTAAGAATCACATAGGTAGAAAAATGGCTTTTTAGCATTTAGCATATGTTGATCATTAGCGAGCATGCTAAATTCATCGGTACATCTTAGTAAAAGGACCTCTTTGTTTATACATGACATTTCTCTTTTATAATGTCTGCATATAAAATTTAATTTAAAATATCACTTTATATTTTCTTTTTATTTTGTGTTTATTAACCTGTATTTCTATATTTGTTGCCTGAGAAATTATTTCATCCTCTGTGTAATATGCATATCACCAATAGAATTCAACAGTTAGACATGTAAGTTTATATTTTGCAGAAATGTATTACATTCTCTGAGGCCAATATACAAGGAAGAGAAAACATGTCCAAAATACCTTTTCTTGCTGAAGAACAGCACATAATGCTTGTGATTTGTGATAACATGAACTATTTTCTGTTTTTAGCAAGTGAGGCAACATTTGCAAAATTCTGCATGTAGTCTTATGTATGCAACATGTTATTCAAATGAATAGTTCATGAGCTGCTGCAAACCAAAATCAATCAAAGAAGCTTATTAACAATACCAATTATTTTTGCAAAAGTTTGCAGAAAAATCCTGCCATTTTAACGTGTGGTAAGACTTAAATGTGTAATATCCAACCTGGGAAGGTGACAGATTAGAGGCAACACTTTCCAGAGAAGATATATTGAAAAAATAAGGCTCCAGGTTGCTGTAGAGCAGACTTACTGCTTCAAGTGAACATGCAGGAAAGCTGCCCCGCCATCCTGTACTGATCATGGAGGCATATTGAGAAAGAATCCCCACTTCCCAAGCAAAGATAACCAGGAATGGTTTTACAGAAAGACAAAGAGGAGGCTTGAAGAGACAATTCTGCTTCTATCATAAAGGAGGAGTGGGGGACCCCCAATGCAGCACTGTGAAAGCAGCTGGACAAGGAGCTAGTGGTTCACCTAGTTTAATAGGGCACGTAGGGACTGCAGGTTTGAGAGAAGAGCTGCATCATTTTCTAAAACCTTGTTTAATGGCTTACTGTACATTCTAGAATAATTCTAGGAAAATCAGACTGTTCCTTTCTTATCTATTTCTCAAACAATGAATCCATTTCTCTAAAGGGGAGGTGAAGAGGAGGGAGTGAGAATAAACTGGTTAAGAGTGAATATTCTAGATGCAGAAAATTTAAAGGGCAATATATTTAACAATCAGAAATAAGCAGCAGCTGTGGCAATATGAAGGGTATTATCAAGGTCTCAGAGGGAAGGGTAAGTGGGAACAGAAGGGTCTGGGTTGCTTTGGCGTGATGTTTAGACACAGACAGAATGAAAAAAAAAATGCTGCAATAGAATTCCTATCAGTGAATGTTGTAAACCTGAATCTTGAGTGGTTGCAATTTGACCATATTTTGAGTTAGATATTTATATAGAGGTAACTTTAAAGCAAGGCAGAGACAGCCTAAGGGTATCTGACACCCTAAGTTATCCTTCAGCCATCTGCCCTCCCCCTCCCCCCAGGATTGGCTCAAGTTCCTCCCCTCCCTCTCCCCCCTCCCTTCTGTAGTCATAGTAACATAGTGATGGCAGGTAAAGAGCTGAACAGTCCATCCAGTCTGCTCAACTGTCACTCTCATTATCAATTCATGATTAAATGAACAATGAATGTGATGTAAAATATTTGATCAGGTCTTTCTTTGGCATTTCTGGGACGTAGACCATAGAAGTCCGCCCAGCCCTTTCCTTACATTCCAACTACTGGAGTTGCTGTCGAAGCCTACTCAAGCCTATCTGTTTTGTCATTTGTGGGACACAGACTGTTCCCAGCACTGTCCTTATTTATTTAGTGAGAATTTATCTGACAAGCAGGGCAAGGCGGTTTACAGGCTAATAAAACATACAACAAAAAGGAACTACAATAAGTATAGGGAAGAGAAAACAATACACACAGACAATAAACCTAGTGACAGAACACAAAAACTACACAAAAAAGGGGCAGGGTGTACATCACAAATCCAGTCATACCAATCAGGTTGCAGTCACTGAAGTTGTTGTTGAAGCCCTTTCCATCCCATTCTAAACTGAATTGCCATATATAGGACATAGACTGTACAAGTGTACCCAGCATCGACCCTAGTTCATCACAGCCAGAGTTGCCATCTAAGCATCACTTGACACATTCACACAAATGCAGACGTTTAAGTTTAGGTTTTTTTTATACCATTCAATTTCTAATTAGAGATCCTCTGTGTACATCCCATGACATTTTGAATTCTGTCACTGTTTTTTCTCTCTGCCATCTCCCTAGGGAGGACATTCAAGGATTCGAATATCCTCCTAAGTCTACCACCCCACAATTTCAATTCATGTCCTCTAGTTTTATTGTGTCCCCTTCTCTCGAAAAGATTTGTCTCTATATTAATACCTTTCAAGTATTCAAATGTCTGTATCATATCTCCCCTGTCCCATCTTTCCTTTAGGGTAAACATATTCAGGTCTTCCAGTTTCTTCTCATATGTCTTTTGGTACAAACCCCATACCATTTTTATTGCCTTCGTTTGGACCGCTTCTAGTCCTCTTACATCCTTAGCAAGATACGGCATCCATAACTGAACACAATACCCAGGTGGGTCCTCACCAATGACTTATACAGGGGCATCAACACCTCCTTTCTTCTGCTGGTTATGCCTCTCTTGATGCAGCCTAGCATCGTCCCCTCCCTACTCTCCAAGGTTGCCAGCATCTCCTCTTCTCCTCTCTACCCCCACCCCATATCTAGCATTTCCCATACCCTTCTCACCCTTCTTCCAGGCCACTGCCAATACAGCCATATCTCTTTCCATCGAGACCAAACCTTAAATAAGGCTGAGCATGTCCTGCCACCTCCCCAAAATAAGTCTGCCTCAAAGGAGGGCAGTACAAGGAAATACTTGGGTGTGGGCTACGCTTGATTAGCTTGCATAGTGCTCAATCCAAGAGGAGGCGGGAGAGGAGATGATGACAACTCCCCTAAAATTCTTCCTCCCTAACCAGGCACCTAGTCCACCTAGTGGCAAGGCTGACCCTAGAGCATTTTAGGCACCTTTAATAAAATCCAGCCCTCTGTGCTTAGCCACCCTGCTAGTACTTATGCGGGTATGGGTGTAACGCATAAATATGGAAACTCAGTTTATAGAATTGCCCTTTAAAGGCTTTAAAACCACTGAACACTGGAACCACTGGAATTTATACTGGTTGCAAGGAGCACGTATTTAAGAAACTTCAGACTGCACAGAACACATCGGCGTGACTGCTATTTGGCAAATCACGGTTTGAGGCAGCAAAGCCCCTCCGTGAAAAGCTCCACTGGCTACCAATCAAAGAAAGAATTGAATTCAAAGTCTGTGTTCTTGTTCACAAGATTGTCTACGGGGAGGCCCCAACCTATATGTTTAGCCTTATCGACCTCCCGCCCAGGAATTCCGTGAAATCCTCCCGCACCTATTTGACTCTCCACTTTCCTAGCTGCAGGAACTTGAGATATAAGCTGCTCTTTGCCTCGTCGTTCAGCTACACCTGCCCCCGTTTCTGGAACGCTCTACCATCACCATTAAAAGAGACAGCCGACCACAGCCTATTCAAGAAATCTCTCAAGACTTATCTGTGTTATCGTTCTTATTCCACTCCTGCTTGATCCCCTGCATTCCCTCATTCCTCCCCCCTGTTGTCCCCCTCTCTTCCTCTCCTCTACTCTCTACTCCATCTTGCATATGACTTATAGTATTGTACTCTTCCTTCAACGTTGTAAGCCACATAGAGCCTGCCTTGGTGGGATTATGTAGGATATAAATGTTCGCATTAAATAAAATAAACACTGCTGGCTGAATATTGGGTGGTTATGCTCCCATGAAGCCCTTTTATTAAAAGTCATTAAGCCCTTAACACACGGTTAGTACACAAAAACAGCATACTGCACAAACATATTCAAGCCTTTTGTGGTATTTATCCTGTTTTGTCTGCTAAACTGCACATTATTTAAATTTATTTTTAATTTTATTTTTATAATTTGCAAAATCTCATGCAAGCAAAACCAGCAGTTACAGAAAAGTAGAGAGAAAACAAAAAGTGTACAACTGCCAAAATATTCTAACTCTATCTTAGACCACAAAAGGAAGGAGGAGTGATCCCAAAACCATCATGGAGCATAATAAAGAAGCTAATCAAAAGGTATAGGCTATAGTTTGCTATCCTCAGATTATATTATTAAATCCAACTAAGAAGTAACTCCACTGGAGATTTTTTTAAGGTCCAGGAAAGCTCTAAGTTGTGCTGGAACATAAAATATATACAAATAATGAACCAAACATTTGCATGGGTATGCTAATAAAATGGTGGATCCCAAATTCTTAGGCTCCTGTTTACTAAGCTGTGCTAAGGGCGCGCTAGCGTTTTTAGAATGCGCTAAACATTAGCGCACACTAAATGCTGACGACACCCTTAGGAATATATAGGTGTCTCTAGCATTTAGCGTGCTCAAATTTTAGGTGCACGCTAAAAACGCTAGCGTGTCTTAGTAAACAGGGCCTAGTCTGCACGCATAGCCAGAAATTCCTTTCTTCTGTCTTCTGTTACTTTAGTACTTTAGTAGAACTCAAAATACTGCAGCTTGTCTTATAAGTAGATCTCCTTGCTTTGCCAAAGCCACTCCTCTTTTATATGAGTTACATTGGTTACCAATAAGAGATAGAATATCTTTCAAATTAAGTATTTTCATTCACCAAATCCTGTTTGGTCAAGCCCTATCATATATGAATAATCTTATTAAATTACCCCCTCGTAATGCTGTTTCAACATCTGGAGAATATCTTGTTTTACATTTCCCTATCTGTAAGAATGTGTTATATAAAACAATTCACTCCGCTAATTTCTCCTATCAAGGAACCAAAATTTGGAATTCTCTTCCAAAATGAATCAAGTTTACAGATGATTACCTAACTTTTACAAGTCTTCTAAAAACTAATTTCTTCAATCTGGCCTTTCTGAATACAAAGAACTCTATTTGAATTCTACCCACACCCTTTTCTTTAATCTCGTTTCCCATCTAGTCCTGTCTAATTATGCTCTCACCTATCGTCTCTTATTTGTTTGTCCTTGAGATAGTCTAAATCTCTGGTTACTTACTGCACATGTATTAATTTGCTTCTTGAAGTTGTTGTAATTTGTGTTATATTCTGTACATTATTATGTTTTATTCACTTTATAGTTTGTTTGTAAGCCACATTGAACTTGAGTCTATTTTGGGCTAATGTGGGGTATAAATTAATGAATAAATAAATAAATATATCCATAAAATGTCATTTGAGAATTTCGAAGAAACAGATTCATTATGGCATTCAAGTCTTGCTAAAAAACAAATAACACTAACAGCATAGCTCTTTCCTGAACATCACATAATTAATCCTCCAAAACTGCAGTGGCATTCCTAGGGGGGCTGGCACCTGGGGCGGATCGCCGATTCGCCCCGCCTCCCGGGTGCAGTGCCCCCCCCGATGCAGCGCGGACCCCCCCCCCCCGGTGAAAGGACACCCCCGCGAAGGAACCCCCCGCCAGGTGCACGCCGCCGGGGGGGTGCCGCGCGCCTGTCCTCCGTTGTTCCATGCTTCTTCTCTGCCCCGGAACAGGAAGTAACCTGTTCCGGGGCAGAGAAGAAGCATGGAACAACGGAGGGCAGGCGCACGCGGCACCCCCCCCCCCCGCGGCATGCACCCGGGTGGACCGCCCCCACCGCCCCCCCCCCAGGAACGCCACTGCAAAACTGCAGACAAATCTTATCAGACAGACACATTATCGTTTTGAATCTATACTTGACACCCTTCAGTGGGCCCCATTGAATCTTCTGTAGAACATGATAAATAATATTTCTTGAAGCAATCAACAGGATTTAAACCCTCAACTTTAGGGAAATTAAGTACATGCAAATTCAGTCTTCTATTGAAATTCTCAATTTGCTCAAATTTACATTGAATCACAATTCTTTTATTAACCAATACAGACAAAGCCTCTTTAAGCTCTGTAAGTTCTAATTGTTTCCACTGAACATGTCCTATGTAACCTTGTTTAACTTTCTCCATACCTTGAGACAGCAACAGGCTTATTTTCGAAAGAGGACGCCCATCTTTCGACACAAATTGGGAGATGGGCGTTCTTCTCCCAGGGTCGCCCAAATTGGCATAATCGAAAACCGATTTTGGGTGTCCCCAACTGCTTTATGTCGCGGGGATGACCAAAGTTCCCGGAGGTGTGTCAGAGGCATAGCGTAGGCGGGACTTGGGCGTGCCTAACACATGGGTGTCCTCGACCCATAATGGAAAAAAGGGCGTCCCTGATGAGCACTTGGGTGACTTTACTTAGTGCTTTTTTTGTTACAACCAAGCCGTGAAAAGGTGCTCGAACTGACCAGATGACCACCGGAGGGAATCGGGGATGACCTCCCCTTACTCCCCAAGTGTTCACTAACCCCCTCCCACCCTCAAAAAAAACTTTTAAAAATATGTTTGCCAGCCTCTATACCAGCCTAAAATGTCATACCCAGCTCCATGACAGCAGTATACAGGTCTCTGGAGCAGTTTTAGTGGGTGCAGTGCACTTCAGGCAGGTGGACCCAGGCCCATCCCCCCCCCTACCTGTTATACTTGTGGTGGTAAATGTGAGCCCTTCAAAACCCACCAGAAACTCACTGTACCCACACCTAGGTGCCCCCCTTCACCCATAAGGGCTATGGTAGTGTACATTTGTGCGGAGTGGGTTTTGGGGTGGGTTGGGGGGGCTCAGCACACAAGGTAAGGGAGCTATGCACCTGGGAGCAATTTCTGAAGTCCACTGCAGTGCCCCCTAGGGTGCCTGATTGGTGTCCTGGCATGTCAGGGGGGACCAGTGCACTACGAATGCTGGCTCCTCCCACAACCAAATGGCTTGCATTTGGTCATTTCTGAGATGGGCGTCCTTAGTTTTTATTATCGCTGAAAATCAGAAAAGACCAAGTCGAAGGATGACCATCTCTAGGGACGACCTAAATGTTAAGATATGGGCGTCCCTGACCGTATTTGAAATGAAAGATGGACGCCCATCTTGTTTGTATAATACGGGTTTCCCCGCCCCTTCGCCGGGATGTCTTGTGAGGACGTACTCATGAAAACTTGGGCGCCCCTTTCGATTATGCCCCTCCAAGTCTAATTTACCAATAAGATTAGATATTTCACCAGTAGCTTTGGAAACAGTAGAATCCAGTTTCTTCAAGACCTGCCAAATAACCTCCAGGGTCATTGCTGCGGGATCTGATGATTCAGCAACGGTTCCAGAAGACTTTCTCTTGGCATTCAATTTAATGGCCTTGCCCCCCCTCCCCCCCAAACACACACACACACTTTGGGAATCCAGAACAGTGATTTCCGCTTCTGGAACTCTCACCAGTGAGGATTAAACTGTTGCTGGACATGGTGGGATGCTGGAATCTGGAGGGGACAGAGATACATCTTGCCCCAGAAGAATGGACGCTCTATCCCCCAAACATTCAGTGGGGCCCTCTTCTCTCAGCATTGTCTGAGGCTGCTTGGTGGTGTAACATTGCAGTGTTTCCTGCACTGGAGTAAAAGTTTGGGCTGGAGAGGGGATAGCCTTGAGAACTCACTTTTGCTTAGTATGAGGCATAGCACCCGGGGGAAACGTTGAAGCGAGCCAAAACATCGGTACAGTGCGAGACAGGTACAGAGCACCAAGCTATTGTGCCTGCATCTTGGCCACTCACACCCCCCCCCCCCCCCCCCCGCATTATTTAATTTTTAAGAATTTTTCTCTGAGGGGGTGAGGATGGGCAAGGAAGCGTTAACCAGCTAGTGCATTATGATTAGTGCGTGCTGAGTAACTATCCTATCCTGCCTACCCTCTTTTATCCTAGTCATATATTATCTAGCTCAACGTATCATACACTACTAAGCCCGACTTTACGTTGTTTTACTACTGTTTTATTGAAAATTCTATTCTTAACTTTGTATTTCAAATTACTATGTAAGCCGCATTGAGCCTGCATTGTGTGGGAAAGCGCGGGGTGCAAATGTAATAAATAAATAAATAAATAATGCAGAGCTAAATAGGAAGCATTAAGTTCTCCTGCATTAATTTTCTACAGGTACCGAGCACTAATAGGAGCAACAGTGCAAGATTTGCAAATAACAAAAAAAAAAAAAAAGAAAAAGCTTTAAAAAAGTGCCACATTAAATCTGGGCTTAGTGCAAAGTAAAGATCTGCATTATAATGCTTTAAACCCAGATTATACCACATTCTAATAAAAGGTCCCCTAGTTAAAAGTCAACATCAGCACTTAAGTAATGCCAATGAATGAAAGCAGCTGAAAATAGGTCCAATAGAAAATAATGTAGAAAAAGAAATTTAAATAAGAATAATAATTCTATTTAATCAATATAGATTAGTTATTCATAGATATTAGATTCTCAAAGTCACATTTAGTCATAACATATGTATTAGAAAAAATGACTCTTGCATACTAAAGAGTTTCAATATCTATAAAAAATATTCTTCTATATTAGCAGACCTTAGTAAAATATGTTAAACAAAGCTTAAAATAGATGTGAAGTAAAATCCAGATGGCTTTTAACAAAAATGTATTGGTTATATGCACAATATATTTTATCCATAACATATATGTAAAGATCCCTTTGAGCTCATTGCATGCTTTCAGAGAACAGAGTTAAAGAACCCTAATAAAAATGCAGTGTCCAGAACACCTGTGTTTGTAGTGTTACAAAAAGGAAGTACATTATACAGTGTGATCTCGGTCCAATTAACATTTGAAAAGTAACAACTTTTTAATCAGCAATCTCCATTTGTCCATCTGATAAGAAGCAACACATTAAAGACATTTAGCATTCTGTATGCTGTTACAGCTGAATCTTCTACAAAAAAATCCTTTACAAAATTTGAAGAAAACTTTCAGGCTTATTTTTGAAATAGAAGAGCGCTCATCTTTCTACACAAATCGGGAGATGGGCGTCGATGGGCGTCCTTCTCCCAGGGTCGCCCAAATCGGCATAATCGAAAGCCGATTTTGGGTGTCCTCAACTGCTTTCCATCGCGGGGACAACCAAAGTTCACGGGGGCATGTTGGAAGCATAGTGAAGGCGGGACTGGGGCGTGCTTAACACATGGGCGTCCTCGGCCGATAATGGAAAAAAGAAGGGCGTCCCTGATGAACACTGACAGATTAACACGACTTTTGCAAAGAGAACAGTTCTGGATCTTTACCCTCAATACGGAAGAATCTTGGGGTCTCAACCTAAGACTAGATTGGAAATGTTGTTTGTAAGAACTCCTTTTTTCTGCATTTCCTTCATTTTCAGGTTTTCCTTTTTTGATTTTTCCTTCTGAAATGGATTAAGGCTTTTTTCTTCTTTTTTCTCTTTTCTTTTCCCCCTCCCCCCCCTCCAAAAAAAAGGAGAGAGGTAGAAAAGAGAGTAAAGATTTGTTTGATTCTGTATAAATGATTATTTCACTTTAGGATTTAGTACCAAACTCCTTTAAATGATTTTAGAACCTTAGGTGACTATCCCTTTAAGTGATTCCTAGGCAGATAGAGAACAGCTGCCCTGCATTATTCTACAGGATGTGACATCACATTTTTCAGGCACCGGATTTGTTAAATTACAACGCAGCAGCCATCTTTGCCAAGGACTAGCGACCAGGAAGTTTGTTCGTGAGTGATTACTTCTGGAAAGTACTCCTGTTTCAATGACTTCTTAGCAATTTTATCTTTTAGGATCCAGCGTTTTTCACTTATTACACAGCTTAATTTGACTTAATTTTGGTCTTCTACTGAGCTATGTTTAGCTTTTATTTTTGTAGGTATCACATTTTTTAGATATCACATTTTGATTTAACTCTTTATATTTTTTGAAAGTTACTCACGGCATGCCTTGATACAGCACTTCTCTAGCAAAACTATGGCCAGAGTCGGCGTGCTGAACCAATGACTCACAAATTTCCTTGCACTTGCACTTGAAAGTTAAGTTTGGATTTGATTCTTTCATGTTTTATTTGGATCCCTCATATATTCTGTGGAGATAGCATTTATGAATATCAAAGGGTTTTTTGCCTATGATGAAAAATATACCCAACATTCATATACATAAAAACTCCACCCTTGTTATTAATTTATAACTATTGGGTTGGAGGTTGGGCTTGAATCAGAGGCTTTTTCCCTTTCCCTTTAAAGCAATACAAATGCACCTCACAGAGTTACAGTTATGTGTTTTTTGAGAGTTTTCTTTTGCCAATTACTGAGAGTTATATTTATATGACTGGATTTGGTACTCTCTTCCCTTTCATTGGTGATAAAGAACATAAGAGGAACCATACTGGGTCAGATTAATGGTCCATCTAGTCCAGTAACCTGTTTCCAACAGTGGCCAAGCCAGGTCAGAAGTACTCGGCAGAAACCCAAATCATGGCAACATTCCATGCTACCAATCCTAGGGCAAGCAGTTTTTTCCACGTCTATCTCAACAGCAGACTATGGACTTTTCCTCCAGGAACTTATCCAAACCCTTTTTAAACCCAGACACGCTAACTGCTTTTACTACATCCTTTGGCAGAGTTCCAGAGCTTAACTATTCCTTGACTGAAAAAAATATTTCCTACTATTTGTTTTATAAGAATTTCCATGTAACTTTCTTGAGTGTCAGGGCAGGCACTACCCCTGGGCCCCTGCAGTAGCCCAGCAATAGTTTTGGATTGGCGCATGGCAAAGAAGCAGTATGGGTACCACCACTTTCCACTTAGAAGTTCCTTGGTCCGATCATTGTTTAGTGAAAGTGTATTTCAGAGTAAAAGTAGAGATGATGCCTAGGTTTTTACCAAGACAATATTTATTTATTTAAAATGTTTTTAACCCACTTACACCTAAGCGGCTCACATAAAATACATACAGAAGCATAAATCCACAAAACAATAACAAACAACATAAGACAACTGCTGACCCACCTTCAATTCCCACCATAAACTTGAACAAGCAAGCCTCAAAATCACCACTGTCCCGATAACTTACTTCATCTCACCTACTGACCTCTCCGCCTAATACAATATTTTTAAAAAACCCTTCTTAGAAGAAGGCCTCCACAAAATAGTGGGTCTTTTATCAGTATCAATATCAACATCGAGCTCTTTATGATTTGTCTGACCTTAAAGCTGTAATTTCTACTAGTTTAGCTCATTTCAATAGATAGAATGTCGCTAATGCTGTTGACTTTAGGAATGCTATCCTCTTCAATTCTTTAGATACTGTGACACCTATGAAGGAACATCGGTTGTTCAGATTATATAGAGCTCCATGGTTTAATGAAGATCTTGAGTACACAAACAGAAACTGAGGCATAGTGAAAGAGAATGGCGAACGTTTCCATCCAGAATTACTCTTGAAGCATATAATTCAGTCTGTCAGTCTTATAGTACAGACTGTTTGAGTGCAAATAACTTTATTTTAATGATACAATCGAGTCTACTCTGTCTGAGTCTAAGCAACTCTTTTTAGTAGTGAAACAATTGACAGGCGATTCTAGAATTAAAATGCATTGTATAGAATTGAGTTTAGGTAGGCAAAATTTTGCCAGAGGGTTTGTCTCCAAAATTGCTGACAATAGTGCATCAGTTTGTAGATGAAATTACACCTGTTGATATGGAATGCCCTTTGTCTGAGGAAGATTTATAGAGTACTTTTCGACAGTTACCATAGAACAGATTATTGCTATACTGCAAGTTTAATAACTCACTCATACTGTCATTTTGATTTGTGTCATTCAACTATTATTAAAGCAATGAAAGGTTTGATTTGTGAGTTTTTTTCTGATATCATTAACCTTTCTTTTCAAGAAGGAAAATTACCAGATTCTTTCAAAAAAGCTGTTGTCAAACCCTTGCATGATTTAGGTATTAATTACTGTTCTATTTCTTCTTTACCATTTATTAGATTAGAGACTAACTACCTCAGCTTCTGGAAGAGGGTAAAAGCTTTTCTTTTTCCTAAGGCTGCTACACACAAACCATTACTTCTACATGGCCCCTAACTGTCAACAGGACTACCATATGACATACCTCCATCCAGCACCTTTTTTCTAGTGAAAAAGTGCCAGTACTCAATTGCCAGGTCACCCTTCAGGAATGCGGTATTCACTGAGACACCCACCCCACAATAGGCCCCCTGCAACCAGTCACAGAATCTATGAGAAGGCAGAATTGGTGTGTAGAGCCTGAGATCTTTCATTAAAATTTAGAGACCATGGGTAAATTTCAGCAGACAATGGAATAGGTGCCTGTACTCAGTACCTCCTCAAAAAAAAGCTCTGCCTCTATCGCTCACTAGTGGTATATAAGATTGTACTCAACCAATGTTCTACCTATAATTTTTGTTTATATTTTGCTCACACCTTCTCAGTAGTAGCTAAAGGTGAGTTGTGTTCAGGTAAAGTGGGTATTTCTCTGTTTGGCTTACAATCTAAGTTTTTACCTGAGACAATGGTTAAGTGACTTGCCCAAGATCACAAGGAGCAGTAGTAGGATTTGACCCAGCCACCTCTGGATGTCAAGACCAGTGCTCTAACCACTAGGCCACTTTTATTGCATCCAACCTCTGTTCCACTCATGATGTAAACCGCACTGAACCCTGGACAGGGAAAATTAGCAGTCTATTAGTGATATTTTGAATTGAATTAAATTGAAAAGCTGGTTTGTGAGCAGTTATTAGAATTTTTGGATCTTCATGACATCCTGTACATAAAACAATTTGGTTTTAGATCTTTGCATGATACAGGAACATTGTTAATTTCAATTTCAGATACAGTTAAATAGGATTTTGATAAAGGAAAATGTTATTTTCCGGTAAATCTTGACATTTCTGCAGCATTTGATACAACAGACCAAAATATTCTTATCAGTCACTTAAGATTAATAGGGTTGAGTGGCTTAGTACTAGATTGGTTTAAATCATTTGTGACTGGAAGAAAATTTTGTGTTATGAAAGACTCTGTTAACTGCAGAATTTGATTGTACTACAGGAGTACCTCAGGGATCTTTCTTATAAGCTATGCTATATAAATATTATTCTTTTGCCTCCTTGTAGACTACTAGATTGCTTTAATTTAAAATTTAGACTGTATGCTGATGATATACAGTTTCTTTTGGACACTGACAAATCAGAAGCTGATACATTGAACATGTTAGGTGTCTGCCTTAATTCTATTAACTAATGGTTACAAGACAATCATTAATGCTCAATACGTCTAAAACCCAGATTCTACTTTTATCTAGTTTTTCACTTGATGATGTTCCTTCACATTTTCATATTGATGATTTATCAGTTCCTATTGTCAATAATTTGGGAGAGTCATATTTGAATCTGCACTTTCAATGAAGCCCCAGGTTATGAAAATAATTAGATCAGTGTTCAGCAAACTAAAATTAAATTTGATTATGTAATCTTAAAATGTTCAAATTTTAGACTAGTTATTCAGAGTGTAATAATACTGTGCTTTGATTACTGCAATGGTTTATTAATGGGGTGCAGAGAGGACCTCTGAAGGCTCTGCAGGTTGTTTTTTTTTTGTGGGTATTCACATTTTTGTCACATTACTCCTATTTTAAAGAAGCTTCATTGGCTTCCTACCAGAGAATTGTTTTAAAAATTGTACCTTTAGTTTTTAAGACATTGAATAATCTGGTTTCACCAATTCTTGGCTCTACCCTAAGTATCTACCAACCAGTGAGAGCTCTGAGATCCTCCGATGCTGGCTTATTAGAAGTTCCTTCTTTTAAAATAGACTGGAAGAATACCGTTCGACAATTATTAAAGTGAATGGACCCAAATTAAGGAATGATTTACCACTGAATTTGTGGGCAATGAAAAATGTTGATCTGGTTAAAAAAGAACTGAAAAATTTACTATTCCGGCAATCATTTGGCGAATAGAAAGTATTGACTCTTTTTTTAAATGGAGTATAACAGATGCTGGAAGACTATTTTGAGAGACCAAATGAGAGATTTATAAATATCTATGTATTTTGTTTTGTCGGTTATAATCATGTATTTTATTATGACTGTTCTTTTGTAAGCCACTTAGCACATTGGGATCATGCGGGGAAATAAATATTTTAAATAAATAGGCAAGTGAGGGGACAGTGCGCCAATGAAGGGAATGGTCAGTGCCTGGGATGAGGGAGCAGGATTTGCTGAGGCTATGAACCAGCCCAATGTTTAGGAGCAGGAAGGTTCAAGCCTTAGCAGGAGTGGAGGAATCTTGGAACCCAGAGAAGCTCTATGATTCAGGGTCTTCTTATGTTTGCCCTCCTGGAGCATGTGATGAAAGGGAGAGGGATTTACCCCCGGATTCTATATAGCACGCCTAGAGTTACGCACGGTTCTGTATGTAAATCTAGGTGTATTATATAACTACACATTTAGATTAATTGTTTTAACAAAATGTTAAGCGTTATTAACAGCTATTAACAAGCAATAACAAGCACTAAATGGCAAAAATTAGAATTTACACACGTACATTGCTAAGTATATTCTGTAATGTACTACTTTTAAATTCTAATAATATGATCAGTTTTAATATCAACCTTGAAGTAACTATGGGGCAGTTCAGCAAACTGAAGAGTAGCAAATCTCCTGGACCGGATGGGATTCATCCTAGAGTACTGATAGAACTGAAAAATTAGCTTGCAGAGCTACTGCTAGTGATATGCAATTTATCCTTAAAATCGAGCGTGGTACAGGAAGATTGGAGGGTGGCCAATGTAACGCCTATTTTTAAAAAAGGTTCCAGGGGAGATCCGGGAAATTATAGACCGGCGAGTCTGACGTCGGTGCCGGGGAAAATGGTAGAGGCTATTATAAAAAACAAAATTACAGAGCACATCCGAGGACATGGATTACTGAGACAAAGTCAGCACGGCTTTTGTGTGGGGAAAACTTGCCTGACTCACATTGTGTGCATGCTCATTTTAATGAAATGTCGTGCATGCTCATTTTCACTAAAGCATGCACACAATGTGAGGGAAAGAGCAGAGCAGGATATGCGGCAGAGATCGGCGCTGGACAAATGCTTCAGTGGGAGGGGGTTGGGGATCCCTGCCAGCCAAGGTACGTGAGGAGGCCGTGGCAAAATGCACCACTTCCCTTGGACTCTGGACCCCCTCCACGTTGAGGTCTGGCTATGCTATTGCCATAAGAGAAACAGGATTTGAAACATGGCTTCCATGGATTGATCAGTTTTAATATCAACCTTGAAGTAACTATACACAGGAAGTCAAATACGTTAGCGTTTAACTTTAAAAAAGGAGACAATGATAAAATAAGAAGAACGGTGGAAAAAAAACTTAGGGGGACAACTGAGAGGGTAAAAACTGTACAACAGGCATGGATGCTGTTCAAAAATACCATCCTGGAGGCCCAGGCCAAACATATTTCACTAATTAGAAAAGAAAGATGGAACTCCAAAAGACAGCCGGCCTGGTTGAAAAGTGAGGTGAAGGAAGCTATTAGGGCTAAAAGAAATGCCTTCAGAAAATGGAAGAAGGAACCGTCTGAAAATAACAAGAAGCAGCATAAGGAGTGTCAAAGCAAATTCAAGGCGCAGATAAAGAAGGCCAAGAGGGATTACGAAAAAAAAATAGCATTAGTAAAAAATTTTTCGGTATATTAAAAGCAGGAAGCCGGCAAAAGAATCGGTTGGGCTGCTGGATGACCGAGGGGTAAAGGGGGCGATCAAGGAAGACAAAGACGTAGCGGAGAGATTGAATGAATTCTTTGCTTCGGTCTTCACTGAGGAAGATATGGGTGGGATATCGGTGTTGGAAATGATATTTCAAGCGGACGAGTTGGAGAAACTTACTGACTTCATGGTAAACCTGGAGGATGTAATGGGGCAGTTCAGCAAACTGAAGAGTAGCAAATCTCCTGGACCGGATGGGATTCATCCTAGAGTACTGATAGAACTGAAAAATGAGCTTGCGGAGCTACTGCTAGTGATATGCAATTTATCCTTAAAATCGAGCGTGGTACCAGAAGATTGGAGGGTGGCCAATGTAATGCCCATTTTTAAAAAAGGTTCCAGGGGAGATTCACGTGAAACATCTGGGAATATAACACAGCTTGTGAGGTCTAATACAAGATGAATTATTCATTTTGCATGCATTTCTAGCCCATTATTATTTAATGTTCATTGTGATAAAAAGTCTGATGTTGAGGTCAGGTAATATATATTGTTGCTTTAATGCTGCTCAGTAAGTAGTGGAGCCGGGGATCTGTTACTAAGCCGCAGTAGCATTTTTATCTCGCGGTAGAAAGCAGCTGGCAGTAAATGCTGAGGCGCACATTATATTCCTATGGGCATCTCGGCGTTTACTGCCAGCTAATTTCTACCGTGATCTAAAATCGCTACCACGGCATAGTAAAAGACCCCCTAAGACAGTGGCATAGCTATGGGAGCCTGGGCCCCCCAAATTGGCTCTGGGGCCCCTGGTTTGGCTGGCGGGGGTCCCCTTGAAGCATTTGCCCAATGCTGGTCTCCTCCTCATTACCTACCCTGCTCTTTCCCTCACATTGTGTGCATGCTCATTTTAATGAAATGTCGTGCACGCTCATTTTCACTAAAGCATGCACGCAATGTGAGGGAAAGAGCAGAGCAGGATATGCGGCAGAGATCGGCGCTGGACAAATGCTTCAGTGGGAGGGGGTTGGGGATCCCTGCCAGCCAAGGTACGTGAGGAGGCCGTGGCAAAATGCACCACTTCCCTTGGACTCTGGACCCCCTCCACGTTGAGGTCTGGCTATGCTATTGCCATAAGAGAAACAGGATTTGAAACATGGCTTCCATGGATTGCAAGTTGCTGCACTAACCACCAGGGATGGGCTGTCATTTGCAATGATATGGTAAATGTCAAGAACATATCCCACATTGTTACATGTCATTAAGAAATGAAAATGAGAGGAAAAAATACATTTTGCATTTTGCATTTGCCAATGACAGTGTTGCACTATTTGAAAAGAAGGAGCATTGATTGCATGTGTGCAGCGTGCACTCTTTGTAAATCGTGTGCAATCTTTGTAAAAAGTGCACCCTCTTTGCAGTGAGTGTTGTTTGCAGAGGATTCACTTTTAGCAACATTCCTCAAGAACAAAAATGAAGCCTAACCAAAAGGAAACAAAATGAACAATTCTGCAAATGACATGAGAAATGAAATGCAATGAGAAATGTGGGGCTTTCCATACCAACTAACAATTAGGCTCCTTCCTCTGTTTGCTATTTAAGTACATAAGTAGTGCCATACTGGGACAGACCAAAGGTCCATCAAGCCCAGCATCCTGTTTCCTACAGTGGTCAATCCAGATCACAAGTACCTGGCAAAATCCCTAAAAAGTACAAAACATTTTATGCTGCTTATCCTAGAAATAAGCAGTAGATTTTCCCCAAGCCCATTTTAATAATGGTCTATGGACTTTTCATTTAGGAAGCCGTCCAAACCTTTTTAAAACCCCACTAAGCTAACCACCTTTACCACATTCTCTGGCAATGAATTCCAGAGTTTAATTACACATTGAATGAAGAAATATTTTCTCCAATTTGTTTTAAATTTACTACTTTGTAGCTTCATTGCATACCCCCAAGTCCTAGTATTTTTGAAAAGAGTAAACAGATGCTTCACGTCTATTCATTTCACTCCACTCATTATTTTATAGACTTTTATCATATCTCCCCTTAGCCGTCATTTCACCAAGCTGAAGAGCCCTAGCCGCATTAGCCTTTCCTCATATGGAAGTCATCCCATCCCCTTTATCATTTTCGTTGCCCTTCTCTGCACCTTTTCTAATTCTATTATATCTTTTTTGAGATGCGGTGACCAGAATTTAACACAATATTCGAGGTGTGGTTGCACCGTGGAGCAATACAAAGGCATTATAACATCCTCATTTTTGTTTTCCATTCCTTTCCTAATAATACCTAACATTCTATTTGCTTTCTTAGCCGCTGTAGCACACTGAGCAGAAGGTTTCAATGTATCATCAACTACGACACCTAGATCCCTTTCTTGGGCGGTGACTCCTAACGTGGAACCTTGCATTATGTAGCTATAATTCGGGTTCCTCTTTCCCACATGCATCACTTTGCACTTGCTCACATTAAATGGCAACTGCCATTTAGACGCCCAGTCTCCCAGTCTCGTAAGGTCCTCTTGTAATTTTTCACAATCCTCTTGCGATTTAACAACTTTGAAGGACTTTGTGTCGTCTGCAAATTTAATTACCTCAATAGTTACTCCCATCTCTAGGTCATTTATAAATATGTTAAAATCAGCGGTCCCAGCACAGACCCCTGGGAAACCCCACTAACTACCCTTCTTCGTTGAGAACATTGACCATTTAACCTTACTCTCTGTTTTCTATCTTTTAACCAGTTTTTAATCCACAATAGAACACTACCTCCTATCGCATGACTCTTCAATTTCCTCTGGAATCTTTCATGAGGTACTTTGTCAAACGCCTTTTGAAAATCTAGATACACAATATCAACTGGCTCACCTTTATCTACATGTTTGTTCACCCCTTCAAAGAATTGTCTCTGTAGAGCTAGTGAGCGCCTGAACTGGCTGTATATAACAGACTGTCCTATTATGCTATGAAAATCAGCGGACATGGTAAACTAAGATTGTCAAAGTCTTTTAAATATATACCCATGATAAACTCAAGCAAAGAGAAAGACAATGATATATATTTCTAAAGCAATCATTTTGTATAAAATAATAACATTGCATAATTCAAACCAGTTTGAAAAATGTTAGGGCAGTGGTTTATAAGGTATAAATTCTATCAGATTTCTTTGAGGGAAGTGTGAAATTGTGTAGCAGTGCTAGTTTATTCTTTGGAAAGAAAGAAATGTATTTTTTCCACTTGAAGAAAGAAAATATAAATAAAAGTATTTCTTCTAGCAAGAACACATTTCAGCTGTTCACTAGAAGTTGTCTTTTTTTTTTTTTTTAGGAGTCTAGAGTAGAAACAACAGATTCACTGTATCCTCCTGTGTTTCACTTATTGACATTCAGTTTGCTAAGACAAAGAACAAATCCTGTTTAAGACTCACAAAAAAATAGTTGTTGACTTTTGGGCTCATTTTCAAAAGAGAAGGACGTCCATCTTTCGACATAAATTGGAAGATTAACATCCTTCTCCCAGGGACGTCCAAATCGGTATAATCGAAACCCAATTTTGGACGTCTCCAACTGCAGTCCGTCGCAAGTTCAAGAGGCGTGTTGGAGGTTTAGTGAAGGTGGGACTTGGGTGAGCCTAACACTTGGACGTCCTTGACCCATAATCGAAAAAACATGGACGTCCCTGACGAACACTTAGATGTTTTCACCCGGACGTGTTTTTATTAGGGCTATGACACAAAAAGATGACCACCGGAGAGAATCGGGGATGACCTCCCGTTACTCCCCCAGTGGTCACTAACCCCCTCCCACCCTCATAAAAGCATCTTTAAAAATATGTCATGCCAGCCTCAGATGTAATACTCAGGTCCGTGACAGCACATGCAGGTCCCTGGAGCAATTTTAGTGGGTGCAGTGCACTTCAGACAGGCGGACCCAGCCCCATCCCTCCTTACCTGTTACGTTTGTGGAGGAAACAGTGAGCCCTCCAAAACCCATCAGAAGCCCACTGTACCCACATCTAGGTGCCCCACTTCACCCGTAAGGGCTATGGTAGTGGTGTACAGTTGTGGGTAGTGGGGATTTTTTGGGAGGGGTTGGGGGGCTCAGCACACAAGGTAAGGGAGTGAAGTACCTGGGAGCATTTTATGAAGTCCACTGCGGTGCCCCCTAGGGTGCCCGGTTGGTGTCCTGACATGTCAGGGGTACCAGTGCACTACAAATGCTGGCTCCTTCCATGACCAAATGGCTTGCATTTGGATGTTTTTGACATGGACGTCTTTGATTTCGAAAATCGCCGAAAGTCAGAAACGTCCATGTCTAGAGACGTCCAAATCTAGGGACGTCCAAATTTAAGGCTTTGGATGTCTCTGGAGGTATTTTCGAAAATACAGTTTTCCCCGCCCCTGGATTTTGCCGTTTTGCAAGGATGTCCAAACTGCAACTTGAACGTCCCTTTCGAAAATGTCCCTCTTTGTCTACTTAATTACTAGTATATGTGCAGTAACATCTCTATGTGTATGTGATGTCAGTCTATACTATATACAATTAGAAGAATGCCAGTTAGACTTTGAGGGGTCCTTTTACTAAGGTGTGCTGAAAAATGGCTTGCGGTAGTGTAGACGTGTGTTGGGTGCACGCAGAATCATTTTTTTAGCGCACCTACAAAAAATGCCTTTTTTTTGCCAAAAACGGACGTGTGTCAAAATGAAAATTGCCGCACGTCCATTTTGGGTCTGAGACCTTACCGCAAGCCATTGACCTAGCGGTAAAGTCTCACAAAGAAACCAGGCGGTAATGGTCTATGCGCATCAAATGCCACTTGACGCACGTAGCTACTGCACCAGAAAATAAAAAATATTTTTCAGATGCACGTTGCGGATGCATGCCAAAATTGAAATTATCACATGGGCCGCGCAGTAACCGGGCAGTAACTCCAATTTGGCACATGTTGGGCATGCGTATGTGTAGAATTTCACACACGATTAACAAACATGTATATAACCATGTAAAATTGTTTTATTCATCAAAACTCAGGCAGGGCTCAGGTAGCATAGAGCACCCAAAGCCTGCATTAACAAAAACAGTACAGATCTGCTTCCAGGCAAAGTGGGATCAGGCGGAAGTGATTGACAATAAGCATGCTATGTGCTCCCACCTGTGCTGTAAATGTGGTCTGAGAAGAGTGCATCAGTTATCATGACACTCCCAGTGGAGACTTGTGGATCTCCACATTCAGCAAGGTCATCCTGTGATAAATGGCTCCTATGTTAGGCTCATCACCCTGTCCAATGCTTCCCCTCTGGCCAGCTTTGCTCCTGACAATAACAGTCTGTTGCTACACCAAGATCTGACTTTAGTGACAGGTTCACAGTAGCATTCTGAAGTCACTGCCTTTCCAGTAACTGACAGCAGTAGGAGAACCTTCCAGCAATGCGCCCACTGTTTATCTGTAACCTCCTATTCCCTCTGCCTCTAGCATGCCATGGAGGTCAGGGACTTAGAAAAAATAGTGCTACAGCAAGGGCAGCTCTCTCCACTCTGCTATCACCTTTACCAGCCAGTCCAGTTTCATTAGAACAGGCTGGTGATACTTCTGCACCCCTAGGTGTTCAAGGGACAAACCCTCTCCCCAATATAAAGGGTAAACATTGATTTTTTGGAGGAGAAGAGGAGTAGTTTCCAAATTTCCAAATGTATTTAAAATTTGATATACGGATCCAAGATAGTGTCTAGAGCAGTGGGAGCATTTCTCTGTTCTTGAGACTCTCCGAAGGAAAAGACGCTAGGAATTTTCTTGTATGACAACATGGGGAAAAGAAAGAGAAAAAGCTAAGATTCTTACCTCCTCGAACCTAGCTACAGGTCCCCCCTGTGCGCCAGACTATATTGGAGAGTTTCGGGGTGAGAGAGTTCGGGGAGCAGATGCTTGCTTCAACAGGTTCCGCGTCTCTTGATGCGGACCATAACATTAAGGGAGTGTCATTGAGTCCTCCCTCCAACACAGCCCCCTACGACCCGGAAGCGATTCGGCACTGGTGGAGATGCAGCAGGCGAAGGGGATTGGTGGAATACAACCCTCATTTGTTGACAGAGGGGGATCCGCTAGCGCTTCGACCCCAATCAGAATAACAACGGAGGGGATGCCCTGCACTCCTCGGCTCCAGCTTGGGGTGATACTTCCAGTGGAAACGGAGGAGTGCTAAGGTCGGCTGTTGTGATGCTGAAGTCACTTTGGGATGCTATCCAAGGTTTGAACACTACCTTCTTAACCATTTCTAACTCCTTTAAGGGAGACATATTGGAACTTAAACAATCTTCTCGAAATCTGTCCGAAAGTGTCCAGGAACAATCAAATAAGATCGTAGCATTGGAAGGGGAAGTGACCCAGCTTCAAAATGTTACTTCAATGCTTATCAAGGAGAGGGATATTCAAGCTCATAAGCTTGAATACCTTGAGAATCAAAGACATAGAAACAACTTGAGGTTTTAAACTTTCCCAAATCACCATTAATTCCTGCTTTAGAAATGTTAAAAAAATATTTTGGTGAAATACTGGGAATACCAGAAGAGGGCTTTTCGCCTAAAGCTAGAGCCCAGTATATAACAAGTGCTTCAAGAATATTAAAAGGACAACTTCAGTCTGTTTCGGATTTAAATCTGACTGAATTTTTGGAAAGTTCATTAGAGGTGGTGACAGAACGGACTACACTATTGGTTACATTTGCCTTAGAATTGGACAGAAATAATATTTTTCGTATCTACTTTCATCATGTTAATGCTTGCTTTTTGGGGGGCAAGATTCAGGTTTTTCCAGATTTGGTTAGGGATACACAAAAAAGAAGGAGAGAATTCTTGGTATATAAACCAAGGGTTCTCAACTTAGGAGCATCGTTTAAGTTAAAATTTTCTTGCAGATGTCTTGTATCTCTAAACACTAAATTATGTTTTGTTTGATCCCCAAAAATTGCTCCAATTTGTTAATTCTTAAGAAAGTGTTAGTGTTCCTTTGGCTACATCCCACTGTTAATATGCTAGTTAGTCGGCTAGCGGGAATGGTATTGCTCTCCAAGCTCTAATGGTACAATATGTTTTCTTTATTCTCTTTTTATACTTTTTGCCTAGTATCTGGATCTCAGTATTAAGGACAAAGTTGAAGGGGGAATTTTTCTTTGATTGTTATTGTTTATTCCCTTTGTTATTTTTGAATATTGCTTATACATTTATATTGGAAATGTAAATGTAAGGAAAGGAAAAGCAAAAGAGAAACACACAGACATTACTTCTGCAGATGACGGAGAGCCTACACATGTGCCCACCTGAACACATCGACATGGGAAACACCAAGAATAAAAAGTTAGCAGCCGAGGGCATTTTTAAATAAAAAAGCCTTCCATTGTCTAATGCTTAATGGAAAAGGTGGGGGTAGAGGACGAATGGTGCCTGATGAAAGAAAGACGGTACTCCTAATTTAGAATGAGAGATAAGAGGGCCCTGATGGTAAAGAAGAGCCCAAAGGGGGTACAGAGGGATTCCTGAGGGGGCCTTGATGAGAAATGGAAAAGAAAGAGGTAGAACACATAGATCATAGGGGATAAAGAAGGAAACTGAACAGTTTGAGAAGGGAAAAAAAGAGGCATCAGGAAATACTTTTGCCATTGAACCCTCATGCATGCTGCTTCTCTCACTACTGATGTAATGTTATCAATCTCTATAAATACTTTTGTCCATAATATATTTTAATAATATTTCTCTAATGTTTGTGGGTCCCAAAATCATATACTTGAGATATTCTTTCAAGTTCTTTTATTTTTGGGATAACTGAATAAAAAATAAACAGTTCCTTTTTAAAAATATCCTGATCTCTGTAACACAAATACTTCCAAATGGTGAGTTTTTTTCTCTGTGTGCTCTGTTCAGCAACGCTTCTCAGAATATACCATGCATCATTCAAATGCATCACAATCTCCATCCACAGTATTTCAGGATTCGCCAAACTCATTCATATTTTTGTCTTTCAGTACTTACTGGCCCCTTTACCAAGCTGTGCAAAAAAGTGGCCTGTGCTATTTTTAGTGCATGGGTTTCCTGCATGCTGAGACCAATTTTAGCGTGACTGTAAAATGGCAATTTCTTTTTCCTATTAATTGCCACATTAATGGTAGCCGTGGAGGCCATGTTTCCCGTACTCAGGGCCCTTTTCCCCATGGCCAGGTGGTGGGGAGCACTTACCACCATCCATTGAGGTGGTGAAAAGGGCACCCATGGAAACATTGTGTTAACCACATAGCATGTGGCGATGCCCAATTACTGCTGGTTTAGCGCCACACAACAAAAATGTTTTTTCAGTGCGCTGGAAATGATACACGCTTGAGCCAAAACTATCTCCGGTGGCCAGTTTGGACTGACAGTAGTTCCGGTATATTTATTTAAATGAAAAAGGGGTCGGAGCAAGCACTTAAACTACATGGATTTAAAAATATGCAAAAATGAACTAAAAAAAAGCCAAATAGCTTAATGAGACACCAAAAAACAAATTGAGCTGAAAGAACTATAAAGAATCTTGTTAAAACTAAAATGAAAAGTCTGTGTTTGGGGAAAAAAAGTTCCAATTAGGTAACAAACAATTTACTGGAACAATGGATTACATAAAAGAAATTGTCACACAGTACATATTGATGTGCAAAAACATAAAAGAGTTCAGTTATAGTGTAAGCAATTCCTAACCAAAACAATCCACTATGAATTAAAAAAACAACAACAAAGAATAACGTATTATGAACTAGAAATGAATATAAATATATCTAATTATGCTATTACATTAATATGCGGTACCTCATTAAAAAGTATATATTACAAGTTATCTTAATGGTGTTTGCATCAAGAGCAAACTAGTGAAATAAAATAACATGAAATGATAATTAGGTTTGCAACTATGTCCCAATAATAATATTGTAGCATATACAATAGTGAATTTCTAAAGAGGACAAATTGACCAAAGAAATAAAAGTATATAAGCAATCCCATAATAGAACTCTCCTGCTTGGGCAATAGAGGGCTTCTTATCCAGGCTTCTTCTCTAAAAAAAGAACTTACACTTTGCTTCATAACATTACCTTCTCGGACATGTGGGGTCCTTTTATAAAGGCATGCTGAAAATGGCTTGCGGTAGTATAGGCATGGGTTTAGGGCGTGCGCCAATCCATTTTTTGGCGCACCTGTAAAAAAAGGCCTTTTAAAATTTTTGCCGAAAATGGACGTGCGGCAAAATGAAAATTGCCGCGTGTCCATTTGGGGTCTGAGACCTTACCATCAGTCATTGATCTAGTGGTAAAGACTCATGCGGTAACCGGGCAGTAATGACCTACGTGCACCAAATGCCACTTGGCATACATCCGTTACACGTGCCCCAAAAAAAAATAAATTCAGACACACGTATCGGATGTGCGCAAAAAATGAAATTCCGTAAGAGCCACATGGTAGTCAGGCAGTAACTCCATTTTGGCATCAGTTGGGTGCATGTAGATGCTTATGCTGCTTAGTAAAAGGGCCCCTTGATCCTTAACACATGGCTTATTCATCAAAATGATTTTTGTCCATTTTTATTGCTAATTTAGATTTAACTCACAACGTTTTAATAGAAGCTCAAGGTGAGGTACATTCAGGTATAGCAGGTATTTCCATGTCCTTGGAGATCTTACAATCTAACCCCCCTGTTTACTAAGTCATGCTAGCAGCTGCCAGGCGGTAATATCGACACAGCCCATTCAAAAACCTGTGACATCCTGGTTTTGCCAGCTTGCTTCCTTTGCAAGTCTACTTGAAAAATTGTGATTGTTCTTTCACCTGGACATCGTTATACTTCTGTACAGCACACTGTTGCTTAGCAACCAGTTCCACTTCCTATACGCTGAATTGGATATATAATAGAACTACACCAAACTTCAAGACTCCTGAGGCAGGCTCCTTAGTGCCAAAACACTGCTATTTCAAGTCATATTGGTGTAATTTTTATATAAACTTCACCTACAGGAATCTTGGCATCTCCCTCATGGTTTTTTGATGAGCTTACCTACCCTACTCTTTGTTGCTTATAAGATAGGCTAAATATGATCACCTTCTCTACCTCCAAACCAAGGTGTTTGTTATAAAATTACCATCTAAGAGCAGAGCGTGGAATGGGATGGGGAATGGGCAGGTAATAGATGGGAAATGAGTATACCAAGCCTTGCAGTTAATGCACAATAACTTTCCGCCATGAAGTTACAAAGTAGTACATATAAAAGAAATGGGAGAAACTATTTTTTTTCATGTAATGGATAGTTAGGCTATGAAATTTGTTGGATGATGTGGTAAAATCAATTAATGTAGCTGTTTTTTTTTAACGTTTGGACAAATTCCTGGATAAGAAATCTATAAGCCATTAGTAAGTTAGACTTGAGGAAAGCCACTGCATATCCCTGAAAGTAAGATACATGGAAACTACTTTTTAACTAGCTACATTTTGGGGCCCTCTCAGATTCTTAGGATTCAGATTGGCCACTGTTTGAAACAAATACTAAATAAATAAATAAATAAATACTGAGCTTTACGGACCTTTTGCCTCATGCATATGACGATTCTTATGTTCTTATATTAAATTCAGTTACCGGAGTAGATAATGCAGATCTTTTTAATGCTTCTTCAGTAAGGTGGTCTTAAGTGCATTCATGTTATCTGCAATACACAAAATATGCAATACACCCAGATTCTATATATCGCACCGAAAGGTGAGTGCTCAAATTTTGTGCATATGCCCAAGATGTGTATACAACTGAATCGATTAACAAGCCTTTAACTAGTAATAATTGGGTGCCAACAACCAATTATTGCAGTTAATTGGCTTTGATTGGTAGTTGTGCATGCATCTTACAGTGCACTATTCTATAAAGATCTGCATGCAAATTTTATAGCATGTATCTGAAAAGGGGGCATGGCCAGGTCACGTTGGAGGTATTCCCAAACGTTATACACAAAATTACAGAATTAGGTTGATCCACAGCTACATTAGGCATGGATTTGTCCCTAAGTGCTATTATATAAAACGCACATGCAGAAGCGTAGCCAGGTTGTGATATCGGGGGGAGCAGAGAGCAGGCTGAGTAGATGCAACGGACTTCATGAAAAATAGGCACCAGCGCTATCGGCAGTCTATTTGGGGGAGTGGTCGCGCCCCTTGCACCCCCACCTAGCTATGCCACTGCACATGTACCATTTTCAGAATTGCGCTTAGCGCTGAATTGTTTGGATATAGAATGTTGAGCACCATTTACTGAATTCCCTCCTAAATGTATTCTCTGTGCTAAGTGCATGGGCAAATGCTGGACTATCCCCAACAGCTAATGCAGAGGCTTTACAATTTCAACAATTACCATGTGATGACTGAAGAACATTTTTACACTGTAGCAAAAGGGCCCCTAAATTATTTGGATCTGGTGTTATAATACCTCAAATAAGCAAGTGATCACGAACCTGGCATGGGAAAAAGAATGTGGAATGAGCAAGGAAGAGCTACTATAGGAAACCATACAGAGAGTATTTCTGATTTTTTAAAAAAATCTTTTATGCTACAATGTTTCTCTCCTTTTAGATTTTTAATTTGATTCATTTCTGTATTCCTCTTGAAAGTAGAATGTCACCTTCATGTGTGCTTTGACAGTACAGAGCTCATAATAGAAAACTTTGTGTCACTTAATCAAAATTATTATTATAGTCAATGAATACTCCACACAGAAAAAGGATGTTTCATAACAATTCTTTTTTTTTCTTTTTATGATGACCTGTTGTATGGTATGAAGAGTTCAATTATGTTATATTCTTTTGAAGATGACTTACTCAGTTCTTTGATGGAGAACTCTATAATCTATTGGCAAACATACAATAGATTTATTATACCACTCCTTGTTCTATTCAACAATTTCCTCCCTGTGATTATGATGATAGTTCTGGTACTTTTCTGCAGTATAATGCTGTATTTTTTTTACGTAAATGCTTATTTACCTTCTTGTTTCACATTTATTTTTCTGATATTAGGGGGTACTGATTAAAGCAAATACTATCACTCCTTCTCATCCAGCTAACAATAATATTTAATAAATAGCATTTAAATTTGAATTTCTATAATCTATTTTGTCCTTACAAGATCACACTACATTTCAAAATAATATTATGAAAGCTTGCATACAGTCATAAGGCTGGATTCAGTAAATGGGTTGAGCCAGTGCCTAACAGGAATTCCCATGTCTAGCTTTGGGTGTGAGGGATTAAACCAGCTGAAACCTTGTGTACATCCTGGTGTGCAAGCTAAGCGCAGATCCCCAGAATTCTATAACACTGTACATATCTCTTGAGAATGTCCCTGATCCACCCATGCCCTCCCAGCGAATCTCATGTTTGCTATTTAAAGTTCCTCCCCCACTATCCAGGTAAATTTCTTTTGAATAAATCATAATTCACAGAAAACTTAGCAGTTCAATGTTGAGGGGAAAGCTATCAACATGGATTACCATTAAAGGGGAAGTTATCAACATAGGCTACTCTTAATTTAGGTTATTTTACTACAAGTCATGCTGTGTTAAAATAGCACAACTTGTGGTAAATTAACCCATCTTAACCTGATAGCTATCTGGCTAAAGTTAGGGCAACAAAAAGAATGTTCTAATTTTATCTGGTTAGCTATCCAGATAACAGACTGAATATTGCTGCTAACCATATAGCACTGGCTCTACCCTTCCTAGCTAGATATAACGTTCCAGCTATTATCTGTTACCAGCACTGAATATCTGGAGTATTTCTAGCCATGAAGAAAGCACTGACCACCACTGCTCAACATTCACACATCGTTAGACAAAATGAGGTGGTTCTGGGGCATTCTGAGGGCAGTGGTTGAACTTTGCTGGTGGGTCAAACATGTTTTTTTAAAGTTTATCGGGGGCCCCTTTTACCAGCTGCAGCAAAAGAGGGCCGGCGCTGTGCCGAGGCCCCCTTTTACCACAGCTAGTAAAAGGGAAGTCCCGCTTTCCTGCAGGAAATGTCCGGACAGCAAGTAAAGCACTTGCCGCGCAGCCATTTCAGGGGGAGCCCTTACCACTACCTATTGAGGTAGCGGGAAGGGTTCCTGCACTAACCCGGCGGTAACCAGGCAGCACACAGCACTGCCCGATTACTGTCAGGTACAGTCTGGCGCTACAAAAAGGGTGAGAAGTACTGTCGGGCTACTGTGGTAGCCTGGCAATACTTCCGTTATAGTGAGCAGTAAGCCCGCTTTAGGCTTAACGGCGCTGAACAAAAGGAGCCCTGGGTAATTTCAAAGAGATACATTAATGTCAAAGCTTATAATAACAAAGAATTACCTATTTACTCAAAACAACTAATACAAGGAAACAATCTAACTTAACTCAACCATCAGGTCTCAAGTTTACTGGGCAATCTTCCCAGCTGGGTTAAAATGAAAAAGACAAAGAGGCTCATCATCTGTTTCTAATGCCTCCTTGGTCTTGTAGACTGACAGAAAAAGAATAAAAATGCCCCTAGGGTTTGATGCTCCATGCTTCTGGTGTCCCCAGCTGTTGTTTCCCTTCCCTTACACTCTCCCACTCTATAAAATTTTGTAAAAACATTTTATTTCTGTATCCCCTCCTGCACTGTGATAGTAACATAGTAGATGATGGCAGATAAAGACCTGTACTCATTACATATGGTATGTATACCTGTTCTTGATTTATCCTTGCCATTTTGTAGGGCATAGACTGTAGAAGTCTGCCTGGCACTGGCTTTGTTCTAAAACTTCTGAAGTTGTTGTCAAAGCCCCTGAATAGCTCCACTCCAGCCCATCCAAATCTATTCAGCCTCAATCAGGGCCGAGTCCGTAGAAGTCTGCCCAGCACTGTCTTTCCCACGTAATCTCCACTAAGCTTCTTTGGATCCAATTCTTCTAAACAGGATTCCTTTGTGTTTGCCCCATGCATTTTTGAATTCCATTACCGTTTTCATCTCTACCACCTCCTGCTGGTAAGGCATTCCAAGTATCTACCACTCTCTCAGTGAAAAAATACTTCCTGACATTATTCCTGAGTTGACCCCCTTTCAACCTCAATTCATGCCCTCTGGTTCTACCACCTCTGGAAAAGGTTTGTTTGCGGATGAATACTTTTCAAATATTTCAACGTCTGTATCATATCACTCCGTTTCTCCTTCCTCCAGGGTATACATGTTTAGGTCAGTAACGTCTCTCCACGTATGTCTTGCTATGTAAACTCCCTACCATTTTCATCTCTTTTCACTGAACCGCTTCAAGTCTTTTTACATCCTTAGCAAGATAAGGCCTCCAAAACTGAACACAATACTCCAAGTGGGGCCTCACCAACAACTTGTACAGGGGCATCAACACTGACTTTCTTCTGCTGTTCATACCCCTCTCTATGCAGCCTACCATCCTTCTGGCCACAGCCACTGCTTTGTCGCACTGTTTCGTTAACTTGAGATCCTCAGACACCATCACCCCAAGGTCCCTCTCCTATCTTAGGTTACCAATCTCTCCCCTCCTATACGCTACATCTCTTTTGTACTTTTGCACCCCAAGTGCATCACTCTGCACTTCTTAGTATTAAATTTTAACTGTATAATTACTCAAATTCTGTACCAGCTAAACTCATAATAAAAAAATAAATAAATTTTTGAATAGTACTCCATAAAACAGTACCAGCATATAGCACTTCAACCTTAAACCATCATAGCACCAGATCCCTCTCTCCCTACCCTACAAGTGTATTCACATATTGTTGTTAGTCACATTTCCAGTTGTTATTTTATTTTTTATTTGTTACATTTGTACCCTGCGCTTTCCCACTTATGGCAGGCTCAATGCGGCTTACATGGGGCAATGGAGGGTTAAGTGACTTGCCCAGAGTCACAAGGAGCTGCCTGTGCCTGAAGTGGGAATTGAACTCAGTTCCTCAGTTCCCCAGGACCAAAGTCCACCACCCTAACCACTTGGCCACTCCTCCACTTATTTCAGACAACTTCTAAAGTCTGCAATCTCTACGAAATCAAATGTCACTTATCTCAAAGCGGGAATCCGGTAATGAAGTGCTGCTGGTATCCTGTGAGCTGAAATAGTGAAATCCATGTTCAATAATTTAAAGCGTGCTCTTGTTCCCAATGCAAAATCACATTTCACTGAATGGCGTCTTCAGGACAACAAGCTGTAAAACAACAAGACGTCATAGCATCTCTTTAAATTCAATAAAGTGCATTGACTACAAACCACATATCTCACACCTTATAACTTTAACAATCAGTATATAAGTGTTCTGTTTGGCCATTCCGGGGGGGGGGGGGGGGGGGGTAGATCAAATACCCAAACTCCTCCCAGCGGCCGAGATACCGGTGCATATTCTACTGGGAATGCAATAAAACAATTTTAATGATTTTCTTGAAGCATTTATAATTAAGAACATCATGCTGTTTCTTGTAAGGTATTTTCAAGACTTGGCCGATTTTAAACATTTACATTTGCATTACTTCATCTTCTTCCAGGAAATACAAAACCATAACATAGTTATAATCAGTCCTCATTACCCATTGAAGTATTGTTTTACTAAAGGATATGGAACAAATACAAAAGTGGAGATCAAGAGCCACTTGTGGAACCAAAGAAACTTTCATTGCCAGCGTCAGCAGCAATTATACAGTGACCTGACACGGCCGTAAAAGGCCCCCAAAACGTGCAACATCAAGTTGTGATCTACCACACCAAATGCACTGGAGAGGTCAAACTGCATAATGAGAACTTTCTTCTAATGTTATTCCCTACTATTTATATGTTATACTTTATACTGTTTTATTCCTATAAAATACTTGATTGAAACATCATAGTCTTATGATACAGGGGCATAACATTGAACATAATAAAAGCAATGCTTTGAACTGCCTGATTTCTTTCAGGAACTGATATTATATCTGTAATGTAATTGCTCATAAATTTTAAAGTTGCTTATGGAGGTTGAAAGGTAGTCATAGTTTTAGAATGACTGACGGGCACATTAAAGTTGCCAGGCCCAGGAGGAAAGCGAGTTCTACTTTTTGCCAGCTGTACTCAAAGCAACTCTGTGAGTGCTCATCCATATCACTCCAGTAAGGGGGAGAAACAGAGATGAAGAGCCTGTATTTCCAGTTCTTCAAATGGATTCTATTGCAGCCAAAAAAGGAGGACATTTTACTCATCATGTTAGAAAACAGAATATTTACATTCTAGTGTCACCTGCAGAGCAGTGACAAAAATTCCCTTCACTTCCAGATGAGGTCTGACATAGCAAAAAGCCCACGGGAGAATACAGGTATAGAAGAAAGTGGGATGTTTGACCACGGAAAACCAAAGACTGGAGAGATTGATTCTTAAAACAGTTGTTTATTGATGAAAAAAGACTCGACACAAACGTTTCTTCTATACCTGTTGTTAGTGCCAAGCATTGGGAAATAAGGAGGGGGGAATGTGCCCAGCACATGTGCATAAGAGCTGTGCAGTAAGTTGAACATGCCTGGTTGTACAGGGTCCTGGGCTGGTGCAAGTGAAGTGGATCTCGGCTATGGTTGATGGAGCCCCCAAGCTTGCTTACAGGAGCAGTCGGCTCGCAGCAGGGCGTCTCCTTGCTGCATCGGCCTTGTTGCCACAATGTGCTGGCTCGAGTGGGTGGTCTGGGGAAACAGAACCTCATCCATGCAGCTCACGCCTGACTCCTGCCTTTGCCCGATTCGTACCTTTCACCGTGTGTGGACAGGATGCTTTAAACAGAGAGGTGGACAGTGCCTGCCTCTCTTCCCCCCCCCCCCCACCCCACCAGCTGAAGCCCGAGTCCTCAGCCAGTTAGTGGCCACCATGGCGCTTTAAACTCCAACACCAGTTCCAAGCTGGTGTGAGATTTAAAGCGGTAGGAACACCCTTGTGAGGCGTGCTGTTTTTTGAGCATCTCATCTGCATGTTTTTAATATCATTTGCATGTCATTTGCGGTGTTCCTGCCCGCACTCATTGTTTGCTGTGGTAGGGCCTTTTGTACATTCTGCACCAGTAAACTCAGGCACTAGTCTGGAGCTAATGGCCTCTAGCACCGACGTTTACCTCTGAGCATCGGGGCCTTCGTGCACAATGTTGAGCTCACAGATTATAGAATAAGGTCAGTTGCATGCATAACAATATAATAATGAGCTGGTCATTGATGTTAACTAGCAATAATTGGCACTAAGAAGTGTTGCCTATAAGATAGGCTAAATATGAGCAACTTCTCTACCTCCAAACCAAGGTGTTTATTACAAAATTACCATCTAAAGCAGAGCGTGGAATGGGATGGAGAATGGGCAGGTAATAAATAGGAAAAGAGTATACTGAACCTTGCAGTTAATGCACAATAACTTACTGCCATGAAGTTACAAAGTAGTACATATAAAAGAAATAGGAGAAACTATTTTTTTTCATGTAATGGATAGTTAGGCTCTGAACTTGTACATACAGATTATAGAATACTAGCAGTTAGGTTTGAGCATTTAGACTGACCATTGAGCTAGCATAAGTGCAGTGGCATACCGAGGGTGGGGTAGTGGAGGCAGTTCGCCCTGGTGTACACTACAGGAGGGGTGCTGGGAGCAGCCACGTAGCTGTCGGCTCCACTGAGTCCCTGCTCCCTCTGCCCCGGAACAGGAAGTAACAGCAAAGCAGGGACTCAATGGAGCCGACAGCTACGTGGCTACTCCCAGCACCCCAGCAGGAAAGAAGAATGCACCTGGCGGGGGGATGCTGTACCCGGGTTTGGGGTGTTGTGCTGCACCCAGGAGTGATGGACAACACTGTACCCATGGGGAGGGGGGTGCAGTGGCAATCAGCACTGGGCGGCAGCCAACCAAGGAATGCCACTGCATAAGTGCTTGCTAACGGGGGCCTTTTACTAAGTAACAGCAGCGTTTTTAGCACGCGCCAAAAATGCTACTGTGGCTTAGTGAAAAGGCTCACAAAGTTCAGTGCATAACTTCATCATCCCAGTGCCTAATTCTAGAAATGTTTATGCCAAAATTTCTGAGTAGCATGCAAATTTGCATGTACAACTTATAGACTAGGGTCAGAAGTGTCTGTAACTTAATAGGTTGATTAAATGCTAATTGGCTTTAACAACCAATTATTGGCTATATTTGATGTTAATTGGCACTAACTGGCAGACTTCTCACAACAAAAAAGCAGGGACAGCTGTTTATAATTCTGGGAGAAGCAGGAAAAACAGTTATTACAGCAAAATACTTTCTCTTCTGTCAAATATATTTTACTATTATTAGCAATATGAAATTTTCTGTATTCTATTGATTTTTTTTTTTTTTTTTTACCAGTAATGCATTGGTTTGGAAGCACTTGTAGAAACTGGAGCGCCAGTAATGTTTCCTGAATCTGAATCTTACTGAGAGAATTCCAGCTATTCTCTTCAAAGAATAAATCCTTTCTTTAAGGAAAGGAATTTTCCATCGCATCTTAACCCCAGCTACCACTGATCCCACACAAAAAGGACCTATTTGGACTAAAATGTACTGCAACATCTTTTCATTATTCTTATGTTGGCCCAGTAAAAAGCATCACAGTCTAGAAAACTCCCATTCTCTCGAGGATAAATACAGCAACGAGAACTCTACATACAAAAGTACATAAATGCATAACCTATTATGCAAGAAATACAAAATAGTCAAAAGCTAAAGCAATTGACAGGCCAGCAGGGCTGAAATAATCAAGTTAAATGGACTGTTAAATGGAAAACACAATTAAATGGAGACAAGCGCGAGGTCATGTCCTCCGTGAAAAAGCTAAACAAGCAATTTATAAAGCAGAAGTTTTTAAAAAACCATGTTATTCAGGAAGAAATACACATCCAAATAGACAAATCAAAAATGATATTAGAATGAAGCAAAGGCAAGGCTTTAAAAGCCTTAAGTAAACTGACAAGGGGCATTGGCAAATAAGAACAAATGTAAATGGAATACACAAATTAGCAGTCCTAGCTTTAAAGAGAATGTTTATCTGTTCAAGACTGAATATTCTGCAGTCCTACTCCAGAAATTGGGCTGCTAAATTTCAGGCATAACATAGGCACTACACTTCATTACCTCTCACTTCACAAACTCACCAAAATAAGCCAGCCAAGAAATGTATTAATTGGCAAAACCGGTCATCACAGCTTAATTATTCAATAATATATCAACTGTTTTAATTCAACCTTTCTTTCACAGTAATAACACATAACAGCTCATAAATATTACCACTTAGTAGTTAGTCAGTAATTAACATGTGACTAATTATTTTACCCTCCAAGACAGGATCTGTGGTAACACAAGATTCTGCATTTGTCCATTCCCCTAAGGTTTATGGTGGTACTGAGCATGAACCCTGTCTCCCACATTCCTTATCTCAAACCCAAATCAAACCTGCAAATTACTGTTGGCTACAAAACTCCACTGTGACAAGCCCTAACCACTTTCTTTCAAGCTGGACAAGAAAAACTCCCAACCAACCATTTCAGAATCCCTGCTAAATATCTCCTTCTCACAGGTGAGTGGGCAGGTTGATGCTCTCCACACACCCTGTGCTCCCAAACAAAAACTGCTTCCTGCCAAAATGTTTCTTCCTATCCCCATCTAAATGCTGATTGGAGCCATTTCACATTCCTGCGCTCCAATCAGCTTGTCCTTCCTTGTCTCCATTCTTCCCTTGACTTCCCTCCTTCCCAATCCTCACATCCCAGTGGAGCAGCTTTGGGGGGGCACAGAGGTTTGTGCCCTCCAAATTGGCTCTGGGCCCCTGGTTTGGCTGGCCGGGGTTCCCAACCCCGGCCAGCTGAAGCCTTAGTCCAGCGCTGGTCTCCGGCACCACCACATTGCCTGCCCTGCACTCTCTTCCCCTCACATCCGGCATACTCATTTTAGAGAAAATGAGCATGCACACATGCCGGACGTGAGGGGAAGAGAGAGCTCTGTCTTCCCCTCACATCCGGCACACTAAACATGCCTGCGTGCTCAATTTCATTAAATCGAGCATGACGGATGTGAGGGGAAGAGAGAGGGCCAGCAATGCAGCGGCACTGGAGACCACCACTGGACAAAGGCTTCAGCTGGCAGGGGTTTGGGACCCCTGCCAGCCAATGTATGTGCAGCAGCAGCAGTGGGTAGGGAGCAGCAGGGTGACGTCGGTGGGGCTTGGGTGGTGGTGGTGGCGGACCAAAATGTGTCCCCCTACTTTTGGCTTTGGCCCCCTCCCACCTCGAGGTCTGGCTACACCCCTGTCACATCTCTCTCATTAACTTGACACCAAATGTTATGACTCTGCCCCAGTATCATGCTCTCATTCATCTCGCCCCCTGGTGGTCAGACCTGGTGGTCGCAATGGACTGTCTGTTGATGGTTTTCCCGGTTCCAGAAGTCATGCCGGTCCGGATTTTCTAGCCTGCCATTTGGTCTTGAGACTTTTTGGAACTAAGCTGTTTCCATACCTGGTGAACTCCCTGGCTGTTGGCCTTTATTAACCACCTGGAAGTGTTTTTAGTTTACCTTGCAACAGAGGTCCTCAGAGGTGTGTCTTCTGTGGTTGTTTGTTGCTGTGCTTTCCCTGCTACTTTCAGTTTCTGCCTTTGAACCTTTGCCTGGACCTGGACTTTGACTTTGCTTGCCGCCTGCCTTTGAACCTTTGCCTGGACCTGGACTTTGACTTTGCTTGCCGCCTGCCTTTAAACCTTTGCCTGGACCTGGACTCTGACCTTGCTTGCCGCCTGCCTTGGAACCTGTGCCTAGAGCTGGACCTTGACTTTGTTTGCCTGGCCCCGATTTTGCTGGGTTCGTGGACTATCTTCCTGCTCCCTTCTGCGGCTTCTGTTCCAGTGGGTGTTCCTCCTGCCGCTGCCACCCTCGGCAGTGGCCCAAGGGCTCACTATCCAGTGTTTCGTGTGAAGCGTGACACCAAACCCCATCCTCCCCATCCTATGCCTCCTCTCCCATGCCCCCTTTCCCCTTTCCTAATCACCCTTACAATGAGTGGTGATACAGCTCAGCCATGTTATGGAACCCCCTGGAATAATCCATGAGGCATGCCCCGAAAAGCAATAAGCAAATAAAAATCCTGAGCATTCTATATTTTCATGCAGCAGCTATGGGTCTTAACATTGTTTCTTTACCTCTAAACTGAAGTTAGAATAACGAACAATCATTTTTATAAAGCTTTTCCTTGTATAAACCTTATTTGGCACACAAAAAAGGGTTTTATAAAATTGTGCAACCATATATGTGTTTAAAAAGTATGTGCCCATAAAGGGGTAGATTTGCTAAAGGATGCCTAAAGTTAGGTGCCGGGATAGAGGGTGCTAAGCAAAAATTTTATAATGGCAGTTCTGCCTTTATAGAATACTAGCTTAAGTCTGCATTTTTGCTGGTGTAAATGGGGATGGGACTTGATATACTGTCTTTCTGTTGTTACAGTCAAAGTGGTTTACATATTATATACAGGTACTTACTTTGCACCTGGGGCAATGGAAGGTTAAGTGACTTGCCCAGAGTCACAAGGAGCTGCAGTGGGAATTGGACCCAGTTCCCCAGGATTAAAGTCTGCTGCACTAACCACTAGGCCAGTGGTTCCTAAACTTGGTCCTGGAGGCACCCCAGCAAGCCAGCATGCAAATCTCTCTCATGAATATTCATTGTAGATATCTTGAAAACCTGATTGGCTGGGGTTCTTCCAGGACCAGGTTTGGGAACCACTGCACTAGACTACTCCTCCCTGGTGTAAATGCTGATGCCTAACTACTGGCATTTAGGCACACAAATGCAAGTATTCTATAAAACCGTACCTACATGCTGGGCACTCCCCTGACCTGCCCATGCCCCTCTCTTTTGAATTTCTGTGCTAGACATGCTGTTTAGAGAATAGGGGTGAAATGCCCCCTTCCCGGAGCTTAGTAAACAGGGCCCCTAGTTTTTAGCACTGAAGGTTGGTCTGGGGGAGGAGTGGGGAGTGCTCTGAGCAAATCTGTTAGCACAGCTACTTTACTGCACACTAATCAATTAGTGCATGCTTAGGGATCCTTTTACTAAGGTGCGCTAACAGATTGAGCATGCACTAAATGATAAGACGCCCATAGGCTACGCTCCTAAATTTACACTCTAAAAATTAGGAGCATACCCCCAGATTCTATATAGCACGCCTAGAGATCCATGCCAAAATCCGAGCAGATTCTATAACAATGTGTGTAACTTAACAAGTTAATGAGTGCTGATAACTGCACCTAGCCAGCAATAATGAGCACTAATTGGCACTGATTAGAATTTACACACACTACTCGCTAAGTGTATTCTGTAACGAACTTCTAACACATGCAGGCAAAAAGGGGCATAGTTATGAGCAGGTGTTCCGAAATTTACGAATGTAGTTATAGAATATGGCTCAGTGTGCGTAACTCTACGTGCAGGAATTTACACCACATTTTCACTGGTGTAAATGGATGTGCATAGTTTTATGTAAAGATATATCAACTAATCATATTCTATAATCGGTGCCTAGATTATAGATTACGCTTAGTCAGCACTGATTTTGGCGTCCATTTTTTTAAGGTGCCATATATAGAATCTCCCCCACAGGGCCTTATTCTATAAAGGTAATGTTCCTAAAATTTATGCTCTCAATTTATACTCCTAAAATTTATGTTCCTACTTTATGAGCATAACTTATTCTCCTAAATTTATGCTCCTAAATTAGGAGCATAATCTATTTTTGAGCATAGAGTATGCTCATAATTTAGGAGCATAAATTTAGGAGCATTACCTTTATAGAATAAGGCCCATAATGGGTGTCTTATCATTTAGCTAAGCTAATCATTAGCAAGCGCTAAATCCATTAGTGCACCTTAATAAAAGGACCCTGTAGTGCATGCGCCCTTACCGACTGCATAATAGGTAGCAATAGAGGTTCACATGCTAATGGGAAAATTAGCACATGGACATTAATATTAAAAATAGAAAAATCAGCCATTTTACCCCTGCGGTACAAATGACCTTAGTTTGCAGGAAAGTCCTGCTTAAGGACACACTAAGGCCACTTTTTACCGCAGTTTGTTAAAAGGCCCCTTAATATTCACCATGAGATAAGTATCATTTCTTTAAAATGTATATATCTGCTACCAGGGGTTTTACATTTTAAGGGGGTCTTTTACTAAGTCAGGGTAGCATTTTTAGCTCGCAGTAGAAATCAGCTGGCGGTAAACGCTGAGATACCTATTACATTCTTACGGGCATCTCAGTGTTTACCGACAGCTGATTTCTACCACGAGCTAAAAATGCTACCCCGACTTAGTAAAAGACCCTCTAAGTACTATGCTAAAGGTAAAAGAAGCACAAAGAAAAATAAATAAAAGCCGATTTAAAAAGAAGCGTAAGGAAACTGTGGCAGCAAACTTGTGCCATCTTATATCTTTCCCAGATAAATACTGTTGAATATCGACCCCTTTGTTTATTTACTTCAGATATTATTTTGTCCTATGAGTATAGAAATGAAATAAATCCCAAAAGAGTTCGTCGTGTCATTTATTTTTGAAGGTTTGTTCTATTATTAATGAATTAGAGGTTCAGGAGCACTGTTTAGATTGTCTAAACTAATGTAGTTTTGTACCATTTCATTTGCAAGGCTCAGTTCTTGACAGCCTTAAAATTTTATGAAGATTTGACAAGCGCATCAGGTAATGTATGCGCACTGGGGCTTTTTTTATTATTATTATTTTAAGAAAAAAAAGCAAAACAATATGATGACAGTTAATGGGTGATTGGCACGCATAGCACTGCTGTCTCGGTTGCTCAGCAACTAGAGGGAGGCTTGTCAAACAATACAAAAAGTTTGAACGAGGAAAAAGAAATGTTGACAGCTATGGCATTCCTTTTCAGAATATGTGAATATCCATTATAGGACCTGGATCCTAGGCATTTACAAAGCTATCAGACATATTTTAATGAAGAAAGTAAAAGTTTAACATTACATTTTTTTAAGCTATACCTCCTCAGTATTACTACTATAAGGCATTTTCCCCACCTGTAATATCGTAGAAGTACAGTATTTTCATTGGCATTACTTGATCAGGTGGTAATTTTATAATGTCATTCCCACACGTATTCTGTGACTTCATAAGCATAACTTACATCTGTCAAAATGCCAACTGATGTAAAAATATGTACCATGACATGATGGGGCACAATTTGTAGGTGGACAGGCTGGGGGAAGATTTTGGGCAGAGTGTGGATGAAGTCAACACACAAACATACATTATAAAATACCTTAATCTACACACATATTTGCCTAAAGCATGCACTTTCATTTATATCAGCTTTCTAGCAGGGTCAGTGATTGCACCTACATTCAAGGCACCTTCTCTATCACAGAGGCCATACAAATCTTATAAAGACAAGTATATGGCTACTTGTGTTTATAAAATAGTGTCCAGGTAGGAACCTCTGTAGGCACATACCCATGGTGCCCTGTTGTCAAATTACCCTCATACTGTGCATACTAAAGGCTTAACAGATAAGGAGAAGATGAGAAGAGTAAAAGAAGTGGCGTAGCTAGGGTAGTTGACACCCAGGGCCGGTCATTTTTTAACACCCCCCCCCCCCCGAAATCCAGTACTAGGCATACCGAGAATACACAACGCTCAGGACCTATAGAGCAATTCTACCATACCATAAGCAGTAATTTGTATGAGTCACACAAGGAAAAGGAAAGCATCTTAAACACTACAGTGAGCACTAGAACATCAATTCACCTATTGTAAAATGAACACAGATAGATTAGTACAGATCGTCGATCCTGCACAGTCAATGCCAACCGAAAGCCATGTCTTTTTACAGATACACCCTAATCCACTATAGAATAAGTAATCATAAACTTTCTATTTAGACAAAAATTAAACTGAACCCCCGATGTCAGACTCTGCATACAATGCAACACCACAGAAACAGAAAATGTCCTCTAGTACTGTGCAAAATATAAAGACAGCAGATGTAAATTTGAAAAAACTAACAAATACCAATCACCACTTTACAAATTAACAAATAGAAATAAAATAAATAATATCATTTTATTGGACTAATACATTTAGCTTTCAGAGGCCAAAACCTCCTTCCTCAGGTCAATTCAGTATAGTACTGTTACAGTGTCCTATCCTGACCTGAGGAAGGGGGTTTTGTTCTCCGAAAGTAAAATGTATTAAAATTAGTCCAATAAAAAGATTACCTTATTTACATGTTCTATTATAAACATTTATTAACACAGCTACAATACTACTTTGTCCTAAAGCAAAAAAATAAAAATATATATTTACAGTTCGCTGTCTCTGGTTTCTGCTTTCCTCATCTTTTCGCTCTCTCTCTGCCATCCAGTGTCTGCCCTCTCTCTCTCTGCCCCTTCCATCCACTGTCTGCCCTCTCTCCCTTCCATCCACTTCTGCCCCTTCCATGCACCATCTGCCCCAGTCTGCCATCTCTCTCTCCCCCTTCCATCAACATCTGCCCTCTATCTCTGCCCCTTCCATCCACCATTTGCCCCAGTCTGCCCTCTTTCTCTCTCCTCTTCCACCCACCATCTGCCCTTTCTTTCTGCCCCTTCAATCCGTCTGCCCTCTCTCTATCATCCATCCAGGGTCTGCCCTCCCTCACGCTCCCCCCTTCTATCCTCTCTCTCTCTGCCCCCTATTTTCAGCCCACAGTTCCAGCCCCCTTATTCCACCTGCCCCTAGTTCCAGCCCCAGCCCACATCTCCCACCTGCCCCCCTTTTCAGCCCCACTATCCCACCAGTCCCCAGCCCTTTTCTCCCATCAGTCCTGAGCTTCAGCCCCCAGCCACTTCTCCCTGTCCTCTTTTCAGCCCCTAGTTTCAACCCCAGCCCTTTTCTCTCACCAGTCCCGAACTTCAGCCCCAGCCAGTTCTCCCTGTCCCCTTTAAAGCCCCTAGTCCCCACAGTTTCAGCCCCCTTCATCCACCACATGCCTTGCATCCCCCTTTTCAGCCCCAGACCCATTCTCCCACCTGCCACAGGCATGGACCCATTTTCCCTCCTGCCCCCTTGTCAGACCCCAGTTCCAGCTTCAGACCCCTCCTCCCATCTGAGCACTCCCCTCCCCCCTCCCCGTCTCCCCTCTCTGAGCACCCATCTGAGCTCCAACACCCTCCCTAATCCCCTTTAAACACCCCTCTGAGCTCCCCCACCACTCCCCAATCCCCTTCTCCCCTCCTTGATGCTTTCCCACCCTCCCTAATCCCCTTTAAGCACCCCTCTGAGCTCCCCCACCCCTCCACAATCCCCTTCTCCCCTCTCTGAGCTCCCCACCCTCCCTAATCCCCTTTAAGCACCCCTCTGAGCTCCCCCACCCTTCCCCAATCCCCTTCTCCCCTCTCTGAGCTCCCCCACCCTCCCTAATCTCCTTTTAAGCACCCCTCTGAGCTCCCCCACCCTTCCCCAATCCCCTTCTCCCCTCTCTGAGCTCCCCACCCTCCCTAATCCCCTTTTAAGCACCCCTCTGAGCTCCCCCACCCCTCCCCAATCCCCTTCTCCCCTCCTTGATGCTCTCCCACCCTCCCTAATCCCCTTCAAGCACCCCTCAGCTCCCCCACCCCTCCTCAATCCCCTTCCCCCCTCTCTGAGCTCCCCCACCCTCCCTAATCCCCTTTAACCCCCCCACTGAGCTCCCCCACCCCTCCCCAATCCCCTTCTCCCCTCTGAGTCCCCCCAACCCGACAGCTGAGATCCGTTCTCCTGCTGCTCCTACCCTGTCCTGCCTTTTAAAAAAAAATTTTCGAAGTGCCGGAGAGTGGCAGGCAGCGCGCCTCGCGTCTGCTCTGCTAATAAAGAAGATCTCGTCGACGTCGTCGTCCTTCCCACACTGAGTCCCGTCCGCCCTCATGGTAATAGGAAGTTGCCTCAGAGGGGGGCGGGACTCAATGTAGGAAGGGCGACGACGTCAGCGAGATCTTCTTTACTAGCAGGGCAGACGCGAGGCGCGCTGCCTGCCACTCTCTGGCACTTCGAAAAAATTTTTTAAAGGCGGAGCAGCGGGAGCGGAGCACCCCCCCCCCCACCCGATGACACCCGGGGCGGACCGCCCCCACCGCCCCGCCCTTGCTACGCCACTGAGTAAAAGGAAGAAGGAAAGTGGGTTTTACAAGAGGGAACAAGGAAGAAAGATGAAGCTTACAGCTAGAGAACCGTAAGAGCAGGCTAGTCAGATATTCCACTCAAAAGTCATTGCATTTATTTCACAGTCAAACCAGAGGCTCTGGAAGATCCATTTCAGCCAAGACAAGAATGGCTTGTTCATTAAAAGAGTCTTAGAAATGAATGAGGAACCCTATGGCTAAAAGAGACAACCATCATCAACAGAGCAGGAAAAACAGTTTTATGTCTACATGTGTCACGAAGCCTCCAGCCTGGGTGAGGCAAAGTCTATGCTGCTGAATTGTAAGGAGTTCATTGTCAAGACAGTCTAAAGGTGAAAACCCACCGGAGTAATGTTTGGATCCTACCCTAGTTGAGATCATATTCATACATGTGAAGTCAGAAACATGTATGAATATGATCTCAACTAGGGTAGGAGTGGATAAGGGAAATGCTTATAGCTAATATCCAAGCACTGTCTACAGCAATGCAATAGATGGAGTTAAATGTGGTCCTGCATCATATTGTCATGGGTCTATATGTAATGCAGAGGGGTTGCCTTCAGGTCTAAGGAGACAAGGAAGACTCCTTTCTGCAGAGCATAGAGCAAAGATAGGTGCTACCTCAAAGGGTGGCATCCTCCAAATTTGGACCTAGACACTCTTATTTCAATGCAGGAGACAACAGAGATGAACTGAGGGGAAGGAGAAGAAGAAATTGTACCAGGGCATTTGTGACCACAATTTCTACATAAGAAGACACACTGCTATAAATGTGTTATACCCAAGTCCTGAAAAATCTATGCCTTATCCATTTTAGCTCAGATGACTATGTTGACATAAGTACTTGAATTTTCATTGCTAATGTATACATATGCAAGTCAATATTTAAAAGCACTTATAAGGTCAACAGTAGCACTGGCTGCATGTATGCCTTCTTTTTAAATATGGGCCACCTGAGTGGATAACGTCAGCCCTTTAAGTGGATAATCAGCCTATGTTAAAAAAAAAATAGGGGGGTCCATTTACTAAGGTGCGCCGAAAAATGGTCTGCGCTGGTGTAGACATATGTATTGGACGCACGCAGGTCAATTTTTCAGTGCACCTGCAAAAAAGGCCTTTTTTGGGGCTGAAAATGGACGTGTAACTAAATGAAAATTGATGCACGTCCATTTTGGGTCTGAGACCATACCGCCACCCACTGACTTAGCAGTAAGGTCTCACACGTAAACCAGGTGGTAATCATCAGTGCACGCACAATGCTGATTACCGCCTGGTTAGTGCTGCACACCAGAAACGTTTCTGGCACACGTAGCTGATGTGTTGAAAAAATGAAATTACCGCCTAGGCCACATGGTAGCCAGGTGGTAGATCAAAATTGATGCACGTAGGACACGCATACATGCCTACGCAGCTTAGCAAAAAGGTCCCTAGGTGTGGCTAGGGGCATACTGTTGTTGGTCAAAAGATGATCTGGCTAAGTGGGTAACTTATCTAAAATAGGGAAAGTAGCAGATATAATTTAAAACATTGTCCTTTTAAAGTCAACATGACACATGTCCAGTTGAATATTTACATACTTACATAGGGCTTCTTTTACTAAGCAGCGATAAGCACTAACGTGCTTACCAGATCTTAAAAGAGCTTACTAAAGGACGTGCTGAGGCGTCCCGTGGTAAGTTCCAAATGTGTGCATGTAAACCACATGCTAAAAAATATTTTTAAATTGTTCTAAGAGGGGGCGTCAATGGGGACAGAGAGTAGGTTTTTCTGTACTAATCAGTGAATCTACATTTCCACGCGCTACCTGATTAGCACAGGATTTTTGTGTGTGAGCTCTTACTACTGCTACTACTACTACTACTACTACTACTTATCACTTCTATAGCGCTACAAGGCATATGCAGCACTGTACACCATACATAAAAAAGACAGTCCCTGCTCAAAGAGCTTACAATCTAGATAAGACAGGCAAACAGACAGAACAATTAAGGGGTAAGGGAATAAAGAGGTGAGGATAAAAGGACAGGGCAGATGAGTAGAGGTTAGGAGTCAAAAGCAGTGGTAAAGAGGTGGGCTTTAAGTTTGGACTTGAAAACAGCCAAAGACGGGGTTAGACGTATAGGCTCGGGAAGTCTATTCCAGGCGTGAGGTGCAGCAAGATAAAAGGAACGGAGTCTGGAATTAGCAGTAGAGGAGAAGGGGACAGATAAGACAGATTTATCTACAGAACGGAGTACCCGAGGGGGGGGGGGCGTAGGGAGAGACAAGAGTGGAGAGGTACTGGGGAGTGGCAGAGTGAATGCACTTATAGGTCAATAAAAGAAGTTTGAATTGAATGCGGCAACGGATAGGGAGCCAGTGAAGTGACTTAAGGAGAGGGCTAATGTGAGCATAGCGACTTTGGCAGAAAATGAGTCGCGCAGCAGTTTTGGACTGATTGAAGAGGAGAGAGATGGCTACAAAATAGGTGGTGTCAAGGGCTCATGCACTGATTTTAATAATGGCCCCCTGCTAATGGCAAAATTAGCGCCTGGCCATTTTCCAACAGCAGTAAAAAGCGGCCTTAGAGTGCGAGAAAGACCCATGTAAGAGTACACCAAGGCCACTTTTTACCACAGCTCTGTAACAGGACTCCATAGTAACACAATAACAGTATCAATATGGATTTGGTATGTCAGACTATATTCCAAATTCTAAGCATGTCCTCCTATGAGTATACTTAAGGTATCATTTAGAATGTATAGCATTTAGGGGCTCTTATACTAAAGCTTAGCATGTGTTAAACGCTAAGAAACTGTTAGCATGTGCTAATCTTTAATGAAAAGGCCCCTAAGCTTTAGTAAAGGGCCCCTAATGCTTTTTTCTCTCCATATCGGGGTATCTGCGAAATACTACTTATTGGGGTCTTGGAAGGAATGTAAAATATTCATTAAGTTCATGGGAATTCTATAACTTAAGAAATTGGCTAGAATACAGTTATATATGCACTTATTTATGCGCATACACATGTAAATGCTGGAAATCTAGCTATACGTTACTGTAGTTATGTTCACATAAACATCACTGCTCATTTTCTCTGCATTTATAGCTCACAAGGGGTGTGTAACCACAAGCACTTAGTTATGGAACTGTTCTTTGTGTTTATGGGAAAATAACTTATCAGGACCTAAGTATACTGCATTTATAAGATCTTTTTTTTCCACGTATATAACAAGCTTTACAGCTGGAAAAAGCTTCATGAAATCATCTTGTTAAATTTTCCAGCAATAATTTCAAACTTCATTTTCTGACTTACTGTGGCAACTCTCGAGCACAAGAAGCCATCGTCAATTAATTCAGAGAATCAACACCAATCTCGGATTTTTGTATTACACTTCTCAGTTGTGTATCTGAGAAATGCAAATATATTATATAACCTCTGGGTATAAGAAAATGAAAACTATTTTAAATTCAGGACCTTTTTAATTGAAACACTGCTGAATATTAACCTTTCTTATTTTTGGAAAACGGTTTATTTTAATTATGCATTTGTCCTCAGTCTCAGTACAAAATTAATACTCTAGGGGTTTTGTTTAACTACGGTAGATATTATTGTCACAGTTATAAGCATTTCTTCCTGCTAGGTGGTACTATTAATTTTCTTTATTTGTCATTTTTGTCTGAGGTCTACCCAGAAAATCTATAAATATTGTGAGCAAAATGATAACATGAATTATGGTAAGCATTGTGGCTACATTTTTGAAAGGCCCAATTATTTAAGGTCCAGATATTCAAATCTGCCCAGTTAAACTATGCTGAGGGGTCCATTTTACTAAGGTGTGCCGAAATGTGGCCTGCGCTGGTGTAAACGCATGTTTTGGAGGCGGGCAAGTTCATTTTTCAGTGCACCTGCAAAAAAGGCTTTTTTTGCCGAAAATGGACATGCGGCAAAATGAAAATTGGCGCATGTGCATTTTGGGCCTGAGACTTTACCACCACCCATTGACGTAATGGTAAGGTCTCAATGTTAACTGGGCGGAAATTGTCAGCATGCATACAATGCCGATTACTGCCCGGTTAGTGCCGCGCGACAGAAAATTTCTGATGCACCTCCTGGAGGCATGTACAAAATGAAATTAGTTCCAAATTAGTGTATGTTGGGCACGTGTAGGCGCCTATCAGGCTTAGTTTCAAAAGTGATCGCCGGGCATCTTCCGACATAAATCGGGAGATGGCTGGTGATCTCTCAAAAGCGGCGAAATCGGTATAATTGAAAGCTGCTTTTTTGACACCATCGCCGCTTTCCCGTCGCCGAGCCAGCAAAAGTTCAAGGGGGTGTGTTGGCAGCGTAGCGAAGGCGTGACATCGGCGGGCATGGGTGTGGCTACCAGATGGCCGGCTTTCGTGGATAATGGAAAAAAAAGTGGCGTTAATCAGTATTTCGCCGGGTTTACTTAGTCCTTTTATTTTCACAACCATGGCTCAAAAAGGTGCCCCAACTCACCAGATGACCACCGGAGGGAATGGGGGATGACCTCCCCATACTCCCTCAGTGGTCACCAACCCCCTCCCACACTAAAAAAAATAAAAATAAAAACCTTTTTTGCCAGCCTGTATACCAGCCTCAAATGTCATATCCAGGTCCCTGACAGCAGTATGCAAGTCCCTGGAGCAGTTGTTAATGGGTGCAGTGCACTTCAGGCAGGCAGACCCAGATCCATCCCCCCCTACCTGTTATACTTGTGGTGCTAAGTGTTGAGCCCTTCAACCCCCCCCATAACCCACTGTACCCACATGTATGTGCCCCCCTTCACCCATAAGGGCTATGGTAATGGTGTAGAGTTGTGGGGAGTGGGTTTGTGGGGATTTGGGGGGCTCAGCACCCAAGGTAAGGGAGCTATGCACTTGGGAGCTATTTGTGTATTTTTTTTTTTTAATTTTTAGAAGTGCCCCCTAGGGTGCCCGGTTGGTGTCCTGGCATGTCGGGGGACCAGTGCACTACAAATGCTGGCTCCTCCCATGACCAAATGCCTTGGATGTCACCGGGTTTGAGATGGCTGGCATTTTTTTCCATTATCGCTGAAAAACAAAACCGGCGATCTCAAACCCAGCAAACTCTGGCATTTGGCCGGGCCAAACTGTATTATCGAAAGAAAAGATGGCCGGCCATCTTTTTCGATAATATGGTTATGGCCAGCTGTTGCATCGCCACCAAAATAGATCGCCAGTGATCTATTTTGCCGGCGCCATTCGATTATGCCCCTCTATGTGGCTTAGTAAAAGGACTCCTGAGTGGGGCGGCTGCTGATATTCAGTGGCACTTAACCAGGCAGTGCCACTGAATATCAACTCTAACCACCCACTTAAAACTGGGCAGTGGAGGAGTGGCTCGAGGATGGAATAGGGCAGGAGCTGACACTTATGCAGGGATGGGCCACATTCAGTGCCTAGTGCCCACAAAGCTAAGTGGCCAGATAGGACTGCACAAAAGGCTGCCTAACATTAGTTAAGAACATAAGAATAGCTATACTGGGTCAGACCAATGGTCCATCTATCCTAGTATCCTGTTTCCAAAAGTGGCCAATCCAGGCCTCAAGTACCTGACAGAAACCTAAATAGTAGCAACATTCCATGCTACCAATCCTAGGGGAAGCAGTGGCTTCCTCATATCTATCTTAATAGCTTAGTTATGGGGGTGTCAACACTGAATATTGTCTGACATCCGCATAACTTTTGGGTCATGACCACTGGGTCGCCATTCCATTCCCTCCGAATTTCCCTAATCCCTACCCCCCCCCCCCCCCACCACCCACACACACACACTACCACCACCACCACCACATTCTGGTCATTCAAACTACTCCTCAGATCCAATTTCCTTTTCATCTCCCCCCACATCCCTCCTGTTCTGACTTCCCTTGATCCCCCCCCCCCCCAATCCCTCTCCCTAATCCTGGTCCCCAAGCCAGCTCTGAGACTGAACTAGAGGTTCTCTGTGATGGTCTAGTAGGAGAGGGCAGGAGTGGTCCCCTTCCACTCCTGCTCCATCTGGCTCCAGGTTCAAAATGGTGGTACTGAACCATAGCAGTAGTCTCCCAGTACATATAAAGAGGGGGTTCAGGAGGGCTGCATAGGGGAGGGATCAGAACTGGGAGGAGGTAAGTGGAAGGGAGATCAGAGAAAAGGATCAGAATGGAAAGGGTAGAGAGTGGAGTAAATGTAAGATCCTCTAATGGGACATGGCCTGACTTTGAATATCTTGGTCTAAATTAGCTGATGGCAGTCAGCACTTTAAAAAATGATGGCTGTCACAGCTGAATATTTCTAATTAACAAACATAATAAGAACAAATATAAATCCTAAGTAAGAGTACAGGCATATTTGAGACAAGTGTTTGTACAATGTGTTAAGAAATGGGCTTAGCATTTTTTTAATGCAGAATTTCCCGCATGCTAAGTCCATTTTTAACATGGCACCAAGGTAGTGTTTTTTTTTTCCTTTTTGCAGGTCCTGTGCTAATTTTTCCATTAGCATGTGTGACTTACAAAAATATTAACACGGGAGCACTTACGACCTAATTCTATATATAGCACATAAAATTGCATGTGAAAATTTGGTACTTGCCAAATTAGGCACGCAATTTAACAAGCTAATTAGCACTGATAATTAGGTGCTATCAATTTTCAGTGCTAATTGGCAACAATTGGAATTTGCATGCAAATCTTTATAGTTGCTATTCTATAAAGATGTGCAAATACATTTTTCCGCATGGCTTCAAAAATGCAGCATGATCATGGGAGGGGCATGGGCAGGTCAGGGATGTTTCAAGGATTTTCATGCAGTGTTGTAGAATTTTGGGGAGCCATGCCTAATTTAGGTGTGGGAATTTACACCAGGGTTCAGCTGGGTTCAGGGTTAGTCAAAGGAGCCCTAACATAATTAAAAAAAAAAAAAACAGGTAATGTGCCATATTAATAGCATATGTTAACTGCCATGTTAAACTCCTAACATGGAAGTTCATATTAAAGGGCGAGGGTCCTGCGGTAGGAGCAGGAGCAGTTTTCCCTGCATGCCAGGGCTCTTTTTATTGCAGCATATAAAAAGCCCCCCCCCCCCCCCCCCAAAAAATGGCCATGTGATAAGATAGCTCTTACTGTGTGGTCATACGGTGGGGAGCACTTACTGTCACTCAAAGAGGTGGCGGTAAGGGCTCCCACAGTAACCGGGCTGTGCGCGGTGATGCCCGATTACCACCTGGTTATCGCCACGCTAACTATTTCCAGGGTTTTTATTTTTTTCACCGGAAATGGTGTGAGCTCAACACGGAACTACCGCTGGTGGCCGCGTTGGGCTGTCGGCAGTCCCGGAATAGCGTGTGGCAAGCCTGGTTACTGCCGATTCATAAAAAGGTCCTTAACATCTAAAAAGGTAGGTAATGTTGAACAGTTAATTACACTTGTAGAGGTCTATTTAACTTCATTCTACATTTATGGCTGCACCATTAACATATGCAATAATAACAAACACTGCTCAGCTTTAACTGCATCACTGTGTTCCCCAAAGTGCTGCAAAATGTAATGCATCTCATATCTATCTGAAAGGTTCCCATGGGAGAAAGTTTATTTATGAAAAGGCACAATAAGGTACTGTGTCTCATCCATGTTGCATCTTATAAACGCCAGAAATCTCTTTGACATGATGCAGGCACTATGATGAGTGTTGGCAGTAAATTTGAGAGACTGATATACTCCACATACTTTGGCTTAGGGCTGAGGCTCATTGCTGTTATGGTATGTGCAAAACTAATGCAATGCAATAGAATGAAGGGAAATACCCAGTGTACCTGAATTTAATTCTCCTTGAGCTACTACTGATAAAGTACATAAGTACATAAGTAATGCCACACTGGGAAAAGACCAAGGGTCCATCGAGCCCAGCATCCTATCCACGACAGCGGCCAATCCAGGCCAAGGGCACCTGGCAAGCTTCCCAAATGTACAAACATTCTATACATGTTATTCCTGGAATTGTGGATTTTTCCCAAGTCCATTTAGTGGAGGTTTATGGACTTGTCCTTTAGGAAACCGTGTAACCCCTTTTTAAACTCTGCCAAGCTAACTGCCTTCACCACATTCTCCGGCAATGAATTCCAGAGTTTAATTATGCGTTGGGTGAAGAAAATTTTCTCCGACTTGTTTTAAATTTACTACACTGTAGTTTCTTCGCATGCCCCCTTGTCCTAGTATTTTTGGAAAGCGTGAACAGACGCAAAATCTAAATAAATAAATAGGGGTGGACCAAAGGACCTCCAGAGCCCAATTGGGATTATAAAAATGTTTATTGACAAAGCACCTTACAAAAGCAAGACCTGACATGGGGCTGTGTTTCAGCGGAAGGCCGCCTATCTCAGGGTTCACATACACTGCTGCGTAACAGCAAAGCTTGTAAAAAGATGCTATATGGTCAAATGCCACAACAGCTCCTCAGAACATAGATCTTTGAGTACTAGCGGTTTGTGCATGAGGAGATTCTAGGTTACAGTACGTTGCAGCCAGCATAGTGCAGGAAACAGTAAACCTGTGATTCAAAAAAAAAAAAAAAATAGCTGATTGTTGATCTATACAGACAGCTGTGTGGTGCATCATAGAGGAGAACATTACTTATGTGGGAGATTGAAAAAGCAGTTATAGGACTTGCTGGGAGAACTGATTAATAAAAGCAGATTGGAGGTTGGTTTGTGCTGGATGTTGCTTTTTTGTGTTACAAAAAGAAGCAAATTAATATGTAGGGGAAAAAGCACATATTGTAATCCATATTTACATAATAGGTTTGCAGATAGAAACTAGAGTTAAATAGGCTTTAGGAAAGGAAAGTGAAAAACAATTGCCTATCCTGGAGAAACTGTGTGAGACATTATTTCAGAGAGAAACAGTTGTAAAACTGTACAGGTGATCTATTAAGAATATTACCACAGATCTAAAAGTGTTCTTAGGTCTTCTTCAGTAAAGCAGAAATGTTATGTTCTGTTTGTGGTAAAATGAATTCTTTTAGGTCAATATTACACAGTTCTGTGGATTACTAGCAGTACTGCATTTTGACATGTAGATTACCTGAGTTTGATTCCCAATTGATGTTTTCCATTTCAAAATCAAATAGCCCTTGAGCAAGAAACTCAATAACAGAAGACTTACAACGAAGTCTCTTAAGATCACTATATGCAGATTCTCCTGTTTCGATTACAGAATATACACTCTGTGGAGAAAAAACAAACAAACCTCAGCCTATCAAGTGTTGCACTTAAACATCTAGTGGCACAAGTCACTTCACCAAACAAAAAAAACAGCACCATGGGCCTTTAAAAATGGAACACAGTTCTTTAATGAATGAGCCTTGACAAAAGACCCGACACGGGCCGTGTTTCGGTGACTAGCACCTGCGTCAGGGGTCTACATAGAATACAAAACATAGAAATAATATATTTAAAATTTTTTTTTAACATATAATGAATAAAACCAAAGATTAATATTTAGACTCATCAAGCATACATATATAAGCCTATATAAACACCTAAAGCATTTAATATTTTAACATTGCATTTAATATTTTAACATTCTCATATATTATTATATAGTAATTTGAAAATAAATGGATAATTAATCAAAACAAAAATGGTAACTCACCACAGTGATGACGTGGAAAACTTGGGGAATAACTCAAATATATTCCTCTACAATATATTATTCCTACTTTTGGACAAACAGAAGACTTACAACAAAGTCTCTTAAGATCACTATATGCAGATTCTCCTGTCTCGATTACACAATATACACTCTGTGGAGAAAAAAACAAACAAACCTCAGCCTATCAAGTGTTGCACTTAAACATCTAGTGGCACAAGTCACTTCACCATCATAGATCAGAAAAAACTCTAGTTTCAGTCAGGAACAGGAACAAACTGAATTAGTACTGTTTGGGAACATAACTACATAGACAGCTGAGCAGATCATTTAACCAGTATTCATGGAGGGGCATAATCGAACGTGAACGCCTATCTCCATGGGCGTCTATCTCTGAGAATGGGTACTTGAAGGGGCGGGACAAACCGTATTTTCGAAAAAAAATGGGCGTCCATCTTTTTTTTCAATAATACGGTTTGTGCCGGGCAAATGCATCGGATTTGTGTGGATTTGAGCTGGGCGGATCCGTTTTTCAGCGGTAATGGAAACCCAGCTCAAAAACTAACAAATCCAAGGCATTTGGTCATGGGAGGGGCCAGGATTTGTAGTGCAGTCCCCCTCACATGCCAGGACACCAACCGGGCACCCTAGGGGGCACTTGTAACAAGTAAAAAAAAAAAGTAAAATACCTCCCAAGTCCATAGCTCCCTTCCCTTGGGTGCTGAGCCCCCCCAAATCCCCCCAAAACCCACTCCCCACAACTCTACACCATTACCACAGCACTTATGGCTGAAGGGGGGCACCTAGATGTGGGTACAGTGGGTTTTGAGGGTGGTTTGGAGCGTTCCCATTTACCACCACAAGTGTAACAGGTAGGGGGGGGATGGGCCTGGGTCCACCTGGCTGACATCCACTGCACCCACTAACAACTGCTCCAGGAATCTGCATACTGCTGTGATGGAGCTGGGTATGACATTTGAGGCTGGCATACAGGCTGGAAAAAAAAGTTGTTAAAATTGTTTTTTTTTTTTGGTGGGAGGGGGTTAGTGACTACTGGGGGAGTCAAGGGTTGTGATCCCCGATTCCCTCCGGTGGTCATCTGGTCATTTAGGGCACTTTTTTGGGACTTGTTCATGAAAAAAAAAGGTCCAAAAAAGTGACCCAAATTTGCGGTAAAAACGCCTTTCTTTTTTCGATTATCGTCCGAGGGTGCCCATCTCTCCTCGACTGATAAACACGCCCCAGTCCCGCCTTCACCACGCCTTTGACACGCCTCCATCAACTTTGTTTGTTCCCGCAACGGAGTGCAGTTGAAGACACCCAAAATCGGTTTTCGATTATACTGATTTGGGCGCCTTTGCGAGATGGGCACCCATCTCCCGATTTGGGTCGAAATATGGGCGCCCATCACTTTCGAAAATAAGGCTGATAATGTACTTAGCTTTAATGATGTTTGTACTTAGTCCGCAGCTCAGCTTTCTTCATACCCGACAAGGAATCCTTGTTTCGTGGCATTTCCTTTAGGGGACACAGGTACGTTTGATGACCATAGCGATCTTCATAATGGCATTCTGACTCCTCAGACACCAAATTTTATCCTCTCCCCGATACCAAGACTAAATATGTGACAGTCACTCATAGATATATTACACAGCGTCTCCGCCATTCAAAATAAAGCAGACCATTCAATGCTGACATTCAAACCTATAGGTTCAACCAAATCAAAAAATATATCCAATGTTGTTCCCTCTCTCTTAAGCATCTCCTAAAATCTCAAAATGGCCCAAAAAAAGTCCATCTACTGAAAATATCCAAATTGCAATTTTTGAAAGGCAGAATTTGGATGTTTTGCACTACATTTCATCCAAATAGCAAGTGGTCACATTTTGGGGGGACTAGGGAGGGCCCAAAATAAGGCATCTTTCAGTGATAATGGAACAGGAGAAATGTCCAAGGCAAAAAAAGAAGGATATTTTTATCTAGACTTTTTTCAATCACATCTAGGGTACAAAAAGGTGCCTTGATTGAGCAGTTGACTACTAGAAGGATAAAAGCATGATCCCTCTTTAATCTCCTTATCTACACATTACTCCTCCCTCCCCCCATCCCAAGATACCAGGTTCTATGACAGCTTCAGGTTTATGGCCATTCCAAATACAGCAGCAAGCAAGTGTAAGGAGTAGCCTAGTGGTCAGTGCAGTGAACTTTGAACAATGGGAGCCAGGTGTAAGTCCCACTTTAACTCTTACTTCTGGACAAATATGTGAGCATTCCTGGAACATAGAAATACCTACCCCTACCTGAATTTATGTGACACCTGCAAGTGTGATGGCTATTGTTGTGGTGTACCTTTTAGGTATAGCAGGTTTTTATCTATTCCTGGAGGGCTAACAATAACATATAATAGAATCAAGGTGGGATTTGTACCTGGGCCTCATTGTTTAAGTCCACTGCATTCTGCAGGTAAGCAGAACAAAAAGAGCAGATCACCAGTTAATAAAAAAGGAATGCTGTTTATTATGAACGTTTACCCGACGTGACAGCTGCATCTAGTATGGTTGATTTTATGCTTCTAAGAACTGCTTGAGGAGGTGCTGCCCTTGCTTTCACTGAAGGCTCTGTAAGTGTTTTGCTGCTTTTCTTTGCTGATACCGGTTTGCTGTACAATGATTTTACTATTGGAGTAATTTTTATGTTGCTATTCAGCCCCCTTTATTGTTTTTTTTTGTTTGTTTTTTTATAGGCTGTTTGGTGACTATTAGGGGAAAGTGTTTTCCTATTCCCCTCTAGGTACATGTCCTTTTTAATTTCCTGTTTTTTTTTTTTAATAAAACTATTTCCTTGCTCAACTTACTTGGTTTATATTCACCTAACTGTGTATTTGTATCTGAACTTCTGGTTGTGCACAAATAGCTCTGCCTAGTTTGTTGCATCCATAAAAATTGAATTCATGCATAGTGTATTACTGCGCTCTTTGCACTAAATTTTATATTCTTTTCCACTCTGCATGTGCTACATTATTGTTGCATATCTCCTTTTATCTTCTGTATGAACATTCTTGTAAGTTTGAGAATAATTTGCATCCCTGAGTATGTAAGTTTCTATTCGGCATTTTTTTTAATTAATTTTATATATGTTTAAAATTATTTATTATGATTTTAATTATGTGTACATGTTTTTGTTCTAGTTTTTATCCCTGATGCAGCCTGTGGGCGAAACGTGGCCACGTCGGGTAACTATTCATGATAAACAGCATTCCTATTTTATTATCAGGTGATCTGTTCTTTTTGTTCTGCTTATTTGTTCTTTGGTAGATCATTGCCTCTTTTGTTTGCTTCACTCTGTTCTGCAGAGACACCTGTGTGGCCACTTTGTAGAAATGATTCCAGACTTTTTTTGTGTCTGCTTTTTTTGGTATTCTTATTTTAGAAGTTTCATTTTGGAAAATGGCTGTTCATTTTGGACTTTTTCAGCCCAAGAATATCCTTCTCATGTATTTTCAAACAGAAAATCCCATTGTTTTTCCTGTTTGAAAATGGCTGTGAGATAGACAGGGTTTTTTTTTAATGTCATAAGCAGGATATCCCAATTCTAACTTGGATATTCTTTTGAAAATGTCCCTCCATGTGGGCTTCCTTATGTCTCTCATAGTAGATTGGTACCCTTTGTCCCTCTTTTGGTGCTATGAGGTGTTTATTCCACTCTTGGGGTTTTTTAGGATGTTGTTATATCTGCTGCTGATGCCTGCCAGCAAGTTTCATGAAAATTGGATGAAACTCCCCACTGTTACATTCCAAAATTGCTTCTTCTATTGACTTACATGGAAATGAAATTAATTCCAGTGCACAAAACACAAATTAGCTGAATCAAATGAACACTGATATGAAAATGAACCAAGCTGTTTTTTTTGCAGCACATATCCCTAATAACCTCTACCAGAAGCTTGAGTAGCATATAAAACTTCTTGACTCCTTAAAAAATTTCAGCAAAGAAATGATTTGTTCAGATCACCTCAGTTTTTTCTAAATTATAAATTATATTATTCACTTCATTTCTTGCTAAAAGGAGATACATTAAATAATCTGCCTTGTGAGTAGAAAAATAATTAAGTTGTTTCATTTCTGATACAGATGTTACTGCTGAGAATTGTATTGTAAAAGGCACATGAGAGATCTTCAAAATACCAAGGTCTTTTACGAAAGATTAGCTCGAGTTATCTGTAGCGGGGCACATAAGAATAAAATGGGCCTTGCTGCAGATAACTTAGAGCTAATCTTTAGTAAAAGACCCCCCCCCCCCCCCCTCCAAGTGTAGTCACCTAACATTAACAATATTTTCCAAATCCAGTTTCATTCTTCCCACATTTTATTTATTTATTTATGAACATTTATACCCCACTTTTTCCACAATAAGCAGACTCAAAGTGGCTTACAATGTACAGGAATCAATTACAATTACATTAGATAGGGTAAAAGGAACAGGGTAGGAAGGGAAAAGGGAATAGGGTCTAAAATGGACTGTGGAAGTAGCTGTCAACGCGCAGCAGCCAGGACTGGCAATGTAGAAGACAACCCCGGCCTGGTCCAGTGACTAAGTCAGGCTGCAGGTGGCTCAGGCGGAGCTCGCAGGAAGAAGATCCAAAGGTAATCTGCCTGTCTAAGGGAAACTTCAGAATTCTGGCGTCTGGGCTTGGCCCTGTTGACTTTGTGGCTTGTGGTCAGATCTTGATGCAGGAGACCATCGTTTCATCCTCTGCAATTGCTCCCTCATGACTAGAGTCCTTTGCATTGTTTTTGGAGATTGCTGTAAGCTCCATTCCATCCTCCTCTTGACGGAGTAGATTATGGCTTTTCTTCTTCATATAACAGCAACAGCAGCGTGTTTAGATCTGAAAGTCAATAAACTAACAGAAATGTTAATTGTATCCCCCTTCCATTTTTACTAGCAGGTAGCCACATTCCATAGGATACGTTAAAAGATTTGGGAGGCTTTTAAAGAACATTTCACAATTAGGGATCCTTTTATAAAGGCGTGCTACAATTTTTAGTGCAAATTCCTATGGGCATCTCTAGCGTTTAGCACACACTAATTATTAGTGTGCACTAAAAACACTAGCACACCTTTGTAAAAGGACCCCTCATTGTCATACCACCCCCTCTCCTTCTTATCCTCCAGTAACATTTGCAATATTACAGGTACTTCTCAATCCATATTAAGGGGGCCTTTTACAAAGGCTCATTAGCATTTTTAGTGCACGCTAAATGCTAGAGACACCCATAGTAATATATGGGCATTTCTAGCATTTAGTGCACACTTATTTTTAAAAGCACTAGCCCACCTTTGTAAAAGGTTCCCTAAGGAAATTTTTCTTCACTCAATGCGTAGTTAGACTCTGGAATTCGTTGCTGGAAAAAGTGGTTAAGGCGGTTGACTTAGCAGACTTTAAAAAAGGGTTGGACGGCTTCCTGGGGAAAAAGGCCATAGAATGTTATTGAATGGAGGTGGGAATAATCCACTATTTCTGAGATGGGCGGGACAAATTGTTTGTTCTTTTGGCCACTGTCGGAGACAGGGTGCTGGGCTCGATGGACCCTTGGTCTGTCCGAGCATGGCGATGCTTATGTACTTATGTACGTATGCACTTAAGTTAAGGTTAAAATCTATAATCAATTCATAAATAATTATTGCTTTACTAATCACTAAGTGAACATTCAAATAAAGACATGTCAATGTTTTTTTCCCATAAACATTTATTGATGACAACTTCAACAAAAACAGAATGCTTACATAGCTTCATATATCATACAGTCTGAGTACAAACAAATGGTTTTACATGTGCCATCAAGCTTTTTCATTTTCCCCCATTCTCCTCTAAGACATGTCAATGTTTTAAACCCCTTAGGAAATGCCTTTAGCCCCAAATTTCCAATACTAAATGAGGACCATAGTAAGAATATTATCCTCTTCACAAAATCACAGTATCAAATATCTCCGCCTTATATTGTCAAATATAAACGAACTGTCACTCATAAATACACTTGCCCCTCCTAAATATCTTATAACCCTGTGAGGGCTTCTATATTCATTCTCCCAAACCAAGGTATCTTTCAAAGATATCATTAAAACAGGGAAGATAAGGTACCCCAATAGCAAGGTTGCAATAGAGACAATAGTAGACCAGCCTGCTTATAATCGAAAGAGAAAAATGCCTATATTGCGACCCAAATCGGGAGATGGCTGTCTTTCTCCCGTGGGCGCCCAAATTGGTATAATCGAAAGCCAATTTTGGGCGTTTCCAACTGCAATCCGTCGCGGAAACGGTTCCCCCCCGACCCCGAGAGAACCGGAGACACAGCTCGGCTTGACGCTGCGACCACTGCTGCTTAGGGGCCGAGTTCGCTGACTCCGGGAGCCGCGCTGCGAACCCGGGTCCGAAGATCAACTCTCCATCGCTCCCACTGCGGTGTGGGGGCCCAGGGTGCGAGGCGGCCTCGCAGTGCCGGTCGCCGAGTCTGCCGGATCTGTGTGCTCGCCCACAGCCATCGCGCTCCCCGGCAGGAACTGCCCGGGACCGTTTCGGACCATTTCGGGCCAGTGCACTGGCCGACCCAGGTGGATAAAACAAGGGGAGAGCTCGTCCACCCGACCTCGCAGCGCGACCTGCCCAGTGGCCCGACCCCCACACTACCCGACCAGCCGCGTGGTCGCGGCCTGCCCGCATGGCGGTGAGTGACTGAATCCTTCGGTCTCTGCGGCGCAGACTTCCACGAGCACTCTGTCTGCTCTGTTCCTCTGAGGGCGGCGAGTGTGGCAGTCCAGCTGCTCCAGCTTGCTCCGATCCGCACGATCCAGCTTCTCCCTGCTTGCCTGCCCCGGTCCATCTGCTCCAGCTTATTCCAGCCTGCCCGATCCTGCTTCTCCCTGCCTGCTCCAGTCCATCAGCTACAGCTTGATCCAGTTCACCTGATCCAACTTCCTCCTGCTTGTTCGTCTACTCCAGCCTGCCTGATCCTGCTTCTCCCTGGCTGCTCCAGTCCATCGGCTCCAGCTTGTTCCATCAGCTCCAGCTTGTTCCAGTTCATCTGATCCAACTTCTTCCTGCTTGTTCATCTACTCCAGCCTGCCTGATCCTGCTTCTCCCTGGCTGCTCCAGTCCATCGGCTCCAGCTTGTTCCATCGGCTCCAGCTTGTTCCAGTTCATCTGATCCAGCTTCTTCCTGCTTATTCGTCTACTCCAGCCTGCCTGATCCTGCTTCTTCCTGGCTGCTCCAGTCCATCGGCTCTGGCTTGTTCCGGTGCACCTGATCCAGCTTCTTCCTGCTGGTTCATCTACTCCAGCCTGCCCGATCCTGCTTCTCCCTGGCTGCTCCAGTCCATCGGCTCCAGCTTGTTCCAGTCCGTCTACTCCAGCTTCTCCCAGCCTCTTCCAGTCCGTCTGCTCCAACTTGTTCCAGTCCGCCTGACCCAGCTTCTCCCTGCTCCCTCCAATCCATCTGCTCCAGCCTGCTTGTTCCAGTCCATCAGCTCCAGCATGTTCCAGTCCGCCTGATCCAGCTGCTCTAGCGTGTTCCAGTCCAGCTGCTCCAACGTGTTCCAGTCCGCCAGACCCAGCATCCCCCTGCTCGCTCCAGTCCATATGCTCCAGCCTGCTTGTTCCAGTCCATCTGCTCCACCATGTTCCAATCCGCCTGATCCAGCCCCTAGCCAATCAACCTGCCTGCTAGCCAATCACCTGTTCCTGCCTGCCTGCCTGCTAGCCAATCAACCTGCCTGCTCAGCCATTGACTTACCTACCTGCCTGCTAGCTTATCAGCCATTGACTTACCTAATCGCCAACCCAAAACCTAGCTTCAAGCCCTATCTATCTGCTTAATACCTCAGTCATTACATAGTCACCCATTAACACCTGTTAACTGCTTAACACCTCAGTCACTATATAGTCACCTGTTACACCTCAGTCACCACCTATGGCCCCTGTCCATATTCTCTTCCTTGCCCTGTCCCTTCCTAATCTTCTTTCCCCCCCACTCCCACTGTCTACCATTAGAACTACCCGCTGCCCTCCCACCCTGCCCGCCACCGCAATACCCTATTCACCTCCATCCCTCACCTCACCATCCCTCTTGTCCCCCTCCTCCTTCCTGGCTCTCAACCTTCGGCACTTCCTTCCTGCCATTAACCCATCCCCTTTCCTCCTAAGTACACCCCGTCTTCGTCGCCCGACCTCCCCCACCCTCCTCCGCACTCTCTTGCTCCTCCTCCTGCTATCCGCAGGAGACATTAACCCTAATCCAGGTCCCCCCCACCTGTCCCCATCCTATCCTTGTGAACGATCCCGGGATGTCTCCAATCTCGTCTCTATTACCCTCCTTCCCCCCTCCTCCCTCCCCTTCTCATGCGCCTTGTGGAATGCCCACTCAGTCTGCAACAAACTGTCTCTCACCCACGATCTCTTTATCTCTCGCTCCCTTCAACTGCTCGCCCTAACCGAAACCTGGATCTCCCTGGAAGACTCTGCCTCAGTTGCAGCCCTCTGCCATGGAGGCTATCTCTTCTCCCACACGCCCCGCCCAATTGGCCGCGGCGGAGGCGTTGGGCTACTACTATCACCCTCCTGTAGTTTCCAACCCCTCCACCTACCGCAGTCTCACTGCTTCTCATCCTTTGAAGCCCACTCCATCCGGCTATTCTACCCACTCCCAACCAGAGTGGCAGTCATTTACCGCCTCCCTGATAAATCCTTCCCTTCCTTCCTTACCGACTTTGATGCTTGGCTCTCTGTCTTTCTTGACCCCTCATCTCCGTCCCTCATTCTCGGAGACTTTAACGTACATGCTGATGACCTATCCGACCCCCATGCTTCTAAGTTCCTCACCCTAACATCCTCCTTCAACCTCCAGCTGTGCTCCACCACCCCTACTCACCGTGACGGCCATTGTCTTGACCTCGTCCTCTCCTCCTCCGGCTCACCCTCCAATTTCCACATCTCAGCTCTTCCTCTCTCCGACCATCACCTGATCACATTCACACTTCTTCACCCCCCCTCCACCCCGTCCAACTTTAACCACCACCTCCAGGAACCTCCAGGCTATTGACCCCTCCACCTTATCATCTACTATCTCTAATGTCCTCCCCTCCATCACGTCCTTCGAAACTGTCGACAAAGCGGTCTCCGCTTACAATACCACTCTCTCCTCTGCTTTGGACACCCTCGCGCCATCCATCTCCCGTCCCACAAAGCGCACCAATCCCCAGCCCTGGCTGACTCCTTGCATCCGTTACCTTCGCTCCTGCACCCGATCCGCTGAGCGCCTCTGGAGGAAATCTTGTACCCTTTCAGACTTCCTGCACTACAAATTCATGCTATCCTCCCTCCACTCCTCCCTATTCCGTGCAAAACAGGACTATTACACCCAATTGACCAATTCTCTCAGCTCCAACCCTCGTCGTCTCTTCACCACCCTTAACTCCCTCCTAAAAGTGCCCCCCGCTCCTACTCCCCCTTCTCTCTCTCTCCTCAATCACTGGCCGACTATTTCTGCGACAAAGTACAAAAGATCAACCTTGAGTTCACGACCAAGCCACCACCTCCTCTTCACCCTTTAACCCTCTCCCTCAACCAACCTACCCAGGTCTCCTTCTCCTCTTTTCCTGAAATCACCGAGGATGAAACTTTCCGCCTTCTTTCCTCCTCGAAATGCACCACCTGTTCCTCTGATCCCATCCCCACCAACCTACTCAACACCATCTCCCATACTGTCACCCCCGCCATCTGTCGCATCCTCAACCTCTCTCTCTCCACTGCAACTGTCCCTGACACCTTCAAGCACGCCGTTGTCACACCTCTCCTCAAAAACCTTCACTTGACCTACCTGCCCCTCCAACTACCACCCCATCTCTCTTTACCCTTCCTTTCCAAAATACTTGAGCGCGCCTTTCACAGCCGCTGCCTTGATTTTCTCTCCTCTCATGCCATCCTCGATCCACTTCAATCCGGTTTTCGCCCTCTGCACTCGACAGAAACAGCACTCTCTAAAGTTTGCAATGACCTGCTCCTGGCCAAATCCAGAGGTCATTACTCCATCCTCATCCTCCTCGATCTTTCCGCCGCGTTTGACACTGTCAACCATGATTTACTTCTTGCCACGCTATCCTCTTTTGGGTTCCAAGGCCCTGTCCTCTCCTGGTTCTCCTCTTATCTCTCCCACCGCACCTTCAGGGTACACTCCCATGGATCTTCCTCCAGTCCCATCCCACTATCTGTTGGAGTTCCCCAGGGATCTGTCCTTGGACCCCTTCTCTTCTCAATCTACACCTCTTCCCTGGGCTCGCTGATCTCATCTCATGGTTTTCAGTATCATCTTTATGCTGATGACACCCAGCTATACCTCTCCACACCTGACATCACCGCAGTGACCCAGGCCAAGGTATCGGCCTGTTTATCCGACATTGCGGCATGGATGTCCAACCGCCACCTGAAGCTGAACATGTCCAAGACCGAGCTCCTCGTCTTTCCTCCTAAACCCACTTCTCCTCTTCCTCCACTCTCTATCTCTGTTGATAACACCCTCATCCTCCCCGTCCCATCTGCCCGCAACCTCGGAGTCATCTTCGACTCCTCCCTCTCCTTCTCTGTGCATATCCAACAGACTGCCAAGACCTGTCGCTTCTTCCTCTTCAACATCAGCAAAATTCGCCCTTTCCTCTCTGAGCACACCACCAGAACTCTCGTCCATGCTCTCATTACCTCTCGCCTTGATTACTGCAACTTACTCCTCACCGGCCTCCCACTCAGCCATCTATCCCCCCTTCAATCAGTTCAAAACGCTGCGGCATGTCTTATATTCCGCCAAAACCGATATACTCATATCACCCCTCTCCTCAAATCACTTCATTGGCTTCCGATCAGATATCGCATACAATTCAAGCTCCTCCTTCTTACCTACAAATGCACGCAGTCTGCGGCTCCTCACTACCTCTCCACCCTCATCTCCCCCTATGTTCCCGCCCGTAACCTCCGCTCACAGGACAAAGCCCTTCTCTCAGTACCTTTCTCCACCACTGCCAACTCCAGGCTCCGCTCATTCTGCCTTGCCTCACCCTATGCCTGGAACAATCTTCCTTTACCCATACGCCATGCCCCCTCCCTACCCATCTTCAAATCTCTGCTTAAAACTCACCTCTTCAATGCTGCCTTCAGCGCCTAACCGCTCGAGATATATAGAATGCCCCAATCTATCCACCCTATCAGATTAACTGTTCACTCGTCCTCTAGATTGTTCACTTGTCTTTAGATTGTTCTCTTGTCTTTTAGATTGTAAGCTCTTTGAGCAGGGACCGTCCTTCTATGTTTAAATTGTACAGCGCTGCGTAACCCTAGTAGCGCTTTAGAAATGCTAGTTAGTAGTAGTAGTTAAGTTGACAGGGGCGTGTCGGAGGTGAAGGCGGAACTGGGGCGTGGTTATTGGCCGAGGAGAGATGGGCATCTTTAGCTGATAATCGAAAAAAAAGGCATTTTTACCGCGATTTTGGGTCACTTTTTGTGGACCCTGTATTTCACGAACGAGTCCCAAAAAAGTGCCCCAACTGACCAGATGACCACTGGAGGGAATCGGGGATGACCTCCCCGGTATCCCCCAGTGGTCACTAACCCCCTCCCACCAAAAACACCCCACTTTAAAAACTTTTTTTCCAGCCGTACCCACCTCCATGACAGCAGAATGTGTTCTATCCTGGGACAGCCTTTCCCTGGTTCTGATGTGGGTCTCGGGTGAGTGTGACACCTTTTCTGTTATGCGCACTGCAGAGTCACATCAGCAATGCATTGTGGTGGGTGTAGGGTATTGGGCTCCGTGATTCCACTAGCTTGTGGCAAATGCTCACGATGTTGGTAGTTGGTAGGCTCTACTCCCATGGTGCTTTTCCCCCTGCTTACTGGGTCAGAGTGTGATCTGTTTTGTTTCCAGTAGTCCATGAGGTAGTGGCCATTTTTGTAAGCCAGTTTTAAATCCCTTTCACGTGTTAGCCATGTTACAGAACTTAGTTCTTACCTTGAATGTGGCTGAAAGAGGGCATTGTACAACATTCTGCCAGCTCTGACCTACTGCTCATCTCAGTACCAGGGAGACTCGTTGCCAGTGGGGCACAACCTCTGATCTGCAGTAAACTGTGAGTAAGCGTGGTTATTCCAATAAAGGATGTTTTCGGAGAGATTAGTCTTCAGGTGTCAACTGGTGTGCCAATGTTATATAGCAGCAACAAGTCCTAGAGGCCTGCGTGTATGCAGGTCCCTGGAGCACTTTTAGTGGGTACCGTAGTGCACTTCAGCCAGGTGGACCCAGGCCCATCCCCCTCTACCTGTAACACTTGTGCTGGTAAATGGGAGACCTCCAAAACCCACTGTACCCACATGTAGGTGCCCCCTTCACCCCTAAGAGCTATGGTAGTGTTGTACATTTGTGGGTAGTGGGTTTTGGGGGAGGGGGTTGGGTGCTCAGCACCAGTGGTAGGGGAGCTATGCATGTGGGAGCGTTGTCTGAAGTCCACCGCACTGACCTCTAGGGTGTCCAGTTGGTGTCCTGGCATGTCAGGGGGGGCGAGTGTACTACGAATCGTGGCCCCTCCCACGACCAAATGGCTCGGATTAGGACGTTTTTGAGCTGGGCGTTTTTAGTTTCCATTATTGCTAAAAAAAACAAATGCCCAGCTGAAAAATGTCTATTTTTTCAAAAATACTGTCTGTCCCGCCTCTTCACGTACCCGTTTTCGGACATAGACGCCCATGGAGATAGGCGTTCGCATTCGATTATGCCCCTCCAGGTGTCTTTAAATAAAAATCAGACAAAAGATTGCAAATTAACACTGTCAACTGCTAAGCAAAATGTAAATAGGAACAACAAACATAGTTTGAAATGTCTATATGTGAATGCCAAAGAAATAAGATGGGAGAGTTAGAATATTTTGCACTAAATGAAAAAATAGATATAGTAGGCATCTCTGAGACCTAGTGGAAGGAGGATAACCAGTGGGACACTGTCATACCAGGGTACAAATTATATCATAGTGATAGGGTGGATCGAATTGGTGGAGAGGTATCATTGTATGTTAAGGAGTCGCTGCTGAAAGAAAAGATAGTTAACTTTCTAGAAGCCGACGGGTTACAGGACCTGAGGCAACATGGCTTTACCAAAGGAAAATCCTGCCAAACAAGTCTTATTGACTTCTTTGATTGGGTGACCAAAGAACTGGATGAAAGACATTTACTAGATGTAATCTATTTGGACTTCAGCAAAGCCTTTGATACGGTTCCCCACAGAAGACTCGTGAATGAGCTGAAAGAGTTGAACTTAGGACCGAAAGTGGTGAACTGGATAGGAAACTGGTTGAACGACAGGTGGCCGAGGGTGGTGGTAAATGGAATCCGCTCGGAGGAAAGGAAGGTGGAGTTCCTCAGGGGTCAGTGCTGGGGCCTATTCTGTTTAAAATATTTGTGGGAGATATTGCTGAAGGGTTGGAAGGAAAGGTGTGCCTTTATGCTTCCCTATTGTTGTGCTAGGTACTATTCATATATCGGTAAACAGTGATAACAGCTCCTAGGGTGAGCCATATACAAGTATTGATATTCTCTCGTAGCGATAATCCCCTCGGCATTGGCTGTTTGCAGGATGTATCTGATATTTCTCTGGTATTGGATGGTAGGGTCCTGATCTAGAACCCTATAGAAATTGCAGTCACTTAGTTGTTGAAATGCTTCCTGCCTGTATTTGGTTACATCCTGAACCACCGTACCCCCTCCCTTATCTGTTCACACCAGATCCGATCGGGGACGCAAGAAGACGCGCGCACAGAAAGACTGATTTATAATTTATCATCCGAAGTCCTTACACCAGCCCAAGTGGAAGTCCTTCAGCTCGGGTTATCTTTTGTTCCATTTTCCAATTATGATGAGTTCACTAATCGCCAATTCTTACACAGATTTTTTTTAGGAAAGTCAGATTATGTACATACTTTGGGGATGACACCCAGGAAACACGTCCTCTGGATCACATGCCTACGTTCTCTAGTAAATATCGTATACCATCTACATGGATAACACTGTGAACGCCTGACGCGGTGGTGGAGACCTTCCAGAAGTTAGTGCTGCGGGATGCTGAGAAGATGGAACAGAACCGGCAGTATGTGTTCACTAACCTGACGAATGCTCAGAAACAAGCACTCAAGCAGTTACAACAAGACAGCACTATTGTAATACATAAAGTGGATAAAGGAGGGGTATGATGGTTCAGGAAGTAACCAAATACAGGCAGGAAGCATTTCGACAACTAAGTGACTGCAATTTCTATAGGGTTCTAGATCAGGACCCTACCGTCCAATACCAGAGAAATATCAGATACATCCTGCAAACAGCCAATGCCGAGAGGATTATCTCCACGAGAGAATATCAATACTTGTATATGGCTCACCCCAGAATTCCCCAAATCCACTTTGTACCGAAAATACATAAAGCATTGCTTGATACCCCTGGGAGACCGATAGTGGCCAGCAATGGAGCGCTCAATGAACCACTTTCGTAATATGTGGACTTTCACTTACAACCATTGGTGCTCACCATCCCCTCATATGTGAGGGACTCGACTCATTTGATCACAATGCTACAGGATTTACCTAGTATTGAGGGTTCCATTGTTATGGCCAATCTGGATGTGCGTTCCCCATACACGATGATACCCCAACAAGAAGCTCTGACGCTAATTGAGAGGCAGCTAGTATCCATGGACTACTCCAGTGAGAAGATCCGATTGCTAAATCAGATGGCATAGAAGGTGATCCTCACTAATTATTTTCAATTTGAAGATCAATATTAACTCCAGATCTGTGGGGTGGCCATGGGTGCCACGGTAACCCCAACCATGGCATGCCTGTATATGGCCCAATTTGAGCATGCACATGTGTATTCTTCTGCATTTATGACCCATATACTAGTCTGGAAGAGGTTTATTGACAACATGCTTCTCATTTGGACAGGTGAAATGGATGATTTAAAACAGTTTTTCCAATACCTCAACTCGTGTGATCCGAACATCACCTTCGAATCTCATAAATCAAATGATCACATAAATCTTTTGGACATTTGCATTGAAATATATCAAGACATTTTTCAGACCCAGATTCATCGTAAACCCACTGACACCAACACCATCCTCCACTACAACAGCTTTCATACTCGGTTGCAGAAAGAGAGCATACCGATGGGACAGTTTCTTAGATTAAAGAGATTATGCCACTCCTAGGAATCTTTTGACAGATATGCCAGGGATCTGTTTTGTAGATTCAGAAGGAGAGGTTATCCTAAGCAGGTGCTTAGGAAGGCCTATAAGAGGGCAAGAAATGCCCAAAGACAATACCGTTTTACAACCCCATATAGCACCTCAGGAAGGGCATGGACAGATGGCTTGTGTTTTACCATTCTCAGCGCAGGTGAACCAGATTAGAAATATCATCCGCAGACACTGGCCATTACTGCAATTACACAACATATAATTGGACCTTTGTTTTGCTTACACAAGAGCATGGAACTTGGGAGAATTACTTAAGGGAAGATATGTGCAGGTATCCCTTTGCACTAGGGGGGGACATAATAGATGTAACCAATGCATGTATTGTCAACACGCCTGGACCACCTCTGTGATTAAACACCCGGGTAACAGGGAAGGATTTTATACTAAGACATAACACAAACTGTGAATCCTCCCAAGTGATATACGGCATTCAGTGCCCCTGCGCCATGTGGTATATTGGCCAAACCAAGCGGAAAATAAAAAATCAGATAGCAGAACATCTGAGCAATCTGTGCAATCAAAAGAAGGAGGCCCCTTTAGTGGCCCACTGGATGCAGGCCAAACATGAAGAAAAAGATCTGTCATTTGTTGTTTTGCATCAAATTTGGTTAAGTAATGGGGGGGATGTGGTGTCAGCATTGGTACACAAGGAACAACATTTCATTTACCAATGGCGCACGATGAGCCCGCATGGTCTCAATAAGGAGATTGACTGGGGGCGGTGTCACACTGTCCATAGGATTTAAAGGAAGAGGATGAGTGAGGAACGATGTCACTGCGCATGTACCAGCATCCCTGCTGGTTGAAGGAAAAAGTTGAGCAGTTCCCACCACAGGTTAGCCTAGAAATATTTTTTTGAGTTTTTTCAAGTTTAATTATCTATGAGTAAATTTTGAGTTACTACGTTTGTGAGGATGACGTCAGTTATACCTTATTGTTTGATTTACTATTTTAGAATTACGTTCCCCTGAAGACGCCATGTAGGGAACCTGAAACGGAGACCGGGATCTATTTATAATTTATTGCACGTCACAAACTATATTGGGCTTCATGCTGACTCGAACTACACTGCCTGTTACCTTGCCATAACACCAAGCTAAGTAGCCCACCCTTAAGTCTGTCCCAGTATGCCAATACATATGTATTTATGTAACCACAAAAATTCTCAACCTCAACACACAATTCAATTCAAAACTGCTACTTTTGCAAAAATACTAGCACTAGGGGGTACATAATGAAGCTAGAAAGTAGTAAATTAAAAAAAAAAATCAGAGAAAATATTTCTTCACTCAGCATTTAATTAAACTCTGGAATTAATTGCCAGAGAATGTGGTAAAAGCAGTTAGCTTAGCAGGGTTTTAAAAAGGTTTGGAACGCTTCCTAAAAGAAAAATCCATAAGCCATTATTAAGATGGACTTGGGGAAATCTACTGCTTATAAGCAGCATAAAATGTATTGTACTGTTTTGGGATCTTGCCAGGTACTTGTAACCTGGATTGGCCACTATTGGAAATAGGATGCTGGGCTTGATGAACCTTCGGTCTGTTCCAGTATGGCAATGCTTACATACTTATATATACTTATAACAAACTGGCTCTGATTAGTCCTGTCACAGTGATCTGTACCATTCCATATATATCTAGTCTTATTGTACCTTCAGTGCACATGAAGGAGTCTGCAAACAGTAAGCCCTTTTAGCTTATCCTTCTAGTAATGAAGTGCTAGTGAAATGCTATGATCATTCCAACTTTAATGGGCTGTAATGATCACGGGTGATGACATTAGACCTAAGAGGTAGAGCTTACGGCTGCATATTTTCTCTGGGTCACATGGATGTCAAAGGCCTTCATTTTACAATCCCTATTTGCATTTGGTTTGTGCATAAACTGTCACTTAAACTGTTATCTTGCATATAGATGCCCTGGCCTACATGTTAGAACTTATTGACTTGCCACCCAGAAATGCTAAAAGATCAGCACACACATTCCTGAATCTTCACTTCCCCAGCTGTAAAGGACTAAAATACAGATTAACACATGCGTCCAGCTTTCCCTACATGAGCACGCAGCTGTGGAATGCATTGCCACTTAACCTGAAAACAATTTACGACCTAATCAACTTTCGTAAATCACTGAAGACTTATCTCTTCAACAAGGCATACTACAATGATCCATAATAAGAACTGTATCGCATCTCCACTTACCTGTTATTCTGAATGTTTTCTTTCTTTACCTGATTGCTTAATTCTATTATGTTATCCATGTTCTTTATATAATACTAATTGTATCTTTTAATCTGGAATGGCGAATGCCATGACGGAACATTGTAAGCCACATTGAGCCTGCAAATAGGTGGGAAAATGTGGGATACAAATGCAACAAATAAATAAATAAATAAATAAATAAATAAACATCTATGTCTCCATTTTACAAAGCCAGACTATGCATGTATGAAACCCAAGTGTGTTCAAATGGCAAGGGATCTGAGAGGTTTTTTTTCAGGAGAGGAAATGTGAAGTTCATAGACATTCCCCATTTCAGAATGGGATTAACTGATTCTACATATCTCGCCTAAATCTGAGTGTATTCTATAACAGCGCGTGTAAATTAATTGGCTTAACAACAGCACATAACAAGCAATAATAAGCACTAATTGGCAATAATTAGAATTTACGCTCATAACTCGCTAAGCGTATGCTGTAACTCACTGTACCTAAATTCTAATGCGCACATCCAAAAAGAGGCATGGTTATAGGTGGGGAAATGGGCATTTCCTGGGCGTTCCCAAATTTACGTGCATTGTTATAGAATCTACACACAGGGATTTATGCCACATTTTTGTTGGTGTAAATGAATGCGCGTAGTTTTAGGCACTGGGATATCAACTAAGCGTATTCTATATATCACACATAAATCTTATAGAATACGCTTAGGTGAAAATGATTTCTGTGTGGATTTTTCAGGCACCCTATATAGAATCTCTCCCTAGATGTCTGTCCTAAAAGATCAGTGTCAGGAATTATACCTGCTGGAGGGATTAGGTGGGGTTACCCAGTAGTTCTTATTCCCCCCAAAGTCAAACTGGCAAGGAAACAGTCACTATAACTGAGTTGGGATTATATACGGTTATGTTTGTAAGGTCACAAAGATAAACTGTTATGTGGTATATGCATATAACCAGTTATTTTATGTAATGGAAATCTAGCCGGTTATGTGCTAGCACTGAATACATCAATATGTGCCTTTGTTTTCTAAAATGGTTGTTTATGCTGCACACACCTGGTGCATAAATGTTCATTTCTCCTGTATTTTAGAACAGTCTCTCTATCGATAGGTTCTATTCTAAAATACTGGTGAAGCTTCGGATTCATTGACCTTGCCTGTCTCAACTCCTACTTTTGTGGCCTTTGTAAAAATGGGACTGCCCACCAATAATGGAGACACAGGATCACAATAAAAGAAACTATTTCTAACCCATCTTTGGCAGCTTTCCTAGTAAGAGTTCAGTGTAGTCATTACCATGGTCAATCAATCATTACTATAATGACTAGAATTTGTATTATTTCTTCCCAAATGATTGTTCGATTAAATTTTGCATTACCGCAATCTTTTTCTCCATGTGTCAGAGCCATCTTTAGCAGTTGCAAGTTATTTCCTAGTCTGGTTTTCTAGAAGTAAGATTCACATAGACAGCAAAGCTGGACAGAAAAAAAAATACTTCTCTGACATATGTCTTAGGATGAATAGCCAACTTGTGTATGAAAGAGGTGGTATATCAAGTTAATAAGCAATAGATTAATAAACGATAGTAGTGCAGCTTGCACTGAATCAGCAGCAACAGTCTTCCTTTATTATGGTAAAAATCATGCCCCACTCACAGTACCAGTTCCCTCAGATAGTACTTTCCACCATCATCATTAGATCATTAGGGTCTTTCATCTTGGCTTGCTACCACAACTACTTCACAACATAAACCTCTCCAGACACTTCAATTAGCTCCATTGCCAGAATCCTCTGCCTTCATAGCTTTCCTGCATCATTTGCAGTGCAGTGATCCATTATGTTTACAGTAAGTTCATTACTCTCCTCACTGCTGAAATATAAGTGACCCACCACCTAATTCTTTAATAAAACTGCCAGACGACAACAAAACCAAAAACAATACAGGAATACTCAGGTGACATCTAGCAAAATCAAAATGCACAATGTACTTTGTAGGGTTATTCTTCCATATAAGTTTTATTTCAGGCTTGCAGTTTCAGATCCCAAGGTAGGCAGCCGCCAATAAGGAAAGTAATAGTGGATTCAATGAGTAAGCTTCCTATTCTGGTGTTTAGTTTGTCTATGGAAAGTCGATCCCCCATTTCTAAAACATGAAAAATATATTTCAAAACTTTTGGGAAAAAAAAGTAGAGAAAAATATGGAAAGCTTGGTTCAGCAAGTATCCACCCCAATTAAGATCTAGTATTGCCAATCACTTTTGATAGCATGCACCAAGTAAATTGGCCCCACACGCATTAAATTCTACTGATTTATGTAAAGACAGGATAAATTCAGCAGTATTTATTTATTTATTTATTTATTTATTGCATTTGTATCCCACATTTTCCCACCTCTTTGCAGGCTCAAAGTGGCTTACAATACATCATGGATAGTGGAAATGAGAAGAGAATAGACATTTGGTATTACAGAAGGATTTTGTATCTGAGTTCTCTCTGCTGAATAGTGCATTTCAAAGCAGACACCCAATCATGAGTGCAATTGCAAAGACGCCAGAAATTTCAGCAGGAATCCAGGTATCACTCTGCACTTCTTTGGACTAAATTTTCACAGTCAGACCTTTGACCATTCTTCTGAGTTTTGTAGATCTTTCTCATATTGTCTACTCTCTCTGGGGTGTCCACTCTGTTGGAAATCTTCATGTCATCTACAAAAAGGCAAATCTTTTCTTCTAATCCTTTGGCAAAGTTGTTCACAAATATATTAAATAGAATTGGCCCCAGTACCAATCCCTGAGGCAGTCCACTATTCATCTTCTTTTCCTCTGAGAAGATTCCAATTTACCACTACCCTCTGTTGTCTTGTCAGTCAACCAGTTTCCAGTCCAGTTTACCACTTCAGGTAACTTCAGTCTTCTTAGCTCATTCATGATCTCCTGTGTTGATTTCTATCAAAGGCATTTCTAAAATCCAAGTAGATTATATCAAGCTCTTGTCATTTATCTAATTCTCTCATCACCCAGTCAAATAAGTCAATATGAATTAATGTGGCAGATTTTTCTTTTGGTAAAACCATGTTGCCTCATATCTTGCAACCTGTTGATTTCTATGAAATTCACTATGCCCCTTGAATGGTGGGTTAGGAATTGGTGGAGACAAAGGGTACTGGAAATGGAATTCATGCTGAGCAAAGGGACATTACAAATGGAATGCTACAAGAGTCAGTTCTTCATCTGATTCTTTTAAACATCTTTTCAAGTGAAATTGCACAAGGGCTATCTGGTTAACTTTGTCTCTTTGCAGATGATGCAATAGAGTATGTCATGAGGATGGACTTAGCAAATCTTATATAAGGACATAAATATTGCAATACTGGGACAGACCAAAGGTCCATCAAGCCCAGTATCCTGTTTCCAATAGTGGCCAATCCAGGTTACAAGTACCTGGCAAGATCTCAAAACAGTAAAATAGATTTTATGCTGCTTTTCCAAGAAATAAGCAGTGGATTTTCCCCAAGTCCATCTTAATAATGGCTTATGGACTTTTCTTTTGGGAAGTTATCCAAACCTTTTTTAAATCCTGCTATGCTAACTGCTTTTACCACATTCTCTGGCAATTAATTCCAGAGTTTAATTACATTTTGAGTAAAGAAATATTTTCTCTGATTTGTGTTAAATTTGCTACTTAATAGCCTCATTGCTGCCCTCTAGTCCTAGTATTTTTAGAAAGAGTAAACAAGTGATTCACATGCACCCATTCTATTCCACTCATTATTTTATAGACCTCTATCATATCTTCCTTCAGCCATTTCTTCTCCAACTGAAAAACCCTAGCCACTTTAGCCTTTCCTGATAGGGAAGCCATCCCATCCCCTTTATCATTTAACTTAGCCACCAGTGTACACTGAGCAGAGGGTCTCAAAATCTTGAAGAATGGTCTAGAATTTGGCATCTAAGATTTAATACTACAAAATGTAGGCTCATCGAGAAGGCCGATCTTAGCAATTGCGGGGCCCTGTGCAGACCAGTTCGGTGGGACCCCCCCAGTCGCACATAGCCCTGCCCCACTTAGCCACACCCTACCTAGCCCCACCCATTGTTGACAAGATATGTTTTAAACATTTCCTTTTATTTCAAATAAAGACAAATCAAGCAAAACTTGTATAGAAAAACTAATTCAAACATGTAAAATGCTATTATAAGAAACCTTTGGTTTTAAAAAGCAAAACCATGTGTATATAAGGACTGGATAAATGAATTAAAATGAATCCCCTTAATATGTAATACTTGGTAGCAATAATGAAACAGTGATTGAATATTCCCTGCCCTCCATCCATGTCCAGCATTTCTTCTCTCTCCTTTCCCCTCCATTCGTGTCCAGCATTTATTCTTTCTCCTTTCCCCTCCATTCGTGTGCATCTCCCCTCCCATCCATGTCCAGCGATTCTCCTCTGCCCTCCCCTACATGTCCAGTGACTCGCTCCAGCCCCCAACTTACCCCCCCTTTTCAGTCCCCGAGTTTCAGTTCCAACCTCAGCCCCACCTGCCCGCCCTCAGTTTTCCCACAGCCCTCCTTTCCTTCCAGCTGCCCTGCATTTAAAAAGTCTCAGCGGCTGCAGCGAAAGCATTAGGCTCACCTCTATTTTCCCTTCTCTCTCAGTGTCCCGCCTTTGTGGAAACAGGAAATTGCATCAGAGAAAGACGGGACACTGAGAGAGAAGGGAAGGTAGAGGCAAGCCTGTTGCTTTCGCTGCAACCACTGCGACTTTTTAAATGCAGGACAGCTGGAAGGAAAGGAGGGCTCTGGGAAAGCTGAGAGCAGGCAGGTGAGGATCAAATGGCGGGGAGCGGGAGGAAGCACCATGGGGCTCTATGCGACCACTCCTGTCAGCCCTGCCTAAGACCGGCCCTGCTCATCCATTTGGAATACAAAAACCTGCGGGAGTAGGACAGTATATGGGGTGCAGTATTTCTGAGCATTAAAAAGGACTTGGGCATGATCACATGTGAATATCTTAAGATGGCCAAGAAGGTAGAAAAGGCAACAACAGAAGCCAGAAAGATGCTTGAGTGCTTAGTGAAGGGAATGGCCAGCAGCAAACAGAAGGTGATAATGCCTCTGTATAAGTCTCAGGTGAGACCTACGTTAGAGTACTGTGTACAGTTCTGAAGACTTGCACCTTCAAAAAGATAAATACAAGATGGAGTTAGTCTAGAAGGTGGTTACTAAAATGGTCATTGGTCTTTGTCATAAACCGTACGTAAACAAAGATCTGCATAGGTGTACTTTGGAAGATAGGCTGCAGAGAGGACATATGATAGAGACATTTAAATATCTCTGTGGCATAAATACTCAGAAGGCGAGTCTCTTTCAATATATGACTTTCTGTTTCCTTCTGAAATTGTATCTCTTTCAATTAGCCTTCAATTGTCTATGACTGTTGATGGGACTTGTTTAGGATGATGGGCAGACTGGAGAGCGTAGGGTAAGATTGGACTGATGTATCTTTACATTTTTCTTGCATGAATGAGTGTCTCCTTCCTATCAGACAATGGAGTTCCTTTCTATGGTCAATCTTGTTTTCTGATAGTTTTAATTGATGTTACTTGTTTTTAATATTAATTTTTTTTTAATTCTGTGAACCGCTTTGACATGTCTGGCAAACTAAGTGGTATAGCAAGCTTAATAAATGATAAATGATAATTGTATGGAAGCATTGGAATGAGGGGACAAAGGGTGAAGGTGCTAGGGGATGGATTCAAGGGTGGTGAATTTGTCGAATGACCTCCCACTACAGGTGGTATAGACAAGACTGTAACTGAATTCAAGAAATCTTGGGTCAAGTACATATGATCTCTAAGGGAGAGGATGGGATAGTGAATGGTATAGATGAACAGACTGGATGGGCCATATGGCCTGTTTCTGCTTTCATTTTCTATGTTCCTATGTTTTATAAGTTGGCTCACATGTCCACTCCTGATCTTTCATAAACTAGTATGGCAACTCATCAATATATTGTGCTTTGTGGCAACAAAAGGAATAATTGCAGGCAACTTCAGGGGACAGTTATCCCATTCTACTGACAATGGCAAAAGCAGGCAGCTTTTATGATCCACATCTTAGAACAGCATGTTGCCACCATGAGAATTAAACCATAGTATTGTAAATGTGATCAGGGTATCTGAAAAAGGCATGGGCTATCTTCAGATAACTCAGCTATTGTATGTTGTGTCAATATTTTTGTTAAAGAGCCTTGTGTATTTAATTTATGCTGTGGCATGAGCCATCTATCCATTCATAAAGAATAATTTTTCAAACAGATTTTCTTGCCTAGTTCTTAAGCATGGGATGGCAAGGGGATCTGGGCAGGGTGGGAGAGTCATATCATACAGGGTGGAGCCTTTGTAGCACCTAATCAGATTGTGAGAACTGTCCTCTGTGAGAATATGGATGGTCTAGAATGCAGGGACATGATTGTTGTTGGTACAAATTTAAATCACATTACCACAGTTTTGGAAGGCTACCTATAGCCTTGCAAACTTAGTTCAAAATGTTCTCTAACTCACAAAGCCCTATGTGGTCCCAGACATTTATACTTAAAATTGAATTAATGTAATTATAATTCAAAACATAAAATATCTAGTAAGGCAACCTTTTTGCAGACGCCATCTCTCTCTAGTGTAAAACTGAAAGGAAGCATAAGAAAGCTCTTTCCTGTGCTATACTACGCCAATGGAATAATCTACCATTAGGTGTCACTGTTGCATGATTACTGGAATCCCTACCTTCCCATCCCAAGGTACTGATTTTGCAGTATCTTGAACACTGGAGAAAACATGAATCAAAAGACCTGATCCAGGAGTTTGGGGTTCAGGACCTCAATATGGAAGGTCACTAACCTGCTTATTTTCGCACAAGAAGGCCGGCCATCTTCCGACACAAATCGGGAGATGGCCGGCCATCTCCTGAAGCCAGACAAATCGGTATAATCGAAAGCCGATTTTGGCCGGCTTCAACTGCTTTCCGTCGCAGGGCCGGCCAAAGTTAAAGGGGGCATTTCAACAGGGTATGGAAGGCGGGACGGGGGTGTGGATATGAGATGGCCGGCTTCGGCCGATAATGGAAAAAAGAAGGCCGGCTCTGACGTGCACTTTGCCGGCTTCACTTGGTCCATTTATTTTTAGGACCAAGCCTCCAAAAAACGCCCCAAATGACCAGATGACCGGAGGGAATTGGGGATGACCTCCCCTTACTCTCCCAGTGGTCACCAATCCCCTCCCACCCCCCAAAAAATTAAAATTCATTTTTTGCCAGCCTCTATGCCAGCCTGAAATGTCATACCAAGCTCCATAACAGCAGTATGCAGGTCCCTGGAGCAGTTTTTAGTGGGTGCAGTGCACTTCAGGCAGGTGGACTCAGCCCCATCCCCCCCCCTACCTGTTACACTTGTGGTGGTAAATGGGAGCCCTCCACCCCCCCTAAAACCCACTGTACCCACATGTAGTTGCCCCCTTTCACCCCTAAGGGCTATGGTAGTAGTGTACAGTTGTGGGGAGTGGGTTTTGGGGGGATTTGGGGGGCTCAGCACACAAGGTAAGGGAGGTATGCACCTGGGAGCAATTTTTGAAGTCCACTGCAGTGCCCCCTAGGGTGCCTGGTTGGTGTCCTGGCATGTGAGGGGAACCAGTGCACTACAAATGCTGGCTCCTCCCACGACCAAATGCCTTGGATTTGGCCGGATTTGAGATGGCCGCCATTAGTTTCCATTATCACTGAAAACCAATGCCGGCCATCTCTAAAGCTGGCCTAAATGTTGAGATTTGGCCGGCTCTGACCGTATTATCGAAACAAAATATGGCCGGCCATCTTGTTTTGATAATACGGTCGGGATGCCGCTTTACGGGACTTTACGGCCTTGAAGATGGCCACCCATATAGATGGCCGGCCCCATTCAATTATGCCCCTCTAAGCTACCAAGCTCATACCTGCTGCATTTTAAAATGCAAGGTTTGTTTTGTTTGCCAAAATCAGTAAAATAACTTTTTATGTAGGTCTTGAATCTGGATGAAACAGTTCCTTAGTGATTAGCCATCTGTAATGAAGAATTTATTCAGCACAATTAAAATTGAAGTACTGCAGTGTATCTGTGCACAGGCTTAATAATCACTGAAACTGGTTAAGAGTTGGCTTTTTTAAAACTTTCATTTTATTGAGAGTTTAATAGCAAAATTTAAACGTGGGAGCTCTATATACAAAGAAAACAGAATAAACACTCCAGAAATAATTACTATATTAATTGTTTTCACAATTGACCTAAATCCAACTCACAGAACATTGAGAGCAAGAATTTAAGTAATTTAAAGTGCATCGTCTGCCAAATCTCTACAATAATGTAAATACAAAAGCAAAAACAATTATTTTAATTTTGGCATGTCTCTAAACACTTCCAAATAGCTTGTTACATAATCAAAACAAATAAAGACTTCTTATGAATACAGAAAGTTAGTAATGTAATTTTTCATTGTAATTCTTTAAAAGGTTTTAGAATTATACATAGCTTCTCTTACTATAGGGCCCTTTTACCAAACTGTAGTGAAAAGTGGCCTTAGCACGTCCTTATGCGGGTCATTCCTGCGCACTAAGACCATTTTTACCATGAAGTAAAATGGCTGATTTTTTTCTATTTTTGGTGTTAATGGCCACGTGCTAATTTTCCCATTAATACATGACCTATTTATTTATCCCGTCTATCCAATTCATCTAAGTGGGTTATGTGGAGGGGCATTTTCAAAAGGGATGTCCAAGTTGCGATTTGGATGTCCTTGCAAAATGGTGAAATCCAGGAGCGGAGAAACCCATATATTTGAAACAAGATGCCCATCTTTAGTTTTGAAAATACCATCAGAGACATCTAGTCCTTAAAGTTGGACGTCCTTAGATTTGGTCGTCCCTAGACATGGACGATTTTTTGAAACCAAAGACGTCCATGTCAAAAATGGCCAAATGCAAGCCATTTGGTCATGGGAGGAGCCAGCATTTGTAGTGCACTGGTCCCCCTGACATGCCAGGACAGCAGCTGGGCACCCTAAGGGGCACTGCAGTGGGCTTCATAAATTGCTCCCAGGAACATAGCTCCCTTACCTTGTATGCTGAGCCCCCCAACCCCCCCCCCAAAACCCACTACCCAGAACTGTACACCACTACCGTAGCCCTTATGGGTGAAGGGGGCACCTATATATATGGGTACAGTGGGTTTGTGATGGGTTTTGGGAGCTCGCTGTTCCCTCCACAAATGTAACAGGTAGGGGGGGTATGGGCCTGGGTTTGCCTGTCTGAAGTGCACTGCAGTACCCACTAAAACTGCTCTAGGGACCTGTATGCGCTGTCATGGACCTGAGTATGACATCTAAGGCTGGCACGGCATATTTTTAAAGATGTTTTTTGAGGGTGGGAGGGGGTTAGTGACCACTGGTGGCGTAACGGGAGGTCATCCATGATTCTCTCCGGTGATCATCTGGTCAGTTTGGGCACCTTTTTGTGCCTTAGTCTTAAGAAAAACACGCCCGGGTGAAAAGTCCAAGTATTCATCAGGGATGTCCTTGTTTTTTTCGATTATGAGTCGAGGACATCCAAGTGTTAGGCATGCCCAAGTCCCGCCTTCGCTACGTCTCCGACACGCCCCCTTGAACTTTTGCCATCCTTGTGACAGAGTGCAGTTGGAGACATCCTAAATCGGGTTTCGATTATACCGATTTGGATGTCCCTGGGAGAAGGATATCCATCTTCCGATTTATGTCGAAAGATGGACATCCTTCTCTTTTGAAAATGAGCCCAAAAGTGATTCCCAAACCTGGTCCTTCCCAACTAGTCAGGTTTTCAGGATATCCACAATGAATATTCATTGTGGATTTATATCCGTTGTGGATATTCTGAAAACCTGACTGGCTGGGGTATCTCCAGGATCAGGTTTGGGAGCCACTGTACTATACAATACAGCAAAAACATAAAATATACACCATTCCCAAGAATAACAGTAGAATACAGCTTTAAACTATTATGCATCATCAACAAAATGCCTGACAAAACAAAAAGGTTTTCAACTGTTTTTGATCATCATTAAAGAGGTAATTTGATGTAGCTCCATCGGAAATGTATTCCATATAACTGGTGCTGCTACCAAAAATATACGAGCACAATTTTCAGCAAGATGGACTTGACGAACAGAAGGTACATCCAAGAGCTTACATCCCTGAGATTTCAACTTTCTTAAAGGCTGATAAACCTTAAGGCTCTGAGTCATAGCTAAAGGAGCTTCACTATGTTGAGCTTTAATACTTTTAGACTACGAGTCCAACCTCGCAGTTTTATGTTGATTATAGCCTTGTTTTGTTCCAGCGCATACAGCGCAGCAAGCTTTTCTTAGAGATACCGACAATGATAAACATAATAAGTGGATGCAATCCTAGAACACAAAAGACTCCTGATTCAGGCCTCATAGGCCGAAATATAGCTGTGTCGAGTCTTGTTCACCATCCAATAAATAGTTACTTTCATCTGGAGCGTTGTTTACTTTTTGAGTCATCTTGTGACATACCTTATACCCTTGCAGAAATCTGCTTCTTCTGTTTTACATCGCGCTTTAAAAAACAACCTCAAAATTTTAAATTTGATGCGCTAAAAAATGGGCAACTAGTGAAGCCTCTACCGCCACATATGTTGTAGGTGTGTTGATTAGCACAGAATGCGTGACTCGCACCATGTTAAAAAATAAATTTTATTTTTTAGTGCATGGGTAGCATGTGCACATGTAAAAATTAACACAGGGTGCTTCAGCATGCCCCACAGTAAAGCATTTTTTGCTGCACTAAGCATGTGTTAGTACTTACTGTAGCTTATTAAAAGGACCTCTATATCTGTTTCTAAAATAGTTCCAGCTTCCTATCATTTAACATTTTATCAATTATTTGTACAATCCAAGCATAATATTGATTTATTTATTTAAAATATATCTCGCCCATTCTATCCTATGGTTCTAGGTGAGGTACAAAATTTCTATATCCTTAAATCTTACACAATTCACAGTCAACTCATGTTTTATTTTTATTTATTTTGGGGCTTGTTTACAAAAGCTTAGCTTGAGTTATCTGCAGCAGGGCCCATAGGAATAACTCAAGCTAAGCTTTAGTAAACAGGGGGGTTTATTTGGATTTGATATACTGCTACAATTGACAAGCAGAACCAAGCAGTTTAATATGTCAATAAAAAGGAGGAAAGTAAACACTCATGCCAGAAGGAAAAAGGGAGAACAGATAAAGGGAGGGTTAGAAAAAGTACAAGAGGCAGGAGGGGGAGGAAAAGAAAGATGGTTGCAAATCCACTTCGAGTGGCACCACTGAAGGCCTGACTACAGAGTCAGGTGTTGCTTGCTGACTTGAATCGGGGCAATGATATCTCACTCAGATATCTCAGATATTCAAAGGACGTTCATTCCAAAAAGCAGGTGCAACAAAGAAAAAAGCACAATTTCGGGTATGCTCGTGTTGGACCTGTCTTGGCCTGGATAAGACCATCCTATGGTCATTTAGTAATTGCAGGATATGGATAGGACTGTGGAGTATATGGTAAGGGATGCTAGGTAGGGAAGTAAGCCGAGGTGAAATGCCTTGAAGGCCAGGAGAAGGATCTCATTGTGAATTCTAAAATAAATAGGGAGCCAGTGGTGATCTTTAAGGAGGGCTAATACTCGATCAAATGTCTTGCCATGGAAAATAAGATGAATGGCAGTATTTTGCAAGGACTGAAGTTTTTCAAGAGAAGACTGAGTGGATCCTATGTAAATAATGTTGCAATAGTCCAACTTAGTAATAAGGAATACTAATACAAGAGCATAAAAATAATCATGATTAAAGAACCACCTAACGCAGAGCAGCTGTCTTAACATGAAAAGGCCATATTTTAGAACAGAAGCTATTTGAGGATCAAAGGTAGTTGAGAGTCAAGTGTAATACCTAAGTAATGGAAGGAATTGATGGGAAATACAGAAGAACCCAGAAGGGACAGAGGAGTAGTGGTTGCAGGGCATGACCAGTAAACCAGCAGGCCACAGTTTTATCTGCATTTAGAACAAACCAATGGGAAGCAAGCCAGTGAGCAACAGCATCCAAACAGGATTGGAGGGGGGTAATTCAGGGAGCATCAAGGTTTGTACAGGAACAGAATATCGTCTGCATAGAAATATAATGACATACCAAAATCTTGGATGACTGTGGCAAGAAAACTTAGATAAAAACAACAATAAGGAAGAATAGAGCCCTGGGGCACCCTACAGTGAAGAGTTTGGGAACTGGAGGTAGAAGAATAGGTGAGGACCTTGAAAGACTGATCCAATAGAAAAGAAGAAAACCAATCAAGTATATATAGTTCCAGATAGATCCAAGGAAGCAAGTTGATTTAGCAAAAGATTGTGGTCAATCAGGTCAAATGCTGCAGATAAGTCTAAAGAGATGGCAAGAGCACAGAAGCCTTCGTCTAACTGGAAGAGGATTTCGCTCAGAACGCTTGCTAGAAAAGTCACAATGCTATAGTGGGATAGGAAACCAGATTGCCTGGGATGCAGTCCAAGTGATTTCTCTGCAAAAGAGGCAAGTTGGAAAAAAACACCTTTTCAAGTACCTAAACGAAACCCAAATTAGAAACTGTCTAGGAATGGTAGGATCAAGAGAGGGCTTTTTGAGAACTTAGCAGATGACTGCTATTTTCCAAGAGAGAGGCACTTGGTCCATGGATAGACTAAGGTTGATTATGGCAAGTGCAGTTGGAAAAAGTGCCTGATGAAGTTGCTTCTACTGATTACAGTGGAGGGGGTCTAGGGGACAGTAAGAGGGTTTCATTTGGGAGATCAAGTTAAAAAGGGAAAGTAGGGGTTGTGGTTGAAATGAAGACCAAGAAGAAGATCATGAAGAATCAGTAGGGGGGGGGGGGGGGCAGGCGGCCCCAAAGAAAATGGAGGGTTAATGATCACTGGAGGAAGCAGTTTTGCAAAGTAATTTTTGAACTGAAAAATTGAGTCCATTGCTCAGCTGAAGGTTGAGCCAGATACAAGCAAGTAGAGGAAGAAATGGAAAATAAAAGATTTTGTAGAGTTCTCTTGAAATACCTATGACTGCCACAATACACTGGCTAAAACAGGTGGATTTTGCTTTCTTCAGATGGAAATTGTAGTCCTTATAACAAGTCCTTATGGAGATCAGAAAAGGATCACAATTTTTGCCATAGTCTTTCGGCTCTTCATGCTTGGTGCTTTAGGAGTCTAAGATCATGATGATACCACAGTTTTTGATCAACAGAAGAATGATGGTGAAATCGAAGGGGGGGGGGGGGCAAACGGAGTCAAAGGCAGCAACAAGAGTATAGAATGCCAATAGTCAGCCTGTTCTTCAATCGATCTAGTCCCGAGGTCAGGGGAGAATGCAAAGAGTGAGGGAGGAAGGGAAATAGGGTCATTATAAGATCCAGTAGCCCTGGGTAGCAGAGATCTTTGGTGGGAGGGGGTAGAAGAAATTAAAAAGGACCACATAATGATCAGTCCATAAGAGTGGAAGAGAAGAAAAATTGAGAGAATTAATAGGTGAAATAATTAAATCCAGAGTTTGACCAGCCTGGCGTGTCAGGAAGTGTACCCATTGCTGGAGGTAAATTGCGTTTAGAAAAGATAAAAATTAGGACACATAAGGGTAGTGAGGTGTATCAACATAGATGTTAAACTCACCTAGGATTAAAAGATTAGAGTAATGAATTGAAGAATAAGTAATGGACTGATAACAAGTACCTGAGGACTCATGATTTGGTGAAGGAGGACAATAAAGGAGCAAAACATAAACCCCCAGGTTCTATATAATGTGACTTAAGATGCGCATGCAAATCTGGTCATATTCTGGATTTGTGTATGCATCTTAATTAGTGGACAAGCCAATCAGCACATTCTACAACGTGATGCATGTAAATTGTAAGTCGCATAGTTGAAAAGGGTTCATGGCCATGAGGATGGAATGGGCTGGTCAAGGGCATTTCTAAAATCTATGTGCATTGTTATAGAATACACCTGGTCTGCACCTAATTTAGGCATAGGCATTTACACAACGTTTTACTTGGTGTAACTGCCCGTAACTAAATTTAGTCAGGTGGATGGGCACTCGACATATTCTATAAAAACGCTCAGAAATTTAGGCATATTCTATAAAGTGTGTCTAAATTTAGGTGTACATTATAGAATACGCCTTTGTGTATTTTTTTTTCAGCGCTTATCTTTTAGGTGTGATATATAAAATCCAGTCTAAAATGGAGTGGTCTTGGTGAGAAAGAGTAGTAGAATCTTTGTTTGGGAGAGAGGTTTTTGAGCAAATAAAGCAACAATTCAATAACACAAGTGAAACAGTTGAGGAGGTAGTCAGAGTGATAGGGGTCAGGACAATTATAAAACATGCTTATTAAGTTAAAACCATGGTGACGGTAAAACAAACACAACAGAAAAAAGGGGGTGGAGAGGGCCCAATGTCAAGAGATCAGTCACCACACTCAAGGGTAAGATGCTTCAGAAAAACCTTTATTTGGACCCTTGAATTTTATTTTATATTTATTGATTAGGATTTTTTTTTGTTACATTTGTACCCGCACTTTCCCACTCATGGCAGGCTCAATGCAGCTTACATGGGGCAATGGAGGGTTAAGTGACTTGCCCAGAGTCACAAGGAGCTGCCTGTGCCTGAAGTGGGAACTGAAACAAACACAAACATCATGCCACATTTAGAAATTCCTGCAGCTTACTGGTTAGCACTTATGGTTTAAGTCATACAAGACAAAATACAATTCACTCACACATGTTAGTGGGTTAGAGTTGAATCCACCCCCCTCTTTCAAGGTAGCAGCTTGAAAGTTGCACATAGCTAGGCAGACATGTTTATTAAGAAGAGAACAGCTTTGAAAGAGTTTCCGAAAACCCCTCACTTGGTTCCTTTCTAAAAATAAAACGAGTAGAGAGGTGTGGTAGCCATGTTAGTCCACTCTTAAGGTTATCAATAGAAATCAAACAAAATAAAACATGGAAAAGAAAATAAGATGATACCTTTTTTATTGGACATAATACATTTCTTGATTAGCTTTCGAAGTTTGCCCTTCTTTTTTTTACCGATCTGACGAAGAAGGGCAACCTTCGAAAGCTAATCAAGAAATATATTATGTCCAATAAAAAAGGTATCATCTTATTTTCTTTTCCATGTTTTATTTTGTTTGATTTCTATTGATAAAAAATAAAACAAAACAGGTTAGTGATGGGTTTATTTTTACATTAATTTTGGTGGCCAAATATAAGGAATTCTCTTTGTACCTGTTAGAAGAGATAGCACATCAAAATCAATTAATTTTCTTTTTGGTTAAGACAAGGTATTTTGTCAGTGTTTAATTTTCTAAAACACAGGAACAAGCACTTCTTGGCAACATTAAAGCTATAGAATGTTTTAACCTCTTAAAACTACAGGTCTTTATGCCCAATACATTATTATTGACTAGATCAAAGTAATAAGGTCTTAATATGTTAATAATGTAATATATTCAACTTCATACTTATGTCACCTCAAGTTATATTTCACCTTAGCACATTCATCATTTGTTAAGTTTCCTGCAACAGGATGGATATGAATTCATTCAAGGAGTCATATAACACCAGCAAGATGGAACTGGTGTTCAGCTCTTTCCCCTTATCTGCTGGGAAGTCCCCAAATACTTATGAAAGCCCTATTTTAAATTAAATAATAAATTCTCTAGTTGAACTTATTTATTCAAGTTCTTTTTCTTGCTCATTTATCAGAACACTCAGCACAGCAAATGTATACAAACCTGCAGTTTATTTTATTTCTGGCTATACCAGTGTAGTGTATCCAGTGGTGTGCTGGAGCAGGCTCTCACAGGCTCTCGAGAGCCATTTGTTAAGTTTTTAAGAATTTTGGGAGCCGGTTCTCCATGGCTACTTTAACAAATGGATCCCAAAATGTGGGCTTGGGCCCCTCTTGAATTCTCTTTTACTTTGCTAGCGAGAGAGAGCCCCCTGTTAACAATTTACCAGCACACCCCTGAGTGTATCACTCAGGTATAGCAAGGGAACAGTTGTTTGAACTGAACTAACAATTTAAATTACCTGAAGTAGAGGAATTTTACTCCTAAGCATTTAAATCCCTGCAATGTATGCATGCAATGGGTCAAAAGATAATGCCTTCCCACATGAACTTGTCAACGTGATAATACTCTTAGAGAAATCCAGGTGCTAAAGTCAGCTGGGGTACATAACCAAGACAGATTGCTTCTCTGCATTTCTCTTATTTATTTTAGGAGGATTAGTTTCCTCAGAGGTTTGAGCTTTAAACCTGCAAGCTCGTAGGTCTCTGCATTCCCATTCAGATTCTTAAAGGGTTAACCCTAATACTTTTTAAGATTGGAGAGATTCATTAAGACTGTGGTACAATAATAGGGAAAGGGAAATGGGACTTGATATACTGCCTTTCTGAGGTTTTTTTTGCAACTACATTCAAAGTGGTTTACATATATTCAGGTACTTCTTTAGTACCAGGGGCAATGGAGGGTTAAGTGACTTGCCCAGAGTCACATGGAGCTGCAGTGGGAACCAAACTCAGTTCCCCAGGATCAAAGTCCACTGCACTAACCACTAGGCTACTCCTCCACTCATTTGCTCATTTAACCGCTTAATAATATTCCCTCAGGCTATTTCATAACAGAGGGAATGAAAGAATGAATCTACTTACATTAGTTGACACTGCTGATGTTAGAAGATGTTTTGTAGTGCTGGGTGTGGATGTTTGTGTAGGCTTCTATTTGTTCTATTACCCGGTGTCCTTTTTGTTTTAACCAATGGCTCTGTCTGTGCGAACTGAAGTATCCTTCAGTTCTCGGTATACTAGGGGATACTGACATTTAAAATGTTAATTGTTTTGTTCTAACAACACTTAAATTACCTGATAAAGGAGATCCTTTATCCCTGTCAGGTTCTTGACAAGACCTAATTATTTTAATAAGGGGATGATTATAAACTATAGAGGAATGTATATACTATATTTTAAGATTCCTTGATAGAGAGGATAACACATGCATTTGCTGTGTTTATGTTTTTCATCACCAGAACTCTGACTGCTCACACCAAAAGGTGGAGGGCATACTTACTCTCCCCTCTGTGACATATCTTTGCTAACCTAGATCAAGAAACAGCACAGATTGCTGTGTTCACAGATAGGTGTATGCATAAAACTATACTGAACGCCAGTAGTTCACATTTTATGCTCTAAACCAGGGGCGTATCTGGAATCCGGCGGTAGGGGGGGCCACAGCCAGAGAGGGGGGGCACATTTTTGCCTGCCTCCCTCCCTCCCCCCCCCCCCCGCCGCCGCCGCCGCCTCTCTCCACCCCCTCCCCGCCGTCAACCCTCCCCCGCTGCTTACTTTTGCTGGCGCCGAGGTCCGACCCGCAATCTCCGTTTTTCGTCTTCCTCCGTGGCCATGCTTCCAGGAAGTAACGCTGCAGTGCTGATTCGTTGAATCCAGTTCGACGTCTGACGTCAGACGCCGAACTGGATTCAACGAATCAGCACTGCAGCGTTACTTCCTGGAAGCATGGCCACGGAGGAAGACGAAAAACGGAGATTGCGGGTCGGACCTCGGCGCCAGCAAAAGTAAGCAGCGGGGGAGGGTTGACGGCGGGGAGGGGGGCCAGGGCGAAATCTGCGGGGGCCCAGGCCCCTGTGGCCCCACGCAGATACGCCCCTGCTCTAAACAGACGTAATTCTGCTTTTACTTTCAAGGCCAGAAAATCTTTAAACAGTTTTATCTAGCTGCTAAGTAATTTGGAAATAGCATTTTCTGGGAGACAAACCTGCTTATTTTCGAAAGAGAAAAACGCCTATAGTGTGACCTAAATCGGGAGATAGACGTTTATCTCACAAAAACGATTAAATCAGTATAATGGAAACAAAACTTTAAGTGCATCCGTTTCGCTCGTACGCTCAGATACAAATGCCCAAATAAGGGGCATGTTGGGGGCGTGTTAAGGGCGGTGTCACGAGGTGGGTGTCTACAACGTATAACGGATAGCGAAATGACTTAGGGTGGGCGTGAACATGGGCGTCATTGCTTAGACCCGAAATAAAAGCGACCAGAGCAAGGGGGAAATCGTCTTTAGGCCCAATAGCGATTGTGTGCAGTTGGAGAGTGGCGCGATCGGTGTTGGGAGAGCTGAATTGGTGGTTGCAGAGAAAGCTGAGTGTGTGGAGTACCTGTAACGTTCGTCTGTCTGCCCTAGTCGGAACGTTGTCACCCTCACCTGCCTTTTGACCTTTCCCTACTCCTCCTCCTTGCTCTATCGATCCCTTCCCCTTCCCTTCCCCCTATCTCTCTCTTCACTGTTCCCACGTGTATATTGTATTGCCTGACTTCCCTTTGTCTCTGTGTTCCCTGTACTGTTTGGGGAGTGACTGGCCAGAGGGTGTGTTCGGAGTGAGATTCTGTGTGCTGCTGTTGTTTCAGTACTACAACTAATACTTGCACTGGTGGGGAAATGGATGCACTAAATTCACTGGTGGCTTCCATGTTAGAGGAACAGGCCACACACCGCAGGAACTATTCATGGCCCCGAGTGTTCAGGCCCCGCACCACCTTCCTACAACTCACTGACCAGGTTCAGGTTTGATAAGGCGACCATTGTACAGCTTTGTGAGCAGCTGAAACCCCTCCTTCAGCCCCAGACCCATAGGAATAACCCCATCCCTGTCCACCTCAAAGTCACTGCCTCTCTCTCTGTCCTGGCCACTGGGAGTTTCCTATCCGTATTAGCTGCTAACACAGGGCTCACTCAGGCTTCTATTTCACACTGTCTCACCCAGTTCCTGGATGCCTTTCTAACTCACACCTCTCACTACATCACTTTCCCCACCACCCCCCAGGCCCTGCACAACAACATGGCCGCCTTCTATGCTGTTGCTAGATTCCCCTCGGTCATAGGTGTGATTGACTGCACACACGTCTCACTCAGGCCCCCCCGGCCACACGAAGCCACCTACAGAAACAGGAAGGCATTTCATTCGATGAACATGCAAGTTGTGTGTGATGCCCAGGGGGAGATATTAGACATGTGTGCCAGGTACCCCGGTTCCACCCACGATGCCTACATCCTACAGCACTCGGGCATCTTCCGCAGGTTTGAGCGAGGGGAGTTCACCGGTGGATGGCTACTAGGTAAGTGCAACATGGATGTACCCATACTATATCTCCTCCACTGGCCAACCCTCCGCCTTGCCTTCCTCCACCTCACTCCACAACCCACTATCCTAATCCCCCCTCCCCCCCTGTACCTGCTCCAAGCAATACACACTCATCTATTTCATTCTACTTCTCTCCAAAGGTGACCGAGGCTACCCGCAGAGGACATGGCTCATGACCCCCATGGTGCATCCACAACCAGGGGCAGAAGAAACCTACAACATGAGGCATCGGAGCACCCGGGGGATTATTGAGCGGACCTTTGGCTTCTTGAAAAACCAGTTCCACTGTCTGGACCGGTCTGGAGGAGAGCTGCTCTACAGTCCAGAAAAGGTGGCCAAGATCTTTGTGGCATGCTGCATGCTGCACAATTTAGCCCAGCGCAGAGGACAGGCCCTCCCAGAGGAGCCACAGCCACCAGAGGAGGCCCCAGATGAGCAGGAAGAGGAGCCCCCTCCACCCCCAGCCCACAGAGCAGAGCTCACTGCTTACCAGCTTGGCGTCAGAGCCAGACAAAGACTCATAGAAACAAGTTTTGTGTGAAAGTAAGTGCACATTTATTTGTAATACTCACGTAAGTGTTACCATCACATCACACCCACCACCACCACCCACCAACCCTCACCCTCCAGTATGTGCCATCACTTTCCCCGGCCCCTCCCCTGTCCCCTCTTACCCCTCCCATGGACTTCCTTTGCAGCTGGTGCTGCAGGGGAAGTCTGTTCAGACTCCTCCGATGGGCTACTCCCACTGTCCTCCTCCGTATCCACACAGCAGCCTGCGGCTTCGGCTGCGCTGTGGAAATCCGGCCACCTTGTTGGCTGTAGCCTGGCCACAGGACCCAGAATGGGAGCTGGTTTGGTGGGTGCTGCACTAGTTGCTGCGGAGGCGCCTGATCTCAGGGCCCACCTCTTAGCTGGTGGTGGTTGCTGGCCACTGGAGGAGGAAGTGGATGGCAGGTCTTGCTGCACCACCACCGGTGGAGTAGGTGCTGTGACCTGAGGGCGCAGGCCTTCAATGCTGTGCTGCAGCTGTTCCAGTTGCTAGAGCACCTCATGGTGGGCTTGGCGCTGCGCCTGGAGCAGTTCTTGGTGGGCTTGGCGCTGCGCCTGCAGTGCTTCCCGCTGCAGCTCTAATTTTTGTTGCCGGTACTTCTCCAAGCCAACATTGTGCCGCAGCAAATCAGTGGTCAGCCGCAGGAGTTGCCTCCTTTGGCTGGAGGGCCTCTGGCGAGGAGCTGGCCCCCTATATGCATCCTCCGCATCAGAAAACTCAACCGGTGGTGGAGGTGCCGCCTCTGCTGGTGGTGCTGGTGGAGGTTGGGCCTCTAGTGCTGATTCTGCTGCTGCAGGTGGTGGAGGTAGAGGCTGGACTGCTGCTGCAGGTGGTGGCGGTAGAGGGTGCTCTGGTGCAGGTGGTGGAGGTAGAGGCTGCAATGGTGCAGGTTTTGGTGGTGGTGGTGGTGGTAGAGGCTGGACTGCTGCTGCAGGCGGTGGAGGTTGAGGCTGTCCTGCTGGTGTAGGCCTTTGTTGTGATTGGAGGCCACTAGGGCCAGCCTCATCAGAGTCATCACCTGTATAGCACAAGGGTGAGGAAGTGTGTTGGTGAAAATAACCCACTTTTGTCTTTCAGCATTCATCTACATAGCCCCACACTTGATGACACTGCAAAGAGATGGTGAGGAGGATTGGGTTTGAGACCCATGTGAACGACAGCCCTACAGGCAGCTGGGTACAGCTGGTGGACGGACAGCCAAGACAAGGACACCGCTCACAACTGTGTGGACCCGGACAAGCTGTTTGTTGTATATTAGTTAAAGTGAAGGACATTTGAGCATGTCTTGTGTTACTACTGACTTGGTACACTGCCTAAAACTGCTTTATGACCCCGATTACAGGCTCCTTAAGTTGCACGCATGTGGCCCACACTAACTAGAGCACAAAGGTGACAGAAGGAAATAGGCACAGTTTGGTGATGATGGGAAAATAGGAGGGAGTAGGGAAGGAAGAGGCCCAACGTTGTGCCACAGAGTAGTAACCTACACACACCCATAGGATAGGAGCCAAGTGTAAAGTATTATTGGGGGCGCTAAGGCCAGTGCAAATAAGCCCTCCCTGGACACCTACATGATATTTCCTCAATATTGGGGGTGCTCAAACACCCACTGAGTCTGCTCTTATGACACACATTAATACTATCACTACTCAGACACCTTACACTGTAATGAACCTGCACACACAGGACAAGTAAGAGGGAAGCCAATGACTACCATAGGAATAGAGAGTAAGGGTACAGAGCAAGTGAGAAGGGGGTAGGAGGTGAGACACCATCATAAAGGTGGGCGTTTATTCCACATACTCCTCCCCCACCTCCCTCCTCCCCCTGGCCCCAACTTGTATAACACAGTGTAGTGCAGCACAACAGATATCCCAACATCATAATGGACAACCTACCTGAGGCCTCAGGCTGGGCCGAGGTGTCAAGGGACCCGATCCCGTGGATGCCCTCCTGGGGTAGCAGGGCGTGGACCATCAGCTCCATGGGGGTGAGGTTGGCTGTGTCATGTGCTGCGGGATTGGCCCCAGCCTTCCTCCTCACATCCCTCCTCAGCTTGTGCCACTTGCGCTTACAGTCCTCCACGTCCCTTGCACAGTGGAAGACTGCATTCACCCTGTCACAGACCGCCTCCCATTCCCACTGCTTGGTGGTCGCAGCCAGTCTCTGCCCTGTGGGAGCAAACAGGTTGGTGTGCCGTTGCTGTATCTCCTGCACCAGGAGCTCCACCTCGGCATCTGAGAAATTACCCTTCCGGGTTGGGGGCTGGCGTGGCGGCATTGTACCAATGGGGTTTAGAAAATACAAAGTGGGCGTTTATATCGTCGCCAGGAACGCCCATTTTGGACGGGGGATAGGCGTGTCTGATATGGACGCTGTAATTTCGATTATACACATAATTCCTAAACTTGCCCAGCTGAGATAGCGATTTGGAGCTCCTGATTTCGATTATGGGTAGATAAATATGGGCGTTTTCACCTGCCTTCCCGTTCTTGATTGCCATTTAAAGCGCCAGTTCTGATTCACATGAGTTCTCACGTGTTACCCACATTTATATTAAGATTTGTGTTTGGCAAGGTATGCTTCGGGACACCTGTGTATTTTGGGGGGTTGTTATTTGTGGTTGCCCTCAGCCCACAATGCTTCCGTATCCATCCTTTGGCCCTCTTCCTGTCTCCCATTCTCTGTGCCTGGTTGTAGCAGGCAGTCTGTGGGAGCTAAGAAATTGCTACAATCGCTCCAAATCAGGCACCCCTCCCTCGGTAAGGGTCATTTCACTGAGGCAGATGTCCAGCTAATGTTCCAGAAGATAGAAACAGACGTTCATGGTAAGCTCTTATTTCTCTGCCACCTCTTCTCTTTCTGCTCATTATCAAGGAGTGTGCATTCACTGTATGTAGTCTGCAGTCATGGCTTAGCTTTCTTTTCAGCAGGTTCCTGTGCACTGGTTGGAGGCCATCAGCCCCGTACTGTGTGGTTCTGCCAGGTCCTCAATGCTGTGGGCCAGCTGGTGCAGCTGCTGTATTGGTTCCCGGTAGGTTCAATCCTTTGTTTGTGTGCTGAACCCCAGTCCCCATTTATAAAATGGCCACCCATTCACACTTTTGATAGGAGAGGGAGGGGGAACTATATAGGCAAATCAGGTTTTTAGCACAGTATTGAACACAGTCCTACAAACCTCCATAGTTCTAGAACAACATTTCTAACATGTAGGCTGTAAACTAGTTTCAAGGTGGCCACAGGTAGTGCCTATTGAGCCCTTAAGACATGGTGAGGGAGAGAGTTTGTGGTAACAGGTGCAAACCCAAATTACCTGCAGGTAGCTACAACCTGATGGCTGCCGTGGTCTAGTGGTTAGATCACCAGCCTTGTAATCACAAGGTTGCCAGTTCAATTCCCACTCCTGCCCTTTGTGATCTAGAGCCAGCCACTTTAACCCTCCATTGACTCAGGTACAAACTTACAGTCCTCCTGGGACAGGGAAAGACCTGGAATGTAGGTCACCTTGACCTCCTACTTAAAAAAAGGTGTGAGCGAACACCATATTTATTTGTGCCCTTCTGTAACTCTTGTATTATATTGCAACTGTGATGCAGTAAGCCTCCATCTAATGGTTTTGCCATTGTTTTCCCTTTTCTACTCAGCACTATATAGCATTGCAGATGCATAGAATGTGAAAAGATGAGGCAGGTGTTTGTAGGTCCTTGGTGGACCCCCCCCCCCCCCACCACCAATTTGGTATGCTTGTGGGTAAGGGTGTCTGGTGATCACACTGAGGACACATCATGTATGTGCTACCTAGGGTTATGTGCAAGAGTGTACTTGGCAGATCACAAGTGCTAGACAACAAATCTATTATTAATGCCACTCTGTGCTGTGGGGCTGTATGGTAAGGGGGAGGGAGAGAGGCTGGATGGCCATTTGTGTCCCTCAACAGTAAATAGCCATCCAGCCTCCGCAGCCCACCCCCCTGCACATAGGGCCATGGAGGTTGGAATGAACAGGTGGGCTTCTGTATGGGCACCATTATCACAGAAATGCATCAGCTTTCTCATTCACACTTCACATTTCATGCAATGCATATTGCTGCCTCCTCTCACATCAACAGCACCATGTGGTTATATGTAATGCACAATGCACACACTGTTAGTTAAAATGTGAAAAATAATCTTTATGTACAGACCCCAACATATTCCCCCCACACCCACCCCTACAAATTCCCCCCCCGCACAAAAATTCCCCAACACCCCCACAAAAATTCCCCAACACCCCTACATACCCCCATCCCCCCTCCAACATTTCTTCCCCCCAACATACAAACACCCCACCCACCCACCCAACAACCCCCCCAAAATACACACTGTCACCCCCCCCTCCTCCCTCCCCCCCCCCCGTCTAGGACGGGTGGCCACGGCCTCTACTCAAGGCCCTCTGTAGCAGGGTAATGAGCAGCAGCAGCAGCACCACCCTGAGTAGGCCCTGCAGCTGCTCATTACCCTGCCGTATGTGTCGTAGCTCCTGCAGCACCTGGTTCTGGCCATCTACCAGGTGCTGCAGCACCTGGTTCTGGCCATCTACCAGCTGCTGCAGGAGCCGCACAACAGTCGCAGGGCCAAGGACTGGAGGTGGCCCAGGGGACCCAGATGATGGCCCACGGGATGGAGGTGGCCCAGGCGATGGTGCTGCCTGAGGCAATGGAGGTGCCTTAGGGGATGGAGATGGCCGAGGGGAGGGAGATGCCCCAGACGGAGCTGCAGGTGGGGAGGGGTCCTCCTGAATGTCCTCATCAATGATGAGGACCCCCTCCTCCTCCTCCTCCTGGTGGGCCTCCTGGCCTGGCTGCTGCTCCTCCTCCTCCTCCTCCTCCTCCTCCAGGTGCCCCTCTTGGCCTGCCTCCTCCTCCTCCTCCTCCTCCTCCTCCTGGCCTGGCTCCTCCTCCTGCAGGTGGCCCTCCTCGTCAGCCTGCTCCTCCTGCTGGTGATGGAGCCCTGTGTATGTAAACAGAGTATGGATGAGATGAGCACATGCAACATGGCTTGCATAGTGCTGTAGCTGGGTGACCTGAGCCAGGGGATGGGGGAAGGTGTGAGGAGGTGTGGCCTATACCCATGGGGGACTGAGATGCATCAGATGACATGACAGGGAACCCTGGAAGCTGCACTGACAAAAAACACACAGGACATGTTGGCAGACCACACTCATTGGGGACCAGCATGTATGCATTGTGAGATGCAACGAGGGTTTAGTGACCTGTTTTTGTTGTTTTAAAGGGGGGGGGGGGCGGTGGGAAGGGTGTTTAGCACATTACTTTTATGTGAGGGAGGCCATGACATCCAGTTAAAGTAGGGCCTCAGGCAGGTCTACCAGGACACACTATCCACCCACCCCAGAAAGGGGGAGACTAAAGTGAGGCATGTCATCTCATTCATCTGGGGGGAGGGGGGATGGTCGTTGGAAGTTGCAGCCACAGTCATGGCACCCGCAACCTGCATCCTTGATCTGGGACCAATAAATATGTTATTACTTATTAGTTGGCTATTAGCCACATATTGTACAGGATATTTGCATTAATCAATAAATATATTTACAAATCAGTACAGGTGTCCTGTTTTTGAATACTTATGGCGAGCCCTGAGGTGCCGTCGCACTGCCCGGATGAGCTCGGGCCTCTCCCGCCTCACACGGCGGAACCTCCTCCGTAGGGACTCCAGGTCCCGGTGAACACCGAAGCGTCTGTAAGATATAAGTTTGTAGAGCAGGAGTCAGGGGATGGTCCTTCTTGCCCTCTACACACACATTCATTTTGTTATTCAAATAGCAGAGAGAGGGTCAACACTGTGTGTGTGTGGGGGGGGGGGGGGGGGGGATCACCTCCATTGGTCCAGATTCATAGAAGCCACCTTTGTACAATTTTTGGGGGTGCTACCCCCAGTGGAGATCACCCCTCCCTGGATCCATACAAGGCATTTATTCTATATTGGGGGTGCTCAAGCACCCACAGCAGCCACCGAGTTGGCTCCTATGCAGATGATGCCATACAGGTGGCCATGAGGCCAGAAAGTACCGTTTGTATGCATTATAATTTATGCTTGTAAAACTACTTTATATGTGTTAGCATTACCCTGTTGTCAAGTATAGTATACGTTTAATTGGTATAATGTTTCCACTATTCCAATGTGTTGTAAGCCACATCGAGCCTGCAAAGAGGGGTGGGAAAATGTGGGGTTCAGAGGCAAGAAATAATTAAATAAGGAAATACATAATTGTAGGGTTGTGGGAATGGTCATCCTTTCAAGAACATACATTTTATTAGTGATTGTGTATGTACCCATAGTACTCATTATCCTTGCATGCACACTCCAGTTACTGGCTACATTGATGAGGGAGGGAGCTGTTATATGTGTAAGTACAGGGGGGGGGGGGGGCAAACACTTACCCCTCCAGCCTCTCCCTGATGTGGGACCAGGCTCTCATGGCCTGGAGCCTGGGAGGCAGGTGGTGGTGGGTGATGAAGAGCCTGTGCCGGTGCCTAAGGCATAGCCGCACCAGCAGCAGGCTCTCCTCCTCAGTGAAATTTGGCTCCCTCCTTAAATTCGCCATTTTTTCACTGAGAATAGGTGTGGGAAAACAAGTGCCTTATATGGACGTCCTTGCGTGACGGACGTCGTTTCATGCACAGCTCCATATATGGATGACCATCCCATATATGGCCCTATCAGCACGTGGACGCCGTCGAAAGCATAGATGTCTTTGACGTGCATGCCTGGTTGTTATGCGTGCGGAACTTGCCTTATATAGGTGAGTATGAAGCACCCGACCCTTTTCACATATACACAATATGCATATAGCTGCATGCAGTTCCGGACATCCAGAAAGGGCACATATGAGGAATATTCGGTGGAGCAGCATGATCTTTCTGCAGTTGACGCGTATAAACGTTCCTCATATTTTCCCGTACCTGGATGTCCAGAACAGCATGTACTGTACATGCGGGACACCTATGTACATTCTTTTACACACTTTCTGATTTGGGCGTTTGCACCTGCGATAATCGAATGTGTTAGGGTGCCCAATTTAGTCACGCTTATGCGCTCCTCATTTGGTGGTTTTGCTACAGGGATAATCGATTATCGAAAAACGCCCATACTATTTTCCGATTATACATGCCTGATTTTGGATGTTTTCGTAAGGACGTCCTATTGCGTACTTGGATGCCCTTTCGATTATGCCCCTCAAAGGCTGTTTATGTAGCTTTTATGACATTATACCTAACTCAGGGATACTTTTACAAAGACGCGCTGAAAAATGGCTTGCGGTAGTGTAGGCACGGGTTTTGGGTGTGCGATTCTCCATTTTTTAGCGTGCCTGTAAAAAAGGCCTTTTTAAAATTTTTGCTGAAAATGGACGTGCGGCAAAATGAAAATGACCTAGCAGTAAAGACTCACGCAGTAACCGGTCGGTAATGACCTTCGCGTGCCAAATGCCACTTGGCGTGCATCCATTATGCGCTCCCGAGAATAAAAAATATTTTTTAGATGTATTGGACACACGTCAAAAATGAAATTACCACAGGACTCACGCGGTGGTTGGGCGGTAACTCCATTTTGACGTGTGTTGGGCACGCATAGACGCTTATGCAGCTCAGTAAAAGGACCCCTCAGCTGGAAAGCACCTTATGGACAAGTGCTATACAGTGGGTCCTAGATTACATGTACCATAGGTAATGGTTTTATTAACTAGAGCTTATATTGAGATTCCTACCATACCAGATGTCAAACATCTTTTTGTCTTGGCAATTCTTTGTAACACATAATGGATTGAAAGGGCTCAAACCTTCCTAAATCTACCTGTGACTAGCGTTTAGTGCACTTATCATTTAGGGGAATCTCAAACACTCACCAGCTGATATTATTTTATCGAGTGAGGCACATGCCTTCCTGAGTTCCCTTATTGAATGGACTCCTAAATTATTAGGGTCCAGTATTTCAGCATAGCTAGGCACTAGCATATAGACTCATTGGTTTCTAAATGAAAACATAACAGTCTCTTATCCCCCCATGCTAAAAGATAGTCCACAGGGCTGCGAAAGTAATAACGCATTAGATAACATGTGCTCTAGTTTAAGGTAATTGGGAATATTGTCTCTCTCCTTCCACCTCAGCAAGTGACTTGTCAATTTCCTGTCTAGAAGGATATGCTGCTTTGCAGATAGCTTATAGCTAGGGGTGCGACTAATTTATTTATTTATTTATTTATTTATTTATTTATTTATTTATTTGTTGCATTTGTATCCCACCTCTTTGCAGGCTCAAAGTGGCTTGCAATACATCATGAGTAGTGGAAGAATGTTAGTAATATAAACATTTAGTATTGCATGTTGTTTCAAAAAGCAACAAACCATTTATATTTACTGAAGAATTAACTGACCTGTGGTAGTCCCTAGATTGCATCTTTCCTAGGGTCACAGATCATCAACTCAGTGTGATATGACAAGAAAGAGTTAATTCTTGCTTACCTTAATGTTATTTAGAATTGGATCCTGCAGGTTTATGATTTTTCTTATCATCCTTTCTTTGCCCAATGTTCTCCTGCTCTGGTCTCTGAGGGTCCCACACCCTCTATGAAAGGGTTCACCTATTCACCCTGAGCCCTTCTTTGGTTCAACTGGAGCCATGGGGTGCTATAGGAGAAACACTAGGAGACATTACAGGCCGAACCATTAATTGTTTTGTACTCACAACATTTGGGTTGTTTGACAGGACAGAAATATCCATACAGCTTTGATTTTTCTTTTGCACTGCAAATTACCTGGCAGGTGGAGGATATTTAAATAAATGTGTGTGCTATGAACTCTTCATCTGAGGAACTGTCAGTCCTTTTACAGACCTGATTTTGTTCCAAATCACCTCATGTGGGCTTTGGTTTAACATTATTAGGTTGTGCAGAGAGGCCAGGCTTTGACTCTCTGTCATACTTTTTTTCTGCTGAGCACTGAAGCTCAGGCTTGGAGGAGGAGAATGAATCAACCCCTCTCTTTACACCAGCCATGAAGGCTATGTCCTTTAAATTCTCTTTTAGACCTGCATTTAAAGGCACTAATTTCACTTCACAGCAGAGACATCTCCACAAAATGAGGCCGATGTAGGGAAAACGTGGAGGAAGCCGCAAAAAGTCAAATAGTGAACCCATATATTTGTCCAAAAAATGCTTTAAGGGCCATTATAAACTCTAAGTGAGAATTCAATCATCACAAACCAGTGGGGAATTTGTTCCAAAGAACAGGGCCAGCAACAGAAACATTGTTTTCCAGAGGGTGGCTAAAGTTACTACTTGCAAGGCAGGCACAGTGAGAAGATGCAAAATAGAGGAGTAAAGTATCCGAGTGGGAGTGTAGGGTAATAGATACTGAGACAAAATGGGGGGTGGAGGGGGGGAGGTTAGCCAGAAGTGATGGTTTTGTGAACTAAAATCAGAATTTTCTATTGAAATAGACATACACACAAGTAGCCAGTGTTCTTATCTCAGGAGGGGAGTGACATGGTTGTATTTGTGGCTGCCAGTAATCAACTTGACTGCTATATTCTTTATTGACTCTTCTTTTATACATAAGTATTATACATAGACTCCATGCTGTCATGGTCTAAAGATAAAATAATGAATAGGATGGGGAAAATTTTTAAAAGTAAAAAGACTGTTGGCACGAATGTTGACCACATAAGTCTTTTTTGGTTATGGATTTTTGTGATATGCACAGGAAATGATAAAATCATTGACTAATTCAAACATTTGGAGTAGGTTTGACTAACTTGCTGAATATTCAATTTTTTTTTACCACTTTGTTTTACTCTCACATGAACAAACAGGGGACAGTCTACTGCAGAAGCAGAACAGACAACCAAATAGCAGCAGCGATCCAAAGAAGGACAAACACAGCAAGAGTTTATCCAAAGGTGAACTTTAATGGAAACAGGACCCAACCTGGTCAAGTATCAGAAAAATTTGTCAGGGGTCACATAGGTTTCCGTAATACATTCACAGATTCAATGCATGTACTGCAATACCTGCACAGAAAAAGCTCTGGTCCAATTCCAAAAGTCAGTAGCCAACAAGTCTCCAGTCCAAATTCTGTGCTTTTTGAATTTGGGCTGGAGAGTTGATGGTTACTGACTTTTGTGAATGTATTGTGGAAACCTATGTGACCCCTGACAGGGCCATCTTTTGAAATACCAAATGTAATTGTGAAATATATGGTTACCCAACTAGTTTCTCGTTGAAACATAAGAAAGCATGGATTGTATAAGTGCCAGGATAGCACAAATGACCACATACTTTTTACCTACTGTTCTTTTGTGGGTGATTTAAGAAGGTAAAAATGTATGTGGAGCTTTGAAATTGACAGGTAGGTAAGCATACTGTTTAATAACCCAACCAAAACATATAGACATACACATCTACTTTCCTTTATAGAATACCAGTATAGCAGGGAAAATACACATATATAATTTAGGTGTCAGCATTTACACCAGTCATAGAGCAGATTAAAGGGTTCTTTTTCAAAGGTGAGCTATCGTTTTTAGCGCATGCATTAAATATGCATGTGCCAAATGCTAGAGATGCCCATATATTCTGATGTACGTCTTTAGCGTTTAGTGCGTGCTAAAAATGCTAGCACACCTTTGTAAAAGGACCCCTAAATGCTTGCATCTAGATTGCTAAAAAAAAAGTGTGCTCATTTTTGCATTGTTGTTTTTGTGTATGGAAATTTACTCCTTGGGAAATTAAAGGTCTCCTTTACCAAACTGTGGTAAAAAGTGACCTTAGCATGTGATTGTGCAGGTCATTCCTGTGCGCTAAGGCTATTTGTACCGCAGGGTAAATTGGCCGAATTTCTGCTTTTTTTCCATGAATGGCTAAACGCTAATTATCCCATTAGTGTATGACCATCAGCGCATAAGCCCCTATCACCACATTTGTGTAGGTGGTAAGCCTCACATGCTAACCATGTGCTAATTGGTTAGTGTACAGGCAGTGTACCTGGACTAACCAATTAGCACACAACACGCCTACTCCCCATCCCCCGAACCACTCCCAGTACTAAAAAATAAAATCTATTTTTTTAGTGGTGGGTCGCACACACTGATGCCCCACGGTTAGGCATTTTAAGCTACAGTAAGCACATATTAGTGTTTACCACAGCTTAGAGATGCGAAGGCAGTAGAACGAGAGGACATAAAATGAGATTGATGGGGGGCAGACTCAAGAAAAATGTCAGGAAGTATTTTTTCACGGAGAGAGTAGTGGATGCTTGTAATGCCCTCCCGGGGGAGGTGGTGGAAACGGAAACGGAATTCAAACATGTGTAGGATAAACATAAAGGAATCCTGTTCAGAAGGAATAGATCCTAAGGAGCTTAGCCGAGATTGGATGGCAGAGCCGGTGGCGGGAGGCGGAGATGGTGCTGGGCAGACTTATACAGTGCCAGAGCCGGTGGTGGGAGGCGGGACTGGTGGTTGGGAGGCGGGGATAGTGCTGGGCAGATTTATATGGTCTGTGCCCTAAAAAGGACAGGTACAAATCAAGGTAAGGTATACACAAAAAGTAGCACATGTGAGTTTATCTTGTTGGGCAGACTGGATGGACCACGCAGGTCTTTTTCTCCCATCATCTACTATGTTACCACAGCTTAGTAAAATGACCCCTAAATGAAGAATAGTGTATAATAAAAGTATTTTGTTGGTTCTTAACATGAATTTTGTATTACTGCCTAAATGTAAATATTTTGCAGATTATGTTTTATAATAGTAGTGTAAATGTAGATAATTAGGCTTGAATTACTGTAAAAACATATATATCCCTTTCTTATACATAGCAAGCATGTGTATGTGAAGTGTTATGCTAATGTATAAGAGTATTACATTTATTTAAAATCACTTAAATTCCACCCACCCACAGTTCTGAGTGGAAAATGCAAAATTAATACTGAATGTAAACGTGAATGTTTGTAACACAGAGTCATTTGAATGTAAGAAAGGTAAGTTTAATTTGTTGAATAAGATGCATACTATGAATTGGATTGTAGACATTATTCTATTCTATTCCTGAGCATTTATTTATTTATTTATTTAACACATTTATACCCCACATTTTCCCACTAGTTGTAGACTCAATGTGGCTTACACATAACCGTAGGTAGGCTACAGTTCAGAAAAGTACAATTAAACAATGTAATAGTAAGATAGTAATCAAATAGGTATCATATAAAACAGCAAAGATAATATTATTAACCAATAAAGCCCAAAATATGTCCAAAAGCAGCATAATCTAAGATTAAAGGGCTCATTTTTGAAAAAGAAAAACATCCAAAAAGCAGCACAAGATTGCAAAGAGCTGCAGTGGGATTTGAGGGGGGCATCTCTGGTTCTCAGCCTGCTGTTCTAACCATTAAACTACTCTTCCACTCCTAATAATGGCTGGTATAAGTGGCCATGCTTAAAACATAGGTGCATATTTGTCCTGTTATGCTAATATTCTATAAAGAAAAGTAGGCACATATGTTTCTTTATAGAATAGGCTCCAAAAAGGTGCTTTCTTGGCACTCAGAAATAGATGGACTGTTATAGAATTACCCCATAGCTTCTGTGTTTACTTCTCAGGCAAGATCCCTTGGAATATTTACATAGGGGCCCTTTGCATACAGCTGCATCCAAAGATGTTTTTAAAACTTAGAAATGAAGCGAAAAGAGAGGTTTAGAAACTGCAAAAGATACAGTTCTAGATTTTAATTATTAGTCAAAAACAGAGCCAGTCCAATATCCTGTGCAATTTCAAAAAAGCATATCTGATACAAAAGGCTTTAATTTTTTGCAGAATTTGGAAGGGGATGGGGGGATCCATACAAAATGTTATCAACAAAACTGCACTGGAAAAGCGCTATTGAACATTTCTTTGAAGCTCAGATTTAGAAGCTTGAGGCAAAAATGTCACCGTGGCTTTTGGTGGGAAGGCTTTTCCATGTGGCTTTTCACACAGTATGTGCTATATAAAAACAGTGCTTGTAAAACGTCTTGTAGACTTTTCATTTGCATTTTTGGCCTTACTTTTCTCTCAGACTTAACCTGACCCATAGTCCTCTGCTCAGTGAAATTGCTTGCTGTTAAAAAGGGGTTCCAACAAGTCTGACCTGTTTGCTTCATAAAATGACAACTTCTGATCTCATCTAAATGATGTTTTAAATGAAAATGCATCTGAGTATGTGTATTGCAAATACACTTTTTTATACTATTGGAAAACTGAGCCCAGAAGCTTTCTAATTATATATTTTTTAATTGTAAACAATTAGTTGCTGTGATATCAAGTCTTAAAGGTGACAATGGGATATGAGTCATTTGCAATAAACCAAAATGGTGAAAAAAGGACATTTTTTAAAGAAAAATAAAGCTAAAAGGTAATCATGTTCCCTCAGATCATGTGCTTGCCACAATGGCTGCAGAGCAAAACAGTTGTATTCTGTAGACCCTATTTATTAAAGTGCAGAAAGATTTTGATGTTACCACATGTTGGGCCGCCCAAAATTAGATGCTGTTAAGATCCGCACTAAGCGCCAATTCTAGAAAGGGAAAGCGGTAAAACTAGAGGACACGAATAGAGGTCGTGGGGTGGTAGACATAGGAGTAATGTCAGGAAATTCTTTTTCACGGAGAGGTGGTTGATGCGTGGAATGCCTTCCCAAGAGAGGTGGTGAAGAAAATACACGGTGACGGAATTCAAAAAGGTATGGGATAAACACAAAGGATCTCTATTTAGTAAATGAATGGTATAGAAAACAAAACTTAAATGGTCACATATGTGTTTGCATGTCGCGTGGCACTTAGATGGCAACTCCGGCTATGAAGTAATAAGTCCAGTGTCAGGCAAGCTTGTACGGTCTGTGTCCTGTATATGACAATCCAGTTTAGGATGGGCTGCAAAGGGCTTTGACCGAAACTCCAGTAATTTGGGACAGTGCCGGGCAGATTCTTACTGTCTGTGTCCTGCAAGTGGCAAGACGAGTTTGGTTAGGCTGGAGTGGGCTTCGACGGCAACTTCAGTAGTTGGAACCTAAGGCATAGGCGTAGTTTGACTGTTTCATTTGGGGGGGCAAAGAATGGGCGGAGCATATTAGCATATCATTTGCATATATACATATGCAAATGAATATGCTAATGTGGAGGAAGGAATTGAATTTACAGGCAAAATATCACAGATGCACATTTCAAAAAGCTGACACATTTCAATTAATAAATTATGAATAAAATACTTTTATCTACCTTTGTTGTCTGATCATTTAGTTTTTCTATTCGCTTTGGTCCCAGTGTCTTCTGTTTTATTCAGTGTCTTCTTTCCAGTCGGCTTCCCTCTGCTCCCCACCCCTCGCAGTCCCATCCATCTCTTGCTCCTTCCCTCTGCTCCCCACCCCTCGCAGTCCCATCCATCTCTTGCTCCTTCCTTCTGCTCCCCACCCCTCGCAGTCCCATCCATCTCTTGCTCCTTCCCTCTGCTTCCCACCCCTCCCAGTCCCATCCATCTGTTGCTCCTTCCCTCTGCTTCCCACCTCACCCAGTCCCATCCATCTCCTGCTCCTTCCCACCCCTCCCAGTCCCATCCATCTCCTGCTCCTTCCCTCTGCTTCCCACCCCACCCAGTCCCATCCATCTCCTGCTCCTTCCCACCCCTCCCAGTCCCATCCATCTCTTGCTCCTTCCTTCTGCTCCCCACCCCTCGCAGTCCCATCCATCTCTTGCTCCTTCCTTCTGCTCCCCACCCCTCGCAGTCCCATCCATCTCTTGCTCCTTCCCTCTGCTTCCCACCCCACCCAGTCCCATCCATCTCCTGCTCCTTCCTCTGCTTCCCACCCCTCCCAGTCCCATTCATCTCCTGCTCCTTCCCTCTGCTCCCCACCCCTCCCAGTCCCATCCATCTTCCCTCTGCTCCCCCCCCCGCGAGGTCCAAGATGGTGACTCCGTTTACCCCCTCTCTTCCTCCCTCCCTCCCTCCGCTGCAGGCAACAGTCTTCAGCTTTTTCAGCGTTCCTGGCAGCGGTAGCGATGTACACGCTGCCTTCGGTCTGCCCCGGAAGCCTTCTCTTCAAGTTCCTGTTCCCACCTATGCGGGAACAGGAACTTGAAGAGAAGGCTTCGGGGCAGAGCCAAAGGCAGCGTGTACATCGCTACCGCTGCCAGGAACGCTGGAAAAGACTGCTGCCTGCGGCAGAGGGAGGGAGGAAGAGAGAGGGGTAGACGGACACGCTCCTCTCCATCCGCTACTCCGCTTGGCTTCCCTGCCCTCTCTGTCTGCGTCCCGCCTTCCTCTGACGTCAGAGGAAGGCGGGACGTAGAGAGAGCAGGAAAGCCAAGCGGATGGAGAGGAGCGTGTGCGTGCATATGTTTTTTTTTTTAACTAATGGCGCGGCGGCGCCTCATCGTCGTTTGGGGGGGGGCATTGCCCCCCCTCGCCCTCCCCAGTCTACGCCTATGACCTAAGGATAGGGCCGGACGGACTTCTATGGTCTGTGCCCCAGAAATGCCAAAGAGAGACAATGATCAAGTTTTTTATATCACATTCATTATTGGTTTAATCATGACTTGATAACGAGTGTGACTGTTGGGCAGACTGGATGGACCGTTCAGGTCTTTATCTGCCTTCATTTACTATGTTACTATGTTTATACACTAGTGCTTCATGCAGATTCCCACACCAAACTTTCAACATGAGGGCTTACACCTGCTGAAAGCTGGTGTAAATTCTTGTGTCCAACTGGTGGCAGATGGTAATGTAAAGCCAAGTATTCTATAACATTATGCCTAATTTCTGGGAACACCCCTGACCCCTATATTTCTCTTTGTATTATTTATAAAGGAGGTTCTTGGTGCAGATGAAGTGGCTCATATAAGTTTGTGAGAGCAATTTAGCTCCAAACTGAACTTTGAGGCTATACCTCCTTTTCTATGGAAAAATCACCTTTTCTGTGAATCCATTTGAAAGGGTTCAACTAGCATTTAGGGTTCTGTAGTGTTTTCGGTTATTGATTGAAAGCTCTTTTTCTTTTGTGTTTTGAAATATCTCTGACTTCAGTGCTGGGGAAAACAGTGTAAAATGTAATAAAGAATAAAATTATGGAACACGTGGAGGGGCATTTTCTAAAGGGACGTCCAAGTTGCGATTTGGACATCCTTGCTAAATGGCAAAATCTAGGGGTGGGGAAACCCGTATTTGGACGTCCATCTTTCATTTCGAAAATACCGTCAGGGATGTCCAAATCCTTAAATTTTGCTGTCCCTAGATTTGGATGTCCCTAGACATAGACGTTTCTGATTTTCGGCGATTTTCAAAACCAAAGACGTCCATGTCAGAAATGACCAAATTCAAGCCATTTGGTCATGGGCGGAACCAGCATTTGTAGTGCACTGGTCCCCCTGACATGCCAGGACACCAACCAGGCACCCTAGGGGGCACTGCAGTAGACTTTATAAAGTGCTCCCAGGTACATAGCTCCCTTACCTTGTGTGCTTAGCCCCCCAAAACCCACTATCCCCAACTGTACACCACTACCATAGCCCTTATGGGTGAAGGGTGGCACCTAGATGTGGGTGCAGTGGGTTTGTGGTGGGTTTTGGAGGGCTCACTGTTTCCTCCACAAATGTAACAGGTGGGGGGGGGGGGTGGAGCTGGGTCCGCCTTTCTAAAGTGCACTGCACCCACTAAAACTACTCCAGGGACCTTCATACTGCTGTCACGGACCTGAGTATGACATCTGAGGCTGGCATAGAGGCTGACACGACATATTTTTAAAGATGTTTTTTGAGGGTGGGAGGGGGTTAGTGACCACTGTGGGAGTAAGGGGAGGTCATCCCCGATTCTCTGCAGTGGTCATCTGGTCATTTCGGGCACCTTTTTGTACCTTAGTCGTAAGAAAAACAAGTCCAGGTGAAAACGTCCAAGTGTCAGGGACGTCCTTGTTTCTTTCGATTATGGGTCAAGGGCATCCAAGTGTTAGGCACACCCCACCTTCGCTATACCTCTGACACGCCCCCTTGAACTTTGGCCGTCCTTGCAACGGAGTGCAGTTGGGGATGTCCTAAATCGGGTTTTGATTATACTGATTTGGATATCCCTGAGAGAAGGACGTCCATTTTCTGATTTATGTCGAAAGACGGACGTTCTTCTCTTTTGAAAATGAGCCCAATAGACAAACATGGTTTAATGGGACAGATTCAGCAATTTGCTTCATTTCTTTGAAGGCATAAATAAATGTGGATAAAGGTGAGCCAGTTTATATAGTGTATCTGGATTTTCAGAAAGATTTTGACTAAATTCATAACGAGAGACTCCTCAGAAAATTAAAACGTCATGGTATAGTAGACAATGTCCTTCTGTGGATTAGGAATTGGCTATTGGTCAGAAAACAGAGGGTAGAGTTAAATAAACCATTTTTCTCAATGGAGGAGGGTGAATAATGGAGTGCCACTGGGATCTGTACTGGATTCTGAAAAATGAAATGATGAATGAGGTGATTAAATTTGTAGATGACACAAAACTATTCAAAGTTGTCAAAACACATGCAGATTGTGAAAAATTGCAGGAAGACATTAGGAAACTGGAAGACTAGGCTTCCAAATGGCAGATAAAATTTAATGTGGACAAATGCCAAGTGATGCACATTGGGAAGAATAATCCAAATCATAGTTACCTGATTCTAGGGTCCACTTTAGGAGTCAGCACTCAAGGAAAAGATCTAGGTGTCATTGTAGACAATACACTGAAATCTACTGCCCAGTGTGCGGCAGCGGTGGCCAAAAAAAACAAACAGGATGCTAGGAAATAATAGGAAAGGAATGCAAAATAAGACCAGGAATATTATAATGCCTCTGTATTGCTCCATAGTGCAATCTCACCTTGAGTATTGCATTCAGTTCTGGTCACCGTATCTCAAAGATATTGTAGAATAAGGTTCAAAGAAGAGCTACCAAAATGATAAAGGGGATGAAACTCCTCCCATATGAAGAAAAGCTAAAGAGATTAGGGCTCTTCAGCTTGGAAAAGAGACAGCTGAGGGGGGATATGATTGAGGTCTATAAAATCCTGCGTGGTATAGGGCAGGTAGAAGTGAATAGATTTTTCACGCTTTCAAAAAGTACAAAGACCAGGGGATATGTAATGAAATTACATGGAAATACTTTTAAAACAAATAGAAGAAAATGTTTTTTTACTCAAAGAATACTGAAGCTCTGGAACTCATTGCTGGAGGATATGGTAACAGCAGTTAGCTTATCTGGGTTTAAAAAAGGTTTGGACAAGTTCCTGGAGGAAAAGTCCATAGTCTGTTAGTGAGATGGATATGGAGAAAGTCGCTGCTTGCTTTGGGAATGGTAGCATAGAATGTTGCTACTAATTAGGTTTCTGCCAGGTACCTTTGACCTAGATTGGCCACTATTGGAAGCAGGATTCTGGACTTGATGGACCATTGGTCTGATCCAATATGGCTATTCTTATGCTCTATGTTTGTATGACCTACCCATGCCCTTTCCATGTCCCTCTCATGGCCATGCCCCTTTTTGAGCTGCATGTTAATAATTTAAGACACAGAGCAAGGATGAAAATAGGAGAAGACCAATACGATTCCAACTCAAGGGTAAAAAAGCAATTTTATTAGTTGAACTCAACGCAGATCTGTGTTTCAGCACAGGAGCCCTGCCTCAGGAATCAACAAATCAGTGTCCTTGGTAATGCAAATACCAACATAGCAAAATATTTTGTGCTGCAACAAAATTGCAGGTTTCAAAAAATGTGGTCACAAGGAATAGCAATGTTATAAAATATGGCCTAAGGTAGATGTGTGCCAATTAATGCCAATAGTTGATTGTAAGTACCTAATTAATAAACTAATTTACATATGTAACTGGGATCCTAACTGTGTGTGTGTGTATATATATATATATTCTCCTCCCTCCCCAGCCCTCCCCGCTCCCATGTCAAACTTCCACTCACTCTAAAAATGAAGTCGCAGGCAGCGGTGAACTGGTGGGTGGCGCTAGTAAAAGCAGCAAGCTCAACTCCGTCGTCCTTTGCTTCCCTGCTGCCCTCTCAGCATCCCGCCCATCCTCGTGGAAAGGAAATGACATCAGATGAAGGCGGGACGCTTCCTCTGATGTCATTTCCTTTCCACGAGGGCGGGCGGGAAGCTGAGAGGGCAGCAGGGAAGCGAAGGATGACGGAGTCGATCTTGCTGCTTTTACTAGCACCACCCACCAGTTCACCGCTGCCTGCGACTTCATTTTTAGAGTGAGGGGAAGTTTGACATGGGAGCGGGGAGGGCAGGGGAGGGAGGAGAATCACTGGCCATGGGAGAGGGGAGGGAGGAGAATCGCTGGCGAGGGGATGGCAGGGAAGGGAGGAGAATCGCTGGCCATGGGAGAGGGGAGGGAGGAGAATCGCTGGACGTGGGAGAGGGGAGGGAGGAGAATCGCTGGCCATGGGAGAGGGGATGGCAGGGGAGGGAGGAGAATTGCTAGCCATGGGAGAGGGGAGGGAGGAGAATCGCTGGACATGGGAGAGGGGAGGGAGGAGAATCGCTGGCCATGGGAGAGGGGATGGCAGGGGAGGGAGGAGAATTGCTAGCCATGGGAGAGGGGAGGGAGGAGAATCGCTGGACATGGGAGAGGGGAGGGAGGAGAATCGCTGGACGTGGGAGGGGGAGGGAGGAGAATCACTGGACGTGGGAGAGGGGAGGGAGGAGAATCGCTGGCCATGGGAGAGGGGATGGCAGTGGAGGGAGGAGAATCGCTGGTCATGGGGATGGCAGGGGAGGGAGGAGAATCGCTGGCCATGGGAGAGGGGAGGGAGGAGAATCGCTGGACATGGGAGAGGGGAGGGAGGAGAATCACTGGACGTGGGAGAGGGGAGGGAGGAGAATCGCTGGCCATGGGAGAGGGGATGGCAGTGGAGGGAGGAGAATCGCTGGTCATGGGAGAGGGGATGGCAGGGGAGGGAGGAGAATCACTGGCCATGGGAGAGGAGAGGGAGGAGAATCACTGGCCATGGGAGAGGGGAGGGAGGAGAATCGCTGGACTTGGGAGAGGGGAGGGAGGAGAATCGCTGGCCATGGGAGAGTAGATGGCAGGGGAGGGAGGAGAATCTCTGGTCATGGGAGAGGGGATGGCAGGGGAGGGAGGAGAATCGCTGGCCATGGGAGAGGAGAGGGAGGTGAATCGCTGGCCATAGGAGAGGGGAGGGAGGAGAATCGCTGGACATGGGAGAGGGGAGGGAGGAGAATCGCTGGCCATGGGAGGGGGAGGGCAGGGGAGGGAGGAGAATCGCTGGACATGGGTGGATGGCAGGGGGGACGGGGGTCGCTGGACATGGCTGGATGGCAGGGGGGATAGGAGGGTCACTGGACATGGGTGGATGGCAGGGGGATAGGGGGTTGCTGGACATAGGTGGATGGCAGGGGGACAGGAGGGTCGCTGGACATGGATGGATGGAGGGGAGGGCAGGGAAGAGGAGGGCTGCTAGACATGGGTGGATGGAGGAGAGGGAAGGGAGAGAGAAGAAATGCTGGACATGGATGGAGGCGAGGGAAGAGTGAGGAAGGAGATGAGATGAGGGAAAAGGAAGAGAGGAGAAAAACTGCACATGGATGTAGAAAATAGGCAGAAGCTGGATCCACTGGACAGTCAAGTCTGCGGAGGACCCAGCTTTTACTTACGGATGTAGGGCAAGAAATGAAGAAGAAAGGCGGAAAGTAAAGAAATAAATGGAAAGGAAGCCCTGGAAACAGAGTTAAGAGGACAGAAAGCAGCAGAATCAGATACTGAGCCATCATGATCAGAAAAACAAAGTCACCAGACAACAAAGAAAAAAGTCATTTTATTTTCATTTTAGTGTATGGAATATGTCCATTTTGAGAATTTACATCTGCTGTCTTATTTTGCACTGGGTATACTGGAGCTGTAACAGCTTACAGAAATTATTTATAATGAAAACAAATCACGTTATTTTTTTCTCCTATACTAGTATATTTTCAATGATGTCTGTTTATATGCGCTATGGCTGGTATAAGGGGTGTGGTTAATGTGGGTGTGACTATAATAGGGGTGGAGTCTTATGTGGTGATTCCGCCCACAATGAGTACCGGCACCTTTTTTTCTACAAAAAAAAGCACTGTGTTTTAGTAATATGTAAGTATGTAGACTAAATAAGTACATAACATTTTTCTTTGAAATTCAAAATGGTTGATAAGAAAATCGCAAAAAAACTCTAGGGGGTACTTTATTTTTCTTCACCCTGTACATATCTATAGATAGATAGATAGATAGATATAAACTACAGCAGTTTCACATGGGCTTTATAAAATCGAGGTCATTGGTATCCCCTCACTGGGAATTTCTTAGATTAGTTTGTTCATCTTTGTAAAACCAGGTCTCACCTGAACATATCAAATACCACAGAAAACTCAAATAAAACCAACAAGTCAGAATTGCCCCTATTTTGCAACAGTCTGAGGTCATCCAGAATGGACATGAACAGAGTGTCAGGGCTGAGTTCTGCTCAAAAACTGACTGAGCTATATCAAAACCTCTAGCCTCTTCTAAAAAACCCTCAACTGAATGGTAACCAATGATTCAATTACATTGGACACAGGGTGATAATCTTTATACTACTTGTGCCTATTCATAAAACCCATGTAAACTTCAAGGACCACATGTTTCACTCTTTCTTCAAAATTGGTCAGATTGTGTAGTTCATTTGGATAACGGCATTCCTGACAGGAGTTGCTAATTATGGTCACCAACACGTTCCAGATTGAATCAGATACATTCTTTAGCTGCTATCATGAACATGGATCCATCACACAATCTCGCTTACCCCATCTGAGAAATCTGGTTCTTAATCATCTCTTGTGAAACATTATGAAATTCTGATAAATGTTCCACAGAAGCAGATCTCTATTCCATTAAATTTATATCTAACACTTTTTTATTAGCTTCTCCCCTGGGGGTTCACTGTTCCTTATTTTTACACTTCTCCAATATCTGAACCATTTCATCTATTTTATCTTAAAAATAAGTGGCAAATTTCTCATAGAATAGGATATATAATTTTTTGTTTTAGCTCTGGGGGACCCAAATCCAATTCTCTAACCACCAGGAACCAATGCTTACAGGAAGTATGAACTTTAAGTATACAATCAGTAGAAAGCTTTGCTTTGCTTCTAATGCAACCCTGTGGCAAATCTCAAATGCTTTATACCATTCTGATTTATATTTCTCCTCTTGTGATTTCCTCTGGTTTCTTTTCTTTCTCCTGCAAATTTTATTTTAAATATTCATGAGTAAAACAGTGGTGACAGTGGGCATATTTTTTTACCGTTATCAAAGATGAAACTGCATCATGCTCCTGACATAAACTAAATTCCATAAAAATAATAATGGTGAAGTTATGGTTGCTGTGGATTCGTTTGGAGAAGATGAAAGTAAAGGCAAAGGGGATGGGACTTGATATTCCGCCTTTCTGTGGTTACAATCAAAGCGGTTTAGATATTATATACAGGGGCAATGGAGGATTAAGGGGTCCTTTTACAATGCCACGGTACAAAGTGGCCTGCGGTAGTGTGGGTGTGTCTATTAGGCACACGCTGGGCCATTTTACCACGGCTTAGAAAAAGGCTATTTTTAATGGGTCAGGAAATGGGCCTGCGCTAATATTAAAACTAGCACGTGCCTATTTATGGCCTGAGCCCTTATGACCACCCATTGACCTAGCAGTAAGGGCTTACGTGCTCCCACGCAGTAACCATACAGAGCTCGCCAACATGGGTGCGATGCCAGTTACCACCGGGAATGCCCCCTATGGTAGAAAATAGAGAATTATTTTCTACCATGGGATTCAGCATACGCCAAACTCAGAATTACTGTCGGGAACATGTGCTACCCCAGCTGCAGTGTTGATTGGATTGTGCTATCCGTGTGTTAGCCCTCCTGTGCCTTTGTAAAAGGGCCCTTAAGTGACTTGCCCACAGTCACAAGGAGCTGCAGTGGAAATTGAACCCAACTCCCCAGGATCAAAGTCTGCTGCACTAACCACTAGGCTATTCCCCCATGAAAAGTCCATGCAGAGATAAATCATATCTAAATGAGCAACAAGGGACTCCAACACTGCCTCTCTGTCTGCATTCTCTTAAAAATAGAAAAGAGAAATTTTGAGGACAAGCTAATGGTAAAAATAAGTAGCCTGCTCCTTTAAGCCACCTCAAATGTATGTTCTATGATCAGACTGTAGGCTCCACTAGATTTTGATTTCCGAGACCTGTGCTAAGGGATCTATTAGTTAACATGCAGATAGAATTTGGAAGAAGATGTACTATTATGAAGGGAAGTGTTTACCTTTGTTGCTGCACAGTTAAAGATTTTTCACTTGCTGATGCTGAATTCTGTAAATAACTGGGATGAGCTGCAAGAGAGATATATCAGCCACAGAAATGTAGAAACAGATAATTGCATATAAAAACCATAGGCCTGATATTCCAAAGGGCTTCTGCCCAGTTAAACCACACAGATCTGGCCTTCCAACAATATTCAGTGGCACTTAAAAGACGTAGTGCCGCTTGTTACTGCCTCTGACTGCCGGTGGCACTGCTGGTTAGTGCTGAGGTTGTCCAAGGACAGAGGTTGGGTAGAGTCAGCACTTAATCAGTTAGCCATGATATTCAGTCTTCCAACAGATTAAGTAAGTGAATAAAGTAAGGACTTTAAAAAGGCTCTATATTTAAAATGAACGTAAGGAAATATTTTTCCCCTCAACAAATAGTTAAGCTCTGGAACTTGTTGCCAGAGGGTGTGGTATTAGCGGTTAATGTATCTGGGATTAAAAAGGAAGAGGAAAAGTCCATAGTCTGATAATGAGAAAGACATGGAGAAAGCTACCACTTGACCCCGAGATCAGTAGCATGAATCTTGGTACTATTTGGGCTTCTTCAGGGTACTTGTGACCTGAATTGGCCACTGTTGGAAACAGGATACTGGGCTAGATGGGCTATTGGTCTGACCCAGTATTTCTATTCTTATGTTCAGGCTAGAAAAAAAGGGACCCTAAGTCAGTTGCTATATGTTAAAAAGTTTTGTGTGTTACTCAAATCGGCACGTGAATGCAACATCCATGTGCATAATGGCTAGTATTGTATAATCTTATATGCTAATGGTGATTACATTTAGGCACCAAGGTTACAGAATGAGGGGGCATAGGTATTAAGCAATTCTGCTTTTTCTTCATCAGCCACTTCATATTCCTCCTATTGCATTTGAATCTCACACTTCCCCCCTTCCTATTATAAATAATAAATCTAAAACAAAGTTTACTGTGAGGCAGGGGCGTATCTGCGTGGGGCCACAGGGGCCTGGGCCCCCGCAGATTTTGCCCTGGACCCCCCTACCGCCGTCAACCCTCCCCGTTGCCGTTGTTTACCTTTGCTGGCGGGGGACCCCCAACCCCCCGCCAGCCGAGGTCCGCTTGCCGCCTTTTAAAGATATTTCTTCAGCTGGCGGGGGACCCCAACCCCCGCCAGCCAACCCGATGTCTTTAAAGTTCTTCTTCGGCCTCCGTGGCCGTGCTGTAGTTGACTGTTCAATCCAGTTCGGAGTCTGACGTCCCAGCACGTTGTACGTGCAGGACAACGTGCTGGGACGTCAGACTCCGAACTGGATTGAACAGTTAACTACAGCACGGCCACGGAGGCCGAAGAAGAACTTTAAAGACGTCGGGTTGGCTGGCGGGGGTTGGGGTCCCCCGCCAGCTGAAGAAATATCTTTAAAGGCGGCAAGCGGACCTCGGCTGGCGGGGGGTTGGGTCCCCCACCAGCAAAGGTAAACAACGGCAGTGGGGGAGGGTTGACGGCGGGGGGGAGGGTGGAGAGTCGTTGGTGGGGAGGTTCTGGCAATGGCGGCAGTGGCGGGGGGGGGGGGTCGTGGGGGGGGGGCTAAAATGTGCCCCCTCTCTCTGGCTCTGGCCTCCCCTACCGCCAGAGTCCAGATACGCCCCTGTAGGGTTAAATTGTAATTTTTCTCAATGGAGAAGGGCGAATAGCGGAGTGCCACAGGGATCTGTACTGGAATCGGTGCTATTTAACATATTTATAAATGATCTGGAAATCAGAACGATGAGTGAGATGATTAAATTTGCAGATGACATGAAATTGTCTGCCCAATGTGCAGCAGCAGCCAAAAAAGCAAACAGGATGCTAGGAATTATTAGGAGAGGGATGCAAAATAAGACCAAAAAACATTATAATGCCTCTCTATCGCCTCATGGTGTGACCTCGCCTTGAGTACTGTATTCAATTCTGGTTGCTGTATCTCAAAAAAATATATAGCAGAATTAGAAAAGGTTCAAAGAAGAGCAACCAAAATGATAGAGGGGGCTGGAACTGCTCCTATATGAAGAAAGGCTAAAGAGATTAAGGCTCCTCAAATTGGAAAAGAGACGACTGAGGGGGGGGGGGATATGATTAGGGTTACCATCCAGCTCATTTTCGAAAGTGATCGCCGGCCATCTTCCGACATAAATCGGGAGATGGCCGATTTAAATCATTAAAATTGAAAGCTGCTTTTTTGACAGCATCGCCGCTTTCCCGTCGCCTCGCCGGCGAAAGTTCAAAGGGGTGTGTCACTGGCAAAGAGAAGGAGGGACATGGGCGGGCATGGGCGTGGCTACCAGATGGCCGGCTTTCGCGGATAATGGAAAAAAAGTGGCGTTAAGCAGTATTTCGCCGGGTTTACTTGGTCCTTTTATTTTCACAACCAAGCCTCAAAAAGGTGCCCCAACTGACAAGATGACCACTGGAGGGAATGGGGGATGACCTCCCCGTACTCCCCCAGTGGTCACCAACCCCCTCCCACACGAAAAAAATAAAAATAAAGCACTTTTTTGGCAGCCTCTATGCCAGCCTCAAATGTCATACCCAGGTCCCTGACAGCAGTATGCAAGTCCCTGGAGCAGTTTTTAATGGGTGCAGTGCACTTCAGGCAGGCAGACCCAGGTCCATCCCCCCCCCCCACCTCTTACACTTGTGGGGCTAAGTGTTGAGCCCTCCAACCCCCCCCCCCAAAAAAAACCCCACTGTACCCACATGTAAGTGCCCCCCTTCACTCATAAGGGCTATGGTAATGGAATAGAGGTATGGGGAGTGGGTTTGGGGTGGATTTGGGGGGCTCAGCACCCAAGCTAAGGGAGCTATGCACCTGGGAGCTTTTTTTGTCTTTTTAAAACATTTTTAGAAGTGCCCCCTAGGGTGCCATGGCATGTCAGGGGGACCAGTGCACTAAAAATGCTGGCTCCTCCCACGACCAAATGCCTTGGATTTCGCCAGGTTTGAGATGGCCAGCATTTTTTTCCATTATCGCTGAAAAACAAAACCGGCGACCTCAAACCCAGCGAACTCTGGCATTTGGCCGGGCTAAACCGTATTATCGAAAAAAAGATGGCCGGCCATTTTTTTCGATAATACGGTTCAGGCCAGCTGTTGTGCCGCCGCCAAAATAGATCGACGTTCCATTATGCCCCTCCACATGGCTCCAGAAAAAAGAGGACAGATTGAGCCAGTCTGGGTTTTACTTCCATTGCGTTCAATGGAAGCACAACCCGGACTGGATCAATGTGTCCTCCTTTATCTGGAGCCATATGGTAGCCCTAGCATATGATTGAGATCTACAAAATCCTGAGTAGTGTGAAGCTGGTGGAAGCGGATCGATTTTTCACTCATTCAAAAAGTACAAAGATCAAGGGGCACTCAAAGAAATTGCATGGGAATACTTTTAAAACAAATAGGAGGAAATATTTTTTTCACTCAAAAATAGCTGAGCTCTGGAACTCATTGCTGGAGAATGTGGTAATGGCAGTTAGCATATCTGGGTTTTAAAAAGGTTTGGACAAGTTCCTGGAGGAAAAGTCCATATCTGTTATTGAGATGGACAAGGGGGAAGCCACTGCTTGCTCTGGGATTGGTAGCATGGAATGGTGCTGCTAATTGATTTTCTGCCAGATACTTGTGACCTGGATTGGCCACAGCTGGAAGCAGGATACTGGGCTAGATGGAACATTGGTCTGACCCAGTATAGCTATTCTTATGTTCTTCCCCCACCTCCCACCCCTTTTGAACTAGGGGAAAAAAGCCTAACAGCAAACAAAAAATATTTTTAAAATATCCCTTTCTACAAAAGCAAAAAATAGCTCCTTATCCAGGAATTTGAAAATTTAGCCGAAATATACGTTTTTAAAGGATATCAGGCAGAGCACATGATGAGGTAATGTTTGCCTCAACTTGTAATGAGTTCCTCCGAGGTTGGCTCATTGTAAAAACATATGGACCAGTCATCATCCACCATGGTCATTATTCTAAGTTAAACACCTTTATAGGGGATTTGACATGTCCAAGTCAGGACATGTGGAATTCCCATACTATATTATAAGAGGCTGTGCAGATGTAGAGCCTCATCCCAGTCCCTCCACATTCAAAGGGAGTTGCAATTGTAGAAAGCTGCATGTGAGGCATTCTGTCTATGTATGGATGCATAACTCCTAGTGGTAATACCATGATATTACTGCTAGAGGTCCTGGCGGCCATTTTGCAGAGCCAGGGACACAAGGTGGGAGCGAGTGGGCATTATTCTCACTCCACTAGACACAAGTGACCCCACTTAACACACTTTAATAAAAGGGCCCCAAAATTAGATTCTTAATTAACCAATTAATTTTCCTGCATATTTAGATGCACACCCCGATCCTTTTTTTAATCAGCTAAACTTGTATGTAAAGTGGGAGGTTTTGCACACACATTTAAACAGTTCTCAAAGGAATATTTTTTTATCAGTTTGATTCTTGCATCTAAAAGCCATGATTAATTACTAGTATTAAAAGGAAACAAAAGGGGAAATGTGATATGTCTGCAAATTTAAATGTGTTTGTTACCTCATTTATGTGCAAATGATTTGGAATAAATGTGTAGATGTGTTTGGAAAGATATGACTCAGAGGAGAGAACAGCTGGAGCAACTACCAACACAAACAAGGAACATAATAGCTACTTGGAAAAGTTTTAATTTACATGTAGGGTGACTTCTATTAACAAACAAAGCAATAGAAAATATATTTCTCTGTGTGAAAATAAAAGTTATGCTGGATTCAAGGAGCTAAAATTGCAATCTGGGAATTTAGGATCAGTTCCAATGAGTTTAAAGTCCTGATATAGGCAATCATAACCACTAAACCAAAGGCGGCCCTTGCCCCAGAGCCTACTTTCAAATAGGGCTAGACATTTTGTGAAATAACACAAACCCCTGCAAAAAGACACCCAAAATCTGTACTGAAAACTTACCACACTATAACAGCCCTAATCCACTTACAAAAAGACAGTGCTATAAATATTATAGTGGGACCTAGAGAAGTGTTTCCCTAGGTGGTCCTGGAGTACCCCCTTGCCATTCAGGTTTTCAGGCTATCCACAATGAATCTGCATGAAAAAGATTTGCATGTAATGGAGGCAGTATATACATCAATGCCATGCATATTTATTGTGGATAGCCTGAAAACCTGATTGGCAGGGGGGTACTTCATGACCAACTTGGGAAACACTGTCCTAGAACACAAAACGTACCACACCATAACAGCCCTAACCCACCTATGGACAGACAGTGCTATATATATTACACTGGGCTCTAGAGCACCAATTAACCTACTATTGGGAAACTGGAACAAACTGCACTTTTACACATTCCTACAGAGATGCTACGTGCTACCGTGTTTCCCCGAAAATAAGACACTGTCTTATATTAATTTTTGCTCCCAAAAATGCACTAGGTCTTATTTTCAGGGGCTGTATTATTTTTCAAGGAAACATCGGGGTTGGATAGGGGTTGGCCCGCCTGCCCTCCGTCGTTCCTGGAACTAACTTTAAATGCCTCCTTTCACCTTCGCAGCAAGCAATTCCGTGTCCCGCCCTCGCCTGACGTAATGTCCGCGAGGGCGGGGCACGGAAGGAAGGAGAGGTCTGCCCTGCTGCTGCTTGCTTCGAAGGTGAAAGGAGGCGTTTAAGGTTAGTTCCGGGAGCAACGGAGGGTGGTGGAGGGGGGCCCGGCGACCTTGGGTGGGGGGGGGGGGGGCCCTTGTCCGGCTCTCGGCGGCCCTGCTTTCAAACAAAAATTTGCTAGGTCTTACTTTCAGGGGAGGCCTTATATCTACCAATTCAGGAAAACCTCTACTAGGTCTTATTTTCGGGGGATGTCTTACTTTCGGGGAAACAGGGTAGCAGAATCCTTCACCTCAGGCACACATGCAGAACATGGTCAGACCCTCATCTATATAACGTAAGAGCAGTCATTCTGGGTCAGACCAATGGTCCATCTAGCTGAGTATCCTGTTTCCAACAGGTCACAAGCACCTGGAAGAGACCCAAATTGTGATAATATTCCAATCTAATACAGAATAGGGAGCCACAAAAAAAAAAAAAACAACAACAACAACAAAACCCAAAACAAAAGAAACCACCACCACCAACAACAACAAAAATTGAAATAGAGAACCCCCTCCTCTCTGCCCAAGGAAGCCAGACTCTATAAATAGTGCAATACTGATTAAAAAAAATCAGTTATCCCTATGCACAATACTGAAAATTTGCATTTGATAAGACTTCCTCCCCGAACCCTACCACGGAAACCAACCTCACTTCCAGAAATATCTCTTTTTTTCCAGTGGATGAATTGTCACCTAGTGAACGTACCTGACTCACATGTAGTTTCTCAATAGGGGAAAGCTTAAATCTATTATTAAGAGTATGCAAATACATCTGGTGAATATGAGTCGTGAATACACGGGGAACTAGCCTGGCTTGCCGTCTCTGAGAACTGGAAGTGTCAGTCATAACTCATTCAGCACATGTTTCTTAAGCAAATTAGAGAAGTATTAGTTCCAGGGCTAAAAGGCACCTATAAAAAATTGTTATAACTAAATGTTATAATAAAGAAAATGAGGCCCTCTAGGATATTACTGAAGAAATCTATTCTAATAAAACCTTTCTACTGCTATCGTCAGATTCTTTTAATGTAATATTAATGAATAATTATGCAAAGAAATCTTTTTTTCTTCAAATACTGAGTTCACCTTCATTCATTATTTTCAGAGCTAAAAGGTGACAAGAAGTACAAGTGTTTTAAAATGACTGCTTAGTCATGCAGTGGCACATCTAACTGCACTACATGAGATTATTTATATTTAACTATGCCACCTTGCTCTTCAGCTATTTAAAACTGATCAGTTTTAGGGTAGATAGAAGATAGCTTGAGTTACCTCATTTCCTTTTCTGGTTATTGTTGTCTCTGAGTTGTTAATACCCATATTTTCTGTCACCTCACTTTTTCATAGACTGACTGGTTGTCTTTATGCTTAATTTCTCTTGCTTAATGCTCCCAAGGATGAGATTATTTTTCCCTGCCACTGACCAGATACTTCAGCCGCCAGCTGGTTTTATCTCAACGGCTCTTTTTAAGAATTCTTCTATGAATCTTACACTCCCTCTTTATCTTTTATATTCTTACATCTTTTCTGTCTGCATATCCCATAGACACCAGCTTCATAAGATCCACAGAATGCACTCTCCAGCATCTGCCATCTTTGTGTTTCTTTAATGTTATGACTTCTATAACAGTTTTCTTGCAGCCTGTTTAACTTTTATCTTAAAAGTACTCCACTTATAAGAAAAAAAATGCCACTACCAGCCTTCATTACCCACTGGCAGGACACTTCATATATTCTTCCATCCTTCTCTCTCTCAATGGACTTCCTATTAAGTTTTGTGTTCGGTGCAGACTTCTCATTCAAACCTTAAGGAGGTCAGTTTTCAAAGCAATTTCCATAGATAAAAAGTGTTTTTTACCCATATAAATTGGCTAAAGGTTTGTGCATTATTCTACAACATGTGTACTTTTATTCTTATTGAAAGGAGTTGTTCCTGTCTCTAAGAAAAGCGAGCAAAAGTATGCATCATTGTCCACATGTAAAGCATGTTGTACACCTGGAAATGGATCTTATAAAATTGGATGCAGCCTCTCTTCTGTACTGAAGATTTTTCTAGGACACTTTATCAACTGGTCTTATCTTGCATTGATTACTTACTGTAGGCTATATTTTAGTTTATGAAATATTGACTTACATGTTTTTCAACTGGCCCAAAATTCAGTAGCAAAACTGATTTCTAATGCACTGCATTGGGAGCGTATGACTCCTGTCTTGATATTCTTGCATTGACTATCAGTGTCTGCAAGAGTTAAATATAACATCTTATTGCTTCTCTTTAAGACTTTGAAAGTAAATCTGCTGCTTTTACCCTGGTAAAGGAGCATGTGATGCTCCTTGCACTCTGTGATGCCTCCTTCTGACCCTAGCAACAAGGCTTTCACCCTCTGCTCTGGGAAGCCAAGCCTCCCACACCTTTTTTAGACTGCCCATGATAAAACACAGACAAGACAAGTCAGTAAAATGCAGGTTCTTCTAATAAACCTAAATTAAATAGCATACAACAAATTTCTGCATAAAAGTACACTCCATATATTCTTGAGCATTTCCTGCAATCTCTTTCTTAAGGCCTTTGCCTGATCTTGCTCTAGCTCACACTCCAGGCCAGGTTTTTGTACTGGTCCAATACAGCATAACTCTAAACACAGCTTAATTTGCAAATAAGCAATCAGAGGAAACTTTTCTTCATATCATTTATAGCAAGGATTAAATCACCTTCCCTTTCAGCCATCCAAGCAGCTACCTTACAAACCAGGGTTTAAACACTATTTCCTTTCACCCTTTAAATAAAACATGGAAAAGAAAATAAGATGATACCTCTCTACTTTCACCTTTTAAATTAGCTGCAGGATTTAGCGTGTCCACTAGCCCTTCCCCCACTGTGCTACCATAACCAGGGTATTCTCTGTGCCCTTATTCCCACAGACTACCATATTGTATTAGAACCCTCTCCCTTTTATTATACCATCCAGGAGAGTAAGCATAATGAGCCATCTGGAGACTTACCCTAATTCAATATGTTCTATATACAGTCAGCATTTGATTTAAAAGGTTTTCAGTCCAGCCAAGACTATTTGGTACAGTTTTATCCACTACTTAATCAGGTTTTTATAGTAATCCAAAATTATGTACAACTATACAACTCCTCCAGTCTATCACCCATCCCTTTGGGCTGTGTAATCCAAGGTTATGCTGATAGCATTGGTTGTCACCAGCAAACTCCTCCAGGATCAGACCTTTTTGTCTGTCTTCTCTTCCAGAGTTGCACCTCACCGGGCTGTACCCATTGGCCTTGAACAGGCTGTTCCCTGTTCCTGCTCTTCAGCTGGGCCTTGCCCAACCAGAGCACTCCTCTCCAACAGCTACTGCCTTTCAGTGGTGTTCCTAGGTCGGCTGCCACCCAGGGCAGACCACCGCTGCGCCCCCCAGCGTATCACACATCCACCCCCGTGCAAATCACCCCCTCATGAATCACAACCCCCCTCCCCTGGCTTATCACCTCCACCCCCCAAGTGCATCGTTCTTACCTTCTTGGGGTACAGGGAGCTGTTGCGCAGCTGTTGGCTCTTCCAGTTCCCTGCCCCAGAACAGGACGTAACGTGACAGAGGGCAGGGAACCGGCGGAGCCGACAGCCGTGTGGCTGCTCCCTGTACCCCCTTGCAGCGTGCACCCGGGGTGGACCACCCCCACTCCCACTGCTACATTTGGCTAACAATAACTCCCCCTCAATTCAGTCTTAGTTATCTGGCCTTTCCAGGATACCCTTTATCCTCCTAGGTTCCTGGCAGGAGTGAAGAAAACCAAAGACCATGTCCACAAACAAACACTAACTTTTATTACCTCAAACTCCACATTTACTGTCAATCACTAACCAGAAACAGTTTTCTCTGCAACTTATTCTTTACACACACCCTCTGGGCTGGATCTCAGTCCACCCCAGTGTTGCCAGGTGGGCGGTTTTACCGCCCAATTGGGCGGTTTTCCGCGACCCGCCGCGGGAAATTTTTGCCCGCGGCGGGTTGCGGTTTTTTGGGCTCCTTTTTGGCTTCGGGGCGGTTTTTTCGCAGGCTTTTTCGGCCGTGGTGGGCGGGGTTAATGACGTTTCTGGGCGGGGTTAGTGACGTGGGAGGCGGGGTTAGTGACGTGGGAGGCAGGGTTAGTGACGGGGGAGGCGGGGTTAGTGACGGGGAGGCGGGGTTAGTGACGGGGGAGGCGGGGCCGATGACGGGGGAGGCGGGGCCGATGACGGCAGGGGCGGGGTTGATGATGGCGGGGGCGGGGGTGATGACGCGGGGGCGGGGGTGTCAGGGGCGGGGTTTGAGTTTGGGCGGGTTTTGGGCTGGATTTTGGGCTCCTTTGGGCTGGAAAAAAATTTTCCACCTGGCAACCCTGGTCCACCCACAACTCAGATGACTTCCCACAACTCAGATCCCTCCCCTCAGAGACTCTAGAGCCTTCTCTCAGATGACTGTTAGTAATCCCCACTATAATGGGGCATAACACACAGCACCCCGAGGCTACATATCACAGCTCACAATCTCAAGGTTTGTTGACTATTCCTTCACTGCGAGTGGCTAAGAGATCATCCGCCAGGAAATGTGCTCATTCTCTGGGTCACTAGCTTGGAATCCTTTACCTGAATAGTCAAGTAAAGAGATAGATGCTGATTTTAAGAAAATGTTGAAGGCTTTCTTATTTGTTGAATTTATGGTGATTTCATCAAATCCTAAGAGGATGTATGTTGTGTTTGTCTTCTGTATCTATCCTATTATTTATGCAAAATTGTAAACTGCTCAGTATTTTAGGATAAACAGTATAATATATATGGAAATTAATTAATTTATAATAACACAATGAGCATAATCCCTTTGTATCTCTAAATGCCATTATATCACCAAACATTTCACAGCATGGGGTAGTTCACAATTTGTGAGCTTAATTCGTGATGCACATACTTTTTTCCTAAAAACTTTACTTAACAAAACGCAGATGTACATCTGTGTGGTTATTTTTCCTTATCAAATAAGCAAAGCAACACTAGCTGTATAGTCTTGCTTTGATTTTCACAGCAAACCCTTCTGAATTTGCTGCTCCATGGGTAATTTAATTATTTATTCCAAGAACATCATCAGCAAAGGACATAAACTCAAGCAATATCAGAACCCTTTTCACCAGTGTCATTCTCGTTGCCTCTCCTTTTGCTGTTCCAGTTTTCATTGACTACTAACTGCTTATCTAACTTGAATTTGAGAAAGTTCACGTAAGCTCAAAGCATTCAGAGAAAATGCAATTTATGATTTTGCTGAGCTCATTTTAGGTAGCAAATCGTTGTAATGGTCACAGGTAACTGACAGCAAAGTTAAATACTGTGGAATCTGAAAATGCACTGCTTTGTAGTGACCTTAAGTGTTTTTAGCCATATTGGATTAAATTCTATAACTGTGCACCTGTATGTAGAGCCCCCTAAAGGGCGCCTGACATACAGCCTGATTTTCCTTTCCAGTTTCACTTTCAGAGGAGAGGGAAGAGGACAGCAACCAATGCAGGATCAAGGAGGAGTCATGCCTTAATTCTTCCAGTGGTCAGTTGTTCAACCAGAACACCTTTTTGTAACTAGAATGTGACTGAAACAGATCTAAATAAAAATGTCCTTTTTTAGACATGGATGTTTTTTCCCATTCGAAAATTGCTGTTGGACATCCTGCTTTTGAGCCTTCACTAGTCTTGCCCAAAGTCATGAGTGGTGTAGTAGAAGTGAAGGTTCCAAAGGTACAAAGACTAGGGGACACTCAAGGAAATTACATGGAAATACTTTTAAAACAAATAGGAGGAAATATTTTTTCACTCAATGACTAGTTAAGCTCTGGAACGCTTTGTCAGAGGATGTAGTAACAGCAGTTAGCGTATCAGGACTCAAAAAAGGTTTCGACAAGTTCCTGGAGGAAACATCCGTGGAGGGGCATAATTGAACGAAAACGTCTATCTCCATGGGCGTTTATCTCCGAGAACGGGTCCGTGAAGGGGCGGACCGAACCGTATTTTCGAAAAAAATAGACGTCCATGTTTTATTCGACAATTTGTGAGCTGGGCATTTTTGTTTTTCAGTGATAATGGAAAATGAAAGCGCCCAGCTCAAAAACGAATAAATCCAAGGCATTTGTTCGTGGGAGGGGCCAGGAGTCGTAGTGCACTGGTCCCCCTCACATGCCAGGACACCAAACCGGTCACCCTAGGGGCACTTTTACAAAACAAAAAAAAGGTAAAAGAGCTCCCAGGTGCATAGCACCCTTCCCTTGTGTATTGAGCCCCCCAAATCCCCCTCAAAACCCACTGCCCACAAGTCTACACCATTACTATAGCCCTAAGGGGTGGAGGGGGGCACCTACATGTGGGTACAGTGGGTTTGGGGGGGTTGGACGACTAAGCATTAAGCAGACCATTGTAACAGGTAGGGGGGGATGGGCCTGGGTCCACCTGCCTGAAGTCCACTGCACCCCCTAATAACTGCTCCAGGGACCTGCATACTGCTGCCTGGGAGGTGGGTATGACATTTGAGGGTGAAAATAAAAAGTTGTGAAACATCATTTTTTTGTGGTGGGAGGGGGTTAGTGACCACTGGGGGAGTCAGGGGAGGTCATCCCCGATTCCCTCTGGTGGTAATCTGGTCATTTAGGGCACTTTTTGGGGCCTTATTCGTGAAAAAACAGGGTCCAGGAAAAGTGCCCTAAATTCTAGCTACAAACGCATACTTTTTTTCCATTATCGGCGAAAGGCGCCCATCTCTGTTCGGGTGATAACCATGCCCCAGTCCTGCCTTCACCACGCCTCCGACACGCCCCCGTCAACTTTGTACGCTTCCGCGATGGAGTGCAGTTGAAAACGTCCAAGTTCGGCTTTCAATTATACCGCGTTATTCATTTTTCTGAGATAAATGCCTATCTCCCGATTTAGGTCGCAATATAAGCGTTTTTGTCTTTCGATTATAAGCTGGATAGTCTGCTAAAGTTCCTGGAAGAAAAGTCCATAGTCTGCTATTGAGACAGACATGGGAAAGCAACTGCTTGCCCTGGGTTGGTAGCATGGAGTGTTGCCACGATTTGGGTTTCTGCCAGGTACTTGTGACCTGGCTTGGCCACTGTTGGAAACAGGATACTGGGCTAGATGGACCATTGGTCTGACCCAGTATGGCTACTGTTATGTTCTTAGGTTCTTATGAGGAAGCTTTGCCGGCATCGAGGCAGGACACAGCTCCTTAAAATCGAGGCAGGTTTGGTCTCAGTCCTCCCACAAGGAGTTTCTGTCTTGACACCAATGAAGAATTCTCATGGGAGTCAGAGGAGGATCCAAGGTACTTTTTGGAGGATGAGTCCTATGACATCCCCTCTGAACTCTCCACTCCACTTGAAAGGAGAAAGTCTCCTCTGGAGAGCTTTTCATTCCCCTCTTTTGTGAAGGAAATGGCTGAGGTTATTCCATTTCATTTAGAAGTGGAGGAAGAGCCCAGGACTAAGATGCTATTAGCCTTCAGATACACCTTCTAGAACTCCAGGAGATCTGGAACACTCTAAAGGCTTTCAGAGATCAGTTGTTTCACCAAACTGTGCTCATTCATATAGACAACCAGGTTGCAATGTATTACATCAACAAGCGGGGGGGGGGGGGGGTCACCAGATCACGCCCTCTGTGTCAGGAGGCTGTCCAGATGTGGTGCTGGGATTGCCATTATGACATGTTCCTTCAAGCCACTTATCTGGTGGGCAAAAATAACAGTCTGTCCGACAGGCTGAGCCAGGTTATGCAACTGCATTAGAGGTCTCTCAGCATGGGGCATTGCCTGCGAGATCTTCTGATTGTGGGGCACTCCCTTGGTGGATCTGTTTGCCACTCATCTGAATCAGAAAGTCCCTCAGTACTGTTCCAGACTTCAGGCTTATGGCAGACTAGCATTGGGTGCCTTCCTCCTGCATTGGGGGACAGGAATTCTGTATGCAAATCCTCCCATACTTGTTGTGGGGAAGACTTTGCTGAAAATCAAGCAAGAACACAGGACCATGATCTTGATCGCACCTTACTGGCTATGGCAAATCTAGTTCCATCTTCTTCTAGAATTATCCTCTAAAGAACCATGGAGATTGGACTATTTTCCGACCCTTATCATGCAGAACGAAGGATATCTTCTGCATCCCAGCCTTCAGTCTCTGGCCCTCACAGCCTGGATGTTGAGAGCCTAGAATTTGCTTCCTTGGGTCTGTCGGAGAGTGTCTCCCAGGTCTTATTGCTTCCAGGAAAGATTCCACCAAGAGATATTATTCTTTCAAATGGAGCAGGTTTTCGCTATACAAACCCTGCTTGAATATCTTCTGCAGCTCTCTGAGTCTGGTCTCAAGACCAACTCCGTAAGGGTTCACCTCAGTTCAATTAGTGCTTATCATCAACGTGCAGAGGGTAAGCCCATCTCTGGACAGTTTCTAGTTGTTCACTTCATGAGAGGTTTGCTTTTGTCAAAGCCCCATCTCAAACCTCCGCCTGTGTCATGGGACCTCAATGTCTTTCTTACCCAGCTGATGAAAGCTCTTTTCGAGGCTCTGACTTACTGCCATCTGAAGTATTTCACCTGGAAGGTCATTTTCTTGGTGGCTGTAACTTCATCTCGTAGAATCAGTGAGTTTCAGGTTCTAGTACTGGATGCACCTCATCACAACAGCATAATCCTCCGCACGCACCCTAAGTTCCTACCTAAAGACATGTCAGAGTTCCATCTGAACCAGTCAATTGTCTTGCAAACATTATTTCCCTGACCTCATGCCCATCCTGGCACACCTTGGACTACAAGCGAGCAGAAACCTAGCGAGTCGGTAATTAGGACATGAAGACTGGAAAGCAAGCATAAATGCCTAGTTGGTTGTCTCCCGAAGAAGCTAACTGTGAAACATAGACGCTCTGTTGGGATAACAGCTGAAAAGAACTTTCTAACCATTGAAAAGAATCTTTTAAACTCAGATAAGTGCTTGCGTATATTCTCTCCTATATATTAAATGACGTTCTTTCAGTTAAAAATTTCATATGAAAAGTTTATGCCTATATATCTTGAATAACTAGTTGGAATAAAAGAAAACTAAAACAGGAGGTTTTTAGACCGGTGAAAAAGTTCCATCGCAGTTCATTGACTCACAAGAAAGAGTCGAACACCTGAGGTCTTTTCCTCTTTAATAACCTATACTAGCTGTACTTGCTATCCAACTATGTGACTTAGAATTTATGCACACCACATTACAGAATATGCTTAGGAAGTTCTGCATTTAAATTCTAATTAATGCCAATTAGTGCTGATAATTGCTTGTTAACGTCCAATTATCAACACTGATTAGCCTGTTAACTAATTAGTTTATGCGCATTGTTATGGAATATGCTGCAATTTCAGCTTGGAAATCTCAGTGCAATATATAGAATCCCAGGGAATATGACTCCATGCTATTTGGACAAACTGCAGTGTGAAATCTCCAAATTCTGACTTTCCAAAATCAGGATTTGATTGTTTTTAGCAGATGGACACTTTTTAAGGCATTTTAAGACATTCATCTGCTTTGAAAATGAGCACCCTAGTATGTTATTTTTCACTAAAAAAAAATAAGCCTACAGAAAAATGTGTGTGAATCTCTGGGGGTACTTTGTCCTGGATAATTTTCAAAGGGAAATTTTTTCCTTTTGAGAATTGATGCATAAACAGAGTTGCTTAGTCTGACTTGACCTATTGATTCCTCACTTAAAATTCATGTACAGATCAGGCTGAGCATGCTCAAAACTGCTGAGAGACTGAAATGCTGTATCAATAACAAGAATAGGTTTGAAAGTGCAAAACCCCTTTGCGAAAAACTACACTGGCTCCCAATCAAAGAACGCATTGCTTTCAAAATCTGCACTCTGGTTCACAAAATTATCTACGGTGAAGCTTCGGGATACATGACAGACTTGATCGACCTACCAACTAAAAACACATCCCAATCAACACGAACGTACCTAAATCTGCACTACCCCAGCTGCAAAGGACTCAAATACAAATCAACTTACGCATCCAGTTTTTCCTACATAAGCACACAACTGTGGAACGCATTACCAAAAGCCTTAAAAACTATGAACAACCACCTAAACTTCTGGAAAACACTAAAAACTAACCTGTTTAAAAAGGCAAACCCTACCAATCCAACATAAATGCCTGATCTCTGCAACACAACAAAACTAAAGAACGTAATGGACATAACACAACTCTTCTGTTGTACGATTCCCTAGTGTGGCTGTGCCACATGAACTTTATCTTACCACAACATCACTTTGTATTTGTTTACACCAGAGTCTGTAACGCCTCTCCGGTACTGTGTAAGCCACATTGAGCCTACAAATAGGTGGGAAAATGTGGGATATAAATGTAATAAATAAATAAAGAGGTCATTTTCTTGGTATTTCAAGGCAAACCCAGCAGAAAGCATTCAGTTTTGTGAAGCACAAATTGAATTTCTGAAGCTCTACTCCTACCTGATCGTTTCTGAATTGCAAGCACCTTAAACTCTTTTGCTTTTTTAAAGAGGGGGAAGCCATTTTCCAAGTTGTGTCTTAAGTCTACTGCTAATTTCAGCTCAAGAACACATTAAATGAATAACATTGGGGTTGAATTAGTTATATTACTACAAGCAACATTTGTTGAACTACTAGGTTATTGACAGGCTTGCAATTAAAAGAGAGACAATGAATAAAAAAGTCAATGTCTGACAGTGTGAAATAAATGAAAAACAAGATGTAGAAAAGGCTAAATGTCATACTGAAAATAGGCGTTGTGTGGCAAAGCACTGAGACAAAGGTGTTAAATACAGTGAAAAATAGGAATCATGCAAACAGACATTATATAATGATATCACAGTTTGGGCTAGATTCTATACATGGTGCCAAAAATATCAGCACCAAAGAAAGCGCTATTCTATAAGCCACGCTTAAAATTAGGCGTAGTTTATAGAATAGAGCTTACACATGGGAATCATGCCTAACTTTACGTGTGCCCATTTGCACGAACTGAAATGTGGTGCAAATGTACACACCTACATGAGGTGTATATCCCCGTTATTCTATAACAATGCATGCTAATTTTAGGAACATCCCCATTACATCTATGACCCTCCCATTTCCGTGCCCCCTTTTTCAAATCATGCGTAAATTCTAGGCACGTAAATACCAATTAAATCTAATTAGTGCCAATAATTGCTTGTTAAAAAACAATTATTTGTGCTAATTAGCTCATTATTCAATTAAATTGCATGTGCAAATTAGGCATGTGTCCAAATTTGCACACAAAATTTTTGCTGACTTGCAGGACATCCCGGTGAAGAGGCGGGCAAACCCGTATTATCGAAACAAGATGGGCGTCCATCTTTCGTTTCGATAATACGGTCGAGGACGCCCAAATTGCAAAATTTAGGTTGACCTTAGAGATGGTTGTCCTTAGAGATGGTCGTCCCCGATTTTCAGCCATAATGGAAACCGAGGACGCCCATCTCAGAAAACACCAAATCCAAGCCATTTGGTCGTGGGATGAGCCAGCATTCGTAGTGCACTGGTCCCCCTGACATGCCAGGACACCAACCGGGCATCCTAGGGGGCACTGCAGTGGACTTCACAAATTGTTTCCAGATGAATAGCTCCCTTACCTTGTCTGCTGAGCCCCCCACCCCCCCCCCAAACCCACTCCCCAAACTGTACACCACTATCATAGCCCTAAGGGGTGAAGGGGCACCTAGATGTGGGTACAGTGGGTTTCTGGTGGGGTTTGAAGGGCTTACATTTACCTCCACAAGTATAACAGGTAGGGGGGATGGGCCTGGGTCCGCCTGCCTGAAGTGCACTGCAGCCACTAAAACTGCTCCAGGGACCTGCATACTGCTGTCAGGGAGCTGGGTATGATATTTGAGGCTGATGTAGAGACTGGCAAAAAAATATGTAAAAAGTTGTTTTTTTTTAGGGTGGGGGTTGGTGACCACTGAGGGAGTAAGGGGAGGTCATCCCCAATTCCTTCCGGTGGTCATCTGGTCAGTTCGGCACCTTTTTGAGGCATGGTCGTAAAAAAAATGGACCAAGTAAAGTCGCCCAAGTGCTTGTCAGGGACGCCCTTCTTTTTTCCATTATCGGTCGAGGACGCCCATGTGTTAGGCATGCCCCAGTCCTGCCTTCGCTACGCTTCCAACACGCCCCTGTGAACTTTGGTCGTCCCCACGACGGAAAGCAGTTGAGGATGCCCAAAATTGGCTTTCGATTATGCTGATATAGGCGACCCTGGGAGAAGGACGCACATCTCCCCATTTGTGTCGAAAGATAGGCGCCCTTCTCTTTCGAAAATAAGCCTGATAGTGTACATTACTTGCAAAACGTGCACGCTATTATCAGAATTACCCCTATACTGTCCTGACCTATGGAAGGAGGTTTTGTTCTCCGAAACTATTCAAAAATGAATTAAACTTGTCTAATAAAAAGGTATCATATTATTTTCCATTTTTGTTTCATTTTTATTCACTTTCAAAAGCAAAACTATGGGGCTTATTTTTGAAAGAGAAAAACGTCTGAAAAGTGGCATAAAGCAGCATTTTGATGTTTTTCTCGCCAAAATGTCCAAATTGTTATTATCGAAATACATCTTCCATATGCATTGCTGTGTTGTTTGTCTGCAGCACTTCCAAATTTCAAGAGGACATGTTGGAGGCATACTAAGGGCAGGATTTGGTCTTTCCTAAGACTTGGGCATTTTTCAGCCATAATGGAACAAAACAAAAACGTCTAGGAATAAAACTAATATGTTTTGAGTTAGACCAGTATTAATGACGATTAAGCCACAAAAAAGTGCCCTAAATGACCAGATGACCAATGGAGGAATAAAGGAATGACCTCCTTACTCCCCCAGTGGTCATTGACCTCCTCCCACCCTCCAAAGATGTGAAAGAAACAGTACATATCAGTCTCTATAACAGCCTCAGATGTTATAACCAGTCTTATTGGAACAGCAAGCAGGTCCCTGGAGTAGACTAGTAATCAGAGCAGTGTACTGTGGAGAAGGGGACCTAGGCCAATAATCCACTGTACCTGTTACACTTGAGCGGAAAGTGTGAGCCTTCCAAAATCTACCAAAATCCTACTGTACCCACATATAGGTGACACCTGCAGCCAAAAGGTTACTGTAGTGGTATACAGTTGTTTATGGTAGGTTTTTGGTGGGTACAATATAAGGGAACAACAGTGAGATGTGTACCTGGGAGCTTTTAGATGAAATCTACTGCAGTGCCTCAAGGGTGCCCCACTGCTCTGCTGGGATATCTGTATGGCCCAGTCTACTAATAATCCTGGCTCCTCCTACATCCCAATGGCTTGATCTCATGTGTTTTTCACTTAGACTTTTTGTTTTTAAATGGACCAAAAAGATAAATGCACAGAGCACAAAAACATCTAGCAAGAGGCCATTTAAAAAAAAAGTAATTTTACATAAGTATATAAGCACTGCCACGCTGGGAAAAGACCAAAGGTCCATCAAGCCCAGCACTCTGTCTCCCACAGCGGCCAATCCAGGCCCCAAGAACCTGGCAAAACCCCAAAATTTAATAACAATCAATGGACTTTTCCTTCAGGAATCTGTCCAGACCCCCTTTAAACTGAGTAAGACCAGCTGCCGTCACTACCTGCTGTTTCAATAATCGCTATATTTACTATTCGGATTCTGGATGTTTTGACCAAAACGTCCAAAGTCGTACTTAGATGTCGTATCGAAAATGTCTCTCCACGTGTACTATCTGGTCAATATTCAATTCACACTGCTCTGTGTTTTTCTAAACACTGACTACTGCCATCTAAAATAGACCCAGATATTCGATGCCGGGCCATATCCGGCTTTATAGTGATACCCAGAAGTTATACAGATATGGCTTATATTCATTTCCATACTCACATACTTAATCAGACTGCCATTTATGCTGTGTAACTTGCCCAGGTAGGTATGCAGGCCCCGGCACCGACATTGTATATTACTAGTGCCCGCATAATTACTGAAACTGCTCCAACTTCAACCCTGAACTGCTTCAGCACTGCCCAGACAGCTACAGTGGTCAGAGCTGATATCCAGCAGCAATGGAATCTGTGCAGGTTGTAAAGAACAACTAACAAATAAAATTCAGACCACACAGAATACAGCAGCCAGACTGATATTCGGAAAGCCAAAATTTGAAAGTGCCAAACTCCTTCGCGAAAAACTGCATTGGCTTCCCACCAAACAACGAATTGCCTTCAAGGTTGCACTCTTGTGCACAGGATTATTTACGGTGAAGTTCCTGGATACATATTGGACCTCATAAAACTTCCACCCAGAAACAGTACCAGCCTATCCCAAACTTATTTAAATCTGCATTATCCAGATTGCAATGGACTTAGATGCAAATCAACTTATGCATCTAGCTTTTCGAACATAAGTACACAACTGTGGAACGCTTTGCCCAAAACCGTGAGATCTATCCACAACCATCTTAACTTCAGGAAATTACTGAAAAACAACTTCTTTAAGAAGGCCTACCCCCAAGACCCAAACTAATCCTCCACTTCCTGCGACACAGGAAAATATGGACTGTACTACACTTCTATCACCATCCCCTCATTATCTCTTTGTTGCCTTATACTAATGTTCTTACATGCCTATGAATTTACTATGTAATTATATTATTGAACCAGAGCCTACCGCTACGGTATTGTGTAAGCCACATTGAGCCTGCAACTAAGTGGGAAAATGTGGGATATAAATGTGTTAAATAAATAAAATATAATTTAGGCAAGCATGAGGTTCAGCTTCCCGCTTAAACCATGCTGAATATCTACTCATTTATTTTTACTAGGCTTATTTACATATGTCTGGTAGAAGAATGTTGCTTAGTAATTTTGCAAACTCTCCGTGGAATTATACATGCCTTAGCACATCAGCCTTTTTTTTTCTTAAAGTTGTTGCCATGATTCAACAAATATAGCTTTTTAAAAAATGTTTTATCTATTTGTCTTTTCAGTGTCCTGGTTAGCATTTTTTGTGCCATTCTTTTCTGCATATCATAACTAAATAAGCATAGTGCTTTTACTTGATCTTTAGCCTTTTTCAGTCTGTATACTTGAATAACTGAGTTGTTATCATTACTACTTCTAATGCCAACCAAGATAGGGTCCCTAGCTCCAGTTTTTTCTATGGTGTTCAGTTCCACACATTGCTTTCAACAGGGAACAGCTTATAAGTCTGCAGGAAAATCTGTCTCGCTCCACCCAACCCCTAAGGGTCTGTGAGGTCGTGCGTTTGTAACAGAAGACCCCTGAAGCAGGTGCTAGTTAGCGCCGAAAAACGGCCCGTGTCAGGTCATTCACAATAAAGACTGTACCATTGTTCCAGTTCTAGAGGCCTTTTTTGTTCTTTTTTTCGTTGCTGTATTTTGTATACTATTGGACCCTCTCTTTTTTGCTTCCTGTGCATTAGAGGATGACACGGGGACCTGTGGTAACCGCAGGGATGGGGACGGGGACAGAGCCTGCGGGGACGGGGCAGGGACAGATCCCATGGAGACAGGGCAGGGATGGGGACAGATCCCACAGGGACGTGGCAGAGATGGGGACAGAGCCCGTGAGGATGGGGGACAAACTTTGTCCTGTGTCATTTTCCACTTTGAAGCCTGTTAATGAACCAGATTGTTATTTATTTTTGAGTGTCGCAGACAGCAATATTTTGATTTTTTAGAAAAACAAGCAAACATGCTGGCCACAACTACAACAATTTGCATGGTGGATCCTATATATCCGGCTACCGGCACATCTTCTAAGAAGACATCTTCTATTACAGGAAGGACCGTGGAAGACTGGAGAGCTAGACCGAATCCTGAGATTGTTGATGACTTATTCATCCACAGATTAAAAAATCATAGTAGTGCTTCATAGGGCATATTTCTCCCCTCTAGGACATAGAATAGGTTATATTTTGTACCCCTGGACATTTTAACAGGGTGGATTAGCATTCCTCGGGGTAGTAGAAGTCAGCTATTGTTGGGGTTGGAAAAGTAGAGAGTGGTGGTGGGGGAGAAGGGTTATTATAGTTGTTATTGTTTTCTATTTGTAGTTTATATACAACAGCTGCACAGCATATTGTTCCGTTTTATACTTTAATAAAAAGATTTAAATATAAAATCATAAGCATTCGAGGATTCTGCAGATGAGGACAGAGCCCATGGGAATGGGGACAGACCTGCAGGGACAGAGCAGAGAAGGAGACAGGGCCTGCGGGGACAGGATGGGGACGGAAACAGAACCTGCAGGAATGGGGTGTGGATGGAGACAGAACTCATGGGGATGGGGTGGGGACAGGGACAAACTTTGTCTCCATGTCATTCTCTAGTGTGCATGGACCTACACCCATAATGTTCCTAAGAAAAACATGAGACTAAATTAGTATTTCAATATTACTCAGGCAGATAAGTTGGAGGAAGTGGGGAAGCAAAGCTTGAACACGTGCACCAGAGAGGCTAGTCCTAGTTTTGAACTTACATCCTACAGCAGTGTGGGATTTGTAGTGCCTGATCCTGCCAATTGAAATCAGTGCTGTAAGTCTCATAATGCACCAGGATAGGATGGTCAGAAATCCAGGACTTTCCAAAAACCTTCAGCCTGGAACTAGGCAACTTGGTATTTCTGAGTGCACAGAGGCCCCAGTGCTCAAACGTCACTGTTAAATATGGCAGTCGCAGTTGAACTTACTGATTTCTAAACAGTGACCGATGCTCAAAGGAAATCGTATGCAAATGAGATGCATGGAAATTCTGCAAGTGACTCGGTAGGGATAGCACCTAGCACATGCACAGAACAGTCTCTCAGTAAGCGTCAATGTTCTGACTCTGAGCATACCCAGGAATCATTTTGCCACGCTGCTTCACGCTCTGCCGATCCCCGATCCTGCCTGTGCCTGACAAATCTGGGGTTCACTTTCTGCCTGTGTCTACAGGATCCAAACCTAGTGTCCAGGATCTCAGGATTAGGGTTACCATATTTGCTCCCCCCCAAAAGAGAACACATGCCCCGTCCCCATCATGCCCCGCCCCTTGTCACATACCGCCCCACCCCTTTCACACCTTGCCCCCGTCACACCCCCTAGTGGTGTCCTATCCTCCCCTCCCCTTACCTTACTGTACTGCCCTGGTGGTCTAGTGACCTCTTTGGGGCAGGAAAGAGCCCCCTCTTTCCTGCCAGGAATGGCTGCAGACTGTCTTGCTCCCTCCCGTATCGGTGCCGATTCAAAATGGCTGCTGAGAGTGACCTTGCAAGACTTCTGCAGAAGTCTCGCAAGGCTGCTTCAACTCTCGGAGGCCATTTTGAATTGGCGCCAGGACCGGAGTCAGCAAGAAACAGTCTGCAGGCACTCCGGGCAGGAAAGAGGGGGCTCTTTCTTGCCCTGAAGAGGTCACTAGACCACCAGGGCAGTACAGTAAGGTAAGGGCAGGGGAGGATAGGACACCACTAGGGCCGCCCGCCCGCCAGCCTGCCCTTTTGTCCGCAAATCCGTACAAACGGGTAGGCTGGCATAACCCGCCCGGTTGCCCGGCCATGTCCTCAAAAAGAGGACATATCTGGGTAAAACCGCACGTATGGTAACCCTACCCAGGATCAGACCCTCCTGTCTGGGGTCTTCAGAATCCCGGAATTGGACCCTTGTCTTAAGGTTCCTTAGTTCCAATTTATGTTCTTTTGAAGTCATCATTTTCCATTTTAGTTTCCAGGGTACATTGCCTTTTCAAGAGGCTTCAAAGAAAAGAAAGGACTCAAGTTTCAAAGAAGAGTTTGAAAAGAAGGACTTGTAACAGACCAAAGATTAAACTGGGGAAGTGGTTTGCAGAAATCGTGTTGCTTTAGGATCCTGGGACCAGACAGAAATAAATGGAGAGCAGCTCATTTGCTCATTAAAAGTAGGTGCTCCTTTCTGTGCATCGCACAGAGTGCTTATTTTAATACTAATGAGCACTGGATTATTGGTAGCTGCTACAGCAAACAGTTGAAGCCACGCAGAACCCCTTTGTGCATTAGATGCTAAATAATGTTTGCTTTAGATCGGCTATGTGCATCCGGCTTTGAGAATTCTGCTTTCTCCCCTTGTTCATGAGCTACCTGCTAGGTAGTGCTAATGCCATCTAAGAAAAAGCAGGCCTACAGGTTCATGCATGGAGTAAAACCAGGACGGGATTGACATATGAACAGACTCTAACAGCTGGCAGTCTTAACCACAGAGAAAACTTCAGTATGATGTGCTTAAACAATGGGTTAAAACAAGCAACTTTTCTTAAGAATAGTTAGAGAAGGGTCTATTTGTGTTATGCATAGAGACCTAACACCAGTTTTTACATTCTCTCACATAATTATCGCTGTGACAGGAATATATATTATAACACCTAACAGTTTCATTTGCTGCAAAGCTCTTCTTATTGGCAGCTAGCAAAAGTGAAAATTGCTTGATCTTTAATAATAACCTAGAAGACATTGTTTACCCAAATAAAATTAGGACTTAGGGATACTGAGACATGATAACATGAAAATGTCAGTGTTACACTACTTGGGAAATGTTATATCAAAGCAGCAAAAAAAGCACATAGATCATATGCAATGTCCAGTTGAATAGAACTCCTGTTTAAAAGAAAATGTTTCCTGTCAGTAAGAATTTTGCTATATGGAATTAATAGGCTTGGGGGTGGGAGGGGGAACAGGTTTCATATTATCTATGCGTTTTTGTTTTGTCAGCATATATGGAAATCATTTCTGGCGTGTAGGCAATGAATACATTCATTTCAGAACATGTTATCAATTTTCACAGTTCCTTTGATGTTTACCACTTCATCTATTGCTTCCACAGCACAAAATTCTTTTTTTTCAATCTGAATTGATTTACACTTGCACTGTCAAGTAAAATTTCCTTCCTCAGCAACTTCTTCCTGTACACCCCACCCTTCCAACTCCTTAACAATACTCAAGTCAATTTACATTCATTTAGTTTCTTCTACTTTTGACCTTGTATTTATAAAAACTTAGGGGCCTTTTTACTAAGCTGGTCTAAAATGTGGCCTGCACTATCATTAGTGCAGGCTTTTCCTGCTCGCTGAAGCCTCTTTTAGTGCGTTTGTAAGATGGCCATATTTTCCATGTCTTCAATTAACCGCCATGTGCTAATTTTCCAATTAGCGTGTGGCCATTAGTGCGGGAGCCCTTACTGACACCTTTTTACTAGGTGGTAAGGACTCTTGGGTTAACTATGCCATGCACTAACCAGTTAGCATGCGGTGATGCAGCTGCACTAACTGATTAGCACTAGGCATGCCTACTCTTCACCCCCAAACACACCCTCAGCATTAAAAAATATTTTCTATTTTTTGTTGCATGGGTAGCGCATGCCAAACACAAAACTACTGCGGGATGCCTTAACACTTGCTGCAATAGTAGATTTTATCCTGCGGTAAGCATGTGTTAGTGCTTACCACAGCTTACTAAAAGGGCCCTATATATATTAACCCACTGTATGCAACAGTAAAGCAATACATCCATAAAGGAATTACCATCTATGACAAAACAGTGGGTTTTAAGCCTGTAAACTGTACTGCTTATTTCTTGGTGGTGCATGTTTATGTTTAAAGCTGTTATAGAGAAATGACTGTTTTTTTTTTTCTTTAGTCTTATCACAGATAGGAAGTAAGATGTACAACACTTTTGAAAACTTGTTGTTCTGGACTCTGATTGGCACGGGAGCTCAATTAATCTAGGATGTACTGGCTTTTCCCTCCATTCTTAGCCAAGGAGAAGAGAGAGAAAGGTATCTTTGCTGAGGCCCTGGGAACAGTTATATTTGATAACCTGTAAGCAACTATCATGCTAATTTTCGAAAGAGAAGGGCATCCAAAAAGCGACACAAAAGGTGCATGGGCGTCCCCATGAAAGAAGGTCGCCCAAATCCAATAATCGAAACAGGACTGTAAGGGCGTCCTCAGCGCAAGGACGCCCATCTATGGTAGTCCCCACAGGGGGCGTGTTATGGGCAGCATTACGAGATGGGCACCTCCAGCGTATAATGGCTGGTGAAATGGTTTCGCGTGGGTGGGAACATGGGCATCCTTAGTTAGACCTGAAATAAAAGTGACCAGGGTAAGGGGGAAGTCATCTTTAGACCTATTAGCGATTTTGCGCAGTTGGAGAGTGGTGAGAGCGTTGTTGGGAGAGAAAGCAGAGAGTTTGTTGAGTACCTGTTTGTACACCTTTGTCTGTGTGCCTTATTCGGAACGTTTTCACTCTCACCTGCCTCATTTGTGTTTTACCTTTTCAGCTTCCCCTACCCCTTCTAGCCCCCAAACCCAGACACCACTACTCCTTCCTCTATCTCTCCCATCCACTCTCCCTATCCCTCTCCATTCACTGTAACCAAGTTCATAATTCATTCCCTTACCTGTTTGTAGTCTCTGTTTGTCTGTTTGTCCTGTGTACTGCTGCAGCGTGTTTGTAAAGACTGTCGTTTGCTGCATGGAGAGTGAGTGGCTAGAGGGTGTGGCAGGAGAGTTTGTAGTGGGTCAGAGAGTGCTTGCAGTGTGGCTGTGCTGTGTGTGACCGCATTGTTTGTCGGTGGTGGGAGAGTGAGTGTCAGCTTCTATTTGTTGCTGCTGTGTTTCACCAAGTTGGTAGGGAGAGGTGAGCACTGGTGGCACTGCATTGCACCTGTAGTGTGGGAAAACGGAGGCACTAAATGCACAGGTGGCTTACATGTTGGAGGAAGAGGGGAGGCACCGCAGGATGTACTCACGCCCCAGAGTTTTCAGGCCACATAGCAGTTTCCTAGACCTTACTGAACTGCAGTGGGCTGCCATTCAGCACCTTTGTGACCAGCTCAAACTCCTCCTGCAGCCCAAGACCCGTAGGAGCAACCCCATCCCTGTGCACCTAAAGATGACTGCTTCTCTATCTTTTCTGGCCACTGTGAGTTTCCAGTCTGTCCTATCTGTGAACACGGGTCTCACCCAGGCTTCTATTTCTAACTGCCTCACCCAGTTCCTTGATGCCTTCCTTACCCACACCTCTGAGTACATCACCTTCCCCCCCCCCCCCCCCAGGCCCTGCAGAACAACATGGCTGACTTCTATGCTGTAGCTCGCTTCCCCTCGGTCATAGGCGCCATTGACTGCACACATGTCGCACTCAGACCCCTCCGGGCAACAGAGGCCACTTATAGGAACAGGAAAGCATTCCACTCACTCAATATGCAAGTTGTGTGTGATGCCCAGGGGGAGATTCTAGACATGTGTGTCCAATACCCAGGTTCCACCCATGGCACCTATATATTGTAGCACTCAGGAATCTTCCCCATGTTTGAGCGAGGAGAGATCACCGTCAGATGGCTCCTAGGTAAGTGCAGCATGGATCTGCCCAAACTATACCTCCTCCACTGGGCAACTCTCAGCACTGTCTCCCTCCAGCTCACTCCACCTCCCCCCCCCCCCCACCTCCACACGGTACCTGCTCCAAACAATACACACTCATCTTTCTCATCCTGCTTCTCCCCAAAGGTGACAGAGACTACCCACAGCGGAGTTGGCTCATGACCCCCATAGTGCACCCACAAACAGGGTCAGAGGAGAACTACAACAGTAGATATCAGACCACCCGTGGCATCATCGAGTGCACCTTCGGACAACTTAAGAACAGGTTCCAAAAGGTGGCAAAGATATTCCTGGCCTGCTGCATGCTACATAATTTGGCAATGCGCAGAGGACAGGCCCTCCCAGAAAAACCACAGTCACCACAGCAGGAGGCCCCAGATGAACAGGATGAGGAGCCCCCTCCATCTTCTGCCCACAGAGCAGAGTGCACACCAGCTGGAGGTCAGAGCCAGGCAAAGACTGATCGAGACAAGTTTTATGTGAGAGTAAGTTGACATTTATTTCTATGACATAGTATTTACACACCACCACCACCACCACCCTCCCACCACCATCACCTGCTCTGTGCATATTCCCCTCCCTCCCTCCAACCCTCACCCCCCCCCCAGCATGTCCCATCACTTTCTCCGCCCGTCCCCTGGTGCAGGGGAACTCTGTTGAGAGTCCTCTGAGGAGCTCCCACTCTCCTCCTCTGTGTCCACAAGGCAGCCTGCTGCCTCGGCTGCCCTGTGGAAGTCCGGCCACCTTGCGCTCTGTGGCTTGCCCTGCAACCTGGGCACAGGACCCAGAAGGGTAGCTGGTATGGTGGCTGCTGGACCAGTGGCTGGGGAAGCTGAGGATCTCAAGCTCCTCTTAGCGGGTGGTTGCTGTGCAGTGGTAGAAGTAGATGCCAGCTGTTGCTGCATCAGGGCTGTACTAGGTGTTTTCAGGTCATGGCGTAGGCCCTCGATGCTGTGCTCCAGCCATTGGAGCTGCTATACCATTTCATGTTGGGCCTGTACCACTTCCCGTTGCACCTGGAGCGCTTCCCATTGCAGCTCCAATTTCTGGTGCCAGTAGTCTTCCATGTGCACATTCTGGCCCAGCAATTGTGTGGCAAGGCGCAGTAGCTGCCTTTTCTGGCTGGATGGCCTCTGCTGAGGAGGTGCCCCCCCCCCCCCTTCTGCATCTTCTTCTTCTTCTTCTTCAGTGCCACCATCGGTAAAGGCTGCGGGTGATGGAGGGAGAGCCGGCGCTGCTTCTGCTGGGTCTTGTGGTTCCACCCATGGTCCTGTGTGGTTTCTTGTGCAGGCCCACTGGTTTGCTGCTCTGTGTGCTGGGGCTGGTGGCCACTAGGGCCAGCTTCTTCCTCTGACTGGCTGTCATCACCTGCATAGCAAAAGGGGAGGAAGTGTGTTGGTCAAAATAACCCACTTTTGTTTTTCAGCATTCATATACATAGCCCCACATGCAAATACCCAGCAAAGAGATGGTAAGGAATGGGATTGGCAGGCAAGCCACAGATGTCATTGTACATGGTACAGAGCTGGAGACGAGGAGCGCAGTGTACTACAGAGACTGATGTGGAAGAGAGCCACACAGGCATGTGGGTAGACTTAGAACTGTGGAAGGAGTGCAGAGGACACATTGGCTATAGCACAGAGGTGTGGGAAGGAGATATGCAGAGTTAGGTGATGGGGAAAAGAGGAGGGAGTGGGGAAGTACATAAGTACATAAGCAAGGCCATACTAGGAAAAGACCAAGGGTCCATCAAGCCCAGCATCCTGTCTCCGACAGCGGCCAATCCAGGCTTCAAGAACCTGGCAACCCCCCCCCCCCCCAAAAAAAAAAAAAAAACAAAAAAAAAACGTTCAATGGACTTTTCCCTCAGGAATCTGTCCAATCCCCCTTTAAATTCCGTAAGGCCAGCTGCTGTCACTACATTCTCTGGCAACGAGTTTCAGAGTCTAACTACACGCTGAGTAAAGAAAACCTTTCTCCTATTTTTTTAAAATCTACCATATTCTAGCTTTATCTTGTGTCCCCTGGTTTTGTTGTTGTTTGAAAGTGTAAACAAATGCTTCACATCTGTCCACTCTACTCCGCTCACTATCTTGTAGACTTCTATCATATCACCCCTCAGCTGCCTTTTCTCCAAGCTGAAGAGCCCTAACCTTCTCAGCCTTTCCTCATAGGGAAGTCGTTCCATTCCCTTTATCATTTTTGTCGCCCTTCTCTGCACCTTTTCTAATTCCTTTATATCTTTTTTGAGATGCAGCGACCAGAATTGGACAAAGCTGTGAAACAGTGGTAACCTACACACACATTGCTGGAAACCCTCCCCCCCCCCCCCCCCACCCGGCTACTCCCCGTGTCATGGTCTGTAATGAATAGTGATTAGTATTGCATGTGTTGTTCTCACTCCTTCCCCTACTGAAAAGCACCACACTGTCCCCCTCCTCGGCCACTGGTGATGGCGCTGCCTCCTCCTCCTCCTCCGGCTGCTGCTGCCGCCGCCCTGTGTATGTAAAATGATTTTCTTTGAGATCAGCACATCCAACATGGCTTGCATACTGCAGGAGCTGGCTGGCCTAAGGCGGGGGATGGGGAAAGGTGTGGTGAGCCCTGGGCTATACCCATGTGGTGTGAGATGCATGAGATGACATGACAGGGAACCCTGGAAGCTGGTCTGACACAGAGTACACAAGATATGTTGGCAGACCTCACTCATTGGTCAGCAGCATATTTGCATTATGATTTGTGACTATGGTTGGCTGACCAGTTTTTTTTTTTGGGGGGGGGCGGGGGTTTGGGGGGGAAGCACATTATGAGGCAATGACATCCACTAAGAGTAGGACCTCAGGCAGGATTGGAATACCATGAAACAGTATCCACCCCAGAAAGGGGGGATACAGAAGTGAGGCATATCATCTCATTCATCTCAGAGGAGGTTAGTTGGAAGTTGCAGCCACACTCATGGGGGGGGGGGGGGGGGGGAAGCTGCAACCTCAGGCCTTTATCTGGGACAGAGGTGCTATGACTTACTAGTTGCCTATTAGCCACATGGAAACTGATATTGTACACAGCATTTACATTATTAAATTAATACATTTACAAATGAGTACAGGTGCCCTCTTTATAATACTTACGTCGAGCCCTGAGGCGCCGTCTCACTGCCCTTATCATGTCAGGGCTCTCCCGCTTGATTCGGCAGAACCTGCGCCGCAGGGACTCAAGGTCCCTCCGAATGCCAAATCTTCTGCAAGATATTAGTTTGTACACCAGGAGTCAGGGGATGGCCTTTCTTGCCTTCAGCACACAAATTCATTTGGAAATCAAATAGGAGAGACACACAACACTGATTGGGGGGGGGGGGGGCATTACATTAGTACAGGTGATGTCATTGGGGTGGACATGAAGACAGAGAGTACCATTGTGTGCAGTATTGTAGGGATGTGGGAATGGTTTTCCTTTGAAGTACATAGATTCTATTAATGAATGTGCATGTGCACATATCACTGGATTACCCTTGAATACAGACTACAGTTAATGCTTACATTGCTGAGGGAGCTCTTATATGTTACAGGAGGGGGATCTGATAGCCTACGAGGTGGGGGGAAAGCAAACACTTACCTTTCCAACCTGTCTCTGATTTGACACCAGGCTTGGATAGAGACAGTCCTGGGGGGGGGGGGGCAGGTGATCGTGGTGCATAAAAAGAATGCGCCGGTGCTTCAGACAATCGTAGATCAGGCACAAGCTTTCAGCATCGCTGAAATTTGGCTCTCGCCGTAAAGACATGTTTGTCAAGGAATAACCATTGGAAAGCGTGCATCACCTTATACGGATGCCCATGTGAGATAGACATCCTTACGTGCATATTCCATGTATGAACGGGTCAGCATGTGGACGTCCTGGCATATACAATGGGTCCGCATGTGGACGGCCGTCATGCATGGATGTCTGTGACGTGCATGGACTGTCGTCATGTGTGCGGGGCCTTATCTGGATGAGTACGTGTTCATATGTGCGGAGTCTTCCTTATATGGATCATTATCAAGTGTGCGAACCTATTCATATATACACAATAAAATATGTATGTTCCTTATATTTCCCATAGCTACATGTTCCGCAAGTACAGTGCATGTAGTTGCGGACATCCAGGTACGGGAAATATAAAGAATATTCATGTGCAAAATACAGTAACAAAGACATGTTTCTTGCAGCACTGCCGAAGGACGTCCCTCTTACAGGCCCGCCGTCCTTCGGCGTGGCATTAAATTTCTGGGGATAATGCTTACAGCGGTCAGCAAAATACTGAGTGCAACCAGCTGCACATCTTTTCCACTAACAAGGGTTTTGTCTCAGTCCACTTTTATTGCCAGCTACTGGTTTACTGGACAAGAAGTCACACAGTAAACAAAGGGTAGACAGATAATAGAAAGGAATCTTTCCTTCTCCCCTCTCATCTCCTCGAACTGGCTTATAAATCAATGTCTGGAAGAGTAGGAAAATGCCTTTTCATTTTATTTCACTCCATCTCCAATAAAAAGAGACAGTAATTAGCTGTGCCCCTTTCCACCTTCTACTAGGACAACTATAATTATTCTTGAGTGAGCCAAGCAAATCAGATCTAAGTATCACCATTTAGATTTTGATTAGAGAAGTTTAATATGTGAGCAAAAATCCTATCCAACCAGATCCTATATCAGGACATGTTGAGGTCGATTTCTAGTCAACCAAAAAGGGCATCAATTTTAAAGTATATATGCTATATATTTAGAGTTCTTCATATATTCAGGAGCCAAAATGTCTAAGTTGACTTACTGAACAGGCACATAACTTTAAACACAAAGGGCTAGATTTTATATACAGTGGGGGAAATAAGTATTTGATCCCTTGCTGATTTTGTAAGTTTGCCCACTGACAAAGACATGAGCAGCCCATAATTGAAGGGTAGGTTATTGGTAACAGTAAGAGATAGCACAACACAAATTAAATCCGGAAAATCACATTGTGGAAAGTATATGAATTTATTTGCATTCTGCAGAGGGAAATAAGTATTTAATCCCTCTGGCAAACAAGACCTAATACTTGGTGGCAAAACCCTTGTTGGCAAGCACAGCGGTCAGACGTCTTCTGTAGTTGATGATGAGGTTTGCACACATGTCAGGAGGAATTTTGGTCCACTCCTCTTTGCAGATCATCTCTAAATCATTAAGAGTTCTGGGCTGTCGCTTGGCAACTCGCAGCTTCAGCTCCCTCCATAAGTTTTCAATGGGATTAAGGTCTGGTGACTGGCTAGGCCACTCCATGACCCTAATGTGCTTCTTCCTGAGCCACTCCTTTGTTGCCTTGGCTGTATGTTTTGGGTCATTGTCGTGCTGGAAGACCCAGCCACGACCCATTTTTAAGGCCCTGGCAGAGGGAAGGAGGTTGTCACTCAGAATTGTACGGTACATGGCCCCATCCATTCTTCCATTGATGCGGTGAAGTAGTCCTGTGCCCTTAGCAGAGAAACACCCCCAAAACATAACATTTCCACCTCCATGCTTGACAGTGGGGACGGTGTTCTTTGGGTCATAGGCAGCATTTCTCTTCCTCCAAACACGGCGAGTTGAGTTCATGCCAAAGAGCTCAATTTTTGTCTCATCTGACCACAGCACCTTCTCCCAATCACTCTCGGCATCATCCAGGTGTTCACTGGCAAACTTCAGACGGGCCGTCACATGTGCCTTCCGGAGCAGGGGGACCTTGCGGGCACTGCAGGATTGCAATCCGTTATGTCGTAATGTGTTACCAATGGTTTTCGTGGTGACAGTGGTCCCAGCTGCCTTGAGATCATTGACAAGTTCCCCCCTTGTAGTTGTAGGCTGATTTCTAACCTTCCTCATGATCAAGGATACCCCACAAGGTGAGATTTTGCGTGGAGCCCCAGATCTTTGTCGATTGACAGTCATTTTGTACTTCTTCCATTTTCTTACTATGGCACCAACAGTTGTCTCCTTCTCGCCCAGCGTCTTACTGATGGTTTTGTAGCCCATTCCAGCCTTGTGCAGGTGTATGATCTTGTCCCTGACATCCTTAGACAGCTCCTTGCTCTTGGCCATTTTGTAGAGGTTAGAGTCTGACTGATTCACTGAGTCTGTGGACAGGTGTCTTTCATACAGGTGACCATTGCCGACAGCTGTCTGTCATGCAGGTAACGAGTTGATTTGGAGCATCTACCTGGTCTGTAGGGGCCAGATCTCTTACTGGTTGGTGGGGGATCAAATACTTATTTCCCTCTGCAGAATGCAAATAAATTCATATACTTTCCACAATGTGATTTTCCGGATTTAATTTGTGATGTGCTATCTCTCACTGTTACCAATAACCTACCCTTCAATTATGGGCTGCTCATGTCTTTGTCAGTGGGCAAACTTACAAAATCAGCAAGGGATCAAATACTTATTTCCACCACTGTATGACGCCTGAAAAATCCGCGTGGAATACATTTCCACCTAAGTGTATTCTATAAGCGACACCTAGAATTAGGTGCAGTATAGAAAACACTTAGTTATTATTCCAGTGCCTTGAGCTACACGCATCCATTTACACCAAGAAAAATGTGACATAAATGCCAGTGTGTAGATTTAGACACAGAGGGGCATATTCTATAACAGTGCACATAAATTTTGCAATGCCCACTAAAAGCCCATAACTATGCCCATAGCCGCCGAGAGGGGGGGGGGCAGGTGGGACAAAATTCCCCGGGCCCGGGCCTCCAAGGGGGGCCCGGCGCCGCAGTCCCACCTGCCCTCCGTTGTCAACCGTCTGCCCCCTGCATTGTAATCGCAGTTTCACCTCCGTGAAAGCAGCGCTGCAGGCAGCAGAATGCCTCCCTTCGGCCCTCCTTCCCTTCCTGTGTCCCGCCCTCATCTGATGTAACTTCCACAAGGGCAGGACACAAGGAGGAAAGGAGGACTGAAGGGAGGTGTTCTGCTGCCTGCAGCGCTGCTTTCACAGAGGTGAGACTGCGATTTCAATGCAGGGGGCCCAGCCCGGTGGCGGCGACCTCGGGGAGGGGGTGGAGGGGGAAGCGGTGGCGACAACCTCGGGGGGGGGGGGGGGGGGGCAGCAGGGCCGGGGTCCTGGGGGCAGCCTTGCTCCGGGCCCGGCCCAGTTTCTCGGCAGCCCAGACCATGCCCCTTTTTAGCTGTGTGCATTAGAATTTAGGCACTGTGCATTGCAGAATATACTTAGGGCCCTGTTTCCTAAGGCACACTAGCGTTTTTAGCGTGTGCACAAAATTAGAACATGCTAATTGTGTAGGCACCCATAGAAATATTGTGGGCACCTATACATTTAGCTCACGCTAACGGTTAGCGTGTGCTAAAAACACTAACATGCCTCTAGTGCGGCTTAGTAAACAGGGCCTTTAGTGAGTTGTGTGCATAAATTCTAATTATTGCCAATTAGTGCTCATTGCATGCTAAGTGCTGTTAAAAATGCTGATTGATTTGTTAAGCTAATTAAGTTATGCACATTGTTATAGAATACGCTTGGATTTTGGCACAGAGCGCTAGGTGCTATATATAGAATCTTGCATGAAATGTGTTTTCTTTTTCTACTCCTTTTCATTTGCCAGCAACATGAAACAACATAGAGAATAGACAACACTCATGCAGCCACTGCTGCAGGACCTTCTATCTATACCTCCACCCCCTTTGACCCTGGGATCCACTGCTTGGAGTCCCAGCCTTCACAGAGAAGATAGGAGAAAAGACAAAATCCCTCTGAAACATGCAGTTTGGTACTACTCACATGGCCAATGACATTTAACTCTTTGAGGTTTGTCATCTATATATCCTCTTGTTGCCACACATACCTAGTAAAGTGCATGTTGTATTCTCCTTTATTTCGGTCTCAGAGGTCAGCTGTAAAATAGAATAGATGCAGTTTTGTCATGTTTTGAAGTGCTGTTTAATCCTTGCAATTTTAGTCAATTAAAGCTTCCTTTCCCTCAATTACACCATATTTGCAAGGATTACACAGGTTTCTGCTAAGCTGGAGAATAAAAGTTTAATTGTTAACCATTATCCGACATGTCCACAACCTCTCATATAATTATTTATTTATTTATTTATTACATTTGTATCCTGCGCTTTCTTGCTCATTGCAGGCTCAATGCGGCTTACATAGTAACAAAAGAACACATGTGGAAGGGCATAATCGAACAGAAACGCCTATCTCCATGGGCGTTTATCTCCGAGAACGGATACGTGAAGGGGGCGGGCCGAACCGTATTTTCGAAAAAATGGACGTTTTTGAGCTGGGCGTTTGTTTTTTTTTAGCGATAATGGAAACTAAAAACGCCCAGCTCAAAAATGTCCTAATCCGAGTCATTTGGTCATGGGAGGGGCCAGGATTCGTAGTACACTGGCCCCCCTGACATGCCAGATCACCAATTGGGCACCCTAGAGATCAGTGCGGTGGACTTCAGAAAAAGCTCCCACATGCATAGCTCCCTTACCACGGGTGCTGAGCTCCCAACCTCCCTCCCCCAAAACCCACTACCCACAAATGTACAACACTACCATAGCTCTTAGGGGTGAAGGGGGCACCTACATGTGGGAACAGTGGGTTTTGGAGGCCTCCCATTTACCAGCACAAGTGTTACAGGTGGGAGGAGGATGGGCCAGGGTCTGCCTGCCTGAAGTGCACTGCGGTACCCACTAAAAGTGCTCCAGGGACCTGCATACACGCAGGCCTCTAGGACTTGTTACTGCTGTATAACATTGCCACACCAGTTGACACCTGAAGACTAATCTCTCCGAAAACGTCCTTTATTGGAATAACCGCGTTTACTCACAGTTAACTGGAGATCAGAGGTTCTGCCCCACCACTGGCAACGAGTCACCCTGGTAGTGAGATTATCAGGTCAGAGCTGGCAGAATGCTGTACAATGCCCTATTTCAGCCACATTCAAGGGAAGAACTAAGTTCTCTAACGTGGCTAACACATGGAAGGGATCTAAAACTACCTTTAAAAAATGGCCACTACCTCATAGACTACCGGAAACACAACAGGGCACACTCTGACCCAGTAGGCAGGGGGAAAAGCACCATGGGAGAAGAGCCTACCAACTACCAACATCGTGAGACTGTAACACAAGCTAATGAAATCACGGAGCCCAATACCCTACACCCACCACAATGCAATGCTGATGTGAGCCTGTAGTGCACCCGAGAGCCACATCTGACCCAGGGAAAGGCTATGAGAGGATTGAACATATTCTGCTGTCATGGAGGTGGGTACGGAATTTGAGGCTGGCATACAGGCTGGGAAAAAAGTTTTTAAAGTGGTTTTTTTTTGGTGGGAGGGGGTTAGTGACCACTGGGGGAGTCCGGGGACGTCATCCTCGATTCCCTCCAGTGGTCATCTGGTCAGTTGGGGCACTTTTTTGGGACTTGTTTGTGAAAAAAAAGGGTCCAAAAAAAGTGACCCCCAAATCGCGGTAAAAACGCCTCTTTTTTTCGATTATCAGCTAAAGATGCCCATCTCTCCTCGGCTGCTAACCACGCCCCAGTCCCACCTCCGACACGCCTCCGACACCCCCCGTCAACTTTATTCGTTTACGCGATGGAGTGCAGTTAGAAATGCCCAAAATCGGCTTTCGATTATACCGATTTGGGCAACTTTGCCAGAAAAATGCCCATCTCCCGATTTGGGCCGAAATATAGGCGTTTTTCTCTTTCGATTATAAGCAGGATAACATAATAATCTGGAATTCGATGGGGCTGGTAATACCTCTAGCAAAAGCTGATGCACACCTTTTAGTCTTTTTATTAGCGCTGACTGTATATATATATACACTCACAGGTGCTTCACTGAGGAGTCAGAGAGGCAGTCAAGGGTGCTCTGTTTAGCTGATGATCAGCCCACTGAGCTCTGGCTGCTCTTCTTGCCAGGCTGAACAGTCCTGAGCTGGAATCTCCCTCTGTGTAACACACCTCATAGTGCTCCTGCTCCACCCACTGCGCCATGGCTACTGCAGGGGAGGAAATGGACATAAGAGAATCTTTTGCACCCCATCCCCCTTGTTCCCTGTGTAGCTTCTTTGTTAGCACAGCCCTTGAGATGACCCTGTTGCCAGGGAACTGATCCAGCAGCAAGGGACAGAGGAAGAAGAAAGGGGACCACCAGTTGAAGGGCCAGGATATGTTGAACTGTGGGAGAGATGCTGGACTGCTGGTGGAGAGGAAGGAGGAGAAGGGGAGATTTCTGGTCCATGTGGTGGAGAGGGAGATAGGATAACGCTGGACTATGCAGGGAGAGGGATACTGGACCATGGGAGGAAGAGAGGGAGAGGTGAGATGCTGGACTATGTGGAAGAGGGGTGAAAATTAAAGATTTACTTTAGGATCCTGGCACTGGCCCTGACCGAGTGCTATGTACAAAAGGATGTCTCCTATTTTCTATCTATAGGAAAAATTGCTGGCTACATATTTTATCTGGACTAGAACCAATTCTAAATCAAGGAAAGGTGTGCACTTTCACTTTGAAAACTATCCTTCTAGTGCAAATACATTTTGAAAATTCAGAAGCATGTATATACTCCCCCCCCCCCCCCCATGCTGATCTCCGGGACTGCTTCTCCTACAGCAGGGGGGAAAAAAAGCACCTGTGAAATGACACTAAGCAAGTACTCTGACCCATATCTAGAGCAGCAATTTTATGATGACTGTTTGGCTTGTGGGAGAGGTTTTTCATACAGTAATTGTCTTCAGGATATACAATGAGATATTCCAAGCATAATTTTCCAGTCTCTATTCTACTTACCCTTTAATAAAGTAATCTATCAATGTATTTCATATTTAACAACAATTCCTGTCTGATTTCAAGTAAATGTATGCTGTTTTAGAAAGTATCAAACTTGCATAACAGATTCTCTGCTGGCTATCATAGATAATCTAAATATTTACAAAGCAGATGTTAATTTGCCAATGAGGGAAAAGTCTCAACTGCTATGGCTGTTGTTTACACATAAACATTCGTTGTGTAGCCCATAGAAAAAGTCATCATCGACTTAAAAACCCTCGGTTATTAATTTTTTTTAATTTTATTCAATTTTACTATATTTTACTATATCAATGTCCGTGCATATATAATTTAGCCTTAAAACTTAATGGAACCTTTGCATTCATTTATTGTTTGGATCTAGCGTCTTACCAGATAATTTGAACACAAGACAACATTGAAAGCACTAAGAGAACAACATCGTTCCGTATTTCTGGGCAAGATAAGTGATCATTTTTGATTTTTGGATATATTTTGATATGGCCATTAAGTTTTAAGGCTAAATTATATATGCACGGACATTGATATAGTAAAATTGAATAAAATTAAAAAAAATTAATAACCGAGGGTTTTTAAGTCGATGATGACTTTTTCTATGGGCTACACAACGAATGTTTATGTGTAAACAACAGCCATAGCAGTTGAGACTTTTCCCTCATTGGCAAATTAACATCTGCTTTGTAAAAGTTTTAGAAAGTATGCCATGGTATGGAGAAGAGGAAAAAGAGCACAATATGCAAAGAGGCGATAATGTGCATGTAATGTCTAACCTTCTTGTCTAAAAAACCTGTCAGAGATGTTCAAAATGACCTTTTTATTCAATGAATTATTTTCCATTTCATGTCAATCTTATATTCCACAATTTACTGGGATTATTGCGGCTGTTTAAATCCAGGGGAGGCATGCCAGAGGAGAATAATTCCTGTCATCTTGAGCCTTGTCGGAGCCCTTCTGCTTGATTTCTCCATCTGCAGAAGGGTGTGCTGTGCCTACTCTGAAGCTCTCTTACTGCTCTGAGGTGTTCCAGCACTTCTCCTGTCGGACTATCGCTGACTCCACCCCCCCCCCTGTGATGTCACAGGGGTGCATGGGTATAAATCCAGGGGAGGCATGCTGGACATGCCATGTGCTGACTTTGTCGCAGGCACTTCTTTGAGTGGACTTAGGGTGGATTGAGGGGGACACTAGCAGTATAAAAAAAGTGTGAGCATCAGACTTGTCCATCTTTTGAATTGAGACACTTAACAAACTTCTTTAGAAATGATGGATAAGGGTTCATTGCAGGGTATGGTTGATGGATGGCATGTAACGTTGATGGAGTCTTTGGATGAGATTGCACCTTGTAGAACTATAAAGGTGAATAGTTCAGTAGAATTTTCTCCCTGGAAACATTCAGCTATTATTAAAAATTTATGTAAAGTGTTAAGATCTAGTGAAAGACTGTGGAGAAAATCTGGTGAACCAGATGATTATGATTCTTACAAGATTCGTCTGCAAGAGTATATTGCTGGATGTGAGCAAGTTAAAACCTCATATTTCAGGGTGAAAATTTCTTCTGCTTTGAGTCGTCCGCAGGACTTGTTCTGGACAATTCATTTTTAAACTGAGGATAAGAAGAATAGTATTTTAAGTAGTGATTTGACAGCTACCGATTTTGGTGATTATTTTTGTGGAAAAGTGCAAGGTGTTTTAAATCAAATGCCTGTCTTGCCGGTAGTGGAATTAGGGCAAGAAATAGATGTTGATGTAGCTGTAAAACAGGGGCGTAGCTAGACAACAGATTTTGGGTGGGCCTAGGCAAGAAGTGGGTGGGCACCAAGTGTTCTCTCCCCCCACTCCCCCCACCACCAAAAAAATATCTCAGCTGGCGGGAAAATGCTTCTTTCCACCTTGGCAGTCTGCAGCAGGCATGCATTGAAAACTGAGCATGCGCAGGTGCTGGTATCATGGAGAGTAGCGTTTTCATTACCATCAGGGGGAAGTTTTCAACTGGCGGAGCTTGGGATCACCACCAGCTACCACTAAATGTGTGCTACTGTTGGGTGGGCCTGAGCTCTAAGTGGGTGGGCCCTGGCCCACCCAGGCCCACCTGTGGCTACGCCACTGAGCTGTATGGGAAGTTTTTAGGACAATTGATGCCTCAGAGTTGCTCTGTGCAATCAAATCTTTGAGACCTACTCAGGCTTTCTTGGATACGTGTTCATCAGTAGTGTTAAAGTGTTTGAGTGATAAGATTGTTCCGATATTAGGTGATATTATGACTAGATCTTTGAATGAGGGTTATTTGCCTGATTGTTTGAAAAAGGCTACTGTCAAGCCATGTTTGAAGAAGGAAATTTTGGGATTTTGTGGATGATATCCATTTGTTAAATGAGGAGCAATATGATTTTGTAAAGGATATAGTTGTGAAACTCTCTTATTGTCAGCTTTTGATGTTTTAAGATGGGGTTTAGATTTAGGTTTGACATATTGTATGGTGTCATTAGATATTTCATGTGTATTTGATAACGTTTATCACAGCGTTCTGTTTGATAGGATATATGCTTTAGGTGTGAGGGGGACCATTTATGATTGGATGGACAATGCAAGTGATTTGGGAGGATACAGTGTCAGGGGTTTTGGCAATGGATGTTGAAGTTCCACAAGGACCTGCCTTATCAGTATTACTACTTAACTTGCATTTGACACCACTCTTTGTGTTATTATGTGAAATGCAGGTTGAGTTTAAACTATTTGTGGATGACATACAGTTTTTTTTTCCTGTAGATGAGAGCTTTTCTGTAGGAAGGGAGAAATTGGCAGAGTACTTAAAAAAGATCAAGCTATATGGATGCAAGCAGATGATTTAGCACTGAATGTTTCAAAGACTGAAGTAATGCTTGTAAAAAGGTGAACTAATGATATATACCATAACCCTGTTGTGTTTGAGGGGGCTGCAGATCACAATTAAGAACCAGATTATGAATTTGGGTATTATTATTGACTTGAGGTTGACAATGCAGGCACAAGTTTCTAGATTTGTACAGTCAAGTTTTTTTTTTTTTTTAGTTAAGTTGTGAATTAGTTGAAACCACTGTTGCTGAAGTATGATTTTCAGATAGTGGTTCAAAGTTTGTGTTTACAAAAATAGAATACTGTAACAGTCTTTCACTGGGAATTACAGACGCCAGAATTTATACGCTGCAGGTAGTACAGCATGCTGCCGTACACATAATTTTTGGTTTAGGACATATTGAGTCTGTTACAGGTGCAATAAAAGCTCTTTTAGATTTCATTTTAAACTGCTTTTATTGATTTTTAAGACTCTGCATAATTTAGTTCCTATTTTAGGAAGGTGTTGCAGTGTTACAGGCCCACGCAAGCATGACTCTGCATGATTTAGTTCCTGTCTATTTTAGGAAGGTGTTGCAGTGTCATAGGCCCACACAAGCATTATGTTCTGAAAATACACATCTTTGTTCCATCTTTGAGGTGTTTGCACTTTTCTGTTACAGCGAAGGCAGCGTTAACTTATGCTGGCCCTATTGGATGGAATGAACTGCCTTTGAGGCTCCGTTTGTTGCAGAGGCTTGACATTTTTAAGAAACAGTTAAAGGCATTTTTATTTTCACAGGCATATTTGGGAATTTAGTTCAGCATGTATTTATTTTATGAAAATGAAGGACTACTGTCTATGTTGATTCTGTATTTGTATCCCACCCTGTCAGACTGTCATAGTAATGCTTGAATGTTTTCACTTATATACACTGTCAGCTAGCACATTTGCTTATTTCCGATCTGACGAAGAAGGGCAACCTTCGAAAGCTAATCAAGAAATGTATTAAGTTATGTCCAATAAAAAAGGTATCATCTTATTTTCTTTTCCATGTTTTATTTTGTTTGATTTCTATTGATAACCTTAAGAGTGGACTAACACGGCTACCGCACTCCTCTATCTGATATGTTAAAACTACTGTTCTTGTTTATTTTGTTAACCCACCTAGTTAAAAGATGGGCTCTAAATGTTTTAAATAAATAAATAAATAAATAAATAAATAAATAGTGCAAAATCTCTACACGTCTTAATGAATCATAAACATGTTTGGTTTTTGAAGCAGTTTATGTAGTAGCCACATTTAATTGTACACTTAAATGGTTATTTCAAGAATTCTAATTTATGCCAAAGTATGTTGCAATCTGAGGGTCAATATTTCACGTACAACATACTTTACTGTTAAGTGCTTCCCACCAAAAAGCGTAAAGGAAATGGTTTCCAACAGAAAGGAAAGTGGAAATATAGGGTAACTGGAAACACAAGAATAAAACACAAGAACATCAATTAGCACACCATCACATGGGTATATATTTGCTATATAATTTACCATAAAGGCATACTAAAGGGGAGTTCCTTTCTTAGCTGCATGACCTGCACACTGCAGTGAAAAGTAATCTTCAAAAAAATCCCTCCCCCAAGTTACTATTATTGAGGTTATTTCTGTCTCTCTTCATCCATCCGCATACACACTATGTTTCAACAATTTTTATTGGTAATTCAACAGCATTAACGTACAATAAACTTAAACTGTCAAAATAGCTAACATCACTGTCTAATGAAAATTGAATTAGTACATTTCAATAATGCTATTTACCAATTTTGTATCCTTTTCCTCCCCATCCTACCCCATCCCTCCTCCCCCCCCCCCCCCCCCCCATTTATTAGGCAAGTGCCAGTGTGTGTATTGCTGAATATTGTTATTACAATAAAGCTTTCATAATCAAACCAACTTGAGCAAGAGATCTTTTTGTTAACAATAAGCTCTCTGAACCCTGATCCAATACCATTATCCCTCTCTTGAGCAATTCCCCTCCTCCTCTCAGATCACCCCTCCTCACCCCATCCTTATGACCTTACTAAGAAATCCCCTACCTCCTGTAACCTCTATCCCATCCTCTAGTCTCGCGTCCCTCCCCAGTCCTCCCCCCTCCTCCCTTCCTTCTACAACCCATATTGTTATTCCATTCAGAGTCCCCAAACCCGATGACACTAACAAGCTCATTTTCAAAGCACTTAGCCTCCCAAAGTTCCATAGAAACCTATGGAACTTAGCCTCCCAAAGTGCTTTGAAAATATGCTAAGTGGCTCTGCAAATAAAGCCTACCGTTCCTATATAGTGTTAATAAGAAGACTGCGGCCCTGTGGACTCAGTACTTGTAGATAAGGGTTCCAAATCTTCAAAAATAGTTGCTTGCATTTATGGGAGCCTCTAGCCTCTTTAGCCTCCCAGCTAGCCAGCCAGCATATGCACCTGGTTTCGCCAATGCCAAAACGCAGGAGGGTCTGAGGAAGTCCAATATTGCAAAATTACTTTCTTGGCTACCAGGCTAAGCTTACAGCACAAACTAATATTGTCTCTAGCAAGGGGCCTAAACGCGCCCGGTTTATCCAATAGTAACTGTTCCACTGTCCCTTGGACATTACGGGCTAGTATGTGTGATAAGAAATCCTTGACCCATCCCCAAAACATTTTTACTTTAGGTCACCACCAGACAGCATGAGAGTACGTTTGTCTCTGTTGGTTACATTTAGGGCATCCCGACTACCCCCCATCCAACATGTGTGCCAGGTGTACTTTAGTCCAGTAAGCACAAATTATCACCCGATAGCCACATTCTCTAAGCCTCGCCTCTAGTGAGCAAGAAGATTCCTCTCAACGTAGCAGCGACATCCCAGTCCCCTAGTGGCACCCCTAGATCCTCCTCCCATCTAGCTTTCAACCACGAGAAATCTTTATTAGGAATCTCTTTGATCAGGGCCTGATGAAGACCTGAAACAGACAGGCCTCTAATTTCAACCTCTTGAAAAACCTTTCGGATTTTATCCCCCAAGTGCATCCCCAACTGCATGCCATCTAAGGATGTAACATAATGCTTGAGTTGCTCTTATGCAAATCGATTACCCCAATGTTGCCCCACTCGGTCCTACAACCTCTCATAAGGAATCAATGTTCCCTCCCCTTCCAATACCTGTTCCAGGAGTGAAATACCCCATCTTTCCCACTCCATGCTTTTTCTGCGTTGAAGCTAATGAGTAGGGAAAGCAAGTCTTTCTGTTGTCTATATTCCAAAGTCGTAAGTATTGTTAGGATATTTTTTGCCACCGATCTTCCCTGCACAAAACCCACCTGCGCTTCATGAATAATACTAGGCAAAACTTGCGCCAACCGATTGCCCATTATTTTTGCCAGTAGTTTAGCTTCATATCAAGACCGTCTTTGCCGCTTCCCAGTAGAACACCAGGTCCTCCTCATGGATTGCATTATGTGCCTTGTATGTTTTCCAGCATGTTATAATGCGTTCCTGAAAGTTCACATCTTTATCTAGCTCTAATGGGAAAACCCAGTGTCCAATTCAGGGCGAATTGCTTCCCACACACCACCCCATCTTCACTCAGGCATGGTCCGAGATAGCATAGGGGCCTATTTCTACCTGTTCCTCTCTACCGAATTCACTCCTGGATGTCAGGATATAATCTATCCGAGCGTGCGTTGAGTGTGCCCACGAGAGGTGTGTATAGTCCCTTTCCATGGGGTGTAATTCTCTCCAAACATCGACCAAATCGAACACCCAACTTAACTGCAGCAGTCCTCTGTTTAGATGATATGATGCCGCTACCCCTGGAGATGACCTATCCCTTTCAGGGGCCCATACTGCATTAAAGTCTCCCCCTATCACCAGAGATCTAGGTCTGTGCTGGAGCAAAAGATTAACTACTGATTTGTAAATTTTTTTATCATAGTGATTCGGAGCAGAGAGGTTACATATAAGATAGGTCCGACACTGTATAGTCACTTCTAGTAAAACATACCTGGCTGCAGGGTCTGCGGCTAGCAATTGAATTATATCTACTACCCCTTTCCTAACCAATATAGCTATCCCTCCCTTCTTCCCCTGAGATGCCGCTGCTTCGCATGCTCCCACCCACCAAGTTTTCAACTTAGTGTGTTTTTCGGAGCTCAGATGTGTTTCCTGTAACAAAGCAATATCAGTTTTGTGCTTTTGTAAATGATGTAAAATTTTTGATCTTTTTAAGGGTGAGCTAATGCCCCCCACATTCCATGACACCAAATTCACCATACACACATGTCTACCTGGATGTTTCCCAATGACAATAAACCCCTTTTGGACCAGAGGGGGAGTCCCAGCTTGCCCCCTCTGCCTAAGTGTGCCTCCTGATCCAGCTCATTCCCAGACTGCAATTTCAATCTAATAACCCCCAACAAACGCCTTATACTGGATGTCGATTCCTCCTTATCTGTTCGCTTTATTCTCCCCCTCTCCCAGTCCCCCCCCCCCCGCCCCCCCCCCCACTCTCCCCCTTCCTCTTCAAACCTCTTAACAACCCTTTCCTAAGAGTAGCCACTTCCAACACCTCCCCTCCGTTCCCCCATGCAGCTACATACATCAGTCCGTTCCCACTCAGCCTCCATAAGCACCTGGATTATCAAAAGCAAACCAGTTAAGAAGAGAAGGAAAAAAAGGGGGGGCAACCTCTCCGTCCCCCCACCCCATTGTCAAGAATTCAAATCAGATTAAATTCACACTTTTAACTCTTAGCTTGTTTCTTGGCAGTAGTCCATAGTTCCTCTGCACCATGTCCATAGACCGTAACACCCGGTTACCAATCTGTGCCAAAAACTCACGCGCCTTCTCCACTGAAGTGTACATTTGTGTGGATCCCTTGTAGGTGATTTTTAATATGGCAGGGTACAGCAAGGCAAATTTTATCTTGGCTTCAAATAACTCGGCGCACACCGGCGCATAAGCTCTGAGCTGCATCACCACCCCCGCCGAATAATCTTGGGGAAGCACAAGATTTTCGTGTTTTCATACATCAGTGTCTTCCCTGCATGCAGTGCTTGCAAAATTGCTTGTTTATGTTGAAAATTCATGATCCTAAGGATTACTACTCTGAGCCTTGTTAGCTGGGTTGGTCAGGCTCCAATCCTATGTGCTCTTTCCACTCTAATAGGGCCGAATCTCTCCGCTAATTGTAATTCCTTGTGGATCCAGCTTTCCAGAAAACCCACCAGATCTCTGTCCAAATTTTTTTGGGATAGCCCCACCAGGCACAAATTGTTCCTTCGCGACCTCTTCTCGAGGTCCTCCACCTTAGCCTCCAAAGCTGTAATCTTTTTAATCATGGAGTCTTGTGTTGATTCAATCGCAGTGACCCTATCTTCCACATCACTGGTTCTCTGTTGGAAAGTCACACAGTCCTTAGCAAGTTCAGTTAGCTGAAGTTGCATGCGTTCTAACTTTGAGTCCAAAGGGGCAAATCGTCACTCTAATAACTCCTCCATCACTGCTGACATTTCTGTGGTAATTTCTGACACCCACGCCGAGGATACAGTGGAGCTAGCGGGACTCAGAGCGACCGCCATCTTGTCCTCTGTGACTCTCTTTAGCTCTTTTTGCGTCGGTCTGGCCACCATTAATACTTTTTTCCTCTCCTTCTTCTCAGTTCCAGTGTTCCTTAGTCTATTCCACATTACCTTGAATAGTTTTAAGCCTCGTGAGGTCTGATTATCTTATGAAAAAATCTCGGGGAACAGCCAGGGGCCCGGAGCTACTGAGCCTAGCGACCGTCCTCCAGCATGGCGTCACATGACCTCCCGCACACACACTAATGTGCATGTATCAGGGATGTAGCCAGCTCTCTGTTTTTTGGGGGGCCCAGGGGTGAACTGGGAGAGCAATGCATCCCCCCCCCCCGCATGTTAAAATATTATCCTTGCCAGCAGGGATGCCAAAGCCTCGCCAGTCAAATAAATTTGTTGCCCCAGCCACTCCCCTCCTACTCATGCTGCTGCAGTAAAGAGAAAGTCAGTAGCTTGCCTCGAGCCGCTGATGCCAGAACACTTCAAGCGTGCTCAGTTTGCATCTTGACCAATAAGGTGGAAAATTTTGAAAACTATGGGGCCCTTTTACTAAGCTGTGTAGGTGCCTATCCTGCTTATAATCGAACGAGAATAACGCCCAAGTTCCGACCTAAATCGGGAGATGGGCGTTCTTCTCACAAAAACAAATAAAGCGGCATAATCGAAAGCCGAACTTTGGACGCTTTCAACTGCACTCCGTCGCGGATGCGGACAAAGTTGACGGGGGAGTGTCGGAGGCGTGGTGAAGGCGGAACTGGGGCGTGGTTATCAGCCGAACAGAGATGGGCGCCCTTCGCCGATAATGGATGCGTTTGTAGCTAGAATTTAGGGCACTTTTCCTGGACCCTGTTTTTTTGACGAATAAGGCCCCAAAAAGTGCCCTAAATGACCAGATGACCCCCAGAGGGAGTCGGGGATGACCTCCCCTGACTCCCCCAGTGGTCACTAACCCCCTCCCACCACAACAAATGATGTTTCACAACTTTTTACTTTCACCCTCAAATGTCATACCCTCCTCCCAAGCAGCAGTATGCAGGTCCCTGGAACAGTTGTTAGGGGGTGCAGTGGACGTCAGGCAGGTGGACCCAGGCCCATCCCCCCCCTACCTGTTACAATTGTGCTGCTTAATGCTACTAGTCGTCCAACCCCCCCCAAACCCCCTGTACCCACATGTAGGTGCCCCCCTTCACCGCTTAGGGCTATAGTACTGGTGTAGACTTGTGGGCAGTGGGTTTTGAGGGGGATTTGGGGGGCTCAACACCCAAGGGAAGGGTGCTATGCACCTGGGAGCTCTTTTACCTTTTTTTTTGTTTTTGTAAAAGTGCCCCCTAGGGTGCCCGGTTGGTGTCCTGGCATGTGAGGGGGACCAGTGCACTATGAATCCTGGCCCCTCCCACGAACAAATGCCTTGCATTTATTCGTTTTTGAGCTGGGCGATTTCATTTTCCATTATCGGTGAAAAGCAAAAACGCCCAGCTCACACCTTGGCGAATAAAGCATGGGCGTCTATTTTTTTTAAAAAATACGGTTCACTCCGCCCCTTCACGGACCCGTTCTCGGAGATTAACGCCCATGGAGATAGGCGTTTCTGGTCGATTATGCCCCTCTATGCGTGCCCAGTGCACACCAGTTTGGAACTACTGCCCAGTTACCGTGTGACCCGGGTGGTAATTTCATTTTTTTATGCGCGTCCACTATGGTAATTGGCATTGTATGAGCACAGGTGATTACTGCTTGGTTAACGTGTGAGACCTTACCGCTAAGTCAATGGGTGGCGGTAAGGTCTCAGGTCCAAAATGGACTCACGCCAATTTTTATTTTGCTGCACGTCCATTTTCAGCCAAAAAAGAGGCCTTTTTTGCAGGTACGCTGAAAAATGGACCCACACGCGTCCAATACACACGTCTACAACAGCGCAGCCCTTTTTTTGGCACACCTTAGTAAAAGGACCCCTATGTGGGGAGGCTAAATTTGTGATTTGTTAGTTTCCCTAAGTCTATAAATATAGCACCAGTGGAATCCCTAAATGAAGATCTTGGGGGTTCCTAAAGATGTCTTACCTCCTACTTATCATGTATATGTCTTGGCTGAGAAGTAGTGTGCTAGATCTACCTCTTGGTGACTTTTGTTTGTGAATCAGAGAGGTGATTAGGCTTTATTTTAGAAACTGATGTTGTATTTGGATGTGAAAGTTTTTTTTTAATTTTTATTTATCAATTTAATTTTACACGCTTAACATGCTATTGAAACACATTGCATAACTTGAATAATAAAAATAAGGACAAAATTAACTATAAATATCAAGAGTTACGGGCTCACATTTTTAGCCCAAGGAAAAAACAAGTTATACAATTGATTAGACCACAACTAGACAATAAAACGGGGGGGGGGGGGGGGGGGGAGTGATTTAGATAATAGGAGATCTCAAAAGAAGAAAACAAAAAACATTGCATATATGGCCTGGCCTATACATTCCCTTTATATCTTTTATAATCAGATGACATCAATTACTCTATAGGTTTAATGGACAATTTTTTCATTTCTACAAACACTTTAAGATGTTCTGGCTCAAAAAAGGTATATTTAACACCCATATATTTAATCAGACATTTACAAGTATATGCAAGTAAATATGTTGCCCCCAACGCTCGGGTCTCCTCTCTAAACGACAAAAATTTCTTTCTCCTATCTTGAGTTGTTTTACAAACATCAGGATATACCCATACTCTTTGACCACAGAAAGCTTTCATGGAATTTTTAAAGTATAACTTCAAGACTGAATTCAGGTCCTGTTCAAAGACAAATGATATCAATAAAGTTCTTCGTTGATCTATTTCAGAAAGAGATGTTTCTAAAATTAATGATACGTCTAGCTGGTCATGAGAGTCCAAAGGCAGATTTCTCAGCTTACTTTTTTTACCGCTATCCCCTAAATCAGCTTGTGGAGGAATTGGTAAATAATAAATTCTATTTAAGGGAGGAATAGCTGAATCTGGGTATAGCAAGATTTCTTGTAAATACTTCTTAAACATTTCAATAGGACCCATTTATTTAATCCAAGGAAAATTTAATATTCTTAAGTTCAGTCTTCTATTAAAGTTCTCAAATTACTCTATTTTTCTGTGTACCACCATTTTATCTGCAGTCAAAGAGTCAGTCACAGATTTTAAAGTTTTTACTTCTTGCTGAAGTAACTCAGTTTGTAAGGTTGTCTCCTGTTTAGATTTTTCAAAAGTGTTAGTCAGAGAGTTGATTTTACTCACTAGTTGCGAGGTTTCCTGGGCTGTTTTTGAAACCGTCTGATTTAAGCCCTGTAATATCTTCCATATCACCTGCAGAGTTATCTCCGCGGGAGGTTCTTCCTCCAAAGTTGTTTCTTCCGCGTTCAGGACGGAGTTGGCGCCATCCGAGGTTTGGGCTTGAATGCCTTCCGTAGCAGCCACTACCTCCTCCCTCCGCCCTGATATCGCTGGACACGTAGGTCAATTATCTGGGGGCGAAAGTGATGTTTCCCAGTCTGAAGGGGCCATAGCTCCTCCGACGGCCACCAAATCGGCTTCGCTCACCCTTGGTACGGGAATAGGCGTGGTAAATCGGTTCAGCGTTTGTTGGGACGGGGAGGAAGTTTGGGCCATTGGCGTCTGGCCTTTCACTATCCCCTTCCTTTTAGTGTGGGGCATAACTTCAGCAAAAGGTAAAGAAGAAAAAAGGCTACCAACAAGTCCGCCGTGCTCGATCCACACAAACGCTCAGGCCGCCATCTTGACGCCCCGGTTTGGGTTTTTTTTTATGTGTGTATGTGGACACACAAGAAAAGAGACATTTTTTGTTAATGCACCCAAAAGTGTTCTCTCTGGGTGCTCATGCAACTAAGGGCTTTTCTTGATAGCAGACGTTCTGGGCAGTTTCCCGTGAGTTAGGGGGTGTATGGGTAATGAGATTTGTTACTGTAAAGAAGTCACAGATGATTTTTTTATGTCTAGGATTCTGATTGCTTTACTGATTGAATACATTTTCTTTTGAAGGTTAGCCTCTCTCATAAGGGATTCATACTCATGTATTGTGGGTTTATAGGAAATTTAGTGCTTTCTCTTTCAGCAAGTGGGACGCCACCTACATGATCCTTATTATTTATTTTTGTGTGCACTGAAACCTTTCGTCTTAAAAATGCTATTCTGCAAATACCCACTTAACTTATGTGGAGTCTTTTTAGTAAGTTGGGCTATAAGGGGGCTATGAGTCTTGCTGCAGCATTCTGAATCAATTGGAGCTGGTGCAAGCCTTTTGTAGTCAGACTGTTGTATAGTGCATTGCAGTAATCCAGTCTTGATGTTATCATGGCATGCACAACTGGGATAAGATTTACCTTCTTGATGAAAGGAGAGAGGCAGCGTAGCTGTCTTAAATAGAAGAAGCAGCTCTTGAAGGTTGTTTGGATTTGGGGAATCAGAGTAAGTGTTGAATCTAATTGTATTCCAAGGTTTCTGACTTGTGATTTGAGAGGGAGGTCGTACTTCCCAAAAGAGATTTTGATGTCAGGTATATATCCACTTGTATTAGGGACCCAGAGAAGCTTGGTTTTACTTAGATTCAGGCAAAGTTGTTGTTTTTTTTTTGTTACATTTGTACCCCACATTTTCCCACTCATGGCAGGCTCAATGTGGCTTACATGGGGCAATGGAGGGTTAAGTGACTTGCCTAGAGTCACAAGGAGCTGCCTGTGCCTGAAGTGGGAATCAAACTCAGTTCCTCAGGACCAAAGTCCACCATCCTAACCACTAGGCCACTTGTGTTTAGCCCATTCTTGAATTGATGTTAGGTAATCAGTTTATTCAAGGCTGTAGGTAAATCAGGTTCAATAGGTATGAGTAGCTACTCATCGTCCGCGTAGATGTAGAACTGATTGTCCATTGACTGAATAAGCTCAGCTAGTGGCTTGAAGTAGATATTGAACAGAATAGGTGACAGTATTAATCCTTGTGGTACCCCGCAGTTGCTGCCAAACATTATGGATTGTTGCTGGTCTGAAAGAAAGGATCTGAACCAGGCAAGTACTGTTCCATTGATACATGTTTCTGTTAGTCATACTAGCATGATATCATGATCCACAGTGTCAAAAGCTGCTGAGAAATCTAGCAGTACTAACACGAAGGGGAATCCCCTGTTTCGGTTTCTGTGAAGATCATCTAGTAGGGATTTGTTTCTGTTCCATAACTGGGTCTGAATCCAGGTTGACATGGATCTAGCCAGTTTCTCTCTTCTAGCCAATCATTAAGTTGAACACAGACTGTTCTATAAGTTTCCTTAGAAATGGGATGTTGGATACTGGCTATGTGTTATTCTATTTCTGGGTCAGACCTGGGGTCCATGGATCTCAGTGTTCTGTATCTGGGAGTGGCCAGTTCAGGTCCATGAGTATCTGGCAGGATCCCAAAGAATAAAACATTGAGCATTTGTATTTAAATGAGAAAAAGCAACATCTTGAAAGTTATCTGTAGTAGCAGCCCCAGATGTAGAGGCCATCAAGGAAGAGGATAACTTTGATTTAGTGGCAATCATTGACACCTCATAGTTGCTTTAATTTCAACTATAGCACCATTCTTCCTTTCTTCCTAGCCTGTCCTTCTTGTACAGATTACAGCCAGGCATAACTATATTTCAGTCTTTTCATCATATTTTTGGTCATTTCTTTGTAATTGTGGTCCCTGTTTTGAGTATTGTACTACCTGAATACTGGCTGCCAAAGAACTAGAGGAAAGGGTCAGTGGAGATCTGAGTTCAAATGGCTGCCTTACATTTTTTCCACTGTCCCACAAAAAAAACAAAACATCCTAGCAAGAAATTTCCCATGGTTTTCAAAGTCCCTCAACATGCTATTCCACTTTATGACAATATGCAAAAAAGTCTCTTTGCACTCTGTAGCTATGGGCTACAGATGAGCCAAGAAATCACATGAATCCTGTAGCAAAATATGGTGAAACTTTCAAGGGTTAGCATATCAGCCTCTTCATGATTTGCATTCATTCATCTTTCATCTGTTATAATAACTGCTGCAATGATTAAAATCATTGCTATAATATCACCAAACACGCAAGCATCATAAATCCTTTTATACTGCTCCTGAATGGAACTTAATATAGCTATTTAAATATTTATTAGACTTTCAGCATGGATTCTAATATCCATAAATACTTTACTTTATAAGTACACAACTTAGTTGTTGGCTTTAAAACATAGAAATGTAAAAACAAAGGTGGCATTTCTGTAAGTGGGTGTCTCTTGTTAGACGTCCCGATACAGCACAGTGAAAACATACTTTATAACAACTTCCGGAATGTATCAGCATAGCCTTACTTTTAGGAATGGAACAAAATAGCAAAGTGAGGGCCCCTTTTACCAAGCTGTGGCAAAAGGGGGCCAGTGCTGGCATTGGCACATGTTTTACACTTGTGCCGAGGCCCCCTTTTACCGCAGCTGGTAAAAGGGAAGTCTCACTTACCTACAGGAAATGGCCATGCGGCAAGTAAAGCGGTAAGGGCTCACATGTTAACCTGGTGGTAACCGGGTGGTGAATACATTTTTGTAGCGCCGGAAATGACGGCATTCTAGGGGTGGGAAGTATCACCGGGCTGCTATGGTAGCCCAGCGATACTTCCTGTATAGCGAGCAGTAAGACCGCATTGGGCTTATCGCCGCTTTGTAAAAGAAGGCCTGAGTTTGTGTTGCTGCTTCCCTCTAGTTTGCTCTGCTTACGTGTAGACATACACAGTTATACCAGCCATAGAGGTGGCTTAGCCTCTGTCAAGTAAATATAGTAAGAACACAGGTAACTTACAGTATTCTGTAAGTTATACGCGTAACTGGAAGCTCCAGCCATGTTCCACCCACATATGGCTTCTTGCGGTTGCACATCACAACACATATGTGCATCTTTATAAAATGGTATTTAGAGTGTGTAAGTACTACTACTACTACTACTATTTAGCATTTCTATAGCGCTACAAGGCGTACGCAGCACTGCACAAACATAGAAGAAAGACAGTCCCTGCTCAAAGAGCTTACAATCTAATAGACAAAAAATAAAGCTCGAAAGTGGTAATTTTCTCACCATTTTCGCGTGCAAGGAAGACATAACCACAGGCATTCTTATCTACCTAGATATCTGACCCTTCTTTACTTTATGGCCTGCTTCCCCTGTGGTTTGATTTCCATACCCTATGCTTTGCAGGATTAAACACACATTTACCCACAGAAATCTGTCTGAAATCTGCCATAGTTTGATTATGGCTTTGAGCTACACATTTTTATGCTCAACCTGTCTAGGGAAAAATGTAGAAAAACAAGCCATAGTATTCCCAGTAAATTGGCCACAAGGATAGCCCAACAGTACAGATGGGCAGCCTAGTGGTCAGTGCAGTAGACTTCATATAAAGGAACCCAGGTACAAATCCCATCTAAACACCTTCATATTGTATGGTGAACACTCAAGGCACAGAGAACCTACTATACCTAAAGGTCCACCTCTACAATAGTCCCCAGGCCTGCAGGCCACTTATATATTTAGGCATAAGAAGTATTTGTACTGTAATTAAACTGCTAAATTAGGAATTGAACCTGAGTCCTATTGTATAGTATCCACTGGACTAACCACTAGGCTACTCCATCCACTTGCTTGCTGCTGTCTTATGAATGGCCATAATATCTAGAGCTGTCATAGAGCCTGGTATCTACTGTCACTTTCACATGTTTGGGAGGTGGAAGGGAGTCAGTTACCACTGGGGGATTAAGAGAGGGTCATGCGGAAATCCAAGATGGCACGCTAGAGTGAAGATGAACCATCAGTCACTCTTGAGCTTTGGCATTGCAGCACTAACTCGGGCCCTTACTCAGTTTGGTGATGAACAAAAGAAGATGGAAGATGATGGAGTTCCCCACAGCCCCATCTTCACTCCTGTGATGAAGCAAGTGACACTCGAGCAATATAAAGTGTGTGCTGGACCATTGCCAACCTTCTCCACTTAAGCCAGGACCATTGCTTTGGCATCGGCCAGCAGTTTGGAAGGTACCTAGTTGAGCCCCATCAAGTGAATTGCTCCCCCACAGCCAGGAAGTTGCTTCTCTGCAAACCAGCGCATGCCCTGCACCTCCCGAGTAGGGGAGAGGAATGAACAGCGAGGGGGATTATTTGCAGTGTCTTCGGTTCCTCCACTTGGGGAGGATTCAATGCTTCAAGCAGCAGCTGAGATTCTTTTGCAGGAAACTGTGAGTAACCTGTCCCAAGTGAGGAACCAGCCTACTTCCTATATTGAGACCCGGGTTATTGAAAAAATAGCTGTTATGACATTAGTCACTGTGGGATGTTGTACATGGCATGTACACTTTTCTGCTGTCCTTGACTATGGAGAATACTAGTGATATTAAAGTAATTTTAGAGGTTGCCCTTCTCCAGGCTTAGACAATTGGCCAACAGTCTTCAAAGTTAGAAATTTTGAAGTCTAAAGTTCAGACCTTGGAAAATTTGGAATCAGTCTCTTTAAAGGATAAAAACTATACCCCATCATCGTTTGGAGTATTTGGAGAACCAGATTAGGAGTTATAAATTGAGACTGATAAATTTTCCTAATTTTCCATTGATTTTTTCAGTGGACATGACTAAAAATTATTTGGTTGAGGTTCTAAAGATGCTAGGAAATTATTCACTCCATATTATGAGGGCCCAGTATATTCTGGGCATAGGAAGACCCAAAGGTTTGGCTTCTCAAGGCCAAAAAGGGATAATATGAATCTCACCTCATTTTTGGAATCCTCATTGAAAGTAAATATGCAGAGAACTACTTTGGTGTATCCTTTACTCTAGAACTGTGGACTCATTGTTTTTAGGTTCAAAAGTGAGTGTTTTCCTCTGATCTTGCAAAAGAGACACAGATGAGACACAGGGCTTTCCTGGTGTTTCAGACCAAGGTTCAAGCCCTAGGCATCAATTTTGTTCTCAGATTTCCTTGTTTTTGCTTTGTAGTATTTGAGGGTAAACAATATCAGATTTTTGAAACGAAACAATTAGAAAGAATTTATTAAAGCTAAAGAAGATGTAAATGTTATTGTGTAACCTATATGTTCACTGCTAAGGGCTGGCTAGGGAGGGTGACTTGGGGTAGATCTTTTTTTGTCTTTTTTTTCCTTCATTTTTATTTGAATTATATTCCCTGATTCTTTGATCTAATTTTATGTACTTATTGTGGACATAATTAATGTTTGATTTCTTTCATTCTTATTATGGATTGCATTTCTACCTCGGGTGAATGCTGATACGTTAAGCATTTGAAATTTCAATAAAAATAAAACTGGGAAAAAAACCCGAGGGGGTCATGCCTTAATCCCTACAGTGGTCAGCTGAGCAATTAGGGCACTGAAACAGGTCTACATAAAAACACACTTCTTTTTTGTCCTGGTCTTTTTTTGTGTGTTCCATAATTGCTAAAAAAAACATCCAGATTGTAAGTGTGCCCAAATCCCATCCAAAATATGCCTCCAAGACAAACCCTTGCTATTTGGACAAACTCCATGAAAAATTCCCAATTCTGCCTTTTCGAAAATTATGATTTAGACGTTTTGGCGAGAAAAATGTCCATCTGCTGCTTGGTGCCGCTTTTGAGATGTTTTTCTCTTTTGAAAATGAGTTCCATAGGTATCAAGTGCCAATGGGCCTGGAAGCTAAGCAGAAGGGCTGAAAATAGATCAGCACAGGTGAATTAAAATTGAACTTAACACAAACATATGTGCTATTTTTTTTAATCACAAAATGTTAATCATAATCTGTTTTAGATGTTCACATAATTTTGCTGGCATACACATTGGTGTTATGGATGCAGTCCTTCCTTAGTATATCAAAAATTTACATAAAAATTATTAAAAGAAAGTCAGTTTCTAGAAAGACAGATACAAAGATAGAATACCTCATGCAAACAGCCCACAAAACATTCTAATTTCCTTTTCAAGCAAATTCAATTTGATGTGTCAGCCTGTCCAAAAAATGAAAAAGAAACCTAACATGTGAAAATTATGAGGCAAACCCTATAGTTGTAAATTTTTTACCACATATAATAAGAGATTGTTATGTTATGTAACAACATAATAAGAGATTGAGGATCCAACATCTTAAATGAGGGCTTCCCAAACCTGTACTAGAGACTGCACAAGGCATACATAGTTCTTGTGCTACCACTATTCATTCCTACCACCCAAAAAATTCACTCCTTACCAAAAATATGTGTGTAAGTCACGGACCGAGAAAGGGATCTAGGTGTCGTCGTTGATGATACGTTGAAAACTTCTGCTCAATGTGCTGCTGCGGCTAGGAAAGCAAATAGAATGTTGGGTATCATTAGGAAAGGGATTGAAAACAAGGATATTATTCTGCCATTGTATCGCTCCATGGTACGACCGCACCTCGAATATTGTGTTCAATTCTGGTCGCCACACCTCAAGAAAGACATAGTGGAATTGGAAAAGGTGCAGAGAAGGGCAACAAAGATGATAGCGGGGATGGGACGACTTCCGTATCAGGATAGGCTGAAGAGGCTGGGGCTCTTCAGCTTGGAGAAAAGGAGGCTGAGGGGAGATATGATAGAGGTCTATAAGATAATGAGTGGAATGGAACGGGTCGATGTGGAGCGTCTGTTTACGCTTTCCAAAAATACTAGGACAAAGGGGCATGCAATGAAGCTGCTGTGTGGTAAATTTAAAACGAATCGGAGGAAATATTTCTTCACTCAACGCGTAGTTAAACTCTGGAATTCGCTGCCGGAAAAGGTGGTTAAGGTGGTTAACTTAGCGGACTTCAAAAAAGGGTTGGACGGCTTCCTGAAGGAAAAAGCCATAGAATGTTATTGAACGGACGAGGGAATAATACAGTATTTCTAGGATGGGCGGGACAAATTGCGTGTTCTTTTGGCCGCTGTCGGTGACAGGGTGCTGGACTCGATGGACCCTTGGTCTGTCCCAGCATGGTGATGCTTATGTACTTATGCTCCTAGGACATATGTTAAATGGGCTGACATACATACCTCAAATCCATGACTTCCCTTCTTGTTCCACGGGCCTAACTTTGATGAAAACCATAGAGTCTAGTGGTGTAGGTAGGAGCAATTCCCAGTCACTGAAACTTTCACTGGTGCCTTCTTCTAAACTGGTTTCGGCAACTCCTAGTGGTAGTCTCACGGTACTACTGCTAGGGATCAGGTTTCACTTAAATTGAAACATGACCTGTAGCATAGTACCATGAGACTACAACTAGGGATTGCCAGAACTATTTTGAAAGAAGACACTAGCGAGGGCAGCAGCAGCAACTGAGAATCACTCCTACCACACCACTAGACACCAGGGTTGTTCCTGTTGTATTTGCTGTCAGCAATACATAGTAGGTGTGAGCACATTAGCCAGCCTCATAACTTGTGTAAATCAGGGGTGTAGCCAGACTTCAATGGTAGGGGGGTCCAGGAACAAATCTATGGGGGCCCAGGCCCCCGTGGCCCCATAGCAGCTACGCCCCTGGTGTAAATGCTTGCAGCTAGTTGCTGGAGATATGTACATAGCTTATAAGATTCTATAAGTTATGCACATACCTGTTTGTGCCCACCCATATTCTGCCTAGACTCCACCCATGTGTGCCCCCACCTGTAAAATATGCATTATGTAAGATATATTTGTATTTATAGAATAGCATGTATGCATGTAAATGCCAAAAATCTGCCTATGTGCACAAATATGTGCATATGTCAGCAATTCTATTTACTTTCACACATAATTGTTATATAAATGTTAGCACTTACCCCAAAACAGAACTGAATATTCATGTCTAATGTACTGCGTATGTTTTAGTGCCTGAACGTTGTTTTCTTAACATTTTTCAGTCCCAGCTTCTCAAAGGTGGAATTAGTATTATGGGAGAGGGAATTGTTTTCCAGTGCCCCCCCCCCCCCAAGCAATTACTTTCACAACTAATCTTTGATTTAGTCACACCCTTTCTTGCTGTCCCGTTTGTTAGAATAATCATGCTTATGTGACTGTAGATCAGTTTCTTCTTGTTTTCCACAGTCCCCAAAGTCTGTTCTCTGTAAACAAGCTAGTGGACAGAAACATTGATTTACGTGTGCTTGTAAGTCTCACACTGGTTAACAAGTGGGCATAGCATGCCCTGAACAGGGCCATTTTAACCTTTGACCTCATGGGAATCCCAGAGTCACTGTATGGGCATACTCCCATAGGCATCATTACAATAGGTAAGTTTTTAGCACTTACTATCAATTTCCTTGTCTTTATTTTTTAAACACTGTTCTTTGTCTTATTTTTATATTTCTATTTCTGTATGTCGAGAACTTAGACATCTTTACTCTAATGAACCCACAGTTTTGGGGAAAAATCTACTTCCTGATCATGGCTCCAATATGCATAATGTATACATTTCTAAGATTTTCAAAAATGTGTTCTCTATTATAAAATATGTTCAGAATAGGAGAATCCTGATTAAGGCCCTCTTGTGCCTGCTACAAATAACATGCTACACACAAAAAGCCTTATGCATGTTATAAGAACTGTGCATGACTTTAGTGGCTCCGTAAAAATTTTTTTACTGCAGCTGTGAATGCAAATGAAGGAATATCAAGTGAAAATGAGCCTTTACCAGGTGCTCACAAAATATCACGCTATATATATTTTTTTTTGTTACATTTGTACCCTGTGCTTTCCCACTCATGGCAGGCTCAATGTGGCTTACATGGGGCAATGGAGGATTAAGTGACTTGCCCAGAGTCACAAGGAACAGCCTGTGCTGGGAATTGAACTCAGTTCCTCAGGACCAAAGTCCACCACCCTAACCACTAGGCCACTTCTCCATTTTTTTAAAACAGGGCCCTGTTTACTAAGGTGCACTAGCGTTTTTAGCTCATGCACAAAGTTAGCACGCACTAACCGTGTAGGCGCCCATAAGAATATTGTGCCTCTAGCGCAGCTTAGTAAATGGGGCCATTAAATGAATTCTTATACATAGCAGGAGTAAAAGGTGGCCTTAGTGTGCCCTTATGCAGGTCTTTCCCACATGCTAAAGCCATTTTTAGCGCAGCAGTAAAATGGCTGACTTTGTATTAATGTTGCCATTAGCATGTGGACATTAAAAAAGATTAGTGCGTGAGCTCTCACTGCTACCTACTTTGTAAGTGGTAAAGACTCACGTGGTAATCAGTTAGTGAGCAACAATGAAGTCGAGCTAATTACCATAGACATGCCCACTCTCTGCCCCCCCCCCCCAGACACACCCTCTCCACTTTAAAAATAAAAATACTTTTTTACTGTATAGCGCTTGTTTGCTACCCCGGTACTTACTGCAGGATGCCCAAGTGTGCCCCATGTCCATGATAAGCCCTTTTAAGCTATTTCTCTAGTGGCAACATTCAGCCTCACCAATTTTGCCTCCTTATTTCCTTTGTGAGAACATTTTCTGATACTAATTGTTTTCCCTCTTCTTCTCCAATACATCTGTCAACAGCCCTCTTTTGACAATAAGGAAACTTGCACCCCTTTCATTCAGTGATGACCTTGAGGATAAAAAAATCCAGTCCACAACCTTCTCTTATCCCTTCCCCCTTCCTTGAGGCCTTACCACTCTTACCCTTCTGGAGGGTTCCAGGGCTTCAAGAGCAGAAGGGAAGGCAAATCGCTCTTTCTGAGAGGATTTCTCATTCAGAGAAAGTATCATTAGGCCCAAAATTCCCATGATAACTAACCTTAGGTGAAATGACCAGCAAAGGGGGGGGGGGGGGGGTTCTTCTCCAGTGCCAAAACCCAGCATTATAACATGAGAAGGAGGGGAAAATGCTGTTGAGGGTTGGATGTTGCCACAGACTGGTTAAAATAATATCAGCTATCCATTCACTCTGGGCAGTACAGGTATACCTGTCCAAAAAACAGTTTAATCCATGCTCATATAAAACAATTTGACCTGTTTAATTTTTAGACATTGCATAAGTGTAAGAACTTAAAAATGTGTACAATCAGTTGTTTACCTGTTAATTTGTAGGTATACTTTTGTACAAGTGATTTGTGTCCATTTTTTATTATTTATTTTATTTTAAAAATTTATATATCGCCTATAACCTTGGTGACTTACAAATTCAACATATACAGTAAAAACAAAAACTAAGTAAATGACAAATCACATATCACACAACCATTCATATACTGTAAGTATTGCTGTGCATCAGTTCTATTAACATCCACTACTGTTACAATAGTCTATAAAATGATATTTATAGTTAAGTGCCTAGAAGGCATTTATTTGGGAGAATATTCTATAAAGACAAGTAGGCACAAATCGAATGCACATTGATGAATGCATACCCCCTACAGGGCAGGGGACTTTAGTAGTGTGCATGAAACTCTATGGCCATGCTAATGTAGCCAAGTTTTTATATTCAAGAACAAATACTTTGTATAATATACAGTGATTTGTGTGCATGTTAAATATTTCTGCACTCCTGTACTAAATATTTATAATATAATCTTTATTGTATTAGTCCCATGATTGCCCATACAGATAGCAAGGAGATGCCCCAAAAGTTGTCACAAAATTGTCCACATTCTTTGTACTTTTGAAGTGGACAATGGACACGTCTTTGTACTTTCGAGGCATATTTACTTGAATTCACCTTGACTGAAAAGGTTCAAAGCCCTATATGATCCTGGTTCAGGTTTATTTTATTTGATTAACCACTTAGGGAGATCCATCATAGCGAGGTAACATAAAAAATGTATAACACAGGACACACATTGTCCCAAAAGAACTCCAGCATCATAACAGAAAAGAAGAGAAAAGATACTGCTCACCTTCTATGTATCCAAACTCTGGTGCATAGCCCCAACCCAGATGGGCATGCCAGCCATACAAGCTATAGTACAGACCAGTTAAAAATTAACATCAAGGATCCAAGATGGCGTCTGAGGCGGATGTGTGAGCATGCACCTCCTGAACGCCAAGTGATTCCCTTAGCATTGGACCTCTCTGATACCCAGAATGGGGAAAAGAAAGGGGAAATCCCTTGTGCTCACCTCCTCGAGGCAGGGAGAATCTTCCACCATGCGGCAGGGAACATTGGACACGATAGTGGTGCGCACACCGGGATCCTTGATGAGCGCTTCGACGGCCCCGACGTTTTTGCCGGAGCACAGCTTGGAGGGAGTCTCTTTGAGTCCTCCCCCTTACACAGCTCCTCCGAGACCTGCAGGTGGGAAAGCGGCGTCGGAGGAACAGCGTCATGAGGGCTCCGGAGATGGTTTAGCCCCTGGGGCTGTAGTAGGAGGCCCCGTCGCAACTTCTTCTCCTGCGGAGACATTAGGGCAGTCCGGACTTCGGTCCGTGAGTCTGCCATTGCAGGAATCACCTACAGGAATTATCGGAGAACGAAATAGAGCGGCTGTGGTCACCCTAGAGATGGTATAGGAAGCCATTCAAGGCATGAACGCTACTCTGGAAAGAATTTCAGCGAAAACATAAGTGGAACTAATGGAGATAAAAACAGTGCAGGAGAATTTCAAGGCCAAGCTTGAAGCCCAGGACACCAAAATGGAGACTTTTGACAGTGAGGTACAAACTTTTAAAACTTTTACTGCTTTAGTTTTCAAAGAAAAAAATATTCAGAATAGAAAATTTGAACATTTAGAGAACCAGCTTCGTAAGAACAATTTGCAGATACTGAACTTTCCAAAATCTCCATTAATTGCCCCACTGGAGATGTTTAAGAAATATTTGAAAGAGGTTTTACATATTCCGGAGGAAAATATACCACCAATGACTAAAATTCAATATATAACTGGAATTCGTTCGGCTGTGGGGGAAACACCACAAATGAACTTCACAGAATTTCTCCAGGATTCACTTGAAATAATAACTGAGAAAACTACTTTGTTGGTGTCCTTCGCATTTGAGCTAGACCGTAATAATGTTTTTAAGTTGTACTTTCGTAAAATAAATGAAGAATTCTTAGGCTCAAAAATTCAAATATTTCCTGACTTGTCCAGGGATACTCAAAAAAGGAGGAGGGCGTTTTTAACTTTGAAGCCTAGGCTGATTAGTATTGGAGGCTCCTTCCTCCTTAAATATCCCTGTAGATGTGTAGTACGATTTAATTCTCAGAATTATATTTTATTCGAGCCTGAGAAGCTTCAGGAATTTATTATTGGTAGAGTAGAGATTCATGCCTTGAATCATAAGCTGAGATCGGCTGCGCTCATAAAAGAATCCTTCTGCCTTTGTTTATTAGTTTAAATAATTCCTTAAACAATATTTCTTTGATCTTGGATCCAGTGTTGTGGTCTAATAATTTAGGAAAAAAGAGGAGGGGGGAAAATTTTTTCTCTTGCTCTTTTAGTTTCTTGTGTATGTAATATTGAATTCTCTTTTTTCCGTATTTCTGATTTTATGTATATGCATAAATGATAATCTAAAATTAATAAAAATAAAATTTTAAAAAAAATTAACATCAAAAGTTTCCTGAAAGAGATGCATTTTTAATAAATTCTTAAAAGTGGGTAGGAAAGATTCCATGCACTAAAAGACTGGCAACTGATTCCAGAGCTCAGGACCCATTACACTAAATACTGAATTTTGAAAAGTGACCAGAGAGACTTAAGACCCCTTTTACTAAGCAGCGGAGGTGCCTATGCATGGCCAACATGTGCCAAATTGGAGTTACCACCCAGTTACCACATGGCCCTTGTGGTAATTTCAATTTTGGCGTGCATCCGCTATGCGTGTCTGAAAAATATTTTTTTATTTCTAACACATGTAAAGGATGCACGCCAAGTGGCATCTGATGTGCGTAGGTCATTACCGCCCAGATTCTTTACCGCTAGGTCTATGGCTGGCGGTAAGGTCTCAGACCCAAAATGGACGTGCGGCAAACTTGATTTTGCCGCACGTCCATTTTCGGCAAGAAAAAGGCTTTTTTACTGGTGCACTGAAAATGGATTGGCACGCACCCAAATCCCGCGCCTACAATACTGCAAGCCATTTTTCAGCGTGCCGTTGTAAAAGGACCCCTTAGTGAAAGGATGGAACCAACAACTGGCATTGCTGTGCAGAGAGACTGAGTTGGCGGCCCTAGAGGCTTGTATTCTACAAAAATGTGCATAACTTAATTGGCATTTCAAAAAGTTGTGATCATAGTTATAGAATAGGGTCTCAGAGAGCCAAACTCGGGGGCCAGCATTTACATCAAGTTTCAGCAAGCATATGTCTGGCATCTATAGTTAGGCACAGTGCTATGCATGATTCTATAAGGGAGTGTGCCCTTTATAAAATTGTTCTTAGAACCAATTTCTTTTGGTGCCCAATTTTTAGCACCATTTACTGAATCTGGTCCTAAGTGTATAGAGTAGCACTTAAGCGCAATTACACACAACTACAAATTAATGCCAATTAGCACCAATTAATGCCACTAAAGAGCTATTTTTGGTACTTAAGGCCAGTTGGCGCCGGAGTTAACAATTAAGTTAGCCACACAACTGGCACTATTCTATAAATTGTGTGACTGAATTTGTATGCTATCAGAAATATGAGTGTGCAACTTTATAAAATCGAGAGAAGTGTGCTGTCTTTGGTGAGGATGGGAGTGTTTGGGGCTGGCTGACCTTAATATATATATATTTTTTAATGAAATGTAAAATGAGCAAATGAATGAAATGGGAAATGTGATTGAAATGTCCTATTTTCTATCAAATCAAACCATATCACGACTTTCAAAATTTACAATGTTCATGATAATTAAGACCTACAGATTGTCCTCAGGAGTTTAATTTACTTAGGGGCATAGTTATCAATGTGGGCTACCATTAAGATTATGTTATTGTATTACTAGCTCATGCTCTTTTAGCACATTTTATGCAATGAGACCTGATTACTAAAAACTGGGGTTAACAGTACACATCTTTAGAGTAGCCCACTGTGATAAAGTGATCGACAGACAGGCATGGAAATCTCACAGTATAAAGTCAAAAAAGAAAACTTTTATTGATGGAAAACAAAGCAAGACAGTCTGTTATTCTCACAAGCTCACATTCTCCTTGGCAACAATCGCAATATTCCCTTCCCTTTTAACACTTCTAGCTACTTAAATATGGTTCCAGTTACTCATAAATCCAGGTCTGGCTCCAACTAGGACATTTAGGACCTGTGTCTTCACAGATAGATATAGGTATTGAATTTTGCTGCTAATAGGGTTCTGCCAGGTACTTGTGATCTGGCTTGACCACAGTTTGGAAGACAGGATACTGGGCTAGATGGACCATTGGTCTGAACCAGTTATGTTCTTATGCTTTAGTCTTCTGTCTCTCTTTCATGCACTTCTGGGCTTCTATAGGGTGCAAACCTGAGTGAGGGCTACTGTCCACTTCCCTGGAACTTTTCCCCACAGGTACTGCAGTTCAGTCATACTTTAGGGAGGGTTCCTCCCCTTTGAGCCTCCCTCGAGGAGATCTCTGCTCTCAGGATCTCTCTCTCTCTCTCTCTCTCTCTCTCTCTCTCTCTTTCCTGAAGACATCTGTATAGGGACCTTGCTCCTGGAGACCACTTGCCTCAGGTCCTCTCTTTCTCTCTCCAGGGCGTTTACCTCCCGGCCTGAGCCCTGCCCCTCTCACTCAGCCTCTGACATGGCAAGTTTAGCACCCCTGCTGTGAGGTGGCTAATCTGCAACCTCAGTAAGGGAGTGTTCTTAGGGATACCTGCTGTTATACCACTCGCTTCTTCACACTCACATTGATAACGTATACCCTCAGAGTTAGAGCTAAATAGTCTTCTTAAAGTTATTAAAACTGCTTTTAGGATAAAGGTCATGGATTTGATATACTAACTTTCCGAGGTACAACTAAAATAGTTTTCATATTATATATGGATACTTTCTCTGCCCTTAGTGGACTCACAGTCTAAGATTTGTACCTGGAGTAATGGAGGATTAAATGACATGCCCAGGTTCCCAATGAGCTACAGTGGGATTCAAACCCATTTCCCTTGGTTTACAGCCCACTGTACTAAGCATTAGGCTATTCTCCACTTACTGTAGTTAGTAGTCCCAAAATACTAAGTTCTGCCTCCTGGAGGGCTCTCTCCTGGCTCCTGTGCTCATTAATATTCACAATGGAGATATGCTAGATATAGTATCTACAGTATGAAGTGTTATATATGCAGATGATACATGTGATGGTACAACATACACATTTCCAGATAATCAATTATACTGTTGAAACCAGTGACTTTAAATGAATGGAAATTTCTTTCAAATAGTGGAAATTCTAGACAAATTCAAGAAAAGCCCATAAAACTCAAGTGGTCTGCATTTTCTATCTAGACAAGGCTGTCAAATCCCAGTTTAAAGCATCATTCTATAGTGGGAAAGTAAAACATGAAATCACTGCAAGCTTGGGTTACTACTAGATAGCTTAGGTTATCACCTTTCAATGATGTTTTGAGTATATCAAGGACTAAAAGACGCTAAAATGTATTTTATAAAATGATGAGTGGGAAAATCTTGGGGTTCTGGCTCCATGCAATATAACATTACCCTTCGTATATTCTGTAGCAGAGTGTTGAGCTTCTGTATCAATACTAACCCTCCCCCTTCTCCCCCCCCCCCCCCTTTTACAAAGCCACACTACCTAGTTCTATCTGATCAGACGTTTTGATCATACTGGGAGAAAGAATATTGATTTTAGAGGTTTGAAGTGAGAGAGCTCATTGTTACTATTATATTTTTGAAGATTCTCTGGACTCTATGGATAGGTTTTTTTTTTTTAATCAAGTGATCTTTGCAGGTTAGTTTGAACTAGCTCACTGCTTTTCCTTTCACATGTTCACAAAATGCTGGTTGGTGGGGCATTCCTATTTTTCATCATGTTTATACATTTTGTAATGCTTAATAATTTGTTTCTCTCTTTTATACAAAAGTGATTATAAGGGTATATGTTGCCATGTGTTATGATTAGTTGTTCATTATGGGGGTCTTTTACAAAGGTACACAAGCATTTTTAGCACATGCTAATTATTAACACACGCTAAACACTAGATATGCCCATAGGAATATATGAACAATCCAATTCTAGAGACCTCAAGCAATACCTTGTGTTAGACTGTAAGCTCTTTGAGCAGGGACTGTCCTTCTATGTTAACTTGTACAGCGCTGCGTAACCCTAGTAGCGCTTTAGAAATGTTAAATAGTAGTAGTAGTAATATATGTTTAGTCCTGATGTCCTAAACACTTGTCTGAAACTTCCTCGCCAAACACACATCATAAATAATTTGCAAAGCCACAAATAGCGTTTAACATATCAGAGCTACTTTCCAGTATTAATTTGAGCATGCAGTCATTTTTTTAGGGATTCTCAGAATGTCCTGCAGCACTCACCAGTTCTTGACACTAATGGTCTGGCACAGGACATTCTGAGGATCCCTAAAAAAATGACTGCATGCTCAAATTAATACTGGAAAGTAGCTCTGATATGTTAAACGCTATTTGTGATTTTGCAAATTATTTATGATGTGTGTTTGATGAGGAAGTTTCAGACATGTGTTTGGGACATCAGGAATAAACTTAATCATAAGAATATATGGGCATCTCCAGCATTCACGCAAGCTTATTTTTAGCATACCCTAAAAACGCTAACGAGCCTTTGTAAAAGGATCCCTGATTCTAATGGCATCATCACTACTTATTATGATTGATGTTCACATCAACATCATTCATTACATAATAGTTTGCATGGAGTTTGTCTTCTTATTTAAACACTAGTGTTAAATAGACATTAATGTTACATTGCACAATGATGCACAATTCAAATACATGCACTGTTTTTTGTTATTAGTTTCTCTGTTATTTTAATATACCTATTTGTATTATTTGTAACAGACCCCTGAAGCAGGAACAGATACCGAAACACGGCCCATGATGGGTCTTATAATAAAGATTTACTAGCTATCCCAGTTCTGGAGCCCCCTAGTGCTGTGTTTTTTCTGCTTGGATTATGGACAAAGATCACAAATCTTGGATCATATATACTCTTGTTTTAGGGTAATCTTACTCTTATTCATCAACTCACTTCTTTTTTTTTTATTTTATTTATTTATTCATGTTATTCAACTTATTACAAGAAAATATCTTGTTTAGGAAAGTATCTAATAACTAATAAAATATTTAAACATAGTAATCAAATAAAAAGGAAAACAAAAAAGAGCTTTCACTTTCATAGGTAAATTATACTCAAGTTCATAAATTCTGATCCAACAGTTCGGAAATTTACAGGAGAAATTAATATCAAAAAAGGAAAACAAGAAAAAAAATCAGCAAATTCTGCTAAGCTGAGTAGACACTTATACACTAACGCTTTTCCACTTTCGCTGAGGCTATAAGCGTAGACACGTGAGCAGGTTCTGTAAATACATATTTTTTCCCCTAAACTTTATTATGCACTTGCAGGGGTATCTTAAAAAAAAGGTACCCCCCAAGTGCAGAATTTCAGGCTTAAGGAGCAAGAATTGTTTCCTCTGTTGTCTTGTCTCCTTAGAGACATCCGGAAATAATAACACTTTAAAACCCAAAAAAGGTTTATCCTTATTTCGGAAAAAGAGATGAAAAATCCAGTTCTTGTCAGGTAATAGTGCGACTGTCGCCACCAATGTGGCTGCAGTCGCGAGTTCAGAGTCTGAGGTCTCAAGCAAAAGAGAAACATCTGTCGGAACATCAGGTTGATTCATTTCTATCCCAGGAATATAAAAAGCCAAAGTCATTGGTGGTAAATTCTGTTCAGGAATAGATAAGTTTTCACGCATATAGCGCTTCAACATCTCCAGAGGAGCAACATTTTGTAGTTTAGGAAAATTGATGAATCTCAGGTTATGATTTTTAGTATAGTTATCAAAGATTTCCATTTTGGCCCTGAGATTAGTCAAATCTTTCACCATAATAGGTTGTATAGTTTCAAACTTTGTAATTCTTTGATCCATATTAACAACTTTCCCACTCAACTCCTTAAGCTGCTCTTCTTTCTTTAACAAGTCACTTTCAAGGGATTTTACTTTAGGTAGTACTTCATTTATCTGTTTTAGGAAAGTTTGTCCTAGGTTAGAAACTAAATCCCACAAAGTTTCTAATGTAACTTCCCTTGGTCTGACCACAAGTTCTTTAGGAATTTCAAACCTTACAGGCTGGTCACGAATCTCACTCTGCCCCTCAGCTCCTCTCTCCTCAGTCCGCGGTGTCTCCATGGGCAAACTGCTCTCCAGTCCGACCTCTGCTGTAAAAGAAGCTTCCATTCGACAATCTTCTGGGCCCCTAACCTCTTCCGGGGTGGACCCCGTCGAATCAACGAGGAAGGAGCTGGCGCCTATCGGCTGGGGAGGGAGAGTGTGTTCGGCAGGACTCAAGGTAACTTCTGAGCCAGGAGACGCCAAAGTCTCCAGTTCGCCGGTGTCTCTCACTGGCATCGGTCCGCTGTCTGGGTGAACTCCCTGCGGTCTCAAATAACGATCGAGAGGACCAGGTATTGAGGGAGTTAGCGGGGAAGCCCTAACCGCTAATCTCCCTCTTTGTTTAGGCATTTTTACCAAGATAGGAAATCGGGACTCGCAGCAGCTTAGCAGGATGCGGCCATCTTGGATCACACTTCGTTCATCAACTTACTTCTGATGTAATGAACTAGATTTTGCTATGATTTTATCCTTGCACTTTAAGCTGAAACCATCTAGAGGAAAAGAGAACTTTTCACATTCTGACTTCCTCTCAGTGTCAGTTTCTTCTCCTGATAATAACAACACCAATAAGAGTTCCATTTTAGAACAAGTGCATTCAAGATGTCTTTTAGCAATTTTGCTGGCAAAAACTATGTTAGTAATGAAAAAAAATTATGTTTGCACATATGTTCAGCATGAGAAATCCATTACTATTGTATTTCTCAAAGCCTTTCCTTCAATAACAATCAGGCCTGCCTGATAATCTGTTTCAAGTGTAGAACTGAAATTGTTAAGAATGATAAGCTTGTCTGTCTTTGGCACTTCTACAATAAAATACTTCCATTCTTCTTACAGCAAAATTTGTCCAAAATCAAATGGTAAGTACATCAGCCCTGAAAATGGTTGTACATTTTTGCCTAAACGGGGGAATCACCATTAGCATTAGTATTATATTCACTTTTGAAAGATCTGTAGGATGTGTTATGATAGAGAACCCTACATCTGCGTTGTGCTACTCCCTTTTACTATGGTACTCCAAAAAATGCAATAGACTCTTTTCTCAGCGATTATCCTACTTAAGCTAGACATGTCTCACTTAGGACTATGCATTTTATTATGCCAGTCTTCCATCAACTAGAGCAGTTCTTTTCTCTGGTCAATGTACTATACACTAATTAAATTGTATACCTTCAAACTGGTGATGCCATTAATATAATCTTAGATTTGGCCATTTTAAAGGTAATTGCAAAGTATTTTTAGCATTTATTTATTTATTTATTTATTTATACAAGTTTTATACACCACCTATGTGTTCATGAAAACAATTGAAGTGGATCCCAAAATCACCATTAAAACTTTCCCTTTCCCACCCTCCTTAATAAATATGAGGGAAGGTTCCACATTAGGAATCACCACCCAGAAAAAGGATTAAGACTCCTCATTGCTGATATGCTGAAATCCTCTACTCTGTTCCAGCTTCATCCAAGAAAGCAATTAGGATGTTAGGAATTATTAGGAAAACAGAGAATGTCATAATGCCTCTATATTGTTCCATTATTAAGGTAAATCTGGGCAAAGCTATTGCTTATCAATGGGGGTAAGGAGGTAGGAAGTTAGCTACTTTTGGGGATTCTGCCAGGTACTTAAGACCTGGATTGGCCACTGTTAGAAACAGGACACTTGGCTAAATGGACCTTTGGGCTGACCCAGTAGGGAAACTTATGTACTATGCATTATTCATGCTTAAGGTATTTCCTGTAATGCAAAATTATACATACCTGAAAGTATATTTATAAGTAAATGAATCAAGATTAACACATTAAGGTTAACAGTTTAATTGTGATTTTTAATGAGTCTCATAAATCACATATATGATTTAATAAAGTATAGGGTTTTTAGATAGTTAGTGACATATCCCCAATAAAATTATATACTAATTATATTGGTGCTTTTAGAAAGTAGCGTAAGAAGCAATGAACCATGTATTTTCCAAGATCATCCCTTTCAATGTTCTCTTGTCAAAGAAACGTAGATTTGTAGTAGTGAAATTCACACAAATTGGATAATTAGTGTCATACTGAGGTAGGACTTCAGAAAGCAAATACATTTAATATGACAGTAAGAGCACATAAGAGATTGGTAGCTAAAGATATTAATTTCTAATTTTACTTGTTTAGGAAACTGCTCAACACTTGCCCATTCTTTTCAACATATTACTTTGAAATATCTATTCTACCTGAATCGAACTCACCTTGAGTTATATCCAAATAAAATAAAACAACAAACAGGTTTATTGCTTGTTTTCTTTGAAATGGAAAAGAGAGAAATTTTCCCAGAAGAAAGAAGCAACATTTGCCATAGTTTGGACAGGAAGGCATAGGAGAACAAGGCTTCCTTACCATAGAAGCATAGCTACCCACTCAGAACTACTTCATTGCCAGTACAGTTATGATAGGAGCTGCAAACAAATATCATGGGTGTTCAATACATGCACATAGGAGTTCAGTCATAGTTCCTAGGGATGCAAAGTACATTACAGCAGCCAGGAATGCTTCTAGGCCTGCTAGGGTTGAAACTTCACAGGTAAGCCAGGACAGATAGATTCAGAAGCTTTTGACATGCACTTACTTGTTTCCCCTCTAGGATGGGGTATCCAGCCTCCCAACCTTGCTGACAGTGGCCTAATTCATAGTTAGGCCACTGTCAGCAAGGTTGGGAGGCTGGATTCAGTCAGAAAAATGATTGCTGAGTGCTATACAATAGTGCTTAGTGCCAGGATACACACCCAAGTTTGGATGCGAGGATTTACACCAACTGAAACCTATTCTATAAATAGCACTCTGACTATACCAGGTGCGTAGCTATGTGGGGCCACGGGGGTATGGGCCCCCGTAGATTTGGCCCTGGCCCCCCCTGCTGAGGACCCTCTCGACCCCCTCCCACTACCAACCCGCCACAACCTTCGCTGTTGGGTACCTTTGCTGGCGTGGCTGCGTTGCTGATCTGCAAGGCTTCGTTCTGTTTCTGTGAGTCTGACGTCCTGCACGTACAACATGCAGGATGTCAGGCTCACAGAAACAGAACGAAGCCTTGCAGATCAGCCAGCAACGCAACCAAACCAGAGAAGAGAACTTTGGCTGGCGGGGGTTGGGGTTCCCCACCAGCAAAAGTACCTGACAATGATGGCGGCGGTGGGGGAGGGTTGGTGGCGGTGGGAAGGGGGGTTGAAAGGGTTGGCGCCAGGGGGGGGGTCAAAGTTGTTGTTGGTGGTGGCGGCGGCTGCTGGGGGGGTCAAAAATGGAGGGGGGATCAGCGGCATCAGGGGGGGGGGGGCTAAAATCTGCACCCTTACCTCGGTCTCTGGACCCCACTCCCACTGAAGTCTGGCTACACCCCTGGACTATACAATAGTGCTTAGTGCCAGGATACACACCCAAGTTTGGATGCGAGGATTTACACCAACTGAAACCTGGTATAAATCCTCATTCCTAAATTAGGCACACCCATACCACTCCCATGGCCACGTCCCCTTTCAGTTGCATGCTAAGGGTTCCTTTTACAAAGGCACACTGAAAAATGGCTTAATCCATTTTTCAGTGTGCCTGTAAAAAATGCCTTTTTAAAATTTTTGACAAAAGCGGATGTGGGGCAAAATCAAAATTGGCGCGCGTTCATTTGGGGTCTGAGACCTTATCACCAGCCATTGACTTAGCGGTAAAGACTTACACGGTAACCAGGTGGTAATGACCTATGCGAGTCAAATGCCACTTGGCGCATATCTCTTATGCGTGTCCAAAAATAAAAATGATTTTTTTTGGCCACGCGTAACGCGTGCCAAAAATGAAATTACTGCAAGAGTTGCATGGTAACTCCATTTTGGCGCACGTTGGTCATGTGTAGTCGCCTACACGGCTTAGTAAAAGGGCTCCTAAAAGATTTACACATATATCTTTATAGAATAGTGCCCAGCAAGATGCACACTTAAATTCAAATTGTTACCAATTAATGCCAATTTTTAGCTGCCACTATTAATAATGAATTGGAAAGCAGTGAAGTACTATTAAATGTTCAAAACACAAATCTTATCATCCACCGAATACTCAGCAATTCCTTCAAGGCTATTAAAAATATTTTATAAAACATTTGTACAAAACACAAAGAGGAAAAAGCCTCAGTAGACCCCAGCTATTTTATATCATTACAGCTAATTGGGGTTCAGTGTCTTATCATCAGCATAAAAAAAAAACCTCTTTTGCATTATTATAAGATGGCAGAAAGGGATCCCATGCTAATCCTACATTCAATGGGCAGGTTGCGGCAATGTGCCCATGCTGCTCAATTAGCGCAGGACATGCCTACTCTCTGCCTATAGACATGCCTCCCATGCTAAAAATAGAAACTATTTTTTTATCTCAGGATTAGCACATGCAGATTAGCACACTACTGCGGGACACCTTAGCGCATCCTGCGGCAGTTCTATACAGCATAAGGTAAGCACGCGCTAGTGCCTACTGCGGCCTAGTAAAAGGGCCTCCACGTGTATCTGTTAAGCTGACAGGACGTTCATTTGTATATTTCTTGTCATTGTGTTTAGTGATTGTAAATTTTTCTAGCAGCCAGTAAACATTTCCGTGCATGGCATTTAATTTTAATATGCATTAAAATGAAATGGTCCATGTTACTTCATGTTAGTGATTGTTAAAACTAAAAGGCATGCATAAAACTTAATGAAATGAAACAAAAGTGAAATGAACTTCAACAGTGAGAAAAGGAAATGAAAATAACACAAAACTTTTCTGTTCTTATAGTACTATTCACTACCAATTGTCTTTTGTTTCCTAGTGTAAGAAAATAAACAGAAATAAAACAAAACGTAGAAAAGAAAATAAGATAATACCTTGTTTATTGGACTAACTTAATACATTTTCTGATTAGCTTTTGAATGTAACCCTTCTTCAGATCAGAAATAAGCAAATGTTGACAAATATCAGAATATATAAGTGAAACACAAAAGCTTTCCAATGACAGACTCATGGGAAGAAGGTGGAGTAGGTTAGGTGAGAAATAGGGAGAGCTGGGTGGGTGAGAGACAGGGAGCAATGGATGGCTGATAAGAGGGTGACAAAGCAGTATAATTTTATGGTACATTTGTTAAGTCTTGTCTGGTGAGTGTCAAAATATTTCATCATTTTGACTTCAAAGGTCTTACGTTGCTGGATTGTCTTAAATTTTTCCTTTTAGTATTCTCACCATAAGATCATTGATGCAGTGTTCCGGCTTTGTAAAGTGCTGTCCCTTAGAGGTGACATCCTGGTAGGCATTGGAATATTTATTATTATGTCTATATAAATTGAGTCTCGTCTTCAGCATCTGACTTGTTTCTTCAATATAGCACCCTTTTTCAAACTTCTTGCACTGAATGATATATACCACATTTGAAGATGAGCATGTGAAAGATGCCCTTATGCTGAATGTTTTTCCCATGTGAGTAACTGTGGGATCCTGTGAGATGTGTTGGCACAGAGGGTCTTTTACTAAGCGGTGGTAAGCCCAATGCAGGCTTACCGCTCGCTAAACCAGAAGTGGTAGTTCCCACCCCCAGCACGCACCATTTCTTGTGCTACAAAAATATTTTTATTTTTGTAATGCTGGTGTTTACCTAGCAGTAATTGGCCAGTGCCACATACTGCCCAGCTACTGCTGGGTTAGCAAGGGAGCCCTTACCACCACCTCAGTGGGTGGCGGTAAATGCTCCCCCCCCCCCCCAAAATGGCCATGCCACTTGGCCATTTCTTTAAAATAAACAGCCTTTTACCCACTATGATAAAAGGGGGCCTCAGCGCATGTCAAAAACACACGCAGACACCAGCACAGGCCCCCTTTTGCCGCAGCTTAGTAAAAGGACCCCACAATTTGCAGCTAGGTATATTGCAGGGATGTGTGCCATTGTATCTTTTTGAGCTTGTATTAGGAGCTTGCTTTTCACTCATTTCTGTTTCAAATTAGGTGTAAGTAACAAAATGGTTCCTATATAGGGTTACCATATGGCTACAGAAAAAGGAGGACAGATTGAGCCAACCGGGTTTTACTTCCATTGCTTTCAATGGACAGCAATGGAAGTAAAACCCGGCTGGCTCAATCCGTCCTCCTTTTTCTGGAGCCATATGGTAACCCTAGTCCTATAAATTATGTTAGCTGTTAAAATGGTAGTTAATATGCACAATGCCACACAAAAAAAGGTCAGTGGAGTATACTTCCTGCAACCATTATCAAATTGCTTCATGCTAACAGTTAATCCGTTATCAGCCATTCAATTTTATTCAATTTGGAAGGAAAAAGCCTAAGGAACCTTTATTTAAGCTGTAGAATCAATCAACGGCTAAAAATCTTTCCAGCAGAATAGTACTTATTAGTCTTCAAAAATATCTTTTTTTGTTTTAGCTTAAAACACGGTGATTATAACTAGCCCTGTTATTCTTCAGGGTTGAAGTTTTACATTTCAAAAACTTTCCATGTTCAACAATGACCAACGTTTCGCCTATATGCTTCAGGGAGCAATGACTACAGTAATATATGTATTGGTGAAGTAATAAGCTGTTCAGCTGTAGTCAATTGTTCCCTGAAGCAGACTGGTAAAATACTGACCACTGTTGGACATGGGCCTTTTGCTCTTTTATGGCAACATTTTGAACCTAGTGCTGGCAAGGTGCAGGAGCAATGGGAAGTGCTCTTGTTCTGACCCCACTAGATACCATGGATTGTGTGAACTAAGCCTGAGGTGGCCTCTGAGAGGGAGGGTGTTGAGTGATGGGGGTGCTTATTGACCAAAGTCAATAAGGGTAATGGCCAGCATTTAGGAAATTGACAATGAATATTCATCCATCAGGTTTGTATAGTGGAACAGTGAGGGTAATCTGCATACCCTGCTTACCTGGAAAATTAGATCTATTTGCAGTTCTTAAAGGCCACAATTACACATGTGTTATTCTTTTAATTTTTCTTTAAATGTACCTGTTACAAAAGTGGGATACTACTCCAAAGGTAAAGGTAGTCCCCTGTAACAAGTCATGAACAACTTGTGGTGGCTGATACTTGTATGATGGTTTCTTGATTGGCTGTTGATGGGGTGGCTAGCCATTACCTTCCCCAATCATCTTTACCCCAGCTAGGGCTGGGTACTCATTTACTGGCCAAAGTGGATGGATGGCTGACCAGAGATCAGCTATTTGAAAGAAAGCCCAGTGCAATATTTGAACTCAGATCCTGGGCTCAATAGACAAGCTGTGCTCCAAACAGCAGTCTAATTCACACATAGCAGCAGGTTGCCAGAGTCCTCTTGCAGTAACAGATCTTGTGTACAGAGATGTGGACGCTATGTTAGTCCACTTTTAAAGGTAATCAATAGAAATAAATAAGATGATACCTTTTTTATTGGACTAACAATGCATTTTTGATTAGCTTTCGAAGGTAGCCCTTCTTCATCAGATCAGAAATAAGCAAATGTTGATAAATAACAGTATATATATAAGTGAAACATCAAAGCATTTCAGTGACAGTCTCACAGGATGAGGGCGGGGTAGGTTAGGTGAGAGGGAGAGGGTGGATGAGGGACAGGGAGATATGCATGACGATAAGAGGGTGAATACTGGTGGGGATGGGAATATCTCTTTCAGTAATTTATCCTCCTGGAGTAGTGGTTGAAGATCGTTTATGATTTTTTTCAATTTTTCCAGCTCTGAGTTGTATTTTACTACATGGGGGATTCTGTCTGTGGCTTTCTTTTCTTTGTACTGTAGCAGATTTTCCCTGGGTGTTTTGAGGGAGGAGGACTAGATCTTAAACTGTGGTACCACAAAAATCAGCAATTTGTGGTTATTCAACTATTAATTTCCTGTCTCTTCTCCACTAGTGACAGCGTAAACCCCACTTTATAATTCTTTAACTCTTCCAAATATTTTTCTCTATAATAAAACTTTACAAATTCAGATTCTAATTTTTTCTCTGCATGCAAGGAATCATAAAACAACAGGGATAAAACATTGTAATGTGTTAAGCAGAGCATTGAAGCATTTTGCAGGATGGCAAGCTAAGGAACTTAAATATCAATAATATCTGCAGGGGGCAAATTGTCCTTGAAAGAAGTAAAGGCAGCATAAAATGTGATATATAATTCATCACTTCATTTTGACAGCCTTAATTTGTTTCAACAATTCTGAGTGTCTTAAACATATTGTTACTTTCTCAGGGCAAATATATGGTGGTGCTGTCTCATTAAGCTAGACAGAATAGGGTATGAATTATAAAAATGGTATTTTACATTTTAAACTCAGTTTTGTCAAATTCATGTATGCATGTGTATGGATGGATTTGTGATTGAGATAAGTGAATAGCACACACATGGATGTTTGAAGGTCTCCTGACTATGTACATTTTCACTTTTGAACCTAAAGTTTTCAATAGAAATCAAACAAAATAAAACATGGAAAAGAAAATAAGATGATACCTTTTTTATTGGACATAACTTAATACATTTCTTGATTAGCTTTCGAAGGTTGCCCTTCTTCCTCAGATCGGAAATAAGCAAATGTGCTAGCTGACAGTGTTTATAAGTGAAAACATTCAAGCATTACTGTGACAGTCTGACAGGGTGGGTAGGAAGTATGCATGGGGACATCAAAGCATATCATTGATATTCTAACAGGGTGGGTGTGGATAGGTGAGGGGAGGGTGATCAACAGAGACATACAGCTTTATGGTTTATAATGGGCTAGGAACCCCAGATCCTTGTTAAGTCCTTTCTGTTGGGTGTTAAAATATTCAATCATTCTGACTTCAAAGGTCTTACGTTCTTGTATGGTTTTAAAGTTACCTTTGAGGATTCTCACTGTGAAATCACTGGTACAGTGTCCTGGTCGTGTAAAATGTTGACCAACAGGCGTGGGAACCCTGCTGGCACCAGTATTGTTCATATGATGTCTATGTAAATTGAATCTTGTCTAAAGTTGAAAGGTTGCCACAAATCATCTTTAACTGTTTACCCATTCTTTCATTTATGGACTATATTAGAGCCTTATTTTAATAGTTCCTTCATTCATTTCTTTTGGAATATGTGTTCTCTTGTAGGACAATATGAACATTCTTTTTTCTTTTATTATTGATCTAATTGTAATTATTCATCACAATTTTTATTGCACTGTGCTTGGGGTTTTTGAAGAAAAGCAAATAATCAAGTTTAACAAACAAATCTGTAAAGGGCCCTTTTTACCGAGCTGCAGTAAGTACTAGCATGTGGTTACCACAGCTTAAAAGGGCTTACCGCTGGGCATGCTCAGGCATACTGTGGTAAGTTCTGGGGTAGGGTAGCGGTGTCCCCTGTGTATCACCTTTTTGTACACCTGAGGCCTGCCTAAGCCAAGATCCATCTTTTGCAAGCCAGACTGTCATGGCTGCTACAGTGCTTCCTGCATTTCTGACTGCCATCACAGGACCTGATAAACGAAGAAACATTTGTGTCCTGTCTCTGGTGTGAAGTCAATAACAGGACATATTTATACTGACACAAGAACAAGATAAGCCTTGCTAACTACCCTTCCTAGATGCCTACCCTGGTGGGAGGATGTGTGAAATAACTATAGGCCCCATTGTTCTCCAGGCCTCTTCTGGACATATAGGAATACAAGATCAGATTGGTCCACAACAGTCACCTGAGGACCATTGCCAGCAGGCTGGTACTGGGCTTGGTGAAGAAAAGAAAAGGGACAAGAATTTTGGTGTGGGACAAGAATGGGGGGAAAATTCTGATAGCTTTCTGAGAAGATAGACTGTCTTGTGAAGGAAATCATATTTTATGTTATTTTAAGTTGATTAGTCAGTCAGTGTAACATACAAAGGAATGTGGGAGAGGATAGTAGCAAGTATTCAGTGATTCACACTGAAGGCCATTGCAGGAAAACAGAAGAGGGTCTGTGCAGAAATTAAATGCATAGAAGTTATTTAAATAATGGGGATTTGTCTTATGTAAAATATATGGCATATAGTACAGCCTTATCTACAGGTACAAACCTGGGGCAGAATTTGTTTTCCTCAAAAGTGTGTGTAGATGTGAGGGGTCAGATATTGCCTCCTCAATCTACACCTTGACCTGCTTTTGCAAACTATGCTTGTCTGGTTTCTATCATTATATGCACCTTCTGCCAAAATAAATAGTGCTAGAAAGAATCACTCATTAGTGAGAGGCAGTTAGCAAGATTAGCAAGTGCTATGCTACTAATCAGTATTATGTGTATGCACTAACAAGCTATGTATGTATTATCATGGGTTGTACTTATTGAAATCATAGTATTGTAACACTATATAAGAAATAGCACAAAGCTTGTGGTTCAGACAGAGAATCTGATTGCTAAATCTGTCTCTTAAAGCTGATACAATAAACACTTTCTTATAGTGCTATGAGAACTGGTTATTTAATTCTTAACCAGTGTTGGTGGATGGGAATCTGGAGACTTTGAATTGGACTGTTTCAAGTTGATACCGGTTACCACTTGGCACCAGGTAAGATGTTTGTTCTTACTGTATGCAGTGCTGTATGTGGCTGAGTTTTCTCTCTGGTCCGTTCAATGCTTCTTGATCCCTCGCTTTTCTTTCCTCCTGCTAGAACAAACTCAATATAGCATTATAGAAACTTTGAAGGTGGTTTATTTTAACTTACTAATTTGGCCAAATACTTCTGCTTGCACTTTTGTTACTTCCATGTCACAGCTGGGAATTTTTCTGTCCTAATCTCAGCATTTCACTCTTGGGGTTGGTTTTGGGGATATCCTTCTTTCTGGTTTGACGGATCCTCAAGTCCCCTCTTGGTGCCACTCCTCTTTTCTGGTTGAGGATCTTCCAGGTCTGTTCGATCACTTGCTGTACCTCCCAAGGTCTGAAACTCTTTGTATTACAAGCCATACAGTGAAGCCTTGGCTGATATTTACAGCTTATCACTCTTGGAGAAGCCAGTAACCTGTGGCAGGCAGGAACTTTTGGACAAGTGTCTGGCATCCTACAGATGTTGCTGGAAAGGCTCGCTGGTAACCTAGCTTGAGCCTAGGAGAAGGAATCCCATCTCTCACCATGTGGACAATGCTAAGGGAAGCAGCCTGTCTTAGGGTAAGAACATATGGGGCACTTCTATGGTCAGGATTTAATCTGAGTTATTGCTTGAAAAGGCTAGTGGTAGATCCCGGGAGTTTGGTTTGTTCGCCTAATGTTTGCTGCTTTTGTATTCTCTTCTCAGGAATAATTCTTAGTAATGTAAAAGAATATATGCAGATATTTATTTTTGTGGAACACTTATGAGCTCATTTTCGAAAGAGGAAAAGTCTAAAAAGTGGCATAAAGCAGAATTTGGATGTTTTTCTCACTAAAATCTTTAGAAGTTGTTCTATTAAGTCCATCAGAAGTGCATTTAAAACACACAGGGGCATGTCAGGGGTGTATTAAGGGCGGAATTTGGGCATTCCTAAGACTTGGACGTTTTACAGCTATAGAGAGGCACAATCGAAAAGGATGCCCATGTTTTGCTGAGGACGTCCTTGCAAAACGTCCCGATGGAGGGGCGGGGAAAACCATATTATCAAAACAAGATGGACATCCATCTTTAGTTTCGATAATACGGTCGGGGACACCCAAATCTTAAAATTTTGGTTGTCCTTAGAGATGGTCGTCCTTAGAGTTGGTTTTTTCTGATTTTCGGCGATAATGGAAACCTAGGATGCCCATCTCAGAAATGACCAAATGCAAGCCCTTTGGTCAAGGGAGGAGCCAGAATTCATAGTGCACTGGTCCCCCTCACATGCCAGGACACCAACCGGGCACCCTAGGAGGCATTTCAGTGGACTTCATAAATTGCTCCCAGGTACATAGCTCCCTTACCTTGTGTGCTGAGCCCCCCCAAAACCCACTACCCCCAATTGTACACCACTACCATAGCCCTTACGGGTGAAGAGTGGCACCTAAATGTGGGTACAGTGGGTTTCTGGTGGGTTTTGGAGGGCTCACGTTTACCACCACAAGTGTAACAGGTAGGGGGGGATGGGCCTGGGTCCGCCTGCCTGAAGTGCACTGCAGTACCCACTAAAACTGCTCCAGGGACCTGCATACTGCTGTGATGGATCTGAGTATGACATTTGAGGCTGGCATAGAGGCTGGAAAAATATTTTAAAAGATTTATCTTGAGGGTGGGAGGGGGTTAGTTACCACTGGGAGAGTAAGGGAAGGTCATCCCCGATTCTCTCCAGTGGTCATCTGGTCAGTTCAGGTACCTTTTTGTGCCTTGATCGTAAGAAAAACAGGTAAAGTTGTCCAAGTGCTCATCAGGGATGCCTTTTTTTTCCCATTATGGGTGGAGGATGTCCATGTGTTAGGCACGCCAAAGTCCCGCCTTTGCTACGCCTCTGACATGCCCATGTGAACTTTGGCCGTCCCTGCGATGGAAAGCAGTTGGGGACATCCAAAATCGGCTTTTGATTATACCGATTTGGATGACCCTGTGAGAAGGACACCCATCTTCTGATTTGTGTCGAAAGATGGGCGTCCTTCTCTTTCGAAAATAAACCTGATAATAGAACAAAACAAAACCATCCAGGACTAAAACAAAGATGATTTCAATTAGACCTGCTTTTATAACAAATAAGGCACAAAAGGGTACCCTAAATGACCAGATGACCACTGCAGGGAATCAGGGGTGACACCCCAATACCTCCCCAGTAGTCACTGACCCCCCTCCCACCTCCTAAAAATGTGAATAAAAATATGACTTCCCAGCCTCTATGACAACCTCAGATGCTAGAGCCAGGTCTATTAGAGCAGCATACATGTCCCTGAAGTAGTGTAGTGGTCAGTGCAGTGACCCATGGCTTGGGGTACTCGGGTCCATAACTCCCTCTACCGGTCACATTTGTGGTGGAAAATGTGAGCCCTCCAAAACTCACCAGAAACCCATTGTGCCCACATATAGGTGTCCCCTTCACCCATAGGGGCTACTGTAGTGGTGTACAATTGGGGGCAGGGCCGCCAAGAGACTGGGCCAGGCCCGGGACAAGGCTGCCCCCGGGGCCCCCCCACCCGAGGTCGCCAGCCCCCCTCCACTGGGCCCCCCCTCCACTGGGCCCTCTCTCCACCCCCGGGCCCTCTGCACTGACCTTAAGCATCTCACCTTCGAAAGCGCAGCAACAAGCAGTGGCAGATCACTCCTTCCTTCCGTGGCCTGCCCTCGCGGAAGTTACGTCAAGCAAGGGCGGGACACGGAAGGAAGGAGTGGTCTGCTGCTGCTTGCTGCGCTTTCGAAGGTGAGGCGCTTAAGTTCAATGCCAGGGAGCGACGGAGGGTGGGCGGGCGGGCCGGACTGCGGCAGCGGTGCAGGTCCCTCCCCAGAGGCCCGGGCCTGGGGAATTTTGTCCCCCCCTGTCCCCCCCCTCTCGCGGCCCTGATTGGGGGTAGTGGGTTTTGGGGGGCTCAGCAGACAAACTAAGGGAGCAATGGTGAGATGTGTATCTGGGAGCATGTTTTTGAAGTCCACTGCAGTGCCCCCTAGGGTGCCCCATTTATCTCCTGGGATGTCTGGGGGACTAGTCTACTAAAAATGTTGGCTGCTCCTACATCCCAATGGCTTGATTTTGTGTATTTTGCACTTGCACTTTTTTTTTTTATTTTTTTTAAATGGACCAAAAAACAAAACGTTTTGTTTTCTTTTTTTTGAAAATGATCTTCTTTTCTATTCAGATTTTGTTTTTTTTTTGCAAAACATCCAAAGTCGGACTTAGACATTATATCGAAAATGCCCCTCCACATCAGTTCTTTGGTATAATCTAGTAGCATTTATTTTTGTATGCTTGTTTGCCAGGTTTGCTAATTATTATTATTATTATTATTATTATTATTATTATTACTATTATATAAATAGAGCATATTTTCCATGGATTCATGGTGTGAAGCCTTCAAGCCAGCCAGCCGTCTCTGCCCCGCCCTCGCGTCAAACGTCATGACGTCGAGGGCGGAAAAAAACCCAAACAATTCCGGCAGCGCAGCATCAGGGAAGGAGGCGGTGCTCCCGACGTCTCTAGCCTTCCCTTCGCTGTGTTCCGCCTTCTTCTGACGTCAAGGATAACGTCAGAAGAAGGCGGAACACAGCAAAGGGAAGGCTAGACGTCGGAAGCGCCGCCTCCTTCCCTGATGCTTCGCTGCCGGAACCGCCACGGAGGTAAATTTAAAAAGAAGGAAAAAAAAAAAGGGATGTTGGGGGGAGAGAAGAGGGTGGCCAGTAAAGTTGAAAAATGGGAGCGGGAGGGCAGGGGAGAAACGACAGCATGGATGCGAAGGGGGGGGCATGGATGCGAAGGGGGTAGAGAAGAGGGCGGGCCAGGCTGGGACATGGGAGAGAGAGGAGCATGGATGTGAGGGGGGTCATGGAAGGGAGAGAGGGACTTGCTGGAAAAGGATGAATGGAGGCGGCAGGGGACAGAGGAGCATGGATGGGCATGGATTGGGAGGGCAGGGCTCAGGGAGAGAGGGGAACAGCTGGAAAGGGATGAATGGAGGGGGCAGGGGACAGAGGAGCATGGATGGGCATGGATTGGGAGGGCAGGGCTCAGGGAGAGAGGGGAACAGCTGGAAAGGGATGAATGGAGGGGGCAGGGGACAGAGGAGCATGGATGGGCATGGATTGGGAGGGCAGGGCTCAGGGAGAGAGGGGAATTGCTGGATAGGGATGAATGGAGGGGACAGATGGGCATGGATGGATGGATATGGATTGCAGGGCAGGGCTCAGGGAGAGAGGGGAATTGCTGGATAGGGATGAATGGAGGGGCCAGGTGACAGAGGAGCATGGATGGGCATGGATTGGGAGGGCAGGGCTCAGGGAGAGGGTAATTGCTGGATAGGGATGAATGGAGGGGACAGATGGGCATGGATGGATATGGATTGCAGGGCAGGGCTCAGGGAGAGAGGGTAATTGCTGGATAGGGATGAATGGAGGGGGCAGGTGACAGAGGAACATGGATGGGAATGGATTGGGAGGGCAGGGCTCAGGGAGAGAGAGGAATTGCTGGAAAGGGATGAATGGAGGGGGCAGGGGACAGAGGAGCATGGATGGGCATGGATTGGGAGGGCAGGGCTCAGGGAGAGAGGGGAATTGCTGGATAGGGATGAATGGAGGGGACAGATGGGCATGGATGGATATGGATTGCAGGGCAGGGCTCAGGGAGAGAGGGGAATTGCTGGATAGGGATGAATGGAGGGGGCAGGTGACAGAGGAGCATGGATGGGCATGGATTGGGAGGGCAGGGCTCAGGGAGAGGGGAATTGCTGGATAGGGATGAATGGAGGGGACAGATGGGCATGGATGGATATGGATTGCAGGGCAGGGCTCAGGGAGAGAGGGGAATTGCTGGATAGGGATGAATGGAGGGGACAGGTGACAGAGGAGCATGGATGGGCATGGATTGGGAGGGCAGGGCTCAGGGAGAGAGGGGAATTGCTGGAAAAGGATAAATGGAGGGGGCAGGGGACAGATGGGCATGGATTGGGAGGGCAGGGCTCACACTCTCTCTCTCATATACAATGTCTTTCTGACTCTCACTCTCACACACTCTGTCTCACACTGTATCACAGTCACTCTCTATGTGCCACACAGTCACTCACACACTCGCTTGGTCTCATACACTCACTCTCACAGAGAATCTGTGTCTCACACACACTCTCTCTCTCGCCCACACACACAAACACACTCTCTCTCACACTGTGTCTCACATACACACTTGCACACACTCTCATTCTCACACACACACTCTCTCACAAACACACTCACACCCAGACTCACTCTCTCTCTCTCACACACACACACTCACACTTTCACTCTGACTCTCAAACAGTCACTCTCACATACACTCTCCCAAACATACACACTCCGAGGAAAACCTTGCTAGCGCCCGTTTCATTTGTGTCAGAAACGGGCCTTTTTTACTAGTCATTGCAATAAAGATCTTTTTCCAACCATCATTGGCTTCACTACTTTCTTTCCATCTTTCAGGTTCTGCGGAGTTAGTTCTCCTTGGTCTTTTCTCAACATTAGTGTGTGACCATTAATACAAAAAATCAAATTAGCTAAAAATGGCCTTAGCATGTGGGAAAGACCCATGTAAGGGTATGCTAAGGCCACTTTTTAGCTCTGCTTCATAAAAGGGCTCCTAAACCTGGAAAAGAGAGAAAGGGGGTTAACTTAGTAGTCCTCTACTACTGTTTCATAACAAGAAGACAAATGTCCCTGCCAATAATACTTAAAAAAAAAAAATTTTGTCTAAAACTCAGACACGGAAGAAACATTGATCTCAACATACTGTAGTTAATAGTATTTCTTTGTGTCTTTTCCTCTCTAACATGCTCTTTTATCAATTAAATAGGATTGCTGGCCCACAACTCTCCTTCCTAATGATTTCCTCAAGGATGCATGACTTTTAAGTATATTATAGATATTTTCCACAATCTAGGTGGAAAAAGATATTTTCTCATATGTCCAATTTCTAACAGCATGGGCTGTGCTCCTTCTTTAAACAGTAAATCAGATGATGTAGCCCAGATTAGAGCTAAGTCCTTACTCAAGAAATAGAGAAACAGATAGGATTAGGAGACAAGCTATGTAATAGATTTTCAAATTCATTGCAAAGGAACAAATGCTTTCACAGTGCACTAAGCATTTGCGATGTCAAATCCACAAATTTCTCCTCTGAAGTATTGGTGGACCAGATCTCATAACAGGTTTCAGTCTCAATTGGTCAGTCTTTGCTGATTCTTGATATAAAGATTGTTCTTCACAGACAAGTAAGTGATGGTTTACAGAGCACAGAGATATAGTACATCAAAAGGAATTTGTAAAGCTTCCTTGGTAATAATGGTGAAGACTTTCAGTGTAATAATTATGGTATATATTATAAAATCTAATCCTTTCCTAAATTCTTTCAGAGTTTGATGGGTAGGAGGAAGGGATAATGTTATCCATGAAAATGAACAGACCTACAGATTTATCTGGAGTAATGTGAGCTGGCAGCCTGGGGCAGATATATGTGTGCTGACTGTGAAGATATGTGATTGGACCCCCTGCTATGAATCTGGTTGACGAGTAGTTTGAAACCCTTAGACTAGGAATTTTCATAAGGCAGGCCATTTTAGAGTACAGACCCCAGCTACATCAAAGTCCTAAAGTTCAGTGATGCAGATAAAAAGAGGAATGCATGTTGGGAAGACTGAAATAAGGCATTTAGAGATGCTTTATCATGCTGGCAGATTTTAGTCTTGAACAGTGTCTGCAGATACCACCTTGGTCAACTGAATTTCATAAAAGAGAAAAAAAAAACTAGCAGGAATGGAGGGCTTGTACTCTCTGTCTCTCATTGTCATATTGTCATCCTGTGTGATTGTTGACCTTGTGATTGAGAAAGGAGGGATGTCACATAAGTATGTAAGCATTGCTATACTGGGATAGCCTGGAAGTCCATCAAGTCCAGTATCTTGTTCCAGGTCATAACTACCCGACAGGATCTCAAAAGAGTAAAATAGATTTTATGCTGCTTATTCCAGGAAAAAAAGCAGTGAATTTTCTCAAGTCCACTTTAACAATAGTTTATGGATTTTTCCTTTAGGAGCTAGTCCATGATATAGCTCCTTTCAACTGCAGACAGCCGAATAACAGGCCACAGGTTAGCCCAGCTAGAATTATTGAGCAAAGGAACTCTTTCCAGAGATGATCAAATGGAATGCCATGGGATTAGCACAGCTATAACCTCCAGTCAAAGAAATGCTTCAGTTAGGGAGGAGCAGTGGGAGTTTGCAACGGTAATGGCAGAGCTTGGTCCAATGAGGTGGATCTGATGGCACAGCAGAAACAGAGAGTTGCTACTACCAAGAGTGGTACTGACTCATCAGTAAAGAAGAGGCGGGTCCTTCCAGAAGGAGCATGGATGAAGTGGCAGTGTTCTTGCAGAACTTTGGTCCAGAGACATGGACCTAATGCTGGCAGAGTAGAAATGAAGATCTGAGGCAGAGCTTTGATCCCCCTCAAGAAGGGCATGGATCTATAGGAACTAAAACATCAGTCTCTCCTATGGAAAGGCACACTATACATGAGCTAAAGAAGATGGAGTCTATGAAAACAAGAATTCTGAAATGTTATGTACAGCCTAAGCTGCATTGTATAGAGATGAACACTGGGGTTTTTTTTTGTTTTTTTTAGTTCTACCATTGAAAAGATTCAAACCTCCTCAGGAATGAGCTCAGATACCATGTAATAGGACCTAAGTGTCAGCCTGCATAACTTTTACCAACCACCTTCTCTTTGCTGGTGGTAGCCAGTATGCAAAAGATTGGTCTTGAAAGGGCAATGCAAGCTTCCTTAATTGGTATCACCGAACTCTGAAGTGGACTAATCCCTTTGGGGCATTTGGGGTATATTACCAATCTCTATTTCCATATATGCATACTGATCTGATAAGAACAGTAAAAGATGAAGGAAGTACCACTGGATCACCAGGAATTATAGATAGGCCCAGGGGAAGCCTAGCCTGAGGGGGGGCATGTGAGAGGGGTGATGATTTTGAGGGTACTGGAAAAAGGTGAGTCTGTGGGGGAGGAGATTGAATGGATGATGTGCTTTGAGGTGGGTAGGAGGGAGGGAGGGAATCAGAAGGGTATGTATTTCGGGAGAGTGAGAGAGAGAGAGAGAGAGAGAGAGAGAGAGAGAGAGAGAGAGAGAGGAGATTGGCACACTTAAACTGGGACCCAGAAGTTATGAGGGTGCCAGCCGATATTCAGTGCTGGCACCCATGTAGCTAACCAGGAGAATTTAGAACAGCTCAAAAGCAGTACTAGATTTGTCTACCTTGCTATGCTGGAGCCAAAACTGAATATTGCTGGCATCTGCATAACTGCTGACTCTTCCACAACTCCACTCCTTGTACTGCCCCTGACCTGCCCACTTTGTCTTTTTACATTTTGTGTGGCATTAATAGACTGCTCTGTTTACTTTTAAATTATTTTTATCCTGTAGATGTTATTGTTATATCTGTTTCAAACCCTATCAGTAATGTTCATGTACTGTTAATTGTTTCCATCATACAATGACAAATTGTTTTTGTTGTTTTTTTGTTAACAATTGAGTGAATTTACTGCATGCTTTTGTTATTACTGACCAAACCAGTATTTGTATTCAAGTTTGTTTATTCTTTGTTGCTAGATTGCATTCTAGCTTCCACCATCAACCTGACTCATGTTTGCTATTTTCACAGTCATTTCCTTCACAAATCTTGGATGTGTCCTCTAGAACATAGTGAAATGAAGGAAGCAATCTGTGCTAGATCACTGATACTGCAGGGTAATCTCTTTGTATTTTACAATGTCCTATTTCTGAGCTCTTTTTTTTGTTTGTTTGTTTGTTTTATATATTGTGATATAAAGTCATTTGGTCATATGTTATGATTTAATTATTTTATTACATTGTCTAGTATGAATATTTTTAACTTGTCTATTTTAATATTGTTTTAATGTATATGTATGTCTACGGTTGGCAAGAAGAAGAGGGAGGGATGTTGGGGGGATCGGGTGGGGAGAGAGAGAATGGGAGGGGAGGGAGGGAAGGATGAATAACAGGGAGGTTAAGACGCATCACAGTATGAATGAATGGATGATATGGTCACTAGTTACACCCATGTGTGTTAGTACATTTGTCGTACCACTAAGGGTATATGACCCAGGTTTATAAACACTTATGTTAACAGTTAATGTTAAGCTTTAGAGAGGGAGCCACCAGAACAAGGGCTCCTTCTCAGACAAGATGTTGTTAATTAGCTTCCAGTGTTGTACCTAGATTAAGAGGGTTGGGAATGATACAGGCTACAACATTATATGTAAATGAACAATGAATACCTATAGTTAACGCTTGTTGAATTGGCAACGCACACAGGGATCTGAGGGGATGGGAGAAGTAGGGAAAAGGGGGGGAGAAAACCATAAAATTATAAATAACAAACAACAACTCACTCGGAAGTCAGATTGATGTATTTTATTTTGTTGTACAAAGAGTTGAATGAATATGTATGTTAATATGACTTTTCAATAAAATGTTGAAACATAATGTATATGTTTGTCTTTGTATGCTTCTTTTATAATAGACTCTTGACAAAGGCATACTGCCAAAACACAGCCTGTGTCACACCCATATAGCATAAGGTATGATGTGATATATTACTACACATGTATAAGTACATAAGTACATAAGTAGTGCCATACTGGGAAAGACCAAAGGTTCATCTAGCCCAGCATCCTGTCACCGACAGTGGCCAATCCAGGTGAAGGGCACCTGGCACGCTCCCCAAACGTAAAAACATTCCAGACAAGTTATACCTAAAAATGCGGAATTTTTCCAAGTCCATTTAATAGCGGTCTATGGACTTGTCCTTTAGGAATCTATCTAACCCCTTTTTAAACTCCGTCAAGCTAACCGCCCGTACCACGTTCTCCGGCAACGAATTCCAGAGTCTAATTACACGTTGGGTGAAGAAAAAGTTTCTCCGATTCGTTTTAAATTTACCACACTGTAGCTTCAACTCATGCCCTCTAGTCCTAGTATTTTTGGATAGCGTGAACAGTCGCTTCACATCCACCCGATCCATTCCACTCATTATTTTATACACTTCTATCATATCTCCCCTCAGCCGTCTCTTCTCCAAGCTGAAAAGCCCTAGCCTTCTCAGCCTCTCTTCATAGGAAAGTCGTCCCATCCCCACTATCATTTTCGTCGCCCTTCGCTGTACCTTTTCCAATTCTACTATATCTTTTTTGAGATACGGAGACCAGTACTGAACACAATACTCCAGGTGCGGTCGCACCATGGAGCGATACAACGGCATTATAACATCCGCACACCTGGACTCCATACCCTTCCTAATAACACCCAACATTCTATTCGCTTTCCTAGCCGCAGCAGCACACTGAGCAGAAGATTTCAGCGTATCATCGACGACGACACCCAGATCCCTTTCTTGATCCGTAACTCCTAACGCGGAACCTTGCAAGACGTAGCTATAATTCGGGTTCCTCTTACCCACATGCATCACTTTGCACTTGTCAACATTGAACTTCATCTGCCACTTGCACGCCCATTCTCCCAGTCTCGCAAGGTCCTCCTGTAATCGTTCACATTCCTCCTGCGACTTGACGACCCTGAATAATTTTGTGTCATCGGCGAATTTAATTACCTCACTAGTTATTCCCATCTCTAGGTCATTTATAAATACATTAAAAAGCAACGGACCCAGCACAGACCCCTGCGGGACCCCACTAACTACCCTCCTCCACTGAGAATACTGGCCACGCAATCCTACTCTCTGCTTCCTATCTTTCAACCAGTTCTTAATCCATAATAATACCCTACCTCCGATTCCATGACTCTGCAATTTCTTCAGGAGTCTTTCGTGCGGCACTTTGTCAAACGCCTTCTGAAAATCCAGATATACAATATCAACCGGCTCCCCATTGTCCACATGTTTGCTTACCCCCTCAAAAAAATGCATTAGATTGGTGAGGCAAGACTTCCCTTCACTAAATCCGTGCTGACTTTGTCTCATCAGTCCATGTTTTTGTATATGCTCTGCAATTTTATTCTTAATAATAGCCTCCACCATCTTGCCCGGCACCGACGTCAGACTCACCGGTCTATAATTTCCCGGATCTCCTCTGGAACCCTTCTTAAAAATCGGAGTAACATTGGCTACCCTCCAGTCTTCCGGTACTACACTCGATTTTAGGGACAGATTGCATATTTCTAACAGTAGCTCCGCAAGTTCATTTTTTAGTTCTATTAATACTCTGGGATGAATACCATCAGGTCCCGGTGATTTACTACTCTTCAGCTTGCTGAACTGACCCATTACATCCTCCAAGGTTACAGAGAATTTGTTTAGTTTCTCCGACTCCCCCGCTTCAAATATTCTTTCCGGCACCGGTGTCCCCCCCAAATCCTCCTCGGTGAAGACCGAAGCAAAGAATTCATTTAATTTCTCCGCTACGGCTTTGTCCTCCTTGATCGCCCCTTTAACACCATTTTCGTCCAGCGGCCCAACCGACTCTTTGGCCGGTTTCCTGCTTTTAATGTATCTAAAAAAATTTTTACTATGTATTTTTGCTTCCAACACTAATTTCTTCTCAAAGTCCTTTTTTGCCCTCCTTATCTCCGCTTTGCATTTGGCTTGGCATTCCTTATGATCTATCCTGTTACTTTCAGTTGGTTCTCTTCTCCACTTTCTGAAGGATTGTTTTTTGGCTCTAATGATTTCCTTTATCTTACTGTTTAGCCACGCCGGCTGACGTTTAGTCTTTTTTCCCTTTTTTCTAATACGTGGAATATATTTGTCCTGAACCTCCAGGATGGTGTTTTTAAACAGCATCCACGCCTGATGCAAGTTTTTTACTCTGCGAGCTGCTCCTTTCAGTCTTTTTTTCACCATTTTTCTCATTTTGTCGTAATCACCTTTTCTATAGTTAAACGCTAGCGTACTTGATTTCCTAGTTTCACTTCCTTCAATGCCAATATCAAAACCGATCATATTATGATCACTGTTATCAAGCGGCCCTCGTATCGTTACCTCCTGCACTAGATCATGAGCACCACTAAGGACTAAGTCTAGTATTTTTCCTTCTCTTGTCGGCTCCTGAACTAGCTGTTCCATGAAGCTGTCCTTGATTTCATCAAGAAATCCTATGTCCCTTGCGTGTACAGATGTTACATTAACCCAGTCTATATGCGGGTAATTGAAATCCCCCATTATTATTGTGTTGCCCAGTTTGTTTGCGTCCCTGATTTCCTTTAACATTTCCGCATCCGTCTGTTCGTCCTGGCCAGGCGGACGGTAGTACACTCCTATCACTATCCTTTTCCCCTTTGCACATGGAATTTCAATCCACAGTGATTCCAAGGAGTGTTTTGTTTCCTGCAGAATTTTCAATCTATTTGATTCAAGGCTCTCGTTAATATACAATGCTACCCCTCCACCAATCCGATTCACCCTATCACTACGATATAATTTGTACCCCGGTATGACAGTGTCCCACTGGTTATCCTCCTTCCACCAGGTCTCAGAGATGCCTATTATATCTAATTTTTCATTTAGTGCAATATATTCCAACTCCCCCATCTTATTTCTTAGGCTCCTGACATTCGCATATAGACATTTCAAACTATGTTTGTTGTTCCTAAGTACATCATGCTTAGTAGTTGACAGTATTAATTGGCAATCTTTTGTCTGATTTTTATTGTTATTTAAAGATACCCGATCTACTACAATCTCTTTTGCAACCTCACTATCAGGATACTCTATCTTCCCTGTTATGGTGATATCTTTGAAAGATACCTTATCCCGAACCATGCTCTTTTGAGCGACTGTCGGCCTTCCCCCCATTTCTAGTTTAAAAGCTGCTCTATCTCCTTCTTAAACGCCGATGCCAGCAGCCTGGTCCCACTCTGGTTAAGATGGAGCCCATCCTTTCGGAATAGGCTCCCCCTTCCCCAGAATGTTGCCCAGTTCCTAACAAATCTAAAGCCCTCCTCCCTGCACCATCGTCTCATCCACGCATTGAGACTCTGGAGCTCTGCCTGTCTCTTGGGCCCTGCGCGTGGCACAGGTAGCATTTCAGAAAATGCTACCCTGGAGGATCTGGATTTCAGCTTTCTACCTAAGAGCCTAAATTTTGCTTCCAGAACCTCTCTCCCACATTTTCCTATGTCATTAGTACCCACATGTACCAAGACAGCCGTCTCCTCCCCAGCACTATATAAAATCCTATCTAGGTGACGCGTGAGGTCCGCCACCTTCGCACCAGGCAGGCAAGTCACCAGGCGATCCTCACGTCCACCAGCCACCCAGCTATCTATATGCCTAATGATCGAATCACCAAGTACAACAGCTGTCCTAACCTTTCCCTCCCGGGCAACATTTGGAGATATATCCTCGGTGCGAAAGGATAATACATCCCCTGGTGGGCAGGTCCTGGCTACAGGAGTACTTCCTACTTCACCAGGGTGATGTTCTCCTTCTAGGAGACCTCCCTCCTCCAAGGTAGCACAGGGGCTACCTGACTGGAGGTGGGACTTCTCTACAACATCCCTGTAGGTCTCCTCTATGTACCTCTCTGTCTCCCTCAGCTCCATCAAGTCTGCTACTCTAGCCTCTAGAGAACGGACACGTTCTCTGAGAGCTAGGAGCTCTTTGCATCGGGCACACACATATGACACCTCACCAATTGGGAGATAATCATACATGTGACACTCAATGCAAAAGACTGGATAGCACCCCTCTCGCTGCTGGACTGCTGACTCCATCTTAGTGTTTTTTGAGTTTTTCCGTAATTTAAAACTTGCTAAAGTATTAAGGATATCAGCCTATCACTAACTTACAGTTCCTCCTTTAAACCCCAATCTTCAAGTTCCGAAAGCACAAGCAAAATTTGTTCACTTACCAGAGAAATATCCTCTTCTCCTCTTCTCCCAGAACTTATTAGAACATAAGCATTTGCCATACTGGGACAAACCAAAGGTCCATCAAGCCCAATATCCTGTTTCCAATAGTGGTCAATCCAGGTCACAAGTACCTGGAAAGATCCCTAAACAGTAGAATACATTTTATGATGCTTATCCTAGAAATAAGCAGTGGATTTTTCCGAAGTCCATGTTAATAATGGATTACGGACATTTCTTTTACGAAGTTATCCAAACTTTTTTTAAACCCCTCTAAGCTAACTGCTTTCACCACATTCTCTGGCAATGAATTCCAGAGTTTAATTACTCATTGAGTGAAGAAATATTTTCTCCAATTTGTTTTAAAATTACTACTTTATAGCTTCATTGCGTGCCCCCTAGTCCTAGTATTTTTGGAAAAAGTAAGCAAGTGATTCACGTCTACTCGTTCCACTCCACTCATTATTTTATAGACCTCTATCATATCTCCCCTCAGCTGTCTTTTCTCCAAGCTGAAGAGCCCTAGCCACTTTAGCCTTTCCTTATAAGGAAGTCATCCCATCCCCTTTATCATTTTTGTTGCCCTTTGTACCTTTTCTAATTCAACCATATCTTTTTATCTTGATATGCGGTGACCAGAATTGCACACAGTACTCGAGGTGTGGTCGCACCATGGAGTGATATAAAGGCATTATAACATCCTCATTTTTTGTTTTCCATTTCTTTCCTAATAATACCTAACATTCTATTTGTTTTCTTAGCTGCCACTGCACACTGAGCAGAGGGTTTCAATATATCATCAACGATGACACCTAGATCCTTTTCCTGATCAGTGACTCCTAATGGGGAATCTTGCATCATGTAGCTATAGTTCGAGTTCCTCTTTTCCACATACATCACTTTGCACTTGCTCACATTAAACGTTATCTGCCATTTGGATGCCCAATTTCCCCCAATCTCGTAAGGTCCTCTTGTAATTTTTCACAATCCTCTTGCGATTTAACAACTTTGAATAACTTTGTGTTGTCAGCAAGTTTAATACCTCACTAGTCATTCCCATCTCTAGATCTTTATAATAGTGCTAAAAAGCAGCAGGCCTAGTACAGACCCCTGCGGGACCCCACTATCTACCCTTCTCCATTGGGAATACTGACCATTTAGTCCTACTTTTCTATCTTTTATCCAGTTTTAGTCCTCTTAGGTGGGCAAACAAACTTGGGCTTTTAGAGCATAGAGACATCCAACAACAAGATGATGGGTGTATTACTGACAATTGGTATTGCCACACAAAGATAAGAAGTCAGCAGAGAGAAGCTGTGGGATGGTGGAGGAACCTGAGATTGTATTGGATGTGGCAGTGGCTGAAGAAGTGGTATTGGGGTGGTGGGCATGTCAAGCCATTCTATTCAGGGGTATGCCAGGGCTGACACAGAGGAAATAAAAGATACATAGGAATGAAAAGGAGCTGTGGGATTGCAGCTAAAAGTGCTGGTGGAGTTTTCTAGGTCTCAGCAAAAAAGAAATGCAGGCAATTCCTCAGTGGTGTAGCTAGAAGTACTGGCAGAGGTTCCCAATTCTTGCCAACAAAATGTGGCAGTTTCCTTACGTTCCATTCCCTCCCTGTGTTTTGCTTGACTGTTTCCTGAGAAATAACATTTCGTTTCTTTGGCTCCACATTTTGGAATGCCCTCCCACTGCACATCCATTTAGAACCCTCTTACCCTAAATTCAAATCACTACTCAAAACACATCTGTTCTCTGATATCTTTGGTTCCACCATCTCTTAAGCGTCTTCCCCACCCTCTTGTGTCTCAACCCTACCAGACTTTTATTTGCTGTAAACTGTATAGTTGCCTGCGTGGACCCCATGCAGAATATCAAGTACCTGAAAATAAATAATAAATAAATAAACAGACCCACGATGGTTGAAAATTTTCAAAGAGGTTAACAAACCATGCTGGTGAAGATGAAACCCAGACTGAGAGAGGTAAGGACAGGAAAAAGGTTTTTAGGAAGAGAAGGAGGGAAGGAAGGAAGAATGGAGAACTGAATGAGAAGTGGTGAAGGTAGAAGGGAAGGAAAGGGGATGAGAGAATGGAAGGGGCAGAAAGGAAACGGATGACATAAGGAATGAAGGGAGATGCCAACTCATCTGATCTCATCCCCATAATCTTCCACATTCACGCACCCCGCCAAACTCATACACCACTACACTGTCTCTTGGACTCAGACTCCACACAGGCACTCAGGTACATCCAACACCTTGTGTTTCTCACATCCACACTCTTATGCACTCAACCACTCTCCACCATACCCTTACACAATCTATATTCCTTTTACTTTTCTCCATACTCATACTCCCCTGTTATCCCCACATTCACACACAAACCACCCTCTCCCTCTACTGAAAGCCACCTGGCCAATATATACAAATTCACACACTCACATTCATGCACCTCGCCTACCCATTCGGTGAAACATGGCTCTGCACAAAGCTTAGAGCATGCACCTTTTCAACTTATACACTTTTTACTTTGGGTACTGCACATTTCAAATTTGTTTATAAAACACTGATAATTAATTTTAGTCAGTAATTCAGGAGCAGCAGATTGGTTTGCTTGGAGGGACCAAGCAAACCAATCTTCAACTGAACTCCCAAGCAATATAGTTGCCAATACTATGTTGTGCAAAATATTGGTGGGGTCATGGCCCCTGCAGCCCACCCCATTCCATTGTCTATGCAATGTTTCTTCCATTGGTTTCTTATTCGGATTGCATTGGTGTCTTGCAGCAGCAGTTCATACAGCACCTAAAAGAAAGAATGTTAAGGGATTATTTACATCATAACAATAGGAGGAGTGACTGCAACAAGAGCATTTTTATGTTGGAGGATTGTGCAAACTCACTAAGGTGAAATATTTCACTCACATACCATAAACTGAGTATTTACTGCGCCCAGAGGAACTAGCATCATAGATGTCTTAATGCTATTACTAGAGGAGTAATGTTTGCTTTAAAAAAGGAATCTTACCTTGGGAAATTGAGAAAAGAATGAACACTCCCATAGCATTTTATGGTTGTACTTTTTCTTATTTTTTCTTTTTTTTTTTATCTCTGACTATAGCTGTCCTCTAGAGTATGAGACTGTGTCAGAATTTTTCAAGAAGAAATGAACTACTAGCCCTATTTAGAGAGATGATGCTCTGTAAAGGAAGTTTACTCAGATTCTCTTTCGACTCTTGTTTTTATGTAACAACATAATTACTTTGAAAGGTCATGTTGATTTGGGCTCTGTGGAGACTTTGTCATGACTAAATTGAAAAGGAAATGTTTGTAAGGGAAAATATAAGTACCTTGTCTTTTTTCTTTTCATTTCTTGCCTTTAAATGTAATTAACACGTGGAGGGGCATTTTTGAATGAGGTCGGCCATCTCTAAGGGCGCCCATCTCCGAGGATGGCGCCGAGAAAGGGGCGGGGCCAACCGTATTTTCGAAAAAAAGATGGCTGGCCATATTTTTTTTCAATAATACGGTTGGGGCCGCCCAAGTGTCAGAGATGGCCGGGTTTGAGATGGCCGGCCTTGGTTTTTGCCCATAATGGAAACTGAGGCCAGTGATCTCAAACCCGGCCAAATCCAAGGCATTTGGTTGTGGGAGGGGCCAGAATTTGTACTGCACTGGTCCCGATTTGTGTCAGAAGATGGCCGGCGATCTCTTTTGAAAATAAACTGGATTGTCTCTGGGATTCTATATATTACGCTGAGATTTTCGCATGGAAATCAAAGCATATTCCATAACAAATATGCCTAAGTAAATTTCATTTTGGCACCAAATTTGTCGGCGTGATGTATAGAATCTAGTCCCATGTGCTGCACTGTCATGAAACAGTAACATATTTAAACTCATCATGTACTAAATTTAGAAAATTTTGGTAATTAGTGATGTATTTTTGAATGTAAGGAAAACTATCCTGTGTTTTTAAATTTGAAGAGACATAACTACTTTGCTAAAGGGCACATACAAATATGAGTAATATATTTGGTTTCATCTGTTTTAGAGATTTCTAGTTATAAAGCTGTATTTTGCTCGGGAGATATTATGGACTATCAATCTGAGCAACATTTAACTATTGCTAGCTGTAAACTTGTTAGTGTTTATTACTGTGTATTCCAATGAGACATTTAAGGGTTTTTTTTTTATTATGGACTAACTGATGACAAACCTCAATCACAAGTGACTGCCTGTACTTAGCATTTATTTCTACACGTGCATTCATTTTATCTATTCCTTCAGGACCCAGAACAGATTTGGTTTTCTAAATATAAGAATATTCATAGGACATTGCGCATGTAGTTAGCCTAACAGAAGCATATTAATCTACATATCTAGATATCCTGAAATTCAGATATTAAGAGCTCCTTCATACTTGTCTTCAGTGATTATTTCCTACACTCCTTCCTGGACCCTCTGATCTCTTGATTCTAATGGTCTCATTTGGCCCCCTCCAAAACTTACCCATTATGAAACAACCTGGAGGTCAGCCTTTTTTTTTGTTTTATAGCTCCTAAACTCTGGAATGATCTTCCTTGGGAGGTCTGTTCTGAGTTATCCTTTGTTAAGTTTAAGACTTTGTTAAAAACCCATTTTTTTCAGTGTGCATTCGATATGCCATTAGAGATATGTAAGATGCGGACTGAGAAAGCTCCTGTAAGTCTTAATTTGTAACTTTTTAATTTATCTTTTTGTTTTTACTTTGCTTTTAACAAGGGTGTTCCTTTCTTTGTTTTCTTTGTTTATATTTTTATTATTTGTGAACCGCTATGATCTTTTCTTGATTGTTGCAGTATTTGAATCAAGTTTAACTTTCTTTTATATATTTTCAATGATTGAGGTTTGTGCTACTAACAACAATAATGCTCAGTGTGTGATAAACTTGTAGACACTTTAAGATGAGTGTGTAATAGCATAAAGAAGGCTTCCATTTGGCAGGCCGTATGAACACTAGGCAAATTCTTACACACCACATGCTTACTATCTCTATTTTTTTTTTTTTTAATAATTTTTTACAATTATAATCAAGCAAAGCTTGTTTTGAAAAGCAATACATTTCACATATTAATTTGACAAGAATATAATAATCATAAAGCAACAGTTTGAAATTTCTCGCTCAAGTCCACATAATTGAAGCAAGATGTTAAGAAATGGAATATATTTTTAAGCAAAAAGTTGTCAAAGAAATAAAGCGAACAAAACGTTAACAGGTTATTACTCAGTGTTGAATTTCACAATTAAGGAAAGAATAACATTTTAAGCCCCCCCTATTTTGCCTTGATGCTAGAAACGCTGTTAATTGAACCGGGTCAAAGAAAACATATTTAATCGATTGATGTCTCACTACGCATTTACATGGATATCTCAAATAAAATGTAGCACCCAGCTGTGTGACCCCTGGTTTCATTAAAAGAAATTGTTTTCGACGCTTTTGCGTTTCTCTAGAGACATTAGGAAATAATTGTATTTTTTTGACCAAGAAACAGTTTATCTTTATTTTTAAAGTACATAGTCATTAACCAGGACTTATCCGGTGCTAGTGCAACTGTTGCAGTCAGAGCAGTTGGAGTAACAGGTTCAAGATCTGTAGAATCAAGTATATCTGTAACATTCAAACTTGATCTTGTTTCTTCTGATCCATCTGTTCTCTGGGTGGTAGGTAATAGACCTGGGTGAAAGGAGGAATAATTTCTTCCTTATACTATCTCTATTCTTTGTCTATCTCATACATATGCATAACCTGAAAACGTAAGGACTGGGTTCAGAACAATTACCATAGAGCAAGGGATTCTCAGCTTAGTCATCGGGACACACCCAGCCAGTCAGTTTTTCAGGATACCTATAATGAATATGTATGAGATAAATTTGCATGGAATGGAGGGAGCACATGCAAATATATCTTATGCATATTTATTGTTGGTGTGTCCTGAGGACTGGGTTGCGAACCCCTGCCTTAGAGATGTGATTTTGCAATGTTTTCTTAAGAAATGTTTCTGCACCCTTGATCAGGCTACCAGATTTTTCCAGGTCCTTTTTAACAGGTTTCTACTCAGAATAATTCATGTGCAGTCATAAAGAGCAAGACATTTCCCTGGAAGAAATTCACTCCAGGCTTTAGTAGCAGTTATGTTTCTCTCTCTAATTAGCTGTAGTTGGTTCCAATAACATCTTAAAAGCAGCTCTGTCTATGTCATAATGGCAGAACTAGAGATAAATCTGTCCTGGTGGGAGTTATTGCACAAATTGTAGAAAGAGCTACACGAATGTTTGTAAATCTTGAATGGATTGGGGGGGGGGGGGGGGAGTAAAGCAGTTTAACTGTCTTATATCACAGACTAAGATAGATCTTTTGTGTTTATAATCTGTATCAGGTCAGAGATTTCTGTTTTATGTTTTATTGATAACATCATAAAAAACAGCATTGTTAAAAGGGTAGAAGCCCACTGTTTATTTTCTGGTAGTTGCATTAAGAGTCCTTTTGTTCCAACATATTTTGTCCTATCTTGCTTGGACTGCTGAGAATGATCCTGTGACCCAAAAAGTGACAGATGGGAAGATCCTTGGAGGAAACTGCCATTTTGATGCCTTTAGTATCTCAATTAATTGTAGAGAATCACAACACTATAGAGAGACCCATAACTGCCAAGAATACCTGGTTATGACTGAACCTAACTGCAGGGTGCTTAAAATGCAAGGTTTTTGGTCAACTTAGAGGCTCTGTGATAGAGCTCTTCAGCATCCTGCAAATGACCTGAGTTCAATTCTCAGGCTACTCTCTGCTCTATGGACCAGTAAGAGCACCTCAGAATATAAGCAGATACCAATATTGGGGTAATTTTATGAAGAAGGTGCTCACATTTATGCAGAAAATATACATATAAATTATCAGAATAATGGCAAATTCATGCTTATGTGTGCTTGTAAGCCACATTGAGCTTGCAAAGAGGTGGGATAATGTGGGATACAAATGCAATAAATAAATAAATATATGCATATAAATGCTGGAAATCCAGCTACATGCTGATATGTAACTGTACATGTGTCTTCAATAGCATGTAGTTTGCAGGTGAGTGAGAGGCGTGCACTTACACGTGTAACTTATAGCATATTATAAGTTACAAATGCATTTTCAGAATCTAGGTGCGAGCATAAGCGCTCTTGCCTAAATATTGTGACAAGGCAGTAGCAAAGGCTTGTCACGAGAGTAGGGAAAAGCCCTACTATAGGTCCCAGAAGGCATCGGGAGTACCAGCTCAAAACATGGAGTGGTGATGCCTTAATGGAACAGGGTGGTTTCTCTCAGAATCTGTATGGGAAACCTCAGCACTAAGTAAGAGGGGAGCCATAAGGATACAATCAGCAAACAAGCTCTTATCTGGAAAGAATGACCAAGAGTGGGAAGCTCTGGGGCTGTGTGCCTGTTGCCCAAAGCAGAGTGTAGGGTTTTTGTGTTCTCCACAGGAAGGGAGAGAAGCTATTCTTCAGGCCTATCATGTGATCCTCAGAGAATGCTTTGTAGAGGATTCCTTCCTGGGAGAAGCAAGGGAGTGCTTTATAATAGGAGAAATCTGTATGTCTGTGATCAGCTGTATGTCTGTGATCAGTGGGGTAGGGGGAAATAGGCTTCCTGACTCCACAATAGCTACAACCCAGGGTACATTCAGGTACACTGGGTATTTCTTTGTCCCTTGAGGGTTCACAATCTAATTTTGTGCCTGAGGCAATGAAGGGTTAACTTATTTGCCCAAGCTCACAAAGAGCAGCAGTGGGATTTGAACTGGACAGCTCTGGATTTCAAAACTGGTGCTCTAACCACTAGGTTACTGCTCCTCTCTGTGTGGATCTGTTCTACATCCTATTCTATAATATGAGTACCTAAATAAGCATGGCCATGGGAGGGGCATCGGTGGGTCAGGGATGTTCCCTGGGTTTAGGAGCACGGTTATAGAATGCTTGAATTTGTGTGCCTAACTGATATAGAACAGTGTCAAAGCTGTTGTGCATGTTCAGAGATGGGTGAACGTCCACCTCCATAAATGGTGCAGTGCTCCTTATCCAGAGATGCAACTGCACCCAGAACCAGAGACAGAACTGCACCCCAGAGCCATACAAGTAGCAATGCTCCATAATCAGAGATGGAATTGAATTACGCATCCAGAGAAGGAGCTGTGGACAATTCCAAGGATGAAGCTGTGAGGCATAACTAGAGAAGAAGGTGATCCACTTCCTGCAATGAAACCTCAGTTCACACTCAGAGGTAGAGTTGGACATACATGCAGAAAAGGGGCTGTGCCCCAAAATCCAGGAAGAAGCTGTGTTCCATAGACATGGACAGAGCCAACTGTACTGCAGTGATACGGAAGAAGCAGAGATGAAGCCATGCTGCGCACCCTGAGATACTGCTATGATTCGTATCCATAGAAGGAGCCTTGTCGATTATCCCAGATGGAGCTATGCTCACCACTCAGAGATGGAGCAATGCTCTGCCATCTGACCAAGATGTAACTGTGCTCTACAGATTGAGGAGGAGCTTTGATCCATTTTCAGAGATGGAGCTGTGCTCTGCCATCTGAGATGGGGCCATGCTCTATATTCAGAGATGAGGCTGTGCTCTACTTTCAGAAATGGCACTGTGGTCTACATACAGAGAGGGAGCCATGCACTAAATTCAGAGAGAGAGAGAGAGAGAGAGAGAGAGAGAGAGAGAGAGAGAGAGAGAGAGAGAGAGAGAGAGAGAGAGAGAGAGAGAGAGAGAGCTGTGCTAAATATATAGAGATGATACAGAGACATTCATTGAAGGAGCTGCATTCAACATGCAGCAATGGAGTGGCACTCACCAGGCAAAAATGGATCCATGCCCAACTGGCATATATGGAGCTGAGCTCAACAGTCTTAGATGGCACTGTGCTCAGCAGGCATAGAAGGTTCAGCACATAAAGGTGAAGCAGCACTCAAGAGGCAGTAATGGAGCTGAGCCCATTAAGCAGAGATGGAGTTGTGCCCAGTCATCAGAAATGGAACTGTGCCCCACAAAGGAGCTGCAGCCACCAGGTACAGATGGTCGAGTTCAGAGTCAGGAGTAGGGCTGTGCTCCACACAGGAAAAAGAAGGGGTTTGTTCCCCATTCAGATATGGGGCCATTCCAACTGACAGAAAGGAAACTGGGAATGGCATCCTGTGACTGGGACCAGTGAAGCATGAGTGAACCACGCTAGATATGGTGATGTGACCACCTTGTGTAGCCAGAACTGTGCTCCACAGCCAAATACTGAGCAGCGCAGCATGTGGAAAGAGGAAACTGCTGTGCAGACAGTGATGGAGCCATACTCCACATGTACCAATGAAAGAAGCTCAACAGTCATGAAAGAGTGAAATTCTGCCGATACCATAGAGCCACGAGCTAGCCAAGCAGCCATAGTGATGTACTGGATTGAAACAGTCACTTTGAGGCAAAGGCCAGCAATGGCCACAGGAATTGCTGGAGGCCTTCATCGGCCTCTTCATTGTCACTGTTCCAGGACCTTCCTGTTGGGGGGCTACACAGACTGCTTGGCCTCGTTGCCCACTGCATACTGTCATGTTCTTGCTGTCTTGAGTACCATCTGTCCACTGGACAGGTGGCATGGTTGTGTATTTTTGCTTCTATAAGCACTCCTTCACTATTAGCAGCTCCGGCTGTGTCAGCCTCCAGCAAACGAGCAAGTTCTGAGCACTGTATATTAAAACATATACAAAAAAAACATATATATGAACATACGATATAGAAATAAACACTGGTGGAATTATTGATATTACTAGTTCATCACACCAGCTTAAACTGAGGAGATCCCTAAATATAGTATTGATTAAATTTTAACTGCCAGACCCTCGACCATTCTTCTAATGTTTGGAGATCCCTTCTCATCATTTCTATTCCCTCCAGGGTATCCACTCTATTGGCTATTTTTGTGTCATCCGCAAAAAGGCACACCTTTCCTTCCAACCCTTCAGCAATATCTCCCACGAATATATTAAACAGAATAGGCCCCAGCACCAGCCCCTGAGGAACTCCACTGCTCACCTTCCTTTCCTCCGAGCGGATTCCATTTACTACTACCCTCTGCCACCTGTCGGTCAACCAGTTCACCCCTTTTGGTCCTAAGTTCAACCCTTTCAGCTTATTCACGAGTCTTCTGTGGAGGACCATATCAAAGGCTTTGCTGAAGTCCAAGTAGATTACATCTAGCACACGCCCCTCATCCAGTTCTTTGGTCACCCAGTCAAAAAAGTCAATAAGATTCGTTTGGCAGGATTTTCCTTTGGTAAAGCCATGTTGCCTCAGGTCCTGTAACCCGTCGGTTTCTAGAAAGTTAACTCTCCTTTCTTTCAGCAGTGACTCCATTATTTTTCCTACCACTGACTTGAGACTTACCAGTCTGTAGTTTCCCACTTCTTCCCTGTCTCCACTTTTGTGAAGAGGGACTACATCCATTCATCTCCAATCTCCCGTCTCTAAAGATCTATTAAATAAATCTTTAAGAGGTCCTGCCAGGACCTCCCTGAGCTCCTTCAGTATCCTGGGATCCCATTCGGCCCCATAGCTTTGTTCACCTTCAGATTCTCCAGCTGTTTATAAACTCTTTCTTCCGTAAACAGCGCAGTATCCACTCCATTCCCAGATGTTCCCTCGGCAGCCAACTGCGGTCCTTCTCCAGGATTTTCCTCCGTGAACACCGAAGAGAAATAATTGTTTAGCACGTTCGTTTTATCTTCATCACTCTTCACATAGCCATTCTCATTATCTTTCAGTCTCGCAATTCAATTCCTATCTCTTCTCCTTTCTCCAATATATCTGAAAAAAGTCTTGTCACCTCTCTTTACATCTTTAGCCATTTTTTTCTTCCGCTCGCGCTTTCGCTAGCCGTATTTCCCTCTTTGCTTCTTTCAGTTTAATCCGATAATCTTTTCCGTGATCCTCTCATTGCATTCTTTTGTATTTCTTGAACAAAGCCTCTTTTCCTCTTATTTTTTCAGCTACTTGTTTGGAGAACCATATAGGCTTCCTGCTGCTCTTGTTTTTGTTTACTTTCCTCACAAAAAGATCAATCACCATATTTATAGCAGCCTTTAGCTTGGACCACTGTTTTTCCACTTCTCCTACGCCTTCCCATGCCAACAGTTCCTTCTTCAGGTATTCCCCCATTTTATCAAAATCAGTAAGTCTGAAATCCAGTACTTTGAGTTTTGTGCGTCCTGTGAGCACTCCGGAGGGCTGGTGCGAGGGAAAGGGGATAGTGGTTCTTTCAGCCGGCATCATCCCCGGTCATTCAGCCCAGCTAGGAGAGCAGTGCGCCCTCTAGGGATCAAACTGCCAGGGAAAGCTGTAATGCAGGAGAAAAACTACACTCCCCAGAAGCCAGTGCAGGGTCAGCTGAACTCCCAGGAGGGGGAGGGAGAAATGACTGATTGGGAGATGAGGTCTGATCCTGGAGATGGGGAACAGCTGGTGGAGCTTGGGGAAGAGGAGGAGATGGAGTGGAATAAAGAAGAGGTAGAAGGAGAAGGTAAGGAGGAATGTATGGAGGTGGGTGGTTTGGCTCTAACCCGTGCAGACAGGGTGAGAGCTTTTGTGGTCTCAGCCTTGCCCCGGTTGTGGAGTTGGGGGAAGCTGGGAGCAAAGCAGTGGGGAAGCAACTGAAAAGCACAACTTGCTACCATATTGTCTGTTCCCAAGAGGTAGTGCTGTGGAAGGTGGGAAGGGATTTAAGACAGAAAGGCATGTGCATTTTGGAACTTAAAGAGGGGGAGAGGGAGAGGGAGAGCGGACAGAAGCCAGTGGAAGCTAAGCAGGGTTGACCCTGGCTCCCACCTGGAAGGGTGACCTGGTTACAGTCCGCACTCTGCCTTTGCCCTTATATCAAACCATACGGTGTGATGATCACTGTTACATAGGTGGGCACCCACACTGGATATCAGAAACACTACCTCCATTAGTGAGTACTAGATCCAGCATCAACCCTTCCCTTGTGGGTTCCGTCACCATTTGTCTGAGCAAAGCACTTTGACAGGCATCCACAATCTCCCTACTTCTTTCTGATTCCACAGACGGGGACGTTCCAATCCACGTCAGACAAATTCAAATCTACCAACAGTAGCACCTCCCCTTTCATACCAATCTTTTGAGTATCTTCTATCAGATCCTTGTCTAACTTCTCCGTTTGCGCAGAAGGTCTGTAGATAACTCCTGTGTGGATACAGGTTCTGTCTTCTCTTTATAGGACGATCCATAAAGCTTCTTCTTTTTCCCAGGTTCCCCGCATTTCAGCCGCTCTGATATTCTCTCTCACATACAGAACCACTCCACCTCTTCGGCCCTCTCTAGCCTTCCTAAAAAGATTATAGCCCGGTACGGTCACATCCCATTCATGAGAATCGTTGAACCACGTCTCCATTATAGCAACAATATTCAAGTTTTCTTCAAACATCATGGCTTGCAAGTCTTGAACCTTTTACTTAGACTATGAGCATTTGTACACATAGCTTTTCATGTGCTTAGTGAGTTTGGGTGTTTTTTTTTTATATTTTCATGACCTTTCCTTCTGCCATCATGTTTATTCTGGGATTGACTTTCCAAAATCCCCTGTTTCCTTTTGTCACCCCCACCCTCTATAAACACAACTGAGAAAATCATGATTGGAACCTGACTCAGTTAATGTAGTTGTGTTTAAAAAGGTTTCTACAGATTCCTGGAGGTAAAGACCACAAACTTACGAACATAAGAATAGCCATACTGGATCAGATCAATGGTTCATCTAGCCCGGTATCCTGCTTCCAACAGAGGCCAATCCAGGTCACAAGTACCTGGCAGAAACCCAATTAGTAGCACCATTCCATATTACCGATTCCAGGGCAAGCAGTGGCTTCCCCCATGTCCATCTCAATAACAGACTATGGACTTTTCCTCCAGGAATTTGTCCAAAACTTTTCTAAACCCAGATATTCTAACTCCTCCAGCAACAAGTTCCAGAGCTTAACTATTTGTTGAGTGAAAAAATATTTCCTCTTATTTGTTTTTATAATATTTCCATGCAATTTCATTGAGAGTCCCCTGATCTTTCTACTTTTAGAATGAGTGAAAAATCGATTCACCTCCACCCGCTCCACACCACTCAGGATTTTGTAGACCTCGATCAGCCGTCCCTTTTCCAAGCTGAAGAGCCCTAACCTCTTTAATCTTACCTCATATGGGTGCAGTTCCATCCCCTCTATCATTTTGATCGCTCTTCTTTGAACCTTTTTAAATTCCACTATATCTTTTCTGAGATATGGCGGTCAGAACTGAACAGCACAGAGAGAGTGGGAAGTGGACCAATGACTCCAGGAGAACGGGAGATAAGATTTCAAAGAACCACTTTATTCAATGACTCGACACAGAAACTGTGTTTCGGCCTGTTATATTTACGTGGGAGTTAGTGTTCATCCACTTAGGTGGATTACTCTCTCCTTGATCAGAACTGAACACAATACTCAAAGTGGGGTCGCATCATGGAGTGATACAGAGGCATTATAATATTATTGGTCTTATTTTGCATCCCTCTCCTAATAATTCCTAACACCCTGCTTGCTTATTTGGCTGCCGCCGCACATTGGGCAGAAGATTTCAGTGTATTGTGTACAATGGCACCTAGGTCTTTTAGTAAGGTAGCCCTGGGGAAAGCCACTGCTTATCTCAGAGGGTGAGTAGCATGGAATCTTGCTAGCTTCTGGGATTCTGTCAGGTACTTGTGACTTTGATTAGCCAATGTTGAAATAGGATACTGGGCTGGATGGATCTTTTGGTCTAACCTAGTATGGTAATTTCTATGTTCTTATTATAAAGATCTTTATGTCAATCATAATAAGGCATAGGTGGGAACAGGAACTTGAAGAGAAGGCTTCCGGGGCAGACCAAAGGCAGCGTGTACATCGCTACCACTGCCAGGAACGCTGAAAAAGCTGAAGACTGTTGCCTGTGCCAGATGGAGGGAGGAAGAGAGGGGGTAAATGGAGGGGGGGCAGTAAAAGAAAGATGGATGGAACTGGGAGGGGTGGGAGCAGAGGAAAGGAGCAAGAGATGGATGGGACTGGGAGGGGTGGGGAGCAGAGGGAAGGAGCAAGAGATGGTTGGGACTGGGAGGGGTGGGGAGCAGAGGGAAGGAGCAAGAGATGGATGGTACTGGGAGGGGTGGGGAGCAGAGGGAAGGAGCAAGAGATGGTTGGGACTGGGAGGGGTGGGGAGCAGAGGGAAGGAGCAAGAGATGGTTGGGACTGGGAGGGGTGGGGAGCAGAGGGAAGGAGCAAGAGATGGATGGGACTGGGAGGGATGGGGAGCAGAGGGAAGGAGCAAGAGATGGATGGGACTGGGAGGGGTGGGGAGCAGAGGGATGGACCAGGAGATGGATGGGATTGGGAGAGGTCAGGCACAGCAGAGGGAAGGAGCAGAAGATGGATGGGACTGGGAGGGGTGGGGAGCAGAGGGAAGGAGCAAGAGATGGATGGGACTGGGAGGGTGGGGAGCAGAGGGAAGCCTACTGGAAAGAAGACACTGCGTAAAACAGAAGACACTGGGACCAAAGCGAATAGAAAAACTAAATGATCAGACAACAAAGGTAGATAAAAGTATTTTATTCATAATTTATTCATTGAAATGTGTCAGCTTTTTGAAATGTGCAACTGTGATATTTTGCCTGTAAATTTCAATTCCTTCCTCCATATTAGCATATTCATTTACATATGTATATATGCAAATGATATGCTAATATGCTCCGCCCATTCTTTGCCCCCCCCCCCAAATGAAACAGTCAAACTATGCCTATGCGTATTTTGCGTTCACCATTACGGTATTTTGTAAGCCACATTGAGCCTGCTAATAAGTGGGAAAATGCGGGATACAAATGTTACAAAATAAATAAATAGAATTGTGAGAAGGTGAATAAGATTCTCGTTGACTAAAGGACCTGTTTACTAAGGTGCAGACATTTTCTTTCTCTTTTTTTTTTTTTTTGCAGGTTTTGGGTTAATTTTCCCATTAGTACAGCACCTGCAAAAAAAATAACACGGGAACACTTAGGGGTCCTTTTACTAAGGCGCGGCACTATTTGATAAGATACCCATAGGAATATAATGGGCATCTTATCATTTAGCAAGCAATAAATCTGTTAGCGCGCCTTAGTAAAAAAGACCCTATAGCATCTCCTATTTACATTAACCCGGCATTATCCAGTTAGTATGTGATAATCCTAACACACTAGCTAGATAACCATGGGAATGTGCACTATCCACCCATGACTTGCCCCTCTGAATTTATTTTTGTTACATTTGTACCCCGCGCTTTCCCACTCATGGCAGGCTCAATGTGGCTTACATGGGGCAATGGAGGCTTAAGTGACTTGCCCCATGTAAGTGACTTGCCCAGAGACTTGCTTAGCATGTGAAAACAGGAAAATTACCACAAAACTCTTTAATGCATTTTGTTTTAAGCCTTTTTTTTTTTATGCTAACCATGCATTAGGGCTTAACATCCTTTAGAAAGCTTAAGGTTCGTGTTTAATTCCTATTCAGAGCCATTAGCTCATATCATTAGGAAAGATGGTTGCAATTCTAACACTATGCAGATGACATCCAATTCTATATTTCACTAGAGATGGCAAATGTAGAATGTGCAAACTCATTACATCTATGTTTGGATGAAATCAGAAAATGGATGACTGTGAAGAAATTGATGTTAAATGCTACTAAAATGGAAGTAATTTATGTGGGCAAAGTTCTGTTAAAGAAGTTGGATCTCTTGATTTTACTAGATGAGTTTCTCTCATTTCAAAATATCATAGACATAGTTTGGATGTAATGTTAGATTCAAGAGTGAATGTGAAGGCAAATATTGTGAAGTACCTTTGCCCAATTCTTATTGTCACCAATAGCAAGTTTATTTTAATAAACCAAGGGGTCCTTTTACCAAGACTCAGTAAAACGTGGCCTGTGCTATGACTAGCATGTGGGTGCTGAGGCCATTTTAGCATGGCTGTAAAATGACCGCATTTTCCCTTTTTGCAATAATGGCCATTAGCATGTGATCCCTTAACTATACCTATTTCCTATGTATTAATGGCTCACAGACTAGCCATGCACTAATTGGTTACCACACAGCAATATAGCTGTGCTAACCGATTAGCACTGGGCACACCTACTTTCCGCCCTCAAACATGCCCCCAGCGCTAAAACAAATGTATTATTTAGTGTGTGGAATGCACACACAGGTGCCAAAACTACCACAGGACGCCTGAGTATGCCCTGTGATAATGGTTTTTAACTTGCAGTAAGTACCTGTTAGTGCTTACTGCAGTTTAGTAAAAGGGCCTCAAAATGTGCCTTTGATCAGCTCATTTAGATTATCATAATAAAGCACTGTAGTAATTTTAAGAACTGGCTGTGGGGCTTGTTGTCTAAATAGACATTATTGTTGCTGGCCTGCAAGTCCATTCTCAAATGAAAATTACCCATGCATGTATCTCCAGCTCTGACTCTGCTCCCTTTTACCAACAGGTCATTTTACTCAAAGAAAGGGTGGTGTAAATAATTGTTCAAAAATGCATAAGGTTTTCAAAATTGTCTTATCCTTGTGGGTTTACCTTCAGAACCTTCAGAACAGGTTCAGATGTTTCATTTTCAACAAAACACAGCTATTTGTTAACAGGCTGAAGATTATGGAGGGCAGAAGCCAGTTTTGAAGAACTTATACTAACTTCCTGTCCATTTCTGTTGTGATTTACAGGATAGTATTAATAGCTGTTAAAACCTGAGGGGATTCCTTTCCCTTACCTCAGATCTTAGGTTTCAGAGCCCAAGGTATGTTTGAGGAAATAAACACACAACACAGGTTACAAGTATAAAATAATAGCTAAAACTTTAGGAAAGACCCATCATACATCGGCACATCCAGCAGATTTGCTAAACAAGTTTCTAATCCCTATATCAGCTGAGATGTTTTTATTAGCAATTTTCAGGACACAGATACAGTCCTTGGTGTGATAAGATAATCAGCAAGCAACACACTTTTACTTTCTCAGTCCCTTTCTAGTATATTAACAGGTACTTAATATCTTTCTGGCCCACACACATCCTTCTTTGGCTAAGCTACACACACTTTGCTCAGTTTCCTTCATGTCTTAGGTTTCAAGGCCTTTGCTAGTACATTTGGTTCAACAGATAATTATCCTCAACCAAAAATTCACAGCGCATACCCTTCAAGGTTACTGTTTTTATCTTCAGAGGAACTTAACAATTCTTCTTCCTTTTATGACTGGCACTTTTCCATTTCTCCCTCATTTTCTACTGGTCTCCAACTCTCCATTTCTCCTGCATCCCCTCCAGGGCCCTTACAATGGTATTAGCCTTTAAAACTTTGAATGATCAAAAACTGCTTTACCTACAACTTCACCTATGTTTCTATTCACTGTAAGGTGTATAGCATCATCCTGTGAGTTTTCCTACAAGTTTCCTTGGAGAAAGAAGTCTAGTTTGCTTGGACTTCTGCTCAGTCTTTTTTATTTTTTTGTATTATTCCATCTCAAAGGAATTCTGTTTCGAAAGAAGTCCTTGACAAAAGACTGCCTGATAATTAGACCCCTATTTACTAAACCATATCAGATGTTTAATATGAGTTTTAACACATTAACCATTAATATAATTAAAAAGAGTTAATGTATCATGTTAGCACATGTTAACTGTCATGTTAAATGTCTAATGTGAGAATTTATATTATGGGTTGATGAAGGGGTAACATGGGGTAAGGAGTACACTTTCAAATTAACACAGGTGTCATTAAACAGCATGTAAAGGGCAATTCTATAACAGGATGTGTGGTATGAGCCTATTCAAAGGAATGTAGGTGCCTACTTTCCATTATAATGATCACTTTTGCCAGACCTACAGCTGTAGGTACCTAAACACTGAAGATATGTACTTATGCTAGTTTAGCAAGCAATTTCACACCTTACGAGTGTGAGCATTTGGCTGGTGTAAATGCTCGTCGTGCTCAACTACTGTCAGTTAAGTGTAAAAATTCAAGTATTCTATAATTGTGCTCCTAAATCCTGGTAACACCAATGACCTACCCATGCCCCTCCCCTAGCCACACCCTCTTTGGGTTTGCCTGCAAGATAAGTTAGATAAGCAGGATATAGAATAGATAGGTAGGGCAGATCTGTGAGTAACTACTAATGATGGCCAATTAGCACTTGTTTATTCATTTATTTTATTAGGATTTATTTACCATCCTTTTGAAGGAATTCACTTAAGGCGGTGTACAATAAGAATAAATCAAACATAAGCAATAGGCAATTACAGCAGTAAAAATATTCAAATAACAATACAAAGCATAGCATAGTATACTACTTACAATGTCAACACAATTAGCACTTGTTAATGCCAATAATTGATTGTTAGTACCTAATTAGACAATTAGTTTATACATGGATCTGCCAACTTTGGGCAACCTATACATAAGTTTGGGGGTATATATATATATATCAGGGTCGTAGCCAGACTTCGGCGGGAGGGGGGTCCAGAGCCCGAGGTGAGGGGGCACATTTTAGCCCCCCCAGGCACCAACCCTTTCGACCCCCTCTTCCCGCTGCTGCCGCCAACCCTTCCCAACCCCCGCCAGCCGAAGTCCTCTTCTCTGGCGCAGCCACGTTGCTGATCTGCAAGGGCAGGCTTCTGTTTCTGTGAGTCTAGGGGGGTCGAAGGGGTTGGCGGCGGGGGAGGGGCCCATGCCCCCATGGCCTCACGTAGCTAGGCCCCTGATATATCTATCTATCTATCTATCTATCTATCTATCTATCTATCTATCTATAGAAAAGGCACTTTCAACATATAAAACTGATGTGGAAGCCTGTCTAAAATTGTCTCCAATACGTTTATATGTTTTAAATTCTGTGCACTGAGGCTTAAAATTTCTTTTTTCATTTAGTGGTTCTTTTACTAAGGTGCACTAACATTTTTAGCTCATACTAAAAATGCTGGCGCACCTTAGTAAAAGACCCACTAAGATTTGGGAAATCCAGAATTTGGGCAGAGGATCACATGATGAGAAAATTGGAGGAACAAGTGTGGGACAAAAGACAGAAGGCGAAAGTGGCACCAAATCCTGCATATGCTTTTTTTTCCTGCATTCCCATATATACAGTAAAGTAATTTTAGATAATAAATTAGTAACAGTAATAGAGAAAGACCTGGAGGGGATAATGTTTCCAGAGAAATTTATTTCAGCTTGTACTGAACCAGTCACCCAAGGTATCAATTTGTTTATGTGACAGTTATAGACTATATGGCTCATTTAAAATGTTATCTGAAACAGTAACACATTAATATTCAGGCAAAAAAAAGGAAGGCATGGCATGCATTTTAATTTAAAATCCTCATGTACAATAATATTTTGGTGCCAATATTTTCAAAGACTCACACAACAGTAGCTGACAAAGCAACAGCTTATCATAAAATATGTTTGTCATTTAAAAGATATAGATGCTTCTAATGCACATATATCAAAAAACTAGCATGAGACCTTATAATAACATCAGTAATTAAGGAGAACTTTCTACTATACAAATGCTAGCTGCCACCCAGTGAAATTCACTGAAGGATGCATCTTTTCACTACCCCACAGACACCTGACCCCAGCTCCTATCCCTCTCACCAGCACTCTGCCTCATCATATGTGTCCATTGTCTTGCCTAATCAGCAAACTCCCTTTTGCATCATTTCTTGGAGTTGCTACAGGTGCATTGCTAGCCCACACAGCTAATTTTATCTTGATCCCCAGAGTCCTGTGACAGGTTACTGAAAGATGCCATTAAGCCTAAGCATAATATTGTATAGATTATAGTCAGGTATGTATTTGAAGGCAATAACAAAATAAGGGGTCCTTTTACTGTTCAGCGCACCTATAAAATAGGCCATTTTTAAAAACTTCTGCCGAAAATGGACATGCGGCAAATTCAAAATTGCTGCGTGCACAATTTGAGTCTGAGACCTTACCACAAGCCACTGACCTAGCGGTAAAGACTCACGCGGTAAGTGGGCGGTAATGACCTGCACGCGCCTGATACGTGCGTCCGAATATAAAAATTATTTGTCAGATACGCGTATCAGACGTGCACCAAAAATGAAATTACCGCAAGAGCCAGGCAGTAGCCAGGCAGTAACTCCATTTTGGCATGCATTGGGCACATGTAGACGCTTAGTAAAAGGGCCCGTAATTGAGCAACTGGATTATACTTGTTCTTGAATTATTAAAATTTTACATATTATCCAACCAGCCTTGCATGGTCATATTGCTGAAGAGCAATGTCCTCTACGACAAAATTATACCTTACTTCAATAACCCCATTGATATAATTAGCCTTTTGTATTTGCAGGCTTGTTCGTGTTGCTTGCTTTTTAAGCTGTAAATATCTATCAGCTCTGTATAATAAAAAGTAAGGCCATATAATAATTAACATTATTTTAAAAGTACTGTGATATCATTACTTCACAAAATATTTCTCCCAAGGATATTCGATGATACATTAAAGGCTATATTCTATATAAGGCAAGTAAAAAATCTGCACGGTAAACACTTTCTGCTAAGCGTATTCTATCAGCAGCACCTAGATTTAGGCGTGGTATATAGAATATGCTTATTTGATATCCCAGCGACTAAAACTGTGTCTTCATTTACACCAAAGAAAACATGGCGTAAATCCCTGCGTACACTTGTCACAAACACCAGATGTTGCCAGTACAGTGACCCCCCCCCCCCCCCCCCCCCTTGAGGCTGGAGATCCTGGTATGGATGATTCTGTTTGGTTTTAAATTATTTTATGCCTTTTCTATGGTTGATTCACACAATCTATGGATAAGTTTGAGATTCACACATTGTTTTTCCTTATTTTTTCTGCAAGGGCATGATGATTGGGGGTAGGGTCTAATCGGTGGGAGGTGAGGGTAATGGTCTACAGCCCAGGGGCATTACTATTTTCCACACTGACTTGCCTAATGCTGTGTTACAGTATTGTAACTCATGTTAGTGGCTTTTAGCAATGTTAAAAGGCAAATAATATGGGTTATTCACTTAACACAACTTGATAACTTTGTGTTACCTTTCTCCCACAGTTACTAATAACTGGGGTTAACGGTAAAATAACAAGTCTTAACACTAGCCCATGGTGATAACTACACTCCTAAGGAATGTTCTGATTGCAATTAATAAAGTTGTGGATTTTTACCTCTATCTTGGGTGTGACTACGTTATTTGTGGTAGGTAAAGTATGTGTGTTTTGTGCAATAAGGAGCAATGGTACGAAAGATTATGTTATAGGAGAACTATTTTTGAAAACGTTACTATAAAATAATACCTATGTGAGATATAATTCTTTGTTGAGTTGTAAAATTAATCTGGATCATGTTTAAATGAATGACTCAAACATGCCCTTAAGAGTATCTTACAGCTTAATTTGTCACAAATGCCCCCACACATTTCTAACTCACAGTAGTGAAGCACTAAATAAAGTAGTTTAAATGATAGGTTCAAAACAGATTAGTACTACAAAACAGCAGCTTTAAACATCACTGAAGAAAGATAAATGAAGGGGAAATAATTTGTACCACATAAACATGATGGTTAAAAGAAAAGGTTCAGAAATAACCATAAACGTGAATGAACAAGTTAAAAATAATAAGTGATTGATAGTCCATGGGAAAAATTCACCTTAATAATTTTAACAAGCATTCTATGTCATGTAGTTGAATGTGATTGTGAGGAACTGAGTGACGTGTTGACAGGTGTCCCTAGAAACACTGAGGTTACAGTTCAGCCACCATATAGCAGGTGGCGCTAAACCTGCCATGTCAGAGGTTATACTGCAAAGCCAATGTAACATAGGGACATTAGGCTGCCTGGCCAGGTGGGCGGGGCTCAACAGTGAAGAGAGTAAAAAGCCCCTGGGCAGAACAGAGAGACCTAGGGAGGAGAGAAGCTGCCCTAGAGCGTAGGTCTCCACTGCTTGTGTGTAAGCTACCAGAACCTGCCTAAGGGGCAGATAATCAAAAGCCCTGAGCTGTTACAAACAGCGCTCTAAAAATTGCACAGAAACAGCACGGGGCTTTACTGCCCCTATGATCAGAGATAATTGCATGCAAATTTAAGCATGCTATTCTCTCTGATCATAGGGTAGATGTGCGGGAGGATTCCTCCTGCACTTGTTTGACAGGTCTAGGCTGTCAAAAACTCAGACCTGTCAAACACAGGGGCTGGAGGTCCATGGGAACACCAGACTCCAATTACCCACACCCCAAACCAAGCAAAACGGGGTCTGGAGGTCCGGCGGACCTCCAGTCCCCCTGACCCCCCTGACACAAGTTCGGGGGGGGGGGCTGGAGATCCAGGTGTTCTCCTGCCCCCCCCCCCCAGCATCCCCTCAGATGTCCCTGGTGGCCCAATGGGCTGCAGTCAATACTCCCCACTTGGTGGTCTAGCGGCCCTTCCCCACCCCCCTTCAGCTTTTAGGGAAAGGCGCTTTTAGGGAAAGGCAATTGGATGTTTTCTCATCACGACTCAGCAAGCCGGAGTGCATATGGACTATAAGATAAGTGCATGTGGATTAATAGATAGTGTTACTATCAGTATTGGCTAACGATTTCAATTGATATCACTTTATAAAGATGGTGAATTGGTGAATTGAGGTATAACAATATATGAATGCAAGCACATAAAAAATATATTAAAAGAGTTACCCGATGAACGAAGTGCTGAACCACCAGGCAGTTATATTATTACTTGTCATATTGAGTGGGAACTCTGACTGTATACTCATAAAATTGAATACAATTATGTAGCCAATGCTGTGATTTGATGTTTTGTTTTTGGTAACTTTTAGTCCTGGTTTGGATAGTAGTTATATTATTGCGTACCAGAGACCGAAGGATTTTTTTGGTATTAGAAACAGACTAAAAGAAGCCATTTTGACAAATAACTCCCCATTTGCACATACCCCTGGATTCTGTATATGGCGATTAAATTTGTGTGTACAAATTAATTGTATAATGAGCCAATTAATGCCAATAATTGGCTGCTAACAAACAAGTATTGGTGTTTATCTGCCTTAATTGGGATTTATATGCGTATCGTATTCTATAACAATGCGCGTGGAATTCCTATACTGCATAAATTCAAGGTTTCGTGGCTGGGGGCATTTTGGGAGTATTCCAGGGGGTGTTCCCAGAATTTATGTGCATTGCTACAGAATAGACCCAATCGGTGCCTGCGGAATTTCTGGCACCTTAAGTTAGTTGCCATTTATGCGCTTGGCTGCTATTCTATAAAGGGTGCGGATCCTTTATAGAATAACGTTTCGTGCTTAAACATTTTTCCACGCTGATTTCTCAGCACCATATATAGAATCTAGTTCATACTGTACTATTCATGCCAAAAATGATCAAGGGATTTAGCTCGTATGATTTTTACCAAGATTTGTAACAGAATGGACACCCCGGAGGGAGTGGAAAACATGAAAAAAGATCTGCAGAAGCTAGAAGAATGATCTAATGTTTGACAATTAAAAATGCAAAGAAGTGCAAAGTGATGTACTTAGGGAGTAGAAATCCACGGGAGACGTATGTGTTAGGCAGTGAGAGTCTGATATGCACAGACAGGGAGAGGGATCTTGGGATGATAATATCTGAGGATCTGAAAGCGACAAAACAGTGTGACAAGGCGGTGGCCATAGCCAGAAGGATGCTAGGCTGTATAGAGAGAGGTGTAACCAGCAGAAGAAAGGAGGTGTTGATGCCCCTGTACAAGTTGTTGGTGAGGCCCCACCTGGAGTATTGTGTTCAGTTTTGGAGGCCGTGTCTTGCTAAGGATGTAAAAATACTTGAAGCGGTACAAAGAAAAGCTATAAAAATGGTATGGAATTTGTGTTACAAGACATACGAGGAGAGATTGCTGATGTGAACATGTATACCCTGGAGGAAAGGAGAAACAGGGGTGATATGATACAGACGTTCAAATATTTGAAAGGTATTAATCCACAAACAAACCTTTTCCGGAGACTGGAAGGAGGTAGAACTAGAGGACATGAAATGATGTTGGGGGGGGGCAGACTCAGGAAAAATGTCAGGAAGTATTTTTTCATGGAGAGAGTGGTGGAATGCCCTCCTGTGAGAGGTGGTGGAGAGGAAAACGGTAACAGAATTCAAAAATGCTTGGGAAAAACACAAAGGAATCCTGTTCAGAAGGAATGGATCCTCAGAAGTTTAGCAGAGATTGGGTGGCAACACCGGTAATTGGGAAGCAAAGCTAGTGCTGGGCAGACTTCTATGGTCTAAGACCTGAAAATGGCAAGGACAAATCAAGGTCGGGTATATATATAAAGTAGCACATATGAGTTTATCTTGTTGGGCAGACTGGATAGACCGTACAGGTCTTTATCTGCCATCATCTACTATGTTACTACATTACAATGTTACATACCTTTTTCAGTTGTAGCTGAAGGCAACTCACATTCAGGTACAGATCAAAATCAATCCAAATCTCCTTTCTATTGTGAAGCATAACAGCAATAATTCAAAATCAGTGGACTCGAAGGTTGTGCTACAGTCTTAACACACCACCATCGAATTGAGGCATGTTTCATAGTTGTCAAACAAGTTTTAGAGCTCATGATAGCATCTGAATCCCAACAGGTGAGTATCTACTAAAGAAGATTGATCACATAATCTTGAAACTGAGTACTATCCCCTAAATAAGTTTACATGCCTAAAACTGATAGATATCAGCAACTCCACTATCTAAATTAGATTTTATTTTTAAAAAGATGTGTAATTATTACAATCATTAAAACCTAAGGAAGTACAACATTTCCGGCTGAGGTGTTTAAGATATTTGACAGAGCTAAGACAAATCTCACTATTTAACTAGAAATGTGTAAACACAACCAAATAATCCTTAATCTAGTTAAATATTTAAAAGTGGAAACAATTCATTGCTTACAAAACAGGAGAAAAAGCTCTGAGAGAAATATTTCTAAAAGCAGCTATTAGCTTCTGCTATTGGCTTTGTTTCAAACATTTAATTCTTTCTCAGGCATAAGTCTAAAATCTCTCTTCTGTGTCATTGTGGCTATCGTTCTTTTCCTTTTTCTTCCTAAATTCAATAAAAATTATTTAATTTTAGACTAAAGGTAAAGCGTACGTCATTCATGGGTATGATTTTATAGTAACCTTATCAACTTTAGGGCCTCTTGTACTAAACTGCACTAGTGATTCCTAAATTCTGAAAAAAAGGCAGATGAAACATGAAGTAATTACATAGATATGATTGGAAATTTTCAAACTGTCCTTTTTAGGTGTATAGGAGCTTATGAACAGAAGTGTGATAATTTTGGCCAGTTATTGTGGATAACGTCAACATGATTAGCTTGAAAAACACCCTAGCACAGTAATTCCCAAACTTGTCCTAGGGGCTCACCAGCCAGTCAGGTTTTCAGGATGTCCCTAATGAATATTCATGGGAGAGATTACATGCACTGCTTCCACTGCATGCACATTTCTCTCAAGAAATATGGCCAGGAAATGTGTCTGGCTGGGGCGCTCCCAGGTTTGGGATCCACTGCCCTAATATAATCTGTACAAAGTTAATGATATGCAATTATACTGCACAATATTTATTCATTTTTAAAGGATTATCTTTCAGTGTCCCAATTTTTGTAATTCCAGAGAAACTATTCAGAATGGTGTTTTTAAAGAATCTGAATGGAACTGCCCCCCATGCCAATCAAGTTTGAACCTATTTTGTCTTAGTTAAAGAATATAAGAATAGCCATACTGGGTCAGACCAATGGTCCAGCTAGTCCAATATCCTGCTTCCAATAGTGGCCAATCCAGGTCACAAGTACCTGGCAGGAACCCAATTAGTAGCAACTTTCCATGCTACTACTCCCAGACCAAGCAGTAGCTTCCCCCATGTCTCTGTTAATAACAGACTATGGACTTTTCCTCCAGGAACATGTCCAAACCTTTTTTTAAACCCAAATATGCTAACCGCCATTACCACATCTTCCGGCAACAAGTTCCAGAGCTTAACTATTCTTTGAATAAAAAAATATTCCATCCTATTTGTTTTAAAAGTATTTCCATGTAATTTCATTGAGTGTCCCCTGATCTTTGTACTTTTTGAAAGAGTGAAAAATCGATTCACTTTTACCCGTTCTACACCACTCAGGATATTATAGACCTCAAACTTATCCCCCCTTCAACCATCTCTTTTCCAAAATGCAGAGCCCTAGAGGGGCATAATCGAACGGCACCGGCCAAATAGCTGGCAGGCCATCTTCGGGGCCGGCGCCGCAAGGGGGTGGAACCAACCGTATTTTCGAAATACGGTTCGGGCCAGCTAGATCGACCTTCGGATGTAGAGGAGATGGCCGGCTTCATTTTTCAGCCATAATGGAAACCGGGCCCTGCCATCTCAAACCCGGTGAAATGCAAGGCATTTGGTCGTGGGAGGTGGGATTTGTACCTGGGTTCCTTTATGTGAAGAACACTGCACTGACCACTAAGCTATCCCTCTGCACTGCTGGAATGTCTGTGTCACCAGTTCACTAGGAATGACAGACATCAGTTTGGCTTGTTTTTCTTCGTTTTTCCCTTGTATTTTTTTTTTTTTGGTTCGAAGATGGTACTTACAGATGGATATGTACAGCCTGAAAATATCTAGCTCAAACTTAAATCAAACCAGAAATGTAGACATTTTTCTGATTCCATTGTAGCTGTATGTTAGACAAAACATCTCAGTTTGGATTTAGACGTCATATCGAAAATGCCTCTCCATACTGTACACTATCTGGCTAAAACAATAACATGGACCAGTTAGCGTCTCCTAAATAGGAATGCTAATAGTAACATTAAGACATGACCTGCAATAAAAAATAAAGGAAACACCCCCAAAAGGTGCCACGTTAAAGGGCCCTTTTATTAAGGTGCGGTAGGCCTAATGTGGGCCTAAGGCACGCTAAAAGGGCACTACCACAGTACACGCTGAGTCATCCTGCAGTCGTTTCCCACTCAGTGTGTGCTAATCCCAAGCTGGGAAATATTTTTTATTTTCCAGTTTTGAAGGTGTGCCCATGAGTGGAGAGTAGGTGTGCATGCACTAATCGGGTAATGCAGGCACATTATCACATGCTACTCGATTAGCACGGGGAGTAGCGTGGGAGCCCTACCGCCTTCTAAATAGGTGGCGGTAAGGGCTCCAGAGCTAATGGCCACAAGCTAATGAGGAAATTAGTACGTAGCCAAACAAAAAAATATGGCAAGGCGGCCATTTTACCACCATGCTATAAGTGGCCACCGTGTGTGGAAAACCCATACACTGACACCAGCACAGGCCACTTTTTAGCACAGCTTGGTAAAAGGACCCCTAATCTGGTTTTAGCATGTGGTAAAATCCTGCTTTTTAAAGCCCAGTCTCTTGCCCACTTTAGTAAAAGGTCCCCTAAGATTCTTTACTATATATGCTATTACTTTTCTAGTTTATATCATTAAAAGCCAAATTTTGCATAGGTCATCTAGATCAGAAAAAGGATATCCATATAAAGATGTTAACAATTTGCAATATATTTCCCAAAAGGTGTGTAAAATAAGTTCAGAGTAGAGGAGTAGCTTAATGGTTGGAGCAGCAGATTGAGAACCAGGGAAGTTTGGTTCAAATCCGACTGCAGCTTGTTGTGATCTTGGGCAAGCTGAAAAGGCAGAGGGAATTCTCAACACAGCAAAAGTAACCAAAGCGTAATCAGCCAGAAGCAAACGCAGCCCATGTTTTGGTATATTGTCTGTATCAGGGGTCTATAAAATTACAAATCACTTCAAAATAAAATCAGTAAAATAAAAGTGAAAAGAAATTAAAATAAATCAAATCAGAATAGCTCTAGATATATGTATGTTGCGCAATATAGGATATAGCCGGTTAATGGCCAACTGCTAACCGCAGATATTCAGCATGAGATAACTGGTTATCTCCCGTTGAGTATCCACGGTTAGGCACTAAAACACTATTTCACTGACCAGGAGCCATTTCTGGCTAGTTAAATAGTTTTGAAGATCGGGCCCATATTGTATAAATTTAAAACACACAATTGCATATATATTGTGTTCCTTGTATGATGGATAGTAAAACTATTTACTTGAAATTTGCAACCGGGAAAGGGGATGGGCCCTATCTGGTACTTGTGATCCATTCCTGGGTAAGATAGAAGTTCATGTTATATGGTTCTACTTGTTCAGAGAGTTATTCAGGCACCAGCGCTGATAACTTTGGGGACTGTTGAAAAATCTGGACAACTCTGGCATTAACTAAAAGGTCAAAGGGTCATGATATACTACCTTTCTGTGGTACAACCTAAGTACATTTATTATGTGCAAGTATTTTTTACATCCTTAGGGGCCTGCATGCAATAGAGGGTTAAGCGATTGGCTCGGAGTCACAAGTAGTTGTAATGGAAACTGAACCCAATTTCTTAGGTTCTCAGCCCACTGCACTTCTCACAGTGGTTAAAGCTGATGTTCAGGGGCACTATCCAGTTAATTCATTGCCCCTGAATGTTGATAGCAGATCTGCTCAGTGGGATTAAATTGGGTAGAAGCCTTCCTACCTGGTTAAATCGCATCGCATATGGACCCCATTATATTTGAATTATACTTGAATTCTTTTTTCATGGCTAATCCAATTATAATACATGCAAACACGTATAATTTATAGATGGATAATAAAAAGTATCTTGTGAGAAACAGAAACATTCACTTGATATAATCTGTCTTTATATTGCTATGTTGTCTAAAAGTATATTCAATTGCAGTCACTGATGTGCCAATATGCTTAGTGCGTAGCAATGTTTTGAATAGTGTTTGATTACTCCATTTGTGATGTTATCATATTATACATTCCTGCAAAATCAATCAAAACTTTTACTGGAATGGAATGACTGACTCGAGGAAATTAAGCAAAAAGCTACAACTGGTTGGAAATGTTAATTGGCACATTCAATTGAGAGCCAAGTTGGAAAGAGAAATATGCAAAATGGGACGATGTCTATAAAGAGACTTGCCATCTGTCTTTTTTTGAGATGTAATAGAATATATCAATAAATTGTGCTTTCATATGTACTGCCATCTCAGCTAAACCTGCCATGACTATTATTTGTTTGGATATTACATGGCACTAGCTGAGACTGCATTGCTTAAATGCTTCATGTGTTGCTAGCACCTGACTTTTTGCCTCAAAATAGTCTCCATTCCTACTCATTTTTGACTTTAGTCCAGAAGTTTTCAACTCAGTCCTTGGGGCACACCCAGCCAGTCATGGTTTTCAGGATATTCAATGGGGATATCCTGAAAACCCTGACTGGCTGAGTGTGCCCCAAGGACTGGGTAGAAAACCCTTGCTTGAATTGTAAAGAAAAACATTAAGGGGTGTGTGGTCTAATGTCTGTTGTATCAGATTATAGACCAGGTTAAATTCCCTCTGCAGCTCAATGTGACCCTGGGCAAGTCACTTAGGGCCCCTTTTACCACAGCATGTGTTTTTGACGTGTGTCAAGGCCCCCTTAAACCACAGCGGGTAAAAGGCAAATCTTTGTATTTTTCAGGAAATGGCCATGTGGAAAGTGAAGCACTTGCTGCGTGGTCATTTTGGGGGGGAGGGGGGTAACACATTGAGGTGGTGGTAAGGGCTCCCTCGCTAACCCAGCGATAACCAGGCAGTGATTACTGCTGGGTACACACCAGCACTATAAAGATAAAAATATTTTTGTAGCACTAGATATGATGCGTGTTGGGTGTGGGAACAACTGCCGGGTTGCTGCGGTAAGCTACACTGGGCTTACTGCCATTTTGTAAAAGGACCCCTTAGCCCTCCATTGCCCCAGGTAAAATATATAACTTAGATTGTGAGCCCATTAGGGACTGTGCAAAACTACCGGTAATAGAAATTGTAAACCACATGGAGGGGCATAATCGAAAGACACGCCCAAGTTTTGATGAGGACATCCTCGCAAAATGTCCCAGCGAAGGGGCAGGGAAACCTTTATTATCGAAACAAGATGGACGTCCATCTTTTGTTTCGATAATACGGTTGGGGATGCCCAAATCTTGAAATTTAGGTCGTCCTTAGAGATGGTCGTCCCTAGACTTGGTCGTTTCTGATTTTCGGCGATAATGGAAACCAAGGACGCCCATCTCAAAAACGACCAAATCCAAGCCATTTGGTCATGGGAGGAGCCAGCATTCGTAGTGCACTGGTCCTCCTCACATGCCAGGACACCTACCGGGCACCCTAGGGGGAACTGCAGTGGACTTCATAAATTGCTCCCAGGTACATAGCTCCCTTACCTTGTGTGTTAAGCCCCCAAACCCCACTACCCACAACTGTACACCACTACCATAGCCCTTATGGGTGAAGGGGGGCACCTAGATGTGGGTACAGTGGGTTTGTGGAGGATTAAGTACATAAGTAATGCCATACTGGGAAAAGACCAAAGGCCCATCAAGCCCAGCATCCTGTCCCCGACAGCGGCCAATCCAGGTCAAGGGCACCTGGCAGCTTCCCAAATATACAAACATTCTATACATGTTGTTTACCACCACAAGTGTAACAGGTGGGGGGGATGGGCCTGGGTCCGCCTGTCTGAAGTGCACTGTACCCACTAAAACTGCTCCAGGTACCTGCATACTGCTGCGATGGACCTGAGTATGACATTTGACGCTGGCATAGAGACTGGCACAAAAGATTTTTAAAGATGATTTTTGAGGGTGGGAGGGGTTCAGTGACCACTGGGGGAGTAACGGGAGGTCATCCCTGATTCTTTCTGGTGATCATCTGGTCAGTTCGGGCACCTTTTTGTGGCTTGTTCGAAAGAACAACAGGACCAGGTAAAGACGTCCAAGTGTTCATCAGGGATGCCCTTTTTTTTCCATTATAGGTCGAGGATGCCCATGTGTTAGCATGCCCCTGTCCCACCTTCGCTACACCTCAGGAATGCCCCCATGAACTTTGGTCATCCCCACGATGGAAAGCAGTTGGGGACGCCCAAAACCGGCTTTCGATTATGCCGATTTAGGCGACCCTGTGAGAAGGATGCCCATCTTCCGATTTGTGTCGAAAGATGGGCATCCTTCTCTTTCGAAAATGAGCCTAACAGTTACCTCAGGGATCACTTGAAGTATATCAAGTGCTGAAATAAGGTACAAGAAAAAAATCGGTATTTTACTGCACCTTAGATTACTATGAGAGTCGCTAGCCCGTGGTACCTTAATACCACAGGCTACTGACTCTCATGGTCATTAGAACCAATTCTGTGGGTGCGAATGAATGCTAAGAACTCTTCATATTGAAAAGGCTTCTTCATATGTTCAGAGAGGAGTAGTTTGTATTGTGTTTGGTACAAGCAATCATTTTGAAATGTTGGTATCTGTCAAGTTCTCACGGATAGTCTGGAATCGTGAGCCCTTGGGCTACTGATGAGGAGCGGCAGAAGCAGGCAAAAACCCACCAACTAGGACTGAACAGGATACAGGATTCTCAAGCAGGATACAGGAACTAGCTTGACTGGACAATACTTCACCTGCGCTTGACCGCCGTTCCCTAGGGGTTGAGCCCCTAGGTGCAGGCAGCCGGCAGGACTTACTGGACGGAGTGGATCAAGACAAACTTGACTAGACAGGGTACAGGGTATAGGGTCTCAAACAGGCAGGAAACAAACACAATGTTGGCTAGAACAGGGTTCAAGGTACAGGTCTCAAACAGGCAGGAAACAAACACAAGGTTTACAACCAGAATGGAAAGGAAGCCAAAAGCAGACAGGGAAGGAGCAATCAGGATTGGATTCAAGACAGGATTCAGGAGACTCAAATAGGCAAGGAATACAGACTAGGGACACTAACTACGAAACAAGGCTAAGCAAGTCAAGGCAGAAGTGCACTAAGCATAAACACCAACCTGGACCTTTGGCGTTGCAAAGGCAAAGCAGAAAGTTTCCAGGTGGCTAATAAGCCCACCAGCAGCTGAGGCTCAGCTGCAGCAATCTTAAGGCAGCTAAGGGTGAGGCTAGCTGCCAAACTTCCAAGCAAGACCGGAAGGCTACAATATCTGGACAGGACTGAAAAGAGAGTCTGGAAAGTCTATGGCAGCCACCGGTTCTGGCCACCAGAGGGCGAGAGGAGCACAAACCAAGAAAAAGTCACAAACATGACAGTATCTATGCCTGCAGTGCATAAATAACACAACTTGTTATCAACCTTGCAAGCTGCGTTATTCATATTTCCCGGGAACATTGGGCTTCTGATCCACAGCCTAATGATCCCAGTGAGTCTTCTCAAATGAACCAGAGTTTCTCAAAGATGAAATGTGCTTCCTCCTCTCCTCTCCTCAAAGACACCTCCTACAAAATACCCTATTGAAAAGACCCCATAAAGACCTCCTACACTACTGTAGCCTCCTCCCCACCCTACCTTTTATAATTCCTGCTGGTCTAAGAAAAAACATAGTAACATAGTAGATGATGGCAGAAAAAGACCTGCACAGTCCATCCAGTCTGCCCAACAAGATAAACTCATATGTGCTATTTTTGTGTATACCCTACCTTGATTTGTACCTGTCCTCTTCAGGGCATAGACCGTATAAGTCTGCCCAGCACTATCCCTGCCTCCCAACCACCAGCCCCGCCTCCTTCCACCAGCTCTGGCACAGACCGTGTAAGTCTGCCCAGCACTATCCCCGCCTCCTAACCACCTGCCCTGCCTCCCTCCACCAGCTCTGGCACAGACCGTATAAGTCTGCCCAGCATTATCCCCGCCTCCCAACCACCAGTCCTGCCTCCCACCACCGGCACTGGCACAGACCGTATAAGTCTGCCCAGCACTATCCCCGCCTCTCCAACCACCAGCCCCGCCTCCCACCACCGGCTCTGGCACAGACCGTATAAGTCTGCCCAGCACTATCCCCGCCTCCCAACCACCAGCCCCGCCTCCCACCACCGGCTCTGCCACCCAATCTTGGCTAAGCTCCTGAGGATCCATTCCTTCTGAACATGTTTATCCCACGCATGTTTGAATTCCGTTACCGTTTTCATTTCCACCACCTCCCGCGGGAGGGCATTCCAAGCATCCACTACTCTCTCCGTGAAGAAATACTTCCTGACATTTTTCTTGAGTCTGCCCCCCTTCAATTTCATTTCATGTCCTCTAGTTCTCCTGCCTTCCCCTCTCCGGAAAAGGTTCATTTGCTGATTAATACCTTTCAAATATTTGAACGTCTGTATCATATCACCCCTGTTTCTCCTTTCCTTCATTGTATACATATTCAGGTCAACAAGTCTCTCCTCATACTGTATGTCTTGTAACGCAAATTCCATACCATTCTCGTAGCTTTTCTTTGCACCGCTTCCATTTTTTTAACATCCTTCGCAAGATACGCCCTCCAAAACTGAACACAATACTCCAGGTGGGGCCTCACCAACGTCTTATACAAGGGTATTAAAACCTCTTTTCTTCTGCTGGTCACACCTCTCTCTATAAAGCCTAGCAATCTTCTAGTTACGGCCACCGCTTTGTCACACTGTTTCGTCACCTTCAGGTCCTCAGATACTATCACCCCAAGATCCCTCTCCCCGTCTGTACCTATCAGACTCTCCCCGCCTAACACATACGTCTCCCTTGGATTTCTACTTCCTAAATGCATCACTTTGCATTTCTTCGCATTGAATTTTAATTGCCAAATGTTAGACCATTCTTCTAGCTTCTGCAGATCTTTTTTCATGTTTTCCACTCCCTACGGGGTGTCCACTCTGTTGCAAATCTTGGTGTCATCTGCAAAAAGGCAAACTTTACCTTGTAACCCTTTGGCAATGTCACTCACAGATATATTGAATAGAAAGGGTTCTGGGTTTTGCTCTTGACTTCCAACCCCTAAAAGAGCATTGATTGTAATAGGTAGACTCATGGCAGGGGGGGTCTTTGGGAGGATATTTATTTTCAAAATTTATATTCTGCACTATCTTTGGAATTCTAGGGATTCTGTATTTTGGGGACAGTCATGTTTGGGGTGTCTTCAGGGGCATGTTTCTCACCGGTTTAATCACCGGTGGCCAAAAATTCAATCATTTAATACCTCTCCTAAAGGTGAAATATTGGTTACCTATCGAACTATGTATCATTTTTAATCTCCTGACATTAGTTCACAAAATTCATCACTTCGCTCAACCATTACCTGATTCCATATTCCAGCTGGTGTTCACTTCGCTCCTCACTACAGAACCTTCTAGTGGTCACTTCTTTCCATTAAACTTTCTTGGATACCTTCAGGGATTCAATGTTTAATGTCACTGGCCCTACACTATGGAACTCCCTTTCATCCTACCTACATATCACATCTTCCCACCAGCAGTTAAAGCAATACTTAAGACCTGTCTTTTCACAACTTGTCCCATATTGGTAGGCATTGGGTTAGAGCAGCCGTCAGTGTGTTGGGTTTGTCGATATGATGGCAGACCGTTTCTTTCTATTCTCCTTTCCTTCCTCCTGTATTAAATATAGCTCCTATGATTATGTTTATTATGTTTAGGCTTAGGTTTATTAAATAATTTAATATACCGCTTTATCTAAAGAAGACCAAAATGGTTTACACAGCAAGTAAGCTCAAAATGTGGGGGAAAGAACACCATAAACAAACAGTAAAGAAGCCATCACTCAAGAAGCATCACACAAATCACAACCCAATCCTCTCACACTCTGCCCGCCAATGATCTGAGCAACTGTCCTGGGGGTTCAGGGGGTGGTAAATCAAAGGCCGGTGTTAAAAAATGAGCTGTTTTCATGCCCTTTTGTTCATATTTATACTATAATTTATAATGTAAACCACCTGATGGATCATCTAATGGGCAGAATATTAAAAAAAAAAAAACTAAGGGCCTCTTTTACTAAACCACGCTAGCGATTCCTGGCATGGTAAATGCGCTGCAGCCTATTTGAATGGGCTGCGTCACATTTGCCATGAGTGAAGCGCTAGCGCGGTTTAGTAAAAGAGGCCCTAAACTTGAAAGGTTGAATAGTTTTGCTTTTAACTGTAGTTTATCTGCAGGATGAAACCTACATCTCCTATATGATGGTCCAGTATATATATTTATTTTAGAATCCTTATATGTGAGAGCTTTTTTGGTAGATGTTTCAAAACTTTTATAAAATAAGCATGTTTTAGAAATTTTTGTAAGTGCCTTGATGTAAAATTACTCCAAATGTGAGCAATTTCTAAAACGTGGTTGAAAGAATTATTTGAAAAATTCTTCAATCTCTAACTGGTAAATGCATGTGTTGATGTTTCTTTTGGTTTGGGTGCTTGTTAGCACCTATTGTTTGATTTGACTGCAGCTGTTTTTTGCCTAGAAACTGCAAGCTAGTTTGCCGCCTACTCTGCCTGATGATTAAGCTTTCTGTGGTAAAGGTTAATTTGCCCATCCAGTGGGCAGCATCTAAATACCTCTTTTCTGCTTTTACGTTTCAAATCCTTTTTATTAAGCAAAAACAAAGACAATAATAGAAACACATCAAAAACAACATCGAAACACCATATTTTATCTCACAGCCCCCCCCTCCCCACACACACCCATATCAATTCAATGTGGGTGTCTCTTGAGAATTAGGGGAACAATTAGAAGTTGAACAAGTGATTAAGTGCACCTGGTGACAGTGTGTTCCAAAATGGAGACCAAAGCCATTGAAACTAAGACTAGAAAATGAGGAAATGTGTTTGACCACAAGGATGGTATAAATTTCCATCCTTAAACCAATGCTTCTGCACCCATGCTGTTTAGCAGACTTCTTCACCCTGTATCTATATTGACTTTTATTTTTGATTGAAGTATGTACATTCTGTTAATGGTGCTGGCATCTACCACGCCCTCTGTTTGGCTAGTTCAGACCCAGTCTAATAAGAAGAGGATGATCAGTACTTAGTCTAAAACCCAGGCCGTTGTCCATTTCTTACCATCAAGTTGTGCAACAGCCTCACGGTCACAAGCAAGGACAATGTACAAAACATTTAGCTTACCCTGCATATTGATTTTTTAACCACAGTGGATTCATTCATTCTTGAAAAAGCAATCTGTCCTGCCACTGCTGTCATTGTTACCATTTTTCAACTATCAGTAAGCAGTGAATGACATCTGTAATTAAAAAACACAAATGAAAATCAGTGAGATCTCATCATTCACTGGTCTCCTGCATCACAACTTCCTGTCTTTCCGTGGGGAAGCTAAGATTCACCCAGCGATAATCTACTTCCTGTGACCTCCATCTCATCATAGATGCAGCCCTCACTGCACCCAAGAATCATCCTGACTGCATCCAGGGGCCTCACTGAGGGGTCCTTTAACTAAAGGGTTCCCGCGCAGCAACCCAGAACTACTGTTAGCCCAACGCGGCTGCCAGTAGTAATTCCGCCTTGACGATGTGCCATTTCTGACACTATGAAAAATACCTCCATACTTTTTAGCATGTCATTAACCCTGGTTACCAGAGGAGCCCTTACCACCACCTCAGTGGGTGATGGTAAGTGCTCCTCCCCAGACCTGCCAAGACTCCCCAACAGGAGAAGCAGCAGTGGCCAGGAAATGGATACCGGGTGGAAGGGGGAGCGGGAGGCAGGAGGTAGAATGGAGAGAGTGGGGAGGAAATGATAGAGTGAAGACACTGGATAGAAGAGGAGTACAGAGAGAGAGAGAGAGATGAGTGGAATAGAAGAGGGGTACAGAAAGAGAGAGAGAGAGAGATGAGTGACATGGAAAAGGGCTGGAGAGAGAGAGAGAAGCTGCTGGAGAGAAGGATGGGGAGAAAGGGGGGCTCCTGGCTGGACAGATGGTGAGAGAAAGAGGGGAGATACTGAATGAAGAGAGGGAGAGAAAGGGATGAAGATTCTGGAAGGATGAGAGCAGAAAGAGGGAAGATGGTGGAAGGAAGGGTAGGGACAGAAACAGGAGAGACACTGAAGGATGGGGAGAGAGAGAGAGAGGGGACATTATGAATGGAAAAGGGTAGAGAGAGATAGAGAGAGAGAGAGAGAGAGAGATACTGGATGGAAAGAAGGAGCTAGAGAGAGAGACACTGGATGGAAGGATTGGGAGAAAGGGGTAGACATTGGATGGAAGGATGAGAGAAAGATGGAAGGATGGGGAGAGAAAGACACTTGATATAAGGAAAGGGAGAGAGGGAAGATGCTGGATAGAAGGATAGGGATAGAAAGAGGGGAAATGGCTGAAAGGATGTAGAGAGAAAGAGGGAGAGACTGGAAGGATGTGGAGAGAGAGAAGTGACATGGAACATAAAAGGGTAGAGAGATAGAGAGACACTGGACAGAAGGAAGGGGGAGAGAGAGAGAGACTGGATGAAAGAATCAGAAAAGAGGGTAGATGGGTTGAAGGATGGGGAGAGAAAGAGGGAAGACACTGGAAGGAAGGGTAGGGACAGAAACAGGAGAGACACTGAAGGATGGGGAGAGAGAGGGGACATGATGAATGGAAAAGGGTAGAGAGAGACACTGGATGGAAAGAAAGGCACAGAGAGATACTGGATAGAAAAGGAGATAGATAGAGAGAGAGAGAGAGAGAGAGAGAGAGACTGGATAGAAGGATCGGGAAAGGGGCTAGATGGTTGGAAGGATTTGGAGAAGGGGTAGAGATTGGATGGAAGGATGGGGAAAGAAAGAGGAAAGACGAATGGAAGGATGGGGAGAGAAAGACACTTGATGGAAGGGTAGGGAGAGAGGAAAGATGCTGGATAGAAGGATAGGGAGATAAAGAGGGTAGATGGATGAAAGGATGCAGAGAGGAAAGTGGAGAGACTGGAAGGATGTGGAGAGAGAGAGGGGACACTGAACAGAAAAGGATAGAGAGATAGACACTGGATAGAAGGAGGGGGAAGAGAGAGACAGACACTGGATAAAAGAATCAGGAGAGAGGGTAGATGGGTGGAAGGATAGGGAGAGAAAGAGGGAAGATGCTGGATGGAAGAGTAGGGAGAAAAAGAGAGGAGAGGCTGTATGGAAGGATGCAGAAAGAAAGAGGGGAGACACTAGAAGGATGGGGAGAGAAAGAGGGGAGCTGCTAGATGGAAAGGGGAGAGGACAGAGTATTGAAAGACTGGAGAATAAGAGGAAGGGGCATGGTGAGAACAAGGGTGAAGAAAAGATGAAGTTAAAAGAAAGAAATTAAAGGATGGATAGTAAGAATTAATTAAATCTGGACAGAGAGAGAGAGAGAGAGAGAAAGAGAGAGAGAGACTGATTGAGGCAGAATAATATTGAAGAAAACAAAAAAAAAAGGAGAGGAAAATGACAAATGGACAGGAAACCCTGGCAAGAGAGCTAAGAGAAGACAAAGGAAAGCAGAATGAAGAGACTGGGAGCAATACAATTAGAAAAAGTAAATGGCCAGACAACAAAGGTACAGAAAATAATTTTATTTTAAATTTAGGATAAAGTAATATGGTAGCTGTGTTAATAAAGGTTAATAAATGCAAATAAAACACAAAATAGAAAATAAGGTGATACCTTCACTGATTTTAAAACATTTTTGATTAGCTTTCAGAGATCAGCACTTCCTTCCTCAGGTCAGGAGAGGATACCATAACAGCATTATACTAACCTGACCTGAGGCAGGAGGTTTTGGCCTGTGAAAACTAATTGAAAAGGGTATTAGACTATTAAATAAAAAAATTTCTGAAATGGCCTTGGGTTTGAGGTGCGCCGGGGATGGAGCCATGTAGAGTGGGCGGGACCAATGCAGAGTGGGGCGGGGCTAGGGCATGGACTAAAATCTCCATCTCAAAAATTTGGACCCCCTTGGCATTTCTGCCTCCCGCATGACCAAGCGATAATAATAGTCTTACCCAGTGTGTATTTTCAAGCAAAAAAGGTGCCAGTACTCCAAATACCAGGCCATCCTTCAGGGGTAGGGTGATCACTGTGGGACCCACTCCACAATTGCCAGGCCCCCTGCAACCAGTATCTATGACAAGGCAGAATTGGTGTGTGGAGCCTGAGTTCTTTCATTAAAACTTGGGGCCCGTGGTTCAATTTTAGCAGACAATGGAAAAGGTGCCGGTACTCAGTACCCCAAAGTACCCCCTCAAAAAAAGCCATGGTCTTACTGTATGGGCATTTCTTTTTTAAGGACTTTTTACTCACTGTGGTAAAAAAGGGCCCTGGAGCATGGCAAAAATGACCCCTGATGCTACCAAAGGGTCCTTTTACTGCAGCTTGGTAAAAGGACCCCTGAATAAAGCTCACCACTCTATGCTGCTAAGGCAATGCTCCAGGCCTGGTGCTGCTGCCATATGCAGGCCTTCTGCTCTGTACTTCTCCAGGGCCTCAGCCACCCTTCAATTGGCAATTCTGTATTGTCACCACTGCAACCTGACTTGACTGTAATCTCTCAAAACAAAAATAAACTCATGGCCATTGGGGCCCTGAACCTCATCTGTCAGAATTCAGCATTAAAAGAGACCACAATAAATGTAATGCTAGTATGAAGGAAAAAAAAAAGAAACAAGCAACTTGGAGGAGATACAGCTGAAGCTGAGAGGTGGAAAAGAGTTACAAATGCACACTAAGGAGTATAATTGATGCATGGTATGAGGAGTTCAGTAAGAGTTGGGAAATCAAAGATCAAGGGGGTAGAGAAAATGCAAAGGACTGAGAGAAGGGGGAGGAAGACGTTTTGGAAATTATGTGGGCGTAAAAATAGAAACACACACACATTTACACACTAGTACAGATTATCTCACATGCAACCCAAAACAAATTCAGTTTAACCCCCCACCCCTCATCACTGTTCCCTCTAAACTGTATGGGAGTCCTCCAGCTACATTGCTCCTAGTATGGGACAGTGTTTCAATACTGCTATCAATTGATAGGGACAGGCAGGTTCTGTGTAGTCCTGCAGAATTTGCCTGTCCATTGCTATTGAAAATGTCATATTGAAACAGCACCCCCCACTGGCAGGAATATAGATGGAGGACTCTCACACAGCTTAGAGTGAACATTGCTCTCTCCCCTTACAGATTGCCTCTTCACAGTGGTGTGCTGGTAAATTTTTAACAACAGGCTCTCTCCCCGGTCCACCTCAGCGCCCCCACCCCCGTCCACCACTGCGCTCCCCCTCCCCCCGTCTACCTCTGCGCCCCCCCCAAAAAAAAATTGCAGAGCTGGCTATAGCGGGGGAGGGGGGCAATGCATTACTCTCTCCAGGGAAAAAAATTAAATGATCCCAGGTTCCAATCTAATTCAAGTTTAATGTGGGATAAAATGCCATAAATAAGTAAATAAATATAAACTTCTAATGCTGAGCACCTGATTCTTAAAGTGAACATATTCCAAACACTATAATGAAAATAAAATGATTTTTTTTCTACCTTTCTTGTCTGGTGACTGTTTGTCTGATCATGCTGGCCCAGTATCCGATTCTGCTGCTATCTGTCCTCTTAACTCCGTTTCCAGGGCTTCCTTTCCATTTATTTCTTTCCTCCTTTCTTCTTCATTTCTGGTCCTCAGCTTCTGCCTATTTTCTTCATCCATGTGCAGTTTTTCTCCTCTCTTCCTTTTTCCTCATCTCATCTCCTTCCTCACTCTTCTCTCCCCTCTATCCATGTCCAGCATTTCTTCTCTCTCCCCTCCTCTCCCCTGCCCTGCATGCACCCATGTCTAGCAGTGACCCTCCTCTCCCCTGCCCTGCATGCACCCATACCCAGCGACCCTCCTCTGCCCTGCCCTGCATGCACCCAGATGTCTAGCAGTTACCCTCCTCTCCCCTGCATGCACCCATGTGCAGCAGTGACCCTCCTTTTCCCTGCCCTGCATGCACCCATGTCCAGCAGTGTACCCTCCTCTCCCCTGCCCAGCATGCACCTATGTCCAGCAGTGACCCTCCTCTCCCCTGCCCTGCATGCACCCATACCCAGCGACCCTCCTCTGCCCTGCATGCACCCAGATGTCCAGCAGTGACCCTTCTCTCCCCTGCATGCACCCATGTCCAGCAGTGACCCTCCTTTCACCTGCCCTGCATGCACCCATATCCAGCAGTGACCCTCCTCTCCCCTGCCCTGCATGCACCCATACCCAGCGACCCTCTTCTGCCCTGCCCTGCATGCACCCAGATGTCCAGCAGTGACCCTCCTTTCCCCTGCCCTGCATGCACCCATGTCCAGCAGTGTACCCTCCTCTCCCCTGCCCTGCATGCACCCATGTCCAGCAGTGACCCTCCTCTCCCCTGCATGCACCCTTGTCCAGCAGTGACCCTCCTTTCCCCTGCCCTGCATGCACCCATGTCCAGCAGTGTACCCTCCTCTCCCCTGCCCTGCATGCACCCATGTCCAGCAGTGACCCTCCTCTCCCCTGCCCTGCATGCACCCATACCCAGCGACCCTCCTCTGCCCTGCATGTACCCAGATGTCCAGCAGTGACCCTTCTCTCCCCTGCATGCACCCATGTCCAGCAGTGACCCTCCTTTCACCTGCCCTGCATGCACCCATATCCAGCAGTGACCCTCCTCTCCCCTGCCCTGCATGCACCCATACCCAGCGACCCTCTTCTGCCCTGCCCTGCATGCACCCAGATGTCCAGCAGTGACCCTCCTCTCCCCTGCATGCACCCTTGTCCAGCAGTGACCCTCCTTTCCCCTGCCCTGCATGCACCCATGTCCAGCAGTGTACCCTCCTCTCCCCTGCCCTGCATGCACCCATGTCCAGCACTGACCCTCCTCTCCCCTGCCCTGCATGCACCCATACCCAGCGACCCTCCTCTGCCCTGCCCTGCATGCACCCAGATGTCCAGCACTGACCCTCCTCTCCCCTGCATGCACCCTTGTCCAGCAGTGACCCTCCTTTCCCCTGCCCTGCATGCACCCATGTCCAGCAGTGTACCCTCCTCTCCCCTGCCCTGCATGCACCCATGTCCAGCACTGACCCTCCTCTCCCCTGCCCTGCATGCACCCATACCCAGCAACCCTCCTCTGCCCTGCCCTGCATGCACCCAGGTCCAGCGACCCCCTCCATCTACCCATGCCCAGCAGCGACTCTTTTTTCCCCCTTGCCACCTCCTCCCGAGTTGTTTTGTGAATTCTTCTTCTCCTCCCTCCCTCCCGATCCGGTCCCTCACCGCCCGCTTGTTTTTTAAATTCTTCGCTTCCAGCGCCGAGTCGCCGACTGTCCTGAGTCCTCCCTTGCCGATTCACGCTTCAAAATGGCCGCCGAGACTTCAGCTGAAGTCTCGCGAGGCCGCCTCGGGAAGTCTCGGTCAGTGGCGTCGCGAGGGCAGCTGACACCCGGGGCGGGTCACCGCTGCGCACCCCCCCGGGTGCAGCGTGACGCACCCTCCCCCCCCCGTAGCGCAACACCCCCCCCCGCCCGCGAGAACATACCTGGAAGGCGGTAGAGGGGCGGGTGGGCGGGCCAAACCGCCGACAGCAAGCCACTGGGAGGGTGTCGGCGCCTCGCTGGTTCCTTGCTCTCTCTGCCCCGAAACAGGAAGTAACCTGTTCTGGGGCACAGAGAGCAAGGAACCAGCGAGGCGCTGGCGTGTACCCGGGGCGGACCGCCCCACCGCCCCCCCCCCCCTTCGTACGCCACTGGTCTCGGTGGCCATTTTTAAAGCGCAAATCGGCAAGGGAGGACTCAGGACAGTCGGCGACTCGGCTCTGGAAGCGAAGAATTTAAAAAACAAGCGGGCGGTGAGGCGGATCTAAAGGGAGGGAGGAGGGAGGGCGGAGAGCCAGAGCCGGCTCGCTATTTTCAACAACCGGCTCGCAAGCCGGAAGAAAATTTAACAACTGGCTCTTGCGAGCCGGTGCGAGCCGGTGCGAACCGGCTCCAGCACACCACTGCCTCTTTACAAATATTCTGGTGCAAATCCCCCTCCCCCCACAAGCTCTATGTAAAGAATATGTTTAGAAATTGTTCATTCAGTGTTCATTTCAATCTTGATGTTAGAGTGACTACACTCCAGTACTAGGGTGTAGCCTGGAACTATACTGTTCAGATGCTTTCATACACTGCATGGAAACCCATCATTCACTTACACAAATTAACCAGGTTTTAGACTAACAGAACTGTTTGGTGACTATGAGGATGAAACTGAAAATTAATGCCCCATTGAACCCATATGTAACCAATACGCTGTTAGAGAGTCCTTAGATGGCTATATGAATTTTTTAGTTAAGTCTAGCAGATGTTGTAGTACACCTCAGGTGGTAATAAAACAGCAAAATATACCCTTATCTGCAGATTAGATTTTCCAAGTCTTGTTAGTTTATCTAGAAAAGTAGAATACTCAGTGGTGGAGCTCCCAACTTGATTAGTTTTTATTTAAATTGTGTTCATAATAAGATTCACTTCAAATAAAAAAGTATTGCCCATGTTTTTTTTTCTACAAAGCAGCACTTATAAGAACTATAATACAGTATTTGCACTGAAAGCTCCTCTTTTTTTCAGCATAGAGTGACAGTATTTGCACTGAAAACTCCTCTTTTTTTCAGCATAGAGTGATCAAATAATGTCTCCTTTTAGACAATGATGCTAACATTATAGTTATCCTTGTAGCATCTCAGCCCACTCACATTGAGAGAGATGTTCAGATTCTATTTAATCTTTCAGTTGTTGCCCTTCATTTCCTTTACTGATCAATCCCCTTCTTCCTTACTGGTTTCTTGTTTTATACCCTGATTACAAATCAGTTTGGGGTCTATTTGTACATTCGCAGTTTCAAAGTTCTGCTATTCACTCTCTGCTCAAGAATTTTGCAGTGTGGTCAATTTCAATGGACTTCTTAAAAAAACAAAACAAAACCATAAACAGATATGAAACTTGATCCACTTCAATCTGGCTTTCGCCCTCTTCATTCTTGATCCACTTCAATCTGGCTTTCGCCCCTTCATTCAACTGAAACAGCGCTTGCTAAGGTCTCCAACGATCTGTTCCTGGCCAGATCCAAAGGTCTCTATTCTATCCTCATCCTTCTCGATCTATCTGCTGCTTTTGACACTGTTGATCACAGCCTACTCCTTGATACGCTGTCCTCACTTGGATTTCAGGGCTCTGTTCTTTCCTGGTTTTCTTCTTATCTCTCCCAGCGTACCTTTAGTGTATACTCTAGTGGATCCTCCTTTACTTCTATCCCAATGTCAGTTGGTGTACCTCAGGGATCTGTCTTTGGACCTCTTCTTTTCTCGATCAATACTTCTTCCTTTGGTACTCTGATCTCATCCCATGGTTTTCAGTATCATCTTTATGCTGATGACTCCCAGATCTACCTCTCCACACCAGAAATCTCAGCCGAAATCCAGACCAAAGCATCAGCCTGCCTATCTGACGTTGCTGCCTAGATGTCTCGGCGCCATCTGAAACTAAACATGACCAAGACTGAGTTTCTTATCTTTCCCCCTAAACCAACCTCTCCTCCTCCGCCATTCTTTATTTCTGTGGATAACACTCTCATCCTTCCTGTCTCATCAGCTCGTAACCTTGGGGTCATCTTCAGCGCCTCCCTCTCCTTCTCTGCACATATTCAACAGACTGCTAAAACCTGATGTTTCTTTCTCTATAATATCATCAAAATTTGCCCTTTCCTTTCTGAGCACACTACCAGAACCCTCATCCACACTCTTATCACCTCTCGCTTAGACTATTGCAACTTGCTTCTCACAGGTCTCCCACTTAGCCATCGCGCTCCTCTTCAATCTGTTCAAAATTCTGCTGCACGACTAATATTCCACCAGTGTCGTGCAGAGGAGTGGCCTAGTGGTTAGGGTGGTGGACTTTGGTCCTGGGGAACTGAGGAACTGAGTTCAATTCCCATTTTATGGCTTGGTAAAAATGACCTTAGTGTGCAGGAAAAATCCATGCAAGGGCGCGTTAAGACCACTTTTTATTGCAGCTTAGTAAAGCTGATTAATTATATATGGAATTATATCAAACTTTTTATCATATTAGCCCTCTCCTCAAGTCACTTCACTGGCTTCCTATCCATTTCCACATACAGTTCAAACTCCTCTTATTGACCTATAAGTGCATTCACTCTACAGCTCCTCAGTACCTCTTCACTCTCATCTCCCCTACATTCCTCCCTGGGAACTCCATTCACTGGGTAAATCTCTCTTATCTGCACCCTTCTCCTCCACCGCTAACTCCAGACTCCGTTCCTTTTATCTTGCTGCACCATATGCCTGGAATATACTTCCTGAGCCGGTACGTCAAGCTCCATCTCTGGCTGTCTTCAAATCTAAGCTAAAAACCCACCTTTTGATGCAGCTTTTAACTCCTAACCCTTATTCACTGGTTCAGAACCCTTATTTTATCATCCTCACTTTAATATTCCCTTATCTCTTGTTTGTCCTGTTTGTCTGTCCTAATTAGATTGTAAGCTCTGTCAAGCAGGGACTGTCTCTTCATGTTCAAGTGTACAGCGCTGCGTATGTCTAGTAGCGCTTTAGAAATGATAAGTAGTAAGTAGTAGTAGAAACAAATTTGCATTGAATTTTGAGCAAATTCATCTGATTTCCACAGTGGGAAGATTTAGGAAAAAATTCTATAACTGGGCACCTCCATTTAACTGCCCTGAATGGTGTGGTAGGAGCCTATTCTATAATGGAACATAGGTGCCTAATTTCTATCACAGAATACTAGCATAACTCAATCGGCATGCCTAAAATGTAGGTACTCACACTTCTGTCAGTTATAGACCTGATATAATTGCATGTACCGAAATGTAGCAGGAATGAATGTAACTTAAAGCATTCTGGGCTCCTTTTACTAAGTGATGGTCTTACCGCTCGCTATAACAGAAGTACTGCTAAGCTATCACAGCAGCCCGGAAGTACTTCCCACCCCTACCGCGCCATCATTTCCGGTGCTACAAAAATGTATTTTATTTTTGAAGCGGCGGTAATCAGGCAGTGCGGTAAGTGCTTTATTTGTCGCCCGGCCATTTCCTGCAGGAAAGCGAGATCTTCCCTTTTACCAGCTGTGGTAAAAGGGGGTCTCGGCGCACATGTAAAACATGCGCTGATGCCACTGCTGGCCCCCTTTTGTTGGAACTTGGTAAAACGGGCCCTCTGTAAGTTATGTATGTAAGTGGGAGCCCTGCCTATTTTCCTCCCATGTTTCTCCCCTGTATGCCCCCCTTGAAAATACATGCAATGTAATTAAAGTGGGTATACTTAGGTGGCCTCCTAGCAGTTATGCAGATTTGTGATACCATACATATGTAAGTGTTAGTATTCTAAATTCTTATATATGCAACATACATGACAAATGCACAATCATTCTATATGAAATTTGGTTGAATGTTCCCTGGATATCCTGCAAAAATTAACAGCAACTATGAGGAAAATCCAAAAGTTCAGTTGATGTTGAACTATGCTAAAATTTGCCTAGTTAGAGTTTGACCTTGAATATTTCTTACCTCCCCCTAGGGTCTCTTCAGTATGCTGTGTTACCACAATCACACCCATTGTTGACAAATTGACACATTATTCTGTGGTAACTCAGTTTTTGCATAGAAGTAAATCAGGAAAAGCTTAATTTAGAAATAATGAGTTATATTGCATTTAAATCTATGCAAATCAGCTTATTAGTATGGAAATGGATAGCATGGATTGTGCTAAAGTTTGCAAGCTGTCTTATTCTAAGAAAGTTAACTATACCTCAAAAGGTATAGTCAGCTTTCCTCTAGAAACATGAGAGATCTAACATAAATGCCAGCCAGTCACTCTACATAAATCTACACTCCCTAAAGAGCTCAAGAAACTTCTAGAGACAGTTAATGGAAAAACAATTTAAAGGGGCTCACAGGTAGGGACTATCCCTTATTGGTAGAATCCTTCTGGTTAAGGGCATTCCCCCTCTACACGCATCCCCATCTGGCAAACAAATATAAAAATTTCCCACAGAAACTTTGGTTCTCCTTTCTGTCTTCCTTAATGTGGACTTTATATTTCCTTATGTTCTCTTCTGTTTTGAGCTATGTTCAAAAGGAAATAAAAAAAAAAAAAGGCAATCCCACATAAACCCACCCCTGAAACCTCTCCTTACTTACCTGGCCATCTCTTCCGGTCTAGTGAGGAGAGAAGAAATCCCCCTTCACTCATGCTCCTCTTACATTAGTTCCCAAACTGGTGTCAGTTATCCTAATAATGTACAAATTCACATGAAGTATTCTTTGAACATCAGAGTGCAATTTTCTTTAATTATATGCATTGCATATCAGCATTGTCCAGAAATTGAGTTTTTGTTTCAGTTGCTAAAGCTGAAGAGATCAACTTTGGTGAAATAAAATAAGAATGTAAGATGCACCGTACTGGGTGAGACCAAAGGTCCATCAAGCTCAGTAAGCTGCCTCTAACAGTGACCAATCCAGGCTACAAGTATCTGCAGGATTCAAAAGAGTCAATTCTTTCATTATTGTTCCCACAAAGAGATAATTGTTGGCTTTCCTAAGTCTAAGTGTGACTACTAATGGTTTATGTCTTCCAGAAACTTGTCTAAACTTTTTTTTAAAATGACATACTGAGTATTGCTTTCAAATATTTTTACTGCTGTAATTGCCTATTGCTCATGTTTGATCTATTCTTACTGTACACCGCCTTGAGTGAACTCCTTCAAAAAGGCGGTAAATAAATCCTAATAAATAAAATAATAAATAAAATAAACTAAGGGGCTCTTTTTCTAAACTGGAGTAATTTTTTGCACGTACTGCGCCTTAAGTGCAAAACCTAAGGGGTGGTAAGCACAAAGCCTTGGCAGTAAATGCCCGGGGTGTACCCAGAATCCACCCTGCTTTTACTGTACACAGCAGACACAGCAGACTCATATGCAGTGGCAGAGAGCTTGGGTATTCCCACACTATCTGCAACTGCAAGTAATGCAGCAGGGGCCCAGTCTGTAAATAAAAGAAATAAATAAACAGTGGAAAGCTCTGGGGGTACCACCCCCGAACTCATTCCTTTCTGACATTTGACCATCACTCCTGATTCCTCATACCCTGAAGTCTGTCAACCTTCTGTAGCCCTTTCTTGGTAGGTCAAAACCCCCTGAAATTCCCCTCAGTCCTATCCCCTGCCAGTCAAATCCCAACCCATGAAAGAATTCTGCCCCAAAAGCCCTACCTCCCCCCCCCCCTGAGATTTACCAAGGGGTCAGCAGTGGTCAGTTCAGCAGTCATAGGCAGCAGTGATCCCACTCCACTGTCACCTGGGTCAGTGCCTGCATACAAAATCACAAATATGCCTCCTAGTTGTAGTCTTGCAATACTGCTAGGAGCTATTGTAAAGGTGGAGAGAGGGGATTTTAAGTTTCGTTTCTCAGCTAGGAAAAGGAAACAGATAGAACAAGAACTAATGAATTTAGACCAGGAAATCCAATAGAACAAGAATTCATTAGATGTGAGGAAATTACATAATTAACATGCTTGAAACAGTTAAGATTTAGATACAATACTGTCTTGCTTCTGCAAGCAGGTCTTTCCTTACTGTTTCAAGGCACAAAGTTCTATGAGGGAAGTAACAAGAATGGTCATCTGCTAGCACAATAGTTAAAGGCCAAGAAACTTAAGCATCAGGTCCATTGTTGGCAATCTGTAGATTGATTCCTTAACATGTAGTATGTTGATATTTTCTGGCACTTTTTTCACTTACCAATTTAGATAGTTCTAATATATCGGAAGCTCTATAGCATCCTACACTCTCTCATGAGCGCAAAGAACTTCTAGAGAGAGAGAGAGATAAAGGAGGAGGTTTTTAATGCATTAAAATAAACCTCACATAAAGTGCTGGAGGGAGGGGTATATTTTATTATGCATTTTTGAAAGAATTAGCGCTTATGTTCCCCCTACTCTTTTCTTATTTGAATTCCAAGGGTTCATCTAGCAATTTTATTACTTTGTGTATGCTTCTAATGAAACAATTTATTAAAAATCATATATCATCAGTGTGTTTAATGCTTATAAACAATAATACACCCTTTGTAACTTGATGTTTCACATAAGACTCTTGTGAGATTCATTTACTTACAATATTAGTCCTTGCTATTAATTCATTGATGATGTGATTGCTGCAATATGGAAAGCACCCACTTTGATTAACAATTTTGTCGTTTCTAATGTTTTAAATTGGATTTGGACATAACCTGAATACTTTATTCTTGATATAAATGTTCTGAATTCTTCTTGAACAACTGATTCTATTAAGTATGATAGTTCTAAGTATAACAGCAGCCTCAGACTTGCTATGCCAATCACCATCAATAATCATTTGCTTTTCTTGGAACAAAATGTCATATGCAATTAATTAAGGGGTCTTAGTACAACCACATTTCCTCAGGCAAAATGCCACAAATATGTAGATCATGAGGCCTATTAGCAAAGCCATAACTGAAAATGCCCTGTTTTCTTCTACCAACATAAGATGTGCAAGCAAAGAGTAAGGGAGAGTTCATGACACACAATATAAGCAGCATTTTGTTTGTAGAATATGGCTAACTTTCCCACAACCATAGAATGAAATGCAACTGAGAAACTAAAAAAAGATGATATATAAGTGGCAGAAATTAAAAAAAGAATTAAAACAGAAGAACTGAGACCCAGCAGCTGTAGAAAATTGTGACGAGTCTCAAAAGTCATAAATGACACAGGTGAGAGGGACATTAAACTAATCAAGGACATCAATAACAGCATCCTTAAAAGCAAGGAGCAAAAGAGTTTCTTCTTCAGGTTGTTTCAGGGCATTGGTCAAAGTTTCCAGAAGCAAAACATTTATTACTGGTTGAACAAATGTCAGAAATACCCGGCAGTTTGGACTGTGACAATAACTGATATATTTCATTTGCCACCAATAAACATTGCCATTAGTTGCAACAAGTATGTCATAAACATTATTAGCAACTACTTAAGTTTAAATATGGCTGAAAAGTGAAGGCTGTTGTATTCAGTTCATCATATGATATGTGCTAAGCAGCTAGTCACCCGACTCCTTCATTGGTAGTATTTCTAAAAAGTACAGGTGTCATAAGCAACCGCACTGGCTTCCAATCAAAGAACGTATTGCTTTCAAAATCTGCACCCTGGTTCATAAAATCATCTACAGCGAAGCCCCGGGATACATGACAGACCTCATAGACCTACCAACCAGAAACACTACACGATCAGCACAAACATACCTAAATCTCCATTACCCAAACTGCAAAGGACTCAAATACAAATCAACTTATGCATCCAGCTTTTCCTACATAAGCACACAACTATGGAACGCATTACCAAAAGCCGTGAAAACAACTTGTGACCACCTAAATTTCCGGAAATCACTAAAAACTAACCTGTTCAAAAAGGCATACCCTACCGCCCCAGCCTGATCGCTTGATAACTGTGTTTGGACACATCATCCAGTTTCTGTATATGAGTCCGCTTAAGAACTTAAATGCCTGAACCCTGCAACACAATCGAAACCAAAGAACGTAATGGACTCAACACAACTCTTCCTCTCTATGATTCCCTATTGTGTCTGTTACACATGAACCTTATTCTACCACTACATCACTTTGTAATTGTTCATACCGGAACTGGCGATCACCATTACGGTACTATGTAAGTCACATTGAGCCTGCAAACAGGTGGGAAAATGTGGGATACAAATGTAACAAATAAATAAATAAACTTCTAAACATTGTCTGGTTTTCATAAAATTTTACATTGTTGGTCCTGAGGTACATGATAACAGCGCCAAGCCATTGCACATGTCTCTCAAGGGTTTGGCCAATAGATCTTGGATGGCCCAAACCTGTCTGATCCCAAAATTTTGTTAATTTAAGATTCTTTATGCTATTAGTTATTTCCATCTCAGAGATTGCTGAATTTAGTTAAGAACACTGGGTTTGTTCTAAACTAAATTGCAGTAGTATTAGGGAGTGAAAGAACTCATCTTTAACTTTAGGGTTCATCTCCCTCCTTTCAAAGAGAAACATAGCATTTTACACGTTATTCTAAGATTTGGACTTCCTGTACATACTTTTGTCCAGCAACATCTTTAATAAAGGAAATAATCTGCTTCTTTTTAAGGTAGGGAGCAATCAAAGTTTGCTAGCAGCTTCCCTTTCTTTCCTCCCCACCTATACAGCTTATAACACTAGTAGTAAAGAGTTTGCTCAGCCTGTTTCTGTAATATAGCTTCTATTTGTCATTTGATCTCTTGATAACTGTGTTTGGACACATCATCCAGTTTCTGTATATGAGTCCGCTTAAGAACTTGCAATTCCCTGGATAATGCCAAAAGTTCCTTCTCTCTCTCTCTCTCTCTCTCTCTCTTTCTTTATCTCTCTCTCTCTCTCTCTTTCCTTCCACTTATGTGATACAAATGAAATAATGTGGCCCCATAGAGCTGTCTTTGCTGCTTTCCAATATGTCACTGTACCTACCTCATTCATGCTGTTGCCAATTTGATATTCTAACCATTTGGCCCTGAGGAACATTCAGAAATCTGTATCGTGATATAAGTGGGGTTCAGGATTGCTATATCTTGCACCTGAGAAAAGAGAGTCTTATCCAGTAAGAGATAACTCATAGGGGTAGTAAATGTGCCATATATCTAAAAGTTCCAATTCTCTCTCTCTCTCTCTCTCTCTGTATATATATATATATATATATATATATATATATATATATATATATATATATATATATATATATATATATATATATTGTAACCAGGTGCCTCTCTTGTGCAGCCAAGGATAGAACAATCTCCTCCAGCCACAGGCTCCCGGCACAATGAAGAAATAGATGTCCACCAGTAACTTCAATCTTAAGGACTTTTATTCCATGCAGGTTTCTAGTACACAGTTCCAACAGCAGCATAGCACATACCAGGATTCAATACAGGCTTACAGGCTCCAGTCTGGGCTCTTTATCCAATGCACAATAAACAGTAATTCAATTCCCAAGACAAACAGTTCTTTCAGTTCATCATCACAGTTCAGTCACCAAGCAGCAGTTTCTACCTTCCATCCTCTTTACCTTCAGGAGAGTTCAATATTTTAGGGACTCCTTCTACCCAAGGGTTTTCCCCTGCATCAGCTTCACAGTGAATTCAATACTTTTGGGACTTCCTCTCACCCAAGGAATCTCAGCCTGCTTCAGTACTTTAGGGACCTCCCTGCCCAAGGGTTTCCAGCCTGCAACTGCCTCTCAGACTTCAGTACTTTAGGGACCTCCCTGCCCAAGGGTTTTCAGCCTGCAACTGCTTCCCTCTTTCCTTGGGGCTCTCCCTGAACTGAACTCAACTCCTGGGACTCCTTCCCACCTGCCTAATCAATCCCTGGCTTCAGCTACCACAACCAATCATTCTCCTTCCATTAGCTTCCTCACACCCCAAACCAGCTGAGTTAAGCATTAGACTAATGAGACCAATGATGAACTCCTGCACACAGGGTTTCCTAACTCTCTTTCCGCCCAGTGGCAGCCGCTTTACACAACCTGCCAGCTTACACCCATGTCTTCCCTGATTGCAGCTAGGAGTCCAGTCCGGGTTCTTCATCTCCCCCTCTGGCTCCTTGCCTGCAATGCCTTCTGGGACTTGTATTTCAGACTGAAACTGCCTTAACCCAACTATTCTGGAGGTGACTTTATCACAATATATATATCAGCCCTTAGCATCATGATTCTTTCCCCTTTTCGTAGGTGGTTTTCAATGTTAATGTCACCCCTCCCCATAAATATTTTATAGTCTAGATAACCCGCTAGACTAGAAACCAAGTCTGAAAGAAATGTGTGACAATATACATTTGGTGCATAAGTATTGCAAATCAGCAGTTTGAGACCCCATAATTCTCATCCTTCTTTGTCCTGAATTTGGTTGTGTAAGTGAAAGGGTAATTGTTTATGCAATAAAATAGCCACTCCCCTTTGGTGGCCACTAAAGTCTGAGTAATGGATTTCCTTCAACCAGGCCCTCCTTAGCTTTTCATGCTCTATACTTGTTAGATGAGTTTCCTGCAAGTAAACAATGTCTAATTTCACTTTATGAAAGCAATTTAAGATTCTGGTGCATTTGACAGGGTAATTGATTCCATCAACATTAAGTGTTGTCACTTTTAAATTATATTATTAATTGGCAAATCACAAATGATACACAGAAGGTTAGAGCTATGAAATCAATGGAGATCTCCCCAGATAGGTCCCCTATCTGTCATTTTACTAAGCAGTGGCTTTGTCCCAAATCTTTTATGCTCCATACCAGTGGCATAGCTACGGGTGGGCTTGGGTTGGAACAAGCCCACCCAATCTTGGTTCAGGCCCACCCAGCTGCAGCGCCACACCTACCCCACATCTTCCCCTCTCCTCTGCAGCACCCCGTCATCTGAATTCCAGTCTCTAAACCCCTTCCCTCCCCTGTGTCAGTATGGGTGTCCTCGACCCCTGCAGCAATTCATTCTTGCTGTTTGCGCCAGCCCCGCAGGTTTCCATCTACCGCGTTCTGCCAGATAGGAAACAGGCAATGACATCAGCGAGGGTGGGACATGGCAGATGGAAGCCTGCGGGGCCAGCACAAGTAGCGAGAATGAATTGCTGCAGGCACCAAGGATGCCTGTACCGACATCGGGGAGGGTCATAGTTCAGAGACAGAAGCGCAGGTGCTGGGATGCCGCAGAGGAGAGGGAGAAGATCATAGGCGCCCCGTATAAGAGGCTTGGGGAGGCTAAGCCTCCCCAGCCCAACCGTAACCTTCCTCCCCTTGCTGCAACCCCACCATTTCCAAAACGCAGGGCTGCCTGGCACTGCAGCCAAGCAGCTCTGATCCTTCCCGCCCTCAATTGAGCTTTTGGATGACAGCCCTCTTCTCTCCGTTCCCCCCCCCCCCCCCCGGCGCATGCTTACCTGTTTTACTTTCAGCGGCAGCAAGTGGCGACGACGGCAGAGATAAAGAAAGCACTACGGGATCCTGCAGCTCCTTCCTTCTTTTCCCTCACACATAGCCCGCCCTCGCGGAAACAGGAAATATGTCATCGCAGAAGGCGGGACACGTGTGAGGGAAGGGACGGAAGGAGCTGCAGGATCCCGTAGTGCTTTCTTTATCTCTGCCATCGTCGCCACTCGCTGCCGCTGAAAGTAAAACAGGTAAACATGCGCGGGGGGGGGGGGGAACTGAGAGAGGAGGGCTGTCATCCAAAAGCTCAGCTGAGGTCGGGAAGGATCAGAGCTGCTTGGCTGCAGTGCCAGGTTGGGGAAAAAAAGATGACATGAAGATTTTCACGCTACGTACCCCTACCTAGTAGTAGACCTGCTGTACTCCATTCTTCCTCCCTGTGTGGCTCCAGTACTTCCCCAGGCCCCCTGAATCCATGTTTTCCTGTGCTTTTTCCTCTTGCACAGGCTGCCATTTTCTTTTTCACCTACCCTGCTAATTTATCTCTCCAGAGCAATCCAGGTACTGGCCTGAGTATGGCAGCAGCTTTTGAGTTCAAGGAGTAAATTGGTACTCACTCGTAATAGGTACTGTACATAATTTTATCTGAAGCAATGAAGTGTGAAGTGACTTGCTTATCATATCTAATATCTAAATGTAATAAAAGGTATTACTTGTTACTATTTATTTTTACTTATTTTTTTCTGCGTTGTCAGATAATTATGGATGTAAGCCCCACCCCCAGCACCGCCCCTGACCCCGCCCCCTTTAGCCTCCCCAAACAGTTGGGCCACCAACTGCCTATGGAGAAGATGTAGGGCAGGTGGGAAAAAAAATTCTTATGTTCTTAAAAAATATCTCCATGAAGGTATTTGTGGTGTATGGTTGGGGGAAGGGGCACGTGCGTGTGGAAGGGCCCATCCAATTTACGTCTGGGCCCATCCAAAATATCGAGTCTGGCTACGCCTCTGCTCCATACAACATAGCACAGTATTGGTAATCCACAACTCTACATCCCAGTCATGCACATTCACTCCATGCATTCACTCTGCCCTTCCTCTCCCTCCCCCCCCCCCATATCACCTCCCTCCCTCACTTGAACTCCACCAGAACACTGCGTCAGCCCCCTCCCAGAGCTCCAGCGATCCTTTCTGTCAGCTCTCAGTCCAGTAACGTAGACCTCCACCTTGATATTCCTTGTGACAAAGCTGTTTCTGCAGTCCAGGAAGAGTAGGATCAGCAGGCCAAGATCACCATAAATAGTGCACAATAAAGGATCTGTGCTCTCTCACCAGCACTCTGGGAAGAACATTATCGATATAATCAATACTTTAGTGTACAACAAACACTTCTCTGACTCCATTTTCCATGCCACTATCACTCCCAGGGTGATTCACAGTCCAATTCTCAGGAAGATTAAGTCATAACGCTCAGAGAAACCAACAATAGAGGGTTATGCCCTGTAACATCTCTGCTCCCCTACTGGACAGCAAACACTCAACTTTTTCCCATTCAAAAAAGCAACTAAACGGAAAGAAAATAACTGTGGTAACCGCTGCAGAAACGGATGTCCTCTCCCAGCAATAGCCTCCAAGTGAAAATATTGAAAGTGATAATAGTATGAAAATGTTCCAGCAGACTTCAGCTGTCAGCCCAGCTGTGTGAGATTAAGTCTATACAACTGCCATGCTGATCATGCCAGCCTATTTAATCCATCCACACATGCTTTGGCTTCTTCCACTGGAGAGATTAAGACATGACACCTCCTTAATCCCCTAGTGTTACTATCCTCCTCCCTCTCCCTGAAAATGAAACTGAAAGGGGATACCAGGCTGTATGACAGCATCAGCTATTATGGGCTTTCTTAGGGTTACCATATTTTGTCCTCTGAAAAAGAGGACACATGTCATGCCCCTGCCCCATCCCTGCCCACTCACACCACGCCCTCCTGCCCCGCCCACACCATGTCCCTTTCGGATCCTTATCCCGCCCCTTGTCACATATTCCCCTCCCCTCCCCCCGGGTCACATATTCCCCTCCCCTACCCCCGTCACCTCCCCCCATCACCTCCCCACCCGTCACCTCCCCTCCCCCTTGTCACATATTCCCCTCCCCTCCCCTTTCCTTACTTACTATCTGCCCTGGTGGTCTAGTGATCTCTTCGGGGCAGGAAAGAGCCCCCACTTTCCTGCCCGGAGCACTGCCTGCCCTTGCCCTGCATCCTTCTCGGTCTCGGCTAGGGATTCAAAATGGCCGCCGAGAGTTGAAGCGGCCTCACGAGACTTCAACTCACGGCGGCCATTTTGAATCCCCAGCTGAGACCAAGAAGGATGAAAGGCAAGGCAGCGCTTCGGGCAGGAAAGAGGGGGCTCTTTCCTGCTCCGAAGAGGTCACTAGACCACCAGGGCAAATAGTAAGTAAGGGAAGGGAAGGGGAGACCCAGGGCACTGCCTGCCCGCCCGCACGCACGCACGGTTGTCCAGAAATCCGGGCAAACGTGTGTGCGGGCAAAACCCACCTGACACCCTGGACATGCCCTCAAAAAGAGGACATGTCTGGGGAAATCCGGACGAATGGTAACCCTAGGCTTTCTTTTCAAAAACAGGAAGTAAATCTGAGGAGTAGCCTAGTGGTTAGTGCAGTGGAGTAAACCAAGGGACCCAGGTTCAAATTCCACATTAACCCTTTGTTTTTGTAATTGTGAGTCCTCCAGAATAGAAAAATGCCTACTGTACCTGAATGCACACCACTTCAATAACCTTCAGGCTTGAGAATGTCTTATATTTTAGGTATAGTAGATATTAAAAATGCTGACTACTACTGGCTGAATATTGATCCCTAGGTCTTTAATAGTGCTGAAAATAAGTTATTGAATCCCCTATGATTATCTGTAGTTTAGCACCATTTGTTTTCAAAAATGATCCTAATCTAAACCTTAATAAGAGCAAAACATAACCCAACTGAATAAATAACTCAGACAAAAAAGAAGATATACAGTATTTGATTATTATTCAACCAAAATATTAAGCAATAAATATTCTTGTGTGAAAAGCATGAGGTCTTTTTATTCAGTAACTGGTAGCACCTCATTCAGCAACAATATTTCCTGTAACTGCTGTTCAGTCTCTTATATCTCACTAGAGTATTATTGGGCTTCTTTTTATGAATGATTCATTTTAGTGCTTGCTACAACCTTTCAGAAGGGTTTCATTGGGAGTCTGACTTAGTCAATCCTTAAGTCAAAACACAAGATCAATTATTTTTCAGCCTTTCTGTAATAAACGTGCTTAATTGTTTAGTGTTGTTTTGGTACATGACTCACTTCTGGCTAATGGACAGATGGCCTGGCAATCCCCTCTAAGATACATGATCCTCTAGTGGTAGTAGTGCAAGATTAATGCTAGGGATGCCATTTTGGAAACAGAATAGCCAGAGGAGGAGCAAATGGGGATCGCTCCTGCCCGATGATATCTGGACCACCAATGCACCTCATAGTAGGCCATTTCAGGGAATGAGGAGCCCTTTGGGGGGGGGGGGTGAGGGGCCTTGATCAGGAGGTTAGGGTTGTGCTTGGTGGGGTTGAGGATGTGATCAATGGGGTTGGGGGGGCCTTGGTTGAGGGGAGGGGTTAGGGAGACGTGCTCAGGGGGGATTGGGAGACTTGACTGGGGACGCTAGAATTGTGTTCAGGGGGGTTGAGAGACCTGACCAGGGAGGTTAGGAATGTGCTCAGGGGAAGCTGTGGATCTTGATCAGAGAAGGGTGGTTCTCAGGGGGGGGGAGGGCAGGAGGATGTTGAAAATAACCAGATAGCGCTAAGCTGAAAACCAGCGATTTTGAGCATATTCTGTGGATGGAGCCGGCACTTGGCCATTTAAGTGCTGATATTCGGCACTTAATTGGCCAGGTTAACTGTATAAATAGGACCACATGAATATTGCACTTAACCAGCTATGTGTTAGCTGCCTCCAAAACCCAGAAAATCAATGCTGATGCCCAGCATTGAAATTCTGGGTTTAACACTGGTGGCAGTCAGCAAAATGCTGATCACCGCCAGCTGAATATCGGGCACATTATTAACAATTTTTCACTAAACCAACCAGTTTTCAAATCCTTACATTCATAGTCAAATCCCTTTAACAGTACTTTTAAAATCAAAATACCACTCAATGGCTTATGATAAATAACTTAAAATACTCACTAGAAACACAGGATGATTGACAGATTGAAAAATATTTTTTAAAGGTCTGATTCTTAATCAAATCAGGTTGACTTATCACAAGCAGTGATATTTCCAAAAACAAAAGCACCATATGTTGTTTAAAAACAGTCTAGAGCTGAACAATGCATTTGCCAAACCAAGAGAGACACAGTAGTGAAACTTTCAAAACCGATAAAATAACACCATATGACCCCTCAGCTAAAACTTCTTATGAGTTCAGTCTACAGCTGGAAAAATGAAAGCCTGCATAATGAGGCATACAAGCAAAGCCATTCTGACCATAAAATCATTACATTATTAAAATGACAGTAATCATCCATATGAAGTTCATAAAATATAAAACATGCAAGATACTGTATCACATGTTCAGGCAATAGCAGAAAAGGGTTTCATTCAAATTATTTCTGTGCAGATCTCACACAGTTTAAAGGGCTTTATCCAAGATACTTTATAAACCCTAACTCAAGCATGCATTTCTATAACATAAATGCCTATTATAATGAGCAAATGAGATGCAAGTGCATAATAATCAACTCATTGTACTTTAGGATGGGTTTATTAATTCATGTCAGACACCTGCAAGATTTAATGCAGATTCAGTAATGTAAAATATTCAATATACCTGCAGTGGATTAGTAGTATTTTTGTTTTGTTTTTTTACTATAATGCAGGTGATAATACAAAAACTTACAACCAGCAGGTAATTACATCTTTGCAAGTAGCAACTAATACTGCTATTAGGCACATCATGTGTTTGCAATTAGAAAATCTGTTATGGAGCTTCGATAACTGTAGTATTGGAAGAGATAGAGAAACAGAAATAAAGAAAATGATGGCAGATACCATACAGCTTATTGAGTCTGCCCATCCATACCAAACACTAAGCTCTCCAATCACTTCCTCTCCTTTAGAGATCCTCTATGCTTGTCCCATACTTTCTTGAATTCAGATATAGTCCTTAGTTCCACGATCTCTGCTGGGAGGCTGTTCTAGAAATTCAGTACACTTTCCATAAAGAAACATTTCCTAGATTATCCCTGAACCTATCTCCTTTCACCCTCATCCTATGCCCCTCATTCCAGAGCTTTCTTTTAGATGTAATAAATGAGGTGGAGCCATTTTGGATTTGGTCCTTGGTGGTGTGCAGGGCATAGTGCGAGAGGTGGAAGTATAGGGTCTCCTGGAAAACAGAGATCATAACATGATCAAGTTTGAGCTACTATCTGGGATGAACCCACAAAAGAAATCTACTATAGCTGCCTTTAATTTTTGAAAGGGTGACTGTAATAAAATGAGGGAAAATGGTTAAAGGAAACTGAAAGGATCAGCTGCTAAGGATGGGACACTAAATCAGGTAAGAAATTCCAGAGTTTAATTACATGTTGAGTAAATAAATGTATCTGATTCGTTTTAAATGTACTACTTTGTAGCTTCATTGCATGCCCCCTAGCCCTAATATTTTTGGAAAGAGTAAACAAGCGATTCACATCTACCTGTTCCACTCCACTCATTATTTTATAGACCTGTATCATATCTCCTCCCCTCAGCTGTCTTTTTCTAAGCTGAATAGCCCTAGCCACTTTAGCCTTTCCTCATAGGGAAATTGTCCCATCTCTTTTATCATTTTTATCGCCCTTCTCTATACCTTTTCTAAATCCACTATATCTGTGATTTACAGATTAAAACTTAATAAGGAAAAGACAAATTTTTATGGTTTGGGTTGAAAGAGGATATTATTCCAGAATCTGTCTGATGGTACTCTTTTTAAGACTGAAACTATCGCTAGAGTATTGGGTATCCTTTTGGACTCGTCAACTTTTGAATCACAGGTTAATTTAGTTGTTAAAAAATCCTTTTTTAAAATTAAAACAATTACGACTTATCCGATCCAATTTTTATCAAGAGCATTTTGGAGAGTTAGTGCATTCAGTGATTTTATCATTGTTAGATTACTGCAATGCTTTATATACTGGGTCATAAGTAAAGCTTATGAAAAACCCCTCCGAAGAACACCACTTTGCAGTGGTGGAGGGGCTTCTGTGTTTCAATGACTCAGAGGGCTATGCTGAAGGGTTACCCATATCAGACAGGCCCCTGAGGAGAAACCAGACAAAAAGTGTCCCAAACTAGGGAGAGTGGAAAGATGGCGACCTGAAGCTCGTATGCTCAACGGCCCAGCTGTCCTCTGAAGTTCTGTCTTTGTTTACTTGAAATTTCCTCTCTGCAACTGCAGTTACCTCAACTGAGAGGAAGGGGCCAGAGTTTTGTCCCCTGTGCAGCAAGTGTGGGACCACTGCACGACGAGCTGCCATAGATGACTGGGTTGGTGAGTCCTTTGATTAGCACTGGCGAAGGAGCATCGATGCTCTTGGACCTGGAAACAACTTCATCGCTCCCGAATCATTTAACCACCATGTCCATAGGAGTGAAGGAGTGAGTTAGGAGTCCATGCTGAATACGGACGTCATTTACAGCTGAGCCCGAGTCTGTGGTGCCACTCCTAAACCCGTAAGAGCTATCAGCTTGGAGTTTTTGGCTCCCGTGGAGGTTACATTGAATATCATCTGGAAGGCGCTCCAGGACCTAACGGTGGTAGTAAATAACTTTGCTTCAGATATAATCTTATTAGTGAGCTACATGGATAACCTAATCAAACCCTTTGAGAAAGAAAAATTGATACAGCAAATGAAGTTCTACAGGAGTAGGAAATGGATAAGATTTTGAAAATGATAATAGACCAGAAATTTGAACAAAATGAATATTATTACAGATGATTAATACTTAGATTGTTGTTTTCCCAGAGTTCCGGGTATGACTCCTAAAGTTTTCCTCAGAAATATTTCCTGAAATTTTGTTATTTTCCTTTGCAAAAATTCCTCTTAGTAATATAAATTATTACTCAGTAATATTAATTTAAAAGGAGTGAAGCCTGTGAAACTGGGATTACCTTAATCAGTGGGAATTGGATTAGAGACTCAAGTGTTCGCATTGTGAAATAATTTCTGGTTTTAAAAGAGAAAAAAATGAAATTAGGTGTATTATTTCTACTAATATTGGACAATAAGTATGTTTCCAGTGAAATAAATTGAATACACACCATTTTGGGTTTGAAGAGGCCAACCAGACGATCAATGTGGAATAATGATTCAGATCAATAATAACTGGGGATAATCAGGTTAATACCACATTTTTTTCTGTTTACTGTTGTTTAATTGATTTCCTTGTCTTGTTTCACTCTCCCTATTTTGTGGTCTAAGGAAGAGTATAGAATTACCTGATTGAAATAATTCTTGTGTATTACTTTCTCTGTATTTCTGGCAAGTTATTTTATTGCTTGTAAATTAAAATTCTTATAAATAAAAAAATAAAAATAAATAAAAAAGCTTAGGAAGAAGTTATGCTTGATTCAAAATACAGCAGCAAGATTGATATATCGAAGATCTAAGTGTGACCATGTGAGTCTGTTGTTTTTGGATCTGCACTGGCTGCCAGTGGAAACATGGGTCAAATTCAAATTATGTGTTGTTTAGTATTTTTTTTTTAATTCTTTATTTATCATTTTAACATTCATAATATATACTTATGAGTGATAATACACCAAACTGAAATTAAACATTCAAATAAAATAAGCAAATATACAATCCACAGTATTATTCCAAACTAACGACCACAAGTTAAGGTAATCGATCCAAGACATAGAAATAAGTCTCCATACTTAAACATTAAGCACACAAATAAAATTAAATAAAAAAGAACAGCTTAATTCCGAGCGGGTAACCCTAATCTGCTATACAGTGTTGCCCATGTGACTAAACTTGTACATCAACCTCTTCTCTGCTTAATAAAAAGTCTTCCATTTGTTTTGGGTCAAAAAATTGAAATTGCTTAGACTGAAATTTTATTCTACACACACATGGAAATCTTAAGAGAAAATCTGCGCCTATAGCAATTACACGAGGACGTAAGGTTAAGAACCTCCTACGTCTCTGTTGAGTCTCACGAGCCAGGTCAGGAAAATGTCTAATTTTTGAACCCAAAAATTGGGAGTCCAACCAGCTTATAATTGAAAAAGAAAAACGCCTATATTGCGACCCAAATCGGGAGATAGACGTTTATCTCACAAAAACGAATAAAGCGGTATAATCGAAAGCCGAATTTGGACGTTTTCAACTACACTCCGTCGCGGATGCGGACAAAGTTGATGGGGGCATGTCAAAGGCGTGGTGAAGGCGGAACTGGGGCGTGGTTATCGGCCGATCAGAGATAGGCGCCTTTCGCCGATAATGGAAAAAAAATATGTGTTTTTAGCGAGAATTTAGGGCACTTTTCCTGGACCCTGTTTTTCCACAAATAGGGCCCCAAAAAGTGCCCTAAACGACCAGATGACCACTGGAGGGAGTCGGGGATGACCTCCCCTGACTCCCCCAGTGGTCACAAACCCCCTCCCACCACAAAAATATGCCGTTTCACAACTTTTTATGTTCACCCTCAAATGTCATACCCACCTCCCTGGCAGCAGTATGCAGGTCACTGGAGCAGTTATTAGGGGGTGCAGTGGACGTCAGGCAGGTAGACCCAGGCCCATCCCCCCACCTGTTACACTTGTGCTGGTAAATGGGAGCCCTCCACACCGCCCCCCAAACCCACTGTACCCACATGTAGGTGCCCCCCTTCACCCCTTAGGGCTATAGTAATGGTGTAGACTTGTGGGTGGTGGGGTTTGAGGGGGGATTTGGGGGGGCTCAACACACAAGGGAAGGGTGCTATGCACCTGGGAGCTCTTTTACCTTTTTTTTTTTTTTTTTGTAACAGTGCCCCCTAGGGTGCCCGGTTGGTGTCCTGGCATGTGAGGGGGACCAGTGCACTACGACTCCTGGCCCCTCCCACGAACAAATGCCTTGGATTTATTCGTTTTTGAGCTGGGCGCTTTCATTTTCCATTATCGCTGAAAAACAAAAACGCCCAGCTCACAAATTGTCGAATAAAACATGGACGTCTATTTTTTCCCAAAATACGGTTCGGTCCGCCCCTTCACGGACCCGTTCTTGGAGATAAACGCCCATGGAGATAGACGTTTTTGTTCGATTATGCCCCTCCAAATGTCTCAGAGAGAGTCTAAGGACAGCGTCCTTGTCCATCTCCATTGCAAAAGTTACCAAAAGTGTAGATCTTTGAGTTATAACCTCAAGGAAGAATTCCAGGAATGCCGTGAGATTCAGTGCATCTTGTTGTAAATTACTTGATGGTTTCCCATCAATTTGAATATAATAAGCACGAGTTATAGACGACAGAGAATTCTCCGGCATTCCCAGAATTTCCATTAGATATTTTCTAACCATTTGGATTGGTACCACCAAAGGAGACCTAGGAAAATTTATAAACCGCAAAGTTAGTCTTTTAGATTGATTTTCCAAGTACTCCAAGCGTCGCAAAGTATAGTTTCTGTCTTTAATTAGGGATTGTCCCACAAGATCCAATTTTTCAGTTTATTCTGACAGCCTTTTAACCTCAGAGGCTTGGAGTGCACTTGACTGTATCTGGTTCAATGCAGTCTCTGAAAGAATTTTAATAGTCTCCATATTTTTCAAAATCAAGTTTTGTAAAGCAGATTGGGTGGATGAAGTTAAGTCCCACAGTGACTCCAATGTCACTACAGCAGGTTTCTCTAACTTTCCCACTAAAAAGTCCGGAAGAGGGGCCTTAGAAGCTTGTTCCAGGGTACTCACTGTTTTCTCCAAACTTTGAGCAGTTGTTAATCCTGGTTCAGCTTGGGCTCCAGTTGTCAGCTCGTGCAGGCTCCCTCCCTGTTCACCTGGTTCCCGTCCAGAGGCCATGGCAACAGGGCTTGCAGTGAAAGCTTCCCTTCCGGGCTGTGGGGGTGCTGCACGCTCGACAGGGCCTTGTTTAGTATTTAAAACACTGTTATGTGGTGATACTCCTGTTAATTTTCCTCTTTTGGTTAGTTTGCTGGGTAGTCGGTTCAGAACTCATAGTTATGAGCATTTGATGTTGTCTTTTCCCACCTGTTAAGGGTATTAGATATAAGAAAGTCTATTTAGGATCTTATTATTATTCTGCAGCTCAGTCCTGGAATTTATTACCCCTATATGTTTGCCATGAGGTTTTTTAAACATATTTTTGATTAGGCTGTGTTATGTATTATGAATAACATATGTTAGTTTTGGATGTATATTTTGTGTTGAATGTTACCCATTCTGAACCTGCAGTTCTAGGGATTTTGCGGGATACAAGACTCTGATAGCATAGCATAGCAACTTTGAGCGTGCAAGTTTATAGAGTTAAGGGGAAGAATATAAATTATAACCCTATTATATTTTTCCTACTCCCTAGAACTAGTTTTAATACATACCTACAAACCACTTAGATATTAAATTGATAAACAGTATATCAAATAAAGAATAACTATGAATTGCAGATTTTGGTATCATTCACATATCTTACCTGACAACCCTTCCACAATATGATTCAAAAAAGAACCAGACCAAGGACTGATCCCTGTGGCACACCACTGGTAACAGTCTTATCCTGAGAGTGAATGGCATTTGCCACTACCCTTTGTCACCTCCCACTCAACCAGTTTCTAAACCAGACAGGCAATTTATGGGCCTCACCAAGTGTGCCCTGTTTATTTAAGTTGACTATGCAGAATTGTGTCAAAAACCTTGCTGAAATCAAAGTAGACCACATTAAACACCCTCCCTCAATTCAACTCTCTGGTCACCAAAATACATTAGTCAGTCTGCTCTAACAAGACCTACCTCTAGTTAAACCATGCTGCCTCAGATCCTGCAATCAACTGGATTCCAGAAACTACACTATCCTGTATTTTAGCAGTTTTTCCATTAATTTACTAACCATAGAGGTCAAACTAACATCCCTGTCCATTATTTATCTTTCTTCCTCTCTCCCTTCCTGTCCTTCTGGTCCAGCATCTCTCCCCCACCTCCTCTTCACCCTTAGGCCCATGGATCCATCGATTCTATTTTTCCTTTCCTCCCCTCCACCCTTGGGTCTGTTAATTCTCTCTATTTCTTCCCTCTCTCAGGTGCATCATTTCTATCTCACTCCCTCTCTTTCTCTGTTTTTTCCTCCCTCCCTCCCTCCCTCCCTCTCCTCCTCCCCTGTCCATTTCTGCCCTTGTGGTCCAACATTTCTTCCTCTACCTTCCTTCCCTCCCTCCCCTCCACTCCAGTCCATCATCTCTCTCTCTTTCTTCCTTCCCCATCCTCATTTCTCTCTCTTTCTTTTTTTTTTTTTTTAACATTTGTACCCCGCGCTTTCCCACTCATTGCAGGCTCAATGCGGCGGGCAATGGAGGGTTAAGTGACTTGCTCAGAGTCACAAGGAGCTGCCTGTGTCGGGAATCGAACTCAGTTTCTCAGGACCAAAGTCCACCACCCTAACCACTAGGCCACTCCCTCCTTCTCTCCCTTTCTGGTCCAGTATCTCTTCCTCTCTCTTCTCCCCCTCCCCTCCATCCTTGGGTACATCAATACTACTTCTTCCGTCTCTCTCCACTCCTGGGGTCCATCACTTCTCCCTCTCTCTCCCCCCTTCTGCGCCCCCCCCCCCCCCCTAGTCTAGCTTACACCATGTCTCCCAAAAGGTCCCTGGCAGCAGCAGGACTTGACAGACACTGCTGGTGGCCTACTTTGAACCTCTCTTCTTCCATGGTCTACCAACTGTGTAAACAGGAAGTATCAGAGAAAAGACTACTGTGCAGTGCTGCTGCTGCTGCTGCTGGAGACCTCCTGGGCGACATAGTTTAAGTTAGCCTGGGGGGGGCTGGATTGTGAAAGGTAGAGGGAGGAGTGGAAGGAACAGGAAGAAATGCTAGGTGGAAAGGAGACAAACGATAGCATGCTGGATCAGGTAGAGGGGAGGCACTGGGGTCTTGGGCACTGCCTGGTTGCCCGAGTGGTCGATCCACCTCTGGTATCAACTGTGACTTCTTACTCCTATAGCCTGCATAAAGATACCTGTAGAGAGGAGGTACATTGTATCACATACATTTGTTACTCTGTCATTGAGCACCACTGATGCATTAAAAAGCTGCTTTAAGAGTTTGAACATAGAGGGTGATGTCTTGCCATACTCATGGTTTAAAAAAGATGGGGTTTCTGCTTGCCCACTGCATCCTTTACCATCTTGCTATTGGATATTGGATCTAAGAAAGGTTCCTTCATACCTTCTGTAGGTTTCAAAATAACTATAGAAATTGGGATTCAGGTCCACAGCAGAATGATTAAAAATGATTACATTATGTTTGTGTTTCCTTGGAGAGACTATTTATGAAACTGACCTGGGTTGAGCTTACAAGCGGATATCAAGTTATCATACCACCTGGGTGGAGAAGCTAAGTGGAAAAGGTTTTTACTCTGTGCACTGGCAGCATGATTTTGTTCATGCTTTCCAAAAATACTAGGACTAGGGGGTATGCGATTAAACTACAGTGTAGTAAATTTAAAACAAATCGGAGAAAATTTTTCTTCACCCAACCTGTAATTAAACTCTGGAATTCATTGCCGGAAAATGTGGTGAAGGCGGTTAGCTTAGCAGAGTTTAAAAAGGGGTTGGACTGTTTCCTAAAGGACAAGTCCATAAACCGCTACTAAACGGTCTTGGAAAAATTCAAAATCCCAGGAATAACATGTATAGAATGTTTGTACTTTGGGAAGCTTGCCAGGTGCCCTTGGCCTGGATTGGCCGCTGTCATGGACAAGATGCTGGGCTCGATGGACCCTTGGTCTTTTTCCAGTATGGCATTACTTATGTACTTATGTACTTATCCTTTCAGTAGTTTTCTGACACTAACCTTTGAGTAGTTTGTACAAGCTTATTCTTTTCTCTGTTTTTTGGCCCCAGCAGTTTCTTCTCTTTAAAGAGTTGTTTTCCGAGATTGACATCAATGATAAGTGCCCTTATTGGGGATAGTCCATCTTTGTAGGCTCCCTGGACTATTGAGGTTTATTTTCTTTAATATTCTTATTAGCTGGTAATATCAAAGGTTATTGTCGACTTTTTGAGCAACAAATTGTTTGTGATTATAGTATGCTAATTACAATACACAATAAAATATCTTAACAGACAGCATAAGCAAAGGTAGGGCATGTAGATTGATAAGATAGAGTAACAGGAGTTAGACAGAAAATAATGGGACTAACTTAAAGAAAGTTGCATGTGAAGTCAAAAACGTGCATGAATTTGATCTCAGTTAGGGTAGGATGGATAAGCAAGTCTTGCTACAATATGTGTAGCCAGTATTAGTCTTGAGTGTGTGTAACTGTCAGCTCAACTTTTCTATTTTGTAGTGGTAGTATGGAGACCAGAAAGAGGTGTAGCTAGTGAGTTGCTTAGATAACCCCAACTGTACCAGTAGGAGTCCTAAATCTACCCACTCAAATGTTGAAAGGGTAGATTTAACTGAATATTCAGCCATACAACTAGCAGGTTAAGTGTGAATCTCCTAGCTGGTTAAATGGTTTTGAATATCAGGCCCATTCTTTCTAGTTTTCCCACAATATTTTTCAGAGTATGTGTTTTTGTTTTTTTATTTTTCAGGAGCTGCAGTGGTTTCATTGTTTGTTGACCAGCTTCAAATGGAGTTGATTAAACTGATTGTTTTATCTGTACTGGATGTGTTTTCTTATCACTGAATTTTCTGTGCTACTGCCACAGTTCTTTAGTTTGATGGAATTCCCCCCAGGATTCAGCAACCTGCAGTACCAGGAACCCATAGGTTGCTGAATCCCACAGGGTATCAAGGTGCAGTCAAGGGTGAACTTTTACGGTACCTTGATGAATTCCCCCTAAAGTAGTCTAGCCATGATGTTACTACAGCTCATTGCTATGCTTGTCTAACAAAGGAAACTGAGCCCTGTAGCCCATTTGTCACCTGATACTCATAAGTCACAACATCTGTGCAGCCCTTATCACAGGTGATGGTCAATTGGTATGGATGACCTTCTTGTTTTCTTCATTTGTAATGGGTTGTTGGGACATTTTCAACTAAGATATATCTGACTTGGGTGGACAAACTGGTAGCTAAGATATCATCAGCATAGCTCCTAGTATCTTCAGAGTATACAAGCCCTCCACTCTATAAATGTAGTGCCCCATAGAGGGATTATTATTACTAAATATCATCCTCTACTTGAATGGTGGAATAAGTGAGTTATACATTTTTAAATAAAAATATATAATTTTCTCCTTTTAATACAACTTGTAGGAAACATGAATTTCTTCACAGTGATTATAGTAGTAATTGATGTCAACAAATCTGATTCCTGAAAGATGTTCTAGTAGTCCCCGATGTAGATTGGTCTTCAACTTCACATCAGCAGCCCTATCTGTGAGTAGCCCTCATGGATGAGCAGGAAAGACATTCTGTAAATATCGAGGTCCAATGAGATACTAAGTTCTAACCGGGAAAGCTATTTGTTGGTAATCCCAGCTGCTGAGGCATCCACTGAAACATCATCATCTCTACAGCAAAGAAGATGATTCATTGACAGTTGAACAAAGAGAAGCAGTGATGTATTTATTTATTTTTTTATTTATGTTGATTTATATACCGTGTCTTGTTGCAACTGCAAAACAGAACGGTTTACATATATATAAAAAAATTGGTATATACAAATAAACAAACATAGGAATTCCATTCGTGACAGGAAAGCACAGCAATCAAGATAGACTACATAATAAATCAATACAAATTAAAAATCTAGTATACAATTAAGCTATCCCATTTTTCTTTGTCTTTTTGACCTTATCTCATTATGCCAAGTTCTGTTCTACATAGCTTATAAAGAGAAAGGTTTTCAGAAGTTTTCGGTAATGGAGATAAGATTTCTCTAGTCTGATCTCCTTTGGAAGGCTATTCCAAAGAGAGGGTGACAGGTAGAAAAAAGCCGATCTCCGTGTAGATTCCCACCTAGCCTTAGTAAGAGGGGGAATGACTAACCTGTTATCTGTTAGGGATCTGAGAGTTCGCATAGCGGTGTAGGGGATTGTTAAATTCGACAAGTAGCTGGGGTTTAATGTGTGAAAGGCTTTGTGTGTAAGGACAAGAGCCTTAAACTTTATTCTTGCTTCAACCGGGAGCCAGTGCAGATGATGCAATAAAGGTGTTGCTCGATCATCCCTCCGGGCCCTACAGATCATACGTGCTGCTGTATTTTGAATTCTTTGTAATCGCTTTAAATTTGCTTGGGTAATCCCTGCATATATAATGTTACAATAGTCTAAACGTGAAGTAATATATGCAGATGTCAGCGTTTTGAGAGAGCCCTTACTTATTGAATTTCTGACTGACCGAAGCCGTCTCAGATGAAAGAAAGATTTTTTCACTACATCGGATACTTGTTCCTCAAAGGTCAATGCGGAATCAATAATGACCCCGAGATATCTAAAAGACTTAACTGTTGGAATATTCTGACCAAATAGCACAGGTACTACAGAGGGATATGTGCCTTGCCCTACTATCCAAGATGTTGTAGTCTTATCCGGGTTCAGTACCAGCTGATGTGTAGTTAACCAGTCTGCTACTCTATCCAAGCATACTTGAATGGGTGTAAGATCTATGTTCAATGGTCTAACATAATGGATAAGCAAAAAATCATCTGCATATGAGTAAAAACTTATACCCATTGTTTGAATGAGGAGCGCCAGGGGACTGATGAATAGGTTGAACAGTAGTGGAGATAAAACCGAACCCTGAGGTACTCCACATGATAAGTTGTAGGATGCAGAACAGGATTGCTGCTGAACTACTTTAAATGAGCGATTTGTTAGAAAGGATATAAACCATTTCATAGTTGTCCCTGAAATACCAATCTCACTCAATCTATCAATGAGTAGGTTGTGATTGATTAGGTCAAAGGCCGCAGACAAATCTAATGAAACTACCAGGGCAATATAACCAAGTTCTAATTTTGCATGGATTTCACTTAACAGTGAAGTCAGAATGGTCTCTGTACTGTGACCTTTCCTGAAACCCGATTGTCTGGGATGTAACAAATTTTTTGAGTCCACATAAGTTTGCAACTGTCTAAATACTACTGTCTCTATAACTTTGGATAGAAAAGGAAGATTAGAGACTGGTCTATAGTTAGAAGGTAATAAGGGATCCAATGAGGCTTTCTTTAGACTAGGTTTTACTAGCGCTTCTTTCAGAGTAGTGGGAACTATCCCATCAGAAAGGCTCAACATGACAATTGAGTACATAAACTGCTGGACTTCTAGCGAATGTTTTTTCAGCCATGCAGAAGGTATAGGATCCAATGAACTGTAAGTGGGGGATAAACCTGCAACCAAGGTAAATAATGATTCGGCAGACGGAATTTCAAAATCCTTCCAGGGTACCAATAGTTGTGAACTTGGGGAATTGTCAAAATAACTGAGCCTTGGTACCCTTGGGAAAAGGGCTCTTAATTTCTCGATTTTAGAGCTAAAGAACTTAGCTAAAGTTTCAGAGTCAATAGTAGGCGATTCTCTCTTTTCGTTAGTTATTGTTGTCAGACGTTTCATAATTTGGAATAGTTTTTTCTGCGAACTAGCTGCCTCTTTTATCTCTTTTGAGAAGTACGTAGTTTTAGCATCCTTTAATTGTGATAGATAGTATTTTTTACACTGTTTGCACTTTTCTTGTAGTTCTGTGGTCTTATGCTTACGCCATTGGCGTTCAGCTCTACGTACCTGTTGTTTACATAGTTTCAATCCTGGGTGGTACCAAGGTTGGGTACGTTTCATTGTTTTACTAATTGTTTTTTCCGGTGCAATATCGTCAAGGGCTGCTGAAAGAACTTGGTTCCATATTTTGATTTGGTCATCTATTGGGAGTGTATCAAAATTTAGTGGGAACTTATTTGCTAAGGAAGGTAAAGATGTCAAATCGATTTTATTTAGACTCCTGGTTTTAATTTGAGCCGGTTCAGCATTATGTAATAACTGTGGTATTAATAAGTAGAATTGGAGAAAGTAATGGTCTGACCAAGATACCGGAGTTAGTACGATTTTTGAACATTTCACTTCATCCAGTTTGTGTGTCATTACTAAATCTAATGTATGACCCGCGATATGAGTTGATCCATGAGTAGGAGGCCAGAGGATATACCTTCATCTTACCATTGTATGAAATCAAAAGAAAACAATACACAACATATGAACAAGGCTGAATTACTGGTAAGCCCACTAAACTTCAGAACTCTGAAGAACGTTGAATTTAAACTGAATCCATCATGGTTCAAGCACACCCTGTTACATTTGAAAATTAAAACATATAATAGGAAAAATCATAGTTCTGTTATGAAATGTAACATATTTTTATAACCAGCAGATTGCATTTGTTTATTTCAAGCTTACGAGCTATGAATGAAGAAAACAAATTCTAATTAACTTTGATGTCAATCATTTCTTTTTTATTACTCTACTAGAGTTTATCTCCTGACATTATAATTATAGTTTTTTGAACAACAGATCCTTGAATTGTAGGTCCTTCTATTCTGGCTAAGAAAGGTCACCTTCTGGGTGCAAGATCCCTTCAGTTTCACCATTTTGATATCAAGCCTTTCCATCTGGAGCTACTAAATGTCAGTCCACAGGTGAGAGATAATTAGATGTGAAATGCATTACAAAGAGCTTAATATAATGCAAATTCTTATTGCGGGAGTGAGGAAGAGGCCCCCTCACTGTATTCTCAGGTGATATTGGCAGCTGAATGCACACAATACATGAAAGACATCCTGTCCCCAGATTTATAAAAAATTTAGTTTGTTCTTTCTCAGTGGTACTACACTAGATCCAGATCCTAAACAGAGGATTATATGCTTGCTATCATATTTTAATCTGTATGTGTAGCATACAGAATATGAAGATTTTTATAGCAATATCTCATTGTCCTGTCTGTGATGTGTTTATAGCAATAGAATCCAGTGAACACTGATTAATTTTTGTGATAAATTGAGGGGAAGATAATCAAACTGTCTGTGGCTTTGCAAATTTTATGGGTAGAGATTAGTTGCAGGATTTACCATAATAATAAAAGCAAAGATTTACTTTCATTGTCACCTCTAAGGTAATGTTTTTAATGTAAGTGTACTTTTCTGATGTATACATATATGTGTAGTTGCCTCTCCCTGGAAAGCTTATACAATATTTATGTAAAATTACATCGAGTTGAATATCACCGGTGTACATATAAAAAGGTAAAGGGAATCCCCAGTATGGAAGTACTAAGTTGCCAATGAATTATTGGGGTTGCCATTTGCATGACCATTTCTTTGCAGACTATTAGCAGGGTGGTTTGCCACTGCCTTCCCCAGTCATCTTTCAAAGTTTCAAGTTTTATTAAAATTTGAAATATAACCTTAAAGGGAGCCTGTCAACTAAGGCAGTTTACAAGTGATTAAAATTAGATATATAGGGGCATTTTCGATATGACGTCTAAGTCGGACTTTGGATGTTTTGTGCTAAAAGTCCCAAATCTGAATAGGAAATATGGGCATTTTTCAAATGGAAAATGTCCATCTTTTTTTTTTTTTTTAATGGCCACATGCAGGATGCATTCGTGCTCTGTGTCTTTATGTTTTTGGGCCATTTTTGAAAAAAAAAAAAAGTACAAGTGAAAAATGTAGAAAATCAAGCCATTGTGATATAGGAGGAGCCAGTATTCTTAGTATACTGGTCATACAGACAGGAGAGCAATGGGGCACCCTAGGAGGCACTGCAGTTGATTTCATTTAAAGCTCCTAGGTACACATCTCACCGTTATCCCTTATACTTTATGCTGAGCCCTCCAAAATCCACCAAAAACCTACTGTACCCAACAGTACTACTACTACTACTACTACTACTACTACTACTACTACTTATCACTTCTATAGTGCTACAAGGCATACGCAGCGCTGTACACTATACACAAAAAAGACAGTCCCTGCTCAAAGAGCTTACAATCTAGATAAGACAGGCAAACAGACAGAACAATTAAGGGGTAAGGGAATAAAGAGGTGAGGATAAAAGGACAGGGCAGATGAGTAGAAGTTAGGAGTCAAAAGCAGTGGTAAAGCGGTGGGCTTTCAGTTTGGACTTGAAAACGGCCAAAGACGGGGCTAGACGTATAGGCTTGGGAAGTCTATTCCAGGCGTGAAGTGCAGCAAGATAAAAGGAATGGAGTCTGGAATTAGCAGTAGAGGAGAAGGGGATAGATAAGAGACATTTATCTACAGAACTGAGTACTCGAGGGGGGGCGTAGGGAGAGACAAGAGTGGAGAGGTACTGAGGAGCGGCAGAGTGAATGCATTTATAGGTCAATAAAAGAAGTTTGAATTGAATGCGGAAATGGATAGGGAGCCAGTGAAGTGATTTTAAGGAGAGGGCTAATGTGAGCATAGCGACTTTGGCAGAAAATGAGTCGCGCAGCAGAGTTTTGGACTGATTGAAGGGGAGAGAGATGGCTAAGGGGGAGGCTGGTGAGAAGCAGGTTACAATAATCAAGACGAGAGGTGATAAGAGTGTGTATAAGGGTTCTGGTAGAGTGCTCAGAGATGAAGGGATGGATTTTGCTAATGTTGTAGAGAAAGAAACGACAGGTTTTGGCAATCTGCTGAATGTAAGCAGAGAAGGAGAGAGAGGAGTCGAAGATGACCCCAAGGTTATGAGCTGATGAGACAGGGAGAATGAGAGTGCCACCCACAGAAATGGAGAAAGGGGGGAGACCAGGGCCGGTCTTAGCAACTGCGGGGCCCTGTACAGACCAGTTTGGTGGGGCCCCCTGGCTCCTTCTCTAGCCCCGCCCCGATCAAGAGGTTTATTTAAAAAAAAAAAAAAAAAAAAAAAAAATATATATATATATATATATATATAATCTCCGGTGAGTCCTTCTTTCCTTAAAGCATATTAAAACAACATTTAAATGGTCCAACTTGGGGCTTTCTATCTGAATTCCTGCAATTTTGGTTTTAAAATTATTAATCTTACTACAATCAAATAGACCTGCGGTAAGCCTTCTCTGGATCCAGATGACGAAATGACAGGAAGTAAAAGTGCTCCACAATGGATTAAATATTTTTCTAATATTTGAATTATTATTTTCTTGTTCTAAGCATGACCTAGTTCATCTGTTGAAACCAGTAGAGATAGTGTTTGCATATTGCGCTGCTATCTCCATATACAACCCCGGAAAAGAGAGAAAAAGTGATTTTGCACAGATCAGTTAAGGGAAGAGAGGAGCAACAAAGTTTTACAACTTTAAAAACTGCCTAAGAGCATAACAAAAGATGCACTTTTCTGTTTTCACTCCTGCTCACAACAGGAACTTATCACAGTACAGCCAGGATCACACATTACCCCTCCCCCCTCCCCTGCCCCATCGCCAGCCTGCTCCTTGTCAGGAGTCTCCCTCACCAACATCTCAGTGCAGACACCTCACACCAGACAGGATCATCCTTCGGAACCCTAACAGTTTAGCAAGGCGTTAAACTGCAATCTCACTCATCCTAGCACCATACCGCTAAACACAGAAAAATCATGATTTATTCCCACTTTTTGTGTTCCCTCTCTTATAACGAATTGCTACAAACAAGTAGCTGGACCAGTAGTTTTAAGAACTTACCAAACAAGTGTGGAGCAGGAGCAGCAGTCAGTGTCCAAGCACAGCTAAGGCTGCAACAGGATGACAGGAAGGAAGCAGCCGCTGACCCGACTTTATTTGTCTGAAGAGAGCAGAAACTGCCTGGGTTACTCCCTCTCAGCACTCAGGCTCGACATTTAATCACAGCTGCCTCCAGTGAACAGCCTCAGCCACAGTTTTTTCACGTGGCTGAGCTACAACTAGAAGTGCAGCTGTGATTGGTTTTGGGGAGCCTGTCTGGCACCTAAGAGAGAGCTCCTAATTGGATGATTCTGATGAAGAGGAATGCTGGGTGTTTTCGAAGGGTTACCAATTTGGAGCACCTTTTAGGTAACGTGAAGGCTGCAGGATGGGGCGGGGCAGGGGGTTCCATCCATGAATGATGCAGAGTTGCAGACGGTCGTCCGAGGCGAGTGGAGGTCGGAGCAGAGGCAGAGATGAGGCATGCCGCACGGGGCCCCCTTAGGCGCGGGACCCTGTGCGGTCGCCTTGTTCGCCTCTGCCTAAGACTGGCCCTGGGGGGAGAGGAGAAGTAGGTTTAGGGGGAAAGATGAGAAGCTCGGTTTTGGCCATGTTAAGTTTCAGATGACGCTGAGACACCACTATAATAGCTCTTATGGGTGAAGGGGTCGCCTATAGGTGGGTACAGTAGGTTTTGTGGGAGTGTGGAAGGGCTCACATTTTCCACCACAAGTGTAACAGGTGGAGAGGGATATGGGCCTGTGTCCTCCTCTCTATAGTGCATTCCATTGACCACTACACTACTCCGGTGACCTGTTTGCTGTTCTAATAAACCTGGCTATAACATCTGAAGCTGTCATAGAGGCTGGTAAGTAATAATTTAATCACATCTTTGGGGGATAGGAGGGGGTCAGTGACCATTTGGGGAGTAAGAGGGGGTCATCCCTGATTCCCTATGTGGTCATCTGTTCATTTAGGGCACTGTTTTGTGCCTTATTTATTGTAAAAACAAGTCTTGACCAAAACATTGAAGTTTATCCCTAGACATTTTCGTTGTGTTCCATTATTAATGGAAAAATGTCCAAGTGTTAGGAACACTCTAAGCCCACCCCCAAAATGCCCCTGACATGCCCCTTGTGATTTGGACACACTGCATATGAATTGCATAGATAAATGTCTACAAAATAGGTTTCAAAAATATTTATTTGGATGTTTTGAAAAGAAATTCATCCAAATGCGGCTTTATGACACGTTTTGGATGCTTTTCTCTTTCAAAAATGAGCTCCATAATATAGTAAATGAAAAGAACTACAATCATTAATAGCAGAGGAGAATAAGAAAGGATAGAAAGAGATAATTAAATCGAAAGCAAGTAGGGGGAGGGGAGAATTAGGCTGAAAAGAGGGAGAATGGTTTTCCCCAGCATCCATGGGCCAAGATAGTAACATAGAGGGGCATTTTCGAAAGAAACGTCCAAATTGCGATTTGGACGACTTTCCAAAACGTCGAAATCCAGGGGCGGGGAAAACCGTATTTGCAAAAAAAAGAAGGACGTCCATCTTTCGTTTCAAAAATACCATCAGAGATGTCCAAATCCTTAAATTTGGACCTCCCTAGATTTGGAAGTCCTTGGATTTGGACGTTTCTGACTTTTGGCGATTTTCAAAACTAAAGACGTCCATGTTAAAAACGTCCAAATGCAAGCTATTTGGATGTGGGAGGAGCCAGCATTTGTAGTGCACTGGTCCCCCTGACATGCTAGGACACCAACCGGGCACCCTATGGGGCACTGCAGTGGATTTCATAAAATGCTCCCAGGAACATAGCTCCCTTACCTTGTGTGCTGAGCCCCCCCAAAACCCACTACCCACAACTGTACACCACTACCATAGCCCTTACGGGTGAAGGGGGGCACCTAGATGTGGGTACAGTGGGTTTGTGGTGGGTTTTGGAGAGCTCGCTGTTTCCTCCACAAATGTAAGGTGGGGGCATATGGGCCTGGGTCTGCCTGTCTGAAGTACACTGCAGTACCCACTAAATCTGTTCCTGGGACCTTCATGTGCTGTCATGGACCTGAGTATGACATCTGAGGCTGGCACGAAATAGTTTTAAAAATGTTTTTTAATGATGGGAGGGGGTTAGTGACTACTGGGGGAGTAGCAGGAGGTCATCCCCGATTCCCTCCAGTGGTCATCTGGTCATTTCGGGCACCTTTTTGTGCCTTATTCATAAAAAAACCACGTCCGGGTGAAAATGTCCAAGTGTTCGTCAAGGACATCCTTCCTTTTTTCGATTATGGGTCAAAGACGTACAAGTGTTAGACACACCCAAGTCCCACCTTCGCTACGCCTCTGACAACTGATTTGGATGTCTCTGGGAGAAGGACGTCCATCTTCCAATTTATGTCGAAAGATGGACATCCTTCTCTTTCGAAAATGAGCCTGATAGTAACGTGGAGGGGCATTTTCAAAAGGGACGTCCATGTTTCGAGTTGGACGTCCTTGCAAAACGTCCTGATTCAGGGGCGGGGAAACCTGTATTTTAGAAACAAGATGGACATCCATCTTTCGTTTCGGAAATACCATCAGGGACGTCCAAATCCTTAAATTTGATCGTCCTTAGAGATGGACATCCCTAGACATGGATGTTTCTGATTTTCAGTGATTTACGAAACCTAGGATGTCCATCTCAGAAACGACCAAATACAAGCCATTTGGTCGTGGGAGGAGACAGCATTTGTAGTGCACTGGTCCCCCTGACATGCCAGGACACCAGCTGAGCACCCTAGGGGGCACTGCAGTGGACTTCATAAATTGCTCACAGGTACATAGCTCCCTTACCTTGTGAGCTGAGCCCCCCCAAACCCCTCTACCCCCAATTGAACCCCACTGCCATAGCCCTTACGGGTGAAGGGGGCACCT